>NC_141696.1:1070991420-1073491420 GCF_964263255.1 Lissotriton vulgaris | reverse complement strand
ACATAGTTCCTCACTCTTAGCTGTGCTGAGTATGCATGGGACGACTTACTTGAATTTCCACGAGAGGCAAATGGAAACATACAAAATATAGAATTGAAAACACCTGGAGAACTGTGTTCTTTGGATCCAGTGAATGTTTGCAGATATTTTAATCATAGATTTGAAGCTATGATGTCTTTTATTACCAACAAAAAAATTCCTCCCCTTGGAGAGGTTTTGGATTTCTTTTGGAGGAAGGAATATCAAGCGAGAGGTGCTCCTCATATACATATGTTGTTATGGATTAAAGATGCACCCACATTTGGATCAGATTTGGATGAAACAGTGATGAGTTTCATTGAAGAGTATTCAACATGTGCTGTTCCAAAATCTACTGAAGAAAACAGTTTAAGGCAACAAGTTTCACGTTTTCAATCTCATCGTTGTGGAAAGTACTGTCGTCGAAAATTTAAAAACAAGAAAAAATAATACTCGAAATGTCGTTTTGCGTTTCCACGACCAGTGATTTCTAAAGGAAGAGTAAATAATTTGATGTCATCTCTACGACATACTGTGACGAGGAAATCTCCCAAAAATACATACAATTTGAAAAGAAATGAAGAATCTAAGTACATCAACGACGACAACCCAGTGATTTTGTCCATGTGGAATGCTAACATGGATATTCAGTTCGTTGCTGACAACTCTATTGCTGTGGCTCGATATGTGACATCTTACATCACCAAAAAAGAAAAGACAGAACTGAAGGAAATGTGGTAGGACATTTCACATGAAAAGAGTCTAAGCAAGAAATTATACAGTTTCAGTCTGAAGATGTTGTCGCATCGAGAAATTGGAGCATCTGAATGTTCTGATCGGTTATCATCAGCAAGTCTCTATGCCAAATTAAGAAAAATCATTTGGGTGAGTCTAGGTCTTGCTGCAACACGAAACCGAGTTTTGAAATCTATGCAAGAAATTGAATATTTGGCGGAGAAAGAACCAAACAGTACAGATATTTTGAAGACAAATATGTTGGATACATACTATCCAAATAGAAGTACTCACCTTGAGAATACTTGTTTGTATGAAGTTCTGCAAAACTACAGTTATAAGAGGAACATAACAGAAGATATCAATAATGGAAAATATGCAGTCATTGGCTATGAAGGATGTCTAGTGAAGCAGAAAAAAGGCCATTTGATTAATCATCGAAAATTGAGTTGTGAAGCTCCAGACAAAAGAGAATTTTACTATTTAGCTCTTTTGCAACTCTTTAAGCCATGGCGTACAGAAGAGGAACTTCTCTGTAATGAAGACTCTTTTAATGCAACTAAGGATACCATAGAATGTCCTATTTTTCTAAATTATCTGCAAATGTTGAACGAAGAAATAGAGCAAGAAACCACAATTGCTGAAGAGATAGCTAGAGACAGTTCTCAAGACACTCAGAGTTCTACTTCATTGAGTCAGGATCCACTAGGAGGACCTATTATCCAAAATGAAGCTGCCACTGCCATGGCTGAGGTGGAAAGAGCTATGGAACAAGCTCAAGAAGATGGAGTTAACTTAGAAGATTTGGTAAAGCAACTTAACGTTGAGCAGAAAAAGATATATGATGAAGTCACAGAGCAGGTTGAACATGGATTCAGACATGAGAAAAAAGAGTGCTCATGTACATCATGTGACCCTGTCCGACTGTACGTAAGTGGAGAAGCGGGGACAGGAAAAAGTTTTCGAATTAAAGCCATTGCAAGTTATCTGCAGAAAAGGACTGATTCACCGCTGTCTTGTGTTGTAACTGCTCCAACTGGTCTGGCAGCACATAAAATTAAAGGGATTACTCTACATCGTTTACTGATGCTGCCAGTTGAGCATGATAATAAATTGCATTACAACAAGTTAGCTGGAGATGCGTGTTCTGAAGTTTCAAGAGTCTTGAAGAAAATGAAACTTCTTATTATTGATGAAGTAAGCATGGTCTCAAATCTAATGCTTGCTTTTGTGCATTTGAGAATGCAAGAAATTCTTAGAACAGAGTATGATGTGTTATTTGGAAGAAAGCACATTATTGTTTTTGGAGATCTATTGCAGTTGACTCCAGTAAAAGGACAACCAGTGTTTAAAATGCTCACACATGAAGATACTAGGAAGTCCCTTGGAAGCATTGGAAATGTTAATATATGGTTACATTTTAAATATGCTGAACTGCTTCAAAATATGCGACAGGCAAAGGATGAAGATTATAAAAATATTCTACAAGATGTAAGAATTGGAAAAGTAAGCGAGCTTGGGAAAGAAGCTTTACATGGTCGATTAATTTCAAATTTGCATCCAAATGAAAACATTCTTCCAGAGGATATTTTAAAAAAAATTACTGAGAAGAAATCTGGGATATGTTTGATGCCAACTCTGCAAGAATGTTCCATCTTCAACAACAACATGTTAGAGTTAGAAAATGAAGAGATTTTGAAACTGGAAGCAATAGATAAAATAGAGCATATGGGTGCAACAATTGTTTTGTCTGAAAATTTGAAAACTAAATTGGATTCATTAGAGAAAAGTATTTCTAAAACAGCTGGTTTTGAAAAGACTCTGAATGTCTGTTTAAATTGTCGTATCATTTTGAGAAGGAACTTAAATGTTGAAAGAGGTCTGGTAAATGGAGCAATGGGTTATGATGTTGATTTTGTAAATTATAGAAATAGAGATGGAATTGAATTTTTAAAAATAAAATTTGATGGCATTGAGCAAGTACAACAAATCAGTCGTTGTTCTGTTAGATTTTTACTTGTAAAAGACTTATATGTTTGCCGAAAACAGTTTCCTGTTTTTTTGGCATATGCAGTAACAATTCATAAATCTCAAGGTTTAAGTGTAGATAATGCTTTAGTGAACATTGGAAAATCTGTGTTTAAAGAGGGTATGGCATATGTGGCATTATCCCGAGTCAGAACTTTATCAGGATTGTACTTGATTGAGTGTGATGAGATAAAAATTTGTGCAGATCTAGATTGTGTTAAAGAACACAATAGGTTAAGAATAGAATATGCTCCACATTTGCCTCAATATCCTCTGTTTGAAAAACGTATGGTAGGCCGAAAAAGAAGAAATGAGAGTAATTGCAGTGAGGTAGTAGCAAAAAGACAAAAAGTAGACAAAACTGTAATTGAAAACAGGAAGAAAAAGAATTGTGAAGAAAATGTTTTTGGATTTCAGTTTGAAAATAGTTCTGGTGTCAACTGCTATGCTAATGTAGTGGTTAATGTTGTTTTTTTTCTTAAAACTTTACAAGAACAGATTGTTGAAAATCGGGATCAAAGATTGTGTGGTTTATTGAATTCTGTGTTTGAGAAATGTAGCAGTGATAGAGCGAAAATAGAAAGTGTAACATACATTCAAAATATTTTAGATATGTGTTCTGGTCAAGATAAATTTTCACAGAACATTCAGCAGGATTGTCAGGAATTTTTAATGTATATGTTTGGTGTTTTGGAAGATGAAGGTGTAGATATAAATAATCTTTTCAGCCTTTCTTATCAATGGCAGCATGACTACCACAGTTGTAGTTCATCAAGTACTACTAGAATAGACACTGAAAGATTGATATATTTGACTTTACTATACATCCTGTAAATCAGTGTCATTTAAAAATCTAGTTAAAGCAGCAGATCATAATATGGTGTGTACTCAATGTAACTATCCAATGGTATCCACATTATTTATACAAAGTTATGGGCAGTATATCATTTTAGTTTTCCAACGATGTAGACCTGATGGAACTAAATTGACAACTTCTATCAAAAATTTTGTGGCTTCTCAGTTATCAATTTCAGGAAGAACCTTTACAACTGAAGCTATTATTTATCATGACGGTTCTTCGACAACCTCAGGACATTATACATGCTACTTAAAATGTGAAAAAGGATGGAGTTACTGCAATGATTCTCATTTAACTTATAAACAACGTTTGCCTTATGACTCTATAAATTCTAATCTTGTGTTTTTAAAACCAAAGTTTTAGTAAAGGGAATTGGCCTTTGAAGACGGGAATAGATAATAAAAGTTAGTTACTTAGTTAGTTAAACTAATGTTTTAAATTATTTATCTCATATAGGTACTTTAAGTGGATCTCAAAGTAAAAAATACTGATATATCTGACACAAATTGGCCGTGAGGAAAGTGTAAGGTATGATGTTCTTAGATCTTTTTTCATAGGAAGTCGATGAAATGGAAGTTATAGAGCACAGCAGAATTTCTTTCCACCAAAAGGACCTTCACTATCTTCTATTTGGCCTCATGGAAAAGTAAGTGAATCAAAGATTAGTGTACATATATGAGATGTATGTTTGAATGTTTTTTTTAACACAATCTTTTAGATTGTGGTTTTTTTTCCCGCTGTTATATGATGAAGACTTTGAACTCACTAATTTAAGTGAAATTCAATATATTCTGAGAACAGCAAAAATAATTAATGTAACATATTGTAGAAGTTATTGTATAGTTTGCATTGTGTAATTTATATTGTATTCACATTGTCTCACACTCATTTTCCTTTTTCACCCTTATTTACCTTTCTTTACTCATTTACACTGCTTCTTTTAACTTTGTTTCATCGCTGTTCCTTAACTGCATTTCATTTACAACTTCTCAATCCAATTTGAACTGTCTGCATTTCCTCTCTTCCTTCCACCACTTTTTATCTTTTTCACATTCTCTCAGTACCACTGCTTAAGTTTTCTTCCCCTCTCTTTCTTTCTTTTTCTCCATTTTTTTTTCTTTCTCACTCATTGTACTGTAGTTTACTTAGTCCTTCCCTTTGTTTTTCTGTGTACTTATTCTCTCACTCCTGTTTCATCCATCGTTCTATATTAACCTCATTCCCTTCATCCCTTCACTCTGTGACTCCCCTTCACTCACTATCAGTCATCTTCTATTCCTCTTTTTTATTATTAGTTCCTCATTCAGACTCCTCTCCTTTTTACTCATTTTCCTTTTACTTTCTTATCTTTCCTCATTCATAAACAGTTCAATATACTCACTCACACATATACTCACTCATCATATGTAGTGAAACACCTATACATCCTGTTACACACCGACAGTCATCCAAAAGTTACTCACACACATACTCACACATGCAAATAAACTATTGAACATCCATTTATTTGCATATACAGCTATACACACACTACCACCATACTTCTAAGCAAACGTACACATACTTACTCTCTTAAACAATCACTTATAGAAACACATACTTATTTAAACAAGAACTCTTTCAATCTCTCACTCTCACATATACTCACTTATATACATCAATACTCACATATACTAGATTAAAACATATGTAGTTACTGATAAAGACACTATTGAGACAGTCATTCACTCACTAACACACACATATACACACTCATCCACCGATACAGCCCTGCACATATGCTGTCTTCAAAACACATACAAACAGTGAGCCAGTCATTGATGAATCTATGTGCTAAGTAACACCCCCACCAAACCAAACAGACACTCATACTGATACTAAAGAAAAATCTAATAACCCATATACACACACATGTAGCTACTCACCAACCCATGCAGCCACTTATACACAAAGTGAAACACTGATACATATATTTAAATATTTAAACAATACTCGCTAATATATGTATTCACTAAGATACACTTAATAAGCCAGTCAACCAATCAATTTTTTTTTTTTAAAACATCCATTAAGACACTTATTGAAACATTTATTCTTCCATCGAGCTTTACATATACATATATAAAACATTTATTTTTCAGAAAGACACACATTCACTGGATGGTGTCATCAGTGATGTCATGAGTGATGTCACTGACCATGTCATGAGTGATGTAATATGTGACGTCATCAGCAGTGCATTGCAGGCGTGCAAGTTATAGTGAGTCCAACTAACGATAACGTGGGAATTTCAATGGTTTTATGTCAGTAAAATTTCCAGCTAAGTATAACTGGTGTGAAACCTCTGTTTTTTTCAGTGAATATATATATATACATATATATTTTTTTTTTATTGGACTCCACACTCTGTAACAGCTACAAGTGGTTAAGGATTGTTAACAAAACATTAAAGAACTGGAACACTCTGCGATGTTACTAGCAATGATACAACAAAAATGTTTTCTTCAATCATGAGATATACCACCAATTATGTGGCTGTGCCATGGCATTTCCTTCTTCCCCAACTATGCAAATCATACCATGGGTTGGTGGGAGAAGGAAATAGCCTGGGGTCCTCACAACAGCAAGGCCCTTGAAAAGTTTATACTATGATCACGGTATGATTTGCAACGGTAACAAAGATGAATTCATTGAATATTTCCAAACTCTAAATGAGAATAACATTGGACTATCCATCACCTGCACCATCAGCCGTTATAAAATAGATTTTTTGGACATCGCAGTCTATATTGAAAACAGACAAATCTAAACAACACGTTACAGAAAAAAGACCGCCGCCAACAGCATCCTTCACGAAGTTTTCAGCCACAAACCTCTAATGAAAAACATTTCCTTTGGAGAATTTATCCAAATGCAAAGGAACTGCTCAAAAGATGAGGATGCTGAGAAAGAGATCCTTAAAAGTGCTAACAGACTAATGAAACAAGGATGCAGGGAAAGAGTTCTCAACAAAAGCATGAACAAAGTCAAAGAAATAACACGTACAGACATTCTTCTTAAAAAAACGAAACATTCAATAAGAAATGACAATGTGAAACAGGAAGCACCATGGTTAATCTTGACTTTCAGTAAAGAAGCTCACAAGGTACAACAAAGTGTCCAAAAAAATTGGCCACTTCTACAACAAGACAAAGACTTGGCAAAAATCATTGGTACAAAACCACAAATCACCTATAGAAAAGCACCCTCTATCAAAGACGCAATAGTCCAGAGCCACTTTCATAAAAAGGAAAAGAGAAAAACTGGCTAGAAAAAGACAGGATGGTTTCAAAAGGTGCAATAATTGCAAAGCCTGTAAGATCGGAGTGAATAAGAAAACCATAAGAGACCCTGAAGGGAGAATGATCACCATCAACCAAAGGATAACCTGCAACACATGATATGTGATTTATGCAATTCAATGCGATTGCGGCATGATATATATAGGCATATGTATAGGCAGCACCATCTGCATGTTGGAAAAAAGTATCTTAGAACACATCAGGGCAGTGAAAAATAAAGATCAAACATATGGCAAAACACCTACAACATGCCAAGAAGGGAATTGGCATAACATGACCTTTTTTGGCATTGATACAGTAGAAATCAATGAAAGGATGGGTGATCGGAAAAAGAGACTGAGACAATTGGAATCAAAATATATCATCAGACTCCGAACAAAGACCCCGAAAGGGATGGACATTGATGATGAACTTTATGTCTATCTATAGATTTAAAATAAACACCCTCATAGGCTTGGTTGAGAACTTGAGATTCATGCTTTACACCATAAAACTATTAGAAACATTACCATCGAAAATATGTGGAGGCAATTTGATAAGAAAGATTGGGATAGTATTTGTGCCTCGAGAAATGTGCTCACAAGAAAAGTAATGCCTTTGAGTACTATACCCATCGATCTCCAACCCATCAGGCCTATATCACTATGCTAGAACAAGGTTGATATAACATGTATTATACATAAAATAATTATATTCACTAACAGTAATGTTGATGGCAACACACTAATTATTGCCTTATATTGCCTTATATGTTCCTTTCCTTACAACAATGCATAACGGTGATAAGATACTTAAAATAGTATTTACTGGCATCTGTTAAATGAAATAGCAATGTGTTCACTGCTCACAGAAACGAAACAGTCACAAGGTGATCTGTTTGTATATATGATTAAACTACCAATCCCAGAAACCAATGACAATGTATAATGCACAGGAAATTACATAAAAAATCTGCTGAAAGTAGTGCCACCTACCGTGAGAAAGGCCTTCCTGGCCAAAACACGTCAGTGTGACAGATTGCCCGCACCCGCTGCTGAGCGATCCGGTCCTAAACCACATTTTGAGAAAAAAAATATATATATCTGTGTATGCCAAGGTATATTGAAGAATGGGTGTATACGTGTCTGAATGGATGATTTAGTAGGTGTGTGACTGACTGTATAAGTGAGTGATTAAACATGTCTTACTGAATGCATGGGTTAGTGACTAAACTCTGTGAATGTCTGTATCAGTCTGTCAGTTGGTATGTAAGCAGCTGCATGGGTTGTGAGTAGCTACATGTGTGTCTATATGGGTGATTGATTGGTTGTTTGAATATCTGTATAGGTGCCTGAGTGTCTGTGTGGGTGTGTGACTCTGTGCATAGATGTGTGAGTGGGTGATTCCCTGGGTGTATGGGTCAAGAGTGTATATGTGAAAGGTTATATGGGTGGGTGGGTGAGTAGGTGTCAGGGTGAGTTGATTAGTGAATGGATGTCTCAGTGGTACATGCGTGAGTAACTACATATGTGAAAGGTATTATATGTGAGTGTTGAAGTATATAAATGACTATATGTGAGAGTGAGTGATTGTGAGAGTGGCTGTATGGATGAACGTGTGCTTGTATCAGTGATTGTATTAGAGATTAAGTATGTGTTAGTATATGTATGAATAAGTGAGGTGATGTGTGTATAACTGTATATGGGAGTAAATGGGAGTGTGATTGATTCTTTGCATGACTGTCTAGATGTGTGAGTAATTCTATTGAAGAGTGGTGGTATGTG
This sequence comes from Lissotriton vulgaris, assembly GCF_964263255.1. Classification (NCBI taxonomy): domain Eukaryota; kingdom Metazoa; phylum Chordata; class Amphibia; order Caudata; family Salamandridae; genus Lissotriton; species Lissotriton vulgaris. The sequence continues at coordinate 1,073,482,676 of NC_141696.1, read as the reverse complement.
TGTGTCTGTATAGGTGCACAAGTACATATGATAGGGCTGTATTGACGAGTGACTGCATGGATGAGTGACTGTATCGGTGAATGAGTGAATGTGTGTGTAGACCTAGGAATCAGTGAGCGCTGCGAGGCCTCCGGGCAAGCGCTGCGAGGCCTCCGGGTTGCTATGCGCTATACAAGTGCAATTTTCATTTCATTCATTTCATTTCATTTCATTTCATTCATTTCATTCATTTCATTCAGCATGTAGTAACTGGTATTGGTGGCTCTATGGTTTGAAAAATGGTAGTCTGTATTCTAGAGTGGGTGTATCACATTTTATATTAAGGTATTAGGAGGTACATCAGATTATCACATGGATGATGATATCAGTGATGTCACTGACCATGGCATGAATGACGTAATATGTGACATCATCAGCAATGCATTGCGGGGACATGAGTTGTAGTTATCTCAACTAACTATAATGGCCGGATTTCTATGGTTTTGTACGATTGAAATGTTCAACTATGACATCCCTGAAACCTGTGTATTTTTCAGTGAATTTCTAAGGTTTTTTAAATGCTGATTTCTAACTATAACGTCCCTCAAACCCATGGTTTTTTCAGTGAATTTCTAAGGTTTTTTAAATGCTAATTCCTAACTATATTGTCCCTGAAACCTATGGTTTTTTCAGTGAATTTCAAAGGTGTTTTAAATGCTAATTTCTAACTATGCTTACAGAGGTAGGACATGTACAAAAAGAGGAAGGAAGGTGCAGAAGGAAGCAAGAGATATGCAGAAAGAACCGATACTGGTGGTAACTGTCTCTGATTAACCAGGCCCAGAGCCAGTGCTATGCATCACCTCCCCTGTAAGGTCCAAGTACATAATAGGACAGGGGGATTAATACTACCAAAAGAGGCAAGAGAAGCACAGAAAGAAGCAACAGAGTTGCCAAAAACAGGCAAGAGAGTTACAGAAAGAAATAAGTGAAGTACAGAAAGAGGAAAGAGAGGTACACAAAGAGTCAAAAGAGGTACAGAAAGAGGCAGGCGGGATGCAGAAAGCAAGAAGAGAAATGCAGAACGAGGCAAGAGGATAGCTGAAGGAAGAACCAAAAGGTGTAGACAGAAGCAAGAGAAGTGCAGAAAGAACCAACAGAGGTGCAAAAAGAGGCAAGAGGGGTGTAGAAAAAGGTAGGAGAGGTGTCCAAAGAGGCAAGAGAGGTACAGAAAGAGGCAGGAGGGTTGCAGAAGGAGAGAACAGGGGGTTCAGAAAGAGGCAAGAGAGGTACTTAAAGAGAAGAGAAGGGTGCAGAAAGAGGCAAGAGGGGTGCAAGGAGCAAGAGCAGTACAGAGTGAACCAACAGAGGTGCATAAAGAGGCAAAAGGAGTATAGAAAGAGGTAGGAGAGGTGCACAAGAAGGCAAGAGAAACACAGAAAGGCAGGAAGCGTACAGAAAGAAGGAAGAGAAGTGCAGCAAAAGAAATGAGAATTGATGAAAGAAGCAGCAGAGGTGTAGAAAGAAGGAAAAGAAGTGCAGGAAGAAGCAAATGAGGTACGGAAAGAACCAAGAGCAGTGCAGAAAGAACCAACAGACTTGCAAAAAGAGGCAAGAGGGGTACAGAAAAGGATAGGAGAGGTGTACAAAGAGGCAAGAGAGGTACAGAAAGAGGCAGGAGGGGTGCAGAAAGAAGGAAGAAATTGCAGAAAGAAGCAAAAGAGGCACTGAAAGAGGTGTGAAGGGTGCAGAAAGAGCTAGAGAAGTGCAGAATTAACCAACAGAGGTAGAGAACGAGGCAAGAGAGGGCAGAAAGAGGCAGGAAAGGTACAGAAAGAGAGATCAGGGGTGCAGAAAATGGCAAGAGAGGTACAGAAAGAGAAGAGAAGGGTACAGAAAGAGGCAAGAGGGGTGCAGAAAGAAGCAAGAGCAATACAGAGTGAACCAACAGAGATGCAAAAAGAGGCAAGAGGAGTTCAGAAAGAGGTAGGAGGGGTACACAAAGAGCCAAAAGAGGTACAATAAGAGGGAAGAAAAGTGCAGAAAGAAGCAACAGAGGTGGCTAAAGAGGCAAGAGAGCTGCAGAAACAGACAAGAAAGTTACAGAAAGGGGACACGGGTACAGAAAGAGGTAAGAGGGATACAGACATTTGCAAGAGAGGTGCAGAAAGATTCAAGAGCAGTGCAGAAAGAAGCAGGAGAGGTAGAGAAATAGGGAAGAAATATGCAGAAAGAGACATGAGGCTGCAGAAATCTGCAAACGAGGTACAAGTAATAAACAAGAGCAGTGCAGAAAGAAGCAATAAAGGTGCAGAAAGACACAAGAGTGGTACAGAAACAATCAAGAGAAGTGAAGAAAGACGCAGGAAAATTGCTGAAAGAAGAAACAGAGGTGTGGAAAGAAGCAAGAAAAGTGCAGATAGAAGGAAGACGAGTGTAGAAAGAGACAACATGGGGTGCAGAAAGAGACAACAGTGGTGCAGAAAGAAGCATGAGAGGTGCAGAAAGAGGCAATAGAAGTACAGAAAGAGAAGAAAGAAGTACAGAAAGAAGCAAAAGCGGTGCACAAAGAGGCAAGTAGGGTGCATAAAGAGGCAAAAGTACTGCAGAAAGAGACAAGAGAGTTGCTGAGAAAGGCAAAAGGGGGCAGAAAGAGTGAACAGGTATGCAGGCAGAGGCAAGCGAGGTACAGAAAGAGGGAAGAGGGGTACAGAAAGCATCAACAGAGGTACAGAAAGTGGTAAGAGGGGTACAGAAGCAGAAAGAGACAGGAGAGGTGCACAAAGAGGCAAAAGGGGTTTCAGAAAGAGGCAAGAAGGGTACAGAAAGAAGCAAGAGAAGTGCAAAAAGAAGCAACAGATGTGCTTAAAGAGGCAAGAGGGGTGCAGAAAATGGCAAGAGAAGTACAAAAACAGACAAGAAAGGTACAGAATGAGGGAACAGGCCTGCAGAAAGAGGTAAGAGGGATATAGACATTTGCAAGAGAGGTGCAGAAAGAAGCAAGAGCTGCGCAGATAGAAGGAAGAGAAGTTCAGAAAGAAGCAAGAGAGGTGGAGAACTAGGGAAGAGGGGTGCAGAAAGAGGCATGAGGGATGCAGACATTTGCAAAAGAGGTGCATAAAGAAGCAAGAGCAGTGCAGAAAGAACTAACAAAAGTGTAAAAAGAGGCAAGAGGGGTGCAGAAATATATAGGAGAGCTGCACAAAGAGGCAAGAGGGGTGCAGAAAGAGGCAGGAGGGGTGCAGAAAGAAGAAAGAAACATACAGAAAGAAGCAACAGAGATGCAGAAAGCGGGAACAGGGGTACAGAAAGAGAGATGAGGGGTGCCAAAAGAAACATGAGCAGTGCAGTAAGAAACAACAGAGGTACAGAAGGAGGCAAGAGGGGTACAGAAAGAGGAAAGAGATGTGTAGTAAAAGAAATACGGGTACGGAAAGAAGAAAGAGAAGTGCATAAAGAGGCAAGTGAGCAGAAGGAGGCAGGAGAACAGCAGGAATGGGCAAGAGAGTTACAGAAACAGGCAAAAGGGGGCAGAAAGAGTAAACAGGTATACAGACAGAGGCAAGAGAAGTACCGAAAGGGGGAAGAGGGGTACAGAAAGCACCAACAGAGGTGCAGAAAGTAGTAAGAGAGGAACAGAAGAAGAGAGGGGCAGGAGAGGTGCACAAAAAGGCAAAAGGAGTTTCAGAAAGAGGCAAGAGGGGTATAGAAAGAAGCAAGAGAAGTGCAGAAAGAAGCAACAGAGGTGCTTACAGATGCAGGAGGGGTGATGAAAGAGGCAAGAAAAGTACAGAAACAGGCAAGAAAGGTACAGAAAGAGGGGACAGGGCTGCAGAAAGAGGTAGGAGGGATATAGTAATTTTCAAGAGAGGTGCAGAAAGAAGCAAGAGCAGCGCAGAAGGAGGGAAGAGAAGTGCAGAAAGAAGCTAAAGAGGTGGAGAAATATGGAAAAGAGGTGCAGAAAGAGGCATGAGGGATGCAGACATTTGCAAAAGAGGTGCAGATAGAAGCAAGAGCAGTGTAGAAAAAACCAACAGAGGTGCAAAAAGGGGCAAGAGGGGTGCAGAAATATATAGGAGAGCTGTGCAAGAGGCAAGAGGATTACAGAAAGAGGCAGGAGGGGTGCAGAAATAAGGAAGAGAAGTACAGAAAGAAGCAACAGAGGTGCAGAAAGAAGCAAAATTTACTGGAAGCACCTGGTGGGCTAGTTGGCCCACAGGGTCCCTCAGGATTGAAGGGGAATTATTTCCCCAACTTAAAATGTGCCCCAGGGCATGTTTGCACACGTCACCCCAGGCCCCATCCCCTCCCTTTACCACTGTGTAAACACGCCCTGTGGCTGTTTTAATTTGGGACATTAAGTCCCCTTAAATCCTGAGGGTCCCCATGGTCAAACTAGCCCACTAGTTACCTCCAGTAAGCGCTGTTGCAGAGAGGTGTAAAAAGGGTCAGGGCCTGAACCACCAACGCAGCGCAGTGGCGCTTACTGGAAGCACCTGGTGGGCTAGTTGACCCACAGGGTCCCTCACGATTGAAGGGGAATTCATTCCCCAACTTAAAATGCACCACAGGGCATGTTTGCACACATGTCATCTCAGGCCTGCCCCCTCCCTTCACCACTGTGCAAATGCGCCCCATAGTGCGTTTTAAGTTGGGGGAATAACTCCCCTTGAATCCTGAAGGTACCTGGGGTGCAACTAGGCCACCAGGTACCTCCAATAAGTGCCACAGTCCTGCATTGCAGAGAGGTGTAAAAAGGGGTGTGGCCTCAGAACACCTCTCCGCAACGCAGCTCCCTGGCCCATAGTGGAGGTTCCTGGTGGGCTAGTTGGCCCCCAGAGACCCCTAGTATTCAAGGGGAATTAGTTCCCCATCTGCAAACACACCAGGGCGCGGGTTCGCAGAGTGTTGAAGCAGAGGGCGGGGCCTCTGGCGTGATGCCAGACTTTTTTTTAATTTTATGTTTTAAGAAGGGGGCTGTGTGGCCCCCCTTCTTTTCCTAATTTATTGGCCCTGGGGACCTCATCCCCCAGGGCCTCACCCCTATTGTTATAGATGTTTTGTAAAAATTTGGAAGGGGCCCGCCCTCCCGGGGCCATAATCTGGCCTCGGGACCCCATCCCCCGGGGCATGGCCATTTTTATGTATTTTTTATTTGGAGGGGGACTGCATTGCCCCCCCTCCTTAGCCACTTCTAGCCACGGGGACCCCATCCCCCGGGGCTGGCTCTCTCCATTGGGGACTGTGGGGGGGTTCCCAATCCCCCCACAGTCCCGCCGGCTCCCCGCCTCCTGTGGGAGCCGGCATTGCTTTTCCACATGAGGAGCCGCTAGGATGCAGCTCTCCGTGTGGCAAAGCAATCGGATATGGTTTATGAAAGAGAGAGTAGGTTTCCCTGCTCTCTCTTCCAAGAACCAAAGCTGAGTTTGCTGCGGCAGGGCGGCATCCGCGATAGCCAATTAGCATGAAGCTTGTTATCGAGAGGGTGAGCGAATCCTGCGCACCTGAAGGTATCAATATTTTTTTCATTTTGTTTTTCTCAGCAACTACTGAACGGATTTACACCATTTAACAAAAAGAGTTCTTTTTGAACCAAGGGCTACATTTTTGTCAAATTTGGTGTAATTCCGTTCAGCAGTTCGGGCTGTAGCCGCGTCTAAAATTTCCTATGGAAAATTGCATGGGGAAAACACGTTTTGGGACCCCCTATTTTCTCAGCCCCCCTTGACGAATCATCCCGAAACTTTCAACATAGAAGCCGGCCGGAGAGGGCCACAAGTTTTGCAAATTTCGCATAGGTTTGTCAATCGGCGCCAACGTTTTAGAAGGTTACTGATGCATGTGCATGTTGAGTAACAGAGCAATGTATGCTTCTAGACAACCATGGATGCAATTATATATCAAGTGTCATATGTAGACTTCACTCACACATAGCTCAGTAGAAAAGGATAGATACAGTAAAATAGTTAGTTTGATACTGACAGACTTAAACAATGAGTCACAGATGTATTCAAAACTGTTATGTATTTAACAACAAGGGAGGTATTTTCAAGTATAGACAGGCACTGCTAAGGAACTCATCTAATCACCCAGCCACTACTCAGGCAGTTATCAAATCACTCATGCACTATCCACACACTTATTTCAATCACCCATGTACTACACATGCACTCTTGCAATCACAAAGGCACTAATTAGGTAGTCATTGAACTATGCAGGCACTACCCATGCAATTATCCAATCACCTAGGCACTAACCATTCATGTATACAATCACCAAGGCTGTACCTATGCAGTCATTCAAACACCCACTTATAACCCATGCACTCATCAAAATACTGAGGCAAACCAATGCACTTATCCAGTTAAATAGGCGGTACCATTACAGTAAACCTATCATCCATCCAGTAGTACACTTGCTTTCATCCAATCACTTAATCTTTAGCAATGGACTCATGCAATCACTCAGACTCTGGTCATTGCTTCATCTAATCAGCCAGACACTACTCATGCACTCATTCAATTATACAGGCACAACCCATATACTTATCTAATCCCTCAGGCACTATCTGTTCACTCAACCAAAAACACATGGGCAACAGTCATACACTCTTCCGGTCACTGAAACACTACTCACGCACTCATCCAATCAGTCAGACTGTGCATTTATATAAGACAATTTAAGATGAAATATGTCTGATTTTAAGGTAATCAGCCGACTTGAAATTGATCACAACCCCCAGGTTTTAAAATTACATTTTTCCGTGAAGTGTCACTCTAAACCCAATGATCTTCCTAATATGGCACATTTTGCATATAACCTGAAGAGGTTGGTATGGCATATAGCCTAAGAGGAGGAATTGACACAAACAGTTGAAACACTAATTAAGGAATGTGAGCAGGGGTTCAGGGTGATATGAATGTGATTAGTAAATGGAATTTTATTACAACGCCCCTTGTGGGGAAATTTGTAGCCCGCAAGACTAGGAAAATTAATACTCATCTGAATACCCCAATAACCGCATCGCTGTGGTGGCTTTTCCCGCTGTGTGCGGCAATTTACAAAAAGCCGCGTTACATGACGAGCTCAGCTCGTCATCCGCACACGACTACCGTGGCTGATGACGAGCTGTGCTTGTCATCAGCAGCGAAGCGGTTAATATGGTTTCCCCCTAAGCTAATAAAGTTAAAGAAATTACTTAATAGAGATGTACGGGTGGCTTATGCTCATAGATTTTATCAGACCTATTCAGTGTATAAAAAAAAATCAGAAGGACCTTAAAAAGACTTATAAACAAGAAGTCTGGAAAGATAAACTTAAACATCAAACTGGTCTATGGAATAGTTTATTATCCGCTTTAAAGCAAAATAATGCAAACACATTTTGGGCAGTTATTAATACTCTTGAAAGGGGAGGCTTTAGGGCCTTTTCTATAAATATATATCAGAAGTCTTTTGGGTAATGTCTATAGCTAATTTGTACGGATCCTCGGTCCAGATGGTAAATCAACCAGCCATGTTGGCTGGATATGAAGGAAATGGTATATTAACAACTAATGTGAGGAATGGTGAGTGTCAGGACTTGAACTCCAAAGTTCAATTAAATGACTCTAGCCTTGATTCAAACATTAACTTAAAGATCCTGAGTAGTAATCAAGTATTGACCCTGGTAAGTGGACTTTGAGCTAATGGTACCTCCGGACCTAATGGGCTACCAAATGCCTTGTTCCATGCCAATGTTGACATATGGGCAAGTATTTTGAATAATCTATTCAGGGAAGTGTTGACACTGGAGATTATTCCGGAATGATGGCAAGGTAGCACATTGCAGCCCATTTATAAAAGCGGCCCATTCTTTTGACAGAATTGGAAGATTGGGCTACACAGGAAGGTATTATTCCATTTAATCAGACTGGTTTTCGGAAATGTCAATTCCCTGCTTTTAATCTGTTGGCGTTAACCTTACTTGCGGAACAGGCTGACCTAAATAAACAACATTTATATATTGCTTTTACTGATCCTAAGACAGCCTTCAACTCTCTGCCACAAAACTTGGTATGGAAAAAATTGTCACATCGGGGCATTTCAAGGAAATTGTTGAGGGCTATTACTCTTTTGTATACCAATACTTGGGTTCAAGTCAGGTTGGGGGATGGCAATTCCTTATCAAGGAAGATTAGAACATATAATGGGCTAACGCAGGGTTGTGTTCTTGCTCCCTGTCTTTTTAATTTATTTTTATCGGGTCTGTTGGACCCGGCCCTTTTTGGTAGGTTCACCCTGAAACTTTTTGCTTTTTCCTAGCCTATTTCTGTAACCTGGTGTTGGTGATTTTAGGTCTCTGCGCACTTTTTCACTGTGGTTCAGTGTAAAGTGCGTGCACTCTCTGTGTGTGTAGTGAGAGTGACCTGCCCTCCCATAGGAATGCATGGGGAATATGTTTGACCATGGTAGTTCCTGATGTGTGGGGATTGTAGGGTCGAGTTTGGTATATGCAAACTCGTGAGAGTGAATGATGCGCAATGATGTATGCAGCATGATTGTGTCTAGTGTGGAAGTGCCCCTTCTAAACATAGGTGTGCATGTGTAGTGAGTGTGCTGGCTGGTGAGCCTAACTCCAAGAGTCTGGATGGGTCTGCCCCGGTGGTGAGTGGAGAGATTAGCATGCTGATGTGAGGGAGGGGTGCACCTGGGACCTGAATAGGGCTGGACTTTCCCCACACAATGCTGGCTCCACCCCCTGTGGTGTGACTGATGACCCTGGCCTGACTAGTGAATGGGAGGGGTGGCTGAGCACATCAAGAGTGCTCCAAAACCAGCTGCGACTAGTTTTCTCCCCCACCCTGCACCTTTAGACAAAGGATTGTGCTGTATAAAAAGAGGGTGTGACCTCTTGTAAAAGGTTCTTGTTTCTGACTGGAATCAACCAGGGCGTGCTGCTGCTTGGGCCCGGGGGAAGGCTTGCCTCCCTGGGCCCTGTCCAGCCCCTGGAACCCTGGAGGACTTCTTCTTTGGACCCTTTTTGCTTGGCCTGGGAGGGCTGCAAGACTCTCCCTGGCTAGGAGCTGTTGGGCTCCCTCTCTTTGTCCCTGGGCTTGATTTCTAGCGCTTGGGGAGCGCTATAATTATCCCCCTTGAGCTTGGGAGCGCTTTGCATTCCAGGCAGGTGCCCACCCTGCATTTTGCAAGGCCAGGGTCCTTGCCGCTATTTTTATTATTTAGATTCCAAGCGGCTGCCCACGCCGCATATTTGACCTTTGTTTTTACTTTGAGAGCTGTGAGGGTGTCTACCCCTTTCACTGCCCGTGAATTAATCACCGACGCTGCCCTAGCCGCCTTTGCAGTCTTCACCCGGGCCGCCGGCGCTGCCTAGCGCGACCCGGAAGAAGTGGAAGAGGGCGGGGCCTGGTGAGCCTTTGTTCTGCTTCCCCCTGCCTGGGGAAGCCTTTGGTATGTTTTCCTGCTTTTCCGGTCTCCCGTATGGAGAGGGAGACCGGAGATGCCTGCCTACCCACCCGCCTGCAGCCTACAGGAAGAGAAGGAAGGGCATGAGGCACAGTCCTGTGCCTGCCCCCGCCGCAGCTCTGAGGAGGACCTGCCGCCCCCGCCGTCGCTGCCTCCGGCAGCATACCAGAGCCAGTGAGTGGGGCCCAATGTTGTTTGTAGCAGGGGGGGGCGACGGGGCATGTTGCCGGTGCCCGCCCCTCCTGCCAGTGATTTGGAGCCCACGAAGGGCTCCAGGGGCATTTTGTTTATTTCGAGCCGCAGAGGCTCTGGGGCACAAGTGTATTTCGAGTCCCCTCTGAGAGACTCTAACGAACGGGCCATATTTGTTGACGAGCCCCGAGAGGCTCCACAAGGTGGCAATTGTTTACTTAGAGCCCGCGAGGCTCTTCTGAGAGCCCAGTCATTTGTCGAGCCACAAGAGGCTCAAGGGGCATTTCTTTTGATCCCGAGTCCCCAGAGGGGGGACTCCAACGATGGGGCCATATTTGTTTTAGGAGCCTGAGAGGCTCAAGGGCATGTTTTGTGTCAGAGCCTGTGTGGCTCCAACGTGGGCTATATTTCTTTGAAGGGCCCAGCTTCTTGTCCCCATGTTTTGCCTCATTATGATTATAGAGCCTAGAGGGCTCCAAGGTGCACAGTGGATTTCAGAGCCAGATGGCTCCAACAGTTGGCGCAGTCCTGTTCTAGGGTCAGTGAGGACCCTGTCGCAGTTTTGGCTGATTCCCAGCTGCCCAGCAAGTAGTGGGCAGCTGCACAGTTTAGGCTTTTTGTTTCTTTTAGGGGGACCTGTTCTTTGTGAATCCCAGAGTAAATCGCACTCCCTTTACCCCTAACTTGGCCTGTCACAGCTGCACAGCACTTAGTGCCAGCTGCAACGTTTAGGCCCTTGTGAGTGTCCTCGGCTGCCCAGCAATTAGTGGGCAGCCTGCACGTTTAGGTTTGCGCCGGTGGCGCACCCCTGACTGGCGCTGTATTGGCAACGCGCCCTGACATTCTGGACACAGGGCTTTTTAAGCCCCTTCTTTGGATGTCCAGTTGGCCAGGGGGCTTGTATTTGTATTTGTATGAGGTATTTATAAAGCGCAAACTGTGGCTCCGAAAGGAGCATCCTGGCGCTGAAATAATGTACAATATAGTGGTAACAGTTAAATGGCAGCTATTACAAAAACGTCAGCCAAATTTTAAATCTATGTTTTTAATTGCTTCCTGAAGACATTCTCCTGTGCCAAGAGTCTGAGGTCTTTGGGCATGGCATTCCATGCCTTGGAAGCCAGTACGGTGAGGGTCTTACCCCCCTTAGTTTTATAGTGGAATCTAGGGATGTTAATCAGGTTACCGCCTGATTACCTCAGGCATCTTGAAGGGTCATAGCGAGTGAAGCGTCTCGCAAGATACTTCGTACCTGTCTTATTAAGGGCTCTAAAAGAGGTCAGCAGGATCTTAAACAGGATCCTCTTGTGTGGAGGTTGCCAGTGTAGGGTCTGAAGTGCAGCCGAAGCAGAGGATCTTCTTGGTAATTTAAGTACCAATCTCGCTGCTGCGTGTTGCACACTCTGAAGTTTTTTTAGCGTGGATTTTTTCACCCCGGCCATCAAGCCATTTCAATAATCTAAACACGAAAGTATCAGTGCCACTGCCACCCTCTTTCTGGATTCAGTAGGCATGAAATCAAAGAACTTCTTGAGAGATTTTATAATGCTAAAGCAGCTTAATGCCGTATTCCTTACGTGTTGATCAAAGGAGAGGGCAGAATCAAATAGGACCCCTAAATTTCTCGCAGTTTCCACTGAGTGGGGAGGTGCAGGTGAATCCTCTGGCCACCAATCCTTAGGGCAAAAATGGACCTCTTTACCCAGAGGTAAGATTTCAGTCTTATTAGCATTGCATTTTAGGTGGTTCGTGTCCATCCATCGGAAAACCTCCGTCAAAGAGCTCTTAAAGTTTTGCTCCGCGTTAGTGGAGTTTTTGTCCATAGAAACCACTAACTGCGTGGCATCGGCATACGAAGTAACAAGTATCCCGTATGACTCTACCAATGCAATGAGGGGGACCATGTAAATGTTGAACAATAAAGGGCTCCAAATAGAGCCCTGCGGGACCCCAGATGAAACCTTTTTTTCATTGGATAAAAAAGGGCCCAAAGAGACAGTTTAGGATCTGTCAGACAAAAAGGACACTGTCCAGGCCAAGGCAACTTCTGTTATGCCTGTACATCTCAGCCTTTCAATCTGGATTTCATGAGAAATAGTGTCGAACGCTGCCTTGAGGTCCAACAAAATCAAGACAGAGTTTCTACCCTCATCCTGCAAAAATGTAATGGAGTCAGTGAGCAGTTTCGGTTGAATGTCTGGATCGAAAACCTGACTGCTGAGGGTGTAAAATATTATGAGTATCGACAAAGTTTTTTAATTCTTGGTATACCATCTGTTCAGTTATTTTGCCCAAGACGGGGAGGAGAGATATTGGACGGAGAGTGGTCAGGTCAGTGGTAGATTTGTTAGGTTTTTTCATTAAAGGCTTAACAATTGCTTTTTTCCATTCAAGAGGTACCACCCCTGAGCTGAGCGAAGCATTAACTATCGCATTGATAGTGTGGTTAACTACATCGATTATCTGATGAAGTATTTGGGGGTGCACGAATCAGAGGGTGCTCCTGATTTACAGGCCAGAATGACTTCGCGAGTTTCAAGGAGAGAGGCCGGTTGGAAGGCACTCAGGGTATGAACCTTGTTCTCCAACGATCCCAGATGGCTTGAAAAGGAGGGAGTGAAAGGGGCTGGAAAATCCCTCTGTGAATGCTCAATTTTCTCCTTGAAATAGTCAACAATTTGATTACAAAAAGCTGCAGATGGTGGCATTTTCGACTGGAGAGCTTTAGGATGAGTGAAGGACTTCACTATGGAGAAGACCGTTTTTTGCTTTTGTTGTGCCTCTTTAATGGCATTGATGTAATAATCGTTTTTGGCTGATTTAATGCTAGCCAAATAGGATTTCCTTTGCTGTACATAAAGAGTTTTGGCTGATTGGTCATAGGTTTTCCTCCATTTCCGTTCACTCTTTCTACATAATAGGTGACTTTCTGCCAGCGCCTGTGAGTACCAGGGGGCATTCGGTTTTCCCCTTATACCCTTAGTAGGGCGGCCTTTGGGCGTGACGCGTTCTATAATGACTTGGTGCATCCAGGAATGAAAGTCTCTATAATCGTGGTTCACGTCCCCAGACAGAAAAGGTACATGAGACCGTCAGGGTGGACTAGACTTAATACTTTCAGCCATCTTCTTCCAATTTAAATCAATAACGGGCTGCTGGTTAGCCCTAGGGATTTTCACCGGGCAAGGGACGCAAACGTTAAAAGGCATCAAACAGTGGTCTGTCCAAATTTGTGGGATAGGGGTACGTATTTCCAATGAAGAAAAATGAGAGCAAACCCCATACCATCCTGGTATGTGATTATTGCCTAATGTTACTATGTTTATGATAGTAATTGCCTATGGTGATGTTTGCGCAATACGATTATGAGGTTATTTTACCTATGTAGGTTTATGCTAGTGAGATGTTTTCACTCTGTGAGTAACGCTCCTAAATATGATTTATTCTAAGGAGGCAACGTCTCATGTATTTAGACTAGTGAGGAGATTGCCTACTGTATTTTTACTGGTTAGGCCCAAAAGTGAGTTATGCGTAACGTATTATGCCATTATGCCTGTGACACCTGTGAATGTGTTTTATGCATCATGTGTCTTACCTACACCCCTGAATGTTTCTATGCATCAGGTGTAATGCTTCTGACCTATACCCCTAAATGTATTTTATTCTTAGGTGGTTGTGTTTTGCCTAGTATAGTTTATACTTGAGAGGTATGTGTCCATGTGTGATCTAGGCCTATGGTTATTAGTATTGCATAGTGTGTATCAACCTGTTACCAGTGGTTACTGGTTGTGACCTATAATTGTTATTTTGTGCTACACTTATTCTAAGTTCTAGAAGTGCTATTTCTGCTAAGTGCTGATTCTGACAGTGGCCCATGTGGCCCTGTCCTGGTGTAAATAATCCTGTGCGAATATTGCCCATGCCAGTTGGCACCATGTATATTGTGTGATTACTATCTGATGTGTTTTGACAATACAAAAGTTATTTTTATATAACCTTGCGTGGAGTTCCTTTTGTGGTGTGCCTAGGATGTTGTTCCTGTTGTGTGCGTGCGCAAATGCTTTACACATTGCCTCTGGGATAGGCCTGTCTGCTCGTGCCAAGCTACCAAGGGGGTGAGCAGGGGTTATCTTGGCGTGTGACTCCCTTGCCCTGACTAGAATGGTGGTTTCTGCCTGGCTTTGGCGTAAGCCTTAGCCAACCAGAAATAGTCAGTTCTAACAGGGTCTTTCTAAGGATTTAGATGATGTTAATCGGCATGGTCCTAGGATAGGGGAGTACAAATTAGTTACTAATATGCTGATGATACTATCCTCAGGACTCATACCTTCTTGGCCTACAAAGACTTATTACCGTCTTTGATGACTATACACAACAGAATGGCCTTGAACAGAATGTAAAAAATTCCAAAGTGATGAAATTTGGTGTAGCTAAACAGAAGTTTAGTTCATGGAAGGCCAGAGCAGGTAAAATTGATGTTGTCAAGACGTATAGATACTTGGGGGTGGTGTTCGACAATCAAGTATCTTTTAAACTTCATTTTAAGGATCTAAGGACCAAGGTTGTGACCTAGATCCATGCTTTTATATGTTTAAAAAATTAATGAACTGTCAATCATATGATTTTATTCATAAAGTAATTAATGCCAAATTACAACCAACCCTCATATAAGGTTCTCCAATTACTAGAGGGAAAGATGCAAAAGTCTTTGATCTACTGGTTGTCAAGGCCTTCAAAACAACTTTTGGTATTGCTAATTCAGTGTGTCAAGCAGGAATAATATTGGAATTCGGTCTCCAGAGAGAGTGCCTGGTATCAAAAGGAGCTTTTTTCAAATGTATGGTCGCTTTGTCCACATCAGCCTCTGAATCCTTAGGGTACATTTGTTAGCAAGAAATAGATGAGTCTGTCTATGCTGCTGAATGGAAATCTTATATTTTAACCTCAAGAGATATTGGTCTGCAAATTGCATTGCAAGAACTGACAATGCTCAATGATAAGTTAATTTTAAAAAAGCTTATCAAAGCTGAATGGCTTATATTGGATAATAATGCATTAGTAGAGAAAAATATGCATGGTATGTATTTAATTCATACCAGTCCCTGCCGTATTTGAGTGTTTTTTTTCTGCAAAGTATAAAAATATGTTTTTAAAGTTACGTATGGGAATAAACCCAACAACGGAGCAGCCTTGGATCAAGCAGTGATCAGATTCTAATTGTAGACTTTGTGGATGGCCACAGGAAACACTAGTACATGTAGTATGTATGTGCCCCAAGTTGATCAATCTTTGGCGTACAATTTTGAGACCATATTTGTTGATGAGTGGGGTCAAATCAGCCCAACTTTAATTATGTCATTTTCTGGCGAATCGATTCCATTATTATGTCAATTGGTAGAAATTTTAATGTCAGCTGAAAAATGTCTGATATAATAAGGTTTTGCCCCACTAATTAAATAGTTTTGGTAACTGATAGCCTGATTTGATTTTGTTGCTAAGATGATAATTTACAACAAAACAATAGAAGTATCACTATTATAGTAAATTGATGCACTTTGCTATTGTTTTGATATGATGGTCGTTGCAATAACTGCACACTAGTACTTTAAAATGTGATTTTGTTGATAAGGTGATAATTTGCAACATAATAATAAAAGTGTCACTGTTATAGTAATGTATGCACTTTATTATTGTTTTGATATGACGATCATTGCAATAACTGCACAGTGGCACTTTAAATCTAATTTGTTTAAGAAATGTACAATAGAAATTTCTCCTTTTCAGTAACCTTTGATGCACTTTAGTATTCGCAACTTGAAATGCATCATGTGTAATATCACGCTGTAGAAATTAATGGTTATTCATTTAGAATATTTTTCCGTTATAAATAGGGAAATAGTTTGCTGTGCAGGCTGTCACTTTAAAGCAATATTATACTGTATTTATTGACGTACAGTGGTTGGATTTGAGCTTATTGATACATTTTTAAATAGTATATATGGTAGAGTTTTTATAGTATGTGATGGGACGATGTTTTGATTTTAATGATTTATTTATTAACTAATTCAGTTTTTAACTTTATGAGATGTAATGATGCTGTAATTGCAATGATTTTCATTAACCAAGCAATAAAGATTATATATTTAGAGATCTTTTGCATAGTGCTGTGACAGAGGTAGAAAATGTTTGTGATGATGTGCAGTTTGGTTTCTTTTGTCCAGAACAGCACTCTACTGAAAATGAAGAGTTGATAACAGAATGAGTTGCAAAACAGGCAACAGGTATTATGGTTGATAAGTTTGAAGAAGAGATTACAAGATTTAACACAGTGTGCTCTTGAAAACCAGAGTAAGTTTGTGTATGTACAAGATTCAAACACGGACTGCTGACTTGTATTTGAAAAGCGAAAAAGAAAATAATGATAACTGGCAAGTGTTTGCTGTTTACTTATTTGTAGAGCAAAGCTTTGACTTGTCCACACAGCAAGATATATGTAAATACTGTTACAATAAATTAGAGTATAATATAATGCCAGCTAGAGCTGTGCATAAGTTAGTTAGTACTGGTTCTCATTCCACAACCATTTCAAGGTTTTACATGTGTTTGAGCCAATGCTTATCCAAAGTATACATCCATTTCAGGCTATAGTCCGTATGGACAGACAAGTTACTACCAACTGAGCTGCAGAAAGGTCTAAAAATGTGGTAAATAAAAAGCAAGTTATTTACGCCGTTCGGAATTTCTATAATTACCCAAGAAAATGGTAAAGCATAAAATGAGGAGCAGAGTCCATGGTCTTCGAGTTGAAAGGGTTTTATTCCAGAACTCGAGTTAAGGGAGAGCTCCTTCACCAAGCGGGTTCAGGAGTAGTCTACTTTGCTTGAAACATAACAGCACTTATATACAGTACGAGTACAATCAAAAAGAAGGAGTTTCCCTTGGGCTTGATTCAATCATTTCATGACGTAGTCATACAGAAGACATAGCATACTTGTTCTCGTTTAAAGAATAACCTGAATAGCATTTATACATAGACAAACATATTGCATCGGGGCGATTGTGGTGGCAAGTTACAGAGTTGCTGGTATCTGAGGACAGAGAATCGAGGCATTGTCACAGGGTCATTTCTGTCAGAAAGGTAAAGAGGACGAAGCATTGTGCGTTCTTTACTTCGTACACAAGGGCGGTGATGTCTCACAATGGTATGTGTGTGCAGCGGGGAAGAGGGAGAATGGGCTGTAGTAAACTATTCTTCTTCGTGGCTGTCTCGTGTGCTTGATTAGGTCTCCCTTTGGTTGTTAACCCAACCCGTGGCTGTCCTCGCAAACTAGGAAATCATTGACGAGCGAGAGCTGCTCGTTCGGTGACAGAGTTAGGGAGGGGGTTTTCGAGTCACCCATCCGACTGACTCCGTTCTTGCCTAAGGGAAAATACTGAACGGGACGGGAACCCGTAGGTTACATGGTAGCTGGACATTATTCTTTGCACGTGTCAGCTTTACGAGAAAGAGGGCAGGCAAGAGGGGGTATAACGGGATTTGTGCTTGAAGTAGGTGGATCGGCTTGCCTGGTCAATGTTAGGGTGGATAGGGTGCATGATGGGACACCAGGGGGAAAGAGAGCTTTTTAGTCAAATTCCACAAAAGTTAAAGTACTGTAGTAGTGTTTTGTCAAAACGTTCAGCAGGAAGGTTAAGAATATTTAATGGTAATTAGAAGAAAAGTTTGTGAAAATCCATGAATTATATGGTTTAACCTATAAATGGAACCATAACTGTGAACATTATGAATTCAACTGTAGTACTGAAATCAATTTGGAATGATTCCTCTACTTGATGTTACCAGATTGGAAATTTAAATTTAAGAAAACACGCCCATCAAAATATGACCTGTCCAAACTCCAGTTCAGAACATAGGTCTACGTTGTTACTACAAAGGTGTGGAAACAAATTCATAGTTATGCTACAGCAATGCAGACAGGATGGTACTAAATTAGAAAGTGGAATTACAAACTTTGTTGCTAGACAAATTTCCATTTCAAAAGGAACTTTCACAACTATAGCAATCATATCTCATGAAGGAGTTAATAAACCTCTACAACCTACACAATATATAAAGATGTCAAAGACGATGGCAGAGCATAATGACATAGAAATTACATTTTAATCAAGAGTACCTAAATAATTACCAAACTCATATCTGCTATTTATAGAACTGAAGTTCTAAGGACAATTTACGATAACAAAATGTGGTATTGTGTTGACATGTCTGTGAATTATGTATTTCTGAGACATGTTTCGGCCTATTCGGGGTATTGTGTACAGCAAGCAGTTAGAAATGAAAGACTCTTTCTAACTGCAGGAAAGAAACTTATAGAAAAAATTACAGGACTACATTCTGTTGATACAGGCAAAAACTAAATGGAGGTATTATAATACCAGCCCCCTTAAGTGGCATCTAAGACGTTGCTTCACTATTTCACCATTGTATCTTGTTTTGGTTGCCTAATGTTCAAAATGAAATCCTAATACTTTTTTATTTGTTCATATTATTTCATAGTGGGGACTGCTGCAATAGAAAAGGAAAAATAATTACTAAGTATAGTTTTTTACATTCTGCAAAATTATAGCCACAGATTGCTCTCCTGCAGTTACAACAGTGTTACAGTCCATGGAGAAGGTAGCAAAACGTTTTAGCTCTGGTGAGATGTCACTGCATCTTCTCCCCACTTCAGCTGGAACTATGTCACCAGGAGCAGGGGCTGAAGGTCTGGATGCTGAGGATCTCTCTCCTCTTCTTTTTTTGTGCAATTTTAAGTTGTTTATCGTGGTATGTGCTCAAGTGGTACAACATGCCTGTTGTACCACATCAATATTTTTTTGCTGTACCCAAAATAATGTCTTCTCACATATGCTGCACCTTACCAATTTAGTTGTGATCTCCAATTCACCAGATGGAAGACTGAAAAAATCCCAAACTATGCTTTGTTTCGTCAATGGTGGGCCTTCATCTGAAGACTGTTTAACTGCAACTGAGTCCTTCTGGCCTTCAACAAATTCAACCAGTTGTAAGTCTTCCTCTGGTTCTTCTGATGCCAGTTTATTTTTGTACATATAGACAAAAATTAAGTACAATTTTCAAAATCAGTTTGGGACAGCTAACATAGAAAATGAACACGTACCTGGTAAGTTTAAGACGGGGAAATGGTTGTATTCTTTCTTTCATTAAGGAAACTGTGCAAACCAATGACATTTCTATGTTTGGTATTCATGATCTATTCAGTTCCGACAAGTTGACAAATGTATTCTTAAAATAAAGTTAAACCAATATGTTACTAAACAGCTAGACTCAAAAGGTGTGTAAAATATGTCTATATATCTGTCATTTGTATTCATGACTAGTGACGTGAAGAAAAATATTTTTTTGATGTAGTTTTTTCAACAAATGAATACAAAGGGAAAAGTTACATTTGTATCTTACTAAACAGTTACACTGAACCTTTATGTAAAATATGTATATATATGTGTTTTCACTTTGCCAAAAACAGTATTTGCTATGAGTCCTCTGCAATCGCAACATCATCGTGAAAATCAAAAATAACTTAATAAGATGAATAATGTACTTTATAAATAAACAGATGACAATTACAACAATAGGTAGGGCACCATTCAGATGTAATGTTCAATATCTAATTAAAGAAAAAAATACAGGGACATTTGAGATCCCATCAGTGATGTCACTAACCATGTCATGAGTTATGTAATGTGTGGGGTCCTAAGCAGTGCATTGCAGGGGCAGGAGGTATAATTAGCTCAGCTAACTATGACTGCTGAATTTCCCTGGTTTTGTATGAGTGAAATGTCAGCCTAACTATAACGTCCCCGAAACCTTTGGTTTTTCAGTGAATATATGTTTATATAGATTACATAGGGCCTGATTTGGGCATAGGCGGTCCAACCGCCGGACTGCAATTGCTACAGTCAGGATGCCACCAGACAAGCCAGAAGTATCCAGACCACTGTATTACGACAACACCGCCGGGCTGGCGGTATTGTGTTAGCGGTGCAATGCTGGCGACATGCTTCAGATCATAGAGAGCCTGCAACATTTGCTGCTGCTGTGGCAGTGCTGCTTGCTCATTGGTACACTTTGTGCCATGCACCATGTCATGCATGGTTCACAGTGCACGCACAGCAGGCATAAATGCTCTTGGGCTCTGTTTGGGGGCCATTTGCCTGCCTTTCCGTCAACCTGTTCATGGTGGGGCCCTGTCATGAACAGCTTGTCAGAAAGGCAGGTTGTAATCTGCATGGTGGTGGTGACCACAGACCACTGTTTTCCTCACCACCAACCTGTCGGGATCCAGGATCCTAGTGGTGGTGGTGGTGGTCTTGCGCCAGGCTGATGGCGCTCCAATTGTCAAATTCATAATCAGGTGGTTGGACCACCGAGGATGAGGTGTTCAGACCAGCACTGTGTGTGCAGCGATCTTGGGACTGCCATACTTGTAATCAGGCCCATATATACAGAAATACAGACCAAACAAAAGGATGTCCAAACACACAACACATACTAATGTTGTAGTGTTTTATCATTTAAATGTGTTTAAAAATACACACCATCATTTTTCAATATTAATAAAATTAAACAGAAACTTTACTTCAATCACCATATTTTACTTAGGAATAAAAAGGGACATTCTAGCCTGTTTCATAATTACATCTCTATTTAAAACATGTACCTGTTCCTCTGGTAAGCCACACACCTTGCTGTGCAGGGACAGAACCTCATCTGCCAGCATCTTCAGCTCATCTGGTGAGACATTTGGGGCCCTGTCTCCTGCTTTGTGAGGCATTGTAGCTCCCAGAGGTAGGAAACAGTAGCAATAGTTGAGGAGGTGTTCTTGGTGGCACTGTTAGGAGGCAAGTAAGCTTTTTATAATGGAATGTACATCTACACAATGTACAAGACTGTCCACAGAAACTGACATATCCATTGGCTTTTGCACAGTGCTTTCACACACTATAGTGCATGGCTGTGTCCATCATGGTGTTTCACAACAATAACCCCTTCAGTTTCCACTGCTTTCCGTCTACTTGCAAATGTCTAGATGTCCAAGTGTGGCTTCTGCCATTTTAGATTTTAAACCCGAAGCCACATGAGACGGAGTGCTTAAGAGTAAACTAGAGAACTGAGGAAAGTTTGGTGGTTAACCTGAGTAAAAGAACTTTATCAACCATTGAAGAAGTAGTAATTAACAAGGGCTTAGGTTTTGTGACGACAGACAATGGTGACCCATTTTTACTCCAGATAGAACTAGCCCAGTTCTTTCGCAAACTAAGGTTACATTACTTCTTTAAGAATAGAAGCAATGAGGAGTCTGATAAAGAGACAGATGTCAACACTGGTTTGAGGATGAAGTCCACATTTCTACCTCCCACACACGCTATACCACCCCACAACTATAAACTAGCATTACATAAATATCACATCTTATGTAATACTGCCAGGGCCAATCATGTTAACAACACAATATTGAAAGCTCAGAACCGACCTAAAGCCCTCTTCAAGGCAGTTCAGGAACTGTCCGGTATGTCATGTGCCCCCAAAGCTCCTTGTCTGGATAGCAATCAATGTAATTCCTTGGCAGACTTCTTTACTGCGAAAATTGACAGCATCTATGCGGGTTTCACAGCTTCACCATCTGCTTCACCTAAGTCATCTATTCGGCAACATGACCATCCATCTACACAGGACGACCCTGAACGTTCCTCTTTTCCTATATTAGACAAGTGGGAATGTATCTCTATGCCAGTTTTCCAGAAACTGCTGGCAGAGATCAAATCTGGCTCTCCATTGGATCCCATGCCCCCCCAGATTCTCTGTACTTTAGCCACCGCCCCTTTGGACTGTATTCTAGCTCTCTTGAATGCCTCTCTCAGGGAGGCAATTGTTCCTAACATCTGGAAACATGCGATGGTGGTTCCACTTCTAAAGAAAGCCAATGCGGATGTTTGCAATCCTGCCAACTTTAGGCCCATTTCTCTGCTTCCCTGCCTCTCGAAGGTGTTGGAGAAGCATGTTAACCGTCACCTCACCAGCCACATTGAATCGGCGAACGTTCTCCACCCTTCCCAGTCAGGTTTTCGGGCGGGCTTCTCTACGGAGTCCACCCTTTTGGGAGTCTCGGAGACAGTCAGGCGCCAGGTAGATAGAGGGGAGACAGTGGCACTCATCCTTCTGGATTTGAGTGCCGCTTTTGACACCGTCTCCCACAACATCCTTCTCTCTGCCTTAAAGTCTGTTGGTATCTGCGGCTCCGCCCTTGCCTGGATTTCTAATTTTCTTTCCAATCGTACTTTTCAGGTTTTCTCCCCCTCTTCTGTGTCCACTGTTCACAATTCTCCATATGGGGTTCCCCAAGGTTCTATTCTTAGTCCGTTATTTTTCAATCTTTATGTTAGACCTCTTGCTTTTCTTGCGGAACAGGCTGGACTTTCTATTTTTTCTTATGCTGATGATACTCAAATTATTTTCTCCCTTTCTTCTAATCAGCACTCCCCCTCCTCTTCTCTTCGTTCTGGACTCACTGACATCGCCAATTGGATGCTGACGAACAAACTAAAGCTAAATGGCGATAAAACAGAGCTTCTACTGTTTGGGCCGGACTCTGCTCTCTGGGGCCCCCAACATTGGCCTCAGCAAATGGGCCCATTGCCGACCCCAGTTACTACAGCACGCAATCTCGGGGTCCTCTTTGATAATCAGTTATCTATGAAACATCATGTGGTCAAAGTCTCAGCCACCTGTACCACCATCATCAGGTGGTTGAGGAAAATCACATGGATGCTTCCCCCAGACACCCAGAAGTCAGTGGTCCAGGCCTTAGTGACATCTCGCCTGGACTACGGTAATGTACTTCTTCTGGGTGCCTGCAAAGAGGTCACCCGGAAGCTCCAAGTGGTTCAGAACATGGCTGCCCGTCTTCTCTGTAATTTGCCGAGAACTTCCTCTGCTTCTTCGACCCTGCGTAGCCTGCATTGGCTGCGCATAGAATCCAGGTCCAAATTCAAAGCTCTTTGCTTCATGCACCGTATCAAAGCTGGAAAATCCCCTCACTATCTATCCACTTTAGTTCAACAATATTGTCCCTCGCGCACCCTTAGATCGTCCACCCACTGCAGATTCTCTGTCCCCCGTTTCAAGCGTGCTAGAGTTGGAGGGCGCTCTTTTTCTTACCTGGCACCCATGCTTTGGAACTCGCTCCCCATTCCTTTGCGGTCTGAAACATGTTATTTCAAGTTCCGCAAAGGAGTGAAAACCTGGCTGTTTTCCCTATAATCTGTTCTCTACAATTCCGTTTGCCTTCTACTACTTCTGTTCTCCTAGCGCCGGGAAACCCACGGGTAGCTGTGCGCTCTACAAAATCAGATATAATAATAATAATAATAAGTACCGACTATTGAGCAGGCGGTTAAAGACGATATTGAAAAAATGTGGATCTCTCCCAAAACTGGCTATAACAACCTGTCAGGAGTTGAGAGACAAGCACTGAAAATACTAACTCAAGATGCCTCAGTAGTCATTAAGCCTGCTGACAAAGGGGGTTCCATTGTAGTTCAAGATGTGGAGACTTACAGGACTGAATGTCTCCAACAGTTGGATAACACCAGTGCATATCAACCACTTACTACAGATCCCACTCCGAGACTGATGAATGAGATCAAGGCCTTAGTTGAATAGGCCCTAGCAGAGGGTTGGATAACCCTTCTGGAGTCACAATTACTGCAGGCACAACATCCCATCATGCCTTATTTTTACACCTTACCTAAGGTGCACAAACCCCAGAGACCACCACTGGGGAGGCCAATTATATCTGGCCAGGGCTCAGTTCTAGAGCCCCTTTCGGCATTCGTAGACCACATTCTTAAACCGGTAATGCACACCTTGCCCACCTACCTGAAAGACACCACTGATGTCCTGAGGGTGATTCCAGGTATCGCTTTCAATCGGGAGACGGATTATCTAGTCTCCTTAGATGTTGAGTCACTGTACACCTCCATCCCCCAGGATGCGACTTTAGATACCATCAGATCCATCCTGGAGGAAACGGAACTGGACTCCATCACCCCTGTACCCTTCATTATGGCTTTAGCTACAATAGCCATGAAGGAGAACTTCTTTATGTATGAAGATACGATATACCATCAGGTCTCTGGGACTAGCATGGGCAGTATTTTTGTCCCTTCCCTAGCGAACCTGTATGTTCATGTGTTAGAACAGACAACAGTGCTGAAACCAACTAACCCGTTCTTTTCGTCTATACTTTGGTGGAAAAGATATATTGATGATATTTTATTGGTGTGGAGAGTCGACAAAGACTCTGTTCTCCTATTTCACCAATGGCTAAACAACCAAAATATCTTCTTACGTTTCACTATAGAAATCAGTAAAGAAAGGGTTTCCTTTCTGGACCTCTCCATTTACACCACGGAGACGGGCCTTGAAAGTGAACTATACCGAAAGCCAATGGCAAGGAATTCGCTACTTCTGTATGAAAGTCAACACCCCAAATCCCTGCGTGACAATTTGCCTTTTGGACATTTCCTTCGAGTTCGACGGAATTGCTCCACCCCAGAAACTTTTGCACATCATGCAGAGAAGTTGTCCAAACAGTTAGCCACCAGACATTATCCTAAGAAACTTATTCAGCGCTCCTGGAAATGTGCTGCCAACAACCATCGTGAGGCACTACTGGATCCACGAGTTGAGAAAGCCCCTTTGGATCGCCTTACATTAGTTAGTACTTACAACACCAAATCCAACTGCATCCAAAAAATCATCAGGCGACACTGGTGCATACTAAATAGTTGTAATGACAGGATAGAGCTTCCACTATTTGTCTTTAAGCGCTCCAGCAATCTAAGGGATCGTTTAATACACACTCGCCCAAAGGAGACACCTAAAAGAGGGGTGGGTACCCTGTGGGACCTACCCCCTGTGACGGGCCATTATCCTTGTAGGGCATGCTCTGTTTGTCCTCAAACTTCCAAAACAATGAGCATAGACATAGGTACCAATCGCCCTTGGGAGTTGAGGCATTTTACCAACTGCAACAGCACCAATTTGATATACCTATTAACATGCCCATGTAATGAACGTTACATCGGCATGACCACCAGGAAGGTGCGAGTGAGGATGCAAGAAAACAAGAGCACATTTCGGTGCAAAAAAGATGTTTCAAAACTGACCAAACATTTCATACAACACAACCACAGTAAAATGGATTTCACGTGGACTGTTCTTGAGAAACCATTCATTCCCTCACATATAAATGACATATCCAAATTTCTGTTTTTAAAAGAACAAAAATGGTTTTTCAAATTGCACACAGACAGGCATGGGCTAAATGACGAACATCCCGTGGTTCAATCTACAATGAATACACCACTTATTGACCATTGAAACTTCTGTAGTTCACGCACACTATTCTTGAATGTATGGTGTTGCATTAGTGGAGGAGGGAGATTTTTCCTTTTTTCCTTCCTTCAACGCATTCCTCACTTGACCATATGTGACCATATGTGAATAGGCATTGTGCGGAGAATGAGACCGCAAAACGGATTTGATGTCATACTATTGATTTATGCGTAACATGATAATAGGGATCCTACTGACTCTCATGAGCTTCCGCTACCTTAGAATGTGAGGTCGTAGTTATCTTTCCGGTTTCTCTCTTTACACGAAACTATACCAACCAAGCAGTGTCCCATAAACATCATCTAAATCAAATAGTATTTATTGTCTGGTCATGAATATAAACAACCATGCGCCAATACTTAAAATAAAATACCCAGTGTGCGAAACGCTCTATGAACTACACACACCGGATGAATGACGTCATCTGGTAGTTCAATATACCTTCTATCGAGATCACACGAGTAAACAGCGTCTCGTTACGATTGACCCCGGCTGATAACATCTTGGCTGAAGTGTGGGGATAGATGTAAAAAGATTATCATCTACCGCGCGAGACGGCTTGTAAATTGTATACTTTGGTCTAATGACATCGTTCAGCAGTTCGACGTATCCTCGCGATACTATGCGAGTGAAAGTTTTGCCTCGGCGAAGACAATTTCGGATGCCTGTATTTGAGCGAAGGCTTGGCGTTTTATCTTGTTATATCTTGGCTCACACTAGAAACAGTATAACTTAGTGGGGACAAGTCTTTGTAATGCAGATAAGCCTCTATCATCTGTCGGGAGGCTTCAGACTGGACTGTGCTGCACACTGATTGGTTGTTGCTGAAACAACACAACCAGTTAAATTGCAGCTCCTACAACAACCCAGTGCCTCCCCCTGACTCATGCACAGACCGAGACAACGACGGACAGGTAGGCACAGGGTCTAAGAGGGCTATATTTTACTTCTCCTTCTTCTTCTCTGATTCCCTTTTTATAATAATTGAAGAGAGGAAGACAATGACCTTATTGAACTCTGTGTAAAACTATGTGTTCAGTTAAAACTGTGGTCACATTTCTATACTAGACCACCCATGACTCAATAGATTGAATGATTCTTTGTTGCAAGCAGTAGCACTGGGTGTGACTGTGAGGTGAAGTCTTCACTGTGGGATAGGTTAATACTAGCAGGTTGTGCTCTGCGTGCAGATTATTATTGAACTCCAGGCACAATTACAGAGTAGGTCAAAGTAAGCTCCCTCTGACTTTGTTAAGTGCAGGGTTGTTTTGTTCTTGCAGAGCGGGGTCTCACAGTTCCTGAGCCAAGTCCAGGAAGAGGTGAGGTCCTTTCCCCGGGCACACTGGGTGAGTACTTGACATTCAAACAGATCGCTAACGTTTTAGCACCAAACAGAGCTTGTTAGCTCACTTGGGTCCACCTTCTTTGTTTGTTTTCAACAGATGTTGTTAATACACCAGGTGCCAAGGAGGAATTCAGACAGATGAAGGAGAATCATATCCTTTACTGTTGTTGATTCACTTGTGTGTTTTTTGTATTTTTTTATTATTTTTCACACATTCTTCACGATTAGGCAGTAGCATTCATGTAGAACAGAGGCCCTGATGAAAGCCTATGGCCCTCTTCCATGATAGGCTAAAACATGTTGGCCCTCTCGCAGCTATTTGTTGAAACTGTGATTATTGTTTTGCACTGTTCTTGCTTTTAAACAGGAAGGGGCTTATGTTTAATAAATAACTTGTTGATAAGTTCCCTATCCTTTTTTAATCACCACTATTATAATTTTTTGCACTGCACTTTCCCATCAGATCAACATCATATGGTTCAGTAAAGTGATTGTGGGTCGTTACCCCAAGCCGACCATGGGGGTATGTTGGATGTTTCAATGATCAAGAGACACAATACCCTGGCAGGATTACCAGATGAGAATATTGATCTATACAAGACATTGATGGGAATCCTCAATGAGGTTGACTGACAATCACAGGTGGCACATGTTTTGATGATTCGTTCTGTTAGTTTAATTGATAGTCACTGTCTTGTGTACTTTACTAGACGTTAAGGTAGTTAGAAAAGAGATCTCAACAGGATTTCTAGTTTAGACCCCTAAGTTTGTTTGTTATATATGTTTGTGAATGTTAACTGTGTTACCACCACTCAAAATGATGGGTAATTAGCATGCATATATATAAAGATAATGTAATGTATTTGTTTTGCCAAAAATGTATTATATAGTACGTTACTGTGATTTAATGCAATAGATGTGTGGTTTTCTTTAATTAACATTGACAGAATGTTAGATATAGAGAGTTAAAAAAAGAGGATGTATAAATAATACATGTATAATGTATAATACAAATCTCTTCTTTATAAAAAATAGACTGGAATAAAAAAAGAATCACAAAAATATGGTGCAAAAATAAAAAAACATTCTCCTTTTTTACAATAAATTTTGTTTTGTTTTTTTCAAAATATGTTTGCAATATTTACAACAATGTTTTTACTTTTAAATTTAGACATGTGAACAAAGAGAGAGAGATAAGACAATGGTCTAAATTAATGAGACATTCCCAGACCTTGCCACCATGGAAGAACAGGATATCCTTAAAAAAATCGGATTAAATAGGCAAACTATTATTTAATTTATGTCATCAGCTGGATCCAGATCTTCTGCCTCACAACAGGATTCCCACATCAATAACACCAATAGTGAAAGTAATTGCAGTTCGCCATTTTGTGGCCATAGGATCATTCCAGTACACTGTTGCAGTATCTAGTGGAATACCACAACCAACCTTTAGTAAAGTGCTACAAGAAGTTCTTTCTTCAATGATGAGACACATCAACAGCTTTATACATTTTCCATGGAAATGGGGATGTTGCCAATGCGAAGGGAGATTTTTATACTTTGGTCACCTTCCACATGTGGGTGGACCAATTTATGGCACACATATTTCCTTGCTGCCACCACAGAAAAGAATACAAGTCTACTGCAATCAAAAAAACTTCCATTCAATCAATGTGCAAGTTGTTCGATTGACAGATTTTTACATCACATGTATGTGTGCATGTTTTCCAGGATCAATACATGATTCCTTTGTTCTACAAAACAGCACCACACCACTGCAAATGTCACAAATTGGACCTGAGAGGGTCTGTCCTGTTGGTAAGTACAATATGTCTATATATGTTTTGCTAGTTTCAAGATGAAATAAAAAAAGTCAATCAATGTGAATCAAGCTATTATTAAAGAGTCAAAATTGTTTGAAATCCAATGTACAAAATACAACTGATATCAAGAAGGTGAATGTGTCTAGAAAATAGTCTACAGAGTGAATGCTAGTTGTACACTGGAGGAAATTTGGTTCTGCGTCTTTTGCTGGTGGTGGTGGAGGTCTTGCCATCTTTTGCTGGCGGTGGTGTTGAATCAATAGCAGCCAGGAAAGTGGGGCCCAAGATTGGCTTCAAGTTCCATTTGGACACAGGAATTGGAGTTTTGCAGAGGCTGCAGTGTTATAACCGCTGGCGTCGGAGGGGTAGGTGTGGTCCGAGTGAGACTCACTGGAGCTGCCTGCCCAGACAAACCAGATAGACTAGCCTGCTCCTCATCATCCAGACTTGCAGGAGTGGATTCCTCACTGAAGGCTTGTTCCTGGTCTGGAGTGAATGTATCATCAGAAGCAGTGGCAGATGGTTGTCCACATATTCTGGATGTTGGACATATATTACATTTATTTTAAAAAAAATACATTTTTAAAAGTCTCGATTATACAACAAATGAGTATGAAGCACAAAATGAAGCGAATTAAAAGGAAAAACAATATAATATTATTAAATTTTAGCAGTATCATGATGAATTACAAAAACTGTTCAAATTACAGACACAACGACTTCCAAAAAAAGGTAGGTAAAAGGATGTCCTGAGAAAAGAGAAAATATACATAACATATACAAAGCATTCAACACAACACAGTAGAGATGAGAAATGTGAAAGAAACCATTCCAGGTAGGGTAACATTCTAAAGATGTAACAACTTATAAGGTTACATTGCATAAGTCATCATATAAACATTTCAAATAAATTTATTCAAAAAACTTATATTCAGCATACAAATAATTATTCGTTAACACATACCACAGTTCAATAAAATAACAATATAATGACAACCTACAAAATGAAACAACTTTTTTTCGCAACACAAAGCATAAAATAGAGATTGATAAATACATAACACTTTAACATATTTAAAAAATATGAAAAAGAGAATGACCAAAATAACATTGCAATATTAGATACAAAACAAATAAGGCATCATGGTAGTTGTAGTCATTTCAATTAAACATTAACAACACTTTGTAAGTTTAACATTCCTAGTAAAAATATGCGGTAAAAACAGGCATTTACAAAATAAA
Organism: Lissotriton vulgaris; assembly: GCF_964263255.1. Lineage (NCBI taxonomy): Eukaryota > Metazoa > Chordata > Amphibia > Caudata > Salamandridae > Lissotriton > Lissotriton vulgaris. The sequence continues at coordinate 1,073,453,150 of NC_141696.1, read as the reverse complement.
ACACATTCATGAACTATGTTATTATGTGAAAAACACTTGCAAGCACCATAACATCATGTGAAGTTTAATGGAGATTGAAACCTGTACTTTTAAATTCAAACAAACAAGGCAAAAAAATAACATGGCAAATAAACAAACATATTGACAAAACATATTAAACATATTAACAATTAGTAAAACAAGAGAAACAACAATAATGCTACTTATTTCCAAACAAGAATAAAATTATACATAGGCTTATATGTTTACAAAAGGTGCAAAACGCGTTAGCAACAATGAAATTAAAACTTAAAATTTATTTTATTTTTAGTGACACATGCAAAAGTGTAACTTACCAGTCTCCACTCCAACGGGGATTTCTGTTAAGCCTTCAGGATGTAGGATCTGCAAGACCTTTCCACCCAGGGACAGAGTTGTAAGGGGGTGCTGGGAGAACCACTACTAGTCCTCTGGGCCTTCAGCTGGCACATGGAGGCGAGGTAACACACTCTCTCCTGCAGGTCATGCCACCTCTTCCCAATGTCCTCCTGTGTGCACAGGTTGCTTGCTAGCATTCACTCTGTCAAATATTCTGGACCATTTATGCTTTTCTGAGCTATAGTTGTATTTTGTACTTGGGCGCTCTAATAATTTCATATCCCATGCCTGACAATTCCCCGTCAGTAAAATGGGGATTTCTCCTCTGTGCCATTATCAAATATTAAACAACCAACAAGAAAAAAAATAAAAATAGAAATAATTAACACAAAAAAGAGAAAGCAAAACAAAAACCTGACCATTGAAAAATTTCTTATCAACAATGTTCTGCTGCAGTAGAATAGCAATTGATCATGTTCTGAAATGATGTGTTCTATAGTGTGGTATGCAGGTGAAAACAATTAGCCAAAACATATCTGGTGTATGATGCTACCATTCATCCAAAAGCCACAGGAATAGTGTAATGTTGAACGTGTCCCGCTACGGAATCTCACCATCAGGAATCCGCCACTAGGACAGCCCCAGGACAACGGAGAAATCTAAATAGGCTGGTGCAATGCCACCACCCTCCCAATGAAGAAATAATGTTAGCCTGCAGACAAGTCCACTGCATCGTTGAAGGTGAGCCTCTTACATAATTTCAAAGGTAAGCCGCTTACACAAAAGAAAACACTGTAAATGCTGACAGAGGATCAGCCAGCCCACATCTAAATACAGTGGGCCGGATTCTTTCAGCTTCACATAATGCTTGTAAACACTGCCGTGGAGGGGCAACGTGACTCACTACAAGTTCTAAATCAGGCCCTAAGTCTTAATGTAGACATCTTCACCTCGACTTCATCCAGTGCCTCCCTGACGATGATTCCTCTTCTTCTGACACCACTGGCTGCATTACCAGACTTCACTTTGCCTTCTCAGACATTTAAAAAAACTTCTTGTAAGTACGAATTTAAGCGGCGATAGGGTTAAAATGTTATTGTGTATCCAAACTGTGCCTCATCCACTTACTTTTTGACTTTGCCCCACTGTCACTCAACTAGATGTCTGTAGTTGGCGCTTTGAATTATTAGGGTGCTATTTTTCACTTCAAACTTTACCAAATTCACAGCTGTTTCTATTGATTGAAATTTACTCTATTAGTGGGGGATTTTTCTTGTGGGTATTTTCACTTTATTACTGTTTAAGAAGTGTTGCCTTTAAGTTAAGCCTAATTGCGTTTGTGCCAATATACCTACAGATGGTTAAATACAGGTTAATTTAGTGATTTTTTGTGGTTCACCCTGACAAAGATTGTGACTGTTGCTTGAGTAGGGTTTCAGTCCCATTCTTCCCAACCAACCTTATTACTCTTTTTCTTTTTTTTGTCCTCATTTGTACATAGCCGATTTATAATTGAGCGGTCGAATTTAGAGGCAGAGACAGAACCCACAGAGGAAGAGGCCCGAAGTCTAATGGCCTTAGATCACCAGAGTTGGGTTTCCCGATCGCTTCACTCACTGAAGGCGTGTTCACAACACTTCGGGTTCTCGCCTGGCCTCGACCTTTATCCTCATAGTCCATCACTCTGTCCCCCAGGCTCACTCGCCAGTATAACAGGTCCCGCAGAGTGTTCAGCTCTACGATTATCAGTCCACACCCAATGGACTATCCTAAACCTGTATGGCTAAACATAATCATAGGACTGAAATCCCCTACCATTTACTTCAAAAAGAAAAAAAAGAAGAAAAGAAAATAGAGGAAAAAGAAAAGGAAAAACGTATCTACCAAGAAATAGGAGGAGGAAAAGAAGAAAAACATTGAAAAGATATTTACTACACCATACCTAATATGGCCCATCGTCTGCTCCTATCTGGTTTTACAGTAATTGTCCCAAATATCTCAAAATCTAGTTTTTTGTTGTTGTGCGCATTGCCCTATCTAATTTGGCAACCCTATGGACCAAATTCATCCATTCGCTCTCTAACGGCGGGACAGGCGAAACCCATTTTATACATACTTTCCTTCGTGCCAATAAAATTAGCACAAACATTAAACTTTTGTACTTCTTCGAGAGGCTAGTTAATGTGCCCTCATCTGGTATTACCCCAAAAATTACCTGTGGGAGACTCACCTTTACTTCCACCCCCATGATGCTGAAAATTGTCTCACCTACTGTCTCCCAGAAAGATTGAATTGCTGGGCATCTCCAAAACATATGTGCTTCATCAACCTCTATTTCCCCGCACTTTTGAAATTTCACTCTCCTGGAACCAAACTTGGATACTCTTCTCGGGGTCCAATAAGCCTTATGAACTGTAAATGAATGGTTTTTTTCTTAATGGTGCAGCTTTAACACTTTGCCATAGAAGAGATAGAGATACCTGCCATAAGGTATCCCCATCGTAGCTTGACAGCTCTTCCCTCCAAATAGATCCGGGCCACTTCTGCAAATCTTCATGTGAGTAGATCATATTCCAACTTATTACTCACAATAAGAGAGAGAGAAAGAGAAGTTATGTAGTCGTTTTCTGGAAGAAATTGTTTCATTTTGTTTAGAAAAAAGAGCTTGCACCAGACCGTCTTTTTTTTCTATCAATGTATTCTTTGAGGAATTAACTTGGTGCCCAGAGGGAATGGAGGGCTTTGCATTTGAAAAATGTTGGGGTATGAAGCAGTCACGGCTCATGTCACTGAGAGAGATTTATACTCTTTCTTATTTGCTCTTCTCACCAATTAACAGGAATGATGTTTAGTTGGGCTGAGATTCAGGTATGCCCTGGGCATCCATGTCTAGATGATGTGCAAGCATTCTTTGGATGTCTGTAGCAGAGGAAACTTTCAAGTAGTCTTATGTATCACCCTCAGAATCTGTGAATCTTTATTCTGTAACCAGTGAGTAGAACACCAAGGGACTCCATGTACAGGTCGAACATGACAGGAGACAGTATGGAACCCTGAAGGACTCTGTAGGTGATAGGAATTTTGTGTGATCCCTAGCTGCCCATGTGAACAAACTGGTGATGTTAGAAAGGTATGGGTAGAAACAATAAAGCACATTTACAGTGAATGCCATTCAGGACTCCATAGTTCATTTGAGGGTTAGCTGGACGACTGTGTGGAAAGCAGCTGAGAGTTCTAGCAGAATCAGAAGGCATCGCCTTCATCAGTGGTGAAGGGGGCATCATCTAGGATGTGTTATGTGTTAGGTTGTGGTCCCCATGATATAGCATTATCGAGACCAGACTGGTAGTCGTACAGGAGATTGTTAGCATTAATATCGACTTGGAGTTAAATATAGACTGCATTTTAATTGTGAGTGGTAGTTGGTAGATGGGATAGTAGCTGCTATGCTCCACAGGGTCTAGTATAGGTTTCTTTAGGAGTGGGAGGATCTGGTTTGTCTTGAGATATTCTAGTAACAAGTCTTGAGAGAGGGAGGCATTCACAATGGCGAGTAGGTATGAGAGAGCATCCTCAGAGAGAGCTTTAGTGAAGGACATTGGTCAAAACATCATATTCATAAGAAGTGGCTTTGAGGGAGTTGAGTATAACAGAGAGATCTATGAGAGATATGGTTTTGAAAGCTGCTGGCAATTTGCTTTTCCAGCAGGGTCACCACAATATTTGCCTTCTGTTGGTGGAAATTTTTTTTTGCTGACCATAAAAGTCTGGCAGTTTACCCATGCCAACCCGTAGTACAGAGCTTTTTCTTTACCCTTACAAACATGTTGAAATTGGCATAAACATAATTGACACATTTTATTTACTACTAAGTCCTGGTGGGTATGACCTGTACCCAGGACTTTTAAGTAAATGCTACTTGTGGGCTGCAGCACTTTTTCTGCCACAGAGTAAAGTAGCACTAAAAAACATGTCTCCAGGCATGCATGTTCAGCCTGGATGTGCAGTTTTAAAATGCCAATTCCACCTGGCAAAAATAAATCATTTGCCAGGCCAAAGCCTTTCTGTCTAATAATTATTAGTCCCTTTTTAAGTATGCCTTAAAAGACCATAGGTTGAGTGAATGTTATTTAAAAAGTGGGACATGTTTCTTTCATATTTTATAGGTCCTGAAAGTGAAAAACCTACAAAGTACATTTTTACAGTGGCATGGCTATCTCTCCCATAGGTAACACTGTCCTACACTATTACATTTGATAAGCACTGAATTCAGCTTGGGAGTAGCTAGTAATGTGGTTCATTTTAATAGTAATTTAAAATTCAACTTAATGGTCTGATTCGGTATTACTACTTTGAGATTTACACTTTTAGAAAGTTGTCATTTTTCTGCCTAAAACCAAAAAGCTTTACTGGCAATGTGCAACTGTCACCTGACCACTAATGGATCCCCTGTGGAGAGATGTGTACTGCTCCCAGAGAGGGGCGAAAGGGCTCTGGGTGTGGGGAGAGGGGCTCCTCCATTGACTGATGCGCTGAGGGGCTGTGCCCAGCCCCTTCCTGAGCTTCAGAGGATGCGTTCCTTTTCACTGGCAGAGGAAGCTCAAATCTAGACTTGCCTCCCCTTTGTCTCTCTAGTCTCTAGTTGGCACCAAACACAATGGGACAAGAGGAACATACCAAAACTGGTTTACGGGGTGGACAAAGGCTTCCAGGGAAGTTTTTAAGTCCCAACATAGAGGGCTTCATTGGATTAGATGCCATGCAGCAACTCATTGAGGTTGAGGCCTCCCTGGGCACAGACTTTGGACTTCACCCACTTGAAGCTTTCTCACCTTCGTCAATGAACCCACTGTGATCTTTCTCTTTAGCAACCCACTATCACCAAGCAGTTTGCCCCAGTGAGAACTCGTAGATGACCATGATTTCTTCATATACATTTCTACGTCCAAAAGTAAATTTTGCCTGAAGACAAACCTGCCCATTGTATCTGACTGGTGACCCATTGCGGTCAGACTTAACTGTTAACTTTGACCTGGTCTAATGCAACCAGGTAATTGCAGTTGGCGCTTTGTGCTTTTTAGCATTATATTTAATTCCAAAAAAGAAATGATGAGCCTGGTTTAGATATTGGCATATCAAGTCCCGCTGTGGCTTTTTCTGTTGTCTCCCGCCCGCCGGCTTGGATCCACCATGGATCGGATCTTCCAGGTCCTACCCCTGCTGCTGCGTGATGATGAACAAAACCAGCACCGTTGTGGATGCAATCGATAGTAAGCTCCACTTTAACCTGTTACCTATTGACTTTTCTGTTAACATATGCACAGGACTTGTGCATTCATAATTCTCCCTTACAAGCAGTAGCATATCAATGTGCAATGCATATGTCTGTAATGCTGACGTTAAAGAAATTGAACGGAACACACCTATATTATCATATTGTATGTATACATTTTGTGTAATCTACCTTCAAAAAAATTGATAATTGCACAAAAAAAGATATCCAAATAAAGATTAAAAAAACACCATGCAGGTGTGATTAAGGGAATTTCAAACATTAAAAACATATGTAACACATATCACAAGGATAAGTGCAATCAAACAGGATGTAAAAATTGCTATAGACAAAGTGTGCCTTTATCTTGGAAATTAACATTAAAAACAACGTCAGTCACAAATAGGAAGTATGCATCATACACATCCATGTAACATTTCCAATTGTCTAGAGCAAGTCCTGTACTGTATCCAATTTCAATAATCACAAAAATGTTAGTTGACATACATTTCAGAGTCCGCAATGGTGACGGCCTCTAAGGGGCGGAAGTAGAGTGTTTGATACTGCATCTTCTGTCGGTTTTCGAGGTCTGGTGTGCACCAGAGTATTCAGGAACTAGTGCTAGTGCTAGGTGACCAATTTTGTTAATTCAGCATTCTAGTGTTTTGTGTATGGAAGTTTTCACCACCACAGGAAGGCAACTAGCAATAGACAAGCAGCTTCCTTGCATGGTTAGCATTCCAGCGCAGACACACATGTGCACGCCCCAGGGGGCAGCAACCTGAAACTTATACCAGCACTCCTCCAACACTCCTTGTTCATCGCAGCCACGGGCAGTCAGTGCTTCGGTGAGAGAGCTGCTTTGACAATGTAAGTATGGCATAGCCGGCATCCTGGGCAACAACTCTCTGCTGATCAAAGGGTTTTTCTTGTTTTGACTTAAACTTTCTTTTTCACAGTGTTTGACTACAAGCGCTCCTCCAATCCCATGGTCAAGCCCTTGATGCCTCATTTAGGCACCTAAATTGTACATTACATATTTTATGACAATCTCAAGATGGTGTTTTTTAATAGTACTGTCACACTATGTCTTTTTCTCTCACATAAACAACATCTGGTAATGCTACATATAAATAAATGATGGCATCAATCTATCACAAATCTCATAGAGTGTGTGTTTCTTGTTATATGTTTTGTAATGTTTTGTACGACCTGATAACAAGCGCAGCACGGAACTCGTGTGAAATCAACAATGAGTAGTTGTGCAATAAGTGAAAATATATCACAAATAAGACCTTCCACGAGTTTGATGATGTGGTTTTGTTTACTAGAGTATATAGCATAAATAATAACTATGTCTTTACTCTATCCTTTCAGATTGTTTTTTACAGGTTAACACCAAGTAGGTATTATATGAATGCATGTTCATAATATGCATATTAGCCCTTGACATTGATCAGGCTCACCAAATAGGTTATTTATAGGGTGGTACTAGGGCTCAACCGCCTTGGTCCTGAAGAGGAGACTAGGGGTAGGCTTCGAAACATATAGACCAGAGAGGAAACAGCCCATTACAGGATACTTTCCTACATTGCCCCACTTTTTTACTAATACCAGCTACATGGAGTATTACAGTTTAGTTTCCACTGAGCCAGGTATTTTTTAACTCACATTATTTTCTGACCATTTCACTCTCACATCAAACACATAGTTTCACCTCACTACTAAGTGCTCCCACACCTACATCGGTCGCAGCATGCCTGTCCCGCAGCGGGCGGGAAGAACCTGATGATGAAGGATGCCACCAAGGGACTTTTGGGTTGGTGAGGGTTATTTTAAGAATACATATTGTTTTCCTGAACATGCATAGGAAATCCAATAGTTCTCTCATAGTCACTTTAAAACAACCACTGGAAGTTTTGTCAAGAAAAGGAGTGAACTTTCTTTTTGTGTTTGGATGGGCGTAAGTGTGAATGTGCGGGTGTGTTTCTGGTTCATATGGGTGTGGTAGTGGCTGAGATGTCTTTGGGTGTATTGGTGCACATGGGTGTGATGGTGACTGCAGAATTTCTAGTTGTGCTGGTGGTGGGGCTGGTGCACAGGGTGTGGTAGTAGATGCAGTGTCTGTGGTTGTGCTGGAGATGGGAGTGGTGAATGTGGGTGTAGTGGTGGATGCAGTGTCTGTAGTTGTGCTGGTAGTGGAGTTGGAGCATGAGGGTGTGGTGGTATCTGCAGTGTCTGTTGATGTTCTGTTGATCTGGGTTGTGCATTTAGACATGGTGGTGGGTTTAGTGTCTGCATGTTTGGATGCAGTGTCTGTGGTTGTGCTGGTAGTGGAGGTGGTGCATGTTGGTCTGCAGTGTATATTGATATGCTTGTGCTGGGGGTTGTGCATGTGGGTGTGGTGGTGGGTAGAGTGTGTGTTTGGATGTGGGACTGTGTTTTTTGCAGTGTTTGTGTTTCTGTGTGGGTTTACTACTTGTGTTTGTGTGAGTGGGTGTGTGCAACGGTGTTAGTGTGCTTGGGACAGGTCTAGAACTAGGGAATTCGGAGGGGGGAAGGGTGGGAGGTGAGACATAAGGCTGGGGTCATTGGGAGGCTGGGGTCAGTGTGTTGTAATTTGGCAGCGATTGGGTTAGCATTAGCAGAAACCATCCTGTATTTAGAGGTTATCTTATAAGTTTTGTGGAATGCATTTTGTATTTCTGGCAGCCATTTGTTTGCCATGTGCTAACATGTGCATGCCACGTGCTCTGTCCTACCTTGCTGTTGCCTGCTCTTGGAATCTGCCTAGAGACAAGTTATATTTAGTTTCTTCTGCTTCGCACATGCTCAGTTGAGCTTGCAGCTGTCCATGCAGCTGCTGTTAGTCTGTAACTGTCAGGATGTGTTCACCAAAATTAGCAACTGTTAGCTCCTCCCACTTGTTGACTGTGCAATTTCTGTATGTCGTTATATATACCTAAAACCTTCTTCTTGTACTTGTACCGCCTTCTTTTTAGCCCCTGTATGGGTATAAAAGGACCAAGCTCCTTCCATTCACGGTGCTACTTCACACATTACCTAAGGGTGTTGTGTGAATGTAGTTCCACCTCATGAGGTTTAATAAATCTTGTATTTTCTATTCCAGTTTCTGTGCCAACTTCTATTCTATGGTCTGAGGACTCTATGCAGAGAAGGACGAACCCCTAGCACTGGTAGGCCTTGCTGAGGCCCACTACTACAAATTGGCGCTCCAATGCGGGCTCATCGCCGACTCAGATGCCCGAAGGAGTGTTCAAAACGAAGGATTGGAATCTCGCTTTGGACGATCGCTGCCCGAGGAGACCCGCGTCTTGTCAACCACAGCGTTTTTCCGTCTTTCTGATCTGGCCATCCAGGTGGTGCCGGTCCTCGACTGAGATCTCTTCTGTTGATTCGCAGTGCAGTCACCATTTGGTCAATTTGAGAACTTGGCAATTGGAATCTGGACACCAAGTGATTGGTAAGAGTCGTTATGCGGCAATTGCTGTTGGTTTTGATGCCTGGGATTGGTAAGGTAGTTTAGTAACGCTTACTGTGGCTTTGGATTTGTATGATTGTCCAATATTTGTATTTGGAAATGTGTAATATATAAATAGCAATTTATATAGACAGGTAATGAGGAGATTTTTCTCTGTTTTGAATTGATTTAAACTGCGTAACTTTTGAAGAGTACCTTAAGCTCTACTTTGGTTATAATACTGCATATTCTGCACTATTTTTGGCATGCCTGTTTCTAGCACACTTCGTAGAATGTGTTGCTTTTGTAGTGGTACCAGTTTGAGACTCGTTGAAGCACAAACGGCCCTCCCGGAGGGGACGCCTAATAGGGACATGTATATTAAGTATGGTATTTCTTCTATAATATACAGCACGTTATGGAATAAATATACTGGTAAGGATCCTGAGTTGCGTTGGCCTATGCATGGGTCATTTGATTTACAAAAGATTCAGTATGTGAAACAATGTATGTTTAAGCAAAAGACTAGGCAAGATATGTTTGACTGTGTACGAATGTGGGAGAAAGAAGTGCGTGAACGAATGAAGCGTGAGCAAGCCTTGATTGCAAAAAGGATAGCGAAAGAACATTTATGTGACAGCATTAGAGTTGAAAAATAAAGAAATGAAAGAACTAAAAGAGAGAGAGGATAGGGAGTGCCATTTACAGGTAACTGGCCAAAACGCTGTTAGGCAACCCCTTTATCCTATCCCTAATAAACAGCAAGATGATTTCTTGTTATTAGATCGTTCTCCAACTCCGTATATTTTCCCTTCTGCTCCTCATGAGTCCGGTGAAGAATCTTTTACAGATCAGGAGAAAGCACAGGAAACTTGTTCTATGCTGCCCATTCAGCGTTCGTCTGAGCTTAGATCTGCTGCCCCGAAAAGTGGTTCGCAGTACTGCCCCTGCTTCTGAGCTTTTAGATGACAGAAAAAGTTGGCAGCAAAGGGAGTAAATATATTTTACCGAGGTATTTGCAGCAGAAGTCGTTGAGCGGTTTAGCTAACTTTCTGATGAATTAGAGCCCGATGATGTAGCACAGGATGGTAAGCAAATTCTTGATGGTCTGTTTGTCTTCTCTCAGGTGGCTGATACAATCAGGCGTTTGGTTAAACTGCGTGCTGATGCAGTCTGTTTGTGAGAGGAGAAAAAGGCAGCAGAAGCAGCTGCACAAACATCTCAGACCGGCGTGGCACAAGCTTCTATCTTCTGAACAGATAAGACTATGATAGTTCATGCGAAACCCATGAGGGAAGCCGCGCCTTTGTATGTTCCTTCTAGAGGCGTGGGAACAGATGATGATAAGAGTTCTGCCAATGCTAAGGGTTATTTCATTGATAATTGGGTCTCTACTCCCTAGAACAGAGCGGATGTTATGGCTCTTAAAAATGCATTGCCTGATCCGCTGAAGAATCCAGCCGCTTTTTATGAGGAAGTTAAGGGAGCCATTAGCTCTTGTACTATGACTTTGCCAGATATCGACTTGTTTTTTGGGTTGATATTACCGCCTGACATGGAGAACTGTGCGTAAAGTTGATGATTGTACGACGTTTGGGGCGTTATGGAAAGAGTTAAAACAAATGGATGTAGAGAGGGAGCCAGCACAGAAACCGTGTAAATTAATTTCAGATCTTCCTGCAGCTATATTAGTTAAGTTAAAAATGATTATTCCCCCTAAAAAGATAGATTGGACTGTCTTAGCGTCTTGTAAGCAGAAGGCAGATGAATCAGTTTCGGATTTTTTTTACACAATTTGAGGAGGCATTCCACGATTTTAGTGGCCAGTCAGTGACAGATGATACGGGTAGGCATCTGTTTGTCGATAAATATGTCGCAAACCTGTTGCCAGGAATAGCTAGTCACCTAAAGGCCAGTGAGAGTTTATGGACTACCTCTTCTCCGGTTTCTCTTTTGACTATGGCTCAGTATTATGAACGTCAGGAATTAGAAGCGAAGGGCAATGAGGATAAATAGACTAAAGAGTTAAAAACAAAGGTTATGCTGGTTCAGGCTTATGGTCCGCCTTCCAGAGGTATTGATAGAGGTGGACATGGATCTTATGGTTCGTCTTTTTCTTCTAATTTGTCTGTTGACCAGTGTGCATATTGCAAGAAATTTGGACATTGGGTTTCTGATTGTCCAGTACTGCGTGCTTATCAGTGTCCCCGTGGACGAGGACAAATGAGAAGTCGTTCAGGATATTCAGGGCCTAGAGGAAGCATGAATGACCGTGCTAGGTTTGATGCTAATACATGTGGACAGGATGGGTTTAAATCTTTTGATAGACGGAACCAATATCAAATGTCCGATTATGTGCCATCTGATTTTCAAGATTCGGCTTATGCATAGGATTGCCTAGGATGGGGTAAGGAATCAGTTGAAGTTCCAGTAGATCAGAGGGGTCCCTTTGTTACAGCACATGTTTTGGGGTCTACTGATCAGTTTCTGGTTGATACAGGTTCTACTCGTAGCGCCTTATCTAAACAATTGGTTCCAAGGGCTCCCCTGTCTGGCTCAACCATTACATTGATAGGTTTCGATGGAACATCTTCCCTTAGCCTATTGTCCCAACCACTCGCATTCCATGTTGATAAGTTTACTGCTCTATGTCCATTTTTGCTTTCTCCGAATACACCAGACAATATTGTGGGTCTTGATATGCTCAAGTATTTCAGGGCTACGATACGATGTTCTCCTGAAGGAGTACGTGTTATTTTGAATGACAATTATCCCGCAATTGAGAGATCTTGTCTTGTTAAAGAGGATCTGCATTAGCTCCACTCCCTAGTACTTTGTGGACTACTTCAGACACTGATGTAGGACAAATGGTTAGTCCACCAGTGCATATTAGTGTCAAGGAGGGCGCTTCATTACCGCGCTTGCCTCAATATAACATTTCTCAGGAAGGCGAAGAAGAACTTATACGCATTGTCCATGATTTGATTAAAGTGGGGGTTGTGGAGAAAGTCCCTTACAATGTTTGTAACAGTCCTATTCTTCCCATTTTGAAAGAAAATACTGACACTAGGATTTACAGATTCATTATTGATTTGCGAGAAGTTAACAAGATTGTAGTACCACGATATCCGGTGGTTTTGGACATAACAACACTTCTTACTTTGGTTCCTCCGACAGCGACTACATTCTCTGTGATAGACTTGAAGAACGCTTTCTTTTCAATCCCTATTCATCCTGATATCAGATATTTGTTTGGTTTCACTTTGAATGATCGATCGTACAGATTTTGTAGAGTTTATACTGAGAGTCCTAGCATTTACAGCCAAGCATTGAAAAGACAGCTTGATTCTTTTGCTTTACCTGAAGGAGTGGCTCTCATACAATATGTCGATGACATCTTGTTGGCAGCCGATACGCCTGAACAATGTGAAAAATGTACTTTGTCTTTACTTTCTTTTCTTGCATCGCACCATCACAAAGTGTCACAGAAGAAATTACAATATTGTAGACCGAAGGTTACCTATTTAGGTCACCATCTGTCTAAGGAGGGCCATGCACTTACCTCAGATCTTATTCAAGCAATTTTAGATACACCAGTACCTTCTACTCAGAAAGATGTCCGTGAATTCGTTGGTCTGACTTCGTTTTGTAGGCAATGGATATTAGGGTTTTCACACATTGTCAAACCCTTGTTAGCGTTTTTGACCAAAGACACTCCAGTGCCCCTTCCATGGACAACTGAATGTCAGAATGCTTTTCATCAGTTACGTTAAGCTCTTTGTTCTGCACCAGTGTTAGGCACTCAAGATTACACGAAGGGTTTTACACTCTATGTACATGAGAAAGATAGATGCACATTGTCAGTTTTAGTACACACACACTGTGATAAGCAGCGTCCCTGTGCATACTTTTCAGCAATTTTTGATCCTGTTGCTCGTGCATTGCCTGGGTGCTTTCGTTCAGTTGCAGCAACAGCTGTGTCCATACGTCAGAGTGAAGGGATAGTTCTGTCACATAAATTGTTGGTGCTAGTTCCCCAAGCAGTAGATGCCCTTCTAAACCAGACCAAAACACAACACTTAACTAGTGCCCGCTTGACAGGATACAAATTGACACTGTTAGCACCTCACATTAGCCTAATGAGAAGTGCGACTTTGAACCCAGCCACTTTGTTGCCATATCCTGTGACTCAGTCTCAGTCAAAGGAGCCTCATGATTGTATATTCCTTACCTAAGAACAGACAAAGGGTTGCGTTGATTTGCAAGATACACCCCTTTCGGATGTAGATGGGGAACTGTGGGTTGATGGGTCCTGTTTGAAGTTACCAGATGGCACGACTTCAGCTGCATATGCAATTACGACACTTCAGACAGTAGTGGAAACAGCCCATATATATCAGAAGTCAGCTCAAGCAGCTGAACTAATAGCTTTAACACAAGCGTGTGAACTTAGCACTGACTTGCGTGTGAATATCTTTACAGACAGCCGCTATGCTTTTGGAGTGGCCCATGATTTTGGCCTGCTTTGAAAGGAAAGAAGCTTTCTTACGTCCCACGGGATGCAGATAATGCACGGAGAATTAGTGCATAATCTCTTAAATGCACTGACATATCCAAAGAAGATAGCTATTGTGAAGTGTAGTGCACACAAGAAAGTAACCGATAAGACAGGACAAGGCAATGCCTTTGCAGATCGCGTAGCTCGTGAGACTGCAATTCAACGAAGCACTACTTCCATGTACGTAGTGAAGTCTCAAGCTGAGCGATGGCATGATGCTAGACAGGAAGTGCTAGATGTACAGAGATCTACTTCTGTAGCAAAACTTGAGCAATGCGCTAAAGAAGGAATATTGGACGATGAGGGTTGTCGGGCGACAAAAACATGGATAAATGGAAACTACCTGCAGCCTATTTACAACCTATGGTTCAAATGGCACATGGGCTGGCACATGTTGGAGCTCTAGCAATAACGAAATTGCTCACGCAAGTTTTGGAGCATCCTGAAATTGCCAGCACAGCTAAGAGAGCAGTACAGTCCTGTTTGATCTGTTGGCAGTATAATCCTGGTAAAGGGACATGGACTCCTACAGGAGAGTTTGCTACACCGACTGCACCTTTTGAAGTTTTGCAGATGGATTACATCCAACTTTAAAGCTGCAATAACTTAAAGTATGTCCTAGTGGTGGTATGTGGCTTCAGTAAATGGATAGAGGCATACCCTACAAAGGATAATACAGCTCTCACTACAGCGAAGGTGCTTCTAAAGGGGTTTTTCCCTAGATGTGGTGTCTGTAAACTTTTGTGGAGTAACAACAGACCTCATTTTATTGGGCAAGTTGTTGAGCATGTCTCGAAAGGATTAGGGATCAATCAGAAATTCCATGCAGTCTTCCACCCACAATCAGCAGGATTAGTGGAGAGGTACAACGCTACACTGAAACTGAAATTAGCAAAAATAATGGCTTCCACGTCTTTGAAGTGGCCAGATGCATTACCTTTGGCATTGTTATCCATAAGATCGGTGCCACACTCACGATCTGGGCTTACACCTTATGAAGTGATATTTGGGAGACCGATGAACATTTAGGGAGTTCCTAAGCAATGCCCCATATATGATGTACCTTGTGTTCTGATGAGCGACTATTTGGCACAGTTAACTGACAGTTTGATCTCTATTCATCAACAGGTTAGAGAAGCTCTTCCTGACAGATCCAAGGGTGAGGTCCACGAACTCCGGCCCAGAGACCACGTATTGGTCAAAGTCTTCGACAGGTCGAACAGCTTGGAGCCGAGGTGGCAAGGACCAGAGCAAGTGCTCCTAGCGACGAGGACAGCAGTTCGAGTGACGAACAGGAAGAACTGGGTCCATAGCACTCACTGCAAGAGAGTGTCGCCTGCCATGTGGAACCTGCTCTGTTGACCGACCATCGAGAGATTCTGGAAACGGAGAAAGGCCAAGCTATCTCACCTGACGAATCTGAGGAAGTCTTCCCGGACCAGGCGATTACTGGAGCATCACAATATCAACTGAGACCACGGAAAGAGCCTGCGTTGTCGAAACGGACTGGTTGAGCTACGGCCCTGGGTAAGTGAAACGGAGTGCCGATGTGGCATGGGGGGGTTCAGTCCTGCGAAGTGGCACCCGTCTTGGCCCTGGGTGAAGAAATCAATGGCTGCCCAGGGATAAGAGCTCCAGCGATTGTTTCTTACGAAGAAGTGATCATGTCTGCTGAGATATCAAAGGTTGCTGAGATCTGCAATAAGAAAGCCATTTGTGCTGTAGGGTTTGTTGGTGCTATGGTGGTTATGGCAGCAATTCCCTGGTATGTTAAGAAGGTGGCTCCTGTTCAAGAGCTTTTGATCGCCACTACTCCAGTACCAGTTGAGCACCACTTCTTCTCGCTTCCCTACCATGAGCAGAAGCATTGACAATCCTACTTAAATAACATGTTCATTCAGATGCTGCATCACACTCATAATGCCACAAATACTACCAACTGTTGGGTGTGTGGGATGAAACCTGCTCACCAGAAAAAAGGAGGAAAACCTTTCATTCCTCTTCCATTCTCACACAATGGTTCTTGTCAAGCTTGTTTTGCGCTTTTGTTTGCTTCTGGAAAGCCTTCAGTAGGTGGGATTAACTTTCACCTCAATAAAGTATGCTATCAAGATAAAGATGGTTATCCTCAAGCTAAAGGGACTAAATGGGAATGGGAAGAGTATCAACCTGACAATATTTTGACACCATATGTCTTCACGAATATGAGAACTATCAAGAACAATATACCTTTTGTGATTTCTGTGGCAAGAGCTAAAGCAGATTTATTTATTAGTAGTGTTGGGAGAATTCCAGTGGGGAGAAGTGAATGTACTGTAATTCTAACCATTGAAGGTGCCAATAACAGCAGTTTTACAGCCTTGCATAATACTTACTTTGTTTGTGGCAATAAGGGATATTATCAACTACCTGTTGGGTAGTCAGGGGTCTGCTACATGTCCTTTCTGGTGCCCCCTGTGTTTTTGGCACCTGCATCGTAAAATCGGGACTTTTAACTATTTAACGATATTTTCAAAAATAGATATGAGGACAATAAGGAATGATGAAGTGGACCAGACTGACATCACTCTGCAACAATACGTTGATTTCACTTTGGGTTTGTTTTTCTTCGTGGGTGCTGCATTAAACAGCAGAAAGATAAGATGATTGACTCGAGTTGTGGAAGCTGTTACTAACCAGACATCTGTGGCACTTGGGAACATTACAGAGGAGCTGCAAGTTGTGAGGATTGTAGCACTCCAGAATCGCATGGTGATAGATGTGATTTTGGCTGATCGAGGTGGTGCATGTCGCATCATCAGCAGTAGCTGTTGTGTTTTCATTCCGGATCACTCGCCTTCAGTATATGATGCAATCTCTAAACTGCATAAGATTGCTGCAGAGATTCACCCAGAGACTGGTACATGGACTTTTTCGAACTGGATGTGGACACTCTTTATTACTTAGGGCTAGAAGCTACTGGCCATTCTATGTATACTATTGGTGATACTGTTTACATGCTGTATATGTATACAATGTGGTTCCATGCTGTGCTCTATTTGCATCACTGCTTGTACACCTGCCAAGAGAAATGTTGCAGAAATGAAAGCCCAACAAATGCTAAATAAAGAGGTCACTGAACTGATGAGCATCGATGTACAGGATACATATCTAATTTACCCCGGATGAACGACTGTCTTCAGCTAATGCTAAAAGGGTTGTCTGTTGTAATTTGGCAGCGATTGGGTTAGCATTAGCAGAAGCCATCCTGTATTTAGAGGTTATCTTATCCGTTTTGTGGAATCCATTTTGTATTTCTGACAGCCATCTTGTTTGCCATGTGCTACCACGTGCATTCCATGTGCTCTGTCCTACCTTGCTGTTGTCTGCTCTTGGAATCCGCCTATAGACAAGTTATATTTAGCTTCTTTTGCTTCGCACATGCTCAGTTGAGCTTGCAGCTGTCCATCAATCAATCAATCAATCAATCAGGAGTTTGTTAAAGCGCGACTACTCACCCGTAAGGGTCTCAAGGCGCTAGGGGTGGGGGTCCATGCAGCTGCTGTTAGGCTGTAACTGTCAGGATGTATTCACCAGAATTAGCAACTGTTAGCTCCTCCCACTTGTTGACTGTGCAATTTCTGTATGTCGTTATATGTACCTAAAACCTTCTTCTTGTACTCGTACCGCCTTCTTTTGAGCCCCTGTGTGGGTATAAAAGGACCAAGCTCCTTCCATTCAGGGTGCTACTTCATACATTACAGAAGGGTGTTGTGTGAATGTAGTTCCACCTCATGAGGTTTAAAAAATCTTGTATTTTCTATTCCAGTTTCTGTGCCAATTTCTATTCTATGGTCTGAGGACTCTGTGCAGAGAAGGGTGAACCCCTAGCACTGGTAGGCATTGCTAGGTCACTACTACAAGTGGGGAGGCTAGACCTTGAAAAGGCCTCTGTAGGGCAGACACAGGACTGTGAATGCCTTCCAGGTTGGCTACTGTTTGTTGCAATTGGCAGCCAAGCCCTTGGATGGCATTCAGTAGTGCGATCTGGCCTACAGAAATGTTCCAGAGGAGCCTAATAGCCTCCTCACTCAGTGCAGCTGGGGGGACAGGGTCTGGGGATGAGGTGGCTGGAGTGAGAAAATGCCACCTCTTTGTGGGGGTGGAGATTTGAGCACGAAGAAGGGTGGAAATGTTACCTTGGGTGGTGGGCAAGGATGCAGATCTAACAAGAGCCGCAGGGTTTACCACCACTAGGGAGTACTCACTGGAGGAGACCTCCAAAGAAGATGTTGATGAGCTGTTCGGGTCAGTTGCACTCCCATCACCCTCAGCACCACTGGGTCCCTCGTTGTCTATGATATCCACAACTGAAACACAGTAGCCAGCTGCTTCCCTGCCTGTTTTGGCAACTTCTCCTTTGCCTGCCCTAGATGATGCTAAATTACATATACAATAGTAAAAAAAAAAGCTTTATTCGATTTTGTTTTAAAAATCATAAACGCGTACATATAAAAACAGTGTTAAAATGAATACATATATACAATGACAGTGTGACTAGCGATTAAAAGGACATATGCCGAACCTCCGCATTCCAAAATAAGACATGTTAATGGTACAGTTTATCATTATCGGCTGTGGTAATGCTTAGTGCATTCAAAAATTGCGGCAATTGTGTAATGGTTCGAATCTGGTGGGAGCAGAGAAACTAATGCCACGGGATACGCAGACCCCCCTTCCCAGCGGATGGTAATGCTCTTCTGTTGGTCTAAGCAAAGGGATGTTTGGCTTACAAGGGTAAAAGTCAAATATGTCCCAGGTGCATATAGGGCCATCTCCTTCTTGGGGTGGGCAAGATCTTAAGTACGGGACGATGTTCCTATTTCTGAATTTAACCAGTACCCAGTCCCCGAGAATGTTTTTAGGTAGTGAGCCTAGCTAGTTCACCCTTCTGACGCTCAGAATTGCGCCATCTTGGTCCGATGGTAGGGGTCTATTTTTCCCTAACCAGAATATGACCTTATTTAGTAGGTCCTGCTGACTTTCGTCCTTCCCCAAAGCAAGTGCTGGTACTCCTGAGAGAACGGACACATATGGCGCGGCTTCTGGAGGAAGGTGAATACGAGGTGGTCTGTTTAATTCTGGTCTAACCCCAATAGGCCTTGATGAAACAGATTTGAAGGGGACTTTGGGTGCAATTGGAGTTGGGTTTTTGGGTGGTTGTAATCTAAGTGGGGCGTTTGTACGTTTAGGGGTTGACTTAGATGTTACCAAGGATGTAAGTGGCTGGGAACGGTCAACATTATTACTAGGTGTCATAATGGTTGTGATTGCGTTCTCTAGACCTGAGAGCCTTTCCCCTATGGAATTAATTTTTTCCACTTTTGGAGAAATGATGGCTTTAACAAGATGCTCGATCTGGGTCAGTAGAGACAATTGGGGGTGGGGTATTATATCGTCTGATTTATCTGCAGACTCCATGGTAGTGGGCAGGTTATTGACAGGTAAAGTAGGACTTACAGATAGTTTTTGTAGTTTGGAATAGTTCCCTTGAGGATTGTCCTCGTGGTGCTTCCTTTTAGTGGGTAAAGGCCGAGAAAGGGCTAGGTCTTGGATATTATCTTTCATAAGTGAAGAGGAAGGATCCCGTAAAATACCGTTAGTATGTAAAGAGCTGGTTCCTTGAATAGGAGAAGGTGATTCCACTGCGGCGTACTTGGTGTTGCATATGTTGTTTAATTCATCCCACAGAGACAGATTTTTCACTCTAACTGGAGTTTGTGGGGGAGATTGCATACTGAGTAGAGAGTGGCAGGGAGAGTTGTAGACTATCTCGTGAACAGTAGGCAATGTGCTAGTGCTATTCATATGATGCTCTTTTAGCCCTTGGCACGGGCCCCTCTCAGGAACAATGTTTGTGCCCTCCTTTTGTGACATTATTAACATGGGATAGATCAAACAGCGAAAATAATCAGTCGGTAAGTGGAGGCACTCTACCTCTTCACACAGAACGATCAAGGGAGAGGGCCCGTCCCGACCCCCTCAGACACCGAAGGGCCACAGAGGGCCCGCCCTTTGCCCGGGCTTCGCCCCGGGCTATGTCCCGCGCGCGTCCCGCGTCGCGGGAATAGGAGCGAGATTAGATCACTGCTGGCGGGGGAGGCGGGAACGCCGAGGGAAGAGGCAGCAGCTGAGTAGCAGAGAGCCTGCTGGACCTCGCAGTCCCTCGGCGTCTGTGGCAAACCAAGTTCTTTCCCCTTTCCGCAACCCACACAGAGTGACAAGCGCTAGCAAATGCGCAGAAATCCCACGACGTCCTTCCCTCGCAGCCGGGAACAGCAGCACACAATGAGCGGCACCCTATATACAATAGTGTTGTTGAATCTGTGGAAACAGAATTTATCATAAACTTTTCCCAAGTTTTCAGATTTCACCTGCTTCAAGGCTCTCAAACTTTTGTTCTACATTATCATATGCTCATCCATGTAGCCATAATTTTCGGAAAACATTTGGTCACAATTATGTCATACCCCATGATAGTCCCTATATCATGTATGATCCTCCCTGTTGTTCATTATTATGCCTCTGCAGAACTGCTTCACACCTCTTAATTGCTGGCCTTTGTTGTTTGGAATAGTGAACTGTACTGATGTCACCAAAAAGGATATCAACCAGAAATACCTTTGTACAGTGTTCATTAGGCCCTAAAACCATCATCCTTTTCATTCTCAATAGGTAAAATATGAATAAATGTGTGTCAACAAATACTGCAATGTTGTACCAATAATATTATGAACTGAAATATGGTAACCTTTGATTGGACATTTCACAATGGTAACACTTAATTCAAGTAACTAAAGAATATGTCAGTTGTCAGAAATTAACAAATGAATTCTGTACTGAAGTAGCTTAGCAATTGATCACATACTATGTAGTTACCTATACTGTTGAAGCTAGTCAGAAACAAATATTTGTGTGGATTGACAAATGACTACTGCAGCATAAGAAAATACATAGCCCTTCAAACATTTTTAATACACTTTAGTACAGAGAGAAAACTTCTTCACATTTGACTCCTAATTTTCTCTAGTTATTTGACCTTTGATGTATCTTTGTAAAATTGTTTCACTAAATATGTTGGCTTTCACTGTAGTCAAAAGTTTGTAGAACATAACGGTAATCATGACATACAATGAGTCATATATAATTTTGACTTCAAAGATTCAAATGGAAATCACAATATGTAACTTATTACACCTTGATGCATTTCAGCATTTGCCTAATAAGCCGAACGATTGGCCTGATTCTGTGTTTTCCTGATGGGATACTCGTACATATATGTGATGGAACATTCCATTTTCCCAAATCCCTTTAAGTTTCCCATATTTCTCCTTTATTGATTTTTCATATGAACATGACAAAGGGCATTGAGAAATCGTTTTGAGTATAAGGTCCTATGTCACCAAATGAGTACACATTCCTTTCTGTGTTTCAACAAAAACTGTATGGCTATCGCAATTCGTTTTTCAAAAAACAGACTGGTTTACATAAACATTTGTAAAGGAGTAGGACATTTAATTGTATTTTAATTACATTTATATAGCGCTTACTACCCCTGACGAGGCGTCAAAGTGCTTTTTTGGCGAGTAGCACACTACTCTGGAACCCAAGAAGGATTAGGGTTTGAATTAGTATAGTGAAATATGTAAGTAATTTGAGTGGTGGATGGTATGTCATGTCAGACTGTCACTTTTAACATTTATGAAACAATATTTCTGATGCAAAATACAATTTGGATATGTTTTGATTTGTCACTAGTCATTTTGGATCACATGCTCACTTTTGCTTGTGCAGAATCCAAACTTACCAATGTGACGTTTGATACATCCTCTGTATCATAAGTGCCTAGCATGATCTGTCACATGTAATAGGCCTACCATTATATAATCCACAATGGTGAAGGAGCATCACATCTGACTCAAAAAAGATTATTTGCCTGTTTGGTAGAACTGTCCCTCATGACATCAAAGAACCTGATGAATATGTGAAGCTTAGGCAGTCATGTGTCTGCTCAGAACAGTCCTTTGGTTGTAAAACAGGAATCAGGTGGGGTCCTTTCCAAAAACTAAATAGACAAAGCACATCATACACATTGTGTTACTCTTACATTTTAAACAACTCTGCTTGTGTGTTGGACAAGGGTGACCCTCAGTGTTGATTTTAAAAATCCTGGCTGCAACAGTTCGGGCTGGACTGTTCGCCATTAGGAACAGGGTCAAGATTGATTTCCATATGGCTGGGTCTCAACTGGGATGGCAAAGTGAGCTAAAGAACGATGATGGATTCAAACCATATCTGTGACTGGGGGTGAGTGTCTGAAAAATTTCAGCTCTCTGTCCATCATCTCCTTGTGTTTGCTTTGTTCTCTCTACGTTGGCAGAGTATGCCCAGACACGGATCCCTTGCTCACTTTGCCACCGGATTCAAGCTAACCTGGCTGATGAAGGGCGTTACCCCGAAATTGATCTCAGGATGCTTGTTTCCGGATCAAGGACTAAATAGACAAAGCACATTATCATACACATTGTGTTATGCTTACACCTTAAACAACTCTGCTTGTGTGTTGGACAAGGGTCACTCTCAATGTTGATGGTAAAAATCCTAGCTGCAACAGTTCAGGCTGGACTGTTTCCATGAGGAACAGGGTCAGGACTGATTTGCATTTGGATAGGTCTGAACTGGGATGACGACGTGAACGAAAGAACGATGAGGAATTCAACCTAAATCTGTACTGGGGGGAGTGTCTGAAAAGTTTCAGTGCTCCGTCCATCATCTCCTTGTGTTTGCAACAACAAAAATGGTCATGCAACATGTGAAAACCTGATAAGCACTTACCCCTTGTTGCTGCTGATGGTCCCCAAGCTGCTCATCAAGCTCAGTATGGCCCACTTCAAGAATTCAGGCCATTAGAGGGGCCAGGGTGCAACACACACACTTTTCAAGTTGGTAGGATTGACCGACTTCTGCTGTTCTCATGGTCCAGCGTCATAGGTCCTCCCACCTCTTGCAAACATGGATGCTGCGCAACTTGTAGACCCCGAATATCCCGCTTCTGATGGGCGTTGTATGGATAAAAGAAATTAAATAAAACCACTGGTACATCTATCACTAGCATGACTCATAAGTTTGCAAGCAACATGTATATATTCACATGCTGACCAAAACAAATATCTTAATACACACTTTTGTAGTGACCTGTTGACTACCCTCATCCCATGTCATGGTCTAAATTCACCAATGCAGGCCTGTGACGTCATCTACCCCAGGGGGCTCCTACACAGGGACTGGTTCCAATCTCGTTTGGAAGGGCTCCGAATCGTATGTAGAATTGCCTTATCCAATCAGGAGCCCTTGTTCCTGACCACATCGTTCACAGTTCCGAACAACCAGGTACGATGCCTTGAAAGCCTTAGCACTGACCGAATTGGTTCCGCAAGGAATTATAGAAATAGAGCCTTCCGGAGCCGAATTGTACAGCTCTATGGACTAGGTTTTCCAAGCGAGCAAGTACGATGAACGATTCGGACAGCCTTCCCGAGTCAGTTTACCTATATATAAAAAGGGCTGCTGGATTAAGTCTTTGGGGGCCCGTAGCAGGCCTCCCTTCACCCTTGGCCCTCTGAATCAGGCCTGTGGAGGTACCCATGGGTCCCCTCTTCCCAGCCATGCACAGTGTGGCAGGTGCCATGGGGTGCCTGCCACAGGGTGCAGGACTATCACCATCCACCCCTTTTGACAATGCGAGCCTGTGTACGCGTTCAGTACACAGGCTCTCCTTGAAGTAAATGAGAGTCAAGGGGCGACAATTCAGTCCCAATGCTTTCTGAATGATAGTGAAATTGGCCCCATAGACTGTGATATGACCTATTTCTGACTAGTGCAAAATATTGTGAACTAGGCTAACCATAAATATTTATGGCACAGTAAGAATGGCCACTGCGAGTAAGGGGCCTACAGTTTGGACATGACACACTTTGATATGGGAGCAACATTAAATGAAATGCTAGTTCAAAAGTTGGATAACTATTCCTTTCAACTGTTGTCCATTTAAAAACATTTAGGGGCATATTTTTATGCACACCTCAAAATGCACACCTCAAAACCTGACCTGACCTGGTTCAGTTGTTTGTCCCTGTTACTCAGCCCCAGCCTTGCCCATGATGGTTACTGAGCACTACTCATTGTCAGGCCTTTTTATCTGCAGCCTGATGATAATGATGTCACATGAACAAAGCCTTCCCTCAACTTTTATATGAAACAATGACCTTGTGCCCATCTAATAATTCACCTCAAGGCTCTGTGGTACTCTGAAGGGATCTGGTAGCTACTGGTAGCTCCAAAACAATGGTTTGAAGGGCCTTGATATGGGCTGAGGGATTTTTGGAACCATACATATAGCTAACATTTTTTTCAGTTGGTTTGTACAGAAAATATTTTATGTACAGTTGTACAGAATCTATAATGTGTTGTCTAATTTCCATTACGTGAGTTTTAAGCGTAGAACATGTAACTCAAACATAGACATAGATACATCTCTACATACCCACCAATTACAATATAGGGCTTTAAACACACAACACATACTAATGTTGTTGGCAAAGGCTCTGTTAGGAAATGTTCTGTTGCAGTAGAATGGCAAAGTGTGGTATGCAGGTGATTCCATTTGGACAATGGACATCAGGTGTTTTTTACTAGCATCCATCCAATGTACATAGTTACGATTCATTGTTGAGTATGCACCACGACGGACACCCTCCATCAGGGAACCGCTGCTAGGAGACCACCAGAACAACTATGAAATCTAAATCTGCTTGTTGGGAAACCGCCGCCCTGACAGCGAGGTAGTACTATTCGCCAGCATTTGAGTCTGTACCTCTGCAGAGTTGTGCTGCGACCAATGGGGGAAACACTCTGTCAACGTGGAGGGCGAGTCAGCCTGACTGCATCTAAATACGGTAGACAAAAGACTGTCTACTTGGAGGCGTACTTGGGGCCGCCACCATGGCAGAATGGCAGTAAGACAATATAGTTCTCAATTAGGCCCTATAAATCTAGTTCTACCTATTGTTCTTTTGGTGCCATTTTATTGATGAAGATGTACTCTATTTTTCTAAATTGGCTTGGATTTTTTCTTGTATTGTGTTATCACTCTATTACTGTTTAAGAACTGCATAAATACTTTGCACATTGCATCTAAGTTAAATCTGACTGCTTTATGTCAATCTACCAGGGAGTTGGCAGTTTATTTAGCAACTTTTGTGGTTCATCCTGACAAGGATTGTAATGATTACTATTTGAGGTGGCTTCTCACCCTCCTCAACTAATACTCCCATTTCTTCCCTACAGTAGTGCTCATGTAGTACGACTTCACATACTCATAAATGCCTTTGTGGCGTGACCCTATAGTTAGAATACATACGATTATGAGAAATAGTTATCATGTGGGCCAAAAGAGTGATCATTGAAAAAGGAAGCCACCAAAACCGAAACCTTAGCATTAGCTGCAAGATTAGGTGCCAATTCGCAACAACATTTATACGTAATAGTACTAAAGTATGTCCTACGCCATGTACTCATAAATTCTTTTATGAATCTGCCCTTCTATGTGTATCCTCTAAAGACACCTTCTGGATAGCCTCCAAAGGGTTGAGACTGCAGCAATACAAGTCACGTTTAGGCATGCATCCTCCACCTGTAGAAACACTATAGTCATTACTTGTGTCACATTAGATTATATTCATTATCACATACATTAAGCTCTAACAGAGTCTCTCAACTGTGGTGAAACACTTTACATTTGTGTCTTCTATTAGGTGCTGTTTGGTTCTCTTCTCTTCATCAAGGGCACCATTGTGTTGCTTATATACTTACTTAACAAGTTTGTTCTGGTAACTGATTTGCAAATTAGAGTTATCCTTATGTATATAACTAATATTTAAGCACAAGAAAGCTTTCTGATACGATATCAGTAATTATTCTGTGTCTTGCTTCTTCAAATTGAATATAAGTTCAATCATTTAACATATTTGCCATCTTGCAGATGATAGTAATATTCATTTGAATCTGTTTTTACTTGATACACTTGTAATATTTTTTCATTGTACGTGCCAACTGCCTACAAACAGTAAACTTACAGAAAATAAGTAGTTATGGAGTGAGGTGAATGCTCCTGTAAAGCATAAATTGCATCTCATTAATGTAAAATTGCTGAAGTCATCCTCTAAGCACGGAGTCCATTCAGTGTTTCAATGTAGTTTAATAATACCTATTTTGTGTCATAAGCTTGCCTGCACTTCTCAGACGAAGCGTGTTTTCATGCCTCATGTCATCAATTTCCAGGTTACCAGTATCAACATGCACATGCTGCCTAGCCACTAGTCTGTTCCAAAACTAATGAGAACTCCATGGGCTGATGCGTTTGTAAAAATAATACCAATAATGCAATTAGTAAGCGAAACAGTAACAGAGAAACATTTCTGGAAGCAGAAAAAGGAACCAGGCTCTTAAAAAACAACAATAGAACACTATTATAATAGAAATAAATCATTAAAATAATGGGGTGTAAACCAAGTATAAAAATTCTGAATGGGTAAAAGTTACTTTCTGAGGCCCCCAAACAGGTAGGTTTCCTCTGAGATTAGGATAACTGAGTTTGGGCCCAAATAATGAAGGCCCTTTTATAATGTAGCTCGGAATAAATGTAGCTTGAAAAACAACGACTCTGAGCAGTCATTTAATGCACCTTCACAAAGGCACATTAAATGGTGGTCATGGTGGAGACGGACCAAGCAATTAAAGAATGACTTTTGCAACAGCCCAAGTCAGCGCAGTAAATCCTTCCCTGGGAACACGATGTGGTTCTTTCTCCCCACCTGCTTTGCACACTCCTGATAAAAACTGAAATATTCCTTGACCAGAAGGACAGTAATGCAAGGCCATTCCAGATGAATTATAGACACTGAAAACACATAGAATAAGCTTTTCTTCTTTCCTGCACTGCTCGAAATGTTGTGGGCGGACTCCAAGGCAAGGTCGAAATTGCAGCTAAGAAAATGTTTGGAAACCAAAATATCATACATATGATGAAAAGGTTAGTCATCAATCTTTCCGGGGTTTTAAAGAGGGGCATTTGAAAACATTAATATTTGATTTCTTGAAATGAACTTTAAATTTCTAACACCTGTGACATCCACATATTGACACAATTAAACAAACAATGGGGCATATTATCAAGGGGATTTATCTCTGCTTTTTTGGCTTTAAAAGCCAAGAAAGCGGAGATAAAATTATCTCCCTATTACCTAGCTGCCGCTAGCACCAGTTAGCGACAGCTAGTAGGAGATAGCGACCATCTTGGGCCCCACTTTGCATGTCAGTGATATTTATCACTAATGAGATGCAAAGTGGGCGTGCCAAGATGTTAGAGACTGAAAACAGTCGCTAACATCACTATCTCCTATTACCAACTTTTGGAGATATTTGCGCTAAGCGGGAATATCTCCAAAAGTTAACACCTGCCCTGAGCAGTTCTTAGCCATGTTATCCAATGGGAGGTGGATAACATGGCTAAGAGCATTAGCTCGCTAATGCATGAATATCGCTGACTTTTCAGCGATATTCATGCTTTGCGGCGATTTTTACCGCATTTGCGTTAAACCTTGGTAATACCAAGGTTTTATTTGCGGTAAAAATCGCCGCAGCGCTGCGGTAAATTTTTGTCTCTAACCAAGCAATAGCGATAATTATCGCTATTGCTTGGTAATATGCCCCAAAATACTTTGTCATTAGGGCCGAGGAATCAAATATTGAATGAAAAAGGAATGCACAAGGCAAGACGCTATGGAAACTGGTGCTCATTACCTTCAGGCGTGTGATGTATAGTAGAGATGAACAATGTCTGGTGTAAAATGGAAACTTCAAGCATTACACTTTTCATTAGGGAAAGATATTGCTGTACTCCTTATTTTGTATGGCGCAATGTCTGTTTACTTCTTTACACTGACTTACAAACACCCTTTTGGCTTGATCCTAATAAAGCATATGCGATTAAACATTCTAGAAAATACTTAAATGAGCTAGGATCCTTCTGTTGTAAATGTCAAGGGCAACGCCGTGTACCCATGTGTGTAATTGTAAATTAATCTGCTTTACTGCCTATATATTGTGCAAGTCCTCTCCCTCAAGTACAAAGAATGCCATCCTTTTTGCACGGCGACAGTGGTGTCTATGCACACAAAGAGCACAACAAATGATGTCCTTGTGAGTAAAACTAAATGCTATATTATGTAATCTGACTGTATGGTATCATTACACTTTTACGAGCATTTCTACAATTGATTATATTATATTTTCTTCTATAGTAAGTTGATTCAGCAGTTTGCTTTTTAATTGCTTCCTGTAGCTAAGCCTTACTGTTTAATTGGAACTCCAATTTTTAATTCTGAATATCCAGGGTTTCCAATTAATACTACAGGTGCCCATCTTGCACTTAGCCGGGTTAGAAAGCACTTCCTTTGCACCATTGCAATCCCTCGATCATCTAAAAGACTAAAGGCTGCAATTGACCAGACACATTGCCAATTTACAGGCATGGAAATCTCTGATTCAAAGTATAAAAAGTTCTGTCACCCCACTCAAGCCCCTTCTATTTCATGGGAATACTGCCAGTAGCACTACAATCATGTTCTCCTGTTCAGATCAAGTCCTCAGACACATAGGTGCATAAATAGTTAATTCGTAGGACCAATTAGAGTTGCTCTATCATTCTTCGACTGTTGGAATGCACACTCAAGGGTAGCTTTTTCTGTATCTTACTTGATGATGCAACATCCTACGTATTTACACTTACCCAATGGAAAGGAAACATTTGTGGACAATTCAGATCCATTCAAAGATGTTGTTGGGGAAGTATGTGACCAGCCAACATTGCCCGAGGTTGTCAATTGTGAGATTTTGGACCTAAAGCAAGGAAACAAACAAGTGCACTTTACGTTTCCCATAATAACATGCTAGTAAAGTATATAGTGTGGCTAGAAGTAAAAAGAGTTGCTCTTTTTGACAAGGAATTAAAAGATGATCTGAAAGTTGTGTATAATACATGTAGAACTACAAACAAGACTGCTGGATTAATTATTCCTCCTGTTACTTAAACCATATACAATGAAGAGTAGAGAATAGTAAGAAAATCTGTAAGGAATTCCTAACCCAGGGCCCGATTTAAGTCATGGAGTATGGTTTGTATTCTGTCAAGGTGATGGACCAGTACATGTGTTTCCCTTCACATACACTGCGCCCTGCCCATGGGGCTACCTTGGGCCTACCTGAAAGGAATCATACATGTAAGAAAAGGGAAGGTTAGGACCTGGCAAGTTGGTGGATGTTCCATGTAGGCATGCTGTTTAAAACTGTGCACAGACACGGCAGTGCAGGTCTGAGATACCTTTTCAGGGCTACTCATGTGGGTGGCACAATCAGTGCTGCAGGCCCACTAGTAGCATTTTATTTACAGGCCCTGGCATACTCAGTGTACATCACTAGGTACTTACCAGTAAATCAAATATTCCAGTCATTGATAACCAATCAAAATCATAATTTACATAGAGGGCATATGCACTTTAGCACTGATCAACAGTGGTAAAGTGCCTAGAGTACAAAAGCTAACAAAAACAGGTTGTGAACAAATAGGAGGAAGAAGCAAAACGTTGCGGATAACCCTGAAAAAATAGGCCAATTCGAACACCGATGCAAGATGAGGAATGTTGAGAGAAGGTAGCCTTCATTATTGCTGGTAGCACACAGAGGGCAGATCAGAGATAGTCAAGTTGACATGCTGAACATATTAGCAGCTTTTATTCCAGGCACTGATACAATATTGGCAGATCCAAAGAACTTAATTACGTAAACCCGAAACACATACCGTCTTTCACCAGTCAAGTGTACTTGTGGTCCAATAATAGTTAAGGTGAATACCTGCCACATATAAAAAAAATTAAAATCTAGCATGGTGCCCCCTGTTTCCGAAACCACGAAGACAAAAAAAGAACTGGCAGTCAAAGAAAGAGAAACCTCTGTGGGTCACTTCAATTTAAAAACACTGCATCCTCGTCTGACACACACCTCCCAAAGGATAGCACCACACGTCTGACAAATAGGTCACCAACTAGCTCGATGTCAGATTTTCAATCTCCAAGTTACTCTCAAAATCTGATCACGACTGAAAATGGAAATCAAAAGATCTTCGAGATGTCAACTGTATAGGAAGATACCCAACATGGAGGTGACCCATCAACATTGAGAGCACAGAATGTTCCCCACAGACAAAAAGGAAATAAAAGGTTAAGAAAAGGAAGGAATAAAAGTATGAATAATGCCTTAGTCAGTGACAACGTCTGTGATATCTATTACATTTTTGGTAAGCTCACTAGGAAGCTGCTGACAACCAACCTACACAGATGCAATTAAGTATGGGCGAATTTTGCGAATCTCGCGTTCGCGAATTTTGCGTATTTGCGAACTCGCAATCCGCAAAATCCGCAAATTCCCGCGAATTTGCTGATTTTTTTTTGTGTGTTCGCAGGCGTTTCTGCCAGTTCGCGAGGATTTGGTACTAGTTCGCAATTGCGAACTTACTTGTCGGCTCGCAACGGTCGCGACTATGTTGTTTCTACGTCTGGTTCATCATCACAGCCTCCCAGCAACCTCTGTTTCACCACTGCCACCCTCTCTTTGACCCATGCCGCCCTCTGTTACATCAATGCCACCCTCTTGTTCATCATCACTGTAGAAGATGGGGGGGAAAAGCAAGCCCACCTGCCCTGCTTGAACTGACATGAATTAATTTGGGGTTAGTTTATTAACAACACCTGCCCTGCCCCAACTGACAATAATGAATTAGGGGCTAATTAATGTGTCACTGAATTTGAAGTTCCAGCCTGGCACCTGCTTGTCTGCTCCCTTAGCTGTAAATCAGGACCTTTGTGGCATACAGTTAAGGTCAGAGCAGGGTCACACAATAGTTGCAAGCAGGCAACCGAATTCTGGAGGGCCCCCTCAGGAAGCACTACAGGGAATCGTTACAAATCATGAGGTTGACATTTTGCACCTGCTCATTGCTTTTGCTTTTGCAAAAATCATTTTTCGGTTTTTTCGCGCTATTCGCGGGGCGCGGCGTCGTGCGAAACCGACCGCGGAAGCCGCCAATTCGTGCGAATGAGCTTTATATTTTTTTGCGGCTTGTTGTTTCGCGAGTTTTTTTGCAGTATTCGCGAGCCGCTTGCAGCGCAACACGCGAATTTACCCCAAGGTCGAGTACGGGCGCAGCCATTTTGTTTGCGTGACGTATTTCCGTTTCCGCCCGCTATGTATAATCTCGCGCAGTAAGCGCATTGCGAGTATAAGTTCGCACGAGATCGCGAGGAAAATCTCGTGCGAACTTACTTTCGCGCCCGTGAACGGGCGGCCATCTTGTTTTTCATTCATTTCCTGTGTCTGGGCATGGTGTTTAATCCTCTTGCTATCTTTGCCATCCTTTGCTTGTTTTCAGTTTTTTTTAACGATTTTGCTTCTTATCTATCCCTCTCTTTTCCTAGCTGTATATTTTTGTCTTTTCTACTATTTTTCTTTACTTTTAAACTACTTTTTTAAACTCTTTTCTTTTCTTCTTCCCTTTTTTATTCCTTCTTAATTTTCTACTTCCTACCTTACCTGCCCAGACCATGGTGAAGCCAGGCGCCGTGAAGCTGCCCAGGCACTTGAGGGCCGCAGAGGCGGCGGGGAGGAGGAGTCCTGGACCCCGTGCCAGGACAGCATGCGGTCGATTGAGGGGGGAGCAGGTGACACGACGGGAGATCTTCAGCCCGGAGGAAGTGGGCGCGCTGCTCTACTTCGTCCAGCGCCGCCTGCCCAGGACCATCGCGGGAGGCGGCAGGATCGCGGCCGGCGGCTACAACATCCGGGAGCGCCAGAAGCGGTGGGAGAAGGTGTGCTGGGCCATGTCCCACCTCTACGGGGTCCAGCGCACCTACAGCCAGGTCACCCACCGCTGGACGGACCTCCTGGACCGGGAGCGCGACCTGCTGGACCAGCTCGGCTTGGAGATCCCCGGGCTTGGTGAGTAGTACTAGCTATTTCATCACTCACTACTATGATGTTTTCTCCTGCTCTGTGTTGTTGTATTGCAAATATTTGTTTTTTACATGGAGCAAGCCAATAATGCCGCTGATGACGATTACATTGTAGTTAAATTGTATTTCAAAATCTTCTGTGCATTTCAGGTGCACTGCTCTCCTTCTCGGTGGCGTTGCTACTATGCTTATTTGTTTTCTATTTTGTGGTCTCATTGGCCTGAGTAACTATTATGTATGAGTGTACTTTACAGAACTGCGTAATGCTAGACACTAGGGGGCAGATTACATTTACAAGCCCCTTGCGGCACGTTTACATTGCCTTGTGTGACGCAACAGCAGCGTAAACGTGGCGCATCCCTGCAAGTCATTTACAGCATGACGCATCTAGGGAGATGCGTCATGTTATAAAGCCATGTGGCTGCACCACAATGGGTGCGTTCCTAGTACGCAGGGTGGGCGGTCCGGCGGCTGTGCGCCTCGCAAAAGTGCCTGCGTGAAATCTACAAGATTTAACGCAGGCACTTCTGCGACGCTGCTACATCAATTCAATTCCTTATGCCTGCTTGAAGCAGGCGTAAGGACTGACACAGCATGTTAAGTATTGGGTGGCCCTGAGCATTACTGGAGTTGCATTGCATTGGCGACGTGACTCCAGCGATGCGCCGCTCTTACGTGACGAGATGCGTCACGCAAGTGCCTACCCTTGCGCCAGGGCGCGCCGCATTGTAAATGAGGCACATCTGCCGTGTCGCAAGGGTAGTTTTGCGTGACGCATTTGATCTGGCACATCTCTGGAGATGCGCCAGAACGCGTAAGTAAGTATGCCCCTAAGGGGCAGAATTGTAATTACCGTCGCATCCCTGCAAAGTAGCAGGGATGCGCCATTAATTGTGCGGCCCGCTACCACCACCAAACATGGTGCGCCGTATTTGCAATGCGGCGCACCATGGGCCCAAAACGTCACCGAAGCTTTACTGCTGGAGTTGCGTCGCAATTATGGCGCAGCTCCAGCAATGCTCTGGGGTACCCTATCTCCCCAATGCTGGGTCAAGCCGTACGTCTGCTTCAAGCAGGTGCAGGGTTTGTGTGACGCATCATTGTCCTAAAGGTGACTGATTGAAATTTTGTAGATTTCCCTCAGCCACTTTTAGGATGTGTTCCAGCGCAGGAATGCCCTCCCTTGCGCCGGAACGCCCCCTGATGGCGCAGGGCTTTATAATGGGATGCATCTCCCAAATGCGTCACGTTGTTATAATATTATACGCCGCACCATGGCGCCTCTTTTGTTTAGCTGCTGCGTCACAAAAGTCACGCAAGAACGGAGCAAAAGAGCCGCAAGGGGCTTAAATCTGCCCCTTCCTTTGCACCCCTGACAATAAGAAAAATAGTGGCGGTGGATTGATAGTTTGACTATTTAAATGACTGGTAATGTAGCAGGCAACTGTTAGTGTTGTCACTGACCTGACTGAAATCACAATGGAGTTTGTCTGTCACTTTGCGTCTTGCCTGCGGACTGCTGCCTGCCAGTCCTAGGTGAACCTTTCAGTACTTTGTTTAGTGAGTTACGTGACTTTCGAAGTCACAGGTCCGCAAATCAATGAAAACTAACCCTAATCAATATAATTTCGCTGAAATATTTTGTTATTGTTGTTTTGAAATGTTTGATTTGGTTGACATTGACAAGCAACAATCATCCATGTTTTCTGTTCTTTCTTTCATGTTGTACGTCAGCTCCCCCCAGGGGCGAGGGGAGGACACAGGAGCAGCAGGCGGCGGATGCTGTTGAACAGGGCCAGGATCGGGCAGGCGAGGGCTCCTTTGCTGGCCCCAGTAAGTTTTCATTTTAGACTAGTACCTATTTTTCCTAGCGTTCCTCATTTGATTTTTTCAAAATCGTCTTTGATCTTTTTGTAGACTGTATCTAAATTCTTATCCTGCCTCTACTATGACTCCCTGTGGTATTACTAGATTATTCTTATTAGTCTGTCTGTGTAGCTAACTAAGATTCTAGTCAGCAATAGCTCTATCAACTTAGTGCAGTCCTCTGGGATTGTCCATAATGTCTTTTGAAGTGTTCTATCTGCTTTGAAAATTCCCAACTATAAAATGTGAATGACCACCAAGAAAGAATAAGATACTACCTTTTGGTTTGGATAGGAGGACAATCCATACCACTACAGTGGCGCGGACAATTCTTCTGCAGAAACAGAACTATGGACAATAAATAGTGCTTTGCTTATCAATTATACTAGGCGCTGTTAGAGTTTCCACATACCTCTGTGATAACAGACTTTGAACCCCCAATGTCCTTACTGACTGACTAGACTACATAGTGTGGCACAGTCATTTACCTCCCGAATTCATCGCTGATTGATCCCCAATGATCCAACGTAGCTGAAGAGTACGGAGTCAGAGTCAAGAAGTGTCAGAGGCACAGACTCATGCTTGCAAAAATTGCAAAACCTTTTGCTCAGTCACTCAAGTCTGGACCAAAAAACACAGAGTCTCTCTAAGTTTAAAAGCTTTATTAAAAGTAAACACATTTATTAAAATGAAGTCATAATAAAAAAACGAAACGTTTAACTGAGAATGGAAAAGTGGTTAGTGCTGACGATTAATTGAACAAAGTAATAATGGTTCTGTCGGACAGAAATACACACTGTTTTAGTATTTCAATGTTTCCTTTCTTCAGTCTCGTACCTAACCAGGATATCAAGACAGGTGTACTAATACATTCACAAACAAAACTCACTGACCATAAAGAAAAATGAAAGCAAATTTTACTCAAATACTTTCACATGTGAACACAAAATACTTCAATCACTGTCCCGAACGAACATTTAAAACATATAAGGCACAAAAACTTTGTGCTAGAGTAATACTAAAAACAACAAGTAAAATGTGTTACTTCATATACTTTTGGGTTAAACAACTATACATGTACAATCATCCTGTAGACACATCAATTAGATCTTGGATCCTACAGGATTTTGAATAGTTTGTTCACGCCAAAGGAGAGGATTGCGTCGACGTTTCGACCCTAGGGGGGGCGATGCGGTGTTTTCACGCATCAGGTGCGGGTCTTCATCAGGACTGTATATATATATGGGACAGCCTCTTGCAGACCTAGCTCCGCATGGAGTCCTGGTCTCTTCCTCTTGAATCGTATTGTCGGTCCGTGTTAATCAGGCCGGCTAAATGTTCATTACACATCTGTATTGATATAGTCTATACAGATGGTTGTAAACTTGCTCCTTTGTATTTCTAACACGCGCGGGTCGCCTCCTTCACTTTCCGTTCGTGCTGACATGACGAGATGTCAGCACGAACGGAAAGTGAAGGAGGCGACCCGCGAGTGTTAGAAATACAAAGGAGCAAGTTTACAACCATCTGTATAGACTATATCAATACAGAGGTGTAATGAACATTTAGCCGGCCTGATTAACACGGACCGACAATACGATTCAAGAGGAAGAGACCAGGACTCCATGCGGAGCTAGGTCTGCAAGAGGCTGTCCCATATATATATACAGTCCTGATGAAGACCCGCACCTGATGCGTGAAAACACCGCATCGCCCCCCCCTAGGGTCGAAACGTCGACGCAATCCTCTCCTTTGGCGTGAACAAACTATTCAAAATCCTGTAGGATCCAAGATCTAATTGATGTGTCTACAGGATGATTGTACATGTATAGTTGTTTAACCCAAAAGTATATGAAGTAACACATTTTACTTGTTGTTTTTAGTATTACTCTAGCACAAAGTTTTTGTGCCTTATATGTTTTAAATGTTCGTTAGGGACAGTGATTGAAGTATTTTGTGTTCACATGTGAAAGTATTTGAGTAAAATTTGCTTTCATTTTTCTTTATGGTCAGTGAGTTTTGTTTGTGAATGTATTAGTACACCTGTCTTGATATCCTGGTTAGGTACGAGACTGAAGAAAGGAAACATTGAAATACTAAAACAGTGTGTATTTCTGTCCGACAGAACCATTATTACTTTGTTTATTACCCACCCAGGTTCTGAGGGTTACAGGGTCACCCCATTACATGTATTGACGATTAATTGAAGACATTTCTTGTGGTCGAGCCGAGCTCTCACCTTGTTTCAACTTGATCTTGTTGTTAGAAGTCCATCTTCTGTCTGTGTGGAAAAAAATGGTGCGTGTTAAAAAGCCAGCCTTCATCAGCTGTGCCAAAAAGTGCTGCATTACATTGTTTTCAAATGTCTTCATTCCTAGACTAAATACTAGTGAGTGGTTTATTCTAACATTCTTAAATGTACTTTGTAGGTGAAACATCTGGTGACGGGGCCAACGCGGAGGTGGTGGTGCTCGACACGGAGGCGGAGGGCAATTCCTCAGGGGAGGATGCGGCGGTTCCAGTGCCGGCTGTGAGAGTTCAGACGGTGGTGGTGGCGGGCAGAGGTAAGCTCTTATATATTCCTTACTTATTGAGATTGAAGACGTGGCTGGGAAGGAAAGAATATGAGATGCATGGCTGGGTGAATGATGAAGCAATGATTGGTGGAAGGACAACAGCCTGGGTGGGTGACACAGAAACTGTATGTGTCCATGTACCTGGATCATGCTACTATCTGACTCTTAGATAGCATATGTGTATCTAGAGCAGGGGTACTCATAGTACGGCCCGCGGGCCGGTGGCGGCCCGGCAAGCCTTCCTTGGCGGTGCGCAGACCTTGCCGACAATCACTGCTCCCCCGGCCCCCACAGAGCAGAGTGGAGATGCAGGGCCACAAAGAGGTGAAATAGAACAAAGCCTATGCTCTGTGGGGCCGGGCAAGCAGTGATTTTCAGGGTGTAGATGCAGGGGCGCTACAACAAACAAAGACTCAATAATATGTTAATGGTCTTTTAAAGACCTGTTAAGTACTTTGGTGTGGCTGTCTGTGTGTGCGCGTTGAGGAAGCTGTCTCAGCCCGGGCTGAAGGCTGACACAGACAGACACACACACAGTGAGATGACAGAGGGGGAGGGAGAGGGAGGGCAGGAGGGAGAGAGAGATGGAGAGGGAGGGCAGGAGGGAGAGCATGAGGGAGAGAGATGTATGTAAATGCTGGGTCCGGTGGCTCAGTGGATGAAGGCATCTGCTGCAGGGACCTGTGTGCAACCTCATGGTCACAAGTTTTCGTGTTGCTTTAGCCCCGCCCCCTCTGACTCCGCCCCCACCAGTGCGGCCCTCGGCCACAAACTACACTGTAAATTTAGCCCCTGAGAGAAAGTTTGTGAGTACCCATGATCTAGAGAGAGTAGACGGTCAGTGGATGAACTAAGTGTAACTTTGAAGAGCATGTAATACTGCACCCGCACGTCTGTTCCAGTGTAGGAAAGGCAAGGAAAAGAAGTTTTAATTTTGTTCCAAATACTACCATCAATAGTAGCAGTAGTTTGTATTGCAAGCACAGCATAGATCCGGTTATTACGGTGGCCACTCCCTACCTCTCTTAATAAGTTTAGTAGTACTCAGTCATTCATGTGTGGATGTATCACTGGTCACTCAATAAAAAGCAAAGCACCTAAAGTCATCCCATATATAAGCAAAAACATCCCATGTGAAGTGATAGATAATCAGATTATTTATCTTCTTCAATTTTCCATTTCTAGTACTCATTTGCACTGTAGGGTGAAAGTTAAATTAATTAAGCAGTAGCCCTTGTAACAGAGTATTCTCAGTGCCACCCGTAATAGAAAAGTAAGAGCTTCACCACCTGCATGTACTGGACCGGTACAGTAACGCAAGTCTGTCTCACTCACCATGGTGTGCGTCTGTTTTTCTCGGGTGCAAGTTCACTGCGCTGGCATTATGCCGGCTTGCAGAAGATAACGTACCAATTTTCCTAAACAAGAGACAAGAAGAAGAATAAGACTGGTGTACTTTCATAGTCGACTCCAATGGAAGTCCATAGTGCTCGTAGAATTTGTTCCTTAAACTCCCATTAATGTTAGAGCAAGGATGAAAAAGTGGGAGGTTAGATAGATACTGGCCTCAATAGTTATGTAATGCGCTTGCAAGTTGCTAGTTGTACTGCAACACAAATTTCTGCTGAATGATTGAGTTAATCTTAAAGAGCATTGGTTACAGCCTATGTCTTTCTTTCTTCATATAGATGCTCCTTCCAAACCAACAAGGAGGAAGGAGCTGGCTAGAGCGGCCCGGCAACAGAGGATCGATGCCTCTGTTGCGGAATATCGGCGGCTGGTGGCCCTGGAGGACGAAGAAAGTGTGCAGTCGACCACAACAACAACGTCGTCTGCATCGGCCTCCGTGCCCCCACGGGCTGCCACCCAGCACAGTGGTCCACACAGACTGAGCCGGGCTGCCAAAGCCAAACGCCACCGCCGAGCAGCAAGGACCACAGCTGCCTCTCACAGCCATTGCACCTGCAAGGCAGTCAAGGCACGCCTGCGCCGCAGTACCCTGATGGTGTCCAGCCTTCAGCAGGAGCTCCACCACTTCACAAACGTGTTGGAGGGGCTCCGCTTAGAGCACGCCTTGCTCCGCGAGGAGCATGATGCCCTGGCCCAAAAAGTAAACAGCATCCACCCATAGTGTCCCTTGCCCCTTTTTTAGAGACTTTTGGGGGTGGGAATTGGGAGTTGGGTTTTTGGGGACTTTTGAAGGACAATCGTTGGGGTTAGAGAGGGTCTTGCGGGAGATTATTTTGTTAGGGATATAAATATACTTTTTCAAACTTTATCTGAGCATACCTGTTTTTTACTGCTTGCCTGGTGGGTGGGGGTTTAACAGTGACTTTGTTTTCCTGAAACTTTAGTTCCATTTTCTTCCTGTAAGTGTAAATGCCCAAATGTTTTCAACACTAAGTGCCTCTCACAGAGTAAGTGAAGTGAATTCAAGAGTCCTAGGACTTTAGTAGTACTACCGTCAGTCTCTCGTCTCTCCTAATACTCCATTATACCCCCAAACCACCAAACGCTTATCTTACCTGTAATTTGTGTTTGAAAGTAGGGCTAGACCCAGGGCTGGCTCCACGGGAAACAGCGAATAAGGTTGGCAATCCTGGGCGGATAAAATTTCCTCATAGCGGTGGTACTAGTGGTGTGACACAGTGGCAGTTGCATGCCTATGAAAAAAAAGAAAATTAAATCTGGTTTGTCCTCCTGAGCAATTCAACGGTACAATAGAGAATATAGCAGGTGACAGAAGTACACTAGAACAGTGCCACATTGTAGCCTAACAAATGGTAAAGTATAACTACTAATTCGGTTGAAGTTCTTTGACATTAGCCATGGGTCTTTGTCAAGCAGAGTAAGAATATATCCTCGGATTTCTTCACCAGCCTGTTGCTATCACCTTATCCTCCCCAGCAAGTGTGTGGATTTATTGCTGTAATTTAGTCGCACATCAATCAAAACCACACAGCCCGGGGGAAGAGGGTTAGGGTTTGAAAAATGGATGGGTACGGGGGTTTTTGGGAAAAGTTTTGGGAGACAAGAAAAATTAGCACAGCATGGACAAACAATTGTGAACATAAACAAATCTTTGGGTACAAACCTATCCATCAATCTTTGAAAGTGCATGCACTACTGCATGCATGTCAGTGAAAAGTAAGTAGTACTTTCGACAACTGTGGAAGAAAGAAGCACAGGGCGTGTGTGGAATTATTGATAACTATATTCAACATAAGGTCTCTGTTGCCAGATACCTGAGAGCCTTGTTGGTCACTATAAATCCATTCACAACACTCAATGGGGTTGGTCTGGAAGGTATAGTAGATAGAAAAGGAGAAATTGCTCTTTTTCTAGGTGTCCCCTCACTCACCAGGGTTGCCCCTTGGTGACATGCTTCATCATTGGGGCCATCCCAGTCCTCTACGGGCTGGGGCGTGCTGCGACTTGCGAATTACGTAGGAGCACTTACAAATGACTATGTGTGGTGCAGATGTGATAGTGGAGTGGACTAAGTGATGTGTTAAGGGATCAATTTAGAAGCAGAGAGAGATCCAAGAAATGCAGTCACAGTCAGAGAAAAAGACAAAGGATACTGTATCTGTATGTTGTTGTAGTTGTCCTGTTGAATTTGGTAAGTAAGTTGCCTGCAGAAAAAAAATCCTCTTATTAGCGGCACTCCTCCATTGCAGCTGACGCTTCGTCCATCGATGTTGGTGACCAGAAGACACCCTGTCCACTGCCTGCTTGATGCTGAATTGTGGCTCGCTAATGTGAAGCCTGACTCCATCCTTTTTTCCCCATTGCACAGACTGAAACCTGGCCTGTAATTATTCAACGAAAAACAGGAAGTGATATAATATTACAAACCAACTGATAAATAAATATAAGGTATGTAGGCTGTGGAGTGCAAAAAGTCACACTTTGATTTTCCTAGTAGACAGTACAATATTTTTGAAAGTGCGTACTCTGTCAGAGTCACCTTTTGAAGGATAAATAAGTATGGGCAAATTAATGTAGCGGATCTTTCCCCTCAAGCTAGGTGTCCTGTAAACTGTGTTTTAGAACAAAATTAGATCTTCCCAGCAGTGCTCCCACCCAGACCCTTACTAAAGCCAGTCGCAAAAATGTAGAAGACCCCCAATCAAATCTCAAAAAACTAGGCCTAGCAGAAAACTGGTGACAAAACGTACTTTGAAAGTAAAAGTAGGCCCAAGTACCCCCTTACCCACCATGGATTGCATTCAAACCACTTGCAAGCAACCAAGCAAAAGTATCCATAGCCAGCATCGCTCCAAGACTCGAAAATCCCCCCACCCAAACACATGCAATAGAAATACTGCTAACCCTAACGAACCCTAAGTTAAGAATAGTGGCAAAGGCTTTCTTTAACTATGCCAAATCCCCCCTTTCCCACCATGGATTTTCTTCAAATGACTTGCAACCAAAATTACACATTCTCACGAGTGCTCTAAGACCCCAGAACTCAGTTGCAAAAATCTAGAACACCCCGAAGCACATGCAATCCTGCTGCTAGGGCTAACCCTAACGAACCCTAAGTTATAAAAAGTGCCAAAAGGCTTTTCCGCCTGGATTTTGTCCCAACCACTTCTACCCGGTATTAGACCTTCCCAGGAATGCCCCAAGACCCGCCAACCCACCCGCCAAGAAGCATAACACCCCCAAACAGGCCAAAAGCAAAATCTCATACTTGCAATATTTCTCGGCCTTCAGTCCAAACGCGCTGCGTAGCTAGGCCATAAGTCGGGGTTGCCACCACGGATTTCCTGAAAAGCAAATGCAATCAAGATTAGAGTGTCCCGGCAGTGCTCCCAGACCCCGAAACTCACCCACAAACACCAGGAAGCCCCCCAAACAGGCCCCCGAAAACGCTACATTGAGCAAAATGTCAGAAATAGCAAAAAAAAAATCGGCCTGGATTTTGTCCCAACCACTTCTTCCCGGTATTAGACCTTCCCAGGAATGCCCCAAGACCCGCCAACCCACCCGCTAAGAAGCATAACATCCCCCAAACAGGCCAAAAGCAAAATCTCATACTTGCAATATTTCTCGGCCTTCGGTCCAAACGCGCTGCGTAGCTAGGCCATGAGTCGGGGTTGCCACCACGGATTTCCTGAAAAGCAAATGCAATCAAGATTAGAGTGTCCCAGCAGTGCTCCCAGACCCCGAAACTCACCCACAAACAGACGGAACCCCCCCTAAGAGCACCTCAAAGGCAAGCAAGTCAGCAAAAACACTAAAAAATGTGCGCCTCGGATTTGGTCCAAACCACTTTTATCCGGTATTAGAGCTTCCTAACAATGGTCCCAGAGCCGTCAACTCACCTGCAAAGAGGTAGAACAACACCCCCACAAGTGCTGAGTCTTTCTTCATTGGGCGTAAACCAGCCCTCTGGTTTGATGGAAATAGGAGTCTGGAGGAGGATAGAGGAGCATGTTCTTCTGAACTTGTGAACCTGAGGAATGCAGACTGCGGCAACTTCAAATCAATTAGCAAACCAGTGAAGACAGTTCTGCTGATGGGCTTGTTTTTGTGATTATCTGATTAAAGTTTGAAATATATTAACTGTGCACAACAAAGAAAGACAGACACACAGGAATAAAAGTGAATAAGGACGAAAAAGAAAGTTATTGATTCGTTGTCTCATTTTCAGGGCTCGGTATCACGGTCCAGGAATGAGAATAAGGCTTCGTCATCATACTCTGCGAATTCAGGCAGGGTGAGCTCAGTGTCACCTGACAGAGTAGAAATTCCCTCATCTATGTTGCTGGCCACCTCGTCTTCATCCGGCGCGCTTTCTCGTACTCTGAAATCTGGTGGTATGAGGTGCTGATTCATCTTGATTATTGTTAACCTCTCCACATTTTTGGGCAAAAGGCGGCTCCGTTTGGGAGTTACAATGCCACCAGCAGCACTGAAAACACGTTCAGAAGACACGCTTGCGAGTGGGCAAGACAAGTAGTTTAAAGCCAGGTTGGTGAGCTGTGGCCACAATTCTTTTTTCCCATGCCAATACGCCAATGGGTCAGAATTAACATAGACCTCTGTTGAGTCATTCAGATAGTCCTTCACCATCGACTCAAAGTCCTCATCCAAGGTTCCTCCACTTTGCTTAGCTCTTGCTGTGCCTCTGACCTTTTGAGAACCAAACCCACGCAGAGCTAGCCAATCCTCTTCAGCCTCCAATGTTTCTGTTGTGTCTGGTGTAGATGATCCGGTTGCCGGTGTCTTTAACGGCTGAGAGGTCCCTTGTGCCACAGCCACAGGTGCAGAAGTGGATTGTTTTGACTGGGGATGGCCTGCTGATGTACTGCCATTTCCTTCAATTTTCAGCCGTTCTCTTTCAAACCTCTTGGCTGAC
Organism: Lissotriton vulgaris; assembly: GCF_964263255.1. NCBI lineage: Eukaryota > Metazoa > Chordata > Amphibia > Caudata > Salamandridae > Lissotriton > Lissotriton vulgaris. The sequence continues at coordinate 1,073,410,509 of NC_141696.1, read as the reverse complement.
AAGGCTAGCCAACGTTTGTACTTTGGAACATGTTCATCATCAAAAGGAAAGAATGCTTGGCCTGCCAGCGCCTTTTTGTAGCGTGGATCCAGAATAGTAGCACAAATGTAATGCTCTTCTGAGTGGATCATTTTAAGACGTTCATAACCTTGTAGGAGCTCTAATAATTTCTCAGCCAGAACAAAAGAGTCTTAGTTTTTTACATCTTTTTCAAACACAGAACACACCTCCTTCAGTTGGTCCTCCAGCATGTACAACAATGGGATAGCTGTTCCCAAATTACAGTCCTCCTTGCTGACTGCACGCGTGAAGAACTCAAAAGGACGAAGCATGCGTGTCAGGCTTTGAACTATGTTCCATTGCGCCGCACCCATCCTCAGGTCATCCTGAGCTGTACCCTCTGTTAAGAAATATTGATCGAGTACCGTATACTGCTCATACAGACGCTCAAGCATGTAGAAGGTTGAGTTCCAACGTGTTACCACCTCCTGGATGAGTGCTTTCACTGGCATTTGACGTTGATATAGCAGGCTCCTCAGCTGCTTCCGGGCCTTAAAAGAATGGCTGAAATGGTTGCACATTTTTCGGCAGGTGTCCAATACTCTGTACGCTGCACTGCCTTTATTACCCAAGAATTTTTGGACAACCAGGTTTATACAGTGCGCCAAACACGACGCTCTGAAATAGTTACCCAGCCTCATGGCCTTAACTATATTGGCGCCATTGTCCGTGGAAACATAACCAACCTGGCGTTTTAGCGGGGACAGCCAGTTAAGGACCTTTGTGTTAAAGACATCCAAAATGTTTTCTGCTGTGTGACGTTTCTCCAAACCAAACATGGCTAGTGTTGCATGTTTCCGAGCAGCTTTAAAAACAATGTCCGTGTCAACACCTGTGTTTAGCTTTGCTTTAGCCCCTGAAAAAGAGACCCAGTGTGCAGTGATGCACATGTAATCAGCGCCTGCGCCACTGGTCCACATGTCTGTTGTCAGATGTATAGTGTGAACAGCGCTCTTCTGCAAAGCTGCCCCAATCACCTTCAGAACATCTTCATGTAGTGCTGGAACCGCAACTCGGGCAAAATAGAACCAGCTAGGAACCTTCCATTTAGGGCAGAGCGCTGCCACTAATTCTAGAAAACCAACCCCTTCTACAAAAGAAAAAGGGAGAAGGTCCAGAGCTAGCATTCTAGCCAGCTTAGTGTTATACAGACGCGTCAGTGGGTGGTTGCGTTCATATTGCGCTTCTGTTAACAACATCTTTTTAATGTTGCCCTGGACCAAGGATTTACGGGATGATGATGATATCTTCGACCCAGTTACGCTCGCTGATGAACTTTTCCGCATTGATGTCTCACTCTCTCCCACACTCTTAGTGTGCCTCACATGGGGTGTGCTGCTGACAGGGGTACTGGGTGTAAGTGAAGTGTTTGAATCGTCTTCTTCCTTGTCGTCATCATCAGATGAAAAATCAATATTTTCATTACGTGCATTTCGGGCTTCCTTGACCGCCTCTAGGTGCGCAAACCATTGGACAGGGTGCGCTCTCTTAAGATGACCTCTCTGGCCTCCAGTACCATAGTTGGTACCAAACTTACCACGACTAACTCGAAACTTACACATGCTACAAATGGCTACGTTTTCCATTCTTGGGCAAACACTAAAGAAGTCCCAAACTGGAGACTTGAAATGTCTTTGGGGGCCGGAGGAGGCGGCGATACCGGTGGTGGTGGTCCTGCTGCCAGATGAAGTGGAGGATGTGGATTTCCGAACTTCAGTACGTTTTGCACTTTCACCACCACGAATTGAGGTCGAGGTGGATGGAGGTCCCTTCTTGCGAGGAAGAAATATGGAAGCGGTAGGTGTTGGTGTACTAGTTAACTCCAAATCTAATGATTGTTGTGTTTCCATTTCCATTGCCTCCTCGTCGACATCATCATCACGCTCAGCAGCTTCTCGGGATAGGGTCAAAATGTCTCTTTGCTACATGCCCGCTGGGGCTGCAGTGACCTTTATGATGACTGGCTCGTCGTCATCGTGAGAGGCTTCACCAGCAGCAGTATGCGTCACTTCTTGTTGTGCCTCATCACACTCCATAGCTATGAGTTTTTCGACGACCTTCCTTTTACGCTTAGGTATCTTTGTCAGATCATGGTGTGCCTCACTCTCAGGCTGCCGTGGTGGTACCCATTTGTCATCCAGATCATCAGAAGGCGGTGGGCTTGAAGAAGATGTAGACACCAACCTTGATCTTTTCCTTGCTAGGGATGTGGAAGACAATGAATAATCATCAGGAGGAGTGGCTTCCAATGATACCTCGGCTTGATTGTCGATTTCCTGATGTGCCCCTACTTCGGGAGGGACAACTATCGTGGGAACTTGTTGTGACCCTCCATGCACCTCTGCTTGCGCATCTCCTTGCGCTGCCTCTCCTTCCACATGTACTTGGGCTTGTACTACTTGCACATGTTGTTGTTGCGGCTGTGGTTGTTCAACACTTGTCAGATGAGTTACAACAACCTGTGTTGATTCAGGGACATTGCTGCTACTTTCTTGCGATGAGCCAACATCACTGGTCGATGGTGATTGGAGAAGTACACTGACTGCCTCTGAAGCACTCAAGGGCTTTGACTTAAGTTGGCGTGGTGGTGGAGGCAGTGAACCCAATGGAGCGGGGGTGCTGCTCCCAGCTTGGTCCCCAGCAGATCCTGCTGCTGCAGACGTACTTTTTTTTTTGCTCCCAAAAAACGTGGCGGTTGGCACACCAGCCTCCTTGGTAACTTGCTTCTTCTGCTCCTTACTAGCAACTTTCTTGCTAGAGGAGCTACGGAGACCTTTTTTTGGGGCCATCTTCTTCAGAGCAGGTCAGACAGCAGGCCACAGTTGCACGAATTGTAGAGTTGTCTGAGGCCAGATGTGACGTCGCGTGACGTTATGCTGCCCACACACACCGCTGCAGGACTTCTTCCTGGCACTGGTGGTTCTCTTGAGTCTTGTGCACCTAAAAACAATGGAAGACAGAGGAACATCAGTTCAGTTATACACCCCAAAAAAATCGAAAAAAACCCCAGAAAAATCAGCACAATCCCATTCCATCCATGCCCTCCATAATGTTTAAGTTCAAGACACCCCACAGAAAGACTAGGCCCATGCAAGACTCAATACCCCTGGTGAAAAGGCCACAAGTACAGCCCCAAAAAACCAACATCACTGAAAAATCAGCACAATCCCATTCCATCCATGCCCTCCATGATGTTTAAGTTCAAGACACCCCACAGAAAGACTAGGCCCATGCAAGACTCAATACCCCTGGTGAAAAGGCCACAAGTACAGCCCCAAAAAATGAAAATAACTGAAAAATCAGCACAATCCCATTCCATCCATGCCCTCCATGATGTTTAAATTCAAGACAACCCACAGAAAGACTAGGCCCATGCAAGACTCACTACCCCTGGGCATAAAGGTTGAAAAGTAGGCAAAATGGTTGCAGGCCTAACAACAATGCCTACATTCAAAATGGCCACTTGCCTCCCAGCACATGGCCAGGGCCTGTAGCAGCACTCAAAATGGCCCCCAGCCACATGGCCTGTCCCTCCCCATGAACACCCCCAAAAATCAAAAAACACTGCAAAATCAGCACAATCCCATTCCATCCATGCCCTCCATGATGTTTAAGTTCAAGACACCCCACAGAAAGACTAGGCCCATGCAAGACTCAATACCCCTGGTGAAAAGGCCACAAGTACAGCCCCAAAAAACGAAAATCACTGAAAAATCAGCACAATCCCATTCCATCCATGCCCTCCATGATGTTTAAGTTCAAGACACCCCACAGAAAGACTAGGCCCATGCAAGACTCAAATACCCCTGGTGAAAAGGCCACAAGTACAGCCCCAAAAAATGAAAATCACTGAACAATCAGCACAATCCCATTCCATCCATGCCCTCCATGATGTTTATGTTCAAGACACCCCACAGAAAGACTAGGCCCATGCTAGACTCCAATACCCCTGGTGAAAAGGCCACAAGTACAGACCCCAAAAACGAAAATCACTGAAAAATCAGCACAATCCCATTCCATCCATGCCCTCCATGATGTTTAAATTCAAGACAACCCACAGAAAGACTAGGCCCATGCAACACTCACTACCCCTGGGCATAAAGGTTGAAAAGTAGGCAAAATGGTTGCAGGCCTAACAACAATGCCTGCATTCAAAATGGCCACTTGCCTCCCAGCACATGGCCAGGGCCTGTAGCAGCACTCAAAATGGCCTCCAGCCACATGGCCTGGCCCTCCCCATGAACACCCCCAAAAATCGAAAAACACTGCAAAATCAGCACAATCCCATTCCATCCATGCCCTCCATGATGTTTAAGTTCAAGACACCCCACAGATAGACTAGGCCCATGCTAGACTCAAATACCCCTGGTGAAAAGGCCACAAGTACAGCCCCAAAAAACGAAAATCACTGAAAAATCAGCACAATCCCATTCCATCCATGCCCTCCATGATGTTTAAGTTCAAGACACCCCACAGAAAGACTAGGCCCATGCTAGACTCAAATACCCCTGGTGAAAAGGCCACAAGTACAGCCCCAAAAAACGAAAATCACTGAAAAATCAGCACAATCCCATTCCATCCATGCCCTCCATGATGTTTAAATTCAAGACAACCGACAGAACGACTAAGCCCATGCAAAACTCACTACCCCTGGGCATAAAGGTTTAAAAGTAGGCAAAATGGTTGCAGGCCTAACAACAATGCCTGCATTCAAAATGGCCACTTGCCTCCCAGCACATGGCCAGGGCCTGTAGCAGCACTCAAAATGGCCCCCAGCCACATGGCCTGTCCCTAGCCATGAACACCCCCAAAAATCGAAAAACACTGCAAAATCAGCACAATCCCATTGTATCCATGCCCTCCATGATGTTTAAGTTCAAGACACCCCACAGAAAGACTAGGCCCATGCAAGACTCAATACCCCTGGTGAAAAGGCCACAAGTACAGCCCCAAAAAACGAAAATCACTGAAAAATCAGCACAATCCCATTCCATCCATGCCCTCCATGATGTTTAAATTCAAGACAACCCACAGAAAGACTAGGCCCACGCAAGACTCACTACCCCTGGGCATAAAGGTTGAAAAGTAGGCAAAATGGTTGCAGGCCTAACAACAATGCCTACATTCAAAATGGCCACTTGCCTCCCTGCACATGGCCAGGGCCTGTAGCAGCACTCAAAATGGCCCCCAGCCACATGGCCTGTCCCTCCCCATGAACACCCCCAAAAATCGAAAATCACTGAAAAATCAGCACAATCCCATTCCATCCATGCCCTCTATGATGTTTAAGTTCAAGACACCCCACAGAAAGACTAGGCCCATGCTAGACTCAAATACCCCTGGTGAAAAGGCCACAAGTACAGCCCCAAAAAACGAAAATCACTGAAAAATCAGCACAATCCCAATCCATCCATGCCCTCCATGATGTTTAAGTTCAAGACAACCCACAGAAAGACTCAGTCCACCCACCACTGAGTACCCCTGGGCAAAAGGCCCCAAAACAGCCCAAAAATCGAAAATTCCAAAATTGTAGTTGCAGAAACTGTAATGCCCCAAACAAACTTACTTGTAAAATTTCTAATCCAACAGTGATCCAAAGAAAGTCAAAAAGGCCTCAAATCCAAATATCCAGCAGCATCCACAAAAAGTAATCCTTCCAGCTCCAGATCCAAATGAAAAGTGACCAGGAGATGGACAAAGCACTGGGAGGAGCCTGCTGGACAGGAACAGGAAGTTGAAGACTGTGGGGCACTTCCTTCCTCTCACCCCCCTCCCCCCCTCCCCAAAATGGACTCCTCGCTAAAAAAGTGCAGGCAAATGTCAACCTAAGGAGTTATTCAGATAAAAATCATCATTTCAAGAAGGTTTATGCTGCTTGCTGGTGGATTTCTTGTGCAGAATTTCAAATTTTATATTTTCGCTTGTGCGAGATTGTTGCTGCTCGCCGCATCTCAAATCTCGCAATTGCGAAGTACCGCGAGACGTGATCTTGCCGTACTCGCGTTGACAAACTCTCGCTGTGCAAGTTGGCAAGCCGCGATGACGTAATCGCGCTCGCCAAATTCCCGCGGGATCACACAGCAAGATCCAAAATGGCGCAGCACTCGCAAAATATCGAGAAAATCAACTCAGCAAACGATGATAAACGCCGCGCGCCGCAAAAATTGTATCACCAACGCCGCGCGCCTCAAAAAAAATCCGCTGCGTGCGAATTTGCGGATTTTGCGGGAAATTCGCAAATCTCGCGGATTGCGAATTTACCGAAAATCCGCAAAATCCGCGAGCGTAACGGATTTTCCGCCCATACTTAGATGCAATCCTTCTGCTGCAGGTCTCACTCATAACGTTACAACAGCTGGAAATCCAATTGCAGGTCACCATCCCTGTGTCACAGATTAAGTTAGTAAGAACCCAGCCACAAGTCACAAAAATGACCATCAACCAACTTTAGACACTGAATGCACAAACAGAGCGTAAAATCCTCAAGTCAGCCAATAACACTGTACATTGAACCCAAGTGTCCACGTTCAAATATCCACCAACTTGCCTAGGTCTTCAGTTTGAATAGCTACACAAACCACCAGAAAGGATAAAGATAGCAAGATAATACACAAAGCAGAAAAAAATATTCTTGTTTTAAATCCAAGAAAATACTACCTCCGACTTGGACTAATGTAAATCAGACAGGTCGTTACTCACAGGACTCACAGGAAACAATACTATTCATGAACGCTCTCTGGATCCCATTTGAAATGAACAGAGAAACACAAAGACCAGCCTGTATCCAGATAATGACTCTAAAGGTCAACAAGCTACTCTAAACAGGGGAAATATTATGAAAATATTGAGAGCAATACCATCATTGACTCATCTTACCACCAACGTCATAATTGTCATTGAAGTTTTTATTGTCATACAAGAATAATGTAATAGAAACCACTCTTGGAGATTGGGCCTCCCCAGCTATTGTATCCATGGTGCCAAAAGAATAACATTGCTTTAACTGCTAGGGAATCTCCATCTCACTCTGGGCCATATGTAGGTAAATGGCATTTACCGAATCGTAAATACCGAATTTTACCGTTTCGGTATTTACAATTCGGTAAATGCCATGTAGGTAATAATTCTTTAAATAGTACCGATTCTGTAATATTCGGTAATTATCAAATCGGTATTTACCGATTCGGTAATTGCCATTGATTCCTATGGGCCTTGAGGCCCATAGGAATCAATGGCAATTACCGAATCGGTAAATACCGATTCGGTAATTTTACCGATTTGTCAAGGGGGACAGGGTGTCACTTTGACACCCTGTTGCACCCCTGATTTTGGCTTGTGTGCAATGTGACACACATACATGCCCTTAGGGCATGTATGTGTGCCACATGGCACAGGTGTACATGCACAGATGTGCATGTACACAGAAATTCGTTATTTACCATGCCATTGTATTTCATGGTAAATAACGAATTTCCAAGGGCCTGTGGCACTGTTTCCAGTGCCACCTACATCCCAAATTTCCGATTCTGTACATTTACCGAATCGGTAATTTACCGATTCGGTAAAATTACCGATTCGGTAAATATACAGAATCAGTAATTTTCAGGCCCCCTACATCTGGAATTACAAATACCTGTCGGTAACGGCCGAAATCGGCCGTTACCGACCGGTATTTTGCCACGTACATATGGCCCTCTATGTTCAGCCTTGCTACCCTACTTATTGGAAATCCAACATCAAACACCTTAACAAGATTTTAACCTCAAGTATACTCAAAACTTGAAGGAGCGCTCAGCAAATCACATAAAAAGTGTCTGGCAATCAACAAACCCTCTTAACACCTTCTTCCCCGGTACATTTTTAGTACCTGGAGGAGGATTGGGGCTGGCTTTCATTGGCCTTGTAGAAACCTTTAGTCACATGAATCACACATTGAAGGTCCTCCCACAAGAAGAACATAAGCTCCCTAAAACTTTGCTCAGGCAATGTCTCAGGGGCAAAATCCAACTAGGAGATGAAAATTCCCTACCAACATGGAAGAATTATATCGTAGCCTTTCAAGAAACCTGGGCAATAATCTCTCTCCCAGTTATGGGTTATATGCATTAAAATATTTCTGCAATTACTCAACATAAGTTTGGGAGATGGAGAGGAGGCCTTGCGATGTATATAACTTTATCTTTACAAGTAGAAGTAGAAGTTCAAATGGAAAATGATCAAGGGATACCAGTCTGGGAATTTTAAAAAAAAACTGGAACAAACAAGGAAAGTAATCCATATTCTTGATTAATGTCTATATACATCCAGACCCAGTGAAGAATAGAGATGGCATGAGCAAACTGGTAAACCTGGTGCAAGATCTGATGTATCGCACCCCAATGTCGAGTATCCTTCTAACTGGGGATTTTAATATGAGCCTACTGCAAAATCTTAGTGAAGAAATCTTGATAGTGCAAACTCTGTACCTGGAAGCTCCCATCCAGCACACAAGGAAAAATATCTGTTCTGACAAAATGTGTGAACATTTTACGTACAAACTTGAATATGCAGGTATGAGGGTGCTAAACGGTTCGAGTATCAACAGCATCCCACTGCACTTCATGTATCATAGCCTAAGCTTGCACTCAATGAATAATTACACACTGTTATCCTTGAATGTATACCCTCCATGAAAGTAATTTAAAATCAAAAGTCCCAGTGACCACCTCTCTCAAGTCATGGAATTCAAATAAGCTCTACCTAGGCACCCAGAGGTGATAAAGGATTTCGGCAGCCTGCATACAGTTGATTTTAAAATAATACATGACTCAGATTCAGTTCCTAAAATAGCAGTTAAGGCACTGGAAACAATAAATAAATGTGAGCTAGAACATAATGACCGATACTATCTTATAAGTGTTTTGCTGCACGATTATTGTATCTTACAGTAAGGACAATAAGAGCCCCTGTAAAAAAAAAGACCTCACATACCTCACCCTGCCAGAAGCAAACCTCCCTGGCTTGCCGACTAGCAAACCAGAAACTAAATTAAGCCATTTGGACCTTGAAGAAATCGGTATACTCCCTCCTACCCTTAACCAACTGAGAATTGCAAAAATTACAGTATAAGAAGCAACAATGGGAGGACAGTAGCGTCTAGTCAGATGACTTTTGGGCCAAGTTACTTTACATCAGTAATCAATGGAATTCAACACACTTCTGGAAAATAGTAAATACCTTCTCAAGACCGATCAATGCTTTAATTAATTCAAATATATCTGAGATTACCTGGGGCTCCTTCTTGACTGTGGAACTAACCAGAGGATCTGTAACCACAAGGGGTGCTCTCCAAGACTGACATAAAGCACCTGAGGCAGCCACCAATGAATCACTTGCAGGTCCCAGATGTCCAATACAACACATGGGCAGCTTCTCAGATCTGGGTACCAGGCAGAAACAGTGCTTTATTCCAGCAGCCAAAAATAACAAAAATGATCTTGCAAGCGAGGTGGGACAGTGCTCCAGGTCCAAATGGCATTCCCTCTGCCATATAAAATAAACACTCTTTGTTTTGGCTGGTAAACTTACTTCTCTGTTCAATCAGAAGTTCACCTCTGGAAGGAACAATGCCAGACGGAAAAGTGGATCCAAAATAAACCCTATATTTACAGGTGGTGATACATACAAACCACAAAATGACCATCCTATAGTATTATTAGACAATGAAGTCAAGCACTTCCGATCGTGGCTGCTGGCAGACCTGGAAATATAGTCAAGAGCAAATAATATTGTACCCTTAAATCAAACAAGGTTTTTATAAATTACGGGTACTCTGACAAACATTCTGGCATGTATCATTGTCAAACTGAAAAAAAAATTAAACACAAATTCATGTATGTTTTGTTGATTTTAAATCGACTTTCGACTGCGTAAATTGAGGGAAATTATAGACAAAACTAGTAAAATGGGGCACACCATCAACCCTGCTGAGAGGTATCCAACTGCTTTCCACAAACACCTGGATAAGAATAAATGTAGGGAATGAAACCTGTCTTTTCAGAAAAATAATTACCACCCAGGGGTCGAGAAAGGTGACTTTTCCACCAGCTCTCTTCAATCTTCTCTTATCAGAATTGACAAAAGTACTTGATTTAACAAACAGTCATTCACCATGGCTGGGATCCTTCTTCTGAAATCATTTCTTGTACACAGATGATGATTTCCTCTGTAGTTCTACAAGAGTTGGTCTACAGCGGCTAATAGATACACTATTCAAGTACACTTGTGAAAAATCACTGGATATTAACAAAAACAAGAAAAAGGTAATGTCCATTGCAAGGTGAACCAAATGTCACACAACGTGGTTATTGAAAAAGCAGCCCCTGGATAATGTGGATACATATAAATACCTGGGTATCCCAATAGATGACAAAGGCAACCTCTACCTCAAAGACAACTACAGGGAACATGCTAATTGCAACCTTCTGCATACTTTCGAACAATCTTAAAGGCTCGAGTTTTCAGCCCTTGCTAACGATCACAGCAGCAAAACATTTCCAGACACTCACTTATGGTAGTGAGGTCCTCTTAAATAAAGATTCAGTCTCCATTGATGTACTATTTGTCAAAGCGCATAGACAAGTCTTCAAGATTTAAAAAATGCTTCACCGGCACAGATTTTTCTAGAATTAGGACTTTCACCGCAAACAGTTGCCAGACAGTGTTCTTTTATAAGGTGTTGCTATAGGTTGAGGTACGCCTGTGGAAACTCCTTCATCAGCAAAATCCTCTGGTCAACAATAATTAGCTCCTCTGTTTCGCCATTATATCTTCCTCAAAGGTGTTATAGCAGTACTTCAAGTACGTAGCATGACAAAACTTGATGGGGGACCCATGAAAGGCACATGGAAGCCCCTCCCCACCTCCGGATTCAATCAGGAGTTCTCAGGCCAGAGTACTGTGCTGAGGAGGTTCCCTGCAGCTTTGGGCCCCCGCACCATAGGGACTGCAAGGACCTATGTTACACCACTGTATCAAGTGAAAGTTTTATGGAATCATTCACTACTATATTTGACCTTTAAAAGGCTTTTAAATAAGTGCATGATGAAAAATATTTGATTGAAGACAAATTATCTCTGACGAAAAGATCACATGCATGGATTCATGTTTAGTCAAGCATATTCTACCTTCATGGAACAGAAATTTTTGCCCCTTCGGCACAGCACTTTTCCATCTTTGAAAGAGAAATCATCATGGCAAGCGAAATAGAGCATTTCATGTCATCTGTGTGGTTCATACAGAGAGGATCTACTCTGCCTGGTCTGCAGCTGCCCTGTCCTGAATGAAGCAAGGAGATACTTTTTGGTAAAAGCATATCATTCTAGAGGAATCCAAACTTGTAGACAGGCCGTCATTGCCTGCCCAAATCGCAATGACTCCTTATTGAACTGTTGATTTATCGAATTTCTCACCAAATTCCAACAAATCTTGAATGCAAAGAGCAGAGTGGAGCAGCCATGCTCATAGGTCTCCGTAGCAATGCCTTGCGTATTGAGAAACTTTTTATAATTCTAAAGATTTGTTTATTGCTATTTTTTTTTTGCTACGGTTTCAATTAACCGATACAAATAAAAATTTAAATTGAAAATTCGGACGATTCAATTATGCATTGTGCTTGTACCTCAAATAGTTTTCTCAAAGCATGAGGACGCCAGGGACATTGATAAGCATTTATAATCTTCTAGAGTTTCCACTTATTTCTATCTTTAAATGTGCATGGTCTGACATTGTCTTGGCATGGTTTACCTCATTATTTGGGTGCTATGCACTGCTTCCGTTTTAGGAGGTGGATGGTTTGATCAGAAGGTAGCGATAATTAATTATCCAGATCATTTGCTTTGTTGAAATTCAGAAAAGATAGTAGCTGCACAGTACTAAAAGATTATAAATTCCATTAACAAAGGTACAGGACATGTCAGAAGAAAAAATGTTGGGGAATAACAGCGCTGTTCTCCGCCTGTTGAAGCTACTGCTCCTCGCGCTAGACGCTATTCGCGCTAGACGCTGCCTGCGGTCACCAGGGCCTGGAATACATGTACCTAGGTGACAATAATATTATCAACCATAAACAGAGGCGATATCTTTCCCAAGCCACCGGATTGCCCGTGGGGGCACCGGTAGGACTGCCCTATCACAAACCATCTTTTGGTACTATAACTAAGAACAGATTGACCTACTCGGTGAATTATTCCCCAAGACAATAGGTGATTCATACCCTGCAAGCTTGAATTGAATTCTCAGTTGACCAGCCTTATTGGTGCCCGATCCAGACCATTCATTGGACCACGGCCAAGCCAGCTTTCTATCCCCCCCCCCGCCTTCCCTCCCCCGTCCTGAGGAAGACCCGCCGCCGAGGTCCCAACAACCCATGAGCATCAGGGTCGAAACGTCAACGCTTTTATAACCAATGTGCCTGTACCTAAAACGTCCACAACCTCCCCTTACCCCCTCCAACTAAGTGTGTGGACAGGCACACACTAACAGCGGAAGGTTGCCCGCTTTGTTCTACTGTAAATATCAGAACTGTGCACACAATTTCCTTCTTTTCCTCCTCTAAACACTTGAGCACCCTTTACTCTCTCACTGACTATACTTAATAGTCCTTGCGCCGTTTTTTGATTACTATTGTTTTATAAAAATTGTAAATAAATATGTAAATTCTTCAGAAGTACATTCTCAGAGTGTGGTAACAATTTATTTAATTTGTTAATATGCCAGGGTATTTGCTCATTTTCATTTAATGTGGAGCTAATTTAGATAAGACGTATATCTCTCTCATCTAGCTTGAGTCAAAGTATGCTGATTTAATTTGCATTTTCAGAATTTAAAAATGTCTTTCATGTAAAGTTTGTTTCCTGATCGATAGTCAAGGACCATTGTTTCGTAAACCGATTTATACCCAGGTCCTTTGATTTGATGGGTGATACCCCATTGATTTAATAGATATTCAGCAAGCAAAATCCTTTTCATTGTGGCTGTCCATAGTAATGCTAGACGTGGTCAAAACATTTAAATTCTTAAGGTTGGCTTTATACTAACTAAAGTGGCTTGATCATTGCAATCTTACTAAAACTGGAGTTCTCCTTCCTCTATCTGTGTTAGACAGGTCTAATGACAAATATGAATCTTATTCGTGTGCCTATTTCTGAATGTCAATTGAGATAAAATGATCCCTCTCCCACTATTTTGGTAAGAACTTTGTTTTTTGCCAAAGAGTGGACTAGTATCCTGCTGGTAGCTTCTGTAAGACTTGTACTGGGCTTGTCTTGTAGGGCTAGTCATACTCATGATACATTATAAACTCTTTCTTTAATAGATAAGTGGGTAAGGTATCTATATTTTATTTTGGTGAGTTGATAGACAGGAAGAATAAACGCTTAGTGGAAACCTCAAACGGAATAGCATTGATGCAAATCTGTCTGGCCATATCTTTGTTACATCCTTTGGGTTTTGTTCATATTTGTTATGGTGATTTCTCGTGTATGTTTATTTCTAGCTGGATTGTTATGTTTACTTAAGGCTTTGTCATTGTTAGTGGAATGTAGAATGCTGTCACTGGTGATGACTCTCTCGAGTTCTTATGTGTCAGTTCAACAGTCGGTTGAGACTGAGAACGACAGTGATGTGTTGTCACATTCGATCTAAATAAACGTATGCATACATTTTCCACATACATGCTATATCTTGCAATGTTTTATTTTTAGAGGAACATCTCCTGTAATGAAGTAGAAAGCCTGCAGGCCTTCAGAAGGAATATTTGATTAATGTTGTCTATTTACAGTAAGTGTACTCAGTGACTCTGTTTTCACGAAATTGCATCGGTTTGATGTGCAAAAGGTGATATAACTCTGTTTCCATGCTGAGACTGAACTTCAAATAATAAACTGAGACGGTAACTCATTTCTTTCTTTATGAGTAAGAGTAAGCTTCGTTGGTATATCCCAGGACTTATGCTTATGGTTTCTATAATTAAATAACTCACTGTCGGTTATTTATGTTGTCCACGTTTTCTTTAGGAGTGGTGTATATTTTAAATGCAAGTATGTCATGACATGTACTACTATAAACCGAGTTGTTGCCTAGTATGACATAATATGTATATTATTTGTACATTTGTAAACACTGAAGGAAAAGGATTGCTGTTGATTTGTAAAGCACTCTGACACCCAGGATTGGGTCATGTTCGCGCTATAGAAAACACTAAGGGCCATATGTATCAAAAAGTCATTTTGCGATTCTCAAATAGAGATTTTTTGCGAGTCGCTATTTGAGAATCGCCAAATGCTATGTATGTAGGATTTGCAATACATTTTGCAAATCCTACATATTTCTTAATTGCGAATCTCAAATTGCGATTCGCAATTAAGGAATACCTCCCCATTCAATGAATGGGAAGACGTTCTCAATTTGCGATTAGCAATTAGCGAACCGCAAATTGAGAATGCAATTTCAAGGGTGCAAGGGTGTCAAAAGGACACTCTGTTCCACTCCTGAAATAAGCATGGGTGAAAATGCAGCACACATACATGCCCTTTCACATTGCACTTTGAAAAAGGCAAAAAAGTGAATTTTTCACAGAAATCGTAAATTACCACCAACTTGAAGTTGGTGGTAATTTGCGATTTCTTGAGGCCAAATTGCACTTTTTTGGTGCTTCTTACATTGCATTTAAGGAATCGCAAAATTTGCTATTCCTTAAATGCAATTGCAAAATAAGGAATCACACATTTTGTGATTCGTTATTTTGCACGCAGATGTGCCTCATACATACCTCAAAGCAAAATTGCAATCACAAATGCTGAAATTCTGCGAATTTCGACAATTGCGATCGCAATTTTGCTTGATACATATGACCCTAAATAAATAAATATTTACGCGCAATTTAGTTTACTGTTTGCTATTTTCTAAGTCAAGGATTTGTTATTTGACATCACTTATTTTTACGTCTGAGAGCACTGTTATTTTTTTTCCATCATGGACTTTATAATCGTCCAATGGCAACCAACTTTCTTGTGAATGTGTTTATGAATGCTGCACTTGTGCTTGGCTTGTTTTTTTCTGTCAGCTGAATATATTAGTTTTAACTTATTTACAGGGTGTACTATTGTAATTTAGTTATGCTGCATGACATATCGTAGTTTGCATCTGTTGTAAAGATGAATCTGACACCAGGAAAAGGTAAGAAAACCTTTATTCTGTCACCCAACTCTCCAGACTGTCAGGGGAATCCCAACATTCCAAAGCTGCCCCCAAGGGACATACCAACAGGCGGAAGTCCGGAGGGGTGGGCGGAATGCACCACTAGAGATAACATTACAACATACTAGATTGCAACACATCTCCCTTCGCAACAGAAGAGAAAAAGGGAAAAGAGAAGGGAAGGGTAAAAGGGAGGGAAGGATAGAGCGAAGGAATGGTAAAGGTGCATGCGAACCCCGGGTGAAACAAAGGAAGAAAACACTCCACCCCCAATACACCAGCTCTAGGAAAGGTTGGGCTAAAACAAAAAAAGAAGAGCAGGGAGTAAGGGAACAATAAGGCAGAGGGTGTAAATGACCTAAGTATCACACTTTATGATATAATAGAAATGATAACACAACCACCCCAATGCAGGGAAATAAGCGGAGCAAACAAGAGCTCACCTTGCGGTTCCCTAGAATACATAGTTTTGATTCTGTACATCTTCGCTGTGTACCACCTTCACCTGGTTCATCTCCCCTTCTTTGCAAACTCTAACAAAATGGCCCCTTCTGTTGCACTTCATGCAAGTTAAATTACGTGCAGTACAATGTACACTGTTGGCTAGATGGTTGCAGCTCCTACATCTGAAGCATTTCAAACCCTCTGTGATGCTTATGGGTTTCTCCCCTTTCACTTCCTTGGACCTGACCTTGTACACTTCTCCCTCTCTACTATCCTCCAGAACCAATCCCTTGATTTTGTTCACACTATTACTGGGATCTTTAGGTTGGTCCATTTCCAGAATACACTTTGCGGTGTGTTCGATGGATTGGGCCATGGAGACGGCTTCCCTCACAGAGGGATTCTTTGCAAGTAACTTTTCCTTTATTCTAGGGTTGTGTGTACACCTCACCAGTTGGTCCCTAATGAGGGAGTCGTTCAACTCCCCAAATTCACACAGCTGGGTAAGACCACAGAGTGCTGCTATGTAATTAGTAATAGATTCATTCTTTGCCTGAACTCGCGAAAAAAACTTGTGTCGCTCAAGAACAACATTAACCTTGTCCCCGAAATGAGTTTCTAGTTTTAGCACGGTGATCTTAAATACATCTAAATCTAACTCGTCCTCTTCCAAAGCAGGGTCCGGAAGGGTGTCATAGATTTTCCTTCCTTGCACTCCTAAATTATGGAGCAAGACATGCTGCTTCCGTACGGCCGAAAATTTCTCTCCCCCAATGGCTATGAGGTATGAATCAAATAAATTGATCCAGTCCTTCCAGTGTATATCTGGATCGCCAATGTCGGTCAAGAAAGAGGGGGGTGGGTTCATGGATGATGCCGCCATGGGGAAGGGAATACAGAACTGGCACCACTACACAAAGGCGAAGGTTGAGAAGATGTACACTAATTGCGGCTTTAGTACAGCTACACTTGCAACTGTTGATAAGCCTACCCGTACCTGCAATGGCGCCAGATGGCACACGTCAGTCAAATTTGTAGATAGCAAGGTACCTCAATGCAGCATGAACC
Organism: Lissotriton vulgaris; assembly: GCF_964263255.1. Lineage (NCBI taxonomy): Eukaryota > Metazoa > Chordata > Amphibia > Caudata > Salamandridae > Lissotriton > Lissotriton vulgaris. The sequence goes on along the minus strand of NC_141696.1, from coordinate 1,073,393,700 downwards.
CACAGTACTGGGTGGCACAGCTGTTAGGCCAGGCCATATATATAATACGAAACCCACCCGGATAGGGACTGTAATATACCCCTGATACCCTAATTGAACACTTACTACGTTGTACTGCCAGGGTACAAACTCTGCCTTGAGCTTTTCCACTGTACACCTTCCAGCTGGCTAGCTTTCCACACTGGACACTTCCCAGCCGGCTGGTACACTGTGCTGATTTATTAGAAAAAGGTACTAAGGTACAACGGACAGTTATGACCAGTACAATGCACGTACACCACTGTTTGGCACAACTACCCCTGGACGGAGGACTGCAGAATGCCCTTAGTGTACCCACTTGTTACACCATCATCTATGGGCCATACCACTCATCACATTACCTCAATAAACCTTTTACACCTAACGCTCCCTGCTAATTATAGATCATCTTAGCAGTACTTATGGTAACCTCTAACCATTCCTGATATACTAACATAAAACCTTCCCCTGGATATACACACCACTGCCCTCTTGTGCTAGTCCAGGTCACACTGCGCAATCCTTACCATTTCCTAGTACATTGTCACAGAACCCATATATGCCCTCCCCCCCTTGAGGAAAAATAAACAAGAGGAAAGGATATTTTCAGAGGCTTGAAAGGTCAAACCCCCACACTGTCTAAACATGGAAATAATATATATATATACATGAGACGTGAACAGTCAAGTAGCAGTCTTTCTTCAAAATAGGCAGTTGGTTCCCACTTCCACCCACACAGTTTAACAAAGCCCAGTTAGGACTGTGAGAGTAGTTGTCTTGCACCAGTCTTACATGGAAACCAGTTGTTCCCAATACTTCCTTCCTTCACGGAGTAACATTGCAGTCCAAAATTACCCCTCTCGCATCAATACTGCCTAACAGGAACCAAATAGGACTGTGAGAGTAGCAGTCTTGTAACAGTCTTACTTGAAGAGCAGATGTCACCAACACTTCACAGGAGTAGCGTCGCAGGCCAAATTTACCCTCACTCACAATCCCCGATTCTCTCACAAAGATGCTTCAGCCCTTGGTTCACAGCCCGAACAGGAAGAAAACTGAACATTAACGTATGGCGGCCCTGAAGGGGCTGGGGCGCCAGAACACGTCTCCTCTTCACTAGCACGGCTTCCTGACAGGATTTTCCTGCCTCACAGCTGCGCAGACCCAGCAATGCGACGAGATCAGGAGAGCAGTGTTCGGAGACTGCGCCTGTCCACCGCTGACTAGAAATTCCCTTCAGACACGTAGTGCTGGCAAAATGAAGCTGGCGAGGTTGCTCTGAGGCGATGTACGAGCGCCTCTTAGATGACAGGAATGACTGCCCGCTGCTCTCTCCCAGGCGATTCCACACGCTGCAGGCTATGACTGGCAGGACACCCTGAGGGAAACTACTCTCGTTGTTCGGCAGGCGGTGCAGCGATCGATGCAGGGCCTTAAGCAGGGTAAACCGAGAGAATACCTCGGTGGACACGTCACAGCAGCACTTTAGGACTCGGGCTAGGCACCGGAGTACGGCAGCTGGATAAGGCACCTCAATGCACCATCCCCAATAACTGCCTAGTTCACCCCCACAGCGTGAAACAACACAGGCGGTCCCAGTGCAGGACGTGGCCTGACACACAGCGGTGAATCATCAACCATCCCCCAACCGCAGGGGCCTCAAGGTTCTTTTGACTCACCGACAAATCCCACCTAGTGCCAGCGGAGACAGGGATATTTTCCCAGCTGGTAATCAGTCTCTGACACACGCAAGTAGCACACCAGACGCCTCTTCCGCCTCTTCCTGAGTATCACCGTCCACTTGCTTTTTCTTCAAATGAACAAGGCACTTTCATTCTGTACACAACTCCTTATGTATACCTCCAATGGCACCTCTGAAATTCTTAGCACTTTCAGCAAACGGAGAGAGCACAGAAAGGGGAAGTGACAGGATCGCCCCCTACGCCAAATTCGTCACCAGTGTTGTAAAGATGAATCTGACACCAGGAAAAGGTAAGAACAACCTTTATTCTGTCACCCAACTTTCCAGACTGTCAGGGGAATCCCAACATTCCAAAGCTGCCTCCAAGGGAACATACCAACAGGCGGAATTCCAGAGGGGTGGGCGGATTGCTCCACTAGAGATAACATTAGAACATACTAGATTGCAACAGAATCTTTATCGTGATTTTTTCAGTATGAAGTTTAAAGACGATTGTCTAATTGAATTGTTCGAAACAGTCAGTACTGGAATTTACACTGGCAAATGTGTTTTTATTTTTCTGCACACCCACACTGTACTTAGCTGTACAAAAAGATTGCTCCACATCTCTGTGCTGTATTCATTTAATTTTCCTGCATCATTGTAAGAGTTGTGGAAATGGTACCCAGTGCCGGACTGCTGCACCAAGCCCATTGATCATTAAGAAGCAGATTGCATCAGCATATCATCTCATTTAAATGTTCTTGCATAGATGTGTTAATCGGCTGACCTTACCACTCATAATATGAGCAAAGGATCAATATATGTACAGTAACTCAAAACTTCTCGCATGTCCTTGGACTATAAAGCATAACAAGTCTAATTAATTCACTCACTGCACTTTTTTGCATGCATATTTATCACTTTTAAGAACGTTTGTGCTTCGTCCATCTATTTTTAATTTTTTTTATTCCTGCAAATCAACAAACAATTACCAAACTATAAAATGGAGCTGAAAGGCTGAAAGATGTTAGAGCCGTGAACCTTATTTAGTTTGCTGGGTGCCGTCTCTTCTCCGAGAGCCTTTCTGCTGCTCTTTGCAGAATGCATTGAACTGGTGGCCTCTGGTGTTTAACGCAGTATGGATCTCCATAAATTCCAGGTGTTGACACGTAATCTGTCTTTTTATAGGAGTCCTCTGTTTGATTTCCGCAAAGCCATGCATTTGCTTAAGCCTATCTCCAGGCCCCTGCGCCTGCATGCATTTGAAAATATTTCTTTCTACATTTCTTAGGGATCAACAAAACATGTGTTTATCCGCAGCCAAACCTCTTGATAATGTTGAAAGTATACATGGATTTTTTAAATGAAAAGGAGAACCAATAAGGATAAAAACGAGTTTTTTTGTCAGAGTATCCTATGCTGGATGCGCCTGAGGGGATTTAAAAAAAAGTAAAGCAGGCATTACGGATTGCTGTTGTGTGTTTCTTTAGCTGATAAAACCACGTGATTGTGCGAAAATGTGCAAATTGCGCAGGAAAATCAAGTCTGTATTGTAGAAACTCATGGTCAATGGCCACAGTACTTTACAAAATATTATTTGCCCTTGCAAGCAATCAGCCAAAGCTGAATATTGTTAAAATATTCTTTTAGTTTCCCAACACCTGCATAGCCAACTGTGCATTCTGGAGCAGTATGCAGTGTTGAAAGTTCCTATAGTGTCCTTGTATAATAGAAAAACCTGTGGCAATTAAATGTGTGATGTTGGCATTCACTTTCCCCCACAGGTTACTCAACAATGCTGTTCCTAAACCTCAATGCAATGTAGTGCCATTTTATGTATGTATGTACCTATGTATCTACATTTTAGAGTTATATTGTGTAACCTTTAAGTTACCTTCCATACCCTCATAAATACATCCGACAGTAAACACGAAGGTCAGCAGGCTGAAGAAGTGCTAGCAAGCACACCGCAGGTCTGGCACTGAAGACTCTCTTGTTGACACAAAGCTACCGTCTGTGTCTCTGAGACAATTGCTGGTGGTCGCAGTATACCATTTTTGCATCCATTGGGGCGGATTTACAAGAAAGTGACAGTGCGTGCTGCAAGCCATTTGGTTACTTTCAAAGCACAGGGATGCAACATATTTACAACAATATGTTGCATCTTTCTGCTTCCCCCTGTGCAGGTGCACAAACTGCTGCCATGCGCCGGTGCAGGCACCCTTGCACCGTGGTGCAAAGATGCCTGCATGGTGGGAAGATTGTTTTTGTTCAGGAAGGGTTCCCTTCTTGCACAAAAACAATCTGAAATGCTGTTTGTCAACTTCTCTGTGATCTGCATTAGCACGCATAGAAGTTGAAAACCTCATTTTTTCAATGATTGTTTAAGTGCTGGAAGGGAACCCTTTCTGTACATAAACAAACATTAGAGGTGATTTCCTCTTTCTAAGTGTGCTGCAGAATGTGATGCACCGGTGGCGTAAGGGGCTCGTAAATCTGCCCCAGAGAATTTAGACTCTACCTACAGCTCTGTTTATGTAAAGTACTGCTTGAATGTCATTCCATGACCATGCGGTGTCATGTCTATGCTTATGTCGGGATTGAGTTGTGTGTAAGGAAACTGGTAAAAGGATTGATTGTTTGTGGGTGTGTGTGTGTATACTTGAACCGTTGGGATCTATTTGAAATTGACCCTTGCTTTGAGATGACACAAGATAGAGGTTTTGATACAGCCTCCCCAGACAGTTTACTTGTATTGTATGTGTACCTGAGCAGGAAGGTGTCTTTCATGACATGGAGGTGTGTGAAAAGATGGAGACAGGGTTCCTTTTAGAAATAGTATGTGACCTATTAATTGGGGCATTTATGATTAGTTCTTCTCGAGAATTGCCATTTAGTCAATGGCGGGGCAATGGCGATGAGTCAGCCTAATCAGTTATTAGGGGGAAGAGAAGTTTGTAGTTGGAACCCAGGCCCTTTGTCTTCTCATGAGTGCCGCCTGCTGGAAGGCTGAGAGTCAATCTTATTGTACTTGGATTATGAGCACTCTTGATTATAGCAAGCATCACCACTGCCTGCTGTGAGAGCCATCATCTTACAAAACGAATTTGTCTGTATGGCAGAAAGAAGATGAAATTAAGAAAAGGTATCTCTCTAAACCAGATCCTGAACTGCAAGAAGGAGACAATTCCCCTGTCTGGAAATCATGTATAAAAGCGGGGCCCAAACTTTACCAATTTGTTACAGTTCCTAGCTGCTTTACTAAGTAAGGATAGGTGTACTCTGCAGAGTACTCAAAGAGCTGAAGAGGTCTAGAACTGGTGTCACTGATAGTCAATCTAAATGAGGTGAGGAGACATCACCTGAAGTCTATGCATCTTGCTGGAGTAGCTGTTGGTCTGCATGACAACCTGGGAGCGTCCCTTCCTGCTGAGATGGAAGTATTGAGTGCTTAGCCCCTCGGATGCTGTATGCCCAAGGAGAAGCACATTCAACAAGTCTGGAGAAAGGAGCAGCCCAGAAGAAGCAGATTGCTAAGGGAGCTGACCAGAATGGACTAGGTGGGCCTCAGGCTTATACTTGAACAAAGACCAAGCTAGTATGCGCAAAGATCTATCAGAGCATCCCAGTGTTTAATTTGAGCCAGTGGTTTCAGGTGCTCAGCACTGACACTTCATCGTCAACAAGGTAAATCAAAATCAAGGGTTAGGGAGTGAAGAGGTAGTGCTCATGAGAGTACTATGGTGGATGCATCCTCCTTCATGCAAGGTATTAGCAAACAAAAAGATCCACCTCAAAGAGGTTTACTGTATATCTAGAAATGTAAGGCATACACAGCGTTTGTTAAAAGCATTGACTCCTTATGTTTCTAGCCTATACTCAGAAATACTGATGGAGCTTTAGAACAATTATACCCATACCAAAAAGGTATTGTATTTTATTATCACTTGTACATACATATTTTTCTTCACATATTGATAGCAACATAGTGAGTGACCAAGGGATCAAACCTTGTCCTGATGAAGAAGCATTTCCAGCTTCGAAACATGTTGACACCCAAAGGAGGATCTGCACATTACTAGCGTGATCTCTCCGACCCACACTTTTTAACAGTACCAGCCTAGGACCAAATAAAGTTTTTTTGATACTATAAGGCCAGATATTTTTTAACATCACTTTTTCATTCACCTCTGACCCTTATCACTCACAACGGATACACCTCACATAGCACCTACAATATTAAAGTGCTCAAGCGTAGTCGCTAGTGGCTAGTCGCAGCGCGCCCCGTCCCGCAGCTGGGTGGGAAGACCCCAATGATGAAGCATGACACTAAGGGTCCTTTTGGTGTGTGAGGGGTATTTTAACAAACACTTGATCGTCAACACCAGCGCTTACAGAACAACTCCACACAAAGGTATTGGAGTGCTTTCATGAGCACCAGTTAAGCAACCATTCATTTTTTTGGAGTCAAGGGGAGATTAAGTGATTTGCCCAGAACCACCGGATGTTGAGCCTACACAAAGACTAGACCCTGGTTCCCCAGCTCCAAAGTCGGCAGCTCTGGCTGTTATGCCACATTCTATCCCCACTTGTAGGGTTTCATGGTTATAGCAGTTAGTTCTGTTATAGGAGACGCTAATAGGCACAATGGCCCGGTGCAATGTGCCTCCTGACGTGAGCCCCTGCACTTATGTTTTGACAAGTTAACCACTGGGATCATCCACTCCAGTGACCACTACACAGGAAAACATAAGACTTGAGCTGGCTCTACCTTTGTTGCATCTCAAGGACCTTACTTCAGTACCACAAACCAAAGGAAAGGATCTCCCACCGTGAGTGGTGGAACGGCTTTTCTGGAGAGCAGGATTTATGCGCTCGACATTGAGCTTCTCAAAAGAGCTCCAAAGACCATGAGTATGACTCCTCATTCAGTGCTGACAAAGGTAGCACACCTGAGAGACAGATAATTTTAAGTTAGCTAAACCGATTCACTTATTGTGCCTATAGTTTGATTGCTTGAGTCACTACCACATATTACTTACCTGGGTTTCCTTGGTGTACACGCTCTCACTACCCTGAGAGTCAAATGCAGTAGGGCTGCACTTAGCCCACCTTGCAATAGGAGGATGGACAACAGTGGTAAAAGGTTCCAAACCCTGCAGTTGAGGCCCAGTAACCCACGTGTAACCTGTGGCCTTCGGACAGTAGTAAAGTAGATCTGTTTCTTAAATGTGAGGCAGTCAAGGGCTTTCAAGGTCATGGACATTTGGTTGTGTCAGTGTAAGGAAGAATGTTTGCCCGAGTGGAATACTAATTGGAAATGAGTAGTGTGGCCATTAAAACCTTCTCTTATTGTATCTATTGCATAAGTATTCCAGAGCCCAAGGCGATTGTGTTGACAAAGCAGACGCTGAGGGGGAAACACAGAAAGGCAACATTGTCATAAGTTTGATGAGTTCTTACTGGTTTTGTACACTAGTGTTGATGGGTGGGCGGGCTGTGGGGGGTTATAGTTGAGCAGGAACCAGAGTTCTCAGTCTATTTAAGCTGGACTAGAAGATTACACATTCCTGGGGGCAATGGGGCTATGTTTTGGAGGTAGGACTAGAAATTGAAGACAATTCATCTGTCCAACGTTGATATATATCTTGTAGGTGCTGATGGTGGAAGAGAATAGCAGTCGTTTTATTAGAACACATTTTCAACACTTAATTTACTATAGATACAGAAGGTAAGCTCTGAAAATGTATTTCCATTTACCTCTAGGTTAGACATTTCATGGACCGTTTTGAATTTTTGCACAGGAAATACTGCATTCTCTATTTATTTGATTTATTATGTGTTGGGGAAGTACTTTTGCAGTAATTAAAAAACAAATAGTCTAATTTTCATGGTACTACGCAAGGTAATTTGTAACACTTTGGAAATAACGTAGGTTAAAACGGCGTACAATCTATAAAGGTCTATCATCAATTAAAGAACAGATACCAATAAAGATATTAGCTATTGTCAAGCATATGGTGAAAAGAATAAAACACACGTGTTTGAGGAAAACTTTGTTATAAGCGTAATTCATTTCAACTGAATCAGTTTCCCAATTGTGTTTGTCAACCGGTTTAATTAATTTGTGACATAAGCCCACAAAGCAATTTCTGGAAACATTGCAGCACACACCGATTACAGTTCCTTGCTCATTGGTAAAAAAAATCAATATTTGTGATTACCTGGTTACTATTTTTACACATATATATGTCTGCAAGTCACAAGACACTTTACCAATATTGATGATGTCAATTTCCTAGCTATAAGTCAGACCTGCCCATATAAGTTTAAAGTTGAATGTACCTTCTCGAATAAATTATTTAATTTAGCACCCCGTGTGTGCAGGGAATTTTTTTCAGCTCCACTCCAACAGCTTAACAGCTACCAGCCGAGTTCTTCTCATGAAGGCAATCTGCCTTTTCTCTACCAACAGCAACAGTCGGCAGATTCACCCTCATTACCGAGTTCATGATACTGTGCTTGAACAATTTTCAATGAACATTTTGTAGTATAAAGACTATGTATGCAGTGGTGGCCCCTCTGCTAAGGTGGACGAGCATCGCCCCATTGCTCTCCAAGCAGTTAAAAAAGGGAAAAAAAATGATAATAATGCAATGGTATCACTTTATTTTTCCTACTGCAGTGGCTCAGTTCGTTTCATGTGGGCAGGGCTGGGTTCCGTGACGCCAGACCACTGCAGGGGGGAGGAGTGGTGGCACCTACTTGGACCGCCTAAACTGTAATGTGCACTTGGCATGTTCTCCACTGGCTGTATTTTACGGCCTGGGATGAGAACACACCCAGGCTCCCAGTCCCCGTCTGAGCGCCTAATCTGGCACTCTGACCAATCACAACACTGCATTGTGGCGTTGTGATTGGGTTAGGGTAGTCTGGCAGCCCAGGTCCTTCAGAAGATGAGGAGGACGGAGGAGAGGTGGCGGCCTGCAATACCCAGGTAAGAGTTTTTTATTTTGTATTTTTCATTCCGCCATCACACCTCCAATGGAGGGTGTGGCTCACCGGTTAGAGGCGGCAGACCCAGAAGCAGAGATCGGCCCGGGACCAGAGTTCAATTCCCGACGCGGCAGGGTACAGAACCAATGTCAGCGGGCTCGATAAATCTCGCCTCGGTGCCTCTCTAACCATGGATCCCACGCTGCAACTCTGGGCAATAGCTTGCTTAATCTCCACAACGGCCCCCTCGCTGCCGGGGATGCCTGGCTTCACCTTGGGGATTCCCAATAGGGACCATCTCACAGGGAAAGCCAGGATGGGTTCCCCAGCGGTACACAGCGCCAAGAAACCCCGGGGTGAACATGTGCTCTACAAATTCATACTAACATAACATAACATGCCCTCCCCCACCCCACCCTCCCCGCCCACCACACCCGTCCAGTAGCAGTGGCTACTGTATTTATGAATACATTCATATAAATATTCTGGTGTATGAAAATCAAACCAATGATTGTCAGGTATCATCAACTGTAAACCATCTGGATACTCTGGGCATAATGTGATATATGCATACAGTTAGCTTTAATGTAAAAACAACGGATATATCTGAATTCTGTGTAGAAGGTATGATCTTTCAAGTTTGACTTTTTTAAACCATTTTTACTTTATTTAGAATCAAGGCCTATTGTAAGAGAATGACAAAATGCCTATAGTGCTTATTAGTGTTTAAATATTTGTGGTATGTGGACAAATTATATGTTTTGGCTATTGCATGTACTTTCATGTGCCGTAAAACCTATTGATCCATTGCCCATAATGGCACATATTCTGAACATATGTGGGCTGGTCTGCCATTATCCCTAGGCACTCTCCGACAGAGTCAATCCCTGCCTTTAGATTAAGCTAGGATTAGCACTAAGGGGGGTTGCAGCCCTTGTTTTGCATCCCATTATAGGAACAGCCAATAAATAATAACAAAGAGTACACCGTGTCTTCTAGTGGTCTTAGTCAGAAGCACATAATGTATAATCTAGTCCAAATCTCAAATAGCCTCACAGGTACTCCTGAGTGCTAAACATAATAAAAACATATTTGTAATAAGTGCAATTAAGTAGGGACCTATACAATTTGTCTGGTTTCTAGGAACAAACAGGTGTTGTCAACTCTGTGGTGCTCATTTTAACAACATCAGAAAGATGAAAGGTAGAGTGGGTCCACCATGATTAAAATACGTGATCATCATGTTACACTGAGATCTTTGCAATGTAATTTTCAATCATTGGAGCTATTTCAGGAGCCATCACTGAAGTCCAAGTAATTTGACAAAAAGGTTTCATATTCTTCCACCCACGATCAGTTTCTACTCTGGTGCTATTTCCAAATCACTGTTGCTCAGTATCTGAGGTGAGCTTTCCAATGGAAGGAGGCTAGAGTTGAATCTTAGGTGGGGATCACATAAGATACATGGTTGGTGCTGTAACCAGGGTCAGCTTTGGCGCTTCTGGCACCCTGTGCAACAGTCTATTTTGGAGCCCCACCCCCAATGACCTCCTTACCATGCTCCAACAGTGCCCCTCATCTCTCCATAACCCCTCTTGTATACATTTTATTGTCTTTAAAGCTCTGATTGGCTTTACTAATAAGAATGCATATCTACCAAAACAAACCTTTTTTTAGCAACATTAGGCTGTAATAATGAAAAACTAGGGAACATCATAGGGCTTATTTATGAGAAGGTTGCATCACGTTTGCACCACGCGACTTGGTACATGTGTAACGCAAACCTCTAAGTCATATTTCTGAAGCTACGCAAAACCATTTTGCGTGGCTCTAAGTGACTTAAAAAATCTGGAGTAACGCAGTGCAAATTGCTGCATTGCATTACTCCACTCTGGGAAGGCATTGCCTCGATGCATTGCCAGATTTACCTTCCCTGGGAAGGCATAACAACGAGAAATATCTTAATTTCTCTATGTTTCTTCCTTTTTCTATGTGTGCTGCATTCTGCAGCACATATAGAAACAAGAATATGTCTCCCAGGATGTTTTTGTGCAGGAAGATGCCCCTTCCTTCACAAAAACAATCCATCATGCAATGCAGGGACCCTTGCACTATGGTGCAAGAGTGCCTGTGTTGACTCTAGGTAGCCCATTGTGTGCCGTTGTATGGGAAAGGACAGGAATGTGCCATATTCCATTAAATACAGCACAATCCTGCCTTTTCCCTGTCACGCAGTGCAGGTGCAGCAATGTGACCTGTTGTGCTGTACTGTGTCACAAAACTCATAAATGAGCTCCATAATGTCCTAACTATACTATGCAGTTTGCATGCAGCTCTTTGATGACCCTTTATAAGTCATTCTTCTATAGTACAATTGTAACTTATGTACTGCTTTAAAAAAAGGATCTCTGTGACAAAAGCAGTAACCCACTGAGCTATCCACATGAAATACAGTTTTTGATCTGAATGACATGCATTCTTTGCAGCAGGCATACTAATCCTCTGTATTACTTTATGATTTCTCAAAACTACCACTAGAGAAAACTCTGATCTCATTTCAGCAGGTACATTAGGCACCAGAGTTATCTTGACATTTGTATAGTTGCCTGAAACTGATGGGCACACAATGAACTCTCCAGCAGGTGCTTTTAAAGCCATGTTATATCTAAGCACAGCACCCACCTGCCAGCCCCAGATGCAGTTGTGCCAGTTTCACTGCCCTAAAGCCGGCCCGGTCTGTGACGACCAATGAGGCCAGGTCCTTTCTGGGGTGGAGCTAATCATGTGGATTTCGTTTTCTCCACATGCTTGCCTAAAAACGGCCTTTCTGCATGTTCAGAACTTTGACAGCGCATGAGTGAAACAGAAAAACACGCATGGATGCAATTGTGGGGTGAGGAGTCTGGCTGATTGCCATGAGTGAGCTGCCCGCCGTGACATGGTGCTTCGGCCCACGGGGAGTGTTCTAAGTGCGGCCCTGTTACTCGCTGCTTTAGGCAGCCTGCACCCATTATGGTCTTACCGGTGCACCTGGTGTGGCCTGACCTGTGAGCTACATGAAGCCAAAAAGCCTTGTGAAGCCCATAAGCCTGTGAGGCGTTCCAGCAGTTCCTGCTTTTGCACTTGCCGTTGCAGCTGGGTAGGCCCCAGCAGATCATCTACTCAGCCCCCTGGGCCCAGTGCTCCCCCATGCTCTTGTGCTCAAATTTAGGAGTAGGTGCAGGTGAAAGTGAAGCTAGGAGTAAGTCTAAGGAGTGGAGCCCAGAGGGGAGGTCATCATCTGGGGGGGGGGGGGGGGGGGTAAGGGGAGGGGGGGCGTTGCGGTTGTTGCTCCCTGGGACTAGTGGCAGTGAATCCTGGCAGCACCCAATTATTGAGACTTTTGATGATTTTGAGGCCTTGAAGCATTCAAAAGCCCCCGGCAATTGGACTTGGAGGCTACTCATCATGAGAACAACAAGGTGAGGTGAGCAGGGTGAGGTGTGGAAGCAGCTCTATCTTTGAAGCCCAAGGATTGAGCTGGTGGCAACGGTCGGACTAGGTCCTGATGCGGTCTGTCACCAGTTGTGTGCTTCCCTGCCTGTTGCCCTTTATTTCATTTTACTTGTTTTGCTTGTCTTTTGTTACTCACCACTTGTTGCACTCAGTGTAACCCTGCTTGAGTCTGGACCTCCTACTCCTTCCCATATCTTATGCCGATGACACACAGCTCCTTTTTCCATTTAACAAACTGACTGCTGCAGTTCAGCTAGCCTTTTCTAATGGAATGAGGGCTGTATCCCAGTGGATGGTAAACAATTTCCTACAGTGTAATGTAGGAAAGATGGAGGTGATGCTTTTTGGAGAAGCTCCGCTACTGTGGACTCCGGATTGGTGACCTTCTGAACTGGGTTTCCATCCAGCCACTAAGCTTAGAGTCAAAAATCTGGGCATCCGTTTGGATCAGGCCCTTAGCCTAAAGGAGCATTTTACTCACACTGCTGGTACTTGCTTTCACACTATTGGACCACTTCGTCATGTTTTTCCACTGCTGCCTGACACTACCCGGAGAACCTTAGTCCAGGCTCTGGTGCTGAGCCGACTGGATTACTGCAATGGTCTGCTGATCTCAGTTAATGAAATTTCACTGAGCAGGCTAAAGGTAGTCCAAAATACAGCAGCACGGCTGGTACTGAATACTCCCTTCAGGACCCCTTCACAGCCACTTCTTGTCAAACTCCACTGGCTTCCCATCCATCAATGGATCCAGTTTAAAACCTGTTGCATTATAAACAAGGCGCTTCTGAACCTGGGTCCCCTTTATCTTGCGAAGATTTTTTCTGCCCTATGTTCCTTCGAGATATCTTCGCTCCAGTGGTAAACCTTAGCTGGAAGTACCTGTTATTAGGATTTATTATTATTTATTATTATTAGATTAGGAGGGAAGGCTCTCTCACATCTCGGTCCCCGTCTTTGGAACAAGCTCCCTCTTTCTCTCAGACAGTTCTCCGAGCATCTGAGATTCAGGAAATTGCCTAAAACCTTTCCGTTTGGGGCCTGTTAACCTGCTAGCACCACTATCTCGTTCCCCCTAGTCCGTTTAAGCGCAGAGATACCCCTTCGAGGGTCGATTCTAGCGCTATATAGCTAAATAAATAAATAAAAAAATACTCCATACTAGTACTATATTTTATACTATCATATCAACAAAATGTGATGCCTGTCTAGTTTCGGTACTGTTTCCATTGGAAGGACCTAGTGTCTCCAAGCATTGCTAGGAGCATGGGTCCGGGTACAACTAGGGTGCCAAGCTATAGTGTGATTGTGCCACCGCCCACGTCCTGCTAACTGTTCTACCTTAGGAAGGGTGCGGTGGTTCTAGACCAAGATCTAGGGCATAGGCCCTCGCAACGCAGTGACGTGTGTATAATATTTTCTCTTAGTTCTTGTTTCCTTGGTTTTTATCTTTTGCCATTTGCACCAACTCGCATTACTATGCATTCAGGCTAAACATGGGGGCTGGTCAGCAGACATCGAACAAGTAAGGGGTGCGAATCTAAAGCTTCGAAGCAGCATACCAAGAGGGATGTGTTGGCTGCCACTGAGACAGAGGGCTGAGGAATCACATTCAGCCTATGTCACCCCTACCAGACTGTTAGCATACCTCCATATCACTTTTAAACCCACCACTCCCTAAGCGACCCAGGTTTACGGATTACCTGATTTCCAGCAATTCCACTCCTGGCAGGGTAAGCAAACTGGAGTGCCTTGTACTCTGACCCTAGTAAGTGACTCACAGGTACCTCTCAGTACCAAGCAAGGACACGATCACACACATTTTTGCCCCATTGAAGTGTGTCACTCCATGATCACTGTCTCAGCTCAAGTCCATGCTTCTGATATGCTGGACAATAGTTTGTCACTCCTGGAGACAATCTTCAACCACTCCATTTGTTGTTAACATCACAACAAAGGGAGAAGATGTTAGGAGTAATTCTTTTTCTGTTTTGACAATTATGGCATACCAGTCAGTGTTACATAGTCCATATACCCAGCTTACTGACTGGAAAAACACTACCAAGAATTATGCAATTTTGCATGCCACCTGATTTCCACTACCTCATTGAGTCCAATCAAGTTAAATCTCTTAACCTTCAAGGCTTGCCCTAGTTCGACCATGGGTGGAGCTAGTTACACCAATATGGAAGAAGGGCATTGCCTTTTTTGTTTTGCCTCTTTAGGTCATTCAGACCAACTGTCACTATGGGAGGAATGCAACCTACAGCAGGAGAATCCTCACAGGCAGATCGACGGGACACAACACCACCATTATAGCAAGAGCCTCTGAAATGCCTTGCTCAACAGCCTGAATGCAGTATCAGCATCCCTGTCTTACCGCTCTAACTAGCTTGACATGTAAGCAGATATTTTGAGTGCTTTAGCAGATCACATCATAGGCCTCAATGTGAAACGTCTTACTCTGAATAATTTAATCGTTAGGGTCCAGTTGGATCCAGCCACAGTGTATCACACCTGCTTCTGCACTTCTAACATTTATACCATTGCCAGGATCCCTGAAAAGCTGGAGGCTCCTATAGATCGGTTAGCCCCAGTGCCTCCCTGACAAATTAGGCCATCTGTGAACCCACAGGACAACATAAGTCCCAGTGCAGAAGCTGTTTGTACTAAAGCATTCAAGTTATTGACCTCAAGTGGATCGTCCAGCATTGTAAACCTTCTGTTCGTGACGAGGCATATGGAAGGCCTGAACGACTGGGCGCTACAAACATCAGAGAAGGTACCCCTCGTACTGCTCCACCTAATCCATGTATTGCAGCTGGTGGCCCTTCGTCTGTGTCAACAATCACGGAAATGCCACGAATGAAGAGGGAATGCAAAAGGCCTGGAAAGGCAAGATGTAAGTGCAAAGGACACCCCGTCCTCTTGTTGCGCTAATTCAACCCCCACCCTTCAGTCTGACATTGGTGATGTTCCCCCAGCTTGCTTGGAAGTCACTCTTCCTACTTCAGATATGAAGAATCCTAGTGACAATATAATCTACCCCCTGTTTAACTGCAATTCAGCTACAAAGCCAAGTGAGAGAGAGGGATTTGTTGAGGCGGGGGAGCCCCAACTCTAACCATTGCTCCACGAGGCTGTAGCACTGGCACCTCCTTCAGGTGCGCCTGTTAAATCTACAGGTATTTTCCATACTACCAACTCTGGCTTCCTCTGCCAGTCCAATTATGTACCCTTCAAGGAAGGAAGGTACGACACCAGCTCACCCCAGATTACTAGCAGGATTGGCAACCAATTTACCGAAAATGCCTGATTCTGCAAGCCAGCTCTTTATTTCTGTTCCTGTTCCAGTCCCTACTTTTTGCCAACCGCGTACAGAAGAGCCTTGTCCAGATCTTTTAGGGGTCACTGCTATTAACCGTTCTCCCTCTTCTATTAGGTCTGTAACAGCTTCATTGATCATACAGTGATGTTGTGCCCCCAGTATTAGTGGCACAGAATACAGACTGCACTATCAATTTCCTTACAAACAAGCTTGAGTTTACTCTACTCTATGTCTCCAGGGAAAATTATGATGTACTCAGAAGGAGTACTATTGTGAAGCTGATTAGGGTGCCGTTGACACGTACTGTTTAATTTCTTCACAACTGGAGTCAGTTAAATTTAAATAAAACCCCGCTCTAAGGGGGAGTGACATCACGATTGCCGTGTGGAGTAACCCAGATTTGGCTAAATTCTGTTTGGAAGTTCAAGGACATGTTTTCCTAATGAGGAATCAAACTCACTTTCATAATTGCACCCTGTTGCCTTGGTACACTGCTCCCCTATTCAAGTGGATCTTGTGCATTGATGGGTGGAATGCTACGAGGTGCAATTAGGTCAAATTTATGTAAGTCTTTGTCAGTGTCATTCTCAGCTATACTTATCAACACAAAGGTCCATTTGTGCGATGTCACCTCACTGTTTCATACATCTATAGAAATTCCTGTATGGAAACAGTGGTTGGCCCGTGGCTTCCAGTGGCCAATAAATCAATGTTGCAGCTCAAAACAGGTCTCTTTTGGTGAATAATGGGTCAGGTGTACCCTGAGGCCCTATCCATACTAATATTATAAAGAGAGAGCCCAAACCTTTGAGGCGGGTAATCTCAGGAACCACAGCACCAATCACAACACCCAATATAGCATTGAAAAGGGCAGTTGCAGCAGAAGGACATAGGTTATACAGATGCCCACCATATACATTAGAAACGTAAAAGAACCTTACGGCAAAGTAGTCCCTTGTGGGCGAGGGCTGGGCGCGGCATTCGAACAAAAAGAAGCGTTCCTTGTGGGCTTGGGGAAACAAAACGTGTGCGTTGTGATGGGGGCGTGGCCAATGCGGCATTCTGACAAAGAGAAGTGTTCCTTGTGGGCATGGGGAAACACAACATGTGCGTTGCCCTGGGGGCGTGGCCAATGGGCGCGGCAATCGCGCACCAGCAATCGTGCAGCATTTGTAAATCCTGGAGCGGACAAGTGGAGGTATGCATTCAGCTGGGGGCGTGGACACACACGTTACAGGGTCATACAAAAAGTGGCCGTATGCGTTCAGCTGGGGGCGTGGACACACACGTTATAGGGTCACACACTTTGCATTTTCATCTTTGCTGGGGGCGTATCAGACATACTGTGCGCATGTGCGTTGTGCTGGGGCCGTGTCAGACGTACTGGGGGCGATAGCCTTTACAATAACACTAGGCGGGGCGTTAAAAAAATTCCGGTGCGTTCGCCGTTCCACCATGTGGGTTGTCTAAATGGCAAAATAGCGGATGGCAAAATACCAGACACACATGTTACAGGGTCCCACACTTCGCATTTTCCTTGGGGCTTGGGGCATGTCAGACCGACTGGGGCGAATGCCGTTACCATAACTAACGGACTACACAGCGCACACACTGCACAGCAATTTTTACAGAAGGCATCTCACTCATCTTATCTGTTCTGATACTTACAGAATGCTACATACTACCTTTTTTCAAACTTGCCGAATGCTGCATACATAACGACTTACATTTCTGGACACAGTGTAACTAACAGGCTTTCATCTCTAGGTCCGGCAATGTCCATAACCTATTTATTCTCCATCCAGATTCAAATAAAACAAAACATTTTGTATACCGGGAGATTTTAAATACTTTTGAATTGCCTATTACACACATTGCACTGATTCTATTTCATACCCTGACAAAGTCGGGATGGGCTGCTAGTCTTAAATACAGCCACTGGGCCTCAGTGTGCTTTTCCAACATCTTCTTTGTTCCAGGACATTAGGCCCATAGATGGGAAGCGCGGCTTTGAATCTTCTATCTTTCCCACTCGGCTTCCAAATTGCCCGGCCTTGGAGATAGTAGGAGAGGGAAGCATGAGATAGTCTTGCAGCTGTTCTGGAGTGCCTTTCCCACAATTTTCATTTGTGTAGAATATTGCCAGAATCAAAGGTCCACTAGTAGACTGAATTTGTGCGCTCCCACTCAATTCTATATTTTCCAAAAACATGGTCTGTTTTGTCATGCCCATATCAACAGGTTCAGCACAATCCATCTACTAGCCACCCTATCTCCCTCTGGGTATTCTAAAGGGGGCTTGGCCATCTACAGTTCAACCACGGTCAATGCAAAATGCTTTTTCTATGCCACAGGTACTCCTTTCTTTCAGATCCTGGGAATGGACTTTGTCGCTGGCTCACAACTGGGCATCCTGTATTTCTACAACAACATCCCATTAGTGGACATAAGCTGCATTCTAGTGAAATTGGACCATGAACTGGACCTTTTTAATGCCAGAATAGGAAAAAAGCTAGGTATGATCTGGGGAGTTGACTTCCACGCCTATCTCAGCCCCCTGATCTCAAAGATGCCTATAGTATAGTTGACTGCAAAGGGAATCCCTCTCCCCACTTCTCACATGATGCACTGGGCAGCAGTTTAAATTATTTAATGATGACATTTAACTTGTGCTTTTCGAATCATCACAGCTCTGTGCATGGTTTGTTTCCCCTGACCTTTGTGGGTATAGGGCTGAGTTCATGAACTGATTTTATTTGACTGTCTTCTACTCTAGCTGCCAAAGTTGGGAATCAATCTATACACAATCTTGCCATGAGTGATCATCTTCTCAAAAGCCTTGCTATTGATATCAGTGACCGGTGGTCACAGGTGGATACAACCAGGAGAAATTAGAAGAGCTAGAATAAGTGAAGGTAAGCGACATCGACTAATGAGTGCAATTAGAGGCGAAATTGGTCATTTAGAATGATTCTAAGAAGATTTTGTTTGTTTTTTCAGCTGTGTGGTCCTGATGAGAACTCCACAATTGGAAGGAGTTTGAAACGCGTTGACCAGTTTGTGTTTTGCCATAAGAGTGTCAAAAAAAGTATACGTTTTTGGACCTAAAGCATTTGTGTTATAAAACTGTATTCTATGGAGTGCATTTAAAAAGTTCAAAAGAAGTTTAAAAATAGGAAATTTAAGGATATAGGGTGAATGCTGGTGGTGCAGTAAGCGAATAGGAATATAGTATGAAGGGAATGTGAGAGTGGAAGAAATGGAAGAATGTTGAATGTATGAGGAAGATTTATGAAGTAAGATTTTGTTAAGGTGCAATATGTAAAGGTTTAATGATTTATAGTAATGTATACTTTTGATATGTAAAAAAAAGCAAATAAAGAAAAAGATTGATTTCAGACTGAAAAAGTGGTCTATCGCACATGTTGTTGGATTCTCAATAAGGCTGCTCTAAAGTAAGTGAGTATGAATAAGGTAGCAGTATTGTCATGTGTATAGTTCTTTATTGATTCGAGGCTTGGCATTACTGTTTGGAGCCTAAACCCAGTGGTGTTATTAGTATATTTTATAAAGCGCGTCTGCTAAGACCGGACTAAGTATTGACATGACCGCCGGTGGTGCAGGGTATAATGGCAAGCCCGATTTTATTCGGCTTAGTAAAGAGCCTACTTGCTCTCTCGTTATGTCAGTGAAAAAATCTAGCCCACAAGAAGAGACCGCTTCCTGTGGCAGGTCTCCGGGTAGGAATCCCTCTCCCGGTTCTTCTATCGCGGCGTCAGAGGACTGGGACTGAGACAGAGGCCAATATAGACAGTATTAGCGATGTATTTATCAACCTCTCAGAAGCAGTCACATGTGCACTATTTAAGGCCCCGATGTGGGCCTCGGAAGGCAAAGGGATGGATTAAAGCTTCTTGCTCAAAGTACCACAAAGAGTTGATGACTGCACTCCATGCTCAGCCCAGAGCTGCCATTGATGTCACACGCTGGAGGAAGTTATATAAAAAAGAGACCACTGCTCGGAAAGAAATTGCGATTCTCCTATTAACTTGCCTAGAGAATCTAGATTTCATTAAAGACACGGAGGCTCACATTATGCAATGACTTTTATTTGCAGTTCCAAGCAGCTGCATGAGTCATACTACAAAGGTTCCAAAAGAACATTGAAATAAACTAAGAGACATAACATAGCAACCATATGCCTCTTTTAAATCAGGCGAAGAGAAGATCCAGTAGAAAGGAGAGAACTCAAAATGAAAACCAAGGGAGAGCTGAAGAAGGCAACTAGCCAATGAGAAATCCGCCAACGTAGCTCAGGTAGAAGGATTATCTGAAAAGCAAGAAGGCAATGAAAATTGTGTCCAAAAGGACAAAGTAATCACAAAACATGTCAAGAAAAGCGAATTGAACAATTTAAATAACATGTCAATGCAAACATATTAGAAATAACATGTCAATGAAAAAATATGAGCAATCCGGTTATAAGTGAGAATAATAATGAGACACCAAATACCAAACAGGCAATGGGATGGGCGGGATAATGTGAGCCTCTGCGTCTTTAATGAAATCTAGATTCTCTAGGCATGTTAATAGGAGAATCACAATTTCATTACAAGAACGGAGGCTACATTATGCATGTTGGTAGCCTTGTAAAACAACATTAGACATGTGTTCAATTGGTTTACAATAGTGTCTTGCGAAGGTACTAGCATTAGACCAGTCGGCAGTTTTAAGAATATAATCCAACTTACCTCCGGACCAAAGTGACTTACTCGCCATAGCACCTCTGAGAGAATGAGCTTGAAACTTGGTTATATCGATACCTGCTAGAGTCATAGCAGACTTAACCCATCTAGCAATTGAAGTGGAGGAAATGCCCTTATGAGGTTTAATGAAGAAAATAAGAAGCTGAATCTCATCAATAGGTTGCAGGTTAGACATTGTCTGATCATAAGCTTTCATACATTCAACTACACAAAGTTTCAGACAAGGGTCGAAATGAGGATAACAGATTGAGTCAGACATGGTCTTGGTTCTTCTGTAGACCTCAAATGTGACTCCAAACAAATTATAGGACCTGTTAGGGACAAAAAGGACTATGAGAACGGCAGGATATTCACTTTCTCTAGAAAATGTGACAATGTCAAGAGAAGAGCACTAACATCTAAAGTGTCAGCCAAGCCGGACACAATCTCAATGGTAACTACTAATAATGAGCTATCTTCCCAGGAGGAGTCCAACTCCACGAATTCTTTCAGTAGCAACATGGATTCGGAGGATGATACAGTAGCAAACTTGGGTCAAACCAGTTTCACTCCATCTGAGGAATTAGGGTTTATTGTAGAGGATCGCAGGCAAACACTGCGATCCTGGACACCCCAACAGAAACAACAATAGAAACCACAAGGTCCAAACGCACCCAACGCCGCAACAAAAGGCGGAACGCAAGAGGGAAATGGAGAGGCAAAGGAGGGAGAGGGAAAACACAGTAGAAGTGGAAAGAGTGGAAAATAATAACACCGTAATCAATCTCAGTGATATGAATTTAGATCTTGCAGAATTACAACTACTGTCACTGGGTCTCTCCTTCTGCCCCAAAAACGGCTTCAAATACACCCCAACAAGAATAGATGTTTTTAAGTTCATCCAAAAACTGAAGCTGATTAAATTTCACAAATTAAAAAAAGCCAATGACCGTGCAACTACTATCGCTGACAAAAATGCACCCAGCAAGTCCTTTCAAATTTCTGATGTTCCGGGATTAAGAATAGTGCAATCTTTGGCATGTGATGATGAAGAGCCTGAATATGACAATACTCAGAATTGGGCAGTATGGGCATTGCGTGTAGCAGCTCCGCCCTACGCCCATTCAAACCTGCGTCAACGTTCATGCCAATCATGCCGTGGGATGCCATTGACATTTTCAGTGATGTGGTTGTAAATGATCTCAAGAAACTGAATAGAGAATTGGTAAATAAAAAACCCAACAGGAGTTATAAGGAAATACAGTACACCAAACTGATGAAGAAATTAAGGATAACGCATACAAAGGCAGAAATATTGTCCTATGGCCAAGAGACCTCTACATAAACGAGGCTAATAAACACTTGGATGATGCATTGTGTTACAAGAAAGTCACGTTCAATGAATTAAATAAAGTCAAGGAATTGGTTTTTAAAGAGTTAGCCCAGTGGAAACGGATGGGATTGATCAGTAAGGAAGAATATAACTTCTTGAAAGTGGACCATCCTATCACCCCCACGCTATATTTTATACCAAAGGTACATAAACAAACAATTCCAGTACCTGGAAGACCGATTATATCAGCACAAGGAGGGGTAATGGAACCAATTTCCAAATATGTTGACTTTTGTATCAGAGATTATGTGGAGAACCTGGATTCATATATAAAGGACACAGGGTATTCTTTGAACAAATTGAATATCTTAGTCTGGAATGATTCATATTGTTTAATTGTGATGGATATTTGTGCTCTATACACAAGCATAGAACATGAGATAGGTCTGACGGGAGTACAATATTATCTATCCAATCGTAACATCAAATGTTATGAACATAGCAACATGATACTTCACATGATTAGATTATGCTTGTACAATAACTTTTTCCTATTTAATACCTCTGTATATCAACAACTCCGGGGTGTGGCCATGGGGACATGCTTCTCCCCCAGTTTTGCATGTTTACATGTAGGCTGGTGGGAGGAGCATGTCCTCAGGCGCATACTGTTGGAATCCTTTCCTGACAAGGTCATTGCCGGGTGGCGCTTTATTGACGATGTCTGTGTAGTTTGGCAGGGCTATGTTGAATCTGCCTAGGCATTTGTGGATACAATCAATGTCAACGATATGAATTTGAGTTTCACGGCGAACATCAATAGGGAGAAAGTAGAATTTCTCAATGTAGAGATTTATATTAATAACAACATGATCAATACCAAGCTCCATAGAAAAGTTACGGCTGGAAATTCCATTCTCCACGCCAGCAGCACCCACCCTAGACATCTAATCAAAAGTATTCCCTACGGGGAATTTTTAAGGATTAAGCGTATCTGTAGTAACAGCAATGACTTAATAACATGTTTAGATGAATCCATGCAAAGGTTCTTAGCAAGAGGTTATAAGATAGAGGACCTCAAGAAATATTTACTCAAACTTGATACCATTGATATCATTCACAACTCAAATGAGGTACAATCGGATGTTTCTAGCAATCCCAATGTGTCAAGTCTTCAACGGAAGGCCCCTGTCAGATTACTTGCAAAAAACACAGTTGATGGACAGAATGCAGAACAATGTCTTACATTCACACCAGTACAAAGATCTGGGCCTAAATCCATCGTTTTTTTGCACTCCACACCACCCTAGGTCAGACAATGGCTATATGCAAATCAGCCTTGACCCTGTGCCTCATGGGAACAGTCCAGCCCGAACTACCAAGCCATGTCTTTCCTAGACCGGTATCAAGCATCCAAGGACCGGTTTCTGGCTATCAGCCTTCTTCAGCCTGGATAGCTTGACTCCAGTGATGTGGAGAGCCTGGGACTCACGTCTGAGTATACCCAGCCCACTCGGGGTGAAAATTGCAAAAAAAACAGTTGATGGACAGAATGCAGAACAATGTCTTACATTCACACCAGTACAAAGATATGGGCCTAAATCCATCGTTTTTTTGCACTCCACACCACCCTAGGTCAGACAATGACTATATGCAAATCAGCCTTGACCCTGTGCCTCATGAGAACAGTCCAGCCCGAACTACCAAGCCATGTCTTTCCTAGACCGGAATCAAGCATCCAAGGACCGGTTTCTGGCTATCAGCCTTCTTCAGCCTGGATACCTTGACTCCAGTGATGTGGAGAGCGTGGGACTCACGTCTGAGTATACCCAGCCCACTCGGGGTGAAAATTGCAAAAAACACAGTTAATGGACAGAATGCAAACAATGTCTTACATTCACACCAGTACAAAGATATGGGCCTAAATCCATCGTTTTTTTGCACTCCACACCACCCTAGGTCAGACAATGGCTATATGCAAATCATCCTTGACCCTGTGCCTCATGGGAACAGTCCAGCCCGAACTACCAGGTCAGGGACAGACTAATTTGCATATAGCCAGGTTCTGAGCTGGGATGGTGCAGTGAGCTAAAAAACGTTGTTGGATTAAGCCCTGATCTTTTGACTGGGTGAGAGTATTCTGCTTAATTCAGAAACTCTGTCCATCACCACCCCCTGTTGTTTAATTACCCTCTCAGATCAATAACGACATATAATAGTCATCACAAACGTGTTAGACAAATTATAACCAAAAGTTGGCCGATTTTAAAATCTGACATGATTTTAACTACGGAAATAGA
The DNA here is from genome assembly GCF_964263255.1 of Lissotriton vulgaris. NCBI lineage: Eukaryota > Metazoa > Chordata > Amphibia > Caudata > Salamandridae > Lissotriton > Lissotriton vulgaris. The sequence goes on along the minus strand of NC_141696.1, from coordinate 1,073,369,801 downwards.
TGACTCACCTAGTATAACCTATAGGAGAGCTCCGTCTATGAGGGATGCCTTGGACAGAACAATGCCTGAGACTGTGACTATATCCTCCACTAAAAGTGATCGGCTAACTACGAAAACAGGTTTTGTGAAATGTAGCTCATGTCGAGCCTGTAAATTTGGTATCAACACTAGGGAGGTCAAGGATGCATTTTCAAATGAGTTGTTTAAACTTAATGGTCTGTTCAACTGTAAAACTTAGTTTGCGGTTTACGTTTTAGAATGTACCTGCAAATTAAAATATATAGGCAGTACCAAGCTACCTGTATCTACACGTATTTTGCAACATCTACGTGCTATTGTTAATTCAGACTTCAGCTACCCTGTTGCCCGTCATTTTAAACTTGTACATAATAACGATCTCAAAGATTTAACCTATTTTGTTTTAGATGTGGTGCCTAAACAAATAAGGGGAGGCAACAGGGACAAAAAATTGCGTCAGCTGGAAAGTAGATACATTATGCAGTTTGACACTAATATGCCTAATGGTTTAAATACAGGGGAAGACCTATATACCTTATTATAACCATCTGAATTGCTATGTAATTACAGTCATTAGAGTTTGATCAGTACACGTCCACTGGGACCAGTGGGCATATTATGAATTGTCTGATTTTTTGTAGTGAGATTTTATGAGATGAATTTTGAAAAATTTTGATAATGATTTCTGTTTTATCTTGTGGTTTTTATGCACGTTGTATCGCGATGGTTCGATTTTCGGCCCATTTTTACTGAATTTTAACTGGTTTTACTGGTTTTTATTCGGTGTCTATGGGTGGAGGGTTAACTATATAGCATAGCTGCAGCCCATCTTTGGAACAACCTCCCCATCGACATCAGAAAAACCAATGACCTTCTGACCTTTCAGAAAAAAGTAAAAACCTGGCTTTTTCCAAAAATCTCTCCCAAAACTCATCACCATAAATAAATTCTCTCTGCCCCTTATCCTGTCCATGCTCCTGCCCCCATAAAGCTGTAGCTGTATAACTAAGCGCCAGGATGCCCGCAGGGTTACAGAGCGCTCTATAAATGCCATAAATAAATAAAATAAATACATATGTGTGATTGATTTGTGTGATAAACAACAAGATGGATATATATTAACTGTTTCAGAGATGGATGAATTTCTTAACATTGTATTACTATTTATTTATTGTTTTTCGCTCTAGCACGTGGCACTTTAAAGCACAGCTGAATCAATAACGTGAACCCTTGTAATTAATTTGTCAATATGAAGGTATGACGGCAAAAACAATTTGTAGGGAATTTAATAGTATATACAATTTTCCCTTTTTTCTTAATTTGGGTTGCATTCGATTCTTTAATGTGCTCGTAATTGACTGTTTGTTTATCATATTTAAGATTTATCATATTATTTAATTTTTCACTGGTTTCTGATTTTGAATTATAATGTTATTTTAAACCCATTCCACACACAAATTTATAGGAAAACATGTATTTTCCATCATGCTCATTGGTATAGGAGTACAATTGGGAGAGTCTGGGCACTGGCCCTGGTTGTATTATTATGAATTATGATGTTTAGACATATGTTCTTTGATGTGACATGTATATATTTTATATATTAATATATTCATGTTTGTTTGTATAACATTTCATTAGATATACGTTGATTGATATAGTCTGTTTTCCATACCCATGATTATGGAGGGGAGGAGCATAGTATGCTGTGGATAGGTACTTAAGCACTTTGGGGCCATGACATGTCATGTGATCAAGTCTGGGAGCACTGGACGAAACGCGTCATGTTTGCACTGAGAATATAAAAAAGCACTTTATTTCTATCTTGCCGTGTGGTCCGTTTTCCTAATTCTTGGTCGTCTTGGCGGCGAAGTTGGGAGTTTGTGTGGTAATATATATATATATATATCTATATCTATATCTATATCTATATCTATATCTATATATATATATATATATATATATATATATATATATATATATATATAGATAGATATATATATATATATATATATAGATATATATATATATATATCTATATCTATATATATATATATATATATATATATTCACTGAAAAAACCATAGGTTATAGACCATATATAGTTAGGAATTAGCATTTACAAAACCTTGAAAATTCACTGAAAAACCATGGGTTATAGACCATATATAGTTAGGAATTAGCATTTACAAAACCTTATTTTACTCACACAAAACCATTGAAATTTCATATATAGTTAGTTGCACTAACTATATATCGCGCACCCGCAATCCACTGCTGATCATGTCACATATTACATCATTCATGACATGATCAGTGACATCACTAATGACATCACTGATGACATCACTGATGACATCTCAAATGACATCACTGATGACATCACTGATGACAACATCCAATGACTGTATGTTTCTGAAAAGTCAAAATATGTCTTACATATTGAAGAATGAGTGGATGTATAAGTGTCTGGAATAAGGATTTAGTAGGTGCATGACTGACTGTATGAGTGAGTGATTAAATGTGTCTCACTGAGTGCATGGGTTAGTGACTAAACTGTCTTAATTTGTGCATCATTATATCTGTTGTTCTGTAAACTGCTGCATGTGTTGATCAGTAGCTTTATGATTAAGTATATGGGTTATTGATTGGTTGCCCAAGTATTTGTACGGGAGACTGAGTGTGTGTGTGGGTGGCTGGGAGGTGTATGACTCTGTGCATAGATGTGTGAGCAGTTGATTCACTAGATGTATGGGTTCAAAGGTGCATGTGGAAACAGCTGTATTGGCGGTTGACTGTGTGCATGAGTGTATTGGTGAGTGAATGGATATCTCAGTGCTACATGTCAAAGTAAGTACATATGTAAAAGACAGTACATGTGAGAGATGACATATATAAATAACTGTGCATAAGAGCCATTGAATGTGTGAGTGGCTGTATGGATCATTGTGAACTTGTATCAGGGATTGTATAAGAGAGTAAATATGTGTTAGTATATGTTTGAATAAGTAAGGTGTGTATAACTGTATAGTTGAGAAAATGGAGGTGTGATTGATTCTTTGCATGACTGACTAGGTGTGTGAGTAACTCCATGTATAAGTGACAGTCTGTGAGTGTCTGTTTATACTGAATGTATCTAAGGTTATATTAGAGTCTGAAGATGTTCATTGTATTATCACATAAATGATATCATCAGTGATGTGATCAGTAATGTCAAATGAGATGTCATCAGTGATGTCATCAGTGATATCATTTGAGATGTCATCAGTGATGTCATTTGAGATGTCATCAGTGATGTCATCAGTGATGTCACTGACCATGTCATGAATGATGTAATATGTGACATCATCAGCAGTGGATTGCGGGTGCGCGATATATAGTTAGTGCAACTAACTATATATGCGAATTTCAATGGTTTTGTGCAAGTAAATTAAGGTTTTGTAAATGCTAATCCCTATTTATATATGGTCTATAACCTATCGTTTTTTCAGTGAATTTTCAAGGTTTTGTAAATGCTAATTCCTAACTATATATGGTCTATAACCTATGGTTTTTTCATTGAATTTCAATGGTTTTTTAATAGCAAATATCAAAAGCTGTAAAATGTCAAGTACGTGGTAGGTAAAAACATTTTCGTATTTATGCACGCTGATGTGCTTTGAACGCTGCCCCCCCCATCTCTTTTCTTTTAGGAATATTCTCTCTTTGCAGATAGTGAAGGGTAGGTAACACAGGCCTTTGCCCCCGTTGTAATCCGTCGTGCCTGTTTCCCTCTCCATTTGATTGATTGTTATCCTAGCATTTATTGTTTTGCAATTGGTTCTCTTTGGTTCATTCTCTATTTGCAAACAAGCACAGAGTCGCAATACTCTGTTTAGTCTTTGCAGATAGTGAAAAATCGTTAAAAAACAAAAGGAATCAAGCAAAATCAGTAGTCCACTAATGGGATCTCTTTTTGACCTCGCTAAAATAGAAACATTATGAACAACCCCTCATGACAAATACGAAACTAGTGAGAGGAACTGAGCTCGACACCCTGATGGCTGCAAGACAGCTCGGCTCCGCCACCCAAAATAACGACAAACACTATGCAAATATTATAAATATATACAACACACCAGCAAAGTAACAGGGGAAAAAGTTTTATTAAATAACTATTTACATGGCAGCCTGCTGCAACATCGATCCAAACAAGCCTTTGTATTTTGGGCTCAAAATAAACCATCAATAGTAAGATTTTCATAGGTGAGTGTAGGTTCATGGTTTTCCATCCACAGACTAAAAGCCTGGAGTGGGAGTGAAAGAACAATAACTAGGTAAGAAGGAAGGCAGTGGTTGTGGGAAGGACTCTGGATATGGTATGTTGCTTGGTCCCTGAGATGCTTCGATGTCACTGCCTTGCACAAATGGCATAAGTCCTGGATGTTGGGTGCCATAGTTGAGGGTTCGGAGCAGCGCTTGTAACACTGTCTGAAGCTTATTTGCACCTGATGCAGCTTCACTATTCTCAAAGTAAGTGGGGGCTGTTTGTGGACCTGACTGCATTGGAAAACAATGTGATGCGGTGCCTCCCTGAACCGCTTGACGGAGGCCCCCGAGATAATTGCGCCTGCTCCACACCTTGTCCCACAATCCGTTTGACCTGAAGACATGTCCTGCGGTGCCCTGGTCCGACCATCACATATACCTCCGCCAGGAGAAGGCGTGGGGTGCAGTAGAAGGGAGAGGCGGCGCGAACGAGCCTCCCCCACCTCCCCAGGTGGAGGTTTCTCAGCTACACCCCAGCGCTTCACTCGACCAGCTGACTTGCGCCCGCTCTTGCGACACAGTGCCTCGCTCGGCCAGCTGAATTGCGCCTGCTCTTGCTATTACAACGTCTCACCCGCCATCCAACGGAATTGCACCCAATCTTGCGGTACAGCGACAGGCGGCTGCTACGGAGCTCACGAAATGGCGGTCGGCTCCACAGACTTGGGCCTGGCCTGCAAAGATGGCTCTGGGCAACCGTGGAACTCGGACGCTTGACTGCTAGGGCATGGGCCCCATTCCCAAAAGAGTCCCCTCAGCCTTGAAGATTCTACAACAGTCACCGGGACCCCCGACTCCCGTAGACTACCGGTGGGGAGCGACTGGCATGATTGCTCGCGGAATGGCCACAACGTAGCCACGAGATGGTGGTGCTCTCATGCTAACGCCAGCTTCAGTCTGAAACATTCAGAAACACTGTAGACTACCAATTCGATCAGTTCCGGTGGAGCCCCAACGTGACCCGGTAGAGAAGAACTTGCCCTCCCCTCTTTGATTGATAGTTCTTGTTGCCTGTCCCTTCTCTTGTCATTTAACAGAACTTTTTGGACTGCTGAAAGGGGTTGTGTTCCGACCGCTGGTTGTTGGAGACATTTTGACTATATTCTGGACCTGCGTTGTCGCGTAATGCGTCATATGACGCGCCGCGTTAGCGCACCCGGAAGTGTTCCGGTGCGCGAGGCGCAGCTTCCCGGAAACGATCCAGAGCGCGGCGTGCAGCGCGTAACATAAGCATAACAGGTCATGTGACTTGTTAATAAATCTTTTCATTGGTTCATTTTACTTTTGTCATTCTAATGATGAAAGGCTTGGTCATATGACCTAAAAATATCACTTTTCATTGCTTTCGAACAATTTTTTTTCCCAAATGATGAAAGCCCCACCTTTTTTTTCTCACTCTGACTTGTAAAGCAAAGGACCCAGATGCATTTACAGTTTATCACTAACAATGTTCCAGGCTAATGTATTTTCCCGGGAAATTTACAACTGTCCTGCAAGTAAAATATTCCTATTTCGAGAAAAAGGGCGTTTCTTCGTCCCATGAGGGAGCCGTTGAGCAAAAGAGGCTCGGCCTGCTGTCTTAGTCGCTGATAGGCATGAATATCGGATTCTTATCGATCACTTTATGTTGCAGGAGTGGAAAACACAACAGCCCTTGACCATTTATCTTTACTGCGTTCCTGCGTATTATACCTTTTAACCGTCATGTAATCGGGCTGCTTTATTTCACTTGCCTTTTACTGATTCGAAAACAGTGGCTATTATTCAAAACTTTACCGAAAAAGGTACTACTACCATGTTTTGTTTTAAAAACCTTTATTGTGAAAATGTCAGTATACAAATACGGGCCTATAACCACGTGGGCCGGCCACGGAGCAAACTGGAATCGTATATGATGAGGGGACATTTACACTGTAGAAGAACGTAACGGGCGGGCCATTAGGTTGCAAGAACTAAGGTGTCTAACAGTTGCGGAACCGGTGGACGTACATTTTATAATTAAAGTACGACAGGGCCAGTTACAATAAAATTATCTAGATATACATTTGTGGGCAAGTACCATGAGTGACGTTAATTCGATCTTTCAATAGTACAGTAATCAATAACACATCAGAACTTAATATCAATAGGAATGGCCACGACGGAGCTACGAGATGGTGGTGCTCTCATGCTGACGCCAGCTTCAGTCTGAAACATCCAGAAACACTGTAGACTATCAATTCGATGAGTTCCGGTGGAGCCCCAACGTGACCCAGTAGGGAAGAACTTGCCCTCCCCTTTTTTGAGTGATGGTTCTTGTTGCTTGTCCCCTCTGTTTTCACGGAACCTTTTTGGATTGCCGAGTGAGAAAAAAAAAGGTGGGGCTTTCATCGTTTGGGAAAAAAAAATGTTTCAATCCAATGAAAAGTGTTATTTTTAGGTCATATGATCAAGCATTTCATCATTCAAAATGGCGGCCGGCTCTTTGGATTTGGGCCTGGTCCACTAAAATGGCCCTGGGACACCTTGGAACTCAGACGCTTGCCTGCTAGGGCATGGGCCCCATTCACGAAAGCGTCCCCTCTTTTGACTGATTGTTCTTGTTGACTTTCTCTTCTGTTGTCATTTAACGGAACCTATTTGGACTGCCGAAAGGGGTTCTGGTCCGACCGCTTGTTGGTGGAGACATTTTGACTATACCCTGGACCTGCCCGGCCTTGCCCAAAATGGCGCCGGTATAAATGGGACTCGTAACTCCTTGTTGTGTACTGGTTGCCCAACCTTGATATCACGAGATACGTATGCAGTTTTGAAGAACATGGCGGGCGGGGACGAGTACTGATTGAACATTTGGACATCCCTATTGATATTAAGTTCTGATGTGTTATTGATCACTGTACTATTGAAAGTTTGAATTAATGTCACCCATGGTACTTGCCCGCAAATGTATATCTAGATAATTTTATTGTAACTGGCCCTGTCGTACTTTAATTATAAATGTACGTCCACCGATTCCGCAACTGTTAGACACCTTAGTTCTTGCAACCTTAATGGCCTGCCCGTTACGTTCTTCTACAGTGTAAATGTCCCCTCATCATATAAGATTACAGTTTGCTCCGTGGCCGGCCCACGTGGTTATAGGCCCGTATTTGTATACTGACATTTTCACAATAAAGGTTTTTAAAACAAAACATGGTAGTAGTACCTAGATTGGTAAAGTTTTGAATAATAGCCACTGTTTTCGAATCAGTAAAAGGCAAGTGAAATAAAGCAGCCCGATTACATGACGGTTAAAAGGTATAATACGCAGGCACGCAGTAAAGATAAATGGTCAAGGGCTGTTGTGTTTTCCACTCCTGCAACATAAAGTGATCGATAAGAATCCAATATTCATGCCTATCAGCGACTAAGACAGCAGGTCTAGCCTCTTTTGTTCAACGGCTCCCTCGTGGGACGAAGAAACGCCCTTTTTCTCGAAATAGGAATATTTTACTTGCAGGACAGTTGTAAATTTCCCGGGAAAATACATTAGCCTGGAACATTGTTAGTGATAAACTGTAAATGCATCTGGGTCCTTTGCTTTACAAGTCAGAGTGAGAAAAAAAAAGGTGGGGCTTTCATCATTTGGGAAAAAAAATGTTCGAAAGCAATGAAAAGTGTTATTTTTAGGTCATATGACCAAGCCTTCCATCATTAGAAAAACAAAAGTAAAATGAACCAATGAAAAGTTTTATTAACAAGTCACATGACCTGTTATGCTTACGTAACGTGCTGCGCGCCGCGCCCTGGATCGCTTCCGGGAAGCTGCGCCTCGCGCACCGGAGCACTTCCGGGTGCGCTAACGTGGCACGTCATATGTTAATGTTAATGTTAATGTTAACTGGTATTTATTGAGCGCTCGTACGCCCGGAGGCTTCATGGCGCTATAGGAGGAACAAGGCGCGTCAGACATATGATAAAAAGAGGCAGCTCAAGAGTGTGCCTGAGAAAAGAGCCAGGTCTTCAGAAGATGTCTAAAACTGAGGAGATTGTCACTCAGTTTTAGGTGAAGGGGAAGGGAGTTCCAGAAGGCAGCTGCAAGATGGTCAAAGCAGCTGCCTCCGAGACGTTTCCTCTTGTACGACGGCACAGTCAACAGAGATTTATGGGTGGACCGGAGGTCTCGGGAAGGATTGTATTTATGGAATAGGTTCCTGATGAATTGGGGGCCAGTATCGTGCAGGGATTTGAATAAAATGCAGCCCGTCTTGAAGGCCACACGTTGTTCCAACGGCAACCAGTGTAATTGTTTCAGGCCAGATCTGACTGATTGCCTTCTGGGAATATTCAGAAGAAGTCTGGCTGCTTGATTTTGAACCAGCTGGAGGCGTTTAAGCTCTCCTTTTCGGAGCCCGAGGTAAAGACTATTGGAAAAATCCAGTCTGGATAAAACCAAAGAGATGACAATCTGAGTAAGGGCGGAAAAGGAAAAAAAGCGTGCAATTTTTAAAAAAATTTTCAGCTGAAAAAAACTGGAGGAAACGACTGATCCCACCTGTTTCTTCAAAGAAAGATCTTCACTGATGTGGATGCCCAAACTTTTTACCGAAGATGACTTAGACGGAGGGGCACCCATACAGGAGGGCCAAAAGCTAGGATTCCAACTATGTATACTCTGTCCAGGCAAGACCAATTCGGTCTTTCCTGGATTGAGTTTTAAATGATTGCAGCTCATCCAACTCAGAATGTGGGACATGGTGTTTTGAAATTGTACCACTGAGTCCTTGGTGTTAACGCATTGACGCATTACACGACAACGCAGGTCCAGAATATAGTCAAAATGTCTCCACCAACCAGCGGTCGGAACACAACCCCTTTCAGCAGTCCAAAAAGTTCTGTTAAATGACAACAGAAAGGACAGGCAACAAGAACCATCAGTCAAAGAGGGGAGGGCAAGTTCTTCTCTACCGGGTCACGTTGGGGCTCCACCGGAACTGATCGAATTGGTAGTCTACAGTGTTTCTGGATGTTTCAGACTGAAGCTGGCGTCAGCATGAGAGCACCACCATCTTGTGGCTACGTCGTGGCCATTCCGCGAGCAATCATGGCAGTCGCTCCCCACCGGAAGTCTACGGGAGTCGGGGGTCCCGGTGACTGTTGTAGAATCTTCAAGGCTGAGGGGACTCTTTTGGGAATGGGGCCCATGCCCTAGCAGTCAAGCGTCCGAGTTCCACGGTTGCCCAGAGCCATCTTTGCAGGCCAGGCCCAAGTCTGTGGAGCCGACCGCCATTTCGTGAGCTCCGTAGCAGCCGCCTGTCGCTGTACCGCAAGATTGGGTGCAATTCCGTTGGATTTCGGGTGAGACGTTATAATAGCAAGAGCAGGCGCAATTCAGCTGGCCGAGCGAGGCACTGTGTCGCAAGAGCGGGCGCAAGTCAGCTGGTCGAGTGAAGCGCTGGGGTGTAGCTGAGAAACTTCCACCTGGGGAGGTGGGGGAGGCTCGTTCGCGCCGCCTCTCCCTTCTAGTGCACCCCATGCCGTCTCCTGGCGCAGGTATATGTGATGGTTGGACCAGGGCACAGCAGGACGTGTCTTCAGATCAAACGGATTGTGGGACAAGGTGTGGAGCAGGCGCAATTATCATGGGGGCCTCCGTCAAGCGGTTTAGGGAGGCACTGCATCACATTGTTTTCCAATGCAGTCAGGTCCACAAACAGCCCCCACTTACTTTGAGAATAGTGAAGCTGCAGCAGGTGCAAATAAGCTTCAGACAGTGTTACAAGCGCTGCTCGGAATCCTCAACTATGGCACCCAACATCCAGGACTTATGCCATTTGTGCAAGGCAGTGACATCGAAGCATCTCAGGGACCAAGCAACATACCATATCCAGAGTCCTTACCACAACCTCTGCCTTCCTTCTTACCTAGTTATTGTTCTTTCACTCCCACTCCAGGCTTTTAGTCTGTGGATAGAAAACCATGAACCTACACTCACCTATGAAAATCTTACTATTGATGGTTGATTTTGAGCCATAGGTCTATAACCTATGGTTTTTTCAGTGAATATATATATATATATATATTACCCTACTGGCGGTCGCCAGTAGGTAGTTATAGTTAGGACCTAGTTTTCATAGGAAATACGCAACAATCTATTGGGAATAACTTTGGCGCCGGTTGATGAATCTTTGCGAATTTCTCAAAGAAGATGGACCCGCTCCGCTCCTTCCCTGTAAGTTTTGGGGGGATCCGTCAAGTGGGGGCCGAGAAAAAAGGGGGGTACCAAAACATGTTTTCCCCATGTTATTTTTCATAGGACGATTAGACACGGCTACAGCCCCAACTGCTGAACGGATTTACAAGAAATTTGGCAAAATGGTAGAGTCTGATTCGCAGATCATTCTTTTGCTTAAATGGTGTAAATTCCTTCAGCAGTTCCTGAGAAAATCAAAAGAAAAACATATATATATATCTATAAGCGCGCACCATGGGTGCACCTGTGCGAGCACGGTGCGCGTATCGGGTGTGCGCTAGCAGAATTTTAATTTGCTGTTAGACGTTAGTCAACATTCCAATCGGTGTAAACCAGGAAGTGTTGGCCGCCATTTTGTCACTCCAAGGCAGAAGAGAGCCAAACAGAAAAGTGGAGAACGTGAAAAGGGGGCAGGGTAGAGACTCCCTGAACCCCTAGGCCTTCTCAGAGGGTCCCAGAAGGATCCCGGAGGGCAAAAAACCCATTTTATTTTTGTTGAAAAAATCGCGAGTTGGGCGCACGGTGCACGCACCCCAGAGGCAGAAGAGAGTCAAAAACAAAAGTGGAGAACGTGAAAAGGGGGCAGGGTAGAGACTCCCGGACCCCCTAGGCCTTCTTAGGGCGTCCCTGAAGGACCCCGAAAGACCAAAAAAACATTTAAATATAAAAATAAAAATCTCGGGGTGCGCGCACGGTGCACGCACACGTTGGCCGCCATTTTGTCACTTCGAGGCAGAAGAGAGCCAAAAACAAAAGTGGAGAACGTCAAAAAAGGGCAGGGTAGAGACTCCCTGACCCCCTAGGCCTTCTCAGGGGGTCCCTGAAGGACCCCGAAGTCCCCCCAAATTATTATTTTTTTTTAAATCGCAAGGTGCTCGCACGGTGCACGAATGTAGGCAAAAAGAAAATACAGATAAATAACAAGTTTGAGTGTTTAGATGTTGGTTGGCTCTAAAAAGAGCTGTTGTGTTCATTGAGTGTTTTTGTACCTACAAGTAAGTACCGATGCAAAGTCTAAATTTCAAGAGGAAGACTCTGTTCCCCTCATCTGTGAAATGTACACTGTCTCCTCTATAAATGCCTGGCATGTTGTAACGCAAGTTGTTGTGGTATATAGAACCCATACCATTGTCTCTGAGGAAAGCAGAAACAGACCTATTCACATGTTTCCTTGCTTTCTCAATCTGTGGACAATATTGGTTGGACCAGTTACATTTTTGCCTTTGGCATATATTAGAATATACAAAGGCAGTTTATGGAAAAAGTGACATCAATTGCCCAAAGGTGTCCTTTAAAAGCATTTCCAGATCTACCCCAGTCAAAGTGCACAGGTCATTTCCACTACAGTGCACAATTATGAGGTCAGGGTGTGGGAGATGCAAAAAGGATTTTACCAATGGCACCAATTAGTGACATCTCAATCCTCTCTGTCCAATCCACATAATATTCACATTTGGTAAATCAAGGTTGAGAAAGCATCTTTAATTTTCCCATTCCCTTTTTCTCACTCCCCCTCGCTCGCTTTCTCACACTCTATTCCTTACTCCCCTTCTCTCACTTCCTTTTACTAACTCCCTCCATCCCCTCACCTCACTTCTCTGTCCCTCACTCCCCATCTCTCACTTTCCCTTACTCCCCTTTTGTCATCCTCATACCCCTTCCCTCACCTTCACTCCACTTCTCTTACCTTCACTCCCTTTACTCAGCTTTACTTCTCCCTTTCCATCTCTTACTTCCCTTCCTTGTTTCTGTTCCATGTTCCATGCTCCCCTTTTCTCACCCTCACTTTCCTTTCCTTACTGCCCTTTCTTTACTCTTTTTCTCCACTTACCTCACTCCCCTACCCTTAGTCCCCTTGTTTCAGTGACTCTTTGACTCCCCTTTCCTCACTCACCATACTCTCCTTTTCTCACTCATTCCATCAGTCCCTTCCTCCCCTACACTCAGTCATTTTGGTCATTCATTTATACTCTACGCATTCATTCAAAAAAAGTATGACACAGTATATAAGAGATATAGCTCTTCGTGGAGAAGTGAAGTGAGTTATAAAATGAACTGTTTTTTTCTTTTTTGTTTTTTTTTGTAGTTGTTTTGTAGTTTTTTAACAATTTTATATTTTTTTTTTGTTTTTTTAAGAACAAAAATAAAAAGGTAACAAAAAACTGCTCAACAGGAACAAAAAATAATTAAATGAAAAAAAGTATTTGCGGGAGCATTGGTGCAGGCTGATTCTCAGCTCCATTAAATGTAGACTTTGCTCACCATAGCAAGGTGAAAAGTGGCCTGATATTAATAGATGGCGTAGAAGGAGATGCTCCTCCAGATGAAGTGCTGGGCACAGCAGGTGGTAGTTGTGTCGCCAGGACTCTTGTAGAAGCCTGTGCATATTGGTGAGCATGCACATTCCTCACATGCCGCAACATGTTGTGTATGCTAAATGAGTATTTTTTTTTACGGTTTCCCCTCAACAGCACACTCCCACAGATGGTGCAGGATACTTTCAGCGCATTCACCTTTTTCTGCCCCTCAGGAAAAGTAAAAAACCTCCATATGAAGGAACCCTTTGATTTCTTTGCAGGTGGTTGATGTTGCTCCACATCTGAGTTAGAAGAGGAGGAATCTTGTGGCTGCTGTCTCTGTGCCATCTTTTCAAAAGAAATCCTGCAATAAACTCCAAAGCTGTAACAAAGCAGCAAAGGTCCTTCTCCCAAAGAAGTGAAAGAGATAGTGAGGGAAGTGGGTGGGGTTTTGGAAGATTCTGGAACAGAAACTTCTATTAACCAAACAAAAGTTTTGTTTTCAAATCACATGACTTTACGTGCGCGCATGGTGCGCAACCGTCGCATATAAATGACGATTATCTAATTTTTGTAAAAGCTTAAAAACGTGAAAAGGAGGCCAGGAAGAGACTCCATGACTCCCTAGGCCTTCTCATGGGGTCCCTGAAGGACCCCGAAGGGCAAAAAAAAAACCATAGTTTTTTTTAAAAAAAAAGTCGTGAGGTGCGCGCACGGGGCTCGCACCCCCGAGGATCAAGAGTGTGAAAAACAATAGTGGAGAACGTGGAAAAGGGGCAGGGTAAACACTCCCTGACCCCCTAGGCTTTCTCAGGGGGTCCCTGAAGGACTCCAAAGAGCAAAAAAACGCATTTTTAAAAATTTAAAAAAATTGTGAGGTGCGCGCACATTGGAAAAAAAAATTTAAAAAAATTAACAAATTTGACTGTTTATATTTTGATTGAAGATGTAGACTATACAATTCAACTTTATACAAATCATAAAAACTAGCTGTGCCGTTGCATATTATAGGATACAGTCAATGTATTACAATATACAAGGGCAGTTTGTTGAAAAATAAATATATAAAAAATTTAAATATTGATACTGAAATTAGCATTTTTAAAAACCTTTGAAATTCTCTGAAAAAACCATAGGTTTAACACACGTTATAGCTAGGAATTAGCATTGAAAAAGCCTTAGAAATTCACTGAAAAATCCATGGGATTGACACACGTTATAGTTAGGAATTAGCATTTGAAAAACCTTTGAAATTCACTGAAAAAACCATAGATTTGACACACGTTATATTTAGGAATTAGAATTGAAAAAACCTTAGAAATTCACTGAATAAACCATAGGTTTTACACCAGTTATAGTTAGCTTTACATTTTACTCATACAAAACCATTGAAATTCCCCCATTATAGTTAGTTGTACTCACTATAACTCGCGCACCCGCAATCCACTGCTGATGATGTCACATATTACATCATTCATGACATGGTCAGTGACATCACTGATGACATCACTGATGACATCTCAAATGACATCACTGATGACATAATCCAGTGAATGTGGTTTGCTTTGATATTTAAATATGTATTATAAATACACCACTTTGCATTGAAGAATGAGTGGTTCTATAAATATAAATGTGTGGATGGTGGATTTATTAACAGTGTCATTAATTGTTTCCTTGACTAATTTGTAGAGTCTCACTATATATAATGTGTAGTTACTAAACTGTGTGAAAGTCTTTATTGCTTTGTCTTAATTGCTATGTGAAAGACTATATTTGTTATTGCTTTCTTAACTGAGTGTTTGTATGGGTAAATGAATGTCTATGTGGTTTGGTGGGGGGTGTGTGATTGCCAAAAAATGTGTGAATAGTTCATTTAGTAGGTATATGAGGTTAAGACTACATGTTATAACAGTTGTTTCAGTGAGTGTATATGTTTATTGGTGTGGTGGTGATGAAATATTTCTCTCATTGGTACATCTCCATTAAACTTGAAAAAAAGGCAGTGTATGTGACAGTTATATCTAATTAAGTGTGCCTAAGACTTAGTGATTGTATGAGTCACTATATGGACAACTGTATACTTGTAATAGTGATTTTATAACACACTAAGTGTGAGTTACTATCTATATAAATAGATGAAGTGGTGTTTGTATAAGTGTGTAGGTGAGTAAATGTAAGTATAATCAATTGTTTGCATAAGTGAGAAGGATGTCTTTGTAAGTGAATATAATGTGTGCTGGTGTGTAATGTTGAAATAGGCGTATACGTATATTTGATAGTGTTCTGTTGATTATTCACTGCTTATAACACTGAATCTATAGGTAAGTGATTAGTTGTGTGTATAGTTCTATGATTCACTGAGTGGGTGTTTTGAAATATTATTGGTGTGTCGATGGTTTGAAATATGGCACTTTCGATTTTGCAGTGAGTGAAAAATATTATACTAGTGTGTGATGAGGTGTATTTCATTGTCACATGGATGATGTCATCAGTGATGTCATCAGTGATGTCATTTGAGATGTCATCAGTGACGTCATCAGTGATGTCACTGACCATGTCATGAATGATGTAATATGTGACATCATCAGCAGTGGATTGCGGGCGCCCGAGTACAACTAACTATAACTGGGGAATTTCAATGGTTTTGTATGAGTAAAATGTACAGCTAACTATAATTGGTGTAAAACCTATGGTTTTTTCAGTGAATTTCTAAGGTTTTTTCAATGCTAAATCCTAACTATAACGTGTGTCAAACCTATGTTTGTTTTGTAAATATATATATATATATATATATATATATATATATATATATATATATATATATATATATATATATATATATATATATATATATATATATATATATATATTATATATATATATATATTCACTTAAAAAAACCATAGGTTTCAGGCCTTATATAGTTAGGAATTAGCATTTAAAAAACCATTGAAATTGCTCCTATATAGTTAGTTGTACTAACTATATTTCGCGCACCCGCAATCCACTGCTGATTATGTCACATATTACATCATTCATGACATGGTCAGTGACATCACTGATGACATCACTGATGACATCTCAAATGACATCACTGATGACATCACTGATGACATCTCATTTGACATCACTGATGACATCACTGATGACATCAACCAGTGCCTGCGTGTTTTTGTAAAGTTTAAATATGTTTTACATATTGATGAATGAGTGGATGTATAATTGTCTGGATGAAGGATTTAGTAGGTGCGTGACTGACTGTATGAGTGAGTGATTACATGTGTCTTACTAAATGCATGGGTTAGTGACTAAACTGTCTGAATGTGTGCATCAGTATGTCTGTTGTTGTGTAAGCTGCTGCATGTGTTGATCAGTAGCTTTATGAGTGGCTATATGGGTTATTGATTGGTTGCCCAAGTATTTGAATGGGAGACTGAGTGTGTGTGTGGGTGGCTGGGAGGTGTGTTACTGTGCATAGATGTGTGAGCAGTTGATTCACTAGGTGTATGAGTTCAAGAGTGCATGTGGAAACAGCTATATGGGCGGTTAACTGTGTGCATGGGTGTGTTGGTGAGTGAATGGATATCTCAGTGCTACATGTCCAAGTAAGTACATATGTAAAACACAGTGCATGTGAGAGTTGGCATATATAAATGACTATACATGAGAGCCAGTGAATGTGCGAGTGGCTGTATGGATCATTGTGTACTTGTATCAGTGATTGTATAGGAGAGTGATGTCAAATGAGATGTCATCAGTGATGTCATCAGTGATGTCATTTGAGAAGTCATCAGTGATGTCACTGACCATGTCAGGAATGATGTAATATGTGACATCATCAGCAGTGGATTGTGGGTGCGCGAAATATAGTTAGTACAACTAACTATATAGGAGCAATTTCAATGGTTTTTTAAATGCTAATTCCTAACTATATAAGGCCTGAAACCTATGGTTTTTTAAGTGAATTTGCAAGGTTTTTAAAATGCTAATTCCTAACTACATAAGGCCTGAAACATATGGTTTTTTAAGTGAATTTGCAAGGTTTTTTGAATGCTAATTCCTCACTATATAAGGCCTGAAACCTATGGTTTTTAAGTGAATTTGCAAGGTTTTTTAAATGCTAATTCCTAACTATATAAGGCTTGAAACCTATGTTTTTTTCAGTGAATTTGCAAGGTTTTTTAAATGCTAATTCCTAACTATATCAGGCGTGAAACCTATATTTTTTTCAATAAATTTCAAAGGTTTTGTAAATGCTAATTCTATTAGCGGATAACGCTTATATATGTTTTTATCCTTCTGGGACCACCTGAGCAGCCATCTTGTTTCTCAAGAGAAGTGAGGCACAAGAGAGCACAAAACAAGAGTGGAAAACATAAAAAGGGGGCAGGGTTGAGACCCCCTGACACCCTAGCCCTTCTCAGGGGGTCCCAGAAGGACCATCAAGTGCAAACGTTTTTTTTTTAAATCGCGGGGTACACGCACGGTACGCGTACCGTACGCGAACGGTGCGCGTACCCCGTGATTTTTTTTTTTTGCCTTGGGGGTCCTTTTGGGACCCCCTGAGAAGGGCTAGAGGGTTGGGGGGTCTCTACCCTGCCCCCTTTTCTTGTTTTCCACTCTTGTTTTGGGCTCTCTTGTGCCTACGTTCTCCTGAAAAACAAGATGGTGGCCAACACTTCCTGGTTTGGACAGTTTGGAATGTTGACAGTCGACTGCCAGCCAATCAGAAACTCGCTTGCGCACGTAAGGGTACCCGCACGTATGCGTACAGAACACGTACCGTATGCGTACGGTGCGCGTACGGTGAGCGCATATAGATATATAATTTGCTCAAATTTAATTTTCTCAACAACTACTGGAGGGATTTTCACCAAATATAGAAAAGGCACTACTGCATACCTGTCCCTACCATTTTGCCAAGTTTAGTGTAATTCCATTCAGCCGTTCGGGCTGTAGCCATGTCTAAAGGTCCCATAGAAAATGGCATTTGAAAAATTTCAAATTCAATTTTCTCAAGAACTACTGGAGGGATTTTCACCAAACATAGCAAAGGCATATCTGCATACCAGGCCCTACGATTCTGCCAAGTTTGGTGTAATTCCATTCAGCCGTTCGGGCTGTAGCCGTGTCTTAAGGTCCCTATGGAAATGAACATGGGGAAAACACATTTTTGCTCCCGCTTGACGAATCCCCTCAAACTTTCAGGGAAGGACCGGAGATCCCCGAGGCAAATTTGAGGAAATTTTCAGGCAGATTCCTCAACCGGCGCCAAAGTTATTCACAATAGAATGTTGAGATTTTACATTGAAAATAATCCTAACTATAACTACCTACTGGCGACCGCCAGTATGTAATACATATGTATATATATATATATATATATATATATATATATATATATATATATATATATATATATATATATATATATATATATATATATATATATATATCCACCAAACACAGGCGCTACAAAAAACGCTGCACGGACCACACCAAACTCACTTGAACTGGTCTCTTTATTTAAAAAGGATTAAATGGCAGACGCGTTTCGAGTCCAACAACTCTTTCTCCATGCCTTTGCTGCTTTGCCTGCGGGTAAGTTGTGTTTTTTAAAAACGTAGCTTCTAAGACATTGAAAAAGGACCACAGGTCCATTAATCCCTGTTAAAGGCACAGTCATTTCAGGATTTTCACAGGTGGTGCCGTTTTCCCGACAATAGAACAGAGGTCAGTACTTTCACATGTATTGAGGGTTATAAGTAACTGCAAATCAAGTCAATAAAAAGTTCCCTTTGTTCGAAGTTTTTTTCAACATACACCTCTGGGACTCAATTCCCCATAATGCACCATGACTGTTCTCTAAAATTATCAGGGTTTCCAACGTCGATTTTGGTAAAACCGCTCACAGTTCTAAAGCATACCGAGTAAAATCTTGCTTTTAAAAGGACAGTTCCATACCTCGGTTATGCTGAACCAGCTTGGTTTCACGACCACAGTGCCTCTATGCAGCTTTTAGTTCTCCTTTAAACTTGGTTTGCTTCAAGTGTGTCGTGCTGAGGATAATTCCTCCGCAAAACCTGGCTGCTTGGAAAGTGTTCATACACCAAGTCAGGGCGGGCCTCACTCGGTGGCCCTTCCATCTCGAACTCCGTTTCTGGACCTTTTCAGCAGTCGGAGGGCACTCCTTAAAGGAAGCTTCTCGCTTCATGTCGCATCATCCTGACAAGTGGGGGCGCCTCTTCCTCACGGGTCTGGGTCCGTTACTGAGATGTGTCAGACATCTCTGTAAATCCACCAAACACAGGCGCTACAAAAAACGCTGCACGGACCACACCAAACTCACTTGAACTGGTCTCTTTATTTAAAAAGGATTAAATGGCAGACGCGTTTCGAG
Source organism: Lissotriton vulgaris (assembly GCF_964263255.1). Classification (NCBI taxonomy): domain Eukaryota; kingdom Metazoa; phylum Chordata; class Amphibia; order Caudata; family Salamandridae; genus Lissotriton; species Lissotriton vulgaris. Next base: position 1,073,350,564 of record NC_141696.1, on the reverse strand, counting down.
TCCAACAACTCTTTCTCCATGCCTTTGCTGCTTTGCCTGCGGGTTCGTTGTGGTTTTTAAAACGTAGCTTCTAAGACATTGAAAAAGGACCACAGGTCCATTAATCCCTGTTAAAGTCATTTCAGGATTTTCACAGGTGGTGCCGTTTTCCCGACAATAGAACAGAGATCAGTACTTTTACATGTATTGAGGGTTATAAGTAACTGCAAATCAAGTCAATAAAAAGTTCCCTTTGTTCGAAGTTTTTTTCAACATACACCTCTGGGACTCAATTCCCCATAATGCACCATGACTGTTCTCTAAAATTATCAGGGTTTCCAATGTCGATTTTGGTAAAACCGCTCACAGTTCTAAAGCATACCGAGTGCAACCTTGCTTTTAAAAGGACAGTTCCATACCTCGGTTATGCTGAACCAGCTTGGTTTCACGACCACAGTGCCTCTATGCAGCTTTTAGTTCTCCTTTAAACTTGGTTTGCTTCAAGTGTGTCGTGCTGAGGATAATTCCTCCGCAAACCCTGGCTGCTTGGAAAGTGTTCATACACCAAGTCGGGGCGGGCCTCACTCGGTGGCCCTTCCATCTCGAACTCCGTTTCTGGACCTTTTCAGCAGTCGGAGGGCACTCCTTAAAGGAAGCTTCTCGCTTCACGTCGCATCATCCTGACAAGTGGGGGCGCCTCTTCCTCACGGGTCTGGGTCCGTTACTGAGATGTGTCAGACATCTCTGTAAATACACCAAACACAGGCGCTACAAAAAACGCTGCACGGATCACACCAAACTCACTTGAACTGTTCTCTTTATTTAAAAAGGATTAAATGGCAGACGCGTTTAGAGTCCAACAACTCTTTCTCCATGCCTTTGCTGCTTTGCCTGCGGGTTCGTTGTGGTTTTTAAAACGTAGCTTCTAAGACATTGAAAACGGACCACAGGTCCATTAATCCCTGTTAAAGGCACAGTCATTTCAGGATTTTCACAGGTGGTGCCGTTTTCCCGACAATAGAACAGAGGTCAGTACTTTTACATGTATTGAGGGTTATATATATATATATATATATATATACACACCAAGGTAAATTGAACAATCAGTGGGTGTATGAGTGTCTGAATGGATGATTTACTGGGTGCGTGACTGACTGTTAAGTGAATGATTAAATGTGTCTTAGGTAATTCATGGGTGAATGATTAATCTGTGTGAATGTCTATATCAGTCTGGCAGTTAGTACGCAAGTGGTTGCATGGGTTGTAAGTAGCTACATGAGTGTCTCTATGGGTTAATGATTGGTTGTCTGAGTACCTGTATGGGTGCCTGAGTGTCTGGGTGGGTGGATGGAGGACTGTGTGAATCCTGCATAGATGTGTACGTGGTTGAATTATTGGGTATATGGGTTCATGAGTACATCAGTGAGGGGCTGTGTGGGTGAGTGAGTGTGCATATGGCTGTGTCAGTGAGTGAATGGGTGTCTCAGTGGTATATGGGTTAGTAACTGCATATGTGAAAGGCAGTATATGTTAGTGTTGGAGTATATATAAGTGGCTATATGTGAGAGTGGCTGTATGGATGAGTGTGTGCTTGTGTCAGTGATTGTAAAAGAGAGTAAATAGTCAGCCTGGGTGGAGTTTGCAGAGTTCTGCATAGCGGAATTCTGCGAACTACAAAAAAAACTCTTCTGCGCTACGCGGAGCTCCGTGAGCAGTGGAGTGCGTTAGATAAATGCCATTCGCAGTGATTTTTCAGTGCCAGGTGCTTGTCCGCACTGTGCAATCATCACGAAAGGGACCATAAACAGCTCAAGCAGGCAGTAGATTTTTACTTGAGCAGCAGCTTTCTCAGTGCAAACAGACAGTTTTTCAATGCGAACGGTCACGAGCATACGCAACCACTCGCAATGAGAAATCTGACCGCCATCGTTGAGAAATATTGCCGGAAGGTTGATTTGCCAGGCATGTGCTGGCCAACTTGATGTTGACAATTGCAAACAAGGAAAAATCCCACAGGGAGGTGGATTTTCTTCGCTCGCACTCGCCAACTTGATGAACATGAGCAAGGAAAAAACTCTGCTCCGCAAACTCCGTGAGAGGAACAGAGTTCACTGCCCAGACTTAGTAAATATGTATTAGTATCTGTATGAATAAGTCAGCTAGTGTGTATATTACCATATAGGTGAGTAAATGACAGTGTGCTTTATTCTTTGGGTGGCTAACTAGGTGTGTGAGTAACTCTATGGGTGAGTGGCGGTGTGAGAGAGTCTGTATAGGTATATAAGTGCGTATATCAGTGCCTGTATTGATGAGTGACTGCATGTATGAGTGACTGTATGGGTGAGTGAGTGGATGTGTGTGTAGACCTATGAAGCAGTGAGTGGGTACGTACATGTGTATGAGTGACTGTCTGGGTGAGTGAGCGGATGTGTGTGTAGACCTATGAATCAGTGAGTGGGTATGTACTAACTGGTATTGGTGTGCCTATGGTTTTGAGTCTGTATTTTAGAGTGGGTGTATGAAAGGTTATATAAGGGTGTGAGGAGGTGCATCAGATATTAAGATGATGATTTTATCAGTGGTCATTTGAGATGTCATCAGTGATGTCACTGACCATGTCATGAGTAATGTGGTGTGTAACGTCATCAGCAGTGCCTTGCAGGGTCACGAGTTATAGTTAGCTCAGCTAACTTGAACAGCTGAATTTCGCTGGTTTTGTATGAGTGAAATATCAGACTAACTATTACGCCCCTGAAACCTGTGGTTTTCTCAGTGAATTTTTAAGGTTTTTTAAATGCTAATTTCTAACTATGCCTACATAGGTAGTACATTTACAGAAAGAAGAAGAAAGCATAGATAGATGCAAGAGAAGTGCAGAAAGAGGCAAGAAGGGTGCCGAAAGGGGAATACAGGTACAGAAAAAAGCAAGAAAATTCAGTAAGAGGCAACAGAAGTCCTGAAAGAGGAAGAAAGGTACAGAAAGAAGCAAGAGAAGTACAGAAAGAAGCATCAGAGGGGCAGAAAGAAGCCTACTTCGACTGCATCTTTCCACAGACTCATACAAAGTAGCCTAATCACTAATCCTTCTCCCAAGATGTCTTAAACCTCACTTTTCTGTTGAAGGTTCACTATTTATCGACTGCTCAGAATGTTAGGCCCACCAAATGTAAAACAGCAATGCTAACCATATCACTGTTGTAGGTCTGAACATGTATGTGAATGCATGTCTGCTTTTTCCTACTAATATGTTACATGAAAATAAACATACAAATACTTGAATACCTGTGTTTCAAACAGCATACTCTGTAAATGTGTATACAAAAAGGTGTATTTATTTCTTTCTGCGCATAATACAGGGCACATGGGTATTCAATAATATATTTGAGGGCTCCTATAACACCTATATACATAAGACATGTCTGCCTATGCAACTGAATGACAGAGCAGATTTGCGATTGTTTGACCATCTATAGGAGAAGTTACCCGCTTTTTAAGCTACCATCTTCAGATACATAACATGTGAGAATACATAAACAAGTATACATATACCTCAGTTACAAGAGAAAGCAGACCTTTAAACTTGATCGCTTGCACTTCCCATTTGAGTATAGAAAGAGGCAAGAGAAGTACAGAAAGAAGCAAGAGAAGTGTAAAAAAAAGAAGAGAGGTGCAGAAAGAGGCAAGAGAAGTTCAGAAAAAGGCAAGAGAATTGCAAAAAGAGATTGGAGGAGCAGAAAGAGGCAAGAGAGATGCAGAAAGAGGAAATAAGAGTGCAGAAAGAGCCAAGATGCATGCAGAAAGAAGCAAGAGAAGTACAGAAAGAAGCAAGAGAAGTACATAAAGAAGAAAAAGTGGTGCAGAAAGAGGCAAGAGAGGTGCCGAAAGAGGCAAGAGATGTGCTGAAAAAGGGAAGAAGGGTGCAGAAAGAAGCAAGAGAAGTATAGAAAGAGGCAAGAGAACTTCAGAAAGAGGCACATGAGGTGCAGAAAAAGGCAAGAGAGATGCAGAAAGAGGCAAGAGAGGTACAGAAAGAAGGAAAAGGGGTACAGAAAGATGCAAAAGGATACAGAAAGAATCAAAAGTGGTGAAGAAAGAAGCAAGAGAAGTGCACAAAAAAGCAACAGAGGTGCAGAAAGAGGCAGGAGAAGTGCCGAAAAAAGCAAAAAAGGTGCAGAAAGAGGGAAGAGAAGTGCAGAAAGAAGGAACAGAAATGCAGAAAGAGTCAAGAGAAGTGAAGAAATAAACAAAAGAAATGCAGAAAGAGGCAAGAGTGGTGCAGAAAAAGGGGACAGGTGTGCAGACAGAGCCAAGAGAAGTGCAGAAAGAGAGGTGCAGAAAGAAGCAAGAAAGGTGCAAAAAGAAGCAAGAGAAGTGCAGAAAGAAGCAACAGATCTACAGAAAGAGGCAAGAGGGGTGTAGGAAGAGGCAAGAAAAGTGCTGAAAGAAGCAACAGAGGTACACAAAGAGTTAAGAGAAGTTCGGAAAGATGAAACAGAAATGCAGAAATGCAGAAAGAGGCAAGAGAAATGCAGAACGTAGCACCAGAAATGCAGAAAGAAGCAAGGGAAGTGCAGAAACAAGCAACAGAGGTGTGGAAAGAGACAACTGAAGTGCAGAAAGAGGCAAGAGAGGTACACAAAGAGACAAGATATGTCCACAAAAAAAGACAAGAGAGGTGCACAAAGAGAGAAGGTAAGTACAGAAAGATGCAACAGGGGTGCAGAAAGAAGCAAGAGAGATGCAGAAAGAAGCAAGAAAAGTCCAGAAAGAAGCAACAGGTGTAAAAAGAGGCAAAAGTAGTACAGAAAGAGACCAAGGAGTTACAGAAAGAGGCAGAAGAGGTGCATAAAGAGACAAGAGGGGTGGAGAAGAGGCATGAAGGGTGCTGAAAGAAGCAAGAGAGGTACAGAAAGAAGTAAGAGGGGTGCAAAAAGAGGCAAGAGAAGTGCTGAAAAAAGCAACATAGGTCTAGAAAAAGGCATGAGAAGTGCAGAAAGAAGCAACAGGGGTACAAAAAGAAGCATTACAGATGCAGAAGAAAGAAGGAAGAGAGGTGCAGAAAGAAGCAACAGAGGTGTAGAAGGAAGGGAGATACAGAAAGAGGCAGGAAAACTGCAGAAAGAAGCAACACAGGTGCAAAAAGAGGCAAGAGGGGTACAGAAAGAGGCAAGAGAAGTGCAGAAAAAGGGAACAGAAATGCAGAAAGAGACAATAAAGTGCAGAAAAAGCAGCAGAGGTGAGGAAAGAGGCAAGAGGGGTACAGAAGAGGCAAGAGAAGTGCTGAAAAAAGCAACAGAGGACCAAAAAGAGGCATGAGAAGTGCAGGAAGTATCAACAGAGGTGCAAAAAGAGGCATTATAGGTGCAGACGAAAGAAGGAAAAAAGGTGTATCAAGAAGCAAGAGAAATGCAGAAAGAGTCAAAAGAGGCACAGAAAGAAGCAACAGTAGTTTGGACACCATTAGAACCAATTTAACACCTAAATTTAGCTATAAGTAACAGGCGACCTTTACAGCTTTGCAAAGGGCCTTCCAATACATTGTAACACAAGTCGCTGCCTTTTTAGTAATGTTTGAGCGGTTTGAGCTAGAAACAAGGTTTTTTTGTTCAAATCTGCAGATTATTTTTTAGAAACGCAAACGATCAGCACTGGGTTTTGTGCATAGTTCAAATCATCAACTAGACATTAAACAATTGTATAATTCATACCACATGATGACCTGATATGTATTTTCATTTTCTTTTTTATTGCATCATTATTTTTTGATTTTTCATGATTTCATTGCCTTTTTTTTCTTCTATAAATATCCAATAAATGAACTATCATACAAATATTTTGTTCCACTTACATAAAATACAAAAAAGTAAGCATGGTACAAATTTCCTTAGATTACAATGCAGTTGTTCATGATTGTATACAGAACCAAAATTCCATTCAACGCGTTTCGGCTATGCCTTCCTCAGGAATTCTGTATATGTCTCCTGAGCGTTAACTAGAAGATGAAAAATTGTAACAATTAATGTATTAGTTCTACAACTATTAACATCTAACAGATTGCTTTGATTATTTTCTCTAAATCATTTATATACACACTTTTTATTCTTAGGACACCCTATCCTACAGGGGGGGCTCGGACTTGGCTCTCCCACATATTGATACCACCCAATTATTAATACATTGCTATACATTAATTACAGTGCATTATCATCTAAAAAACATTCTGTACATTACAACTGTGTTCTGGCATACATGGCCATAGCGTAATTCCTAAATTAGTTTATGATCATAGATATTTCTTCTAAATAGCCTATCCATGATCATTAACCAGAGCTTGATTCTTGAGTCGCAATTCCTGCAGCTAATGGATTTGTGTTTTTATTATGGTCATACAGTTCTAACATATCAAGTCGCTGAATATATGCTGCACATTTTCATAATCAGTATTTATAGTTCACAATGCGGTTCTTAAGCATAATGGCTGCACTGATGATATAACTTAGTTGTTACAAAAAGACAAGTGTTTACCTCCATATAACATCTGAGGTTACATATATTGCTTCTAAACCCATTATGTGTTTCCCAATGAGAGCGTCCAATATATAATATTCTCTAATTAATAACGGGACCTTAATGCAATCTCGCATAATAATTGCATAATAGTACCTGTAGTGTGATTCTCAGTATAATAAATCCAGACGTGAACTGTATCAATGGTGCAAAGACTTCAGCTTAGGGCATATGTTTCCGCTATAGTTCACTGCTAAAGAGAGAAAATTGGCGTAAAATATACGAGGGAACAATTAGGGCACTCGAGTTTAAATAAAAAAGACCCCTTTAAAAACCGATACACTGGTACACACCTAAATTTTGATGCCGTAGCCTTGTCTCTTCCTGCATAAATTGTATCAATTTTCTTATATTTCCAACATTTTCAGTGGTTTCATTATTTCCTGCATATAGGGAAACAGAATATCACACGTAAGGAATGGGCTCTTTTCGTTTACATTTTCTTAATTCTCTCTACTACATAAGTAAATTATTGTTGGTACCTGAAACTCGTAATTTGAAACAAATAGGTCTTCCTGGCTTGTACTTCTATTTTACGGCTTCTTAAATTAATCTTTAGGCCATGTATCCGTTATGCTGTTTGAAATGGACATAAGCTAATCAATATATATTTGATATTTAATTTTATCCTCGATTTTACCTTCTCTTAAAACTTTTTAAATTAATAGAGCACCCAGATATGCTTTTATTCTGCAACTATCTGGTCATTTGTTATCCATAGCGGGCCCCCGCTGTTTACCCAAAGTCAATGACAATCCTGGGAACCCCAGTCCGTTTAATACAGACGATCTTAAAGACGGTTCTCATCCCCCTTTATCCTAGCCTATTTAATCTAAATTGCTGCGGCGACTTACTTGGTGAAATTAAGCGTTCTGGCATCAAGGCTCTCCGATATGTGGCCTTCTCGGGAATCGTACCCGCAAAAATAACTCTTTTTAAGGAGTCTGCCGATTGCGCGCCAAACATTACTAAGTCTCGCGATGACTGCTGAAACCGTATGTTTGGTTGATTTCTACGGGCGGGTTCTGAGTAAAAAAGCTCCGCCATTTTGAAGTGGGGTATTTATATTTGTTTATCAAGGGAAAAGTTTTTGATGGTATGTTTATACTATTTAAATACATATTAACTAGATGTGTTTATGATAACTATATTTATAGTTATTGTCCATGAGTTTTTTAAGTTTTGAAATTTATATTTTAATTAGGGACTTTACATCGTAATTTAAAAACTAGGTTGCAAATCGGGTCCCACTACAAACCTCAGATTCTATTAACATTTAGCTATGAACGCTTAGATATTGCTGAACCACATAATAGCAATATATTCTGCCATTCAATATTTAACGAATACATAGGAGACGCATACCGCTTAGACATTGCTTAGACATTGCTGAAATACATAATAGCAATATATTCTGCTACTCAATTCTTAAAGACTACACAGGTGACAAATAACCCAATATTGTGTACCTACAATAGTGCCTGATCCCTAGGATTTTCCATATTTAGTCCACTGACAGCTGTGCCCAAAACAAAAATCCAGTAAACGTCTTGGATTTTTCTTATTTTCTCTGCGTTTAACCCTGCTTTCTGATGTATTCTTTCAAGGATATACCAGGTCATGTCTTCTGGTGCATGGTTTTGTTCTAAATAATGACTAACCATAGGGGCTGCCATTTTGCGAGTTCTTATCGCTGACCTATGTTCACTCAGTCTGACATTTATAGATCTACCTGTTTGACCTACATACCCCTTCTGGCATGGGCAAATGATCAGGTATATTACATTAGTACTTCTGCAGTTATTTAAGTCTTGAGGCTTAATGATCTGTTTGTTAAACTGTAGAGATGGTCCCTGAATAGCTGTCTCACATGACTTGAGGTTTGAGCACTTGGTTGTCCCTTGAACTGGCTGTGTACTGGTAAGGGCTTGTTGACAAATCGTTGGTTTGTGAGTCATACGTGATCTTACAATATGATCCTTTAATGATCTATTTCTTTTGTAGGCGAACATGGGCTTGGGCAACTGATTCTCTTTAGATAAATTTACATTAAGGATGTGCCAATTGGCACACACTACTTGTCTAATTCTTTCATTCAATACTGAGTGTTTCGTAATGAATACCAAGCTAAGGTCCCTTTTCTTTTTAGTCGGTTCGAAGAGGTGTTGGCGATCATAGAAGCGAGCCCGCTTGTATGAGTCCCGTGCTATTTTTCTAGGATACCCCCTTGCCAGGAACTTGGATTTCATCATGACCGATTTTTCATCATAGTCAGATAGGTTTGTGCAGTTACGTCGAAGACGCAAAAATTCCCCAAACGGCACGCTATTCTTCTGTACTGTGGGATGAAAGCTGTCATAATGTAACAGGGTATTCCTAGCTGTGGGCTTAACATATAAGTCCACAGCGAGGACCCCACTCTGATGTTTGATGATGACGTCCAGGTACTCCACCTGTTTATTGTTTAGTCTGCAGATTATACAGCAGATGATGGATTATGAGTAAAGTGTGGAAAATGTATCATTATGTGAAAATTGGTGCATCCAGTGGCCCAGCTCATACCTCTTACTAGGTCCAGTAGTGCTCCTCAGTGGTTCCTTTTCTTTTTGTCTCATTGAGTTTATGGTTCAACTTCTTTGGAAATGAGGAAGACTAAACCTGAGGTTACCACTCCACAGCACAGACTAACATACCACATAATTACTCTCCATAACACATAATACCACTCTACATAATTCCTTATTGCTAAAAACCACATTCTTTCTATCCACATAATTTTACTGCACAACCTACCACATAATTCCACTACAAACAGCGTACATCCACTCCACTCCTAAAAATATTAGTAAAAAGATTTACATTTACAACACCAATAGCTCTAATTCTCACAAATGCGAGAACTATTACATTGCAAATGCTTCTTTAACTAGCTGTCACGTTTGCAGAGTGGTGGAGAAAGGGGGCTGGGCCTCCGACCAGCGCTCAGGAATTCCGCTGCATAGGACTTACAGGAGGTGCCCGGAGGGATTCTTGGCCCTAAAGTTCCTCAGGAGTATAGTGGACTTCCTCCTCCAACCAGTAGTGTGCCAGGAGGTGCGCTTGCAGAGTGGTGGAGAACATTGTATCTTGATGCCCCAGTGCGTGAAAGGCTATCTAAAGAAAGTGTTAAGCAGTGCAGATGATTCTGCTTTATGAGCAATTTCCTAACTGCACTAACATTTATTGTTTTGTTCTTTTATTTGTGAAGTGTCAGCATGATGTTGATCTGCAAGGTTTCTGGAGTGAAAATAGTCTATATGGTCCATTTAGAGCTCTGTGTCCCTCTGACTTGAACACCTTTCTGTGAAGAAAGTACTGTCAATATCGATGTAAACCGTTGAGTTTGGTGACCCTTGGTGAGAAGCAATGATTTGCCATTACCAGGGATCAGAGTCATGAAAAAAATCACCATTTCAAGTGAATGACACAATTTTACCCTCAAATGTGAGGTAGGCCAATCTTCTAATACATTGAAACTATTTTTTTCAAACTCTGAAATCCTTCTTAGATTACTTTTCCTTTATACTTTAACACTGTTTCTCTTTCTTTCAGCATGTTTCAGTCCTCCCAAGCAATAGGATTGTGAACCATAAGAAAGTAACATTTTTGTTGAGAGTTAAGTTTTTTCCCATTTCACAATATTGTGATTGGAATCTGTCAGTGATTGCAAATGGCATATGTTTGTGAACATTGCTTGAACTATTCCATTGTTACTAGTAACTGCATTAGTATTGTGTTTTCTACATTTGAAGCCTGGAGGGTTGCTATGTTTTTAATCCTTTAGTGATCATAAAAACTATGTAGTATTTATGCCCTTGGGCATTTGTTTTGCTACTGTATTGTGTTTCACCACTTTATACTTGTATGTTATGGTTTGTATGCATCATAGTGCTAGACCTGTCAGCCACAGGGTGGGCTTCCCCCCAACTTTTTGCCAACCCCGCCTCATCGTTGCTGGTATTAGGACTCTGTACATTTTACAACTGCTGACCAATGTGATGTGCTTGTACTCGCTCCTCTAAACATGGTAAAAATGGTCTATCCCAATTGGCATATTTAATTTACTTATAAGTACCCAGTAAAGTACCTGTGTCCGGGGTCTGCAAATTAAATGCTTTTGGTGGGACTTAAGCACTGATTGGGCCACCCACTTTAAACATGTCTCAGGTCAGCCATTGCATACCCCATGTGTGCAATTATAACCTGCCAAAATAAACATTTTGCCAGCCCCAAACCTTCCTTTTTAACACACATACGTCATCCCTAGGGAAGGCCCTGGACAGCCCAGATGGTAGGGTGTGATGCATTCAGAAAATAAGACATGTGCTTTCAAGTTTTACATGTCCTGGGAGTGAGAAGCTCTTACATTTGTTTTTCACTACTGCAAGGTCTATCTCTAACATAGAAAACCATTAGAGGTGCCTTATTACATTTGATAAGTGTCATTTCTAAAGGTTATACAATACCCAATTTGTTGTTGATGTGTCTGGAATCACATTTTTTAAATTCCACCTTATGGTGAAGTAGGAATTTAAATTGCCTTTCTGAAAATTCCACTTTTTGGAAAGTACACATTTTCTTGTCTGCAGCTTATCTCTAGTTACATGACTGGGTATGGTTGGCAGTTCAGATTTGTGTATTCCTCCTAGATAGCTTCACACAATGGGAGCTTAGGTTTGACTGGGTTGGCCATCACTGGCAGTGTGGGAGAGAGGAGTTGGACCCAACTTCACTAACTCCTGAATAGGCTGGGTCCTGTCTCCTAACAGAGGGTCAAATGACCCTGTATTGTCATGTCAGCCACCTTAGAGCCTGGGCAAGGGAGGCATAGCCTTACTTGCACTTCAACGCCATTGTCTAGAAGCTTCTCCCACCTTCCGGAATCAGGGAACCAGGGTATAGAAGATGGATCCAGACACTTCAGGACCTGTGGATACTCTGCCAGGAAGAACAACTGCTATGCTATTGAGGGACTGCCACTCTGTTGGACTGCACTTTGTTGGACTCCTGCTCGGCTGTTCTTAAGCTGCTGTGTGCTGCCCTCCTGACTGGGTGAGAATGACGTGATCTGCATCTCTTGAATGCCAAACCAAGAGTGGCTCCAAGGGCTAGTTGACAGGCCCACTGCTCTGTAGCCTCTGGGATACAACAGGCTTCCAGTAACCTTGCACCTGCTCCTCGCCTCTGTCATCTGTGAGTAGACCTTGCCAGGTGGTGCCTTGCCAGTCCTGGATCCTTGGAAGTGGGCTTAAGGTGCTACGCCAACCTCTGGATCCATTGGAACTAATGCATCTCCTCTGTCCTGTGGTACAAACCCAGGCAGAACCAATGCAACACCACTGCTGCATGGATTGTACCCATTACGAAGACTTGCATCACCGTTCCAGCCCGCATCTCCTTTGGAACGGCCACTTTGCGATGCATCCTCAGCGCAGGGCCTTGCATCTCCTGTCGACGGCAACCTCAACATCGACGCCAGACTCTACATCGAGAGCCAGAAGCTCTTTGGAATCAATCCAACGCCCGACTGCAAATCATATCCCCAACATGAACTTTGTATTGCAACAAGCCCCGTTGACGGGATCCTCAACATTGACGCAACAGGATCCTGCCCACAACCAACATATAGTTTTTGCTGTGCAACGCATTATCCACTATAATCCATGCAACACTGTCAAACCAGATAGATTTGTCTATCGGGCCTAACTGGGTCCTGTAGCTGGCTTGTGCTCCATCGTGGTCAGCCTGAACTGTGACTTTGTCCCAGTCTTGCGTGACTAGCTATACACAGTTGGAGCTTTATGCCTCGTGGCGCTATTTTCTTTAAAAACGTTAATGTTCTCTATCTCCGATTTTTTTTGTTTTGGTCTTGTTTTTTGATTAAAAAACACTCTAGTTTTCCAACTCTGTTGTGGGCTCCTTTTGTGGTGTGTTTTTACTGTCTTACTGTTTGAAGTGGTGCACAAAAACTTTACACATTGCCTCTTAAATTAAGCCTGACTGCTCAGTTCCAAGCTACCAGGAGGATAAGCACAGATTAATTTGGGGTTTGCTTTTGCCTTACCCGACAAGGATTGTGGTTGTTGCTTGACCAGGGCTCACACCCTAGCCAAATAACATCTCAATTTCTTACCCATTGTATGGACATCAGTGGATGGAACACTGCAATACCCATTTTCCAGCAAATAAGTCCCAAAGCCTTAGCACTATGAGCATGTTTCCGGTGCAAGAAGAAAGCTGCAGTACTATTCTGCTGCCAAGTCATATAATTGACTAGAGAGATAGCATAGAGAACCCACCACACTTCATCTGAACATGAGATGAATTCACCTTCCCACTGCCATATCACACAGTCAGTCGAAATTTCCCAAACAAACCACAGGATCATATCAAGTCTGTGTTGGGCAGGATAGGAGTTCCCCAGACGGTGAAAACAGTCTAAAGCAATGAACGTGGACCAAAGAAGCATACTAGAAATTACCTGTGAGCAACAGGCTTAGTGTGAGGGGGCTATGTTATGGGTACATGCTTCAGTATCCCCCACATACATCTCTAGAAAGCAAAATAAAGTGGAGACCAGGAGGCACAATGACAACAGTGACATTTAACTTCTCTCTTTCCCAGACAAATGGCCTATACTTAGGTTGGGCATGAACCCCTCAAGTTAGGGACGGTGTTGGTAGGGAGAAGGAGACCTGCAGCACCAAAGATGACTGTGACATCTATCTTTCCTCTTCCCCAGACAAATGGCCCATATCTGTGTTGGGAGAGAGACCCTCAAGATGGACGTAGGTATGGTGCTGATAGGAAGAATGAGAACTCAAAGTACATAGCGACTGTGATATCTAATTTTGCCATGGATGCAGACTGAAAACCTGGAAGGTTTTCCTATTTAATAATTCCCTTGGACAGGAACAGAAAATGCATATGAACTTTGAAGTCCAAAGATAAGCTATGATGCTGTTTCAATTATGAACCACTATCATTCCGCATCACATCCATGTTCTCAGAGTCTCTGTCATTCACAGTGTTCTATTTTACTATTTGATTTCAAGTTCCACAGTAAAAATTCACATCTTTACTGCAACTCTGATAATTGTGTTCTCCGGTACCTCAAGTCAACCCTAACCAGTCTCCATTTAGCTAGCCCTTCACAACTTGTCCTCAGCTTCCAGGAGAGTCAAGGAGGCTTTGTAGGTAAACTTCCCATGGCAGACTGAGTACGTGGTGCACCAGTTAGCAAAGAACAGCAGCACTCTTGCTATTAATAATACTTAGTTGTCTCTGCAAATGCAAGGACTATCTATTCATTCCAAAACAACGGCAAATTTGACCAACAACTTGGTTGCTTTGACAAAATTAGTTCATAAGGAAAAGTTAAGATACCATTAAAACCAACCATTCCATGAAAATGATATCATATTCCCAGGCAAATTTCAGGATTTTATTTTATTTTATGTGAACACTACAGAAACCCAGCTATTGGTCATACTGGTAGAGAAAGGTACATCACACCATGTTTGCCATCCCTTTATCATTTTTCATTTCTCATAAGAATCACTTTTTAAAATATATTAAGTTAGCAATGTATGTATATAAGCATGTGGTATTTCTATTGGGCAAACCTAGCCAAAAGCAGTGGAGTGCTGTACAGGGCAGAAAACAAGCACAAAGTTAAATACTATAGCAGAGGGAGCTGATTTGTGAATGGTGAATGCTTGGTGATGTAGTGTTCTTTAAAAAGGTGAGTCTTCAAGTCTTTCCTAAATTGAAAGTTGGAATGGTTCTGAAGGATATGAAGGATGCAGTTCAAGACCTTCTGTGTATAGATAGAAAAGGCCTGCTGCTTGATTTTCTTTTTTAAACATTTTAATCTGTGGGCTGACGGTGTTTGGCTGCAGGTGTGCAGGAGACCACCAAATATGGTGAGCTTGTCTGCTAAAAAGTTAGGTGCTGGCTTTGTAAATGAAACAATGTTTTCTACGAGGCGCTCTGTCTTGTGCCCTACTTAGTTACAAAATATTCCTGAATTTTCATCACTAAGTCACACTTGTCCATGGATAAATATTTGGCAAATAGTGAACTTAGGCTTTAGTGGGAAGTTATCCCATCCTTTCTGTGACAGAGCTTAAGAGCATTTTGCAAGCAGCCATCATTTGTCTTCTATTGGAGTGGCAGGATATTTTCTTCTTTCGCTCATAAACTTGGAATCCATTGCTATCTAATGTTGCAGGCATGGAAAACCATCTTCATTTAAAAAAAATGTACAAAGCATTGTCATATACAGACTAAAAACCGATTTAATTCATACATCTTTTTACACATAGAGTGTTAAGAGAGAAGCCCTAACAACTGAGGGCCAGATTTACTAAGTTGGCGCAACACAACGTTGTAAGGTAACTTGCTATTCTGCAATGTGTCAAATGGAGAAAGTAGAAATGCTCATCAAAATAGTAATACCTAGGCAACTGGAGGGTCCTGCTAGGTTATCAGGTACATACAAACATGGATAATAGAAACACAAAATTGTTGTAGAGTGAGGCAGTGTACAGAACAAGAAAGTGAATTAATAATGTCATATAAATCTTATTTATTTAACCAGTGTCATGGAGAATTTTCTGTAATTGTTAAAAAAGTTTTACAACAGGCATATACAAAATCAATCAATACACAGACTAATACATGGAAATTCAACATGTGTATCACAGTGAAAAACAAGTTACACAAAGTAAAATGATGCTTTTTTTTTTAATATAAAAAACAAAAACAACAACCAAGTGGATAAATGAGGAATCTCTTCGCGCGTTTCGGTGTTTACACACGCCCTCTTCGGGAGACCACTTGAAATTTCTGGAAATAAGGAAGGATAATATGCACCATGTTTTCTAAAATATTATGTATTCCTGCTCTCTGTGCTGGTGCACTTAGTGCTGCCTAGCGCCAATGCAGGCACCTTTTCACCATGGTGCAAGGGTGTCTGCATTACAGACAGGAATGTTTTTTTTTTGCAGGAATGGATACCTTTATGCACAAAAACATTCCTCAGAGGCATTTTTCACTAGCAAACATGGAAAGAGGAAATAACGAGAAATAAAAGTACTCCTCATATTCCTCTTTTGGGATGGCACAGCATTCTTACGCATTCCCAGAGTTACTATTCTTAGTAAATCGGAGAATGCACCAAATTCCATGAGTGGATACGTGGGAACGCCTAGACTTCACCCATGGTACGTCTACCCAAGGCAGAGTAACGCAAGTCAGCCCAGTCGCTGCCTGGTGGTACTCTAGAGTCACTAAGCCATGCAGAGCCACGAAAGGTGGCTTTGCGTTGCTCAGTAAATCTTACTTACGAGCTTGCGTTGACCTGCGTCGCGTTGCATGACGGAAGAGCAATGCAAGCCCTTAGTAAATCTGGGCCTGCGTCCTTTGCAAGAACCATCACTGAAAGTAACATTCTCGAGCCGAATAATTGTTGATTACACCTCCCCACTCCATGATACTCCCTTGTGTGCAATGTCAGTTTCATGATTCATAGAACACTACTGGTTTTCAAAAGGAATAGTAAACTATACAAAATAACGCAGATTTTAAGATGAATACTCTGGCAATAGGGTATTGATTGCCCCATAAAACACTCTCAAAAATAGGTTCAATGTATTTCAGCAACACCATGATCAATCAAACATCGCACGCTTGTATGAGCAGTGAGAGCCATGTTGAATATAAATAGGAAATGCTTGCAAGATCGGAAATCAAAAGCAGAAATGATTATTCGGATGCATGGTCAAAGCTATGTTTTCACAATGAAGGTGAGGATGATACGAGAACAGGAGCTGAAGGTGTTCGTACTGACCCTCTGATTACTGAACAGGGCAGCCATTGAGCTTAATTGTAGGAGATGCACAGGGCGCTAACAGAACCATTAGGGTAAAACATATGAATTGTTTTGCTGTTAACACAAGTAGTTCGCTGAAGTGGCTTCCGCGTATTCAAGGCGACCACGTTATTTCTATCAGTTAGGTCTTATTAGGGGATGGGATAAGAAGACAGACACAAACTGACAGTTTTCAAATGGTTGTACTATTAAATAACGAGGCCATGAATATCGTGAAGAACATATTGAAGACCAAAATATGGAAAGGTATATTGCCTGCATAATAAGTATAGATTAAATATTCTTAACTGCACATCTACGTACCTTAAAGCCATATATATATATATATATATATATATATATATATATATATATATATATATATATATATATATATATATATATATATATATATATACATATTGGAGTTAGGTATAGCAATTCTACAAAAGAAGTATAGATTTTCTATTCCTAACTGCACATCTAAGTACCTTAAAGCTATATATATATATATATATCGTACATATGCAGTTAGGTATAGTAATTCTACAAAAGGAGTATAGATTTACTATTCCTAACTTCACATGTACGTACCTTGAAGCTATATACATCGTACATATGGAGTTAGATATAGAAATTCTACAAAAGAAGTATAGATTTACTATTCCTACATTCTACAAAAGAAGTATAGATTTACTATTCCTAAATTCACATCTACATACCTTGAAGCTATATATATCCTACGTATGGAGTTAGATATAGAAATTCTACAAAAGAAGTATAGATTTACTATTCCTAATTGAACATCTTCGTATCATGAAGCTATATATATAAATCTTACACATGGTGTTAGGTACAATAATTCTACAAAAAAGTATAGATTTACTATACCTAATGTCGCATATATTTACCTTGAAGATATATATATATCGTACATATGCATTTAGGTCCAGTAATTCTATACTCTCCTTTCGATATTCTTATTCGATGTCTTACCTTCAATATTTGCCTCCATCGATATTCTGGCTTGGATATTTAGGCGCAGACCTAAGCGAACACATTCTGCAATCAAAGCTTCTTGAACAATTTCTGAAATCTCTGGTAGAAAACCTCATACAACCAAAAGCTGGCTATGGACGGTGACAGAGATTATTGATCATATCTAATTTTCGATCTTATGGTAGAGATAATACCATTTTGAGGAGAGAACCGCTTAGAAGGGAACCTAGGGGCATATTACCAACAACTAGCGATAATTTTTGTCTCTAACTTGTTTAGAGACAAAAATTATCGCCGCACATCGGCGATTTTTATCGCAGATAAACCTTGCTATTAGCAAGGTTTATCGCAAATGCGATAAAAAACGGCCGCTATGCATGAATATCGCTGAAAAGTCAGCGATATTCATGCATTATCGAGCAAATGCTCTTAGCCATGTTATCCACCTCCCATTGGATAACATGGCTAAGAACTGCTCAGGGCAGGTGTTAGCTTTTGGAGATATTCGCGCTTAGCGCGAATATCTCCAAAAGTTGGTAATAGGAGATAGCGATGTTAGGGACTGTTTCCAGTCGCTAACATCTTGGCACGCCCACTTTGCATGTCATTAGTGATAAATATCACTGACATGCAAAGCGGGGCCCAAGATGGTCGCTATCTCCTATTAGCTTTCGCTAACTGGTGTTAGCGACAGCTTGGTAATAGGGAGATAATTTTATCTCCGCTTTCTTGGCTTTTAAAGCCAAAAAAGCGGAGACAAACCCCCTTGATAATATGCCCCCTACTTCCTGCCTCCATTTCTTCTCATTCCTTAGCCATGTAAAGGCGGGTTGCCTGCTACAGCGATAAAGATGTCTTAGCTGATGCATTATCGAAGGTAATCTATAATAATAACAAATTGACCACACAGTGCAGAATAAATATGATCCGCATTCATTCCTGATGGCATTGTGAATAACCCACTGGCGCGGCCGTTCCATGTGATTAACCACCTCTCACCGAATTATAATTTAAAAAAGGCATGAATAAATGCAATCCCTTTTTATCAAGGCAACTTTATTTAGCAAGCTGTTTACCTTTCTGCAAAGGCTCATTACCCAGAAAAACAAAGAATGAAGTTGATTAATGTGCTCTAAGTGTGATGTTCAAATTGTAATTTTCATATACGTAAATGGATGCTTCTGCTGTATTTTGTTTGATAATTTACAGAGTTAGCACCATCAAAACCACTAATCAGCTTCTCTTTATGATGACAGCTGCAGCAGAGACTTGTAGAATGCTAATTCCCATTACGAGCCAGCTCTAGACCAGGGCTGCACGCGTTTCACATTTTTTTTAGCTTCGGGGTGGAAGCAAAGGCAGAAAATGCCTTTCTTGTACGGAGTGAGCAAGGAGACAAACCACAAGTGGTGGCTACACAAACGATGGGGGCAGTCAGTGCCTGTATTGACATGGGAGCTCAATTTCTTTAAATGCTTTACGTTATTTGCTTCTACTCGGTTCTGCAAGAAAAATACATGTTTTAGAAAATATTGTAAAGAAACATCAGAGATGTGAAATGAACATTGCAAATTGAGACTTGCTCCCAAAATCACGCCTTCTAATTCATTTTCTCCTAATTCCGCCATCATACAGTCGAGAGAAAAGTAATGCATTTTGAAAATACAAAACGCAGGGGAAGGAAGTAAGATTAGCACACTGGCCTTTTGTGTCTGAACCGGGCTTACATCAGAACGTGTAATATCATGCTGGGCCACATCCTTTCAAATTGGCTTACTTTCCAGAGCAGCTCTAACTCTGGCTGAATGACAGCATTAGTTGGTGCTAATTTGGAATTTTCATGCTCGGGTGCCAGTGTTAATGTTTTATGCTAGTGCAAATGTTAAGTATCCAATGAGAAGGCCTGAATATATTAACACGATGCCTCTGTGCATAACTATGAGGAGATTACATGAATTCTGCTGCAGGTATTATTTTTTTATGTTCAATTCTAAAAAAAAAAAACATTATTGCTGCCGAAATGGAGGCTGTACATCCCATCAATATTGTTATGATTATATGAATTCCAGGCAGTGGCGTGTTTGCATTTTATCATTGCCAAAACAGGATGCCAACATAAAAAAGGAAATGTATTATTTTTATATTTCAGAAGCTAAAGATGAATATTATTACTGGATGCTGTAATTAGCGTTGAGGCGTCTTGAAAACGACTCATCGTGTGGCAAGAGGCATATTGTGTTGTGAAGTACAGCTCTGGGGAGAAGATCCACACAGCATTAGGAAATCTGGCAAATCACCATTTATCTACAATGGAAGTTAATGTAATTGTATTAGATTTTATGAAGGTACTTGGGGTTTTGTTGATTTAAACTGTACAAATAGATCACAGAGGGATTTGAAACAAGATTATCATGCTCAACACAGGCACAAATAAAACCCTGGTGCAGTACATAGGGTTAGGATTAGACTGGAACTTCATGCAATTAAAAATACTGTCATATTGATCAGTAAAAAAGATTACGGGGCCTATTCACAAACTGTATTTTGCAGTATGTTTTATAGTACTACAATCAAACTGCAAATGCTGTTCTCAAACCTAGATTTACACCTCAGTTTTCTATCTTTTTCTGTTCAGAGATCTCTACCCAGCATGATGAGTCTGCACACACGTAAATATATGTTTTAGTAGTAAATGTTGTAAGAGTAGGGGGAGTACCTGGGAAAGCGAGAAATTGGGAGTGCTTTCTACTAAAGGTAAAGGGAATAGTGAGATCTTAAGGGAGAGTTACGGCAAGGGTTTAGGATGTTGGGTACTCAACCACCAAAGAGCAAGCACATTGCTATTAACAGACTGCAATTTTAAAGTTACTACAGCCATAAAGGGACTCAAAACATGAGTACATTATTAGTAAATCCACCCCTATCCTGGTGGAACTCCAATGGCTCTCCTTGCCTTTATGCTCCCCTTTCAAGCAGGTTGCAATATTTAGAAATCCATCACGGCCAACTCCCCTTACTATCTTGCAGACAAGCTCACCATCTCTGATGGCTTTTGGCCCACCCACTGCCAGAACACCATCAGATTGAAGAAAAAGTATGAAAATTATACAAACAGAGAAACAGGCAATATTATGCACCAGGATCTGGGACAACATCTTTGTATCCTTCACACTGTTCCAATGCTGTCCCTATTTAGGAATGAATAGAAGACGCACTCGTTTACAGAACACTACGTCACAATACACCAATAGCCCACAAACAAGCTAATTCTCCTATCACATGTGGATGTTTTGCTGGTCTTTGACTCTGTACAGTGCTCTTTTCCCTTTGTGCTAGGTTTGTGCTATAGAACTATTTTATACTTATTTTAATACATAAACTAGTATTTATGCATATTATGAATGTGTTTCATATAGATATTAAATTGCAGCCTTCTGTAAAGTAAACACACGGTATACTTGAAGGTGTCACTTTATTTCAAGTTGTATACGACACACCGGTAGGAAAGAGCGCTCCGGTCACCGGCTTACAATCAATGCCGTTAAACTGTAAACACAACTGTCAGATAGCTCTCCGACGTAACGCAGGCAAATGCCAAGAGTCGTGCGGCAGGGATGGGGGCAAAAGAGGGACAAAAGGCAAACGGAGAAAGTGCCAACGTAACACATCTCCTTCTGAAGGGAGGAAAGAAAAGGGAAGAGAAAAGAACATATAACTGTAAGTCAAACAAAACATCTCAGTACTCTATGGGTCAGTTCACAAGGTAGCAAGTCGCCTCTGGTAACTGGTTTCATCCTCGTTGACATCATCTGGGGAGAGTCCAACTGCGGACTTTTGGTTGTTTTTAGTTCTAGAACAACTGGTGGTGTTGCTGTCAACACAGTCTGTATTCCATACTGGCCCACACTAAGTCCTGTCCATCCTCCACGTGGATGAATGAATTTCACAGGAGGACTAGACAGAGTCCTATGATCCGCTGAACATGTGCACTCTGAAAAACTCTACGTGCAACTAGTTAGCTCCCGAGTACACTTCTGAGTGTGAACTTTGTAGGTGTTTGAGTGTGACCTTTTCCTCATTCCCTGACTCTTTATAGTATAACCCTCCTTTGTTTCATGTGGGCCTACGCTGAGTTCTGTTCATTTCCCAACGTGGATGAATGAACTTCACATAAGGACTCGCAGAGTCTTCTGATCCACTGTACTCGAGCCGACCCACAAATCCAGTATGCATGTAGTCAATTTCTAAGTTTACCACATGATGTGGGCATGGGACGGGTTTGTGTGCCATCTTATTCTCTTCCTCCGATTCCTCATAGGTCAACCCGCCTCGGCAATCCATTTCGGTATTGTGTTCCTGTCTGTTATTACTCGTACCAACTTCTCCATCTCGGTGAGAGATAACAGCCTTAGGATCCTTCTTCTTGGGATATTTCCAGGACCATAATACGCTGCGTCTGCGCCTACTTATACATCTGGTTTCCCTCGCATTTTCACCATCAGTGTTAGGTTTAACGTCAGGTCTCTTGTTGTACTCTGTACCAATGCCACTTGTACTCTCCTTTCCAATAAATCCTCCTCCTTCAATACGTGCCACATCAAAGACCTGTCCTTCTTCCAATTTCATCAAGTGAGTTCTGCATGAGAATGTGGTTGAGTCATCTGTGTCTCTTAACTCATATTCTCTCCGGCATTCTATAAGCACCCTGTTCTTCCCTAATTGAACTTTGGGGTGTGGACATTGTACGTGTTTGTGTGCCTCCTTACTTTCCTTCTCTGACACTTCTCTATATAACCAGTCATAGTACTCTCCTTGCATGTTACATTTTAACTCAACCAGACACTGACCATCTTCCTCTTCTTGGTCAATGTCATCAGCATATTTCTTTCTTGTCATAGTTTTTGACGCATTCAGTGCAGCAGAGCGCCATGCTTCCCCATCTTTGAGGCAGTTTCCATTGCAAAAGTCCACCTCTTCCATCGTAGATTGTGATACCATACACGTTCCTTTATAAGTAAGTTCACTTTTGTCTACCACATCTTCTTCACTGATCTTTTCCTTGTAATCTCCGCTAATATTATCTACCACATCTTTTCACAATAATGTATTTTGTTTTTGTACGGATCCGTCATTTGCTGCTTCATTTGTCCATTCATTACTCCATGCAGCCTTTGTCCATCCAACATTTGCCTTAGATGGTGGTGTTCTCTCACTTGACATCTCCAACCTTGTAATTGGTCTACTGTTGTTTATTGCCAGCCTACTCACAGGTTCTGTACCGTTGGGATTCATCATTATTTTTTATTTCTTTTGCTCTTCCCACCCCAGTACAGAGGTCCCTTCTTCTGAAATATACACTTTACTCCATGTACTTCTCTTCATGTAACTCAATTTCGCCACTCTACATCCAATTACGTTAATTTTTTCTCCCGTGTATGTCATCAAGGACGTGTCAGCTTCTTCTAATTCATTTCCAAGTGTTACTTCTAATTTAGTCTTCCATATACTTTTGCTTATCACTGTACAATGCGACCCTGAATCAATGATAAAGTCAATTTCTACTCCTCCTATGTCAATGGTACACTTAGGTTTGGTTTCACTTTTGTTCTCTTCCATATTGCAATCACCATCTTCCTCGTAAAAATTTTTCCTTTTTGCATTGACATTCATTTTTTGTTTGTAATGATCACCTATTCCATCCATAAAATCCTCAAATACATTCCTGTTTGCTCCCTTATTGACTTTCACTTCAATGTTACAGTTTACTCTTTGTTCATCGGCTCCTAAACTGTGTAAGAATATTTCTACCTTCTCCTCTGGTTTTAATGGTTCTTCCTCTTCCTCAAATTTTTCCACTTCCATTTTGTGATCTTCATCCTCCCTGTATACTACGTTCCTTTTTGTATTGACCTTCATTACTTGCTTATAATGTTCATCTAAAACATCCATTACATTTTCAAATGCATTCCTGTCTGCACCCTCACTGACTTCCTTTTCTATGTTATAGTACACTTTTTGTCCACTGGCTCCTAAACTGTGTAACAATATTTCTACCTTCTCCTCTGGTTTTAATGGTTCTTCCTCCTCG
The DNA here is from genome assembly GCF_964263255.1 of Lissotriton vulgaris. Lineage (NCBI taxonomy): Eukaryota > Metazoa > Chordata > Amphibia > Caudata > Salamandridae > Lissotriton > Lissotriton vulgaris. Next base: position 1,073,327,018 of record NC_141696.1, on the reverse strand, counting down.
TCAAATATGGATATATAATTGTTAAAATATTCCTTCCACTCCTCCCATTCAGCAATATTAGTACCATCTCCTTCCATAAATGGCTCCGGTGGCGGTAAATTATACATTTTGTTTTTATCCATGTTAACTTTGCAATAAATTCCAACTTTTATATTAGTTATTCAATCGTACAGTTACAACTTACTGTTATATATGTTCAATAAAATTTCACTGGTTGTATTACTCTTTACACCTTATATAACTACACTTCCTAAATTTTAAATTCACTTGCTGGGTTACTTACAAAATGTTATAATCTTCTTTTTTCCTCCTGCTATCGTGCAAAGCTTCAATTCAAATCACTAGTTATTCTTTTTATCTTCGTTCTATTACTGTGTGCCTCTGCTCATTATTCCTTCATCGCAAGGTGGCGCCATTCACTTCAACTCGTTGCACAGCTGTTCGCGCCACACGCTGAGGAGATTTCCACGCTCCTTTGTCATTCAAACGGGGTTTAAGAGAATTAATCGCGTTTGCAGCTCCTTTCACTGCTCCTCCTCCCGGCATACAGGGCTCACGCTTTTCAATAGTTTCACAACGCGGTGACATTTTTACTCAAAATGGCCCCTTGACGCCTGTATGTAATCAATTTCTTTTTTTAAATTTAAGTTGAAGTTATGAGGAGAAACACGCTTCACACGCATGCGTAGTTTCAGATCAATTTCAAACGCAGTGTCAGAGATTTTACTTCGTTCCCTTCACCGCTCACATCTCCTCACCCAGCTTAAAGGGCTCACCTTATGAACTTGCGCAGATTCCAGTGTAAATCAACTTGGGTCTTACTTTCCTGTATTTTTTTAATTTCATGAGAACGCCCAAAGTTCAATTAGAATTCACCGGTCATATTTAATCCGCTCCAAGTCCAAGGAAAATTATTTCAACTCACTCATATTTCAAAATTGCCGGAATTCACGTTGGAGATGTAACTTCGTTCCTTGCCCTGCTCACATCTCCACACCTGGCTTCAAGGGCTCACCTCATGAACTTGCGCAGATTCAGTGTTCATCATCTTGGGTCTTACTTTTCTGTACTATTTCAATTTCACGAGAACGCCCAAAGTTTAATCTGAATTCACTGGTCTCATATAATCCGCGAACAGTCCAAGGGAAATTATTTCAACTCACTCATATATCAAAATTCCCGGAAATAACGGTTGCTGCTCTTTTTCCTCAACTTAGTAATGCTTCGTGTTAGGGAATACACTCTTCACGATACCGTCGTGCACTTTGTCACGTCATATAAAATATTCCTCAAGTTGTGGGTTCTCTGGTGTGCCGTCCTCGTCGCCAAATTTGTAAAGTAAACACACGGTATTCTTGAAGGTGTCACTTTATTTCAAGTTATATACGACACACTGGTAGGAAAGAGCGCTCCGGTCACCGGCTTACAATCAATGCCGTTAAACTGTAAACACAACTGTCAGATAGCTTCTGACGTAACGCATGCAAATGCCAAGAGTCGCGCGGCAGGGACGGGGGCAAAAGAGGGACAAAAGGCAAACTGAGAAAGTGCCAACGTAACACCTTCACGTCTTTTAAGGGCCGGGCAGTGTTGTTTAAAGGTGAGTTTGGCTTCTACAGACAGCCTGTGGAGTTTTTCTGCTTTGCTAGGTTATTTATTGTTTTCATTAAGATTCTAGAAGAGACATACTTCTGCTTTTTGTGTTATTTAAATTCTGTTAATCTGATAAGACTGCAGGTCATTGTGCAAGGCACTGCATAATCAGGGGGGTGGGAGGTAGTTCCCAAGTGGTACCAGCATCTCTAGAGTCAATTGCAGGGGAGAAACTAAGCTATTTTTTAGGAGTAGGTGTGGACCAATATCCAAGGCTTTAGTTTTAAGCTATTTGCACTCATCCAATGGTCTATTGGCAAGAGGCAATTGTTAATTTGTTTTCATCCACAGCAGACTATCTTTTGGCTTTAGCAACTATAAAGCAAAGCTTTTATAGGGATTAGTGCCATTGTGCTATTAGTAGCAATTGGTAAAGATAGCATCAATTAGTGTTGATCTGTCTAAAGAATTCAATATGAAAATGTAATTGCTCAGTATTAAAATCCAAAGGCTATTTAAAGAAAATTATTGCTAAAAACACAGACCTTTATTGTTTCAACTGGTTGAAATTTCTTAAAAAGAGAAAGGCTGGATGATCAGCCACAGTTCTAAATTATGCAAATGCCAGCAATACAAAAACAAAAAGAAGGCCCCATTAGTCGTTGTTGCTGTACTTAGTCCTATCGGCAGGGTCATCCCAGATTTGTTTTGCCTTCTACCCTCCAGTTTTTGCTCACTTTGTTTTTGTTGGACTTAGGACTCTGCAGACTTTACCACTGCTAACCAGAGCTAAAGTTATTGTGCTCTCTTCTTTAAACATGGTAAAATTGGCTTCCCCATTGCACATTTAATTTACTTATAAACCTCTATTAAAGTGATACAACATGATTCCAGAACATGTAAATTAGATGCTACTAGTAGGCCTGCAGCACGTATTGTGTCACCCACTTAAGTAGCCACTAAAACCTATCCCACTTCTTCCATTGAAGCAGTTTGAAACTGATAATTTGATTTAGGCAGATACTCCTCTTGCCAAGCCTGAACTCACTTTTTATTACTTATACGTCACCCCTAAGGTAGACCCTAGTCAGCCCATAGGGCAGGATGCACTGTAATTAAAAGTTGGACTTGTAGTTTTAAGTTTTACATGTCCTTATTTGTTTTTCACTACTGTGAGGCCTACCTCTAACATAGGATAACATTGGGTTATCTTATTACATTTAGTAAGTGTCAACCTTTCTTTGGGAACTAGTAAAAATGTCATGTTTGGTCTTTAAAGAAAGTGTATTTAAAATCCTCTTTAATAGTAAAGTTGAATTGTAAAGCCACAGTTCTGAAAATACCACTTTTAGAAAGTTGGCTTTTTTGTGTCCTAACCATTTGGTGCCCGCAGCCATTTCATTAAGCTGCGTTTCGCTCAGTTGTATGTTGCTTGTTGGTTGCCGCGCGGGGACACTCTTGAGTAGCTGTGCACATTACAAATGCCAATAACATAACATAAAATGACATGTGCTGGGTCACACAATTATATGTAGTTTGCAGCTGGCAGTTTAGTTTTGTATTCCTCCCAGATAGTGTTACAAAGCGGGACTGGGTGATGGCATGATGAGGAATCCTGACAGGATGGGGGGTAGACTAGCTGTCACCTACTACACATGCGCTTGGAAGGAGCTGTCTCAGCACCCTCACAAAGGACTTTACACATTGTCACCCAAGACATCCTGGGACCCAGGCAGGGAGAGGAAGGAAATTCCCAAACCAGATGTGGGTGGGAATGTATACAGTTCTTCTACTTCAAAGCTGGCCCTAATTATAAATACTGGACCAAGAGCCCAACTCTTCAGAACACTCCTGGAACTGTGAATACGACAAAGGAAGGACAACCATCCTGCCATAGGACTGCCCTGCTGCTGAAGGCCTTCCCTGCTGTCAGAGAAGAAGTCTGAACCTTCTCTTTTCATCCCAGGCTACCTGAGTGACTCCAAGGGTCAGTTGGCTGACCTCCTATATTGAGCGACAGAGACACCACAAACACCAGAGGCCTCTCTGCAACTACCTAGCTGACCTGCTGCAACTGGCCCTGCCTGACCTGCATCTGGATCTTGCTGAGCCCTCCTGGCCTCTGCAAAGAGTGAGTCCTTGATACCTAAGAGGCCCCTCCCCAGGTACGGGGCCCTTGGTTAGCATCAAGTTCACTCCTCTGGACACACAGGAAAAATCCTAATGTTGTGGGCTGCTCGCAACTACGAATACGAGCATTTGCACAGAGATCTTACCGCCCGCAATGACCACCAATCTGAAACTTTGGTGGGCCCGACTCTTCACTCAACAGCAATCAAAACCACAACGCGAGATCTGCAATTTGTGCTACAGCACCAAAAACTACAGCTGAGGCCGTCTGTGACAGCCGGCCTTCTGTTCATGCTACAGCGAAGTCCCTCTGTGACGCTCACCCAGCCAGATATAAAGGCTTGCTGTACCACCCTATAGGAACTTGGGGGTCTGTTAAAATTTTGGCTTATGGTATTAGTACCTTCAACATGAAAGAGTACTTTACCCCTACCATGCCAAGGATACTCCGCCCACCAGCTTTAAAGATGTCAGTCATCCTAGCGGACATTTCCTGCATTTACAGGAACCACCTTCATGGTGAACATTGTGGTTGGCGGAAATTGTACTCCCTCCTCATTGTGACCGAGTATGCTTTCACCAACATCCCAATGAGGCACTTGGGGCCCTACCAGAGGACCTAAATGTGTATGCTTCTGCCCCCTGAATCTCACAATGCAACCGAATTATAAAGAGTGCAGTTTTCCTTGAATGTCTCCTTTTGCTGAACGTGCAATAGAATAATGACAAAAAAAATATGCCAATGAAGGGTGATGTTGATGAAACTCAATATTTCAGCGTTCAGTGCATCTATTGTATGTTAGGGAAAACACTGAAGACACTTGAATATAGGTATTATCTGTTACTGGTAAAATGAAATAATCTCTTATATGGACAGGAAACAGCACTTTATCCAGCTTTTTTGCTGTTTTTTTGTTGTTGAAAAGAATTCATTGCAGGTGGTGGATGCAGACAGAGGAATTGAAAATGTAAAAAATGATGTTCAATAATAAGCACTACTGAATAATAGAATGGGGTTACGTTTTTAATAAGTTTTTGCCATCTCTGATACCTGTTAGATTTTAACAAAACAAATGTCTTTTTCATCAGTTCCTACATCACAATGATGAACCCATACTTAAGGACTGTATTTTATTTTGGCTGGATTTGTGTAGTGCTATAGACCCCTGACAAGGTGCTAATCCACAGTAGCTGACATGTAACATGCTACCCAATATGGGACTGCTTTGGTAAAAAGCTTGGAATATGGTTTTTGGTTGTGATACATTCTGCACTGCAGTATTCTGAGAGAATCCTCTGTACTCCTTTTGTAGGCTATTCTTTGTTAAAGATCCATAAAGAATAATGCAGTCTTTATGCATTTTGGATGCAAAAATTATGTATCCTGCTGAGACGTTGAAGGTGGATATTGTTTGGTTTTCAATGCAGGAATTGTAATGTGCCCAGATCTGGGTTTTGCAACTTTGTTTCTCTACTCGTAGAACAAGTGAATCAGATGCCAAGAGATATACCTTCGGTTTTGTTTAGTAAGAGAGCAAAGGCTGGAGATTGTAATTGCAGGTTTAAGTAGGGTTTGAGGAGTTAGTAGAGGAAAATGTGTCTTTATTTTTAAGCAGGTGGAGGGGTTGTCAGAGGCAAGGGAGCAAATTTGAAAATGAGTATTATTGAGAAGAGGCAGGGAAGAGTTAATAGACAATGAAAATGAGAAAAGGCAGCTGTAATGGGGAGATGGAATGGGTTTGAATAAATAGATGGTGACAGGGGGCCATTAGTCAGAAGGATGGGGGGAATGAGACTGGGGGTCTATTTCTACTGCATTTGCCATCTTGGGTAAGCAGTAGGATATTAAAATATATTCTTAAATTCCCAAAAGAAGATGGTAAAGGTGATGCTTTAAGAGTGCTGATTAGTAAGAGAGTGTGACAGAAGAAGTATTGTTTAGCTGTAGTGGTGGGTTCCAGGGATTGGAGGTAGGGGTGGATGGACACACTATGGGGTCGATTACAATGCCATCCACAAAGGCATTGAATGGGACTCATATTCAGCAAATCCGATTCGGAACCTATGTTTCCGACCGAATCGAACACCTTTCCGGATGACCAATTACAATGCAAGGAAACTGCTCAGGCTGTCTGAATCAGTTCTGAGTGGCATTCGGGCAGCCAGAGTCATTTGGAGCTGAATCGTACAGCTCTATGGATACGGTTTCCGAACGAGCGATTACGATGACTGATTCAGACAGCCATTCCGATTCTGTCTTCCCGACACAAAATGTCTGTTAGAATCTGATTTTGGTGACCCGTAGCAGGTTTCCCTTCACCCATAGGCCTCCGTTTGGGGCCTTGGTGGAACCCAAGGGGCCTCTTTTACCAGCCATGCACCATGGGGTGCCCATCATAGGGTGCATGTTTTTCCAAGGGCAAGGGAGTTACACACTAAAGATAATCCCTTCTCACCCCCTTGGTAGCTTGGCACAAGCAGTCAGTACTATCCAAGAGGCAATGTGTAAAGCGTTTGGCAACAAACACACACAACAGCAACATACTAGCATACTGCTATAGAAACTCCACACAAGGGTATATAAAACATTGCCTTTGTATTACTCAAAAACACATTAGAATCATAATTACACAATATACACTGTGCCAACTGGCACCAGGTAGAAATTTGCAGAGGATTATATAAATGACAGAGCCAATCAGGCCACTGTCAGAACCATAACTCAGCACAAGTAGTAAATGTAAAACACAACCAGTAACTACTGGCACAATAATTACCTCAGTATTACAACACATTAGCATTTGGTATAGACCTCATTATGAATAAATCACAATCATAAACATATTATGCATTCTCATTAGGCATAAACTACACAAGGCATCCACATTAGGCATAAACCAAATTATGCATTAGCATTAGCCATAACCACATTATGTATCACATTAGGCCTAAGCACAGTATGCCTCCACATTAGGTATAGATCCTTAAGCAGCAGTGATCCTCAGTGCACCCATAGGCATATTACCCCTCAGTGTTTTTGCTCTCCCAAATCAGGACACTCTCCAGTGGTAGTCCCGCCCTGGGCTCACCCCATGATGCCCTTTTTCAAGTGAGGGTTTTCCCAACTCTGTGCCCCTCCACGAGGCTTCTGCTAGCCTCTTGGTTGCAGTGGCAGCAAGACCAAATGCCCGTAATGTGAGGGAGAGGTGGGGTGCAATTCACCCTGGTCTCCTCAACAAATGCCCCTGATGCTAGGACTCTCGTGGGGTGGGGAGGCAGATGCCCACTGCCACCCAGGGCAGCTGCTCTACACGTAGGGAAAGGTGCAAAACAGGCACTACCAGTATCTCGGGAGCCCCCTTCACTGCAGATCTTCCGGTGTAACTCCCAGGCACCAACCAGATGCTGTCTCAGCTCCACTCACCAGGGCTTCTCTTGACTCCTTCAGTCTTCCTTTGGTTGCACCAGCACAGGGGTGTCTTCTCTCCTTGCGCTGCCTGTACACCTGCGGCTTCCTGGCCACAGACCAGATGGGCTCCTGAGGTTCTTCTTCTTGCGGTCAGGGCACCTCCCACAAGCAGGCTCCAGCCACCTTGCTTCCGGGCCCCCTCTCCGTCCTGCTAGAAGGCCCTGCCCAACTTCAGGCCTCAGCGCTGCCTCACTTCTTCATTGGCTTCCCTTGGCCAGCCCGGCCTACAACCATGTGAGATCAAGCTTCCTCCGGCTCCGCCCACAGTCAGGCGGGCATTTGCCTGACTTCCTAGAGCAACGTTTATGCAACTTTTAGGTGGGCAACAAGGAACGAGAACTTGTACAAAAAGCACTACGGGGTGCAAACACCACACTTTACCCTGACACCAACACTGCGGGGTAGTCTCCTGCTGACGGTGTTTTTAGCTTGGGGGCCAGCCCATTCGGCCCCGGGCATAATTTCAGCCCTCTGCTCGGTGTCTTCCTGCACCACAGGCAAGGTGACCGTTCCCTTGCGAGTCCACGCAGAACTTTTCCAACGCACAGGGAAAGCAAGCGGAAAAGTCTAAATCGCTCCTCCCATTCAGCACGAGTGAACCCACCCTTTTGGGAACTGATGTTTGCAGTGCTCTCAAAGCATGGTGATAAGGATCCACCAAAGCACTCCACCTGCCCTTACTATTCCAGGACCAAAGGCCGGGAGTGTGAAGTGCTTCATCAGCACTTGGGCTGCTCCAGTACAGGGTGGACAGTACCCTCATGCTGGATCCTTTGGAGAGTACTGAGGGCCAGCACACCCAAGGCTTAGTAGTAGAGGGGGGAGTCATTCCAGCTCCCCAGCAGACAGCAGGTCAGTCCATGTGGGGGTTCCTCCTCACACTGCAGTCCATACAGAGTCTTAGTACCCGGCAGGTCCCAAGTAAGCACACAGCGCCCCTTCATGGGGTCACAGCCAGCCCCAATACTTATACCCCTAGTGTTTTTGTTCTCCCCCTTCCACAGGGGCTCTGCGTCAGATCCAAACCAGTTCTGGGGGCATTCACACCATTTTCTAGCGGTGCACCACCACCCCCTTTGTCAATGTAGGCCCTGGCCCCTGACACACCACAGGGGGGCAGAGCCAGCATTGTGGAAATTAGGCACTGTCCCATTCAGTCCCTGGGGCTACTACTCCCACCACTCCCAATGCAGATTGACCTATTCAGCCTAGTGCTGATTCACCCAGCCCCTGTCAATCCAGAGCCAGACATGCAATACACACTAGGCAGGCAGACACATAGCACACAGAAATGACAACTTCTAAAAGTGGCACTTCTAAAATAGGTATAATAAATCTGTGCACACCATTACTTAGCATTTAATATCACTATTCGAAACATACCAAACTTGACCACACTGCTTCTCTCATATCAGGAATTACCACGAAACACTTATCAGGGAATGCCCAATGCATTCCTATGGGAGGGCAGCCTCATAGCAGTGAGAAACCAAAATGGCTGTTTGTCACTACCAGGCCATGTCACACAGTTAAGGTACACGTCCTACCTTCTACCTACAATGCTCCCTGCCCATAGGGCTGGGTAGGGCCTACCTTAGGGGAGACTGACATGTAGTAAAAGGGGGGTCACAGACAAGGCAAACACTTTACGTGCCACATCACAGCAGCAGTAACACTGCTCGTACAGGCCCTGCCATGGCAGAGGCTTGAGACAGGTTTGAAAGGCTACTTTGGTGGGTGGCGCAATCAGTGCTGCAAGCCCACCTGTAGCATTTAATTTACCAGCCCCGGGTATATGAGATACAACTTTACAAGGGACTGACAGGTAAATTAAATATGCCAAACAGGTGTAGACCAATCTTACCATGTTTACCACAGAGGCATACGCACTTTACACTGAACAGCAGTGCTAAAGTGCCCAGAGTCCTAAAACCATCAACACCATGTCAGAAAAAAGGGTATGAGGAAGGAAAAAAAAAGTTCAGGGATGACCCTGCAAAAAGGGCCAAGTCCAAAAACTCCTTTTTGCAATGGGAGCCTGTGTTCTCGTTCGGAAATCAATGTGAGTCCGACCGAACGATGTAGGAAGCATCGTAATTGGTCGGTCAGAAACGATTCCAAAACCGATTCCATCAGAAGAGTTTCCAGTTGGCATTGTAATCGACCCCTCTGTGTGTAATGTGGGGTTAGAGACTGGAGAGCCGTTAGTTGTTAAGAAATAAACTGCTGTTTTGAGATTGCAAAAGAAAAGCAGTATGGAGCATAGGCCTAAAATAAGCGAATGGGTGGGTTGGAAGAGAAAATTGTTACTTAGAAACTATAAAGTAGAGGTGTTTAAAAATGCATGTGAAGGACAGTGAAAGGTAAGTGTAGGTGGAAAGGATAGCTGATGATGGGTGATTAGGAGCAGAGGTTGTTTATCTGAAAGGGGTGGTGGATGAGATTTATGAAAGGAAAGGGTGTACAGAAAAATTGAAGTCCAAAATACTTGGGTAGGGTAGTGGGAGTACAGCAGAAGTGGTGGGTGGTGGAGGGAGGGAACAAGGTTATCTGAGTTAGTGAATTGGAAGGAGGCATCGAAGGGAAGGATGACTAAGGGTAGGGGAGCTATAGGAGTTAAACTAATGGGAGACACGAAAGAAGGATAATACATGAAAATAGGCCAGCATGCAAGTACAGTGTGACCTCATCCAGAGCTGCTCCCTGGCACTTGACATCACTGAGTAGGTAGTAGTTTAAGAGCTCAGTTTCATGTAATTGAAGTGCTTTGTTTTTGCTTGGTGTTTATTTCACATGAACTCTGATGCAGCAGCAGTTGCTTTGAGATTCAGTGCTGTGTGGGCTTCTACTTCCTTGGTAAATCAAACAAAGGTGTACCTTGTCATTACTGACCTGTGAAGGTTGATTTTATTTGTGTTTTATTAGTTATATCAGGTGCAGCTGAACTTAATATATTAGCTCATTTAGATATTGCTTCATTTGTTTGTTAATTTAAAGATTTCATTATTTATACATCTGGTGTCTCACACTAGAGCAGTGAAAGCACAGCTAAACTCGTTAATGAAAATCTTTTTTAAGAGTCCATTAAAGTTGATTGCTATTGTTATCTGGTGTTAGTTTTGCATAGTGGGAGCTTAGTTACCGGTAACTTTTTGATTTATGACTAGGAGTGTGCATAACTTGCACAATGTGCTGTAGTGTAATGACGGGAAATTACGCGCAAATACGAGAAAAGCACCTTGCACGCAAACATGCACCCAAAGTCCATTCGGGCAAATATTCAACTCAAAAATATAATGAAAAGTTGCTCATGTTAAAAACACTGCTACTTGCATTCTAATTTAGTTGTAGTTTTGAGCTAAAAAAATTTACCCGAACGCTCAGCTTCGGTAAAAATGTTTGTTCAACACTCACATTATTGGAACTGCTGCTTGCATTAAAAGCACTGTCATTAGAATTTGGATTTATAGTTTTCCAGTGGAAAATTTTCCAAACTGTCTGCTTAGGTAAAACATGTACCTGAAATACCATTTAGGTTTAAAAATTACGTGAACGGTGCATCTTGTATTACAATTTCTCCCTGAAATTAAGCAATGTGGTGTAATGGCCTAATCTTGCTAATTTGATATAACTTTTGTAATGCAAAGTTACCAATATTACACACATTTCACCCAGACCTAATAATGACATCTAATGGAATCTGTGTTCTTTAGACGCTTTCATTAATTGTAGAGGAATAGATGTTTCTTCTTTTATATTATTTGAACATTTCCTCAGGTGGGTGTTGAGTAAGGTTTACAGGTTAGAATGCAGATATGTGTGTGAAGTGCGCAGATATGTGTGTGAACTAAACTAAAGAGGAACCTCAGACTCCAAAATTGGATTTTTTAGGCAGGCTCACTTGTGATGAAGGGCCAGTTCATTAATGTGTACTAGATGTCAGAGTGGTGGGTCTGTAGGGTCAATCTAGAAGCGGTAGTGGCCCAACACAGCAGATGGCTCACCATACTTTTACAACGTATTTGTTTTCAGAAATGTTTCCCTAAGTGGGAACGTTCTTTCTAAAAGAACCAAAATATAATGACCCCCACACCCTGGCAGTGTTTCCTGATCGTGTCAGACATGAAAATAACACATTATACTATTCACTATAAATAGGGTGGGAGCTGTAATGTCCTTTCACCGACAGCCCTTAATGCATCAGCTGTCAGAGGAATATTCTATCAGAGGAGGCAATGAGAGCTCAGTCAAGAGAATACTTAAGGTCTATCTGTAAAGGACTAGCGCAGACGGGAATTTGGCAGGTCAAGGTTTAGAACAGAGTACCCTGTCTACCAAACTCTAAATCTGGCCCTAGTATCACATTTTATTTATTTACATTTTGAATAATGCAATTGAGGACAGAGTGGCACCTGTCTAAGGCATACGTCACATTAACATACGATAAAGAGACAAAGCAAGAACATTAATAATGTAATAAGTGATATATTTCACATTTTATAGCCACATTTTAAACATATTCAAAATACCTTATACTGCAAGGAGAAAGGAATTTAACAGGTAGGACCTTCTGACACCCATCAGCATTAGGGTGTGTGAAACCTGCATAATTAGATTTTTCCATAATTTTCAAAATTTAAGAATAATTACCAAAATATGCAAACCCATCATTTAGTGCTGTATTTTAGCACGAAATGTGCATTTCATCAATTGTTGATGCGAAGAAAGATTTTGCTGCAAAAAGCTAAAGTGTCATCGACTGCTCAGTTTCTAACAGCTCACATTATTTTTACTGGAAACCTTTGATGTGAATGGCATATAATTATGTGACATGGTAAAATGGCATAATTTGGGGAATTTCACATAACAAGCATTCCATGAAATTCCCAAACTGCGTGAATTACATTGACATTATACAAATTTAATCATGGCCTAATGAGCACCTGAAAGTCATTGCAACATATGTACTCCACTGACATTTTATGCAGGTAATCTATCTGGTTCCCTGCATCATAACCAGTGTGACAGTTTTTGTTCCACCTTTTCTATTTCCATCATTAGGTACTATAAGACTTTATTATTTCTATTCCGTGACCAATATGAGACTCTTCTATGTCTTTCATGGAAAGTGTGAAGTTTTAAAGATGCCTAGAAATGACTACAAAATGCAGCTATCTAACAACAGCCAGAGTGCCTTGTGCTAGGACTATCATGACGGATGTCAAACCAGTTGGCTGCATCAGCCAGCCTCAGTCAAAGACAACAAAGATTATCACTCCTTAGCACTTGTTTATCATGTTAACGTTTCACATGTAGTAACATATATAGCATGCACAGTAAATAAAAACAGCTCTCTTTTCTTTCTTCTTAGTTGTTCAGTTTAATTTACGTAGATGTTCCAAACTGCTCCCAACAGCCAACACGTGTTTTGTCGCAACCGGGAGGTCGTCCCGTGACTTCCTCAAGGGTATTTCTTTTGTGTGAAATGATTTTTCTTCTGGTGATATTTCGAACCCACAATGGGTTTCTATTATGGCGCCATCAACGTTCAGTAAATTAAATGGTATCTAAAGACCTTTCTGAAGTTGTTCTTCAAAAAGCTTAAAACTGAAGCTTTCTGTCTCCTATGCGACATCGCCCGTATGTTCTGAACAACTAAGAAGAAAGAAAAGAGAGCTGTATTTATTTATTGTGCATGCTATATATGTTACTACATGTGAAACTTAACATTTGATAAATGAGTGCTAAGGAGTGCTAATCTTTCTTGTTGGCTGAGGCATGTCCTGAGGAGACTTGTGGTTCTCCTCGCCTTTTAGCACCGTTACTTGAATTTTGCTTATTTCAAATACCTTGTGTAATTCTTCTATGTGGCGCCCCTATACCTATATCTAATACCACTCTCCGGGTTTCTGTTTTAAATAAGTCGAAGTCAACATTGGGAACAGTGAGCAGAAGTGACATTTAACCTGTCTCTGTTTATTTTCCAGCTCCAATAAACTGTGATAGGGAATAGCCTGATATTTCGTAATGACAACAGGCATACTAATAGATCCATCTTTAGAAACTCAAAAAAAGACTTACTATTTACTGCTTTAGCTACAGTTAGCATAGCACTTAGAAAGAGTTATAGGGTTTTAAGATGCTAAGAATTCAATAAGCATGTTAGAAATATTTCAGCTGTTCTCACTGACTATAACATGTGATGGAGTGGAGCAAATTTCGTATTTGCATTTTTCTCATTTGGAGTGGTTCCTCCTAATCACGCGTAAAGCGCACATAATCCTGCCTTGTGTAAATGCGAGTGTTAGAATTGTGAACCATGTTAATGTATCTACGTGACAAATTTTAATTTATTGACAAGTAGACTGAAGAGTTAATGTAGGCAATAAATGTAACTAGCAGAAAATGCTAACATGAAGAAACTGTATTGTGAAGTGTGATACTAGTCATGTACAAGATGTGTTTATTAATAATACTTTCTATAATTTGGCAAATGCGTTAATTAAAATGAAATGTAGTTATGAAACTCGTAATGTTAAATGATACGTTCTTATGTTAGCCAAAGCTATAGGCCTGAAATGCAAACCCCTGACAAATTCTCACCTTAGGATTCATGTTCTGAATTTCATGTGCACTGTGGAAGCTTTCTTTCTCACATTTCCATTGCAGGTGGAGAAGCAATCTTTGGGCAAAGTAATGTCTTTTTTAGCAGCTAAGCAAGGAGAGAAGAAGTTACAATTACATGGTTTGTAGGCTATGAGGGGACAAAGTCGGTTTCACATGGGAGAAGGCATGGGAGCCAAGGGTGAATTGTTGCAATTGATGTACATGGAGAACACAGTGAAAAAGTACACTCATGACTGTACCTATTGTGAAGTATGTGTTTGAAGTGCACCATGGGAATTTTACCTGTGTATAACTGATTGTTGGAATTAGGGATAGTGCCCACATCTTCCTTGCCTTTTGAGAGGGAGCATCACAAAACAAGCTTTTTCTCTTGTGATGGTGGCTTTATGCTGCTTGACCCATCTCAACGGTGAAGAGATTTCTAAGGAAGACTCCACGACTGACACCTTTCCTCCTGATTAGAAATGCTTAAGGATTATAGTAGGGATGTCATCTTAGTGATAGTGTAGGGATAGATTTAAATGCTCTTCACTCACCAACACCTGATGCAGGGAAATTTAAACTCTTGCTTATTGATTGTTTGTATCCTCTTTCTCAAGCTAATAGTTCTATTCATGTTGCACCGTCTGAATTGGGTGTGCTGATTTGGCTTTATGCTGTTTCCTTTGTATTTGTACACCCTTGTGCTGAGGTGTGTTTATGTTCAGTTATTTTTTACGTTGTAATAAACCTAACTAACTTTCCTCATATGTCTTTTGGTTATTATGAATCAGGAGGCTGTGTTTTAGATTGACTGCATTAATGTTTTTCTCCGTTTCATACTTTCATGCTGCTTAAAAGACCCATTGGAGTGTGTTTCTTATCATGAAATAAATTATTAGACAAAACATAGCTCAAGAGAGGCACAACATCACACACATACCTGCTAAGTGCCCAATTGCCAGTGTGACACCATCCTTCTCAATTTCTTAGCCAATGGTATGTTGTATTGTCAGACTTGTAGTTTTACTTTGACTGTTGAATATGAGCTCAAAGACAGGTCTGAAAAGTTCCGTTCTGTTAGCTAAGGAGCTGGATCTCAAAATATTTTAAACTGGTGTTATGTCTTGTTCTTGGTGGTAACCTAATGCAGTGCTTGCTCTAAACACCCTTTGCCACCCTAATAATAAAACAGTATTCTGGTGGTGGTAATATGTTAACTTGTTGTGTGAAATTTTGTTGTGGTGATGTGTTTTGTCGTGCTGTGTTTTTTTCCTTCATTACTGCAATCTGATGTTATTGTCTTGTACTGCAGTTGCTGTCTTTTATTCTGTTTTGACTGTTTTGTTGTGATTTGCCCTGATAAGTTTTAAATGCGTTGTAAGTTACTTTTCATATAATTTTCTATTATGGTCTATTGTTTACTTTAGATATGTGGACAAATACTGCAAAATTTCTAGGCAAATGCAGCTTATGCCTTGAAAGTGTTTGCAACAAGCAACCATTTCCCACTGCGTAAGGTGGTAATATAGTACTACTCCAGCTCTTCAACTACCAAAGACACTAGTCAGTCCAAAATGGTGTCCGAAACTTTGCAATAACTTGCCGCACATAGTTCTTACTCTATGTAATACAGCCCAGACTTTTTGGTTGTTAATTTTGGTATATGTCTCACCTTAACTTTGTGGCTCTTGCATACTTTGACTCACATCTCCTGCCCTCTGTCATTACCTCTGTGTCATTAACTCCAGCATTGTGCAGCTTAAGTGGGTGGACTTGCCAAACTGAAGTCCTTTATATATACAACGGATGTATGACGTTACAACGCATGCTTTTACCACGCATGCCTTAACAACGCGGTTTTAACATCGCAAACCTTTACAACGCATAGCGATTAGAGGTGCTGGATAGTGCAAAGTTTAATTTTCAATTCCAACTCCAGTCCCCGTGGACACTAGGGAAGGTGTTCGATAGAAAATTAAACTTATTCCCTATCCTAGAGCGCCCCCCAGCGCAATGCGTTGTAATGGTTTGCGTTGTAATGCCTGCGTTGTAATGGTAGTGCGTTGTAAAAGTTTCGTTGTAAAGGTTGTTCACCATATACAACCCTTGCTACTAGAGTTAAAAATGACCACTCTGAAGCACGTGTTTCATAACATGCTACCTTTAATCCAGACATTCATGCAAATGACCCTGTCTAACAAGGAACCCGGTAGCGGAGGAATTTCGGCCCTCGACTTCCAATGGATAAAAGTAGGCAACACCTGTCATTTCAAAAGATGATGGCAGGTAATTTATATCTTTGGTATGGGCCTCTTCCAAAAATAGAAAGTCCTTGAATGACAAAATACACTTAGAAAGCAGTACACTTCAAACAATAATTTTAAATCTGGTGTAAAGTAATATGATCGAGGATCATCACTAGAGCAGTCAGAGCAGGGGACTCTCAGGATCTCCATTACCATAGCTTGAAAGAGGGGTCCTCATTTTGAGTTATGACATTAGTAGACTCAGTGCTCCACTTCTCATTACTCAGGGTGACTCCACACATTTACCTGTGACTACCTTAATCTTATACGTAGTTCACTTTTCATATAGGATTCATAACATGCTTCCAATTATGAATGAAAGTAACTTTGCATATATTGTTTCTTTACTAAACATCTTAGCTAATTAAACCTTATACATTTGAAGAATGATGAGTTTTTAAGATAACAGCATTCACACATGCTGCTATCTTAATCACGTTTTTGCCCTGCTATTTTTCTGTAGTGCAGTTGTAAGCACTGAGGAATTCTTAGCTATATAGATTTGACATTGTAATCTGAAACCATGTCTACGAGAATGGTATCTTCTCACCCAAAAAGATACATATCTAGGACACTTCAAGCCTATATGGAGGACAGAAGCCTCGGTATGAGATTTCTAAATGGTGTCTCAGTCACTGGAAAAATGGAAAAATCTTACTGCGAGTAAGAACAAACTGGTAGTACTCTTAAGCATAGAATGTGCACAATGTATTCCCAATGTATTTCAAAAGGAAGGTAAATCTTTACTCCAAGATGCTTGTCGTTTTCAACAATTTATTTGTTTAGATATCATATTGACTTCATATGATTGAACAGTCACAACGTAGTTTTTAGGCATCAATCATACATATACATCATGTATACGGTCCACATAGGTTTTAAATTCCCCAATGCATTTCGCACAACAGTGCGCTTCCTCAGGGGGTCTGTAATGTGAAAAGAAATAGGACTACTAAGTAATGGTAGAACACGAGGGGCACGGAATACAAGATAAGGAGAGATGTAGCTGATAGAGAGCATGCTTTTCACCCTGATGTGGCTCAGAATATTATAGGTGCAAAAACAGAGTAATAAATACGTTAAATAAAGTGAATACTAGAACAACTAAAAGTGTCCTGACAGAACGGTGACTTTAGAAAGTGCCAAAAACTGTGAGTCCTAAAAGTAAAGGAAAGAAACCACATAACGTACCCAGTGTATACTCATGAAAATAAATAAGTGCACACGAGCAAACACTAAAACATTCTATAGAACCCAACCTCACGCTAGATGCAAGAAATTCGCCGTGTTAACAGGTGCAAAAACGGGTCTTACCGCGTTATCGAAGCAATAGGAAAGTTAACCGGCAGAGCGCCGTGTGTAGGCGAAAGCCAGGCTCCGCTCACAGGAGGAACCCGGAAGACGCCACGCATGCGCGTGCGAGTGTCTAAAAAGGTTGGAAATAGTGAACATAAAGAGCGGACACAAAAACGGGTGAAACGGAAGAACGGAAAGACATGTAGGTAAACTACATGAATATCGAGGCATAAAAATCAAATGGTGGTGAAAGAGTAAGAAATAAAGGAAGAAATTTAGATGAAAAGTAAACAAGGCTACAGTGTCCTAAAGTAAAACACAAGATGTGTGATTATTACAAAAGATAAAAAAAGACATCCCGAAGGGATGAGATAGAAAAGGTTAAAGGAAAAAAATTAAGGAAAAAGAATAGTGCAAATAGTAGAGAAAGGCATGTACAGAAATCTATGCATACTAGAATAATGGTATACATAAATAGCAACTATATCACAGCTTAATGAAGAGACCAATCAGTATCAGATCATAAATACAAACAGTCAAATAACTCAATAGTAAATAATTCCAGGCGGTCATTCAGTCCTTTCGGTTGGACCGCCCTAAGGCGGTAAATCCAGTATAATTCGCGTTGCAAAAGATTTTTGTTATTGTCCTGATGTGGTAGTTTGTTGACAGTTTCCAGAATTAAAAATCTTATTTGACTAGGATTGTGTGAATGTTGGTTGAAATGAGCAGCAATACAGGATTTGAGATTTTTAGTGCGGATGTTACTGCGGTGTTCATTTAACCTGATTTTGATTTTGCGTTCCGTTTTGCCAACGTATGGAAGACCACACGGGCATTTGATCATGTAAATCACGTTGGTAGTGTCACATGTTGCATTCACACGGAGGTTGATAATGGTACCTTGAGTAGGGTGAGTCATAGTGGATCCAGGAATTATACTGTTGCAGTGACTGCAATTGTGACATGGAATGGTGCCTTTGTAGATAGTCTGACTGGTAATTGACGGTTGTTTGATGAGCTGTTGTATGGTTTTTGTACGTCTCAGTCACTGGCACATGTGTTTTGATCCGATGCTTTGTTATGTAAGGAACAGAGGGAGATACATACAAGTAAAGTGGTGAAATGAGGCAATAGCCATCATGGCTTAACACCTCTCTCCGCCACTTCTGAAACGCAAAGCTGCACCATAAATACAACGATATGGGGTAGCCTTGTGTTTCCCCCTGCAATTGTGCTGAACTTAGCAGGGTAGTGCCAAAGCAGGCACCCTTCCACCATAGTGCAAGGGTGTCTATGTGCAGGGGAGCATTGTTTACGTGTAGGAAATTGTCCCTTCCTGCACATAAAGAATCCTGCAATGCAATTTTGTCACTTTCATGAGTGCTGCTTAATGCAGAACACATGAAAGTCACGAAATTGAGTTTTTAAAGGTTGTTTATGTACAGGAAGGTGGACCTTCCTGTACATAAACAATCCACGGAATGTTGCTTTTTTACATGTGTGCTGTACAAAGCTGTACACATGGAAAAAACAAAAATAAGGAGAAATAATGTATATCTTCTCTTATCGCCAACTCAACACCAGGTTTTACCTGGTCTTAATGTTGTGCTTCCCTCCTATGTATGCTGCCCTTGTAGACAGGGGGCAGCGTCAAAACCAATGGGTTTTGCAGTGGAATGCCCACTGCAACACCCACTGCCCACCCCTTTCACGCTAACCATAGCATGAAAGGGGGCCTTATTTACAAGGCACGGGTAAGCCACGTTAATTAGCTTAACGCTGCCTTGTAAATAAGGCTAAGCCCCTATCGCCACCACAACGTCGAGGAAAGTGACGTTGTGCCTATATGGCGGACAGAAGCCTCGGTATGAGCTTTCCAAATGCTGTCTCAGTCACTAGCACATGTGTTTTGATCCAATGCTTTATTATGTAAGGAAGAAATGTACAAGTAATGTGGCGGAATGCGGCGTTAGCCGTCATGGCTTAACACCTCACTCCGCCACTTCCGAATGCAAGGCTGCACCATATATACACCGATATGGTGCAGCCTTATTTTTCCCCTGCGATTGTGCTAAACTTAGCAGTGTAGTGCCAAAGCAGGCACCTTTGCACCATAGTGCAAGGGTGTCTGCGTGCAGGAGATGATTGTTTATGTGTAGGAAGTTGTCCCTTCCTGCACATCCACAATCCTGAAATGCCATTCTGTCCCTTCCATGTGTGCTGCTTAATGCAGCACACATGAAAGTCATGAAATGGCATTTTTTTCAAGGTTGTTTATGTACTGGAAGGTGGACCTTTCTGTACATAAACAATCCATGGAGTTTGGCTTTTTCTTTGTGTGCTGCACAAGGCAGAACACATGGAAAAAACAAAAATGAGAAGAAATAATGCATTTCTCCTCATATCGCCAACTTTAGACTAGGTTTCACCTGGTCTTAATGTTGTGCCTGCCTCCAATGTATGTTGCCTTGTACACAGGGGGCAGCATCAAAATCAATGGGTGTTGCAGTGGAATGCCCACTGCAACACCCACTGCCGACCCCTTTTACGCCACCCATAGCGTAAAAGGGGGCCTTATTTTTAAATAAGGCTAAGCCCCTACCGCCACCACAACGTTGATAAAAGGGACGTTGTTGTGGTGATAGGGGCTTGTACATATGCCCCAGAATGTCTGGGTAGCTTGATAGGATCCTCTGACTTTTACTCTTATTTCCATGTTACTCTTTGATATTTTTTCTTGATTGACTTCAAAATTTGGAGATTACTTTGAAATATGTCTTTATAATATCCTGACGGGTCAATCTTAATACCTAGAATCACTTTTATGACAGTTAAAATGGGGTGGTGATGAACAGAGTGTCTGAATTAAGCAGACCACTCTTACCCAGTCCAAAGATCAGGGCTTGACCCATCACCGTTTTTTAGCTCACTGCACCATCCCAGTTCAGAACTTGGCTACATGCAAATTAGTCCGTTCCAGTCCCAGTGCATGATGGGAACAGGGCAAACCAAACTACCAAGCCAATTCTTATACTGGGAAGGAAACAAGCTTCCGGGGACCGGTTTCTGGCATTCCAGCCGTCGTCGGCCCGGCTTGCTTGAATCCTGATGGTGCAATGAGCAAGGGACTCACATCTGAGTATACCCTTCCACGCTTATGGTGGACAAAATGATTCAGAAAAGGGGGTGGTGATGAACAGAGTGTCTGAATTAAGCAGACCACTCTTACCCAGTCCAAAGATCAGGGCTTGATCCATCACCGTTTTTTAGCTCACTGCACCATCCCAGCTCAGAACCTGACTACATGCAAATTAATCTGTTCCTGTCCCAGTGCATGATGGGAACAGGGCAAACCAAACTACCAAGCCAATTCTTATACTGGGAAGGAAACAAGCTTCCGGGGACCGGTTTCTGGCATTTCAGCCGTCGTCGGCCCGGCTTGCTTGAATCCTGATGGTGCAATGAGCAAGGGACTCACATCTGAGTATATATATATATATATATATATATATATATATATATATATATATATATATATATATATATATATATAATAGTGCCTTTTAAAGCACATTTTTCACATACATTTGCTAAAAGGTCATGTGCTTTGAAATGGCGCTCATTAAATAGTCAAGTCCTTTTATGGTATACAAAGTCAATAATACCTGATGCTCTCAATGACCTCATTATTTTCAAAATGTGAAATGGGTGACCCCATGTGTCAGAAATGATCTCTATTGCACCTGAGTCATTACTTTGTTGGTGGCCCAGCAATATGCCGAAAGTGACCCATTTTGAAAACAAAATTGCATACAGTATGTCAGTACCTGAACTTTTTTGTCCATATACCATCAAAAAGTCTAAAAAAGTACCATGTCACAAAGTTCCTTTACTACTTATGAATGAGCATTTTGTCATGGTTGCCTCAATCCATATCACATGGTTGTCTTTCCATATGCCAAGAACTATCTCCAATGTGTCAATGCCAGTATTTTGCAATGGCTATATGCCAAGAATTCTGGTATGAATTCCACCACCAGCATATTCCTATAGGTGCTTCTTATTCCAAGAATAATCTCTAGAATGACAATGCCTGCATTTTGCTATAGGTGTTGCATATGCCAAGCATAACCTCTAGTATGCCAGGGCCAGTATTTTGTCACAAGTGGCCATTATGCTAAGAACTGCCTCCAGTATGCCCGACCATGAATTTTTTTATCTGTGGTTCTGTAATCCAAGAATTACTTGCAGTATGCAGGGCCAACAGCAGATTTGCAAGCATAACGTCACACAAACAGAAGCACTCTCATCAGCATGCATTCATACAATATACATTTCAAATATATACATGTTTTACTTATTTCAGTTGCCTGTGCAGATCTCTTCAAGCTCCTGGTGTTCCATTTACCCTCGGTGGCAGGCACACTGTTGAACCAAGGAACTATGGGGCAGATTTATGTTAACTGGCGCATCCCCAGGGATGCGCCAGTTAACGTGCGCCACATTGCGCCACAGCTCCGCCACCCATGGTGCGCCGCATTTATAATGCGGCGCACCATGATGCAAAAACGGCACAGATGCATGACGCATCTGTGCCGGAAATGTTGCGCATTGCTGGAGTTGCGTCGCAAGCGCGACGCAGCTCCAGCAAGGCTCAGGGGTACACCATCTGCACAATGCTGCGTCAAGACCTACGCCGGCTTCAAGCAGGCGCAGGGTTTTGACGCAGCATTGCCCTGAAAGTGACTAAGTGAAATCTCATAGATTTCACTCAGACACTTTCAGGAGGCGTTCCTGCGCAGGAACGCCCCCCCCTGCGCAGGAACGCCTCCTTATGGCGCAGTGCTTTACAACGTGACGCATCTCCTAGATGCGTCACGTTGTAAATAGGGTGCATTGTTTGCGCCGCAGTTGCGTCAAATAAAGTGAAGCAATTGCGGCGCAAAGAGGCGCAACAGCCTCATAAATCTGCCCCTAAAAGCTTAAACCTGTGCATTTGCATATTCCTGCTTTCATTCGCTTACATTTTCACCCCATCTTTTCTTACTTTTGTGATGAGTTAGGAAAAGCTGGGTGGAAGGGGGGTCAAGCTGACATATATATATTCCAGGCAGTGTCTGGCATTACATTTAACACAAACCCTGCAGTGTGTCACTAATGGGGAACCCTTAGTCTTGGCATGCCCAGCAGTATGGGGGAGGACTTTGTCAGACCTGAAAAGTCTGTCCAGTGGTTGGTACAGGCCCCTTCATCCACCTATGCCAGCTATTAGACAGATGTCACTGCCTGCCTCAAACTGCTGCTTCACCCATTTCATTACAGAACGGGTTTGCATTTTTATTACATTGATAGACTATTATTTATTAATAATACAATACAATACAAGCATGGCATAAAACAAGGATCGCAGAGCCTTGATATTTATTCAGGGCGGGGAATTTCACTCAGCCTCAGTCAAATTTACAGAGAAAAATGCTTGATTCAATTCGACTGCATAACATGGTGAAATTTAGTTTAGCACTTATTTATTGGATGAATTCCTGTAGAGCCGCTTTGCAGTAAATAGGGACCTGAATGTGAGACGTCAAGGGACCCTATTAAGGAACAACTGTACTAATTTGAATGGGTTCATTTGACTAATTGTCCTTTCTTTCAAGAAAGTGATAAGGGAAATAGCCCCAAACATACCCGAATATCCAAATACTATCAGTTGAGGTTTGTTTTTTCATTAAGTATTTGGTAATTTGAACCTTTCGGTAAAAAATATAATAACACTGATTAAACTACTATTAGTGCAAGGTGAATATGAGGGAAGCAAACAAATTAACGTCTAGCAACTCAGTGCTATTACATGTGAAAGGGATACAAACGTTTATGATACAAAATCTATGCTACACAGAGGTTATCTTTTTTTTTTGTAGTCCTCATACATGCCACCAGATGATGAATACTCTAGATGGGATCTCTCTGTGCCTTTCACACAGACAAACTCGATTGCCGCCCTGGTGTCTATGTGCGGCAAAGAGGGATCACCCAGAGGTAGGCTGTCTCCTTGTCCAACTCCCTTTCCCTTCGATGGACCATCACAGGAACCCGGGTGGACCGGACCACAAACCTCTGGCATAATCATTGGACCACCGTTAGATCTTTGACCAGGCCACCAGTGCAGATCATACACTGTCAATACTCGCGACATCGCAAGCCATATCTGACTTACTGACCATCATGACATTTTTCAAACAGTCTGCAAACCTAGGAGGGGCCTCCGCTCCTACAGACGGAATCTAAAATCCCTTTGTCCCCTTCAATCCCTACTGATTGCCTTGACCACGAGGCAGAAAGTTGTTAGAACTTAAATCTTGTTAAAAACCTGTTGGTCAAATTCGTTAGAGACTCCCAGCTCAGAAGGCATGAGTTAACACAAAGATACCCCCATTTCTTAAAGCCTGCGGCTTTAAGCGGCTGAGACAATTGGTCTTGAAGACATTCTGGGGTACCGGGGGAATCCCAAATTGGGGCCTGTGTATTATAATAAGGAATCGCCAAAGTTCCATGGACAAAGGTCCAATTCTTGAGTGAATCTAAAATGAAAAAAGATAACTTCTCTGTTTCTCACCGAAGTTATCTTTGTTCATTTTAGATTCTTTTATGGCAGACCACATGGCAATAGGGCAGGTCAGATGTTGGGGATACAGCTATTCAGGGTTCTCTTGCACATTTTCCATATTTAGAAGGATGTATTTGTTTGTTGCACTAATTGATAGTTTTGATACTGTTCATTACCCCAAATGTAGCTTTTCTTGTTAGATTGAAAGTGCTTGATCCTTTATGATTTTAATTTTACTGAGTAGCGGACCTCTCTTTTAGGGTGACCACCACTTTCCTTGTCATCACAGACACTGATTACAGTCCTGAACTTCTCGCCTATAAATCATTTGCATCAGCTGGGCTAGTTTAGTTGTTAGTTGTTAGAACCGGTGGGATTGCTGTGATACTCAGACACGGCTAAATGAAAATTGTAAATTGATACTTGTAAATTGATACTTGTATAGCGCACTACTCACCCTGCAAGGGTCTCAAGGCGCTTGTACGAATACCGCTGTGGAACCCATCCTGGCTTTCCCTGTGAGGCGTCCACTCCTGGGCACCCCCAAGGTGGAGGCCAGGCATCCTTAGCGTTGTGGGGGCCGTTGTGGAGATTAAGCAAGCTATTGCCCAGAGTTGTAGAGTGTGACTCCATGATTGGAATAGGCAACGAGGTGAGAATTATCAGGTCCGTGGAATTTTGAGCCAAAGACCCACCGAGGCGGGGAATTGAACCCTGGTCCCGGGCCAGACCTCTGCATCAGGGTCTGCCTCTCTAACCATTGAGCCACACTTCTCCAATTTTATCATGGAAGAAATTAGAGAGGCTGTCGCAGAGTTCCTGAGTGGGGGGGAGTCTTACTGGCTGCGTGTATTCAACATCAGTTACATTTCCTCTGCATGGGGATCATATAGGCAACATTTCTTATGCAGGTGCACTCTAAAAATAACAGTCCCTATTCATAGGGTAATTCAGGGTGCATTTCTTAGGAAGGGTAAACTCAACTGGACAACACTTCTAACCCACTAGGCATTATAAATACCCATTCTCAAGGCTCTTACTCAGGGTGGGCATGCAGTCCCTTTAGGTCCAGTTCAGCATTACCAAGGGCAGTTCTGTGCTCAAGTTAGGCCCCACCTTCAGACAGATCTTCTCGTGAGGGGCCGGGTTGGTGAACTCCTCAGGTCCCCAGGAACCCCTGGAGACACCCCTGTTGCTCACTGGAAGGGGCATCCCTGCAGGCGTAGGCCCCCAAACCCCACAACTCACCGGGACAGTTCCTGCGGGTTATTCTGGCATGGTAGGTGTTAGAACTGGGGGTCTCTAATTGGCAGAGGTAAGTACCTTTGACCAAGTAGGGACCCTTACTTCTAGTCAGGGTAAAGGGACGCACACTGTAGATAACCCCTGCTCACCCCCTGGTAGCTTGGCACGAGCAGGCAGGCTTATCCCCAAGGCAATGTGTAATATTTGCACTTAACATACACAATGACCCCAAAGTACACCACAAACTGAGACCACACAGGTGAGTATATAAAAATATATCTTTATCTAGTTTAGCAAGGTAAAACCCTTTGTAGAGTAGTTACACGATTTCTTCACTTTCTTAAAGGTTTGCACTATTTTTCTAGGAAGGTCTGATACTTTGATTACAGTCTCAAGTCTTGTTTAAGAGTAAAATTACTTGTAGGCAATGCTACATTCAAAGAAATATGAAGGCGGTGTCTCTAGCGCTGTTTTCAATGTAGCGCTTCTAGCGTGTTGTCAACCGGGAGCCTACCAGATGATCAAGACTCCCACTCGGCCCCTGCCGGTCCCGCTAGCTCTCTGCCCGCTCTCGACAATCCCACGAGCGGCGGGGAGCTGAAATACCTTGATGATGCAGAGACGAAAAAGGCTTCTTCGCTGCCGACGGGCGTTCTTCCGGCACCTTCCCTCGTCGCCTCCTCCACGGACCAATCGATGCGCAGGTCCGCAGGGGAGCCCCCAGAGACGCTGAGACCTCAGCCACTCACAGCGCGGCTATCCCGATGACGCGGCGGCCCAGGAACCAATCCCAGCGCGCCATTGCTGAGGGGGCTCATCGCTCTCAGCCAATGAGGGCGCAGATGCTTTGATCTCTTTCTCCGCGGCCCCGGCGAGGGTCAGCGAGGTCGTCAGGCACTTCCAGGCCCCGGGCAGCGGCGATGATAACCGGCACAGGGATCTTTAGGGGACAGGTCACGAACAGACCGCCCACAAGGCCACAAGATTGTTTGGGGTGATTCTTTACACAGTGAGGCACCACGAGCCTCCGGTCACCCTTAAACATGTGCCGATGAGCACATCGATCTTCTCCCACGGCCAGCAGTTAGAAACATGCGCTCAGGGCAAAACACAGCACGATCTTCACAGCGTTTCTTAATTTCTATGGAACCTTTTGACCCTGGGTTCCAGGACAGGAAGCCAGCTCTTCTCAGGCCCTTGGAGATTCTGTTAAAGACACAGCACTCAGCAAAGTCTTGTAGGTCAGGCAGGCAGGGGTCACAGCACACAGCAAAGTCCCCTTCTTCTCTCCTTCAGATGAACAGCAAAACAGGTCAGCCCCAGAGCACACAGCAAGGGCAGTCTGTTGTCAGGGGTCCTTCTCTTATACCCCTAAAAGACTTTGAAGTATTTGTGCAAATGGGCCCTGAGCCCAGTATAAACCAGTTCTGGGTGTTGCTGGAGCACTTGGGCTTCCTGGCTTCTTCCTTTCTTTCAGTGTGAGGGGCAGAGGCGACAGCCGCCCAGCAGGAGGTGGAGGCAGCATTGTGGCAGGCAGGCACAGCCCTATTTACTCCCAGGTGCTATCTCCTCCCACCACTCTAGTTGCATATGCAGTCATTCAACCACGGGCTGACTCAGACAACCTCCTGGAGGCTCCCCAGCCCCTGTCACCCTCAAACCAGACGTTCAATCCACAAGCAGGCCCAGGCACACAGAAAGGTTAGACAACTTTCTAAAAGTACTGTTCTCAAACACAGAATTTAAAAACATCCTTTCCTAAAAGATGTGTTATTATTATGAGTTCAGGGATATCAATCACTTATGTCCCATCTTGTTCCTGTGGGAAGATAGGCTGGTATCCAGTGGGACCAGCCTCCCCCATGTTAGTCTATGGAGCAAGATAACCTTGCAGCAGTGAGCACACAAAATGGCTGCTGTTCACTACCAGAGCATGTTACCTGCACTAGTACATGCTCTACATTTCCTATACACTGCTCCCTGCCCAGGGGGGTACCTTGAGCCTTCCGTAGGGGTGACCAATGTGTACATAAAGGGAAGGGTTAGGCCCAGCCAGTGGGGACACTGGCCAGGAGGACATAGCAGTTCACTGACTTCACACAGGCACTGCGGTGGCAGGCCTGAGACACCATTTTAGGGCTACTCATGTGGTTGGCACAATCAGTGCTGCAGTCCACTAGTAGCATCTGTCATCACCAGCCCTGGCACATCCAGTGCACTTTACTATAGGGACTTCGTGGTGATACAAATATGCCAATCAGGTACATCCAATCAATATGAAAATTTCCATAGGGAGCACTTACACCCTGGCACTGATCAGCAGTGGCAGAGTGTCCAAAGCATGTAAACCAGCAAAAATTAAATCCAGCACAGCATCAAAAATACAGGAGGCAGAGGCAAAAAGATAGGGGAAAACCACGCCAAGGATGTCAGGTCTAACAGTAGGCAGGCCGGCCCAGGCCGATGCAGAGTGCCCCTGCCCCAGTTAGCCCGCTTCTCCTTTCCGCTCGGGGCTCTGACTGGGCAGGGGCGGATTACTCCTCGGCGTTGCGGGGGATTGAACAAGGGGCTCCCTCCGGCATCGAAGCCCCTCCAGGGATGATCGGGACCAACCTCGGGCCTCCTCGCAGCCCAGGAACCAATGAGGTTGAGGTTTTCTGGGGGCTGGGCACGGGAGCCAATAAGAATGTGGCTTCCAGTGGGCGCGGCCGCAGGAGCCAATGGGGACACGTCTTCTAGCAAGGCGTGGCCGATGACGCCAGCCGCGAGTAAACACGCCTGGGCCTAGCGCGGCCCTCTCCACTACCGCGGCGGCCCTCCGTAGGCTTCGGGGGCCGCAGCGGGGTTCTCCAGCGGCACCTCCTCCTCCCTCAGCGTGGGCATGTTGATTAAAGAAGGAAAGCAAACGCACAATGATATTGAAGGATTTGGTTCCAATTATCAGATGACTGCTGTTAGGAATGGAAGCCTAATATGATATTTTGAAGCAAATAGTGTGTGAATATATGTCAATGTCAGGTTGTATAATTAAATGGAGAATAATTTTATGCAGAGGGTAAGAAAAGAGAAACATGTGGAAGTTTTGGGCAGATGTGCAACCCATTTAGAAGTTGCAAACACTGTAATTCACTAAATCTCAGGGTTTCCAGCTGCTAGAATGTGTTTTACTATATACAGAATTCATTCTGCAGTGCTTACCTAATCACAACAAGGTGCATTCAGAATGCTAGATATCTATGGTTAATGACTGTGATTATAGTCTCAAGCCAGTGATAGGGGACGACTCCACAAGCGGGGTGATAACTCATTCGCAAATAGAAGGGGTCCCCTTTGGAAGTCTTCCCCTTTATGAATGTTGAATAGAAAGTTTGTTTGGGAATTGGCAATGATTATTTTCTTAACTCAGTTGTTTCCTTCAAGGAAAATAGGTTAAATTAAAACAAAAAGGAAACATAAAAAGAGGTCACAGACAATGTAATCTGCTAACCTCCAGCAAGCCAGCAATCTTGTGGTGACCGCCAGTCAGAATGAGATGCAAATTGCAACTTACCTCATCAGTAGTGAAAAAGTATGTCAGGCTGTGTTTTTGCATATTGGAAAAGTATGTTATGTTTATTCGAACACAAAAACTGTTAGCTGCATTACCACCAAGAAGAATAGGGGAGGCAGTGGAAATATAAGTTCAGCAGTCTGGGTGTAATACAGAGAGACCTTAATTAAAGTTACAAGATGAGGGTTGGTTCATCTTCAGTAAAGAAAGACAATGGGTCAATTAGCCTGAACCTTTTCCCTGTTATGACTATTTGAAAGCTTAGGGCCTTCATGAGTGACCAGTGCTGATGATATTTCAAAACTGCAACTAACAAAAGTAAATGAGCCGTTCCTAAAGGGGAGAGAAGTAGAAGAAAAACAAGAAGAAAACGGTCACGGGAATGGTAGGGATAGTGCTCAGTGGAGGACTACCCTGGGTATCCAATTTGTTGGATATAATGGCCTCACACACCCTTGCGAGTGTCATGCTTCATCATCGTCATTGCTTCTCATTGGGCAGGCGGTGCAATGTCCAACGGGCTCACCTCAAAGAGGGGCTCTTTAGCGAAGATCGTTTATCCAACTGCCTATGGGTGAAGTGTGGGTGAGGGGCCAGGAGGGAGTGGATAGTGTGAGTGAAGTTAAAATGTGGCACAAGGTACCGGAGATCAATCTATTCTGGTGGTCCTCTGCCACAAGTAAAATCAAGAGGTAGCCCGTAGTCGCTGGAAATTAGGATTCCACGTCACGATACAGGACTAAAGTGCATTTCGTCTGGTCAACATGTTTCTCGCCTAAGCACATTGACTGCGATTCTTCAGGACCTATTCAGTAACTACTATCACAAAAAACATGACCTATCAAAGTATCAGTTTAAGTTATATATCATCAGTTGTACTACCTGTATGGCACTGCTCTTGCCTAGAGGAGACAAAAGAGATCGTTACCATAGATTAGTGACAACAAGTGACTCTTTTGTGACCGTGAGCACACAGTGCTGATGTGAACAAAGTGACATACTAGTGGTAATTTGTGACTAGTATGCAAATTCATGAATCACACATTAAAAACATATATACAACATGTATATATATATATACATATATATATATATTCACTGAAAAAACCATAGGTTTCACACCAGTTATAGTTAGGAATTAGCATTTAAAAAACCTATTAAATTCACTGAAAAAACCATAGGTTTCACACCAGTTATAGTTAGCTGGAAATTTTACTGATATAAAACCATTGAAATTCCCACGTTATAGTTAGTCGGACTCACTATAACTTGCGCGTGCAATGCACTGCTGATGACATCACATATTACATCACTCATGACATGGTCAGTGACATCACTCATGACACCATCCTTGTGACATAGTGACAGACCTCCTTTCACTATAATGTAACCCTTGAGACACATATTCAAAAATAGAAACTGAAATTTTTAATAAAATGGAGATACCTATATCAGTTACAACAAGCAATTCAGTAATTCCACTATCTATATACACATCCACTCATTCACCAACAGTTCTATATAGTCACTCATACATATACTCACTCATCATATGAAGTGATACACCTATACATCCTGTTACACACCGACATTCATCCAAAAGTTACTCACACACATATTCACACGTGCAAATAAACTATTGGACATCCATTTATTTGAATATAGAGTTATACACACACTTCCACCTTACTTCTATTTAAAATTACACATATTTATTCTCTTAAACAATCACTTATAGAAACACATACTTATTTAAACAGGAACTCTTACAATCTCTTACTCTCACATATACTCACTTATATACATCAATATTCATATATACTAGATTAAAACATATGTAGTTACTGATAAAGACACTAGTGAGACAGTCATTCACTCACTAACAAACACATATAGACACTCATCCACCCATACAGTCCTGTACATATGTTGTCTTCAAAACACATACAAACAAAGAGTCAGTCACTCATGCATCTATGTGCTAAGTAATACCCCCACCAAACCATATAGACACTCATACTGATACTAATAAAAATATCTAATAACCCATATACATACACATGAGTGGATGTGTATTAGATGGTGATATTACTGAATTGGTTGTTGTAACTGGTATGGGTATATCCACTTTTTTGAAAATATTAGTTTCTATTTTTGAATATGTGTTTCATGGGTTACATTACACTGAAAGGAGGTCTGTCACTGTGTCACAAGGATGGTGTCATCAGTGATGTCATGAGTGATGTCACTGACCATGTCATGAGTGATGTAATATGTGATGTCATCAGCAGTGCATTGCACGCGCAAGTTATAGTGAGTCCGACTAACTATAACGTGGGAATTTCAATGGTTTTATATCAGTAAAATTTCCAGCTAACTATAACTGGTGTGAAACCTATGGTTTTTTCAGTGAATTTAATAGGTTTTTTAAATGCTAATTCCTAACTATAACTGGTGTGAAACCTATGGTTTTTTCAGTGAATTTCATAGGTTTTTTAAATGCTAATTCCTAACTATAACTGGTGTGAAACCTATGGTTTTTTCAGTGAATTTCATAGGTTTTTTAAATGCTAATTCCTTTGTATATCGAGTTTCTAACCTTTTTTTTTTTTACAATTTGCTGTTTTTTTTTAAGTATTCATTTTTTCTTATAATTTTTTTCTTTTGCGCTCTGGGTGCGCGCTCCGGGAAGCTTTCAGCTAAGCTCTCCTGTAAGCTTCTCCGAGAGCTCATCTGAAAGCGCACCCAGAGCGCAACTGTCGTTCGTGAAAAAAAAATATGAATGAAAAGTTAATAATAATGCAAAACATTTCGTACCATACAAATAAAATTAGTTTTTTTTAATATGGAAAATGATTATGCATTTCTATAAAAGATTGATGACGTCACTTCGGCGCGCAACGTAAGTGCCCTCGGAAGCGCATACGTGCGCGGCGCATAAACGCACGGAAAAGCGCCTACGATCGCGCCACGTTTGCGCCCCGGAAGCGCCTACGATCGCGCTGCGTAAACGCACCCGGAAGTGCTCCGGAGCGCGCAGCGTAAACGCGTCGGGTCATGTGACCCTCAAATAACACTTTTCATTGGTTGCTAACAGTTTTTTTTTACAATGAATGAAATCCCCACCCATTTCCTTCACTTCTTCTTTCACTTTTGTGACTGAAAGACCTGCCTTTTTTGCTGCTCCATATTCCTGGATTCATCATGGCTGCCAGACCATCCAGCAGTGAAGATGACTTCATTGATGAAGAGCCTCCTACCCCAAAGGTGAAGGAACATTTCATTTGGAAATTTTTTAAGTTTCCAGAAGGCCAGAAGAAGGTGAATGCACCAAAAGTAGAGTGCAGGATCTGCAAACAGGTCCTGTCACGGGGTAACCCCCAAAAAAAATACTCTTTTGGGAACTTTACGATGATCCGACATGTGGAGAGGAGGCACCCCCAGAATTTTGCCCGGGAAAGTGTCAGGGCTCTGGCACAGGAGGTTCCCAGAGATGGGGCCTCTACATCAACAGGAGGAGCAACTTCTTCTGGAAGAGAACAATCTCAGGGGCAGGTAGCAAACATTCAACCTGCATTCAACCATGGGGTCGTCAAATGCAGATACTGCAATCAACTCCTCACCTATGGGGAGCAAAGTGTCCTGCTCATGGTTCGGGCATTGGAGAACCATCACTGCCCTTCCCACCCCTAATTTTTTTCTTTTCTTTTTGCTCCTGTTGAGCAGTTTCTATTCCCTGTTTTTGTTCCTCTTCAGTTAAAAGAAGAAAACCAAAAGTTCTTTTCAGAACTACCTCCAATTCTCATCAAAGAGCTATAATCTTAAAAAATGAAGAGTAAGTGAAATATAGTGCATTGATAATTGAAAGGAGAATGAGTAAGAAAGAACAGAAAGGTATGAGAGGTGAAAGGAAGTGAAGTAGGAGGAATGAAAGAAGGTGAGTGTTAGAAAAGAAAGTTATGACACAGTGAATAAACTGGAGTATTTCTGACATATCTGTAAACACAAAAGTAACGCATTGCAGGAGTGCGTCACAAAAGTGACGCAACTCCAGTAATGTGTCCTTTCACATGGAAAAAGCACCATGTGAAAGGTTTGCTGTGAAGCAGGCGCAAGATTTTGGCGCAACTGCATCCTAAAAGTGACGCACTGCGTCATTATTACCAAGCTTTTTGCAAGGAACACCCCCTCTGCATGCATTATACCTGACACTATTTTTTAAAAAGTGACGCATCTAGGTACATGGGTCACTTTTTAAAACTCTGCGCCATATTGTATCTGCATCAGGTATATTGTATGCAGAGGGGCAATCCCGCGCAAAAAGCTTGGTAATAACAACGTACTGAAATCTATGAGATTTCCCTGCGTCACTTTTAGGATGCTATTGCGTCAAAATTTTGCGCCGGCCTCGCATCACTTTTATGTTTACACATATGTCAGAAATACTGACGTATCTGTAGCTCCTTGCAACATGATTCGTCATACATTAAATATGACACATCTGGAATGTCATAAGGACTGTGGACAGAAAAGTGACGCATCACACCAGCAGTGTAATAAAATGTGCCTCGTTGCACTATATTTAAAGGATGCAACAGCATCCTAAAAGTGACGCAGTGAAATCTCAAACATTTCACTGCGTCGCTATTACAAAGCTTTTAGTGGGAGAACACCCCCTCTGCATGCATTATACCTCACGCAGATATAATGTGGCGCTTGATTTTAAAAAGTGACCCATCTACCTAGATACCTCACTTTTTAAATATAACGCAACGCGGCACATTTTTTTACACTACTGGTGCAATGCGTCACTTTTCTGTGCGCACTCCTTATGACATTCCAAGTAACGCATTGCTGGAGTGCGTCACAAAAGTGACGCAACTCCAGTAATGTGTCCTTTCAAATGGGGAAAGCAGCATATGAAAGGTCTTGCCTCAGTCTAACACCTGCTGTAAAGCAGGCACAAGATTTTGACGCAACAGCATCCTAAAACTGACGCAGTGAAATCTGAAAGATTTCACTGCGTCGCTATTACAAAGCTTTTTGCGGGAGAACACCCCCTCTGCATGCATTATACCTGACGCTATTTTTAAAAAGTGACGCATCTAGGTACATGGGTCACTTTTTAAAACTCTGCGCCATATTGTATCTGCAACATGATTCGTCATACATTAAATATGACACATCTGGAATGTCATAAGGAGTGCGCACAGAAAAGTGACGCATAACACCAGCAGTGTAATAAAATGTACCTCGTTGCACTATATTTAAAAAGTGACGCATCTAGATAGATGCGTCACTTTTTAAATATTGCATAACAATGCGCATTTTTTTACACCGCTGGTGCGTCACAAAAATTGACGCACAGGAAGCGCAAAACTAACAGCGCAAGGCCTTCATAAATATAATCCTGGATTTTCCCCGTGCTTCGCCGGTGCGCGTACCATGCGCTTCCCCCGCGCAAAACGAAAAAAAAATTTTAATGCCCTGCAGGACCCTATTTTAGTCCCTACATCAAACCTAGGGGGTCAGAGGGGGTCTACTCTTCCCCCTTATGGTCATTTGCCCCTTTTTTTTTCAAACCCCTTGTGTCTCGATTTTACCGAGACACAAGATGGCGGCCGCTCCGGACTGTTTAGAATGTTTACAGACAACTGAGAGCCAATCAGCTTCCTGCGCGCAAGTCGCGTGCCGCGCCTGGAGCGCACTCGGGTGCGCGCACGGGAGAGCGCCTATAGATATATATATTTTTTTGAACCTAAATTACTCAAAATCCACTGGAGCACATATCTTGAGACATAGCAAAGGCACATCGGGCTACCAGTCCCTACAATTTTGCCAAGTTTGGTGGAAATCCATTCAGCCGTTCGGGCTAAAAGTGAAATCGACCGCCCTATGGAAATTAACATGGGGAAAACGCGTTTTGGGACCCCCCTTTTATCTCGGCCCCCGCTTGACGAATCCCCCCCAAACTTTCAGGGAAGGACCGGACCGCCATGAGACCATTTTCCTGAAAATTTCAGGCAGATTCGTCAACCGGCGCCAAAGTTATTCAAAATAGAATGTTGAGATTTAACATTGAAAATTATCCTAACTATAACTACCTACTGGCGACCGCCAGTAGGTAATATATATATATATATATATATATATATATATATATATATATATATATATATATATATATATATATATATATATACACAACAGCAGCTTGTCAAGAACCCCCGATATTAATCCTATGGCTCGGGTAGACTGTTACTCACCTAATGCTCAGAGTGTGTAGGTGTCAACAGTACCCGGTAGGTCTGACATCAAGGGGGAACCATAGGGGTTTAAGGCTAAGGAGGGAACAATCCGAGTGGCTTGGTTAGAGAAGAACTCTATACCGAGTGGTTGGAGCAGTCGCCTGCTAGTAACTTATAGGCAGGGACCCAGTATCTGGTGAATGAGCGGTATATAAGTTAGGATGATTACATCGTATGCGATCATTCTAAATAGCCCAAATATGCTGTGCAAAAGTCGCGCTCAGGCTGTATACCCCTTTGCCTAATAGTGCAAAGCAGTAATGCGGTCACTTAGATATATGACCCCACAAAGGCTTTAACGTAAACGGCTGTAGTGTGATTACTCGATGGGGTAGTATCATATGGCCACCTCCTTCGAGTTTAGTGCCCAGTGAGCGGTTCATTTATGGGAAGTGGCAAGGAGCAATAGTTTTGGTGAAAGTGCACGTTGCTTCCCAAAGGTAGTTGCCGCTTGGGAGCCCGGTTAATGGGAGGTGCCAGTGGTCGCGCCCCATGGGTACATCAGAATATGTTTGTAGTGTAATTAATCGATGGGGTAGAGTCGTATATCACCCCCTTTGAGTTTAGTGCCCAGCGAGCGGATCGTTTATGGGAAGTCGAAAGGAGCAAAAGTTTTAGTAAAAGTGCACATTATTTCCCAAAAGTAGTTGTCGCTTGGGAGCCCGGTTAATGGGAGGTGCCAGTGGTTGCGCCCCATAAGTACACCAGTTATTGCTTAAAAAGTGGCGTCTGAACTAATGCGGTGCGTGAGGGAGAGAGCACGGTACCGCGTCCCCCTCGTATCGCTGACTTAACGGAAGGGAACCCGAGGTATCAACACTTTCTTCAGTCTGCCTCAGTCAGCGCCCGTTGTGCCTACCCATCAATACCAGGTCCGGATAGTGGTGAATTCTGGTGTGTTGCCAGGTTTACCAATGTTGGGGGCGTGGCCAGTGTAGGGAGTAGTTCAGCCCCGCGTCTCATGTGATTACAGCCGTGACTGTGGTGGCCATCTTGGAAAGGGGTAAGGAGCAATTATAGTCATAGACAAGTAAATATAAAAGTCAATTCAATCTGTATTGGTAGTACTAGATCGTACACTGGAGTCGTAGAAGGAAGGTAGAGTACTGGGTAATGGTGTACTTATGGTTATTGCCTAGTTTGCTAATGTTGGGGGCGTGACCAGTGTAGGTGGTAGTGTAGCCCCGCGTGTCATGTGATTAAAGCCGTGACTGTGGCGGCCATCTTGGAACGGGGTATATATGATGATGGACAAGCTTACCGCATTTAAAACGTGCACCTCTGTGCCTCAAAAGCACCACCACTTTGGTGGGTCCGGGTTCCTGGGCTCCTTTTCACGCGCCATTTTGGATTGGGGATTGTTTGTTCGGCGACGGCCGCCATTTTGGACTGGTCGCGCGCGCCAAGGGCTCACTGGAGAGCCTATTTAAAGTCGCTCCCCACGCGCAGCGGGACGCGCAGGTGGACGCCTTCGCTTAGCCTGAGTCGTGCCGGAGTCCTGCCCGTCTGCGCCCGTCAGCGTCCCGGAGGCGGCAGGGCGGCGTAGGACTCTGGTCGGGCGAGGATGATCCACTATTCTTCGGCGACGCTCCGCGCCTTGCGCACTTCATCTTGCCTGTGTCGCTCAGTCTTCCCTGGTCGGTACAAGGGTAAGCGACACTGTCCGGCCTGCGGCTGGTCGCCCACGAGGACGCTGGGCTCCGCCTCTATGGGGGTCGAGGTGCATGCAAAGCATCTGTGTCTGTTACTCAATACAAGGTCGCTAGGAAGACATGCCCTGCACATCTATGATCTTTTGGTCAGGGATAATCCTCTTTGTCTACTCCTGACCGAAACTTGGCTAGGAGAGGCGTCCAACCCGGACATCTTCACTGCGATCCCTCCAACCTATAACATCTTTCGCCAAGACAGAGCAAAGGGCAGGGGGGGCGGAGTCGCGGTGGTGGTTAGGAAGAACGTTTCTTGCTCTGTTCTTCCCGTGAACTCCATTGGGGCTCTGAATCCCTCGCTTTTATGCTTAAACTGTCTCCGGGCCAAGCGCTTAAGGGCCTGTTAGTCTACAGGCCTCCTGGTCCGGTGGGCTCCTTTTGGGGGGACTTACAGACAGCCATCTCGGAGCTGGCGCTGTCTGAACAGCACTGTTTGCTGGCAGGCGATTTCAATTTTCATCTAGATGTCACGGACGATTCGGATGGGGCAAAATTGCTGGATATTACATCACCGCTCGGTCTGGCACCGTTTGTGTCGGGGCCTACACATGAGAAAGGGCATACCCTCGATCAAGTGTTTTCCTCTGTCCCTATTGTCGACATTGAAACGCGGCCTGTGCTCTGGTCGGACCATAAGCTGATTGGGTTCTCTGTGTTAGAGAAGGGACGGTCTGACATCTGCGCCCCCTTGGTGCCCAGATCGGCCTCGAGAGCATTACATAGAGTGACGCCAGCCATGCTAGAGCAGGCGCTCACGGAACATCCTTGCTCTCTCTCGGGAGATCTGGAAAGAGACACAGAGGCCTTGCAGCAATGGCTGACTGAGAGGTTGGATGACCTTGCTCCTAGGGTAACCCCCCGGTCCTCGGTGAAACGGCAATCTGCGCCCTGGTTCACAGAGGCGCTACGTATGGCTCGCAGCCTATGCAAGGTTGCTGAGCGGGCCTGGCGCCATCAATATGATGGGGAGGCCAAACTTGCCTACCGGTCGGCGGTGAAGGCCTATCATCGTGATATTCTTGTTGCCAAGCGGGAATACCTCGCCAGGAGGATTGAGGCATCAGCGAACTCCTGCAAGGAGATCTTCACGATTGTGAAGGAGTTCACGTCTCCCTCCTCTTATTTACCCCCGCCTGTGTCACCCGATGCGTGGGCGCGTGATCTTGCCACCTTTTTCACCGACAAGATTAAGGCTATTCAGGCCTCCTTTTCGGAGATCACGGCGGAGGCTTGTTGTGATCCTGGGGCAGGACTTGGAACACCGGCCACGCCTGTGGCTATCCTGGAGGACTTTCCATCTGTCTCCAGTGACATGTCCCGGACTCTGTTGGCCAGTCTTAAATCTGGATCCCCACTCGACCCCTGCCCCGCCAAATTTTTGGCTGGGATGGCGGCAGTGGTGAATCCCCTGGTCAACCCGATCCTCAATGCCTCCTTGAGCGAGGGGAGTGTCCCACGCTCCTGGAAGAGGGCGATGGTGATCCCCCTCCTGAAAAAGCCTGGTCTTGATGCCGAAGTCTTGGCCAATTACAGGCCAATTTCACTTCTCCCGGCCTTGGCCAAGATCGCTGAGAAACATGTTCATGGCGTCTTGTCGAACTTCTTGGAGTCTAACAATCTGCTCCACCCATCCCAATCCGGTTTCCGTCCGAATTTCAGTACGGAAACAGCGCTGGTGGAGGTCTCTGAGATCATCAGGGAGACCTTGGATGGGGGTGGCAAGGCCATGTTAGTCATGTTGGACCTGTCGGCGGCTTTCGACACCGTCCCCCATAAGGCGCTGCTCGCCAGGCTTTATGACATCGGCCTAAGGGGGACGGTGCTCAGATGGTTTACATCTTTCCTGGAGGGCCGCCGCCAGACGGTCTGGGTATCCCAGAGCTCAGCCGAGATGCCGCCATTGGGTGTTGGGGTTCCACAGGGCTCTGTGTTGAGCCCGACATTATTTAACATCTTTATGTCCCCTCTGGCGGCTGTGGTTGAGGCTTACGGAGCCCAGATCGTGTCCTACGCCGATGACACACAACTCCTCTTCACTTGTGAAAAAGATCAGACATTTGATGGGGAGAGAATCCGGGACTGCTTGGACAGGGTCTTCAGCTGGTTTCAGCTAAATTGTCTGAAGGCCAACTCCAGCAAGTCGGAGGTTCTATTCTTTGGCTGTGCCTCCGATCCCGAGTGGCGGCAGTGGTGGCCGGCCGCCATGTGTCCTCCGGCGCAATCATCCTTGGTTGCCAAGAACCTGGGTGTTAAGCTCGACAACAAACTTTCTCTGAGAGCGCACATCCTTGGCCTGTCCGGCACCTGCTTCGGTATCCTCAGAATGCTCCGCAAGTTTCTTCCCTTACTGTCTGCGGAGCACAGACGGATTACGGTGCAGGCGCTCATCGGATCTAGGCTTGATTATGCCAATGCCCTTTTTCTAGGCCTTCCGGATTACTTAGTCCAGCGTCTGCAGGTGGCACAGAACTCGGCAGCCCGGGCAATCTTCGGTCTGCACAGACGAGCACGGGCTTCTGTGTTGCTGCAGACGCTCCACTGGCTTCCAATTCGGAAGTGGATTGTTTTCAAATCCATGACCCTGATGCACAAGGCTTTATTTGGCTCAGGCGCTGGATATCTGAAAAAAAGATTAGTTTTCTATCGCCCGGCTCGCTCACTGCGTTCAGAATCCCTTTTCACTGCTGTGGTTCCACGCGTGAGGAAGGCACGCACTGGGGGGCGCTCTTTCAGCTTCAAGGCCTCCCAGTTGTGGAATTCGCTTCCATTGGCACTGCGTAGCACCCCCAACCTGCTTCAATTTAGGAAGAATCTGAAGACGTGGCTTTTTAATCCCTCTGCTTAGGTGGTTTTCTTTTTCCTTCTCTTTCGGGGTCTGCTTTTACTTGTTATGTTGATTTTACACTGTAAGTTGCCTGTGGAAAGCGCCGGGACACTCTTTTAGAGTAGCCGAGCGCTATAAAAATGCACTTTAACATAACATAACATAACATAACAATATTAATGTCACATCAATCTGTACCCGTAGCACAGGATCGTACTGTAGATTCATAAGGAGGGGTAAAGGACCATAATTACAGAGAGCTCCACGGGATGTCCTCATTGAGCCCCCGTCTATCAGAGGACAGACGGTGTATCCAACTCTGTTCTTTTTGAAACAGGTTCTGCTTAGATTTGTTGCTTGGGGTCTCGAGGACTAGCCATTTCATTGAATCAGCAGAAGTGTCTGCACATCTTTGTGTTTGTTTTTTTGCAACGGAAATTGCTTCTGTGTTCCGAAATGCAGATCTTAATGGGCCGGGAGGTCATGCCCACGTATTGTAGATCACATGGGTATCTGAGTAAGTAAATGCAATTAGGTGTGTTGCAATTAGTGTGGCCCCGGAGTTCCCACAGGAAGGAATCTGTCAGTTGGATTGTCTTGAACACGTTAGTAAAGGGGCATGCACTGCAGGATCCACAAGGGTAGTGTCCCCGTACTGGTGGTAGTTGCCAGAGTGTGGTTTGTTTGTGGGTTACAGCCTGCTTAGGCCTGGTGTGGACCAGAATATCCTTGATATTCCTCGACATCTTGAAGGCGAATCTAGGGGTCGCCAAGTTAAGTTCACCTGTGTTCCAGATCTGCCACTGTCTCTTTATAATCTTTTTTATTTTATTTGAGGCTGGTGAAAAAGTGGTGACACAGGTCAAGAGATCTGTGTCTTGCGAGATAGGAGTATTATACTCCAGGAGGGCCCCCCTGTGGTTGTTTTGTGCCCGTTTCCGGGCCCTGTAGATTTCCCTTGTGGGGTATCCTCTCTCTCTCAGATTGCGGGATAATATGGAAGATTCAGTCCTGTAGTCGGTTAGGTTGGTGAAGTTGCGCCTAACCCGCAGGAACTGACCAAAGGGAAGATTCAGTCTCAGGGCCCTGGGGTGATGCCTTGTAAAGAGGAGCAAGCTGTTGCGGTCCGTTGGTTTACGATACATAATCGTATCGATCTTGCCACCCTCCAGCCTGATGGTGAGATCCAGAAATGTTATTTTGGATGTAGAAGCAGTGATGGTAAAGGTAAGGTAGTTGTTAAGTGTGTTGAGCCAGTTGAAGAACTCTTTGTAGAGATCTTCAGTCCCTGACCAGAGTATGAGGATGTCATCAATGAACCTCCTCCAGAGTTTGATGTTGGGGTGGTAGGGTTTCATTGGTCCATTGATGTGTCTTTCCTCAAAGTCGGCCATGTACAGGCAGGCCGCCGAGGGGGCAAAAGTGCTGCCCATAGAAGTTCCCTGTGGTTGATGGTAATGTTGCCCTTTGAATTCAAAAAAGTTTTCGGTGAGAGCAAGGTTTGCACACTCCATAATGAAGGAGGGTGGCGTTGGAGAGGTCCATTCCTCAGTACTTAGGATCCTCTCAATCACCCCTAGTGTGGCCCTCTGTGGGATGTTGGTATAGAGTGCCTCCACGTCTAGGGTGATGAGGAAGTCAATTTGGGTGTCTTTCTGTAGGCTGTCCAGGAGACGAAGGACATCAGTGGTGTCTTGAACATAAGAAGGGATTCTTTTTACCAAAGGTTGTAAAATGTGGTCGCAAAATTGCGACAAGGGCTCTAGTACGGAGTTAATGCCCGATACGATCGGACGTCCAGGTACTGGGGTGGTCCCCTTGGGAATCTTTGGAAGGGTGTAAAAATAGGGCACCCTAGGTTCTTTTTTCACAAGGAACTCAGCCTCCTTTTTGGAAATCCATTCCTGACATTCGGCCGACTCGACCAATCCTGTAATAGATATCTTTAGGCGTTCAGTGGGGTTCGATGGAATAGGGGTGTAGTAGCGCCTATCCCCTAGTTGTCTCAGACATTCTGTATCATAATCAGT
Organism: Lissotriton vulgaris; assembly: GCF_964263255.1. Lineage (NCBI taxonomy): Eukaryota > Metazoa > Chordata > Amphibia > Caudata > Salamandridae > Lissotriton > Lissotriton vulgaris. The sequence continues at coordinate 1,073,285,339 of NC_141696.1, read as the reverse complement.
AGTGTCTATTATGACTGTTGCCCTGCTTGTTTGATTGTGATGGTCTCATCGTTGGCTAAGGAATCCAACACCTGCATTTCTGAGTTAGACAGATTATGATGTCTTTTACATGGTCCCAATGATCCAATGTCCTTGAGCACAGCCTGCTCATATGTCAAAATCTCATTGGGAACCATCCCGCTGTGTGGAGTGAAGTTGGATGGGTTGTGGATGCCTGAGTCAGTGGGGGTATCATGTGGTCTCCCGTCGAAAAAGGCTCTCAATCTGATCTTCCTGAAGAATTTTTGGATTTCGCAACTCTGTTGGAAGTTGTCTATTTTTGGAGTTGGGACGAATCCGAGCCCCTTCTGTAAGACTTTTTCTTCACAATCATTGAGTTGGCACGAAGAAAGATTCACTACAAGACTTACTTTCATTCTGTCTTGCTCCTGGTTTCCATCCCTTGAGCCTGTGTGTCATCCCACTGCACCCTCTTGTCTGGTCCGTTTCCTCGCCTGTGCCCGCGCCCTCTGCCCCAACCTCTGTCTAAAAAATGCTGCTGATTGGTGCCATGGGGGGGCGAAATGAGGGGGGTATTGGGGTGCAAATGGTGTCATAGGGTGTTGGAATAGTGGAAATTGCCACATAGGAGGCCCCTGGAAGGGAGGGTGTGGGTATAATGATTGCCCGCGTCTGCCTCCTCTTTTTCCCCTGCGTGGCTCGGGTTGCCAATCGTCCCGCTCGAATTACTGTCACTGTTGGATCCTCGCCTAGAGGAGGTGGCACTAGAGTCAGTAAGGTATCCTGTCCCGGGGGGGATATAGTCATCTTTAAGGTACGGGTAGACCTTTTCTTTAGAAAAACGTTGGATATCTTTCTGTAACTTGGTAATCTTCTGTTTCATTAAGAATTCCTTATGCTCTGAGATTTCTTTAGTTAATTTGGCCAGTTTGGTTTTAAAACCTGGGTTCTGGCCGGCGCTCTTAAGGGCGCTCTCTCCGATCTGGATTTTGCTGAGTAGTTCATCAGCCAATTGTTTAGCAGTGTTGACCAATAGGATGAGAAGGTCATGGGTACACTTCTATGAGACAAGGGACCATTCTACCTTAAATTGGCCGTCCTCCCAGAAAATCCTGGGGAAATATTTAACGATCAGACCATAGGGCGCTATTTTAGCCTTAAAGTACTCAGCCATGAGTGCTCCATGTAAGGTAATCCTAACCCACTCCCTCTTCATGTCAGAGAGTGATTTCCAGTCTGCCGAGTTGCTCCCTGTGGATGTGTCTATATCAATGCCCAAGATGGACGGAAGTCTATGAATAGCTGCTGCGTCATCGTCACCGAAGCTCAACCCTTGTCCATCCATCTTGGGGTAACAAGGTTAAAGGGATGAGATGAAGGTAAACTATAGAGGTTAAAGTAGAGGAGGTCAGGACACTTGAGAGGGAAAGGTAGTGTCCGTCCAGTTCTCGGTGCAATAGCCGAGAACTAAGAGATGGGGGAGAGAGCAAATCTTACCCGCCTAGAGAGTCATTCCCCACGGTGATTAGCTGTGCAAGGTATATGTCCAAGAGTAGGGGAAGATGGTGGATCAAAGTCTGATCCAAGGGCTCAAATTACCATTCACGGAAAGTTGAGAATGGGAGGTCCAGCCATTCTCATCTTTCCGTGAATGGTAATTTGAGCCCTTGGATCAGACTCTGATCTGTAGTGTAGGTCCTATTTTTCCTATAGGCCCTGCGCATTGGAATAACATAAACAGCAGTGTAGACGTAGAAGTGCGGTCTTCCAGGTCTCTACTGACTATATTAGACTTAATTGGGTTTGTACCAACTAGCTCAGAGGTCACTGGAAACTTTCTTGACTGAATAGGAAGTGATCAGCTCCCCTGGCTCAGACAAGAAGGGATTCAGTTCTCGAACAACCGCATAAACATGACAACTTTGCTCCTTAGAATAAGAGTCAATCTCTAGAGTCGTGTGAAACAATAGACAGCTATTTCACTCAGTCAGTTGTGCAAGAATTACTTTCACAGGATGCAGAGAATAGAGAGACGGGCGTTTTCAATAAAAAGGTATTATTTATTGAACAGTCTTTCTTCTCATGCAAGAGAAATGAATTGCCACAATTGCAGAACTTGTTATTATAAAAAGTGCGTACAGTAAAAGGAGTATTGCGAAATAATACTGTAAAAGCATTGATATGGTTTCTTAGCCATACAATAGTTAAAATGAGTAAAATATATACATTCATATATACATTTGGCTAACGTCCTCAACTGGAGCTTATAACTACGCCTACCCCGGTGTACCTGACCTAAGCCTAATACTTGGGAGGGAGTAAGTAAGTAGCAGTTTAAGTTAAGTTGGATTTGCCAAGGGTTTGCTTCAAGAATTCTCTCTAAGGGTTTAGTGAACACTGTACCTCTGGAATAGAATGTTGGAGGTCTTGTATCTCCTCTCAGGACTCGATATCCCAGTTACCCGCAAGGGTAGGCTGGAAACGCCGGAGCTGGATTTTCTCAGCAGGAGAAAAGACAGCGTCTTTCTTAGCGCGTCAAGGAGGAGGAGGGGCAGCTTTCGTGGGCTTCTCGCATCTGCTGGGCTCTGCAAGGGACAGCTGTTCTGTTCCTGTATTATCTACCACCACCGCTGTGTTTGCTTAAGGCAACGTTGGTATTATTTATACCTGGAAGGTGCCTTGTTTGACGTACGTTTCTGGACATAAGACGTCAATAAAGATGTCACTAAGAACCGGTCGTTCTTACAGTGCTTATTAGAGTTCTATTACTAATTAAAACATAGCAAGCGGGGCTTTCCCAGGTTGCTGGGGGTTTTATCTGTTGAAAGAACTTGGTGTGTAATCTAGGAATCTAAGATAGTGGCTTCTGCTGTGTCATATACTGTAATGAGCTGCAGAGGCGAGTTTCTGAAATATGGCTCTGATCATTTATGCCATTTTAGGGGTATAGATTGAATATAGCCGTATTAGGGGCATAAGATCACAATATTGATCGGGGTCCTGGAGAGAACACGACAGATCCACCACCTTCCACTACTTTTGGACATATGATATTTCAAAACTGTCAGGTACATTGTTCCATACGTTGTGTGCCTCAATCTTCCTTCCAGTATTCAGAGAGAGGTCAATGACTGCAGAAGTACCTCAGAACTGTAGGCGGTACATATTGCTGCTAATGCTTGAAAGAGGACTAAAGTCAATACATGTGAATTTTAGGGTAATTTCAGTGATTAGCCCATTAGGAAAAGTGTTTCCTAAAGGTTTCCATATCCGTCTCAAGGCCTACATGCGTGAGCATAACCTTCTTAAAAATTCTTCCTCTTTTCCTTAACCTCTTGGCTTTTAAGCCTTCCCCCCACCGGTGATAAGCCCTTTCTTCAATGTTTGGGATTGTTCGCTCTTAAACCATTAAAACAGTTTGTTCCACAAAGGCATCTACACCAAATTTGCATCCGTTTTTGCAACATCCTGCGGAAGCTAAAGGTAATTGGGGTTTGCAGATTCCCACCAAGGAATCCAAGGGGCATATTATCAAGGGGGTTTATCTCTGCTTTTTTAGCTTTAAAAGCCAAGAAAGCGGAGATAAAATGATCTCCCTATTACCTAGCTGTCGCTAACACCAGTTAGCGACAGGTAGTAGGAGATAGCGACCATCTTGGGCCTCACTTTGCATGTCAGTGATGTTTATCACTAATGACATGCAAAGTGGGCGTGCCAAGATGTTAGCGACTGGAAACAGTCGCTAACATCGCTATCTCCTATTACCAACTTTTGGAGATATTGGCGCTAAGCGCCAATATCTCCAAAAGCTAACACCTGCCCTGAGCAGTTCTTAGCCATGTTATCCAATGGGAGGTGGATAAAATGGCTAAGAGCATTAGCTCGGTAATGCATGAATATCGCTGACTTTTCAGCGATATTCATGCATTGCGGCGATTTTTATCGCATTCGCGATAAACCTTGGTAATACAAAGGTTTATTTGCGGTAAAAATCGCCGCAGCTCTGCGGTAAATTTTTGTCTCTAACCAAGCAATAGCGATAATTATGGCTATTGCTTGGTAATATGCCCCAAGTGACTAAAATACATTTTGTATTTTTGGTTAAGAAATGTAAAAAATGTACTGTGCAAGATTTTTTTTTGAATAATGGTACCAAACAAAAGGTTGCTCTGCTAGCCATCTTTCGAGATTTCAGAAAAAAGCAGAGTTGATTTAACATTTTTCAAAGAGGTAGATTATTTTTCCAAATTTTCCTGGTTTTTACCTACTTTCAGCTCATAATAGCAACAGGTGTGAAACCCATGAGTGATCTTCGAAAGTTAGACATTTATGAAAATGAGACTAAATTTTGAATTCAGCAAGGGTTAATTTACGTAGATCTCCCAACTTTTTCCTGAAGAAACTAATCTTTGAAATAGAAAAAAATAAAAATGAGTGGGAAAGAAGTAGTCATAAACAACATGTTCAGCTGTAATTTTTCTCTCTAGATGCGTTATGTTGTAAATGGGCCGCAACGCGGCACATTGATGATGTTGCCGCTGTGTCACATAAAGTGACCCAATGTCGGCATAAATGTTGCAAGGGGCTTGTAAAGAAGCTCCTTAATGTTTAGTGGGTTTTCTGACATTCCCCCTAACTGCCACACGGTGCCGCAGAAAGACTGCAAGATACTGGACTGGTGTAATGAGCACACACTTTTGCCCAACTTGCCAATCACCCTACTAAAAAAAATACCTGGTGTCTAGTGGAAGCTACATCATTCACATCCCACTGTCATTGCCTGACACTTTGTGGGGTAAAAGAGGTATAGCTGGAAAACTGGGGTTCTCCATAGATTCCTTCCTTTTTGAGCAATGCTGTTCTTAGCCCCGTCTGAGCTCACAGGGAAGCCAGGCAACCGTTTCCGGCGTGTCAATCCTACAAATTGCATCATTGTGTCAATGGGACAATTGCATCATTTGCAGGATCGTCACACCGCACCAAGGCCGAAGTGGAAGAGTCTCCTGATCTGACCCAGGAGAGTATAGAGGGGGCAGCAGAGCTCTACACAACAGCTGCTGCTCTGTTGCAAGATACTTGGCAGTGTCCTACATGTCTATGGATGTGGACGTCACGCGCACAGCACCTGAAGGATTAAGCTGAAAATTCTACTGTGGTCTTATACGTGGCAGTGGGCTCGTGGAAGGGAAGAAATTGGGTGAATCTAATGGGAAAGTCCAGTGGAAAATGAGCGAGAAACAATGTTAATGTTTGTCACCCCAGTCTTTGGAACCTGCACATTGTATTTAGGAAAAGCGTTTCTGGGACCGATGTTGTAGCCCCACAGATGGAAGATAGTTCTATAGTGGCTTATATCTTTTCTAGTCCAGTAAACCTCAGATCAATTGGTACTCTATTACAAAGAAAGTCTGACACTCCATGGCGTAACGAGAAAAAGAATGTCTTGGCACTTCTCTGTAAAGTGTTGTAGTTGCTGGGAAAAGGCCCAATTGAAATTAGTTGTTGTGGCTTTCTGTGCATGTAATTTTCTATTAACACCTAAATAAATTGGCTTACAAATCTTAAGTTAAACATTTCTTAACTGTGTTGTTTTTTTGATTTGTTATTGCATATGTAAGATATGCATTTTCTCCGATGGCAGCCGTATTGCTCGTATTCGACCACGAATGTTAAACCAGGGATTTCGGACATAAACCAGTTTAGCTTCTACTTTCTTAAACTGTCCCCGCAGTTTAACTATTTGATTCCCTATACATCCTTTCATCAGATTATATTGCTTGAGTTTGTTCCCAACCATTTTGCCTGAGTAACAGAAAATGGCCATGGATAATATGATTTCTTTCACATAGCGCAGTGAAAGAGTGTATGTATAGAGAAAAAAAGCAGGTCAGTGTCGTATTTATGGATATTCTTTTAATGACCTTGCTTCTTATTAGTTGTGAAATATCATCAAAAAAGTACAATAACAACCCATCACCCATTTATTAATGTGAATAATGGAAACATTGAAAATCATATCAAATGAAAGAGTCTGGCTGCCACAGATTTCTAGTCCAGCACCCCTCCCCACTGGACAGCTTGTTGATATACCTTTGCCATCTCCTAAATGCATTCTCATTTCACCCATACACTGTCCCTTTCCCACACAATGTACGAAACTGTGAAATATGCTCCAGTCACTGTCACTCACTTGAATCTAAGGCCTAAATATTCGTGAGATGTATACATCACAGCACTAGTAACGATGTGCTGCAGGGAAGGCTATCAGACTACCTTTACTGTAGTGATATCCCTGTAACACCTGATGGCCAAAGCATGCCATAGGTAAGTTACAAGATTCTAGATCATTGCATGTAACTATAGATCACAGGTTGAAACAAGTTATATTAATTTGTGTATGTTGCATGTTATGTTATGTTAAATAAAATGTATTGAGCGCACGTACGCCCGTAGGCTTCATGGCGCTATTGGAAGATTTGCAGAGACATAACACAACAAAAGAAAAGACAGAATTAACTATGGATAAGCTTGCCTAAAAAGCCACGTTTTAAAGGCTTGTCTAAAAGCCAGGATGTCTTCATGGAGTCTCAGTGTCAGTGGCAGAGAGTTCCACAGGGAGGCAGCTAGAAAGTGAAAAGAGCTGCCTCCCTGACGTTGTTTCCTAATGCGAGGCACAACTAACAAGCTCTTATGACCCGAGCGAAGAGCACGTGAGGGGGTATACCTAACAAGCAGGCTGCTAATAAATCCGGGGCCCTTACCTTGTAGAGCCCTAAAGATAATGCATCCAGCTTTAAAGGTTGCTCTCTGCGCTACTGGCAGCCAGTGGTGACTAGCAAGACCCGGCATGATGGACTGCCACTTGGGTAGCTTGCAGATCATCCTGGCCGCTTGGTTCTGAACCAGCTGTAGTCTCTTGAGCTGCCCGACTGGAAGACCCAAATACAAGCTATTGGAGTAGTCCAGTCGGGACAGCACGAGAGCAATCACAACTTGGATCAGAGCAGAGTAAGTTAACAAGTGGGCAATTTTCTTGATCTTACGGAGTTGGAAAAAGCTTGAGGATACCACCGTCCCTACCTGACTTTTAAGAGAGAGATCTTCATTAAAAGTAACCCCTAGGCTTTTCACTGTATGAGACTTGACCGGGGGATTTCCAATTTCTGAGGGCCAAAAATGTGGCCCCCAGTGAAGTTCACTCTTCCCAGGCAAAATCAATTCAGTTTTGCCTGGGTTTAGTTTTAGATGATTAAGACTCATCCATCTCTGGATGTGAACCATGGCCTCCCGAAAAAAGGTTTAGTAAACTGTTAGAAAGTGTTTATTTGCAAACCGATAACCTAAGTCATTTTAGGAAGTATGACATGTAAAAGATTCCGCTTCTGTCAGGGTGTCTTAGATCTATCTCCCTCTGATCACTAGATATTCCAGAGTTGTGGGTTCTCGAACCAAAGCACCCAGGTCCCTTAGTCAATGGATATGGTTTAAGCTGATCCAGCCTACTGCCCCCTTCAACTTGAAGATATTCAACTTAGAGAATATAGGTATATATATGAATGAATGTGACACTCACATTATACAAATACCAGGAAGTGCCTCAAAGGACATTCAGAGCACAAGGCAAAGGAGGTAATAAGCAAGGAGTGTTACAGAGAAATTCAGTCGTTCCTTTGCCAGTGAGGCACCCATCATCACCACATTACTTCCTGGTGGCCACAAGGCAATGTGAATACAGAGAAATTCATTTATACCTAAAATGATCATGTTGAATTGTGTAAACACATATGGTAGTATGTCAGTTTCACTAGGAGCACTGACACAACCCAAATGCCACAATGTGGACAACCTCATTGTGCAGATCCATGGTGAAGTAGGATCCGCAAATCCATCTACGTGGGATTCTTCTGGTCTCTTGTGTAAATCTGAAGCGGTAGAAGCCTGGAGGTGCAAAGTCAATCCATGCATGAGTCAATGCTCCTGTACCGTCTAATGTGACATTCAGGTTCAGTAGTGGGTTCACCATAGGCCGCACCATTTTTTACCCTAAGTGGGATGGGTATGCTCAGAAGGGGGTCCCCCGCTCATTGTGCTGCTGGATTCAAGCTTCCCTGGCTGATGCGGGCTGATAAACCCCGAAACTAGTTCCAGGATGCTTGTTTCTGGTCCAGGGAGGACCCGATTTGCAGTTTGGACTGGGCTGTTCCCTTGAGGAGCAGAGTCAAGACTGATTTGCATACGACTGGGACCAGACTGGGATGGTGTAGGGAGCAAAAGAAAGATGGATTTAACAGATCTCCTGACAGGGGGAGATGTTTGATCTATTTAGTATTCCGTCCATCATTTGTTGCTGCAGCACTTGTTGCCCTAAGTGGGATGGTATACCCAGAAGGGGGTCCCTTGCTCACTGTGCCACTTGATTCAAGGTAGCCTGACAAATGAGGGGTGATATACCCTGAAACTGTTCCCAGGACGCTTGTTTCGGGTCCAGGGATGACCCTACTTGGCAGTTCAGATTGGACTGTTCTAATGAGGAGCAGGGTCAAGACTAATTTGCATACAGCTGGGTCCAAACTGGGGTGGTGTAGTGAGCAAAAGAACAATGGATTCAACCAAGATCTTTTAACTGGGGGAGAATGTATGACTCTGTCCATCATTTGTTGCCACAGTTTAAAAGGCCTTCAGAAACTCATCAGCAATGGCTAAATCGACAAACAATCCTGTGTAAGCCAGAGGTGAGGTGATGCAGACTCCTTGCCATCCTGCAAGCAGGCTCCCTCCAGCTACAATAAGTGATTAAGAGAAGCTCCTGTGTGCCTATGAGCTTGAGCAGTGTTCTCACCATGGTCCTGACATGAAACAACTGTTCCCTGGAAGCACACTTCATTCACCAAGACTTCACCTTTTTCAAGCAAGGTCTTATTTGGTTCACTCTACTGTGAGATATGACCTCGCTAGATCCGATCCACATCATGACGGTCCTTTGCTGTGACTCAACCTATTCACCATTCATTCTTTTGTTGGAGGGATGTTAGATGTTATCTCCAAGACCACTGGGTCTCCTCTTCTAACATGTTATGTTATGTTAAGTTATGTTAAGTGGGATTTGTAAAGCGCGCTGACACCATGGGTTTCCTGGCGAAGTAGGACAGAGGTGGGGCTGAGGACGGGAGAGAAGCGGAGTTAGCAGGGTTGGGGGAAGAGAAAGGTTTTGAGCAGCTTCCTGAAATGAAGGAGGGAGCTACTGGATTTGATGGTCAGGGGAAGAGGATTCCAGAATTTGGGGGCCAGGAGGGCGAACCGACGGCCACCGAATATGTTGGTTTTGGTTTTGGGGACTGCCAGCAAGTTGAGGTGAGCTGAGCGGAGATTGCGAGTTGGGCAGTGTGGGTTGACAAGTGAAGTCAGGAAAACGGGGCTGGTGCAGTGGAGGGATTTGAACGTGATGCAGCCCAGCTTAAAGACCGCCCTTTGTTCTATAGGTAACCAGTGAAGCTTGTGCAGCAGAGGTTTGGCCGATGCCATTTGGGGGTTTTGTAGATAAGACGGGCTGCTTAATTCTGCACGACCTGGAGGCGATGAAGTAGTGATTTTGGGAGTCTGTGATACAGGGAATTGGAGAAATCCAGGCGGGATAGTACCAGGGAGATGATTACCTGGATCAGAGCGGCTGGTAGTAGTAAATGACTGACTTTGTGGATTTTCCGAAGCTGGAACGGGCATGATGAGATCACGGTGCTAACTTGAGGTCTGAGGGAGAGTTTGGCATCGATGGTCACACCGAGACTCTTTACTGATTTTGCAGGGGTCGGAGGGGGGCCTAGTATGTTGGGCCAGAACTGCGGGCCCCAGTTGGAGGGGCTGGATCCAGGGAGAAGGAGCTCAGTTTTTCCAGGATTTAATTTTAGTTGATTGCAGTTCATCCACTCCTAGATGTGTATCATGACGGAATGGAAATTGTCCACAGCATTCGGAGAGTTGAGTGGAAAGATGATCTGCATATCATCAGCGTAGTTGTACACTGTGATGTCCCAATTTTGGAGTGAGTGGATCAGTGAGTGGATCAGGGGCCGAAGGTAGAGATTGAATAGCAGGGGTGACAGGGAGGAGCCCTGAGGGACTCCACAGGACGTGGGAGTTTTGAGTGCTGTATAGGGGCCCAAGCAGACGGCTTGTGTTCTGCCAGTCAGAAAGGACTGAGTCCACTAGAGGGAAGGACCCTGGATGCCAGCCTGTTCAATACGGTGGAGAAGGATGTTGTGGTCAACCGTGTCGAACGCGGCCGACAGATCCAGGAGTACGAGGGCCTGGGGGGTCCCTGTATCAGCGTTTCTCCTCAGCGTGTCTAGGACTGCCAGAATGACAGCCTCAGTGGAGTGGGCTGGCCTGAAGCCGGCCTGGTTAGGCTCCAGGTGGCAGGAGGTCTCAATGAAGTTGGAGAGACACCGGGTGACGTGCGCCTCCATTATTTTGGAAAAGTATGGCAAGAGTTATATGGGGCGGTAGTTGGAGAGTTCCACCAGGTCCGCGCCAGGTTTCTTCAGGAGAGGCACTAAGATGGCTTCTTTGAAGGTGCTGGGGACAATACCCGTCCTGAGGGAACCATTCAGCAGGGGTAAGATGCAGTCGGGTAAGCTGAGACAGACGTTCTGTAGGACTGAGGGGGGGCAGCAGTCGTTAGGAGAGCCTGATTTTAACCGGGTCGCAAGTTCAGCTAGTGATTTGGGGTTGAGGGTGGGGAAGTGGGTGAAGATCGATGAGTTATTCAGAGGCGTGTCTGGGGGGGAGGGTCTGAGGGGGGGATGGAGTCCTTGATTTTAATGATTTTCTCAATAAAGATAAGATTGAGAGCATCGCAGGTCTCTTGGGTGGGGGTCTGATCTGGGAGAGTTCTGTCGTCTGAGGTGAGTTTGTTCATGATTTTAAAGACGTCCTTTGATTTGTTGTCCGTGGACGAGATTCTGTTTGTAAAGTGTTCCGATTTAGCTGAGGAAATTGCATTTTGTATTCTTTGCGGGCTGTAGTGTATTGCAGTCTGTCTGGTTCGGAGTAATTGCGTCTCCATAACCGTTCCATCTGGCGCGCCTTCAGTTTATGTTTCTTAAGGTCGTCAGAGAACCATCTGTGGGAGTTGTGGTGTCTGGTGGGGGGAAATTTGGTAAGGGGGGCAAATTGGTCGCCTGCCGATTTTAATCAGGTGCCGATGTCACTTTCCATCGTGTCGATATTGGTTAGTGGGTTGAGGGCTGGTCGGGTGACGGATAGGGTCGCGAGAAAACCTCGGGAGTCGTGAGAGCTCCATTTGCGTGAGAGGCTGCCAGCCATCAGAGGGGCGGAGGTCCTGCCAATAACAGTGAGGGTGGTTTCGACTAGGTGGTGATCTGACCAGACACAGGGGGAAACAGATGGCTGGGAGAGTGTTAAGGTTTGGGTCCAGATCTGGTCCATGATGTGGCCCTTGATGTGGGTGGGCAGGGAGATTTGTTGGATAATGTTAAGGCTATTGAGGGCTTCAAAGAGCTCTGTGGCGTGGGGCCCGGCGTTGGCATAGTTGAACCAGTAATTAAGGTCGCCGAAGAAGGATAGTCTGGGATGCGATGTGAGTAGGTCGGACAGCTGTTTGATCAGAGTGACCGCGAAAGATGGCATAAAGTGAGGGGGCCGATATAGGAGAAGGAGTGTTAAGGCTCCTGCGTCTGTTTTTAGGCTGATGATTAAGTTGTCTACTTCCGGGAGGGTAAGGGAAGAGGTAGAGATGAAGTTGAGGCGTTTTGATATTATGGCTGCCACCCCACCCCCAGGGCGATTTCCAAAGCGATCAGCATGGAGGATGTAGTAGTCTGGGGGGAGGGCCGCCAGAATGTCAGGGAGAGAATCTGTAGTCAGCCAGGTTTCTGTGAGCAGGAGTACATCTGGTTTCTCATTAGAGAGAAGGATATATATGTCGGCTTGGTGTTTCACCAGGGAGCGGGTGTTCAGATATAACACCCGGATGGAGGTGTCGCTCCTGACCGGTTTAGCGGGGGGGAGTGCTCCAACTGGGGGGGCGTAGGTATGAGCGCGCGAGGCCGGCTGTGGTGATGCTTCTGATGGTGTTGGGAGAGGGTGAGAGGTGGGGGAGTTGTAGTTCTCTGAGGGAGTCGGCTGAGTATGAGATGAAATGGCCGGCTTGGCTGGCCCCTGGGCCCGGCCTGGCGGCCACATCTGTGAGTCCACATCTCTCAGGGCATGCACACACCGAGGGTGGTAGGAGTGGTGAACTGGGCCACTAAAAGTGTGTTTCTGGGGTTTAGGTGGCAGTCACAAGAACATTCTACCCATGTCTGAATTTCAGTGTTCGGCGCGACACCCTCATTCGCCCTAGCACATGCTTTCCCTGGGGTCACTTTCAGAAACCCAATATTGAAATTGAGAGATGGTATTACATCCTTGGATTTAGGTTTCTCCATCCATAATTGAGGAATCAATGCCATTAATATTCTTTCCTCAAGGTTGTACTGCAATTATATGCGGCTAGGTTTTTGCTGGAGGTAAACTGTCATAATTTTTCTGTTCCGTGACGCATTGTTGAAATAAACAATATGGGAGGACTTGAACAGTACCCTATACTGAGACCCAATACATAAAAAGGTACCGTATGTTTATTCTAATTATTTTAAAAGTTGAGCACACGTGTTAGCTAATCCACTTTTTCAGGCAATTGAAATAGGATATTATCTGAACGATCTGGAGGTAAATATGGACATTTATCCCGGGAAACGTTGCTGATGGCCCCTTATTCAACATTCTCCTTGCTAATAAGTCATAAGAGCGTTCTATTTATTCTAAGCTTAACAGGCTTATAAAGCTGGTAAGTGCAATTTGGGAATACCGAGCTAATAGCAGTCATACTTCACCCCTCCTGACCATCCAACCTCATTTCATGAAGTTGCCATTTGCCTTAAACTTACATTAGAGGCATAACTCCAAAAGGGGTCATTTTTAGAGGCATTCCATAGCCTTGAACGATGACTCTACTCAACAGTTTTTCTCCTCACGCTGCTGTATTTTACAAGGAGTCTGTATATTCTTATACAATCCATAAGGTTATGGACCATAGGAATGTTTGAATGCTATTCACATCAACCATGCTTTTGTCATACAAAGATAGAAATGAAAGTAACTTTCTGTGCAACGACTCAAAGTCAGAATGAAGGACAACCTTCAAAATAATGTATTGTACAGATAGCAGCCTAGATTTTATATACTGACAAAGAAAGCGTCTGCACATTTTTTTTTATATCGAAACAGTGTAAACATTTTGTACTTTAGTTGATCTAGAATTTTTCAATTTCAAAATGAGGTTACCACGCAGGTTGCACACCGTGATCAGAGCGTATTTTTGCAATCCTTTTCCCAGGCAGCTGGGAACAAAAGTCCTATCACGCACCTTCAGCACTCCCCCGTTATCTCTGCATCAGTGTGTGTCTGTACATGGCAGGCGAGTCCCACAGGCATTAGCCTCTAATTTACCCGTCACTTTCTCCCTACACAATCAGACATGACAGAAGAATTCCACCCCCAACCACAGCCCGGCCCAGACGTCCTCCCTGTCCTCCTTTCCTCGTGGAGCGAACTGTTGTATCCCCCAGACCCTCGGCACACCCCTCTTCCAATACACAGCTGTCACATTAGCTGAACTCAACTCCATTACAGTGACTGCCCTGCACAGAATTGTACCTTTCAGTCGCCCTGTCCAACTCATATCTTCATGTTACGATAAAAAGCCGTAATAACATTCAGCTTTCAGTAGGTTTAAACTACACCGAAGATCGATGAGTGAATTCGTATTTTCTAAGACAGCTTGTATATTCAATACAAAGATGTAGATTGCAATGCTGATTTTTTATAAACAGATTGAAAACATGTTGTTCATTTTGTTAGTAAAAATACTGCACGGGGAACCTTGAGACTGACGTTGTGAACATTAAGCTTGAACCATAAGAAACAAATACAAATTGCCGGATTGTTTATTCTGTTGACGGGAGATTTTCATGGGCACTCTGCCACCACCAGCGCCACCGTGATGAAAAAAATGTCACATTTTCCAAGCTGCCCTTTCCTACTGCCTTCATCAATATTGCTCATAACAAAAAAATTGGCCTGTATTTCCTTCTTATTTACTCCACTTGCTTTAACGTCAGAAAAATGCGCCCCACTATCAAACACAAATGCCACAAATGGCAAGACAGATTAATTTAGATATATTTAAATACTATTCGGCATATAAATTTCAATTGAAATGACATATTTGGCCTTTTACTCCACATAATTCAACACTTGCCAGTATAACATTTAGATCGCTTGCTGTAAAGTGCTTTGGAGTGCAGTGGTATTTTAGCACTGCTAAGGGAAATATAGTGTATTGGAACAAGAGATAAATGTACACATTTTTCTGCATTTACCAAAATACTGCTTCCATAATGCGGCTTTAGAAAGCATCCCTCGATAGGGTTGAAAAGGTACAGTGATGTATTTATCTTATGCAAAATGACGCTACAGTTTGGTAGATTAGGAAGGAGGCTTTCATTGCAGGCACACACGCTTGACTCATTTGTCCTATCTCTATGTTTGTCACACTAACGGTTCTGCCCCCAACCCAGCAGTACGACAACACTCTCAAGGGCTATCATGTTATTCACACTTAAACTGTCTCTCTGAATGAGGAACTCTATGCATCTTGCCTGTTTTCACTTTTTAGATATGGGCACGATAGCCCTTGGGTCACAAACCTTTCCCTCTTCTGGTTGTTTCTCCATTTCTCTTAGCAATACTGTGGTATACGCTCGTGCATTATTGACGCCATTCAAATAAAATATTACTTTCCTTCTTGATTTGGGATGTATTTGTAATATCGCCCAAAAATGTCATGTCCTATATTTATGTTGGATGCTGCAGCAGTGACCCACTTCAGGCTTCTGCCAGTCAAATGCCGAAGGGGTCAGCTTGAGCCAAGAAGACTGAAGCCTGAGGAGGATTGCAAGTTAGATGTACCTAGGGCACATGAACATCATTATTGGGTCGCCAGGGGTCACAGCTATGTATGAGTGTCCTTTCAAAGCCTATGGCCTGCTAGCAGATTTATGTAAAATACTGCTTTTCAAAATACTGTTTGACCCCATTTTTAAAATGAGATTTTTAGGGAGAGAACCTCCAAAAACAAGGGGAGTCTGGCTCGCTACAATTCTGGGTAAGTATTGTGTCTCACCACTTTTAATGGTCATGTCAGTACCCTAATATGGGTGGTATTTAACATGGACATGTGTCTGTGTTGTTTTATATTGGACATGAAGTTATTATGGAACTTCAGTTTTGTCAATTATGGTGATGTCTGGTTAAGGTCTTGTAACACCACTTCCTGTGGACATTTAGGGTCAAAAGTCATATGATTTGACGTCTTGTGATGTCATGAGGGTCAAGGGGAGTGTGATGTCACCTTCCTTACCCCTGGCATTTTGGTGAATTGACAACCAAGGGATTCCCGCCATTTTGTATCCTGCATAGACAAGGAGCAGCCAAACCAGGAATGAGACACGATTGGTCCGGTCTCGTATTTAGAGGCTCCCTTGCCCTGGTTTGGATACTATTGTGCTCCTAAACCCTTCATTTTCCTTACTTGCTTTGATTCCAAAAGCATAGGTACTGCTTAACAGACTACTTTGTGGACCACACAAAACTGTTATGCTTTCAAGACAAACAAATTAATTCTTTGTCCTGAAGATGATGCCATGTATCTGTGTGTAGGCATCGAAACGCCGTCGACATAGTAGCATCATATGTACCCTACAAATAGAAAATTGTTCACAATGATGCTTTGTACTTTACCATTGTCTGTTCACTGAGATACTAGCACAGACCGCCTTTGTTGCGTCAAGTTTACCCCCCTGTTTTGTCTTGTCCCCTGTGGGTTACTGGTTGTACCCACCTTGTAAAAAAACCTTTTATGTTTTCCATATCTCTTAAAATAAAAACCTGTCCTGCTGGACAAAGGTCATACTGACTATTGAGTGTATGTCCATCAATTCTGCCTAATCCCTGAACTACTAGGGACCACTGTCTTTTGAAATACCGACCAGAGTCAGTCAGGGCAATCCTCACCACATGGAGACCAGCGGCGTTATATATTTCCGCTCGGACATTTTTGGAAGAATATTTTGTGGACATGTATTTTATATAATCCGTTGTCCAATTTGTTATGTGGTGCACCTGTGCTAGTGATAAAAGATTGATTTTTACATTCCGATTGCTGCATTACAGGTGGAGCATAGGCCCATGACTGAGCTGAGGGACACTTTGGTAAATATTTGTGCTATACTCCCCCTACAGTGGTGCATGTGTTTGATAGTGGAAGTTCAGGGAAGGGGCTCCAGGGTAATTTGCAATGTTCTCTTTGTTCTCCGTACCTCCTCCTTTCTTGCCATGTACTTCCCACCATTTTGTGAAAGCTGTATGTGTCTCATAGGTGGTCAATTTGCCTTTGTTCTCTATGCCGCCTCGTTCCTTACAGTGTGCTTGTCTACTATTTTGTAAGATCAGTGCGTGTTTTAGAGGTGGCCATGGAGAAGAGTCATTGAAAGTAAGTCAGCTATGTAACTGTACCAAACACTGCAGAAGACTGTGTAACCTTTTTTCTCAACTGAGACAGAGTGTTTCGTTGTTTCTAGAATGAATCGTAAAGAGACTGATCACTGCTACTAAAAAGGATGACCACACCGAGTGAACAAAACGCCATGAGTCTCTACCTCTATTCATTATATTAGTCACAACACTCAAACGTAAGTGGTTTTGCAACTTCACATAATAGAGGTGCTATCCCATGCTCCTCGATTGGTGTGCACAGTCTTCATTACATTATCTGTATTACAGACAGAGTCATTTGTAACTCTTTTGAATTCTGCATGTGTGCCCATACCAAGGAAAGAAAACACATAATCATGTACCTGAATACAAATTCTACATATGTTTTTAGGAGAGTCTAGAAAGCGATTCTTAAACATTCCCCCATTTTTCTTTATAGATTGTATCCAGTCTAAGGCCTGAAGAGAATCCCTACAATTACAACGGGACTCGAAACGCGTCTGCACCACATACCACGAGGAATATGTATCTAATTTATTTCGCCCTATGTAGGAAATAGTACAAATGTTTACCACCTACTAAGCTTAGTAATATTTCCCTTTAGTTTAGCAGCACCGTAATATTGACAAAGAATTTTGTTTGAAAAACCGTCTTAGGTTGCTGCTCGTTTGAAATACAAGACTGGCTCAATAATGTTAGTTATTCATTGTTTATGTGCACAACAGTGCTGTTTTATGTTTGACATGTCAATTTTAATGTATGTTGACTGACAGGAAATCTGAGGTTTTTTCCTTGGTCTGGCTTGAAAAGTAAATGAGCTGTATCTCAAAAAGATGAAATCGATAAGTAAATAAACACTTAAGACCATTTAATTCATTTAATGGCCTTAGTCTGTTACATTTTTTTAACCACATCCCTGCTGATGATATCCCTCTCCTATGCTGGGCCATAATAAAAACGGGTGTGGTCATGACGAGCTCAGCTCGTCATGAGCACAGGAGCACTGTGCCTCATGACGAGCTGAGCTCGTCATCAGCATCGAAGGGGTTAATAGCAATCTAAAAGTGATGGTTAGTTTATTGTTGTTGTTGAATCTTTTGAGGCTCTTTCTAGCCGTCCTGGGCCTAACCCCCTTTGTAATCACACTTTCTAAAAGTGGCATTTTCAAATATACAATTAAAAAAACACCTTTTCTAAAAGAGGTGTTAGTAAATTCTGAGTTTAGAGAGCCTAAACTACATTTCTCCATCTTGTCTCATTGGAGAAATACACTTATAAGATGTTACAGTGCAGCTCCCATGCTATCCTAGGTGACAGACAGCCTTTCAATAGTGGAAAACAAAATTCACAGTATTTCACTATCAGGGCATTTAAAACACACCAGTACATGTCCTACCTTTCACATATAATTTACCCTGCCATGGAGGTACCTTGGACCTACCTTAGGGGTGCCTTACATGTAAGAAAATTAAAGGTTGGGGCCTGGCAAGTGGGTGCACCTGCCAGGACAACATGGCAGTTCCAAACTAGTAGCAGCAGGTCTGAGACACATTTACAGGGCTTCTCCTGTGGGTGGTACAATCAGTGTTGTAAGCCTACGAGTAGCATTTGATTTACAGGCCCTGGAACACTCAGTGCTCTTTACTAGGGATTTACCAGTAAATCAAATATGCCAATCATGGATAACTAATCATATTTATAAGTGACACAGATAGAACCTGCAAGTTAGCACTGATTAGCAGTGGTAAAAAGCCCAGAGTCCTAAAGCCAACAAAACAGGTCTGGAAAAATGGGAGGAAGAAGCAAAAATGTTTGACAATAACAGTGCGAAAAGGGGCCATTGCAACAGGAACCCACAGATATTTTTGCTCATTTTGCTCTACTTTTGTGAACACATGGTGCTTGTGGAGAGGCTATAGTACCCTGTATCCATAGCTACTATTATTTGACATTATTTGAAACAAAATTTGCTAGCCTTCCCCTAGCTTCTGAGAGGGAACAGGGACACCAAGTACTCAGCATATAGCTTTTCACTAACTGTGGTCTAACTAGCGACCTGTTTAACAAAATAATTAATTTAAACATGGTTATATTATTGTTATGATAATGACTGACACTGCATTCACTAGAAAGGCAAAGTCAGGATGTTTTTATTCCCTGCAGTTAGACAAGGCTAATGCTGAGACAGAGAGAAGTCTCTGATTTAGCTGACACCGAGGTCACGAGTCATATCTGCCAAGTCTTACTGCTTGTGCTTCTGACCAACAAGGAGAGAAGAAAAAAAAAGCTACTATGCAGATGGCAGCCAGTAAAGAGTAGAAGTCTGTCACTGCCAGTGGCACCAAGCCCTCATCCTTTTTTCACCAGGGTGCACAATACTGTGTACTTTCTGAAATCCTCTTCTGGGCAAGAAGGCATTGGGATCAATATGGGTATCTCTCCCACCAAAACCACAGCAAATATCTACCAGTGCTGTGGTGACCACAGTTGTGGCTGAGACCAATGAGTACAAAATAGGGTTGTCACAGTAAGCCAAATCGTCCAAGGGAATTTACTAGCGACAAAAGTCTGCCGCACCTGATCTTCCTGAATGAGATGCAGAACAAGAACATGAGCCTGCTGCACAGCATGATGTGGGCACATCATCATCACCACTTCTGAGAGAAAAAATGATCATGCCACCATATTGCCAGAACCCCCATTTACACAAAGGAGACATGGCTTGAACCCTCAAGTCCCACCACAGAAGATAGGAGAAAATGTAGTTCATGTCAAGGGGTGCTCACCAACTCCTGCTTCTCAAAAACTCCAAACCAAGGGCAACAGCGTCTATTGCAGTCACAGCCCACCCTAACGAAAAGTAAACACATCCGTTAACAACCACTCCTGGCTTTGGCTCTGGTGGGTTGAAATAATTGTTTGTTAAATTAAAGAAAAGTAAATAAAATAAAGATGATTTATGAGTACCGGGCACAGTGTGGTGGAGGCAGTGACATCACTCTGCCTGACATTGAACCTAGTCTACTTTGGTTGATCTGAAAAGATCTACAGTAGTAAGCAGCTGTAAAAATGTACAGGCAAGCAGATCTACTGCTTCTGTAACCAATCCAATCCTCTCCCTTTAGGCTCCATCCTATTAAGAGTTGCCTGTCCTTCAAATCAGTTATAATTGCAAATGATTCTGCTCCTCTCTTCCCTTCATACATTTTCACTATCATCACACTAAAGCTATCTGCAAAGTCACACAGTTTGCACCTGACAAAGATGGAACCTGTTCAGCGATGGAGGAGTCAAGGAGGAGCCCCACTACCTTTAGGATCCTCACTCTTTCATCCTCACTTCCTACCCATCCACCTAAGCTTAAACATATGTGGCTTCCATGTTGCCTCCTGTCACTTTAGGTGCCCCCACAGATGGCTGAAATTGTTTGTTTAAATCCCAGTACAGGCAAGGCTTGATGCCTACTCCTGACTCCCCTTCTTACATGATCTTTTATTGTCTCTCCATGGGAAGCACTCCCCACCGACACAGTCTAAAGATATTTAATTTCATTGATATGTTATTTTAATATATATAGAAAAATAATTGCCTTCTTTTTTATGTGTACATTACCCCATTTATATATTTGAATGTTTTACTGTATAAAATAACATAAGTGAATTACTTGCATAAACATTATATATTAAGTTTTGTTAATGCCTTTATTTGGGGAATATTAAACCCCTGTTTTATTTTGGAAGTCTGTATTCTGGCTTTGATATTTTGATGAAACACACAAAAGGTGACAGAATAAATGCTTGCAATTTGTCTAATCACTGGCAATCCCTTGATTAGCATCCCAACCCATCTTTCTTTCGCTCACCATGTTACCTCAGTTTGGACCCAGTCACATGCAAATCAGCCTTGCCCCTGCTCTTCATGGGAGCATTCCAGCCTGAAATGCCTGGCCGGGTGCTTCACGAACCGAAACACAAGCATCCAGGAGCAGTTTCGCCCTACTTATGGGCTTATCAGCTGGGCACGGTTTGGTTCCACTGACATGGTGAGCATGAGACCCACATCTGGGAATACCCATGTCACTTAGGGTGGTGCATGAAATGGTATGATATTTTGGTTGACCAATATTTAAAACTTGATAGTCAGGGAGTATACCTGCAAAGTAAAGGGATACTGTATGGCCACAAAAACTCCAAATTATCGACCTATTATTCCAGAAACTGAATATAGGTTAACTCTGATCGAATTGGACATTGCTACTACCTCTTTATTAGTTATTGTCCTGGATGCAATTAGCAAAGTTTCACCATATTTGTCAACTGAATTCTGTCTATGAAATCACATACTTTGCTGACAGAAATATGTTCCTGGGTGATGACTGCTGCTTATTATGGGACTTAATAATAGTAGACTGGGTAGCGCCAAAAGCCAAAGGATAAGCAACGGATTATTAGAACCAGGGGTGGGTTTAACTCCCTAATTGTGCATTGCATAATCACACAGAATATCCTAAGAATTCTGTGAGATTGCTCTTGAATTACTCATGAAGGGTAGTTCTGCATTTAGCTCTTTGCTATTTCTTACCACAAAAATTCCACCTCGTGTTAACAATGGATTTGAGGATGCATTTTGCACTAAAAAATAGAGGTACATGCATAGAACATGAATAGCAAGTGCAAGCAGCTGCTTTTGCTAGCTGAATGTGCTCTTGGGGTAGGATTTTTCCCCAACTTGCTTCCTGCAGTTAGCGCTATTTTCATAGCTCAAAATGCACCTTATCATCCAAAAGGGGTGCAAGGATGCATCTTGCACTAAAAAACAGTGCTAAATGCAGCAGAACATGAATAGCAAGCACAAGCAGCCACTCACATTCAATAAATGTGATTTTGCAGTCAGATTCCCCCCAAAGATACTCTTAATTACGCAAGGTGGAGCAATGGCATAGTTATCGGTAATTCCACATCAAAGAGTGACACAGAATTACCAAAATTACTCAGTTTACCGGCCTAATTTGAATGCTCTAGAAGTGAAATCTCAATAAGAATGAATTCACATTCTTTTCTATCAGTTCTACAACAATATTTAATTTACTTTAGTGACCAAGTTTTTCACTTTAAACCTTCAGATAGCTAAGACCATGTAAGACACTACCTTTCCACAGAGTAAGGTGAATCATACTGGACCTGAGTCTCCAGACCCCATAACGGAATGAAGTGGTTTATAAAGCCAATTAGAAGTACTTCTAGTACTATGTATAGCTCAGTTCACTACTAAAAATGTTTTACCTGCACCTACTGTATAGGGTAATGTCCATCTTAGGTGACACATTTATTTTCCCCTAAATTGATGTGGTTGTAATGTGTGGAGTTTGCAGCATCAGGCAGGTGGTGTCTCACGGGTCCACCAGCACAGACGTGATTGAATTGATTGTGATTTAGTTGCCGGTTCACTGAACCTTTCTTGCATGACTACCTAAGGGACCCACAACAATCTCTTATTCATCCTTGAACACAGGATGGCTTTTTCTGTCCGGTATTGCAATGCTTTACTACCTTCTTCCATAATAGCTCACATAAATTCAAACTGAAGCAGTCCCTATCCCAGCCCTCCGCAGTTTCTATGGGGGTTCCACAGGGATCGGCAGTATCACCAATACTATTCAATTTATTACTAGAACCTTTGGAAAATTCTCTGAACTCCAAGAATATCCTCTTCGATAGGTATGTGGATGACACTCAACTGTATCTGAAAATCACCTCCCCAGCGACTTCATCTCACTGAGCTCTACCCTTTTGGATACTCAAAACTGGCTCACTGACAACCACCTCATGCTCAACATCTCCAAAACAGAATTCCTTCTCATCGCTCTTCCTAATCACACCCCAAGGTCGCCCACTAGCTGAAATATCATACTGCTTTCAATTGCACACCCCACATTATCGACTCTGTGAAATCCCTCAAAATCACACTTGATAAGCACTTGAGCATGCAGAACCATATTAGCAATGGGCCTAAACACCAGACGAATACATTAAAGAACCTAAATCCTTTCCTTCCACAAGAGGACTTCAAGATGGCGGTGCAAACTCTGGTACTGTCTAGGCAAGACTATGGTAGTCCCACGCTCTGTGGATTTCCCAAATATAACTTGACCCCACTAAAAGCGTACACTAATGCAGCAGCTAGACTGATCACTGGTTCAAAAAGAAACAAGTACATATTCCCTGCTCTCAAATCCCTAAACTGGCAGCCATATGAGGCAAGAATACAGCTAAAGATAGCCTGCATGACTTACAAGGCCGTACATCCCAAGATTCCCAAGTAACTCGCTCAAAAACTAGAACTATCTGGAGGTTGCAGACAGTCAAGAAGTGCAAGTTCAATGCTCTTAAAACCACAGATCTTCCACAAAATGAGAATGAGTCGCAGAGCTTTCTCAGGAGCTGCACTAAGGATCTGGAACTTTCTTCCACCGGAAGTCCGACAAATTTCCTCCATGACTACCTTCAAAAAGGAAGTTTAAAAAATCCTAATGGCTAAGTTCTTGCCATAAAACAGCTATGGCTCATTGAAAGCCACTTTATTGACTATTAGATTGTTGGATACCCTTGAATCCCAGCATTTGCCTGCCATGCTCACTTGTGTAGCGAATATTATTGAACATTCTTCTCCATGGTCTGTATCCCCTTAACATAACTATGTTGCAGGACTATCTTGGTGTTTTATGCATATTCTTGTAATATCTATCCAAATTGTAAAGAGCTCTGATACCTGCCCAGGCTACGTTCCTGCTATATAAAACTTCAAATAAATTAGGCCACAGGTAAGCCCACAGTCTGCATAGCATTTTGCGATTTTTGCAAGATAGCAGAATCCACTGGGGGCCTGGAAGACCCCTCCTCAGGTCTAACTCTGCCCACCCAAAACTGGTGTATTCCCTTTGAGAATTCAATCAATCAATCAATCAACAAAATTTGTATAGCGCGCTGCTCAACCGTAAGGGTCTCAAGGTGCTGAGGGGGGGGGGGGGGTCGCTACTGCTCGAACAGCCAGTTCTTGAGTTGTTTCCTGAAGGAGAGATGATCCAGGGTCAGCCGTAGGTGAGTGGGGAGGGAGTTCCATGTCTTGGCTGCCAGGTAGGAGAAGGATCTTCCTCCGACTGTGGATTTCCAAATACGTGGGACGGAGGCGAGAGCGAGGCTGGTGGATCGGAGCTGGCGGGTGGGTGTGTAGAATGTGAGGCGACTGTTGAGGTATTTTGGGCCCGTGACGTGGAGAGCCTTGTGTGCGTGGGTGAGGAGTCTGAACGTGATCCTCTTGTTGACGGGGAGCCAGTGCAGGTCTTTCAGGTGGGCAGAGATGTGGTTGTGGTGAGGGATGTCCAGGATGAGACGTGCTGAGGCGTTCTGAATGCGCTGGAGTCTTTCCTGGAGTTTTGCTGTGGTTCCAGCATAGAGAGTGTTCCCGTAGTCCAGATGGCTGGTGACTAGGGCCTGGGTGACCGATTTCCTGGTTTCGGTGGGGATCCATCGGAGGATCTTTCGGAGCATACGCAGGGTGTTGAAGCAGGATGACGAGACGGCGTTGACTTGCTTGGTCATCGTGAGGGAGGAGTCCAGGATGAAGCCCAGGTTGCGTGCGTGGTCCGTTGGCCCACGGCAGGGGGCCACCAGGAGTCGTCCCAGGCAGAGGGAGATGGTCCGAGGATGATGACTTCTGTCTTGTCTGAGTTCAGTTTCAGACGGCTTTCATTCCTTCCTGGAGGTTGGCTCTGGTGGTGGCGGGGTCGTTGGTGAGGGAGAGAATCAGCTGGGTGTCGTCGGCGTAGGAGATGATGTTGAGGTTGTGTTGGCGAGCGATGGCTGCGAGAGGGCTCATGTAGACATTGAAGAGGGTGGGGCTGAGTGAACGCCGCATATGACTTCGGCGGCCGCGGATCGGAACAGGGGGAGGCAGACTCTCTGGGTTCCTCCGGCAAAGAACGAGCTGATCCACTCCAGTGCCGCTCCTTGGATTCTAGCATTGCTGAGGCGCTGTATCAGGGTGCGGTGGCATATGGTGTCCAAGGCTGCTGAGAGGTCTAGGAGGACGAGGGCATCAGTTTCCCCGTTGTCGAGCAGGGACCTGATGTCGTCAGTGGCTGCGCTGAGGGCGGTATCAGTGCTGTGGTTTGCTCGGCAACCGGACTGCGAGGGGTCGAGGGATTCATTGGTCATGAGGAAGGCGGAGAGTTGTATGTTGACCGTCTTCTCGATGACTTTGGCTGGAAAGAGGAGAAGCGAGATGGGGCGGAAGTTCTTGAGGTCCATGGGCACCGCAGTGGGTTTGTTCAGGAGGGCGCTCAGCTCGGCATGTTTCCAGCTCTCCAGGAAGGTGGCGGATGCGAAGGAGCTGTTGATGATGTTCGGGAGTTGGAGTGCGATGTTGGAGTCGGCTTTGTTGAAGATGTGATGTGGGCAGGGGTCGGTAGGGGAGCCAGAGTGAATGGTGTTCATCAGGCGGGTGGTGTCTTCGGTGCTGACAGGGGTCTAGGTGCAAAGGGTGGTGGTGGGGGGCTCTGGTTCGGTGGTTGGGTGCATGGTCAGCGCACCGAAGCTGTTGTGTATGTCGGCGATCTTGCGGTGGATGAACGAGGTGAGTGAGTCGCAGAGGTCTTGCGAGGGTGTGATGTCGTTGTTGCAGGCACTGGGGTTGGAGAGCTCTGTGACAATACTGAAGAGTTCCTTGCTGTTGTGGGTGTTGTTGTCTAGTCGTTCTTTGAATGTTGTCTTCTTGGTGGTGCGGATCAGCTGGTGGTGTTTGTGAGTGGCGTTCTTGAAGGCTGTCATGTTTTCTGCTGTCTGGTCGTAGCGCCAGGCTTTCTCGAGGGTGCGGCAGGTTTTCTTGGAGTTTTTGAGGTCGTTGGTAAACCACAAGGCTGTCCTGTTGCCGGATCTGCTGGGAGGATTCTTCAGTGGTGCGAGTTCGTCGGCGCAGTTGGTGAGCCACTGTGTGATGTTGCGGGCTGCTTCGTTGGGGTCCGTTGTGTTGGTGGGCGGGTTTTGGCTGAGGACGGTGGTGAGCTGGACGGCGGTGATCTTGCTTCAGCTTCTGCGGGGAACCTGTTGCGGGTGGTGGTGGGTCGTGGTTCTCCTGAAGTTGAAGTGTGATCTGTCCAGTGAAGTCCGGTGGAGTGGCTGAAGGAGATGTGCTTGCTGGAGGAGAAGATGGGGTCAAGCGTGTGTCCGGCGTAATGGGTGGGGGTGTTTACCAGTTGCTTGAGTCCAAGGTTGGCGAGGTTGTCCAGCAGGGCAACGGTGTTGCAGTCCTTGTTGTTCTCCAGGTGGAAGTTGAGGTCCCCTAGGAGGATGTAGTCTGTAGAGATGAGGGCGTGCGGACTGACGAAGTCTGCGATGGCTTCGCTGAATTGTGTGCGTGGTCCCGGGGGTCTGTAGATCAGGGTGCCTCTGAGGGTGTTCTTGGGGTCGGTGTGTATCTGGAAGTGGAGGTGCTCGGTGGCGGTCAGAGTGTCATCGGAGTTGGCCGTGATGCGGATGGTGCTTCTGTGGACGATGGCGATGCCTCCTCCGGTTTAGTTGACGCGGTCCCTCCGGGTGATCTTGTAGTCTTCCGGGATGGCTATGGCGATGTCGGGGGCTGAGGAGGCGTTCATCCATGTTTCTGTGAGGAAGGCGACGTCTGGTGATGTTGTGTCGAGTAGGTTCCAGAGTAGCAGGTGTTGAGCAGGATGCACTTGAGGTGGTTGTTGCTGGAGCTCGGCTTGGCGGGTGCGGTGCAGGTTCGGAGGCAGGTGTATTGGCAGGCTTGGCAGGTGAAGGGTCCCTGGGTGCGTTTCGGGGTGGCTCGGTAGCAGGGGGGGTTCCGGCCGGCGTTGAGTGCGAGGAGGGTGGGGCGTCGTAAGTTCATCGGGTGCACTGGCATCCTCGAGGACCAGGGTTCCTGTCGCTGGGCGCGGTCCAGGCGCGGACGGGCATAGATGGGCTTGCCTTTGGCATGCCCGCTGCGCACGTCCACTGCGCTTCCGTATGGCGACCTCCATAAATGGCGAAGTGTGAGGGAGGAGAAGCTGGGAGGCGGGAGCGGGGTGGCCAATGGACGGGATTCAGAAGAAAAGGGGGCGGGCCGCAGGAGAGCAGCGGCAGGGAGCGGGGAGGGGGAGAAGCGGTGACAAACATCCACAGGTACACGGGGACGGCAAAATTACAGGGACACAGCTAAAACAAGAGACTGGCAAAAATACAGGGGCACAAGCTAAGGCAGAACAAAGAAACAGGCACAAGTCACTACGCAAACAATCCAGGCACTCAGCTGGAGCGAGGCAGCAGCGGAGGGGTCAGGGGTCCTGGCACTCACGGGAGGGGGGAGCCGCACGGTGTGTGGAGCGACCGGCCCTGCAAGCAGGGACAAGGTCAATTCAAAGGGTCCTCTAGTGACACTGTGCCAGAGTTCTGCCAGCTCTCCCTTTGTTTCACTGAGAAAACAATGCCCCGGCTTGTTTCAGAGTTGCAGCTAGTCCCCTTATACAGATTTCTCCCCTGCTCGCATCCTCGCTCATCCTAATCCTACCAAATTAGACTAGTTTTCTGGGAGAGACTTTCAACTGTTAGTTGACCAGCAGTGTACTTAAGCCAAGCAGAGTCGTTCAGACCCTCAATCTCATTAGTGCTTGCCGAAGAAAAGACTATAATATTCAAATTACATAATCAGACACACAGAGGAGCAACACGAATATTTGATATACCTTTGAAACCCAGGGAAACATAGGAAAAACTGCATCAGTAGCTTCTCTAGGTTGAGACAACCCAATATTAAAAAAATGACGGACTTACATTTTAGTCAAGAAGAAAGAGGACATTTCAGATTTCAAATGAAATGATGTCCTAAACAGGCCATAACCAATGTATTCTCAGTCCCATCTGTGATAGGGTTACTCTGTCCAGGGCTGGCTTTAAGGCAGTGCGACTGGTGCGGTCGCACTGGGCGCCGACCTGTTTAGGGGGGCTCTGTGTTTAGCAATGTCTTCTGATGGAAGAGATAAGGAAATCTTTTGCACGTGGTTGGGAGAGAATCCGAAAAAGTTGTCATGGGATGTGGGGGTGCCAAAAGTGATTGTTGCAAAGGGAGCCATCTGCGCTAAAGCCGGCTGTGACTGTCCAAATTCCGGGCTCTCGCTTCAATAAGCCTGTAAACATGCTCATGTGCAACCAGCTCAAGACCATTTACCCTAGCTGCACAGTGGCAGACCTTGTTTTAAAAGGTGGCCACTAGCGATTACAGCTCAAGTCCATTTCAACAGAAGATTACAGAGAGTGAGTCTTCCTTAGGGGTTCTCACTCACAGTAGAGATCCAGAAACAAGAACATCCGACAATCAAAACTGGAAGAGCGAGTGTTCCGGTGAGAATCCACTTCCTCACATATACATTTACAGGTAGGATGATAGTTATCAAGCAGCGCATATGACTCCATCCTTCAGGTGCACAGCTACCACTGTCCACCAAAAGGTGCTACTACCTTGTGCTGTATGAGGGAAGTCGCTGTACAGTTGTATGATGTGTTGTCACCTGGCATTTTAGATTAGCGCCAGCTGTGAGGATTGAAAAAATAATGTCGAACGGTTCTTATGGAAGAGATAGTACATATGCGGTCAACTACCAAGTACTTGTGGGACATCGTATAGAAAGTAAAAGTGCCATGCTTATACATTGTGTAGGTTATCTTGACGTCCTTTCTGGCTTTCTAGAGTTAGGCCCTAGCTGCAAGTCTTTACAATCAGCGAGCCCGCATTGAAAGTCCAACAAGATTGTTCTATAGACTAGAAATACCTCACTCATGCAAATTATAACATTCCAGTAGTGAATTGTTCTTTCAGTTTACTTGTTGCCAGATTTACCACTACGAGGAAATCTGGGGGCTTATTTATGAGCCCTTGCGTCAGTTTTACGCCGCTGGTGCGTCACTTTTTGTGACGCACCAGCGGAGTAAAATATGTGCCTTGTTGCACCATATTTACAGAGTGACGCATCTAGGTAGATGCGTCACTTTGTACACCTCTGCGCTACATTATACCTGCGTCAGGTATAATGTATGCAGAGGGGGCGTTCCCCCGCAAAAAGCCTCGTAATAGTGACGCAGTGAAATCTATGAGATTTCACTGCGTCACTTTTAGGATGCTGTTGCGTCAAAATCTTGCGCCTGCCTCACAGCAGGCATAAGACTGACGCAAGCCCTTTCACATGGGGCTTTCCCCATTTGAAAGGACGCATTGCTGTAGTTGCGTCACTTTTGTGACACACTCCAGCTATGCGTCACTTTTGCACTTACAGATACATCAGAAATACTGACGGATCTGTAACTCCTTGCGACATGATGCGTCATACATTAAATATGACGCATCAGGTATGTCTCAAGGAGGGAGGAGTGAAAAGTAACGAATCGGTGTTTTCACGCAGCGATGCGTCATTTCTCATAAATGAGGCCCATGGTGTTTCCTACATTAGTATGCATTCAAAAGACTATTTCTGTGACAAATCTGCATCCAATATACATCCTTCACGATCATTAAACAAGGCCGCAGTGTGCACCATTGCTAACTACTATTGTTTTGTTGATGTGCACAAAAAGGAGAGCAATTTTTTGACATAGGGAAACTATTGCATGATTAAAATGCCACTAGAATAATTACAATTACGTTGAATAAAATATGTTTTTTTTCTTTTGGATGTTTTAATATTTTCTGTGTTAATTAATATTTTCTCTTTTCGTACAATTTTCTAGAGCACTTTATCAAGTCCCTTACATAGGCAGTGACACGATGGTGAATTATGTGTAATGTGGCATGCTTTGGTTACGATCCAGTTTTCGCATGGCCACGCATTCACTATTTGCTACGACATTTGGCAGCTAAAGTGAGCAGCTGCACCAACTGCTTCACTGAAAGACAAATTGCATGGCATTCTACTGTGTCAAGTCTATGACTTTGCCCAGATACTAATTCTTGTTGTAAGACAAATTGGATCCATTTGTCAAGAGCAGAAAGATAGCCCTGCTCATGAATGGATATTGTTAATTAAGAAAGGTTTTTCAGTAGCATATTTTTAGGCAGGAAGAGATAACCATCCAACAATACCTGAAAATAAATGACTGTTTTGGGTTTAACAACAACAATCATAATAATAATAATGATAATATTATTATTCACATAATTATTGTAATCAAAAGTAGCCTTATGAAGGAATTCAGCCTTAGTCTTCTGTGGTTTGCAACTTGAATATCAACACCAAGGTATCGATGTGACACAATGTCAAGTACAAACTATTGGAAATTAAAAAGTGACAGGTAAGTGAGTCTAGATTTTCTATTCCTAACTCCACACATATGTACCCTGGTGATTATATATATATATATATGTACCAGCAATTACCTCCTCTGTTCCGAAGTAAGCCAGGACAAGTGCGACGCGTTTCGCCGATAAGGCTTGCTGACGCTCGTCTGAAATACAGTGACGGCCATTTTTAAAGTGCTCAAAACACACCCCCAGTGTATACATATCACCACTATGGTAATGTGGGCTGCCATTTTATACAAGTACTAGTAACACAGCTTCATTGTATGCATATAATACTGGTGTCCTGATAAATCATTGTATCGTATTTGGAACCATTGCTGTAACGTCTGCATGTTGAACGACATAATTGTAAACAAAAGTTTAGTGCTTGTGTCTAATATTCACAAATATGAAAGCCAATTCAGCCAGGCACCAATAAAGTCTGCAAATTATTTAAATGGACACATAGTAAGTCCGATGCAACTAGAGTCTTCCCAATGCCAGACATTAGCACCAAATCGACATTTGCAGTCACGTGTTATCAGTCTACACGTAACCTTGACTTTCATTGGATATTCCACCGCAGGCCTATAATACGCCTAATGCAATTGGGCCCCGCTGCTAGGATACAAGATGTAAACAACGTGCCGGCTATTTCCATATTGATGACTGGTGCAGCCCAAGTGGGCAAGTGCTATCGATATAGATATACTGGCTGAAATATCAGGCGTATATAGTACATATTATTCAAGTCCTTGCCCCAGTGGGCAGTGTTGTACAAAATTATTGCCAGACATAAGCAGGCACATGATTCCCTGAGAGAATCAAAGTTGGTGTCCAATATATCCATAGTCGTGGAATAAGTCTTTGCCCAAGAGGGCAATTACAACTTCATACCATATTGGGCCTTGACCAGGTATGTACACAATGTTCAACACAGTCAATGTTCCTATTCAACAGATTCATTGTATCCAGCAGTTCCCCACATTACCTGTGAAAAAATAATAATTAAACTTTACAAAATAAAACTAATTAAAATACAGACAGCAAAATTACTGATTCATAACATAAAATATACATAATTATTCTTCATACAAATGAACTGACAGTTCTTCACTGGTGTTAAGCCCTAACGGGGTCAGACATTGAAATTCAATTCTGTATTTGGACTCAAGCTTTCTCATAGAGAGTTCATAGTTGCCGCCTCTTATTCCCAGATCAACACAATCAATAACCACCATGCGTAGTTTAGTCTCATCCTGCATGTGGTACTCAAAAAAGTGTCTTGCGACCGGATATTGTCTGTTGAGGTTGCGTATAGCTCTCAGGTGTTCTAACACCCTCTTTTTTGCCTCGTGCTTTGTACTGCCCACATACCACTTATTGCATGGGCATATCAATACATAGACACTGTATGGGGTATTACAGGATAGTCTCTTTCTGATAGTAAATTCTCTGGAAGTTCCTGGTATCAGTAAGTTTTTACAATCTCTACTGTACTTGCAAGCCTTGCATTTCTTGCAACATATGAACCCAACATTTGTAGCATGGTCAGGTTGACTGTTCTCAGTCACGTAATTGTGACTGAGTTCATCCCGTAGGGATTTGCCCTTCCTGAACGTGATCTGAGGATTGTCACCCAGGTACTTCTTGAGATGTTCATCGGTATTCAAAACATGCCACTGTTTTTTAAACACCTTTCTTACATCCTAAGATTGTCCAGAGAAAGTAGTAATAAATCTGATTGTTTCAGATTGAGTTTGGGGCGGTTTGGGAGCTAATAGTTCATCCCTAGTTTTGTTGTTGCTGCGTTCTACAGCTTTGGCAATTACTTTGTTACCATATCCTCTCTGCCTGAACCTCTGGCACATCACAACTTCTTCTTTTTTGTATCCATCTTGAGTACTACAATTGCGCCTGGCGCGTAATAGTTCTCCATAGGGGATACTATAAACAAGACTCTTGGGATGGCAACTCGAAGCCCTCAAAAGACTATTACCTGAAGTGCTTTTTCTGAAGAGTTTAGTGGTCAAGATGTTATTTACCACTTCCACTTCCACATCCAGGAATTCCA
The DNA here is from genome assembly GCF_964263255.1 of Lissotriton vulgaris. NCBI lineage: Eukaryota > Metazoa > Chordata > Amphibia > Caudata > Salamandridae > Lissotriton > Lissotriton vulgaris. The sequence goes on along the minus strand of NC_141696.1, from coordinate 1,073,253,328 downwards.
TCTTAGTCTTACTGATATGTTCTGTTAAGATTAGGTTCAAAGTGTTGACTTTCAGTTTGTCAATGAACCGTTTGGCCGAGTCCACATCGCCATTCCAAATAAAAAAAATATTGTCAATGTATCGCAGCCACAGGGACACATTGTTGAAATCCGCCATCTCTTGGACAACCTGCTCCTCCCACCAGCCCATGAATAAATTTGCGTAGCTGGGGTGAATCAGGTTCCCATGGCTGTGCCCTGTGACTGGTGATACATGACGTCATTAAAGTAAAAGAAATTGTTAGTTAGACAGAAGTCTATCATAGACAGAAGCATTTGGGAGTGTAGTAACAGTGAGATAGACCTGGTGTTCAAATAATTCTTGACCGCTTTCAAACCTTGTTCGTGTTGAATACTGGTGTAGAGGCTCCAAATGGATGCCATTAATAATGCTCAAAAATTGGGTAGTGTCCTTGACATATGATGGTAATGCCATCACAAAAGTTCTCAAATAGTGGTCAATATATTTGGAGGTGTGCTCAAGGAGGGAACCAATGGAGGACACAATTGGGCGACCCGGCGGGTTACACTGATCTTTGTGGAGTTTAGGGAGGAGGTACAGTATTGGGACCTTATATTGACCACTATTTGAGAACTTTTGTGATGGCATTACCATCATATGTCAAGGACACTACCCAATTTTTGAGCATTATTAATGGCATCCATTGGGAGAATAATTTCACACTGGCCACCCTAGATGTCAGCAGCCTCTACACCAGTATTCAACACGAACAACAAGTGTTTTGAGCACTTTAAAAATGGCCGTCACTGTATTTCAGACGAGCGTGAGCAAGCCTTATCGGCGAAACGCGTCGCACTTTTCATCTGCTAAATACATTTCGCAAACACATTCCGGGTGTCCTGGCTTACTTCGGAACAGAGGAGGTACTTGCTGGTACATATTTAAGGCCGGTCGGTGGCCTATCTGGGACCGTTCCACGACAGCCCAAGGTGCGCAAACCGGCACTGGAGGAGAGAAAAAGATATATATATATATATATATATATATATATATATATATATATATATATATATATATATATATATATATATATATATATATATATATATATATATATATATATATATATATATATATATATATATATATATATATATATATTACCTACTGGTGGTCGCCAGTAGATAGGTATAGTTAGGACCTAGTTTCCATAGGAAAAGTAATGTTTGTTTTCCCAATAACTTTGGCGCGGGATGACGAATCTTCGCAAAATTTCCAAAACTTGTGAGGCGCTCTGGTCAGCTCCTATCCTGGAAGTTTCAGGGTGATTCGGTCAGCGGGGGCCGAGAAAAAAGGGGTCCCAAAATGTGTTTTCTCCATGTTAATTTCCATAGGAAACTTTAGACACGGCTACAGCCCGAACTGCTAAAAGGAATTATACCAAATTTGGCAAAAAGGTAGCTCTTGTTTCAGAAAGAACCCTTTTTGTTAAAAGGTGTATATTCGTTCAGTAGATCCTGAGAAATAAAAAAAGAGGTTGAAAAATTAATTTCCCATCAGAAACTTCAGACACGGCTACAGCTGGAACTGCTGAACGGATTCACACCAAATTTGGCAAAAAGGTATTGCTTGCTTCAGAAAGTGCTCTTTCTTTTAAATGGTTTAAATCCGTTCAGAAGTTGCTGAGAAAATCAAAATATAAATGTTTCGATATATAGAGGCGTGGTGGATCCATGCACCCTCCCGACCAGTAGCTTCATTCTAATTGGCTGTCAACAATCCAAACCAGGAAGTGTTGGCAGCAATCTTGTGCCTTGCTAACCGAGGCACAAGAAAACAGGGAAACAAATGCAAAAAACAAGAAAAGGGGGCAGGGTAGAAACACCCTGACACCCTGGGCCTGCTCCAGGGGGTCCCACAAGGACCCCAGGGCCAAAAAAAACAAGTCAGGCAAATTTGCGCTGAATGCGCGAATCTGGACGAGAAAATTTAAAAAACGAACAGCGGGCTGCCGCGCTTTGTTGTATTGAGGCCCCCGGGTGGGCCAGGTCCCAGAGGTACAGAAAAGAATGTGTGGGGGGCCCCTAATCTCCCCACATTGCCTGGGGACCGCCACCCCGGGGCTTGTATTTTAATGGATAGGGGCCTCCAAGGCCTCCCAAACCTTCGGGTCCACCACCCCACGGGGCTTATATTGTTAATTTTATGGGGGCACACAGCCCCCCCGCTGCCCCGAAGACCGCCACCCCCGGGCTTTTAAAAAAAAAACACTACACCTGTATGAGGGGGACTCGAGCCCCCCCACATGCCCCAGGGACCCCCACCTCCCCGGGGCGCTAATATTCAAATTTGGGGCCTAAATGCACCACGGGGCGCATTTGAACATGGTGAAAGGAGGGGGAGGGGTCTGAGGTGACATGGTGCAAACACGCCCAGTGGCGCATTTTAAGTTGGGGGATTAAGTCCCCTTGAATCCTGAGGGTCCCTGGGGTCCAACTAGCCCACCAGGTACCTCCAGTTAGCGCCACAGTGCTGCGTTGCAGAGAGGTGTAAAAAGGGGTGTGGCCTCTGAACACCTCTCTGCAACGCAGCCCCCTGGCTCATACTGGAGGTACCTGGTGGGCTAGTTGACCCACAGGGACCCTCAGCATTCAAGGGGACTTAATCTCCCAACTTACAATGCACAAGGGGGTGCATTTGCAGAGTGGTGGAGAAAGGGGGCATGGCCTTTGTCTACCTCTCATTAATCCCACTGCGTGGGTTACTGGAGGTAAAAGGTAGGCTTGCTGGCCCCTAAAAGACCTCCAGCAGTGAAGGGGCTTCAATCCCCATCCAAGAGCATGCTAGGGAGCGCGTTTGTAGAGTGGTGGGCAAAGTGGGCGTGGCCTGGTACAATGATGCTGTGTGGGACTGGAGGTAATAGTTTATGAAGTTGGCCCCAAGGATGTCCTTGGGGCCAACTACCCCTCTTGCTACCTCCAGTAAGTCCCACACAGTGGGTTTGTTAAGATGTCTTCGGAGGCCATGGCCTCCTTTCTGTACCACTATGCAAACGTGCCTCGTGGCAGTCTACGGGATGGGGATGAAGTCCAATTTAGTCCTGAAGGAGTTTGGGTGCCAAGAATCCCTCCTGGTACATCTTGTAAGTCCTATGCATTGGAATTCCTGAGCGTTCGTTGGACGCCCAACACCCTTTCTCCACCACTTTGCAAACGTGACTACTAGTTAAAGTAGCATATTTCTGCACCTCTGACTTAGAGGTCGTTTTAATCCCCTTGCCCTTTTATATACTTGGGCCTTACAGAGGAGGTCATGCTAATTACAGGGGTACCCCCAACACATAGTGTTCCCTAGTGTATGTAGGTGTTTTTACTCTATTCTAAGTGTCTTTTAACATAGCACTGGCTCTAGGCCTGGTTAGTCAGAGTCAGTTACCACCAGTACCCGTCTGAAAAAGTTGTGGGCACAGGATGATTTTGGAACAAGGCCTCTTTCTGCTGTCTGTTAGTTCTTTCTGCACATATCTTGCTTCTTCCTGCACTTTTCTTTGTCGTTGTGGACTACTGTGTGGACTACTGTTGCTTCTTTCTGCATTTCTTTTGCTTCTTTCTGTGCGTTTTTTCTTCTTTCTTCACATGTCCTACCTCTGTAGGCATAGTTAGAAACTAGCATTTAAAAAACTTTCAAATTCAATTAAAAAAAAAACATAGGTTTCAGGCAAGTTATAGTTAGAAATTACCATTTAAAAAACCTTTGCAATTCACTTAAAAAAACATAGGTTTGAGGCATGTTATAGTTAGAAATTAGCATTTAAAAAACCTTAGAAATTCACTAAAAGAACCATAGGTTTTCAGGGGCGTTATAGTTAGTTGGACATTTCACTCGTACTAAACCAGAGAAATTCCCCCATTATAGTTAGTTCAGCTAACTATAACTCGCGCCCCCGCAATGTACTGTTGATGATGTCACATATTACATCACTCATGACATGGTCAAAGCTGAACTAACTATAACGGGGGAATGTTTTTTAAATGCTAATTTCTAACTAGAACATGTATGAAACCTATAAGGGTTAGAAAAAGTAAGTTTATACTTCCGTATATGCACTTACTATTTGATATTTTGTCAACTATGTTCTTGTAACACCATGTTCTGGGGTTGGTAATCAGTAGTACAAAAATACTCTGGTCGGTCATGCAAATCTTCAGTGACTTGAAATATCATGATAGCATGTATAATCATTATTAATAACCCCTTGGGTGCTAAGGACATGGTAGACACATCCTTAGCACTGTTGCTCAGGTTTCCAGCATGCCCTAGCACCCACCCACTGTGGAAGTGCTAAGGCTCCCCCCGCTGGTCCAACGCAACATGCCTTCACAGGGATGGCAGCTGAAGTGCTTCCACTTCCATCATCCCCTTTCCCCTGGCAACCTGATGATGTCATCACAAGCACCATGCACCAACATCATAATGAGGAGCTGGGGACGCATTGGAAGCAACTTACTTCCAGTGCATCAGAGAGGCAGGAGTTGTCAGGTAGCTTATCTTATCTGGGAGGATCAGGTGGGAAGAGAGACAAAAGGGTGGAAATTCGTTTTTTTATTTTATGTGGTGTTTCTCTTCAGTGTATTTCTACTTCGAGATTGAAAGTGGAACTGTGATCAAGTAGCAGGAAAGCACGCACTGGGCAACAAGTAATTGCTTTTGGTCTCTTGGGACAGGGTCTCTTCCCAAATTGTTTGACAAACGTGTTGGCAATTTGCCTGCTCACCTTAAGGCAGAGCAGCTGCTTATTTGGCAGATCTGCCCCTCACCACTTGATGGGGTTTGGGGAAGAAAAGAAACTAGACACCAGAGATGTAGAAATAATGATGTGTATGGGGTGCAATCTCTTGGGCAAGGGTCAATCACCTCATGGGAGCCATTTTGTTTTGTTTCTGCCCCTCTGATGGCAGATCAGCATTATTTTACACCAATCTGCCCACAAGGGGTGAAAACCTGCTAGACACCAGGTACATAAATAAAAGTGATGTTCATGTGGAGCAACACCATGGGCAGAAATCACTCCCCACAAGGGGGCAATTTCTTTTGTATCTGCCCCCCCCTGGTCAGAGCAGCTATTTGTTAGACAATCAGACTCTGGATGGAGTAGAAACCCACTAGACAACAGGGATATAAATAATAATGATGTTTATGGGGAAGGACCTCTGGCACAAGGGTCACTTTCCGCAAAGGAGTGGTTTTCTTTTGTTTGGCCCCCCCTATGGACTTATCAGCTACTTCTCAGGCTAATCTGCCCTCCTACCAGGGATCGCAACAAACCAGAGACCATTGATATAAAAAATTGTAACGTTTATTGGGAACAAACTTTTGGGTAACGATCGTACCCCTCAAGAGGTCAATTTTCTTTTGTTTCTATCTCCCTGGTGGCAGAACCGCTTTATTGGAGGGCAATCTGCCCCCAGGCGTGAAAACACATTAGACACCAGGGATATAAAAAATGTTTTTATGGACAGCAACCTCTTGGGCTCAAGGGGGCAATATCGTTTGTTTCTGCTCCCTGATTGCCTTTTTTTTAGGCCAATCTGCCCATGGGGAGTCGAAAACAGCTAGGTGGTGGACATGACTGTGAGTGCAGTCTTAAACTTCCATATCGACCTGGCAATTCCTAACCTTCCCTTTTACATGTAAGGCACCCCTAAGGAAGGTCCAAGGTACCCCCATGGGAAGGGTGCCGTATATGTGAAAGGTAATACATGTACTTGTGTGTTTTGCATGGCCTGATAGTGTAATACTGCCAATGTTTTCACCATTGCAAGGACTAGCTCTCCCATAGGTTATCATTTGAGCTGCTTGTAACATTTTACAAGTGTATTTTTCAATTGGGAACAGCTAGAGATTTGGAGTTTGGGCACTCTGAGCTCAGAATTTAAAAATACATCTTTTAGTAAAGGTGGTTTTTAAATTATGTGTTTTAAAATTCCACTTTTAGAAAGGGGAGCTTTTCTTGTTTAACCATCCCCTGCCTCTGCTTGCCTGTGAAATAAATGTCTGGTTTAGACTGACAGAGGCCTGTTTTTGCATTCACTTGAGACAGTTACACAAAGGGTATTGTGGTGTGCCCTGCATATCCTGATGACCCATCACTAGGCTGATGGGTCTTCCTGAGCTAGAGTGGTTGGGGGAGCTGTCACCTGTACCTGAATGGGCTGTGCCTGTCCTCTCACAATGCTGTCTCCACTCCATGGAGTGTGTTTGTAGCCAAGGCCACGCAAGGCAGTCACCTGTAAACTTCATAGATGTCAAAGGGCAAAACGGGTATAAGTATTGGACCTAAAACCCCAGAACTTTAGGACACTTCTGGATCAAGAGAACCATGCCAAGAAGAAGACCTGAAAAGCTGTCAGAAGGAGTGCTGCCCCGTTGCTGTGTGTTGCTTTTCTGGCTTGGCCGGCAGTTGCTGCTTCTGTCTGTGGGCAGTGGAAAAGATGGAACTTTTACTTTGCTTTATGCTGCTTTTGAACATTCTCCAAGGACTTGAAGTAGAGCTTGCCTCCTGTTAAGAAGTTGTAAGGACACAACCTCAGCTGCAGAATCCCTGAACTTCACTGGTGGGAGTTATGACCTGCTTTGCAGTGCCAATTCCAGTTCTGGGCATTTGAAGGTTGTTCTGCTGCTTGAATTCATCAAAATTGATGTGTCACAATTTCATTGCCTTTTTTTGCAACACAGTGCCACCTTGCAGGAGAAATTTCCACACACTGCCGCTATGCGGCCGAAGAAATCGATGCAGTGCCTGCCAGCAGCTGAAGACACCACCTCAGCCCGAGTTCAGCCCACAGTGTCTCCAAAGTCTGAGATCCCTGCACAGACTCCAATGGAGGCCCTGCTGTGAAGCTGAAAGAATCGATGAATCACGGGACCACAGCTGAAGAAATCAACGAAGCAGCCTCTTCTGCATTGTCCTCCAGAACATCCGGATTTCCATGCATCACACCTGTGCGCCAAAATTTTCAGACACATCACCCGCAGACCTGAAACGTCTTGGATTTCGACACATCACTTTTGCCTACATTCCGTATTTAATGCAACAGTTTCCCTGCATGCAGCACAACTGCCTTTGGCTTCCTCATGACTCAGAAACTAACACTTGACTGTATTTTCTGACACTTCCCTTCTCTGCTGCTGTTGTGCCTTAGTGAATCTTGAAGCATCTGAAAGTACTATGTGTAAAATCACAGAATCCTAAGGAGAACATATCGGGAGAACATGGCGGCTGGCTAAAGGTGGGTCGAGGGAGCTCCTCCAGACGTGTGTGTGATATGGATGTTTGCAGTGGGCTACCAGGCTGAAACATGTATAGAAAGTTGCAAGAGTAAGACTATGTCACTGAGGATTGCTTCTACATACCGTGAATCGGCGGAATCAAGAGTCGGGAGCCGAGAACGGGAAAGTCTGCTGATCAGAGGTGCATTCTTGAATGGCGTCCTTCCAGGGGGTGGGGCTCTACGCAGGAGATACTGGAGGATTGAGCCAAGTGCAGAGTTGAGTGGAGAAACAACAGATCACCTATTTAGAAAGCTATTACAGGTAAACTGATTTTGGACCCAAATTTGAGAGTTTCTGAAGAGTTTCTGAAGAGTGATAGTGTGCAAAGGTAAAGGCAGCCACGGCAGGCTGAGGGGGTAGCGACCAGTGCTGGTCAAGAGCTGCGCTGGAGGTAAAAAGAGGGAGAAAGGCACCAGCAAGAATCCCATACTGGGGAGGAGTGGGTGGGACACCCCAAAACACATAGTAAAGCAGCAGGAGACCTGGACCCGGATATTCTAGAAAACACGGGGGAAGTACAGATAAAAGGCAGACCCTACAGCAGAGTTTAAGACTGCAAGGAGAGGGGGAAAAGAAGCATAAAAGGGGGAAGGAGAACAAAAAAGTCCAACATTAAAACAAAAAGCTGAAATTACACATATTAGTGAGCCCAAGCAGCTATGGCTAGGAAGGTACACATTACGGAGTGCTAAGAACGGTAAGGCCTTGGCAGAACAGTGTGCCAGTAGGGGTGAAGGGTGTGGTGGAGTTAAAGGTGAAGGAGAGGAGGAAAGAGAATATTCAGAGTTTGAAACTCCAGTAGTAAGAATCCCTGTAAAAAGAGTACACAGAGAACAGAAAGCGATTAAGGAAGAGGGGCTGATAAAACACTGTGTGAATAAAACCGCGACGGTGAAGGTTACTCCCTCTCTTAGGACCTTTTTTAAGGTATTGCCAAGGACTCTAACATTGAGGGAAGGTAGGACAATAAGAAGGGAGATGGATAAGGCTATGGGGGACAGTTGGGCCAGGCAGTGGAGAAATCCCTGGGGGAGTGGAGTGTTGTGTGCCGTCTCAACAGGTACACAATACTGCAAGAAGAAGGTCTAAAAGATCTGGAGAGCATAGAAAAGCAAAAGAGGCAAGCAGTAGGTTCACCACTCATCCAACGTTAGAGGGAGGTGAGGGAACTAAGAAAAGGGGGACAGAATGACCAAATCCAAGACAGAAATTGAACATAGAAGAGAGAATAGACAAGACTCAGAGCGAGCAGGGGGAAGTCAACACGGGAGAGCAGTCCTGGGGGACCTGATAGCAACACTTACGTCTGAGATCAGAAGTAGGTTTGAGGTGTCTGAAGGGAACCAAAGAGAGATTAAATCGGTTTGTGAGGCTTTAGAGAAAAAACAGAATGATCTTGCAGGAAGAACAACAGTTCTAGAGGCCACAGTGGAGGAACTCAAGAGCAAGATACAGACAAATGAAGACAAAATAAAAGCCTTGAAATTGAGAGAACATGGGTGCAGGATTGGGAGGAAAGGATGGCAAACAACCAAAGGGTAAATAATCTACAGATTTTAAATGTGCTGGAAGGAGCAGAGGAAGATGACCTGAAAGGTCTGGTAGTTAAGCTGATTAAAACAGGGCTCGATTTAGAAGAGACCGAGCAAGAGTTGGTTAGGGACATCCAGGGAGTACATAGGGATCTCTTCAGGCTTAATCCAAATAGAAGTAAACCCAGAAGGATATTGGTAAATTTCTTTACTTACTCTCTGAAAGAGAAGGCATTATCTTGCGCTCTGAAAATTAAAACAGTAAAGGTAGATGGGGTATCTTGTGAAATTAGGTCTGATATGTTCTATATTACCTCCAACAGGCAATGGGAGTTGGGCAAGAGAATGAACCAGTTGAAGGAGTTAGGGACCTCTGTGCAGATGAAATTCCCGGGGTGCTAAAAGTTATGATGAATAACAAGATGTATAATTTCAGAGCGGTGAGTGAAGTGAATTACTTTACAGTATCTTGAAAATAGATTTGTAAGTAGACATAGGAGTGGTGTAGCTAGCTGGGAAGAGCAATAAATTGTGCTTTGAAATGTAATTTACTAGACGCAAAGGTAGAGATAGAAACACACCTCGGGTAAACTCATAGGCTTAGGCTATTAGAAAGGGGGAAGGTTCTCCATGGGGGGAAGGGTAGGGGTCACTGGGTGGGGAGCATTAGGGAAACAAGAAAAATAAATCCTCTAAAGTCTCAGATTTGTTAGTTGAGAAGATTACTAAAGTAGAAACATAGGAGAGGGACAGATATTGAGCCTGAAGATTTTATCTTGGAACATTAATGGGTTAAGGGTGAGGCCAAGGAGAGAACGTGTCCTCCGGTATTAAAAAGATTGCACTGCCCAGATCTGTGTGCTCCAGGAGATGCATTTGTCTGAGAAAGAGTGTAAGGAAGTATTTAAGTCCCAAAAGAAGGCGCAACAAATGGTGTGCACTAAGCAAACCTTCGTAACTAAAGGAGTCGCGATATTAATAAAACAAGACCCAAACATTTCTATTATAGAAAGTGTTGGACTTGGCCCTTTTGGCAGGTTCACCCCTAAACTTTTTGCTTTTAAGTATGACCTCATACTAATAGTTTCTGGCTTCTGCGCACTTTAGCACTGGGTCCCAGTGTAAAGTGTGTGCGCAATCTGAGTGTGTGTGGTGAGATTGGCCTTCCCTACCATAGGAATGCATGGGGATATTTTTGTCTATGGTAATTCCTGGTGTGAGAGGAGTGCAGGGGCGAGTTGGTATGTGCGAACTCGTGAGAATAAATGCTGCGCAATGGTGTGTGCAGATTTATTGTGTCGAGTGGAGAAGTGCCACTGTTAGGAGTTGGCATTTCTGTGTGCTGTGAGATGTGAATTGCCTGTCTGGCTTGTGAGTGACAGGGGCTGGCTGGTGTGGTTGGCTCCAGGAGCTTGGATGCGTCTGCCCAATGGTGAATAGGGAGATCAGTATGTAGATGGGAGGGAGGAGTTGCATCTGGGACTTGAATAGGGCTGTGCCTTCCCTCTACAATGCTGGCTCCACCTCCTGTGGTGCGTCTGATGTCCCCTGGCCTGACCTGTGAATAGGGAGAGGGGGTGAGCAAAACAAAGTGCTCCAGAACCAGTTGCAACTGCTTCTCCCCTTGCCCTACAGTTTTAGACAAAGGAAAGCTGTGTATAAGAAGGGGCTGTGACCCCATGTAAGTTGTTCTGTTGTTCCTGACTTGAGTGGGGCCTGCTGCTACTGCTGGGCACCAGGAGGAACTGCCACTGGGGACTACCTGCTTGAGGCCCCTGTGAGCTGGCCCCTGGGCCCAGCTTTCCCCCCCCCCGCATTCTGCAAGACTTTCCTTGGACTTTGCCTTTAAGCGCCTGGGAAGCGCTATATCTTTGTGGCCTGAAGAAATGCTTTATTTCTTGATGCCTGTAGATCGCTTTTGCTGTCCTGAGGAGCAGCACTTCTGATTGCAGCGGCATCACGAGGCTGCGATCATTTTGGGTGGGGGGGACTCCGTGTGGAGATTCCCCTGCAATCCACCTTATTTTTGGTGCTGGTTCCTACCCCGCATATCTGCCATGTTGATACCCCTAGCGGGTGCCCACCCCACCAGGGACTTTGTGCTGTGTTTTTTTTTTAATATCCCTAGCGAGTGCTCAGCCTACCAGGGCCTTCGTGCTGAAAACAGGAGCCTGCCCCGTATTGACCCCGCAATCTCTGCATATGTATATCTCGGGTGCCCACCCTGCCTTGTGTGCTCGAGTAAGAGGGAGCTTACCCCTCCTTACAGCCGCCAAAAGAGATCACCGCCGCGATCCGGAGGTCCGCAGAGAGCCGCCTGGTTGTGGGCAGAGCCAAACCCGGAAGCTGACGACCGGGAGGAAGGAGAAAGGAAATGTGGCATGGTCAGCGGGGACTCTGCTGAGAGAATCCTGCAGTGTGGAGAGGCCAGCCAAGGAAGGAAGTCGGCTGGTATGCCCGGGGCTCTCAGGAGTTGAGAGAGGCCCGCCTGGCGTCCAAGAGGAGTCCCGCGTAACCAGCACCGGCCTGGAGATACTAGAAGCGTCCCCAGCAGCCCAGTGAGGAAGAGCAGAGACTTCCCCCCTCCAGCAGAGAGCCCGGTGAGTGAGGGCTTCTTTTTGTTTTGGTGTGCCTCGGTTGCTGAGCTGACTCACGGGAGAGCGGGCCACTCCAACGTTGAGGGGGGGAGAGAAGAAGAGGCACCTTAATGACAAGAGCCCCAGAGCAGGACCAGAGAGCGCTGTTCCCCCCATAGCTGCAGCACCATAGCCGGCAGCTGCAACAATGCGCCTAATTTATTCATAGGGCCCCAGTGAGGGGTTCGGGGCAAAGTGGTGCCCAAGTTTGAATTGTTTTGAGAGGGTCACCAGTCACGAGGAGTGCCAGTCATCATTGGGCCAGTACCATTTTTTTCTACAGCTGCCCTGCCTGGCAGAGGGCAGCTGCAACGCTGCGCAGTTCTTCTACAGGGGGCACAGTAAATGCCTGTGCCCCTCTTCGTGATTCTACAGCTGCTCAGCAATTATTGAGCAGCTGCCATGTTTAGGCCCTAAACTATTGTGCACCTTTGCTTTAGCTGCCTAGGCAGTGCTCCCTGACTGTGTTTGGACATAGGGCGTCAGAGCCCTGTGAGAGGACAGTTGGCCTGGGGACAATTTTCCTGTGTTGCCCTGCCTGGGGTGCACTGTGTTTATGATGGTCAATATCAATACCTAATGTATTTATCCAGTGATACCTAATGACTAATGTGATTTATGCGTAATGTATTGATGCATCCTGCCTGGTACCTCTACCAGTGTTATATGATTAGGAGGTTGTTTTGCCTAGTATGGTTTATGCTAGTAAGTTTATGTTTTCTTGCATGATCTATGCCTAAAGTGATTAGTATTGCGTAGGGTGTTCCTACCTTTTACCAGTAGTTACTGTTTGTACCCTACAATTAATATTTCGGGCTTCAGTTATTCTATGTGCTACATCTACTATTTCTACTAAGTGCTGATTCTGACGATGGTCCATGTAGCCCTGTCATGTGTATATAATCCCCTGTATATAATGCCCAGTTGGCATAGTGTACATTGTGTGATTATGATCCATTGTGTTTTATGATAATACAAAGGCTATTTTTCATATATAACCTTGTGTGGAGTTCCTTTTGTGGTGTGCCTAGTGTGTTGCTGCTGTTGTGTGTGTGTTCCGCAAACGCTTTACACATTGCCTCCGGGATAAGCCTGACTGCTCTTGACAAGCTACCAAGGGGGGGAGCAGGGGTTATCTTTGGCGTGTAACTCCCTTGCCCTGACTGAAGAGGTGGTCTATGCCTGACTTTGGCGCAAGCCTTAGCCAACCAGAGATCCCATTTCTTTCCAAAAGTAACTCAGATACATGTGGCAGATGGGTCGTAGTAAATTTAAAAGTTAGTGGGCTTGGTTGCACGTTAGAAGGGTATTGAGGCCTAATGTGGATCATATTGTTGCAAGGATTTCTGCTCATACACAGAACTGTACACAGAGAGCTAGGACATTAGTGAATTGTGGTGTACTAGAAACTCATCTCAGTACCTAGAAAACCCCAACCAGCTAGCATCAGTGTCACATTAGCTCTTTGTACTATAGCAAAGTAACCAATGATTAGACAACCTAGAACATGTGACTTAGGAACATCTCAGGAATGGTGGGAAGTGAGAACACTCTTTTGTTATACTCTCATACCAGTCCACAACAGGAGTAAATAAGAGACATGGTAAGGTTAAAATATTTATTTGAACAACGTGATCTCATGCGCAGTATTTTAGTCAACATAAGCAGACATATGATTAAGAATAATATGATCAGCATGGTTACAAATCCGTAAAATACAAAAGGAGGAATAATTTGACAAAGATAGTGCAAACAGGTTATATAACGCCTAGTTTTAACACCCTCCCTGTATAGGAACTATGTATTATAAACTAAAGAAGGTCCCATTACCTTTCCGTTCAGTAAGTGTAAATTACATCCAGATCAGCAAGGCTCTCTGCATCCCTGGAATCTTCCAAGTGTGTGAAATCATGGCAAGTGTGCTATGATAAAGGCGCCAGAATCTTACTTGGCTCGCAGCTGCCAAAATGTTGTATCTAGAATGTGTTACACGGACATGCCGATAAACAGGCTCACATGTTATGATAACCTTGACGGCCCAGCACTCACTGTGCAGACTAGGGGCACGATGTATGTCTAGAGATGTTGAAAAACACACCTTTTCTCATGAGTAGACCTTCGTGAAGGCTAACTTACAAAACCAGCTATGCAGTGTTTTGTGCAAAAGCAGCAAAAAGTAAAATGGCGTTTAAACTTCTAATAAGCCATGCTAACATAACATGCACGCAAAAGGAGGCCCTAAACCATTCTACAATATGGCACCATTGCAAGAGTTATTAGTGGAGCTATCTTGCTCCCCAGACCCAATTATTTGGGCAAATGATTTTAATGTGACATTAGATAGTACTTTGGATAGATTGGCTGTTAGTAGAGCAAGTGCAAATGAAAAAATGAAGGAGCAGATTAAATCTATGATGAAGCAACTGGGATTATATGACAGTTGGAGATGGAGGAAGGGGATAAAAAGAGGATATACATACGTAAACAAGAAATATCATCACAGATGAGGATAGATTATATTTTGTTGGACTTAGGTCTCAGGAACAAGTCAAGAATATTACACATATCAGGATCCACCTATCCGATCACTCCACAATGTTATTGGAGATTTGTTTTAAGGAAGATAGTTTCACCCCCAGCTGGACGATATACCGCACCCTGTTGTTGGATAAAGGAATTGTGAGGAGATTAAAGGAGGATACAGTTGAATGTTTTGACTTTAATTGGGGTTCGGCGCCGGCAGGGGTAGGTGTGGGATACTTACAAAGCATATTGGAGGGGAAAGCTAATAAGTTATGCACTTGGGAAGAGGAGAGTCTTTCGGGAAGTGATAAGAGACGTGGAGGAGAGGATAAGAGTACAGGAAGGAGAGCTGGCCAACAACACTCAGAGAGAGTTTAGACAGATTGAATGAACTGATAGGAAAAGTAAACTTGCTGGCATTCTGGTCAAGAAGGTAAGGTCAAGGTGGGAGACAAGCAAGTCAACGCAATTTGAGTATGGGGAAAATTGTGGAAAATTGTTAGCTTGGCAGATAAGAAAAGATCAGGTGAAAAACCTAATACAAAAAATTAAATGTCAGAATATGGTAAAGTTTAACTAACATAAAAGAGGTTGAGGAGGCTTTCTAGAACTATTTTGGTACTTTGTATAAAGAGGTGGCATTCAAAGAAGAGAGAAATAGGTGACTTAGTTGGGGAGCGACAGTGGCATTAGAAGAGGAAACAATTGCTTTATTAAATACTCAAATCCAGGAGGGGAAAGTGGAACAGGTATTGAAGAAGGGTAAGCGGGGGAAAGCATTTGGTCCAGATAGTTACCCTTAGGAGTGTACAGTGTACTAAAGGAGTTGTTGACTCCAATCCTAACTAGATTATTCAATGACTTGTTCATGCAAGAGATATTCCAACCAGAGTCCTGGTCAGAGGCTACAATTTACCTAATTTTAAAACCAGGAAATAGCAAAAACAGATGTGATTCTTATAGGCCAGTGTTGCTCCTAAATTGCGACTACAAGATTTTTTCTAAAGTTCTGGTAGAAAGACTCAAGGACCTAATAGGGGACTTGGTGCATGAGGACCAGAAAGGTTTTATGCAAGGAAGGGCATTACACAAGCTGACTTACTCCCTGATAGGGGCAATAGATTTTGCGGTAGCGAATAATGCACCTTTAGCGGTTATAGCCTTGGATGCCACCAATGCGTTTGATCGTGTGTAATTGGTTTTTCTGTCATCAGTTATGGAAGCAGCTAAGTTGGGTGACATATTTTGCAGAATAATTGTGGGGTTTTATAAGTCACCAAGGGCAACAGTTTTAGTGAATGGAACACCAACATCAGCATTCACCATCAGTCGAGGGATAAGACAAAGGTGCCGGTTATCCCCACTTTTATTTAATTTGTAAATGGAGCCATCAGAAAAACAAATTGAGGGCGGAGCAGGGGATAATACCCTTACAGTGCAAAGATTGGGTTAAGAAACTGGCATTATATGCTGATGACTTGTTGATATGTACGGCAGACCTCGGATATACAATGACGCATGTAGCAAACATTGCTGAAGACTTTGGAAAAGTATCAGGGTATGAGATAAATAGGGGGAAAACAGAAATTATGGAATAGAATTTAGATGAAGGGGTAGAAAAAATTACAACTGAAATGAGATATATGGGAGTTAGAGTGACTCATGACATTAATAAGCTTGTGGAAACTAACTTTAACAGGGTGAAAAAAGAAGTCTGTGATTTAATGGCCAGTTGGATGCATCTACCCCTGACTATCTTTTGTAGAGTAAATCTAGTGAAAATTATGCTACTACCGAAGCTGACCTTTCTCTTTAACGCTTTACCTCTGCCGTTTAAGGAAGCTGGGCTTATGAAGTTGCAGAGCAAGAATGGCTCTTTTATCTGGGAAGCAAGTGGACCCTGTATCTCATAGAAGAAAATTGAAGAGGAGGAGAGAGAAAGGGGGCTGGACTGTTCCGTACTTGCAACTTTATGCATTGGCTTTCCAGCTTAAGTATAACAGGATGCTTTTAGACAGGCCCTCAGATTCGGAAATCGGGAAGCTGTTTACAGGATTGCTAAAAGGTGTTGAAGGAGGGGCTGTGGGCTTTATGATCAAGTATGCAGACCCTAGACATTTAAAAAAAGTTAGATTGAAGATTCTGAGAGGCGCACAGAAACCTGGTACAGGATCAGAAGGAGAATGAAATGGCTATATTATAGCAATATGGCTCCTATTGGGGACTCACCTGTATCTCTGGAAGGGATGAAGGACAAATTGGCAGGAGCACTAAGGAAGGCTGGAGTAGAAAGGTGGGGGATTTACTAGAGGGAAAATTGTTGATTCCTTGGGAGAGTTTTCAAAATAAAACAATCAAGTCTCAAGGTTCAAGTATCTTCAGATCCAAAGTTTGTTTCAGTCATTAGAAAACAAGATAGGAGGTGCAAACGAACTCGAAGAATTGTTGATTTTGGATGGCCCTAAGAAGAAGAAACATTACATTGGTATTGGCGGATGATGGAAGAATTGGAGGGGGGATTACTCAGCCACAAGAGTTATGGGGGCCTGACTTGCCAGCTGCAACGCTGGAAAAATATGGCAAGTATCCTTTTCTATACATCATAAAGTGATCAAGCGGACCTGTTTAAAGAGAAGCCACCTTTGCTCTGTATATAGAGTATACTGGACTCCATATAAGCTGTCGTAAGTTGGGAACAGAGGAGAGGTGGTGTGTACCAAATCCAGCTCGAAGCTGGCGAATGACCTGCATATGTTCTTGAGGTGTACAAAGATTCAGGTGTGCAGTGCTTTGGCTGATATTTTGAAGATCCAGATTCAGGTAAGTCCTCTCCTTGTGTTCTTTGGGGTGGACAGTGAGCTTGATAAGGATAAACAAAAACACATTTTCTATGCTATGTTGTTGGCCCGAAGAGAATTGTGTAAAAAATAGACTAGCCCAAATCCTTCTACATATATAGAGCGGAAATCATCATTGAAATATATTTTAAGTCTGAATGCATATCCCTAGATAGGAGAAAGTATACCATTTGGCGTCGGTTAGCGGAATGGCTGGAGAGGTAGGAAGGGTCTGTCCAATGATCATGCCTAACAATTAGACCTCAGTATAATACACTTGCCACTCCCAAAATTTCGTATCTCTCCTGGAGGATACATATCCGAGTGATGGCTTATGGTTAAGAGAGTCAAATGTTAGGGAGAATGGCTATTGAAGTGCAATTGGTAGGTCTCTGATAAGTAAGGCAGTATCAGAACCTTTCTCTCCCGCACGGAAAAAGGATGGCCTCGGATGAAGGTGCTGTGGAAGGAAATATGAGGCTAATGAGGCCCAAAAAAAAAATCACTGCATCCTTTTTTTCTAAGGACAGAACTGCTAAAACTTTTTTAAAGTAATATTTTGAGTTGTGCATGCAGGATGTTTGTCTTTGTGGTCTTGTTTGGTTTAGCTAAAGGTATTTTATTTTTCTAAACAGGTGTGGTGTCCATTTGTGGTGTGTTCACTGTGTTACTGTATGTGTTATGTACAAATGCTTTGCACATTGCCTCTGAGATAAGCCTGACTGCCTGTGCCAAGCTGCCGAGGTGGTGAGCTGGGGTTATCTGGGTGTGTAACTCCCATACCCTGACTAGAAGGAAATGTCCCTACTGGGAAAGGGTGCATACCACTGCCAACACGATACCCAATTTGAATACTAGGCATTAGGGAATTTGTTCCCATATGTTTATTGTGGGAATTGGCCCCTTGGGCAATGGTCACTCCCCTAAGGAGGCCTCATTTCTTTTGTTTGAGCCTTTACTGGGGTGAGATTGGCCATTGTTGGGGCAATCTGAACCCCAATGTAGGGATGGAAACCAACTCGACAGCAAGGAATTTGTGCCCATATTATTAGTGGGGTGTGGCTCCTTTAGTCAGGATCCCTCCTCTGAAGGGGACATTTTGGCTTTTATTTACACCTTCCCCGGGGTGAGATCAGCCATTTCTTAGGCTGATCTTCTCTCCCCCAGAGAATGGAAGTGCAACGTACACCAGGGAATTCGTTTCTGTATGTGAGGAGACTTGCCCATGGGTTATGGGTTGTGTGCCAATTATTTGCCTTCACTTTGTGCCCCCCTTGGGTGGAGATCAGTCATCTTTGATTCCGACCCGCCCCTTGGAGCCAACTTCATTGGGCCTTACTACAAGTGGGTTGTTATTCTCCAACTCCTTCATAAACACCTGTTTGTGCCTACTCAGAATTACAAGTTGAGTGTTATTTAAAGCATATGATAATTATTGCATTCGTCAAATACCTCAACCTTTGTTCAACATGGGTAAAGCATACAGTATTTTCTGTATCATGCTGATTTTGGTGTGTTACCACATCTGCATGTTATTCCCCACAACTCATAATAGGTGAACCGAATAAAGAAAACACCCCGTAGTATCGTTATTTATCAGGTGCAGGATAAATAGGGCCTAAACTAGTAATCAGGCACATTGTGTTTCATATTGTTAACTGTTTTGATTCTTATCATATTCATTTGTGACTCTGATGTTTATTCTTTTTATTGAAGTTCAAGGCGTTATCTTTTCTGTGAGGCTTATCCAGGTTGCGTCTTTGGCTTTGGTAGATTACAGTTTGTATAGATGTAAGTGTTTGGTAAGGAAATGTTTTTTGTAATGTTTGCTTCAAATGCGTGTAATTGACCTCTTTGACTGTTTTGTTTTTTGCTGTTGAAATAAATTTAGAACATTTCATTTAAATTTTATTGTCTTACAAATTCACTTTTGGATTTGGGCAAAATCTACAATGTGATGCTTGTGTGCAGTTTTTTTTGTTTTTCATTTTTAGCTGGATATCTTTGGTGCTTGCTGTGTCTAGGCAGAATAGGTACAGTTAATCCTCAGTCTATCTGTCTCTGACAAGTAAGAGGGAGCTCCGTATCCTTTTGTGGTAGAACGTTGATTGTGTGGTTTGAATTTATAGTTTCTTTCCAGGTGCTGATACAGCAACAGTTTGTTAAGTTCTAATTTGATCCAATGTTGTTTATAGTTGTCTGTTTTTTGATAAACAGATTTTTTGATAAGCATCATGGCTGCTTGCAAGCTGACCTCCCAGCACAATGTTGGTTTGCTTTTTGAATCTACTTCTGAAAAAGGCTCTGATACGGACTCTGCATCTGAGGCAGAGGACAGAATGCTAGATTCTGGCATTGAATTTTCTGTGCAAGAGGAATCATCTTATGATAAATCCACTATTTGGACTGATGCAGTGCCTCACTTTGAGAAGGACATTGAAGTGCATGAAGTCCAACATCAGCGAGTTGGATTGCAGCAAGTGGCAGGAAAGGTTTGAATTGAAATTGCTGACCCTTGCATTGCCCCTCACCTAGTGCAGCCCGCTTTGCCTGCCTTGAGTGGTGTTGCAGAGTGTAGAGTTAATACAGAGAACTCTTTGCCAAATAATTTTGCCAGCTCTTTATTGATGATGTGTTTTTGATGATATTGTTGAGCAGGCCCATCTGTGTACAAGACAGTATTTGAGGAGCAACAGTATCAAACTTAAGACTGACTCAAGAGCTAGCAAACAAATTGCCACAAGAATGGTTTTCTGACAGTACCTACCTAGCAAAAGAGCATGTTATTGCATTAAGCAGTGTATATTGTGTGGGAGTGTCACTAGATATGTGTATTATTTCAAGGTGTACACCACAGTGATTATTCATTTAACCCCCACTGGTTGTCCTTCCACTTTTACAGTCAGTGAAAAAATGTGTGGGACCATGGCAGAGCCCTTTTTCACAAAGGTCACCATTTATACATGAAAAATTGCAAAACAGGTATGCAAAGAATGCGCAGTGGCATGTGGCACAATCCACTCTAACAGAAAATGTTTACATTAAAGAGCTTGTGCGTAACAAACTTCAAAGGGGACAGAGCAGTGCCTTGTGTAGTAATGACCTGCTCATTGAAATTTTCAGACAGAAGAAATGTCCAGATGCCCACAACTATTCATAGTGATAGTACTCCACTTGTGACTGTTTTGGATATGCATTACCCAAAGGGCATTGCAAACAAAGGCAGATGTTTATGAAAACTAGACACCCAGGAGAATCCATGATGGTGTACCTAGCATGGATCTCACAATGTTTTCTTACCCACAACGCCTTGCAAGCATCAACCTTTGCCAAGAATTGAACAGTTTCTTTGATTTCTGTCACATTCACTACTGGAGTGTGCAGGGATCCACAAACTTCCAACCACGCAGTGTTCCCGCCAGTTGTCCCAATAAAATGCTACCCCACTTGTGTGGCTGGACATAGTACCCTCAACCAGAATGGATCAAATCACTGCCATGGGAGTCCTTGCAAAAAATGTTATAAAATGTGTAGGGTCCATGTTCTGTTTTGGCCTCTTTCCTGTCAAAGACATTACACCCAGCCACAAGAGTGAAGACCCATTTTTATTGAAAGACTTGCAGGAATGCTGTGTGGTAGGAAATGTGTGGCTCCCCAAAGATTTCAAAAGTTTCCCTCACAGAAATGTGAGAAAAAGTTGTAATTTTAGTGAATATGTGAGGATTGCAAGGCATCTGGCTAAGAAAACCTTGTGAAAGCCTCACAAATCACACTGCTCTGGACTCCCCCCGTGTGTCTAGATTTCAGTAATGTATGGGTTTTGTAGGTTTCCCCAGATGCCAGCAGAGTTACGACCCGAAGTCCACATTTCCCCAATTTGTTTAAAAAAGTGTGGATTCTGCTGGGTAAAATGTTATGTCTCCAGAGTGAGTTTTGGCCACTTTGTGTTATAGTTGCTAGGCCAATCCACACAAGTGCGGTACCAATGTTATCAGGAGACAAGTGGGAACACAGAATAGTAGATCATTTTATATTACCAATTGGATTTCCTGCATTTGTTGCATTCAAATGTAGACCAGTGTGCATGTTGCATTTGGGCTTTTTCCAGTTCCAGGTAATTTTCCTAGCCACATAATTGAGTTACTATTTCTATTGGGAGACTTGGGAGAATGCTGGGTGTTAGGAACTTTTTGGTATTCCACAGATTTTAGAGGTTTCCCTCACAGAAATGTGAGAAAATGTTAGATTTTTGCTAAAGGTTGAGGTTTGCAAGGCATTTTGGGAAAGAAAACTTGGTGAGTGCTGCACAAGTTATACCACCCTGGACTTCCCCATGTGTCTAGTTTTCAGAAATGTTAGGGTTGGGAAGTTCCCCCCTGGGGTGGCTGAGCTTGAGCCCAAAATCAACAGATACCCAATTTGTAAAAATAAAAGTGTAGAAATTTGATGTCTCCATTTTGAGTTTTCAGGCATTTTGTATCACATATGTTGGTCCCAGCCGCACAAGTGGTGTACCAATTTTGCCAAGAGACATACATATGGGAAAATAGAATAGTAGATTATTTGTTATTCCCCAATTGGATTTCTCTTTATTTGTGTCTAAGCTAGTGTCTATGTTGTGTTTTGGATCCCTTTCGGTCAGGAGCGATGGACCCAGCCACACAAGTGAGATGCCGTTTGTATGAGGAGACTTGGTGAATGCTAGTTTTAGGAAATGTGTTTCTTCCTGCTGGATCCAGAAGTTTCCCTCACAGAAATGTAATGAAAATGTTTGTTTTTAAGCAAAGTTTGAGGTTTGCAAGGCAAACAGATTATGCCACCCTGGATTGCAGACGGGTTTTAGTTGTCAGAATTGTATGGGTTAGGTAATTTTCCATGAGTGCTACCAGAGCTAGAGCCCACAATCCACTGATACCCGCATTGTTAGCCCCTTCGCTGCTAGGCCTTTCCCCCCTGTGCTAAGCCTCTTTTTGGCTATTTGGGATAGTTCACGCTTAGGCCCCTGTAACCTTTTCACCGCATAAGGTATCCACACCAAATTTGGGTGCTTTTCCTCCAACATCATGAGGATTCTAAAGGTACCCAGGGTTTGTGGATTGCCTTCCAGGTGACCCAGAAATTAGCCAAAATGCAGCTTCATTTAGGTTTTTTTTTTAAATGGGAAAAAGGGCCCCAGTTAAAAACGTCTGATTTTTTCCCTGCAAATGGCATCAACAAAGGAGTTGTGGTGCTGAAATCACCATCTTCCCAGCTTTCAGGTCCAAGCATACTTTTGTCAGAAAACCAAACTTTTTTACACAGTTTTGGCATTTTTCTGGGACATAGCCTATTTTTGCTATTTTGTGTGCTTTCAACCTCCTTCCTGTTAATGGTAGAAATGGGTGTGAATACAATAATAGATCCTAGAATGTTATACATTTTTAAAAAGTAGATAAAATTCTCAATTCAGCAAAGGGTCATTTGTGTAGATCCTTCAAGGTTTCTTTATAGAGACTAACAGTTGAATATAGGAAAAATTGAAAATTAGTAAAAAAACAACAGCCATTTTTGTCAACATTTTCACCTGTAACTTCTTCTAATTATGACAGCTGTTTAAACGCAATATACTGTAACATTTTCAGGACCTTTCTGGTTGTGGGGATATATCGGACTTGTAGGTTCACCAAGAACCAGACGAACCCAGAGCCAATAACTGAGCAGCATCTTGCAATGGTTTTTTATTATGTGCCGGATATATAGCCATTCATTTAGGAAAATATATACATGGAACAATCAGTATGAAAGACACCTATTTCATTTGGAACAAAATATATAGTTTAGAAACATAAGATATTCGTCCATTTCTGATATTGGAAGTACCCAAACTAGCATGAGAATTATAGGTCATTTTTTAAAAGGACTTTTTTACACCTTGTCTTTCATTTGGAAGGCAGAAAAGCATCGAAAGTCAATAGGTAATAACAGTTCCTTTACAATTGAGTCTCCCAATAAAAATGGTACCTCACTTGTGTGGGTAGGCCTAGTGCCCATGAAGGAAACGGCTCAAAACGCAACATGGACACACTTTCGTTTTACAGTGAAAACTGACCCTTTTTTTGCAAAGTGCCTAGCTGAAGATTTTCAACCATAGCTCTGCCGCCAACTAGGGAAACCTAGCAAACCTATACATTTTTTAAAACTAGACATGCAGGGTAATCCAAGATGGGGAGACTTGACTGGCTCTCCTCAGGTTATATTACCTAGAATCCCTTGCAAACCTCAAAATGTGTAAAAAAAGAAATTTTCCTCACATTTCTGTAGTGGAAAGTTCTAGAATCTGTGTGGATGCATAACTTTCTACCCACCCTGCGTTCCCCAGAGTATTCTGAGAAAAATGGTACCTCACTTGAGTGGGTGGGTCAAGTACCCGTGACAGGCAAGGGCCCAAAACCTATTGAGGCGACATAAAAATTACTCATCGCAAACCAACCTGGTTTTGCGAGGGGGTCCCATGAGTTTTTCGCCCCGGACTCGGCGGCCACCTAGGGAAACCTACCGAACCCACACATTCCTGAAAACTAGACACCAGGGGAAGTCCAGCAAGGTACAGCTTGTGTGGGTCCCCCAACATTCTCCTACCCAGAATCCACATAATGTTCAGTTGAGAAATCAAGTTGTGAGTTTTACACATATGATCCTCAGGTATACATCAAGATTTTTTAAAGAAAATCAGACATTATACGTGAGTGAGCACTGAAACCAACACAGACCTAGATACCACTCATCAACTGGTACCACACATCACCCATCCACATAACGAGGAGAGAATGTTTTTTTTTTTAATCACAGTCCTTGCAATCAGCATGGGTTCGGAAACAAAAGGCATTATACACCTTAAAATACCTTTAGATAGAGGAAGTGGTCCCATGTATACAGCGTTTTCATCTTCAAACAAACAGCCGCTGGTTCACACATACCTTCCAGAGGTGTAGTGTCCCAAATTCCAGCCCGTACACACTAATCACTATGAGAACAGTGCTTACAGTAGGACCCCATACCCTAGTTCTCTGGTCAACTACAAACTGGGACCAGATTTCCCAAGATTCCACAACAAGGTGCGATGATGCAGCTGGTACGTCATTGCAGTGCTTGCAATTAATATGGGTTCGGAAACAAGAGGCAAATAACCTTTGAGTAGAGGAAGCGGGCCTGTGTATACAGTGTAAACATAAACAACCGCTAGTTCACACACACCATCCAGTGGGGTAGTCTCCCAAATTCTAGCCCCTACACACATCTCACTATGGGCACAGCCCTCATAGTAGGACCTCTTACCCTAGTTCCATGGTTAACTGGGACCACATTTGCCATGATTCAACAACAAGGTGCGATGACGCACACTACGTGACCCTGGAAGAGGGCGGGCAGCGTCTCCAAACAACTCCTGATTTCCATTTAAAAAAACCTGTGCTTGACTCATCCATGCAAGTGACGTACCATTTTTATCGGGAGACCTAGGGGAACGCTGGGGGTAGAACATGTATTGTTTCTTTCTGCCGTGTGAACATTTTAGCACAATAATGCAAGGAAAATGTTACAATCACATTTCGAGGTTTGCAGGTAATTGTTGGAAAGATAACTTATTGGGATCCACAAGAGAGATATCACCATGTACTCCCATGGTGTTTAGTTCACGATAATATCTACAGTTGGTCATTTTTTCTTAGATGGAATATACACCTAGGCAGAAAGACAAAAAAGACAAAGATTACTGCACAGCCATCTATTCCTCAAGCACACACACATACTGGTTGGATTTGGTGCAAGTGATGGTTCATTATATACAATTTTACTTCAAAAGATTTCACAAAAAAGAAATGCACTGCCAACAATAATTGAAAGGACAAAAAACTGAACCAGTGATTTGCAGCTTGTGAGCTGTAAAGCCACATCAAGGCCCCAACTGCTTTACAGGCCATTCACACACCTTTCATATGTGATACACACAAGACCATTCACACTACCAAGCATGAAACCAACAATCACAAAAAGGGACAAGGTACACCCTGCTTGAGAAAGACAGAAAAGACAAATATTTCTGCACAACCACCTATTCCTCAAGCACACATACATACTGGTTGGATTTGACAAGTGAGTGAGTGATGGTTCAGTATATACAGTCGTATTAACCATAGATTTCACAAAAATGAAATGCACTGTTAATAATTGAAAAGACGAGAATCTGAACCATTGACTCACAGCTCTTGAGCTGAAAAGTCACGACAAGGCACCAACCTCTTTACAGGCCATTCATTCACCTTTCATACGTGTGACACATACAAAACCATTCACACCGCCTTCCGCGGGTCCAGCACATTACAACACTCACACCAGCAAACAGCGCCATTCAAGGGCCCATCACTTTCACACAACCACATTCCTGACACAGCAACCACTTCAGCACACTGATTGCATGGAGTGGTGTTTGGCTAGAAGTGTGTGTAGTGACCAGCAGCAAGTCACTACTCACACACCGTCAGCCAAGAACCAGTCCTTGCACACCGCCAGTTGAGCACCAGTCCACACACACTGCCAGCCAAGTGCCAGTCGACACACACCGCCAGCCAAGTGCCAGTCCACGCACACCACCAGCCAAGCACCAGTCCACACACACTGCCAGCCAAGCACCAGTACACACTCACCGGATGTATGACGTTACAACGCATGCTTTTACCATGCATGCCTTTACAACGCGTTTTTTACAACACATGGCTTTACAACGCATAGTGCTTTGGGGCGCTGGATAGTGAATAGTTTAATTTACTATTTCAACTCCAGTCCCCGTGGATAATAGGGAAGGTGTTCGATAGTAAATTAAACCTATTCCCTATCCTAGAGCGCCCCCCAGCGCAATGCGTTGTAATGGTTTGCGTTGTAAAAGTTGCGTCGTAAAGGCACTGCGTGGTAAAAGTTGCGTTGTAAAGGATGTTTCCCACACTCACCACCAGCCAGGCACCAGTCCACGCATACCACCAGCCAAGCACAAGTCCAAGTTTCACCACCAGCCAATAGTCAGCCTACACATACCGCCATTACATTTAGGATTTTTTTCATACAAAACAGAAAACACAAACAAATTGCAAATAGATACAGATCTACTAACACAAAATCTGAAACTAAATACATTGCATAAATGCCAACCTTGAAACTAAACAAAAATATAAAACAATAGAGACTAGGCAGTTCACTTTACAACTCATGGATGCTTCCAAAATTTATTTTGCGTGTGGAACATTCTAAAACAAGCAGGCACACACAGCGCAGGGTTAGAAGGACACTTGGAGCAGTACACACTAGACTCCTTCTGTGTACCTCTTCGCCAACAGACTCTACATCTCCTACTGGGAAAAGCTTTGGAGGGTGTGGGAGGAATGTGATCAGGAAAGTCGCAATCTTTCAATCAAGCCACATCCTTCACCACTCCAACTCTAGGTACACATGCCTGTTCCACTACAACATGGCTGCCTATTACACACTCCTGAAACTTTGACTCAGGACAAGAATCCTTGAATACAGCAAAAACATTAAAGGTTGCAAAGTGGAAAAGACAGATAGCTAACTTCTTTTACCAAATGTAAGCCTTACAAAGAGCAGTGTAAGGTTCTAACCTCTGATCTACTCCATCAACACCACCCATGTGCCTATTATAATCTAAAATACACATAGGTTTTTAGCGCCTCAGCAACCTGACCCCAGTCACATGTGTGTTGATTTCATCATGGATGGTAGTCAGCATGTTGACATCTCTCCTGTCTGAAAACTTCACAGCTAGAGGTTCCTTGCAACGCACTGCACTGTCCCCGCGCACGTTTTTGACAAACAAGTTCTTTTGGGAAACCTTTACTGGTAGAGCGTATTGTGCCACAAGCGACAGTGTCCACTTTGTCCAATTCCCTGAACAACTGCATACTAGTGTAGAAGTTATCTACATAGAAATGGTGACCTTTGTTAAAAAGTCCTCTACCAAGTTCCCACACAATTTTCTGTCACTCCAAAGTGAATGGATAACCAAGGGGGTAATTCTGGACTCCTTGCCAGTGTACACCCTGAAATTAGAGACATATCCAGTCCTACTGTCACACAGCATATACAGCTTAATTCCATAGCATGCCCAATTACTATCAATGTAATGCCTTAAAACCAAGCAGCCCTTGAACAAGACCAAAGACTCATCCACTGCTATTTTTTCCCTGGAGCATAGATCTCAGAAAATCAATCTACTAAGTGATCAATGACAGGCCGAATCTTAAAAAGATAGTCATAATCAGGGTGATCTAGTGGCAAAGCTAAACCATTATCAACAAAATGCAGCATCCGAAGCAGAAGAAAATACCTATCATAACTCATGACTGCCAAAAATATAGCCGTTGCCATCAAGGGACTAGTAGACCAATATGAAGACATTGATGGCTTCCTTAGCAAGCCCATACAAAAAGTTAAACCCAATAACTTCTTCATCCCTTACAGATTTGTGAGAGTCCACTGGGTAGCTCTAGAGTGGGGCTTAAGGCTGGCACTGTTGTCCCTCAAAAACATTCCGGCATACAAATTAGTCCGCTAAACAATCTCTGCCAAAAATACATCGTCCATAAACAACTGAAATAAAATTATCGGCAAAAAGCTTTCAGCATTCACTCTACACCCTGGAACCACAGTAAAGTCTGGCAATGCTGGCTGCACCATACCTGGGGCAACCCAGAGGTCAGCACTTCCAATGGGAAGACTTGCAGCCCCAGGCCGCAGCCCAGATGCCTCTTGCAGCACTATCGGCCCATCAATGTTCTCCTCTAAAACAGGCACTTTATCGGCACTAAGAGTAGCTTCATCCACACTGAGAGGAGCTTCATCATCCAATGATTCAATTTAAAGAGAAAACTCACTGCCTGAATCTTCCACTCCCTCCTCTGCCTCAAAATTAGAGTCAGTCTCTGAACCATGGTCAGAGGAAGACTCAAAAAGCATACCAACAACCTGCTGAGCAGTAATCCTGTGGCTAGCCATTATCCTTAGTAATAAAGAAGACTGCACAAACAAGTCAACAACCAACACTGTGCAAAATAAGTAAGAAAAAAAATGTGTGCCTTTATCACATAGATCTATATACTCAAAAACTATACGATTCGCTTGCAAAAGACAGCTACACTCACCAGCACCTACTCTGCAGAGAGTCAGCAAAAACCAACAATATTCCACTAGAAAGAAAAAAACAAAACCAATTACTCACAAAACTAAAAAATACACATCGAGCACAAATGCAAAACATTTTTGAAACTCAAAAAACAGAAGGCAAACATACCGCTATTATTACAACATTTGCAAAAAAC
Organism: Lissotriton vulgaris; assembly: GCF_964263255.1. Taxonomy (NCBI): domain Eukaryota; kingdom Metazoa; phylum Chordata; class Amphibia; order Caudata; family Salamandridae; genus Lissotriton; species Lissotriton vulgaris. The sequence goes on along the minus strand of NC_141696.1, from coordinate 1,073,225,104 downwards.
ACATTCATGCAGAGAAATGAAACTCATTTACATTGTACAAAAAAAGTCTCTTACCAAACACATGCAACTATACAAACAGCAGAACCACCAGTAAAGAAACCACAACATGGAAAAGTCTAAAGAGCAAAAGCCTTTAACTAGAATAAAAACGGAGAAATAAAACATTACAATTGCAATTCACAAGAAAAAAAACAATTCACAGATTTGGGTTTCATCCATCGTTTTTTTGCTCACCACGCCACCCTAATTTGGACTGAGTTATATACAAATCAGTCTTGACCCTGCTCCCCAAGGAAACAGTTCAACCCGAACTGCCATGCCAGACTCTTCCTGCACCGGAAACATGCACCATGGGACTGGTTTTGGGGGTATCACCCCTCATCAGCCAGACTAGCTTGAATCCAGTGGCACAGTGAGCACGGGACCCACGTCTGGGCATACCCTTCCCACTTCCAGCAGCAAAAACATAAGGACAGAATGCTGAACAAATTAAACATTCACCACCAGTCTCAGATCTTGGTATAATAAATAATTTTTTTGTTAACCATGCCACCACAGTGTGGACCCAGCTATATGTAAATCAGTCATGATCCTGCTCCCCATGCAAACAGTTCAATCCGAACTGCCATACCAGGTTCTCCCTGGACCGGAAACAAGCATCCTGGGACCGGTTTCGGGTTATAACCCCTCATCAACCAGTTTAGCTTGATTCCAATGGCACAGTGAGCAACAGGCCCACGTCTGGGCATACCCTTCCTACTTAAGGCGAAAAAAGCAAAATGAACAAATGATTGATGGTATGCTGAACAAATCAAACATTCACCACCAGTTACAGATCTGGGTTTATTCCATGATTTCTTTGCTCACCACTCCACTCTAGTTTGGACTCAGTCATATGCAAATCAGTCTTGACTCTGCTCCCCATGGAAACAGTTCAGAAAAGGTGGTGGTGATGAACAGAGTGTCTGAATTAAGCAGACCACTCTTACCCAGTCCAAAGATCAGGGCTTGATCCATCACCATTATTTAGCTCATGGAAACAGTACATCATGAACTGCCAGGCGAGGTCGTCCCTAGACCAGATTCTATCATCCTGGGACTGGTTTCTAAATATCACCCCTCATGATCTAGGCTAGCATGAATCCAGTGGCACAGTGAGTATGGTACCCATGTACCATAGTTTTGCAAAGCCCAACTTACTCCTGCTCAGCCCTAGAAATTCTATAAGGCCATGGCCCATATCTTCAGGCAACCAACTCCCTCTAGAACATCTTTGGAACCAAGAAACTGAGATGCATTACACACAGCATACCGCAGGTGGGCCCTCCCTCGCAGCAGGTTGAACCGTCTGGATCTGGCCCAAGTTCAGGACCAGCATCAGTCCTGAGCCCCATTTCGGCTCAACTAATCTCATCGGGTCTTGGTCCATCAATGCCACTACCATCATCCCTGACAACTCACCATGCAGATGAATCTATCATCCTTTCCGACTCGAAGAGGGTACCGCATTGGCCTGGTCCAAAATCAAAGGCAGTGCTGCACAGGACACAACAGACTCCAGGCTCAGACACAGTGCCTCTGTCAATTGAAGAGCTTTAGGAGGAGGGTGAGCAAAAGGCCATTAACCCCACTGAAGCCAGTGCAGAGCCCCTGCTGCCTTTTAACAAAGCCCTCATGAACATCCTCCTTGGAGCCTGCTTTACACCATGTTCTGTGGTCCGAGTCAACCGTCAAGATGCATCTCAGCACAGCCCTGCCCCAGGGGATCCTACATTCCTCATGTAACATTCCTAGTCAAGAATTTGGTGGTATAAGGTTTGAAAGCCAGAGTCAACCCTAACGCCATCACTACCACCGCTCCGGATAAGGAATCTAAGTGCTTAGAGATCTTTGAGAGAGGATGTGGCCTAAAGTTAGAGTGGTCGAATTCTAAGCTGGGAAACCGAGTTCGAGTCTCGCTAAGGACGCTCATCTTTCTGAGATTCTGGGCAAATCACTTAATCTCACTGTTCTTAACAACATTAATGTGTCTATCTGTAACGCAACTGGTATTCACATAAAGAACTCTGATAACTGTGGGTCGGATTTGTGCTATATAAAACTCTTTAAAAAAAGATCTTCTCTTCCACCAGCTTGTCCCTATGGATGGTCAATACTTCTTTACTTTTGGCCAGATATTCCCACACTTCACTATTGGATCTAGATTGGACACCACATACTCCATCCGCTGGGTGAAGCATTCCAAGGTGGCTCTTGGGCGCCACACTTGGATGCAGTTTACAGACTGATACTAAGAAAAACATCTAATAACCCATATACATACTCATGTAGCTACTCACCAACCCATGCAGCCACTTATACACAAAGTGAAACACTAATACATATATTTAAATATTTAAACATTACTCTCTAATATATGTATTCACTAAGATACACTTAATAAACCAGTTAACTAATCATTTTTTTTTAAATGTCCATGTAAACACTTATTTAAACATTTATTCTTCCATCAACTTTTTTATATATATATATATATATATATATATATATATATATATATATATATATATATATATATATATATATATATATATATATATATATATATATATATATATATATATATATATATATATATATATATATATATATATATATATATATATATATATTCACAGAAAAAACCATAGGTTATACTCCATATATAGTTAGGAATTTGCATTTACAAAACCTTGAAAATTCAATGAAAAAACCATTGGTTTTAGGCCATATATAGTTAGGGATTTGCATTTAGAAAACCTTATTTTACTCGCATAAAACCATTGAAATTCCATATATAGTTATAAGCGCTAACTATATATCGCGCACCCGCAATCCACTGCTGATGATGTCACATATTACATCATTCATGACATGGTTAGTGACATCACTGATGACATCACTGATGACATCTCAAATGACATCACTGATGACATCACTGATGACAACATCCAGTGACTGTATGTTTCTGTAAAGTTAAAATATGTCTTACATATTGAAGAATGAGTGGATGTATAAGTGTCTGGATGAAGGATTTAGTAGGTGCATGACTGACTGATTGAGTGAGTGATTAAATGTGTCTCACTGAGTGCATAGGTTAGTGACTAAACTGTTTTAATTTGTGCATCATTATATCTGTTGTTCTACAAACTGCTGCATATGTTGATCAGTAGCTATATGAGTAACTGTATGGGTTATTGATTGGTTGTCCAAGTATTTGTATGGGAAACTGAGTGTGTGTGTATGGGTGGCTGGAAGGTGTGTGACTCTGTACATAGATGTGTGAGTAGTTGATTCACTATATGTATAGATTCAAAAGTGCATGTGCAAACAGCTGTATGGGCGGTTGACTGTGCATGAGTGTATTAGTGAGTGAATGGATATCTCAGTGCTACATGTCAAATTAAGTACATATGTAAAACACAGTACATGTGAGAGTTGACATCTATAAATAACTGTGCATAAGAGCCAGTGAATGTGTGAGTGGCTGTATGGATCATTGTGAACATGTATCAGAGATTGTATAAGAGAGTAAAGTAAATATGTGTTAGTATATGTTTGAATAAGTAAGGTGTGTATAACTGTATAGTTGAGAAAATGGAGGTGTGATTGATTTTTGGCATAACTGACTAGGTGTGTGAGTAACTCCATGGATGAGTGACTGTCTGTTTACACTGATTGTATCTAAGGTTATATTAGAGTCTGAAGAGGTTCATGGTATTATCACATGAATGATATCATCAGTGATGTGATCAGTCATGTCAAATGAGATGTTATCAGTGATGTCATCAGTGATGTCATTTGAGATGTCATCAGTGATGTCATCAGTGATGTCACTAACCATGTCATGAATGATGTAATATGTGACATCATCAGCAGTGGATTGCGGGTGCGCGATATATAGTTAGCGCTTATAACTATATATGGAATTTCAATGGTTTTATGCGAGTAAAATAAGGTTTTCTAAATGCAAATCCCTAACTATATATGGCCTAAAACCAATGGTTTTTTCATTGAATTTTCAAGGTTTTGTAAATGCAAATTCCTAACTATATATGGAGTATAACCTATGGTTTTTTCTGTGAATTTCAATGGTTTTTTAATAGCAAACATCAAAAGCTGTCAAATGTCAAGTACGTGATAGGTAAAAACGTTTTCGTGTTTATGCACGCTGATGTGCTTTAAACACTGCCCCCCCTCCCCACTCCCCTCTTTTCTCTTAGTAGTACTCTCTCTTTGCAGATAGTGAACGGTAGTTAACGCAGACCTTTACCCCTGTTGTAATCCGTCGTACCTGCTTGTCTCTCCATTTGATTGATTATTATCCAAGCATTTACTGTTTTACAATTGGTTCTCTTTGGATCATTCTCTATTTACAAACAAGCACAAAGTCGCAATACTCTGTTTAGTCTTTGCAGATAGTGAAAAATCGTGAAAAAAAATAAAAGTAATCGAGCAAAATCAGTAGACCACTAATTCGATCTCTTTTTGACCTCGGTAAAATACAAACATTAGGAATAACCCTTCATGAGAAATACGAAAATAGTGAAATGAACTGAGCTCCACACCATGAGGGCTGCAAAACAGCTCGACTCCACCACCCACACCGCCCAAAATAACGACAAACCCTATGCAAATATTATAAATATACACAACACACCAGCAAAGAAACAGAGTAAAACATTTTATTAAATAACTATTTACATAACTATTTTATACTTTTTATTGCCCGATCCGGCTAGCTCAATCGATCGAGCATGAAACTCATGCACTGATAACAAGCGTTGAGAGTTTGTAGAATGATGGCTTCAGATTTTCCACATACGGTGTAGTGGCGCGAACTGGCAGGGGGCGTTTGGATTCTACCCCTTCTCCAAATAAGATTTTCATACGTGAATGTTCGTTCATGCTTTTTGTCCCTGAGTTGCTTCCATGTCACTGCCTTACATAAATGGCATAAGTCTTGGTTATTGAGTGCCATACTTCAGAATTCTAAGCAGTTATTGTAACACTGTTTAAACCTTATTTGCACCTGCTGCAGCTGCACTATTCAAAGTAAGTGGGGTCCATTTGTGGACCTGACTGCATTGGAAAACAATGTGATACGGTGCCTCCCTAAACCGCTTGACGGAGGCCCCCGAGGGGCGGTGAGATGGCGCGGACTGAGAGGGGGCGCTTGGCTCCTGCCCCCTCCCCAAGTCGTGTTGCCCTGGTGAGGCCTGAAATCGCCCCTGGCATAGGCGGCCGGCTCCCGGGGTCCGGCGGAATTTTTTCCCTTTTGAAGAATCTTTCATTCTGGACCTTGTCCCACAATCCGTTTCACCTGAAGACACGCTGTCGTAGGGCGCCCCTTTACCGTTTTAGTTGCCATTCCGCCCGCTTTTGGTACTCTGTGCCTCTTACGCCATTCAACTGTTTACCGCTCGCTCTTGCGACTACAACGTCTCGCTCACCATGTAGTTGAGTTGCTCCCGCTCTTAAGATTTGACCGAACTTTTTGGACTGCTGAAAGCGGTGGAATTCCGACCGCTGGTTGGTGGAGACATTTTGACTATATTCGGCACCTGCATTGTCGCGTAATGCGTCATATGACGCGACGCGTTAGCGCACCCGGAAGTGCTCCGGTGCGCAAGGCGCAGCTTCCCGGAAACGATCCAGAGCGCGCCGCGCAGCGCGTAACGTAAGCATAACAGGTCATGTGACTTGTTAATAAAACTTTTCATTGGTTCATTTTACTTTTCTTTTCCTAATTATGTAAGACTAGGTCATGTGACCTAAAAATAACACTTTTCATTGGATTAAAACATTTTTTTTCCCCAAACGATGAAAGCCCCACCTTGTTTCTGGATGTTTCAGACTGAAGCTGGCGTCACCATGAGAGCACCACCATCTCGTAGCTCCGTCGTGGCCATTCCGCAAGCAATCATGGCAGCCGCTCCCCACCGGAAGCCTGCGGGAGTCGAGGGCCCCCAAGACTTTTGTACAATCTTCAAGGCTGAGGGGACGCTTTCGAGAATGGAACCCAAGCCCTGGCAGACAAGCGTCCGAGTTCCAAGGTGTCCCAGGGCCATTTTACTGGACCAGGCCCAAATCCGAAGAGCCGGCCGCCATTTTAAGAGTCCTGTGGCAGCCGCCTACCGCTGCACCGCAAGAGTGGGAACAACTCAACTACATGGTGAGCGAGACGCTGTAGCCGTAAGAGCGGGCGGTAAACAGCTGAATGGCGGATGAGGCACAGTGTAGCAAAAGCGGGCGGAATGGCGACTGAAACGATAAAGGGGCGCCCCACTACAGCAGACAAGCCTCCGCCATGTGCTTCAAAACTGCATATGTATCTCGTGATATCAAGGTTGGGCAACCAGTACAGAACAAGCAGTTACGAGTCCCATTTACACCGGCGCCATTTTGGGCGCGGCCGGGCAGGTCCAGGATCTACTGAAACATAAAAAATGAGCCTGACGTCTCTGAAGCAGTTCACGAACAGCAGGACATAGCAAATAAACATGAACTCTCTAAAGCTGTTAACTCACTGCAGAACAAAACAAGTGAACCTGAAACCTCTGGAATAATTGTCGCTCAAAAGAACAACACACAAAACTCTGTAGAGCCTGAAGAAAAAAAAACAGAAGGGCACTGTAGTTTCAGACACACTTAACACTAATGACGAAACAAAGATATCGTCTGTTTATAAAGCAGTTATCATCTTGACAGAATTGACAAAGAAGTGTACAGACACCAATGCATCAGCATTCTCGGAGAATCTTAAGGAACAAAGAAAGACCTGTTCACTCTTGACACCCCAGGTGCTGTGTATATTGCACTACAGTGCTGCATCGAGAAAACGGGCAACCCTATTGATATGGATTTTTCATTATTGATTATTGTAAAGAAATGGCGACTCCCCCCTTTAGCAGATTAGCTAAATGTTTGCGTAATTTAGGCATAAAAGTTATATTATTGTTGTTGTTGTTGTTATCGTTATAGTTCTGGTTAATTTCAGAAAATGGTTAAATATATTTACAGTTTTTGTTGAGTTCGTTATATTTAAATATTAATAAAGTTTTAAAATGTAACTGTCTTGGAGTACTATATTTTTTTTAAAAATCGGGTGAATGGGGCCTTGAATCGGGTTATTGTCATGTGTGGGCTTTGCAAGTGTACTACTACAAGATCGGACATTTCAAACTCAAATGCACGTTCTTTTTCTTACCTTTCCAAAGCATGGAGCGCAATAGCAGGCAGAGAAAAGGTGATGCACGTGTTGAACACTGCCTGGCCTGCAAATTGCTGCCAATGCCCCCCCGCCCGCTCCTGAAAGAGGACACACACACACCGCTGCCCCGAGTACTTCACAAATCTTTAAAAGACCATGCGCTTGTTCAATGGGAAGTGGATAACATGGCTAAGAGCATTTGCTGACTAATGCATGAATATCGCTGACTTTTCAGCGATATTCATGCATTGCGGCCGTTTTTTATCGCATTTGCGATAAACCTTGCTAATAGCAAGGTTTATGTGCGATAAAATTCGCCGAAGTGCGGCGATAATTATTGTCTCTAAACAAGTTAGAGACAAAAATTACCGCTAGATGTTGGAAATATGCCCCCGGGTTTTTCCTTGCAGGAATCGGGAAGCGAAAGACTAGCACTGAAATCAGTAGTCTCACACCTGAATCGGGAGGGTTGCCATGTCTGGATACTCTACAGCTGGAGCCATAGACTACATCCGCAGGGCTAGGTGATAGCCTAGGTCCGGCCTGGACAATCGGACACAGAGGAAGAGAAGTGTCAGAGGGTGCGGTAGTGAATAGGGTGAAAGGGAGGTGTCGAACGGGCACAGGGTGTGATTCTCAGAGAAGAGCAAACAGATGGGGGAAGTATATGGCCCATGCATGAGAGAGAGAGCGGGGGTGACCATTGCGTGGGGGAGATGCGTGCGAGGGTGGGGAGCCATGCTGAGAATCGACGGCGTGCAGAGAGTGGCCCTGGTCAAGGCATCTAAAATGGCTGCCGTGCACGACAAAATTTTGGCATTGGACAAAAACGCAAGATGGCGCAGACAATGTTTATCAATAAGGATTCATTTATAACAAAATATTTACTCGCAGTGACAAAATGGTGTTCAACACTTCCTGATTTCCATCGAATCGAACGTTAACAAACGTCACGCAGCAAAAAAAAAAAAAAAAAAAAAGCTCACGCACAGAGCGATTTTTAGCCATGTTATCCAATGGAAGGTGGATAACATGGCTAAGAGCATTTGCTGGATAATGCATGAATATCGCTGACTTTTCAGCGATATTAATGCATTGTGGCCGATGTGCGGCGATAATTTTTGTCTCTAAACAATTAAAACGAAGCACAAAATGGCAAATTCCCGTTTCACTACCAGTTTGCGGCCCAGTTCGCGGCCCGTGAAGCGCTTCTACCGTGAAAAATCAATTTTTTTTTATTTTCCCCACGGGACCCTTTAATAACTCCAACAACATTCCTAGGGGGTCAAGAGGGGTATACCTTGCCCCCTTTCAATAAATTCCCCCTTCGTTTTTCACCTCTTCTTCTCTCTCGATCCTACCGAGAGATAAGATGGCGGCCGCTCCGGACTATTTAGAATGTTGACAGACACCGGATAGCCAATCAGCTTTCTGTTATCCAATGGAAGGTGGATAACATGGCTAAGAGCATTTGCTGGATAATGCATGAATATCGCTGACTTTTCAACGATATTCATGCATTGTGGCCGATGTGCGGCGATAATTTTTGTCTCTAAACAATTAAAACGAAGCACAAAATGGCGAATTCCCGTTTCGCTACCAGTTTGCGGCCCAGTTCGCGGCCCGGGAAACGCTTCTACCGTGAAAAATAATTTTTTTTTTATTTTCCCCACGGGACCCTTTAATAACCCCAACAACAATCCTAGGGGGTCAAGAGGGGTATACCTTGCCTCCTTTCAATAAATTCCCCCTTCGTTTTTCACCTCTTCTTCTCTCTCGATCCTACCGAGAGATAAGATGGCGGCCGCTCCGGACTATTTAGAATGTTGACAGACACCGGAGAGCCAATCAGCTTTCTGTTATCCAATGGAAGGTGGATAACATGGCTAAGAGCATTTGCTGGATAATGCATGAATATCACTGACTTTTCAACGATATTCATGCATTGTGGCCGATGTGCGGCGATAATTTTTGTCTCTAAACAATTAAAACGAAGCACAAAATGGCGAATTCCCGTTTCGCTACCAGTTTGCGGCCCAGTTCGCGGCCCGGGAAACGCTTCTACCGTGAAAAATATTTTTATTTTTATTTTCCCCACGGGACCCTTTAATAACCCCAACAACAATCCTAGGGGGTCAAGAGGGGTATACCTTGCACCCTTTCAATAAATTCCCCCTTCGTTTTTCACCTCTTCTTCTCTCTCGATCCTACCGAGAGATAAGATGGCGGCCGCTCCGGACTGTTTAGAATGTTGACAGACACCGGAGAGCCAATCAGCTTTCTGCGCGCAAAGTTCCGTTTCGCGAAAAGTAAGCGGACCGGATCGCTGCCCGGAGCGCTGTTACAGATATATATCTTGTTTTGAACGTTAATTTCTCAAAAACTACTGGAGCACATATATTGAGACCTAGCAAAGGCACATCGGGCTAACAGTCCCTACAATTTTGCCAAGTTTCGTGCAAATCCATTCAGCCGTTCGAGCTAAAAGTGAGTCCAACCGCCCTATGGAAAAATGAATGGGAAAAACGCGTTTTGGGACCCCCCTTTTTTCTCAGGCCCCCCTTAACGAAACCCCCCCAAATTTTCAGGGGCTGCTCAGAAACAAAATGTGCCATTTTCCAGAAAATTTCAGCCGATTCCGTCCACAAACGCCAAAGTTATTAGACATAGAATTTTCAGAAATCCCATAGGGAAAAAGTACTAACTATATATACCTACTGGCGATAGCCAGTAGGTAATATATATATATATATATATATATATATATATATATATATATATATATATATATATATATATATATATATATATATATATATATATATATATATATATATATATATATATATATATATATATATATATATATATATATATATATATATATATATATATATATATATATATATATATATATATATATATATATATATATATATATATATATATATATATATATATATATATATATATATATATATATATATCGAAGCTCCAAAATCCTAAAAATGCCCAGCCGGGTCATAGGAAGGAAAAAGCACTCGCAAGCACGGCACAGCTCGTTTTCACAGGGCAGGTTTATTGAAGACAGACATATATAACACATATTTATTTTTTAAAAAGACACACATTCACTGGATGGTGTCATCAATGATGTCATGAGTGATGTCACTGACCATGTCATGAGTGATGTATTATGTTACGTCATCAGCAGTGCATTGCATGTGCAAGTTATAGTGAGTCCAACTAACTATAACGTGGGAATTTCAATGGTTTTATGCGAGTAAAATTTCCAGCTAACTCTAACTGGTGTGAAACCTATGGTTTTTTCAGTGAATTTAATAGGTTTTTTAAATGTTAATTCCTAACTATAACTGGTGTGAAACCTATGTTTTTTTCAGTGAATTTCAAAGGTTTTTTAATAGCAAATCTCTATAGGTATGAAATGTAATATTTTTTATAATGAATTTTATATTGTAAATGTATGTAATACAATTTTTTATGTATATTTTTCCCTTTTTTAAAAATGTTTTTGCCTTGAGGCGCTGCCGGTGCGCGTACCGGTGAGCGCGCCGGTGATCGCAGTCTTGCGGCGCGCCCCGGGAAGCGTACCGGGGAGCGTCCCGTTTCCACTATTGCCGCGAACGAAAACATCATCGTGACGTATCATGTAACCGCGTGATGTGTTTTATGACGCACGGCGTAAGCGCACCCGGAAGCGCCCGCGCGCATACGATCGCGCAACGTAAGCACGCCCCGGGGCGCGCACCGGGGCGCGTAGCGTAAGCGCGTCAGGTCTTGTGACCTGAAAATAACACTTTTTATTGGTTCAGAACACTTTTGGTTTCCAAATGATGAAAGACCGGGTCATGTGACCTGAAAAAAACACTTTTCATTGGTTCAAAACAGTTTTGTTTTCCAAATGATGGAAGCCCCCACCTTTTTTCCTCATTCTCACTTTGTTCTTTGAGTGAGGAAGACCAGTTTTCATTCATTGAGAAATGGCTACAGTAGCAGCAGCAGCAGGAGAATCTGCACCACCACCACCACCACCACAAGGACCACCACAACACCACATTGGTGGTGAAGAAGAGGAGGAGGAGGAGGAGGAGGAGGAGGAGGAGAGGACATTCCTTCCTGAAGACAATCCCCCTTACAAACCGAGAGAGCACATTGTGTGGGAGTTTTTTAAATTCCCAAGAGGCCAGAAGAAATTCAATGCGGCATAAGTGACTTGTCTGATCTGTGGCTGTGAACTTTCCAGGGGGAACCCTACAAAAAAATATTCTTTTGGTAATTACACCATGATTCGCCACATGCAACGCAAGCATCCTAACAACTATTCTGCGGCAGAGGTGAGAGAACTGTCCAGAAACCTTCCCCAATCTTCTTCCCGAACCTCAACAAGCAAAGAACCCACTCCATCGGGTCCAGAGACAAGGGAGATGGTCCCAAACATCCAAACCAAGTTTGGATGTTTTAAAATTGTTTGTATCTAATGTGGGACTACAATTACATATGGCAAAAGAAGTATAAAGCTAATCAACCGTGCAGGAGATAACCATATCTGCAGAAAAAAACCTTAATTTTTTTCCTGATTTTTTTGCTCCAGTTGAACCGTTTTTGTTTCTCCCCATAAAAATTACAAAAAAATATAAAACTGTTCATAAAAGCCAAAAAAAGTAAAAAATGTTCAAAAAAATATAAAACAGCAAAAAGAATTAAAAAACAGTTCTTTTTAGAACTACCACCAATTTAAAAAAAAATGCTTCATTTTTAAAAAAATCTGTCATTCTTTTTCTCCCCGCGCTACGCTCCCCGGTACGCTCCCCGGTGCGCGTACTGGAGCACATATCTTGAGACATAGCAAAGGCACATCGGGCTACCAGTCCCTACAATTTTGCCAAGTTTGGTGGAAATCCATTCAGCCGTTCGGGCTAAAAGTGAGTTCAACCGTCCTATTGAAATTAACATGGGGAAAACACGTTTTGGGACCCCCCTTTTATCTCAGCCCCTGCTTGATGAATCCCCCCCAAAACTTTCAGGGAAGCAGCGGAGCGCCGCGAGGCAAATTTGAGGAAAATTTCAAGAAGATTCCTCAACCAGCGCCAAAGTTATTCCCAATAGAATGTTGCGAATTCCCTATACAAAATAATACTAACTATAACTACCTACTGGCGACCGCCAGTAGGTTTTATATATATATATATATATATATATATATATATATATATATATATATATATGAAGAAGAATTCCCAACCCGTCAATGGATGACATGCTTCGGCAGGGTGCAGACCTCAGAACGCCACAGCAAACAGTCAAGGAGGCTCACAGACGATCCAACTCAAGTGAGTATGCAGGAAAAACAAATATATATATTGCGGAGTTACATATATGTGGAGGAAGGTATAATAAATCTATTCTTACTTACCTGCCCATATTTTGGATTCAATATTCCGTTCTCAATATTCTAGGCCATCGATATTCTGCTTTCAGTATTTTTGATGCACACTATGTGATTCTATGTGAAGGAATACATGATTTTTGTTTAAAGTACATATTAAAGCACACTCAAACACCTTTCCACATTCCTACTTTAAATTCTATAAATAATAGTGGATTTAAAGTAGAGGGGGTAAAGTTGTAAAGTTGGCTGACATGTAACTTTTTGTATTTTCAAAAGCTCAGAGCCCTATTACACACACCTTTACCTCTGATGGTGGATGGCTAGCGTCCACACTCAGCATTTTTTTGCTGGAGAATGTTTTCCTTGTGACATTCTGTGTCAGGAACTCATAACACATGGAAGGTCCAACAGGATGAACCTTAAATCATGTAAAGCTAGGAAACTTTATCTGCTTTTTAAAATGTAGAGTTTCATAATTCTGCCCAACTTTATAGTTTCAATTTAACTTGGTGTTAGACCTGTCAGCCTTAGGGGGGTATTTCCCCAAACTTGTTGATCTTCCTTCTCCATTTTTTCTGACCTCCTTTTTCCTGGTTTTAGGACTCTGCACTTTTTACCACTGCTAACCAGTGCTAATTTGCTTGTTTTCTCTTCTCTAAATGTGGTAATATTGGTTTATCTCTAACTGGCATATTTAATTTACTTATAAGCCCCCAGTAAGATGGCACTACCTGTGCCCGGAGCCTGTACATTATTTCCAACTAGTGGGCCTGCAGCACTGATTCTACTAGAACTAAGACCTGCAATTTCAGGGCCTGTGTGTGCAGGTGTAAACTTACATGTCATCCTTGCAAAACAAACCTTATTCCAGGCCCAAACCTTCCTTTTAAATGCATATAAGTCACCCCTAGGGAAGACCCTGGGCTGCCAGTGGGCAGGGTGCACTGTATGTAAAAGGTAGCACATGTACTTTTAAGCTTTAACATGTCCTGGTATTAAATAAACTCCTACATTTGTTTTTCACTACTGCAAGGTCTATCTCTGCCATAGGATAACAGTAAAGTTGCCTTTTTAAATTGTATAAGTATAGTTTCAAAATGGGAAGAGATAACCGGTTCATGTTTGGTGTCTCCGGAATCACAGTTAAATATTCAATCTTTTGGTGAAGTCATATTTTAAATGGCAATTCTGAAAATGACACTTTTAAAAGTTGGCATTTTCTTGTCTTTAGAATAGTCTACCTGTAACCTGTCTCTGGCCACATGACAGGGTGTAGAGGAAAGTTGGGATTTGTGTATTCCTCCTAGATAGCCACACACAATGGGAGATTAGGTGTGACTGGATGGGCTAGCACTCACAGGGTGGAAGGAAGGAGCAGGTCCCAAACTCACTCACCTCTGAATAGGTTGTTTCCTGTCTCCACCCAGGGGCCTAACAACCCTGCAGTGTCACATCAGACAGCTTGCACCCAGGGCAGAGGTAGCAGGGATATCCCTGCGTTTCTAAGCCAATCTCTAGTAGCTTCTCCCTCCTTCCAGAACCAGGGCAGCAAGGGTATAAAAGATGGACCTTAGACACCACCACTTCAGTACACTTCTGGATCTGTCAATATTATGCCAGCAAGAAGGACGGCTGTGCTGCAGAAGGACATCCACTCCTCTTGACTGCACTCTTCTGGGATCCTGTTTTGTTGTGCTGGCCTGCTGCCTGTGGCACTCCTGATTAAGTGAGAAGGACTGGACCTACATCTCTGGAACCCGGAACCTGAAATTACTCCATGGGCTATCTGGCTGGCCTCCTAATTGGAAGATTCGTGGACACAGCAGGCTTCCAACAACCTTGCATCTGTACCCGGACTCTGTCATCTGTGAGTCTACCCTGCCAAGTGCTGTCACCCTAGTCCTTGGAAGTAGGCCTAAGGTGCTCTGCCAGTATGTGGATCCAGCAAAACCAAACGTATCTAAGTTAGGTTTGATTGCTCTGTGCCAAGCTACCAGGGGGATAAGCTTAGGTTAATTTGGTGTTTCTTTGTGTGTTACCTGACAAACATTGTTGTTGCTACTTGACCACACCTCAGTCAACAGACAGCCCAATTTCTAACACTTGCCCCAGTGTTAATTTAAAATTGCTTTCCAGAGAATATTCATCAAGAATATTTTAGAGAAGAACTTTATGGGAAAGTAGTGAAAAACAGTGTGTTTTAAACATTTTTGGATTGCAACAATGGTGAAAACTAAATAGAATTCAGAGGTAATTTTAGAGGAGAAGTTGGGAAGGTCGCATAATGAATTTTACCATAAAGCTATGACAAATGATGGACAGGTCAGTTATATTTGATCAAAAGCACCAGTCAAAAGTGCATGTACTTCAAGCAGACTCCGATATTGGCATAGACCCCTCATATTTACAGGCAGGTTGTTTGAAAGTTGTTGTTCAAAAGGAGATATTCATTAAATATCGACCAGCAAGACAGATAGGCATGGTAAAGGATTGGTGTGGACACATATGCGGCCTGTAGCCTGGCTAAGTAAACTAGTTCCATTCCCTGTCAAAAGAGCTATCGATAGGCAGGCAGCAGAACTGCCTCTTAGGCTCTAAGTGGTCGTTTCAAGGTTTGCATCTAGAATCCTTCTCAATGATAACATCTCTTTTCGATAGTGCTTGCATGCTACCTTACTTTCAGATGCTACAGATTACTTCACTGCCAGAATTAGGAACATTCTTCACTTCTTTACAAGTAGTAGACTCCTTGCATAGAATCCTTAAGGTGGCACCCTCTATGTGGCTAACATTGCTTAGGCAACCATGCAATTTAATAAGCCACGAATGTAAAAAGCACAGAAGCCTACCATGTGTGCAAGAAATGGAAATGATTTACTTGCAGAAAGATTGTTCTGCATCACTATAGGTGCAGATAAAAATCAGGCACCATGTTATGAAACCGTTATGAAACTGCCATATTCAAAAGTACACTAGAAAGCCAAATCACCTTCATAATAGAATTTGGACTTCTCAGCAAACAGGTTATAATTTCCTGTGGCTATCCAGAAAATGTAGAATTTACTGATATCCATAACAAAAAGCCATCAGCACTTCTGAAAAAAAAGGCTTTAGCACTGCTCACCTAGAGCATGTAATAAAAAATAGCAAGCGGGTGCCATTGTTAAGCAATTTTCAAAATGTTGATCAAGTAATAGTGGTTAAACCTTATTAGGACTTTAAACATCTCTCTGCAAGTTAATCTTTTGATATTTCCCTAAAATCCCTTTTAGAAAATAAAGTCCAACATTGAGTATTGAAAACACATTGGGCCAGATGGATAGGCCAAAACATGATAAATAAATACATTCAATTTAAATTCTCTGATCACCATTTCTACATGTTTATCTAGCTCTCAATTTGGTTCTTTTGGCTCTGTTTGACTTTTTCTATCCTCTCCCCATCTCCTAATCTCTGTCTCCACTGCTTCTGTCAATCGTTTACCCATTATCCCTTTCTGAATGCTGCTGCATCTTTCTTCATATTCTTGTTTCTCCTGCTCTAGCTTGCCTTTTTATTTACTCTATTTTCTTTCTCTCAAACGTCTCTCCTTTTTCTAGAATAGCTATCTTCTTTTCTATCGTCTCTTTACTTATCAATATTTTTTTCTCTCTCTGGGTCTCTGTTCCATGGATAATGTATCTCAACTAAACACTCACGTAGCTGTGCATGGCAATTAGCAGCACCTGCCATCTTTCTTTGACCACTGTCCTTTTTGCTGTTCCCCAT
Source organism: Lissotriton vulgaris (assembly GCF_964263255.1). Lineage (NCBI taxonomy): Eukaryota > Metazoa > Chordata > Amphibia > Caudata > Salamandridae > Lissotriton > Lissotriton vulgaris. The sequence continues at coordinate 1,073,208,674 of NC_141696.1, read as the reverse complement.
TTGAAGAAGCCTACCATCCTAGGTTCCTCCTAGAACTGAAGAAGTCCACTATGATCATGGAACAAATAAGTTAATGCAACATGGCCATCATATCCCTGCGACCTGCTGTCAATTCTTGTTTAACAGGACATCAGATTTCATGGATTTTGACTGCTTTAGGACAGGCGACAAACTGACGCCCCCAACACACTACCTTCACAGTGCAAAAGAATTCAATGGGTCATCCACAGTATTGGAAATTAAAAAAAAATATTGGTAAAAATATCTGATAAATTCCTTCTCAAAATCAAAGTTGAGAAACAAGTGAAATGGTTCCCAGGAGTTCCCAAGTTAAATTTTTTGTGTTTCTGAAATGCGTATCATGCTGTGCACGCTGATATTATACAGCAAACACAATTGAAAGCAGACTGCTCTACTGAAATCTTCTGAGATCCATAAATGTCTACCAAGCAGCGTTCCTACACTTCTCCTGATAGCAACTATACCCTACTTCTATCTCTGGGATTTTGCCCTGGATACAAAAGACTTCCTAAGCCCCCTAAGACACAGGGAAACAGCACAATTTTGCCTTGCAAATTTACCCATTCTGGTGCTAGCTGCAGTATTTTGGCCAGGGCTAGGATACAACCCAGGGAAAACTGCTAGACATTTCTGAAAGAAAGAAATCTAGGGTGGACTGGGTGTGTGTGGCTTGTATGGTTCTCAATTTACTTTCTTACCCTGAATGTCCTTCAAACACCAAAGTTTGGCTAAATCACAGATGTTCTTCAAAGTTCTGTAAAGGATCATTCTGTAATCCGTGAGGATCCATAAAATTCATACCACTCAACATTCCTACACTTCTCTAAGTAAAAACGCTTGCCCAAATGTTTGCCAAGTATTATGCATTTAGTACATTAATTAAATAGGACCTCATATCCTCAGTTCATTTGCTATGATCATAAATTAGATAAAGATAAAGAACAATTTCAAAGAAGTGAATAAATATCAAAAAGCAGAGTCATATTACACATTTCCTAAATTACAATAAATAAAATCAAAAAATGGTAGTCGATGTTCAATGAAGATTTCTAGAGACATCAATGCTTTCATCTTCAGCTGCCCTAATTATGGTTTCCACAATATTTGGTTCAGTGACATGAATCTGCAGTATGTTGACTCTGGCAGTATTAACTAGATATTAAAACATCTAATTTTGAAAGATAAATCATCTATAATAGCAACCCTTTGAGACATGGCAGGCTTTATTGGGTCATTTCAGATTCATATCCCTGCTAGTAAAGGTATTTGAACCACCCCTCAGCAATAGGCATATTACCTTACCAAACTATTGGGTTCCTTCAAACATAATACATTTTTTTAGAACATATACATTACCTCACCAGGGTATGTTTCTTAACAGGCCACTGTAGGCTGCAGCAGAGCGGTGTCAGTCAAATATAATTTGCACCTGACTTGCGATGACCCTGCCCCAGCCCAATAGGCTAATCAAAGCACCGTGCCCTATTGGGACCTGGAGTTTCCTGACTGAACATTGCTTCTGAATGACCGGTTGGTTTCGGTAGTAACAACGATGTATGTATTAGGAATAGAAAGTTCATGAAAGTTGCTGGCTTACGAACATGACTCAATGTCCTTTAATGGTGTGCTTTCTTTTCACACAACAAATTCTTGTTTGACATACTATATGTGAAAAGGGAAAAGGGAGTACAGCTAATGTCAATAAACTAGTGTTGGTAAAACCTTTCACATCAACTTCTCACACACAACACTGTCAACCAAAGGATGTTAATCAAGTCTACGGCTGCAGGTCCCATATATCTATACACTATGGCTGCTTCTTTATATCTCACAATGACGCTCAGATATGGAATGGTAGTAACAATGCCATCCCAGCAGATATCTCTACTTCTCTCTCCCTTCAATAATACCAGTTCAGGCCCAAAACTTTACACAAAATATCTGATTGGAAAGTAACCAGCGAAGCTGACTATCATGATAAGAAATACTATAAAGGAACCTGCAGAGATTCTCAAAGGTGCCAGTGTTGTAAAAAAACACAAACTGCATGTGTATTTTTCCTCACAGCTCATCAACCACTACATTGCTACGTTCTGCATTCAATAACACAATAACCGCTCATCAGGGGTCATTACACACAACATCGAAACAGTTCCCACATAGGATCACAAAACAAGTACAACATCGTTCGAACTACACACCGGCCTATATGGCATATGCTGCCCATGCACGTAATTGCTTCAAGGCCAGGCATAGGGCTAGGATGTGCTATGTAAATGCTGCAATACAATACAATGCAATGCAATTCAATATTTATCATTTGTGCATCACTAAAATCTGTTTTGATCCTATTGAAATCTTTGTTTCCCTCACAATTCAGAATTACACAACAAATCATGCTTCATTTGTGTTTTTTTAATTGCTGATTTATGTTGAAGTATTTGTACAGTTCTTTTACAGGTATTTGCTTTTTTTGAGTATTAGAAACAAATTGATTCTCTACAGTCTTTAGTTTCTCAACTGCAGTAAGCAGGGCCATTGGAATTATGCAAATTAGCATATTTAACCTACCTATAAGTCCCTAGTGTATGGAACAATAGGTATCCAGGGCCCATGAGTTAAATGCCACCAGGGAATTGCAGCACATGTTGCATGTTGTCCCTCCACTACAGTAACAAATTAAAACATGACTGCAGGCCTGTCTCCAATAGACTGGCTGTGCAGGTTGAACCTGCAAATTTGTCCTGCCAAAAAAAAACTTTGACAGGCCGAAGCCTTCCTTTTAAATATCAATGTCACATCTAAGTATGCCTTAAATGCCCATAAGGCAGGTTGGATGATATTTGAAAGAAGGACATGTAAACTTTTAATGTTCTTACAATGCCAATGCCCTAAAAGCTATTTTCATAGTATCAGGGTTAGCTGTTCCATAGGATAGTATCGGGGACACTTTATTAAAGTTAGTAAAGTTATCTACGCTTAAGAACCAGATAAAAAGTAAACTCTCTTACAAACTCTATTCATTGATAAAGTCAGGTTTGAAACATATTTTGCAAATGGTACTTTAAAAAAATCACCTCTAGTGTGCCTAAAACCTGTAGAAGACCATTTGCATGAGTGTCTAGCCGTCAACCAGAAGCAGAATACCTTCTTTATTAGGTGTAAATTGGCTCCCAAAGCTGAGACATAAGTCTTGGGTGTGGGGAGGTATTTTGTTCCTCTGGCAGTACGACTATCGGGGCTGTGCCAAAGAGCTTAATTATATTCAAACGGGCCTGCCCTGTTTCAAGCAAATGTAGCCCACTCCTGAGCCTGCCCTCTCTCTAGTTTCCTCCTGGCTAGCCTGCTAGCCTAGCACCAATCCCAGTGGGAAAGGAGCTGCCCCAATACCCGGTTTTGAGTGATTATAGGGAAGGTCTTGCTCTTTTCCCTGGTGACACCTCTAGGGTCGGCGAAGAAGTTCCACACAAGGGGGTAAAGGTTCTGCCATCTTGGTTTTATGTAGAGAGTGGAAATGTGGGATTGTTTTCACAAGGGCATACAGGAAATGCTGCACAAATATGCAGTATTACAACTGGAACCTTTTTCCCTATTGGTTAGGGAGGAGTCCTGAGTCACACCCACCCACAGGCTAGTGCACAACATTAATGTGGCATATCTGGGCACTTATTTCAAAACAATCCTGGATCCATGGTAGACAAAAGAAGGCCAACACCTGCTATTGTGACCTATTAGGAAATCCATAAGGGTTGGACCTGCTCCCACTTGTACAGAGGACTAAGCAGTAGAATCCAAGAGCCAGATGGCTAACCTTATGTTTACCTACTAGGACACAAAAGCTGCAAGAAGGCACCTTTACTGAAGAGCCCATGTGACCAGTTTCAACTGAACCTGCCCTGGACCCTGCTGGGGGCTTCTGTTGTAGCGAGTTGCAACCGCAAGTGCTTTTTCTGACATTCTGGAACCCTGGGCTGGTGTTACAGTGTATTCTTCCTCCCCATACTGCAAAAGCTGGGCAAATGTTTGCCAGTTTTTAAGCACCGGACCTCCATCAGAGCTGTCAATGTTAATTCATTAGGTCAATCTAGCGTATTGGTCTAACCAGCTAAAAAGATCTGTCTTCTAGGAAAATTTAAAATTAAGATCATAGGGGGCTTCACTGAGACTAACGTCGAGCCTAAGCTGATTGACGGTGAGATCTCCTGTGTACAGATGTCAAACTTCACCCACTTGGAGCTTTTCCCACCTTTGTGAACAGCAACTTCGCGACCCCACTCTTCAGTAACTTATCATTATCAAACACTGACTAGATTCCAGCTTGTAGCTATACCTCTGACAACTTGTCAATGACCACCTTTTCTCCAGAACAGTGTCTTAGTCTGAAGCTATTCAGAAAAGGGGGTGTTGATGAACAGAGTGTCTGAATTAAGCAGACCACTCTTACCCAGTCCAAAGATCAGGGCTTGATCCATCACCGTTATTTATCTCAGTGCACCATCCCAGCTCAGAACCTGGCTATATGCAAATCAGTCTGTCCCTGGCCCAGTGCATCATGGGACCAGGGCAGACTAAACTACCAAGCCAATTCTTCACCAGAAAGGAGACAAGCTACCGGGGACCGGTTTCTGGCATTTCAGCCGTCTTCGGCCCGGCTTGCTTGAATCCTGATGGTGCAGTGAGAAAGGGACTCATGTCTGAGTATACCCTGCCACACCTATAGTGGCCAAAAACTGAAGCTAGCTCTTTGACCGGGACAAACCTGGGTCCCATACCTGACCCGCGCTCCATTGCAGTTGGCCTCATACCTTACCTGTGTCCTGGGTATCTGTTGCTTTCTGGCACTATGTTTATAATAAACTTTTTAAAAATGCATATCTCTGGTTCCCCTTATTGGACTCTTGTTGTTTTGGATTATTTCTCTCATTAAAATATTCTCTATTTTTATAAATTGGACTGGGGTTTTTAATGTATGGTGTTTTTTACTTTTTAAACTGTTGAGAAAAGTTTTAAATGTTTTGCACATATTCCTAAATTAAGCCTGTCTCCTCTACCCACAGCTACCAGTAGTAGAGGTCAGGTTTAAAGAGTGGTGGTTTTCCTATTAGGGCTCCAGGGCTATGCCCCCCTTGTTCTAACTAGAGCGAATAATAATAATTTATTCACTTTTGGTATAAAAAGTAAATACTATCCAGCAGCAGCCTAAGACAGCTCTGAAGAGAGAATTTCTAATGTCTGGTGCAGGCACAAGAAGGTGCGTGGACCAGCCATCAGAGATTATTCAGGGCTGTTGAAACCCCCAGCCCTGGCATGTTTCAGTGCCTTCCAATCTGTGATGTTGTAAAGCATCACAGATAAAGTTAACAATGGGCATTGCAGGTTGAAGTCCTGCAGTGCCTGTCGCAATATGTCAATCATCCAGTCACCCTATCTCCTTCCCAACTCATCACAGAGTTGGGAAGGAGTGGGCGAATGAGCAGAAACTGAAATTCTGAATCAGCAACTGCAGAGGTTTGAGGTTTCATTCTCAAGTGTCTGAAGCTAAAAGAAATAGCAGGGGGGGCCTGCACAGACAGCAAGGTAAGTAAAATATGTTTTTAAATATATTGTGTATGTATGTGTGAGAGTGTGTGTCTATGAGATCCTATGTATATGTGAGCATGTATTGGTGAATAAAGTGAGTATCAGTGAAGAAGTGAGTCAAAGTGAGTATGTGTGAGAGTGTGTGTCTATGAGATCCTATGTATATGTGAGCATGTATTGGTGAATAAAAGTGAGTATCAGTGAAGAAGTGAGTCAAAGTGAGGGCAATGCGTGATAAGAAGAGTTAGTACAAGTGAGAATGAATGAGTGAGTAAGAATGTTAGGGAGTTTAACTGAATGCTACTGTGTGTGAGACTAGGTGAGTCAAGTCTGGATGAGAATTAATGTGTCTGAGGGAATTTGAGGCAGAATGAATGTGAATTAGTAAGTCTGAGTGATTATGAATGAGCCAGAATGAATCAGAATGAGCTTGACTGAGGCTGACTGTGAATGAGTAAGACTGAGTCACAGTGAGGCTGAGTGAGTCAGCGTAAGTGAGAATGGGAGGGACTAAGTGTGAATGAGTGAAACTGTATCAGTGAGTCTCATTGAGATTGATTCAGAATGAGTAGGACTCTGTCATTCAGGGAGTACTAGTGAGTTAAGGGGGGAAACCCCGCTAAGCTAGGTGAGAATGAGTTAGACTGAGGGCAATGAGTGATTTAGACTGAAACTGAGTCAGTCTCAGTGATTCTGAATCAGAGTGACAATGTGTGGGTCAGAATGAGTGAGACTGGGTGGGACTGAGAGCGAATGAGTGTGACTGATTGAGTACGAGCGAGTCACAGTGAAATTGAGTGAATCAGTGGGAGTGATTGAAGCAGGGAGCATTAGTGAGTCATGGGGATAATCCTCAGGGAAACTAGATAATAATGAATGAAACTGATCAGGAAACGAGTGAGTCAGTGAGAGTGAGTAAAAATGGGTAAGACTAAGTGAGTCAAACTGCGATTGAGTCAATCAGAATAACTTAGAATGAGTTGGATTAAGTGAGAGTAACTGAGAATGAGTAAGACTGAGCGGGTCAGAGTGAGAATGAGTGAGAGTGCATGAGTCAGTGAAACTTAGCTAAAGGAAGCAAAAGTAACTGCGAGTGTGACTAATGACCAAAACCGAATGAGAATCAGTGAGAGCTTAAGATTGTCTGCAAACCAGTGTAACTTAATCCCTCCAAGTAAGTGAGTCAGGCTTACTCACTCGATTTCAAACCAAGGATAATGCCTCACCACCTTTAATGGTCACCAGCGTCCACTGGGTTTAAATTACTTAAAACCTTTACTGGAATTAACGAGAATAGTTTCATCATTACTTGTGGTGTACTGCCATCCACCCCAGCTAATAACCCACTTTTCCACCAAGTCATCTGTTGTTTTTGATTAAAAAATAAAAAATATTTAGAGAATGGTTTTTGGCAGTATTTTCAGTAGTTCATATGTATATTGTTTTGTTAGCAGTGCACGTTCCAAACCAACGAATGTTCTGCATTCAATCTTCATTAGTGCATTATATTACATTTAAAACATTAGTTTATGATGAACCTGACTGATGAAAGGTGGAACATGCAGCGTTACCCATTATCCGTTTTTGATATGTCACTTGAATGCAAGTAAAATACGAAACACATAACATTTTCAGCAGATGGTTTTCTAGAGGCTAAAGGTTAAACTGCAGTTCCCTCATTTTCTCCAAAATAAATGGTTTCTGTTCATTAGCATGCCGGCACAGTTGATAATATCATTCCTAAACTGAAGGTTAAGAAGAGGTTTATAAACCAAGAAAAAAAAAGACGTTCGACGCGTTTGCTTAGAATAAATGAGCCTGGTTTATGCCACAGATCTTACCACTGAAGGCTAATGAGCTGACTTGTACTCATTCCAGATTTGTAAAATCATCTTAATAGTCATCACTATAAATACCCAGTGGTATCTTTAGGCTTTGGAATAGCAGGTTTAAGGAGTTAAATTGCAATTGCTTCAGAGAGGCTTTCTGCTGTAGCACTAGAAACGTTTGCAGCTAAATATTTCAGAGGCAGTGCAGATAAATGCATTAGTATCTCAATGAAGCAAGAACATGAGAAGATGAGTCCGACAATTGAGAAAAAATATTTGAAATGGCGACCTAAAGAAGTGGTTTTTCAAATACAGATTTATTTTTTTAAGATTACTACTTTGCAGCATGATTATTTTGTATTAATATCACTTCTCATGATCTTATTTTGAAATGTCACTTCATACACATTCGATCCTACATCACACGATGGTGATGTAGTGCAACAGTGTGCCCAAGTTTAAACGTGCTGGGGCATTCTTCTACATTTGTTACTTCATGGCGTGTATTGATTAGCCACCCCTTATTTGATTCTAAACAACTTTAAATGTGCATAGGTACACATTCTAATGATGCTTAACTAAAAATAAGTTCTTTACACTCAATATATATTATGATCAAATCCAAATTAGTACGCATTTGATTCACCACGGAAGAATAAAAGGCCGAGTCAAAGCCAACCTTCCTGGGATTTGCAAACTTCAGATCACACAGATCTCCAGAGCAGGCATTCAATGCTCTGAGCTATCTTTCCTGCTATAGGGGATACGTTTGAGTTCTGTCTGACTAAATGTAACGCCGGGTATTATATATTTGGGTGTTGGTTCTGTAACTTGTTAAGTTTGTGAAGCTTTCATGTGCTCATTGGACCCGAGCCATATTACTAAAACTGCTCAATAAGTGTGCAAAATAAGTAATGATGAATAAGGCATATCAAGAGGTGTGCACACCGAGAGCCGAAAGGAAATACGTTTTTCATTCGTTCTGAGTTACTCTTGACCTGTGCACCTAAATGCAGAGGTATTCTGAACCACATGGGGAGCATAACGCAAGTTTGTTGTCATCAAAGAGGTGAGTAATACAGCATCCTCTCCAGTCCAGGAGCATGCAAATGAATATGCCTCATGTAGTACATGTGAGTTGATATTCTAGTCTTTCTCAGGAATGCTTAATGCTTACCTTTTGCAGAATCGTCTACCGCCTCTGCACCTTATTTACCACACCACACACAGAGCGCTGGATTGTACGTCTTCCTGAGCATACAATCCCACTTTGCTCTCTGATGACGTCATAACCGTTAATAACCACACCTTAACACCTCTCAGCAAGTTACATACCTCCTCCATTAAGTCTGCCAAGAACTGCAAGGGTTGCAGCATGTGAAGTCTCACAACACTACATCTTCCAATTTGTTAAATAAATAGTACACATAACAATTACATTACATTTCTTCGATGAGTTGTCACCGTGCTTGCATTAGTCAGCCAGATCGAGGAGCAAGAACTTGTTGCGACTCAGTCTGTTCATGCACCGATGGCACAGCTTCTGATGCTTGATGTGGACTGTCAGGTAGGTCTGCCTTATTCTTAGGTGCAGGAGCTGAAGATCGCAGTGGTAGGTGCTTAAAATGTGACGAGTCCTGTGTGCTGGGCTGTCTGTGATGATGTACAGTCACCATGTGTCCTTTGCATGTCGAAACTCTCAGAGGATCAACAACAAATTGGATCTGTGCATTCCACTTTCACCTCTGCTTGACTAGGACTAAGTCACCTTCATGACTGTCATTAGGGCTCTCCAACACAGATCAGCATATGTCTTCATTTTGCACTTTCGAGAAGTGTAGGTGGCACAAACTTTGTCAGCACTCAAGGATCAGTCTACTGTCCATTGTGGCAGCATGGTTCCAATCGCACTCTCAAATAGCAAGATGCCGGACTTTCACCCAATTTGGAGTGGAGAGTTATATGATAAGCACGGAGGGCTTGACACAGGCTTGCTTTATTTCAATCCACTCAATCAATGTTCGCTGAATTAGTCTATTAAGTGTACCCATCAATCGTTTGACAATAACATTTGCTTTGGGCCATGGAAGCATCCTCTTTTGATGCTTGAAATTCATTCTCACTACGAACTCTCAGAATTTCTTGTTGAATGGCATACAATTGCCAGATTTGAGAATGGTGGGGATACCCCACACTGCAAAGATGATGTTCAGCCGCTCACTGACCTTGTCATGGGTTGTTTATGATAACTCCTCTACCAAAGAGAAACGTGAATACACTTCAAGTGACTACTATGAAAGATGTCTATTTCCTAGGGGCCCAAAAAATCAACTGCAATCCTTTCCCAAACTTTTGTAGGGCGGTCAGACATAGTGAATGTTGCAGCACTTTGGGGAAAAGGCAGATGCAAAGATGTCACTCTTTTAGTTCCCTCTCACCTTGTTTATCTAAACAGGGGAAACACACTTAGTCTCTTAGGGCTCTTTTGGTAGGAACAATGATCTCGTTCATGGCCTAGTTCACTGACCTGTTGTCTTAGGCTCTCAGATATGACAATTCTGTATATTTTTTAATTGTCAGTAAGAGGTTGAATACTCCTTCTTCAAGATTGAGTTAGAATGATATCTTTGATGATAAGCATGTTCTTCTAAGCATTAGTGACATCAATTATCTGTTCAATTGATATGGCTATGGGTGTACTGGACTTCACTCCTCAGCTGTTTTGGATGTTGAACTGTGACAATTTGGTCAATACAAGTGAAAAATAATGAGCAAGGGTTTGGTTTTAACTGACTCGTGTACAATGGCATAGTTTTACTATTACAGTCTCAATTCCTGCCTGTCACTGCAAGGGGCCATCTTGGCTTTCAAATTCTAAAGATGGTGAGTAGCGCTTGGTGGTCTGTAATGATGGTGAAATGCTTTCTTTACAGAAACACTAGAAAATGTTTGCAGGCCCACACTACAGCCAATCCGTCCTTCTCCGGCTTAAAGTAGGCATGTCTTTGTCAGACAGGCTCCGACTGGCATAGGCCACATTCAATAGACCATTTGAATGGACAGTTAATTTTGTCAACTCTCTAAATGGGGCACTTTCCATAGTAAAATAATGAATTTACCTTCATTAACAACTGGTTATTCCTAAAAAGGATCGAGGAGTAGGCCTAGGGCCGTCGACATCGAATCTGGGGAACTGAGTTCGAGTCATGGCAATGACGCTGAAAATCCTATGATTCTGGGCAAATCACTTATTTTCCCTGTGCCTAACAAAAATAAATATGTCCTCATGTAATGCAACTGGTGCTATGTAAAGCGCTCTGATACCCGATTCCAGTCAAGTTTGCGCTATATAAAACTCTGTTAAATAATAAATAGTAACATCTTGCGGGGGGCAAGTAGCTGACAAAACATTCACTTTATCAGGGTCAGGAGTAATTTCCCCATCAGAAAAAATGTGTCCAAAGAATTTAAGTTTGGTCTAGTAAAACTCCCACCTTGTTGCATGCAGAGTGAGACCTGCATCAGCACGCAATTGGCACACTTGTATAAGAGCCTTATCATGCTCTTTTTGCATTGCTCCAAATACCAGTATATCATCACCTTAGTTAAAAGCATTTGTGACAGGTTGAAATTTTCAACGTATAACATCCTGACTTATTTCTGCAGCTGACGACACTCCAAATGTAACCTTTTTAATCTGAACAAATCAACATGAGTCAAAAAAGTAGTGATTTACCTGCAATTTTTGTCCAACTCAAGGTGATGATATCCCTTGTTCAGGTCAAGAAGGGAGAAAACCTTGGCAGGGTTCAATTCCATATCCATTATGGGTGGACCAAGATATCTTTCGCTCTTCTTTGCTTTGTTGGTCTGGCACATATCAACACAGATGTGAACGGTACCCTCACTGTCCTTTTTTGGCACCACCACTATTAGCAACACCCATGATTTAGGACCCCTAGAGTGCTCAATGATGTCATGCTTCAAACAGCATTTCTAGTTCATTCTCAATTAATTCTTGCAAGTTGAAAGCAGCTTTGCTGTGCCTCTGAGAAACAGGGCGAACTTCCTCATGGATGTGAAGTCACACTTTCATTGTCTTGAGCCTGCCAAATGCGTGAAATAACAACTGGACTGACTCACATCTTCTGACTGAGTGTGGAAGTTGTAATGGATTGATTCCAGTCAGTGGCCAAACTGAGTATGCAAGCATTCGATGAAGCTCCCTGAAGTACATGAGTTGGCGCTTACACCGATACAGCTTTCTGTTTCAAAGTCGCTGTGAATTATGTTTGACTCTGAAACAGTTTAGAAGCGGCCCACGTATATATTTTAATTTTTGAGTGGTTGAGGTGTAGCACAGGAAATAAGTTGTTGAACTTTTTGGCTGACATGATGTTAATCAATGCACCACTGTCTATAATAAAGGTAATGGGGCAACCGTTGACCTTTATTGGAATTTTGTAATTTGTTCTACCTTGCAAGCAGCCAGACCTACATTTGCCGGTCGTTTGTTGGTCGATGCCATCAGTTCACATTCATCTCCTTTAGTGGTGATAGATAATGATATTGACAATCCTCTGTAGTATAAACTCAACCGTTAGCGACTTTGTATGGTTTCTACTTTTCGTAACTGATGGCGAGAATGCTTCTGTAACATTCTGGCAGCCGTTTTCTCTTCTGGCTGCTAGTTTCTCTTTTGCTTTGCAAGTTGTTATGAAGTGGTTCTTCTTCCCACAACCTTTACATGTTTGGCCCATGGCTGAACATTTGCCTTCATGTGGAAATAAAAACCCACATTAGAAACACAACCTTCTGTTCTCTGTAGATGGCTTCTTGCATGTGTCTTATCGGTGTTTGGTCTTATTCTTCATGGTCAACACTGATTCACTTTTCACTGTTCCAGCCTCCATGTCAGTGACTTGTTGATCCGCTCTTTCTTTGGCCCTGGCCTGGAGGCCATTAGTACGTTCTCTATGCTGAGCATCTCTCTCAACATTGATTCCCGGAATGAGTCTGAAAGACAGACATAGATAACTCAGAGACATACGGCTTCTTCATCATTGAATTCACTAAACTTGCAATGTTTGATAAGTACATTAGGTCTTCCAACAAACTCATCCACTGTTTTACCAGCATGCTTGACTGAAAATGTACCTTTCATGGATAATAATTGGTTTCGGATTGAACATGGCTTCAAATGCTTCCTTGATTTGATGGTATGATACTTCATCAGCTTCTAATATTTTCTCCAGCACTTCTTTTACTCAATCACCAGCAAGGTTCTTTAGGTAGTTCATGATTTTCTTATCATCTACTTCTTTTAGGGCATCTATGAAACAATTGAATGTCTAGATCAATTCAGCCCATCTGGCACCAATATTCAGCTTTTTGGCGATGTTAAAGGGTAGTGGTGGTTTGAGAAATGCTGCAGCACCACATTTTGCGCTTCTTTCAGCATCCATTGAAAATGTCATGATTCCGAAGGCTTTTTGGTGTGCTGGATGCTACTTGCTGCTATGCATGCATCAGCGGCTCATCCCGGCTTGGTCGTCACACCTGACTTGAAACCTATGGCACTTCCATCGGTAAACAGACAAAATATCGAGTCCTTTATTTCAACTTGCACTAATGTCGAGTGCAGAATATCGGTGTACAAAAATATAGACTGTTAGAATATCGTTGTAAGGAATATAGATTTTAAGGTAAGTATTATTGTTTTTAACAATATCGAAGTTATTAATATCGAAGTCATTAATATTGTTTGCAAAAATATAGTTGTTAAAAATATCATTTTTTAGTTAGTGTTATGTATTTTAGTATTCGTTTTAAATGTATGTGTTCTATTTTTTTGCCTTAGTATTGCATTTGTTTTTTAATATATGTACATTTTCAGAAGTTATTAATTTTATTTTAAGTAAATACTGCGTTTTAGTTCGGTAGCGGGTTGTGGGTATATAGGGGAATAGGGTGGGAAGTAATTTAAATATAATAAATGTATTAATAATTGTGAGAAGTTTTAATTATATTTTAATAAAAGTTTGCCTTTTAGTTCCGTAGAGAGTTGTGGGTTGATAGGGGAATAGGGTGGGAATTAATGTAATTATAATTAATTAATTATTATTTTGTATTAATTAATATGTATGTCTTTATTATTTTTTATTGTAAATGATGGTAATTAGTGTATTATTTATAAATTGGTTGATAATTATTATTAATTAATTGATAATTATGTTAATTGTGTAATTTTTATGAGGAGCGGGTTGTGTGTTGATAGGGGAGTAGGGTGAAAAAAAATGTAATTATACTTAATTAATTAATATTTTGTATTAGTTAATATTTGTGTATTTAATATGTATTATTGTTAATTGTGGTAATTCATGTATTCTTAATTATTTATTATTTGGTTGTTAATTATTATTAATTAATTGGTAAATATGTTAATTGAGTATTTTTTTTAGGAGAGGGTTGTGGGCTGATTGGGGAGTAGGGTGGGAAGTAATTTAATTTTAATACATTTTTTAATATTTGTATAATAACATTTAGTGAATGTTATTTTATATTGTTAATTGTGTGAATACATGTTTCATTATTTTTTTATTTTGCTTTTTAATTGTTATTAATTAATTTGTTAATTGTTAACTAATTATGTTAATTGTGTCATGTTTTTCCACTTTGGTGGTGTCAATTATAGGGGATTATGGTGGGAGGTAAATTAGTTATAATTAATTAATTATTTCTTAATTAATGCTAATGAATTAATTAAAATTAAATATGCTAATTGTGGAATTATTTTGATATCTGAGTTGTGAGGTTTATAGTTGTAAATGGTGAGAAGATTTAAAAAAAAAATCTATGATTTGATGTTAACTGTTATTAATTATTCATGTAAAATTAGTAATGGAAATTGTGTAAAAAAATAAGTGTGTGTTTTGGTGTTTATTGGGGTAGAGGGTGGAAAGTAATTTAGTTGAAATAAATTAAACATTAGTTGATCATTAATATTTATGTTATTAATTGATAAATATTTTTAGTAATTGTTTTGTTTTTATTTTGTTTGGGGATTTAGGTTTAATAGCTGTAATGTTTGGTTTTATCCCCTCCGCTATCCAACACTTTCTCTACTGTTGCACTTGCTGGAGTGGGAACAGTAATTTTTGTCCCTCCGCTATCCAACACTTTCCCTAGTGTTGCATTCATTGGAGTGGGAATGTTAAATTATTTGGGGTAGATGGTGGAGTGAGAATAGTAATTTTCATTTCTCTGCTATCCAATACTTTCCCTACTGTTGCACTTGCTGGAGTGGGAATAGTAATTTTATCCCCTTCGCTATCCAACACTTTCCCTACTGTTGCACTAATTGGAGTGGGAATAGTAAATTATTGCCCTCCACTGTGCATTACTTTCCCTACTGTTGAACTCTCTCTGGAGTGGGCATAGTAATTTTTTACCTCCGCTATCCAACACTTTCACTACTGTTGCACTCCCTGGAGTGGGAATAGTAATTTGTATGTCTCTGCTATCCAATACTTTCCCTACTGTTGCACTTGCTGGAGTGAGAATATTAATTGAATCCCCTTCACTATCCAACACTTTCCCTACTGTTGTACTCATTGGAGTGGGAATAGTAATTTTTACTTCTACGCTATCCAACACTTTCCCTACTGATGCACTTGCTGGAGTGGGCCTAGTAATTTTTTCCCCTTCGATATCCATTACTTTCCCTACTGTTGCACTCATTGGAGTGTGAATAGCGAATGATTCTTTTCCGCTATCCAACACTTTCCCTAGTGTTGCATTCATTGGAGAGGAAATAGTAAATTATTCCCCTCCTCTATCCAACACTTTCCCTACTGTTGCACTCCCTGGAGTGGGAATAGTAATTTTAACGTGTACGCTATCCAACTCTTTCCCTATGGCTACACTTAATGTAGTGTAAAATGTAGTTCTTGAGAAAATTGAATTTGAAATTTTTCAAATGGCATTTTCAATGGGATCTTCAGACACGGCTACAGCCCGAACGGCTGAACGGAATTACACCAAACTTGGCAAAATGGTAGGGACAGGTATGCAGTAGTGCCTTTTCTATATTTGGTGAAAATCCCTATAGTAGTTGTTGAGAAAATAGAATTTGAGCAAATTATATATCTCTATGCGCTCACCGTACGCGTACGTGCGCGTACCCTTACGTGCGCGAGCAAGTTTCTGATAGTGTTGTATTGATGAGTGACTGTATGTATGAGTGATTCTATGGGTGAATGAATGAATGTGTGTGTAGACCTAGGAATCAGTGAGTGCGTATGTAGTATCTGCTATTGGTGTGTCAATGGTTTCAAAAATGGTAGTCTGTATTTAACAGTGGGTGTATCAAAGGTTATTTTAGAGTGTGAGGAGGTGCATCGTATTATCACATGAATGATATCATCAGTGATGTCATCAGTGATGTCAAATGAGATGTCATCAGTGATGTCATTTGAGATGCCATCAGTGATGTCACTGACCATGTCATGAATGATGTAATATGTGACATCATCAGCAGTGGATTGCGGGTGCGCGAAATATAGTTAGTACAACTAACTATATAGGAGCAATTTCAATGGTTTTTTAAATGCTAATTCCTAACTATATAAGGCCTGAAACCTATGGTTTTTTAAGTGAATATATATATATATATATATATATATATATATATATATATATATTCACTTAAAAAACCATATATATATATATATATATATATATATATATGCCACAAACACGTGCACATTCGGTCACGTAAGCCAGACCACACCAGCGATACTGTCAAAGAAATGTTTCTTTATTTCAAGATTAAAAATGGCATGACGCGTTTCGAGTGCAGGACTCTTTCTCAAATGCCGTTTTGCTGCCACAGGTGGGTTCGTTAGATTTATATAACGGGGCTGTAGACATTGAAAAAGGACTCAGTCCATTATGTCCAGACTTTAAGGGAGACAGTTGCACTTATTTCTTACTTTTTTACTCGTTAAAGTTAATTTTTTCAAGCCCAGTGGCAGAGTTGAATTAACATCCCTTCGTTACCAAGTTCGTGGAACCCATGTTGGTGACTTACTGGTTCACTTTTCTATGCAGGGACTTCAATACCCATAGTGCATTTCACAACTGTTCCGTTTTTGCTTTGCTGGTTTTCAATGCTGATCTCGGCGAAGCCTCACCTTTAGCGCCGAGAGCTGGGTGCAATTGATGCCTTTAGAAGGAAAGTTCCGTTTCCCAGTCTTGGTGCGCAGGTAAGTGGTTCACTACCATCGAGGCAGACGCGGTCTTCAGTACGCCGTGTCGAGGTTCATACCTCAACAAATCCTAGCTGCTGACAAGTTCAGTTACTCCGTTTGGAGGCGGGCCACCATCCGTAGCCCTTCCATCACGCACATCATTTCTGTCCTCTTCGCAGCCGGGGGGCTCCCAATTAAGCTTCACGCTTCCTCCCAGTAGTCTGACAAGGGGATGCCTCTCCCAAGCGGATCGGGGCTGGATCTCGTAGTGTGTCAGACACTACAGTTGTATGCCACAAACACGTGCACATTCGGTCACGTAAGCCAGACCACACCAGCGATACTGTCAAAGAAATGTTTCTTTATTTCAAGATTAAAAATGGCATGACGCGTTTCGAGTGCAGGACTCTTTCTCAAATGCCGTTTTGCTGCCACAGGTGGGTTCGTTAGATTTATATAACGGGGCTGTAGACATTGAAAAAGGACTCAGTCCATTATGTCCAGACTTTAAGGGAGACAGTTGCACTTATTTCTTACTTTTTTACTCGTTAAAGTTAATTTTTTCAAGCCCAGTGGCAGAGTTGAATTAACATCCCTTCGTTACCAAGTTCGTGGAACCCATGTTGGTGACTTACTGGTTCACTTTTCTATGCAGGGACTTCAATACCCATAGTGCATTTCACAACTGTTCCGTTTTTGCTTTGCTGGTTTTCAATGCTGATCTCGGCGAAGCCTCACCTTTAGCGCCGAGAGCTGGGTGCAATTGATGCCTTTAGAAGGAAAGTTCCGTTTCCCAGTCTTGGTGCGCAGGTAAGTGGTTCACTACCATCGAGGCAGACGCGGTCTTCAGTACGCCGTGTCGAGGTTCATACCTCAACAAATCCTAGCTGCTGACAAGTTCAGTTACTCCGTTTGGAGGCGGGCCACCATCCGTAGCCCTTCCATCACGCACATCATTTCTGTCCTCTTCGCAGCCGGGGGGCTCCCAATTAAGCTTCACGCTTCCTCCCAGTAGTCTGACAAGGGGATGCCTCTCCCAAGCGGATCGGGGCTGGATCTCGTAGTGTGTCAGACACTACAGTTGTATGCCACAAACACGTGCACATTCGGTCACGTAAGCCAGACCACACCAGCGATACTGTCAAAGAAATGTTTCTTTATTTCAAGATTAAAAATGGCATGACGCGTTTCGAGTGCAGGACTCTTTCTCAAATGCCGTTTTGCTGCCACAGGTGGGTTCGTTAGATTTATTTATATATATATTTTACCTACTGGCAGTCGCCGGTAGGTAGTTATAGTTAGGATCTATTTTCCATAGGAAATCTGCAACATTCTATTTGGAATACCTTTGGTGCTGGGTGACGAATCTTCGCGAAATTTTCAATACTAATGTCCAGTTCCAGTCCACTTCTATCCTGAAAGTCTCGGGGTGATTCGTGAAGCGGGGGGCGAGAAAAAAGGGGGGTCCCAAAGCGTGTTTTCCCCATGCAATTTTTCTTAGGAACCATTTATCACGGCTACAGCCTGAACTGGTGAACGGAATTAATACAAATTCGGCAAAGAGGTAGTCCTTAGTTCAGACTCATGCCTTTTGCTTAAATGGTGTAAATCTGTTCAGTGGTTCCTGAGAAAATCACAATTAACAGTACATATACATCTATGGATCCGTGCATCCTGAGCGCACCAAGTGATGGGGGACCTCAAGGCGCCCCCCAGCAAAATACGTGGGTGGGGGGCTGAATGGCCCCCCCAAGCCTCGGAGACCACCACCCCCGGGGCTTTGTGTATTGTGGGGGGACTGCATGGCCCCCCTCCTGGAGCCGTTGAGGGCCCTGGGGACCGCCACCCCCAGGGCCGGCTCCTGCAGGGTCCTGGGGTGCCCACCCCCGGGACACTGCTGTTTGCTATGAGAGGGTGAGAGTCTCACAGCACCCGTCCTCCCATAGCAAACTTGAGCCCCCATTAGGATGGCAGGCGGACTTTACCCTCCTGCCATCCTTGTGCAAAACGGGACCGCCCACCATAGGAGCGGCAGTCCCGCCTTGGCAATTAGGATGCGCCCGCCACACTGGCAGGCGCATCCTGTATTTTTACCATTGCGGCGGTCGGTGCTGAAAGCGCCACCCTCCGCAATTGTAAACATGCACGTTGTGCATTTCAAAGCACAATATAACAGGCACTGCGCGGTGCCTGCCATTGTGCACTTTGAAATGCACTTTGAAATGCAGGGGGGTACCATAGGTACCCTCCATGTGCACCCCACACCCCCTCGAGTCCTATGGGGCCTGCAACGGGCCCGCAGGGAGTGTCTGCATGCCTTTCCGTGGTGGCATTGCCGCCACGGAAAGGCATGTCTGAAAGCCCATCCTAATATGGATGGCGCTCCGTGCGGCCCCCTGGTGTGTACACGTTGGATGCAAGACTCCTAACGTGTAGGGTGCGCGACTCCAGCACATTTGATGCACAACTTCTACGTGTTGGGTGCACAAATCTGATGCATTGGGTTACACGACTCCAAACCAAAAAAATATATATTTTTGAAATTTACATCAAGCTTATGTGTTTAGTTCTTGGGTGGCTCTAAAAAGAGCCCTTGTGTTTATTGAAAGATTTTGGCTCCTACAAGTAAGTACCTATGCAGAGTCTAAAATTGATGAGGAAGACTCTGTAAAATGTACACCATCTCTCCTATAGATCCCATTCATATTGAAACACAGATTGTTGTGGTAAATGGACCCCATCCTATAATCTCTGTGAAAAGCAGAAACAGATTTATTGATATGTTACCTAGCTTTCTCAATCTGTGGACAAAATTGATTGGAACAGTTCCGTTTCTGCCTTTGACATGTGTTAGAATAGACAAAGGCAGTTTGGGGGAAAAGTGACATCAATTCTGTAAAGGTGTCCTTCATAAGCATTTCAGACCTACCCCAGTCAAAGTGCCTAGGTCATTTCCACCACAGTGCACAATTATGAGGTCAGGGTGTTGGAGATGCAACAAGGATTTAACGAATGGCATCAATTTGTGCCACTTTAACCCTCTCTGTCCAATCCATTTAATGCCTACATTTGGCAAAGCTAGGTCTTTGTCCATGCCTCTATTTTCTGTATACCTTTTGCTCCAGAAAATATAGCTGTGTCCCACAATTGTCTGGATGCACTCAGAAGGTTTTGTATGTGAAATGGCAGTTCGAGAAGTGAGATTTTTCTAAAATGGTGGATAGGATGCAGCATAAAATAAGGTGATATTTTGAAAAGTCAAGCAGACTTGCTGTTTGGATTAGAACTTATGACCTGTGTACTCAATTAAGTGTTCCATGAACTGTTACTATGGTAACAGTCAGTGAGCAGATTGGGGGTACGGTTCAAAAGTATGTCAATTGGGAAGGGCTGAAATGTGTAACCAATAGAAATGTATGTTCCTTTTTATGAATTAATGTGGGACGCAATACGATTTGATATTTGCAGGTATATGTGTCCAGAATGAGAGGGAAAGTTTGCCATGTTTTGGTTTTGCTAAGAGCAGCACAGTACAGGGATTCTGTGTAAGAAAATCTGGTCTGTGAATGACATACTTCTTAATCTACAAATCTATTTGAAAGGTGAGTTATTAATTTGTGAGGGGTTGTATGTGGTGTGTTTGTTTTTAATAAGATTCATGTATTTCTCCTGGTAAAGTCCAGGGAGTAGTCTTGCTTGTCTAGAATCACATAAGTGCTTAAAAACCTTTCTTGTTGTCAAGTTTTGAATTAGAAAATAGTCATTGAATAAGTATTTGCAAAATGAGTTAGGCTTTAACAGTAAAATATAGTACTAAAATATGTAGAATGTGTGCACTCACCTTAGTTTTTCTAGATCAGTAAATGTGTTTTGATGAAGTCCAGAGGATAGTCTTGCTTGTCTAGAATCACATTGTGACTCTGTGTACATTTTGCAACTGTTGTGAGAGAAGCCTTAGGGTACTTCATGTGTTTGCACATGTATAACTGGTTAAAAACCTATCCTGTTGCCAACTTGTGGTAGAATTTGAAAGCAGTTATTGTTTATGTATTTTAAAATGTGTCAGGCTTCTACTCTAAAGTGCAGTAATGAAATATGTGGAATGTGGCAGTCATCTCACCTGTTCCAGAGTACTAAATGTTTTTTGCTAAAGTGCAAGGGATACTGTTATTTGTCTAGAATCACACTGTGAGTCCATGTGCATTTGGGAACATTGTGAGAAAAGCATTAGTTGCTTCATGTGTTTGCAGATACATTAGTGCTTAAAAACCTTTCTTGTTGTCAAGTTTTGATAGAATTAGAAAATAGTAATTGCTTATGTATTTACAAAATGAGTTAGGCTTTAACAGTAAAATGCATTACTGAAATATGTGGAATGTGTGCAATCACCTTAGTTTTTCTAGATCAGTAAATGTATTTTTGATAAAGTCCAAGGGATAGTGTTGCTCGTCTAAAATCACACTGTGACTGTGTGTGCATTTGTAAAGCATTGTGAGAGAAGCATTTGGTAACTCCATGTGTACTTGTACTGCTGTACTCATTCAGTCATTATCCAAGTAATCATGCAGCGATTCATGGTCTTAGCAAATGTACTGATTCAAACTGCTATGGACTATGCATGTAGTGGTCTAACCACCTTCACACTTGTGTTTCAGGCCTACACTTCCCCAGTTAGTACCCATATACTCCAGCAAACACCCTGTGACTGCTCTTGCAATCCCATAGTGACTCATTTAGTACCTTGTACTAATCCATTCACTAAAGTAAAACTCAACCAAGTATGAATTCACCCGGTGTGTCTCCTTATAGTACTGTAATCATTCGGTCAGTATGCATGTACTTATGCAGTGAGCTAGGCTTTAGGGCATGGAGAGCGTCAAACTCCTATGCACTATGCATATAGTGATCTAACCACCTTCACTCTTGTTTTTCAGGCCTATAATTCCCCAGTCAGTATCCATACACTTCAGAAAACACCCTGTGACTGCTCTTTGCAATCCCATAGTGACTCTTTCAGTACCATGTACTAATCCATTCACTAAAGTAAAACTCAACCAATTATGAATTCAACCAGTGTCTCTCCTTATAGTACTGTAATCATTCAGTCAGTATGCATGTACTAATGCAGTGAGCCAGGCTTTAGGGCACAGAGTGCTTCAAACTCCTATGCACTATGCATTCAGTGGTCTAAACACCTTCACACTTGTGTTTCAGGCCTACAATTCCCCAGTCAGTATCCATACACTCCACAAACACCCTAGACTGCTCTTGCAATCCCATAGTGAATCTTTCAGTACCATGTACTAATCCATTCACTAAAGTAAAACTCAACTGAATATGAATTCACCCAGTGTCTCTCCTTATAGTACTGTAATCATTCAGTCAGTTTGTATGTACTCATGCAGTGAGCCAGGCTTTAGGGAATGGAGTGCTTCAAACTCCTATGCACTATGCATGTAGTGGTCTAACCACCTTCATACTTGCGTTTCAGGCCTACAATTTCCCCAAAATCGTTCAGGTGACTTAATCACAGTGCGGTCACGCAAGTCAAAAGAGCGCTCAATAGACACAGGCACTGGTGACGCAGGACGGGACTCCTGTTTCTGTTGTAGTTGTTTTCCCTGTTTTTTGTTTTTGTTTGTTCCAATTTTGTTTTGGAGCTTTGGGTTGATCGTCTTTATCAGACTTTGACCCCTGAGTCTGTTTTATATCTTTACCAGAAAAGGGCTTCACGCTTAAACTATTACGGCCTATGGTCTTATAAGCCGCGGTAATATTTCTCGGTAACTGATGGCGTTTATTGGCATCGGGGACCTCGCGCAAGGCATTAGACACTTGGAAGTTCACTGCATCTCCATTAATATTAGAAAGGACTAGATCGGAAACTACATTAAAGGAGCCAACGAGTTTCATCCCCAAATCAACCACAGCCTCAGGTCCATGTTCATCCTGAACGCATTTGATGACCGTCAGCAGGACAGCCATTGACGGAGTGCCGAAGCACCTCATGTACACCGCTGCAAAAATTCTACCCCATGGCTCGGAGTCACCGGCTTCAGGCACCAAGTCCTTGGGCAAACTAATTGTAAGAATTCTGTGTTTTTCTACGGGACTCGAATTAGGAAAAACCGCTTCCAGCTGGTCAAATTTTTCGGCAAGCCAGAAAGGCATATCATCCTTATCCTGGGGACGCTTGCCCATAACCGCATTAACCATGACGGGACTAAGATTCATCCCGCTCAAGCCAGCTGGGAGCGCCGCATCACCAGGGGCCCCGCCCTGGAAATTGCGTGTAATATATTGAACCAAGGCCCTAATAACTCCAATTGTGGAGTTGTATAGGGGCCTCAACTCAGCAATGGGGACTGTCCCCGCACGTGGATGTGGGGTAAATCCAGCCAAAACAGGCCTAGAAGCACCTGGAATGGACAAAGGACCTAATCTAATAGCCGTTAAACTGTGGGGAAGGGCGCCATTAAACTCCGAATTTTGAGAAAAGAAAATTACCTCAAATTAGTAATCACGTTTGGGCATAGCAAAGCCAATAGACCTTAAAAAATAGTAAAACAATCTGGTGTCCAACATGTGACTCCAGTCTTGAAAGAGAGAGTGCAGGAAATGCACCTCACTCCAATAGTGTATAAACACAGTACTTTGCAACAGCCTCCAACAGGAAGTTATTGTTCTCATCCGAAAACATTTCAGCCATCCAAATCAATAACGAGAATGAACATACATGTTCTTCAATAACCGGAACCTCTAGTACCAACGGAGGGCAACTCAAATTTATTTCAATATAACTGCGTGACAAGAACTCATGCGCCACTGCAAAAATATTCCAACGTCCCAGGACTCCATGCATCACTGCAAAGGCCATAATCCCGCCGCCAGAACAAAGCAATTCATAAGCAACTAAGGGACTCATCAGTTGATCATAATCTGCGTTGGGAGACACCATACTGAAGAGACACAAATCCAGAGCCCATTCGAAATCGCAGCTCAGGCAATTAAAAACAGGCTGGACGCATGTGAAAAAGGAAAATCGAAACGATAATCCATAAACTGCACTCAATGTAGCAAGAGGCAGAGCTCCATAGAAATGAAGCATTCGGTTGCAGAGCAGCAACAGCCGGGGCAAATCGTTTGGTGGCACAGGATGTACATCCATTCTGAAATAAGCAAAGCAGTAGAAGTACTCTGCCAACCAGAGCAAGCATCAAAGGAAATCCACCAAACAGGCTAGAGAAAATCAAATGAAAAAATGCTGGAAACACACCGAATATAGTTTGGAAAGAAGTCACAAGGCCACTACTAACCATTTTAAAATTAGTGAGCGAGCCCTGTTGTCGAGGAGGCATTAAAGATAGTGTGAATTAACTCCCCGAAATGCAGAGGCAGGTCGGTATTTTATAAGGCATGCACTTCTGTGCGAGTGTTTGCCACCTGAAGGACAAATGTTTCACGGGCCGAAGTAAGGGAGACTTTTTTCTGGGAAAAAAGAGCTCTTATTTGACTCATCTTGTTGAACTCTGCCTTCATGGTCGGCATCGACGGCCAGATGGAAACACCCAGCTTCCCATGCGGAGGAGGAAACATTACGTTTTTATAACAAACTACAAGTTGGGAGACCGTAACGATGTAAGGAATTCCAGCTAACATCCCACAACAATCTTCTTTATTTAAAAGTAAATAACTACCATTTCCTAGTAATGTGAATGTGGGTTTGATAGCAGGCGTTGGTGTACCTTTTAAAACACAGGTTAAATTAGGCGCATTCTGGTTACACGAGCCATGCAATTGGATATTCCTACACACTAACAAGTGGTCAGGTGTTGTTGTACAAACTTCACCATTCAAATAAACCTCTTTTCCCTCCCTCAGGCACCTATAGGTAAATGGTAGAGACCAAGCTTCATGGTTATAAATGGTAACTAGAGGTTCATACCTGCCAATTGCATAATACTTCATGCAAGTCAGAAACTGCATAGATGATGGACCCTTACTAGAATAAGCACCTGACTATGTTTCCCCCATGCGGTATTTTAACCCTTAAGTTCAAACAAGGGGACTGTGTGCACACTGAATGGCACCCATCATCACTGTGCCTTTTTCCCTTGGGAATTTTTTTATGATTCAAACAACCGCAAAGGTGCACCACAAACAATTGAAACAGTAGTAATAATAATAATATATCTTGAAGATGTTGGAGTTCTTCTTCAAATCCTTTATTTTCAAAATATTTAGTCAAACATATACAGCCGACGCGTTTCGTCCCAAACTGGGACTTCTTCAGGGCTGTCGGTAAAAAAACATATATACATATGATCAGTATTGTGTGTACTGAAAGACATATACAATTTACAAAATTTACAAAATTTAAAAACATTTAGCAAACCAATTAAAAGACGCTTTACTACCATAGACGTGGAGCCATCTGCAAATGTTAGATGTTAAGGCATTAGCTCACTATCCATCAGACAGCAGGGTAGTATGAGATGCCCTTTGGCTATGTACATGTGTATATACAGTATTTACATGTGAAATCTATAGCTCTACACTACAGATGTACAGGATTGGAAAATACACATATCTCTAACATTTTCAAAAGGGGATGGGAGACAAAATTTAAGCATTTGGCATAAGGCCCATATCTTTGACCATGACACAGACGGAACGCACTGTATGTAAATAGATGAAGGAATGGTGTGAGTCTGACTGCTTGGCCCAAAAAAACACGGGATATAAGGATCCTAACAAGTCTGTTTTCCATCCCTAGTGATGCGTAAGGTCCACAAACTCATTTACCTTTAAGTCGGTCGGACGTCGCATGCGTGGGAAAAGAAATAGAAGCATGGTCCTGGGGTCACTCTGTCAGCTACAGTTTATCCTATTATTTAGGTTCTTCCCGACGCTATTATTTTGTCTGGGACAAAAAGAGAAAAAGGTCTATGTGAGCATATCAACTTATGATCTTGTGTTTTAGCCCAGTAGAGTTTAACAGGGTAAGGTGAAACCTTGTTGACTTCTGTGCCGGGAACCTCTGACTATCTAACTCAGTTAATCTTATAATCAGTTTACTTACTAAATGATTGCTAGCGGGCGACAGCAATACAGTTTTCTTTAAATTTCTTCACAGGTATGATGGAAATGTGCCACCTTACTGTAAGTACTGTCTCAGTCCGTATGCTGAAAGATATAAACAGAGCAGGAAAGGGGCTGGTACCCTGTGCAACGGCACATATTCTAGCTATGTAATATTTAATTCGTTGATGACCAAGCATAGTTGAAAAGGGGAAAATAATTATCAAACATAGGTTACCTGAGTCAGATGTGTAGATAATATTGGACTGGAGGTCCTATAAGTCCTATGGAGGAGGGTGTGGGCACTGTATCCCAGCAGGCCTGTTTATGAAAAAGTAAGCAGGATCCTGTTTGTTAAAAGAACCTCTAACTCCAAGGACATGACATATACTCAACCCTAAGACTTTAACTAGTAAGTCCTTATCCACGCCTCCAGTTTGGAGTATAAATAAGATTAGGCATGTGCCAAATTATGATATCTCGAGTACAAGATCAAACGGATGAGCATGTCATATACCCAACCTTAAGGCATTGACTAGTAAGTCCTTATGAAATAAAAGATTATTTGTATCTTGGGGAAGAAGGACCCAGAGATTCCCAAACCAAGATGCTCATTTGGAAAAGTTGATCCCCAAAGCTTAAGGAAAAAAGTCTTAAGGAAAAAAGTCTCCCCATTGTAAAGGGAAATGCCCTAAGTCTAACCTAACCTGAGGAGAAAGGTAAGTCTGCAGAGGTCAGCCAGGTTCTGCTGGTTACAAGTAAACTCACCGTTATAGTAGTAAGCGGCCGGCGCCCATCCACAGCCCTCGTCCTGACCAATACCCGCAGCGACGTCGTGTGCTGAAGATGTGGCACCATTCTGCTCCCTTTATAGTAGGGGAGATTGGACTGATGGTTTGCACCTGGTCCACGATTCCCGCCAACGCGCGAACGCGAAGGGCGAATGGCCGAGCGTATTGCCGACTAACACGAAGACGGCGGCCATATTGTAGTGTCTACAAGGTGCGTAGTTTTATGTGATCCAGACCTCCTAAGGCCCATAGTTCTATCCAGATGCCTTCCTCTGGTTTGACCGTTATGTTCTTTATTTTGTGTTTGCAAACCTTCATCCTTCCTACGAAAAATAACCATAATTAATTGTTGCCGATAAATAAAAAATCGCACTGAAGAATCAAGGAAAGTAGAGCCCGAATCCGTAATAAGGATAGCGGTGATTATCGGGCCCTTATTAATAGTGTTATTAAGGGGCGGAAACTGCATATTAATGCACCTGGCCCACGGTTCCCGCCCTTGCTCGAACGCGCTGTATTGAAGGGCAAATGGCCGAGCGTATTGCCGACTGTCACGAAGACGGCGGCCATATTGTAGTGTCCACATGGAGCGTAGGTTTATGTGATCCAGACCTCATAAGGCCCATAGTTCTATCCAGATGTCTATCCCCAATGTGACCGTTATATTCTTGATTTTGCGTTTGCAATCCCTAATCCATTCTCCAAAAAATAACCATATTTGATTATTGCCGATAAATGACTAAAAATCGCACCGAAGAATCAAGGAAAGTAGAACCCGAATCTGTAATGAGGATAGCGGTGATTATCGGGCCCTTGTTAATAGTGCTGTAGTGGGGCAGAAACTGCATATTGATGCAGCATGTGCTGGTAAGGAAACCCTACTTGCATACCTCGATCGGGGTGAACCTAACATGGCGGCCATCTTGGAGAGTCTAGGCTGAGTAGAACTCTCTAAAAGGGTTTAAGAATAAAACCCGAAATGATATTTAGAACATGGCAAAGATATCAATCCTAGTGCTTAGCTCACTAAAGAAGTCCGGGTCGACATACACTGACCCCTTCCAAATTGGTTCAGGGTATCGGGATAAGTTGTCGATATATCGGCAGGAATCGCGCTTGAGCCTAAAAGGTCAGCCTAATATGCCTTAAACCTACAGAATCAGAAAGTGGTGGACGCGGCAATGTGAGTGAGCCACAGGTGCGTGAACAAGGGCAAGGGCAAATGTATTGAGAAAATATGTAAATGTGGCAGCCATCTTTAACAGTACTACTGTTTAAGCAGAGCAAATGGAAGGTAATGTGAGATTTATATATAAGGTTGCTGTTGGAAGGCCAACTGTTGTCTACGAGGGGCGGTAGAGGGCACAAATAGAGGGCACAATGGGAAGCAGACCTGAGAGACGCATCATGCTCGTACTGGGGATTTCCAAGTGATATATATTGGACCAAGTTGCTCCATATTAGGAAATATGCTTTGAGAGGAAAAAGGGAGGAGAGAAGAAGGGGCAAGATAAGATAAGCTGAAGAAAATAAGCCAAAGACGTGAGCCAACAAAGATACATGGTTCACAAACAGATAGACCAATTTCGGTATGTACAAGTATGTACAGTATGCAATCAGGCAGACCATTCCTTCGATGTTACAGTATACAATAGTGTCAAAATAAACATGATTATGATCTCAAGCGATCAGCATGGCAGAAGCAGAGCAGAACATGATATAAATAGTAAGTGCGGGCTACTCCAGAAAATAGTGTAGTTCATCTTCGGTGTTAAGACCAAGTTCAGTACACCGAAGTCTACAAATCCAGCCCGCCTCCCGTTGTCTTAATGCCAGTTCTCTATTTCCTCCCCTAGGGTGTGCGGGTTGGTGATCTATGCCCATGAACCACATATTGTCTGTTTCTTTGTGGTGTTCCTGCATATGAAAGGTCAAGGGGTATCTCAGATCACCATTACGTCTTGCTCTTACATGTTCTTGGATGCGGATCTTTAAGGCTCTCTTGGTGCTACCAACATAAATCTTCTCGCAACCGCAACCCAAAACATAAACTACATATTTTGTGTTACAGTTGATCAAGTGATCTATTGTGTAGGTTTTGCTTGTGTTGAAGCGAAATTCCTTGGTTCTATTTCTGCCCAGTGCACACATATTGCAATCGCTACATGTAAAGAAACCTTTAGTGGGAGTCGTTAGCCAGTTGGTCCGCTTTTTCGATTCTATGTAACTGGGGCAGAGTATATTACGCAGGTTTCTACCTCTCCTGTAGCAGACTTTTGGCGTCCTGGTAACCGAATCCTGTAGGCTCGGTATGTCCGCAATCAGGTGCCAATGTTTCCTTAGGATGTTAAAAATTGTGCTGCTCTGATCTGAGTACTGTGTGGTGAACGACAGGGGTCTGCTAGTATCTGCTGGCCTATGTTTGGGGGCCAAGGTGTTTGTTCTAGGCACATTTTGGACTTTTTTGTTGGCTTTCTCAAGCGTCTTCCTCGGATAGCCCCTTTCAAGGAAACGTTTTTCTGTTTCATGTATATTGTGTTGAAAGGCATCCTCCGTGCTGCAATTACGGCGCATCCGAATCATTTCCCCGTAGGGGATGTTCTCAATGATATGTCGGGGATGTGCGCTCTCGTAATGTAAAATGCTATTGCAAGCTGTCGCCTTGCGATGAGTGCGACTCTGGATTTTGTTGTTTTCCACAAAGAGGTTTACATCCAGAAAGTCAATTGATTTCTGGTTGTGTGTCATGGTGAAGCGGACATTGAACGGGTTGTCATTGAGGTAGCCAAAGTAATCAAGGAGATCTGGGGTAGGTCCATCCCAGATCATGATCACATCATCAATGTACCTACCCCAGAAAATGATGTTATTCATCCAAGCGGCCGCATGGCGACCCCATGCATGCTCCCGCTCAAACCAGCCCATAAACAGACCGGCGTAAGCGGGAGCAAATCTGGAGCCCATCGCGGTCCCCTGTGTTTGGTGATACCATGCTGAATCATGAAGGAAGTAATTTTTTGACAGTATGATATCTGTCATCTCAAGGAGAACACCGTTGTGTGACAAGTGGTCTGCTGTGCGCTTGTCTAGAAAAGTTTCCAGAGCCCTTAATCCGAACTCCTTTTTGATACAAGTGTAGAGTCCTACTACATCTAGAGTAACCAAATGTAGAGAATCTGTCCAGGTGAAGCCCTCCAGCTTGCCCAATATGTCCTTGGTATCCCTCAGGTAGGCAGGGAGATTTTGTACCATGGGCTGGATGAAAGTATCCACATACTCAGAGAGCCTTTCTGTAGGCGAGCCAACTCCGGAAATGATGGGGCGGCCAGGTGGGAAAGGACCTCCTTTGTGAATTTTGGGGAGTATGTATATGCAGGGATAAGACGGGGTTATTACTGTCAGATACTGGCACTCTTCTGCACTTAGTAAGCCTATCTCACGCCACTCCGTGAGTTTCATGTTTATAAATGATGTGAGTGCTTCAATGGGGTTGTGGCCTAATTTGGTGTAGCAGGTGGATTCAGAAAGCTGTCGGGAGATTTCGTTCATATAGTCATCCTTATTCATGATGACTACATTCCCCCCTTTGTCAGCTTCGCGGATAACAATTTTTTCATCCGATTGTAGTCTTTTCAAGGCTTCTGATTCTGTCCGGGTAAGATTGTATTTTAGCGAGGGAGCACGTTTGGGGTTTTCAAGCATTTGATGGAGGGAATGGCTAACTTTCTCTCTGAAGATATCTATATTAGGATGGGTGCCAGTAGGGGTAAATTTTGATCTAGGTTTTAACCCACTATCAATATATACATCTTCAAAAACATTCAATTCATGTCTCACATTTTCAATGTCAACAGAAGTGTCAAGTTCAACAGAGATCATTGCTTGTATAGTATTTATTTCGTTGACAGTGTAATCAGTAACATTGTTGACATTGTGCTGAATAACATGATTAGAAGGGTTACGAGCAAAATGATCTTTAAGTTTAACCAAACGAACAAATTTCATTAAATCAACAAATATATCGACATCTCCACCCTTTTGGTTGGGGCAAAAACCTAAACCCTTATTGAGGACAGAGATTTCATCATGATCTAGTACTCTCTCTGAAAGGTTAACCACAATAGACTCAACTGTATTGTTATTCCCAGAGTCAATTATTGCGGCGGATTCCCCTTCTTTTTGGACCTTGTTACTCTCTCCACCGTTTCCAGATTTGGTTTTTTCGAGTTTCTGTTTGCGTTTCTGCCAGAGCCTCCCTCCCCTTCTTGTCTTTGAGGTTCTTTGTGAACCGGTCGTGCCCCTAGCCTCCACCTCTCCATCTCCAATAAAAAATTATTGGGCCTTATATCAGTTGTATTGGAGCTTATTGGTTCCGTCGTGGAAGCAGAGCTTGCCGCAGACAAGAGTGATGTAATACTACTCGCTGAACTTAGTTCCGGGGTCTCCGCTCTCTGCCTCTTACCTTCCCCTGGGACTTTCACCTTATCATATTTCTTGGAAAAGGTATAGACCCTCCCATCGCTGTAATCCTTGTCGTCCCTCTTAATCTTCCTCAGCTTCTTGTCTCTAAGGTAGATCTGATGTTTTTCCAAAACCCCATCCAATATGGCGTAATTTTTCTTTATCACATCTTTCAGTTCTGATTGTGCTATCTCTTTTTCAAGTTCTTCTATCTCTTGCTGGGCCTTTGCTCCCTTTTTTTCGGCATTCTTAATAAGGATCCGCATCATTGTAAATGATGCGTTCCGAAGGTTGTTTTCCCAATCTTCTAGTTGGTCAGTGTCTAGGTCTTCAAAAGTGGGGAAAATAAGTATTCTCAACCCACGTG
This sequence comes from Lissotriton vulgaris, assembly GCF_964263255.1. Taxonomy (NCBI): domain Eukaryota; kingdom Metazoa; phylum Chordata; class Amphibia; order Caudata; family Salamandridae; genus Lissotriton; species Lissotriton vulgaris. The sequence continues at coordinate 1,073,177,293 of NC_141696.1, read as the reverse complement.
GGATTTTTTCATTCTCTAGATATTTTCCCAATGTGGTGCCATCCCACCACCGGGACATCTCATTCATTTTTAATTTTTCCAATCTCTTGAACTTGACTTTAAGGCCATCTTCCTTTGGGATGGATGTGCCTGTTGTTTTTGCCCCAGGTGTAAATAGATCCTGGGCAAGCTCCTGGCGTCTATCTTTAAAGCTAGTCATGTTTAAGACAATCTTATATTATCCAATACTCTCACTTCTGTGACAGTAGAAATTTAATTTGTGTATAGGGTTTTGTCAGTGCTAATGAGGGTGAGTCAAAGTCAGAAACTGCATAGATGATGGACCCTTACTAGAATAAGCACCTGACTATGTTTCCCCCATGCGGTATTTTAACCCTTAAGTTCAAACAAGGGGACTGTGTGCACACTGAATGGCACCCATCATCACTGTGCCTTTTTCCCTTGGGAATTTTTTTATGATTCAAACAACCGCAAAGGTGCACCACAAACAATTGAAACAGTAGTAATAATAATAATATATCTTGAAGATGTTGGAGTTCTTCTTCAAATCCTTTATTTTCAAAATATTTAGTCAAACATATACAGCCGACGCGTTTCGTCCCAAACTGGGACTTCTTCAGGGCTGTCGGTAAAAAAACATATATACATATGATCAGTATTGTGTGTACTGAAAGACATATACAATTTACAAAATTTAAAAACATTTAGCAAACCAATTAAAAGACGCTTTACTACCATAGACGTGGAGCCATCTGCAAATGTTAGATGTTAAGGCATTAGCTCACTATCCATCAGACAGCAGGGTAGTATGAGATGCCCTTTGGCTATGTACATGTGTATATACAGTATTTACATGTGAAATCTATAGCTCTACACTACAGATGTACAGGATTGGAAAATACACATATCTCTAACATTTTCAAAAGGGGATGGGAGACAAAATTTAAGCATTTGGCATAAGGCCCATATCTTTGACCATGACACAGACGGAACGCACTGTATGTAAATAGATGAAGGAATGGTGTGAGTCTGACTGCTTGGCCCAAAAAAACACGGGATATAAGGATCCTAACAAGTCTGTTTTCCATCCCTAGTGATGCGTAAGGTCCACAAACTCATTTACCTTTAAGTCGGTCGGACGTCGCATGCGTGGGAAAAGAAATAGAAGCGTGGTCCTGGGGTCACTCTGTCAGCTACAGTTTATCCTATTATTTAGGTTCTTCCCGACGCTATTATTTTGTCTGGGACAAAAAGAGAAAAAGGTCTATGTGAGCATATCAACTTATGATCTTGTGTTTTAGCCCAGTAGAGTTTAACAGGGTAAGGTGAAACCTTGTTGACTTCTGTGCCGGGAACCTCTGACTATCTAACTCAGTTAATCTTATAATCAGTTTACTTACTAAATGATTGCTAGCGGGCGACAGCAATACAGTTTTCTTTAAATTTCTTCACAGGTATGATGGAAATGTGCCACCTTACTGTAAGTACTGTCTCAGTCCGTATGCTGAAAGATATAAACAGAGCAGGAAAGGGGCTGGTACCCTGTGCAACGGCACATATTCTAGCTATGTAATATTTAATTCGTTGATGACCAAGCATAGTTGAAAAGGGGAAAATAATTATCAAACATAGGTTACCTGAGTCAGATGTGTAGATAATATTGGACTGGAGGTCCTATAAGTCCTATGGAGGAGGGTGTGGGCACTGTATCCCAGCAGGCCTGTTTATGAAAAAGTAAGCAGGATCCTGTTTGTTAAAAGAACCTCTAACTCCAAGGACATGACATATACTCAACCCTAAGACTTTAACTAGTAAGTCCTTATCCACGCCTCCAGTTTGGAGTATAAATAAGATTAGGCATGTGCCAAATTATGATATCTCGAGTACAAGATCAAACGGATGAGCATGTCATATACCCAACCTTAAGGCATTGACTAGTAAGTCCTTATGAAATAAAAGATTATTTGTATCTTAGGGAAGAAGGACCCAGAGATTCCCAAACCAAGATGCTCATTTGGAAAAGTTGATCCCCAAAGCTTAAGGAAAAAAGTCTTAAGGAAAAAAGTCTCCCCATTGTAAAGGGAAATGCCCTAAGTCTAACCTAACCTGAGGAGAAAGGTAAGTCTGCAGAGGTCAGCCAGGTTCTGCTGGTTACAAGTAAACTCACCGTTATAGTAGTAAGCGGCCGGCGCCCATCCACAGCCCTCGTCCTGACCAATACCCGCAGCGACGTCGTGTGCTGAAGATGTGGCACCATTCTGCTCCCTTTATAGTAGGGGAGAAACTGTTCTCCTCAGGTTAGGTTAGACTTAGGGCATTTCCCTTTACAATGGGGAGACTTTTTTCCTTAAGACTTTTTTCCTTAAGCTTTGGGGATCAACTTTTCCAAATGAGCATCTTGGTTTGGGAATCTCTGGGTCCTTCTTCCCCAAGATACAAATAATCTTTTATTTCATAAGGACTTACTAGTCAATGCCTTAAGGTTGGGTATATGACATGCTCATCCGTTTGATCTTGTACTCGAGATATCATAATTTGGCACATGCCTAATCTTATTTATACTCCAAACTGGAGGCGTGGATAAGGACTTACTAGTTAAAGTCTTAGGGTTGAGTATATGTCATGTCCTTGGAGTTAGAGGTTCTTTTAACAAACAGGATCCTGCTTACTTTTTCATAAACAGGCCTGCTGGGATACGGTGCCCACACCCTCCTCCATAGGACTTATAGGACCTCCAGTCCAATATTATCTACACATCTGACTCAGGTAACCTATGTTTGATAATTATTTTCCCCTTTTCAACTATGCTTGGTCATCAACGAATTAAATATTACTTAGCTAGAATATGTGCCGTTGCACAGGGTACCAGCCCCTTTCCTGCTCTGTTTATATCTTTCAGCATACGGACTGAGACAGTACTTACAGTAAGGTGGCACATTTCCATCATACCTGTGAAGAAATTTAAAGAAAACTGTATTGCTGTCGCCCGCTAGCAATCATTTAGTAAGTAAACTGATTATAAGATTAACTGAGTTAGATAGTCAGAGGTTCCCGGCACAGAAGTCAACAAGGTTTCACCTTACCCTGTTAAACTCTACTGGGCTAAAACACAAGATCATAAGTTGATATGCTCACATAGACCTTTTTCTCTTTTTGTCCCAGACAAAATAATAGCGTCGGGAAGAACCTAAATAATAGGATAAACTGTAGCTGACAGAGTGACCCCAGGACCACGCTTCTATTTCTTTTCCCACGCATGCGACGTCCGACCGACTTAAAGGTAAATGAGTTTGTGGACCTTACGCATCACTAGGGATGGAAAACAGACTTGTTAGGATCCTTATATCCCGTGTTTTTTTGGGCCAAGCAGTCAGACTCACACCATTCCTTCATCTATTTACATACAGTGCGTTCCGTCTGTGTCATGGTCAAAGATATGGGCCTTATGCCAAATGCTTAAATTTTGTCTCCCATCCCCTTTTGAAAATGTTAGAGATATGTGTATTTTCCAATCCTGTACATCTGTAGTGTAGAGCTATAGATTTCACATGTAAATACTGTATATACACATGTACATAGCCAAAGGGCATCTCATACTACCCTGCTGTCTGATGGATAGTGAGCTAATGCCTTAACATCTAACATTTGCAGATGGCTCCACGTCTATGGTAGTAAAGCGTCTTTTAATTGGTTTGCTAAATGTTTTTAAATTTTGTAAATTTTGTAAATTGTATATGTCTTTCAGTACACACAATACTGATCATATGTATATATGTTTTTTTACCGACAGCCCTGAAGAAGTCCCAGTTTGGGACGAAACGCGTCGGCTGTATATGTTTGACTAAATATTTTGAAAATAAAGGATTTGAAGAAGAACTCCAACATCTTCAAGATATATTATTATTATTACTACTGTTTCAATTGTTTGTGGTGCACCTTTGCGGTTGTTTGAATCATAAAAAAATTCCCAAGGGAAAAAGGCACAGTGATGATGGGTGCCATTCAGTGTGCACACAGTCCCCTTGTTTGAACTTAAGGGTTAAAATACCGCATGGGGGAAACATAGTCAGGTGCTTATTCTAGTAAGGGTCCATCATCTATGCAGTTTCTGACTTTGACTCACCCTCATTAGCACTGACAAAACCCTATACACAAATTAAATTTCTACTGTCACAGAAGTGAGAGTATTGGATAATATAAGATTGTCTTAAACATGACTAGCTTTAAAGATAGACGCCAGGAGCTTGCCCAGGATCTATTTACACCTGGGGCAAAAACAACAGGCACATCCATCCCAAAGGAAGATGGCCTTAAAGTCAAGTTCAAGAGATTGGAAAAATTAAAAATGAATGAGATGTCCCGGTGGTGGGATGGCACCACATTGGGAAAATATCTAGAGAATGAAAAAATCCCACGTGGGTTGAGAATACTTATTTTCCCCACTTTTGAAGACCTAGACACTGACCAACTAGAAGATTGGGAAAACAACCTTCGGAACGCATCATTTACAATGATGCGGATCCTTATTAAGAATGCCGAAAAAAAGGGAGCAAAGGCCCAGCAAGAGATAGAAGAACTTGAAAAAGAGATAGCACAATCAGAACTGAAAGATGTGATAAAGAAAAATTACGCCATATTGGATGGGGTTTTGGAAAAACATCAGATCTACCTTAGAGACAAGAAGCTGAGGAAGATTAAGAGGGACGACAAGGATTACAGCGATGGGAGGGTCTATACCTTTTCCAAGAAATATGATAAGGTGAAAGTCCCAGGGGAAGGTAAGAGGCAGAGAGCGGAGACCCCGGAACTAAGTTCAGCGAGTAGTATTACATCACTCTCGTCTGCGGCAAGCTCTGCTTCCACGACGGAACCAATAAGCTCCAATACAACTGATATAAGGCCCAATAATTTTTTATTGGAGATGGAGAGGTGGAGGCTAGGGGCACGACCGGTTCACAAAGAACCTCAAAGACAAGAAGGGGAGGGAGGCTCTGGCAGAAACGCAAACAGAAACTCGAAAAAACCAAATCTGGAAACGGTGGAGAGAGTAACAAGGTCCAAAAAGAAGGGGAATCCGCCGCAATAATTGACTCTGGGAATAACAATACAGTTGAGTCTATTGTGGTTAACCTTTCAGAGAGAGTACTAGATCATGATGAAATCTCTGTCCTCAATAAGGGTTTAGGTTTTTGCCCCAACCAAAAGGGTGGAGATGTCGATATATTTGTTGATTTAATGAAATTTGTTCGTTTGGTTAAACTTAAAGATCATTTTGCTCGTAACCCTTCTAATCATGTTATTCAGCACAATGTCAACAATGTTACTGATTACACTGTCAACGAAATAAATACTATACAAGCAATGATCTCTGTTGAACTTGACACTTCTGTTGACATTGAAAATGTGAGACATGAATTGAATGTTTTTGAAGATGTATATATTGATAGTGGGTTAAAACCTAGATCAAAATTTACCCCTACTGGCACCCATCCTAATATAGATATCTTCAGAGAGAAAGTTAGCCATTCCCTCCATCAAATGCTTGAAAACCCCAAACGTGCTCCCTCGCTAAAATACAATCTTACCCGGACAGAATCAGAAGCCTTGAAAAGACTACAATCGGACGAAAAAATTGTTATCCGCGAAGCTGACAAAGGGGGGAATGTAGTCATCATGAATAAGGATGACTATATGAACGAAATCTCCCGACAGCTTTCTGAATCCACCTGCTACACCAAATTAGGCCACAACCCCATTGAAGCACTCACATCATTTATAAACATGAAACTCACGGAGTGGCGTGAGATAGGCTTACTAAGTGCAGAAGAGTGCCAGTATCTGACAGTAATAACCCCGTCTTATCCCTGCATATACATACTCCCCAAAATTCACAAAGGAGGTCCTTTCCCACCTGGCCGCCCCATCATTTCCGGAGTTGGCTCGCCTACAGAAAGGCTCTCTGAGTATGTGGATACTTTCATCCAGCCCATGGTACAAAATCTCCCTGCCTACCTGAGGGATACCAAGGACATATTGGGCAAGCTGGAGGGCTTCACCTGGACAGATTCTCTACATTTGGTTACTCTAGATGTAGTAGGACTCTACACTTGTATCAAAAAGGAGTTCGGATTAAGGGCTCTGGAAACTTTTCTAGACAAGCGCACAGCAGACCACTTGTCACACAACGGTGTTCTCCTTGAGATGACAGATATCATACTGTCAAAAAATTACTTCCTTCATGATTCAGCATGGTATCACCAAACACAGGGGACCGCGATGGGCTCCAGATTTGCTCCCGCTTACGCCGGTCTGTTTATGGGCTGGTTTGAGCGGGAGCATGCATGGGGTCGCCATGCGGCCGCTTGGATGAATAACATCATTTTCTGGGGTAGGTACATTGATGATGTGATCATGATCTGGGATGGACCTACCCCAGATCTCCTTGATTACTTTGGCTACCTCAATGACAACCCGTTCAATGTCCGCTTCACCATGACACACAACCAGAAATCAATTGACTTTCTGGATGTAAACCTCTTTGTGGAAAACAACAAAATCCAGAGTCGCACTCATCGCAAGGCGACAGCTTGCAATATCATTTTACATTACGAGAGCGCACATCCCGACATATCATTGAGAACATCCCCTACGGGGAAATGATTCGGATGCGCCGTAATTGCAGCATGGAGGATGCCTTTCAACACAATATACATGAAACAGAAAAACGTTTCCTTGAAAGGGGCTATCCGAGGAAGACGCTTGAGAAAGCCAACAAAAAAGTCCAAAATGTGCCTAGAACAAACACCTTGGCCCCCAAACATAGGCCAGCAGATACTAGCAGACCCCTGTCGTTCACCACACAGTACTCAGATCAGAGCAGCACAATTTTTAACATCCTAAGGAAACATTGGCACCTGATTGCGGACATACCGAGCCTACAGGATTCGGTTACCAGGACGCCAAAAGTCTGCTACAGGAGAGGTAGAAACCTGCGTAATATACTCTGCCCCAGTTACATAGAATCGAAAAAGCGGACCAACTGGCTAACGACTCCCACTAAAGGTTTCTTTACATGTAGCGATTGCAATATGTGTGCACTGGGCAGAAATAGAACCAAGGAATTTCGCTTCAACACAAGCAAAACCTACACAATAGATCACTTGATCAACTGTAACACAAAATATGTAGTTTATGTTTTGGGTTGCGGTTGCGAGAAGATTTATGTTGGTAGCACCAAGAGAGCCTTAAAGATCCGCATCCAAGAACATGTAAGAGCAAGACGTAATGGTGATCTGAGATACCCCTTGACCTTTCATATGCAGGAACACCACAAAGAAACAGACAATATGTGGTTCATGGGCATAGATCACCAACCCGCACACCCTAGGGGAGGAAATAGAGAACTGGCATTAAGACAACGGGAGGCGGGCTGGATTTGTAGACTTCGGTGTACTGAACTTGGTCTTAACACCGAAGATGAACTACACTATTTTCTGGAGTAGCCCGCACTTACTATTTATATCATGTTCTGCTCTGCTTCTGCCATGCTGATCGCTTGAGATCATAATCATGTTTATTTTGACACTATTGTATACTGTAACATCGAAGGAATGGTCTGCCTGATTGCATACTGTACATACTTGTACATACCGAAATTGGTCTATCTGTTTGTGAACCATGTATCTTTGTTGGCTCACGTCTTTGGCTAATTTTCTTCAGCTTATCTTATCTTGCCCCTTCTTCTCTCCTCCCTTTTTCCTCTCAAAGCATATTTCCTAATATGGAGCAACTTGGTCCAATATATATCACTTGGAAATCCCCAGTACGAGCATGATGCGTCTCTCAGGTCTGCTTCCCATTGTGCCCTCTATTTGTGCCCTCTACCGCCCCTCGTAGACAACAGTTGGCCTTCCAACAGCAACCTTATATATAAATCTCACATTACCTTCCATTTGCTCTGCTTAAACAGTAGTACTGTTAAAGATGGCTGCCACATTTACATATTTTCTCAATACATTTGCCCTTGCCCTTGTTCACGCACCTGTGGCTCACTCACATTGCCGCGTCCACCACTTTCTGATTCTGTAGGTTTAAGGCATATTAGGCTGACCTTTTAGGCTCAAGCGCGATTCCTGCCGATATATCGACAACTTATCCCGATACCCTGAACCAATTTGGAAGGGGTCAGTGTATGTCGACCCGGACTTCTTTAGTGAGCTAAGCACTAGGATTGATATCTTTGCCATGTTCTAAATATCATTTCGGGTTTTATTCTTAAACCCTTTTAGAGAGTTCTACTCAGCCTAGACTCTCCAAGATGGCCGCCATGTTAGGTTCACCCCGATCGAGGTATGCAAGTAGGGTTTCCTTACCAGCACATGCTGCATCAATATGCAGTTTCTGCCCCACTACAGCACTATTAACAAGGGCCCGATAATCACCGCTATCCTCATTACAGATTCGGGTTCTACTTTCCTTGATTCTTCGGTGCGATTTTTAGTCATTTATCGGCAATAATCAAATATGGTTATTTTTTGGAGAATGGATTAGGGATTGCAAACGCAAAATCAAGAATATAACGGTCACATTGGGGATAGACATCTGGATAGAACTATGGGCCTTATGAGGTCTGGATCACATAAACCTACGCTCCATGTGGACACTACAATATGGCCGCCGTCTTCGTGACAGTCGGCAATACGCTCGGCCATTTGCCCTTCAATACAGCGCGTTCGAGCAAGGGCGGGAACCGTGGGCCAGGTGCATTAATATGCAGTTTCCGCCCCTTAATAACACTATTAATAAGGGCCCGATAATCACCGCTATCCTTATTACGGATTCGGGCTCTACTTTCCTTGATTCTTCAGTGCGATTTTTTATTTATCGGCAACAATTAATTATGGTTATTTTTCGTAGGAAGGATGAAGGTTTGCAAACACAAAATAAAAAGAACATAACGGTCAAACCAGAGGAAGGCATCTGGATAGAACTATGGGCCTTAGGAGGTCTGGATCACATAAACCTACGCACCTTGTAGACACTACAATATGGCCGCCGTCTTCGTGTTAGTCGGCAATACGCTCAGCCATTCGCCCTTCGCGTTCGCGCGTTGGCGGGAATCGTGGACCAGGTGCAAACCATCAGTCCAATCTACCCTACTATAAAGGGAGCAGAATGGTGCCACATCTTCAGCACACGACGTCGCTGCGGGTATTGGTCAGGACGAGGGCTGTGGATGGGCGCCGGCCGCTTACTACTATAACGGTGAGTTTACTTGTAACCAGCAGAACCTGGCTGACCTCTGCAGACTTACCTTTCTCCTCAGGTTAGGTTAGACTTAGGGCATTTCCCTTTACAATGGGGAGACTTTTTTCCTTAAGACTTTTTTCCTTAAGCTTTGGGGATCAACTTTTCCAAATGAGCATCTTGGTTTGGGAATCTCTGGGTCCTTCTTCCCCAAGATACAAATAATCTTTTATTTCATAAGGACTTACTAGTCAATGCCTTAAGGTTGGGTATATGACATGCTCATCCGTTTGATCTTGTACTCGAGATATCATAATTTGGCACATGCCTAATCTTATTTATACTCCAAACTGGAGGCGTGGATAAGGACTTACTAGTTAAAGTCTTAGGGTTGAGTATATGTCATGTCCTTGGAGTTAGAGGTTCTTTTAACAAACAGGATCCTGCTTACTTTTTCATAAACAGGCCTGCTGGGATACAGTGCCCACACCCTCCTCCATAGGACTTATAGGACCTCCAGTCCAATATTATCTACACATCTGACTCAGGTAACCTATGTTTGATAATTATTTTCCCCTTTTCAACTATGCTTGGTCATCAACGAATTAAATATTACATAGCTAGAATATGTGCCGTTGCACAGGGTACCAGCCCCTTTCCTGCTCTGTTTATATCTTTCAGCATACGGACTGAGACAGTACTTACAGTAAGGTGGCACATTTCCATCATACCTGTGAAGAAATTTAAAGAAAACTGTATTGCTGTCGCCCGCTAGCAATCATTTAGTAAGTAAACTGATTATAAGATTAACTGAGTTAGATAGTCAGAGGTTCCCGGCACAGAAGTCAACAAGGTTTCACCTTACCCTGTTAAACTCTACTGGGCTAAAACACAAGATCATAAGTTGATATGCTCACATAGACCTTTTTCTCTTTTTGTCCCAGACAAAATAATAGCGTCGGGAAGAACCTAAATAATAGGATAAACTGTAGCTGACAGAGTGACCCCAGGACCACGCTTCTATTTCTTTTCCCACGCATGCGACGTCCGACCGACTTAAAGGTAAATGAGTTTGTGGACCTTACGCATCACTAGGGATGGAAAACAGACTTGTTAGGATCCTTATATCCCGTGTTTTTTTGGGCCAAGCAGTCAGACTCACACCATTCCTTCATCTATTTACATACAGTGCGTTCCGTCTGTGTCATGGTCAAAGATATGGGCCTTATGCCAAATGCTTAAATTTTGTCTCCCATCCCCTTTTGAAAATGTTAGAGATATGTGTATTTTCCAATCCTGTACATCTGTAGTGTAGAGCTATAGATTTCACATGTAAATACTGTATATACACATGTACATAGCCAAAGGGCATCTCATACTACCCTGCTGTCTGATGGATAGTGAGCTAATGCCTTAACATCTAACATTTGCAGATGGCTCCACGTCTATGGTAGTAAAGCGTCTTTTAATTGGTTTGCTAAATGTTTTTAAATTTTGTAAATTTTGTAAATTGTATATGTCTTTCAGTACACACAATACTGATCATATGTATATATGTTTTTTTACCGACAGCCCTGAAGAAGTCCCAGTTTGGGACGAAACGCGTCGGCTGTATATGTTTGACTAAATATTTTGAAAATAAAGGATTTGAAGAAGAACTCCAACATCTTCAAGATATATTATTATTATTACTACTGTTTCAATTGTTTGTGGTGCACCTTTGCGGTTGTTTGAATACTTCATGCAAGCTTCAAACTTGAACAGAGGGAAAGGTAATGTTATTAGCCAATGTACGAGCCTCACAGCAGAATTTGTCTCGGCCACAGAAAACGGCAAAGGTTCTAACTTCTCAATATGTAACATAGAAAAAGTTGCATCTTTCATAGACGTAAACCGCTGTTTGTCAAAAAATTAAAAGGGGCAAATAATGAGGACGTGTTCATGTAGTCCCAAGGCACTTTCCCAGCCTTTAACGTTTGTAAAGTCCATGCAAACTGCTTAATGGAACGCAATTGATTCTGCCCATGGAACAAAACAGCGACATCTTCTTGCACAATATCACCAACAGACGAAACAATGTTATCTAACGTGTAAATGCGGGAGGAAAGCGTGTTAATGCTGTTATCGACAACTGGTAGCAAACTAGCTTGATCTATAGCTCGTAAGCGGGAAGCAGCTTCAATTTGGGACACTTTCCAAACTTCGTTGTAAATAGCATATATCCACTTTTTGGATCTGCAGGAAGCAGGGCCCTTGACAAAGTCATTCAGATCAACATCGTCAGTCAATTTAGACAAATGAAGCTTAACTAACGCTAAAGTGGAGCGTTCGAGCCAATTCTGACACAGCTTGCCAGAATAGGTTGTCACTGAATGGTCACTCTCGAAACGGGGATCCACCCTTACCTGTGTGTAGCCAGGGGCTAAACCCAGAAAACCATGTTGGCAAGAATCTGCACTTCTGTGCCACAAAAGCCAACCCTTAGGATTGAAACTGGAAATGTTAAAAGAATATTCCGGAAAAGGATCTGTAATTCTCTAATGGAAATACTGGTATTATTATCCCAACCCGAGTAATCCTCTAATTCTGGAAAAGAAGGAGCATTTCATTTTTTAGTTGTAGCCAATCCAAAGCAGGTGGTTTGTCGTGTCGAATTCAAAAACAACATGTGGTACAGGATGAGACATGCACGATGCAAAGCCTCTTGCCTTGCACTTGCCAACTTTTAGAACTCTAAACAGATTTAAGATCAATAGTATCCTTCCACAGTTCATAGCCGCCAATACCCAATTGGTCAAGAAAGGACTTAGAATATAATAATTTAATGTGGGTCAGTCTAACTTTGGAAGAGGACTTTTCGGTCATCTTAAAATAAAATGCATTACGATCTGACTGATCGAAATCAGTAAAATAAGTGAACCGCTTTAAAAGAGAATTTGAGCTGCCTTCCATAGGAGCAGGGCAATGTTCCCATTGTGTATAATTAACCATATCCCTCCTTGTATTTGCCTTATGAAGATAGTGATTGCCATAGTGTTGACAACAGAACAGATCACCATAATTAGCAGAATCTAAGTACAAATCCTCGGCATCAAAGGCAGCATAATGTTTCAACTCTTAAAACAAAGCCTCTACGGCTTGAACATCCCAATCGTCAGGGCGTATATTTTGTTTTATCACATCCCCCATAGAAACTCTTAGGACATTTGGTACATTTATAACCTCTGTGGTACCATGGATTTGAAACTTAACAGCATCCCAGACATCCCATCTAAGACGGGCTAAGCAGTAATGTTAACAAAAGTCAGATCCCTCTTCAATCTGTGTGATGAGGAATGGGGTGCCATTGTTCCATTAATATGTCGAATAGCAGTCCTCTCCTCAACGTAGTGTCCATTCACAAGACAAAAAAAATATACCACAAATCCAATTGACATGAAAATAAAAATTGAAAAAAAGAACTAACCAAATGTAAGTCTGAGGTGGAATCAAAAAATGTTTTTTAAACCATGTTGCAAAAACAGAAAGTTTTGAAGGGGACTTCGAGGTGGTAGAGTTAGTGTCAAATGAAAATCTGGACTCAGTGGCCAAACAGGTTGCAAATCGGGCATCGATAAGTTTGTGGGGTAAGTATACTCAGTCTCATCAAGTTGAGCATCAGGTGGGGTATTCAACAAAGGATTTGAAATTGCAGGCATCTCAAAGGCTATGTCAGGCCTATTGTTAGGGGCCGGAGCCAAAACAGAATTACATCAGTATTGATGAACAGGAGACCGCAGGAGTCATACTAAGAAGAATCGGCCACTCTGTGCAATTTGACATTGTCAATGGAGATGTACCTTTTTTCCTTTCGACCTGGAAGTGGTGGTAAAATGACTGTTCTTGTGCCCTGCACGCCAAACACAGGAACTGTAGCTCGATATGAGGGACCAGTTCTCCAATTTGGGGTAGCCAGCCAACTACCGGACTCTGCAATGCAGCATTTATTTATTTATTTATTTATTTATTGACATTTGTAGAGCGCGGCGAATACCTGTGGGCGTCTCGGCGCTAGTTAAGGGATGGATCAGCAACTGGGGTAAAGAAGATATACAAGGCTATTGGTCAAATAACCACGTCTTTAGCTGTTTGCGGAATGTGAACAGGGAGGGACTTGCTCGGATATGTGCAGGAAGGGTGTTCCAGAGTCTAGGGGCGGCAACCAGGAAACGCCTGTCGCCCCAGGTGACTGTTCTAGTGCAAGGCACAGCCAAGAAGTTCTGAATAGAGGAACGAAGAGATCGGGTTGGGACATGATGGAGAAGATTCTGTTTGAGAAAGTGGGGACCTTGATTATTGAGTGACTTGTAAACAATACACAGCGATTTGAATTTGATACGGCTGCGTATCGGGAGCCAATGGAGATCCCTAATGATGTTTGTAACTGGTGCGAACTTGGGGATCCCAGCCAGCATTCGTGCGGCTGCATTTTGGATTGACTGCATCTTATTTGTCACTCGGACTTGGGCATTTAAGAATAGAGCGTTACAATAGTCCAAGGAGGACAGGACTAGTGAGCTGACCAGTGTTTTCCCGGCCGTGTTCGGTAGGAAAGGTAGTATTTTCCTAATCATTCTCAATTTCATATGAGCTGAAGCCGCAGTTTTATTCGCATGTGCCATAAAATTGAGGCCAGCATCGAAGATGACGCCTAGATTTCTCACTTTGCTAGCTGGACTCGGCGGGGGACCGAAAGATGGTGGCCACCAGACAGGTGACCAGCCCGGGGAGAGGTGACCGAAGATGACCACTTCAGTTTTTTCTGAATTGAGTTTCAGACAATTTGTGACAATCCAGTCACCTATTGCCATCATTCCTCTCGTGAATCGATTGGCAACTTCCTCCCCGTCCCCTTTGATAGCCAGTACCAATTGGGTGTCATCGGCGTAGGAGGTCAGGCTCATCCCAAATGCTTTGATGACATTTGCAAGGTCCGACACGTAGATATTAAATAGTGTCGGACTCAGGGATGAGCCTTGAGGGACCCCACACGGCAGAGACACCTTCGATGATTGGTAGGGTCCTAGAGATACTGCTTGTGATCTATTGGCCAGAAACGATACAAGCAGGTCCAGAGCAGTTTTCTGGACCCCCAGTCGTTCGACACGGTCGACTAAGATCTTGTGGTCGACCGTGTCGAAGGCCGCCGAAAGATCCAGCAGTACCAGGAGTGCTGTCCCCCCCTGGTCTCGTATGGCTCTGATGTCATCCGCAGCCTTTAGAAGGGCAGTTTCCGTGCCATGACATTTGCGGAATCCGAACTGGGTGTTATCGAGCAACTGGTGCTGCTCCACAAATTCCGACAGTTGCTGATTCATGGCTTTTTCTATTACCTTAGCCAGGAAAGGAAGACTGGCTATCGGACGATAGTTTTTCAGGTCATCTTTATTCAAATTGGCTTTCTTTAAGAGGGGTTTGACCAACGTATGTTTCAGAGAAGCCGGGAAAATTCCGGAGCTAAACATAGTGTTGCAAACATGAGTTATAGCCGGTATCAACGTGTCCATAACTGGCATAAGAACTTTGAGCGGACACGGGTCTAATGCAGAACCTGATTTGATTCTTGAAATAATACTCCTTGTCTGATCCATAGTGAGCTCGACAAAGCAGGTCAGTGTGTTATCCCGTGAGGTGGAGGACAAGGATAATGGTGTAGAGTCCGTGTTTAGAGAAAAAGCCTGATAGATGTCGTTAACTTTTTTGAAGAAAAAATCAGATAAGGCGTCGCAAAGATGTTGTGAGGGAGGTGGTGTGAGGTCGTGCGTGCCACCCGACAAGCGTTTAGTGATGTCGAATAACTCTTTGCACGAGTTTTTGGCAGTCTCAATTTGTGCAGCATAATAGGCTCTTTTCGCCTCTGCGATCATCTGTTTGTACCGGGCAAGTGAGTCTTTATATAATGATTTACTTTCTGGGTCATAGCGCTTCCGCCAAAGTCTTTCTCTTTGTTTATTTAATTGTTTCTGTTTTTTAAGTTCATCCGAGAACCAGGGAGCACTGGGGGAGGCTCGATTCTGGGAGATAGATTTTACGGGCGCTAGCTCAAGTGTGGCCTGATTGATCCAGGTATTGAACTGATTTATGGCAGCGGTGGGGTCATCTGACAGCAATGGCGATGTTCTAGCCAGGAATGTGTTCAATGTCCCTGCCTTTATGTCCTTCCATGCTCTCACCTGTTTGGGGCTATTGTTAACAGCCCTCCTCTTAGAGGCATCGGGGATAGCTAAATGACTTAAAATGGCGTGGTGATCGGACCATGCCAGGGGGAGGACATCTGCAATATGTAGCGACTCAATATTAGTAAAAATGCCGTCAAGAGTGTGACCAGCGTCATGGGTAGGGGCAGAAATACGTTGATACAGACCTAGTGTTTCCATGTCCGCTAAGAGGCATGCAGTGTCTGTGTCACTACTTGATTCAAGGTGGAAATTAAAATCGCCTAACACTGCAAAGTGATCTTCAAGGGCTATGGATTCCAATATAGACCCTAGGCTGAATAAAAATGGGGCACGTGCTCCAGGTGGGCGGTATACCAGTACGCCTTTAAAATTGAAGAGGGGTGTGAGCTTAATACTAAATAGTAGGGCTTCGCAACATGTGGATGGTATCGGTGTGGTCCTGATTGGGAGGTAGTCCCTGACAATAATTGCTACCCCACCTCCCCGCTGGCCTACTCTGTCCTGTCTATGTATGGTGAACCCACTTGGGACAGCATCAGATGTTCAGGGCAAGTATTCCTTTGCAAGACTGTCTCTCGTCTCTTGAAGATTCTGTAAAACATCACAATGTTCATCTACGTCAAAGGGGGCAGCAGCGGCCGCCTGGTCTAGACCTTCAACATCCGGAACAAAAATTTTGATACCAAAGAGCATCTCGTATGGGGTCCGCCCACCCAGAAACCTTCTAGGGAGATTATTAAGTGCACGCTGTACGCTATGGAGATGGGCCAGCCAGTTCCTGCCGGTACCTATAACGCTAGCTCTCAATGATTGCTTTAAATCACGGTTCATTCACTCCACAACACTGTTACCCTCAGGTCGGTATGGAGACAAAAATTTGACTTGGACCCCCAATGAACTCGTGGCATCCTTGTATGCCGTAGAGGTGAACGCTGGACCCTGGTCCGATTGGAAGGTGCCACACTCAAAAATTCCCACAAAGATACGTAAATTTCTAATGACAGTTTGTGAATCAGCACTCCGGTGGGGCCACACCCATACAAAGCGCATGCAAGAATCAACTGCAACTAAGATGTATTTATACGGGAAAACATCGTTTACAACGCAACTTTTACCACGCAGTGCCTTTACGACGCAACTTTTACAACGCAAACCATTACAACGCATTGCGCTAGGGGGCGCTCTAGGATAGGGAATAGGTTTAATTTACTATCCAACACCTTCCCTACTATCCACGGGGACTGGAGTTGGAATAGTAAATTAAACTATTCACTATCCAGCGCCCCAAAGCACTATTCGTTGTAAAGGCATGCGTTGTAAAAACCGCGTTGTAAAGGCATGCGTGGTAAAAGTATGCGTTGTAACGTCAAACATCCATTTATACGCAGTATCTGAGGAGAAATGACCGCAGTGATCCAAATAAACACAGCCAAGCGGTTTATTGGAAATGTACAACTGTGTTTTGGGCGGACGCTTGATCTGCAGACAAATGTCCCATTGAAGGACATAATCACATGTCTGTTTGTACAGTCCCCGCCACTAAAAATGAAGTTGTAGCTGAGATACAGAAGCCGAAACGCCCGCATGTGGGGACGCAACACCCTCATGGGCAGCTGCAATCCGAAATGACCTGCGGTTGGCGTTGGGAATCAGTCTGTCACTAACGTCTGGTATTTTCACATAAGGAACTTTATCAGGACTTAAGTGATAAGAATACTTAGAAGGAAACCCCTTGGATATTTACTTCCCTTCTCAGTAGCGGTGATTTCTGCCAAGATGTCATGATCAATCTTACTTTTGGAACATGTAACTGCTGCAACCAAATATGTTGAAACTGCTGTCTTCGTGGCCTCATCGGCCAAACTATTGCCAACAGTGTGAACTCCCACACGCTGATGACCAAGAGTATGAATTACATACACGAGTGGCAGGTGATCTTTAAGTTCAGCCACTCGAACCCAGATCATTTTGTGTTTTATTGTGCTACCTTTGGAGTCACGATAGTTGTTTTGAGACCAAAAGAAAAGATTGCCATTGTAAGACTGGACACAGTAGTAAGAGTCACTCACAATAAGAGTAGTCACACCAGGTTCTGCGTACTCCAATGCAAGCATCAGAGCACAGAGCTCCGCTATGAGTGGTACAGTCCCCTAATGTCTGTGTATGCACGACATCGGACTTGAATTCTCCATCCACTATGGTACCTACCACAATAGTGCAAGCTGATACATATGTGTGCTTAGACCCGTGCGCAACTTCAGAGCACAGATTCCATCCTCATCGCCAGTTCTAGCATCCTATCTAGCCTGCAAGCTTGGAAATAAATACGGCACACATGGAGGTCTGGATTGTATGTCTTTATTTCTCAGTATCCAAGCACACTCAAACTAGTCTCTGACTACTTCATAATCATTATTAACCATACCTTAACACCTCCCAACAAGTTACTTAATTTCTGTATTGTCTGCCCAGAACTGCAAGGGTCCTTGCACACATAGGGGGCCATTATGATAGCGGGTGGATCGCGCCACCCGACTGGCGTTGGCGATCTGCCCGCCATAACACCCACCCACCTGCCATTTACCCCAGCCATATTACCATTGTGGGGTTACCGCAGCGGATGGAAGGTCTGTCCACCGCATTTCCGCCGGTCAGCAATCCGCACGATTGCCAGCTGGGCAAAAAAGGTTCACAATATGGTGGTAGTGCTTTGCAGGCACTGCCATCCATATTATGATGCTACCAGTGGGTATGCCTTTCCATGGCGGAGACTCTGGCATGGAAAGGTGTAAATCGATTTGAGGGCCTTTTGCTGGCCCCCTGGGGACGGGAGGGGTGGGTGGCTGCACTTGGGGGGTACCTAAGGTACCCCCCTTTATTGCCACGTACATTCATTTTCATAAAGCTTTATTCGGAACATTTAAAAGAACATGTCCATAAAAGCACAGTAATACAGGCAATGCATACATTACTTAGAGGCAAACATGATATACATAAAAAAAAAACATCATCTAACATGATACACATATAACACTATATCCAAAGGGGGGTAGAATAAATATTTAAAAAGTATACAAAAATATTAATTTAAAAAACTCATACTTTTCCTGGCGCTAATCGCTTTATACATAAAAGATGCAGTAAAAAAACAAATGTCGGCATGATTCAAGTTAAAAATCAATTTCATAGCCTCTGTTATGTCTCTCGCTCCAAATCTTAAGAATAATGGCTTCAGATAGAGTTTCCTTAACTCAGTGTACAGATCACAGGTTAACAAAAAGTGCTTAGTGCATTGTTTGGACTTGTCGTCACATTTACAGGGGCCAACAGGGCCACGTACAAGTTGGCAGGCACCGTGCAGTGTCTGTCACGTTGTGCATGGCAATGCACAACATGACACTTTAACATTGCGGCGGGTGCTGCTTACAGAACCGCCCGCCGCAATGCTAAAGATGCTAGATGCGACTATCAGGGTGGCATTCACATCCTAATTGGCCTCACGGGACCACCGCACCTCTGGCGGTCAGTCCCATTTTCCGGTACTGTCCGCCCGCCATCGTAATGGGGCCCAAAGACTCATAACACTACAGCTAAGATGAGAAAAGCTGTGGTTTCAGCAATGTGTTATTCAATAGGTGTCCTAAAGTTAAAGAAATGTCATAAGGTGAACTTCTACTTACTCCTGTAGACCCATCCCATGGAGGTGATTCATAAAGAAATCTCCTCTGTAAATAAAATTATAGACCAAATAGTCATTCTCTTTACCTCTGAAATTGGGTGGAACTGAAGCAGATTTAAAAAGATTAATCTTGACTCGGAGAATCTAGCTAATTATCTCCTCTTTACCTTACTCACTTTTGAAGCAAAAATACTGGAAAATGTGGTGGCCAAACCATTATCCACCTTTCTAGAAACTGATAAATTGCTGGATAATGCGCAGGTGGGATTTATTCCCATTTAAAGTTCAGAAGCTCCCTTAACACTCATGGTAGATGATTTGTGATTAGATGCAGAAAGCTTTCAATGCTATCAATCATGAAACATTGATATTTAAACTTAAACCATTTGAAATTGTTGGCCGATGATGTGGCAATTTTAACCCCTTCAGTGCTGACGACAAAGCCAGCTCGTCATGGGTGTTACCTGCCCTGTGCTTATGACGAGCTGGCTTTGTCATGAATAATGGGGATCTTGATATTGCAGCACCCAGCGGGAAAACCCATAGCAGCCAAGGTGTTAACAACTGACCCAGAAGGGGCCCTTGGGGAAATCAATCATTTAACCGTAAGAGTTGGCCTCCTTTGAGGATATGTTCTAAATAGAGGGAAAACTATTGTTATTTGTACAAATAACGTAGATTTTAATGGTTCTAGGCAAGTGGGGTCGGCAGTCTATCTTGGGGTGCGAATTACAGCAAAAGTGGATGACATAATTAATTGCAACTTTGATCCACTGATTAAATCTTTAGCCACGTAATTAAAAAGAGTGAATGGGCTACAGTTGTCGATAATTGGGAGGGAAACCTTTTAAAAATGGCTATTTTGCCCAAGATCCTGTACCTGTTTAGGTCAATTCCGCTTGCCCTAGAGGATCATATACTGAAGAATATTGACTCTATTTTTTCTAATTTTATGTGGCAATATGGAGGCCTGTGAAGTACCTGAAATTACCACAAGATCGAGGAGGGTTTTCAATTTCAAATATCACATTATATTATTGGACTGCACTACTGCATCACATATCTTTTTTGTTGGAAATAGATAGAAGTAGTAGCGAGGACAGGATGGAGAGAATTCCCACCATATTTGAACTTGCTATAGGGAAAGAGGCCTCCAGGTTGCTACTGAAACAACTGAGCAACGTTATTTAAAAAAAGTTTGTTTTAAAACTATACAGAGTGCATGGAGGTTATCGAAACAAGTATCAAAGTTTATGGGAAAATCTAAGGTTAACCAATTTATATCCCCCTTTGGCATGTATCGCTTTTTCCGACAGTAGTCTATTAGGCTATGGGGAAGGATTGGGAAAATAGAGGGGTGAACACAATTCGAGATTTTTGTGGGGGAGAACAACATGCTCAATTCTCTAAGCTCCAACATGATTTTGGAATAGCTCCCAATCATTTTTTTTAATTTGTACAGATTAAGAGTATCCGTATGGCCTATAGACCAACTGTGAAAATGGGTAATATACCCCTGATGGATCTTATTAATAAAAAATCATGTAAAATTAGAAATATATATATATATAGTTTATTGTTAACAGCACTGCCAGACGATTTGGAAAAGAACGAGACGTCTTGGGCAGTGACATTGGATAATCCTGATGTTGACATCTCTTGGAGCTTAGATCTATCTGTTAAAATATTTTTGTCTTCAAATTTAAATGCACAATTATGTTAAACTGTTGTTAATCTTTATTTTACACTGGCTAAATTATTTATTTGGGGAAAAAGGGCGGATGATAATTGTCCCAGATGAGGGGCAGGTCCAGCCGCACTGATACATATGTTTTATGAGTGTGGGAAACTGACTCTCTTAAAATTAGGGCTGCTTGGCTTTTGGAAGAATCTATTTGGTATTAACTTTGAGTTGACCCCCACGTTAGTGTTCTTGGGCTATGATAGCTTTTTGGGTCTTAATAAAGAACAAGAATATTGCTTTTTTCTGGGCACAGCTATTTTTAGAATAATGTTAGTAGCCTGTTGGAAAGACATAGAACCCCCAACCTTCCAGATGTGGCTGGCCAGAATTCTTGGAGTTTGAAAACAAGAGGCATCCCTATATGCATGCAGGGGGAGGCAAGCCAGAATTCGGGAGCTAAAAATATGGGCATATATTTCGGAATGTAGAGAAGCTAGGGGATTGGAATAAGCTTGAATCCACAAAATGCTATCAAAAGTTTTATGAAAAAATTTGGTACCATATTTAAATAAGCTATGTTCATTTATTAATTGCATTTTGATCAACTGTTATTTATTTCTATATACTACATTTACTACATTTTAATAGGTATGTGCATTGAACCTGTGATATACTGGTTTTATGTATTTTAACCAACCAACTATTTCTATGTACTGATATGCCATTATTTATTATTGTAAAGTGGTCTACTCTGGGTATAAATAAACAAATAAATAAATAAATTATTGTTGGCCTTGCTTTTGATTGGTTCCCATTGTTTTTGAAATTGAGGTTTCAAAAAGTAACGAGTATTTGAGCAGGGTTACATTTTGGATGTATCAGAATTGCCTTAAAATTTATACCAACAAGACTGAGATATTGTTTATCGTTAAAATCAAGCCAAGTAGCAACCTAGTATTTGGCCCTCCTATTGTGGCAAGTATCTTCTTCACATCTTTATGGCTAAAAATCAGGGGGTTAAGCTGCACAACAACCTTCTGACGGAAGAACAAAAATCTGCTGTAGGTTCGTCCTGCCCCCATTGGCTCTGGAAGTTGAAGCTTTTTTCCAACATATCTATTGAAAATAGAAGAACTGTGGTGACAGATACGATTGAGTCCACACTGCATTATTATACTTCCTTTTATTCTGAAATCTTCAAAACCTAATCGCTTGCTTCCAGAATCGGACAGTGAGAATGGTCCCTTACTTCTTCATTTCTCTTCTGCCAAACACACCTTAGCAACTCTTCATTGGTTACCCATTGACACATCTCCTACAAGATATTATGCCTTCTTCACAAATACATCTAAGACGATGTCTTGGAGTTCTTAAAAAACTAAATTAGCACTTATAGCTTACACCTTAGGGTGAAAGTTGCTCTTTATGAGATTAACATAAGACAACACAACGTAACATACTATAATATAACATAACATCCATGTTTAAAACACCCAGATATATAAATGCAAGTCTGATAGACCTAACCTACCCTTCTTGATGGGATTCTGTAAATGTTTCCAAGCTAGCCTGACCCCTTTGGAGGCTCAGAGAGAACTGTTAAGTTTTTCTTAAATTATTCTTAAATTATTTTATTTATTTGTATTGTATCAATTCCTAGCTGATAAGCATGGCATGATCAAGGTTTGAAGGATTTTAAACCTTCATACAAGTACTTGAGTTAGGACCTGCCATTTCCTTTGGAGGGATTTGATTTTCTTGCCTACATTGCTCACATAATTGTGCATTAGCTCAGTGAGTTTTATATTCTTAGATTTATTAATAACGTAACCTGAAATAGGCTCAAAGTCCTTCAAAACACAATCCACATGAGGCATGGTTGTTTGTGCAAACCTATTCGTCAGTCTTTATAACAGAATGGAAATGCTACGTATGCTTATGAAACCTCTGCACCTGAGGTTCAATAAAAAGGTCACACAGAACAGGTAATGGAGAACAGCCTTGCCTTCTTGTCCCTCTCCTGTTCCTTGCTCTAAACTGAATCTGCTGGTAGTTTTTCTCTTGACTAAGACCCTGACCAAAAGAAAATTGTATAACAAATGTGTCTCAGTTATATACTTATAACCAAAATAACTAACTTCAAGATCCTTCACTGATATTCCCAGTTTACAGCTCAAAATCTTTGGCTGCACCCACCATACCAACAGCAAAAGTAACTTTATATACTGTTGCTAAGCTAATTGCCAATTATATATGAATGGGCTCTCCCAGCTGTGTACCTGGGATAAACCTTTTTTGATTTTTATGTATTTGAGAAGTGATATACTTATTCAGCTAACATATTTGAAAGGACTGTAGAATTACTAGTCAACAAAGATAGTGGCTTGAATGACTCACAACTTTTAGGATCTTTGTCTGGCTTCAGTATCAGAGTAATAGCTGTTTTATTTCAGGTATCTTGTATCATATCATATTTGATTAGGGAGGCCAAGAACGCCTACTTCACCAGCCAAGTTGAGCAGGCAAACTGTGACCAAAACAAGATTTTACAAATCTCTCTTGCAGCCCAAAGCTCTGTCAAGATACATTTTCCCCTCACCGGTCCTTTGCGATAAGATATCCACCTTCTTTGAAGAAAATATATTAATATTACAGTGTGGTTTTACAGCCCTCTGCCTTGAACATAACCAGTTACATGGAGAGCCTTCTCATCCTATGTTGGCCGCTTTTCAAGAGATTCTGCTATCACAATCATGTCAAGCCATTCTTTCATGCAAGTCTGGCTCACCCAAGACGCCTAACCAGTGTCCAATCTTCATTAGGCCATTGAAACGCTGAATCCATTGGTCATTCAGATATGAAACACCTTCCTTTCCATGACTGAAGTACCACACTTTTGGATGGTGGTGGTGGTAAAAAAGACCTTGGCAAACTCTTCCATTCTGTCCAACTTCGGGCCTATTTCGCTCCTTCCAGAATTAGACAACATTTTGGAGAAGATCGTGAATGGCCAACTTCTTAACTTGAGAGCTCCAACATATTATATATCTGCCTAACTGGACTCAGACCTAATCATTCCAAAGAGTGCACCTTGTCTCTGAAAAAGTCAAGATGATGCTGGGCTCTGGTAACAACACTATTTTGATCCTGTTGGATCTTTCAGCAGCATCTGATTTATTTATTTATTTATTTATTTTGTATACTTATAAAGCGCAAACCTGTCACCCAGAGGGCATCCTGGCGCTTTGAACTTAAACAGCAGCACTATCACTCACGCAGCGTTTTTTGGAAACAGGTGCGTTTTTAGGGCTTTCCGAAATGGCAGGTAGTTGCTGTGGCTTCTCAGAGAGAGAGGCAGGGAGTTCCACAGCTTGGCAGCAGCCACACTGAATGAACGGCCGCCGATCCTGACTCTCTGAAACCTCGGAACTACCAACAGCTGCGCAAAAGAAGAACGTAGAGGACGCGAGGCAGAGTACCAAGAGAACATGTTCTGCAAAGGGATCGGACCCTGATGGTGCACAGCTCTGAACACTAAACACGCGGCTTTGTATAGCACCATCAGATGTACCGGGAGCCAGTGTAACTCTCTCAAAGCCAAGGTAGAAGAACTAGACCTAGGCCATGAGAGGGCCAACTTGGCGGCCATGTTCTGCACGCGTTGTAACTTCCCCACCAGATTTTTCGGGGCCTCCAGAAGTAGAGCGTTGCAATAATCTAAACGGCTCAGAATAGTGCCGCAAACCACTTCCGGCCTGGCATGGGCGGGGAGAAGGGGCAGAACTTTACGCAGCATGCGTAACAGCATCATGCACGTGGACGTGGTTTTATTAACGTGCAGATCGAGCTGTAAATTAGGGCCGAAGATCACCCCCAAGTTGCGGGCAGATGGTGCAGCCGAGACTGGCTCGGGGAAGGAAGCTGGCCAAAAGTTCTCTGGCAATGTCCGTGGGATCCGGTCGGTGGAACAGTAAAGAACCTCAGTCTTCGCATTGGTAAATTGCAGGGAGTTGGCCCGTAGCCAGTCCGCTGTGGCTGCCATGCAGCGATGGAATGTCTCCAGCGAGACCGCCGTGTCACCCTCCAAGGAAAAGACCAGCTGGGTATCATCAGCATAATTAAATGCCGAGACACTAAAAGATTTAATAAGCTGGACCAGGGGGCGGAGGTACAGGTTGAAAAGTATAGGGCTGATGGCCGAGCCCTGTGGCACCCCCTGCCCTACTTTCCTTGGTTCGGAGCAGAATGGAGGAAGCGATACCAGCTGTTGCCGACTGTCAAGGTAAGATCTAAGCCAGTCTCTTGCCTCCTCTGTGATCCCACAATCTTCAAGTCTCTTGATGAGGGTTCGATGGCACACCGTATCGAACGCGGCTGACATGTCGAGCAGCACTAAAAAGGCTGCCCGACCACTGTCGACACGCGAACGAAGATTGTTCAATACAGTTACCAGCGCCGTCTCCGTCCCGTGCCCGGGGCGGAAACCAAACTGTGCCTCATCGAACCACCCGATGTTCTCCAAGAAGCCTGAGAGCGTGCGGGTCACCCACTTTTCCATGATTTTAATAGGAAAGGGGAGCAAGGAGATAGGCCGATAGTTGGACAGACAAGACGGGTCCAGCGTTGGCTTCTTAAGCAGAGGAGATACTACTGCTAACTTCCAGCACTCAGGGACGGATGCCAACTCCAGAGACTGAAGGCAGATGGAATGCAATGGTTGAAAAAGTTCCGCCTGAAACGCCTTCCAAAATTTGGGAGGCAACGGATCCCGCGGAGAGCCAGAGGATACCATGTTAGCCAGACTGCAGAATTCCTCGAAAGAGGGACGAGGAAAGGATTTTAGTTGGGGTCGACTGGAAGGAGATACCGGAGCTCCCAAACTAAAAGCAGGAGTGCTCAACTGGGGTCGACTGGGTGAGTTGCCCGGAGCTCCCAGACCAGAGTCGAAGACATCTGTCTGGGGTAGACTGTACAAGTCACCCGTAGCTCCCAGGACAGGAGTTGCAGTTGGAAGGCACGGTCCGATCGACTGGGCTCGACTGGATAACCCATTCGGAGCTTCGGGTCAGGACGAAAGTCAGCTGGCCGGGGTCGACTGAACGGGCTAACCGGAGCTCCCAGATCGACAGTACTGATCACAGGATGTTTTAGGCCCTCTAAGATCTTGGCAATTTTTTCTTCAAAAGCCCCTGCCAGGGAGTCGCACAGGGCCTGCGATGCAGGGACCTTGTTGGCGGCACATATAGGGTGAGACATATCCCTGACGATTTTAAACAGAGCTTGCGATTTATTAGGCGCCTGATTCAAGGTGGATTCCAGAAAGGTCGCCTTAGCAAGTTTATTCTGTGCTTTGTACTCCTGCAGTATAAGCCTGAACGAGGCCTTTGCTGATGGTAGATATTGCTTCCTCCAGGCCCTCTCCGCACGCCTACAGCTCAGCTTCAGTTGTCGAAGCTCATCCGTATACCAGGGGGAAGGCCGATTCACTCTCCCACGGGACTTACGAAGTGGGGCCACCTTGTCCAACGTGTTGGTAATCGATTGGCAGAGAGTAGAGTAGCTTTCCTCCACAGAATCACTCAGACAGAAATTGTCTGGTAGTAGGGAAGGCAGCGGAGAGCGGTTGAGTAGTCGAGACCAAGGTCTGCCCAGTTTTGCCACTCCTACCCCCGAGGACTCAGAGGAGTAGTCACCTATATAAAGGGAGAAGGCCACAAGTGCATGGTCCGTCCAGCATTGGCACAGGATGTCGGTGACCGCAGCCGATTGAGCGTCAGCAAAAATCAGGTCAAGAATATGGCCTCCCGTATGGGTCGCGGAGCAGACCAGTTGTTGCAGCTGGATGTCACCAAGGGCCTGACAGTGTCGTAAACGCCCCGTCCAGAGGACCCCCCTGCCATAGGTTGAAGTCACCCAGGACCAACAACTTAGAGTGGGTGTTGGAAAGGTCATAGATTAGGTCAAGAAAGTCTGATAGAGAGGGAGCCGAGCCCGGTGGCCGATAGCAAAGCACGCCTGAGAGCAGTGTTCCCTCCAGACCTCTAATGGAAAACCCCATCAACTCGAATCCCAACACCTCCCTGATTTTGAGCTGGAAAATACCAAGATTTTCTCTATAGATGATACCAATTCCACCACCTCTGTTCTTCAGCCGAGGGGTGTGAATAATTTTAAAGCCTGGGGGACATGCAAGTCCCAACTCAACTAGGCAGTCCTCCCGAGTTTATGTTTCAGTAAGAAACAACACGTTCAGCCCTGATGAATCGATCAAAAATGCAATCTCTGTATGGTGTTTACACAGTGACCGCACATTCAGCAACCCACAGGACAGGGACAGAGATGGAGGGGAGCCAGAGGTCTTCTTAGGCACCGGCATCCAAGTCGGTCTAAGGTCGAGTAGAGCAGCCCGGGAATATACCAGGCGAGGAGTGTATGAGGGGCCAGAGGCAGCCATTGATACTATTGCCGAGTTGATTCTACTTCACCATCTTCTTGAGACTGGTATATCTCAGAAGGCTCTGGTCAGGGTCAGATCTTGTCTGGCAGATAGGAAATCACTGGTAGCCATCAGGCAGTATTCCTCCGCCAAGATATCAGTTTAGTTTGGTGTACTGCCGGGCTCATCACTTAACCCTGCCTTATTTAATATCTATATGGTCCCTCTGATATCCTTGATAGCCTCCTATGGAATCACAACTACTTCGTATCTGGATGAAATACAATGGATCCTATCTCTTGATAAGGAATCTTTTGTGCTCAAGCTGAAATTTAAGAACTGTTTTTCTGATATATGTTGCATGGAAAAAAACATCTGAAACGCAACGTGGATCAAACCCGAAATTATCCTGCTTGGAAAGGCAAATCTATTTTCCCCCAAGCAGAGGTGGCTGAACTCTATGCCTCCACCCCCTGCAACAGTTGAAATGGCAAAATATCTAGGAGTCAAATTCAACAACACCCTTTGCTTCAGCTATCAAACTCTTTCAGTGGCCGTATGTGTTTTTTCAATTGTTAAATCTCTAAATACATTCTTTGACCACCCACTAGCCATATGGATAACAGCTGGCTTTGCCTCAATAACATCTAAGATTGATTACTGCAAAAGCCTTTATGTAAGGAGTTCAAAGCAGTTGCTTCACTAACTCCAGATGGTCCAACATGCGACTGCCAGACTGATGCCTAAACTCTGCAAATAGAGTTTCCCCTCTGAAGCACTCAGAAGGGTGCACTGGCTACCAGTTTTGTCACCACAGGGCTCAGAGGATGCTGAGGTCCTATAATACCAATCTTCTAAAAACGACACCTTTCAGGCTAAATCCAAGGGTGGTAAGTCCTTTGTGGTTTTAGGTGTTAAAGCACAAATAAACTTCTAGGTCCGCTTCAGTATATGGATATTTAAGCCAGTTTTGAGAAAAGTTAAAGACTTGGCTTTTTATTTTACTGGATTTTCGTTAATATAGTTGAGTGGGACCTCCTTCCTGGTCTTTTTTCCACTGTCTTCCTCAAAATCGCTGGTTGTTCCCTTGTTGCACTGATTATAGTTTTAGTTGGCGTCTGAGTTAGCACTAGTATTCTCTTGTTTGAGTGACATTGCGCTCTACAAATGCCATATTCATTTATTCATTCATATTACCTTCCAAAATACTATTAAATATATCATGTCAGATTGTTAAGTTGTGATCAATTAAGATTTTATATATTTCTGCTGACGGGCCATCCGGGCCTATGGCCTTATCTCTCTCACTGCAGTGTGTATCTCCTGACAAGAGATTGTATCCTCTAACTCATCTTGCTATTCTGAGTTTAGGGATGGCAAACTAAGGTGGATCTAGCTAGCAACTAATCTGAGCTTGTCTGGAGAAATGTCTTATTTAAATACAATTGCCCACTTAAAGTTTTTCTAAAAAGAATAACTATTTTGGTAATGCTATAAATAAATGATATGATCTATCTTCTCCAACCATCTAAGCTAAGGAGGATGCCCTAGACTGGCTGTTTTCAAAGTGTTGAAGCTAATGAACCTCCTAATGTTTTCAACAGGTATTGTTGCGGAGATTGTACACAAACACAGAACTATGTGCAGGTGAACAGGACCTCAGTGTATAGGGGTTGTACATTCGTACCACCTTAGAACCCAAAATCCCAAAACTGACTAGCTATAGTGTCTCATTCATTCTCCGACAAAATCACGAAGTAACAAATTATTAGACAACCCAGAACACAACATTTCTGACTCTCTCAGGAATCGCGGTAGCAAGACATTGCCTTTCGCTCACTCACTCATACTTGTCCACAATAGGGATAGTCAGAGTCACTGTATAGTTCAGAATGTTTTTTTTAACTATCAGGCTCTATAATGCAGTATACAAGCCAATACCAGTAGCAAAATACATAAACCTAGCATAGTTATCATTGTTACAATACCATAGAATATAAAGGGGGATGTCATTCCATATAGACAGTGTAAAAAGGACCATAAGGCCTAACCACCCTCTCCTTGGTAAGTTGAGGTTGATTATATAAAGGAAGATCTCTGGGCTTTGTCAGCAGACCCCATACCCTGGAGCCAAGATGGTAGCTTTACATCATAGGAACAGCATAGCTCTACTCCATGGAAAGGTTTCCCTCCAAATGTGTGTGAACAACATGCAACTCCATAATATCAAAGCACAAGCTCTCTAGCAGTGCAGCTGTGTGTAGCATGTTTTGTCTAGGTAATAGGGGCGGGTCAGAACAGAATAACAAGGGGCAGGTTTTTTTTAACGTTGGACTTGTGTTCAGACTAAACTCCAGGAACAGCAGAGAACGCAGAAAGCAGACCGTTCTCATGTGAAGACACAAACAAAGTCTTGCAAAATAAGGTTATGTAGTAATGTGCATAAAAGCAGCATCACAACAGCAGAGCTCATGCTAACTTAGCAACGCCAAACTTTGTTGCAGGATGGTCTGCGCAGCAGCACAGATATCTCATTTAGCCAAGATGCCAAGTGCAGCTGCACGCGCCATGTTGCCTTTCCCAGAACAAGTCCGTACATGGGTCTCTAAGGGACCTATTAATTGGTGCATTTCCACTACTATACATGTTGTATTGGGGAGGCATAAATCCAAATCCCAATAAGTAAGGCACTGCTGACAGTAGAACACAGGTTGCACGCAAGTGAAGTATGCAAAGCGAAAAGTCAATCCATAACTCACGCTAAGCGTCGCTAATGGCAAGCATCCAAAAAGTTGTTGCATTCGGTCATGGTACAGTTTCAATTGACCTGGTCTGTGCATTACCACATGATGAGCAGCCATTGCATAGTGGAAGCAGAAGGATCAGTATTCCACCTGCAAGTGCCAGTAACAAAGGAAACCCTCCAAAGAAGCTAGA
The DNA here is from genome assembly GCF_964263255.1 of Lissotriton vulgaris. Lineage (NCBI taxonomy): Eukaryota > Metazoa > Chordata > Amphibia > Caudata > Salamandridae > Lissotriton > Lissotriton vulgaris. The sequence continues at coordinate 1,073,147,093 of NC_141696.1, read as the reverse complement.
AAAGATAGAATGAATTAAAGCTGGTATCACTCCAAATATCTTCTGAAAAAAAGTCACAAGGCCGGATCCCACATTCTTAAAAAACATGAGCAAGGCCTTTAGTGTCAGATGCATTAAATATTTGGGGTACAATCTCCCCAAAGTGAAGTGGGAGGTTAGTGTTCAGAACTAACTGAATCTTCCTAGATGTCCTAGCCACCTGCAACTCGAAGGTCTCTCGCGGTGAAGTGAGGTTCACTTCCTGTTGGAGCAAAAGCGCTTTTAGCCTGCTCAATTTGTTGAAAACTGTTTTCAAAGTTGGAATGGAAGGCCAAATCGAACTATCTACTTTACCATGCGGGGGTGGAAAAAGCGCATAGCATCAACAAGTAACACGTTCTGAAACCGTTGCTAAATACGGGATCCCTGCCCGTAAACCACAGCAGTCATGGTTATTCAAAATGTGATATCTGTCATTTGTAAGCAATGTAAAAGCATGAATTATTGATGGGACAGGAGTTCCTTAAAAAAAAACAAGCAAGGTTAGGCATCGATACATCACAAGCGCCGTGCAACTTAATGTGTTTACAAACTAGGACATGACTTACTGTAGAATCGCAGTCCTCCCCTGTCAGGAAACCTTCCTTATCATCCCCTTGACATCTGTGAGTGAAAGGAAGGAAGAATAACTCATGGAGAAATGAACTACCCAGGGGCTCAAAGCGACCTATAGGAAAAGGTTGCATACATGATTTAAATTGAAACAAAAAAAATGGGAGAGATATTACCCCAAGAATTAACCAAACAGCTGAGTCAGCTTCCACCACAGAGAATGGCAAGGGCTCCAACTGTTCAATTTGTAATAGCGTGTATGTAGCATCTTTCATGGACATAAATTACTGTTTATCAGTTAAATTGAAAGGTGAAAACAAAGCAGTAGCATTTAAGTAATCCCAAAGGACTTTCCCATTTTGAGAGTCTGTAATATCCATGCAAACTGCTACTGACCTTAATTGATTTTGACCATGGTAAAACACAGATACATAATTATAAACAATAACAATAACAGATGACACAATATTATTCAAGGTGTAAATGCGTGAGGACAGTGTACTGATACTATTGTTGCCCACAGCAAGAACTTTTTCTAAATTTGCCTGATCAATTTGACGCAGACAAAAAGCTGCTTCTGCCTGTGAAAGTTTCCAAATGTCATTGCACTATATATATAGAAATCTTTTACTTCTAATAGCTTGAGGACCAAGGATAAAATCAGTTAAATTAATGTCGCTCAACAGGAGTGTTTAATGTTGTTTTACTGACGACAAAGTTGAATGTTCCACCCACAGAATATGTGGTGATTGTGTTTGCATTCGGAAAACGAGGATCCGGTGTAGTCTGCTTGAAACCAGGAGTCAGATTATAAAAACATAGCTGACATTTGTTTGAACTCATGGGCCAGACCAACCAACATTAGTCGGTGTGCTCCAATCGTTAAACTCCGCTAGGGTGGGGATTGATGGGTTGTTCATATTTTTCGCAGTTTCCAAGCCAACACAAGTGCTCTGGTGTACTGTGTTGTTCAAAAATAAAATGTGATTGAGAATTTGGCAGGTACGATGCAGAGCTTCCGTGCCCTGAACAGGCCAAGCTTTAGTACCCCAAATTAATTTTAAATCAATGGTATCTTTCCAGTGATCATAACCTTTTCACCAATTCAGTTCTAAAGGAAGTGGAATATACCAATTTAGTATGGGTAAGAATAAATTCAGGCTGCGATGATTAACGCAATTAAAAAAAATAGGATTCTAGATTAGACGTGATGTAATCGGTAAAATAAGTACATTTATCCCAAAGTGTTTTAAAACTCCCTTGAATGGGAGTCGGACAATGATCCCATTGGGTGTAATTGAAAACAAGGCCAATGTGTGCTTGTTGTATATAAGTAATGATGCCCTTAATGTTGATAACATAACAAGTCAGCATAATTGGAAGAAGTTAAATACAAATCTTCAGCATCAAAAGCAACATATTATTACAAATCAGAAAACAATGAATGTACAGCTCGCACATCCCAATCATCAGAATGTATGTCCTGTGTTACCACATCTCCTAAGGAGACGCGAAATATGCATTTGTAGTTTAAGCACTTCCGTCGGACGGTTTACTTCAAAATCTACTTCATCTCATTGAATGCCATCTGCAACTGGGAAAGCTAAAATGTAACAAGAGCTTGATCACATTTCATGATATGGAACGACGTATGAGGTGCCACAACTCCATCGACCATGTTTACAGCAGAGCGTTCTGGCAAATAATGACCATTGATCAGGGAGAAAAACACAGTCACAAATCCAACCAACATGAATAGGAATATCCGTATAAGCACCAACCAGATGTAGGTCCAGAGTGGGTCCAGGTAAGCATTTTTGAACCAAGAGATAAAAATACATAATTTTGTTGGTGAAAGTTTCGAATTGGAAGATGAAGAGGATGAGTCAGAAGAGAAACTGGCAAATTCTCCAAAGTAACCTTTGCAGTTCTGTTAATTAGAGGTGGCAGTGCTGGGTCAGCATGAGTTTGTCGAGGACTGATTGGCACCTCACTAGTTGACTCATCTTTAGGATAAGTGTACTCGACGTCTGTATTGAAAGATGGAGGCATGACAGGTGAAGGGTCAATAGCAGTGTCCATCACTCCCTCTCCCACATGGGTATTAGTGGACTCAGCAGATCCAATGAAATTGCATTGCACGATCAGCAGGCGTGCCACTATTCCGAATCAGCAAGACAGTGTAACTTGACATTGTCCACTGAGATGTATCTGTTGTCTATGGGACCAGGTAAAGGTGGTAACATGACTGTACAAGTACCCTTCATTCCAAGCACTGGAACTGGTGCACAATAAGAGGGGCTAAATCATTTTTTGTTCTCCAGCTTTGCTCGAACCAGATCCCCAATCTTTGGAAGCCAGCCGACTACCAGAATCAGCAGTGCTGCATCAGTGGAAGAGGGCAAATGTTCAGTTGCGTAACTGTCACAGGTCTTTTGTAGGCCCTGTTACATAGTAGAATGATTATCTACAACAAATGTTGCGGCTACCGCCATAATGTCTAGACCATCTAGGTCTTCACAAATCAACATTTTAGCTCTGAAGAAGCCTAGCTCAGCCTAATTTACATATTATTGTCCAATGACATAGTGCTGCTTGCACAAAGTGTCATTAGTCTAGACAAGTTAAGAAATTAGTGGCGTGGCATTATACTCATACAGAATGCATCCATCAAGTGCAAAGTAACAACCTTACTTTTTTTTAGATACTTTACTGTTAAGATCATGAACTCTACATCCAACCCTCTGATACTAAAGCTCCTTTACCACCAGCTCAGCAGCAAAATGGTTTCCTATAAATCATTGTGGAATACTCATTTCCTCAAGTTACTTCCCTGGTAGACTCCACTGAGGAACAGATGTAGGCACTCACTCAGCTACGCTTAAGTCTTCCTATTTGACAATAACTTGTTCTACCACTGTGTCTCACCTACAAAAAGGGTAGCACATTGGACATGATCTTCACTAGGAAATACTTTAACGCACACCCCCTTAAAAACTGTAACAAACAGACCCTGTCCTCATCCTTTTAAAAAATCTTACCTCTTTGGTCCTCAATATGCCAAAAGAGAATTTATTCAGCTCAAGAGACCTCAAAAACATTGGAAAAAATGGTCCTATGTTTCCTGATCAACTCAGTTTAATGACAACCAAAGTGCTGTAATAACCCCCACACCAATTATAACATTTTTATTTTGAGATCTTCAATAGCATGAAAAATGTTGTAAAACTTTTTTTTAAACTTAAAATATCCCAAAAAATTCCTTTGGTTGAAAAATACTAAGACAACACACAAGGTGATGAAGAAAATCCTTAGGGGTCGATAGTCACTCCATGTGCTCTAGTTATATAGGACCACTTTGGTTGGCTGAAATTTCACAAATACTAACCTACTGTACCGTTTACCTGATGTCAAGCAGTATCTCTTAGTTCAGGATTGACTATGCAAATATATTCAGCTTTATGTCAGCCATAAACCTCTTTGCAGTTTGTTGCAGTGACATTTGGAATGGAGCCATCTACACTAATGACTATTGATCAACTGGATTCATTTTTTGTATTTTCTTGTTTTTGTAATTTTTGTGCAATTTATTAGGTCAGTATCTGTGCAGTTTCAGTCAACCAATTATGTATCCCCTCATAACCATGTCTACAGCTAGCCCATACTCTGAGAGCCTATGTAATGCTAAACAAATGTGTCGACTGAGTAGGGTGCACTTTTTTCTCATATTTGAATGCAGAAATCGACCATACATGACCTCTTCTGAGAGCTGGGTTGGGCTCAGTATAGATAAAAGCGACTATTATCTTTTGTTTAGGTTGTTTTGTACCTGTTTACTTACTGACTAGCCTGCTTTTACAATTGTTGACTGGGAGACACCGGGTCTCGTGGCTTGTTTGTTGGTGAGTCTCCACTCTTGTCGTGTAGTACTTTTACTAGCTTCACTAACACCGATATACACATGGATGCTGATGTTGGTTTCCTGTTTTTGTAGCGTGGAAGGGACACATTTTGTGTACCTGTTCTATTTGTGTTACGACAGAGCTTCCAGGTAATGACTCATGTCTCGGTGGACTAGGTGGAGGACTTTATTTATTTATTTTTTCTTTTTCTCTTTCTTCATTATCTTGTTATGTCTTCATTTGTGTAGAGTTACATTTAACTCAATGAATATCTTTTCGAGACCAGTGAGCGTATACTCCTCAACTGGATACTATTGCTAATTATTTCTTTTGCTATTGAACCTGTGCTCTCACTCTATGTTTGTACTGTTGTTGCATTTACGTATAAACCTAGGCATTATGTTTATTTACTTGTAAAACCCCCCTGAAGAAGGGCAGATGTTCATGTCCGAAATGCATTGGGATTCATTTATAATCTGCAAGAACCTCGCAATTGTTACTTTGCATTATTGAATGAAGTCCTTTATGGGCGACTCATCAAGTATGCTCAATAAAACAATAATTTTTCGAGCTACCGTCATCATCTTTGCTTGTCGTTTACTTTGGATATTTTGGTTTCTGACAAGTTTTATTGTATATGTACTTACCTGTTATATCTGAGCACTCAGAGTAACATGTGATATACTCCACTGGAGTGTTTTAGCATAGTGCACTTAAAGGCTATGACCTCAGTCCTAGCATTATAAACTTTCTAAAGGGGGATTTTAAAAATTACAATTAGGGTTGGATGTAACTTGCGTAATTCTGTGCAGTGTAATTATGCAAAATTACAACAAAATTACCCATAATTATGCAAAATGCATCTTACAGTCAAAAAAATCAACACAAAAATGGAATTTTGAGTCGAATTCTGGTTGCTTGCTTGTGGATTGGTACGTTTATGATCAAAAAATTTAATGAAATTTGGCTTGATGAAAAATGTACCTTAAATGTTTGTTAAATGCATAGGTGAAAAAAACAGCGGCTTGCATTCAAAACACTGCCATTTGCATTCTTTGATCATGCTTGAAATTATTGAAATAATCAAAATTATTCAAACCCTTCACTTGAGTTAAAAACTCTACTGAAATAGCTATTTGCATTCAAAATCTACCTAAACTGCATATGTCACATTAAAATTTCTACTCAAAATTATGCAATGTGGAGTGATGGCATAATTTCAATAATTTCACGTAATGTTTATCACGCAAAATTATGTCCATTACTCAAGCACAATAAAAATTTTGCCCAGACCTAATTATAATCTAAATTATGACTTTGCCCCTAAATAAGATTTTAAATTACAATTCATTTGAGTCTAATCATAATAATCTACTCCTAATCTGAAGTTAAAATATATTAAATGAATTAAGGTTGCCCAGTGTAAGTCTATGGGAGAGAAAGCCTTACAAATGCGAAAAACAACCTTAGGAGTTTTTCAGTACCAGGACATGTAAAACATAAGTACACATATCCTACTTTTTAAATACAATGCATCCTGCACTATGCACATTTAGGGCCTTGCTTTGGGGTAATTTATAATTATTAAAAAAGAAGCTTTAGGCCAGGCAAAATATTTATTTTATGTTACAGTGCTACGTTAGTGGGCGGCACAATGAGTCCTGCAGCCCAATAATTAGAATGTCATTTACTAACCGGGTACCTTATACTAGGTGCTTACAAGTATGTTAAATGTACCAATCACATATAGACCATTTTTGCCATGTTTTAGGGAGAGAGCACAAGCACTTTACCACTGGCTATCATGGAAAAAGTGCATGAAGTTCTTAAAGCTAACAAACACATGTTCAGCAAGCAAAGGAAGGACACATTTGTAGTGACTCTGCAGAAAGGTCCAGGTAACAAAAATAAATCCACTCTGCTCCACACCACTCTATGCCAATTTATTCTATGACATTCCACTCTACCTGCCTATACTGTACAACACACCATCTATGACATGACACTCCAATCTAATCTATGATATGCCACTCCACTCTCCGCTACAACATGCCACTCCATGGTATGCCATTCCACTCTGCTCTACGACATGCTACTTCATTCCACATCACTGCACTCTATGCTATTCCACTGTATGCCACTCCACTCCATGTTAATCCACTGTACACCACTCCACTGTACACCACTCTACCCACTCCACTCTATGCTATTTATCATTATGCCAATCAATTCCACTCCGCTCTAGTCTACTTCGATCTACGTCCTGCCACTGTACGCTATTCCACTCTATGTCACTCCACTCTATGCCACTTCACTCTATGCAATTACAGTCTATGGTACCCCACTCTACACCATTCCACCTTACACCACTCTTCTCTATGACAAGCCACTCCACTCTATGCCACTCAATGACATACCACTCCACTATACACCTCTCCACTCTACACCAGTCCAGTCTACATCCCTTCACTTTAGGTGTGCAGAGTTCCCCTACTCCGAATTCCGTTAAATGACCCGTTTGTGGAACATATTACGTTTTCTTCAATGCGAAGTGCGTTCTTGCACCGTAATCACCACGCAGTTCCCTTGGATGCGGAAATCTGTTTTTTTGCTCTGTTTATGGTGCAGACTTTTTCTTTCAATATTTCTTTAATCTCCTTGAATCCTCCCCTATCTAACTAATCTACCCCTCATTTTTATTTATTAAATTAGTGTCTGTCCTTGTGGTAGTGTATTATGTGCATTTTGTAATTTTATGTGGTTTTTTGTGGACTTTTGTACTTTTGTCATTTTTTATCACTACTTCCTCGTTTTTTTCTTTCCCTCTTTCTTTTCCTGTTTCTATCTCCCATCACCCATGACAGAGCAGGAGAGCGTAGCACCAGCTCCCTCAAACCACTTGCAGCACCAGCCGCCTACCTTGCAGTGGGTGGCGCCGTTAAAGGGTGCAGCATGAGACATATTCCACGGGTGGAGGTGGCTGTACTAGTTTATTATGATTATGTGCAGCACCACTTCCCCTCCTCCCTGGCAGCAGGTGGCAGGCCTGTACACATGCCATAAATTGTCATTTGCACACAGAGTTACTCTTCAATACAAAGATTTATAGCGTGTTCAATACCTGTACACTCTTATGGTCTATTGGGGGCACATGCATTTTGTAAACACTTACATCCACTAGCTGGACACAAGCTTTACAAAATTAAGTAGAGAAGTGAAATGGTAGTTACCCGCCACCATGTTAACCAGTGATACTCAAAGTTTGGCCCCGGGCACTTGTGGCCCTCCTACTTTTGGACATGCCCCCCTGTTTGATTAGCAGGACTAGGGCCTCATTTATGAGGCTGTGTGTCACTTTTAAGCCGCCGGTGCGTCACTTTTTGTGACGCACCAGTGGCATTAAAAATGCGCCCTGTTGCGCCATATTTACAAAGTGACGCATCTAGGTAAATGCGTCACTTTGTAAACCCCTGCGCCACATTATACCTGCGCCAGGTATAATGTATGCAAGGGTGGCGTATTGACGCAAGGAAGGGTCGTAGAAGTGACGCAGTGAAATCTATGAGATTTCACTGCGTCAGTTTTAGGATGCCGTTGCGTCAAAATCTTGCACCTGCCTCACAGCAGGCGTTAGACTCACGCAGGCCTTTCCAAGCCCCATGTGAAAGGACGCATTGCTGGAGTTGCGTCACTTTTGTGACACACTCCAGCAATGCGTCACTTTTGCACCCACAGATACGTCAGAAATACTGACATATCTGTAACTCCTTGCGACATGATGCGTCATACATTAAATATGACGCATCAGGAATGTCGCAAGGAGTGCGCACTGAGAAGTGACGCATCGCTGCTTTGACGCAGCGGTGCGTCATTTCTCATAAATGAGGCCCTAGGTTTCTGTTTACTTTACAAAGCACTGATACTCATAAAATATTAAATAAATGGCAAGTGTTTATTTCCAGTCATACTGAAGTAAATGAAGAAGCACAGAAGCTGTCCTGCACCACCAATTTAAGCACACTTTTATTTTTAAACACATTTTGCAATAAACATTAAAGCCTCCTCCCCACCCTGAAAAAAATGCCAATAGGCAAATTAAAATAAAACAATTGCCCAGGATCACACAGTTTGGTCAAGTGCAGAAGCTGGGATTAATCCCAGGTGCAATTCAACCACTAGATATATATACGTCGCTTCCCCAATGCACATCTTACACCTCTCATGCCCCGGACTGCCCCAATGCTGGCATCAATGAGGCTCTCAGTCAAACAACAGACAAACCTTTTGGCCCCTCTGAACATGTTTGTGGGTACCCATAATGGAAACTATACCCAATCAGAGGCTTCCTGTCGCCATTCCATACATCCTAATTCATTCGTTAAAAAGTGCCCCCACTGTCAATATGTACTACGGCCAACACAGGAGCAGTCTGAGACTGTCGAACCCCCTTTTAAAATGTTTTTCCTAAACTGTCGCTCTCTGACCAAACACGCGGTGGAAATGTCAATCCTCCTTGAGGATCTTAACCCTGACGCAATATTCTTAACAGAAACATGGTTAAGGGAGGAAACTGACCCAGACATTATCGCCATACTACAGAAGGGATATGGATTACAGAGGGTCGACAGGGTAGAGGGTAGAGGAGGAGGATTAGGCATACTTTTTAAGGATTGTTACCAATGCAGAACCAGCCCTGCGACAATTCCTAACTGCGAAAGTATGAACTTCGCATTAGACCTATCCCCTACCTTAACCTTTACTGGCCTACTTATCTATCGCCCCCCCATGCCAAATTGGAGATTTTATGAACTCCCTTCCCTCCAAGGTTGCTGAATCAGCCATCTCTTTGCCTCACTTTACGATTCTAGGTGACATAAATATTCACTTAGACGATCCCATGGATCCTCTAGCTACCACCTTTTTAAACAATCTCGCAGCCCTACAAATTGTTCAGAAGGGTTTTGAACCCACGCACAACAAAGGTCACCTGCTAGATGCAGTCTTAGGCAATGATCACAGACTTAAGACAGGGAACCCAGTTCCCCTCCCATGGACCGATCATTTTCTGGTCCCACTACTCTGGCACACTCCAAGCCCCCCCTCTGCACCCCCTCGAGCTACATTAAGAGGGAGGGACTGGGCGAAACAATCCACAGACCAGTGGGCCGATTCCCTCTCCACTACCCCTCGACAGACTGGGGTTAACGTAGACACACTTTACACCCATTATGCCAATTGGCTACAGACCACCCTAGACATAATTGCGCCTCAGAAACCCCTCAAAGTGAAAACCAAGTCTAAAGAATCACCTTGGTTTACCCCCAAGCTACAAGAACTAAAACAAAACTGCCGGAAGCTTGAGAGAACTTGGAGACGCACCCTCAAGGCACAGGACAGAAGCAGCCATCGAGAGGCAATCAAAAAATATAAAGCTGAAATCACACTAACACAGGCTTTATTTTATGAGGAAAAAATTACAACGTCTGCCAATACCCGAGGGAACTATTCCGGATAGCTAAATCCCTGATTAGTACCCCCAAACTCTGCAGGATCCTCATGAAGCCCAGACTTGCTGTGATAGACAGGCAGAGTATTTCCATCAAAAAATTCAAGCCATTTCCTCATCATTTGACCCGGTCAGCCAACACCCAGTAGGAACAGATACCCTCCCTCCAACCACGGTCTGCCAGCTAGCTGAATTCCCACTGCTTGAAGAAGACTCGCTAAACACTCTTATGTTGAAAGTTACATCAGGCTCCCCTTCAGACCCCGCTCCCCCACGCCATCTTTTGAAAGTTGCAGATACCATTAGACCAGTGATTCTAAATATTGTAAAAATGTCAATCACCACAGGGAGAGTACCAGAAACTTGGAAATGTGCACAAGTTAGGGCTCTGTTAAAAAAAAAAAACCTCTACCCAGAAAAAATGACCAACTACTGCCCCATTTCACTCCTCCCCTGGGTAAGTAAGCTGCTTGAGAAACATATCAACACCAGTCTTATGCTCTGTCTGGAAGCCAACCATCTGCTCCATGACTCTCAAGCTGGCTTTCACCCAAAATTGGGGACAGAGGCGGCATTATTGACTGTCACAGAACTAGCCCGTAAGCACATGGATCAAGGCGGCACCACAGCAATCGTGCCGCCTTTGATACCGTAAACAGTAACATCCTTATCTCCCGACTAAAACAGCTCGGAGTGACGGGAAGCGCCATCTCATTGTTACAGTCTTTTTTGGAAAATCGAACCTTCCAGGTGGTGGAGGGTGACATTCGTTCCAAAACTTGGCCTCTCCACCAAGGTGTGCCTCAGGGCTCCTCCCTGAGCCCCACACTTTTTACCATTTACATGCAACCATTAGCGGAGGTCTTTCACCCTTTTGGCTTTGAAATCGTAACCTACGCTGATGACACTCAGCTTGTGGTGGCCCTAAATCAGCCAGGAAGCACCCCCTCAAACCTGAACAGCTGCCTAGTAGCAGTTACAAAATGGATGGCCTCTTCCCATTCAAAACTTAATGGGGACAAAACTGAACTGATGTTCCTGGGGAACACAGCCGGCCCCAGACCAACCCTACAATGGCCATCCTGTATGGGCCCCCCCCAGAGCCAAAAAAGAAAATCAAAAGCTTGGGCATGTGGCTGGATGATACCCTAAGATTTAACCAGCAAGCTACAATACTCTCCGCCACCTGCTTCGGGCTGATGCGAATGTTGCGGAAAGTCCTACCACTCCTACCTTTCCAGGCCCGCAGGATAATGGTCCAGGCCATCATCCTGTCCCGTCTTTATTATGGGAATGCTTTATATCTGGGTGCACCGACCAGCACACTTAAAAAGCTACAAGTCACTCAGAACGCAGCAGCACGTCTTCTGCTCGTCCTGACCCGTAGGCATTCGGGCACTGCTGCCCTGAGGAATTTACACTGGCTGCCCATCCAAGCCAGAGTAAAATTCAAGGCTATGTGAATAATGCATAAGGCCATGCTGAAAAATGCCCCCGCAATGATCTGCTCTCTAGCCACCCCTTACCATCCCCAAAGATCACTGCGTTCCAGCACGGCCTTTCTGGCAACAACACACAAGATCAAGAGGGCCAGGTGGGGCAGACGCTCCTTTTTCCCTGAATGCTGCCACGACCTGGAACTCTTTACCATCCACGCTTCGTAGCGAGCCTAATCATCTAACATTCTGCAAAACTCTTAAAACCTTCCTCTTCTCTAAGTAAATCAGTAGACTCCCAGAGATATGCAGTCACAGCGCTATGAGGCCTTTGGGTAGTAATGCGCTTTACAAAACTCACTTTCATTTCATTTCATTTCATAAAACAAGCTCATTGGATGATGTTATCAGTGATGTCATCAATGTTGTAATCAATTATGTCATTTGGGATGTCATCAGTGATGTCATAAGGTTTTTTTACTCAAAACATCAATGTTGTCACTGACCTATTGACCTAACTATGGATGTATGACATTACAACGCAGTTTCTACACCGCGGTACCATTACAACACGTCAATCACAATGCAAGTCGTTACAACGACTTGCGCTGGAGGCGCTGGATTTTGGAATAGTATGATTTACTATTCCAACTCCAGCCTATGTTACAGAAAGGAGGGTGTTGGAATTGTAAATCATGCAATTCCTTAGTACATAGTGCCCTCCAGCGCAAGTCGTTGTAACAACTTGCATTGTGATTAACGCGTTGTAATGGTACAGCGGTGTGAAAACCGCGTGGTAAAGGCTGTCTCCCCCTAACTATAGCATTACTTTAACCTTTTGGTTTCTCAGTGAATTTCTAAGGTTTTTATTAAAAAAAAACAGGTCTTTTATGCCACATAACTTTAGTGTTACTATAACCTTTGATTTTGTCAGTGAATTTCTAAGATTCTTTTAATGAAAAGTAATACAAAATGACCATATCGAAATTCAACCCCCCCACTGCCTGGCCTGCAACCAATCACATGCAGTGTGGGGTTAGACATGGGGCCTGGTCCTAGAGACCACATCCCCAGGGCTGTTTGTTTTTTTATTAAAGGGATGGGGGGCACGCAGCCCCCTTTCCGAGCCTTTTTAGGCCATGGGCAGACCATCCCCCAGGACCATTTCTAAACACAAATGGGAGGGGAGATGCATGGCCCCCTCTTCATTAGCCTCTTTAGTCTTTGGGGACCTCATCACCCAAGGCTGCATATTTTTTTAAGGGGAGGGGGGCCCCCTTCCCCAAGTTTTATCTGCCCTTGGGCACCCCATACCCCAGGGTCACTCTTTTAAATTAAGCGAAGGAGGTGCATGCAGCCCCCCAGGCCAATTATGGCCCCCATCCCCTGGGTGATTTTGGCCACATGGACCCCATCACCAGGGACCCGGTATCCTTTTGAGGGAGTTAGGGCACACAGCCTCTCTTCCCGAGTTGATTTTGGCCCTAGGAACCCCACTCCTGAAGCAATTTTCATTGAGAGATGGGCACATGGCCACCCTCACTGGGTGGACTTCAGCTCCAGAGACACCCATCCCCCAGCGCAGCGCATGGTTTCAATATTAAAGTAAGGGGGATGCGGCCTCCCTCCTCAGGCTGATTTTGGCACAGAGACCCTATTCCTTGGGACCTAGCATATATTTTAGGAGGAGTTGGGTATGCAGCCCCCTTCCTGGGTGGATTTTGACTTGGGGACTGGTGATATTAGCAAGGTGAGGGGGCACACAGCCCCCTCTTTAGGCTAATTTTGGCCCAAGGACTCCATTCTATGGGGGCTACCTTATTTTTTAGGGAACAGGGGGCACACAGACACTCTTGCAGGCCTATTTCTATCCCAGAGACCCAATTCCCCAAGGCCCAGAGATACTTGATGAGGGATGGGGGAACACAGCCCCCCTCCATGGCCCAAATTCAGCAATGGAGACTCCATACCCTGGGGCCTGATGGCATTTGGTAGAGGGTAACACAGCCCCCATCCCTGGTCTGATTTTGACCCTGGGTACCCCATGCCAGAGGCCCGGGTGAATTCTGCAGGGCAGGGGCTCATCGTCCCTATCCCTGGGCCAATTCCGTCCCTGGGCAGCCCACCCCTGGGGGCTCAACAACATTCTGCAGTAGGAGGGGTACAAACCCCCCTCCCCAGACATATTTTTGCCCCAGAAACCCAATTCACCAAGGGACAATGACATTCTACAAAGGTAGAGGCATGCAGCCCCCTGATTTTGGCCCCGGGGACCGCATTATGTATGACCCAGAATGTTAACGGTAGATACCCTGGTGCCCACACAGGGCAATCTCTATTCTGTCGCTGAGGTCCGAGAAGGGACATTCCGCGGGGCTGTATCTTCGAGGTTTTTTAAACTTAAGACATTAATGTTGCAACAACCATATTCACCTAACTATAATGTCACTTGAACCATTGACTTCTTCTGTGAATTTTTAAGGTTTAGGAAAAAAAACAAGATCTTTTTATCACACCTAAGTATAATGTTACTTTAATCTTCGTTTTGTTCAATGAATTTCTACGTTTTTTTTTAACAAAAACAGATCTTTTTTTTACACCTAACTATAACGTCACTTTAACCTTTGGTTACCTACAGTTCATAATTTTCGCTACAGCTGTGTAAAGGACCAAAAGTAATTTTGGCAATGTGATTTTTCCTCGAGTGTTTTCATACAGAAATCAGTGACAAAATGAATCCTCTTATAGAGAAGATGAAAAGACTACAGACAACAAGTTGAATCTCCACAAAACAAGGGTTCTTCCTCTTAAGTATGTGAAGTAAGTTCTTCTTTGTTAGGTGAAGATGTCCTCATATACCTCGCATCAAGAAAGCACAATCAAAATTGGCGGGAAATGCGCTTGGGTCTGTTTGGCAAGCTGACCTATCCATCTGCATGGAAAACGTCAGGAGATTACTGTATACTACTAACATGGAAGGGAGGGGGCAAAACGGGTGGAACATCTAGATGCCTTGGCTCCTTTCTATACTCTGCAGCAATTAAAAGGGAGAACTATGGACTGTGCTTTAACACGAGGAGACGAAAATAAAGAATTCACTGGTGTTGGCCAATCACTACAGAAGAGATTGCACTCCAATAATTGAACGATGCATTCAAATCCATTAAGAACTTCAGATTGAGCAATTGCACAGAAGACATGCTTTCATTCGCCTTTTTAGAAAGGGGGGCAGCGTGACCCCCTCCTGATCCTAATATGGCCCTGAGGACCCCATCCCCGATGTATGCATTATGTAAAGGTATGTGATGTTGTGCCCACCTAAGGTAGTCAGCATTGACATGTTGGAGACTGTAAAGGGAGCCCCAGGACCCCGCAGTCGCAGCCAGCAACCCTTAATGGTACGCGAGCCGGCATTGCCCCTGCCCGGAGAGAGCAGCTATTCATGCTGCTCCCTTTTGGATGAAGCTATCTGTTTTAGGCAGATAAACAGATCTTTTAAGCTCCCAGCTACTAGGAGCACACTTTGGGGCCGATTATGATTGCGGTTTTTCCGCATCCTCGGGCCGGCGGAAGCCACCGCCGGCCCAGAGGATGCGGAAAAACCGCAGCGGACTGACCAAGGACCCACCGCCACATTAGGATGGCTGGTGGGTCCTGGTTTCCGTCCGCAGCTTTTCCGCCGCGGTCGGCTAACAACCGCGGCGAAAAAGCTCTGATATGGTGACGGTGTCTCTCAGACACCGTCCGCCATATCAGGATGGGCTTTAAAAAGTGCTTTTCCGCGGCGGGTTTTCCGCCGTGGAAAAGCATACGGATCTTCACTGCGGGGGCCCGTTGCGGGCCCCCTAGGTGAAGGGGGGGTGGGGGGTGCACATGGGGGGGTACCTATGGTACCCCCCTGCATTTGCATGCAGAAAGCGGCAGGCACCGCGCGGTGCCTGACTCTTTCTGCATGCAAATGCAATGCATGCATTTTTAACATTGCCGCGGGTGCAGCTTGAAACTGCACCCACTGCAATGTTAAAAATAGAGGATGTGACCGCCAGGGTGGCGGTCACATCCTAATTGCACAGGAGGGAACTCCGCATGCCATACGGAGGTTCCCTCCTGCTCTAGGGTCGCGGACGGACGCAAGTCCGTCCGCGATCCTAATCGACCCCTTTGTGTTTTCTCCAGTTTGGGGGAAGTTATAAAAAGGCTCCTTCCAGATAGAAACTAAGACAAGTTTCCCTGCTCACACCCGTGTGGGCATGAAAAACCATGTTTCCTGGGGTGGGCTCCCTGGGACACAGTATGTGAGCCAGACCTGAGTGAAGGGGTCTCAGCCAACTTAGGGCTCAGGAAGGGGTCCTGCATGGCCCTTTTCCCGTTTTAAAAAAGGTCAAGCCCTGAGGATGGGGTCCTCTGTGCTTTTTATAGGCTCTGGCAGGGGTCCTGCGTGTCATATTTCCGCTTAAAAAATTGATTGGGCCCCAGGGGATGGGCTCCCTGGTACTGAATATGGCTTGAGAAGGGAGGGCCGCTCACCCCCCCACCCCTTCTAATATTAATGAATTGGGCTCTGGGGAAGAGGTCCTCAGGGCAAATACAGCTTTTGGTGAGGGGTATATCCCTGCATCCTAAAAATATTTAAATTGAGCTCCGGAGGATTGGATCCCAGGGGCTGCCATTTGCTTGGGGAGGGGGTACATGCCCCTTGCCTTCCCTAAAGAATTGGGCATTGGGCTGTCATTTAGGTTGTTTTCTGATCCCACAGGGTTTCATCAGTATCAAAACAAAAATGTCAGTTCTTTTCAAATTTGTAAAATTTTTGATGTTGCTGGCAGCCAATCAGAGCGCACCCTCCTGTGGGAGTCAGACTCCTGCGGAAGCAATTTAGCTCAAGGGAAGAAAGTTACCTGGGCCAATCAGAACTCTCCATTTTTTAACAAGCACCCTCACAAGACTCTTATGTGCCCCTTTTGGACCCAACTTCCCAGATTTACAACTATTTCTAAACCTCAATTTCTAAAAAAACCTAAAGAGATTTACATCAATTCACAAAAAACACAATCACAAGTAAGTAGAGTACCAAGATGTAGCTTCCTGACAATTTTGGTGTAAATTATGTTTAGCAGTTCTTGATGTAGTCTGGCCTAATTAAGTCTATGGAAAATGCATGGGGATTTCAGTCCAGGCTTGGCAGATCACCATGCAACTTTCCATGCACAAAAAAGGCAAAAAAAGTAGTTTTTTAAGGTTTCGTGGGGATTTGGCTAACGGTGGCAAAGTTATTAGCAACACGAAAAACTAAATGTGTGTTTGTGTGTGTGTGTGTGTTAGAACCACATTTCCATAGGAATATGCTTTGGCATAATTTGATGCTTCTTCATGAAACTTTAGAAAAATCTTTTTCCACATCAGCTCCTAACTGAAAAGTTTCATGGTGATCCATCAAGACTAGAAAAATGGGGGTTCCCACAATACATTTTCCCTGGTCATTTTTTAGGAACTTTAGACACAGCTAATTTGACAAAAAGCTATATCTTGGTCCAGAAAGATTTCTTTTTGTGATTTGCAGTAAATCTGTTCAGCTATTTTTGAGCAATTAAAGATCAAAAACATTGTTTTTGTCACACACCGGAAGATCCGCAGGCCGACAGATCCCATGTTGAGATCTGACAGGCTACCACCACATCATCAAGTATGTGGCGGATGCCTTCTTAGGACATCGGACTCAATCCTGAATCATAAGAAAAAAGTAAAAACAAAGATATAATGAGGAAATTTAGGGATATCCTGACTGGCTAGGCCTGGGGGTGAAGTCCCAGATACCTGCAGGCAAAATCATTAAAAAAAAAAATTGCCATGAATTTGCTTAGGATCTCGGGAAAAATAAAAAAATAAATCAAATTAAAAATAATCCGATGTGGGGAGGGGCCTGATGGGTGCCACAAAATGTTGTTTTTCAGGAAGGAGCATATGGCCCCCATTCCCGAGCCTCAAGGCCCTAAATGACCTCCTATGCCCCATTCCTCGAGCCTTGAGAAGGCCCTCGGGGATGAATGACGTTACAACGCATACTTTTAATCCGCATACCATTACAACGCGGTATTCACAACGCATACCATTACAACGCATAGCGCTTTGGGGTGCTGGATAGTGGTAAGTATAATTTACTATTCTAACTCCAGTCCCCGTGGACCCTAGGGAAGGTGTTGGATAGTAAATTAAACTTACCTCTTATCCTAGAGCGCCCCCCAGCGCAATGCGTTGTAATGGTATGCGTTGTAATGCCTGCGTTGTAGTGGTAGTGCGTTGTAAAAAATGCTTTGTAACAGGTGCATACTGGCCCTCGGGCCGCCATCACCCTGGCTGTACTACCAAATAAGTGGAGGGGGAAAAAGTCATGAGAAGTCCCCTAGGATTCCATCTTCTAGGGTTGTATTCACAAATAAGGCAAAGGTGCACATGGTCCCCCTCTCCGAGCTTGAAGGGGACCCTTGGAACTCCATACCTGAATGATGGAAATGAGTGGAGGGGGCCACATGGCCCTCTCCCTGAGCCTTATAGGCCCTGGAGACGCTATGTCCTGGGTCCTAACTGAATTTTAACTGAATTTAAAAGGGAGGGGGCCACTCAGGCCCCCACTCCCTAAGCCTGTAAAGGCCCTTGGGCTTGAGCCTCCCAGTCTGGTAAATTAGGCACCTTTTTAAATAAAACATATAAAATGTACATTTCCGGCTCCCCATACCTGATTTTAAATAATTTTGTGTCGAATTTTCTAAAATAGTTTGGAAATGTTATTGTATTTTTTTATTCTTTAAAACTGGTGGTTTTGCTTGGACACACCTTTCTCTGAAGATATGCCTACTTTTCATTCTATAGCTGCCACAGTTTGAGGAGAGTTTCACTGAGATTTGTGTTAAGAGCTAACTAAGGTGCGTTTTTTAAGTTGGCAAATGTACCCCATTTCAAAATTAATAACCCACTCTCTGGAAAAATATCTCTTGAAGCTCAAGCCTTTTCTCCCAAAATCCGACATTAAATATGCCCCCAAAACCCGGGTTCTCTCACAAATAGATTATTGAAATGTTAGCCCATCTAATCACTAATACAAGAAGATTTAAGTACATCACATCAGTCGTTACACCACTTGTTGGCTCCACAAAGATCATCACTCGGCACATAAGACTGCGCGCATTACTTACAAGTTGATCCACATAAACAAACCTGCCACAAAAGCTTGAACTCTGTGGTAGAAACAAACCCCCTAGAAGAAAAGCACTCCTTAAGACGGAGGCTCCCAGATTCAGAAAGTCCTCTATCTTAAAAAAATCTTACTCTGTCAATGCCCATGAGTTTGGAATTGGCTTTCCACACATATCTGATAGGCTACTCTAATGTTTGCATTTTAATGGTTTCCAAACAGCACTTTCAAAAAGACCTACTGTGAGCTATGTATCCCATTTCATAAAGATACTGTTGTATTATAATCAACATAAAACACATGGCTACCCTGTTCCCAGTGTCTTGACACACTATGTCAAGGACTGTAATCATAAAGTATTGAAATTATCCAACACATGTGTATGACCACTGCCACTCATTCAGATTAGTAAAGTGTTATAACTCATTGCCGGAGGAGTCATCGCAGTCGCTGCTGGGTGTATTTTGACACTGCTGGTCATGTCTAACAAATCACGATTTGGGCCTTTAACCTATATAATTAACCTTTACGATTGACTACGCGTTGTGGAATCGCACACCTGAAATGGATGACAGATAGATCTATTATCACATGCAGATCCATCCTCTTGGACCCACACTTATTTAAACCTCTGAAAACAGTGGATATATTTACTAGATGACCATTGGATCACTTGTTCTTAATTTGGTGAGACACGCCTTACCGTCTTTTGCGGTGCTGCAGTTTTAGATCTTTGCTTATCATCTCTACTGAAAGACTCTTCCTAATTGCAGAAGCTGTGAAGAAGTCCCTCTTTAGGATGAAACGCGTTGGCTGTATGGTGCTTCATTTTTCTATTGAAAAAAAGAAATCAAGTCGAGGAACTTCTATCTCTGTGACTTATTGGAATTGTATATCAAATATTGATTTGCCTCATGTTAAATGCTGTGGTGCAACTGCGCTGTCATATCTAAGTGTTATAACTTGATTATAGCTTGAAAGAACCATGTCACTCACAGGTTTCATGATGTGGCTGAGGCTGCCAAGGTTACTGGGATAGAACGAAGGGGAGTAAGATACTGGCGATTGTGAAGACAGGAGCTATGTGGGTGTGCTCGTACAGGTATTGTGGCAATGACAACACTGGCAATAGGCTCAAGTGTTTGTTCAATGCTCAGAGGTGAGATTTCTTAAGGCTGTGAGAGGCCACAGTTTAGCACGTGCCTGAGCAGAACTTTTAATGAGCTGTGCGACTAAAACCTACTGTGTGTGGGAGGTCCGAGTTCAATAAGCAGCAGTTCAAGCATTAAAGCAGTGGCCAAACTTAGCATGCAGCCGTTGTCTTTTCAAACATGCTATGTAGAGAGAAGGACCACTTAGTCACTCCAAGGAAAATGGGGTACTCTTAACAAGTGAAAACACATTTTTACCTTGGATACTAGGATAACCAGAACCAAATTATTCACACATTGTACTCTCACACAAATCACAGATATGAAGACAAGTAGCCCAAACAATAAACTCAGCAGAAATAGCCACCAATATGTGTCAATAAAAAATGTATTACAAATTATACAATATAAAGTAATATTTTACATAAAATCAATTACATGTTTTAGGTTGTTGTGTTTACTTATCTTTCAGATTGAAATGTCAACACCTATTATCACAACCTCAATTATTGTTTGGGAACCACTTTTGCCTTAGAAGAAGTTGAAGAAGCTGCTAAACTTGTATTTGATCACCATAGGGGTGAAAAATGTTCTGCTGCAATGAAGCAAGGAATCTTGCTACATAATGTTTGGACTATAAACATTAGTATCCATGAGAGCCTTGATGAGATTGTGATGGGCATGCTGAAGGTCAAGCTAGGGAGGTCTTTGAAATGTCACTCATGATGCTAGATCAGCAATTAGGTATGCATTAACGTTGTCATGGAAAGACACAAGTTATATTCTAGAGTGCAAGCAAAAACTGAGAAAAGGGTCAATTATGTGGCCTCTCTAAAGAGTTTAGTATGCACATGTGAAGTTGGTGACCTACCTGATTTTCTTTCAGATACCAACTTGTGCATTACACTAATGATACATGGGTTCAATAGAAACATTTGACCAAAAACCCCACTTTGAAGGAGGTGATTGACATTGTAGAAGGAATGAAACACACCTCTGGCTGGGTTAAGAAGATGAGGAACACACTTTCTGTTGCAGTTGACCCAGTGTCTATTTCAGGATCATGGCAAGAAACCCATGAGTACCATAAAAAACATGATGACAATAAAAAACCTGCCAACAAAACCCCTGAGTCCAGGGGACGAGTCCAAGGAAGGGACTCCAAATGTAAATGCTTAAAGTATGGTAGGTTCAGACATTTGGCCAATAATCCCAATTGTTATACACGTTGCACTGTGTGCTGGGGTTGTGGTGAGAGGAGGCTTTATGCCCTTAGGAGTAAGAAAAACAAAGTTCAAGAGGTATTTGAAGGGTAAGAGGAAGAACAGAGAGGTATTCTGCAAGTGTCTCTTCCACATGATGTGATAAATAATGTGGAAGGTGAAAATGATGGTGGCCAAGTCAGAATGCCTAAATGTGTCATGACCCTTTTTGAGAAGGAGTTGATATTACTTGCCGATTCTGGATCTCCACTTACCCTCATTTAAGACAAGATTTGGCAGATAATCTATGGGAAAGATGGTGTATAATTGCTGCCTCCTGACATCAAACCAGAGGGTTATGGGTTAGCAACCATAGATTTGATCTGAAACTCTGTCATTAATATAAACTTCAAGGGGGGAGACGCTTGGCAAGGTTTATGTGGTCAAGTGTGGAGATAATCTTTTGGGCTGGCAGCACCAAAGAGATCTAGGAATTATTTTACATCCAAATTCTAAAGATCAAGTCATTTTGGTTGCCAGGGAATGGAACATTCCACCTGTGATTCAAGAGTTTTCAGGATGTTGAAACCTCTAAAGGTAGAAATTAATTAGTTTTTGTCCATGGAGTGATAGAGGAAATCGAATCATTGGAGTATCTGGCCCCAATTGTTTGGCACACAAGGACAATGGGAGTACAATCAGGATGTGTGTGGCCCTGATGGACCTGAATCAGAACATCTGGGTGGATCATCTGCCACATAGTGGAGGATTTGTCCTTGCTCAAAGATTCTTGTGTGTTCAGTGGGATGGACATGCCTGCAGCATACCATCAGGTGCA
The DNA here is from genome assembly GCF_964263255.1 of Lissotriton vulgaris. Taxonomy (NCBI): domain Eukaryota; kingdom Metazoa; phylum Chordata; class Amphibia; order Caudata; family Salamandridae; genus Lissotriton; species Lissotriton vulgaris. Next base: position 1,073,125,278 of record NC_141696.1, on the reverse strand, counting down.
GTTACAAGAGGACTCAAAGGCATTAACATCTTTAGTGAAACTGCTTGGTGCTTTCAGGTTTGTGAGGCTGCCTTTTGGGTTTGCTTCATCTGCAGCATGTTTTCAGAGACTTAGAAAAGCGGTACTTAAGGAAATTGACTCTGTGATGTTCTTCTAGCAAGCTATCTGAGGCTGTGAAAGGGTTGCATAGAGTAATGATTGGTACTGCAGCAGGTATTACCGAGAATTAGGGACAAGGTTTGCACCCTAAAAAGGGAAAAAAATATATTTATAGTCAGTTTGGTTTCTTACTTGGATCACAGGAAGTGCGATAAATCCCAAGTCAGATTTGGTAAAATACATGTTAGATGCACCCACTTCTGCCAATAAGGTTCAAGTCACATCACTCATGGGGCCTGCGGAGTATTATGCCATCTTTAATCCAAAGTGTTTTTCAGCCGATTAGACTGCTTCTCAAAAAGGAGTCTGATTGTGACTGGTCTGAAGACTGTGTAGAAGCATTTAGGGTAGTCAAAGCAAACATAGCTAAAATGCCAAATATTTTGACACTTCCAAAAAGGCATACCTTACCACTGATGCAAGAGTGAAAGTTCTAGGTGCTCTATTATCTCAGGTGGTGGATGGAGAGGAGAGAGTGGTAGCTTTTTCCTATTGTTCCCTGCCTGGTGCAAAGGAGAGATAAGCCACAGTGGAGCAGGAAGCTTTGGCTAGGGTTTGGGAAGCACATCATTTAAAATTCAGTTTCCCCTTTTTGCTGAGGACTGATCACAAGCCATTGGCTCAGTTGGGGTGCAGGAATATTGACACTACCATGCCCTTGTTAAAAGGTTAGTGGAATGCCTGATTGAGTTCAATTATCATGTCGAATACCTGCCCGAAGCTAGGAACATGCCAGCGGATTGTCTCTCTAGACTACCAGTGGAGAGAGATTGTGGTATAGGTGTAGTTGATCATCAGATTACGTTGGTCAAGGAGACAGACATTTATAAAGCACAGAGAAAATGGAGGCTGAAAGAGACAATTTTAGGAAGCAAGTCTTGCAGTATGTGGTGACAGGTTGTTCTGATCTCAGGAGCAACTCAGAGGAGGTCAAACCTTACTGGAGTGTCAAGGAGGAGTTGTGTATTCACAATGGAGAACTGTACCGGGGTGAGTGTATAGTCTCACTGTCAGGGTTGTGAGAGAAAATCATCAACCTGGCTCATGAGGGGCATCTTGTTAGGAATTTAACGAAATCCAGAGTGAGAGAATCCTACTGGTGGCCTGGTATTTACAGGCAGATTGAAAGTGTGGTCAAAGGCTGTATACAATGTGCTTGGAGTGATTAAGCCAGATCTGTTAGGACCGTTCATCAATCAACAGTTGAGATTCTGACTGAATCCTGGAGCAAGTTAGGTTTGGATATTGTGGGCCCATTTGAGTTGTTACCTGCTTCAGAGAGATTTGTATTGGTCCTGAAAGATTACACCTCGAAGTGCGTTACAGCGAGTTGTGTGAACTCTGTCATACTAAACATGAAATTAAGCTCTTATGAGAGGTGTTTGCTTGCAAATGTGTGCATCATTAAGGACAATGGTGTGCAATTTATATCCCTGGAAATTACGAAGTTTCAGGAGCATCTTGCCATAAACATTAACAAACAGCTTTATATTCTCTCCTGGCTCACGGTTTGCTGGAGAGCATGAACCTTTGGTCAACTTTTGTGCTCAGACAGCAGTTGAAAAAGGTGTCCCCTTGAAGGCGATGCTCCGAGAGAAACTCTGGGCACATGCTCCTGATTTGGTCACTAAAACCTCTCCTTTTTTGTGCTTGAAGGGCAGGTTAGTGGGAAGCAAGTTGAACCCATTCTGGTTAGATATCAGCAAACAGGCACATCCCTACCGCAACACCCCCCACTTAACAGTTCTGTGATAAACTAGCATTTTTCTTTAAAAATAAAGTTGAGGGGGTCTATAATGACCTCATCCTCAACAATGGGACTAATAAGGCAATCCCAGCAACCACTCTTTCAGATCAAAATCAGCCGTCCCTTAGTGAGTTTCCTGCCATTTCTTTGTAACGCTTTATGAACTTATAAAAATAACCAAGTGCGGAGCTGTTTCAGACCCATGCCCCACTAGAGTGATGCATGATATAGTTGACTTTATTGCACCTCCAGTGTTCATGTTGCTTAATCAGATCTTAAAGACTGGCTGTTTTCTTACTGAATGGAAAAAAGGCTTTCATTCTGCCACTTTCAAAAAAATCAACTCAGCCCAGTGAAAGAAAAGTATTACTGCCCGATATCAAGACTTTAATTTCTAGCAAAAGTACTAGAACGACATCTCAACATCATCCTTGCTACCTTGTTGGATAAGAATGGCACCCGGGATAACTCCCAGTTTGGTTTTTGGAAAGCTCACAGTACCAAACTGCGTTGTTCACTATTATCAGAAAAGGTGAGTGACACTATAAGCCATGAAATTGCGAAACAGGGATTGGAGGAGATAGTCGTCCAAAGCTCTGCTTTCCAGCTACCCTGCTCTTTCTTGGATGAAAGGGAGCAAATAGTTAACTTGGGAGATATTAGCTCTGAGCTTTTCTCGCTGCATTGTGGTGTCCTACAATAGCTCCCCATTAAGCCCCACATTGTTTAATATTTATGAGCCTGCCCTTATAAGAGTGATATGGTTGTTCACTTTTTCCCATTAATTTATGCGGATGACACTCAAACCATTTTTGTAATGATATTGAAGAAGTGGAGTCTCGATGTGACAATTGCATGAGTACAATTTTCAATTGAATGGCTCTCACTGTCTTAAATTCTGAAAAGATCGATGTTCTCCTCTTTGGTCGAGATACCTCTTTTTGGAATAATTCCTGGTAGCCTCAAGCCCTTGGCTCCATTCCAATCCCAGTGACCGAAACTGGAAATCTTGGAATATTCTTTTACACTAATCTCTCTTGTAGGAATCTTCCCAATTACCTGACCTCCTTGTGCTTCCATACATTAAAAAAACATGTTGAGGAACATTTTACCTTTCCTACCATTTGACCTGCAGAAGACAGGGGTGACCTCTCTGGTGTTTTTCAAACCAGACTACAGCAATGCCCTTTATGTTGGAGCCCAGCAGAGTGTTCTGGGAAGACTCCAGAGACTGCAAAATGCAGCAGTTTGGGTTCTGAAAAAGCTAAATAGATTGAACCCATTTTCAAACTAAAGAAGAACATGGCTACCCATTAAAAAGAGAGTTTCATTTGAGTTGTTCTGCGAAGCACGTACATCACTTAACTATAATTGCCCAGTTTTTTTCAGACTAAAGTCTCATGTTACACTTGGTTAATGGACAAAATATAGACCCTCAAAATATTCCCATACCAAAATATCAATGTAAAATGTTTCCCCATGCTATACTTATAATGGTAAGTACAACAATAGTGAAAAACAAATATTGTTGTAATTAATATCATTGTATTAGAAAATCGTTTTTAAACGTATATAACTTAAAATAATAAATATGAAATGTTTTAAATAGTAACATTAATTAACAAAATAGATCTAATATATATTTTAACAAATATACCAAATAAACTTAATTAAAAATGTAAAACACCCATATATTTTAATACATATATATTTACATATATCCACTTTTGGATGTCATCAGTGATGTCATATGAAATGTCATCAGTGATGTCACTGTCCATGTCATGAGTGACGTAATATTTGAGGTCATAAGCAGTGCATTGTGGAGGCGTGAGTTATAATTAGCTCAGGTAACCATAACTGCTGAATTTCTCTGGTTTTGTCCGAGCGAAACCTGAGCCTAACTATAACGCCTCTGTAACCTATGTTTGTTTTGGTGAATTTCTAAGATTTTTTATTCCATTTCCTAACTATAACATTTCTGTACCCTTTGGTTCTGGGGATTTGCAGAGCCACCTGTGAGTCTTCTGCAACATAAAAAAATGCTTTTAACCTCTGATGTGGTCCTGGAGAGACCCCATAGCACATAGGGGGGGGGCAGGGTATTCATATCCTGCCCACTTTTCTTTATTTTTTACTTTTTTTGTGGGACCCAGCTTATATATCTACAAATAACATAAAATGTTTAAAAATCAACTTAAAATGTAGTAAAATAATTTTGAACATTAAAAACATTATTCATTATAAATATTATAATTTTAAATAAACAAAAACACAATAATATAATTGTAACAATATAAAACAAATGATCAAATATACATGTAATACATATACTATTCCCACTACAATTTATAAGAAACTACAATAGTATTACAGTAGATATATGAAAAATGTATTACTCCCGCTTCATGTGATGCAAAAATAATAAAACTGGGCAAAATTTACATATTTCCCTCTAGTAAACACAGCAGTAGTGAAAAGGCTGGTTTGCAGATAGGTTTATTTCCCCCCCAGCGCCGAGGCGGAATTACCGCCACAGCCAAGGGGTTAAGCAGAGCCCTAGCATTTTGTGTTGGAACTTAAATAGCAAAGGACAAGTGAAAACGTGTACTCCTATGGTTCTTCCATCTGAGACTCTTAGGACATTTATTTGATAGAGATTGTGAGATTTTGTGGATATGCTTTATTATATGATAGAATGCGAAAATAGCCTAGTACTGCATTCTTCACAAGTTGTGCTGACTAAAACTTGATGTGGTTTAGTACACACATGATTTAGTGTAATGACACTACAACCCAATGCTTCAAAACTGCTACACTGTCAATAGATTTCATATAATTCAATGTCTGGTATATCTTTAGTACAAACGAGCTATAGTTCAACACTAACCTTAAAAGTGTGTTCTTCCTTTTCTCATCTGAAAATCAATCCTTTCAGTTGACAAATTTCAAGTAATTATAAAACCCTGTTTGATACCTGCCCAACGGAACATTAGGCTTGACATCTAACCTGTCCAAATATCTCAATTCCGCCATGTGGAACCTGCTTGTGAGTCTCGGAATGAAATTCTGGCTTTTTCCTAGGAGAATAGCCACATGCCAATATTCATATATATATTTTTCTCTGTGGATGACACTCAAGAGGTTATAGAAGTTTTGGAGTTTCACAAGCCTCGTAAATACCAGTTAGGGTTCGAATGTCATGTATTTCAATATAGAACTGCTGTATTTAGGGGCTCATTATGATGTCGGGCGGAAACCCTCCTCCCGACAGTCTGAATCTGTTTATAATCCTCCCGACCGATTATGATGTTGTGGTCAGAAGGAAAACCAAGTGGTCATTCCGAATAGGTTCCGACTGGCTCTCTGAGAATTCGTGTTGGTCGGAACAGCATCGTACACCTCTACAGAATGCCTTTCCGACATTGTGATTACGATGCCGATTTCCAACAGCCTTTCCGAGTCGCCCTGCCCGACATGGAAAGGCTGTCGGAAAGTGACCTTGGGGCCCCTGACAGGGCCCCCTTCATCCTGAGGCCTAAGGCACCCCACCCTGTAAAACCTTGCAGTGTGTGGCAGACACCAAGAGGTGGATGCAACAGGTGCAGGGTTTTACTAATACACATCATTTTACCGTAGGGGCCTGTGTTGTCGGGCCGAACACAAGCTCCCCAAACAGTGTTCGGTCACATCATAATTGGTTGGGCGGAACTACTGACTGCGAGTTAGTCAGTCCCGATTCTGAAACTGTGTAGGGCGGAAAGTTTCCACACAACATCCTACTCAGGCCCTTAGTGTTAGTGTTAGGATTTGAATCTATCCATTCTCTAAATGCATGGCAGCAGAAAAATAAAGGTTTTCCAAGTCAGAAACACCTAGTCCTCATTCCTATAAAGTCTGTACCCATTTAGGAACACTGGTTCTAGCCGACTTCTCAGCACAAAAAATATCTAATGATGAGTAAATTTATCGAGCCAATTGAGTTTGTATCAAGGACTCATGAGAGAGTCTCAAATAAAAGTATAACTAGATTAAGATGCCTGTTATGGAAAGTGGACGTCTAATCTAAATCTTGAGATATACTTCAATATTATTTAAGATTGGGTATGATTTAAGTTAAATTTCTGCTGATTCTGACTCAGACTTGATACAAATATTCCAAAATACGTCTACATATTTATTAAATTAAGCTTAACTACAATTTGTCAGTCAAACTATCCCTGAAACCTTTTCCACAGATATTAATCAAAGTAACCTCAATTTCTTACAATAATCCAATAGCCTGACAGGGAGGTAAAATTACTGAATATTTCTAAAGCCTTGATGTAATTGTAATATTGAGGAATGATGTAGGACAATCTCATCCAGATAATCTTATGTTTTAGGTGCTCATATTCAGTCAAAGGCACAGATTAATTTGCCTCTTTCACTTATTGATTTTTCAAGCAAGGAACTTACTACACCACAGCCTCAAATAAAATTCTGCAAACCAAGTATGTCATGTTATGGGATTTTATAAAGCGCATAGCTGCGCAATGACTTCCCAGCACTGGAAGGTAGATATGGTGCAAAAGCCATCAGAGAGTTTAAAGGCACTGCTGGAACAACCAAGTCGTAATCTTTTTTTGGAAGATTGATGACGTTTCCAGAAATCTGAGTTACACTGGAAGTTAATTCCACCGCTTGGGTGCCAGATGTACAACCACCAATCTGGCTCTTTTGATTCTAGTCATATTTAGTATCCGTTCAGGGCATGATCTAAGAAATATGTTGGGAATATATAGGCTCATCAAGTCTCTGATTCTACGGGGCCATTGTTATGTTTTGCTTTGTGGGTTAGGCATAGTGCCTTGAATTTGACTCTAGCCTCAATCAGGAGCCAGGGTATTGCTCTTAGGTGTTTTTCCAGTGGTTCCTGTATTGGGACCTTACACAGAAGTCTAACTGCAGCATTCTGAACTTCCTGGAGTTTTTTGATGACATATTTAGGTGGCCAGAGATAAAGGGAGTTTCCATACTTGAAGCTTGAGGTGATCAGTGCATGAATTACTGACTTTCTTAGATGCATAGAGATACACTCCAGCGTCTTACAGAGTAACCCAAAGCAAGTACCTGCAAGTTTCTTAGCTTGCGTCTCCATTGTAGATCTCTGTTGGGACAGAAGACAATATTTTTGATAGTAGAGCTCCGGACTGGTGACATACTTAGAAAGTTGGACCAGCTGATCAAAGGCCGAGGGACCACATTGTTTCTGAGGACCATCAGCTTGGTTTTGTCCCTATTCAACTTCAGACAGCAGCTTGTCATCCATTCCACAACCCTTTCCAAACAAGGGGCTAGAAGATCTGATTCGCCATTAGTTTGGGAGTCAAGAGAGACCACCAGCTCTGTGCCATCTGCATACAATATCGTAGAGATACTGAACTCCTGGACGATATCAGCCAATGGCCCCATATAGATGCTTAACAATGTAGGGCTGAGTGAGGAGCCCTGTAGCACCCCAAAAGCCAGTGGCATTCATTTTGAAAAAGGTTGGCTTCATGACTTGGAAGGATCTGTATGCAGACAATATTTTGCATGCAAAAATACTTTACATGCAAAAATACTTTGCAAAAGTTTCCTTTCAGAGAGTCTTTGGAGAGGAAATCCATTTTTAAAAACCATTCATCTGCAATATAGTGAGGAGAGTTACAGACATACTTAACTACAGTCATCATTACACTTCACTTTTCCTAACTTAACACAAAAAGGCTTATCAATCAAAGAACACTATGCCATAAGTGGCTTGCTACTCAACATATAGGCCTTTTACTTGACATACCCTGATATGAAACATCTTTACAGATGCCCCTTGGTTCACTATAAGGGGTACAAGAAATGTGTACCCATCCATATCCAAATCTGTACCTGGCCCACGGCAAGTCAGTACCAATCTGGATAAAACGAGGGTCCACAGATAGATATACCATAGTAACAGAATGGTGATGACTCAGAAAGTTACCTGTTTTCTGGTTCCCCGAGATGTGCAAAAACTGACCGGGGCTGTTTCTGATTTACAGATAAATAAATAGCACACATGCTTCTGTGATTTTATGTGAGGGTGAAGGGAGCAGCCATTCCAACACAGGTTTCTTAGTTAATGTCAAAGCTACTTGGGTATGCCAGTATATCGTCACAGATATCCTGTTGTCCTTAAGTACAATACAAACATACTTGCAGTCATTTTGGGAGTACATGAGTGAGGAAGAATGGTACCTAGCTGCTTCAACCACCTAAAGACATCTCTAAGAGTATTAGCTGAACAACGCTGCTTAGAGACACAGACGTTTGACAGGGTAAAATCAGAAAAATGGGAAATTACATGCATGCTTTAACATTATCTTGATCCAAATGAAATGTCCATGACTGCGAACCGAATGGCTCGTTGTGTGATACATGCATCCATGCTGCTGAAATTACTCACCACCTTCAACACTGCTGGGCTGGAAGTTCCAACACTGTCTATCAACAATCTATGACCCCTAAATGCCTTGCACTTTAGGTTAATTTTGCTCTCAGTGGAGCACCGAGACTCATTATTGGCCTATTGTTGCACAATCTTTCTTGAAGCATATACAAAGTTATTGGTAAGATTCCAAAAATGTGCGGCTCATATTGCCATTGGTTTCAGCTATCATGAGCTTTTCACACCTATTCTGTATGGTACACAGACAAAATATCGATTTTTAAATATCGATATGCAAAAATATCGAAGTTTAAATATCGATATACAAAAATATCGAAGGTAAGTAATATCGACAGTCTAAATATCGATATTGGTATGATATCAGTAATATCGAAGTTGTAAATATCGATGTTAATAATATCGAAATTAATAACTTTGATGTTACTAATATCAATTTTTAAATAAATTTAGTGTATATTATATTGTATTTATTATGTTTTATTATTTATTTTTAATGTTATTTTATTAAATATTGTCTTTTACTACTGTAGCGGGTTGTGGGTTTATGGGGGAATAGGGTGGGAAGTAATTTAATTATGTTAAATTAATTATTAATTATTAGGAATTATTAATTAATTAATTGAGAATTATTTTTAAATTATTTTTAATTAATTTATTAATTGATAAATATGTTCTGTAGCGGGTTATGGGTTTATAGGGGAATAGGGTGGGAAGTAATTTAATAATAATTAATTAATTGATGTATGTTTGTACATATTTTAATTAATAATTAATTGGTAATTAATTTCTATTAATTACTTAATTAATTATTATAATTTTTTCATATTTATAATGATTAATTAGTTGGTAATTAATTATTATTAATTATTTAATTAAATTATTTATAGTAATTTTTATATATAATTTATTGTTATTCTTAATTAATTAATTGTGCAAAATAATATTAATATTTAAATTAAATTAATTACAGCAAATGTGTTAATATATTTACTTTATTGTTATTGTTAATTAATAATTAATTGGTAATTAAATATTATTAATTAATTTTGGGTACAGGGGTATTTTTAGGGTTCAGGGTCCGTTTTCAGTTCATGGGTACAGGGGTATTTTTAGGGTTCAGGGTCAGTTTTCAGTTCATGGGTAAAGGGGTATTTTTAGGGTTCAGGGTCAGTTTTCAGTTCATGGGTAAAGGGGTATTTTTAGGGTTCAGGGTCAGTTTTCAGTTTTTGGGTAAAGGGGTATTTTTAGGGTTCAGGGTCAGTTTTCAGTTTTTGGGTAAAGGGGTATTTTTAGGGTTCAGGGTCAGTTTTCAGTTCATGGGTAAAGGGGTATTTTTAGGGTTCTGGGTCAGTTTTGGGTTTTTGGGGTACAGTCGTACAGGGTAAAAATTAAATAAATTTAAATTAAATCAATTAAATGAAATTACAAAATATAAAATTACATTAAATTATTAAGTTTTTAATTTATTTTAAATGTATATGTATTAGTTTTAAATTTTTAATTATGTTTTAATATTTGTATTTAATATTTGTAACATTATATGTATTTTATAATTATTTTAACATTATTATTAATACATTTTAAAAAACGATATTTTTTATTTCGATATTTTTGTACTACGATATTATTTTTTCGATATTTTTGTACTTACCTTGTTAGGGATAGGATTCCGATATTTTTGACTTCGATATTTTTGTCCCGATATTTTTGTATGTCTATATTTTTAATTTCGATATTTAGTCAGACATTCATTCTGTATATTGCCTCCCTATTGACTCCTATGTCAAATGTTTAAGCACAGTAAAGATTTTCAAGACTCTTTATAAGAAAGATCCCTGTTACTAGTAAAGTAGATGAATACATATCCATCCAGGACATATCATGGTAGAGGTAGGGCCAAGTGTCCTACATTTTGGAAGAACACTTTGGGGGCCACAGGTCAGTAAGTGATTGGATGTAAACAGAGGATTGCTTAACCTAAGTTGCTTAGTGAGATTATAACCTGGACCATTTTAGAAGCAGGTTGAATATTTTACTTTTGTTAATTATTAAGCATTGATCTATAGTTGGCCTGTGCACCCCCTAGATGACTCTGGGATATGGCACCTTAACAATAACGATTGACTAGTTTGATCCAGTTTGATAGTGATGATGATACATTGTACTACAAAATTAGAGTGGTCATCTTGGAGAGAACCTACAAACTATTAAGTTCTACTGATTTGTAGGAGTCCCCTGACCTCCAAGATCACACTGAGAGTGGGGATTTGATGATCGCAAAGATAGGTTCTGAAACTGAAGTAATAACATCTAATAATTTTGTTGACTCTACTTACTAATGCTGAAAGTCAATGTGTAGCAAAATGCCACTTTTTGCTTGGTCATCCCATTTTTTACTAGATTGGTTTGCTGTTTTTTAGACTCTGCCCGCTGGGACAATGCTGTCTAGTGTCCAGTGCATGTGCTCTAACCCCTCAAGGATGTTGAAACAGGCTAACCTCTTGATTGACATGATTAACTTACTTACAGGCCCCTAGTGTATCATACAAACTTTTACTCAGGCTTGTAAGTTAAAATTCAGTAGTGGACTACAGCAAATATGGTGCCACCACTAAAGTGATAATGCAAACCATGTTTCAGGCCTTCCCCTGTAAACTGGGTGTACAGTTTTAAAGCTGCCAAATTGACCTAACAAAATAAACCTTTTGCAAGGCGTAAACCTTTCTTTTTAAGACTTATAAGTTATACCTAATGCAGGCCGTAAATACCCATAGGGCATGTATATTTTATGTCTCACATGTCGTGAAAATGTTAAACCTCCAAAGTTGTTTTTCAATGTGCTAAGTCTAGTTCCCCAATAGGGAAGCACTGGTGTATATCATAACACATTATAATGCTTACATCCACTTTAGGAGCAGCTTGAAAAATTATTCAAGAATCCGAAGCACTGGAGTAAACCTGTTAACCCAGCTGAGACCTGGTAGAGTATGCAACAAAACGACAATGTCTCAACTGGTAATCATTAGTGAGGACAATTATAAGGATTGTTTAAATCACTAAAAGGAGGGAAAGAAGGAAGGGATACCATGAGAATGATTCATAGAATGTAGATTATTATTTACAAGTAGTTGTATCAGAACTACAGTACAATTTTACAAATGTCACCATGACACACAAGTGTGCACTGAACGTGCTAATGACGGTGAATGGCACAGTGACACAAGGGTGAAAAAACAGTGTGAAAGGCGAAAAACAACTAATACAAATGATTGAGGGGTCAATGATACAAAGCAGATATAGACAAGGTAGGTATTTTGATTTGGGCTGAGTTGGTTGCCCACATTAGCGCCACAGTTTGCCCTGAATAGTTGACGGCTTTTCAACCTGTTGAATTCCAGGTCATCATCAGGACAGTGGCTACTAATTTCAATATAGTGCTGAATTGATAGAGGGGTATCAATCCAGACGATAGTTGGTAACAAGGTACCTAGACCTGGATGCTTGATTTGTAGCTATCCTCTGGGCGGGTCCAAAGGTTCAAGAGGTAAGCAGACCTGGATATGTCGTCAATGGCTATCCTCGTGGGTTTTCCAAATGTTCAGGAGGCAGGCAGGACGACTACTGCTGCCATTCAATCGATGTCAGGCGAATCAAGCGCCCAGGTTGTCAGCCAAAAGTGCTATGGAGATTCAAGCACTCTTTTCTATAGTCATATAATATTTAACTTAATGGGCAAGTCACATTTTATATTACTATTTTTTTTAAATAATTTTAGAAAGTTGTCATTTTCTAGCCTGGGCCAAATGTGCCTTTCTGCCAGTGTTCACAGTTACCCAGGAGCAGAATGGCTCCTTGACTAAGTGTGAAGTTGTTCTCAGACCAAAGGTGAAGAGAGAAGGGTTGACATTCCCCTGAAAGGATGACAATCTGGACTGTGTCTAGGAATTTAGTTAACTTCAAAGGATGCCTACCCGATCACATGTAGCTCACACCTCAGCCTGCCCTTCTTTTGTCCTATGCAGACAGGCTCTAATCCCAGTGGGAAGGAAGCTTCCAGCACAACTGGTTTGTAGTGGCCACAAGGGAGAGTTTGCCCATTATCACAACCACACCTCTGGGTAGGCAGATCTCTGCAAAGGGGACAAACGTTTCTTCCACATTGGTTTTAGGTAGGGAGTGTCACTGTGGTATAGGTTGAAGTAAAATACACAGGAATTTCTGCAGAAACTGGGTAGGGTCACACCTGGAAACGTTTAACCCATTGGTTAAGGAGTGAACAGGAGTTTCCCCCTGTCCGAGGGCTGGGAGTAGGCATAAATGTGACACTCCCAGTAAATTCTTCAGGACACTGTTGAACCTGTTGAAGACAGAAGAAGCAAATCACCCACTATAGTTACCAGTGAGGAGAACCCTAAGAACTGGAACTAATCCCACTTGTACTCTAGGCAATGAAGTGGACACTTATCTTCAGTAGGCTGACCTCCTCTTAAGCTCCAGGGACACAAATGCTAAAAGATGCCAGCTTTCCTGAAGAGCCCCGCAAACCTGTTCTAATTGGACCTGCTCTAGGGAAGAACATTTAAAATAGTTATCTGTCATAATACTGATAGTTTTGAGTGTTCTAAGCAAAGCTTAGCACAAAAAACAAACATGATGGGTGGAATGTGGAACAAATCAAACATTAACTCCCCAGTCAAGAGATCTGGGTTAGATCCATCATTCTTTTGCTTACCATGCCAGTCTAGTTTAGACTCAGCCATATGCAAAATAGCCTTGACCCTGCTCCTCATGGTAACAGTCCAGCCTGAACACCCAGGCCATTTCCTCCCTGGACCAGAAACAAGATGATCATCAAAACATCTCTTAGCTAATTTGCTCTTCCCATATGCAGCAATGGGTCTTAGTCAGCTTTCAGTTTTTCTGCAAACGTTTAGTTTCATTTTACTTTGTGTGGATTGTCTTTGTTTTTACACATAATGCCTGTAATTGTTTGAATAACATTATTGCCTATTTACACATAATATTGAATTAACCTTCACTTAATTCAAGGGGTATGAAGATATGAGATCCCAGGGTTCTTCTGACACAGGGAAGGCAATGATAAGGACACCTTATGTTATGGGCTGCTATTTGCAAGGTCCCAGAGATGACATAAGAAAGCCAATATAGCACTTCAGGACCCAGAGCCAAAGACACCAAGTTGGGGTCCTTAGCAAAAACTGTCACTACCATTTGACCCTTAACCGTATTGTTAGGCAAAATCAAGTGACAAGATGGTTGGTTGAGACCACCTGCAACTGACAACTGTAAGGGCTGAGACAAATAAATCACCAAACACCTGACAATATTTACAACAAAGTTGCACACACCTGTGATCCTAGTACCTATACAGAGGAGGCAGGGTAGAAGCATAATTTGAGGGTATACATTCACCCCTCACAAAATGGAGATTCCAAAAGAGCTTGTCAGTACAATGCACAAGCAGTCTGAAAGTATCTTCAGGGTATGTGTCCTCAAATACTCTTCTTCTTTCACGTCTTCCCTCTGTTAATATTGTTGTCTTTACTTCTCCAGAAACACAAAAAGCCGATTCCCTATTAGAACTGGTCAGCTAGTGGGAGTCCAACTGAAAAATGAAAACATGGGAGATAAAATTAAGTGATCAAAAGGAGATGTTCCAGCACGTAGAAAGTTGGCATAATAAAACGGCAGAACAAGAATTTAGCTCAAGCAATAGAGATTGGAAAGTAATTCAAGACAGAACAATTTATGGATAGTTGGGTAAGTAGCTACAGCGAATATAAACAAGGATCTGAAAAACTACCTGATAATGACGATAGACATAAATCAAAATGTATAGCGAATGAGCATGGACCCAACTTTGACAAACTCGAAAGCCCCTTGAAGCCAAGAAGAATTTTGATGAAATTCCTTGCATACTCAATTGCAGAAACAATATTAAAAAGCATTCATAAACCAAGTAACTATAACATCAAGCAATTCTGATTAGACCTGACTAGGCATGAGACTCACTTACAGTGCACCTCCAGATTAAAAATAATGATAAATAGCATTCATAAATTCAAGTGCTCTTCTCAAGAAGCAAAACATACTACTGGACTAACTGATACCTAAAACACAGCATTGAGAGGATTGATCAAAAGAATAATGCAGTTCACTACTTCCCCCTGTAGTAAGAAAGGCTTAGCAGAAAAGTATAAGAAATATAGAAAGCACAAAGGTGTAAAGAGGCATAGGGGAAGAGAAGGGATGAATGCAAGTACTGGTGTAGCAAGGGGGAAAGATGTTTGATAAAAAATTAAAAAAATCATAAAACCTGAAATAGCAAGACAAGTAATTAGATAGTAGAAAGTGCTAATGATGTAACTAAAGGGAGTGGGAATGGGAATGTGCTGTATTGCAGTAAAAGAAAATGATCAATAATAATGCTAGAAACATATAGCACATATATAGATATTTTGCTTTTAAAAAGAGACATGTGTGCTATGAAATATACCTGAATATCTGAAAAAAGGATGGGCTTTAATAGTTGTTGTTTCACAACATAATTATACCAATAGAGGGGAATCTATTTTAATTAGAAATGGTGCACATACAGAGATAGGAAACACTAAGATATAGAGGGTACAGTTCACAATAATAACTGTTTATGGCCCTAATACTAATGAAGGCACCAATTTTAAGATAATCAAGATGGAAGAAGGAGCGACGACACCATTATATCTTTTGTGAATACTGTAATGTATCATGGCAAGTGAGAGGACTCTAGGACTTACCGCCTCTCTGTCAGCCATATGTCTAAACTACACCTGTAACAAAGTGGGCCATTAATTGGGGTGAGGGTGATAGTTTCATCAATTTAATTTTGGGCTCAACACCTTAGAAACTACCGCACAGAGGAGATAGGCTTAATTTAGGAAAACGTGTAATGTATTTAGCAGTAACAAAGTAGTGGATT
Source organism: Lissotriton vulgaris (assembly GCF_964263255.1). Lineage (NCBI taxonomy): Eukaryota > Metazoa > Chordata > Amphibia > Caudata > Salamandridae > Lissotriton > Lissotriton vulgaris. The sequence continues at coordinate 1,073,109,927 of NC_141696.1, read as the reverse complement.
AGAATAAGACTTGGCATCTTTTGGCGTGCTTCCCCAGTCTTTTTGCTTTCTGAACTCCCAGTTTTTACTCTGTTTTTGATGGTTTAGTGTCTCTGCGCACATCCTCACTGCTGTTCCGTGTTAAAGTGCAAGTGCTTCTGTTGTAAGTTATGTGATGGATTGGTGTTTCCGTGATTGGCATATTTGATTTACAGGTGAGGCACTAGTAAAGTACACTGAGGGTGCAAGGGCTGGAAAATCAAATACTACTTGAGGGCTAGCAGCACTGGTTGTGCCACCAACAGGAGTAGCCCTGAAAAGGTAAGTCCAACCTGCAACCGCAGAGTCTGTGCGTAGTTTGTAACTTCCATGTCGACCAGGCAAATGCACCCACTTGCTAGGCCCTACCTTTCCCTTTTTCTACATGTCAGTCGCCCCTAAAATAGGCCCAAGATACTGTTGTGGGTAGGTTGCTCTGTATCTTAGAGGTAGGATATGTACTGATGTGTGGGACATATCCTGATGGTGAATTACCATGCGTTTTGTTTTTCACCATTGCAAGGCTGCATGTTCCCAAAGGCAGAATGAAGAGGTTTTTTATACCATCTTATAAACATAACGACCTCTGGGAACAAGCTTGCATCATGGTTTTAGGGCACCGCTCATACGTTACACGATGTACTGCCCTCACCCACACCGCAGCCTTGGCTTACCGACACCGGCGCCATCGAATGTTGTTCATCAGCTGACCTCAGGACTTCCGCAATGATGACGCCGCTGCTTACACCATGACCTGCCAGCACCGCGGCGAGCCCCACAGCACTTCGCACCGCAGCCTTGGGTTCACCGACGCCACTGGATGACCGTTATAACTCATTTAAATCCCTCGGTTTTAACATTGAACAGAACCTTACCCTTATCCCCCACATAAAAAATGAGGCCAAAAAGGCCCCCACATAAAAAATGAGGCCAAAAGGGCTCTTTTCACACTCCATCACCTCAAGAAAATAAAACCCTTCATTCCTGCTGCCGACTTTAAATTAGTCGTCCAATCTCTGGTCTTGTCAAACTCCGACTATGGTAATGCCATCCTCGCTGGAACTCCTAAAGCCCCCGTTTGCCCCAATCAAATCTGTTCTTAACCTGGCTGCTAGGCTCATTACCAACCTCAAATGGTTTGATCACATCTCCCCTACACTTAAAGCCCTCAACTATGCACAAAGCCCTGCATCAACTCTCCCCACAGTACTGCTCTGATAAACTTCACAAAGCTAGATCCTCTGGAGCATTGAGGAGCTCTAACACTCTTGCTCTTGTCCCTCATCTGTTAAACAGGAAACCCACGCAATCCCGCTCCTTTTCTGGGAATGCACCTAACATCTGGAACTCCCTCCCTAAAGATCTTTGTTGCAACCCTTCTTACATTAGCTTCATAAAAGACCTCAAACTTCTCCTGCTCAACAAATACTGAGGTCCTTATTCCCTTCCCTGAACACTCATCCCATCCGACCTCCTACTGTGACCCCCTTCTCCTCCATCCTCTCCCTCCCACACTAGGCTTATCGCTCTGGACTTGTAGTAGCCCATTGCAATACATGTAACTTGAACATGTAAAACTGGAGTTGTTTTTAATGTTTTTGAATACTACCTCATTGTAATTTTGCTACATTACTATTTATTATCCATGTATAGCGATATGATATTGCCTTCAACCTACCCCCCTCCCTAACCTCTCCCCATTCCTATGCCCGACTCCCCTCTTCTCCATCCTTTCCCTCCCTCATTAGCCTAATCTCTCTGTATTTGCTGTAGCCCTATACAACTTTTGTAATTTTATTAAGTAATATTGTCTGCCTTCCTACTGAATACTTCCTCATTGTAATATTCTGCCTTATTTGCAATTAATACACATGTAAAGCGCTCTGATACCCTTGGGTCCAGCCACGATATATAAAACGTTTTAATTAAACAAAAATAAATAAATGAGACGCTACCTGCACCGCGACCTGGGGGCACTGTGCACTGTACTTTGCACTGCAGCACCCAAAGCCTGTCGACATGGGCTCTCCCGACTTCATCCGTGAGGAGTTTCATCTGTAACACGTGTGACTTCAAGGACCCGTCGATTCCTGCACCGACCTCCAGAACCGATACCTGCGAACGCCGTGCTTTCGGACTGAACAAGAGGATGTGATGCCCTGCATTTCTAAAGGTACTGTTTTGTGGGTCTTCCCGATAGCCTTTCTGTCCCGTGAGGCCGTGGTCAGCCAGAACTGCTTGGAGTTTGTTGTTCACGATGTTGTGATAGACCCAGAGGGAGCTATTGACTTCAAGGAGATGTGATTTCAGATTGACTGCGATGTTGTATGGGTTAGATACACCCAGAGAATTCATCCTAGTCAAAGACTTTGCCTTCCGAATTAGGACCCTATCATGATGTCAGTCGTAAAGCCTCTGACTTGTGGTCGGAGGATTTCCGACAGACATCATAGGTTTCACATTTGACCATCATATTACAATGAAAGCAGTCAGAAGTGAAACTGGCCAGTCATTCTGGCTGGCTACCCACGGGCTCAAGGAGCCCACAGGCCAGTCGAAACTGGCACAAAATCCCTTCAAGATGGCATTTCCACCATCAGGATTATAATGTCAGTTTCCCACAGGCTTTCCATGTCGGGCTTTCCAACATGGAAAGCTTGTCAGAAAATGACTTTGGGGCCCCTTAGCAGGGCCTCCTTCTCCATGCGGTCTTCGTTTGGGGGCTATGGGGGCACCTATGGTGTGCCCCCTGTTAATCCCTGCACCATGGGGCAGCCACCGTGAGGTGTCTGCCATGCTGTGCAGGGATTAACTGAAACTCCCATGGAGAAATGGGAATATGCAACCCCACTCTGTGTGGTCGCCCTGTGATAGCGGTGTCAGGACCAGCAACTGGTGGCAGTCGCTTCTGAGACAGCAAAGGTGTAGGGCACATGTGAGTTCAATTGACATCATAATGAGGCCCTTAATCTCTGAAAAGAATGTCGAAATTCTCCAAGGGGACAGGCTGCGGGCTGTAACTGCCAAAGTCCTCTCAACGTTAGACAGCCAGTGTTCAGAGTCCAGCTGAAGCTGTTGGTTTGGCAGGTAAAGATCAGAGCGGGAGAAATTCAAATGTTGTGGCTGCCGTAGACCTCTCGTTGGGTGGATATTTTCTGTGCCTTCCACTTGTCAAGATTTCTACATTTGCTGCTCTTATATTTTATGGAGTTCAACATCCTCTAGAAGAGTATGCCTGGAGCTGTATCTGATAAAGTCCTCTTGAAATAAGGCACTGTTGCTGCTAGGTCCTGCTGAAGCTCTGGAGGTTTTGGAAGTCAAATGCCCCAAAAATGGTCCCAACTTTTAGGAGTCTCTGGTGCAGCCTTTTGTAGTCACTTTTGACACTCACAGAACCTTAGGGGCAGACATTAGGCGGCATAACTCCGTGCAGCAGAGGCCACCAGTAGTGCACATTCTAGTTTCAGTTGCTACTAGTCCTTTATGCACTTTAGCTTGTTGTGTCCCTGTTGCCACACAGGTCCTAGATACAAGTGAGAGCAGGTCTCCACACAGGAGTCAAACAGCAGGTCTAGCCCTATTCTTTACTTCAGCAGCTCCATACAGTGTTTTGATGAGCTGTGCGTGCAGAATGAGTTTTGCAGGACTTACTACCAAGTGGGTTCGGGTGACTCCTTGACACTCACTAACCATTGAGGAAAATGTTTAAGGTCACGCCTTCCCACATTTTTCTCCCAGCAAACTATTCCACTGTGAACCATTCTAGTCAAAATTCTTCTGCACCTGAATTGAGCTTGTGTGCCGGCCAGTGTTGTGTTTAGGGAAATGAGCAGTCCTCTCCTCCTCAGCGACAGAAAACTGTTTCTTGGACAACTCCCTCTCCCAGTGGCCTGGACCAAGCTGACTAAAGAAGGCCTAATGCCTAAAAGGCTTCTCTCCGCCAGGTCTTCCTTTGCACTTATCTATAAATGTAAAGACCTCACCCTGGTCCCTTTCAAGCAAAGCAGGTTATGATTTTATACCGAATTCTAGATGCTCCACTAAGACAGCTGGACCCCATTACAAGGAAAATAGCTTTTACGGTCTAATCAATGTTGGTACATACCAGTTTTAAATTCTGGAAAGTACCACTTTGAGATAGTAGGCACCATAACTTGTGAGCTACAGGCATTAATTGTGGGTGACTCGTTTACTATTTAAAAGTTGAGTTCTTTCCTCAAAGAGGGTGGGGTTTTCACGTTTGACTGCATATTTAAAAGCTGCAGGAGTCAGGATACACAGGTGGACCTGAAGCGATATTTTATTTGCCACTCCAGTGGATGACATAATAAGTCCTGCAGTGCACAGGTGACATTTAACTTTCTATGCCATTGGTGTACTTCTTACGATAGAGGGATGAGCAACTAAAATCTCAAGCCATGCTCAAGCCTGAAGCCTGGCTCCAGCTCAGATCAAAGTCCTGTTGGAAGCTCAAGCCCATAATGAGCTGGGTTTTCATGTGGCTTCTGTCAGCCTCCTTCCCCGATCCCTGGATGTGGCATTAGGGCCAGAGCTGTCAACTATGTATCTGGTGAATTCGGTTTGAGTCTCTGCATTGGCTAAACATCCTGTGACTTTGGCCAAATCAGTTGATTTCCTAATCCCTATGAACAATAAATGGCGACATTATGTAATGTAATGGCTGCTTATGTAAAGCTTTCCAATACCTTCAGCCTAGATTGTGATATATAAAAATGCCCAAAAGGTGCATAAAGAGGTAAAAATAAAGCCTCAACATAAGGAATGTTTCTATCTAATAATCTTGGCCAGTGCAGGGTTTACATGCCAGTTGTCTTGCCCCTTAATTCACTTAAGGTTCATGTTTAAAAGCCATCAATTTTAAATGTGCTTCTTAGTGCTGGAGAATAATGTGATGTATTAATGTCAAAGATTACACATGCTAAATAAATACACATTTTTCAATGTTGACAAGACATTATTTTACATGATGTTTCTTCTATGATTTATATAGCAAACATTTTCAGGGCTCAGTTAATGCACAGGCTCTAATATTCGAGCCAGACCTTTGGCTAGGCTTTGGCACAGCTCTCCCTGTTGTTTTTGTTGGCTTGTCATCCTATACCATTTATACAGTATACCATGGGTACTCACAAACTTTCTCTCGGGGGGCAAATTTACAGTGTGGTTTGTGGCTGAGGGCCGCACTGGTGGGGCGGGGTCAGAGGGGGAGGTGGTGGGGCTAAAGCAAAATGAATTGTGACCATGAGGCTGATCACAGGTCCCTGCAGCAGATGCCTTTATCCACTGAGCCACCAGACCCGGCATACACACATCTCTCTCTCTCTCTCTCTCTCTCTCTCTCTCTCTCTCTCTCTCTCTCTCTCCTCTCTCTCTCTCTCTCTCTCTCTCTCTCTCTCTCTCTCTCTATCTCTCTCTCTCTCTCTCCCCCTCTCACTCCCCCTCTCTCAGTCTCACTCTCCCTGACTCTCCCTCCCTCTCCATCGCTCTCTCTCCCTCTGTCTCCCTCCATCTACCTCCCTCTGTCTGCCTCCCTCCATCTACCTCCCTCTGTCTGTCTCCCTCCGTCTGTCTCCCTCCATCTGTCTCCCTCCGTCTGCTCCCTCTGTCATCCTCCCTCTGTCGCCCCCCTCTGTTGCCCTACTCCCTCTGTCTCCCTCTGTCTCCCTCTGTCTCACTCTCTCTCTCTCTCTGTCTCCCTCTCTGTCTCTGTCCCTCTGTCTCCCTCTGTCTCTCTCCACTGTCTCCCTTCCTCCTCTGTCGCCCTCCTCCCTCTATCGCCCTCCTCCCTCTGTCGCCCTCCTCCCTCTGTCGCCCTCCTCCCGCTGTCGCCCTCCTCTGTCTGTCTCCCTCTGTTGCCCTCCTCCCTCTGTTTCCCTCTCTTTCTCCCTCTCTCTGTCTCCCTCTTTCTCCGTCCCCTTCTGTCTCCCTCTCTTTCTCCCTCTATCTGTCTCCCTCTGTCTCTGTCCCCTTCTGTCTCCCTCCCTCTGTCTCCTTCCCTCTGTCTCCTCCCTCTCTGTCTCCCTCCCTCTCTTTCTCCCTCTCTGTCTCCCTCCCTCGTTGTCTCCCTCCCTCTCAGTCTCCCTCCCTCTCTGTCTCCCTCCCTCTATGTCTCCCACTCTCTCTCCCTCCCTCTGTCTCCCTCCCTCTGTCTCTTTCCCTCTGCCTCTCTCCTTCTGTCTCCCTCCCTCTGTCTCCCTCCCTCTGTCTTCCTCTCTGTCTCTCTCCCTGTCTCTCTCCCTGTCCCCCTGTCTCCCTCTGTCTCCCTCCCTCTGTCTCCCTTCCTCTCCCTCCCTCTGTCACCCTCTATCTCCCTCCCTCTGTCACCCTCTGTCTCCCTCCCTCCCTCTGTCACCCTCTGTCTCCCTCCCTCTGTCTCCCCCTGACTGACCCTCCCTGTCTCCCTCTGTCTGTCACCCTCTGTCAACCTGTCTCCCTCCCTCTGTCTTCCTCTGTCTTCCTCGCTGTCTCCCTGCCTGTCTCTCTCCCTCTGTCTCTCTCCCTGTCTCCCTCTCCCTCCCTCTCCCTCCCTCTGTCTCCCTCCCTATCTGCCTCCCTCTCTGCCTCCCTCTCTCTGTCTCCCTTCCTCTCCCTCCCTCTGTCACCCTCGGTCTCCCTCCCTCATTCTGTCATCCTCTGTCTCCCTCCCTCTATCACCCTCCGTCTCCCTCCCTCTCCCTCCCTCTGTCTACCTCCCTCTGTCTCACCCTGACTGCCTCTCTCTGTCTCCCTCTCTGTCTCCATCTCTCTGTCAACCTCTGTCCCCATCCCTCCCTTTCCTTCCCTCCCTCTCCCTCCCTCTGTCATCTCACCCCATGTGTGTGGCAGCCCTCAGCCTGGGCTGAGACAGCTTCCTGGGCCCGCACACTCAGACACCTGAGTACTTCACACAGGTCTTTAAAAGACAATGTACATGTTAATTAAGCTTTTTTGTATTTTACCTCTTAGCGCCCCTGCATCTCCACTCTGACAATCACTGGAATCCCCCAGCCCCCACAGAGCAGAGTCTCTCAGTGTCCGGGCTGCTGCAACCAGCAGTGTTTGCTAACACAATTTTAATTTTTTTTTAAACACAGGTAGGAAGTCTGCAAGAAAGACTTGCTGGGCCGCTGGCGGCCCGCAGGCCGTACTATGAGAACATGTGCAGTATACTATGGAATTAATGGAAAGTTAAATATGGCAATTAAATGTTAGCTAATTGTACCATGTTTTAGGGGTCAGAGCATATACACTGGGCATTATACAGCAGTGTTGCATTAAGATATAGTTAAAGTATCAGCAGCATTAGTTAGAAAAAAAAATGTGGGTGGCCACAAACAAAGAGGCACTTTTTCACACGGTCCAAAATGATAAAATGTCCTCTTGCTTCCATGTGGATGTAGATGCTCTGTGCCACAGAGGCCAGAAAGACAGCTGGGGTGTATAGAGGTGGGGGTAAGGCCTGAAACCTGGATCAGTCTCCCCTAACCCATAATCTTTTGGGTATAGAAACATCCCTGGTGTCTATTGTATTTTGTCGTCACCCCACCTCCCAATTCTGGGGCAGATTGGTGGTAAAAACCCCAGCTGCCTTCATGCTCCTTCTGAAATATCATTATTCCCAGTTTAGCTTGTGCTTTTCTACTTCTTATCTGTAACCATGTATCCTATGCTGCTGTTCGAATCATCACAGTCCTTATCTCATATAAGGCACATAATTGCTACCCACATCTGATTAGTCTCACCTATCTATTTGTTGTTACTCCACATTTACTTTCATACACCCATCCTCTCCACCATGTTTCAGCATCTACCAATCCCTCTTTTCTTCCCTACATGTAAATCTTTTCCCCATTGTCAGGCTCCATCCATTCACAATTGCCAAAGATATAACATAGCTTGCACTTTCCAAAGACCCAACAATACCTGGTTAAAGACACTTAAGCAATTAAGTACTTATATTAGCGGGCACCCCACTCCAAGTACACACAACTTTCTAGCTGAGACTGAATGTAGATTTTGTTTAACAAACTATAGCCTGCAAGATAACAATAGGTAGCCAGCAAGAGAAGGATCATTTAATGTCATTCTTTTTCACCTATCCTCTTGCCTTCGTCTACTTCTCATAGGACCGATCTCTCACTATATGCTCTCCACCATGCCTGGTCAAAACTGCTTTCTAATCTCTACGTTTACCAATGCTGGTGCAGTTCTAACCGAAGGGGCCCACCTACACCTGCAACCTGACATTTTTGGGAGGAGAGCCTGTATCAAACTGGCCTGTCGGGCACTCTGTCCCTCTGGCTATGCCGGATGAGCCAGTTTGAAAGGGCCAGTGTGTAGGTAGGTTGCTTTGGTACCATTGGCCTTGACAGAATTAAAAAACTACCCTTTACATCAGAGGTCCTCAAACGTTTTTGCTCAGAGCCCCTCTAAGCATAATGTTTTAATGTCAAGCCCCCCCTCCAGAACTTTACGGTAAGGATTGGGTGAGTGGGAGGGAAAGGGCTGAGCGTAAGGGGCATGGATTATGAAATCATTTCAGGAGTACTTTTTCGATAGCTCGTGAACCACCCTAATTATGAGACTTTAAAAACAGCAAATGAATCAAACAAAAACAGTTATTGATCCCAAAATACTGCCCCCTATAATTGAGGTTTTGTGAGCCCCTCGCACTACTGGACCTCAAAGCAACTACACTTGCTGCACAAATGATAACTTCAGTCCTGAGTAGCAGGCTATCTCCTCTGACTCTTATACCCCTTCGCCACTATGCAGGACCATCATTCTATTCTTAAAACAGGCCCTTTCAGAAAAAAAGAGCTCCCACATGTGGTCTTTCTTTATCTGCAATGGTGCCCTTGGTCCTAATGTTAGAAAATAAACTCCCATGCACCTTTTTGAAAGTGAACCAGTCATAATTGTGTTTAAGTGAGCCCCTCTGACCCCTGGTTCACTAATGTTAGCTACTGCCTGGCAAAGAGGGCAATCTCCTCTGCCGTTTGTTAAAAACATGGACTCCCGTCTAGCGGCACGCCCTTCTCTGCCATCTCTATGAGGCCAAACAAAGGTGTCTCCCCTGCATTAATTTTTCCTCTCCTATGGGCTATTGCGCTGAAGCCCAAATCAACACCGACAAGTGTATAGCGGGCCCTAATGCAAAGAAGGCTGTTACACTACATCCTCTTACCAACTGTTAATTGATTACTCACTTACCGCCATATTCATGAAAAACGGCATTTGCGATTCTGTAATAGCGAAAAAAAGCGAATCGCTATTCAGAAATCGCAAATCCGAATTCATGAAGAATTGCGATTAAAAAAAGCGATTCGCACGAGATCGCAAATTCCGTTAGCGATTACTGATAATCGCTGAAAAATCGCTATTTTCGGCTACCCGCGCCGGGATTGCGAACTCGCAAATAGTGATATCGCTATTTGCGATATCGCTATTTGCGAGATCGCAAACTCGCGAGATCGGGAAAACGGGAAGTCGCATTTTGAGCCCAGTGATGACATCACAACCAGGAAGCTGCCAGTACCCACCCCCATTCTCCACAGTGAGGCTGACTGAGAGGGAGCAAGTTGGAGAGCTTCTGCATTACAGGAGAGAACTACACATCCACAACTTTGCTACAATGTCTGAGGAACCTGTACCTGGCACCAGCAGCTCCTCTGGGTGCAAAAGGAAACTCAAATTTTCTGAGCAGGAGCTAGAACACTTGATAGAGGGGGTGGTGGCCAACCATCAGAAACTGTTCGGAAAAGATTCCTGGAGGGTCCCTGAACAAGAGAAACGTAGGATATGGCAGGGGATTGCCTCCACTGTTAACTCCGTGGGAGTGGCGGACAGGTCCCTAGAGGAGTTAAAGAAACGGTGGTATGACCTCCGAGGCCGTGCCAAGGAGAAGGTGGCGGCGCGCCTTGGAGAGTCGTTGGGCACTGGAGGTGGTGGACCAACAGTCCCACCCAATACTACCATGGAGGACCAGGTGGAGGACACCCTGGAGAGGGAGGCCTGTATAGGATTCACATGACTCGACTCATCCCGCACCACCCAAGACACCCAAGATAAGTGGCATGCGACTGCGACCCTGCCCCCTATGAATGTCCATGACCAAATAGGCTCCCCTAATGTCCCATAGGCATGCCATAGTTGCACATCAAGGAATGTCCTGATGCATTGTGCGAGATGTAGTGTGGCCACAATGTTGTAGTACCACAATGCAGCCAGACAGGTCCCAAAGCACACAAAGCCACAGCCATACAGGGAATGTCACCCAGCATGCATGTAGCAACTGCACGTCTGCCAGATACATGCAACTAATGATCCTCCACTTACCCCCACAGGTGGCGAAAGCAGCGATAGTGAAAGGCTGCAAATTGATGAGGAGGTCTAGGAGGAGGAGGTGCCACCACCAACCCAGGCACCAGCCCCTGCCGCTGCTACAACACCAGCAGCCAGATCCACCTGCAGTGTCCCCCCTGCGACTGGTGCAGCACCCACAGCCGCTGCCAGGCCAGCTACCATTGTGCCTCCTGCTACTGCTGCACCACCTAGAGCCGCAGCCAGGGCAGCTACCATTGTGCCCCCTGCATCTGGCACACCAGCAACACCAGCTGTCACACCCCCTGCATCTGGCGCACCAGCAACACCAGCTGTCACACCCCCAGCAGCTGTCGCCACAGCATCCGGGCCCGCGCCAGTTGCCACACAGCAGCCAGCCACAGACTCAGGCCAGCAGGATAGGCGTGGCAGGTCACACCAGCACTCCACTCCAGCAAGCAGGCGGGCCAATGGACAGGGACTGGCGCGTCTCAGCGTTGAAAGACGCATGTTGCGGATACACAAGCGCCAGGCACGACAGCAAGGAGCCATTCAGCTGCAGCTCCATATGATAGGGCGCAATGTGGCCACAGTTGCAGACCACATGGACGGCATGAGGGCGGCCATGGCAGGTGTGGGGGAGCGCTTAGACAACATGACTGCAGCCATGGCAGGTGTGGGTGAGGGAATGGCCCGCATGGCTGCAGCCATGGAGGCCAACACCGCTGCGATGTCCACACAGCGGAGTGCACCACGCCGCCGCCACCGTCAACTCATGAGCCGGCTGGCCTCATACAGCAGGGCGAATTATGTTGCTGCAAATGCAACTTCTCTGTTGGCGCAGCGCTCCCTAACACAGCAGCACCAACTAGTCCAGTGCAGTGAGGACATGACCAGGGTCCTGGAGCACCTCACCACGGCCGTCATGGCACTATACCCTCCAGCAATACCATCCACTGTGGGGGGTGATGATGCTAGTGAGGGGGCGTCCAGCGTCAGCAGCCACTCAGCCTCACAAATCCCACCATACAGCTGCAGCACCAGGCCCACGCCAGGTCCTGAAGCCCCGGAGGAGGATGCCCCTCAGAGGCGCTTGGGCGCAACGCGCAGTAGGCGCACTTGAGAACTTTTGACTTTCATTGGCACAGGCTGCCGTTAGGCCTGCCATGTTCTAATACACAGCAGTATGCTGTAATACTGTTAGTGGGAGTTATTTGTACTGGAACCTTATTTTTTTTTGTGAATTGAACAAATACATTTATTTTGCTACACATATTAGCGTTGTGTCATCATTACATTTTGCATGCATTGTTGATTTGTGGGGTGTTGGAAGAGGTTGTACTAGAAACTATTCACTGTGATGTGGTTGTGACGTCTGTGCCCTTCTGCTGGGTTCTCCCCATGTGCATGGCGCGCATGTGCAGGTGGCCGGTTGTCCCCTTCAGATTCACTGCCAGAGATGTCAACAGGTATCCGGCGCTTGGTTGCAATGTTTTGTAGTATTGCGCAGACAGCCACAATGCGGCAGCACACTGCAGGACTGTAATACATGGCCCCACCTGTCTTGTGCAGTATGCGGAACCTGCTCTTGAGCAGGCCAAATGTCCTTTTTATGCAATTCCTTGTCCGTATGTGTGCAATATTGTAGCGCCGTTGCTGGGGTGTAGCAGGGTTGAGGTATGGGGTCAGGAGGTATTCACGGAGGGCGTAGCCACTGTCACCTGAATGAGAGGAGCAGATGGTGATTGCCTGTGCTACGCTGTTACATCTTAGCAATGTGACATTTTGAACAAAGTGTACTTACCAAGTAGGTGTCCTTCCCCAAACTCTCCCGTGACCAGTCGTGTGTGGAGGCCGCTGTGCCGGAATATGAAGGAGTCATGGGTACTCCCTGGGTACTGTGCGACAATGTCAGTGATGTATGTCTTAGCATTGCAGACCATCTGGATGTTGAGGGAGTGGTAGGACTTTCTATTGTGGAACATATACTCCATGGCAGCTGGTGGGCAGATGGCGACGTGGGTACAGTCTATGCATCCGAGCACATGTGGAAAATGGGCTACATTGTAGAATTGTAGCTTGGTCATGTCCAATTCCTGTTGGCTGGCGGGGAATTTGATGTGACGGTGTAGCTGGGTGAGCATGGCGTCAACAAAAGTGTGGAGGCAGCGTGACATGGTGGGCTGGGATATCCCCCCAGCAGCCGCTACTATCCCCTGGAAACTCCCGGAGGCCAGGAGGTGCAGGCTACACAATACCTGCACATGTGTAGGCACCGCATTGGTACGGCTTGTTGGGTGCTGCATCAGGGGGTCAAGGTCCTGTATTAGCTGCATTATCATTTCCCCATTCAGCCTGTATTTAGCATATATCTGCTCTCTGGTTTGGCCCAGCAAGGTGACCCGCTGGCGGAATATCCTGTCCTGGATCCTGCGTCTCCTCCGTGCTAATCGCTGTAGCCTTCGACGCCTCACCACCATGTACATTCCTGGCATTGTGGGACTCCTAATGCTGCTGATGATGATTGTCCTTATGTGTGATTGGTCAGGCCAGAACCTGTTGGTGATTGGACAACGGTTTTTTGAAAGTTTTTTTTGCATGGCTTTTATGGTTACCACCTGCTTTGAGTTGTCCTTATTTTGCGCGGCGCAAAATGCGATTTTTGGGTTTTTCGCTATTAGCGATCTTTCTTGAATACCGATTGCGATTATATAGCGAATTCGCTATTTTTTTTCGCAGAATCCGTGGTTTCTCGCATTTTCAGATTCGCTAATGCTCACCTGCCGGGATTCTGCGAATATATTAGCGAATTCGCTATTCTGTGTTTGCGAATTCGCTATTTTGATGTTGAATGCCGATTACGGAATTTGCGCCCGCAATTGCATTTTCGCAGCGATTGCGGGCGCAATTTTACTTCATGAATCAGGCTGCATATCTCAGGGCCACTGGAATTATACGTTTCTGAGGCAGAAGCGTTTTCTGCATTGCAATGGATGTACCACATTTGCTACATAACCTATCATCTGCTGCATAATCTGCAGATTTTAACGAAAAAATTTGATTCTAGTTCAAAGGAATTAATAGTGACTTAAAACGTGGCTGGTGACATGTTCCAGAGCAGTAGAAGGCCCTTCATAAAGGCTGATTGGTCATCTTGAAGTTGCTTATTGATATATTTGGGTCTTAAATTGGTACTAAAGAGGTATAATATTTCACCTTAGTGTCATCATGACTAAAAATTAAATAAAGCTAACTGCAAAATGTGACAGATTATGCTGCATAATTTACCTTTTCTTCCTGCATAACTTGGTCCTCTCTTGACACATAATTCCAATGGCCCTGCTTAATGCGTCAAAGTAACAATTATTTTTTTAGAGGTATTGTAAGGGTGTTATACTTCAGAAAATGCTTACATTAGGGACAGTCTGATCATTTATGACTAAAGACTATATTTTGTAGGAAAGTTTTTTTATTTCAAACACTGCATGATATTGCAGCAGCCTATGATGGACTGTGTGTATTGCAACTTGATTTTATTTTTCAGGGAATCATTTGCTCATTATTTTATATATAGTTAGCTGACAGCGAAAAAACTAAATACTCAGACTAGTTGATTCTTTTCCTTTAGGCAACTTATTGACACTCAGTGACCTCCTTCACAGCACTTCAGTATGCGTGTAAATGAAGACAGCCAGGAAATGAAGCAGATAAATAAGGCTGCAGTTCCAGGCCATCTTTATTTACATGTAATTGCAGAGGCATTCGCGCCCCCCTTGGAAACCATCCACGGACCCCCAGGGGGGCGCGCCCCACAGTTTGAAGACCTCTGCTTTACATGCTGGCTCATCTGGCAGTGAAAAAAGCGGCAAATCGCCGACAGGGCAACCAGATCTGAACAAAATTCTTATATTTTTTATAGCAGCTGCACAATAAAATACAGTCAAGGGGGGCCAGCTCATCTGACTTTCCCTCTGCTGTTAGCTTCTTCACCCCCATTCCAAATTTCAGGCCACAAGTGCTCCCCACCAAAACCACTTCTCCTCCACTCCCTTTCATTGTCCATGCCTCCTTATATCTTAGTGCTTCCCAGTGTTTGTTTTGTAACACCCATGTGCAGTGCTTAATTTGTGCCGGTGCTTTCCGGTGCTTAGCACCGGCACTTAATTATCAGGGCCGGGTCTACCCGTCTGAAGCAAGCAGCATTATTCACATGGTTGATAACATACTTGATTACTGCTCCCGAGTCCCGGACTCCCGGTGAAGAAGAGTGCTGCAACTTGCATGGTACTTGTGTTGCGGCGCGGCAGTGCGAGCCTGAGCAAAGATTCAGTCAAGAAGTTTCAATTCAGATTTATGAAGGCATTCAAGCATTGGCAGGACCTTAATTCAGTGTTCCCGGTGGGCGGGACACTGAGATTGGGCTGGATTTAGTTCTCCGGGGGTAGGGGCTGTGCGGTGTACGCAGAATTATTTTATTCAGATTGCCAAGCCCCGCGTCCTGGCACACGCGCTCCCCGTAATGAGTGATCAACATTAACGGCAGCAGCAGTCCGACGACGTTTAGGGCAGTGAGTCAGTGCACGCAGCAGCAGCACCACCAGGCCCAGTGTATTTATATTAGTTAATAAAGGCACTAAGCGGCAGTTTGCCTCGGACCAGCCCCACATACACGTAACCGTAAGTACGAAGTAGTATTATAGTAAAGAGGCTAGCAGTAGCTTGGGCCGCCTAACGAGCTTCTTGGTGTGTGGCACGGCACCTGCCACGGTAACAGCGTCAGTGTTTACATTAAGAATTTACAGCGCGGACCCAGTGCACAAACATTATTTGCTTTACATTTCTTTTAAATTATTAAACATCTGTAATTGACAAGAATATGCTTGGAATTTTGTTTAATGGTTGTGACATTGCCAAGCACTGAGCGTTTGGTTTGAATTGTGATAATAGCAATAGCACTTGTATAGAACACACTGTGCCCTATTCTGTCTAGGCACTTTAGAGTCTTTTACTAGTAATAAGAAATTATGACATCATACAACGAGTAGAGTTTTAGGGTGGTCCTAAATTTCATTGATTTAGGCTGCCACTAGATGTCTAAAAGCAGAGTGTTCCACTGCTTAAATACCACCCACCCATACACTTAATAATTAAGTCTACTGTTTATGAACATAGAAGTACTCCTGAGTCAAATGACCTTAGCCCTTTGGCACAATTTGGGTAGAGATGTTTTCCTTCAAGTAAAAGAGTGCTAAGTGCTTAATTGATAATGTACTGCTTTGGAAAGTCCAGGCAGTTGAACTTAATGTGGCTTTAAATTTTGAGCGAATATGCCACTCCTGGTATTGGATATATTACCTCTCTTACATGCAGGGGTATAGCTAGTATTGGTGCAACAGGTATAGTGGCACCAGGCCACAGAGCCCTGAGGTGCCCAATGAACCCTGGTAATTGCTGACTACCCCAATGACAGTTAAAGGGGGCATTTTCCTTGCTTGCAGCAGGGCCCATTGCATCATTGGTACTCCATTGCTTCCATGCAGGCAGATAATCTAACACTGTCATTCTGCGCTGCCTTGAGTCCGTGCAACAGACCTTTTGTTAGGCTAAGCCAAAGGGATTTGCATAATTCCTAGCATAACAGGGTATTGATGTGTTTCGTACATACAAAGCTTAGGAAATGCAGATTTATTTGAAAACATTCAAAATGCTCCACTGCAACATACCTAACCACCACACCCTCACCACCTCCGCCAGAATGGGCAAGGCTCCTTTGCTATGTTTGTCCTTACTGTGATGTTTGGATTTTTTCACAATCTTATGACTTCTTCAGTGATGTAACATTTAGGACAGCTGTAGCACCAACACTGTGAAAATTGTTCCAGCGCTCCTGGCTTGGGTTGGGTGCCCTGGTTTGACATTTTTATGTTTTCTGGCCTGGCTGGGTGCCTTTGTTTGACGTTTCCATGCTTTCTGGCCTGGGTGCCTTTGTGCAGCATTTCCATGCTTCCTGGTCTGAGCACAGTGTGAGATTTCCATGATTTCTGGCCTGGGTGCTTATATCAGATCATCATTTATGATTTACTATGCTTTGAAAGTTAATACAGTTGAATATCTAATGGAAAATGTGTTGTGCACCATTTTGGTCTTTCTTTTTACAAAATATTCTTGAGGGGAGAATTCCCCCACCCCACACCCCTCCCAACATCTATAGCAGCCATTAAGCTTGCTTGCTACGCACCGTATTTTGATTTAATCTTTTTCCAAATTTCCACAGGGCAGCGGAACCTCCTATCAAAACCTTACTAAGAGGAAGGCTCCCTTGCTGTAATTCAGATTGGGTATGGGGTATTATTACAAAAGACTTTTAGCAGTGCCGGTTGAGGATGTGGGTGGAGCTAATAGAGTAAGTGGGTGGAGCAAACGGAGGATGTGGGTGGAGCTGGAGAAAAGTAGGTGTGGCCTCTGACAAACATTTGAGCACCTGTACTTCATATTTTACAAATTAAGCACTGCCCATGTGGTTATACATCACTTTCAGAAAGCGTATTTTCTCAGAACGTGTTTGTAGCTTAGGATGTGTGGGGTCATATGTATATACCAAGAAAGACAAAGAATAAGCAATCACAGAATGCAATGGGATGGAGGATAAACAGACAAGAATGGCTAAATGAATCACATGTGACGTGTTATCTCTTTGAGCTCCATATATTCAGGGCCATATTTGCGAGCTGCATTGTATTGCTCTTGCACCTCGCAACATGTGCACGAGTGACTCAACTAAAAAATGGGATTCATGAAGCCACGCAACGCACCTTGCGTGGCCCTTGCGGCTTCATAAATCTTGAGTAAAGCAGTGCAGCACAAATCGCTGTTTTGCCATACTCTGCACCGGGAGGCATTCCATGGGTGTTCCCATGCAACATCCATGGACTTTAGCGCAATCCAAGATTTTCCAGAAGTGGTAGACTTGGGAATGCACCAAAAACCTATGTCTCCCAAGTTGAGGAATAATGAGGGAAATATCTTTATTTCTCCTCGTTTTTTAATCTTTCAATGTGTGCTGCATTAGAACGAGGCAAATACCTAATGGGGCCGTTTTTGTGCAGAATGGTGCCTTTCCTGCACAAAAACAATCCACTTCACAATGCAGGCATCCTTGTTCCATGGTGCAGGTGTGCTTGCTTTGGCGCAAGGCAGTCAAATGGCGCCAGTGGAAGGGAAAAGGCAGGAATGCCTCATCGTCTTTTAAATACAGTGCATTCTGCCCTTTCAGTGCCGCGCAGGGCAGCACAGCAAGGTGACTTGCTGTGCTGCGGTGCACTGTGTGCAGAAATCTGGTACTCGATGTTTCTACTCAGTTCATATCATACCTGATGGATGCTTCAATAGTGCACAGTGTTTCTTTAGTGTACTTCGATAAGGGACAAAGGCAAAAATTTTAGTGGGCAGCAAAAATGGCCCTTTGTTAATGCAACTATGGAGGAGAAACTCCTTGTCCAGCCTCTTGCGCTGTTTCCCACCACACTCTCTCTCCCACAAATTCAAACACATAGCTGCTGCATTTAGGGCTCAGGCTGGCACAGTACTGACAAACATCTACATTGATATCATTGAAGTAGATACTATTAGGAACCTGCCCTTCTGCCTTTTAGAGACACTCACTTTCCTCCATTTGTTAATTTGTAAAAAACCTAAGAGGCATATTAACAACGGCCTGCGATAATTATGGCTGGCCGTGCTTAGCGATAATTATATTATCGCAGGCTATCTCTGGAATGTAATGCCCTGGTAGCGCGTTATTACCAACGCGTTACTCCAGGGTGATAAAAAGTCCAGAGGTAGTGAGGTTGTCGCTCTTTTGCAGGGAACATCGCTGGTTTTCAAACGATGTTCCCTGCAAAACGGTGATAATCTTGCTGACAGGGTCATATCAGCATAATCCACCCCAATGTTGGGGATAGGTAAATCTGCATTTTAGCAGTCGTTAGTTTTTGGAGAAAAACGCTTTCTCCAAAAACTAACGTGTGCTAAAATGCTTGTGCAGCCTTGTAAATATTGCGATGTGAACATCAGCGATATTTGCAAGGTTGTCCATCCAGGGTACGCCCTGTGACGCCCACTTTGCATCTCATTAGAAATGCAAAGGGAGGCATTGGTAAAAAGGGTGCTAACATGCGAATATGCATGTTAGCACCCTCTTGTAAATAGGGTGATAGTTTTATCTACTTTTTTGGCTTTTTCAGCCAAAAAAATCCCTTGTAAATATGCCCCTAAGTGCTGGGACTCTCATCAGGAGGCAGTTTGCACCAGCCCATTTCTCCTGTTATCGTCGCCTTAAACAGAACAACTACTAACCATGTACGTGGGGAGAGGATGTGGCCTAATGGCCAGAGCTGCCGGCCTGGAACTGTGGAACAAGGTTCTATTTGTGCTGTCGGCTCAACATCCTGTGATTCTGAGCAAATCACCTAATCTCCTGATAAATGAATGTGTCCTTAACTGGTGCTTAATGAAAGCCCCAGTGTTGATGATTAAGTGCTGGTGCTGAGCACTGGTAGCCACGGGCTCAAAATAAGCACTGCTTTCCTCCATGACCCGATCCGGCACTATCAAGTATGTAAAAAATTGTCTTATCTACATGTTTCGAATCATTTTAGTCGGATATTTCTAAAGAAAATTAGCAATCTCACCTTCAAACCCTGTAGGTATTTTCAAGTTTTGTTGTTGTGAAATATAACTAGATGATCATTTTAATCAGATGTATATACGCTTGCACTTAAAAATTAAAATGCAAGCTGATAATTGTATGCAGAAAACATGTACATGTCCATTAAGCTATATTTTATGCATGCAGCATACTGTAGCGTGGTACAATACTGGTGAACAGTAGACCATGAGAGCAGCAATATTTTCTGCCAGCTTTCAGTGCATGAAGTTCAGCTAATTTCCAATCCGGCTGGAACCTCGGTACTTCTTCTCTGTTCTCTCAGGCTCTGCAATACCTAATGACTGGCAAATGATCCCATTGTTTAAAACAGTAACTCACCATCGATCATTATAAGAAACGGAGCCTTTTTACTGCATCTGCAAAATGCAGAGAAAGTGCACGGGAACAAGGAGATCAGCTCAGGCAGTTAGCAGCTGTTCAATGATCGATCCACCGTGATAAATCATGGCCTTCACTGGAGGCAACATTTTCTGCTAAACTCACTGTGGACCCAAAACCAAGATTTCTGCCGGGGAGCGTGCTTTGTCAAGGAGTGCATGCTGCCACGAGGCGCAGCTCATTCGGAAAATATGGTCAAGCAAAGAGAGCACATTTATTGCCTAAACATTAGGCTTAGCATTTACTTTTGTCGTTTTAGTCATAGTAATGCCATCATTTACCAACTGTTATACTGCAACAGGTAATTATGTTTCTGCTATATAACACATGTGGAAAAAAACCCTGGGGCAGATTTACAAGCCTCTCGGGTACAATTTTGACACAAAAGTGATGCAACGGTGACGTAAACAATACTGCCAATTTACAACGTGACCCATTGAGGGAGATGCGTCATGTTGTAAAGCCCTGTGTCACATACCTGCGTCAGGTATAATTTATGCAGGATGGGCGTTCCCATGCAGGAAAGCCTTGTAGAAGTGATGCTGTGAAATCAACAGGATTTTACTGTGCCACTTCTAGGACGTCACTGCGTCAAAACCTTACACCTACTTGAAGCATTCATAAGGAGTGACACAGTGCAATAAATATAGGCCTCAAAAGGAATTGCTGGAGTTGCATGGTGCTTGCGACACAACTTGAGCAATGCGTGACTTCGGGGCAAACAGATGAGTCAGAATTCCTGACGCATCCGTAAATCCTTGCGCCATTGTAAATACATTGCATCCATGTGGCGTCAGGGTATCGCAGGCTGGCAAAGGGGAATTGATGCATCTCTACAGACTCGCCAGTTTCGTGTAAATCTGCCCTCCAGTTTCTGCATTTTTCCTCACTGAAAGGCGAAAATGTATCAACAACTATGCCACATGCAATGTATTGGATTACAGCATTCATTATCGTGTTCAGCACACACATCTGCTTAGTACACATTTACCGAATATTTTTGGGGTTTCTAGATTTTTTAAATGAGGGCCTAAATATATTTACAAATGCCAAGCAATTTATATCAGTTGGCCATCATTGAAAAAAAAAAATTGAATGTTGTAATGAGCACTAGCAGATTTAAGAAAACGAGGTTCAGAAACATTCCAACAAATAAGTAGAGAAATCAGTGCAGATGGTATGTATATTTCCATGCACATTTGATGCCCTACCGTTATACATATGGATTATAGTGGGCATATAATCCACAAGTGAATCCAGAAGAGAAAACTCTGTAAACGCAAATGCATAGTAGCCTACCTAACCCCTTCCTTTTTTCCCACAAACAATCAGTCATGGATTTATAGAGCCACTACTTATCTTATATTATCATAAGGGGCTCTTATATAGCGCACTGACACCGAAAGGTTTCCTGGTGCTGGCTGAGTGCTGTGAGATGGGCAGACGGGGGTCTAGCCAGTCTGTGTGAAGAGGTGAGTTTTCAGAAGTTTTCTAAATGCCAGGAGGGAGTTGGCAGATTTGAGAGGGAGGGGCAACTGATTCCAGAAGACGGGGGCAAGGTAAGCAAATCTACGACCGCCAGTTTTTTAAAGTTTGGAAGAGGGGACAGCTAGCAATAGGCGATGGGAGGAGCGGAGATTACGTTCTGGGCGGTAAGGGACGACCAGTGATTTGAGAAAGGCAGGGGAGGTCCCGGACACAGCCTTGAAAGTCAGGCAGCCGATCTTAAATGCAGTCCTCTGCTCCACCGGCAACCAGTGGAGTGTGTGAAGCAGTGGTCTCGCAGATTGCCACTTCGGGGTTTTATAGGCCAGTCTTGCTGCTTGGTTCTGTACAATCTGGAGCCTATTAAGGAGGAATTTGGGTAGGCTGTAGTACTACTCACCTGTATGGGTCTCCAGGTGCTGGGAGGAGGAGGGTATGGGCGTTGGGGGGGTTTGGGCAGCTCCGAGGTTATCCGAAGAGCCAGGTCTTGAGGTCTTTTCTGAAAGCTTGGAGTGTAAGGCTTCATCTGATGCTGAGGGGAGTTCGTTCCAGGCCCCACCATGAAAATATGCTTTTCCCCTTGGAGAAACCCCTTCTTTAATGAGAGCTGTGTTTTGGAGTTACTTCTTGACTTTCCTACCACATTTAAATTATCTACCCACAATAATATGAGTTTGTGTTTACAAATTTCACAAAGTGTATGCCTCCCTCTCCTCGAAACCAACTACTAGAGACAATTCATTGAGTTGGTTAATTTTCATGGTATTAAGATTAAGTATGGGCGGAAAATCCGTTACGCTCGCCGATTTTGCGGATTTTCGGGAAATTCGCAATCCGCGAGATTTGCGAATTTCCCGCAAAATCCGCAAATTCGCACGCAGCGGATTTTCTTTTTCGTGGTGATACAATTTTGCGGCGCGCGGCGTTTATCATCGTTTGCCGAGTTGTTTTTCTCGATATTTTGCGAGTGCTGCGCCATTTTGGATCTTGCTGCGGGATCCAGCGGGAATTTGGCAAGCGCGATTACGTAATTGCGGCATGCCAACTTTTGCAGCGAGCGTTTGTCAACGCGAGTACGGCGAGATCACGTCTCGCGGTACTTTGCAATTGCGAGCTTTGAGATGCGGCGAGCAGCAACAATATCGCACAAGCGAAAATATAAAATTTGCAATTCTGCACAAGAAATCCACCAGCAAGCAGCATAAACCTTCTTGAAATGATGATTTTTATCTGAATAACTCCTTAGATTGACATTTGCCTGCACTTTTTTAGCGAGGAGTCCATTTTGGGGGGGGGGGGAGGGGGGTGGGAGGAAGGAAGTGCCCCACAGTCTTCAACTTCCTGTTCCTGTCCAGCAGGCTCCTCCCAGTGCTTTGTCCATCTCCTGGTCACTTTTCATTTGGATCTGGAGCTGGAAGGATTACTTTTTGTGGATGCTGCTGGATATTTGGATTTGAGGCCTTTTTGACTTTCTTTGGATCACTGTTGGACTAGAAATTTTACAAGTAAGTTTGTTTGGGGCATTACAGTTGCTGCAACTACAATTTTGGAATTTTCGATGTTTGGGCTGTTTTGGGGCCTTTTGCCCAGGGGTACTCAGTGGTGGGTGGACTGAGTCTTTCTCTGGGGTGTCTTGAACTTAAACATCATGGAGGGCATGGATGGATTGGGATTGTGCTGATTTTTCAGTGATTTTCGTTTTTTGGGGCTGTATTTGTGGCCTTTTCACCAGGGGGATTTGAGTCCAGCATGGGCCTAGTCTTTCTGTGGGGTGTCTTGAACTTAAACATCATGGAGGGCATGGATGGAATGGGATTGTGCTGATTTTTCAGTTATTTTCGTTTTTTGGGGCTGTACTTGTGGCCTTTTCACCAGGGGTATTGAGTCTAGCATGGGCCTAGTCTTTTTGTGGGGTGTCTTGAACTTAAACATCAGGAAGGGCATGGATGGAATGGGATTGTGCTGATTTTTCAGTGTTTTTCGATTTTTGGGGGGGGTTATGGGGAGGGACAGGCCATGTGGCTGGGGGCCATTTTGAGTGCTGCTACAGGCCCTGGCCATGTGCTGGGAGGCAAGTGGCCATTTTAAATGCAGGCATTGTTGTTAGGCCTGCAACCATTTTGCCTACTTTTCAACCTTTATGCCCAGGGGTAGTGAGTCTTGCATGGGCCTAGTCTTTCTGTGGGGTGTCTTGAATTTAAACATCATGGAGGGCATGGATGGAATGGGATTGTGCATATTTTTCAGTGATTTTCGTTTTTGGGGGCAGTACTTGTGGCCTTTTCACCAGGGGTATTTGAGTCTAGCATGGGCCTAGTCTTTCTGTGGGGTGTCTTGAACTTAAACATCATGGAGGTAATGGATGGAATGGGATTGTGCTGATTTTGCAGTGTTTTTCGATTTTTGGGGGTGTTCATGGGGAGGGACAGGCCATGTGGCTGGGGGCCATTTTGAGTGCTGCTACCGGCCCTGGCCATGTGCTGGGAGGCAAGTGGCAATTTTGAATGCAGGCATTGTTGTTAGGCCTGCAACCATTTTGCCTACTTTTCAACCTTTATGCCCAGGGGTAGTGAGTCTTGCATGGGCCTGGTCTTTCTGTGGGGTGTCTTGAATTTAAACATCATGGAGGGCATGGATGGAATGGGATTGTGCAGATTTTTCAGTGATTTTTGTTTTTGGGGGCTGTACTTGTGGCCTTTTCACCAGGGGTATTTGAGTCTAGCATGGGCCTAGTCTTTCTGTGGGGTGTCTTGAACTTAAACATCATGGAGGGCATGGATGGAATGGGATTGTGCTGATTTTTCAGTGATTTTCGTTTTTTGGGGCTGTACTTGTGGCCTTTTCACCAGGGGTATTGAGTCTTTCATGGGCCTAGTATTTCTGTGGGGTGTCTTGAACTTAAACATCATGGACGGCATGGATGGAATGGGATTGTGCTGATTTTGCAGTGTTTTTCGATTTTTGGGGGTGTTCATGGGGAGGGACAGGCCATGTGGCTGGGGGCCATTTTGAGTGCTGCTACCGGCCCTGGCCATGTGCTGGGAGGCAAGTGGCCATTTTGAATGCAGGCATTGTTGTTAGGCCTGCAACCATTTTGCCTACTTTTCAACCTTTATGCCCAGGGGTAGTGAGTCTTGCATGGGCCTGGTCTTTCTGTGGGGTGTCTTGAATTTAAACATCATGGAGGGCATGGATGGAATGGGATTGTGCAGTTTTTTCAGTGATTTTTGTTTTTGGGGGCTGTACTTGTGGCCTTTTCACCAGGGGTATTTGAGTCTAGCATGGGCCTAGTCTTTCTGTGGGGTGTCTTGAACTTAAACATCATGGAGGGCATGGATGGAATGGGATTGTGCTGATTTTTTCAGTGATTTTCGTTTTTTTGGGGCTGTACTTGTGGCCTTTTCACCAGGGGTATTGAGTCTTGCATGGGCCTAGTCTTTCTGTGGGGTGTCTTGAACTTAAACATCATGGACGGCATGGATGGAATGGGATTGTGCTGATTTTGCAGTGTTTTTCGATTTTTGGGGGTGTTCATGGGGAGGGACAGGCCATGTGGCTGGGGGCCATTTTGAGTGCTGCTACAGGCCCTGGCCATGTGCTGGGAGGCAAGTGGCCATTTTGAATGTAGGCATTGTTGTTAGGCCTGCAACCATTTTGCCTACTTTTCAACCTTTATGCCCAGGGGTAGTGAGTCTTGCATGGGCCTAGTCTTTCTGTGGGGTGTCTTGAATTTAAACATCATGGAGGGCATGGATGGAATGGGATTGTGCAGATTTTTCAGTGATTTTCATTTTTGGGGGCTGTACTTGTGGCCTTTTCACCAGAGGTATTTCAGTCTAGCATGGGCCTAGTCTTTCTGTGGGGTGTCTTGAACTTAAACATCATGGAGGGCATGGATGGAATGGGATTGTGCTGTTTTTTCAGTGATTTTCGTTTTTTGGGGCTGTACTTGTGGCCTTTTCACCAGGGGTATTGAGTCTAGCATGGGCCTAGTCTTTTTGTTGGGTGTCTTGAACTTAAACATCATGGATGGCATGGATGGAATGGGATTGTGCTGATTTTGCAGTGTTTTTTTATTTTTGGGGGTGTTCATGGGGAGGGACAGGCCATGTGGCTGGGGGCCCTTTTGAGTGCTGCTACAGGCCCTGGCCATGTGCTGGGAGGCAAGTAGCCATTTTGAATGTAGGCATTGTTGTTAGGCCTGCAACCATTTTGCCTACTTTTCAACCTTTATGCCCAGGGGTAGTGAGTCTTGCATGGGCCTAGTCTTTCTGTGGGGTGTCTTGAACTTAAAAAATGAGGGAGTGCAGGAACTGCCTGCACTGTTTCCAAAGGCACTCCGGTAGGAGAATATGCTCCTGAGTTCTGGTATCCTCATAAGGTTTCACACATTACAAATGAGCGTAGTCTGTTGTAATCCTTATTTATTGTAGGTTCATTTACTCGATGAGTCACATATTATTTCATCATAGTGACAAATTTGTGCAGCAATATGTCAATTTATGAGGATACCAGAACTCAGGAGCATATTCTCCTACCGGAGTGCCTTTGGAAACACTGCAGGCAGTTCCTGCACTCCCTCATTTTTTCAGTATAAGCAACAGTCCCCACCGGCCGGAAGGGACTTTTTCCTGGCACCCTAAAAGACTACAACCCAGTTTACACTTTTCACACCAGTGAACATTTTCTAACACGTGTGCCGCCATCTCCAAACAGCTTTTGATTTTCAACGTGTCTTGAACTTAAACATCATGGAGGGCATGGATGGAATGGGATTGCGCTGATTTTTCTGGGTTTTTTTCGATTTTTTGGGGGTGTATAACTGAACTGATGTTCCTCTGTCTTCCATTGTTTTTAGGTGCACAAGACTCAAGAGAACCACCAGTGCCTGGAAGAAGTCCTGCAGCGGTGTGTGTGTGCAGCATAACGTCACGCGACGTCACGTCTGGCCTTAGACAACTCTACAATTTGTGCAACTGCGGCCTGCTGTCTGACCTGCTCTGAAGAAGATGGCCCCAAAAAAAGGTCTCCGTAGCTCCTCTAGCAAGAAAGTTGCTAGTAAGGAGTAGAAGAAGCAAGTTACCAAGGAGGCTGGTGTCCCAACCGCCACGTTTTTTGGGAGCAAAAAAAAAAGTACGCCTGCAGCAGCAGGATCTGCTGGGGACCAAGCTGGGAGCAGCACCCTCGCTCCATTGGGTTCAGTGCCTCCACCACCACGCCAACTTAAGTCAAAGCCCTTGAGTGCTTCAGAGGCAGTCAGTGTACTTCTCCAATCACCATCGACCAGTGATGTTGGCTCATCGCAAGAAAGTAGCAGCAATGTCCCTGAATCAACACAGGTTGTTGTAACTCATCTGACAAGTGTTGAACAACCACAGCCACAACAACAACATGTGCAAGTAGTACAAGTCCAAGTACATGTGGAAGGAGAGGCAGCGCAAGGAGATGCGCAAGCAGAGGTGCATGGAGGGTCACAAGTGCCCACAATAGTTGTTCCTCCCGAAGTAGGGGCACATCAGGAAATTGACAATCAGACCGAGGTATCATTTGAGGAAGCCACTCCTCCTGATGATCATTCATTGTCTTCCACATCCCTAGCAAGGAAAAGATCAAGGTTGGTGTCTACATCTTCTTCAAGCCCACCTCCTTCTGATGATACGGATCCCAATTGGGAACCAGCACCACTGCAGTCTGAGAGTGAGGCACACCATGATCTGACAAAGGTACCTAAGCGTAAAAGGAAGGTCGTCAAAAAACTCATAGCTATGGAGTGTGATGAGGCTCAACAAGAAGTGACGCATACTGCTGCTGATGAAGCCCTTCACGACGACGATCCAGTCATCATAATGGTCACTGCAGCCCCAGCGGGCATGCAGCAAAGAGACATTTTGACCCTATCCCGAGAAGCTGCTGAGCGTGATGATGATGTCGACGAGGAGTCAATGGAAACACAACAATCATTGGATTTGGAGTTAACTAGTACACCAACACCTACCGCTTCCAAATTTCTTCCTCGCAAGAAGGGACCTCCATCCACCTCGACCTCAATTAGTGGTGGTGAAAGTGCAAAACGTACTGAAGTTCGGCAATCCACATCCTCCACTTCATCTGGCATTAGCAGCAGGACCACCACCACCAGTATCGCCGCCTCCTCCGGCCCCCAAAGACATTTCAAGTCTCCAGTTTGGGACTTCTTTAGTGTTTGCCCAAGAATGGAAAACGTAGCGATTTGTAGCATGTGTAAGCTTCGAGTTAGTCGTGGTAAGTTTGGTACCAACTATGGTACCGGAGGCCAGAGAGGTCATCTTAGGAGAGCGCACCCTGTCCAATGGTTTGCGCACCTAGAGGTGGTCAAGGAAGCCCGAATTGCACGTAATGAAAACGTTGATTTTTCATCTGATGATGACGAGGAGGAAGAAGACGATTCAAACACTTCACTTACACCCAGTACCCCTGTCAGCAGCACACCCCATGTGAGCCACACTAAGAGTGTGGGAGAGAGTGAGACATCAATGCGGAAAAGTTCATCAGCGAGCGTAACTGGGTCGAAGATATCATCATCATCCCGTAAATCCTTGGTCAAGGGCAACATTAAAAAGATGTTGTTTACAGAAGCGCAATATGAACGCAACCACCCACTGACGCGTCTGTATAACACTAAGCTGGCTAAAATGCTTGCTCTGGACCTTCTCCCTTTTTCTTTTGTAGAAGGGGTTGGTTTTCTAGAATTAGTGGCAGCGCTCTGCCCTAAATGGAAGGTTCCTAGCCGGTTCTATTTTGCCCGAGTTGCGGTTCCAGCACTACATGAAGATGTTCTGAAGGTGATTGGGGCAGCTTTGCAGAAGAGTGCTGTTCACACTATACATCTGACAACAGACATGTGGACCAGTGGCGCAGGCGCTGATTACATGTGCATCACTGCACACTGGGTCTCTTTTTCAGGGGCTAAAGCAAAGCTAAACACAGGTGTTGACGCGGACATTGTTTTTAAAGCTGCTCGGAAACATGCAACACTAGCCATGTTTGGTTTGGAGAAACGTCACACAGCAGAAAACATTTTGGATGTCTTTAACACAAAGGTCCTTAAGTGGCTGTCCCCAAAAAAACGCCAGGTTGGTTATGTTTCCACGGACAATGGCGCCAATATAGTTAAGGCCATGAGGCTGGGTGACTATTTCAGAGTGCCGTGTTTGGCGCACTGTATAAACCTGGTTGTCCAAAAATTCTTGGGTAATAAAGGCAGTGCAGCGTACAGAGTATTGGACACCTGCCAAAAAATGTGCAACCATTTCAGCCATTCCTTTAAGGCCCGGAAGCAGCTGAGGAGCCTGCTATATCAACGTCAAATGCCAGTGAAAGCACTCATCCAGGAGGTGGTAACACGTTGGAACTCAACCTTCTACATGCTTGAGCGTCTGTATGAGCAGTATACGGTACTCGATCAATATTTCTTAACAGAGGGTACAGCTCAGGAGGACCTGAGGATGGGTGCGGCGCAATGGAACATAGTTCAAAGCCTGACACGCATGCTTCGTCCTTTTGAGTTCTTCACGCGTGCAGTCAGCAAGGAGGACTGTAATTTGGGAAAAGCTATCCCATTGTTGCACATGCTGGAGCACCAACTGAAGGAGGTGTGTTCTGTGTTTGAAAAAGATGTAAAAAACCAAGACTCTTTTGTTCTGGCTGAGAAATTATTACAGCTCCTACAAGGTGATGAACGTCTTAAAATGATCCACTCAGAAGAGCATTACATTTGTGCTACTATTCTGGATCCACGCTACAAAAAGGCGATGGCAGGCCAAGCATTCTTTCCTTTTGATGATGAACATGTTCCAAAGTACAAACGTTGGCTAGCCTTGTCAGCCAAGAGGTTTGAAAGAGAACGGCAGAAAATTGAAGGAAATGGCAGTACATCAGCAGGCCATCCCCAGTCAAAACAATCCACTTCTGCACCTGTGGCTGTGGCACAAGTGACCTCTCAGCCGTTAAAGACACCGGCAACCGGATCATCTGCACCAGACACAACAGAAACATTGGAGGCTGAAGAGGATTGGCTAGCTCGGCTTGGGTATGGTTCTCAAAAGGGCAGAGGCACAGCAACAGCTAAGCAAAGTGGAGGAACCTTGGATGAGGACCTTGAGTCGATGGTGAAGGACTATCTGAATGACTCAACAGAGGTCTATGTTAATGCTGACCCATTGGCGTATTGGCATGGGAAAAAAGAATTGTGGCCAGAGCTCACCAACCTGGCTTTAAACTACTTGTCTTGCCCACTCGCAAGCGTGTCTTCTGAACGTGTTTTCAGTGCTGCTGGTGGCATTGTAACTTCCAAACGGAGCCGCCTCTCGCCCAAAAATGTAGAGAGGTTGACAATGATCAAGATGAATCAGCACCTCATACCACCAGATTTCAGAGTACGAGAAAGCGCGCCGGATGAAGACAAGGTGGCCAGCAACATAGATGAGGGAATTTCTACTCTGTCAGGTGACACTGAGCTCACCCTGCCTGAATTCGCAGAGTATGATGACGAAGCCCTATTCTTATTCCTGGACCGTGATACCGAGCCCTGAAAATGAGACAACGAATCAATAACTGTCTTTTTCGTCCTTATTCACTTTTATTCCTGTGTGTCTGTCTTTCTTTGTTGTGCACAGTTAATATATTTCAAACTTTAATCAGATAATCACAAAAACAAGCCCATCAGCAGAACTGTCTTCACTGGTTTGCTAATTGATTTAAAGGTGCCGCAGTCTGCATTCCTCAGGTTCACAAGTTCAGAAGAACATGCTCCTCTATCCTCCTCCTCCAGACTCCTATTTCCATTAAAGCAGAGGGCTGGTTTAAGACTCAGCACTTGTGGGGGTGTTGTTCTACCTCTTTGCAGGTGAGTTGACGGCTCTGGGACCATTGTTGGGAAGCTCTAATACCGGATAAAAGTGGTTTGGACCAAATCCGAGGCACACATTTTTTAGTGTTTTTGCTGACTTGCTTGCCTTTGAGGTGCTCTTAGGGGGGGTTCCGTCTGTTTGTGGGTGAGTTTCGGGGTCTGTTAGCACTGCTGGGACACTATAATCTTGATTGCATTTGCTTTTCAGGAAATCCGTGGTGGCAAACCGGACCTATGGCCTAGCTACGCAGCGCGTTTGGACCGAAGGCCGAGAAATATTGTAAGTAGGAGATGTTGCTTTTGGCCTGTTTGGGGGTGTTATGCTTTTTGGCGGGTAGGTTGGCGGGTCTTGGGGCATTCCTGGGAAGGACTAATACCGGGTAGAAGTGGTTGGGACAAAATCCACGCCGATTTTTTTTTTGCTATTTCTGACATTTTACTCAATGTAGCGTTTTCGGGGGCCTGTTTGGGGGGCTTCCTGGTGTTTGTGGGTGAGTTTCGGGGTCTGGGAGCATTGCTGGGACACTCTAATCTTGATTGCATTTGCTTTTCAGGAAATCCGTGGTGGCAAACCGGACCTATGGCCTAGCTACGCAGCGCGTTTGGACCGAAGGCCGAGAAATATTGCAAGTATGAGATTTTGCTTTTGGCCTGTTTGGGGTTGTTATGCTTCTTGGCGGGTGGGTTGGCAGGTCTTGGGGCATTCCTGGGAAGGTCTAATACCGGGTAGAAGTGGTTGGGACAAAATCCTCGCGGAAAAGCCTTTTGGCACTTTTTGTAACTTAGGGTTTGTTAGGGTTAGCCCTAGCAGCAGGATTGCATGTGTTTCGGGGTGTTCTAGATTTTTGTAACTGAGTTCTGGGGTCTTAGAGCACTTGTGAGAATGTGTAATTTTGGTTGCAAGTCATTTGAAGAAAATCCATGGTGGGAAAGGGGGGATTTGGCATAGTTAAAGAAAGCCTTTGCCACTATTCTTAACTTAGGGTTCGTTAGGGTTAGCAGTATTTCTATTGCATGTGTTTGGGTGGGAGGTTTTCGAGTCTTGGAGCGATGCTGGCTATGGATACTTTTGCTTGGTTGCTTGCAAGTGGTTTGAATGCAATCCACGGTGGGTAAGGGGGTACTTGGGCCTACTTTTACTTTCAAAGTACGTTTTGTCACCAGTTTTCTGCTAGGCCTCATTTTTTGAGATTTGATTGGGGGTCTTCTACATTTTTGCGACTGGCTTTAGTAAGGGTCTGGGTGGGAGCACTGCTGGGAAGATCTAATTTTGTTCTAAAACACAGTTTACAGGACACCTAGCTTGAGGGGAAAGATCCGCTACATTAATTTGCCCATACTTATTTATCCTTCAAAAGGTGACTCAGACAGAGTACGCACTTTCAAAAATATTGTACTGTCTACTAGGAAAATCAAAGTGTGACTTTTTGCACTCCACAGCCTACATACCTTATATTTATTTATCAGTGGTGTTGTAATATTATATCACTTCCTGTTTTTCGTTGAATAATTACAGGCCGGGTTTCAGTCTGTGCAATGGGGAAAAAAGGATGGAGTCAGGCTTCACATTAGCGAGCCACAATTCAGCATCAGGCAGGCAGTGGACAGGGTGTCTTCTGGTCACCAACATTGATGGACGAAGCGTCAGCTGCAATGGAGGAGTGCCGCTAATGAGAGGAGTTTTTTTCTGCATGCAACTTACTTACCAAATTCAACAGGACAACTACAACAACATACAGATACAGTATCCTTTGTCTTTTTCTCTGACTGTGACTGCATTTCTTGGATCTCTCTCTGCTTCTAAATTGATCCCTTAACACATCACTTAGTTCACTCCACTATCACATCTGCACCACACATAGTCATTTGTAAGTGCTCCTACGTAATTCGCAAGTCGCAGCACGCCCCAGCCCGTAGAGGACTGGGATGGCCCCAATGATGAAGCATGTCACCAAGGGGCAACCCTGGTGAGTGAGGGGACACCTAGAAAAAGAGCAATTTCTCCTTTTCTATCTACTATACCTTCCAGACCAACCGCATTGAGTGTTGTGAATGGATTTATAGTGACCAGCAAGGCTCTCAGGTATCTGGCAACAGAGACCTTATGTTGAATATAGTTATCAATAATTCCACACACGCCCTGTACTGTCGCATTCTTTCTTCCACAGTTGTCGAAAGTACTACTTACTTTTCACTGACATGCATGCAGTAGTGCATGCATTTTCAAAGATTGATGGATAGGTTTGTACCCAAAGATTTGTTTATGTTCAATTGTTTGTCCATGCTGTGCTTTTTTTACAGGGTGTCTTCTGGTGACCAACATCGATGGACGAAGCGCCGGCTGCAATGGAGGAATGCCGCTAATAAGAGGATTTTTTTTCTGCAGGCAACTTACTTACCAAATTCAACAGGACAACTACAACAACATACAGATACAGTATCCTTTGTCTTTTTCTCTGACTGTGACTGCATTTCTTGGATCTCTCTCTGCTTCTAAATTGATCCCTTAACACATCACTTAGTCCACTCCACTATCACATCTGCACCACACATAGTCATTTGTAAGTGCTCCTACGTAATTCGCAAGTCGCAGCATGCCTCAGCCCGTAGAGGACTGGGATGGCCCCAATGATGAAGCATGTCACCAAGGGGCAACCCTGGTGAGTGAGGGGACACCTAGAAAAAGAGCAATTTCTCCTTTTCTGTCTACTATACCTTCCAGACCAACCCCATTGAGTGTTGTGAATGGATTTATAGTGACCAGCAAGGCTCTCAGGTATCTGGCAACAGAGACCTTATGTTTAATATAGTTATCAATAATTCCACACAAGCCCTGTACTGTCGCATTCTTTCTTCCACAGTTGTCGAAAGTACTACTTACTTTTCACTGACATGCATGCAGTAGTGCATGCACTTTCAAAGATTGATGGATAGGTTTGTACCCAAAGATTTGTTTATGTTCAATTGTTTGTCCATGCTGTGCTTTTTTTACAGGGTGTCTTCTGGTGACCAACATCGATGGACGAAGCGTCGGCTGCAATGGAGGAGTGCCGCTAATAAGAGGATTTTTTTTCTGCAGGCAACTTACTTACCAAATTCAACAGGACAACTACAACAACATACAGATACAATATCCTTTGTCTTTTTCTGTGACTGCATTTCTTGGATCTCTCTCTGCTTCTAAATTGATCCCTTAACACATCACTTAGTCCACTCCACTATCACATCTGCACCACACATAGTCATTTGTAAGTGCTCCTACGTAATTCGCAAGTCGCAGCACGCCCCAGCCCGTAGAGGACTGGGATGGCCCCAATGATGAAGCATGTCACCAAGGGGCAACCCTGGTGAGTGAGGGGACACCTAGAAAAAGGGCAATTTCTCCTTTTCTATCTACTATACCTTCCAGACCAACCCCATTGAGTGTTGTGAATGGATTTATAGTGACCAGCAAGGCTCTCAGGTATCTGGCAACAGAGACCTTATGTTGAATATAGTTATCAATAATTCCACACACGCCCTGTACTGTCGCATTCTTTCTTCCACAGTTGTCGAAAGTACTACTTACTTTTCACTGACATGCATGCAGTAGTGCATGCACTTTCAAAGATTGGTGGATAGGTTTGTACCCAAAGATTTGTTTATGTTCACAATTGTTTGTCCATGCTGTGCTATTTTTTCTTGTCTCCCAAAACCTTTCCCAAAAACCCCCGTACCCATCCATTTTTCAAACCCTAACCTTCTTCCCCCGGGCTGTGTGGTTTTGATTGATGTGTGACTAAATTACAGCAATAAATCCACACACTTGCTGGGGAGGATAAGGTGATAGCAACAGGCTGGTGAAGAAATCCGAGGATATATTCTTACTCTGCTTGACAAAGACCCATGGCTAATGTCAAAGAACTTCAACCGAATTAGTTATACTTTACCATTTGTTAGGCTACAATGTGGCACTGCTCTAGTGTACTTCTGTCACCTGCTATATTCTCTATTGTACTGTTGTATTACTCAGGAGGACAAACCAGATTTCATTTTCTTTTTTTTCATAGGCATGCAACTGTCACTGTGTCACACCACTAGTACCACCGCTATGAGGAAATTTTATCCGCCCAGGATTGCCAACCTTATTCGCTGTTTCCCGTGGAGCCAGCCCTGGGCCTAGCCCTACTTGCAAACAGAAATTACAGGTAAGATAGGCGTTTGGTTGGAGGTAGTATAATGGAGTATTAGGAGAGAAGAGAGATTGGATTGATGGTAGTACTACTAAAGTCCTAGGACTATTCAGGAAAACAAACTTACTGTTAAACCCCCACCCACCAGACTCAAAAGCAGTAAAAAACAGGTATGGTCAGATAAAGTTTCAAAAAGTATATTTTTATAGCCCTAACAAAATAATATCCCGCAAGACCCTCCCTAACCCCAACGATTGTCCTTCAAAAGTCCCCAAAAAACCCAACTCCCAATTCCCACCCCCCAAAAGTCTCTAAAAAAGGGGCAAGGGACACTATGGCAGGGTACTGTTAGATTTAGCAGCCAGGGCATCATGCTCCTTGCGGAGGGTGGCAAGTTCGAAGCGGAGGCCCTCCACCAAGTTCTTATAGTTATGGACCTCCTGCTCCAGGTAGGACAGTCTGAGGGATAAGCGGCGCCGGTGTGCCTTGCAAATCCTGTGAGGGGCAGCTGCTTTCTTTGCTGCTCGGCGGTGGCGTTTGGCTTTGGTAGCCCGGCTCCGTATCGCTGGAGCACTGCGCTGGCTGGCAGCCCGCACGGAGGAGGATGCAGCTGTCCCAGTGGATGTTGTTGTTATACCAGACTGCGTCTCCTCCTCCTCCAGGGCCACCAGCCGCCGATATTCAGGGACAGTGGCATCCAGCCTCTGTTGCTGGGCCATTCGAGCCAGCTCCTTCCTCCTTGATGGAGTCTTGGATTTGGAAGGAGCAACTACATGAAAAAAGAAAGACATAGTCTGTAACCAATGCTCGTTAAGATTAACACAAAATGATTGAGCAGAAAGTTGTCACAGTACAAGTAGCAAATTGAAAGCACAGTACATAACTATTGAGGACAGTATCTATGTAACCTCCGACTTCTTCATCCTTGCTCTAACATTAGTGGGAGTTTAAGGAACAAATTCTACGAGCACTATGGACTTCCATTACAGTCGACTATGACAGTACACCACTCTTATTCTTCTTCTTCTCTCTTGTTTAGGAAAATCGGTACGTTATCTTATGCAAGCCGGCATAATGCCAGCACAGTGAACTTGCACCCGAGAAAAACAGACGCACACCATGGTGAGTGAGACAGACTTGCGTTACTGTACCGGTCCAGTACATGCAGGTGGTGAAGCTCTTACTTTTCTATTACGGGTGGCACTGAGAATACTCTGTTAAAAGGGCTACTGCTTAATTAATTTAGCTTTCACCCTACAGTGCAAATGAGTATTAGAAAAGGAAAATGAAGAAGCTAAATTATCTGATTATCTATCACTTCACATGGGATGTATTTGATGACATATGGGATGACTTTAGGCGCTTTGCTTATTATTGAGTGAACAGTGATACCCCCACACATGAATGACGTACTACTACTAAACTAAAGTTATTAAGAGAGGTAGGGAGTGTCCACCGTAATAACCAGATATGTGCTGTGCTTGCAGTTGCAATACAAACTACTGCTACTATTCATGGTAGTATTTGGACAACGTTACAACTTCTTTTCCTTGCCTTTCCTACACTGGAACGGACGTGCGGGTGCGGTGTTACATGCTCTTCAAAGTAACACTTAGTTCATCCAGTGACCATCTACTCTCTCTAGATACACATATGCTATCTAACAGTCAGATAGTACCATGAATGATCCAGGCATCCATCCATTCAAAGTATATGCACACATACAGTTTCTGTCTCACCCACCCAGGCTGTTCTCCTTCCACCCATCCTTGCTTCATCATTCACCCAGCCATGCACCATACCATATTCTTTCCTTCCCAGCCACCTCGGGGACCAAGCAAACACATATCATTCTTCTTTGCCAGTCATCATTACATTTCTCGTCCTTCCACACTTACTTACACCCTTCTTTCGCTTTTCGTTCATCCCATCCATTAAGTTCACCTCAGATCTGATTGGGATTCTTCTCGCCAAAAATTTCACAGCTAAGTCGAAGTACATTTAGAGGAGGCTACTACCTGGTTTATTTATAATACACCCGTGCAGAAAGCACACTCTGCAGTCTTCAATCTCAATGACTAAGGAATGTATAGCTTACCTCTGCCCGCCACCACCGTGTGAACCCTCACAGGCATGTCCTTGTCCGGCACTTGCACCGCCTCCTCCCCAGAGTTGTCCTCCTCGTCCAATGCCACCACCACCTCCGCGCTGGCCCCGTCTCCAGATGTTCCACCTACAAAGTACATTTAATAATGTTAGCATACACCACTCACTACTATATAATATTTGGTCTAGGAGGAAGAAAGAAATGTGAAAAAAACAGTATTCAATTTAATAATTTATGACTGTGTACTCTAAAGTAAAAATGTCCCTTTTTCCAGGGAAGGCTGTTGTCTTGCTGCACTTTTTGGCACAACTGATGAATGTTTGCTTTTTACTTTTTAACACGCAACACTTTTTCTCCTAACAGACAGAAGCTTGACTTCTAAGAACAGGAGCAGGATCAAGTTCAAACCAGGTGAGAGCTCGGCTAGACCACAAGAAATGTGTCCAACTAATCGTCAGCACTAAGCACTTTTCCATTTTCAGTTACACGTTCACTTTTATGACAAACTTGATTTTAATAAATGTGTTTACTTTTAATGAAGCTTTTAAACTTAAATGGACTCTGTGGTTTTTGGTCCTCCAGACTAGAGTGGATGAGCTAAAGGTTTTGTAATTTTTGCAAGCATGAGTCCGTGCCTCTGCCATCGGTGACTTTGGGAGCTAAATGACTCTGCCACACTATCTAGTCAGTAAGGAGATTGGGGGTTCAACTACAAAGTCTGTTATCACTGAGGTATGTGGAGAGTCTAACAGCACCTATTATAATTGATAAGCTAAGCAATGCATTATTTAGTGTCCATAGTTCTGTTTGTGCAGATTTGTCCCTGCAACAGTAGTAGAATGGATTGTCCTCCTATCCAAACCAAAAGTAAAGTAGTATCTTATTCTTTCTTGGTGGTCGTTCACCTTTTTATTGTTGGCAATGGTCAAAGCATAAACATTTAGAATACTTGAAAAGACATTATGGACAATCCCAGAGGACTGCACTCAGTGCATAGAGCTATTGCTGACTAGAATGGGAGTCCAATGGAAATGCCAAATGTGCAATCTTAGTTAGCTACACAGACAGACTAATAAGAATGATCTAGTAATACCACACAGAGTCATAGTCGAGGCAGGATAAGAATTTAGATCCTGTCTACAAGAAGATCAAAGACGATTTAGAAAAAATCGAATGAGGAAAGCTAGGAAAAAATAAGTACTCTATATTAAAATAAAACTTACTGGGGCCAGCAAAGGAGCCCTCGCCTGCCCGGTCCTGGCCTGCATCGTCAACAGCACCCTCCTCCTCCTCCTCCTGTGTCCTCCTCTTGCCCCTGGGGGAAGCTGATGTACAACATGAAAGAAAAAAAAACAGAAAACATGGATGATATTTCTCAACCAAATCAAACATTTCAAAAGAACTAACAAAATATTTTTGCGAAATAGCAAATAGGGAACGACTCCACGGGATATATTATTGACCAATCTCATGTGGTCGACTACGTTATTACTTTAGTATTGCTTGATTTGTGGACCGTCGAATTGGATACTACCCTATGTAACTCACTAAAGAAAGTACTAAAAAGGTTTGCCTAGGATTGGCAGGCAGCAGTCCGCAGCACGCAAAGTGACAGCCAAAGTCCATCGTGATTGAAGATCAGCGACAACACTAAAGTTTCCTACTACATTAACCAGTCATTAAAATACTCAAACTATTAATCCACCACCACTATTTCTTCTTATCGCCAT
Organism: Lissotriton vulgaris; assembly: GCF_964263255.1. Lineage (NCBI taxonomy): Eukaryota > Metazoa > Chordata > Amphibia > Caudata > Salamandridae > Lissotriton > Lissotriton vulgaris. The sequence continues at coordinate 1,073,072,099 of NC_141696.1, read as the reverse complement.
GTGTACAAAGGAAGGACTGGACTTGAGTCTATAGGGGCTGATTTAGAAGCCCCTTGCGGCTCTTTTGCTCCATTGTTGCGTGACTTTTGTGACGCAGCGACAGCACAAAAGAGGCGCAATGGTGCGGCGTATATTAACAACGTGACGCATATGGGAGATGCATCACGTTGTAAAGCCCTGCGCCAATAGGGGGCGTTCCGGCGCAAGGGATGGCGCTCCTGCGCAGGAACGCATCCTAAAAGTGGCTGAGGGAAATCTACAAGATTTAAATCAGTCACTTTGAGGACAATGATGCGTGACTCAAACCCTGCGCCTGCTTGAAGCAGACGTACGGCTTGACGCAGCATTGGGGAGATAGGGCACCCCAGAGCATTGATGGAGCTGCACCATCGTTGCGACGCAACTCCAGCAATGTGCCGCCTTTACGGCACAGATGCGTAACGCTTTGGTGACGTTTTGGGCCCATGGTGCGCCGCATTGTAAATACGGCGCACCATGGGTGATGGTGGCGTGACGCACAATTACTGGCGCATCCCTGCTACTTTGCAGGGATGCACCGGTAATTAAAAATCAGAACCTTAGTGTGTAGCATTACGCAGTTCTTTAAACTACACTCATACATAATTTCACAGGCCAATGAAATGAACACAAAATCTAAAACAAATAAGCATAGTAGCAACACTACTGAGAAGAAGGAGAGCAGTGTACCTGAAATGCACAGAAGATTTTGAAATATAATTTACCTACAATGTAATGAGCAGCATTATTGCTCTTGGTAAAAAACTAAAATTTGCTATATAATAACACAGCAGGAGAAAACATAGTAGTAAAGAAATAGCTACTACTACTCACCAAGCCCGGGGATCTCAAGGCCAAGGAGGTCAAGCAGATCTCGCTCACGGGTCAGGAGATCCGTCCAGCGGTGGGTGGCCTGGTTGTAGGTGCGCCAGACCCGAGAGTGGTGGTAAATGGCCTGGCACACCTTCTCCCACCGCTTCCGGCGCTCCCGGACCCCGTACCCGGCACTGATCTTGCCGCCTCCCATGATGGTCCTGGGGAGGCGGCACTGAACATAAAAAATGAGTTGGCCCACCTCCTCCGGGGTAAAGATCTCCCTGGGTACGACCTCTTCCCCCCTCAAACGCCCCCACGGGAGCCGGACACGGGGTGCGGGACCCTTCCCCTTCTCGGGATGCTTCCCGGCTCCCTTCACGATGGTCTGGGCGGAAAGGAATAAAGAAAATAGAATAGGGAAAAGAAGAAAAGAAAAGAGCTTAAAAAAGTAGTTTAAAATTAACCAAAAGTACAACACAAAAATATAGGGCTAGAAAAATAGAGGGATAGATAATAAGTAAAATAGATCAAATAAAACTTCAAACAAGCAAAGGATGGCAGAGATTGACAGAGGATACAAAGACCATGCCCAGAACCATAGCAATGAATGAGAAACAAGATGGCCGCGCCCGTTCACGACCGCGCGGGTAAGTTTGCGCGAGATTTTACTTGCGAACACGCGCGAAACTGTACTGGCAAGCCGCAGACTTTGCGAGATTACACTTCGCGCCCGGAAACGGAAATACGTCAGGCAAACAAGATGGCCGCGCCCTTGAACGACCGCGAGGGTAACTTCGCGCCTTGCGCTACGAGCGGCTCGCAAAAACGCGCAAAACCTTGCCAACTAACACGCCGCAAAAAAACCAAATTGCATATTCGCACGAATTTGCGGCTTCCGAATCCGATCTCGCGCGCGTTCGCGCCCCGCGAAATTGCAGAAAAACAAGTTTTTCAAAACTGAAAGCACTCGGCAGGGGCAAGAGTTCAAACTCATCATTAGTAACAATTCCCTGTAGTGCTTCCTGACTGGGGCCCCTCCAGAATTCAGTTGCTAGTTGCAACAATTGTATGACCCTGCTCTGACCCTCACAGCAGGCTCATAGAATAGCTACAAGTAGGCCACAAAGGTCCTGGGGAAAAAAAATGCACTGCAACAGAAAGCAAAATTACAGATAAGGAAGCAGGTGCCAGACTGGAATTTTAAAACAGTGACACATTAATAAACTAACCCCAAATTAATTCATGTCAGTTGAAGCAGGGCTGGTGTGCTTGCTTTTCCCCCCCATAATCTACAGTAACGATGAACCAGAGGGTGGCATTGATGTAACAGAGGGTTGCAGTGGTGAAACAGAGGGTGCTGGGAACCTGTGATGATGAACCAGACATAGAAACAACATAATCGCGACCGTTGCGTGCCGAAATGTAAGTTCGCAATTGCGAACTGGTACGAAACCCTCGCAAACTGGCAGAAATCCTTGCGAACACAAAAAAAACCCGCAAATTCGCAAGAATTCGCGGATTTTGCGGATTGCGAGTACGCAAATCCGCAAAATTCGCGAACGCGAGATTCGCAAAATTTGCCCATGCTTAATTAAGATTTGCATAAATATCCTAATTCTGTGGCTCTTAAATTGAGTTAGCCGATTTATTTCTCCCCCTTAATTGCGATATTAAACACCATATTGTTGAGAAATCTGGCTCTAAATATTTTTGAAATTGACAAATCATACCTAAAGCTTAGGGTGAAAAAAATTATGGGGCATATTATCAAGAACGGCGTTAAAAATATATGCCCTTGAGAATTTCATAGAAGTCCATGTTCACACCTGTACATGGGCTTCTATGGGAATACACAAGGACATATTATCAAGCCCATTATCGCCGCTTCAGCTACAGTTTCCTGCTGCTAAAGGGATATTGTAACGCTGTTTCTTGGTAATATGCCCCCAGTCTGTTGTTATTCTTATTCTTAAGGTATCCCTGGCTTCCAATGTGCTTATGTTATGCAGATTGACAACATGCCACCAGAAGCTGATGTGCATAATAATGTATCTGCCAAAGGATGAAAGCAGAACACACTTTGTGCCCATTGTTATTTTCAAGCTGTTCTGACAGTAAGTAAATATGTAATTACACACATTAATTGAAAGAAAGATACAAGAGTTCCTGGAAATTGAGGGGAAAAAACTGTTGCTGTTATTATTGCTAGTTTAGTATCGCCGTTTAAACTTTGTGTTACAAAAATTAATAGACCTCATTGCCCAGATTTCTGAATACTTGCTGTACTAATAGATGCATTGCACCGGGTTCTGCCAATTCACTAATGATGAGTTAATCAATGATGTGTGACAAGTACATAAAATGGAGAAATCCCTTTGATGAATCTGCCTTAAAGTGGTGCTGCGGGTTAAACCAACCTCTATTATATTGTCCAAAATTTTGCTGCACTAACCTATGAAAACACAGGTACAAGACAATATTTCGATTATTTTAGCATTCCAGTCACAGTACATAAATCATTTTCTGCACTACAGAAATTTGTGAACTTTGCAGTGCACATAGCAGTTTACCTGAACTTCACCTGCACTCTGGATTAGCTTCTCCCTCTTTTCATGCTCAGAATTGCAGCTGATGGCCACACTTTCCCCCCACGGACAAGGTGGAAGTGGAATGCTACAAGAGTGAGTGGAAGGGACAATGAATAGTTGATATCCAGAAGGGTGAAGTGAAGGTGTACAATGCATAGGGACATATTTTCCAATATCTCTCAACGCAGCACAGGAACCAAAGTTGCTGTGCTGTGTGAAAAAGATAGACAGCAGAATAGTACCATTTCTACTAAGATATGGTGTTGTTTTCCGATCTCCTTTCCTGGCATTCTTTAGGCTGGCAGGCACCAATGCACGCACCCTTTCACTATAACGCGAGGGTGTGTGAATAACAATGCTCACCATCTTGCACTACCTTGCAATGGTGTGTTCATTCTATCAGGCATAGGGTTGCTCCTTTGAACGTTTACCCCATTGGCCATGGCAGGACCCTGACTTGCCCTCGCCCATGGGCTGGTGTCAATTATAACGGTGGCACCCACAGTAACCTCCTGCGAACATTTTCTGGACCTGTAGAAGAACAGGAGAAGAATGACCCTACTGTCTGTGATCTGAGAGGAGCCTAGACGCCTGTATCTGCTCTCACTCTTTTACCCAGGACAAACAAGTACACTTCAAGGGTCATAAAGCTGACCTCCTATTCAAGTTACAGAGATACAGGGACACAAAAAGTTAAAATAGGCCTTTTCTGCAACTGCCCAGCTGACTAGTTCCAATTGGACCTGCCCTGTAACTGCTGCTGGCCTCTGCTGGCATAAGTCTTGACCCCCCAAGTACTGTCCCCAAGGTCCTGGACCCTTGGCTGGCTTCAAAGTGTACTCCTCTTACCTTTTCTGGAAGTCTAGGATTTAAAACCTTTTTGCCTTGAAAAACCTTCGGAGGTCTTGGACAATTCTGCTAAGCAGATCCAACGAATGTTCTGTGCAGCTAGGCCATAGAGTGTCTTAGTTCCCACTGAGAGTTTTTCCACAGGACAAAATACTTTTCAGCATCATCTCCTAATAAGGGTATTCATCAATGTGGAGCTTTTTTGACTACAGCCTGCTGCCTTGCCCTGCTGGAAAAATCCAAGCTTTAAAAAAGTAACTAAGTCCAAACAGAGGAATCTTCACTGGGTGAAGTCAGGAAATGTTTCTGACAGATAGGGACTTTTTCTAGGTACAAAATTCAAACTTTTGCTGTGCTGAGATTCCTGCCAAAAGTCAACAGTTTAACCGATACCTCCCCCAAAGGCTAACGGATGATGTGAGCCCTCTTTGACCAAAGCCTACTGCGTTGACACGCTTAGGAATTCTGACTTCCACTTAAGAGAAAGGTTAAACTTCAGATGGGGTTGAACCCTGGTTTCAGTATCTGACCTACACTCCATTGTAGTCAGACTTACCATGTGTTTAGGTACCACTCAAGGCAAACCCGATGACCGTAGTTGATGTTTAATGCTTTTTGGCTCTGTTTTCACATTTAAACTTAAGGAATTCATAACTCCTGCTTCTCTGATTGGATTTTTGTCAATTTGATGCAGTTTATTTTTAACATTCATTCTATAATTCTAAATTGCTTTGAGAATTTTCTTGTGTTGTGTTTTAACTTTATCACTGTTTTGATACTGCATAAATACTTCACACATTGCTTCTAAGTTAGGCCTGCCTGCTCTGGGCCATAACTGGGGTTGCGCTCAGGTTACTTTAGTAACTTTAAGGGCTGTGGTTATTATTTAAGGGGGGTAAACGCTCTCCTCAACTAATACCTCAATTTCTTGGACATTGAACTGAAGTTTTGCCCATTCTTTTCTGGCCATCGGGCAGCAGGAGTGAAGTCCCACCAGAGAAGAGTTCTGCAAGTCACTGAGGGAATCCCCTACTCCTCAAAGTCTGAGCCAGCAGGCTGAGTCCCAGGCAGCTGGTGACACCTCTGGTTATCTCCGGATTTGCTGGGAGAGTGGTCGCCTGTATAGTGAGACTAGGGTTACTGAGCTTGATGCAACCAATGTATTGGTGGTTCCCCAAGGGCCTTCCTACGGGAGCTGACTTGTGATGTACCCCTGGCAGGTCATTTGGGCAGAACAATACCTTGGACAGGCATTTTACCCACTTTTACTAGCCTCAAATGGGTAAGGCTTCAGATGAGCTCTGCATGTCCTGCCCTACATGCACGGCCAATAGAAAGAAGGGAAGGGAATCGCAAGACTGCCCTACAACGTTTTCCTGTCATTGGCACCCCCTTTCAAAGGGTGGGCATTAACATCATTGGTCCTCTGGACCCAAAGACAGCTATGGTCAACAGCTTGCTTAGGGTTGTCTAACCATTGGTAGCTTCAATGTAGCATGGAGAACAAATGAGACTCTGATGTCGGATTGGGGTTTTGGGCACTGAGGTAATTTTTGGTACATCACAATACACCGAGGTCCTGGTTTCCTGCGCATAGTTCTGTGCATGAGTAGAATTCCTTCAACAGGAGTAAAAATACTATTCCCACTCCTGTGAGTGCAACAGTAGGGTGATTGTTGGATAGTGTAGTGGTAACAATGACTATTCCCATGTACCCCAAACCCCATACTCACCCTAAAACTTAAAAAATCCCCATTACTTACCATATAATGCGTTGTACTGGCTTTCGTTGTAGTGACATGTGTTGTAATGGCATGCGTTGTAGTGACATGCTTTCTAATGGCTGCATTGTAATGGCATGAAATTTAAAGGCTGCTGCGTTGTAACAGTTGCATTGTTAGGGTAGTTTGTTGTAATGACTGTGTTGTAATGGATGTTTCCCCCCTATAACAACAGATAGACTGCCGTCAGTTGCTTAGGCAGTTTGCTTCTTTATTCTCTCTTATCCCAGGACTCACTACATGGTGTACCCATGATATTGATCCATCGGGACAACATTTCTGCGTAGAATAAAATGTACAGATTGTCTGATAAGGTGAGAGCCAGTATTAAGGAGGTGATCTACAAGTTGTTTGAATTAGGGGTTGTTGAAACCTCAAGCAACCCTTGGTCCGGACCATTGGTGTTGGTCCCCAGCCTGGCTCTCCAGGTGTCACTCCAGAACGTAGATTCTGTGTGGCCTACCTTGGGATCAATGTGGTCATCAAGAATGATGCAGACCCTATTGCCAGAGCTGATGAGCGCTAGATCGGCTAGGAGGTGCCAAGTTCCTCAACATGTTTGACTTAACATCTAAGGTACTGGTAGATTGCCTTGACAGAGGGGGCCAAAAAGAGGTCTGCATTCAACACACTAGAAGGGCAATTCCAGATGTGGATGATGCCCTTCAGATTGAAGAACGCCCTGACCAGAGGTTGGTCAACCAGGTCCTGGCTGGGCTTGAGAATGTCAATGCCAACTATCTGGACAACATTGCGATTTTCCGTCCTAGCTTAAAACAGCAAATGTGCCACCTCAGAATAGTGCTTCTGGCTCTTCAGAAGAGCAGGTCTGACTTTCAAAGCCAGTAAGTGCCAGATAGTGCATGGTTTAGTGGTCTAATTTGGTCAGCAAGTGAGAGGAGTCAATGTGCAGCCCCTCTGGGCAAAGATTGAAACAAATATGGCTTGGGAATACCCAGGACCCAGGCATAGGTGAAAGCCTTCTTGGGCCTCATTGTCTATTACATGAGATTTGTCAAGGGCATGGCACCATTGTTGCACGCTTGACAGAGCTGGTGTCCAAGAACCAACCATGTCAGGTGATCTGGACAGAGGCATGCCAGAAAATGTGTGACACCCTGAAGGAGGCCATGTGCACAGCACCTGTGACCCAGGCCCATGACTTTTTCCAAGAATAAATTTGCAGACAGATGCCTCAGAGCATGGCATAGGGCCTTTGCTCTCGCAGCTCAACATAGAGAGTCTAGATCAAGCTGAAGCCTTAACCAGTAGGAGGTTGCTTACCAGGGAACAGAGGTGGTATGCAATAAAGAGGGAAGCATTTGTTGTGTTCTTGGCACTCAAAAAGATGAGACCATACATGTTTGGTGCTCACTTCCGGGTTCAGACAGACCACAGACCCCTCGGATGATTAATGCAGATGAGGGGTGAGAATCCCAAACTGTTGAGGTTGTCTATCTCCCATTAGGGAATAAACTTTAGGGTGGAACATTGTCCTGGAAAAGACCACGACAGTGCTGATGGTCTCTCCAGGTTCTTTCGCCTTAGTGAACAGAACTCCCAAGGGGTCTTAAACAACTATATATAAACCTTTGCCAGGCCCAATCCTTCCTTTTTAATACATATAAGCCACCCCTAAGTTAGGCCCCCAAGGGCAGGATGCAATGTATTCAAACAATTGGACATGTACGGTTAAGCTTTACAAGTCCTGTTAGTGAAAAAATGCTTACATTTGTTTTTGACTACTGCAAGGCCTATCACACCCATATGATGACATAGAAGTTGGCTTATTACATTTTGTCAGTGTACTTTCCAAATGGGAAGAAATAAACCCTTCAAATTTGGTGTCTCTGGAGTCACAATTTAAAATACTAATGTGAAGTCGGATTTCAAATTGCAATTATGAAAATGCCACTTTTAGAAAGTTTATTTATGCTAGGCGAAAGGTCAAGGCCTCCAAGTGCACTACACTATACACTCTGCACAAGTATGTCACATAATGCTATAAGTAATCAAGTGTAACAGAGGAACACATGTACAGTGAAACATTTAAACCATTCGGATGCCAGAAAAATGTTGTACAGAAAGTTGCCACAAACAATAATGTAAGTGTCTCAGAAATATCCTTCTTTTATTGAGCAATCTCAGGAGCGTTTCCCTTGGAGAACTTCATTCAGTGATATGAAATGATAGTTGCAAGCTTCTTGTAGATATAAAAGGAGTCCCAATGCATTTCAGGCATGATAATCTGCCCGTCTTCAGGAAAAATCTACAATTAAATAAACATTGTGGGGTCGATTCCGAATCGGGAAACGATTCCGTACGACGATTCGTATTCATAGCTGTTTCCTTGCGAATCGTAGTAATACGTCCAAATCGCGTAGTACGATCCGTTGGCTCGAAATACTTATGAATCATCACGAACCGTATGAAAGTCAAGGGTGAGTCCGTACGACATAGACCCACACAGTAAACCGTACGAATCGTAAACATGCCGTACGACCCGCCAAGTATGATCCTGACTGGGGAATGGGAACGCAATTCATACGGATACGTCGGGTATGTGCAATTCATACGGAGATCTACACCATCACATATGGACGTACCCCTACTTTCAAGGGGAGTACGCAGGGGGTGTACGCACCGTACACGTACAACCTTTGGGGGGTACGGACCGTACCCCTATGCACTGTACACCTATATTCATGGGGGTACTCACGGGGACATACACACCGTACCCCTTTAATCCAGGGGTGTACGCACCGTATCCCGATGCACCGTATCCCTCCAATGATGTGGTGTACACACCGCACACGGGAGTCCGTTCTGTACGCATTTTGAGCCAAAATCTGGTTCTACAGATGTTTTAAGCCTCCGTAGAAAAAGCATCGTACGGAGTGCTGTCGACACGAATCGTACTTGCTGGGTCGGAAAAAGCTGCTTCTAACCATACGGACGTCGCGTACTGTGTGATCCGTATACGATTCGTACGGATCATTGAGTCGTACGGGCTTTGGTAGAAGAGAACTGCATTGGGTACACATCGTACTACATCATACGTACGGGCACGGTTCTCCGTACGATTCGTATGGGAAAATGGCTCCGTACAACGATTTGGACGGGATTTTACTGAATCAGAATCGGCCCCTGTATCTACATTAGTTTACAAGAAACCTGTTACAATGATAGTCTTAGTACAAACATGAAGAGACCACAGGTGCATTAACAGTAAAAAAAATGGGCAACAAATGCCTCTAATACAGGTCTTGGCTGAAAATAGTAAAAGGATGGAAAGAACAGAACTGAAAATCCAACACCAAGAATGCCACAGCGTAGTGAACAGTAAAATGAAACAAACCCAATAGTGCCAAGTAGCACCCCTTGTGTGTATGTCTACGACGAGAGTGAAAACATAAGAACTCAGAACAACAATACCTAGAAGTTCTACCAAGAGTTGAGAGGAAGAGAATGGAACAAAGTATCTCATGTCCGTACTGAAAATGGGAGAAAACCAAAGTCAGACCCCATTGCGCACCAGTAACTCACCACCAATAGGCTTGGAGTCACCTATTCAATGATTGTTCACTTTTAAAAAGTTGGCATTAGTTGCCTTAGCCATTTGGTGCCTGCAGCCTGTCTCTGGTCACATGACTGGGTTGAGCTGGCAGTTGGGCATTTGTATATTCTTCCTAGACAGCCACACACAATGGGAGATTATGTGTGACTGAATGGGCCATCACTGACAGGATAGGAGGGAGTTGCTGGACCCAGCCTCCTTTATACCTGAATAGGTTGTGTCGTGTCTCCAGACAAAGGGCTACGTACCCCCTTTAGGTTGTCTGGAAACAGGGCATGGAGGGCAGGGCATCTGTATACTTCAAAGGCATGCCTCTAGAAGCTTCTCCCCACTTCAAAGGCACAACTGTTTATAAAAGAAATCTCCGACACCACCACTTCAGTATATTTCTGGACATGTGGATACTCTGCTAGGAACATGCATTGCTGTTCTGCTGAAGCACTGACACTCTGTTGGACTGCTATTGTTTTGGACTCCTGCTTTGCTGTGCTGACTAGGAGTGGGTAGTAAATGCAACATAGCCAGTGGAGTTCATAGAGTTCTACAACTCTACACTCCTCACAACTGCTGTATGTGGAGAAGTTTACCGGCACCCATCCTACTCCTCAGAGAGAGATCATCTCCTCAGTACTCACCAGCATAGGAGAAGTCACTGCACCCGGACCCAACACAACAGAAGCCCCCTAGAAGGTAGAGAGACTATGTTCCCATTAGCGGAACAACTCTCAACAACAATGCAAACATCACATGACACTTGCATCACATCCTAATTCTGTGCACCATTGTAGGGAAAAAATACCTGTGAGACGACGTCCCCGCAACCCCAACATGACCACCGCCCTTCCCCGAACCTACCTCCTTCGCTACCACCGGGACTGTATCCCCGGCCTCAAAACGCCGCCATAAGGACCAGACTCGAAACGCCAACCAGAACCCAGAGAATCACGCCCTTCTTTTCCCCACAGGGACCAACCAGAACACCGGGTCTGACGGACTCAAATCTCGCGGACCCCGGAAGCTCCGCCCCTGTGGCAGCGACAGAACAGGATAAAAGAGAGAACCAGGAAGAGAACGCCGTCGGAGATTTGTGGCAGGAACCTCGGACTGGTGGTCGTGAAGGAGAAGAAGCTGGAGACGGAGAGCAGACGGGCGAAGCAGACGTGTGGACCGAAGAGTGGTGGAGTCCACAGGAGGTGGCTGAAGAGCGGCCGTAACTCAACGGAGAGTTACGGCGGACCGCGTGAGTGCCTTAAACCTTCCTATTTTCTGCTCGCTAGGAGTCCCCTGTAAAGTCCCTGTACAATATTCCCCTTCTCTTTAGAATCACGTCCCCTGCACTGTATTATAGTTGTATAGCACCCCACTGCATGCCCAGCCCTTTCCTTCACGTCCCGACCGAACACCCTTTCTTCTTACCGACCCGTGTTCCTACCTCCCGATACCTTCCTTCCCTCACTGTCTCTTTCCGTCCCTTCCACAACACGTCCCGGGTGACGGTGAGCGTTACAGAGTTCCTGAGACTAGGATAGGACTAATGGTCCCTTGTTTTCTCTTTTGCTTCCTGCCCTCCGTGGATCCTCCACGTCACCGGAGCCGCCGTTGGAACACACGAAGACAGCAAGCTGTAACGAAGACCCGGAGTGGATCCCGTACCCTGAAGTCTTCCTTGTTTTCCTTGTGTCCTACTCTGTGACTATCTGCAATAAACAGTCAGTATAGCACACTATATACGGCCTCCTCGCGTGCTTTTCCGGCCCGCTGCACACCCTCCCTCACATCTGATGTCAGAAGTGGGATCTGCCGGAAGCATGGAGGCCGTTGTTAGAAAGATGGCGGAATCTCAGGAACAGTTCGGTAAACTGATGGAGCAGTTCCTAAAGACCGCCGAAGACGACAGGGGCCAGCTTCACGACGTCCTGAACGGTCAAGGGACAGTCCACGAACAAACCATGGAGAAGTTAACAAGGGCCCTGAGTCAACAGAGACCACTAGCCTCCCTTCCTTCTGTGGTACTGCAGAAGTACGTCCCGGGAGAAGACCCGGACTACTTCTTCACTAACTTCGAACGACTTGCCCAAGCAGCTAATTGGCCAGTGGACCGTTGGGGTCAATATCTGGGTCCCCTTCTCACAGGCGACCTGCAAGCAGCCTACCAACAGGCCAACATACAGGGCACCACACCTTATGCGGATATCAAGCGGTGCATATTGGAACGTCTTGGGATTGACGATGACACCTATAGATTAAAGCTACGACAGGCAAAAGAGAGGCCCCAAGAGAATCCAAGGGCCCTCTCGTTTCGGATTAGGGATCTTGCAAACAGATGGCTCCGGCCCGAGACCTCCACAAAGGATAACATTCTTGAGAAGATCTATTTGGAACAGTTCCTGAACTCTTTACATCCGGCCACCCAGCGTTGGGTGAGGCAACATTCCAGACTCACCCTGGAAACGGCCATTGAGATAGCCTCAGCATTTAGTCGAGCACAGGAACTCCAGCGGGGCAAGGAGGAACATCCGCACCGGGCCCCGAACGCCGGACAGTCACGGCCTCTCCGGCCCCTACCAAATCGAAGACCAGAACCTGCCCCCCTGTTTCCTTCACCGGTCATCTTCCGACCAACTAATCCCGGACCCCAGTGCTATGCGTGTGGTGGGTTCTGACACATGGCCCGGATGTGCCCGCAGAAGGAAGAACCGATGGAGGTCGGCCTTGTAAGGAACTATCTGTGCAACCCTCCAGGGACCACACCACCAGCCTTCCACTGTCCGGTGTCTATCGACGGTCAACGACTAATGGCCCTTGCCGACAGCGGCTGTCGTCAGAGAGTCCTGAGGCCTCAAGACCTGGCACATCCAGTCAGTCCTACGGGGATGGTTGCCATACAGTGTGTCCATGGGGACACCAAACAGTACCCCACTACCCAGGTGCGTGTCCAGCATTGGCACAACCCCGGAACCTCCCTCACCATTGGTCTTGTGCCCGCTCTCCCCAAACAAACCATTCTAGGGAGCGACTATCCGGGACTGCCTATGCTTCTCCAGGACACATCGGACTCCCTGACACAGTGGTGGAAGGACGCTCCGTACCAGGGACAGACCCACCCAGTGACGGTTCCTAAACCCCACAAAACCAAAAGCCAGAAGAGAAAAGAGAAGAAAGAGTACGTCAGCGCTTACCCCACATTTACTGAAGATCACCCATGGCAGACCGACAGGGAGTTCAGAGCTGCCCAGCAGGAGGATCCCCTTCTTCAGGAAGCATGGGGAAGAGCCCTCGATCACGAAGACCCCTTGCAAGTAGGTCCCTACTTCTTTAAGAAAAACGGGTTGCTGTACAGAAAAGGGGGGCCACAGCAGAACGCACATCTACTTATCCCAGGTCCCTTCCAGGACAAAGTCCTCTTCCTGGCCCACAGCCACCTTCTGGGGGGTCATTTCGGGGACGAGAAAACTAGTCAAACCGTCCTGGAGAAGTTTTATTGGCCCGGGGTGTATCAAAGGATCAAAACCTATTGTCGTGAATGCATTGTATGCCAGAAAAACAGCCGACATAGACCTCCCAGAGTGCCTTTGCAACCCCTCCCTCTCATAGACATCCCCTTTAGCCGGATAGGGATGGAAATCATAGGACCACTCTTGCCCTCCCGTAGCGGGTGTCGCTATGCCCTGGTCATAGTGGACTATGCCACTCGCTTTCCTGAGGCCATACCCCTGCGCCAACCCACTACCCAAACGATAGCCAAAGCCCTGATCTCCCTGTTTTCCCGGGTAGGGTTTCCCCGGGAAATCCTGACCGATCAGGGCACGCCTTTTGTTTCTGCCTTGATGAAACGAGTATGCGCTGAACTTGGAATAAAACAAATCAGAACTTCTGCCTATCATCCGCAGACGGACGGATTGGTGGAGCGCTACAACGCCACCCTAAAGCAGACCCTAAAAAAACTCTTGGGCCTAGAAGCAAAAAGGTGGGAGGACATGCTACCTTTGGCCCTCTTCGCCATCCGCTGCAAAACCCAGAGTAGCACAGGCTACTCTCCGTATGAGTTACTGTACGGGCGTCCCCCTCGTACCCTGCTAGACATGGCACAGGAGGCCTGGGAGGCCGAGCCGGATCGTACACGTCCGCTCCCCGAATACATCGAATCTGAAAATGCACCTCTCCATGATCCGGGACATAGTTAGACAGAATCTGGGGAATGCTCAAGACAGCCAAAAGAAGCAGTATGACAAGGGCACCCGGTCCCGCGTCTTTGCTGTCAACGACTTGGTACTCCTCATGATGCCCTCGTCTGACCAAAAACTTCTTGGACAGTGGCAAGGGCCTTATACCATCCTCTGACAGGTGACCCCGGTTACCTATGAGGTAGAAATAGACCCTATACGAGGAACCTCCCAGATATACCACGTAAACTTGCTGAAAAAATGGGAAGGACCCGTCCAGTTCTATACGGAAACCCCGACCACCTTCCTTTCTCTTTTGACTCCTGTTTAGATCCAGAACTGACCCCCGTACAAACCCAGGAGTTACGAGAATTCCTGGCACCTCTGAAAGGGGTCTTCTCCTCCTCTCCTGGTCGAACCAACATCACCGAGCATGCAATAGAAACGGTACCAGGAAAAGTAGTCCGCTTGAGGCCCTACAGACTTCCCGAGGCCCGCCGAGCGGTCATACGACAGGAGATAGCGGACATGCAGAAGATGGGAATCATAGAGCCCTCAGTTAGCGACTGGAATTCTCCTATCGTCCTTGTGCCAAAACCAGATGTGTCAGTCCGTTTTTGCATAGACTTTAGGGAGGTCAACAAGGTCTCTACCTTCGACAGCTACCCCTTGCCCCGGGTGGATGAAATGATTGAGAGGATAGGAAAGGCAAAGTACATATCGACCCTGGATCTATGCAAAGGGTATTGGCAAATACCTCTCAGGGAACAAGACAAAAAGAAGACCGCCTTTTCCACCCCTGAGGGGTTGTACCAGTTTTTAGTCATGCCCTTTGGTCTACATGGCGCCCCAGCCACATTTCAGCGTGCTATGAACCACGTCTTGATACCCCACTCACAGTACGCCGGCGCCTATTTAGATTATATCATCATCTTCAGCGACAGCTGGCCCCAACACTTGAAGCATCTTTTTGACGTTGTCTCCTCCCCAGGATCCTTTGGGTTCGCCATTAACCCCGCCAAAACAACCCTGGCGGCGAAGACAGTTAAATACCTGGGGTACCTTCTGGGAGATGGCTTGATAAGACCCCAAGAAAGCAAAACTGTTGCTATTCGATCCCTTCCCTTCCCCCAAACAAAAAAAGACCTTCGAGCCTTCCTAGGGCTTCTCGGGTATTATCGACGGTTTGTGCCGAACTTTTCCCAGAGAGCAGCAGCCCTGACGGATCTGCTAAAAAAATCAAACCGATCCGAAGAGAAGCTACGGAACCCCTCTCCCGAAGCGTGGCAGGCCTTCACGGACTTAAAGGAAGCCTTGACCTCGAGTCCTGTCTTGGTCCCCCCCCGACTACTCCCTACCCTTTATCCTACAAACGGATGCCTCCGATCATGGGTTAGGGGCGGTGCTGTCCCAGAAAGATCCCCTGGGTAATGAAAGGCCTATCCTTTATGTAAGCCGCAAGCTGTTTCCACGTGAAAAACATTACGCCGTGGTGGAAAAGGAAGCCCTAGCCATCAAATAGGTGGTGGACCATCTCCGATATTATCTGGAGGGCAGAGACTTTGTCCTCTACACTGATCACGCCCCTTTGGAGTGGATGGCCCGGAACAAAGGTCAGAACGACCGGGTCCTCCGATGGTTTCTCTCCCTACAGCCCTTCCACTTCAAAACCAAACATAGGAAGGGATCCGATCAGGGCAACGCGGATTTCCTTTCGAGATACCCTTCATCTCCTTCCCCTACAAGAAGGACAGCTAGGGAAAGGGGATGTGAGACGACGTCCCGGCAACCCCAACATGACCACCGCCCTTCCCCGAACCTACCTCCTTCGCTACCACCGGGACTGTATCCCCGGCCTCAAAACGCCGCCATAAGGACCAGACTCGAAATGCCAACCAGAACCCAGAGAATCACGCCCTTCTTTTCCCCACAGGGACCAACCAGAACACCGGGTCTGACTGACTCAAATCTCGCGGCCCCCGGAAGCTCCGCCCCTGTGGCAGCGACAGAACAGGATAAAAGAGAGAACCAGGAAGAGAACGCCGTCGGAGATTTGTGGCAGGAACCTCGGACTGGTGGTCGTGAAGGAGAAGAAGCTGGAGACGGAGAGCAGACGGGCGAAGCAGACGTGTGGACCGAAGAGTGGTGGAGTCCACAGGAGGTGGCTACGGAGAGTTACGGTGGACCGCGTGAGTGCCTTAAACCTTCCTATTTTCTGCTCGCTAGGAGTCCCCTGTAAAGTCCCTGTACAATATTCCCCTTCTCTTTAGAATCACGTCCCCTGCACTGTATTATAGTTGTATAGCACCCCACTGCATGCCTAGCCCTTTCCTTCACGTCCCGACCGAACACCCTTTCTTCTTACCGACCCGTGATCCTACCTCCCGATACCTTCCTTCCCTCACTGTCTCTTTCCGTCCCTTCCACAACACGTCCCAGGTGACGGTGAGAGTTACAGAGTTCCTGAGACTAGGATAGGACTAACGGTCCCTTGTTTTCTCTTTTGCTTCCTGCCCTCCGTGGATCCTCCACGTCACTGGAGTCGCCGTTGGAACACACGAAGACAGCGAGCTGTAACGAAGACCCGGAGTGGATCCCATACCCTGAAGTCTTCCTTGTTTTCCTTGTGTCCTACTCTGTGACTATCCGCAATAAACAGTCAGTATAGCACACTATATACGGCCTCCACGCCTGCTTTTCCGGCCCGCTGCACACCCTCCCTCACATCACCTCAATAGCATATTGGTGACAGGGCTTGAAGGGGCCACACAGGATTGGAAACTTTTTGCCAAGGATTTACGGCAGCCACAATAAGATGTTACAACCAGGTTCCACAGACACAGGGTGCCGCGTTCACATCCACTTCCTTCTAAGATTCAGCTGAGGTGTGGACAATCTCTTTCCAGACCTGCAATAGCATCAAAAGCAATTGCTTCCCAGTCCTTGAGAAAATGAGTCTTCCTTGCCTGCTCACACCCACCTGCCATTAGCTGATAAATTCTACGGGGTCAAGGTGTGAGTGCCTTCATCACTTCAACTGTGCCTTTTTACCCTCTGTGCATTCTCGCCCCCCCCCCCCCCCCGGAGCTGGCCTCTCTTGGGACACCTGTCCATGCTCCCCTACCCCATTCCTGAAGTGCTGAACAGCATGGGCCACAACCACTACAGCAGGTCCGGTCAGCCCGTACAGTGCGCTGGTGCTAAAGTAATTCCGAACATGTCACCATGGTTTAAATTGCCTGAAACAATTTCAAGTTGTAGAAAACATCAGCAGTTATGATTCAACTGTCTTCCTTTTTCTTTTCTTTTTGTCTTCATGTTTCTAAATCCTCCCTCACTCTTTGTGAATAAATATTTTTCATATCCTGTGACATAACCACGCATAGTTTGGGGACAGGCTGCCCACAGCCTAGAAATACTTCATAACTGTGTCTACCTATACATAGCATCTGCTCTGCTTGGTACTGGCCCAGAACGTTTGTGATGCATTGCATTATCTGGAGTAACTTACTTACTGCACCAATTTGCCATAAAGGGTATGCTGATTGCTAACTAGGGGTGTGCAGAACTCTGCGTAATCTTGCAGAGTTCCTATGTTCTTCCCACCCCTATTGATGGCAGGCTGCCCTCTTGCCTGGATGAGAAGGACTGGACCTGCATCTCTTGAACCCAGAACCCAGTGTGACCCCAAGGCCTAGTTGGCTGGTCTCCTGATCTGAAGCCTTAGGATTCCAAAAACCATGCACCTGGAGTCTACCATCTGTGAGTCTACTCTGCCAAGTGGTGCTACCCCAGTCCTGGAATCTTGGAAGTATATTTAATATGCTTACCAGTGAAACTGACTCATCTTCTGGATGAACAGTGCATCCTTAAGCAGAACTGATAGATCTCCTCAGCTGAGCAGTGAATCCTCGAGCAGACCAAATGCATTTCGGCTGCTGCATAGGATGGACCTGTCACAGAGGGCCTACATATTCCTCATAGTCCTCAAAACTGACATATTGCCAATTCCGCAGTATATCCTCTGCCCAGGTCTACGCATCTCTCATCAACAGCAACCTCGACAATGACGCTGGACTCCGCTTCGCAGCCTCACAGCTCCTTATCCTTGGAACTGATGCAGCACCAGCTATGCAAGGCATTCCTGATTCTGGACATCACATAGCAAGGCCCATCAATGGAATCCTTAATGAAGCAACACACACCTAAGCTTTGCTGCATCTCGGAGACAATGCATCTCTTCAGCTGCGAGGCACTTCTTCAACCTGATCCAGGCAGCGTTCCGCAACCAGGATTTGACATACTTTGTTCAGTGGGCCTAACTAGGCTTCTGGAGCCAGCCGATGCTCTTTCATAGTCAACCTGAACTTGTAACTTTGTCCTAGTCTGGTACAACCAAATTTTCCTTGTTGACGCTTTGTACATTTTGGCACTATTTTGACCTTAAACTTAACATTTGAAATTGAGCTAAAGAATGGTGATGGATTAAACCCAGATCAGTTGACTGGGTGTGAGTGTTTCATTTGCTCAAACGCTCTGTCCATCATCCCCTTTTGTATCGCTTTGCACCGACGCATGGCAGCAGTTTGTGCGCCAGCACTGGGAAAGGCAAAGAGATGCTACATGTTGCTCTAGGATCAGTGACTAAATATCGAGGGACAGAATATTGACTGTTCAGAATATCGATGCCAAAATATCGAGGGACAGATTATCGAGTTCCTATCTACAAACAGGTAAGTACTAAAACATTGAGTAAAAAATATCAATGTTTAAAATATAGTTAACTAAAATATCGACTTTTTAAATGTATTAAAAATAATAAACAAGTAATTAAATAATAAACAAAATAAATAAACATAGTTATAATAATGTAAAAAAGCTTGAAATGTAAAAGTAATAAATGTAATGTAAAAAAATAAACATAATTTTTAAACATATATATTTACTAAATATTATTATAAAATATTTATTCATCTTAATTATAAAAGATGTAAAGGAGTATTAAAATATGTTTTTTGTATATATATATATATATATATATATATATATATATATATATATTCACTGAAAAAACCATAGGTTATAGACCGTATATAGTTAGGGATTAGCATTTACAAAACCTTATTTTACTCGCACAAAACCATTGAAATTCCCATATATAGTTAGTTGCACTAACTATATATCGCGCACCCGCAATCCACTGCTGATGATGTCACATATTACATCATTCATGACATGGTCAGTGACATCACTGATGACATCACTGATGACATCTCAAATGACATCACTGATGACATCACGCGATATATAGTTAGTGCAACTAACTATATATGGGAATTTCAATGGTTTTGTGCGAGTAAAATAAGGTTTTGTAAATGCTAATCCCTAACTATATATGGTCTATAACCTATGGTTTTTTCAGTGAATTTTCAAGGTTTTGTAAATGCTAATTCCCAACTATATATGGTCTATAACCTATGGTTTTTTCAGTGAATTTCATTGTTTTTTTAAAAGCTAATATCTGTAGTTGTAAAATGTATTCTTCTTTAAATCCAAAAATATATTTTATATGTTTAATAATAAATTTTTTTTAAATATTTTTTTTCTTCGCTCCCGGTTCGCGAACCGGGAAGCTTCCCGTTAGCTCATCTTGATGCCGCGACTTAGTCCGCGAACCGGTAAACGTTCCGTTTGCGCAACTGCCGCGTTAGAAATCAACATTGTGACGCGTCGCGGAAGCGCGACGTATCTCGTTGTCGCGTAATGCGTCTTATGACGCGCCGCGTTAGCGCTCCCGGGAGTGCTCCAGACCGCGAACCGGAAGCGATCCGGGGCGCGGCGCGCACCGCGTAACGTGAGCGGAACAGGTCATGTGACTTGTTTATAAAACTTTTCATTGGTTCATTTCACTTTTGGTTTCCAAACTAGGCCATATGACCTAAAAATAACACTTTTCATTGGTTTAGAACTTTTGCTTTTCCCAAATGATGAAAACCCCTCCTTCTTTCCTCACTCTGACTTTCATCTTGGTGAGAGAAAGACCCTTTTTCATAGTTGAGCAATGGCTTCAGTAGTTGCTTCAGCTGGTGCACCCCCACCACCACCTTCACCTCCTCATGGGAAGAGAGGACCACCACCCCAGTTCATCACCAACACAGTGGAGGAAGAGGATGAACTAGAGGAAGAGGAGACAGAAGGACCACAGTTCTTACAAGAGGTGCCCCGTGTTTCCCATCGGAAAACCAGTTTCATTTGGCAGTTTTTTCACTCCCTCGAGGGCAAAAGAAAGTAAATGCTAAGTATGTCACCTGCCTCCTTTGTAAAGACAGGTTATCATGAGGCACTGATAAAAAGTATAGCTTTGGGAACTATACCATGCATCGGCATATGAGCAGGTGGCATCCATTGAACTACAGCCGTAAAGAGTTGCGTGACCTGCAGGATAATCCAACAACAACTCCTGTGGCCAGGTCAACTTCGCAAATATCGTTGACAGGAGCAGAGGCACGGGAAACCATTCCAAACATTCAGCAGAACTTTTTACATATGAAATTAACCTGTTTGTATTGCGGTGCATTGCTTTCATGTGGTAACATGAGCATATCGTTAATGAACGTTGCTTATGAAAATCATAATTGCCCTAACCGCCACAGACAGTAATTTTTTTTTTTGCTCCTGTTGAGCCCTTTTCAATGCCTGTTTTTTGTTATTTCCCCTCCATCAAAAACAAAAAAAAAACATAAAACTGTTCAAAAAATACAAAAAAAACCAAAAAATGTTCAGAAAAATAAAAAAAACAACAAAAACATTAAAGAAAAGTTCTTTTCAGAACTACCTCCCCTTTCAAATAAAATTGCTAGAATGTTTAGTACTCTGGCAAGCTCTATTTCTTTTGGTTCGCTTCCCCGTTCGCTGCCCGGTTCGCGAACTAGGAGCGAACCAAAACATTTGTTTTTTTAAAAAAGAAGAGTAAGTATAAGGGAAGTAAACAGAGAGTAATGTTAAAAGAAAGACAGCTATAGGGAGTAAACCAGAGATACTGTTTAATAGATCTATTTCCTGAAGAAAAGATGGAAGAGGGTATAATTGCGAAAAACAAAATGGATAAGGAAGTGAAAGAAAAAAAAGAGAGTAGAACAATAACAAAGAAGAGTTTCTTGGAGAATGTGAGTGAATGTTCAAAATAATATTAAAACATGTTGAATAACAGAGAGAAAAAATAGAAAACAGAAAAGAAAAAATTAACAGAATAAGATTAATTGAAACAGCAAAGAAATGTAAATAACATAGAGCCATATCATCAACATAGGCAATAAAAGTTTTGCAGCTTTTATCAGCAGAAATATGTCGCCAAAGCATTCTAATTAGCTTGATACATATGGCCCCAAGTGAGGCCTGTCTTGCAACATGGTGCATCTTTTTCATCACCGCTGCATCGGTTTCATGTGGCACGGTTTTAAAACAGCATGACACATTTGCCTAGATGCATCAATTTGTAATTTTGACGCCTCATAACAAATCTTTTGCACCGCCACTGCGTCACAAAACTGACGCACAGTGGCGCAAAAGAGGCATACATATATCATAAATCTGTCCCTAACATTTTAAATAATTAATTCAGGATGACGATAAGGTGTGGTCTCTCCAGAGGTTTGTTTAAGGTGAGGCCTACTCAGGGTTGCAGATCAATTTTACGCTTGTGGAAGAATACAGAGGAGATAATACATGGGAAGGCCTACCAAGGAAGTAAGTCATGTCCACTTATTACATCATTCATGACATGGTCAGTGACATCATCAGCAGTGGATTGCGGGTAGAAAGAGTAGAAAACATTTACCTTATAATTCTTGTTAACTTTTTCAATTCTTTTTTCATACTTTCAATCTGTGAAAGAGAGAACAAACATTTCAAAAATATTAAAACATGTATTTAAAAATTAGAAAAGACAAGGGAAAAGGTTCAAGAACAAACAGTTTTTCAACAACTTTGACATTTACAGAAGCCTCTGCTTCTCTACGTCCCCTACACAATCCTAAAGATATATATATTAAACAAACAGTATCTTGATGCTGATGAAGTGAGGCCTATTTTGGAACATGGTGCATCTTTTGCACTGCTGATGTCTCACAATAGTGATGCAATAGCAGCGCAAAAGAGATGTAAAGCCATCATAAAATTGTGTCTAACATTTTAAATGATTGTTTCAGGATGCAAATAAGATGTGTCTTTTCAAGAGGTTTCTTTGAGGTGAGGCCTATTCAGTTTTCAAAAAAAACAGTACCCAGAAGTGCAGCACTGTAAGCATTAACTTTGACACTTACAGAAGCCTCAGTTTCTCCATATCTACCTCACATTTCTAAATGTATATCATAAGTACAAAAAGTAGAACATTAATTATACATGTTAAATGGTTTATTTTTGCTGTTCTCAGAACGTATCAAATTTCACTTAAATCAGTGACTTGAAGGTATTCATCATGTAACAGCGGGGAAAAAAAAACACAATCAAAATGATTGTGTTTAAAAAACCCATACAACATAAGAAATCTGAATTAAAAACTCCTTAAAATTAACTTACTTTCCATAACGTCGAAGGATGTCCTATGAACAGCGTACACTCTGTTGTGCTATAAATATTTTCAGCCCGCCACTTTCTGAAAGAAAACCTCCATCGTTTTGAAAAATATGTTACATACAATAAAAGACTTCTCACATTCTACCACATGTTTCCACTTGGCCAAATCATGTTGCAGCGATTTACAACTCTTGTAATTCTTGTAATCAAATCCCGTCATTTTCTAATTTCGCAACTTTCAAAAAGAAAACATTTAAGATTACTTTCACAATCCTGGACTACTAATATCTTACCCTTCTTGCTCACTCATGTTCTACTTTTCCTATGACACTCATACTGCTTACTATGAAGCAGACTTACTTGCATCAGGTTTATATAGTTGGATTTTTAAAATGACATTATAATTAAAAGTTTTGGACCAATATTCTAGACAGCATTGCAGACTTACATTCCCTCTACTTCATGAACCTTTTGCAATTCCTCAGAGGAAATCCCGAGATTCTTTCCTTAAAATTTTGGTTTTAAAAACACCAGGTAAGAATTTTTAAGGTCAAACAGCAATTTTTTTTTGAAAGTTACAACAGAATCGTTGCAGAATGACCAGCCGTTTCTAGACTTTAAATAAGCTGTGTAATGTCCTGATGTTGTTGAAGGACCATCGTGATAGATAATTGCTACAGTTACAAAAGTCCTTCCTGATATTGACAGCTGAGAAGCAACAACATTTTTTATTAAAGTTGACAATTTTGATCCATCAGGCCTACATCGTTGGATCATTAAAATGACATACTGGCCATATCTTCGTATAAATAATGTTGACATCATTTCAGATTTACATTGGCTACACTCCATGTTGTGATCAGCTGCATTTACTAGCTTATTAAAGGAGACTGATTTACTGTCTGGCAAAGTTAAATATATAAATCTTTCTGAGTCTACACTAGTAGTACTTGATACCATACAGTTCTCGCAGTCATGCTGCCATTGATAAGAAAGCCCAAACAGGTGATCTACATCTACACCCTCATCTTGCAATACATCAAGCATATACATTAAAAACTCCTGACAATCCTGCTGATTATTTTCAGAGAAATCTGTTTGACCTGAACATTCATCTAACAGATAACGAACTTCAGACACACTTTCTACTTTTGTTCGATCAGTGCTACATTTCTCTAACACAGAATTCAACAAACAGCATAAACTTTGTTCCGAATTGAACACAATCTGTTCTTTTAAAGTCTCTAGTGAAAAGAGAACATTAACCACTACATTTGCATAGCAGTTCACACCAGAACTGTTTTCAAATTGAAAACCGACAACATCTTCAACAGAATCCGTTTTCTTTCTGCTTACAATTTTCAGTTCATCGACTTTTCGGCTTTTTGCTACAACCTCCCTACTATTAGTGATATTTCTTCGTTTACGGCCTACCACACGTTTCTCAAACAAAGGATATTGAGGCAAATGTGGCGCATACTCTCTTCTTAACCTATTGTATTCCTTAACACAATCTACATCCGCACAAATGTTTGTGACATCACAATCAATCAAGTACAATCCCGATAAAGTTCTAACTCGTGACAATGCCACATATGCCATACCCTCTTTGAACACAGAACTACCAATATTCACCAATGCACTATCTACACTTAAACCTTGCGATTTATGGATTGTCACCGCATATGCCAAGCAAACAGGAAACCGTTTACGGCGAACATATAAGTCTTTAACAAGCAAAAACCTAGCAGAACAACGACCAATTAGCTGTACTTCCTCAATGCCATCAAATTTAATTTTTAAAAATTCAATACCATCTCTACTTCTGTATTTCTCAAAATCAACAACATTACCCATTGATCCATTTACCAGACCTCTTTCAACATGTAAATTCCTTCTCAAAATGATTCGGCAATTTAAACACACATTCAAAGTCTTTTCAAAACCCGCTGTTTTAGATATAGTCTTCTCTAATGAATCCAATTTTGATTTCAAATTCTCAGACAAAATAATTGTTGATCCCATATGCTCTATTCTGTCAATAGCTTCAAGTTTCACAATCTCTTGCTTTTCTAAATTCAACATTTTGTTGTTGAAGTTGGAATCAAACATATTCCGGATTTCTTCTCAGTAATTTTCTGAAAAATATTCTCAGGCACAACGTCTTGTTCTGGATATAAATTTGACAGTAATCGTGCATTTAAAGCTTCTTTCCCATGCTCAGTCACTTTTCCAATTCTAATATCTTGTAGAATATTCTTGTATTCTTCATCCTTTGCCTGACGCATATTTTCATGCAGTTCAGCATAATTGAAGTTTAACCATATATTGAAGTTGCCAATGCTCCCTAGGCACTTCCTGGTATCTTCATGCGTGAGTATTTTGAACACAGGTTGTCCTTTTACTGGTGTCAGCTACAGAAGATCTCCGAAAACAATGATGTGTTTGCCACCAAATAACACATCATACTCAGTTTTAAGAACTTCTTGCATTCTCAAATGCACAAAGGCAAGCATGACATTGGAAACCATGCTTACTTCGTCAATGATAAGAAGTTTCATTTTCCTCAAGACTCTTGAAACTTCACAACAAGCATCCCCAGATAACTTGTGGTATTGTAATTTGTTGTCATGCTCCACTGGCAGCATCAGTAGACGATGCAAAGTAATACCTTTAATGTTATCTGCTGGCAGTCCAGTAGGAGCGGTAACAACACAAGACAGCGATGACTCAGTCCTTTCCTGCAAATAACAAGAAATTGCTTTAATAAGGAAACTTTTTCCAGTTCCCGCTTCTCCACTCACGTACAGTCGGACAGGCTTCAACGACGTACATGAGCACTCTTTCTTCTCATGACTTAATCCATGATCAATTTGCTTGGTAACTTCATCATATATTTTCCTCTGCTCAACGTTGAGTTGTTTTTCCAAGTCTTCTAAGTTAACCGCATCCTCCTGAGCATGTGCCATGGCTCCTTCCACTTCATTCATAGCAGTGGCAGCTTCATTTTCGATAATAGGTCCTCCTAGTGGATCCTGACTCAATGAAACAGAACTCTGACTGTCCTGAGAACTGTCTCTGGCAATCTCGGCTGCAATCGTTGCTTCCTGCTCAATTTCCAAAGTCAACATTTCTTGATATTTGGGAAAAGCAGGACATTCTATGGTCTCCTTAGCAGCAGTGAAAGAGTCTTCGTAACAGAGGAAATCTCCAAGCAGTTCCTCTTCTGCACGCCAAGGCTTGAAAAGTTGCAAAAGTGCTAAGTAGAAAAACTCCTTTTTTTCTGGAGATTCGCCACTCAACTTTCGATGGTTTACTAATTGGCATTTTCTTTGCTTGACCAGACATCCCTCACTTCCAATTACAGCATACACTCCTTTCTCAATATCTTCTTTGATGTTCCTCTTGAATATATAATTTTGTAGAACCTCATATAGACAAACATTCTCAAGGTGACTGCTTCGATTTGGATAATATGTATCCAGCATGTTGGTCTTCAATATGTCGGTACTGTTTGGTTCCATTTCCGCCAAATACTCAATTTCCCGGACAGCGTTTAGAACTCGATTTCGCGTTGCAGCAAGACCAAGACTCGCCCAAACGATACTCCTGGATTTGGCATAGAGACTTGCTGAAGACAACCGGTCAGAACATTCGTAAGCTCCGATTTCTCGATGCGACAACATCTTCAGACTGAAACTGTACAACTTCTTGCTGAGGCTCTTTTCATGGGAAATGTCCTCCCACATATCCTTCAATTCTGTCTTTTCTTTTTTGGTAATGTAAGATGTCACATACCGAGCCACAGCCATACAGTTGTCAGCCACAAACTGTATATCCATGTTAGCATTCCACATGGACAAAATCACTGGGTTGTAGTCGTTGATGTACTTGGACTCTTCGTTCCTTTTCAAATAGTATGTATTTTTGGGTGATTTCCTCGTCACATTATGTCGCAGAGAAGACATCAAACTGTTCACTCTTCCTTTAGAAATCACCGGTCGTGGAAAGTTGAAACGACATTTGGTGAAGAACTTTTCCTTGTTTCTGAATTTACGACAACAGTACTTTCCACAACGATGGCTTTGGAAACGTAGAACTTGTTCTCTTAGGCTTTTCTTCTCCGTTGCGTTTGGAACAGCAAACGTAGAATACTGTTCTATGAAATTCATCACTAAGTCATCCGGATCTGTTCCAAATTTAGGTGCATCCTTGATCCACAGCAACATATGTATATGAGAAGCACCTCTTGCTTGGTACTCCGTTCTCCAGAAGAAATCCAACACCTTTCCAAGAGGTGGATTCTTCTTATTTGTGATGAAAGACATCATAGCTTCAAATCTATGATTGAAGTACCTGCATACATTCACTGGATCCAAAGAACACAATTCTCCAGGTGTCTTGAATTCAATGTTTTCAATATTTCCATTTGCCTCTCGTAGAAATTCAAGTAAGTCTTCCCAGCCATACTCGGCACAGCTCAGAGTGAGGAACCATGTTGGAGTTCCTAAGTTCCTCAGCATACATTTTAAATCACCATGACGGCGGTACCAGTACTCATTAGTACCACGCTGACACGCCATGAGATTAATTAGGTGAGAATCCAAAATACTGTCTTGGACATTGACTTTATGCATAAAGTCACTTGCCGAGATGTTTCGCATCTGTATACCACTTTTTAAGATGTGGTTCACTGCATATGACAGTCCAGACAGATCGCTTTCAAACAGGAGATGAAACAAATAGGGAATGCATTGACGAAACCTAGGATCTTCTGCATACAATCGTAAAGTCCGGTATTCAGACGCAGGAATTTGATGAGGTCGCTCATCATATCTTTCTCCTTGACCTGTTGGAAATAGCTGTGGGAAACACCGAGCTTCCAAACTTTCCTCCCAAACACTAATGGGACTCCCTTTGGCTTGTTTCATTTGAAACAACTCAATTGCATTCCCCATGACTTCCTTGGAATGCAAAGGATGAACACTATAATGTTCATATATTTCTTCACTTTTAGAGGCCTCTACTTTCTCAATTTGACCAGCACACAAATCGCTATCCTCTTCATCACTTACTTTCTCTTCTGCAACATATACATTCTTATAGTACTTATTATTTTTCTTCAAATACAATGTTGCCTTTTTGACTTTCCTAACATCCACTAAATCTTGCCATATTTTCTTATTCTTTGTCGGAACCCCATTAACCAAGATACCCAGAGGTTCCTCTTCCACTTTTTCTACTCCAATTGTGTTAATGTTTTTGTTCAAATCTAGAGGCAAATAAACAACTCTTCCCTTTAATCCTCTCTGTAAATTTGATGGAGGCAACTTCCTTGTCTTTGGCTCCATTCTTACAATAGCCTGAAAGGGATGGATACTTTGAATCAAAATAGATTCATAAGTATTTAAATCCTTCAATTCAGAAGGAATCTCAACCAATTCCAGATTATTATGAACCGCCCTAGCAGGCATCTGGTTTTGGTTTAATTTGTTACAACAATAAGTACACACACGTTGATCCGATCCCAAATCAAAATAATTTTCTACCATCAAGTATGTGGCAAAATCCTTCCATTCACTATTATTTTCCTTTTCACTTTTTGCATATAAATCCACTAACTTAATCTGATTCTTGTAATAAGTGCGTCGACAACACACACAAGTGAAATTAGGCCTCTCACTTGATTTCATCTGAAACGTGGCAATTTCCTTCTGAAATTTATCTGTACTGGAAACCTGTACATTATCTTCAACATTACCCTCTACTTCTGGGTCAATTTGAACATTCTCATCTTTACTTCCAAAGTAACAAAACTCAATTTCTTCACAAATATTCTTGACATCTTTTTCAGAACCATGCAAAAGAGCAGCACATAATTGTTTAAGCATAATTGCTGGACTCTTAGCATGATACAACATTCTCACTATTTTCCTCACTTTATTATGATGCACTGCTAGCATCCTGAAATGATGAAAAACACTCTGCGATACTCTCCTGGAAAGACAAGCCAGTGAATGACCACGCAAACCTGTCATTTGTCTCACTCTGCAAGGATCCAATTCTTGCAACAACTTCATTTTCTGCTTCAAACTTTTCTTATTAAATGTCCGTACAAAATCACAAAGCAAATTGATGGAATCCTGTCGCACACTGCAAATAGAACTACACTTCCAAATGTACACAGGACCTTTAGGACGTCTTTCTAAAACCTCATTACCTAACACCTTGTCTGTCTCTGTTGTCACAAGTTTTTCTTTTTCAACTGGACAACCATCCTTCACTTCATAAGCTCGACCACTGGTGTCAACTGCAAACACCAAATCATTATCCTGAAAATAACTCTCCTCATTAAAAAATGCCTCACAACTTGAACTATGCATCCATTCTCCGGAAAAAACTTCACAAAAGTTACTACGATTAACTACTCTCTTCCATCTACTATTTGATTTGAAATCAGAAATTACCTTGTTTAGTGTCCTAATTCTATTGATTACCAAAATAAACAACTTTCGCTTAATTTCGAAAGCATGATCAATAATTTTCTCTACATTTTTCTTCTTCTTATAAAATGCCACTTTTTGTTGGCCTTTCTTAATATTTTTTAATAAATTAACTATTATCCTGTTGCGGAACATTCGTTTTCGAATGTCCCTAAACTGTTGTTTCCTTCTACTATCATGCACAGAGTTATCTCTTGCTCTACCAGTAACATTTTTGATTGGTCTTTCCTTTCCATTTAAATTGCTTCTCTTTTTCTGGACTGAAACATTTTTTGTTGAAATACTTTTTTTACTACAAATATTTCTTATGAATGATTTCGTGCTCTTACCCGGAGCTTTCTTGGTGATTTCACAAGTTTCTGGGGGAGAGGACTGCTGCAATAATAGATGATCCTGCTGTCTTTGACGTTTTCTAGCCTTTCTAATTCGATTCTTAGTTGGCATTTTTCAAATTTTGAAATGATCTGCAGTTGAATCTGTGGAAAAATATAATAAAAAATTGTATTAACCACTATTACCAAACAGTAAATGAATAACAGTCATCAAAAACGTAACACCCTACTTAATATTTAACATAGCAAATCTTTTGCACCACCACTGCGTCACAAAAGTGACGCACAGTGGTACAAAACAGGCATACACCTATCATAAATCTCTCCCTAACATTTTAAATGATTGATTCAGGATGACGATAAGGTCTGGCCTATCTAGAGGTTTGTTTGGGCCCAGATCTTTGGACTGGGGTGAATGTGTGTCATTGATCCACATTCGGTCCATCACCTGTTTTGTTTGTTTGAGGTGAAGCCAACACACGGTTGCAGATGAGATTTTCGCTTGTTGAAGAAAACAAAGGAGATAATACATGTGAAGGCCTACCAATGAAGTAAGTCATGTCCACTTCACTCTTGAACAAAGGGCAGACCTCTTTTGAATCTGTGGTCAGGCCTAAACTTCATCTGCACAATGTCATTCATAAACTTAGGAAACACTAGTGATGTAATTGAAAAATGTGGAGTTTCTTTTCCTCATTTCAGAATTACATCACCTGTGTTTCCTCATTGACTTAAAATGTCCTTAATACACATGAAAGCGTTTTTTTGATTGCCCTTGCACCATTTTTGGGTCATTTTTAACATGGCTATGTAACTCTCATAATCAAAATCTAAATTTGCCAAGCACAGGTGGGAGCATATTTACAAGAAACTTGCCCCATGCAGAAAGCTCTTCAATTTAAATGGGAAAAATAACATCATAGACACTCAAATGCCTTTTAAATATGCTCCAAACAACCTATGAAGTTCTAGCAGTACATATCCAGAAATGTAATTGATTTCAAAAAAAGTTTTTGAACACAACATATAAATCAATTGTATACCTACATTCAAGATGAAATGACTGAAAATGTCCTTGAGACACATGAAAGCGTTTTTTTGATTGCCCTTGCACCATTTTTGGGTCATTTTTAACATGGCTATGTAACTCTCATAATCAAAATCTAAATTTGCCAAGCACAGGTGGGAGCGTATTTACAAGAAACTTGCCCCATGAAGAACGCTTTCCATTTAAAAAGGGAAAAATAACATCATAGACACTCAAATGCCTTATAAATATGGCCCAAACAACCTATGAAGCTCTAGCAGTACATATCCAGAAATGTAATTGATTTCAAAAAATCGTTTTTAAACACAACATATAAATCAATTGTATACCTACATTCAGTTGGAAATGACTGTAAATGTCCTTAAGACACATGAAAGCGTTTTTTTGATTGCCCTTGCACCATTAGTGGGACATTTTTAACATGGCTATGTAACTCCCATAATCAAAATCTAAATTTGCCAAGCACAGGTGGGAGCGTATTTACAAGAAACTTGCCCCATGAAGAACGCTTTCCATTTAAAAAGGGAAAAATAACATCATAGACACTCAAATGCCTTATAAATATGACCCAAACAACCTATGAAGCTCTAGCAGTACATATCCAGAAATGTAATTGATTTCAAAAAATCGTTTTTAAACACAGCATATAAATCAATTGTATACCTACATTCAAGAGGAAATGACTAAAAATGTCCTTAAGACACATGAAAGCGTTTTTTTGAATGCCCTTGCACCATTTTTGGGACATTTTTAACATGGCTATGTAACTCCCATAATCAAAATATAAATTTACCAAGCACAGGTGGGAGCGTATTTACAAGAAACTAGCCCCATGAAGAAAGCTCTTCAATTAAAATGGGAACAATAACATCAGAGACACTCAAATGCCTTATAAATATGGCCCAAACAACCTATGAAACTCTAGCAGAACATATCCAGAAATGTAATTGTTTTCAAAAATCGTTTTTAAACACAACATATCTGTTTCAGCTTACATGAGAGACCATGGAATGGGCTCCATGTACAACAATAACTTGTGTTACTGCATGCCAGAATGCTAAACCGAATATGCAATTACAATTTCTCAAAGAAACAAAATCTATTTGTATATCACTTGAGACAAAGCCACATTTTAAAAACACAGCTTTCTTCATCATTTTCTCCTTAAATCATACTATTCTCTATCTAAATTAAATAAATCTTTTCTCACCTTAGCAAATACTTTTTGAGTTTCAAAACAGTCTCAGAAATACTCCAAATTGTCTTCAGCAGAACAAAGAGGATGCACTCCAGAGGCTGCAGCTATAGAAAGCACAGAAATGCTGATATTCATTACACATATCTCTCATATTAGCCAATCATAACTCTTCCCTCACTTTTTTCAAATCAAAACCCTTCCCCCCTCTGCCCTCTCTGCCTTTTTTGCTTAGCAACCACCTCCTGAAAGACCTCTCATGTTTGCAAGTTCACACAACAATGTTTCAATTGAACTCTGAACTCTCAGTGCACCTGCGTATCCAGTGCAATCTTTCATTAAATGTTTTTTCCTTGACCATTCAAATTACATCTTTCAAAGAACACATCCATGCACCCTAACTTTCTGTTTTCAGAAATGGAAATGCACCAATCACTGCTAATGAATCATTAGCACTGGAAATCCACAGTTTTTTTTCTTTACAAACTCCTACTGTTTCAACTGCCCTTACATTACCACACTTCATCTGACTGCAGCCCAACCTTCTCTCACCATGTTTAATGTCTGGATTGTTGGACATAGTTACATCTACTGGGCTCAAAGGTATGCTGAGAACAGAAATTTACCTAACCTCAATTTACAAGATGTGGAAATTAAGTGGTTGGGCCAAAGAGGATTAAAATGTCACCAATTGATACCATTGGTGAAAACCTTTATGCATTTGCCAAAACCTGACCTGTTAATTGTGCACTGTGGAGGTAATGATTTGGGCACTTTGACTGGGGTAGGTCTGGAAATGCTTTTAAAGGACACCTTTGAGCAATTAATGGCACTTTTTCCTCAAACTGCCTTGGTATATTCCAATATATGCCAAAGACAGAAATGGAGGTGGTCCAACCAATTTTGTCCACAAATTGAGAAGTCGAGGAAGCATGTAAACAAATCTGTTTCAGCTTACATGAGAGACCATGGAATGGGCTCCATGTACAACAATAACTTGCGTTACTACATGCAAGATATCTACAGAGGAGATGGAGTTCACTTCTCAGATGAGGGCAACAGAATTTTCATTTTGAATTTAAGACTGTGCATTAGTACCTACTTATAAGTACCAAAATGTACCATAAACCCAAAAGCTCTTCTCAGAGCTACCCTACATCTGATCACTCACAATTATTATTTTACTCTAACTTTTTTCTCTAAATTTCAACAAACTACGCTCCCCGGAGCGCTACCCGGTACGCGAACCGGAAGCTAACTACGCAAAATTTCTAAAAAAAATGTTTTTTTCCCGCACATATGGGCCTCCTCAGCCACCCTCAGAAAACCTAGGGGGTCAAGATACTTGTACCGTGCCCCCTTCTACCCATTCTGAACATTATTTGCCCTCCATCTTGTATCTTAATTCGACCGAAACACAATATGGTGGATTCCCGTAACGCTGCTGGTTCGCGAACCGGACCGCTTCCCGGGAAGCGGTCCAAAAAAAAGGTGGGAAAGTAATTTACAGAAAAACGACTAGAGACACTCTCACCAAATATAGATTAGCTCATACTACATAACAATCCCTTTCATTTTCACAAATTTGATTGAAATTCCATTTAGCCATTAAGCCTGTAGACCTCTCTAAATACCGTGAGGTAAATTACTTCACAAAACACATCTGAAGTGTTGGAATTGACAACCAATGAAAATGTTACTTTCATTTTCTACTTTTATTACCTGACATTTGATTGGTTATATACCTGAATATATATAAAGGAAGAGAAGAAAACACAGCCATTTTGACTGCTACTTCTTGTTGTACATTACATTTGAATAGTTACTAAACACTTCAACTTGTTTGTGAAGGTAAGTTGTTATTTTTAAAACTGAAGTATATTGTGCACTATAACTTAATATGGTAAACTTTTTCTGATAGTTATATACTATCCCTCTGTAGTAGTTATAGATTTAGATAGACTTCTCTGTTATAGTTATGGATGGAGTTAGGCTTCTCTTGGTTAAATCACATACACTTTTTTATAGTCCTACTTCCACTCTGATACTATACACTGCCAAAAGATAAATTCACTGATAAAAACTGCCTATCTAAAATTAATCCCAACAGTGCCCTATCTCTACTAATATATATTTTTTTAATCCAAATTTCAGGCAAAATGGAAGGCGAGCAGCAAGTTCAATTTAAAATTGTACTGCAAGAGAGCAGCCAAGGAAACATTGATGAAAATCAAAATGAATTTATGGATGAAAGTAGGGACCAGGAACTACTGCAATGTGTGGAAGCAGTGGATAACCTGCTTAAAAATGAGGACATTTTACACCCTCATAGACTACAAAATATATTCAATGACAATTATGAAATTTCTGACAATGAAATGTTAGAAAGTTTAATAAATTATGAAACACAATCAAAATAAAAAAAATGCTTAAAAAATAAAGAAAATAAAAAAATCAACAAAAACAACAATTAACATACAGTATTTGAAAAGTCTATCATTCTTTTTTCCTTATAGTACGCTGCCCAGAACACTTTCATCCAGGGAATTAAAAAAGTTTGTTACCCTCGTGGGTTGATGTTCAGTCTTGTAAGCTGCCTGCCCCGCTTTACAAGTGCCAATCAAGGTTTCAAAGCGGCACCATCCTGCACATGGCGTCGAGCTTTGCGTGTCTTCCGAAGCTGCCAGCCTCATGTCAGCCAGCACGGACCTGCTGCAGCAGTGGGTCTCCTTCTGGATGAAAGCATGCCCACAGGGGAGATGAATACTTCACACCACAACTACCAGAGGGCTGTGTGAGAGCCACGCCCACCAGGGCGGGAAAATTTAAATGCAACCAGTGTGAGGTGAACTTTGCTTTCGCAGATGGAATCCATGTATTTGAAGAAGGGAGCGAAGACTCCCGAAACGCGTTTGGCGCTATGAACACTGATGCCGTTTTTTTTTTAATGCTGCCTGCTTGCATTTTGCCAATAAAACAGCAAGCTCATGATGTGTCTGCGGTCAAACTTCTTTTGGGCTACCTGCGTGTGAGGATATGGAGCGGCTGTTGCCTAGCCGCTGAAGGAGACCCACTGCTACAGCAGGTCCGTGCTGGCTGACATGAGGCTGGCAGCTTCGGAAGACACGCAAAGCTCGACGCCATGTGCAGGATGGTGCCACTTTGAAACCTTGATTGGCACTTGTAAAGCGGGGCAGGCAGCTTACAAGACTGAGCATCAACCCACGAGGGTAACAAACTTTTTTAATTCCCTGGATGAAAGCATTTCCTGGATGAAAGCATGCCCACAGGGGAGATGAATACTTCACACCACAACTACCAGAGGGCTGTGTGAGAGCCACGCCCACAAGGGTGGGTAAATTTAAATGCAACCGGTGTGAGGTGAACTTTGCTTTCGCAGATGGAATCCATGCCATTGAAAAAGGGAGCGAAGACTCCCGAAGCGCGTTTGGCGCTATGAACACTGATGCCGGTTTTTGTTGAATGCTGCCTGCTTGCATTTTGCCAATAAAACAGCAAGCTCATGATGTGTCTGCGGTCAAACTTCTTTTGGGCTACCTGCGTGTGAGGATATGGAGCGGCTGTTGCCTAGCCGCTGAAGGAGACCCACTGCTGCAGCAGGTCCGTGCTGGCTGACATGAGGCTGGCAGCTTCGGAAGACACGCAAAGCTCGACGCCATGTGCAGGATGGTGCCGCTTTGAAACCTTGATTGGCACTTGTAAAGCGGGGCAGGCAGCTTACAAAACTGAACATCAACCCACGAGGGTAACAAACTTTTTTAATTCCCTGGATGAAAGCATGCCCACAGGGGAGATGAATACTTCACACCACAACTACCAGAGGGCTGTGTGAGAGCCACGCCCACCAGGGCGGGTACATTTAAATGCAACCGGTGTGAGGTGAACTTTGCTTTCGCAGATGGAATCCATGCCATTGAAGAAGGGAGCGAAGACTCCCGAAACGGGTTTGACGCTATGAACACTGATGCCGGTTTTTGTTGAATGCTGCCTGCTTGCATTTTGCCAATAAAACAGCAAGCTCATGATGTGTCTGCGGTCAAACTTCTTTTGGGCTACCTGCATGTGAGGATATGGAGCGGCTGTTGCCTAGCCGCTAAAGGAGACCCACTGCTGCAGCAGGTCCGTGCTGGCTGACATGAGGCTGGCAGCTTCGGAAGACACGCAAAGCTCGACGCCATGTGCAGGATAGTGCGCTTTGAAACCTTGATTGGCACTTGTAAAGCGGGGCAGGCAGCTTACAAGACTGAACATCAACCCACGAGGGTAACAAACTTTTTTAATTCCCTGGATGAAAGCACGCCCACAGGGGAGATGAATACTTCACACCACCACTACCAGAGGGCTGTGTGAGAGCCATGCCCACCAGGGCGGGTAAATTTAAATGCAACCGGTGTGAGGTGAACTTTGCTTTCGCAGATGGAATCCATGCCATTGAAGAAGGGAGCGAAGACTCCCGAAACGCGTTTGGCGCTATGAACACTGATGCCGGTTTTTGTTGAATGCTGCCTGCTTGCATTTTGCCAATAAAACAGCAAGCTCATGATGTGTCTGCGGTCAAACTTCTTTTGGGCTACCTGCGTGTGAGGATATGGAGCGGCTGTTGCCTAGCCGCTGAAGGAGACCCACTGCTGCAGCAGGTCCGTGCTGGCTGACATGAGGCTGGCAGCTTCGGAAGGCACGCAAAGCTCGACGCCATGTGCAGGATGGTGCCGCTTTGAAACCTTGATTGGCACTTGTAAAGCGGGGCAGGCAGCTTACAAGACTGAAAATCAACCCACGAGGGTAACAAACTTTTTTAATTCCCTGGATGAAAGCATGCCCACAGGGGAGATGAATACTTCACACCACAACTACCAGAGGGCTGTGTGAGAGCCACGCCCACCAGGGCGGGTAAATTTAAATGCAACCGGTGTGAGGTGAACTTTGCTTTCGCAGATGGAATCCATGCCATTGAAGAAGGGAGCGAAGACTCCCGAAACGCGTTTGGCGCTATGAACACTGATGCCGGTTTTTGTTGAATGCTGCCTGCTTGCATTTTGCCAATAAAACAGCAAGCTCATGATGTGTCTTCGGTCAAACTTCTTTTGGGCTACCTGCGTGTGAGGATATATATATATATATATATATATATATATATATATATTACCTACTGGCGGTCGCCAGTAGGTATATATAGTTAGGATTTTTTCCCTATGGGATTTTTGAAAATTCTATGTCTAATAACTTTGGCGTTTGTGAACGGAATTGGCTGATATTTTCAGGAAAATGACACATTTTGTTTCTGAGCAGCCCCTGAAAATTTGGGGGGTGTTCGCCAAGGGGGGGCAGAGAAAAAAGGGGGGTCCCAAAACGCGTTTTTCCCATGTTAATTTCCATAGGGCGGTTGGCCTCACTTTTAGCTCGAACGGCTGAATGGATTTGCATGAAACTTGGCAAAATTGTAGGGACTGTTAGCCCGATGTGCCTTTGCTAGGTCTCAATATATGTGCTCCAGTGGATTTTGAGAAATTAACGTTCAAAAAAATATATATATCTGTGACAGCGCTCCGGGTAGCGCTCCGGTTCGCGTACTTTCCGCGTAACGGAACTTTGCGAAGCGAAGCTGATTGGCTCACTGGTGTCTGTCAACATTCTAAACAGTCCGGAGCGGCCGCCATCTTGTCTCTCGGTAGGATCGAGAGACAAGAGGAGGCCAAAACGAAGGGGGAAATGACCATAAGGGGGCATAGTAGATCCTCCCTGACCCCCTAGGTTTGATGTGGAGGCTTTAAAAGGGCCCCGCGGGGCAACATTTTTTTTTGTTGTTTTTTTTTTGCATGGGAAGCTCCCGGTTCGCGAACAGGGAAGCGGCCTGGGGAGCGTTCTATGAGGAAAAAAGAATGATAGACTTTTAAAATATTGTATGTTAATTGATTGTTTGTTTTGTTGATTTTTTTTATTTACTATGTAACACAAAAAAAATTGCACAGTATATTTTAAGTCTCATTTTATATAATATCTTTTTGGGTACTTTTTCAGCATTTACAAATAAAAAAGAATAATGTCTGAAACAATTTTAACTTATAAAATTTTAATTTATTGCTCTGATTTCTCAAAATCTAAAAGTATTTGCAACATTATTTCATCTGGTATGTCGTGCTTTTCATTCCATTCTTCAATTTCATCAACACATTTAACTAATTCTTGGTCCACAGTCTCATCCAAAAAGTCTATGTCATCTTTTTCTTCCTTAGGATTGTTATCCATATTTATTTCAACGCCACTCACACACGCAACGCCACTCACACACGCAACGCCACTCACACATGCAACGCCACTCACACACACAATGCCACTCACACACACAACACCACTCACACACGCAACTCATCTCATCCATTTGCAAAACCAAAAGGACAAACTCTTCTATTGTGAGACCTATTGCATTGAAAATGCTTGATTCTTTCACTTCCTTATCTATTTTGTTTTCCACAATTATATCATCTTCCATCTTTTCTTCGGTAAATAAATCTATTAAACAGCATCTCTGGTTTAGTCCCTATAGCTGTCTTTCTTTTAACATTACTCTCTGTTTACTTCCTTTGTACTTACTCCTTTTTTAAAAAAAAAAAAAATTTGCGGTTAGCTCCCGGTTCGCGTACCGGCGAGCGAACCGGAAAGCGAACTAAAAAAAAACAGCTTGCCAGAGTGTTACACTTTTTAGCAATTTTTGTATAAAGGGGAGGTAGTTCTGAAAAGAACTTTTTTTAATGTTTTTGTTGTTTTATATATTTTTTTCTTTTTTGAACATTATTTTTTTTTGTTGTATTTTTTGAACAATTTTATGTTTTTTTTTGTTTTTTTGAAAGGAAAAGAACAAAAAACAGGCATTGAAAAGGGCTCAACACGAGCAAAAAAAAAAAATTATTTCTTGGCGCGTTTAGGGCATTGGTGTTTTTCAAATGCTAAATTAATTAACTTAATACTCATGTTGGCACATGAAAATAAGGCGCCGCAATATAAGCAAACGATCTTCATATGCACAACATTTTTCTGGATGCTTGGCACTGTTTCTTGTGCCTCTGGAACCGACAGAGATATATCTGCTGATGTCCTGGCCACAGAAGTTGGAGGGTTGTCTTGCAGATCACGCATCTCTGCCCGGCTATAATTTAGCGGATGCCACCTCTGCATGTGACGGTGCATAGTGTGGTTCCCATAACTATACTTTTTTTCTGTGCCTCTAGATAACTCATCCTTGCATATTTTGCACGTCACATAGCGTGCATTTACTTTTTTCTGTCCTGATGGAAACGAAAAGAACTGCCAAATAAAACTATTTTTATAATGAGATACCCGGGGCAACTCTTTTAAAAATTGTGGTGCCTGTTCTTCCTCTTCCTCTTCTTCATTCTCTTCCTCCTCTGGGTTTGCAACGAACTGTGGAGGTGGTCCTCTCTTCCTATGAGGAGATGGTGGTGGTGGTGGTGGGGGTGCACCAGCTAAAGCTACTACTGAAGCCATTTTTCACTGTCCAAAATAGGTCTTCCTTTCTCAAAGATGAAAGTCAGAGTGAGAAAAAAGGTGGGGGCTTTCATCATTTGGAAAAAAAAATAGTTCTAAACCAATGAAAAGTGTTATTTTTAGGTCACATGACCTAGTCTTACATCATTAGGAAACCAAAAGTGAAATGAACCAATGAAAAGTTTTATTAACAAGTCACATGACCTGTTCCGCTTACGTTACGCGCTGCGCGCCGCGCTCCGGATCGCTTCCGGAAAGCTGCGTTTCGCGCCTCAGTTTGCGGTCCGGAGCACTTCCGGGTGCGCTAACGCGGAGCGTCATAAGACGCATTATGCGACAACGTGATATGTCGTGCTTCCGCGACGCGTCACGATGTTGATTTCTAACGCGGCAGTTACGCAAACGGAACGTTTACCGGTTAGCGGACCGGGTCGCGGCATTAAATTGAGCTAACGGAAAGCTTCCCGGTTCGCGAACCGGGAGCGAAAAAAAAAATATTTAAAAAAATGTAACCATAAACATATCAAATATATTTTTGGATTTAAAGAAAAATACATTTTACAGCTACAGATATTAGCTTTTAAAAAACCAATGAAATTCACTGAAAAACCCATAGGTTATAGACCATATATAGTTAGGAATTAGCATTTACAAAACCTTGAAAATTCACTGAAAAAACCATAGGTTATAGACCATATATAGTTAGGAATTAGCATTTACAAAACCTTATTTTACTCACACAAAACCATTGAAATTTCATATATAGTTAGTTGCACTAACTATATATCCCGCACCCGCAATCCACTGCTGATCATGTCACATATTACATCATTCATGACATGATCAGTGACATCACTGATGACATCACTGATGACATCACTGATGACATCTCAAATGACATCACTGATGACATCACTGATGACAACATCCAGTGACTGTATGTTTCTGAAAAGTCAAAATATGTCTTACATATTGAAGAATGATAGGATGTATAAGTGTCTGGATGAAGGATTTAGTAGGTGCATGACTGACTGTATGAGTTAGTGACTAAACTGTCTTAATTTGTGCATCATTATATCTGTTGTTCTGTAAACTGCTGCATGTGTTGATCAGTAGCTTTATGATTAAGTTTATGGGTTATTGATTGGTTGCCCAAGTATTTGTATGGGAGAGTGAGTGTGTGTGTGGGTGGCTGTGAGGTGTGTTACTATGTGCATAGATGTGTGAGCACTTGATTCACTAGATGTATGGGTTCAAAAGTGCATGTGGAAACAGCTGTATGGGCGGCTGACTGTGTGCATTAGTGTATTAGTGAGTGAATGGATATCTCAGTGCTACATGTCAAAGTAAGTACATATGTAAAACACAGTACATGTGAGAGTTGACATATATAAATAACTGTGCATAAGAGCCAGTGAATGTGTGAGTGGCTGTATGGATCATTGTGAACTTGTATCAGGGATTGTATAACAGAGTAAATATGTGTTAGTATATGTTTGAATAAGTAAGGTGTGTATAACTGTATAGTTGAGGAAATGGAATTGTGATTGATTCTTTGCATGACTGACTAGGTGTGTGAGTAACTCCATGGATGAGTGACAGTCTGTGAGCGTCTATTTACTCTGAGTGTATCTATGATTATATTAGAGTCTGAAGAGGTTCACCGTATTATCACATGAATGATGTCATCAGTGATGTGATCAGTAATGGCAAATGAGATGTCATCAGTGATGTCATCAGTGATGTCATTTGAGATGTCATCAGTGATGTCATCAGTGATGTCACTGATCATGTCATGAATGATGTAATATGTGACATGATCAGCAGTGGATTGCGGGTGCGCGATATATAGTTAGTGCAACTAACTATATATGAAATTTCAATGGTTTTGTGTGAGTAAAATAAGGTTTTGTAAATGTTAATTCCTAACTATATATGGTCTATAACCTATGGTTTTTTTCAGTGAATATATATATATATATATATATATTGCTTAAACACATCCGTGGTTTAACGAAAGTAGACGGCACTCCAAGTTCGTGTTTTAAAGATAGATTTATTGGCAGACCCCCTGCCCCCCTCGACAGATGCGTTTCACCCTTGTGGCTTTGTCAGTGTCAACCAGTGTGTTGTGAAAAACGCCATTATATCTCGACCCTTCCCTAAACATGGAAAAAGGACTTGTACACGCCCGAGCATATTGGCAGCCATCTTACAATGGATTAAATTTGTAACATTTTACAAAACTTTGTTCTTGAGATACAATGGTGTTAGAAAAGTGCTAGTGCAGATTAAAAACAATATAGTTATATAATACCATTAATTACATTTCATTTCATGTATTGCATACTATTTACAAAATGATCAGGGGAAGGGATGTAAAATTAGGCATTCTTTATAAAAATGATAACATTTCAATGAGTTGGCCTATCGATTTTAGACAAACATAAAGTATGTCTTCTGTTGGCACGTTTATTTGTATCCATGACTCATGTGATATACGATAGACCAATCACCATATTCTAGCCAAAATGGCTTTTTTCCCTGCATGTTGTGTATGTATGCATTTTTTATTCTGCCCTGTATGGGAATGCTCGACTGTTGTATGTCAATAGTTTATCGATTGTGCCCTGGAACGATCTTTCTATCAATCAGACTGATATTTAAGTCTATAGGGAGAGAGAGGAACATAGTGGGTACATGGCTATGAACTCAACTTTGGTATGTTTAAATGAAGATGTTGAGCTATGCTGTTATATTGCTGTCTCGTGTCTCAACTGTATTCCATGCTGTGCAAATTTACTCTTTTCTGTCTGTGTTGTTCTATTCTAGGTGGACCCATAACTCTTCATCGTTGTTGAGCCCTATCGGTTGCATATTTTGAGAGTCGATTATATATTTAGACCCCAGTGCCCTTAGAGCTTTCACCCTGTCCCCACCTCGTTCCTTTCTAGCTAGCTGATCTAGACAAAAAATGTTAAAAGTCTCGGTTGCTGTTATGATGGGTCTCAAAGTGGCGTGCCACCGGATAGCTCTCATCCTTGTTTGTTATAGCCTGCATGTGCTCCAAGATACGTTTTTTAGCTGGGTTTATGGTGCTGCCAATATATCTTTTTGAGCAGGGGCATTCTAAACAATAGATGGCAAAATCTGAATTGCAATTAAGAAACTTCACAATTTTTCTAATGGGTCGTGAGTCATTAGGTCTCCCCTCATATTTAGTTCTTTTCTTACTGAATTTGCATGCTTTACAGTGCATGCAGGGGAAGAAACCTTGTACGGGTCTCATCTTTGATGTTTTTGGTGAATCTTTAAAATGACTCATGGGTGAAGTGATCACTGAGTGATTGACATCGTCTGTATGTTATAGACGGTTTAGGGGGTAACTTTTCTTTCAAGATCGGATTGGTCTTTAAGATGTGCCAATTTCTATTAAAGACCTTCACCAACTCACTGGATCTCTTGTTAAACCCTGTGATCATCCGTACTAGACCATGCAAATCAGTTTCCTTTTTTGAATTCTTTGAAGCTCCTTTCTATCAATAGCATCTAATCTGCTTGTTGTGTTGGCTAGTAGTGCCATTGAATAGCCCCTGGCTTGGAATCTGGTGACAGCATCATCTCGGGCCTGTGAGAAATCTTTAGGGTCCGAGCAGTTTCTTTTCAAACGGAGCAACTCTCCAAATGGAATGTTCCATATCATGCATTTTGGATGATGGCTTGCCGCATGTAATACGGTGTTACCTGCTGTGGGTTTCCAGTGGATGTTTCATATGTAAAATGTTA
Source organism: Lissotriton vulgaris (assembly GCF_964263255.1). Classification (NCBI taxonomy): domain Eukaryota; kingdom Metazoa; phylum Chordata; class Amphibia; order Caudata; family Salamandridae; genus Lissotriton; species Lissotriton vulgaris. The sequence goes on along the minus strand of NC_141696.1, from coordinate 1,073,029,345 downwards.
CCTGCTACAAAACCCTCAAGGTATAGATAGTATAGATAGTATACTATACTGATGGTACTAGTAAATCTCAAATTTAGGTCATTGTTGTTCAGGGCGGCCACGTATTCCTCAGCCGAGGCTCTGTCACCGCGCCACACGACAAAGAGATCATCAATGTATCTGGCCCAGATCATAATATGATCCAGCCATCTCTCATTGGTTCCTCCCCAGGCCACGTGCTTCTCCCACCAGCCCACGAACAAGTTTGTGTAGCTGGGGGCGAAGCACATCCCCATAGCAGTCCCTTTGGTCTGTCGATACAATGTACCTGCGAATAAAAAGATGTTATTATGCAGACAGACCACAGCATGCGGTTGTGTTGGTGATATTTCAAGTCTTTTTTACAGAGAAACCATCTCACAGCTGAGGTACCATCATTATGTCCTATACAGGTGTATAGATTGGCGACACCAAGGGTGATCAATAGCATATCAACCTCCCATTTGATGCTGTCAATTTGTCTGAGGAAGTCTTGGGTGTCCCTAACATAGGAGGGTAGATCTTTCACAAAGGGAGCCAAATACCTATCGATGAATCTAGAGGTATTTTCTAGGAGGCTGCCGACCGAAGAGACTATTGGTCTGCCTGGAGAGTTCCTAAGATCTTTGTGTATCTTTGGGAGATGGTAAAAGGTGGGAATTATTGGGTTTTCATAGTTCAAATAATCAAATTCATGTTTATTTAGCATGCCTTCACCCCTCTACCCCTCCAATAGAGTATGATTCTCCAAAGTGCATTTCACATAGTCTCTTCTGTCGATATTCTCATAACAGTCCTTGTCCTGTATTTGTCTCATGGCTACCTGTTTGTATTTGTGCTTGCTAAAGACCACAATATTCCCCCCCTTGTCTGAGGGTTTGATCTCAATGGTGTTGTCTTGTTTCAGTGATTTTATTGCTTCCAATTCATTTCTGGAGAAATGAACAACAATTCCATTGTTATTGTGGCCATTTTTTGAGATCTTGCAGGATTGCATTGTTAAACACGTCGATGTCGTTGTGTGTGACGTGCGGGAGGACTCGAGACTTCTTTTTTAAATTACTGGGATCCCTCACTTGGTTTATGTCCTCTCTACTTAGTACCTTCATAGAATCGGAAACATCATCTGTTTCTGCTAGGTCATGTACAGTTCTGAGTAGTGACATATCATTGTCCCTGAATTCAGCCTCATCAAGTTCTAATTCTTCAGGGATCATTGTCATTCCAGAGTTGGATTTGAGTGCAAATATTTTTTGAAGTTTCAATTTTCGGACGAATTTGAAAAGGTCAATCCTGGTCTGTACTGGATCAAATTTGCCCGTTGGGCAGAAGGTCATTCCTCTTTTTAATACAGATTCTTCATGTATTGTGAGTTTCCTTTCTGATAGATTTATGATTGTTTTTTCTTCTTGTACTACCATCTTCCCCTTCTGCCCTTGCTGCGCGTTACCATGAGTGTTGCAGCCTGAGCGCCCCCTCGTGCCCCGCCTGGTTTTCCTCCTTTTCTTTGGACTGTTTTCTGAGGTTGTTGTGGCTGGGGCCGCTGCTGCGTTTCCTTCATGACTTGATATTCATCCAAAAAAGGGACCGCAGGTGTTTTGTCTGTACCCTTTCTTTTGCTTCTGTTGTCGGCTGAATCTTCTTCCTAGATCTCTGCATCAGATTCTGATGTTGCTATATACGTGGAGCCTTGGACGCCTTGTGCCAGTCTCTTCCTTGTGGCATCAAACTTTCTAGCAAAAGTTAATATGCGGCCAGATAGGTGATCTTGTTCATCCCGTTGAAACTTTGTTTGCTTTCTCCTTTTGATTCCATTCTCATAGTCTTTGAATCTTTTTTTCATTTCACTGCGCATGTCCTCGCTGGTTTTTGTGTCTTTATCCTTGTTGATAGATTCCTCTATTTTTTGCATTTCAGCAATGGCTTTATCCCTATCACTCAAGGCGTATTTGATAAGCATTAGCAGCATGCCTTTACTTGAATACGCTGTCTATGCAGCCCTATCTGTAAGAAGTTGGGGGTCCGGATTTTTGTATGAGGGTACCGTGAATATACAGAGTCCTCTAGGGACCCTGTTGCATTCCACGTAGCGCTGGATTGAGGTGGCCTTCCACCATTTGCGGATTTCCTGTTCTTGCGCCCTCTCCAATTGTTTGAATAGGTTTTGTAAATTGCTGATGGGTGCTGTCGCAGTTCCTGCACCCTCCGCTCTGATGGTTACTGCCAAAATGCTCCTAAAGATGTCATTGGCTTCTCTCTCTCTCTTCCGTGATTGACGTTTTTGTCGAGCAGGATGTGCACACTTAATTGAAAATAGCTTTAAGTCTACGGGGCACAGAACAGACTTTTTTGGGGGTCCACCAGAAAAAACTTGCTAACGGGACAGAGGTTCAACAATAATTATTTGTTTTTTTGTCTGGAGGTACTAGTGCATGCAGTGCTTACCCACGCTGGGCTCCCACGGCAGCGTGCCTGGTACTCACAGCTCCGGTTCCGCGCAAGCAGTTTCCCTCGTTTTCTCTTTTCGGTTCTGTGAGTTTCGGCTCCGTTCATGATCCTCTGGTTGAGGGGAAAAAATATATATATATATATATATATACCTATTATATAAATATAAAAATAAATCATATATAATAATTTAAATATTTAAAGTAATACTTTTCATGTTAATGAATAATTTACATTACATTAAATATAACACAATTAACAATGTTGCATAGCTAAGGGAATAAGATTTGAATTCACACTCCAACAAGTGCAAAAGTAAAGAATTGACTAGCGGGTGGGTACAAATTACTATTCCCACTCCAGTGAGTGGAACAGTAGGGAAAGCGGTGAATAACGGGTGGGTAAAAATTACTATTCCCACTCCAGTGAGTGCAACAGTAGGGAAAGTGTTGGATAGCGGGAGGGCAAAAATTACTATTCCCACTCCAGTGAGTGCAACAGTAGGGAAAGCGTTGGATAGGGTAAGGGTAAAAATTGCTATTCCCACTCCAGTGAGTGCAACAGTAGGTAAAGCATTGGATAGCGTAGGGGTAAAAATGACTACTCCCACGCCTGAGATTGAAACAGTAGGGAAAGCATTGGATGGCGTAGGGGTAAAAATTACTATTCCCACTCCAGTGAGTGCAACAGTAGGGAAAGCGTTGGATAGCGTAGGGGTAAAAATTACCTTTCCAACTCTAGTGAATGCAACAGTAGGGATAGCGGTAAATTGCGTAGGGGGGAAAATTACTGTTCCCACTCCAGAGAGTGCAACAGTAGGGAAAGCGTTGGATAGCGTTGGGTAAAAGTTACTATTCCCACTCCAATGTGTGAAACAGTAGGGAAAGTGTTGGATAGCGGGTAGGTAAAAATTACTATTGCAACTCCAGTGAGTGGAACAGTAGGAAAAGTGTTGGATAGCCTAGAGGAATAATTTAGGAGACCCAGTCCTACAATTTAATTAAAATTAATAACAAAATAATTATTTATTTACATTTAATTTACCCACTATTTTCCCCTGTAAACGTCACCTCTGTCGGAGCAGGCTTCAGCCTGGCCCACCAGTGCAAGGGGTTCACCCTTCTCTGCACAAAGTCCTCGGATCAATAGGAAGAAGTTGGAACAGAAATTGGAATAGAAAAAGTAATATTTATTAGCCCTCATGAGGTGGTGCTACGGTTCAAACTGTACCCTTTGGCATTGTAAGAGGTAGCACCACGAGCCAAGAAAATATGGTTTATTTATACCCGCACAGGGGCTCTAAAGAAGGCGGTACAAATACAAGAGCACAGTTTATGTACATATAAGGCAGAAGTGTTCAAACTGTGGGGTGCGCCCCCCTGGGGGTCCGTGGATGGTTTCCAAGAGGGGCGCAAATGCCTCTGCAATTACATGTAAATGAAGATGGCCTGGAACTGCAGCCTTATTTATCTGCTTCATGTCCTGGCTGTCTTCATTTACACGCATCCTGAAGTGCTGTGAAGGAGGTCACTGAGTGTCAATAAGTTGCCTAAAGGAAAATAATCAACTAGTCTGAGTATTTAGTTTTTCACTGTCAGCTAACTATATATGAAATAATGAGCAAATGATTCCCTGAAAAATAAAATCAAGTTGCAATACACACAGTCTATCACAGGCTGCTGCAATATCATGCAGTGTTTGAAATAAAAACACTTTCCTACAAAATATAGCCTTTAGTCATAAATGATCAGACTGTCCCTAATGTAAGTATTTTCTGAAGTATAACACCCTTACAATACCTCTAAAAAAATAATTGTCACTTTGACGCATTAAGCAGGGCCATTGGAATTATGTGGCAAGAGAGGACCAAGTTATGCAGGAAGAAAAGGTAAATTATGCAGCATAATCTGTCATATTTTGTGGTTAGCTTTATTTAATTTTTAGTCATGATGACACTAAGGTGAAATATTATACCTCTTTAGTACCAATTTAAGACCCAAATATATCAATAGGCAACTTCAAGATGACCAATCAGCCTTTATGAAGGGCCTTCTACTGCTCTGGAACATGTCACCAGCCACATTTTAAGTCACTATGAATCCCTTTGAACTAGAATCACATTTTTTCATTAAAATCTGCAGATTATGGAGCTGATGATAGGTCATGTAGCAAATGTGGTACATCCATTGCAATGCAGAAAACGCTTCTGCCTCAGAAACGTATAATTCCAGTGGCCCTGAAATTAAGTGAGTAATCAATTAACAGTTGGTAAGAGGTCGTAGTGTAACAGCCTTCTTTGCATTAGGGCCCGCTATACACTTGTCGGTGTTGATTTGGGCCTCAGCGCAATAGCCCATAGGAGAGGAAAAATTAATGCAGGGGAGACACCTTTGTTTGGCCTCATAGAGATGGCAGAGAAGGGTGTGCGGCTAGATGGGAGTTCATGTTTTTAACAAACGGCAGAGGAGACTGCCCTCTTTGCCAGGCAGTAGCTAACATTAGTGAACCAGGGGTCAGAGGGGCTCACTTAAACACAATTATGACTGTTTCACTTTAGAAACAGGTGCATGGGAGTTTATTTTCTAACATTAGGACCAAGGGCACCATTGCAGATAAAGAAAGACCACATGTGGGAGCTCTTTTTTTCTGAAAGGGCCTGTTTTAAGAATAGAATGATGGTCCTGCATAGTGGCGAAGGGGTATAAGAGTCAGAGGAGATAGCCTGCTACTCAGGACTGAAGGTATCATTTGTGCAGCAAGTGTAGTTGCTTTGAGGTCCAGTAGTGCGAGGGGCTCACAAAACCTCAATTATAGGGGGCAGTATTTTGGGATCAATAACTGTTTTTGTTTGATTCATTTGCTGTTTTTGAAGTCTCATAATTAGGGTGGTTCACGAGCTATCGAAAAAGTACTCCTGAAATGATTTCATAATCCATGCCCCTTACTCTCAGCCCTTTCCCTCCCACTCACCCAATCCTTACCGTAAAGTTTTGGAGGGGGGCTTGACATTAAAACATTATGCTTAGGGGGCTCAGAGCAAAAAAGTTTGAGGACCTCTGATATAAGGTATATCGAGAGGCACAATTGATCAGTGGGAAGAGCTAACAGTTTTGGGGGTCGACAAACAAATTCCTATTTGGAACTAATCACTAACAGATGTGGACCCTACTTGACATGTGCAAAAGTGAGGGATGCTAAAAATAACTTGTTGCCGGGCAGATTTCAAGCGCCATAGACAGGAAGATAGGACAAAGCACATGGTCGACACGAGGCAGCATGTAGCAGACACAATGGTTGCCGTGAATACAAAATGGAGTCGGCTAAATGTCAAGTTAACGGCAAGATGTCTTCTGCTAATGCTTAATCCATTCGCGGTTAATTTACAACAACCTCCAATAGTCTAAAATATTAATACATTAACATAATTCATTAACATTTAATCAATTAGCTAATCACAATTAACAAAAAATAAAAACAATATCTAAATTAATTAACACAATTAACAGTATAAAAACTTTGATTAATATATCAATATTAATAAAAATGTATTTTCGAATAATTTAACACACACCATACTCCCCTATACACACTCAACACACTCCTTAAAAAATTAACATATTTAACACAATAATACATTAATTATTAATGATTAATATTTAATATTCAATTAATTACCCATTAATAAACATGTTTACATTTGACATATTTATCAATTCATTAAACACTTATATTAATAATGTTTTAAATATTGAATAATACATTAATTAACGTAACTACCAATATCATTTATTAAACATAACATTATTAATTAATTAATTATTATTATTGTATTTAAATTAAATTGCTTTCCATCCTATTCTCCTATAAACCCACAACCTGCTACGAACTAATACATGCAAACATGTATTAGCAATATTAATTATTAAACAATGCACTATTAATTAATACATTATTATTTTTTTTTAATTTATATTAAATTATTTCCCACACTATTCCCCTATAAACCGACAACCCGCACCAGAACTAATGTACTCAAAAATGTATTACAATTAAATGAATTATCTTTAAAAAATGGTAACATAAATTAAAAAATATGAAATACTTTTAACACATATACTAACATATAATACAATTTTAAAAAATTTGATATAATGACATTCAATATAATGACATTCTATATTATGTCATTCTATATAATGACATTCGGTATAATGACATTCGATATTACTTACCTATATGTTGATATTATTTCCAACTATATTATGTATATTCTATATTCTGTCCTCTCAATATTTTCGATTCTATATTTTGGGTATTTACGGTTGCTGTAATTATGTTGCATCACTGTACCTCGAAACTAATGCAGCATGGCTCAGCAAATTAACTTGCGGCACTGCGCTGTGTTAGTTTCTCATAAATAAGCTCCATGATGTGGCTTAACGCTGTCTTATAAATAAGGCTCCTTTTCACGCGTCACTTAGCGTGTAAGGGGTGTGCATTGGGTGGCCGTTCCACCGCAACGCCCATTGCTTTCTGATGTTGCTCCATATTTACAAGGCTGGGGTAGCAACAAAAACTAAGACCAGGAAATACCTGGTCTTAGACTGGCGATACGAGGAGAAGTTATTAATGTATCCTCTTTTTTTGCTCATTCCATGTGTACTGCATTCTGCAACACACAGAGAAAGCGCAAACAGCCTTTTAAGATTGTTTATATGCAGGAAGGTCTCCCTTCTTGCACATAAACAAATGCACCAGCAGCGCAGGCACCCTTGCAACATGGGGTAAGGGTGTCTGCACTGGATCTTGGCAGCTTTATTTGTGCTAGCACTAGAGGAAAGACAGGGGTGCGCTGTATTTTTGTAAATACGGTGCATCTCTGTGTTTTAAAAATGTCAGAGTGAGGGGTTACAAATGTTTACATAACCCCACGCTCCTAAAATTTGTTGTAAATATCCCTCTTGGTGTGGGAACCTTTTGTTAGGTGTTTTCAGCGTTTTACTGTTTGAAGTGTCGCACAAATACTTTACTCATTACCTTCAAATTAAGCCTAACTGCTCCATACCAAACTACCAGAAGGTGAACAAAGCTTAATTTGGGGTTGCTTGTTTTTTTTCCCTGACTATGACTGTGGTTGCTGCTTGACCACGGCTCACACCCCAGTCAACCAGTAACCCAATTTCTAACACTTATATAAACATCTTGACACACTTCCACCAAAAGATCATTAGTATTATCCTATTTAGCCTTTGTGTACCATGAAGGGATCCACCGGACTCTGCATGGTTTACTTCGTTTTAGTACACTTTATGGAGAGCCAGCTTCCTACACTAAAATATAACAACCTTTTTCTATTCAATCTTTCGAGTGCTCGGGGAGCAATCTTTCAGCATTTCTGAGCACTGCTTTCTCTATCAAAAGCAGAGCACGTAGGGACAGTGGCAAAAAGATCAATGAGTTTGTGTTGTTCTTAAGGAGTACCTTGCTTCGAAGTATGAAGCGGTTGAATAGAACAGTGGGTACATCTAGGGCCTTGAAGCAGATACTTTAGTATGACGCAGTGTGCCAGAGGCGCCCTGTAGAAGTGTCGCACATGAGAAATATACTTGACAGAAATCGTAGTCCCCCAGCCAATTTCTCACCACAAACTCTCTTTATCTATCGCATTGCTCTTCCTTGCTCTCACTTCCCCAATCAGAGTCTCAAAGTTACTGTCGTATTTGATATGTTAAAAAGCAACAGCCGGTATCTTCTTTTGGCCTTCAAGCCCGACAAGGTCTTTTGCAAAGTATTCAGTGATGAAACACTATTGACTTTTATTTTTTTTTGGGGGGGGGGATCTAGCATCTCAGCCCTTTTACTGTTCGACCGGTTGAACTGCAACATCGATTACACATGAATGGGAAATCAGTCCAAAGTGTCCTCCGCACTGCACTGTCGCCTCTGTGCCATGGTCAAAGTTATACATAATGTCAGGGGATTTCTACATAAAAACAAATCTGTGTCCGCTGTACCGAAAGCCTTAACTTATTATTGCACTATTCTGTAAAAACAGAATACTAAAACATAAGCGGCAATATAACACACATTTCTACATATAGAGGAAAAAACCTAAAGAGTAATGCAAGCACACAGTTCACATCTATCTATTCTTTGGAGGCGTCATTTTCCTCTTTGTGCGCACAATCGTCATGTGTTCCCAGCAGGTGGCCTGTAGCGCCTTCATTGGATCTTTATCGTGACAGACGTTTTTCACAAAGATCTGAGAGTAATGAGCACAGGTAGGTATTGAGCTGAGGGGGCTTAAACGAAAAGAATGTTGGATCGCAGCTTTATGTATTGTGCTGCTGGGTTTATCTTTGGATTGGTCCTATTGTGCCCTCTGTGCCGCGGAGCGCGTCCTTTCCTGTCACAATGGAGAACTCGGAAGCAAAAGTAAAATGGCCCTTTGTGCGCGCTGGCAGCGTTTCACAGAGAATAGGTCGCTTTGCCCGTTGCTTCGGAGCTAGGTCTCAGCGACGGTTGCACTGTTCTACCTTGACACGCTAATACCTCTTTGGTGTACGCCTTCATCGAGGGCCAGCTTTCTTTCTAAATGTAAGTCATGTCAGAGTGAAAATAGAATGTTGTGACCATTCTTGGTGACTTTAGTTCTGCGTGTGTTCGCCAGTCTCTCCCTCTCTGAAAGGCTTTTTCATTGAACGCCTACACATCAAGCTGTAGAAATTTGAACATAAATGTTGACTGCACAACCCATATGGATGTCACCGACATGAACAATGACGTAATCACAACACAAAGATGATATAAAACAACATATTACTAATACAATACTTTAGCTTTTCTCTTACCTGTTTTACCACCATTGCTGATTAAGAAACAAATCTAGAGGTAATATCATATTTACATCCTGTTGCGTGAAGTTGATCTGTTGGGGTTGGTGTATATTTAATGATGTCATTTTGATAAACCCTATTTAGGCAAATAGTTACCTATCTGAAATTATATATATACGTTATCGCTATTGACTGGGCAGACTTGTTTCCTGTGGGCCAGGCTTTGCTCCGCTCATTCCTTTTGGCCGGGCTTGGCTCCGCCGAGCCCCTTCTTCGCTAACAGCACCTGTAGGCCTGGCTTGGCTCCGCTCTCCCTCTTGGCCGGGATTGGCTCCGCTGAGTCCCCTCCATTAGACTCCATTTCCCAACTGCCCGCCAGCGGCAAGGACGCCGCATTCATCATCGCGTGGCGCCAGGAGGTGCATAAAGGGCATCCCGGGGCCGAGACCCCTTCGTGATCGCTATTGACTGGGCAGACTTGTTTCCTGCGGGCCAGCTTTGCTCCGCTCATTCCTTTTGGCAGGGCTTGGTTCCGCCAAGCCCCTTTTTCGCTGACAGCGCCTGTGGGTCGGGCTTAGCTCCGCTCTCCCTCTTGGCCGGGCTTGGCTCCGCCGAGTCCCCTCCATTGGACTCCATTTCCCAGCTGCCCCGCCAGCAGCAAGGACGCCGCATTCGTCATTGAGTGGCGCCAGGAGGCCCATAAAGGGCATCCCGGGGCAGAGACCCCTTTGTGATCGCTATTGACTGGGCAGACTTTTTTCCTCCGGGCCAGGCTTGGCTCTGCTCTCCCTCTTGGCCGGGCTTGGCTCCGACAATTCCCCTCCACTGGACTCCATTTTCCAGCTGCCCCGCCAGCAGCAAGGATGCCACATTCGTCATCGCATGGCGCCAGGAGGCGCATAAAGGGCATCCCGGGGCCGAGACCCCTTCGTGAACGCTATTGACTGGGCAGACTTGTTTCCTGCGGGCCAGCTTTGCTCCGCTCATTCCTTTTGGCCGGGCTTGGTTCCGCCGAGCCCCTTTTTCGGTGACAGTGCCTGTGGGTCGGGCTTAGCTCCGCTCTCCCTCTTGGCCGGGCTTGGCTCAGCCGAGTCCCCTCCATTGGACTCCATTTCCCAGCTGCCCCGCCAGAGTCAAGAACGCTGCATTCGTCATTGCGTGGCGCCAGGAGGCGCATAAAGGGCATCCCGGGGCCGAGACCCCTTCGTGATCGCTATTGACTGGGCAGACTTTTTTCCTGTGGGCCAGGCTTGGCTCCGCTCTCCCTCTTGGCCGGGCTTGGCTCCGACAAGTCCCCTCAACTGGACTCCATTTTCCAGCTGCCCCGCCAGCAGCAAGGATGCCGCATTCGTCATCGCATGGCGCCAGGAGACGCATAAAGGGTATCCCAGGGCCGAGACCCCTTTGTGATCGCTATTGACTGGGCAGACTTGTTTCCTGTGGGCCGGGCTTTGCTCCGCACATTCCTTTTGGCTGGGCTTGGCTCCGCCGAGCTCCTTCTTCGCTGACAGCGCCTGTGGGCCGGGCTTGGCTCTGCTCTCCCTCTTGGCCGGGCTTGGCTCCGCCGAGCCCCTTTTTCGCTGACAGTGCCTGTGGGCCGGGCTTGGCTCCGCTTTCCCTCTTGGCCGGGCTTGGCTCTGCCGAGTCCCCTCCATTGGACTCCATTTCCCAGCAGCCCCGCCAGCGGCAAGGACGCCGCATTCTTCATCGCGTGGCGCAAGGAGGCGCATTAAAGGGATCCCGGAACCTTGTCCCGCGGACGCGCGCGAGATCGTGCCAGGAGAAGCCCGGGACAAGGGTGGGGCCATCTGCGGCCGTCCTAGGCCAGACGAGGCCGGGCCACATCCCTTGGCTCCACGAAACCGGTTGTAAAGTAAGAGACTTCGCCTAGAGACTGAAAACCATCTCCACTGCACTTCACCTGTGTACATTATATTTCCTACGCTTTAAGTCGTTAGAATAATGAGAGAAAGAAATGTCTAAAGGCCAAACCAAAACTAGGAACTCATTGGCGGGCGGGCCCATTAGAAGAACAATTGATCATTTCCTAACGAAGGCCATAAAAATGTTAGATCACGAGATCGCAGCTGCAGAACACCGCATGTCCCTAGAACTTCACTCAAACAAACGCTCGTCCTTGGGCTCCATTCAAACTGCAATCTCCCCGCCCACTCAATTTATAGGAACTAACCCCACATATGACCCAGGGTCCCCCTTACTCCTACAGGATCACTTGGTAAGAACACAACTCTCCAAGGCGGAAGATACTGACATGATTAACCTCGACTTCTCTTTAGATTCTACTCAGGGCAAGTCTTCCTCTTCCCCGGCAATCAATCCTAAAGGAACGAAAAAGAACAATCGGGCTCTGCACCCACAACCAGACCAGGGGGCCAGACTAAAGGGAAAGTGGGGCGTGGTACGCCATACGAGCAGACAAGCAAAGACACTTAGACCTCGCATGATCCCCACAAAGAAGAAAGGAACCCATGGTTCTTATACTGTGAAAGAACCTGCAACGGAATGGTAGCGGACGGCGGAGCTCACGCTGCTGACCGCGAGGAGAAAAAAAAGGGAGTCCTGCAGCCACTAGCAGAACTACGAGCCGAACTCTGAACCTAATCTGCCGTAGGGATCTGCAGGTGGTCCGTGGAGTGCCGCATAGAGCTGCAGAGTGGAGGAAGCTGACAGAAAAGCGGAGAGCACCCGCAGAGAGCACACAAGGACTCACAGGAGGAGTGTGGAAAGAAGTGTGCGGTGAGCGGAGAGAGCGGATGGAGCCGCCGGGGGGGGGTGATAAAAACTAGTCGGTTTGGTGCAGCCTGCAGACCCCCTGTGTGCTGCAGTGCGCCCCCACTTGTTGCCCACTCCTGCCCCACTCCTGCCTTACACTTCCCCTGCTCCATACAGGTGCATGCTCTGCCTAATCCGGGCATCGACATGGCAGTTACACAAATTGCCACACAAACTAGGACCGTAGGAATCAGAACAGAGCACAGATCAGAGAGCAGTGAACAGCGCACAGTAAGCTGCAAGTAGTGAGCCGAGGTTCAAACATCAGCGGCACTGCTTTGGCATAGAAATACAAGCTGTGTAGTGGTGTAGAGGTACTTTTGTCAAGGACTATGGCTCTAGGCACAAAACTACCAAGAGACAAAAATGGAAAGCGGAAGAGGAGGGCAGAGCCAGAGCTTTACCAGAACCTGGGAAGTGGGAGGTGGGAAAATGACTAAGGGAAATTCGTTTAAAGCAAGGAGGCCGGGCTGTAATGAAGATACACCCAAAAATTAAACAACAGGGGTAACCAGAAGTGCAGCCCAGCACTCTAGACAATAACCTCACTCAGCGAGCCCCCCACCGCAACTCCCCCATCAAGGGCTCATTACTCACTACTTCCAGACGCCAGGCAATTCACCACTGCCACTGCCAGGAATGCCAGTGGGTGGGGGGGGGCAGTAAAGCACCCTGAGACCACGGAGTGCAATCCTCGTTTACCGTGGCATGATCAAGGGACAACTGAGCGACCCGTCTGTAAAAATCCCTCATCCGGAGGAGGAAGCTATGTGAGGCCTGAAGAAGGAGATCAGGATCGGGTGCAAGTGCAGGAACCAGGGGCTCAGGGAGGCCCCCCAAGCGGGTGCGAAATGGGGGATGCTAGGGAGCCCAGCAAAATACAAAATGAATGGATCAGCGACATCGACTCAAGGCGGGATATCCCAGACAAACCAGAGCAGCACATAGCAGCGGTAGGGATCTCAAGGAAGGAACAAGTATAACGGTCACTGCAAATGAGCGTCAGCAATTTGAGTCGCCAGAGACAGGAGATCTCACCGACTCATTCCTACAAAAACTAGAGTTAACAATCGAAAGGACCTTGGATCTCACTCCCAATCTCATTGGCAGAGGGGTAGCGGCAAATAACTATGCCATAGATCCACCGGGAATACTCTAACCATCAGGCCAGAAGGACCTAGTTGAACAAGAAGACACCCCCCATTTGATAACCATCAGAGAAGGCAAAACTAAAATGGAGGTCCAAGTTGACCTACTTTAAACAATAGCTCAATGCTTGGGGAAACAGGGCCGCAAGTTGGAAGAACTGGAGGCAACCATCAAGCATAATCAGGCCATCACAGCTCGCACAAGCACATGTGCCGAGATAATAGAGAAGTGGGTAGAACTGCCGGTAATACTGGGGGACACAGTGGCCCTAACCAAAAGCAGATTTACATCACCAAACATTAAAAAAATGATCGAACCAACAGCAGAGGGCAATCATAAAGTGGTGACCAATGGAGTACGCAGCCAAAAGCGAGAATTGGAAATCAAAACCAGAGAAAATGAATCCGCCCACCCCGGCAAATAGGGAGGTAAAAGAAATCTCAGCAAGTCCAGCCACGAAGGGAATCGAAGGGCCGAAAGCTAGAACAGAAGCCCCTTTAAAATGAATGGAGAAGAAAAAACTGAAGAAACAGCAGAAGAGAGCAAAGCTGAAACGCAGATCCATTTTGCCAATAATGCAGAACAGTCATAGAGCTAATGAGACAAGAAACTCATTGCCATACTATCCGATTTTTAATTTCAAACGGAAGCCTAAAAATGAATGCTCATTGATAGAAAAAGAAATGGACAAAGAAAGGGTAAGAGACGGCGAGCCGCAACAAGACTCCGTTCAAGAGGATCTGGAGAACCAGGCGGCTCAAAAGCTACCATCATACCCAGTAGGGCTACCATCAACCGCCGCACAGGTGATACCCAACAGGGTTGGAAGGGGCAAGGAGGACGTATCCACACAAATAAGGCCCGACGACCTTTTGGAACAAGAGGATCACAAAGGCACCACGGAACAAATGACATCACGGGCATTGGAGCAAAAACGCACAGCGAGCAGGCTGGGAACCAACAACATGGCGGAAATCGAACAACACTGGCGATCACCGATTAACCCCCCCCCCCAAAGCTTGAGAGCATGCAACCAATGTAACGAGGGGCCCACACAATTGAAAAATCCAGAGGAAACACCCACATTTTATGAGGTCTTGCTAACTCCCAGGTACCACATGGAAGGCCCCCATGACATCCTAAACAGAAATAGCATTCTCCGTCTTTTTGCCCACATCAATTCCTTGTGCCAGATAACATCGGAAAACATAGAGTGGGTGAAGTTCAAAAGATCACCAGGTGACAGCCACAGTGACTCAACCCTATTGGGCTTCAAGGATCAAGCACTCCAACGGGCCGTTCTGGGAGAAGCGCATCAACTCGCAAGTTGGGGCATTGATGCATCAGAACCTAAGCAACCAAACTATCCCTTTGTGCTTAAACCTCAAAATAGGGGCCAGGTAGTTACATCTATTCTGAAAGGTACCAGCAATAATAGAAAACATGGGGAACACATCAATGAATGCCTTATTACTCCCATAAACATTTCTGTCCTTCAAAGTAACAATCTGCCTCGAGTATTAATTGGTCAACCAAAACAGGCTGCAAGTGGGGCCAATTGGCTTCAGCAACCCTAGCCAAACTCTAGTACTCAACAATGAAGGAAGGGCAAAGTTGGTGCGGGCAGACCAATATAAAGGGCAAAAACCTAACTTCCCTCAAGAATTAACCCTTATATCCTGGAACATAGCAGGGTTAAACAAAAAAGTAGGGAACAAGGAAGTACAGGACTACCTCGCTAAAGGTGATATAATATGCTGCCAAGAAACCTGGTCAATGACATCAACCCCCCTAGAGGACTTCCACGAACATCGGCAAAATGCAATAAGAAAAAACATCTTTGGACGCCCATCTGGGGGTCTTTCCATCTTCATAAGTCATGCGCATAAACTTAGAACAACAGAAATAAGTGTAAATTACTCAGACATGCAAGCAATGACGATCACTGGTTTAAGTGAAGGCCACCGACCGCTCAACTTGTTGCTCATAAACTGTTATATCAACCCAGCAATGACAGCCGCCAGCATTGAATCTTTCACCAACACGCTGGAAGATATAATCCTAAAATATGAACATTTCCATGTAATCGTCACAGGGGATTTCAATCTGAGAAGTCTGGAAGGAGCTTCCAGCACACCAAAGAAAGGGCACAAGGCGTGTCCACTGCTTTGCCTTCTCAAAAATGTTAAATTCAAATCAACCCACCTCACAATGAAATCACGCTCATCCTCTTGGTGCCCAAAACCATCATTCCGAAACATATCTACCATCGACTACATTTTAACCAACGAGAAATTGGCTGACAAATTGAAAGAATTTCAGGTCGATGATAGAGGAGAAAGCGATCATAGGCCTTTACGTGCCACATTCAATATAGGAATGGAAACAGCAGAGCTCCAGAAATTGATGGGAGAAACCATAGGGAGGAACAATATAGAGCCATCAAAAGAATAAAATGGACAATCAAACTTGAGGGGAAAATGCAGGAGTGGGCAGCAACGCAGGAAGTCAGAGGACCGTGGAAGATTAACCACGACACTCTTGGGCACTGGGAAGCATTAACGGATGACCTGTGGCAGAAGCTGGGTAAAGAACAAGGCAGAAAAAGGCCTTCCTGCAAGGCAAAACAGATACCAAAAAGCATGAGACAACGCAAAGGCGCCCTAAAGAAGGCACTAAGGAAAAGGAAAAACAAAGGCCCACCGGAAGAGGGGGCCAACATAAGCACACTGAGAGCTGCCTCCAGGAGGGAAGTAGGGGAACATAAGAGGATAGAAATGGAACAAAAATGGCTCACAGTATTTTCCCTGTTAAAGGAAAAGAACAACGCCAAATTATGGAGGTAAATAAACCACCTGAGCTCTCAGCCCAGAGGCAAGGTGAACAACATTGGAAGCTACGAATGGGAAGTGTATGTAAGGGGCTTATATAATAAAGAAACACCAACTTCAGAGCAAGCCCCTCCTAATAACACCTGGGAAACAAAGATCGAGACAGATACTCTCACCGAGAACATAGATGAAGCAGGAACAATGACACCTGGGGGCAAAGGCTTCACAGAATCTGAAATAACAAGGGAAATAAAGAATATGAGGAATGATGGGGCGCCAGGCCCAAACGGCATACCAGCCCTGGTATTCAAAACAGCTCAATCATTCGTTTCCTCAATTCTCATCCCTCTTTACAATTACACATACTCAACAGCATTAATCCCACAAACATGGAAAGGCTCAATCCTTTTTCCCATCCACAAGAAAGGTGACCACTCCAATCCTGCCAACTATAGGTTAGTGGCCCTGCTGGATGTTGAAGCCAAAGCCTATGCTAAACTTTTATTGAGGGAATTAGAGGACTGGGCTAACAACAACGAAATACTACCACTCTATCAGACCGGCTTCAGGGCTAACAGTGCAACCATTGACAACATCATGACCCTATCCTACCTTTCAAAACGTGCAGTGAAAGACACTGTTTTGCTGTTTCATCGACTATAGCACAGCTTTTGATAGAGTGGACAGGGGAAAACATTGGGGAAAACTGTCACGTTGGGGAGTTCCATCAAACTACTGAAAGCCATCATATCCCTTTATGAGGGGACCTGGGTACAATTAAGTTAAGCCCCACAGCGTTATCTGCAAGAGTGCAAACCACCAACGGTCTGAAGCAGGGCTGTGTTTTAGCCCCCCTACTATTCAATCTTTACACAGCCGACAGGGGGGAGCCCTGAAAGAGGCAAGTCTAGTTCCACCTAAAGTGGGAACGGTAAGACTTGCAATTCTTCAGTACGCAGATGAAACTATAGTGATGGATCACACAAGGGTGGGCCTTCAAAGAGCACTAAAAGAGCTGGGGAAGTACAACAAGGAAAATCATTTAACAGTCAACCAGAGTAAAACAAAGATAATGGTATCCGGCAGATATCCTCACAAAAAACAAGCGTGCTGGACCTTGGGTGATCTTCAAATTGGCAGTACCACAGCTAATAACTATCTTGGGGTCTGGCTGCATGAGAGGGCAACATCGGCAACTCAAGCAAAACGTCTAACTGCCAAAACCAAGAGCATACTCTTATCAATGAGACGCCTCAGCCAGCGTTTAACAGCCCCACAGCGGAACCCATTCTGAAGGTCCTCAAGGTCAAATTAATCCAGGCCATCAATTACGGGCATCTGGCATTTTCAGGAGACCTTGACAAACTCATATCAGCAGCGCAGGTCAAAGCACACAAAATCGTGCTGCAAATACCTAGGTATGCAAGGAACATCAGGTTACGGCTGGAACTAGGGCTAAGCAGACCAGAACTGGCTCTTCAGGGGGATCTAATTAAGTACTACATCAGAGTCCTGAAAGCACCCCAAGACTCTCTCAAACATCATCTGGCAACAATCTTTAGAGAAAAGCACATCAAGCTGGGCATAGCAATAGAGACCCTTAATATTGAACCACAAAGCCTGCTCCTAACAGAAATCCCTCACAAGACCTGGTCAAACATCATGAGACGGCAGGTCCACTCAATTTTGTTCGAACTGGACCTAAACGCCCTTCGCCAGAACACCCTTACCAAGGCAATGAATGAATCTTATGTCATGGGGAAAGCCCAACCATATCTAAATGAAGCACTAGGGGCCCAGGCCCGTCTGAAAATTCTTTTTATGAGACTAGTGGCCTTAAGAACAGCGGACCTCAATCCTGAATGGGCACGCGCAGTTGGTGCTTCCTCTTGTCGCCTCTGCAATTACCAAAAAGAATCCTGGCTCCACTTACTATGTTGCTGCCCCAAACTAATCAATGAGCGACAAAGGATGCTTTGCCCCATCTTTAGAAACCTTGGCATTAGAACATGCAGGGAGGCATCAGATTGGTGCTTTTCGGAAACAACAACCCACTCCCTCGCCAGAGCAGCAAAATGTATCCATCATATCAGACTGGCCCTAGGTGCAAGTGCTTTACCATAAGTACGCACAACATAGAGGCAGAAACAGGGAAACAATGTGCTTCAGTAACAATCCAAGGTCACTGAGGAGCCAGCCTGATTGATCTTCTGCCGAATCAAAATCAAGTTCCAAGAGCAGGCGGCAATACAGGACCGGACTGCCAGAAATAAGGCTTGAAAGACACGCAGTTTGGCGGGGGGGGGAGGACTGCAGGGGAGGGTGAAATATGGGGGGGTGGGATCCAACTTTGAGCTTTTTTGTTTTTCTTATTTTACTTTTTTGTATTTTATTTTATTTTTACGGTAATGATTTTAAATAATTGATTGGTCAACAATAAAACTCACACTCAAACTATACTGTGAACAAGACACCTCCCCCCGTAATCACTCTAAACGAAGGGGTATTAGAGAGTATGGAACAGCTGGTAAAATATCTCTTGTTACCACTCACAGAGAGAGTCAGGAGGTTGGGCGATCAAATGTCCTCAATACTGGAAGCTACCCAATCCAATAGTGAGACCCTCAAGTAACTGACACCACACTACCCTCCAAATGTGCCCTGTGGCTTGCCACCCACTGTGACTAATATCATAAGGGAATCCCCATTAGAAACAGCAGAGGCAACACTAGCGCCCGCTAATAAAGAGAACGCCCCTAAGTCACCTAGGGAGACGGGAACAGGGGGACCCACAAATGTATTTAAAATCAACAACACTCCAACAACAAGGGCATGTTTTCCAGCAAATGGTACAAATAGAACTGGTCAACACATAGATTTACCACCAGAGGCAGCTCTTTACATTATTATTCTCACTGGCGTCCCAGAGTTGGGAGAGTGGAGGATAGAAGGCTACAGAGATCTCAAAAATAAAGTAATCCATTGGTTAAGTAATAATAGACCACTGCCCCCTAATATAAATGGGGAAATAGCCTTCGTGAGGAGACTATCATGGGTGGGACCTAGACCCAAAGATATTCAGGGAGATGTAGTAATCATCAACTTTAGAGATCGGAGGGCAGCTACCCATATAGTCGATTGGTATCTGGAGAGAGGAGAGATGGCATATCAACCCGCGACTTGAGCTATTTCCATCACCAATCCCTATTGGCCTACTCAAACCCATTACCTACCCCCGACATTCGTGACACCTTAAATACTCTTAGTTGTAAACCTAGATTCTATACATCCAGACCCCCCATCCTAGGGCACCCTCATACCAACCATGACCAGGTATAGCCAGACCACTATTCTATCATCCTGGCAGACATCAACAGGCAACATATAACCCACACCGGTCAATCCTTCTAGGAAATCGTTACGAACCGTTAGCAGGCATGGATGATCTAGACTGACAGAAGACGGTTGCCCAAGTGGAGAAGTCGCACAAAATAGCCCTCAAGCCCACTGAATACCAGTATTCAGAGTAACCCACTTTCAGATAGAGTGCAGGACAAAAAGACAGACCGGGAACTGATGGACAAGAGGGTCTCAAACCACTCGACCGAGAAGGAAATAGTTAATCCATCACTGGACTTTAATGCACTAACTGAACAGCAAACAGGGAAAGCCTTCCCTTCTACAAGGACTGTGGTAGATAGGGAAATTGACAAAAACACTACCCCTAAGTTGATCAAACCAACCCATAAAATTCTCTCTTGGAAAGTAGCAGGACTGGCAAACAAAGTGTTCCAACAACCATGGCTCGATCTAGCTGCCAAATACAACATCCTCTGTTTCCAAGAAACCTGGACATTAGATGAAATCCATTTACTGGGGTTTCAGACTTTCCACATACTTGCACAAATAACCTCCCAGGGAAGAAATAAAGGAGGTTTGTGTACGTATGTCTCTAATACGGGTGGGCTAAAAGTACTTGGGAATCTGTCCACCGAACATTATCAGATCTTAACAATTAAATGGGGTAATGCCAAGAACATGATTTTAATAAATTGTTATAATAATGTGTCTACACACACCTTGGAAAAGGTCATCAACAACTTAAAACATAGTGGGGGCGTGGTTTGGACGCCGATGGCGATGGTCACCTGAGAGCTCGGCTCCGGGACTGAGCCCACTTTGATCCTGCAAATCGGAGTCCGCGGGGCACCCTAACCCCTGCAATCCGAAGACCGGACCGGTGGGGACCTGCTGGGACACCCGGTAACACTCGAAAATCGGCTGTTCCAACAGAAAACCGAAGTTGAGGGGGTCCGCGGAGTGGGACCCAAGATGGCGCCCAGACCTTCTCGACTCCTTGGCCGGGACCCTCGACCCGGAGGAGCACAGTAGGACAACGCGCATCCTCTCCATCCTGCCTCCCTGGAACATGATACTTGGGGTGACGCTTGGAAAGGGTCCGGGCACGGTGGCCGACCCCAGACGGGCTGTTGACCGAACTCCCGTCGTTCTCAGAACGCGGACGCCCGGCGACCCTGGGTGTGAGGACGACCCCACGGGCCGCATCGGACTGCCCCCCCACCGAGTGACTGAACTCCATGGGCAGCACAGCGCCCTGGCGCCACAGAGTCTCCGGCGGAACTGGTGACACTCACTCCAGATCCTCATCGGCCAGGCGGGCCTGCCCGACCTGGCGCCGCTCATCCCCGCCTCCTCCTCATTGGCCTCCGACGACACGGTGGTGGCGCGACCCGAGGTTGCGGAAAGGCAGCGGATCCTGGAGACGGCGATCGACGACTCTCAGCACAACGACAACGTGCCAGGAGAGACATAACCGACGCCCGCACCTGGTGGCGACTCGGACGGACCTCCCTCCGTGGAACTCAATCATCATGGGGAAACCGAGGGGACCCAGAGGGACCACCCCAGCCGCCTTGGATTCGGAGGCGCTGGACAAAGAGGATCGAGGGGACCCGGAGAGCTCCGGCGGTCCCCACTTACAACAACAATTTGACCGAGTCCTAGAGGCGATCGCGACCACGCGCTCAGCCCTGCAGCAGGACATTGCTCAGGTCGCGACAAGTCTGGGCCTCCTCAGGGCGGACCACGGTAAGCTCTCGGATAGAGTCAAGGAGGTGGAGAGCTCAGTGAAGACCTTGGAGCCGGCACAAAAAACCCTGGCCGCGACTGTGAAGGATGCCCTATCCTGGATTGAGGCCTTGGAGAGACGAGCGGAGGATGCTGAAGGACGCAATAGGCGGAACAACATTCGGGTGGTGGGCCTGCCGGAGAAGATCGAAGATGGCGACATGGTGGCCTATCTGGAAGCTTGGCTCCGGGACACAGTAGCCCCTGAAGGCCTGTCCTCCTTTTACACCCTGGAACAGGCGCACAGAGTGCCGGCGAGGCCGCCGCAACAGGGCCGCCCCCCACGGCCGGTGGTAGCACGTCTGCTGCACTTTCGGGACAGAGACCTCATCCTTAATGCCGCCAGACATAATGGCCCTTATAAGGTTGAAAATAGCCAGGTGAACATTTTCCCGGATTACACGTACGAGACTCAGCGCAGGCGGACCTCTTTCCTGGCGATCAAGCGCGAACTCCGGAGCGAGGGCATCCAATATTCGCTCCTCTTCCCTGCAAGGCTCCGCATAATCGTTGATGACAAGACCCAGTTCTTCGATTCCCCGGAGGAAGTCTGCAACTGGCTTGAACTCTATAGAGAGGGTAAAGATGGCTTCAGCTCGTCGTCACAGTTGGCCGTGGAACCTGGGCAACAACGACGGTCCAAAAGAATTCGCAGCCGCGGCGGCAAGACAGGCAGGCCTTCGACAGTGGAGACAATGGCGGAGCGGAAGGGAGTGCTGGAGATGGTGTCTACTCTATCGGGATCACTAGGTGGCCCCATTCTTGAGGAATCGAACCCTGGAGGCGAGGGGGCACCAACGAACTCTGAGGACTCGGATACCGATAGTACCCACACGCCGGTGATAACTCCGAACTCAGCTGAGGACATATTGGATGGACAGGGATGATGGGGTGAGCTACTTCAAATTGGGTGGGGGTTACGGCCGGGGTGGTTGGGAAGGCGATTGTGTATGAACTCCGGTGAGGGGGGGGGGCCCCGATCAGGATGTGGCTTTTTGTTTTGGGCTCATTGTAGTCTCGGCAGTCCGGGAATCGAGGGCCCATTACCGGCGCCCAGCCCGCACCTAGCCCTTAAGGCCTTCCTGCGGTGGCGACCGCAGGGTTATTCGGGGATTGTGGGACAGTTTGGGGTATGGTTTGGATGGGAACTAGATGTCACTATTTGGGTCCTGTTCTGGGGATGGTGGGTAGGGGTTTGTTTCAAACGGGGGTTGTTGTTCTTTTGTTGGGGAAAATGGCCGCCATCAGTGTTGCATTGACTGTTGATCGCTCGTCGTTGGAGCCTTGGAGGGGGGACCCGGAACAGACGATATGGAACAATGGCTGATGTTGCTAAGGTGAAATGCATTACTTGGAATGTACGGGGGCTCCACACTATGTCTAGACGCCACAAAGTTCACGCTTATTTAGTGCGTAGAGGGGTACAAATAGCGCTGCTGCAGGAGACTCATCTCAACAAGGCGGAAGGGGCGGCGCTACAGCGTAGATGGAGAGGACAGGTCTTCTATACCTCGTACTCAGCGTATGCGAGGAGGCGCTTATATGGATCAGGGCTGGGATCCCCTTTCAGGTTACGAGGTCGGTGGTGGATCCAGAGGGGCGCTACGTAGCTCTTTCAGGCACACTGGGGGGTAGGGATTTGAACATTTGCTGTATTTATGCACCTAACGTGGACCAGCTTGCCTTCCTCTCCAGGTTATCAGGTTCGTTGGCCCACTGCTTCTCAGGACCCCTCCTGCTCGTGGGTGATTTTAATTCTGTGGTGGACGTGGAGGCCGACCGCTCGCACCCCCCCTCCCGGACTCCCCAGTTCGCCGGGTAGCGAAAGGGAGGAAGGAATGGCAGGCGCAATGGGGGCTCATGGATATTTGGAGGGCACAACATCCCGACACTAGGGACTACTCCTATTTCTCGGGCCTGCATGAGTTGCACGTGCGTCTGGACGGGTTTTTGGGATCGGCGGAGTTGGTGTCCGCGGCGGTCCGGTCTGAATATTTGACCAGGACTGTCTCAGACCACAACCCTCTCCTGATGGACCTTCGATGGTTCCCCGGGGTCCCTGATGTACCCACCTGGAAACTGCGCCCGGAGATGTTAGAAGACATAGTCTTTAAGGCAGACCTGGAGGACAAAATCTCGGAGTACTTCGCATCTAATGGGGGTACTGCGGGATCGAGAGCGTTGGAATGGGATGCCTTTAAGGTGGTGATCAGAGGCTACTGCATTACTAAAAAAGTGGGCATGCGGCGAGTCATCCTTGATGACTTGGCGGCGGCTGATCGGAAGCTCCGCGAGATGGAGCTTCGCCGCCCCGGACACCCCGAACTCCAGGAGCGCACGGCGGCAGCGAGGGAGGCGGTGGCGGCGGAGGTCGAGCGGCTACGCTGCTTCGACTACAAGGCCTACACCACTAGATCGCTCGTGGAGGGGGATAGATCGGGCGCACTGTTGGCGTGGCTTGACAATCCTACGCGCCGGACCTCTCCGACGACGTCCATGCGCACGGCGGAGGGAGCTGAGGTGCACACTCAGCCTGAGATCTTGAGCTGCTACCTGCGATACTATGAGCGACTATACCGTAGTAGCTCTGCCAGGGACCCCGACTTGATCGAGGACTACCTGCAACCCCTGGAGTTGCCAACTCTGGAGCCGGAAGTGGCAAAGGCTCTGGGCTCAGACATCGAACTAGGCGAAATTCGTGGCGCCATTAAAAGGATGGCGAGGAATAAGACCCCGGGCCTGGATGGCCTCCCGGTTGAATTCTACTCCGCCTACGCTGACCTTCTGGCACCGCGGCTGCTGATAGTTTACAGAGAGGCGAAACGGTTGGGTCGCCTCCCCGGCTCGATGTGCGAGGCCCTAGTGGTTCCCCTCCTCAAGCCTGGCAGAGAATCGTCTGACCCGGCATCTTATCGACCTCTGTCAATGCTGACGGTCGATTATAAGATCCTGAGCAGCATTTTGGCATTGAGGCTACTGGGGCACATGCGTTCTTTAGTTCATGAGGACCAGGCTGGATTCATTCCCAAGCGGAACACGACCATGAATATTCGCAGGCTGTTTCGCATACTGGGGGAACCGCACTTAGAAGCCCCGTGCCCGGTGATCCTTTCGGTGGATTTGGAGAAGGCCTTTGATAGCCTGGAATGGGACTACCTGTGCAGTGTACTGCGGCGATTCGGTCTGGGTGAGGGCTTTATCAGGTGGACCATGGTATTGTATGCCTCGGCATCGGCTAGGGTGAGGGCAGGCCCTCTGATCTCCTCGCAATACCCGGTGGAGAGAGGCACGAGGCAGGGTTGCTCGTTGTCCCCGCTGCTCTTCGCGCTAGCGGTGGAGCCACTGGCGCTGCTGCTCCGGTCAGGGGCCCACTTTAACAGTTTGCGAACGCAGTCGGGCCCACATCGGGTCTCGCTTTACGCTGATGATTTGTTGCTCTTCCTCGAGGACCCGGTGGCTGCCTTGAATGGGGCCGCGTCGGCGCTCACGGCTTTTGGGGAGGTCTCAGGCCTCCGGGTAAATTGGGCCAAGACTTGTCTGTTCCCGGTTCGTAGGGGAACGCCCAGCCCTGACATCGGTGGGGAGATCAGGTGGGAACCTGACTGTTTCAAGTACCTGGGGGTGTACATTTACCACGACCCAGTTGATCTCCTGGATGGGAACATAGCTCGCTGTACTCGTGCGTTGCGCGGTAGCATGGACTTCTGGGCTACCCTGCCGCTCTCAGTGGCAGGGCGGATCGCTCTACTGAAAGTGGTGGCACTCCCCCGGCTGCTCTACTACTTCCGTGCGCTGCCGATTTGGATCCCGCCGGCCACCTTTCGACTACTACGATCTATGGTGGTGGGTTTCCTTTGGGGCTCGGGCTGCCGGAGAGTGGCCCTCAAGACCCTGATGAGGCCGAAAGCTGAGGGTGGCCTTGCTGTGCCGGACTTTGAGAAGTACTATCTGGCAGCGCAGCTGCAGACCTTCACCCAGGAGGTCGCTAGGGAGTTCCGAGGCCCGGAGGCCGGGAGGGGCACCGGGATGGCTAGGCATGTTATCTCCTTCATCACGTTGCGACAACGTCTGGCATTGCAGGACCTGACGCTCGAAGAAAGGACCATTCGATTATGTTGGAACCGTGCCCACGCCCGGGGACAGTTGTGGTTACCATATGCACCCGAAATACCACTGGGTATGTTGACGGCCCTGCCTCACGGTGGAGATTGGTCACGCCTGGGGCACTGGGAGGACGCGGGACTGCAGCTAGTGGGGGACCTTTATGAGGACGGGGCGTTATTGCCCTTCCAAGAGCTTATAGACCGCTTTGACGTCCCTCGCGGCCACTTCCTTTTACACACGGCTCTGGTCCGAGCGATCCAAGCGCACTGGAAAAACGGGCTGAAAGAACCACCTACGTCCCCAGTGTGCCAGTATGTTATGATGTCCGCGAGGACGGTCAAGGCGGTCACGTGCCTATATGGTAGGTTGATTACTGAGGAGTTGACCCCCCTCACCACTTTACGAACCCGCTGGGAGGCAGATATAGGAAGGAGATTCCGGAGACGACCTGGTCACAGCTTATGAGGCGGGCCTGAAAGGGCGCACGCCACGCCCGTTTCCAGCTAGTCCACTTCTACGTACTTCACAGGGCCTATCTGACCCCGGCGAAGATCCAACAGTACTTTGCCGTGGATTCGGCGGAATGCCCCAGGTGCCGGGCGCCGGGGCGGACCTCATCCACATGCTGTGGTCTTGCCCGGCGTTGTCCTCCTATTGGCTTGGAGTGGGAGATACCTTGACTGGGGTGACGGGGAGGTCCTTGTCGGTTGACGCAGCGGTGGGGCTCCTACACTGGTTCCCGCATACCCCCAAGAATAAAATCACAAGCAAATTTATTGATCTGGGGCTTCTCCTCGCAAAACGAGAGGTGACTAGGAATTGGAAGGCAAGGGTTGGTCCAACGGAGGCTAGGTGGCACAGCGAACTTTTGAAATGGGCGGCAGGGGAGAGCACGCTGCGTTATCAACTGGCCAGAAGACAGAATAACGAGAAAGCGCAGGAGGCCGCACTAGAATGGGAGACGTTAGTGCAGGCCCTCAGGATTATTGCGCTCCCAGCGATTCCGAGAGTGAAGATGCGGCACGGCCCGAGTCCCGTTAGTCGACTATAGGTCAGTTATCTATTGAACTTTCCCGGAGGTCTCCCATAGGCTTTCCTACACGCATTGCGACACACTGATGGCGGGGTTGGGGGGGTTTCTACTTGACTCCCTGGGTTGTTGGGGGGGTTTCTTTTGTTCCGTTTGTAGGATGATTTAGAAAAGCAGATGACGTTCTCTGGATCATCCGGACCAGCTTCGACCTTCCAGCGGATCCCCATTGGTGTTCTCCGCCCGACCTTCGGGTTGTGGGCTGAATGGCTGTGTACACTTATGGCTTGACGAGAGGGGATGTGATTGGTACCGTTTTATCTGATTGTGCTTATATTGCTGGTCTAATATGTACTTTTGACTGATTCCTGCAATAAAAATATATTTAAAAAAAAAAAAACAACTTAAAACATAGTGTCACCACCATTAAGGACCAGATAGGAGGGGAGACGTTTTTGATTTGGGCAGGTGATTTTAATTGTACCGTCTGTTCTAACCGCTCGAAGGGCATATGCGGCCTAGGTGAGCATAAGGACGACAACCCAACCCATTTCACTCACTCCATACCGGGCAACATATTCAACAATATGATTTTTTATTTTAATTTATCCTATATTATCGAGGTAGGCTCCCCAACCATCCAGTTCCAGTCAAAATTTCATGAGAGTGGGTGTAACTCTATAATAGATTTTACTCTTTTATCAAAAACCCTTGCCCGGATAGTAACGTCATGGGAAACATTGGATGTCATCCATGGCGATCACTTCCCGATCTCCTTTTGCGTAAAACTAGATGGGCAAGAACAGACCCGGGGGGACAAATTCTTATACCAACCAGCGATCAATCTGGCGTGTAGAAACGGATATTCCATTAAATGGGATAAGGTGGATCCAGTGGGATTGCTAATAAATTTAGTATTGACATCTAGGGAAGAAATCTACACTTGTCTGTCTCTTACAGAAACTCCATCAAAAATGTTGGGCTCTTTCCTAAAAATACAAATAGAAATAAAAAAAGCTTCTGACCAGGCAGTACCGTTCTGCATCAAACAGACCTAATGGTTGGTTCGACAATAACTGTACCAAAGCACTTAAAGCTCTAAAAAAGGCATTGCATATATCCCCGAGATCTCAGGTGGAGATCCGCCTAGCCAGAAAGCGATATTACTTGGCAGTTAAAACCAGGAAAAAATCCTTGAAGCGAGAGGCATGGTCAGCTCTGATCAGAGCCTCGAAAAACAGGTATACGACCACCTTTTGGAAGGTGGTCAATGCCCCCTATCGGCAGAACAAACAGAGAGACACAATAGATATAACCATTAATGGTAAAACCTGGGTAAACCATTTCAAACGTCTTTATGACAATAGAAATCCCCTTGACTACGTAGATTCCACATCAGTAACAACGTCAGAAGAATACGATAATAACTCCCTGGGCACATTCCCGCTGGGCATTACCTTTACCTGTGAAGAGGTCACCACTGCAATTAAAGAAAGCCCCTCAGGTAAAGCTCCTGGCCCGAACGGAGTCCCAATTGATGTTTTTAAAACTGAGATTAATCTTTGGGCACCCATGTTAACTAATGTCTTGATTAGCGCAAACTTCCATGGCATTATACCTACTTGGACCGAAGCAATAGTTGTTCCCATATTTAAAAAAGGAGACAGGAACGACCCCACTTGCTATCAGCCAATTTTGCTTCTTGATGCCTTAATGAAGGTAGCAGGCCGTATAATTTTAAACCGAATCCAAATATGGGCGGAGGAGGGTGATATTATTTCTAGCCTTCAGTATGGATTTAGAACAGGCAAAGGCACAGTTGAGCAGGGATTTCGAAGTATACTCAAGCTAAGAAGGGTAATCTTTACATCACTTTCGTTGACTTGAGTTCAGCCTTCGATTGTGTGGACCTCAATAACCTATGGTCCACACTATCTGACATGGGCATTGATGATCAAATCCTTACATTTATCAAGGAACTATAAAGGGATGCTGGAGCCAGGGTAAGGTACGGCACTCAGGGAGAGTGCTCGGCCAAGTTCCCCATCAGGAGAGATGTGAGACAGGGGTGCATATTAGCACCCCTACTCTTCACCCTATATATAAACTCCATTGGCAAACACCTTACAGAGTCACAGTACGACTATCCATCGATCAAGGGGCAGTCGGTGCCAATACTCCTTTACGCAGACGACGCTGCCATTATGTCCCGAACCAAGGTAGGCCTACAGAGGGCCGTCTTGAAATTTTCCAACTACATGAAAGACAAGGGCTTAAAAGTTAACATCACGAAAACTTTCACTATGGCATGTGGGCCTGGCTCTAAGAAAGCATCCTGCCCAATATTCCTCACGGGCAGGAGGATTGAGACAATCGACCAATTCTCTTACCTAGGAATACATTTTGATAAGAGAGGAAATTGGCACACAGAAAGGCAAGAAATGTAGCTTTCTTTCAGGCTGTAGGAGCCCTAAACAGCTTTGCGGCTAAAATAGGGGGCAGACCCGTGAAGGAACTGACCCTAATTTACAAGGCCAAATGCATCTCCGCTGCCATATACGGATCAGGAATCGGGGGAATCGAAAATGCATCACCGATTCAACTAAATGAGAATCAGTACCTCAAACACTTGCTTGGGGCCCCCAAATCAACGGCAACCTACCTTGCAAATATTGAACTTGGCTTATCGTACATTTTAAATTCCATAAAAATCGCGCCCATATTACTATGGCACAAGGTGTGGGTCACTCCGCAATTTATTCTCTGATTGCTTGACCCTTGACGGAGTTAGTAACATTAAATGGCTGGCTTATGTTAAAACAATGATGACTGAGATTGGCCACCCAGAGTACTTCACGAGACCATCTAGCATGGAGGTGGTCGCAAGAATGTCACTTGAAAAAATGGCTCGATCTAGCGGCCAAAGAAACCTGGACATTAGATGAAATCCATTTACTGGGTTTTCAGACTTTCCATACACTTGCACAAATAACCTCCCAGGGAAGAAATAAAGGAGGTTTGTGTACGTATGTCTCTAATCCGGGTGGGCTTAAAGTACTTGGGAATCTGTCCACCGAACATTATCAGATCTTAACAATTAAATGGGGTAATGCCATGAACATGATTTTAATTAATTTTTATAATAATGTGCCTACACACATCTTACATATATTACTATGTAACAAGGTGTGGGTCACTCCGCACTTTATTCTCTGATTGCTTGACCCTTGACGGAGTTAGTAACATTAAATGGCTGGCTTATGTTAAAACAATGATGACTGAGATTGGCCACCCAGAGTACTTCACGAGACCATCTAGCATGGAGGTGGTCGCAAGAATGTCACTGGAAAAAATGGCTCTGGACTATTTAACTAATAAGAGATGGGACATGGAAAAAGCTAAAAACTCAGTCACGGACTACCAGCACATTACAGTCAACAAAGGGCCTCAATTGTATCTTATAAGCAATTTAAACTGTTATTCTACAATGCTACTGACCCGTTTTAGGTTTGTTACCTTTTTTCGCTTAATCACCTTTCCAGTCTGTAACAACTGGTCAAGGGAGACGCTTATTTGCCCATGTGATGATCAATGTTCCCTCTAATATTTTTCCTCTGTGTGCGGCAGTGTAAGGTCTATGTGCGCTGCAACCAAGGCTATGTGCGCCAGTAACCAGACCGCGCATGTGGGTGTAGCGCCAAATATCACTCCAAACTAGCTTAAAAAAGTGAAAAGACGGTGCATTTTCTCACAAATAGATCCAAGTGAATGTTGTTAAGGCAGGTTTTAAAC
Organism: Lissotriton vulgaris; assembly: GCF_964263255.1. Taxonomy (NCBI): domain Eukaryota; kingdom Metazoa; phylum Chordata; class Amphibia; order Caudata; family Salamandridae; genus Lissotriton; species Lissotriton vulgaris. The sequence goes on along the minus strand of NC_141696.1, from coordinate 1,072,999,196 downwards.
CGTCCCACATGTCAATTTGAAACCTTGGCAGCTATGTTGCTGCATTTCTTTTCTTAATAGAGCTGGGCTGTGGGTTGATTGTGTGCATTTGTTTAAGTTTTCATGTTAATTTCAGCTCACGATGGGCGCTGCGATTAACATGAAAACTTTAACAAATGCAGTTTCAGAGCTGGGTTAGGGTAGGGCCGCATCAGGCTATCGACTAACGCATTTTAATGCTTGTGTCCACATGACAGCATTAAAATGAATTAGTCCCGTATTCTAGCGCCCCTCTGACAATACTGCAATTGAGGTACACTTCCAATGAGGCAGCACCAGTACTCTAAAATTGTCTAAAATATATGAGCATGCAACTGCGCCTTCAAATTTAAAATGCTATGCGTCAGAGATAGAATATTCATGAACAGCGCTGAGCAGGCCTGGCCGCTAGCAGTTTTAGGCAACAATAAAAATGTCATGGTAACTCCGTTGATTAATGTTCTTCCTAGAGATAGATAGAGTTTTGTCAAGTGGAAGTTTTGACTCATGGAAAGGTAGCATAGAGGGCTAATTTGCCTGCTGCCAATAACATGTACCATCCAGATAAAAAAGTGCACATAATGTAAATGGGTCAGTGGGTTACTGCTTTTGTCAGTGAGATCCTTTTGATACTTGCAGTTTATAAGTCAAAATCCTAAAATAGAACAGTGAGCTATTAACTTTCATGTTTTCCCCAGTCTGATTACCCTATGATTGCAAAAAGGGTTCATTTGAATAGAAATCAATTCTGGTTATTAAAGAGAACCCACAATCATGATATTACATTCTAATTTCAGTGTGTTTCTCTAAACCAATCACTATTAAACTATACTGCGTACTAGTATGGATGTCATGTCACTCCTACACCGTGTAGTCCTTTGTCTTATGTAACATTTCCTATACAAAGATTTACACACATATGAGTAAGTGCTCTGCCACCCTACACTGGTATGAGCGGCGCTGTAAATCAAGTTAAATTTATCTGAGCAAGAGTATGGTTATGGAGACTTGAGGGGCACTGATAAAGGGTGGTAGTGAGGGAATCAGTGGCAGAGGGAGTCTTTGAGGGGGCACCAACAAACATTGTTGCACAGGGCTCCACCAGCGCTCATGCCACCATTGCCCTTGAGGTCAGTCCGACTCCCCCATTGGTCCCTCCGTTGGCCTTGTTTCAGCAGTAGTATCTGTAACTCACCAGGGGTCGACAATGCATGATTTGCCAGCACACCAAACTAAGTTCACAATCTTCACAGTCTCTCTGCTTCATGCACAAGCACTTTTAACATGTGCAGCCTGCCTTGGGGCCACTGGAATTATGCACCAATGGAGGACAAAATTATGCTGCAGTGTTGACTAAATGATGCAGCAAAAAAGAGGCTGGAATGTAATGCAGTATATTTTCTGATACTTTATTATTTTTTCATTTTTACCAACGCTAACAGTCTCTGGAAAAAATGTTGCCTTATTAGTAGTAATCAGGAAAACGTTACTTCATGCCTAACCATGTATTTGTCATGATGAAGGAGGACATTCTCTTCCTGTATCTAAACATGGGAACCAAGTCAAACAACATACGTTTCGGAAAAAAACTTGAAAAGCAAACTTCTCAAACTCACTAAGTCATGGTGGAATATGGAGATCAAATTAAGAATAGCAGGATAAATTCTTACCCCACCAGATCAAAATCTAACCTTCTAAATTCCTGCTAGAGCACACTGTTCTATCACATTGACGTCCAATGCTAGGAAGCACCCAAAAAGCAACCTGTAACGCTTTAAAAAACTACAAACTAAATAACTCGTCCTCAGGAAGAGCCCAATATATATTGCTCTACCATAGTCCTGTTTTGTGACTCATAAACCTTGTCCAATCCGTCAAGAGGCTGCTAAAGTTGTGGTCCTGCTTTATGGACCAATAAGTGATTAAATAGCGTCCCGACCCTGACAAGTGGCCTGCCCGATATAGGTAACCCTTTTGCCATGTGACACTTTTTTTAGTCTGACATGTTACTAACGTTGCTCCGCGCCTGCCTCTGACATCGCATATGTTCATTCTCTTAAGTCTTCACTAAAACTATGGAAACACAAATCGTGCTTCTATGATTGAAGTGGTCTATTTGCAAGCAGCAGTTAGGTGACCAGTTCAGATCGATAACCATGTTGTTGGTGTATTGATGGGAGGGTAAAGTTGCGTAGCACAACGCCTCACCAGAAGTCAAAACAATTCACTTAAAACCACTCTAAATCCCTATCTAACACAGTCTCAAAACAATCTATATAATATTACACTTGGTTGATCAAAGCACGGAAAGTATTACATGATGGAACATTATACCAGCTAGCCTGTGACAAGGCTTAGTGTGCAACACAAACAACTTTAAAGCATGCCTTTGACGTTTAAACAAGAAAGAAGGAGCCAAGAGTTTCACACATCCATGTATGCCAACTAACTCCTTCAGGCTCACGGCTCTCATAATTAAAGTGTGCACTTGTTACTGCCATAAATGAAACACCCAGGAAAAGAGGCTTCCTGCATTTCTTATCTTAATAAAGCGCAGCTGTGGGGTGATTGTGCGCCTTTCTTAACGTTTTCATGTGAATGGCAGCGTCCATGAGCTGCAATTGACATGAAAACTTTTTTTTAAAAAGAAAGGCACAGAATCACACCCCACAGCCCAGCTTTGTTTAGACAAGAAATGTAGCAAGTCTACAAACACAGCGTTTGCTTATAGGTGCTTCTAAAATCACACGCTGTGTTTTGGTGCTGCATTTCTTTTGTTCTCCAGAGTGTGGCTGAAGGGTATATCGTGTGCTTTTGTTTAAAGCATTCGTGTTAATCGCAGCTCGTGATGGGCTCTGCAAGTAACACAAATGCTTTAAACAAAAGCACGCAATGAGCCACACAGCCACACTCTAGAAAACAAAAGGAATTTAGCAGGAGGAAGCACTTGCTAAATACTTCTTACTCAGCAAGTTACAAATGCCGGTTTTTCCCTCCTGCTTCGGTGGCGCGAATACTCTCTGAGATCTGTGTGCGCGCCACTCGCACAGCAGTGCGCGCTCGGGGGCACTGATGTGCGCGGGCGCCCAGCCGCGCGGCTTGCTGGGAACACTGGTGATGATACCTCCGCCCAATCAAACATTCATTGTATTCTTTTTTGTAAATTTTATTCCGCATCTAGGGTGGCTTTCCTGAAACCAATCTTGAGGGCATGGGGCCACTGCACTTGTAGAACTGCTTTTATCAGGCTGCAACAGTTAGAGAATGTTATCGTTGCACACGTTGTATCTAGTTTTTTAAAATTACTGATCAAATTCAGGAATTCATTGTAAAGAATTATGTAAATTAACTGTATTTTAGACTTTTTTGTATTTCCAGATTAAATGCCGGTTAACGAAACAACCCCTACATTCTGTAACTTATGTTTAGGCACCTTTTAAATGTATGCTTTGATGACTTCAAATGTGAATTTCGAATAAAGCTTTTTTAAATTTGAGTCGAGTGAACAAGCAGCGTTCGCGCTGCGAAACGCGTCTCTGACTCTTGGGTGAATAAAATTTGAAGCACGAATTTTGGGTCCGTGTCCTGTTTTGCTGGCATCGCGTGAGTGAATACGTGGCGGCCGTGAAGGATTTCAAGATATATATATATATATATATATATATATATATATATATATATATATATATATATATATATTCACTGAAAAAACCATGGGTTATAGACCATATATAGTTAGGGATTAGCATTTACAAAACCTTATTTTACTCGCATAAAACCATTGAAATTCGCATATATAGTTAGTTGCGCTAACTATATATCGCGCACCCGCAATCCACTGCTGATGATGTCACATATTACATCATTCATGACATGGTCAGTGACATCACTGATGACATCACTGATGACATCTCAAATGACATCACTGATGACAACATCCAGTGACTGTATGTTTCTGTAAAGTTAAAATATGTCTTACATATTGAAGAATGAGTGGATGTATAAGTGTCTGGATGAAGGATTTAGTAGGTGCATGACTGACTGTATGAGAGAGTGATTAGATGTGGCTCACTGAGTGCATGGGTTAGTGACTAAACTGTCTTAATTTGTGCATCATTATGTCTGTTGTTCTGTAAACTGCTGCATGTGTTGATCAGTAGCTATATGAGTAACGATATGGGTTATTGATTGGTTGCCCAAGTATTTGTATGGGAGACTGAGTGTGTGTGTGGGTGGCTGGGAGGTGTATGACTCTGTGCATAGATGTGTGAGCAGTTGATTCACTAGATGTATGGGTTCAAAAGTGCATGTGGAAACAGCTGTATGGGCGGTTAACTGTGTGCATGAGTGTATTGGTGAGTGAATGGATATCTCAGTGCTACCATGTCAAAGTAAGTACATATGTAAAACACAGTACATGTGAGAGTTGACATATATAAATAACTGTGCATAAGAGCCAGTGAATGTGTGAGTGGCTGTGTGGATCATTGTGAACTTGTATCAGGGATTGTATAAGAGAGTAAATATGTGTTAGTATATGTTTGAATAAGTAAGGTGTGTATAACTGTATAGTTGAGGAAATGGAGGTGTGATTGATACTTTGCATGACTGACTAGGTGTGTGAGTAACTCCATGGATGAGTGACAGTCTGTGAGTGTCTGTTTACACTGAGTGGATCTAAGGTTATATTAGAGTCTGAAGAGCTTCATCGTATTATCACATGAATGATGTCATCAGTGATGTCATCAGTGATGTCATTTAATATGTCATCAGTGATGTCATCAGTGATGTCATTTGACATGTCATCAGTGATGTCATCAGTGATGTCATTTGAGATGTCATCAGTGATGTCATCAGTGATGTCACTGACCATGTCATGAATGATGTAATATGTGACATCATCAGCAGTGGATTGCGGGTGCGCGATATATAGTTAGCGCAACTAACTATATATGCGAATTTCAATGGTTTTATGGAAGTAAAATAAGGTTTTGTAAATGCTAATCCCTAACTATATATGGTCTATAACCCATGGTTTTTTCAGTGAATTTTCAAGGTTTTGTAAATGCAAATTCCTAACTATATATAGTCTATAACCTATGGTTTTTTCAGTGAATTTCATTGGTTTTTTAAAAGCTAATATCTATAGCTGTAAAATATATTCTTTATTACGTGACGTACCACGTAGCCTCGTGAGACGCCTCATGACGCGTCACATAAACGTGACGTATCGTATCTGCAGCGCAAACAAAACCCGTAACGTAAGCGCGCCAGAGCACGCTTACAGATATATATATATATTTTTTAACCTTAATTAGACAAAATCCACACATGCACATATCTTGAGGCCTTGCAAAGGCACATTAAACAAACAGTCCCTACAATTTTGCCAAGTTCGGTGGAAATCTATTCCTTTAAATTTTATTTTACTGTTTCTCTTGGTTTTCCCCTTGTTACGCTTACCGGAACGCTACCCGGTACGCAAACCGGACGCTCCAAAAACACAAGATGTCGGACTCCTGTTACACTACCGTTTAGCTGCCCGGTTGGCGTACCGGGAAGCGCCTCTACCGCGAAAAATCGCAATTTTATTTTCTTTTTTCCTTTTGCCCTGCGGGGCTTTTTAATATCCCCCTCATCAATCCTAGGGGGTCAGGAGGGGTCTACCCTGCCCCTTTCCTTCATTTCCCCCTTCGTTTTTCACCACCTCTTGTCTCTCGATCCTACAGAGAGACAAGATGGCAGCCACTCCGGACTGTTTACAAAGTTGACAGCCAATCAGCTTCTCCTCAGACTCCCGTTACGCTGCCAGTTAGCTGCCCGGCTCGCGTACTGGGATGCGCCTCTACGGCGAAAAATCTTTTTTTTTTTTTTGCCCCACGAGGCACTTTAATATCCCCCTCATTAATCCTAGGAGGTCAGGAGGGGTCTACCTTGCCCCCTTTCCTTCATTTCCCCCTTCGTTTTTCACCACCTCTTGTCTCTCGATCCTACCGAGAGACAAGATGGCGGCCGCTCCGGACTGTTTACAATGTTGACAGCCAATCAGCTTCTCCTCAGACTCCCGTTACGCTGCCGGTTAGCTGCCTGGTTAGCTGCCCGGTTCACGTACCGATTTGCGCCTCTACGACAAAAAAAAACGCAATTTTTTTTGGCCCAGAGGGGCACTTTATTATCCCCCTCATCAATCCTGGGGGGTCAGACGGGGTCTACCTTGCCCCCTTTCTTTCATTTCCCCCTTTGTTTTGGCCTCCTCTTGTCTCTCGATCCTACCGAGAGACAAGATGGTGGCCGCTACGGACTGTTTAGAATGTTGACAGACACCGGAGAGCCAATCAGCTTCGCTTCGCAAAGCTCCGTTACGCGAAAAGTACGCGAACTGGTGCGCTATCCGGTACGCTGTCACAGATATATAATTTTTTTTAAACGTTAATTTCTCAAAATCCACTGGAGCACATATATTGAGACCCAGCAAAGGCACATCGGGCTAACAGTCCCTACAATTTTGCCAAGTTTCGTGCAAATCCATTCAGCCGTTCGAGCTAAAAGTGAGGCCAAACGCCCTATGGAAAAATTAATGGGACAAATGCGTTTTGGGACCCCCCTTTTTTTTCGGCCCCCCCTTGACGAAACCCCCCCAAATTTTCAGGGGCTGCTCAGAAACAAAATGTGCCATTTTCCTGAAAATCTCAGCCGATTCCGTCCACAAACGCCAAAGTTATTAGACATAGAATTTTCAAAAAAAAATAGAGAAAAAATACTAACTATATATACCTACTGGCGACCGCCAGTAGGTAATATATATATATATATATACATATATATATATATATATATATATATATATATATATATATATATATATATATATATATATATATATATATATATATATATTACCTACTACCGCCAGTAGGTAATATATATATATATATATATATACATATATATATATATATATATATATATATATATATATATATATATATATATATATATATATATATATATATATATATTACCTACTGGCGGTCGCCAGTAGGTATATATAGTTAGGATTTTTTCCCTATGGGATTTCTGAAAATTCTATGCCTAATAACTTTTGCGTTTGTGGACGGAATTGGCTGAAATTTTCAGGAAAATGGCACATTTTGTTTCTGAGCAGCCCCTGAAAATTTGGTGGGGTTTCGTCAAGGGGGGGCTGAGAAAAAAGGGGGGTCCCAAAACGCGTTTTTTGCATTGAGTTTTCCATAGGGCGGTTGGACTCACTTTTAGCCCGAACGGCTGAATGGATTTTCACGAAACTTGGCAAAATTGTAGGGACTGTTAGCCCGATGTGCCTTTGCTAGGTCTCAATATATGTGCTTCAGTGGATTTTGAGAAATTAACATTTAAATCAAGATATATATCTGTAACAGCGCTCCGGGCAGCGATCCGGTTAGCGAACCTTTCGCGTATCGGAACTTTGCGATGCGAAGCTGATTGGCCCTCCGGTGTCTGTCAACATTCTAAACAGTCCGGAGCGGCCGCCATCTTGTCTCTCGGTAGGATCGAGAGACAAGAGGAGGCCAAAACAAAGGGGGAAATTACCATGAGGGGGCATAGTAGATCCTCGTTGACCCCCTAGGTTTTATGTGGAGGTTTTAAAAGGGCCTAGGAGGGTCCAAAAAAAAAAAAAAAAAGATTTTTTTTTTGCGTGGTAAGCGCCAAGTTCGCGAACCGGAAAGCGTTCTGGGCAGCGAACTTTATGGATAAAAGAATGAAAGACTTTTCTAATACTGTATGTTAATTATTTGTTGGTTTTGTTGATTATTTTTTAATATTTTTATTTTTTCAGCAATTTTTTATTGTTGTGATTGTGTTTCAAAATTTAATAACATTTCTAACATTTAACTACTTTATGAATTACATATAAAAATGATTAAAGACTCAAACAATTTTTTAATATTACATATAATTTTATTTTTCGGATTGTTTTTCGAAATTTAATACAACGTCTAGCATTTCACTGTCTGATATGTGTTCTTGTTCAGTGAACATAAGTTCAAACATTTGACCGTCATCATAATGAAGTAAATGATCCACTGATTCCACACATTGAACTAATTCATGGTCCCGTGATTCATCCATGAAATCAGAGTCATCATTGTCCTCAATTTCTTTTTCTGTGTTGGTCTCCAGAACAATTTCGAAGGAAACATTCTGCTCACCTTCCATTTTATTGCTGTAATTTGCATAAAAAATAAATATATCAGTAGAGATAGGGCACTGTTGGGTTTAAGTTCAGACAGGCACTTGTGAGTTTATAACAGAGAAGTAATCTATGGGCACTGTATGGTTTCAGGCGTGAAGTAGTACTATTAAAAAGTGCCTGTGAAGAAGCCTAAGTAAATTCATAATTATACCACAGAAACCTAAATCAGTCCATAATTATAATAAAGAAGCCTTTCTCAATGTCTAACTCTTACAGAGGGATAGTATATAACTATCTGAAAAAGTTTACCATATTTACTTATAGTGCACAATATACTTCAGTTTTAAAAATAACAACTTACCTTTAGAAACAAGTTGATGTTATTAGTGATATTCTAAATGATATATACAACAACAAGTAGTAGTCAAAATGGCTGTGTTTCCTTCTCTCCCTTTATATATATACAGGTATATAACCAATCAAATGTCAGGTAATAAAAGTAGAAAATGAAAGTAACATTTTCATTGGTTGTCAATTCCAACAATTCAGATGTGTTTTGTGAAGTAATTTACCTCACGGTACTTGGAGAGGTCTACAGGCTAAATGGCTAAATGGAATTTCAATGAAATTTGTGAGAATGGAAGGGATTGTTATGTAGTATGAGCTAATCTATATTTGGTGAGAGTGTCTCTAGTCGTTTTTCTGTAAATTACTTTCCCGCCTTTTTTTAGGACCGCTTTCCGGGAAGCGGCCCGGTTAGCGAACCTTAAGCGTCACGGGAGTCCACCATTTTGTGTTTCGGTCGCATTAAGATACAAGATGGAGGGCAAATAATGTTTAGAATGGGTAGAAGGGGTCATGGTAGACTTATCTTGACCCCCTAGGTTTTCTGAGCGTGGCTGAGGAGGCTTATATGTGCGGAAAAAAAACCTTTGTTTTTAAAAATTCCGCGAGGTTAGCTTTCGGTTAGCGAACCAGGTAGCGCTCCGGGGAGCGAATTTTGTGGAAAATTAGTGAAAAAAATTTGAGAAAAATAATAATTGTGAGTGATCAGATGTAGGGTAGCTCTGAGAAGAGCTTTTGAGTTTATGGTACATTTAGGTACTTATAAGTAGGTACCAATGCACAGTCTTAAATTCAGAATGAAAATTCTGTTGCCCTCATCTGAGAAGTGAACTCCATCTCCTCTGTAGATATCTTGCATGTAGTAACGCAAGTTATTGTTGTACAGAGAGCCCATTCCATGGTCTCTCATGTAAGCTGAAACAGATTTGTTTACATGCTTCCTCGCTTTCTCAATTTGTGGACAAAATTGGTTGGACCACCTCCATTTCTGTCTTTGGCATATATTGGAATATACCAAGGCAGTTTGAGGAAAAAGTGCCATTAATTGCTCAAAGGTGTCCTTTAAAAGCATTTCCAGACCTACCCCTGTCAAAGTGCCCAAATCATTACCTCCACAGTGCACTATTAACAGGTCAGGTTTTGGCAAATGCATAAAGGTTTTCACCAATGGTATCAATTGGTGACATTTTAATCCTCTTTGGCCCAACCACTTAATTTCCACATCTTGTAAATTGAGGTTAGGTAAATTTCTGCTCTCAGCATACCTTTGAGCCCAGTGGATGTAACTATGTCCAACAATCCAGACCTTAAACATGGTGGGAGAAGGTTGTTCTGCAGTCAGATGAAGTGTGGTAATGAAAGGGCAGTTGAAACAGTAGGAGTTTCAAAAGAAAAAAAACTGTGGATTTACAATGCTAATGATTCATTAGCAGTGATTGGTGCATTTCCATTTCTGAAAACAGAAAGTTAGGGTGCATGGATGTGTTCTTTGAAAGATGTAATTTGAATGGTCAAGGAAGAAACATTTAATGAAAGATTGCACTGGATACGCAGGTGCACTGAGAGTTCAGAGTTCAATTGAAACATTGTTGTGTGAATTTGCAAACATGAGAGGTCTTCCAGGAGGTGGTTGCTATGGAAACAAGGCAGACAGGGCAGAGGGGGGAAGGGTTTTGATTTGAAAAAAGTGAGGGAAGAGGTATGATTGGCTAATATGAGAGATATGTGAAAAGAATATCTGTATTTCTGTGCTTTCAATAGCTGCAGCCTTTGGAGTGCATCCTTTTTCTTCTGCTGAAGACAATTTGGTGTATTTCTTAGACTGTTTTCAAAACTCAAAAAATATTTGCTAAGGTGAGAAAAGATTTATTTAATTTAGATAGAGAATAGTATGATTTAAGGAGAAAATGATGAAGAAAGCTGTGTTTTTAAAATGTGGTTTTGTCTCTAGTGATATACTAATAGAATTAGTTTCATAGAGAAATTGTAATTGCATATTTGGTGTAACATTCTGGCATGCAGTAACACAAGTTATTGTGGTACATGGAGCCCATTTTATGGTCTGTTATGTAAGCTGAAACAGAGATGTTGCTTTTAAAAACGATTTAAGAAATCAATTTCATTTCTGGATATGTACTGCTAGAGCTTCATAGGTTGTTTTGAGCCATATTTATAAGGTATTTGAGTGTCTAAGATGTTATGTTTTCCTTTTAAAATGTAAAGTGTTCCTCATGGGGCAAGTGTCTTGTAAATACGCTCCCACTTGTGCTTGGCAAATTTAGATTTTGATTATGGGAGTTACCTAGCCATGTTAATAGTGTCCCAAAAATGGTGCTAGGGAATTGCAGAAAACACTTTCATGTGTCTCAAGGACATTTTTAGTCATTTCTTCATGAATGCAGGTATACAATTGATTTATATGCTGTGTTTAAAAACGAATTTTGAAATCAATTACATTTCAGGATATGTACTGTTAGAGCTTCATAGGTTGTTTGGGGTCATATTTAGAAGGCATTTTAGTGTCTTTGATGTTATTTTTCCCTTTTTAAATGGAAAGCGTTCCTCATGGGGCCCTGAGCAGTTCTTAGCCATGTTATTTAATAGGAAGTGGATAACATGGCTAAGAGCATTTGCTGGAAAGTGCATGAATATTGCTGACTTTTCTGCGATGTTATTTTTCCCTTTTTAAATGGAAAGTGTTCCTCTTGGGGCAAGTGTCTTGTAAATACGCTCTCACTTGCGCTTGGCAAATTTAGATTTTGATTATGGGAGTTACGTAGCCATGTTAATAGTGTCCCAAAAATGGTGCTAGGGCATTCCAGAAAACACTTTCATGTGTCTCAAGGACATTTTTAGTCATTTCTCCATGAATGCAGGTATACAATTGATTTATATGCTGTGTTTAAAAACGAATTTTGAAATCAATTACATTTCAGGATATGTACTGTTAGAGCTTCATAGGTTGTTTGGGGTCATATTTAGAAGGCATTTTAGTGTCTTTGATGTTATTTTTCCCTTTTTAAATGGAAAGCGTTCCTCATGGGGCCCTGAGCAGTTCTTAGCCATGTTATTTAATAGGAAGTGGATAACATGGCTAAGAGCATGTGCTGGAAAATGCATGAATATCGCTGATTTTTCTGCGATATTCATGCATTGCGGCCGTTTTTTTTCACATTTGCGAGCAGTTCTTAGCTATGTTATCCAATGGGAGGTGGATAACATGGCTAAGAGCATTTGCTGGATAATGCATGAATATCGTTGACTTTTCAGCGATATTCATGCATTGCGGCTGTTTTTAATCGCATTTGTGATAAACAATTACATTTCTTGATATGTACTTTTAGAGCTTCATAGGTTGTTTGGGGCTATATTTAGAAGGCATTTTAGTGTCTTTGATGTTATGTTTACCTTTCTAAATGGAAAGCGTTCCTCTTGGGGCAAGTGTCTTGTAAATACGCTCCCACTTGCGCTTGGCAAATTTAAATTTTGATTATGGGAGTTACCTAGCCATGTTAATAGTGTCTCAAAAATGGTGCTAGGGCATTCCAGAAAACACAATCATGTGTCTCAAGGACATTTTTAGTCATTTCTTCATGAATGCAGGTATACAATTGATTTATATGCTGTGTTTAAAAATCGAATTTTGAAATCAATTAAATTTCAGGATATGTACTGTTAGAGCTTCATAGGTTGTTTGGGGTCATATTTAGAAGGCATTTTAGTGTTTTTGATGTTATTTTTCCCTTTTTAAATGGAAAGCGTTCCTCATGAGGCCCAGAGCAGTTCTTAGCCATGTTATTTAATAGGAAGTGGATAACATGGCTAAGAGCATTTGCTGGAAAATGTATGAATATCGCTGATTTTTCTGCGATATTCATGCATTGCGGCCATTTTTTTCACATTTGCAAGCACTTCTTAGCCATGTTATCCAATGGGAGGTGGATAACATGGCTAAGAGCATTTGCTTCAAAGGTTGTTTGGGGTTATACACCATTTTTGGGAAATTAGTAACATGCCTATCTAACTCCCATAATCAAAATCTAAATTTGCCAACCGCAGGTGGGAGCATATTTACAATAAATTTGCACCAGGAAGAACGTAAAATAGCATACTAGATACTCAAATGCATTATAAATATGACCCAAAACATCTTATGAAGCATTAGTAGTGCATATTTCCAGAAATGTATTGGTTTTCATTTAATGATTTACTTCATTGGTAGGCCTTCACATGTTTTTTTATTTTGATATTTTTCAGTGAAAATCTTATCTGCAACCATGTGTTGGCCTCACCTCAAATAAACAAAACAGGTGATGGACTGAATGTGGATCAATGACACACATTTACCCCAGTCTAAAGATCAGGGCCTAAACAAATCTTTAGATAGGCTACATCTTATCGTCATCCTGAATTAATGATTTAAAATATTAGGGAGTGATTTATGAGTGTTGTATGCCTTTTTTGTACCATTGAGTGTCATTTTTGTGATGCAGTGCTGGTGGAAAACATTTGCTATGTTAAATAATTAGTACGGCATTAAGTTTTAGATGACTGTTATTTATTTACTGTTTGGTAATAGTGGTTAATAACATTTTATATTATATTTTTCCACAGATTCAACTGCAGATTCTTTCATAGTTTGGAAAATGCCTTCCAAAAGTCGAATACGAAAGGCTAGAAAACGTCAAAGACAGCAGGATGATGTTTTATTGCAGCAGTCCTCTTCCCCAAATACTTGTCAAAACACCAAGAAAGGTCCGGGTAAGAGCACGAAATCATTCTTAAGAAATATTTGTAGTAAAAAAAGTTTTGCTCAAAAAAATGTTTCAGTTCACAAAAAGAAAAGTAATTTAAATGGAAAGGAGAGACCCATCACAAATGTTACTGGTAGAGGAAGAGATAACTTTGTGCATGATAGTAGAAGGAAACAACAGTTTAGGGACATTCGAAATCGAATGTTCCGTAATAGGATATTAGTTAATTTATTGAAAAGTATTAAAAAGAAAGGCCAACAGAAAGCGGCATTTTATAAGAAGAGGAAAAATGTAGAGAAAATTATTGATCATGCTTTTGAAATTAAGCGAAAGTTGTTTATTTTGGTAATCAGTAGAATTAGGAAACTAAGCAAGGTAATTTCTGATTTCAAAACAAAAAGTAGATGGAAGAGAGTAGTAAATCGTACTAACTTTTGTGAAGTTTTTTCCGGAGAATGGATGCATAGTTCAAGTTCTGAGGCATTTTTTAATGAGGAGACTTATTTTCAGGATAATGATTTGGTGCATGCAGTTGACATCAGTGGTCGAGCTTATGAAGTGAAGGATGGTTGTCCAGTTGAAAAAGAACAACTTGTGACAACAGAGACAGAAGAGGCGCTAAGTGATGAGGTTTTAGGAAGACGTCCTAAGGGTCCTGTGTACATTTGGAAGTGTAGTTCTATTTGCAGTGTGCGACAGGTTTCCATCAATTTGCTTTGTGATTTTATACGGACATTTAATAAGAAAAGTTTGAAGCAGAAAATGAAGTTGTTGCAAGATTTAGATCCTTGCAGAGTGAGACAAATGACAGGTTTGCGTGGTCATTCACTGGCTTGTCTTTCCAGGAGAGTATGCCAGAGTGTTTTTCATCATTTCAGGATGCTAGCAGTGCATCATAATAAAGTGAGAAAATTAGTGAGAATGTTGTATTATGCTAAGAGTCCAGCAATTATGCTTAAACAATTATGTGCTGCTCTTTTGCATGGTTCTGAAATAGATGTGAAAAATATTTGTGAAGAAATTGAGTTTTGTTACTTTGGTAGTAAAGATGAGTATGTTCAAATTGACCCTGAAGTAGAGGGTAATGTGGAAGATAATGTACAGGTTTCCAGTACAGATAATTTTCAGAAGGAAATTGCCACGTTTCAGATGAAATCAAGTGAGAGGCCTAATTTCACTTGTGTATGTTGTCGACGCACTTATTATAAGAATCAGACTAAGGTAGTGGATTTATATGCAAAAAGTGAAAGGGAAAATAATAGTGAATGGAAGGATTTTGCCACATACTTGATGGTAGAAAATTATTTTGATTTGGGATCGGATCAACGTGTGTGTACTTATTGTTGTAATAAATTAAACCAAAACCAGATGCCTGCTAGGGCAGTTCAAAATAATCTGGAATTGGTTGAGATTCCTTCTGAATTGCAGGATTTAAATACTTATGAATCTATTTTGATTCAAAGTATCCATCCCTTTCAGGCTATTGTAAGAATGGAGCCAAAGACAGGGAAGTTGCCTCCAGCAGATTTACAGAGAGGATTAAAGGGAAGAGTTGTTTATTTGCCTCTAGATTTGAAGAAAAACATTAACACAATTGGAATAGAAAAAGTGGAAGAGGAACCTCTGGTTATCTTGGTTAATGGGGTTCCGACAAAGAATAAGAAAATATGGCAAGATTTAGTGGATGTTAGGAAAGTCAAAAAGGCAACAGTGTATTTGAAGAAAAATAATAAGTACTATAAGAATGTATATGTTGCAGAAGAGGAAGTAAGTGATGAAGAGGATAGCGATTTGTGTGCTGGCCAAATTGAGAAAGTAGAGGCCTCTAAAAGTGAAGAAATATATGAACATTATAGTGTTCATCCTTTGCATTCCAAGGAAGTCATGGGGAATGCTATTGAGTTGTTTCAAATGAAACAAGCCAAAGGGAGTCCCATTAGTGTTTGGGAGGAAAGTTTGGAAGCTCGGTGTTTCCCACAGCTATTTCCCACAGGTCAAGGAGGAAGATATGATGAGCGACCTCATCAAATTCCTGCGTCTGAATACCGGACTTTACGATTGTATGCAGAAGATCCTAGGTTTCGGCAATGCATTCCCTATTTGTTTCATCTCCTGTTTGAAAGCGATCTGTCTGGACTGTCATATGCAGTGAACCACATCTTAAAAAGTGGTATACAGATGCGAAACATCTCGGCAAGTGACTTTATGCATAAAGTCAATGTCCAAGACAGTATTTTGGATTCTCACTTAATTAATCTCATGGCGTGTCAGCGTGGTACTAATGAGTACTGGTACCGTCGTCATGGTGATTTAAAATGTATGCTGAGGAACTTAGGAACTCCAACATGGTTCCTCACTCTGAGCTGTGCCGAGTATGGCTGGGAAGACTTACTTGAATTTCTACGAGAGGCAAATGGAAATATTGAAAACATTGAATTCAAGACACCTGGAGAACTGTGTTCTTTGGATCCAGTGAATGTATGCAGGTACTTCAATCATAGATTTGAAGCTATGATGTCTTTCATCACAAATAAAAAGAATCCACCTCTTGGAGAGGTGTTGGATTTCTTCTGGAGAAAGGAGTACCAAGCAAGAGGTGCCCCTCATATACATATGTTGTTGTGGGTCAAGGATGCACCTAAATTTGGAACAGATCCGGATGACTTAGTGATGAATTTCATAGAACAGTATTCTACGTGTGCTGTTCCAAACGCAACGGAGAAGAAAAGTCTAAGAGAACAAGTTCTACGTTTCCAAAGCCATCGTTGTGGAAAGTACTGTCGTCGTAAATTCAGAAACAAGGACAAGTTCTACACCAAATGTCGTTTCCACTTTCCACGACCGGTGATTTCTAAAGGAAGAGTGAACAGTTTGATGTCTTCGCTGCGACATAATGTGACGAGGAAATCACCCAAGAATACATACAATTTGAAAAGGAATGAAGAGTCCAAGTACATCAATGACTACAACCCAGTGATTTTGTCCATGTGGAATGCCAACATGGATATACAGTTTGTGGCTGACAACTGTATGGCTGTGGCTCGGTATGTGACATCTTACATCACCAAAAAAGAAAAGACCGAACTGAAGGATATGTGGGAGGACATTTCCCATGAAAAGAGCCTCAGCAAGAAGTTGTACAGTTTCAGTCTGAAGATGTTGTCGCATCGAGAAATCGGAGCTTACGAATGTTCTGATCGATTGTCTTCAGCAAGTCTCTATGCCAAATCCAGGAGTCTCGTTTGGGCGAGTCTTGGTCTTGCTGCAACGCGAAATCGAGTTCTAAAACCTGTCCGGGAAATTGAGTATTTGGCAGAAAAGGAACCAAACAGTACCGACATTTTGAAGACCAACATGTTGGATACATATTATCCAAATCGAAGCAGTCACCTTGAGAATGTTTGTTTATATGAGGTTCTCCAAAATTATATATTCAAGAGGAACATCAAAGAAGATATTGAGAAAGGAGTGTATGCTGTAATTGGAAGTGAAGGATGCCTGGTCAAGCAAAGAAAATGCCAATTAGTAAACCATCGAAAATTGAGTGGTGAATCTCCAGAAAAAAAGGAGTTTTTCTTTTTAGCACTTTTGCAACTTTTCAAGCCTTGGCGTGCAGAAGAGGAACTGCTTGGAGATTTCCTCTGTTACGAAGACTCTTTCAATGCAGCCAAGGAGTCCATAGAATGTCCTGCTTTTTCTAAATATCAAGAAATGCTAACTTTGGAAATTGAGCAGGAAGCAACGATTGCAGCCGAGATTGCCAGAGACAGTTCACAGGACAGTCAGAGTTCTGTTTCATTGAGTCAAGATCCACTTGGAGGACCTATTATCGAAAATGAAGCTGCCACTGCTATGAATGAAGTAGAAAGAGCCATGGCACATGCTCAGGAGGATTCAGTTAACTTAGAAGACTTGGAAAAACAACTCAACGTTGAGCAGAGGAAAATATATGATGAAGTTACCAAGGAAATTGAGCACGGATTAAGTCATGAGAAGAACAAGTGCTCATGTACATCGTTGAAGCCTGTCCGACTGTACGTGAGTGGAGAAGCGGGAACTGGAAAAAGTTTCCTCATTAAAGCAATCTCTTGTTATTTGCAGGAAAGGACTCAGTCATCGCTGTCTTGTGTTGTCACCGCTCCTACTGGACTGGCAGCACATTAAAGGTATTACTTTGCATCGTCTATTGATGCTGCCGGTGGAGCATGACAACAAATTACAATACAACAAGTTATCTGGAGATGCATGCTGTGAAGTTTCAAGAGTCTTGAGGAAAATGAAACTACTTATCATTGACGAAGTAAGCATGGTTTCAAATGTCATGCTTGCCTTTGTGCATTTGAGAATGCAAGAAGTACTTAAAACTGAATATGATGTGTTATTTGGTGGGAAACACATCATTGTTTTCGGAGATCTTCTGCAGCTGACACCAGTAAAAGGTCAACCTGTGTTCAAAATACTCACGCATGAAGATACCAGGAAGTGCCTAGGGAGCATTGGCAACGTCAATATATGGTTAAACTTCAATTATGCTGAACTGCATCAAAATATGCGTCAGGCAAAGGATGAAGATTACAAGAATATTCTACAAGATATTAGAATTGGAAAAGTGAGCGAGTATGGGAAAGAAGCTTTAAATGCACGATTACTGTCAAATTTATATCCCAAACAAGAGATTGAGCCTGAGAATATTTTTCAGAAAATTACTGAGAAGAAATCTGGGATATGTCTCATGCCAACTCTTGCAGAATGTGCCATCTTCAACAACAAAATGTTGAATTTAGAAAAGCAAGAGATTGTGAAACTTGAAGCTATCGACAAATTAGAGCATATGTGATCAACAATTATTTTGTCAGACAATTTGAAATCAAAATTGGATTCATTAGAGAAGACTATATCTAAGACAGCGGGTTTTGAAAAGACTTTGAATGTGTGTTTAAATTGCCGAATCATTTTGAGAAGGAATTTACATGTAGAAAGAGGTCTGGTAAATGGATCAATGGGTAATGTTGTTGATTTTGAGAAATACAAAAATAGAGATGGAATAGAATTTTTAAGAATTAAATTTGATGGCATTGAGGAAGTACAGCAAATTGGTCGTTGTTCTGCTAGATTTTTGCTTGTTAAAGACTTATATGTTCGCCGTAAACAGTTTCCTGTTTGCTTGGCATATGCGGTGACAATCCATAAATCGCAAGGTTTAAGTGTAGACTGTGCATTGGTGAATATTGGCAGTTCTGTGTTCAAGGAGGGTATGGCATATGTGGCATTGTCACGAGTTAGAACTTTATCGGGATTGTACTTGATTGACTGTGATGTCACAAACATTTGTGCGGATCTAGATTGTGTTAAGGAATACAATAGGTTAAGAAGAGAGTATGCGCCACATTTGCCTCAATATCCTTTGTTTGAGAAACGTGTGGTAGGCCAGAAACGTAGAAATATCAGTAACAGTAGGGAGGTTGTTGGAAAAAGACTAAAAGTCAATGAACCGAAAGTTGTTAGCAGAAAGAAAGTGGATTCTGTTGAAGATATTGTTGGTTTTCAATTTGAAAACAGTTCTGGTGTCAACTGCTATGCAAATGTAGTTGTTAATGTTCTCTTTTCACTAGAGAGTTTAAAAGAACAGATTGTGTTCAATTCAGAACAAAGTTTATGCTGCTTGTTGAATTCTGTGTTAGAGAAATGTAGCACTGATCGAACAAAAGTAGAAAGTGTGTCTGAAGTTCGTTATCTGTTAGATGAATGTTCAGGTCAAACAGACTTCTCTGAAAATAATCAGCAAGATTGTCAGGAGTTTTTAATGTATATGCTTGATGTATTGCAAGATGAGGGTGTAGATGTAGATCACCTGTTTGGGCTTTCTTATCAATGGCAGCATGACTGCGAGAACTGTATGGTATCAAGTACTACTAGTGTAGACTCAGAAAGATTTATATATTTAACTTTGCCAGACAGTAAATCAGTGTCCTTTAATAAGCTAGTAAATGCAGCGGATCACAACATGGAGTGTAGCCAATGTAAATGTGATATGATGTCAACATTATTTATACGTAGATATGGCCAGTATGTAATTTTAATGATCCAACGTTGTAGGCCTGATGGATCAAAATTGTCAACTTTAATAAAAAAAATTGTGGCTTCTCAGCTGTCAATATCAGGGAGGACTTTTGTTACTGTAGCAATTATCTATCACGATGGTCCATCAACAACATCAGGACATTATACAGCTTACTTAAAGTCTGGGAACGGCTGGTCATTCTGTAATGATTCCGTTGTAACGTTCAAAAAAAAATTGCCGTTTGACCTTAAAAATTCTTACCTGGTGTTTTTAAAACCAAAATTTTAAGTAGAGGGAATGTAAGTCTGCAATGCTGTCTAGATTAAAAATCCAACTATATAAACCTGATGCAAGTAAGTCTGCTTCATAGTAAGCAGTATCAGTGTCATAGGAAAAGGAGAACATGAGTGACAAAGAAGAGTAAGTTATTAGTAGTCCAGGATTGTGAAAATAATCTCAAATATTTTATTTTTGAAAGTTGCGAAAATAGAAAATGTCGGGATTTGATTGGAAGAATAACAAGACTTGCGAATCGCGGCAACATGATTTGGCCTAGTGGAAACATGTGATATAATGAGAGAAGTCTTTTTTTCTATGTAACATATTTTACGTATCGATGGAGGTTTTCTTTCAGAAAGTGGCGGGCTGAAAATATTTGTAGCACAACAGAGTGGATGCTGTTCATAGGAGATCGTTCGACGTCATTGAAAGTAAGTCAATTTTAAGGAGTTTTGAAATCAGATTTCTTAGGTTGTATGGGTTTTTTAAACACAGTCATTTTGATTGTGTTTTTTTTTCCCCGCTGTTACATGATGAATACCTTCAAGTCACTGATTTAAGTGAAATTTGATACATTCTGAGAACAGCAAAAAGAAACCATTTAACATGTATAATTAATGTTATGCTTTTTGTCCTTATGATATACATTTAGAAATGTGAGGTACATATGGGTAAGCTGAGTTCTGTAAATATCAATTTTAATGCTTTCAGTGCTGTACTTCTGGGTAGTGTTTTTTTTAAAAAAAGAAAAGAGGCCTCACCTCAAAGAAAGCTCTTGAAAGCACACATCTTATTTGCATCCTAAATCAAGCATTTACAATGTTAGACACACTTTTATGATGGCTTTACATCTTTTTTGCGCTGCTATTGCATCACTATTGTGAGACATTAGCAGTGCAAGAAAAACATCATGTTCCAAAATAGGCCTCAGTTCATCAACATCAAGATACAGTTTCTTTCGAATATATATCTTTAGGATTGTGTAGGGGACGTAGAGAAGCAGAGACTTCTGTAAATGTCAAAGTTGTTGAAAAACTGTTTGTTTTTGAACCTTTTCCCTTGTCTTTTCTAATTTTTAAATACATGTTTTAATATTTTTGGAAATGTTTGTTCTTTGTTTTACAGATTGAAAGTATGAAAAAATATTTTAAAAAGGTAACAAGAATTATAAGGTAAATGTTTTCTACTCTTTTTACCCGCAATGCACTGCTGATGATGTCATTGACAGTATCTCTCATTTACTCTCTATAGCTGTCTTTCTTTTTACATTATTCTCTGTTTACTTCCCTTATACTAACTCTTCTTTTTTTTAAAAAAATATTTTTTTAGTTCGCTTAAAGTTCGCGAACCGGTCAGCGAACTTGAAGCGAACCAAAAGAAATAGAGCTTGCCAGAGTGATAAACATTCTAGCAATTTTGTTTGAAAGGGGAGGTAGTTCTGAAAAGAACTGTTTTTTTTTTGTTTTTGTTGTTTTATTTATTTATTTTTTTTTTGAACATTTTTTGATTTTTTTGTATTTTTAGAACTGTTTTATGTTTTTCTTGTGTTTTTTATGGAGGGGAGACAACAAAAAACAGGCATTGAAAACGGCTCAACTGGAGCAAAAAAAAAAATTACTTCTTGGGTGCATTAGGGCATTTATGATTTTCGAACGCCATGTTCATCAGGTTGACGCTCATGTTGCCATATGACAGCATACCACCACAGTATATACAAGATAACTTCATATGCTGGAAGTTGGGTTGAATGTTTGGCACAGTTTCTTGTGCCTCTCTTCCCGTCAAAGACATTGTGGAGGTAGATCTGGCCACAGGAGTTGTCGTGGGATTGTCTTGAAGATCCCTTAACTCAGCCCGGCTGTAGTTTAAGGGATGCCACCTGCTCATGTGTCGATGCATCGTATAGTTGCCCATACTGTATTTCTTTTCTGTGCCTCTCGACAATCTGTAATCACAGATGAGGCAGGTGGCATATTTAGCATTCACCTTCTTTGATCCAGGAGGGATGGAGAAAAACTGCCAGATGAAGCTTGTTTTTCGCTTAGAAACCCGGGGCAACTCTTCGACAAATTGTTGTTCCTCTCTGTCCTCTTCTTCTTCTTCCTCCTCTTCCTCCTCTCTGTTAGTGATAAATTGACTAGGTGGTCCTCTCTTCTTATGAGGAGGTGGAGGTGGTGGTGGGGTTCCACCAGCTGCAGCAAGTACAGAAGCCATTGTTCAATTCTAGCTAAATGGTCTTTCTCTCACCAAGATGAAAGTCAGAGTGAGGAAATAAGGAGGGGTTTACATGATTAGGGGAAAGCAAAAGTTCTGAACCAATGAAAAGTGTTATTTTTAGGTCACATGACCTAGTCATACATCATTTGGAAACCAAAAGTGAAATGAACCAATGAAAAGTTTGATAAACAAGTCACATGACCTGTTCCGCTTACGTTACGCGGCGCGCGCCGCGTCCCAGATCGCTTCCGGTTCGCGGTCCGGAGCACTTCCGGGAGCGCTAACGCGACGCGTCATTAGACGCATTACGCGATAACGTGATACGTCGCGCTTCCACGACGCGTCACTGTTCCGCTAACGTAACGTTGACCGGGTCGCGGACTAGATCGCGGCATCAAGATGAGCTAACGGAAAGCTTCCCGGTTCGCGAACTAGAAGCGAAGAAAAAAAATATTTAAAAAAAAATTATCAATAAACATCTAAATATATTTTGGGATTTAAAGAATAATACATTTTACAGCTACAGATGTTAGCTTTTAAAAAACCAATGAAATTCACAGAAAAAACCATAGGTTATAGACCATATATAGTTAGAAATTTGCATTTAAAAAACCATTGAAATTCAATGAAAAAACCATAGGTTATAGACCATATATAGTTAGGGATTTGCATTTACAAAACCTTATTTTACTCGCATAAAACCATTGAAATTCCATATATAGTTAGTTGCGCTAACTATATATCGCGCACCCGCAATCCACTGCTGATGATGTCACATATTACATCATTCATGACATGGTCAGTGACATCACTGATAACATCACTGATGACATCTCAAATGACATCACTGATGACATCTCAAATGACATCACTGATGACATCACTGATGACATCTCATTTGACATTACTGATCACATCACTGATGATATCATTCATGTGATAATACGATGAACCTCTTCAGACTCTAATATAACCTTAGATACAATCAGTGTAAACAGACTCTCACAGACTGTCACTCATCCATGGAGTTACTCACACACCTAGTCAGTCATGCAAAGAATCAATCACACCTCCATTTCCTCAACTATACAGTTATACAAACTTTACTTATTCAAACATATACTAACACATATTTACTCTCTTATACAATCCCTGATACAAGTTCACAATGATCCATACAGCCACTCACACATTCACTGGCTCTTATGCACAGTTATTTATATATGTCAACTCTCACATGTACTGTGTTTTACATATGTACTTACTTTGACATGTAGCACTGAGATATCCATTCACTCACCAATACACTCATGCACACAGTCAACCGCCCATACAGCTGTTTCCACATGCACTTTTGAACCCATACATCTAGTGTATCAACTGCTCACACATCTATGCACAGAGTCATACACCTCCCAGCCACCCACACACACACTCAGTCTCCCATACAAATACTTGGGCAACCAATCAATAATCCATATAGTTACTCATATAGCTACTGATCAACACATGCAGCAGTTTACAGAACAACAGACATAATGATGCACAAATTAAGACAGTTTGGTCACTAACCCATGCACTCAGTGAGACACATTTAATCACTCACTCATACAGTCAGTCATGCACCTACTAAATCCTTCATCCAGACACTTATACATCCACTCATTCTTCAATATGTAAGACATATTTTAACTTCACAGAAACATACAGTCACTGGATGTTGTCATCAGTGATGTCATCAGTGATGTCATTTGAGATGTCATCAGTGATGTTATCAGTGATGTCACTGACCATGTCATGAATGATGTAATATGTGACATCATCAGCAGTGGATTGCGGGTGCGAGATATATAGTTAGCGCCACTAACTATATATGGAATTTCAATGGTTTTATGCGAGTAAAATAAGGTTTTGTAAATGCAAATCCCTAACTATATATGGTCTATAACCTATGGTTTTTTCATTGAATATATATATATATATATATATATATATATATATATATATATATTGTGCTCCAATTCTTCTGTTTTGCCAAAGAATTACCCACCCTCACGGGGTTGATATTTCCAAGGTTGTTTTATTCACAGACAAGACAGACGCCCTCGCGTTTCGGCACACAGCCTTTCTCGATGTTGATAGCCATTAGACATCGGCATGTTTTTAAACAATCCTCACAATAAAGGAAGGACTACTGGAGTGCTGACATTCACCAGCGCCATCTTTGAGTGGTATGATATTTGCATAGATGTAATCGACTTGTATGCATATTGTAATTAAAACATGCATTTTAACCACTCATTGCACAAGTAAATTCGAACTGTGAAATGTACATGAATGATAAACACTCAACTCATACAATTTTTTGTACTTTTAATCAAATTACATTACTTGATTTACAAACAAAAATTGAGCCTTGTATCAGCCATTATCGTCCCTTAGATGTTATTCAGGTCTGTTTTTCAAATCAAATCAACCATAAACATTTTATTATCTATATACATTTTTATATACTTTTTTATCCTATATCAAATTCATACTTTTCTCTTATCTTAGTTCAATTAGTCAAATTCATGCTTTGCGGTCAATGAACCCACCAAGGTATATCTCATAACTTCATATCAGATTTAAAAAAGTCACAAATCAGTCATAAAACCAAAAGAAAAGGTAATTCATCCGAAAAAATCCTTGCTCACTAATTCCTATATACATATATACATACATATACATATTGACAGTTAATGGTGTATTAAACACATCCTTGCAATTCCATCGTACGTTGTTATCAATCTGTTATGTACCAATATGAACCATCAGGTCTTCGCCACTATTCATACCCCAAGGTGTTTTAGTGTGGAGGTCAATAATATACCTTGATTCAAGCCTTCGAAGTTTCTTAAGTCTATCCCCCCTCTGATATTGTCAGGAACCGAATCTAGTCCATAGCACAGTAACTGGTTCCGGTCACTTTGAAGTTTTTTTGCAAAGTGTCTCGCGACCGGGTAGGCTTGATCCACCTTGTCTATCGCCCCCATGTGCTCTAGTATTCGGATTTTGAATGGATGCACCGTGCTGCCTATATACTGAAGCCCTCACGGGCAGACCAGACAGTACACTACATAAGGTGTACTGCAAGTAATAAACTTGCTGATTTTTTTGACCATACCAGTGTCTTGATCATGTATGTAAGCGTTCTTTTGCTGTTACAACAAGCTTTACATTTGTGACAGGGAAAAAAAACCTTTTATGCTCCTTAAGATGTTAGTTTTAGGAAGTATTTTCTCTAAGTGGCTCCGTACCAGTTTGTCCCGGATGGACCTAGCCTTTTGAAATGTGACCAATGGAAAATTGGGGACATCCTCACCTATGACATTATCCGCCTTTACGGTATGCCAGTTTTTTCTCAGCATTTGTTTTAGATGATTAGCCTCCGCTGAGTATGAGGTGATTAATCGGAATTTGCCTCCCTCAGTTTTTTGTCCTTACTTTGTTCCAATAACTTCTCCCTGGTCATGGCTTTTACTTTGCAAAGTGTTTTGTTCAGTGAGATAGGATTATGGCCTCTGACAATGAATCTGACTACACTCTCAGTAGCTGCCGTATCAAAATCACAGTCACGTGTGCAGTTCCTCCTGAGTCTAAGCAACACCCCATAGGGGATGCTTTGCACTAGTTTGGGAGGGTGATTGCTAGTTGCATATAGTATCAAATTTCCAGCAGTGGCTTTCCGATACAATGAGGTTTCAATTTTACCCCCAAACAACTTGTACTCTCAGGTCCAAGTAGTCCACAGAGGTTGGGCTAATTGTTCCTGTAAAATGCAAGTTGTGATCATTTTCATTTAGGTTTGCGATATAATTACGTGCAGTCTCTTCGGTGCCTTGCCAAATGATAAATAAATCATCGATGTATCGATGCCATTTTATCACTGTGCCACTCGACGTGTCGTCCCTGTAGGTTCTGGGCACCCGCTCCACCCAACAGCTAATGAACAAGTTCGCGTAGCTGGGAGCGAAGTAGGTGCCCATTGCCGTACCAGACACTTGTTTGTGGTAATTTTCTTCAAAAAGGAAAATGTTGTTATTCAAACAAAAATGCAGAAACTCAATTAGAATGCAGTTGTGTTGTGCATATCTTAGTTGTCTTTTTTTCAAATATACAGTTACCGCTTCTATTCCTTTCGAATGTTCAGTACAAGTGTAAAGACTTGTTATGTCAAGGACAACAAGTAAGTAGTCAGATTGCCATTGTACATTTTGGATTTTAGTTAAAAAGTCCTTGGTGTCTTTCACGTGGGAAGATATATATACCACACAACAGGTTCATCTAGAGATGAACATTATAAAGAATCTGGGATCCATAAAAATATTATGAAATAGAACATTCTCATATATCAACTGAAAAAGCAACTAAGAGATTTAGAACTCCAAAATTAATGTCAGCCCACTTGAGGGCTTCAAACTGAATAATAGACAATGTTATTGGTAAAAAAATAAATGTACCCTGTATTCCCTTACCGCTTCTTTTACTTTTTGTAAATCGGTTGTAAACCTAAGGTTGGTAACAATGAATAACATCTAAAGAAAAGCGCAAAACATGTGACTTTGATGAAAAAGAAAATGTGAAAACATGATAATTGTTGAATACTTGGAATAAGAAGGGAAACAGGGAGTAAAACTGTAAATAATTGGGGAAAGTTTTGAAATTATTTGCACTTGATAGAGATTTGGACTACATATCCCAGAATCCAATTGTGAAATAAAACATATGGATGTCATCACGTGACTGAGGTGGGCGGGAACTCCCAAATTTAAAACACAACCAGCAAACAGTGTTTGAAACAACCGTGATCAAGTTAGTGGGGAGCTAACGAAACACGTTTTTTTTTTGCTGTGAATATGCTGCAATGGATTTAAGAATAAATTAAGTGTTGTCTCACGTAAAACTCGAGTGGCTGGAGTGGCGGCTTCTTTTTGTTTCCCATGGGATATTGTGTTCTACGGGATACTCAGTTGTAATATTAAGCGGTTTGGTTCCACCGCAAGAAGCGGAGACCTGAACCAACAGTTGTTGAATATATATATTTATATATATATATATATATATATATATATATATATATATATATATATATATATATATATATATATATATATATATATATATATATTACCTACTACCGCCAGTAGGTAATATATATATATATATATATATATATATACATATATATATATATATATATATATATATATATATATATATATATATATATATATATATATATATATACATATATATATATATATATATATATATATATATATATATATATATATATATATATTACCTACTGGCTATCGCCAGTAGGTATATATAGTTAGGATTAATTCCCTATGGGATTTCTGAAAATTCTATGTCTAATAACTTTGGCGTTTGTGGACGGAATCGGCTGAAATTTTCAGGAAAATGGCACATTTTGTTTCTGAGCAGCCCCTGAAAATTTGGTGGGGTTTCGTCAAGGGGGGGCTGAGAAAAAAGGGGGGTCCCAAAACGCGTTTTTTACATTGAGTTTTCCATAGGGCGGTTGGACTCACTTTTAGCTCGAACGGCTGAATGGATTTGCACGAAACTTGGCAAAATTGTAGGGACTGTTAGCCCGATGTGCCTTTGCTAGGTCTCAATATATGTGCTTCAGTGGATTTTGAGAAATTAACGTTTAAATCAAGATATATATCTGTAACAGCGCTCCGGGCAGCGATCCGGTTCGCTTACTTTTCGCGTTTCGGAACTTTGCGCGCAGAAAGCTGATTGGCTCTCCGGTGTCTGTCAACATTCTAAACAGTCCGGAGCGGCCGCCATCTTGTCTCTCGGTAGGATCGAGAGAGAAGAAGAGGTGAAAAACGAAAGGGGAATTTAATGAAAGGGGGCAAGGTATCCCCCTCTTGACCCCCTAGGAATGTTGTTGGGGTTATTAAAGGGTCCCGTGGGGAAAAGAAAAAAAAAATGATTTTTCACGGTAGAAGCGCTTCACGGGCCGCGAACTGGGCCGCAAACTGGTAGCGAAACGGGAATTCGCCATTTTGTGCTTCGTTAATTAAATTATTAGGTATAAGGGGGTGCGGGAGACGTATCCTAATCCCCTATGTTTCCTGAGGGTGGCTGAGGAGGCTGATATATGTTGATACATCTCTTCCAGCGGCTGTGCGTGAGCTTTTTTTTTTTTTGCTGCGTGACAGTCCGGAGCGGCCGCCATCTTGTCTCTCGGTAGGATCGAGAGAGAAGAAGAGGTGAAAAACGAAAGGGGAATTTAATGAAAGGGGGCCAGGTATCCCCCTCTTGACCCCCTAGGAATGTTGTTGGGGTTATTAAAGGGTCCCGTGGGGAAAAGAAAAAAAAAATGATTTTTCACGGTAGAAGCGCTTCACGGGCCGGGAACTGGGCCGCAAACTGGTAGCGAAACGGGAATTCGCCATTTTGTGCTTCGTTTTAATTGTTTAGAGACAAAAATTATCGCCGCACATCGGCCACAATGCATGAATATCGTTGAAAAGTCAGCGATATTCATGCATTATCCAGCAAATGCTCTTAGCTGTGTTATCCACCTTCCATTGGATAACATGGTTAAAAACTGCTCTGTGCGTGAGCTTTTTTTTTTTTTTTTTTTTTTTTTTGCTGCGTGACGTTTGTTAACGTTCGATTCGATGGAAATCAGGAAGTGTTGACCACCATTTTGTCACTGCGAGTAAATATTTTGTTATAAATGAATCCTTATTGAAAAACATTGTCTGCGCCATCTTGCCTTTTTGTCCAATGCCACAATTTTGTCGTGCACGGCAGCCATTTTAGATGCCTTGACCAGGCCCACTCTCTGCACGCCGCCGATCCTCAGCATGGCTCCCCACCCTCGCAAGCATCTCCCCCATGCACTGGTCATCCCCGCTCTCTCTCTCATGCATGGGCCATATACTTCCCCCCATCTGCGCTGCTCTTCTCTGAGAATCACACCCTGTGCCCTCCCAACACCTCTCTTTCACCCTATTCACTACCGCACCCTCTGACACTCCTCTTCCTCTGTGTCCGATTGTCCAGGCCGGACCTAGGCTATCACCTACCCCTGCGGATGTAGTTTATGGCCCCAGCTGTAGAGAATTCAGACATGCCAACCCTCCCGATTCAGGTGTGACTACTGATTTCAGTGCTAGTCTCCCGCCTCCCGATTTCTGCAAGCAAAAACCCGGGGGCATATTACGAACAACTAGCGATAATTTTTGTCTCTAACTTGTTTAGAGACAAAAATTATCGCCGCACATCGGCGATTTTTATCGCAGATAAACCTTGCTATTATCGCAGAAAAGTCAGCGATATTCATGTATTATCGAGCAAATGCTCTTAGCCATGTTATCCACCTCCCATTGGATAACATGGCTAAGAACTGCTCAGGGCAGGTGTTAGATTTTGGAGATATTCGCGCTTAGCGCGAATATCTCCAAAAGTTGGTAATAGAAGATAGCGATGTTAGGGACTGTTTCCAGTCGCTAACATCTTGGCACGCCACTTTGCATGTCATTAGTGATAAGTATCACTGACATGCAAAGCGGGGCCCAAGATGGTCGCTATCTCCTTTTAGCTGTCACTAACTGGTGTTAGCGACAGCTTGGTAATAGGGAGATATTTTTATCTCCGCTTTCTTGGCTTTTAAAGCCAAAAAAGCGGAGATAAACCCCCTTGATAATATGCCCCACGATTCCTTGGGGGTTTCAGCTGACAGGGCTTGGTATTGTGTTACATGGTAATTTTTCCAGGAAACGTCAGAGGGTCGATGCAGGGGTTCTAGAAGAGGTGATAAACCATTTAAGCCTCATGAACAAGCGCATGGTCTTTTAAAGATTTGTGAAGTACTCGGGGCGGCGGTGTGTGTGTGTCCTCTTTCAGGAGCGGGCGGGGGGGGGGCACTGCCAGCAACTTGCCAGGTCAGGTAGTGTTCAACACGTGCATCACCCTTTCTCTGCCTGCTATTGCGCTCCATGCTTCGGAAAGGTAAGAAAAAGAACGTGCATTTGAGTTTGAAATGTCCGATCCTGCAGCAGCACACTTCCAAAGCCCACACATGACAATAACCCGATTCAAGGCCCCATTCACCCGTTTTAAAAAAAATAGATAACACTCCAACAAAGTAAGATTATAAAACTTTATTAACTATTAACTATAACGAACGGAACAAAAACGAAAAACATTTAAACATTTTTCAACACAAAAAGCAACAATGGTTAGAAGCTGCCTTTTGTGCGAATAGTCCCAAGGCAGCACAAAGTGCAGAGTTCTGGACGGCACCCAGGTGATGTCGCCTGGGTGCCGCACTGGTTTTGGGATCCTACAATGCAGCACAGAAAAACAGCGTGGGGCGTCCCGGGTGGTGCGGGGGGAGGCCTCGTCAGTAGCGGTCTGTTGTGCGAATAGTCCCAAGGCAGCAGAACGCGTTGAGATGTTGATGGGACTGTGTCCAGTGTCACATGGCTGACACAACATGTACGACAGGCACCCAGGTGATGTCCAGTAAACTGCCGCACTGGTTTTGGTATCCTACAATGCTGCTCCGAAAATTGGCGTGCGGCGGCCCGGGGGTGGGGGAGGCGGCGTGAACGGGCCTCCCCAGGTGGCGGCCATCTAGCTGAGTTGCGCTCGCTCTTGCGGCTACAGCGTCTCGCTCACCATGTTGTTGAGTTGCTTCCACTCTTGCAGTGCAGCGATAGGCGGCTGCCACATGGCTCTTAAAATGGCGGACGGCTCCTCGGTTTTGGGCCTGGTCCACTGAAATGGCCCTGGGACACCTTGGAACTTGGACGCTTGCCTGCTAGGGCTTGGGCTCCATTCTCGAAAAGCGTCCCCTCAGCCGTGAAGATTCTACAAAAGTCTTGGGGGCCCCCGACTCCCGCAGGCTTCCGGTGGGGAGCGGCTGCCATGATTGCTCGCGGAATGACCACGACGGAGCCACGAGATGGTGGTGCTCTCATGCTGACGCCAGCTTCAGTCTGAATGATCCAGAAACAAGGTGGGGCTTTCATCGTTTGGGAAAAAAAAATGTTCTAAACCAATGAAAAGTGTTATTTTTAGGTCATATGACCAAGCCTTCCATCTTTAGGAAACCAAAAGTAAAATGAACCAATGAAAAGTTTTATAAACAAGTCACATGACCTGTTATGCGGCATAGGGCTACAAAAAGCGTAGAAAATCCGTTGGCACGTGAGGCGGCGTCAGTAGCGGACCGATGTGCGAATAGGCCGAAGGCAGCACAACGCGCCGAGATCTGGATGGCACCGAGGTGGTGTCCAGCAAATTGCCGCACTGGTGTGGCCATCCTACAATGCTGCGCCGAAAGACGGCGTGTCCAGCTGAGTTGCGGTCACTGTTGCGGTACAGTGACTCGAACGCGCCGAGATCCGGATGGCACCGAGGTGGTGTCCAGCAAATTGCCGCACTGGTGTGGCCATCCTACAATGCTGCGCCGAAAGACGGCGTGTCCAGCTGAATTGCGGTCACTGTTGCGGTACAGTGACTCGAACGCGCCGAGATCCGGATGGCACCGAGGTGGTGTCCAGCAAATTGCCGCACTGGTGTGGCCATCCTACAATGCTGCGCCGAAAGACGGCGTGTCCAGCTGAGTTGCGGTCACTGTTGCGGTACAGTGAGTCGAACGCGCCGAGATCTGGATGGCCCCGATGTTGTGTCCAGCAAGTTGCCGCACTGGTGTGGCCATCCTACAATGCTGCGCCGAAAGTCGGCGTGGGGTGCCCCGTTGGCTTATGAGGTGATGTCAGTAGTGGACCGATGTGTGAATAGGTCGGAACCAGCACAAGGCGCCAAGATCCGAATGGCAAGTCCTGGATGTTGAGTGCCTCAGTTGAGAGTTCTGAGCAGTGCTTGTAAGACTATCTGAAGTTTATTATAAGAATCAGAGTAAGTTGAAGACTGTCTGAAGCTTATTTGCACCTTTTGCAGCTTCACTATTGCCCAAGGTGGTGTCCAGCTGAACTTTTTTCCTTTTCCTTTCTGCTTCTTTTCCTACAATCCGTTTCATCTGAAGACACGACCAGGTCCCTGAATGTGTGTAGGGGGACGCTATTGAGTGAATGAAAATGGCGGCTTGACACAAAGCTGACTCAAGCGTTACTGTTGATGCTATACAGACAAAAATTGGTTTTCAGTTTGTACATTCTTCAGGTTTTTTTTTTCCATCCAAGTCTGATTGAGAGTTTGTAGAAAAATGGCTTCAGATTTTCCACATACTACTCTTCAACATTCTTCCTAAATGTAACAATGTGAAACTCACTAGGAGAACGGCTGTTTCTGTTTCCTTTCAAAATGCTGCCAACAATATTTTCTGAATGGAAGACACCATCTTGTAGCATAAAGGGCCGAAAGGGGTTCTGGTCTGGCCGATGGTTGGTGGAGACATTTTGACTATATCTTGGACCTGCCCGGCCTCGCCCAAAATGGCGCCGGTATAAATGGGACTCGTAACTCCTTGCCCGCAAATGTATATCTAGAAAATGTTATTGTAAGTGGCCCTGTCCTATTTTAATTACAAAATGTATGTCCACCGATTCCGCAACTGTTAGACACCTTAGTTCTTGCAACCTAATGGCCCGCTCGTTACGTTCCTCTACAGTGTAAATGTCTCCTCATCATATACGATTTCAGTTTGCTCCGTGGCCGGCCCACGTGGTTATAGGCCCGTATTTGTATACTGACATTTTCACAATAAAGGTTTTTAAAACAAAACACGGTAGTAGTATTTACATTGGTAAAGTTTTTACTTTTAGTCACTGTTTTCGAATCAGTAAAAGGCAAGTGAAATAAAGCAGTCCAATTACATGACGGATAAAAGGTATAATATGTAGGAACGCAGTAAAGATAAATGGTCAAGGGCAGTTGTGTTTTTCATGTCTGCAACATAAAGTGATCGATAAGAATCTGATAATCAGGCGTATCGGCGACTAAGACAGCAGGCCGAATCTCTTTTACTCAACGGCTCCGTCATGGAAGGAAGAAACGCCCTTTTTCTCGAAAAAGGAATATATTTTACTTGCAAGACAGTTGTAAATTTTCCGGGAAAGTACATTAGCCTGGAATATTATAACATATGTTTGAAAAAAAAATATTGTTCGAAAACAATAAAAAGCGTAATTTTTAGGTCATATGACCAAGCTTTTCATCATTAAATTAACAAAAGTAAAATGAACCAATGAAAAGTTTTATTAACAAGTCACATGACCTGTTATGCTTACGTTACGCGCTGCGCGCCGCGCCTCGGATCACTTCCGGGTGCGCTAACGCGGCGTGTCATATAACGCATTACGCGACAACGTAGGTCAAGAATATAGTCAAAATGTCTCCACCAACCAGCGTTCAGAACACAACCCCTTTCAGCAGTCCAAAAAGTTCTGTTAAATGACAACAGAGGGGACAGGCAACAAGAACCATCAGTCAAAGAGGGGAGGGCAAGTTCTTCTCTTCCGGGTCATGTTGGGGCGCTACCGGAACTGATCGAATTGGTAGTCTACAGTGTTTCTGGATGTTTCAGACTAAAGCTGGCGTCAGCATGAGACCACTACCATCTCGTAGCTCCGTCGTGGCCATTCCACGAGCAATCATGGCAGCCGCTCCCCACTAGAAGCCTGCGGGAGTCGGAGGCCCCCAAGACTTTTGTAGAATCTTCACGGCTGAGGGGACGCTTTTCGAGAATGGGACCCAAGCCCTATCAGGGAAGCGTCCGAGTTCCAAGGTGTCCCAGGGCCATTTTAGTGGACCAGGCCCAAACCGAAGAGCCGGCCGCCATTTTGAGAGTCCTGTGGCAGCCGCCTATCGCTGCACCGCAAGAGCGGGAGCAACTCAACTACATGGTGAGCGAGACGCTGTAGTCGCAAGAGCGGGCGGTAAACAGCTGAATGGCGGAAGAGGCACAGTGTAGCAAAAGCGGGCGGAATGGCAACTAAAACGGTAAAGGGGCGCCCCACTACAGCTTGTCTTCAGGTCAAACGGATTGTGGGACAAGGTCCAGAATTGAAGAGTCATCAAAAGGCAAAAAGTTCCGCCGGACCCCGGGAGCCGGCCGCCTATGTCGGGGGCGATCTCAGGCTACACCAGTGCTATAAGACTTGGGGAGGGTGTCGGAGCCAAGCGTCTTCTCCGAGTCCATGGCCATCACACCGCCCCTCAGGGGCCTCCGTCAAGCTGTTTAGGAAGCTAACATATCACATTGTTTTCTAATGCAGTCAGGTCCACAAACGACACTCACTTACTTTGAGAATAGTGAAGCTGCAGTAGGTGGAAATAAGCTTCAGACAGTATAACAAGCACTGCTCAGAACTCTTAACTATGGCACCCAACATCCAGAACTTATGCTATTTGAGAATGGCAGTGACATCGAAGCATCTCAGGGACCAAAACCATTAACGTACTTTCACGTATGAAAATCTTACTTGGGGAGGGGGCAGGAGCGAAGCGCCCCCTCCCAGTCAGCGCCACCACACCGTATGTTGAAAATTTGAAGCCATCGTTCTACAAAGTCAACCAAACTTGGATTGAAAAATCTAGAAAAATGTACAAACTGAAAACCAGTTTTGGTCTGCATAGCATCAGTAGCAACGCTTGAGTCAGCTTTGTGTCACGCCGCCATTTTCATTCAACAAAGCACAGGCATTGAAAAAGGCTCAAATTCAGAACTCTAAACTATGGCACCCAACATCCAGGAGCTTGCCATCCGGATCTTGGGGCCTTGTGCTGCTTTTGATCTATTCACACATCGGTCCACTACTGATATCATCTTATAAACCAACGTTATGTAAATAGTTTTTTAATAAAATGTTTTACCCTGTTTCTTTGCTGGTGTGTTGTCTATATTTTTAATATTTGCATAGGGTTTGTCGTTATTTTGTGCGGGATGGGTGATGGAGCTGAGCTGTCTTGCAGCTCTCATGGTGTGGAGCTCAGTTCATCTCACTATTTTCGTATTTCTCATGAAGGGTTGTTCCTAATATTTCTATTTTAGCGAGGTCAAAAAGAGATCCAATTAGTGGCCTACTGATTTTGCTCGATTACTTTTATTTTTTTTACACGATTTTTCACTATCTGCAAAGACTAAACAGAGTATTGCGACTTTGTGCTTGTTTGTAAATAGAGAATGATCCAAAGAGAACCAATTCTAAAACAGTAAATGCTTGGACAACAATCAATCAAATGGAGAGACAAGCAGGCATGACGGATTACAACGGGGGCAAAGGCTTGCGTTAACTACCGTTCACTATCTGCAAAGAGAGAGTACTACTAAGACAAAAGAGGGGAGGGGGGGGTGCAGCGTTCAAAGCACATCAGCGTGCATAAATACAAAAATGTTTTTATCTATCACGTACTTGACATTTTAAAGCTTTTCATATTTGCTATTAAAAAACCAATGAAATTCACAGAAAAAACCATAGGTTATAGTGGATATATAGTTAGGAATTTGCATTTACAAAACCTTGAAAATTCAATGAAAAAACCATTGGTTTTAGGCCATATATAGTTAGGGATTCGCATTTACAAAACCTTATTTTACTCGCATAAAACCATTGAAATTCCATATATAGTTATAAGCGCTAACTATATATCGCGCACCCGCAATCCACTGCTGATGATGTCACATATTACATCATTCATGACATGGTTAGTGACATCACTGATGACATCACTGATGACATCTCAAATGACATCACTGATGACATCACTGAAAACATCTCATTTGACATGACTGATAACATCACTGATGATATCATTCATGTGATAATACGATGAACCTCTTCAGACTCTAATATAACCTTAGATACAATCAGTGTAAACAGACATTCACAGACTGTCACTCATCCATGGAGTTACTCACACACCTAGTCAGTCATGCAAAGAATCAATCACACCTCCATTTCCTCAACTATACAGTTATACAAAATTTACTTATTCAAACATATACTAACACATATTTACTCTATTAGACAATCCCTGATACAAGTTCACAATGATCCATACAGCCACTCACACATTCACTGGCTCTTATGCACAGTTATTTATATATGTCAACTCTCACATGTACTGTGTTTTACATATGTACTTACTTTGACATGTAGCACTGAGATATCCATTCACTCTCCAATGCACTCATGCACACAGTCAACCGCCCATACAGCTGTTTCCACATGCACTTTTGAAACCATACATCTAGTGAATCAACTGCTCACACATCTATGCACAGAGTCATACACCTCCCAGCCACCTACACACACACTCAGTATCCCATACAAATACTTGGGCAACCA
The DNA here is from genome assembly GCF_964263255.1 of Lissotriton vulgaris. Taxonomy (NCBI): domain Eukaryota; kingdom Metazoa; phylum Chordata; class Amphibia; order Caudata; family Salamandridae; genus Lissotriton; species Lissotriton vulgaris. The sequence goes on along the minus strand of NC_141696.1, from coordinate 1,072,962,983 downwards.
ATCAATAACCCATATAGTTACTCATATAGCTACTTATCAACACATGCAACAGTTTACAGAACAACAGACATAATGATGCACAAATTAAGACAGTTTAGTCACTAACCCATGCACTCAGTGAGACACATTTAATCACTCACTCATACAGTCAGTCATGCACCTACTAAATCCTTCATCCAGACACTTATATATCCACTCATTCTTCAATATGTAAGAGATATTTTAACTTTACAGAAACATACAGTCACTGCATGTTGTCATCAGTGATGTCATTTGAGATGTCATCAGTGATGTCATCAGTGATGTCACTAACCATGTCATGAATGATGTAATATGTGACATCATCAGCAGTGGATTGCGGGTGCGCTTATAACTATATATGGAATTTCAATGGTTTTATGCGAGTAAAATAAGGTTTTGTAAATGCAAATCCCTAACTATATATGGCCTAAAACCAATGGTTTTTTCATTGAATTTTCAAGGTTTTGTAAATGCAAATTCCTAACTATATATCCACTATAACCTATGGTTTTTTCTGTGAATATATATATATATATATATATATATATATATATATATATATATATATATATATATATATATATATATATATATATATATATATATATATATATCTATCTATATATATATATATATCTATATATATATATATATATATATATATATATATATATATTCACTGAAAAAACCATAGGTTTCACACCAGTTATAGTTAGCTGGACATTTTACTCATACAAAACCATTGAAATTCCCCCGTTATAGTTAGTTGTACTCACTATAACTCGTGCGCCCGCAATCCACTGCTGATGATGTCACATATTACATTATTCAAGACATGGTCAGTGACATCACTGATGACATCTCAAATGACATCACTGATGACATCACTGATGACATCATCCATGCGACAATCAAAAACACCTCATCACACTCACATACAAGTCCTGTACTGTATCCAATTTCAATAGTTAAAATTTTGCATTAGGTCTAATGCATATGTCCTCATAATGATCAGTAATCAAGGTGAAACAAACACACCTGTAGGAACACATCCAAATCATGTTTTAACTTCAAATAGTTGGTGCAAGTGGCCATTACTATGATGAATGTGTGCACCTAAATTCAAATGACCATCACATGCAGTGTTAAACAGTGTATTCACTTAACAAAGTAGACATTAAAAAACCTGTTGTATTATTTGCCAGAATGGCAAAGAAAAATAAGTAATTCACATTTTCGTCAGAAACATTGCTAGGAATTAAACAACTGTAAAGAAAAATTAATGCTAGAACTAATTTGGTGAAATCAAAATTATGGATGTATTCCAAACAATGAGATACGCCCCTCAGTATACTTCAAAAGCCAAATAGCAGCCCATAAAGCCCTGTGCACTGTTGTGCGATAGCAACAAAGCTTGCCTCCTAATACAATGCCAAGGGGAACCTCTTCAGTAAGAGGCATTTAGTGGGCAGAGTAGGCACCTTAAAGATATTTCTTGGGGAGGAGAGTTGGGTTTGGTAATGATTGGGTAAGGTTGGGTTTGGGAAGGGAGTTTGCATTTTAGAGGGGTGATTTCTGTTTGTGAGGCTGTGGTTTGGGTTTTGGAATGGGAAGGTTGAGGTGTGGAAGGGGTAGGTTTGGGCTTTGGAAGGGGTTAAGGCAAGGGCAGATAATAAAATCACGAGAAAAATTGTGTAGGATGTTCAGCATGGAGTTAGATTTTGGAGGGAGAGGGAGTGGCAGTAGCTGATGTGCATGTGTCTGTTGAGGGTGCAGGTGCCTGTGGTTCTGGTGTATGTTGTGCATGTTTGGGGGTATGTTGCTTCATAGATGTCTTTTGTTTGGGTGAGTGAGTGAGTGAGTGTGGACATTTGTGTTTTGTGGCTATGCTTTCTAAAGTCAGTTTTCTGTGGAAAAATGTTCTCGATACATGTTGCAGTTTGGGCTATTTACTGTTGCGGGCACTAGGTCTGCCCACATAACTGAGGTACAATTTGTATCGGGAGACTTGGGAGAATGCTGGGTGGAAGAAGTTTGTGGCTCCCTGCAGATTCAAGAAGTATCCATCCCAGAAATCTGAGGAAAATGTGTTTTTATAGTCAAAGTTTGAGGTTTGCAGGAGATTCTGGGGAAAAAAACATGCTGAAAACCATGCAAGTCAGCTCACCCTGGATAGCCCTCGATTGGCTAGGTTTCCCTAGGTGCTTGCTGTGCTCGGGTCCAAAATCCGAGTGAAGAAAATGTTAGAACCTGTGTTACTAGCAATTGTGCAGGCCCAGAGAGGATTTCCCTGTGTGGCTGGGTCAAGGACCTAAGACTAGGCCCCTTCCAGGCCCCGGGGCAGGTGCTTCTACTCCGGGCTCCATCCTTGGTATGCTGTACCACCAAGGGCCCGGGTGCGGGGGTCCTGGGGACTTGGTCCTGGGTCCTGAGTTTATTTATTTATTTGTTAAGCTTGTAAGGCGTGCAGCTACCCAAAAAGGGTTTGCCGGCGCCAGGACCGTGTATTTAACCAAAACAGACCCTATTGCAGATGCTATTGATTAAACAACCAGGTTTAACCACTATCAAGGGCCTGAGTCCTGGGGCCTGGGTGCTTGGACCTGGGTTGTGGGGTCTGGGTCCCGGGTCCTTAGCCCAGGACCTGGGTCCTGGTGCCTGGGTCTTGGGAAATGGGGCCTGGTGCCTGGGTCTTGGGGCCCAGGACCTAGGTCATTAGTCCTGAGTCCTGGGACCTGGGCCTTTGTCCTGGACCATCCAGGCCCCCCACTTCACCTGTGCGTGAAGGTGTCCGTGGGTCCAGGGTCAGTGCTTCAGGGACCCTCTTGCAACCATTTGCCAAGCACTCGAGGAGGACAGATGAGTCAGTGCCTTCAGTCCTCTCTGTCACTCAGTGTGTACGGATTACAAGAAAGGGGGGCAGCCATCCTTCAGATTACTAGGGACGGGGTACCCTGGAACCCCTTGTGGTCGGGCACTTCTCAGCCAGTGACCAGATGTCCCACATCTGGTGCCCTGGTGGACTCTGGCATGTGGGGCTCATCCTGGGCTGTGTCCTCTGGCTCGCCATGTGGAAGAGCGCCCAAGATGGGGTCCCGCAGGCCCAGGGAGTCCTCGCCTGCATAGCCATGTCCAGGAGCTCCAGCCAGGCCCTGGTGCCCCGCTGGGCCCCTGGCCGGGCCCTCCAACTCTTGGCTCTGGTCTCCATTCTGCTGCACTATCAAGGGCCTGGGACAGGGGTCTATCAGCCGAGGATGCTTTCCCTGCTTAACTGGGTTCAGAAGCTTCAACCAGGGCCCCGGGGTGGGGATACCACATTGTGGACCCCATCCTGAGGCCCGCTGCATGTGCAAGCACCTGGGATGGGGTCCCGGGAGGCAAACCCCGGGAGCATGTGTGTGAGGTCCTGGAGCTCCTCTTTGGACCCAGGGCTCTACCGGGGCATAGGGCAGGCTTCCCCTGCTGGGCTCCATCCTCCATCCTAATGCACCATCAAGGGCCCAGGATGGGGGACCTTCACGCCCTGGGAGGCTTCCCCTGCTTGGCCGGGGTCAGAAGCTCTGGCCAGGGCCCTGGCATGCCTTGGGGTTGCAGCCCCCTGTCCGGCAGACCGCTGTGTGTCAATGCAACTAGGATATGGTCCCGGGGCCTAGGGAGGCCTCCCCTGCATGTCCAGAATCTCTGAATGGGCCCCGGGGTCCCAGTGGGCTCCATCCTCCAGCCTGCTGCACCTCCAAGGTCTGGGCAACAGGCATCTATCAGGTCCAGGAAGTCCCTGCTGGCTGGGTTCATATGCTCTAACCCTAGGGTGGGGGCCCCCAATTCTGGGCCCAGTCTTGTGTCCTGCCATGTGTCCAAGCACCCGCGATGTGCCCTTGGACCTAGGGCGGCCTCCCCTGCATGCCCGCATCCAGCAATTTCCTGTTTTCGAGAGTGGTAGCTCACTCTTGGACATTTCTCGATGACTGGGCCTGAGAGGGGAGGAAGATTGGCACTATCAAGTCTCGTTTAGCAAAAAATTGGCGTACAACTTCACTGAAAGTGTCTGATGCTTTAACATTGGTGCTGTTGAATATTCAAAGTATTCCTAATAGAAAGACTTGTCTGTCACACCGTGAAATATTGATAGGAAGTGCAATGAGATTTCCTGCTGTACCTGCAAATGCACGGTTGAACATCACAGAAGACATGCTATTCAACTACTGCAAGGGATTGGCGGATGTGATGCATTCTGTTTCTTACAAGATTGAAGCTGCCACTAAAGATCCCCTCCAAGAACGGTGCGACAACATCAATATTGGTGATTAGGTTGTAATCAATATGTACGTCCAGAAGAACTGTCTAGAGCCAATGTGGAAGGGCCCCTTACAGGATACTCTAGTGACCACAACTGCTGTGAAGTGTGGAGGAATTCTGGGTGCATGTGTCATACATCAGGAAGGTGAGAAATCCCGAAATAGGAATTATGCTCTTTTGCTCAGAACCAAGAGCATTGTTGACTGCATCACAATAGGCTGTAAGACTGTGTGGAGCAGTGGTAAGGGGATCTGAACAGCAGCAAGAAGAAAGGGTAGAAGAACTGCAACAAATTGCACCAATTCAAGTACCTGTTTCTGCACCGAGTGGCATTGATGTATCTAACAAAGTAGAAGGAGGGACTGATGTTCAATTTAGAATTGTAGACATACAAAATCCAAACTCACAGATAAAGAACCTAGCTGTAGAGATAGTTTATCATCAGATAGATAAACAAAATATAGCAGAGAAAGGAAAAATGTCCTTTCTTGAGTCCCCTCACTCACTGGGGTTTCCCCACGATGACATGCTTCATCATAGGGTCATCCCAACCCGCTGCGGGTTGTGGCGTGCTGCGACTTGCGAAAATACATAGGAGCACTGTAGTGAGGAACTATGTGTGGTGCAGTGGTGTATGATGAGTGGGGTGACAAAAATATCTAACTAGTGGGCAACATAACTTTATTCTTGCTCCTAGTTGATATATTAAAATTGGGGTGGGTCTCTAGGTTGCCTGGTCTCGAGGGAACCATCCAGGTTCACGGTCTGGAGAGGAGATTTTACCAAGTAAGTCTGCTCCTTTGCAGCAACAGACATAGACCCGGGCAAAACTGTGTTTTTTTCGACCACAGTACTGCCTGGTCTATCACTCGAGAGGAGACCACTACACATGGATTTGTAGTCAGCATTTCTTTCCGTTCGAGAGTTCCAGTGTAAACCCTCTCTCACCCCCTCGTATGACCATGAGGCAAAGTTCTGCCTTTTAAAAAGTATGTTCTTTATGCTTAATGTAACGTTTGTATTGTCTTTTGTTTGTCATGGCATTATAACGAGGATAGATTTCTTTTAAGACACAATACCGGCACCGCGCACTGAATCACAGCGCCTTCTTCTTCTATTCAGGTGTATAGGCAAACGGTGTTCTCAGATATGTTTTTCCTTTTCCTTTGAGTCTAGCATAGCGCAGGACACGATTTTTCTACTAGGCACACACCATGAGGAGCGTCATTGATTTGCAGTGATTTAAAACCTACCCTATTAAGGGCGGGATTTTTATCCTTAACTATGTAATTTTCCTTCATTTCAGATAGAACATGACTTACTGAATGTCATACAATATAAAGTGTTTTATGTATTGTTTTCCTTATGCTTATTAGGCAGCATCTGTAAGTCACTTTTTCACTGCACTTCTGGAGTGGTACACACAGAGCTGGTCCCTGTGGCGTCCTGAAGAAGAGCTTTGGGGGAAGCTTGAAACATGTTGTCCCTCTACTAGGTACCCCTGACTCATTGAAACCAGGCAACCTAGAGACCCACCTCGTTTTTAGGTTTTGCCTGAGCCAGCGCATGCGCTGCTCTGACGCGACATTTAGTAGCTGCTTCAAAAAGTGCTACCTTGCCGGCCACCAGCAGCTTGCTAGAACGCGCACAAGCGCGTGCGATGTGCACAGCAGTTTTTTCAGCCACGCGTGCGCATGCGCACAACTCGCGTCACCACTCGCGTTTTTTTTATTGCTGCGCAGCATTACTTATACGACCGTGCTCCCAGTGCGTGTTCTTTTAGTGTGCGCACACAACTCCCGCTTCTCTCTCCTCTCCACCACAAAAGATTGCATCTCGCGGCCGCTCGTGCGGCCAATGCTTGTTATCCTTGAGATGGACTCAGCACTAGTTATTAATCTGTCAAAGGTATAGTCCTGAATACTTAAAAATACATTATTTAATGCAACAAATTATAGCCAGCGCCAAAGGTTTTCTTAAAGGTGTGCTAATATTTTCTGAAATCTATTGGTGTGCAAAGATTTTATTATGGAAGGGAACTTCCATTTAGAGGTCCTTTACTTGCCTAGCGCACGCAGTTTCTGCTTTCCCTGTATTTACGTCCTACTATATGTTTTTCCTCACAAACTTGGAATGTTTCCTGCGGGTGCCGCTTGACCCTAAACCTCTACACAATTTTTCCCTCTCCTTTGAGAATGAATCAATGTTGGGGATATTTTTTAGCGAGTTCCAATGGCGCAGATGCCCTGATTTTAACAAGACAAATGTGCAAGAAACAGAACTACATATAAGTTCTGTGAGAATAACAGGCGGTTAGTGAGAGAAGAGCTTTGCACACCCTTCCCTACAGAAAAGTGCAACAGAGGAATTTCCCATTCGGAGGGAACCCTCTTACTCGAGTCCCAGGGTCACTCATCACATACTCGAACCCCCCTCTACCTGGTCCTTTACAATCACCTACAGGTGCACCTTATTCCTCCCCTCTCATTCTAACAGAACCACCTAGAAACCACAAGTGACAGCACATCAAAGACTCGTCTTGGCTTTAAATTCGGTACAACTTCCAGACTGCAAACCCAAGCACCATCACACAAGGGGGTATTTCAGAATTCTTTTTACTTGTTATTGTTGATGCAGTAGTCGCCAACTAGATTCTTTCTTTCTTGCTGGAATGTCCTCTCAGGGTGCTTCACGTGACGTGGGCTAAGGGGAAATATTACCTATAAAATGATACCAGCAGATTTGAAGCTGTTTTTCATAAAATTGTGTTTTCTTTATTTTTGTTAAACATTTTGGTTCCTGCATACGTTTTACACCTTGTCGCAAACAGGTTATTTCCTGTGAACAAATGCCCATGCCTCCAGGATTCATTCAGCTGACAGGGAGTTTGTTGCAGAAAGTCGCCCAAAATGTCCGAGCCCCTTTGGATGTGGTTGCCCCGTGTCTCATCGTCTTGTTGACTTGATGTTTTGCATTAGAATGCAACCTGCTGGACTTCCTGTGCCCTAATGAAATCCACACTTTGGGCCCAATTCACACCGAAACTGGCACTCAGAGCGCTGGGAGGCGGGAAACATTTGCTAAAAAGATTACCCCATGTTGACCAATGCTTGTTTATTTATTATCACTTTAAGAGGCTGAATGGGAGCGCCAAGCTGCGTTAACCTGTTCCTCTTAGCGCTGCCTCTCCAATTGGCGTTAAAGACAGCCAGTGTCTGTTGGCACTGAGCGCCCCAGCGCCAGCATGCAGGGGGTTAGTAAAGCCTCAGGTCCAGACCCCACTGCTCACTTTTTTTGTGTAAAGCGGAGCCTTGGGATTCCCCGTGTATTGACATTCCAAGGCATTTTTACTGCCCAGTGACAATGCTTTGCCCTTCTAAAAATATTTGCAATGATATCATACTCTGCTTTTCTCCCTACCTTTAAGAGTATGGGTTTCCGATTTAACTTTGGATCTTAGAATGCTCATCTAAATTGTAAAAGACATCCAATTGTGTGTCTTTTGCTTTCTCGCATCTAAATTGTGGCTGCTCTTTTTTTAATGCATAATCCTTTAGATGCGCTGCCACTGCTTGAATATAAATGTTGTCGGGCAGCTGCAGTATACAAAATAGATAGATTGATATAGGAAGGAGTAATGATGCGAGAGTGGCAGATAAAGGGATTGACTGAGGTGCATAGTGAGAGACTGATGAATAGGTGATGCATGTAAATTTATAGAAAGAAATGTAAAAACATTCACTTCTGGGCGTGGTGTGTGTTTTCATCTCTTATATCTCCATGTGTGTCATTTTCAATGTCTCTCTCTGTCGGTCTTTTCCTTTTTGTTTCTTTCACTGTTGCTCTTTTTTCATCTTACAGTCTGTTTCTCCCAAATGAAAATCTATCTCTATAGCTAGGTTCTTTATCTGGATTTTGTATGTCTACTACTAGAATAGGAGGGTGGACCTAGCATATCCCTCTACCTCCACCCTTTTTTGAGATTTCAATTTAGAATTGTGACAAACAACAACAGTACAGCAAGAAGATCTGGGTGACAATACAAGCACTGGACAGAGAAGAGTCACCTGCAAAGTTAAATGGCCACAGACCCATAATCAAGAAAGACTGAAACAGAGTTTGTCAGTTGATTGAATTATACACACCCACACGTTCGCTACTGTTGCTTACATTGAAGTGAGATTAGGAAATCTGACCCCTCTAATGTTCAACTCCTTCTCTAATGTTGGCCAGGTTGGAGTGGGAGTAGTGCATTTCCCCCAGTCTATTTTCCTACCCAGTTTTTACATTTTGAAATCTTTTTGGTTCTAGTTTTAAAAGTTAGTATAATGTAAATTATGTTAGTATGTATTTTTATAGGATTTTTTATTAATTAATTTCTTATTTTAATGTATAGTTCGTATACTTTTCTTGTTTTAAAATCTAGTTTTTGTACTTTTAACAATTATTAGTATTTTTCATGACCTATTTTCAGTAATAAATGTCGTTTTTAAGTATGTTTATTGTTTTTGGGGAAGTACTTTAAAATATACACTGATTTTTTTTATGTTATAAATGTTTAAAAAACATTTTTATTACTAGTATATTATTTTAAAATGTAATATTCTTTTCAAAGTTAATATATGTTTTTAATTTGATATTGTGTATACATTTAGAATACAATATATTTGCCTATTTTAGGACAATTCTGTGGACTTTTAGATGGTTGTTGTTGATAAAGTATGTAAAGTCAATTATCATGTCATCAATATTTTCTTTAATAATATTTTTGTTCCCAATATCTTTGTCAGTGATATTTCGTATTACAACCCTCCAAGGGCATTTTAATTAAGAGGGAGTAAAAGACAAAACATCATATGTTCCAAAATTAATGTTTGGGAACTTTTGGTCTAGGAGATTCAAGGCAAATATGCAATCTTTTATCTTTCTATACATATAAGTAATCTTAATTTTCCTCATTGTCAAAAGCCTAATATGGATAAGAGGTTCCAATAGGTAAGCGCTAATTCAAACCCACAATGGTAGAATAACATTATCCAATTGTATCCACCATGAAGATTGTCCAGCTAAAATAAAGAACTTTATAGCAAAAAATAATTTGTAGGCTTCACATTGCTCAGTGTCAGTTAAAACAAATATTCTTTAATTGTCATTTTAAAATACACAACCAAAGTGCAAACAACATTAAAAACACTGACATCACAAGCCCCTCCCATTCATCTCCCTCACCCCACACAAAGAAAATTCATGAATAATTGAGTCATTAAAGTGCTTATAACATGGTTACTTAAATTCATACTAAAGACTTGACAGATTTAAATATAATTCATTATATCAAATTGCCTTTTTCTCCAGTAAACCACATGCGAGTATATTAAAGTGACAGGTGCTTAGTATTGCGAAGAATATTACAATTTCCCATCTAAAAGTGATCCTAATAAAATGGGACATACTCATTTACCAGCCTCCCTTGCCCTAAAGATCAAAAGTGCCATGTGCTTTTGTATCAGCAGATAGACCAAAGGGGTTCTTCATGCATTTTGTTATTCCCCCTTTGCCAGCCTGAATGTTTAACTCATTCGTTCAAACAGTCCCAAATACTCAGTCCTTTCTTCCTGGCCGTTCTTAGCCTAGATCGCTTTTTCGAGATTGTATATCGAGAGCAACCAAGCCAGCCATTGCTGAAAGGAAAGAGGGTTGGTATCCAGCCAGGCAGATGTGATGCAAAGCCTGAAGATGGTCATGACAATAAATATCAAAGCCCCCATCTCATTTTGCCCAACGGATTTTGGTACCCCCAATAATACCACCAGAGGGGTTAATATTAAATTCAAGGATAATTTATCTCTGAAAAAAACAGAGATTTCCTCTAACACGCATGAAAGGGCTCTACAGGTGGCAAGCATATTCACTATGTCCACTCCATGTAGAGAACATCATAGGCATTTGGTGCCTTTACCGTCCCCTCATTTATGGAAATGTTTTCTTTTTTTTCTTCAAACTGAACAATCAGCACAAGACAATTCGTACATGATACCTCTGTGAAGTTCGATCTCATACAGTTACAAATATGATAATCATTGATAAAGCCACCTCCCCCCTCCTCCTATTGATCTATGTGAATTAATGCATGCCAGGCCCATGGCTCCTCTGTGGTCTGGAAGTAGAGGGCTTTCCCTTGGAATAGGACTTTTAACTTCACCGGGAACAAGAGCACGTACTGAATCTGGAGGTTCCGCAGTTTGACCTTGGCCGACTCAAAGGTGCGGTGTAGCCTCTGTACTTCTCGACTGTAATCTGGGAATGTAATGATCTTTAAATTTTCATAGCGGACTTCTCCCTTGTGACGCATTTCTCGAAATATCATGTCCCTGTCTGCGAAGTTCAACTGTTTCGCGATAATAGCCTTGTCGGGGGCCCCGGGAGGGGGTTTAGCGCTCAGTGCACGGTGTGCACATTCTATGATGAAGCATTGGGAAAATTGTTCCGCCAGGATGAGATCCGTCAGCCATTTTGTCAAGAAGCTACTACGTTGTGGCCCTCCGCTACTTCCGGAAATCCCACGAAGCGGAGGTTATTCCTTCGGGAACCATTTTCAGCATCATTTATCCTCCATAACATATCTGCGCTGGTGCTGTGCATTTCTCTCATCCCCTTCTGGAGGTCTTTGACTGCGTATTCCACCTCTGACACTCGGGTCTTGGCCTTTGTTACCCTCTCAGACACCTTGTGGCGGTCTTGTCGGAGCAGCGACAACTCTGAGCGGACCTCTGCAATTTTTCCTTTCAACGCTTCTCTTGAGCTTTGAATGGCCTGGAGGAGATGGGCCGTGTCTGAAGGAGGTCCGGGTTGCCTCTGCCACCTTGGATTGTATGGGGAGCACCTTGGTGTACTTGTCCATTTTTCCTTGTCTTGGGGGTTTTGGATCCTTGTCCTTGGCCATGACCCTGTTTTGTTTTGCCCCAATATGGACAATAGGATTTCTGCTATCGTTCACCCTGTGTCCAGTCTGGATGGTGGTGTTCCCTGGTCCCCCTGTATTTCCACACTAACCACTGACACAAAAGTAGATCTCCTCCGTCTCACTCTAGGATCAGGTGGGGAGGGCCTCTGTTACTATTATCTGGTGCTGGGCCTCTAGCACGCTCCTCCGCCCACTGATAATGACCCTCGCACCATGTCTGGTGTGTCGCTCTATTGGGGTTCACTGTTTCAAGTCTTTCTTAGCATTCTATTGGGAGGTTCCAGATCTTTTCCACTTGGCAGATATCAGCAGATTCAGCCCATACCGGCCATGTTGCCTTTGGTTTCTATCTCTTCCAATAAGGGTGGGGGTCTCTCCTCACTCCCCCACCCAAGCCGCAGCTTCGCAGGATCTGTGGTGTCTTTAGGCCCCATTCGGGGCATCACTCAGGCCACTTTCTCAACATGTTCTGCACCGCTCAGCACCACTAGGAAGGGCCCACGATCTTGCTGCCACATCCCTTTCAGGCCCTCACCTCTGATCCAGGCCGCAGTCTGGGCCGCCCCCTACCCCTCTCCACAACGGGCAACCGCAGTCAATCAACTTTCTCTCGGCCTCCTTTTAGGGTGGGCATAAGGCAGGAAGTGGTCGCCTGTGTCATCGCCTATAAGCCGCACGCCTCCTGCCGCAGATCAAGTCTTGGACTGCGGTAGTCCCGGGCCCAGGATCCTGTGGCCACATCCCTCAAAAGCTCATACTGCATTCCAGGCCACAGTTGGCAGCATCTTTGTGTCTCCCACACTTTAAGGGCAAGGCACAGGAAGGAGTCACTGGCATCACTGCACACCGGTGGTGCAGCCCAGAACGCTTATTATTTCTCGGGCCGCAGCCCTCAGCCCTCAGCCCAGGTCCATCTCTTGGTCTTCGTACTACTCCATAGGACCCCATTTAGCACTCTTATTTGGAGTGTAATGTAAAATAAAAGAGTTTATAAAACTGAGCCTGAAGATTTGGGGATAATAAATCGGATAGTGCAGCTGAGAGAGCTTAATGTAAGGCTGTCTCAGTTATGCCTAATTTCAATTGCCAATTCCCTGAGTATTTTTCCAGATCATCATTCATCTGGTTAATGAGGAGGCTTTGGATTATCCCAATTCAGGGAGATTTAATGTCAATTCATTTTTCAATAAGTTCACTTTTAGCAAAGCCAGTAGGCCTCCCTTGTGCTGTAAAAAAACTCCTGATCTGGAGATATTAAACAAATTACATGTGACTAAGATCAAAATTAATTCTAAGGTCACTAAATGGCACAATGTCTGAAAATTCCCCAAGTTTATTTATCCCAGCTTTAATCCAGGTTGCCATATAGTGATACACAAAAATCTCCTGTAAATTCTCAATATTTTTCACAGGGGTGTAGAAATTCAATCTACCAATGCCCAGCAATCTGTGAACTAAGATAAAGACGTTGTCAACTCCCATAAGGGTCTTAAATCTCACCCTTTTGTAATACCACAGTTCCAATTGCCACCATAAACAGCCCCAAACTTCAGGCCCGGTTAATAATTCAAAAGAAGAGGGAGAATCAGATATCTGTCTGTTGGGGCATTCTTGTAATTAAACGGAACACTGCTACAAGGTGGTCACCCAATAATATAGTTTTAAATTGGTAAGGGCTCACCTCCCCATCTCTTGGGAGTGACGAAAACTTTGAAGACCTTCTGGACCGAGAATAGGCTCAAAGAAATTGAGCAAAAAGGTCATCCAATTTCTTTATCCATTAATTTGAGAATTCTAATGGGATAGCCTTAAAAAATATGAACTTTTGGGAAATAATATCATTTTAATAACATGACATCTACCTACAAGAGAAAGATGTAAATTATTAACATGCACAGTGATCTCTTACTCTTATTGACCAAAGGGGCAAGATTTTCTTCCACAATCAGGTCGGGATTGAGCAGTATATTCACCCCTAGATATCCTGCTTTTTTCAACACTCTGGAGTCTACCCAAGTTACTTTCTCATTAATAATAATTTGTGTTTTTTCTTTGTTTAGGGAATACCCGACAAGTCCCCAAACGTTGGCGTCTCTGCTTCCACTACCGTAATTGATAATTCTAGATCTGGGGTAACCAACGCAATGTTGTCATAATGAGCTATGATTTTCGAGTCATAGCTTTGCATTAGTATTGGGAGAATAATTGGGTTATTTTCTAGTCTCCTGATAAAAGGATCAATATACTTCCTGAAAAGCAATGGGGAGCAGGGACATCCCTGCCGAGTCCCCAGTGAGGCCTGAAATTGTTCAGTCATTTCCCCATTTATGAATACACTAGCAGTGGGTTCAATATATAATGCCTGTATAGCCCATGTAAAGCCAGAGCCTATACCCATTCTCTGCATTTCAGTTTAAAGGTAAAACCAGGAGACCCTGTTGAAAGTTTCTCTGTATCCAACAAAATCAAGGCCATAGGGTACACTGTAACCTGAGTTGCGTCAAAAAGAGAGATGGCTCTTCTTACATGGTCTAATGCACCTCTAGCTGATATAAACCCATGCTGCCATGTGGATACCAAATTGTCGATCACTTGTGACAGGCAAGAAGCTAATATTTTTTTATACATTTTAGAGTCCCCATTAATTAAGGTAATAAGTTGATGTGAGCCAAGCTCCTGAATAGGTTTATTCTTTTTTTGGGAAAACAATGATTTTAGCAAGCAACCATGAATTAAGAGGGGGCTATGCCTTTAAACATTTGCTCAAAAGGGTTTTTTATAACCTCTTTAAGTAGGCCCGTGAATATTTTATAACATTTGGTGGGTATACAATCAGTACTAGTAGCCTTCCCTTCTGGAAGGCTGGTCATTGCACCCCAAATCTCCTCCCAAAAGTGGTGCCCTTCAAGTAGCTCTTGTTCCTCCCAAGACAATTGAGTCAGCAACATTTGAGTCCAGATATTCATCCATTGATTTTAGTATTGGGGGAGCGTCTTCATCAGTACTCTCTGAGTATAGTGCCTGAAAGTACTTTTGAAAAGTTGCACTTATCTTGTCTGACTCTAATACCACCCCTTCAAGTGGATCCCTAATTCCTAAAAGCCTCCTGTTTGGATGCTGCTTTCTTGGCAAAATTGTCCCCAATTTCTGCTTTAACAGTCACCACCTCAATTTGGCCTGTATCTACCCCATTCCTCTGCTGGACTGCACATATGAGATTCTCTTCTGCAAAAGCCAAATTCTTTTGCCATTCCTGTAAAAAGCATTTTGATTTTTTTCACAGCTTTAGAGAAAACTGAAGGGTTTCACCCTGAATACATACCTTGAGTGTATCCCCCACTACTCCTATTGGGGAAATGACGACATTCCTATCCAGAAATTCAAGGATCCACTCTTTCATATATTTACAATAATCCTTGTTATGTAGCAAAGCTCTTTCAAAGTTCCACACAGAAACCCTCTGAGCACACCCTTTCCCCTTAACCTCTAAAATTAGAGAGTTACGATCTGAAAAATTTAGAGGGTGAAGCTCTATATAAGCATCCAGCATTAAAGAAGAGGATACCAAAAAGTAATCTAAATGGGTCTGAGACAGGTGTGGAGAGGAAAAATATGTATACCCATGCTCTGTAGACTTCAAGCTGGACGATGCATCAATAAGACCCATGGTCACAACTTAGATTCCTAAGGGCTTCTAAAATTTTGGTTTTTCTTCCGTTGTATCTCTGATAATCATCCATACCCCAATTGCAAGGTAAGTTGCTATTCAGATTTCCACAAATAACAATTGGCATAGGCCAATGCGCTAACTAATTTGATATCCAGTCAAAACCCCCTGGTCATCCGCAATGCTACTGTACACTAAGCATAAGGTAAATGGTGTAGAAGCTAAAGGGTGATATTCAGTAAGGACCCTCCTCCCACGAGGATCTACCGAATTCGTTTAAAAGCATAAGATTGTTACGTCCTAGAATTGCCACCCGCGTATGCATACACTTTCAGGTCTCCCCGCAATTACGGTATAACCCAGAGTTTTTAACACATCCTTCTGCTTTCTTCAATATGGGTCTCTTGTAGGCAGATAATATCCGCACCCAATAGTCGCAATCCTTGAGAGACTCTCTGTCTTTTCCAAACATCATTTAGAGGACTATACATGAAGCAAAACACTGGTTGCAAACGTGCGAATCGGCCCCTTTGCGACTGGTATTTTGCCATTTGGGAGCATCAACCCAAAGGCAATTAGCAAAATAGGTAATTGCAAATGACTGAACTGACACTGCACCCCCCTCCCCTCCATAAAACGAGCAATCAGGGCACACCTGAATGATGTATGCCCGACCGGTAAGCCCACCATCAACCCCCCATTGCCGAACCCCCCACCAAAAAAAGCATTCCAATTCGGTTTCGGCTATCCCATCCTGATTTCTATTTGGTCTTGCTTTCAGAGATCTCAAAAGCTGGTACACATGAATATGCTCAAATCAGGTAGTTAGAGCTACCAGGTTTTGCATTCATTCATTTAAATACTCATGAGCTTTTGTAACTGAGGTAAATCTATTGGTAAAACCATTGAAAATAACTTTATGCTTTGCCGAATTTTGAAGACAAACTTTGTCACCAATCTGCTGGAATGGCGCAAACAGTTGTCGTAAACGCCATCCACGTTCAACAGTAGCATGTGCAAAGTCTGGGTCGGCATAAAAAGGACACCCTTCATGTTCTTTCTTTTACTTTGGTTGAGCTTGGTCGGTAACAAATTGTCTTACCAAAAAGTTTCCGAAATAAATCAGCAATGCTCTAAGTCTCTCAGCTGCTTTTGACTGCCTGTTATTTAACATGAAGGGGAACCGGGGTGCATGTTGGATCTCTAAATCCCTGTCCCATTTAATTTAGTCGGGGAATGCTCCTTTCAAAAGATTCACTATGAACTGCCTGGCATTGCCACCCTCTGCTCCTTCTGGAATCCTTCTGGCGACCCCGAGCTCTAACTTATTTTATGCGTATGGTTTTGGCTAGAGCGCGATTGCATGACCTCTGGTCCCGGGAGAGGACATAGAAATCAACTTTGTCCTGCAGGATTCTCGGACCTAGTTTGTATAAAAGTCTGTGCCTAGCACAGTATTTTAAACTTGGTCCTCTGTCTCATGGGCAACCAGTGAAGGTCTTTCAAGCAGACTGAAGCCAAGCTGCATTGTTCTTGTTACAAACCAATTTGGCTGCCACATTCTAAATAACTTGCAGACGAGAGAATTAGTTGTCGGCCATGCCAACCTAAAGTGCATTCCCATAGTCCAGATTACTGGTCAGTAAGGCCTGAGTGATGGGTTTTCTCCAATTCAAAGGGATCCACAAAAAAGTCTACTTATTAATTTTAGCTTGGCAAAACATTAACTCACTGTACTGAGACTTCATCATGCATGTTTAGAGCATTATCTACTAGGAATTCCACGTTTTTCACAGCAAGTTTGGGCTCTGGAGCAGTGCCTAATGGTTGGGGCCCCCAGGTTGTGTCCCAGACTAGGTGGGCTCTACCGAAGAGCAATATCTCAGCCTTCTCTGCGTGTAACTTCAGGCAATAGTCTGACATCCAACTTACAGTTTCTGAGAGGTAGTTGCTCAAATTATTCTTAGTATCATCAGATTTTTCCTCAATAGCTATCAGCAACTGTGTATCATGATCATTAGACCAGGTATTAAAACCCCATTTCTTACTGATCATGGCCAAATGGGAGACCTAAGCATTTAAAAGAGTTGGGCTCAGGGAAGCTCAGCGAGGAACACGATGGTTAATTGTTTTGGAGTTGGAGGAAAAGGAGCCCATTTGTACTGTTTGACTTCTGTTAAGTACAAATGAGTTGAACCAATGAAGAGTTTGAGAGCGTAGCCCTGTTTCATGTAAGGTTCTGAACAAGAGTTCATGCAATACAGTATTGAAGGCTGCCAACAAGTCCAAAAGGATCAGGGCGGCAGCTTTTTTCTGGTCCATCAATAGTCTGAAATTGTCTAATACTGCTAGCAGAGTAGCTTCAGTACTGTTTGAGGCCCTGAAGCCTAACTGTGAAGGATCCAGGAGATCATTAGTCTCAAATTAGTCAGCTATTGCTTATTGATCAATTTCTCCAAACCTTTGGACAAATAAGGAAGTGTGGAAGCTGTGAAACTGTTGTTTGAGTCTAAAGGCTCTCTTTCGCTTGAAGACAAATTTCTATCACCGGAGGATTCAGATCCATTGGTTAGTGAAAAAATAAGGAACCCCCCTTTTCCTCAGGCCCTCAGGGATACCGAGAAGGGGGGCAGCCGGATGATTAGTGCCACAATCGGTTCCTTTTCTGGCTCCAGGTATTGTATTGTTGTAAAAGAATCTAGAACCCTAGTGTAATTTTCCCGATTCATGCCCTTATATAGGTATACTTTATCATATTCTTATATAGGCATAGAAATCACTACCATATTTGGCCTAAGCCATACAGCCCAAATACGGCATGGCTACTTCCACTAAGTTCCGAGAATTAACAACAATTTCTTGGAAAAACCTGCCTTGAGCAGCTAGGGGCTTCCCCCTGCTTGAATATTAAGTTCTCCAAGAACTCCTGGCATTTTACAAGAATGTAGCCTTTGAGTGACGTTATTAAGTCCAAACATGTGTCAAACTCGGCACCTTCAAAGTATAAATATGCCTAGGTTTGCCCAGACAAACACACAGTGGTTTGGAGCAGATCGACTATCTACTTGCCCGACGCCCTGCAGCAGCAAGTGGCGAAGGAAGCCGACCCTCCAGCTGACGCACTTAGAGAGACTGTCTTTTCTCTTGCCAAGAAATCCAGCTCCAGTGTTTCCGGCTTACCCTTGCGGCTATATGGGAAATCGAGTCCTGAGAGAGAGATACAAGACCTCCTTCATTCTAAAGCCAAGGTATGGAGCTGATTAGACCTCTTAGAGAATTCTTGGAATAGATTCCTGGCTAGGAACTACTAAACTTAGGCTACTCTTCCCCTAGTACTAGACTTAGGTTAGGTACACCGGGGTAGGCATATTTTAGAAGCACCAGTTGAGTACTTTTATTCATTATTTATTACTGTATGTATTTTATACATTTTATGCACTTTATGGCTTAGAAACCATATCATGCTTTTACAGTACTACTTTATAATACTGTTCGTATTATATGCAGTGTACTTTATAACCAGTATTATGATTGTAGCAGTTCATTTCAAAGGCTTGAGAAAGAAGACTGTTCAATAAAAACGAAGCATGAACGATTGACTGAGTAAAATAGTTATCTATTGTTTCCGCGACTCTAGAGATTGATTTCATATTCTTGGGAAACAAAGTTGTCATGTTTATGCGGTTGTCAGAAACTAATTCCTTTCTTGTGAATTCGAGAAAGTTTCTAGTGACCTCTGAGCTAGCTGGCACTCACTATTAAGTTTAATATATTCGGTAGAGACCTAGTCGACTTCAGTCCTACGTCTAAACTACAGTATATAATATTCCAATGCGCAGAGCCTATTGGGAATATAGGAACTACACTAACACAGACCCCTTTTTCCCGTAAAATACTCCAATAGATGTCTGGAGTGGGTAAAAGGATAATATCCACCAGAACTGAGTAGGACGGAAATCCTATGTATTAGTTTTTAGTTTTTTCAAAGTTGAAGGATACAGTGTTCCAAAATTTTGTTAGTCTCCTCGTACGGTGTGTCAGCAACCCAGTACTTTCAAATGACGAGCATTTGCTATGAGATTGTAATTGCACTTTTTGGAATATGAATTTTGTATAAAACAATGTATGTATCACTGATATAATGGATAAAAATATCTTTTTAAGAAAGTAATTGAAAATGAAAAAGAAATAATGATGAAATAAAAATATACTGAAGAAATGTTATAGACTAGTCCTGATGTTGTTGTGTTTGAATAAATTGTAATATATAAACAATGTTGGTGAACAGAAATTAGATAGGTCATGGGGGACTTTTTCTAGTATTGTATTTATCTTTTCTCCTCTTTTCCCTGACCTTCAAGTAACAGTAGAGGGGTCCCATGTTTTTTCAAACTGCAGTTGCAAAAGAGAGAGCTCTGGCACAGGGTAAACGCATAATGATTGTTGCACCTGTACCTTCCTTAGAGGCAGTGACGAAAGCAAGCATCCCAAATGCTAAAGATTTACATCCAAGATGGATACAATGGGCTAACTCTCTTGCTGCAACAGACGTTGAATACATTTTTGACCCCAGCTTGAAAACACAAGAATTTCTCCAATACGAACAGGAATGTCCTCTGCTGACCGAAATTCTGCCTCTTGAACATTACGGATGTATAATATATACAGACGGATCTGCACAGCCCACAATTGGGGGTAAACAAGCTTATAGTGCTGCATGCGCGATTGTTAAAGGTCGCTGGCGCAAATGCAAATTCAGACCTATGGTCACAAAAACTCAATCACTTGGAGATTGTACCGCTCAGCGAGCTGAACTTCAGGCTTTCAAGATGGCGCTTGAAAATACCGATCGCGAATTCCCCACACTAATAGTGTGCGATTCGTATTTCTGCGTTGAATCTTAAAATGAAAATTTGCAGAACTGGGTTAAAAACAGGTTCAAAAATTCGAAGGGTGGCACAATTAAGCATAAAATGCTTTGGGAACAAGTAGTTCTTTTCCAGAAAGAACTACAAAAGACTCACATGATCCATACACTGAGTCATCAGTGTGATGGTGTTCACGTTGCAGGGAATACATTGGCTGATGAAGCCGCGAAGGCAGCTGTGCAAACATCTTCCGTAGCTACAATCGCTCGCTCAAAAAGAGTAATAGATGGTGAAACGCTATTAGCAGTAAAAGCCTCAATGGATGGCAATCATGCAGCGTTACCTCTAAACTATCCACTCACGTATACATACATTATTGAAGCAAACTCCGTTCCTTTTGTTTGAATCCCTGGAGTGGGGGACAGAGTAATTCCAAACAGGAAACAGAGAGCTTACTTGGTTTAAGAAGCACACATGGGAGAGGGTCTGACACATCAAGGGATCTTGAAATCTCTAATAGAATTAGAAGAGATGCACTGGTGCCCAGGAATGAGCATTCAAGTTTACGAATTTGGAATAAACTGTGAAACCTGTTACAGATATCATAGCTTTGAGGACCACCAGATACCTGACTACAGTATAGCCAGCCCAGTTCTGATACCATTTCTAGAAAGCATTAGGCTACACGCAGACGTCACCATGGACAGACATCGCCCCACAACTACTAGGAGAAGAATTATTTAGTTATGGCCCAAGCGCTTGGCTGACGCTCAAACTGTTATAAAGGATTTGCGAGTCTTTATCAGCACATACGCAATCAGCACACTACATTCTGACCAGGGTCCTGCGTTTAGCTCTCGAGCTTACAAGGAGGCTATGGTTAGCTTGGGCGTTGTATTGCGGTATTCTAGTCACTTCCATCCTGAGGTTAGTGCGGTAGTGGAATGAAAAAACCGTCACATAAAGATTAATAACAATCCTGATGCAATTCCAACAATTGACAGAACTGCCTCTGGATATTTCATAACCTTTGATACATTTTCTGAGGATCCCAGTGAACCTGAAGAAAGGCCAGCAAATAAAACTATCAAAGACAAAACAACAGAACTCTTTCATCAACTTGAGAAAATATATCTGGTTTCACCATGGATTGAATTTTGGACTGGTTTAGGTGTATTTATTCTCCTACTCTGGCTGGTATTAGTTTTAAGCTTTGGACAAATGATAGATGGAAAATACAGAACAATGGACACAGCAAGTCAGAAAATCAACCTGGTCCTAAAACCTCACAAATCATCCCATCGTGATAAAAGAGACCTGTTGTCAGTGAACATCACAGCCATTCCTATACCTGGTGGTATAGCATGGGATAGAACTGATTATGACATCTATGGCCCAGTGGAGCTCAAGGTTTCATTAAGTGACTTTGTATCACCCAGCACATTTTCTGATGATTGGGACTTTGAGACTATTAATAATATGATGTCAGATTTAGAAACGTCTGCAAAAAATTACTGAATGTGACTATTTAGAAGGGTCATCGGATTATGAACAAGTGTATTGTTTTAATCATTATGGTCACCACTATTTGCACAAATCTGCAAGTCCTAGAAATGTTTTTACATATAATCAATGGGAACATTGTCCAACGCCACCAAAAGGCAGCTCAAAAACATTTCATGAAAAGTTTTCGTACTTCTCAGGGTTTAATTTTACAAATCCAGAAGCGTTTTATTTCAAAAATGTAAATAAGACAGGAATGAAAACAATGTTGACCAATACTAAACAAATTTATTCTGCAAACTTTTATGCTCAGCTGTCTACATTAGGTTTCGACTTTTGGAAAGACAACATTGAGACAAAAATTGTCTGGGGCACGAAAGACTGTCAGGTACAAGGATTAGAGGCCTTGTTCGGAGCCTGTGTTATACCAGAACAAATAATGTTCTTAAACGACACTGTTCAACAGACTTCTTGGCTTGGCCTGGCTAAGATAAAAGATTTAAATAAACCGTCTCTACCTAAACCCACTTCTGAGAGTAATAACACTACAGAAAAGGAGGTAGACGTACAACATATTTTAACACATAACAGAACTAATCCCGATTGTAAAAAATGGTTAATCTGGCCCACAGACACCAATAACTGTCATGATAGATTTCTGAACAAAACACAGGGATTAAAACTGAACAGGCCAGATCCAAGGTACTATCAGAGACAACATCCAGGGATAGTAACAGCATACAGTGTAGGAAAACTATGCCTTGAGTGGCTAAAGACATCCACACTTCCAGAAATCAAACAACAATTATCTTTACTTAAAGAAAGCAATGATTTGTGAGATTTCTTAATGGGGCCTCGCAAATCACAGCAAAAACGTTTCATATACGCCGGTATATATGCTGTGTACAATGAAGCTTGAAAAATAACGCAAATGGAAACTGCAGAAAGAATACGAGAAATTGATTGTATTAATTTAGAGAAAGCTCTCTCTGTAGTGGACAATGGGTTAACAACTCTGTCCTCCAGGATATATTCTTTGGAGAGCATTGTATCATCTGCACTTGACATAATGGAACAGGACTTGCTAATGTTGCAACATGGCCAGTCTCAATTACGTTCTGTAATGCAGTTAGGCTGGACGTTGCAAAACCTTTGTTCAGGCCACGTGCCAAGGCGTCTAATCAACACAACGTCATTGTTTGCTGTATTTAATCTTACAGATAAACAAATCTCTTTGGCACAAAGAGGAGCAGACTATACGGTGCTGAGCATTGAAAAACTGGAAAGATTACCATTGACAGTTTCTGAGAAGCCTGTCATTCAATGGATAATTCATGGCACCATCATGATACCAGTGACGATTTTCCAATGTCAGTATTGTCTACAGCATATGCCAGCGGTCCTGTATGAAAGGTTGGGTAAAGAATACATTATGTCAACATGGACTTTACCTAACACACACAAATGTTGGAACAAGGGAAAAGAGGTATTCCTTAGTGGTAAAAATTATAAGAACTCACAAAGTGGTACGCATCTGTACAAAGGTATTAATTTACACGGAGCCTGCGACAGTTCTGCAAATAACCTCTCTTGCCACCTGCAGGGTACTCCCTCCACAGTGATAGAACCATTTTCAGGCAGCTATCCAATGGAAGTTACGTTATATTGAATGATCACAGCTGCTGTGGCATGAAGCCAGGAAAACTTTTTCTTTTTAGTGTCGTCCATGGTCACTTGTTGTATGCAAGTATTGTATCCAACGCACAAGACAGACAGTGGGACGGCATTATGGCCTTCACTGAATATCTCTTCTATACAAATTGATACTTTGAGCAGTATAAAAGCCATTCTTTTGCAAAAATCTGTGCCACTGACCTCGTCTAAAGAAGCGTATGATATGCAAGTTGCGAGGACGTCTGCAGAGATACATGCATTATTATCAACGAACTGCCCAGTACATTTCTCAGAAATGTTAAGTCAAATCTTAAACATGTCTGATACCAGTGGCATCGCACATGTATTTAAGACGATTTTTTCGGGACTGTTAACACCATTCGAAGCATTCCTTGGCATTTTTCCAAACTTCGTGTACTCTGTGTTCAGTGGCCTGCCTCTCATCTTGGGACTCGTAGCAGGAATTCTATTTATATTTCTTCTGCTCCGAAATGGCAAGTCCGGCAACCAACGATAACCAGACCAACATGGAAGGGACCCTCCTTGCCATGAGGTATCGTGAGAGGATTACACAGATTCTTGGCTTGACTCGTTCAAGAGATCTGAACACAACCTGGTTTCTATTGTTCAGACCAATCTGTCAAGATTGCATCTTACCTGTTCTACGATGCCTGCTTTGCGGAGAGGAATGCGTGTTGGACATCTGTCTTACACTCTCATCAGTCCTGCCATCGGATGTCGACGCCTTGCAAGGTCCGGTAACGACTCATGCATTGTGTTGTCCCCAACAGCTACCAATCCTGATGACGGCATTCATTGAGGTCTCACCAGTAAGTCTAACTGAGGGTGAGATACGAGAATCAACCGGCACACAGGTACCATCTGATATGTACACTGCAAATGCAGGACCTGGCGCTGACGGCAATGCTTCTCATCTGTGCACATTGGATCTGCTAGATCAAATAGTTCCACTTTCACCTACTGTGGTAGACAATTTCTTTGCCAGCCTAGATGATCTGATGTTTTCTCCTGACACCGGGTTATAACTTTTGATTCATGCACACAGCATTCCCTGAACTCTGAAATGTGGCCTTCAATTTTTCAAAACATAGAATTATAACTTTGGGACCCTATTTTTTCACAAACGATTTGCATTTTTTCTCTCCAAAAACATTGAACTATTTGGCACACACTATTCTGCTTAAAGTAGAACTATTCTGAGAGAACAAGAAATTATTTTTCTTTTTAGAGACATTATGTGGCCTTGTCCTCATTACTATAACTATTGATATGTTATGTTATTAAATGGTCTCGACTTTTTGTCTGTATTTAAGAGCCATTTTTATAAATGTGAATTCATGACTCATTCAGTTTGCATAGTTAGATACCATACTATATGCTTAGAATGTCATCACTTCCTTAAAATATGTACTGTAGAAATACTCAATATGTTTCTCATGTACAACCATTTCAAGTGCATTTTTATGTATTTTGGGGTGGGATTGTAAACACTAGCTTTAGATATGTTCAGTGCTTATTAGGTTAGCTTTATTGAACTTAAGATCGTGGAGTGGGTGTTGCAAACGAATCTAGGACCGTAGTGTAATTTTCCCGATTCATGCCCTTATATAGGTATACTTTATCATATCCTTATATAGGCATACAAATCACTACCATATTTGGCCTAAGCCATACAGCCCAAATACGGCATGGCTACTTCCACTAAGTTCCGAGAATTAAAAACAATTTCCTAGAAAAACCTGCCTTCAGCAGCTAGGGAATTCCCCCTGCTTGAATATTAAGTTCTCCAAGTACTCCTGGCATTTTCCAAGAATGTAGCCTTTGAGTGACGTTATTAAGTCCAAACATGTGTAAAACTCAGCACCTTCAAAGTATAAATATGCCTAGGTTTGCCCAGACAAACACACAGTGGTTTGGAGCAGATCGACTATCTACTTGCCCAAGGCCCTGCAGCAGCAAGTGCCGAAGGAAGCCGACCCTCCAGCTGATGCACTGAGAGAGACGCTGCCTTTTCTCTTGCCGAGAAATCCAGCTCCAGTGTTTCCGGCTTACCCTTGCGAGTATCTGGGAAATCGAGTCCTGAGAGAGAGAGATACAAGACCTCATTTATTCTAAAACCAAGGTACAGAGCTGATTAGACCTCTTAGAGAATTCTTGAAATAGATTCCGGGCAGAGAACTACTAAACTTAGGCTACTCCTCACTTACTCCTTCCCTAGTACTAGACTTAGGTTAGGTACACCCGGGTAGGCGTATTTTAGAAGCACCAGTTGAGTACTTTTAGTCATTATTTATTACTGTATGTATTTTATACATTTTATGCACTTTATGGCTTAGAAACCATATCATGCTTTTACAGTACTACTTTATAATACTGCAGCAAAAGGACAGGGTTTTAGTTTTGAGGGAAATACCGGGCCCACTGCTCAGGTTACACATAGAAGAGATGCTGTAATGCAGAAGGTGCATGCAGGTAAGGGGCAAGTCCCTGGAACCCCTCAAAATGTGCTTAGAAAGACACAATGAATACAATGAAAGCAAGACCTGCTGCACACTTATGTATAAGTTCAAGCAAAAAAGATGTCACAATGGACATACAGTTCAAAATCCATGGGCGAAGATGTGGAACATGAGTATTTCGGTTCCTCTGTGACATCTTTTTTGCTTGAATTTATACATAAGTGTGCAGCAGGTCTTACTTTCATCTACTTTATAATACTGTTTGTATTATATGCAGTGTGCTTTATAACCAGTATTACAATTGTAGCAGTTCATTTCCAAGGCTTGAGAAAGAAGACTGTTCAATAAATACTTTTATTGAAAATGCCCGTCTCTCTGTTTCTCTGCATCTCTGGTGAAATGAAGCATGCACGATTGACTGAGTAGAATAGTTATCTATTGTTTCCGCAACTCCAGAGATTGATTTCTTATTCTTGGGAAACAAAGTTGTCATGTTTATGCGGTTGTCAGAAACAAATCCCTTCTTGTGAATTCGAGAAAGTTTCGAGTGACCTCTGAGCTAGCTGGCACTCACTATTAAGTTTAATATGTTTGGTAGAGACCTAGTCGACTTCAGTCCTACGTCTAAACTACAGTATATATTATTCCAATGCGCAGAGCCTATTGGGAATATAGGAACTACACTACAGTATAAAGGGTAATAAAGTCACCTTGAACCACTTCTGTGAATTGTTTAGAGTCCTATTGTGGTGCAGGCACCTGCCCACACATCAAGAAGCCCAGTTGTACTTCTTGTGTATGATGTGAAAGTGATTCTAACCCAGCTATGGGAAAATTGCTCAAAAGCTGTTCGCTGGGGTTAGTGTGAACCTCCGCCCCAGAGCCCGAAGGTTCAATAGAGACTATATCGCCTTAAGTATCTCCCAAGTTTTTTCCCTTAAAGCCCACAGAGTGTAAGGGGGAAACAAATTAGAGATAGAAGGCTGCATACACCAGCTTGCAAAGAGCCTTGGGTTATTCGCAGTACAGTTTTATTTTATCTGCTGTCTCTTTATTCCCTTTGCTCGACACCTCCCGAGAGTTGGCCACATGGGCGGATTCCATCGGGCCATGGGGGCCATTGTGGAGGCACCTACTGCCCCAAAAGTCAGCAGAGCAGCTTGCTGCTTGGCATTCTTCAAGCCCCAAGCTGCCATAGCTCTATGTGAACTCACCCTGCTGAGCTGCAGCTGTCAAGGCATACAGGAAACAGAAGGCAGAGTTTTGAGGCTGTGACTACCAAACAGACCACTGTGGTTGAATAAGAACCGATGTGGCTGGATTCTGAGCTGAGGTGTAGGTGGCAGCGTCCTCCGAGCGAAAGATATCTCAGCATTCGTAGGAGGATTCGAATTCTGGGCAGCATCCCCCAGTCCACATAGCCTTTTGCAGAGCTATCACGCCACGGTAGAGATGGTGGGCTGAAAAGCAAACCACTCAGGCACCATCTTGCTCCAACGTTGAAATCGATTCAGATGGTGAGACTTTGCAGGGCTTAGCGTTGCTCAGCGTCAGTTTTAATGAAATCTATCCAGACTTTGTGCGGTTTCGCATCGCTTTGCCCCTGATTTAGTGGAAGCTTCAGTTAGGTCAAGAGGAGCACTTGCTGATGCCAGTCAAGGGCCCAGGACCTGGGGTGGCACCACATGAGGACAGCTGCAGTGCTTGCAGCCAACAGTCGTGAGGCGGTGGGTCTGGGTAAGGGGGATTTTGAGGGATGATGCTGCATGGACTGCGGCTGCTTGGGGAACAGGGACCCACTTGAAAAGAGGCTTGCAAGGCTCAGGTCCAATTGCAGGTCCAGCCAGTTTTGGTACAGCAGATAAGCTGGGCAGTGGCAGGAAGGTCTCTGGAGGTCTCTGAAGCTCATTTTTCCCTGTGACAGAGATCAAGAGATCAGTCAGCTGACACTTGGAGTCACTGAGGTAGCCTAGGATGAAGGGAGCAGGTGCAGTCTTCCTTCTCAAACAGGCAGCAAAACAGGACTCAGGTAGTAGGGCAGACCTCTGGCAGCAGGACAGTCTTTCTATAGTAAACACATCTCCAGGAGTCTGCTGAAGAGTGCGTCTAAGGGTCTGATTTTATACATGACGCCAGCTTTGAAGTATAATAAACTTATAAAGGTTTCACCCACAGGACTGTGTGGAATTTCCTGCCTCCCTATCCTGGTCCCAGTGTATCTGTGGGCTCTTGAGGCTAATGTAAAGATATTTGTGTGTTAGTTGAAGCAGAGTCTTTGACGAGCAAGTAGGGCTGTGCACAGCTCTGACCCCATCTTGCTTGCAGAGCCCATCCTGACACACTTTGGGCCCGAAAATACCGATTTTGGGCCCTTACCGATCGGTATACTGCCATCGAGATGTAGGGCAAAGAAAAAAGTCAAAATCGGACCGAAAACCGAATCGGAATGAGTACCGAATGGATAATAATCCGATACGTACATACCGAAAATCGGATATGTAACGATTCGGTAACACACCGAATCGGATGAAAATACCGATTCGGTCCATGTACCGATTCGGTAGTGACACCGAATCGGAAAATATCCGATTCGGTCCATGTACCGATTCGGTAGTGACACCGAATCGGAAAATATCCGATTCGGTCCATGTACTGATTCGGTAGTGACACCGAATCGGAAATAAGCCGAATCGGTCCATGTACCAAATCGGTAGAGACACCGATTCGGACATAAGCCGAATCGGAGAACCTACCGATTCGGTAGAATCACCGATCGGGAAAGTCCCCGATTCGGACAGATGGGGAGATGTAGGGAAGCACAGAAACACCGATTTCGGCTCAAAATCGGTAGTATTCACTCGGTATTTACCATGGATTACAATCAGGTGGTAACCAACTCCAACCCATAAAAACAGCCCCAAAATGCATTGCAACTTGCAGGATGGCAGCTTTTTATGTCATTGCGAGGCGGCTACGGCTACAGCAGGAAGGACAGAGGGAATGGCAAAGAGAAGAACAGGTCTACAGACAGAGGATAACCCTGTTCATGCTCACAGAGGCAGAGATCCTACAGAGATACAGGCTGGACTCTGACACCATTCTTGAGCTCATCAGGGACCTCAAACCATTGTTGGACCACCCCACCCCAAGGGCACACGCCATCCCAGCACACGTCCAGGTGCTATGCAGCCTACAACTGCTTGCGTCTGGCAGATATCAAAGTGGAGTTGCAGCGGTAGGAGGGGTGACCCAGAGCAGCCTGTCAAGGTTCTTCCACACATTCCTTGATGCCATGATACACAGGATGGACCAATACATCTCTTTCCCTGCAACCCACGCAGAACTGCTACAAACTAAAGCTGACTTCTACCAGATGGCACAATTTCCCCAAATCATTGGCTGCATAGATGGCACGCACATTCCGATTTGCCCCCCAGCTGACACAGAATACATATACCGCAATCGGAAGTCTACGCACACCATCAACGTGCAGGTGATCTGCAATGCGAAGTGCACCATCACAGACCTGGTAGCAAAATTCCCAGGGAGTACCCACGACTCCTACATTTTTCAACAGAGCGGCATCTATGCACGGCTGATGGCTGGCGAATTTGGTGAAGGATACCTCCTAGGTGAGACACATCATCAGACCCCCATAACACAAAGTAGCTAAGTGAAATACATGTATGCATGTGAGTAATGTTACCCCTTTTCCTTCCAGGCGACAGTGCATATGCCCTCCGCTCTTTCATACTCACCCCCTACCTCAACCCCTCCACACCCAGCCAAAGGAGGTATAACCGGGCCCACAAAAGCACAAGGAATGTCGTCGAACCGACCTTTGGCATCTGGAAAAGTAGATTCAGATGCCTGCACAAGAGTGGAGGTGCAAGGCAGTATACCCCCATCACCTTCTGAGGTTCCGTGACAATTGTAAGTGGTGTTTTCGACTCGCACGAATATGGTCGAGTCTGGTATCTATGAACCGCAAATGACGAGTTTAGTGGGTGTACGCAGTTTCGCTGCGCTAACCTAAACCGTTCGTTTGTTACGTGGGTATTTCTATCTGTACCCACGGGTTCCATCTTAGATACGGCATCCATTTTGTCTCTTGCCCTCAAGTAGCCAGCGAACGGACGCTGTCCGCTTCGCGACCCTGGGACTCCCAAGATATTTGCGGAAGACACATGTCTTTTGTAAGTGTCTTTATGATGAGGGGGATGATACTGTAAGGCAGATGGCCCCGCTCGAGGCTCATCTCGCCGTGTCGGTTTATTGTCTTAGCCGTGCATCTCATTAGGCACGTCCCTTTGATGCCTGTATCTCGTGTTTCTCGATACCTCCCTTTTACACCCTTTCCGATCTCCCCACTGTCTCCGTCTTCCTCTACACCTGTTCTTGTTCCTATTTTGATCCGTTTTATTGCCGATTGGAATGCACTAATGTTGGGAATATGGGTTTTTACAGTTGGGAACCGCCAAATGTTTCCGCACTTATGTTCCGGGCCTTGTGTGTATCAAAGTGACCAAAGCGACCCCTCTGGGGGATAATTATGGGAACCGGGTCATAAACGTTTGTGTTCAATGTAACTCTATGGGAAAACCATGTATAAAAGGAGCGATCCGCAGAACCAATTTGAAGCAGACACTCTGAACTACACTTGTTGTACTTCCGTGATTTCTGTGTTTCCCTGCAGAAAATAAACCTTGAATCTTTGACGCCGAAGGAAGTGTCCCGTGTCTCTGTGATTCATACGCCGGAGCAGGTTACCCACGAAGGTTTCAGGTGTTGTGCCCTGGCACCGCTGGGTTCTAAATAACCCAGTCCTTCAGTTGGCGCCCAACGTGGGGCTGCATCAGTGGTGCCGGTCCAAGCCCGACGATCGTGAGGAACTTCGTGTGAAATCTCCGAGGGAAGGTGCACTCCGCTTCATCGATCCTGTTGTCGAAATAAGTGGCCCGAAGACTTTTCCCGCGAAGATTCCCGCCTCCGGATGGCTGCGACGGACTGCTGCCCTGACTGTAGACCTGTTTTGGCGCCTGGCGTAGACCTTGGTAGAGCGAGAAGATTGACGGGCCTTCCTGGTGACGCCATCGATCTTTGAGTTAAGTATTTGTGGGTCGCTCCCAGAGTTCTCGGTTGTGGTTGCTTAGTGGTTGCGTGGTTCCATTGCATTTGTAGTTCTTGGTCCTTTGTTGTATTGTTTGACGACTGCAGCCGCCAAAAACCGAGGGTTTTCGCTTTTTGCTGGGACTTGGTAAATCCCGTAACCCTTGAAGTTTGTGAAACTCGGCTAGTGTGCAAGATGCCTAGTCGCAGTACTTTGTTTAGTTGTTTTAGACCTTGTGGTATGGATTCCCGATTGGAGGACTCGTGTCCGATACCTCCGGTTGGAACTCCGACTTATGAATTATACAGTAAACATGGGCTAGGCCCAATTACTTTTAATGATTATTGGATCCGCTATACGAAGAAAGACGGTGTCCTTAGTTGGCCACCTCATGGTAGCTTTGAAACCCCGATTTTAGATAACCTAGAGGCTAAATTATTTGCGAAAAAGTCAAGGCCGGCCATGTTTGATGCCTTTCGGTTGTGGCGTAAAGAAGCCAAACAGAAAGAAATCAGACAGACTAAACGAAATCAGCGAGATAATGTTGCTACCATTGTAAAGAAAGCAGAGCAGTTTCAGCGTGATAAGGAGGTTAAGGAAAAGGAAGTGTTTGATAGGCTACAGCGTATGTCCATAGATAAATGCTATCCTGCTTTGCCTACGGAGTCGGATAAGTAGGAAGAACCAGTTGAGGATCCTTTAATGTCCTATCTTATGAAGTCGCCACCTCCGTATGTGCAGGGTACCACAGCTCCTGTGCTTCCCCTTGTACCTGTCCCTGCACCTATTCTTCCTTTGCCTGTTCCTCAACCTGCACCCGTTCTTCCGACTGTTCCTGCTCCTTTGCCTGTCGCTATCCCTACTGCTCCTCCGCTTCCACATACTCCTGCTCCCGCTACTGCACCTGCTCTGTT
This sequence comes from Lissotriton vulgaris, assembly GCF_964263255.1. Lineage (NCBI taxonomy): Eukaryota > Metazoa > Chordata > Amphibia > Caudata > Salamandridae > Lissotriton > Lissotriton vulgaris. The sequence goes on along the minus strand of NC_141696.1, from coordinate 1,072,931,486 downwards.
AACTCCTGTTGTTGCTTCTGTTTCTACTCCTTCACTTGTTAGTCCTGTGTCCTATACTTCTCCCTCTACTCGTAGTCGTAATTCTCCTCTTGCGGCTAGCTTCTTTCATTCGCTCGGACCTGTTCTTGGGTCCGCTGGTTCGGATGGTCCTCAGAGACGTAGTCAGCTTCCTGGTAACAGAGAACGCGCTTCGCTATATAATATGGCGATGGGTTGGATGATGCATCCTCTTCGAAATCCGCCACGCGTTGTACTCGACACATTTTGTCAATTTAATATACCAACCCAGAGATTTGTGTTCGAAGAAATGTGTAAGGTCCTTCGCGATCAGATATCGGCCGACGCACCTGACGAGGTGCTGACCGCTTTGTCTGATCTACAGCTTCAGTTCTCAACTGGACGGATAGTGGATACCAACGTTCGACGTGCTGTTGAGCGGTTGCTATCTTTTCGTCCCACTCCTATACCCCAAGCCTTGTTTGTTGAGGAAGTTGAAAGACTGCCAGATGAATCTGGTCAATTTCCTATGCGCAAAGTTCCACCGGTATGGATGCCAGCTGATCCTAATGCTAACCCTGCGGCATTGGCGCATTTCCAGAGAGTGTGGATACATCTCCCATGGAAATGCTCAGAAGTGTTACAGGTGAAGCAATCTCTGCCTGACCCTCGTAAAAATCCTGCAGGGTACTACAAGGAATTATCGCAGCTCGTAGACGCTACGATAATGAATCTTGCCGATATTGATATGTTGTTTGGCAATGTTGTACCGCAACCGGTATGGGCTAAGATTCGTCAGGAAAACCATCCCAATGAACTAGGTGGTGATTGGGCGGCCATTATAGCGGCTGATGGGTTACAAACTGGTGGTGCTAAACCCGACCAGTTGATTGCTGCTCTCCCTCAAAGAATAATAACGTTAATGAAAACTCTTATGCCAGCTATGAGGGTAAATTGGGACAAATTATCAGCTTGTAAACAGAAGAAGGACGAGAGTGTTTCCGACTTCTTTACGAGGTTTGAGGAGGCATTCATTGATCATAGTGGTCAGGATATGAGCACTGAGGGTGGTCAAAGGTTGATCGTGGATAAATTTGTTTCCAACTTATTGCCCGATTCGAGCAATAAATTAAAGAATTCAGAGAGTGCGTGGGCCGTTTCTACTTCAGCTCAGATATTGGCCACGGCACAATATTATGAGAACAGAGAGAAAGAAGAGAGCGACCGCGCTGATAAAAAGACGAAAGAGCTTAAAACTCAAGTGTTGCTTCAGCAAGCGTTTCCTCCACGTTCGATTCAGAATGCGCCCCAACAGAATAGATCGCAGTCGCAATCGAACCGATCACAACCTCGTAATGACTCCTCTTTCCAAAGATCCTCGTTAGGGTACAATCAATGTGCCTATTGTAGACAGGAGGGTCATATCAAATTCAATTGTCCCGTTCTGAACGATCGAAATAGTGGTAATTCGTCTAGAGGAGGTCGTGGTGGTTCACAGCAGGCACCACGTGGTAGGGGTCGCGGTGTTCAAAATGATCGTTCAGATAACTCATCAAACTCTAATAACTGTTTTGATCAACGTGGATCATCGCAAGGACGATCTGCGCAGTACAATGTAGACGATTATTACGTCGATCAGGGAACTGACGACAGTAATTACTAGGACAGCCAAAGACAAGGAGAGGGAGTGGTATCAGTTCCGGTTGATCAGAGAGGGCCTTACGTCGCAGTTGCTACATCGGGCGTCGTTGAGCCTTTTCTGTTGGACACTGGTGCAGCGAAAAGTTCCATTAAGCATTCAACACTCCCTGGCGCACCTTTGTCTGGCTTAACAAATGTTTCCGTTGGATTCTCTGGCGCCCCGTTAGCAATCCAGTTTCTCGCCCTTTGCCCCTTACAATTGGGCCTCGTGAGCTAGAAGCTCCGTTGATTTTGACTACTGGTTGTGGTGAAAATCTTTTGGGTCTGGATTTGCTTAAACGTTTGTATGCAACTTTGTATTGTTCTCCTGCCGGTGTAAAGCTTACGTTAGGAGAGAGGGTTGTCTCTCCTATGTATTTGTCCCTCGATAAGCTTCCACCGGAATTGAGTTCTCTTCCTGCGTCTTTGTGGGCAACGGGTCCCAATGATGTAGGCCTGCTTGACATCTCCCCTTATGTTGTTCAGTTGAAATCTAATGTGCGATTGCCACGTATTCCCCAGTATCGGATCTCTCTTGATGGTGAACGAGCATTGTTAGCGATCATCTATGATTTGATCGAGAAAGACGTTATTGAAGAGACTCGGGGAAACGTGTGCAACAGCCCTGTACTGCCCATTCTTAAACGTACTGATCCTTCGAAGCTGCCTGTTTATCGTTTTGTTATCGATTTACGGGAAGTAAATAAAATTGTGATTCCTCAGTTCCCCGTTGTGCCTGACATCACGGCGCTACTGACTCTGATTCCAGGTTCTGCATCGTGGTTTTCGGTGATTGACTTGAAGAATGCGTTCTTCAGCATCCCGATTGCAGAGGAGAGCAGGGACCTTTTCGGTTTCTCTCTCGGTGGACGCAGCTTCCGGTTCAAACGCGCTCCTCAGGGCTACAGTGTAAGGATGTTTCGACTCCTTTACCATGGACGGAAGAATGTCAGAAAAGTTTTTCTGAATTACGTGATTCATTGTGTTCGGCTCCTGTGTTAGGTACTCCTGACTATAGCAAGCCGTTTACATTATATGTTCACGAAAGAGAAGGTTGTGCGTTGAGTGTCTTAACGCAACCTTTTGGTGGTAAGCAACGTCCATGTGCATATTTTTCCTCGACCTTGGACCCAGTAGCTAGAGCATTGCCGAGTTGCTTGAGAGCAACAGCGGCAGCTGCGGTCTCCATCCGACAATCAGCAGGATTGGTCATGGATAATATGCTTACGGTGATGGTTCCACATGCAGTCGACACTCTTTTGAATCGTACGAAAACTCAGCACTTGACGAGTGCGAGGTTGTCTGGGTACGAGTTGACGCTGTTGGCAAGCCACATTCAAATAAAACGTTGTAATGTCCTGAACCCGGCAACTTTGTTACCAATTAGCTCAGAGTCAGATGAAATAACAGAACATGATTGTTATTTGAGGACAGAGGAGGAAACAAAAGGTCGAGTGGACCTTAAAAACACCCCATTGGAAGACCCAGATGGAACGCTGTATGTGGATGGTTCGTGTTTTAAGTTGCCGAATGGTGATGTGACTACTGCTTATGCTGTTGTAACGTTGAATACTGTTGTTGAGACTGCAAGATTGAATCAGAATTCTGCCCAAGCTGCAGAGCTGATCGCTCTCACTAGAGCGTGTGTGTTAGCGAAAGGGAAACGTGTGAATGTGTTTACCGACAGCCAATATGCGTTTGGCGTTGCCCATAGTTTTGGACGGTTGTGGAGAGAGAGAGGTTTTCTGACATCGCATGGTACGAAGATTCAGCATGGCCAGCTTGTGAACGACCTCTTAGATGCACTTACGTTGCCTAAGCAGGTTGCGATTGTTAAATGTAGTGCGCATCGTAAGGTGACGGATGATGTTGGTCGTGGTAATGCGTTTGCGGATGAGATTGCTAAGGAGACTGCCCGGAACCTTAGCACTCGAATGTATGTGACGAGTTCGGTTAGGTGGCCTATAGAGTCGAGTATGTGCGAAGACACTATTGAGAGTGTGAAAGAAATTCAGAAAGAGGCCACCGAGACTGAAAAGACGAAGTGGAAAGAAAGTACGGGAAAGTTGGATGCGAATGGTTGTTGGATTGATCTGTCGGATCAGAAAAGATGGTTGTTGCCTGATGCGTATGTACTGGCCGTTGTGACAATGGCACATGGGTTAGCACATATTAGCGGGAAAGGTATTTGTAAGTTGTTGTCTCCGGTGTGGAGGAATGATGGTATCGCGAAATGTGCTGAACGCTTGGTTAAGAATTGTATGGTGTGCATGTTATACAATCCTGGCAAGGAACCCCAACTCCCCCTGGCAGTTTTGCTCCCCCCTCATGTCCCTTTGAGGTGATTCAATTGGACTTCATCCATATGGAGCGATGCAATAACCTGAAATACGTTTTAGTTGTGGTTTGCGCATTCTCCCGATGGATTGAGGCCTATCCTCTCAAAGACAATACTGCTTTGTCTACTGCGAAAATCCTACTGAAGGAATACTTTCCTCGGTACGGAATGCCTAGAGTCGTGTGGTCAGATAACGGAAGTGAGTTTGTGGGAAGTGTGATGAAGAGTGTGTGTAAGGGCCTTGGAATTAATCAGAAATTCCATAGTGCCAATCATCCCCAGTCAGCTGGTTTGGTTGAAGGGTATAACGGCACCCTTAAACTAAAACTAGCAAAGATTCAGGCTACGACTGGTCTTTCGTGGCCTGACGCTTTACCCTTAGCATTACTGTCAACTAGGGCGACTGTACACTCCCGAGTAGGGCTTAGTCCCTATGAAATAGTGTTCGGTCGTCCTGCGAATGTTTGGGGGGTTCCTAGGCCAGGTATGTTCTGTGATCTTGAATATCCAATGTTGATCGATTATCTTCATGACTTGACTGCTAAACTGAGGTTAATTCACCAACAGGTTCACGACGCACTGCCGACGCAGACGGAGGGTCCAGGCCACCAGCTCCAGCCCGGAGATTGGGTGGTGACGCGCAACTTTTCGCGCAAGAACAATTTGGATCCGAGGTTCACTGGACCCTACCAGGTTCTCCTTGCCACGAGGACTGCTGTTCGTCTTGAGGGACGGAAAAACTGGGTGCACGCCACCCACACCAAAAAAGTCCCTATCCCTTTGCCGGCAGACCCATGGGTGAGGAGAGGCATTGCATCAACTGAAACCGAAGGATTGCCGGCGTTTGTACCTTTTAGCGACGCACAACCTGTCGGAGAATCCTCAGTGCAGCAGAAAGACACTGTTGAACATTTGTCATCAAAAGACTCAAGACCAGTACACTCGACTGATCAGCAGGACGTTGTCTCATCAAAGGATCCTTTGTTTGACGAACAGAAACGTCCTGGGAAAACCCGATACTTTTTGCGATCTAGCACCAGAGACTAATAAAAGATCCTGTTCTGTCCCTTGACAATTGTATTATCCCGCTTTCCGTGATCAGTTTGAACATTTGTATTATTGTGATTATTTTTGTATATATTCATTGAGTTTCGTTCCTTACACCTTTTGCTTCCACAGCTGAGAAACATTGTTTTCGCATATATATATATATTTGTGAAATAAAGGCCGTAGGGCCGCGCGCGTACTTCCTTCTGCTTAGTAGGTCTTGACGCTAGGTTAAAGACCGTCGGTTCCTGGGAACTCCTAGGGATTGACTACTGCTACGCAGAACGAAGTGCGTCAAGAAACGTTGCGGACGGTCGTAGGGAATGGCATTTTCGAAGTTGATGGATTTGGAAGAAGCTCAAGCTCAAAGATTCAAGCTGCAGCAACTTAGTCGTACCAAATGCTTTATGTTTCAAATATTCGTATTGTTTTTGACTGTTTCTGCATTAATGGCGGGTGGGGTGTATTACACGATGTCTTACTTCTTACCTTCTGCTACACCTACTCCTACCCCTGACCCTAAACTTACCTCCACTGCTTCTCCTCATTCTTTTCATATCTTACCTGAACACGAGCAGGCTAGACGTGCAGAATTCCGCAACAATTCCTTTATTCAGCTCCTCCATCAGCATCAGTTAGTGGTTAACACTACTAATTGTTGGGTGTGTGGGTTGATGCCTCATACTACGGATAAGGGAATCCCATATCTGGTGTTGCCGTATAGTTCCCAAGGGTCTGCTCGAGAATTTCAAACAATGTTTCGAAGCGCACTAGGTTTCCACCCCATTCGAGAACCACGTTCCCCCTACTCTGGTCCTACCTCGTATCAAAAACCTTTGTCTATAGCAATAGAGGATTTAGATAGTGATATCTATGATCCATCGCTTATTCCTGAAGAAGAGGTACAAGCCTACAGGGTCCTGAGTAGAGGCGAGTATAACGTGTTCACTAGTGAAAAACAGCTTAAAAGCTCACCTCCGATATGGGTCGTACCCCACATTGGTAATTTTTGTCTCATAGGTCGTGGCCGAAGATCGAAAGCCCGACTTGGAGAGAGTGCTTGCACTGAAAATTACATTCTGCCGATGGTCTCGTCCCCTGTTTTTCTGGCTGCCAAGGGTACATACTTTATCTGCCATGATCGTGCGTACGCATGGTTGCCCTCTGACTTTATGGGCTCATGTTTTATCGCAAATTTGTTGCCTCCGACGTTTACCGTAGATGCAGATTATCACAAGACTAGAGTTGTGAGAGGCGTAATTAGCGAAGAGGACACTGCCGGTCAAAAGGCAGGAGACTTTTTTCAAGGGTTTCCTCCCGTTTTGGGGACCTATGGTTAATAGTAGGAACCTGAGACAGTTGACTCGAGTGGTGGAATCGACAGCTAACATTACTGCCAGTGCCCTTGGTAATATCACCACAGAACTTCAGGCGGATAGACTTATGACGTTACAAAACCGTATGGTTTTAGACGTGATCTTAGCAGATCGTGGTGGGGTATGTAAGGTGATCCATTCGAGCTGCTGTATTTTCATTCCTGATAATGCTCCGACCGTTTATCAAGCCATCTCGAAGTTGCATAAGATCTCCGAATCCATACACGTGGATGTAGGGGATTGGACGTTACTTGGGTGGTTTTGGGGCCTGATGTCAACTTGGGGTTGGAAGATTCTGATGATCATCGGAGTCGTTGTGGCATTCCTGTTCACGTGTTGCCTTTGTGTGCAGTGCGGTCCTGCCTTATGTGGCCTCTGTGCTACAACGTGTATGAGACAGCCTCCTGTTACCAAGGGGACTCGGTTGGACAGAGCTACAGCAACATCTAGATGGTCTGATGAATATTGAGTATGATTCTGACTAGTGCTTGCCTACATGAGGGCAAGAGGAGCGTCTGAGGTTCCGTGACAATTGTAAGTGGTGTTTTCGACTCGCACGAATATGGTCGAGTCTGGTATCTATGAACCGCAAATGACGAGTTTAGTGGGTGTACGCAGTTTCGCTGCGCTAACCTAAACCGTTCGTTTGTTACGTGGGTATTTCTATCTGTACCCACAGTTCCATCTTAGATACGGCATCCATTTTGTCTCTTGCCCTCAAGTAGCCAGCGAACGGACGCTGTCCGCTTCGCGACCCTGGGACTCCCAAGATATTTGCGGAAGACACATGTCTTTTGTAAGTGTCTTTATGATGAGGGGGATGATACTGTAAGGCAGATGGCCCCGCTCGAGGCTCATCTCGCCGTGCCGGTTTATTGTCTTAGCCGTGCATCTCATTAGGCACGTCCCTTTGATGCCTGTATCTCGTGTTTCTCGATACCTCCCTTTTACACCCTTTCCGATCTCCCCACTGTCTCCGTCTTCCTCTACACCTGTTCTTGTTCCTATTTTGATCCGTTTTATTGCCGATTGGAATGCACTAATGTTGGGAAGATGGGTTTTTACAGTTGGGAACCGCCAAATGTTTCCGCACTTATGTTCCGGGCCTTGTGTGTATCAAAGTGACCAAAGCGACCCCTCTGGGGGATAATTATGGGAACCGGGTCATAAACGTTTGTGTTCAATGTAACTCTATGGGAAAACCATGTATAAAAGGAGCGATCCGCAGAACCAATTTGAAGCAGACACTCTGAACTACACTTGTTGTACTTCCGTGATTTCTGTGTTTCCCTGCAGAAAATAAACCTTGAATCTTTGACGCCGAAGGAAGTGTCCCGTGTCTCTGTGATTCATACGCCGGAGCAGGTTACCCACGAAGGTTTCAGGTGTTGTGCCCTGGCACCGCTGGGTTCTAAATAACCCAGTCCTTCACTGCTGCAAGATCATAGCTGTCTGTGCAATGTTACACAACCTTGCGGTGAAGAAGGGCACTGAGGTGGAGTTGTCTGACTACGAGGACCATGACGACGACGATGCTGTGCCACTAACACAGCCAGCTGGGGTGTCTACTTCAAGTGATGGCAGATACAGACGTGAGGAGATTACAGAAAACTATTTCTGAGTGAGTACAGATGCACAGACAGGTAAATGGTTGTGGGAAAAAGTAAATTTTAATACTGTTGCAACACCGTTACTGCACTGATGTGCAACAAAATAAAATGTAAAAGCTAAGAAAACAAAAGTCTAAGGTCCGGGTTGCCTCACCCGCCCTGGCAAGCCTACTTCTTGGAGCGCTTGGCAGCCCCACTGGGGAGTCCCTCACCCCCCTCAGAATGTCCTGCGGCTTCTGCGGAGCGCCTGGTGCTCCTGCGCGGATCTGACGCAGCGCTGGCCGGGCTGCTGCGGCTGCTGCTATCCCCAGCATCCCCCAGGTCCAGGGCTGGATTGGCGGCAGTGTTGGAGATTATCATAGCCCCCATTGCTGTAGTGATGCGGGCCATTCCCCTGGTTATCTCGGCGGTGTTTTGGGTTAAACTTGCCTCCATATTGGCACCGCGCTGACACAGTTGCGCCGTTGCAGCAGCAAGGCGGCTAATGGAGCGGTTTTGCACGCGGGCATCCCGCCTGCGCGAGAGCTCATGCTCCTCAAGTCTGCCGCATAACTGTGTTATGGCTGTGGTCAGCCTGCCAAGACCTGCAGCTACCTCCTTGTTAGTGTCTACAAACGCCTTGAAACCTTTCACCATCTCGCCCATCTGCAGGTTGTGCTGGCGGAGCTGGCGCTGGCAGGCCATGATGGACTTCGCCTGCTGCCTTTGGATTTTCACCATGCTCCCTTCAAGGCCCTGGAAGACACTGCCCTCCGGTGCCGGCGCTGCAGTGCTGGGAATGGCACGCCTCCGGGTACTGCTGCTGCCGCCCTGCTGTGTGGGCTGGGGTGCCACTGGTGTGGGTGTGGTGGTGGCCGGGGCCTGACCCCCTGCTCCCAGGATAGGGTTTACTGGAGCCACAGCCATAATCGTGGCAGGAGGTGGTGTAGGTGCAGGGTGGGCCCTTGTAGGAGAGTTCTCTGGGGAGAACACAAAGGGGGGTGTGCCTGACATTTGTGGGGAGTGTAGTAAGTCATAGTCAATTGCCAGGTCTCCATCAATACCCAGCCCAATGGTGTTGTCCTCCTCCTCCTCGGCAGCCTGACTCGTGCTAGGCCCTGCGACTGCACTGGTAGTTGGTGCTGGTGCCTCTGTTGACTGTGGTCCTCCGCCTGATGGTGCCCCTAGGTATGAAGAAGCATTAGTAAATTGAGTGCTGATGTATTACAGTCAGTACAATTAAAGCATTGCACATGTCCTTGCATCTCCTTTGAATGTGTTCCACTGTTTCCTATCTTGTGATTCTGCACTGCCATATTTTGCTACCTTCTGCTGACTACATATACCATGATGCACCCTCACCACCTCCTCCACCAACACCTGCAGCTCCATGCTACTGAACTTTGGCTTTCTCTTCTGGCCAGCCTTCTGGCTCTCACTGGTGTTTGCCATCTTGCTCTCAACAGTTCTCTGCCTCCTGCTCCCACTGCTGCTCACTGTGAGTGTTCAGCTCAGGCAGGCTCTCCAGAAAGTTCTTAATTAGCTGCACCTGCCAGGGTTGCCACTCCCTGCTTGGGTGGGGGAGGGGGGATCCACCTCATTGGCTGTATCGGATTTTACCGATTCGGATTTTACCGATTCGGATTTTACCGAATCGGTTTGTTCAATGCATTCCTATGGGCTTTTTGGCCATGGGTGTGTTTTCAGACCTCCGATTCGGTAATTGCCGAATCGGATTTTACCGATTCGGCTATTTCCGAATCGGTGGTAGCCGATTCGGTACTTTCCGATTCGGTCCGTGCCGATTCGGTACGTAGCGATTCACAATACCGATGCCTACCGATTCGGTATTATTTCGCTGTTTTTTTCCTACATGTCGTTTTCCGATTTCAGAATACCGATTCGGCCCGCCTCGGTATTTTGAAATCGGAAAATCCCTTTTACCTACATCGGGCCCTTAGTACCTCTAGTTTGTGTTTGTCTAGGAGGAATACACAAAGGCCAACTGCCTACTGCATATAGTCATATAACCCAGAAAATAGGCTGCTGGCACCAAATGGCTCAAGCAAGAAAATGGAACCTTTCTAAAAGTGGCATTTTCTGGATCGTGATTTATTAGTTGATTTGACCATTATAAAGGATTTTAAATTGCAATTTCCTAGACTTCAAACATGACATTTGTATCCACTTCCAAACAAAAGTTATCAACTATTAAATGTTATAGGTAAATTTAATGTTATAATAAGGTAGAGGCAGGCTTCACAGTAATGAAAAACAAATTTGGGAGTTTATCACTACCAGGTCATGTAAAACTTAAAATAGATGTCCAAATATTTAAAAACAATGCACCCTGGCCCATCGGCTGTTTAGGGCCTTCCTTAGTCCTGACATATGTAATAGTAAGAGAGTTTTAGGCCTGGCAAGGGATTTATTTTTACAAGTAAAAATGGCAGCTCAATACTGCATACATGCTGCAATGGCAGGCCTAGGACTTGTTTTGAGGGGCTACTTAACCCCTTCCACGCTGATGACGAGCTGGGCTCGTCATGGCGTAGCCTCCTCGCACGCTGATGACGAGCCCAGCTCGTCACGTAACATGCGCTTTTGAAAATCTCAGCGTAGGAGCGGAATTCCGCTAGCGCGCATGTGGTTAAGTGGGAGGCACAATAAATTCTGCATGCCCACTAGTAGTATTTAATTTAATAGGCCTAGGTATACAGTATACCACTTTAAAAGGGACTTTTAAGAAAATTAAATCTGTCAGTCAAGTGTACTCCAAATGTTACCATGTTTTAGGTAGTGAGCACAAGCACTTTAACACTAGTTAGCAGTGGTAAAGCGCACAGAGTCCTAAGGCCAACAAAATTGAATTCAGCAAAACAGGCAGGAAAAAGGCAAAACGTTTGGCAGTGACCCTGCAAAGACGACTAAGTCCAACAAAGTGAGATCTGAGCTTATCCAAAATGTTATAGACATTTATGGATCTCTGTAGGGGTAACATGTTAGTGATACAATTACCGTGGGGAGCAATTATCATCTGCATTCTATTCTGCCCCACAAAGTTATACATTTTGGTGACTAAGATTTGGTAATTTCCTTTATTTTGAAATATAAGCTATTTCCAGTGTTTTCTCTTGATTTTTTAAGACTGTTTTTGGACCCTATTCCAGGATAACTCATCTGTTTACTTTGGACTTGAGACCTGTAGTTCCAATTACAACCAGGAACCATAGGTTACTTAGGGGGAAACTTATGTTTTCCCATGACTTATTGAGTATTCTGAAAACTTTTTTTATATAATCTTTATTTTTTGTAAGAACTTTGGAAATAGCTAGAGGGCATTCTTGTCTAGTTCTTTGTGATAAACTAAATTTCTCCGATAGGTGCCCAATTACCCTGACGCTATCTGAGAATAAGTAATTTAGGGCCAGCACCACACACTCAGACCCCTACATCAAACTTGCCTAATACCAAATGCAGGAAAGTCCAAGTGACCTTGCCAAAGGCTTTTTCTACAATTAGTTCTATGGCCGTTGTGGAGAGGTTAATAATTTGGCCTTTTCTAATGCATGTTCAAATAGTCGTATGTATTAGATGCAAGTCTGCCTTTCACAAAATCTGTTTATGTGGGGTATATTATTGTTGCAAGGACTGTCTCTAATCTTTAGGCTAATACTTTTGAATTTATTTTACAGTCAACTTTAAATAACAAACTAGGTTTGTAATTCTTGTGCTCCAAGGGGTATTTTGTCCTTATGGATCGCTGCAAAGGTAGGTTTGGAGCATGTCTCACCAATCCATATCCATAATCCATATGTTCTAATAAACTTCTTTGGAAGTTTTGATGGAAGCTCATAAGATACCCATCCAGGCCTGGTGCTTTGCTGCATTTTAGCAATTGGATTGCCTTTATTATGTCTGATTTCTCTATTGTTCTATTAAAATCCAGATACATTTTCTTATTTAGTGAGGATAGTTACTTCTGTCAATCTACTATCGGGGTGATACTGAAGGTCACAGGGATTTGAGTAGAATATCTGGATGCAATACAGGATGGTTTTGGTATTCATTTGGGTGTTCCCAGATTTATGTTAAATTTTAACAATAGGTAATTTATTGCAGTTGGCTTTAAAGAAATTGGCAAGGGTCCTCCCCAAAAATATTTTGTTGGAGAATATTCCTTGCTTTGAAGCTATTACCCTGTATAAGAGCTCTGCTACTAATTATATTATTGTACTCACACTTTAGGGGTTTCAAGTTGCATAAGATGTTTGCATCTCTAATGCAAGTGGAGTAGTCCTCTAATTTGTTTTATTTTTAAGTTAAGGACATTGAGCTATAAGCTTGAGTTCTTGTTCTTGGTGATCACAGTGCTAATTATTATTCCTCTAATGGTATTTAACTGCATTCCACAATTGTTCTTGGGTCTGGTCTGTGTTTTGAATTTAGTTGTAGAAATTATATTGATCTTTCAATCTGGGTCATTTAAATAGTCATCATTAATTCTTCAGGTCCCACCTATTAGCTGGGAATTAGCACCGCATTTAAAATTTGGCAACAGAGTTCTCTGTCTGCTAAACACTTGGTTTTCCCACCTCATTTAGAGACAAGTAGCCTCTAAGGGCCAGATGTAGGTAGCCATATACCGGTCGGTAACGGCCGAATTCGGCCGTTACCGACCGGTATTTGGCTTTTGAGATGTAGGTGGGTCTGTAATTACAGAATCGGTATATTTACCGATTCGGTAAATCTACCACTTCGGTATTTTACCGAATCGGTAAAAATACCGATTCTGTAAATCCATATGTAGGTGACACTCTTAGGAGTGCCACAGGCCCTTAAAAGACAGTATTTTACCACCCAATCCTATTGGGTGGTAAAATACCGAATTCAGGTGTGCATGCACATCTGTGCATGCACACCTGTGCAATGTGACACACAGACATGCCCTTAGGGCATGTATGTGTGCCACATGGCACACATGCCTGTACTTGGGGTGCTAGAGGGTGTCAAAGTGACACCCCCTACACCCTTGCAGGATTCGGTATTTACCGATTCTGTAAATACCGAATCTGTATTTCACATTGATTCCTATGGGCTTCAAGGCCCATAGGAATCAATGGGAAATACAGAATCGGTATTTACAGAATCTGTAAATACCGACTCTGACAGATTCGGTAATTTTTTACCTACATCTGCCTCCTTCAAATTTACCGACTTTTAAATACCGATTCGGTATGACTCGGTATTTAAAAGTCGGTAAATCGGATTTACCTACATCTGGCCCTTAGTTTCCAGTTGAAGGAGCCCCCTCCTTCCTCTAACAAAGTAGGGGTCATTAGAGTAAGGACATTACACCACCCACCTATTTTGAGTGGAGCATGTAATGTCCTTCCACAGCCAGGAAAAACCTGGTGGCGAGGGACAGAAAAATAAAAACTTTTGAGATCTGATTTTCTTTTGTAGATGTTTTTTTTAACTTTCTTTTCCTTTTCCAGAATCCAAATATAGCACCAAGCACTTTTGTAATTTACTGCCACATTGTACACTTATTCTGCCAATCAAGACTTATATAGAACAATACCTTACATTACTGCAATTCTAATGCCTCCCTCCAACCTACCCTCTTCCCATCATTCAGTTTAAAGCGATGCCCGCCTCCCCGACAGTGCCCTTCAACATAGGCCTACCCCTTGCCTTCAATGCCATGTAGAGAATACGTAGCAATGGATACATCAGGAATTTCTAAGATTATTTTCTATGCCTCACCCCACACCCTTGGGGACCAGCCCGTCTAGTGGCTGAAAGGCAGGCAGGTACAGTTGTGTCTTGTAAATAAGCTTTGAAGGGGCCCCAAATATCTTTTAGGCGAAATGTAGCAGGTAGGGCGTCAGCATACAAATCATTGTTTGTGTTGCAATATGCCAAACTGTGCAGCCAGGCTTTAGTTGTGGGTATAGACTTACAGCCCCATTTTAGTGCTATCTCTCACTTAGCGAGCAGAAAAGCCATTGATATGAATTTTCGAACAGCTTTTGGGAAGTCTAATACACCGCCTAGTAACGCGGATTCTGGAGACGGAGTGACCTCCAGTTCTACCATTTTAGCAATTTTCTTGCAAAGTGATCTCCAATAAGTCCCAATCTTACCACAACTCCAGACCAAATGAGCATAGTCTGCATGTGGAGCCCCACACTTATGACAAGAATGTGGTCTGTTTAGGTCTATGTTATGCATTTTGTTTGGGGACATGTAGACTTTCCATATTAACTTAAAATGTAATAACCTGTGCTTACTGTTTAGGGAAATTTCTTTAATTTGTGCACAGCAAAAGTCCCAATGTGTATCCCAAGTCCCTCCCCCGTGCCTCTCTGATCTTGGTTTCGCTACCGGGAACATGTGTCATACATGCATGATACAGTTTTGAAACTAGTCGCTTGCTTCCAGGGGCCAAAACAACAGTGGATAATGAGACTCAGGACAAACTCAGCCGGTGCCAATGGGAACTCAGCGATTTCTGATCTAAGTGCACTATGTACCTCAACAATAAACAAAGACGTGACCGTCAGGGAAGAGGTTGCTCACCTTGCTAATTGTAAAGTTGGTTATCGTGCGGATGACTATTTTTTCTGTCATGATGCGATCCAAGGGTTATTTAATTTCGGAATGCCTGTGGAGTACAACGCTGACGCTGCTATTACTCGCACTAATTTCTGCCATGCCCAACTGGTGGTGGAGACAGTTTGGATATCCCTAGGGTCTCTTGGGTGGCCCGGGGTAGAATTGTGTGCAAAAGCGTGGGCAAAACCATGTCGGCCTCGGGACTGCGGTAGGGAAGTCTGATGTCCAGAAATTTGCAAAACTGCATTGCGTTACTAGATAGTACACTTGTGGATTTGGAACCCTAAAAACTCCTCTTTCTTACAGTAATGTCATTGCGCCCCAGCTCACTCTGGGATTTCTACCACCCCATATAATCAACCAATCAATCAATCAATCAGGGGTTTATAGAGTGCGCTACTCACCCGTGAGGGTCTCAAGGCGCTTGGGGGGCGGCTCTGGATCAGTTCAAGAGCCAGGTCTTGAGGTCCTTCCTGAATGTGTGCAGGGTCGGGAAGCATCTGATGTTCACAGGAAGCTCATTCCAGGTTTTGGCTGCAATGTTGGAGAAAGCTCTCCTGCTGGTTCTGTTTCTGCGGATGCAGGGGACGTCTGCCAGGGCATAGTCGGCAGAGTGGAGGCTCCTCTTGGGTACGTGGAAGGATACTCTCTCATTGAGGTATCTGGGTCCGATGTTGTTGATGGATTTGTAGGCGTGGGTGAGGAGTTTGAATGTGACCCTCTTCAAAACGGGGAGCCAGTGGAGGCCTCGTAGGTATTGGGCCATGTGCTCGTGGCGCGGTGTCCCGAGGACGAGTCTGGCTGTGGCATTCGGGATGGTTTAGAGTCTGTGTAGAAAAGTTTTGTTGATTCAGGCTTAGAGGGCGTTGCCGTAGTCCAGTCTGCTGGAAATGAGTGAATGAGTGACAGTCCTTCTGCAGTGGGGGGGATCCATTTGAAGGTCTTACGGAGGATGCAAAGGCAGTTGAAACTAGTTCAGGTGATGGTGTTGATCTGGCTGTTCATGGAGAGGAAGGTGTCTAGGATGATGCCGAGAGGTTCCGAGGGTGGTCTGTGGGGGTGGGTGGGCTCCTGAGGGTGTTGTCCCAGGCAGATGTGCAGGGTCCGAGGATGAGGACCTGAGTCTTCTATGAGTTTAGCTTCAGTCAGCTGCCGTTCCTCCTGGCTGCCACATTCTTCATTCCTTCCTGGAAGCAGAGTCTGGTGTCTTTGGGGCTCTTGTTGAGAGAGAAGATGAGTTGGGTGTCGTCCGCGTATGATACAATGCTAAACCCATGCTGTCTGACAATGGCGGCGAGGGCGGCCCATGTAAATGTTAAAGAGCGTGGGGCTCTAGGATGATCCCTTGGGTACTCCGCAGTTGATTTCCAATGATTTGGAGTGGAAGGGAGGGAGTAGATTCCTCTGTGTTCTGCCAGATAAGTAGGATTGGATCCAGTCGAGGGCAGCTCCTTGTATTCCTGCGTCGTGAAGTCTGGCTGCAAGCATGTTATGTGAAACTGTGTAAAAGGCTGCAGAGAGGTCTAGGAGGATGAGGGCCGCAGTATGTCCCTGATCCAGTAGCTTGCTGATGTTGACAGTGGCGGTGAGGAGGGCGGTTTTGGTGCTGTGGTTGCTGCGGAATCCAGACTGGGAGGCGTCCAGGATGGTGTTGTCTTTGATGAAGACGGTCAGCTGGGCGTTTACGAGTCTCTCTGTGACTTTGGCTGCAAACGGGAGGAGAGAGATGGGCCAGTAGTTTTTCAGGTCCGTTGGATCGGCAGTTGGTTTCTTGAGAAGGGGTTTTACCTCTGCCCATTTCCAGTCATCTGGGCAGATGCCTGATCTAAGGAAGGCGTTGATGATCCGTCCAAGTTCGGGTGCGATGACGGAGGCGGCCCTGTGGAATATATGTGGTGGGCAGGGTAGGGGCTCCTGAGTGAGTTTTTTTTTTAAAGACCTTTATTGAGAATTGTCATCAAGTGGTAAACACAGTGTATAGCCTACAACCTGCAAGGCCGGCTGTTTCACATGCATATGCTTCGGATATTATTCGCGTGTACACAGCCCTAAAGCCGACAACCCTCGGGTCCGGCGGCACCTTAGTAAAGTGTCTCGGATGGTACATTTCATGCCGTGTTTACAATTAACCGGTCTATCATTTTATTTTTTGTTGCTTCAAGAATCATAACTTGTAACTAAGAGCAAGATAAACATTCACACATGTAGACACATATCCCGTCTACCCCTACCCACTTATTAAGACCAATTGTATAAGGTGTTGTAACTAACAGCCCCATTATATGTATGATGTATCGTCCTTTTTCTCACATGACCGTAATCACCCGCTTATTTCTTCTAATCTCCGTCCTCCTCCTCATCGGCACTCAGATTATCGTCTTCTGGTAAGGGGTCACACAACTCTCCCCTGTATACATTCCACGCTGACCACACTTTATTCCATTTACGGGGGCAGGGCCTAAGTACATATACTGCCCTCTCTGTGTACATCAATAAGTCCATGTTCCCACTCCACATCAATACCGTGGGTAATTCCGGAGTGCCCCACTTTTGTGCAATGTCTCTTTTAGCCACCATGATCGCTAAAGTGGCCCATATGAGGCCGTACCTAGACAAGTCGTTTGGTTCCCAAATATTTAAGAGGCATTTTCGCGGTTTAGGTATTATGGAAAGTTGAAGTGTTTGTGAGACAGTGCGCATCACCTGTCGCCAAAACTCCACTATGCCTGGGCAATCCCAGAGTGTATGGAACAGTGTTCCCTCTTCACCACAGCCGCGGAGACAAAATGGGCGTGGTGCTCTATGTATCTTGTGGAGCATGTGTCTAGTGTAATAAATGCGATGGAGAATTTTGAGCTGGACTAATCGAAATTTTGCCGAGATGCCCACTTCTTTCGGGGATGCTAGTGCCTCATTCCATTCTGAGTCATCAATGTCGCCAATGTCTCCTACCGATTTCTCCCGCAGTGTCAGCGTGGGGTCTTTCAGATTATTGAGCAATTTTTTGTATGTGAGGGATGTAGCACTTTGCTGAATGTAATCAGTAAGAAGTCTATCTTCAAGTGGTGAGGAATCCGGGACTTCAGTGCCCGGTGGTATCGGTATCGCCTGCAATAGCGCATGTCTGATTTGTATGTATCTATAAGTTTCGTTTGGACCCAAACCATATTGTTGCTGAAGTCGGGCGAAGGCAATCACGGTGTCTTTCTCCCATAAGTCTCCCACTGTGGAGATGCCAATGCTATCCCACTGTGTGAACCCTTTACTGTGTCTCAGGCATCCCAGGGCTTTCGTATCCCAGAGGGGGGTCAGTTTGGTGATCTTGCCCCTCCACTCCAACCTTGCCTGCGCAGTGTGCCATAAAGTGATTGTGTGCCTTGTGAGCCCTATCAGTTTCATGACCTGGTGTTTATTGTAGAGTGCTGAAAGCATGCAGTCTGTCCCTAGCTGTGCCCAATCGACCCTATATGCAGGGTCTTCCAGCGGTGCGTGTATCCACTGATTCACAATTTTGAGCTGTGCGGCCCAGTAGTACAACTGCACGTCTGGTAAGGCAATGCCCCCTTCGTACCAACTTCTGGTCAATTTGGCATGTTCAATGCGCGCTGGACCGTTTTTCCACAGAAGGCTCGAGACTAACGCCATGACTTGTTTAAAGTAACGCGGCACAAATGGATATGGTGTGTTTTTCAGGGCGTATAAGAATCTGGGAAGTGCCATCATTTAGTAGAGGGCAGCGCGCCCAAGGAGGGTCAATGGCAGGGCCGCCCAGTGTTTCACGTCCACCTGGAGACGTTCCAGGGGTGGCCTCAGGTTTTTTTCGAAAAAGTCTGGGGCGTTGTCTGTGATGTGGATGCCCAAATACTTAAAGGAGCTCGATGTCAGCGTAAGCAGGCAGTCCGGTGCAAGCGCAGGCCTCGGCCCTTTTAATATGTAGATCACTGATTTTGACCAGTTCAGTGTGTAACCCGACGTCTGTCCGTGCGTGTCACAGAGCGTCAACAGTGCCGGGATGCCCTTTTCAGGGTCTGTGAGATAGATCAGCATGTCATCAGCGTAGAGCGACACTCGGGCCTCCTCGCCGTCTGTCCACCCAATTCCTTCCAATAACGGCGTCTTCCTGATCAATGTTGCCAGCGGTTCCAACACTAGGGCAAAGAGTAATGGGGACAAGGGGCATCCTTGACGAGTACCTCTTGCCAGCGGAAATGTATGTGAGATGTGTCCGTTTGCGGTGACTTGGGCGACAGGGTTGGTATACAGGAGTCTGATCCAAGCAATATATTTAGGGCCAAAGCCCATACGGGCTAGAACTGCAAATAAATATTCCCACTCCACTAGGTCAAATGCCATCTTAGCATCCAATGAAAGGATCACCACCGCTTCAGACAGGGAGGGGGCTCGCGCCATTATCCAGTGCACTCGTCTAAGATTAAGGGCCGTGCTCCTATGGGGCATGAAGCCCGATTAATCCGGGTGGATCAGTAGCTGAAGGTGCTTCATTAGCCTATTGGCTAATAGTTTCGCTAGGATTTTGGCTTCCGCGTTAAGGAGGGAGATAGGGCGATATGAGGAGCACTCCGCCGGTGGTTTGACAGGCTTAGGTATAGCCACAATTGTGGCAGTATACTGGTCTATTGGGAGTTCCGCCTTTGCCAGGTTCTCCTCGTACCTGAGTGAGTTTTTTTGATGGTTGCGGAGATGAGTTCCACGGTAGCGGGATCCCAGGACGTGATGGTCTGCTTATTGGCGGCGGTGGGTGGAGGGATTGTGTTCATCATTGGTCCGCTGAAGTTGTCATAGAGGGCCTTGTTCTTTAGATGGAAGTAGAAGCTGAGCTTGACGCAGAGTTACTGGGAAGGTGTGACGTCCGTGGCTTCATAGGTGGGTTTTGAGAACTGCTGTATGACGTTGGGCAGTGACTTGGCGTTGGTCAAATTGTTCTGGACCTTGTCTCTCATGAAGGTCCATTTGGTGTCTCTTATGCGCGGATGGTATTCCTTTTGGGAATTCTTGTCGTTGTTTCGTGCTTCCGTGGTTTTCAGGTTTCACCACATTTTCTCTAGGCTTCTGCAGGAGAGTCTAGCTTCTTGAAGTTCTGTGGTGAACCAGGTGGCCTTCAGAGGGCGTTGTTTGATGGAGGGTGCTGTTGAGATGCTCCTGTGTGACCTTGCTCCAGTCCCGTCGAGGCGGGCTCAGGGCAGGTTTGGGTGCGGTGGTGGTGTTGAAGGTGAAGTGGACGCAGTGGTGGTCAGTCCAGAGGGACTGGGAGGTGTGGCTGAAGCGGATGTTAGTCCCTCCGCGAAAATGGGATCGAGGGTGTGACCCACTCTGTGGGTGGGCGTGTTGAAGAGCTGCTTCAGTCCTAGGTTGGCAAGTTTGTCGAGGAGAGTGGTGGAGTTGGGGTGAGCTCGGTTATGGTGGTTTTGTAGATGGGTGCAAAGTCCCGGCCATCTGTAGATGAGGGTGCAGCGTAGCGTAGTCCTGGGGTTTGTCTGGATCTGGAAATGGAGGCATCCTGTGTTGGAGTGGGGGTCACTCGTGCTGGAAGCGTACAGTCTGAGGGGGGTCTTTTGTACAATGGAGAGTCCTCTTCCTGGGCGGTGTGGCCGCTCCTTTCTCTGGATGTTGTGGCCATTGGGGATGGCAGTGGCGATGTCGGGCTGGATTTAACATTCGTCCAGGTTTCCGTGAAGAAGGTGACATCGGGTGACATTGTGTCGATCAGGTCCCAGATCTCTATGGCATGTCGGGGTAGGGAGCGCACTTTGAGAAGGATGCAGGTCAGGGTTTTGGTGGTGCATGCCTCATGTGTGTTTTCGGCGGTTGTGGGAGCTATGTCGATGGTGTAGGATCTGCGGTAGGGTCTGCATGAGAACTGCCCGTGGGTGTTGTATTCGGCGAGTATTTTGTGCAGTCAGTGTGTCTTCCACGGTTGAGTGCGTGGAGGGTGGTGGTCGTAGTGGAGGGGTCTCACAGAGGCAGGGGTCCTGTCGCTGGTTGCAGACGGGTGAAGACAGGGAACTGTTTGGTGTACCTAATATCACATAACATATAAAATGCAAACAACAATTACCAAACAGTCATGGGTTAAATGAGCAAAGAAAATAACGATGTATCATCATCAGTAATACCTCTCTTGTTCTGGTTCTAAGTTCACCAGAGTTTAGCGTCTAAGGTGCTTGTCAAACGAGCTGTATCCTTAAGAAAAACAATGAGCAGTTGTAAATAAATCATTAGCATCAAATCTGTCTTGTTAAATTAACTGTGCTATTAGTATTCACACTTACTCCTTAGCGCCTAATGAAATACTGTAAAAATGTTCTCAAAATCAGTTTCTCTGCAAGTGGAGCACAAAGGGTTAACAAACTTGGCTTCAGTCTGTCTTAAGAGTTTCTTATGTGCTTTGTTCTTTGAGGTTAAAACGATTTCCAAAGGAGTTGAATTGAAGAACTTATGCCTGCAAAATGTCTTTCTTGTTGCGTGCACAGATGGGGGGCTTGGGGGAGGGCAGCCGACCACCGGGAGGTCTCCTCCCCCGGGCGGTTTGGGAGATCTGGGTGGGGTATTCTTTCTAGCAGGTTCTTTGGGCGTTTTTGGGCTGGTTTTAGTTGTTTTGTGCGCTCCCCTATAAATGGGCGGGGCTCCTCGCTCCGGGCACCATTTTAGGCTTGGTGACCTGGTGGCCGGTTGAGCTTAGAATTTTTGTGTGAATACTTTGGTAGTATTGTTCCTTTTTTCCTTGGCTAGCTTTGATCCGATATCATGTCTGGTGAGGATTATCGCGTGTTGGAAGCTATTCGCCTGCTCAGCGAGGCTGGTCGTTTGGACCTGGTCATTGGTGACCGGGGTCGGGCCGAGACCCCGCGACCCCAGCGGGAGGCCTCTGCGGGGGTGTTGGCTGCGGTGGCAGCATGTTACTCCCCGAAACGTCGGAGACAGGATGGGGTAAGTGAGCGGGGTCGTTCTAGGACCCGTCGGGGGGGTTCTAGGGCCCGTAGGGGGAGTGATGCTAGTTCTTCTGACCCGGCCGTTTCTTTGGATTCTTCGTTGTTGGAGGGGGCTGGGGTTGGGGGTTTCCCTCTCGGGGAGGGGGAGGTTTCTGAGATCGGTCGGAGGGATAGAGCGGCCTCTGCTCCAGTTTTGCGGGGCCGTCGTGCTTCCAGGCAACGTGGTTGCACACGGCGTTCGGCTTCTGCCTCCGCAGGGGTGGGGACTGACGTCACTCAGGCAGGGCGGGTGGAGGCCATTTTGGATTTGGTTTCTGTGGCGCAGCAACCGTTGCGGGGTTCACCGGATCCGGACATTGAGGAGGTGGTCGCTCCACTGAGCGTTATACGCCACCATGTGGGGCAGGTCCCGGTGACGGTTGATGGTGGTGCGGTTGGTGAGCATGTCGCGCGCCCTTTGGTGTCTCCTGAGGGTGTCGGGGGGCCTGAGGGCCGTGGAGTTCTGGTTTGCGCGGTGGGTAGGGAGCCGCAGAGTCCGTTATTGTTTTCCCCATCTGGGTCAGCTGTGGGGGGGGAGGCCATGTCTGGGGGTTGCAGCTCCTTGGGGGAGGGGGAGTGGGCCCAGATGGGTCTGGGAGAGGGTGCGGGGCGGCATGATTTTCTGGTTCCGGGTGGGGAGCTGGGCAGCGCGGGCGGGTCTGTGGGTGATTCCCGCCAGTTTCGGGTGGTAGGGGATGTGGCGCAGCGAAGTGTGGGGGGGGAAGGAGCCTTTTATAGGCTGTCTGGGGATTTTCAAAGTCATGGTGGATTGGTGGGTTCGGGGCCTGCTTCCCGGGGTGCTGTTTCGGTCGGGGGGGTTCAGGATTGGGACCCTCAGGGGACGGCTTCGAGAGTTATTCAGGCTGTGTTGAATGCTAGTTCGAATGAGGAGGTCTGTCCGCCGTCTCCGCGTCTTTGCGATGCTTTAAAGAGGAAGAGTGTGGTTAGTTCTGGAGGTTTTAGGTTGTCGAGTAGGGGGGGCGGGGTTGCTGTTAGCGGTTTTTCTGCCCCTCATAGAGTTGGTTTTTGTGAGGGACCCGGCACACCAGTCCGGCCTTTTTCTTTGCAGGAAGAAGCTCGATCATCGGCAGCAGACTTGGCAGGGCGGCAGGCAGCCCGGGTACGCCGAGGAGAAGTGCGGGTGGAGCCTAGCGCGGCACGTCCCATACCTTCGAGGGATCCCGCCGTGGCCATCACAAGCAGGTTTAATACGACCTCGATGGTCCCACCGAGGGATTTCTACATGGGCGGTGCATCCGGGTCCAGTACGACCTTCCCGGCCTCGGCGGTGGATTCCAGCGTTGCTCATGGGGGCAGGTTACGTACGACCTCTCCCGTGCCACGTAGTGTTTCGACTACTGGTTTTTCATATTCTGGAAGTCAACAGGTGGTCGGTGGTTCTGGTGGGGGGGTGTGTAGACGAGTTCAGTCGTCCTCCCCACCTAGGTCCAGAGTAAGGGCTGGTAAGGCCCATGGTCGTTCAAATACGGTGTCAAGACAGACTTCGGTGGTTGTCCCCCCCCCTCAGTTGGAGGACTCTTTGATCTTAGATTATGATGAGGATAGCCCTGAAGAGGGCGAGGTTCGTGATGTGGTGTCTGGGGGGGGGGCATGTTAATGTTTCTCGTGACATGTTACAGGACCAAGTGGTGCGGAGTCGTGTGGAATCGTCACGGCCACGAGTGCTCGGCCCCGTGGTGAGGGCTCCTCGAAGGGCAGATGACGGTGCACGAACAGCGTGGAGGACGGAAACAAGTCAACCGCCTCTTTTAAATCCAGGTGAGGATGTGGTTCAGGCCGTGCGGCCCCATATGGTCTCTGTTGGTGTTGGTGTCGATTTAATTTCGACGGAGAAAGATGGTAAACTGTATAAAGGTCGTGTAGTACGAGATCAAGGTGTTGGTACTACTGGTGAGGAGGTTGGTACAAGTCACATGGTGGATAGTGGCACGTCCACTGTTGGTATGGGCACTTCGTCAAGGGTACTTCACAGTAAGGAACTTAAAATCAAAAAGTTGCCATACATGGGTGTTGCGAAGCCTTTGGGGGCTCATTTGATGTTTAGTACGAAAGAAAAGATATGGAATGGTGAGTATGTGGAACTGTTAAAATTGCTACACAGGGAAGTCCGGGCTAAGGAAGGTTCTAAGGAAGAGGAGTTCGAGCTAGCTAAACGCCCTAAAGTGCCCCTGAATATAGAAAATTGGACGGCGGCCTTTTTAATTTTTGCCAGCGTCTACTGTGAGAAATTCCCTGAGCGTTGTGTGTCCCTGTTTAAATACATGGACGTTATTCGTAAAGCTCAGCTAACCCGGAGTGATTATGCGTGGGCCCAATATGACGAAGAGTTTAGGGCCCGAATGGCTTGGGATCCTGAGGCGAAATGGGGAGAGTTGGACTCTGACCTTTGGCAGCAAACGATGGGATCGTCTGCCTCTGGAAAAACCATTTTTACGGCCAGTGGTCTCCCTATATTATATCGTCCCTTTCAGTCCCGTCCCACCCGGGGAGGGGTGGGGGCCGTCTCTTCCGCCCAGGCGCCCATCGGCACATGCTGGGATTTTAATACCGGGACCTGTAACAGACAGTTTTGTAAATTCCGCCATGAATGTTCCCAATGTGGACGGAAGAGTCATCCGTTGTCCCGCTGCTGGGGGCCTAGGGCCCCCGGGCCCCAGGGTGCCCAACAGAGTTCAGGACCTTTTGTGCCACCCCAACAACCACCAGCTCCCAGGGGAGGGAAATCTTCAGCTGGGGCTGGGCCCAAAGGCTCGTACTCCGGTTAACGTAACCAGATTGGCCGCGGCTTTGCGGGACTATGAGCCTGCGGAGTTGCGGTCGGTCTTGTTGTTGGGTTTTCAGGTGGGGTTTCGTCTGGGGTATGAGGGGCCGCGTTTGAGACGTTGGTCCAAGAATTTAAAGTCAGCGAGCGAACATCCAGACATTGTTCAGTTGAAATTGGACAAAGAAGTGAGTGAGGGTCGGATGGCGGGCCCATTTGATGACTGGCCTTTGGCGAACCTCATTATATCCCCAATTGGTGTAGTCCCCAAGAAGGAGCCTGGTCAGTTCCGGCTCATTCAACACCTGTCCTGGCCGGACGGTGAATCAGTAAATGATTTCATTGACCCGGAAGCTGCATCGGTGTCTTATTCCTCTGTGGATGTAGCCATGCAGCTGGTTGTCTCGGCGGGCCCTGACGCCCTAATGGCAAAATGCGACATAAAGTCCGCATTTAGGCTTCTTCCAGTCCATCCTGAGGACTGGTGTCTTCTGGGCATCCATTTCCTTGGGAAATGGTACGTGGACAAGGCGTTGCCAATGGGCTGTTCTATGTCCTGTGCTTTGTTCGAAACTTTCAGCACCTTTCTTCAATGGTGGTTTATTTCACAGAGTGGCCATGACCTTGTCACTCATTATTTGGACGATTTCTTTTTTGTAGGTGCTGCCAATTCCTTTGCCTGCCAGGCGGCTCTCACATCTTTTCAAGCACTTATGAGTTATTTGGGTGTGCCATTGGTCCTTGAGAAGACCATGGGTCCTTGCGCGACCATGTCTTTTTTGGGGATCGAGCTTGACTCTCATTTGATGCAGGCTCGTCTTCCATTGGAGAAGAAACTGAAAATGCTCGAGCTGGTTGGAACTATGTTGGGGAAAGAGAAGGTGTTTGTGAGAGAGATACAGGTTCTGCTGGGTCACCTGAATTTTGCCTGTAGGGTGGTTCGGGCGGGTAGGACTTTCTGTAGGCGGTTAGGCAGAGCCTTGTCTGGTCATTCCCTTCCACATCATAGAGTGAGACTGTCTGCGGGGGTGAAGGAGGACTTACGTATGTGGGTCTTCTTTTTACATTCCTTCAATGGTGTGCCTTTGTGTTGGGAGGTGGATTGGTGTTGGGAGGTACAGATCTTCTCTGATGCCGCTGGTAGTGAGGGTTTTGGCCTTTACTGGCAGGGACGGTGGTGTGCTCAACAGTGGCCCATGAGTTGGAAGAATGGTGGTAGGAGTATTGCCTTTTTAGAACTCTTTCCTGTGGTGGTGGCGGTCACACTGTGGGGGGAGGAGTTGGCCCACAAAAAGGTCCTCTTTCGGATCGATAATATGTCTGTGGTTCAGGTGATTAACAAACAGTCGGCCAGAGATCCCCAGATTTTGAAACTTCTGAGAGTGTTTGTGTTGGGTTGTTTGAAACACGATATTGGTTTTCGGGCCCTTCACGTGCCTGGCGTGGACAATGACATTGCGGATGCTTTGTCTCGTTCACAGTGGGAGAGATTCCGTGGGCTTGCTTTGGAGGCAGACGAGGAGCCGACTCCCATGCCGGAACACCTTTGGACGATAGGAAACACCGGGTCCTTCACTTGGTTTTAGGTTCCCTGGCCCCTTCCACGAGGACGGCGTATGAGTTAGCCTGGAAGGAATTTTTGGAGTCAGGCGCTTGTCGGAGGGACCTGGATTGGCAGAGGTCGGAAGATGTGGTACAGTTTATTTTGGTGTTAATGGATAGGAAGTTGTCTAGAATTACTATAGCTGGTAAGCTGGCTGGAGTTTCTTTCATGGGTAAGCTTTTGTGGGGTTACTCTCCGTCGGCTGGGGAGCTGGGTAGGAGAATGTTGGAGGGGTGGTCTAGAGAGAGTGGTGCTATTCGCACTATGCGATCCCCTTTGTCGTGGCAAAAACTGTTCCAGGTTGTTTCTGTCCTGCCGGTGGTGTGTACTGACCGAGTGGAAGCGTGTTTGTTTGCCACGTTGATGGTGTGGATGTTTTTTGGAGCTTTTCGTGTGTCTGAATTGCTTGGCAACAGATCCTCTCCTGGCCTTCTGTGGGGGGATGTTACGATCACGGAGCGGGGGGTCCATGTTTGGCTCTCACACTCCAAAACGGATCAGAGAAGTGTGGGGAAAGGTGTCTGGTTAGACTCGGTTTCCCCTCCGGAAACGTGCCCTTTACATTGGGGACTTTGTTGGAGGACACTGTCGGGTGGGTTTGTGGAGTTTCGAGTTTTTCAACATGCCAATGGGTCTAGTGTGACGAACTATCAACTGCGCATGGTACTGCGAAAAGCGCTGCGACATATTGGTTTGGATGGGTCTTCATACGGTACTCATTCTTTTCGGATTGGGGCAGCCACAGAGGCCTTCCACAGGGGATGGTCGAGGGAGGACATCATGGGTCTGGGGCGCTGGACTTCTAACTGTTTTCGGCGCTATGTTCGTAATGAGCCTACTGGAGCGCTGGCGTCCACCTCTGTTTTGCCTGTCTGACTCTGTTTTCTTTTTCAGGTTCTGTGGCTGGTCCTCGGGCTGCTTACGTTACCGTTTGGATCGTGGGCCATTCGTTCATTAAGAGAGCTCAAGTCCAAGCCCGACAGAGTTATTTTGGTTCCTCGTTGGGGTTCAATGACAGTTTGTTTAATGTGGTTTGGAAGGGGAAGGGGGGTATGCTGTGGAAAGAACTTATACCTGCCTTGAATTCTTGGTTGGTAGGGGGGGTTTGCCCGGACGTCTTGGTGATTCATTTGGGTGAGAATGACATGGGTTCTGTCAAAGGGGTTGTTTTGCTCCGGGCGATAAAAAAGGATTTGGCCTTGCTACACAGTCAGTGGTCGGGTTGTCATGTCATTTGGACGGAGATGGTGCCTCGAAGGGTTTGGAGGTATGCAGTGAAACCGAAGGCGGTGGACAAATCCCGGCGGAAGGTGAATTTGGAGGTTTCCCGATTTTGTAGAGACCTGGGTTTCGGTCGCATCGTCCATAGTGACATTAAATATGATGCGGTGGAATTTTTTCGGGGGGATGGTGTACACCTGTCTCGTATGGGTATGGACCTGTATCTTCTGGAGTTGCGGGAGGTTCTATCTCGCTGTTTGACGGTTCGTCGGTTGGTTGGTGAGTAAGTGGTAGTCGGTTTCTGTATTCTGGTGTCCCCCTCCTCTTTTTCCAGGGTCTCCCTTGTACTCCCACCCCTCCCTGTTTTAGGCGTTGGGGGGGCAGAAAGGTGGGGCTCTCTCCGTATCAGTCTTTCACCCCACGGCTTTCTGGGTGGCGGTTTTGCTATGAGATCGTCAGTGTTGGGCCAAGTTGGACCCGTTAGTTGTATCGGTTATTGTTTGGGGATTGTTCAGTTTGATTGACGTGGGGTTCGGAGAATATGGATCGGGGGATATGTTATGTTGGTTTATAGTCTGAAATGTAAGGTTATATTTATTAGGTGATGTTATAATGTTATAATGTTATTGGGTTTTGTATGGTTTTGTGTTGGGTATGTACGGGTGGGGGTGGGGTGTGATGGAGGGTGTGGGGTGGGGGCGGGGTTTTGGGTTTTTGAAATAAAAACAAACAAAACTTGGGTTGTGGTTTAGATTGTGAGGCGGTTGCCGAGTTTGTGTATTTTGTAAATGTGCACCTGTTCCAATAAAGCGACCTTTTTCACACTTAAAGGGTTTTTGAGTCTGCTCACTCTCCCCCCACCCCTCTCTCCCAAGGGGGGCTTGGGGGAGGGCAGCCGACCACCGGGAGGTCTCCTCCCCCGGGCGGTTTGGGAGATCTGGGTGGGGTATTCTTTCTAGCAGGTTCTTTGGGCGTTTTTGGGCTGGTTTTAGTTGTTTTGTGCGCTCCCCTATAAATGGGCGGGGCTCCTCGCTCCGGGCACCATTTTAGGCTTGGTGACCTGGTGGCCGGTTGAGCTTAGAATTTTTGTCCCTCCCTCCCTCCCCTTTTTTAAGGGATTTTAGTTATTTATTTATTTATTTATTTATTTTTCGTCTGGCTGCGGTTTGAAACATGTGTTCATGGGGTTTTTACGTTGTTCTTTGTCGCTTGGGACAGGTGCGTGGCGGTTTTGCTATGAGATCGTCAGTGTTGGGCCAAGTTGGACCCGTTAGTTGTATCGGTTATTGTTTGGGGATTGTTCAGTTTGATTGACGTGGGGTTCGGAGAATATGGATCGGGGGATATGTTATGTTGGTTTATAGTCTGAAATGTAAGGTTATATTTATTAGGTGATGTTATAATGTTATAATGTTATTGGGTTTTGTATGGTTTTGTGTTGGGTATGTACGGGTGGGGGTGGGGTGTGATGGAGGGTGTGGGGTGGGGGCGGGGTTTTGGGTTTTTGAAATAAAAACAAACAAAACTTGGGTTGTGGTTTAGATTGTGAGGCGGTTGCCGAGTTTGTGTATTTTGTAAATGTGCACCTGTTCCAATAAAGCGACCTTTTTCACACTTAAAGGGTTTTTGAGTCTGCTCACTCTCCCCCCACCCCTCTCTCCCAAAAGTTATTGCAGCGTTCGGTTGAATTCCAAAAGAAATAATTCCAAGAAGTTTTGTCTCACTTACTTGTGTCTTTATGCCTTCATTAGCGCACTAACCTTTTTGTCTTTATTTTCCTTTTCAGTACTTCCAGGGAAGGTGTTGCAGGCAGAGAGTTCCGACTGGGAACCGGAAGCTATGGAGCCGGACGGGACAGGACGGAGTCTGGAGACGGACCAGGAAAACCGAGGTTGATGACTTCTGAAGAAACCGGAGCTGGAAGGAGGGATGCTGGAGCAAGTGAAGGATAACAGGTAAGCTGCACCGATGCGACGAGCACAAGCATCAGGCACAGCGTGAGGAGCACTTTTATAGGAGCAAGGCGGGTGGGGGCCAGGCGCGCTGCACGTTGCTGAGAAGTTCGTTTTTAAACGTGCCGCGCTTCATTATATATGCAAAACTGATCTCCTCTGCAGATTTTTCTGGAACTGAGGCACACTCGAATTGGGAGACATTCAGAAGATAAATAAACAAGCCTTGCTAACAGTAAATGCGAGACAGGTTCATTCTCAGGCCTTCAGAGCATTTTACATTAACAAGAATGCAGGTCATTAAACAAAACAATCATGTACCTATTAAAATAAGAAAGGTACCTAATAAAACTGATTAATGAGAGGAATAAGGACAAACTCTTGGCACTGCACAGACCCTAACAGTCGCCCCCCTCAAAGGCCCTGGTATAGAGCGTGGTTTGTGTGGATTTTGCAGTTAAAAAGTTCTAAGTAACCGTGGGGCGTGTACAAAGGTTGCTGGTTCCCATGAATTTTCTGTGTCTTCATATCCTTTTCATGCTACTAAATAAAATAAACGTCCACGGATTCTTTTAGCGTCTTGGATTTTATGGACTTCGTCTTCAAGATGTCCATTTATAGGAATAGGTGGGGGTGGGGGCTCGGAGCGGGTATTACGATTATATGGCTTTACTAAAGAGACATGAAAAGTGGGGTGGACTGGATACTCCTTTGGGAGGTTCAATTTTACCGTTACTGGATTGACTATGTCTGTTATTTTAAAAGGACCCACAAAACGTGGTTGTAGTTTCCTAGGCCCTTCTATGTTTAGGTTCTTGGTGGACAGCCAAACCTTATCTCCAGGTTTATAAAGGGGAGCCTCTGTCCTATGTTTATCTGCCTGTTTTTTCATTTGTTCTTTATACTTAACTAAATGTTTAATTACCTTTTCTTGTATTATCTAGCAAATGGGTCAACCTTTCTGTTACATTAGGGAGAAGGGAATCATCCACTGCTATTGGTAAGGCTCTCGGATGAAACCCTTGCATAAAAAAGAAAGGGGTACAATGAGTTGCTGAATGTTCCGAATTATTGTATACAAATTCAGCAACTGGTAAGGCTTCTAACCAATCACTGGAGTATTCAGTTAATAGACATCTCACAGTCTGAAGTAATGTTTGATTAAGGCGTTCAGTTTGCCCATCTGTTTCCGGGTGAAAGGCAGAAGACAAGGCCACTTCAACTTTCAACTTCTGACAGAGAATTTTCCAAAAACGAGAATTAAACTGACCACCTCGGTCTGAGACGATTTTACTTGGCAAACCGTGTAAACGTACTACTTCTTTTAGGAATATTGTTGCAAATTCGGCTGCCGTAGGCAATTTGGTCAAAGGAATAAAGTGTGCCATTTTGGACAAGTAATCCACTATAACAAGGACTGTGGTATATTTCTGGGATAATGGTAAATTAACTAAAAAATCTACGCTAATTGTGTGCCATGGTGTTTTTGGAAGTGGCATGGGTACTAGTAAACCGGCAGGTGCCTGATGTGATGTTTTCTGTCT
Organism: Lissotriton vulgaris; assembly: GCF_964263255.1. NCBI lineage: Eukaryota > Metazoa > Chordata > Amphibia > Caudata > Salamandridae > Lissotriton > Lissotriton vulgaris. Next base: position 1,072,900,747 of record NC_141696.1, on the reverse strand, counting down.
GGCGCAAACGGGACAAGCTTCTACATATTGCTTTTCGTTGGTTCTGATAGTTGACCACCAGAAATGCTTTCTAACATTCTCTAAAGTTTTTTGCCAACCAGGATGTCCTGCATGGTGCCATGTCAACAGTTGTGTTTGTAATTCTCTAGTTGGTATAAGTAACAAGGACTCATGATACAAAAATCCTTGATGGATTGTATTAGTTGGATCTTTTAACCAGTCTTTTGGAGGAATTTGTAAACGGGCTTCATACAATTGATTTATGAAATCTGTTTGTTGTAAGGGTGCTACAATGTTCTGAGGGTCTATGATAGGTAATCCTTTCTTTTCTTGCTTTGTGTCCTCGGTGTGTCCGTATCTAGACAAGACGCCCAATGGTATTTGTTGTGTACCCGGTCTATACGTTATGATAAAATCGAATGTGCTAAAGAAGTTTAGCCATCTCATTTGCCATGGAGTCAAGGCTTTTATTGAGCTGAAGAATTGTAAATTTTTTCGGTCACTAAAAATAGTAACTGGAAACTTAGCCCCCATTAAATGATGTCGCCATTCTGAAAACGCTACCTTAATTGCTAACAACTCTCTTTCTGCCACTGTGTAATTTCTTTCTTCTGGGAGTAATTTTTTAGAATAATAAGCTATTGGGTGTAATTGACCATCTTTAGGATTTCTCTGTGAGAGAACTCCTCCCAGAGCCACATGAGAGGCGTCTGCTTCTAAATAAAATGGGAGATTTGGGTCAGGATGTTGTAACACAGGAGCTGAAGTAAACTTTTGTTTTAAAAGGATGAAAGCATGGGAAGCTTGTTGATTCCATAAAAAGTGATGATTCTTTTGCAAGTTTGGTTATAGGAGTTGCAATATCAGGAAAATGGGAAATGAATCTCCTATAGAAGTTGGCAAAACCTAAGAATTTTTGCACGTCCTTTAACGAAGTGGGTTCTGGCCAATCATTTATAGCACTAACTTTCTTTGAGTCCATTGTGATACCCTGAGGTGACAAACAGTATCCCAGAAAATCTACTGAAGAAGCATTAAAAGTACATTTTTCCAGTTTGGCGATCAAATGATGTTCTTGCAACTTGGCTAGGACTGCTCTAACATGTTGTGTATGGTCTTCTGGGTTTCTTGAATAGATTAGAATATCATCAATATATACAATGACACAAACATCCAAGAATTCATGCAACACCTCATTGATAAAGAACTGAAAAGCTGCAGGGGCGTTACATAAACCAAATGGCATCACTGTATATTCGAATAGACCGAATTTTGTTTTAAAAGCAGTTTTCTATTCATCATGTTCTTTTACTCTCACCAGATGGTAGGCACCTTGGAGATCTAATTTAGTATAAATGGTCGAATGTCGTAATTGATCTAATAGAACCGGTATTAGTGGAAGAGGATATTTGTTCTTAATTGTCGCCTTGTTAAGCCCCCTATAATTGATGCACGCGCGCAAGGACCCATCCGGTTTCGGTATAAAAAAAAGTGGAGATGATACAGGAGAGGTAGAATGTCGTATAAAACCTGATTGCAATAAGTCATCCAAATAAGTCCTTAGATATTTAGTTTCTTCTTCTGTGAGAGCATGCACTCTGCTATTAGGCAAAGGAGCTCCCAGGATCAAATCTATTCGACAATCATAGGTCTGGTGTGGAGGTAAAACACTGGCTTTTACTGGGTCAAAAACATCTTTGTACTCTAAATACTCAGAGGGGATAGCACTGACTTCTTTAATGATGTTTGCGCAATGTATTACAGACAAAGGGTCTTGACCTGCTTCTTCTTAACACTGAGACCGACAAAAAGAGGAATCCAAGGTTACAGTACGAGAAACCCAATCTATCTTGGGGTTATGTGTGGTTAGCCATGGCACTCCCAGTATTAGACCAAAGTTGGGAGTGTCAATGAGATCAAAACTAAGAGTCTCGGTATGTCCATTTTGACAAACCATAGTGATAAGTTCAGTTTGTCTTGTGATTAGACCTAAGGTTAATTCTGACCCATCCACTGCACAAACAGTTTCTGGATGTGTTTTGTGAACAATGGGCAGGTCTAATTTAGTGGCCAAAGTATTGTCTACAAAATTACCTGTAGCCCCAGAATCTAGGAGCACAGGTAGAGTATATCTAATTTGTGCACTAACAATTAAAATGACATGGATCAAAAAATGTTTAGGGATCTGCGATACAGTACATACTGCTACACGTGAGGTCTGAGAGGGACAGGTTCTCGAACAAGTGACCTCTGCCCTTGCTGAGTTTACTCGTTTCCCGAATCTAAAGATTGTGTATTTACTACGGTTACCTTTTTAGGGGTTTTTGGTTTGATAGAACACTCCTTAGCGAAATGTCCCGCCTTTCCGCAGTATAAACAGAGTTGTAGTTTTCTTCTCCTTTCCTTTTCCTCAATTGTTAAATGACGCTTGAGAGTACCAATTTGCATGGGTTCTGATTCAGGCACCTTGGTGTCTGTGTCTTTCTTTTCATGTTTCAGAAAAGTTAATCATGATTCCAATGTAGCCTTATCACCTTTACGTTCTCATAAGCGGTGATCTAGTTTTACCACCAGATCCACAAAATCAGAATACTCCTCAGGTAAATCTACAATATGAGCGAGAGCTTCTTTTAAATCATCTCTTAAGCCTTTATAGAAAAGAGAAACACGTTTCCCCTCTGGCCACTGAGTTTCAGTTAGGAGACGGTTAAAACTAGTAAGGTAAGTTAACAAATCCTTACTCCCTTGTTTGAGGTTCAATAACTCATTATCACTTGCCTGCATATAAGTATGTTTGGCAAAAAGACGCGTCATGGTTCTTTTAAAAAGGTTCCAATTATGCAACATAGGATAATCCCTATCTACAAAAGGGATAGACCAATTCGCTGCTGTCCCACCTAAATAGGAAAGCACAGAAGCCACCTTAGTAGCATCAGAGGGGAACTGTTGAGGTTTACACACAAAATGTAATTGACACTGGTTTAGGAACACATGAAATTTATTGCTGTCTCCATGAAAACGTTTGGGAGTAGCCAAGGGTACAGCATTTGGGACATTAACTGTTAACTCGAAAGGAGAGAAGCTGGAAGGTACTGTTTTGGGTCTTGCTCCTGCATCAAAAGGATTCTTATTCAAAGGTGTAAAATTCGTCCCCCACAGGGTATCTCGTGGTTTGTAACGTTTTAAGTCCTGTTTTAAGGCATAAATTTCTAATATTAACTTCTCTAGTTCTATTTGAATGTGCTGTACAACAGCAGTCATGGACTCATTAGCCAATAGATCCTCCTGTAAGGCCTGCGCTAAATCGGAAGCATTTAGAGCATCCATATCATCGTCAGTATTCATCTTTCGAGCAGAACCTGGTTGGAGGCTTGTGCTTCTGTCACAATGCAACCCACCTGCTTATCCAGTTGGTTCTGCTGGGAAGCTGAAGACTGTTTGACTCACCCTCAAACCCCTATTCCTGCCGCCACCGAAGTGGAGACAGTGGGCCAAGAAGAGGAATTCAAGGGAAGGGGAATGTGGAGAAAATAATAAACAGAGAGAGAGAAACACTGTTCCTTGCTTGCTGTCTAAGGCGATTCTCTGGGAACTTTTTGGTGTACCTAATATCACATAACATATAAAATGCAAACAACAATTACCAAACAGTAATTGGTTAAATGAGCAAACAAAATAACGATGTATCATCATCAGTAATACCTCTCTTTTTCTGGTTCTAAGTTCACCAGAGTTTAGCGTCTCCTTTAGAAAAACAATGAGCAGTTGTAAATAAATCATTAGCATCAAATCTGTCTTGTTGAATTAACTGTGCTATTAGTATTCACACCTACTCCTTAGCACCTAATGAAATACTGTAAAAATGTTCTCAAAATCAGTTTCTCTGCAAGTGGAGCACAAAGGGTTTACAAACTTGGCTTCAGTCTGTCTTAAGAGTTTCTTATGTGCTTTGTTCTTTGAGGTTAAAACGATTTCCCAAGGAGTTGAATTGAAGAACTTATGCCTGCAAAATGTCTTTCTGGTTGAGTGCACAGATAAGTTATTGCAGCGTTCGGTTGAATTCCAAAAGAAATAATTCCAAGAAGTTTTGTCTCACTTACTTGTGTCTTTATGCCTTCGTTAGCGCACTAACCTTTTTGTCTTTATTTTCCTTTTCAGTACTTCCAGGGAAGGTGTTGCAGGCAGAGAGTTCCGACTGGGAACCGGAAGCTATGGAGCCGAACGGGACAGGACAGAGTCTGGAGACGGACCGGGAAACCGAGGTTGATGACTTCTGAAGAAACCGGAGCTGGAAGGAGGGATGCTGGAGCAAGTGAAGGATAACAGGTAAGCTGCACCGATGCGACGAGCACAAGCATCAGGCACAGCGTGAGGAGCACTTTTATAGGAGCAAGGCGGGTGGGGGCCAGGCGCGCTGCACGTTGCTGAGAAGTTCGTTTTTAAACGTGCAGCGCTTCATTATATATGCAAAACTTATATCCTAGGCAGATTTTTCTGGAACTGAGGCACACTCGAATTGGAAGACATTCAGAAGATAAATAAACAAGCCTTGCCAACAGTAAATGCGAGACAGGTTCATTCTCAGGCCTTCAGAGCATTTTACATTAACAAGAATGCAGGTCATTAAACAAAACAATCATGTACCTATTAAAATAAGAAAGGGACCAAATAAAACTGATTAATGAGAGGAATAAAGACAACCTCTTGGCACTGCACAGACCCTAACAGGCGGTAGGGGGAGGGGTTAAGTGGTCAGCAGCGGCAGGAGACAGAGGGGAGACTAGGTAGTACAAACAGCGCACAATAAAGGCCATAGGGGAAACTGGAACCAAAAAAACAGCAGTACGCACAATAATAAACAACTTAAGCAATTTAGGTTACAGGTCACAGTGGGCAGGAAAAGACTGGAATAGGGTGGTCTCGAACCCTGCAACGGTGGTTCTGGCTTTCCTGAGGCCAGCGCTGATCACAGCGGAGCTGCCAGGAGAGTGTGCTCCTAGGACCGAGGTCTGAGGAATCACATGCGCTCCCCACCATGGTCACCATAATGTAGGGAAGGGGGGTGGGACATGCAGCTGGGAGGCCAGAGTGGGCCAGTAAAGGGAGGGGTTAAGTGGTCAGCGGTGGTGACAGATGGAGGGGAGACGAGGGGGGACAAACAGCCCACAGTAAAGGCAATAAGGGGAAACTGGAACCAAAAAACAGTAGCAGGCACAATAATAAACAAATTAAGCAATTTAGGTTACAGGTCACAGCACGCAGGAAAAGACCGGAATCAGAGTGGTCTCGAACCCTGAAATGGTGGTGCTGGCTTTTTTGAGGCAAATGCAGATCACAGCGGAGCTGCTAGGGAGAGTGTGCCCCTAGGACCGAGGTCTGAGGACTCACACCTCAGACCTGGCCAGGCAGGCCCCACAAGGCAGGGGGGCAAGGCCAGAATGTCCCAAAGGCAAGAGCAACACTTATCTCCCAGTCTCAAATTACAGAGGGTCAGGAGAGACCCCTTGATGCTGGCACCTCATTACAGTGGCCTGGTGACGGCAGTAGGTCTATTGTGCCAGCTTGCAGATGCTAGAAAAAAATGGCCCACTGGTGTCCCTGAAGCAGCAGACCACCGCCCCATGCCCAACTCCCCGCCTTCCCAATTCAACCCTGGGCAGGAATAAATACATGACCCATGCCCGAAATTACCCGGCTGAACCCCTGAACTTTGGGAATCCCGAGGGGGTCCCAGGCATGGCATGCGGGGGAGTCTCGGAAAGCGTCACTAATGTGAGCATGGCCAAATCCTCTTTAACCTACTCAGCAGTCCAGCCAGATACCAGACAGGACTTTTTCTTTCACGTCATCTCACCAAGTTGATAAAACGCTTGGAATATCCATTGTTTGACACACACTGAGCGTGGACATCAGCATTATTCTCAACTCTTACTTGTCCTAGTTTAATCAAATGTGACCAGAGTGATGTGGCTATTCCCAGAGATAGCGTGTTTCTGGATGGCGGTGATGCGTACCCTCTCCCAAGTCACGTGTGTCACAATACTTCCAGACCCGAGGTGCTGTCTCCTCAATATCTGGGAACCCACAGATTTAAACATGATTGCGCACGACTGGGTAACACTAGATATGACAGTAGCAAAACACAACATTGCACCACGTTGGAGATCCAGCCTTAGCCCTACGCTTACTCAATGGTGCATAGATATGGACATGGCGATGATTGTAGAAAAGTCTGTATATATCCATCAAGGGTGCCAGAAAAAATGGACAAAGGTCTGGGGAGGTTGGAACACTTATAAAGGCAACGTACGTGAGCCCCCTCCCTTGGATGAGTCTGAGTCAGATACCAGTGAAGGAGCACACGGTACTGTATGATAGTTTTTGGATTATGCTTTGAGTGCTCACTTGGACAAACGAGTTGAGGAGGAAAGAGATAGAATTAGTGTCAGTACAATATTCCATCTATGTCTGTACATCATGTGAAATATACGGTCAATGTAACACTAAACGAAATGTTAATAAAAACCTTTAAAAAAGAAAATTGACCTGAGTGTGAGAAAGAAGCTGTTGAGCAGAGGGATCGGTATATTAGTAAATAAGGACAGAAATCTCGGCAGAACAATCATTTGAATCAATGACACACGCCCTGCAAGTGAAAAGGTGAGGCGTATCAATCTGTCGACTTGTCCTCCAGGGAATGCATTGCTGTCACGATCCGGTCGCACTCCTCAGGATCAGGATGATGCTTAAAGGGGTCCACCTCCTGGTTTCCCCCACACTCTGACTAGTGAAGAACACACAGAGCATAGAGGTAATCAAGCGAAGGAAGGAAGGGGAGGGAGCAGCAGTGGAAGGGATACCTGAAACGAGAGCATACAAAGATTGAGTACAAGAAAGGTATTCTAGCTACTCTCATTAATTCTCACTTGAAACCCAAACACACCTTGTATATGCTACCTCCGGAGATGGTCCCTTCCTGACTGTCTTCAGAAATGACGAGATGCTTCTCTTATCATTGACGCAAGTGTTCCTAGAAAACCCACAGGTTACAAACATCACCATACGTTATAATGTTGTGCACCAATCAAGCCAATCCAAACACCTACATACCATAACTCACACTCCCCAAATGATAGAAGCACCACACTTAAATAAGTCCTTTGAGTAAGGAAAGTCTCGAGTTTCAAATCAATACTAGACTGTTCAATAGTACAGCCCTCCTGGAAAGTTAAGTCACTCACCCAAGAACCACTCCTGTTCCAAATCCAGAATATAAGTCTTGCCCAGAAACAAAAATAAAAATCCAAGCAATAGAATGCAAACTAAATAAAATAGTCGTAAGTTGATTCTTAGCGCATCCATTCAGAATGCCTAAGCTTACCCGCACTTCCCTGACCATGCGTGGCAAAGAAGGAGCAGACAGATTAATCCAAGGAAGTGCTTTTCCAAACGAGCTTTACTCCAGTGAGTCTCGCCGGACTCGGTAAGGGCCAGTATACATGCCCGCAAGGCCGCTCAACTACGGCAGGATAATCCGGGCAATACTCCGGTCAATACTCCGGGCAACCAAGCGGGTAACCAAGTTCAGCCGCGGAGCCCTCAATCACTTGACAAGACCTCGCCAAGCTAAGTTCCTCCTTTCTTGCTGCAGCCACTAGCGGGAAGGGTAACGCCCACACCTGTTCGCGCAAGCAGGAAAAAGATAGTCGCCAGGAACCATGGCTGGATTGATGCTTCGTTTCCCAGCCGGGAAACCACAGAAAGAACCAGCAAAGAATGCCGTGGGGAATTTCAAGACGGGCAGCTCACTACAATCCGCCCTTCCTGGGAAAAGAGAATCATGTACAACGTGAACGGTGTGTCACGCGATTTTAACTGCTAGCTTCTCCCAGAAGGCCTTTTTGGAGATGTAGTTCAAGTCTCCGTATTTGTAGGCACCATTGTCAGTTCCTGACAATTGCAGGGCCACAATTCAATCTGATAATCTGGCCCGAATCAGAGTGAATGTGGATTCCCAAATAGCGCGTTGTGTGGGTGCACCAGATGAGAGGGAATTCGCACTTCCAACTCTTGGTGCTGGTAGTAAGCGGACTAATCACCGACTTGCCCTGATTTATTCCCAGAATGTGTTCCAAATCTGATAATCTCTCTAATAAGGGGCTCAATGTTCTCCTCCGGGGTGCACACATAAAATAATATCATCCGCATAGAGGGATACGGTCAAGAGACCTGTCTTGAACTGCAGTCCCCTGTACAGATGACGTTCTTGAAAATGTCTGACCAGGGGATCCATTGCGATAATGAAGAGCAACGGAGAGAGAAGCCATCCCTGTCTGGTACCCTGCTATAGACAAAAAGATTGTGATAGAGAACTGTTCCGTCTAAGTCTATCAGTGGGGCTATTTTATAATAGTGCAGTGAGGGCAATTAAACCTTTCAGCATTCCCATCTTGTGCATAACCGCAAGAAAAAAAAGGCCACTCCTGAGAATCGAAGGCCTTTTCAGGGTCTAGCAATACAACAGCCGCTGGAATATCCAGAGATATTCTATGAAGAATAGCAAATAGTGTCCTCAAGTTGAGGGCAGTAGATCTGTGAGGGACGAATCCTGACTGGGCGGGAGAGATTATACGGTCTAGTAGGAGAGCCAGACTTAACACAATCATCAAACAAGATTTTATAGTCCAAATTTTGGAGTGAAAAGGGGTTGGTAGGCCCTGAATGATAACGGCTTCCTAGCAGATTTAGGAAGCAGTATTATTACTGCTTCACACAATGTGGGGGGCAACTCGCCACGCTCTAAGGCCTCCTTTTAGACTTCAAGCAAATGCAGGGTCAAGAGTTCCTTGTAAGCCTTATAGAAATCTCCAGTAAATCCAACCAGCCCAGGGGCCGTGGATCCGTTAATGGCGTTTTTCGCACTAGAGATCTCTTCTTTAGAGAAAGGCTCCACCAGGAATTCCTGCATAAATGTTTCTAACCAGACCACTGCAACATTGCCAAATAGTCGGTTTGAGCAGCGCAACTACCTATGGGAGGTGTACAGATTGATGTAATATGTCAGAAATTCATCACAGGGGTCTGGATCTCAGTGATGTAGACTCATCCCGTTAGGGGTGTCGGTCCTGGTCTGTCACCCTCCCTGAACCGGAGTCAAAAAGAGAGACTCACTTTCAGCGGCCTCCCGAAATTTGGTCAATAGGGTCAGTCAAAATCGGTATCTTACTGTGTCAGGCCGTGCCATTTGCTCCCTGTCCAACTGCTCCAACCCACGCTCAATACCCGCCATCGTTATTCCTAGATCTTTCAGTAGCCCAGTGGGCTAAGAGAAGCATGCACCTCGGATATAGGCCTTGAAGGCCTCTCGAAGTGTCGCCCAAGTGGAGACAGAGCCCATGTTGAGTTCAAATATACTACAATAGCTTCATAAATCTCTGAGTGAAAAAGGTTGTCCCCTAGTGCCCGCCCCGAGAATCTCCACTGCCTCTCGACACCCTCAGGCCTAGGAACCAATAGCACAAACAACACTGGAGCATGGTCCGAATACGTTCTAGGGAGCAGGTTGATAGTCTTGTACCAGGTAAACAGATTGGGGGTGATTAACCAATAATCCAACCTAGTCCACCTGTCATATTGGGCTGCATAGTGAGTATATGCTGGAGTGGATAGATGACGGCGCCGGCAGGTATTACATATCCCGATGGATTCGCATAGGTCAACTACGGCATGGCGTGATCGTGATTTAGTGTCTGAGGCATTGGATGAACTATCTAATTGTGGGTCTAGTAATAAATTGAAAGCACCCCACCACGCAGATAAATTCAGACTCCATCTGCAGAATATGTGCGCATGCACATTATAAAAATATTCCGGGCAGTCGAGGTTAGGAGCATATTTTTAAACCAAAGTCACGCGGTGCCCAATTAATTGCCCTGTTAGTACGGTGTATCGCCCTTCTGCATCATTATTCACTTTGTGGAGTTGAAATGGCAGGCATTTGTTTATTAGATTTGCGGTGCCACATCAGTTCTGCAAAGGTGGGTCTCTTGCAAAAATGCAATATCAATCCCATGGCGTTGTAAATAGTGAAGTACATTTCTCCCTTTCTTGGCATTGTGCAACCCCCGAACGTTCCAAGTGATAATCTTAAGGTTGGAGACGGTGGACAGATTATCTACAGCTGGCATAGTGTTCTAGTAAACAATGTATTCCAAGTGTTAACGGCATACCTGTGGCAAAGTTTACAGCTGGAAAAAAGGACTATGCGAAAATGCAGCCATGAATAACAAACTTCCTCCCCAAAACCCATCCCTGCCCCATATTGTGCAGGGAAAGTCCCCAGTTAGAAAACAGTTATCTAACCGAAGCAAACAATTCACCATTGCAAAAAGTTGAGAAAACAACAACATTATCACCATTGTACAAGCTTACTGTGCTAAACACTTAGGAGGTGGCAACGCCTCTACGAATACCCGACTTTGTACTTATCTATATCATCCAATGACAGTCCTGGTTATGGTTGCAGCAATGTTGCATTTGTAGGATAGTCCAGGGATTGCTACAGTGCTCCCACATCATTCCGAAGAAAAGAGCTCCACACTAGCGACAGAGCCGCTGTGCAGAGGAGAGGATCTGGATGCATCCTTGTTGTTCTGTTGACTACCACCTTTCGAACTTTTACAAAAGTCCTGAACAGCCGAAGGTGATTCAAAAATTCAGGATCGACCATCAATGTCAACACGATGGCTACCAGATCCTCGTCCACCGGTAAAAAAACGAAATGACATAAGAACGACCCACCCTCTCCTATCCTCTCCTCACAGAATCCTGTTTTGGACTCTATATTAGATAAGATACGTGGTCTTCAACCCTTTATGAACGCTACTAATGAAAAACTAAAACAGATTGAGGAAAGATGGATTGTCATGGAGGGAAAGGTTTTGGATCTTGAACAAAGGGATGAGCGATATTCAAGATGTTTCTGTTAAAATTCCGCTACTTGAGTTGGAAATCCACAAGTTAAAAATTCACACTGAGGACCTTGAAAATCGTAATCGCAGAAATAACCTACGCCTTTATCGTCTGCCCGAAAATATTGAAGGTATTGACTTGGTAGCATTTCTAAAGAAGTTTCTTCCAGAACTTTTAGATTTTCAACCTTCGTCATCTCCTCTTAACATTCAGAGAGCACATCGCCTTTGCCGTATACATCCTACGTCCAATAAGCCTCGTGAAATTATAATGCTGATTTTAGAATTTACTGAACTTATGCTCATCTTGAGAGCAGTGTGGCTTAAACGTCGTCTTACCTGGTCTGGTCATAACATTTTTATTTCTCAAGATGTAGCTAATGCAACGATTGTCCGTCGCAAAGAATTTCTTGCCTTACGCCCTCAAATGCTCAAAATCTAATATGGAATTCTTCACCTGTGCGTCTGTAAAATCACACATTATGGAAGATCACGCTCTTTTGATGATCCTGCTAAACTCAAACTTTTTCTCAATACTATTTCATCTCATGGCATGGAGACTAGTAACTAATGTACCTTTAATTTTTTCCAAGTGGTGGTTATCTTTTTCGTTATGACGTTCTTTATTGTTTACTGTTTTTCTATTATGGGTGTCTGTGTTCTTCGCTGTCACCATACTCCTTTTTTCTCGTGTTTTTCTATCTCTTCAGATCTGGATTTTCCTACTTGATCTGTCTACTTGACTCTTCCCTCTACCTTTCTATCCTTCTTTCTCTTTTTTTATTTTTTATTTTTATTACTCTGTCTTGCTGGTGTTCTATTGTTCATTACAAGTCTTATATTTAGTCATGTCCTTTTTTCATCTTATCCTAATTGGCGTCTTTCTTTTCTTTTTATTGCCCCCACAGTATCATTTGTGTTGATTATGCAGTTTCATGTTCCTGTCTCCCCATATACTCCCTAATCCAACTTCATGGTTAAGGTCGTCTCGTGGAATGTTCTTGGTTTAGGTCATCCTGTCAAACGTCAAAAGGTATTGTCTCATTTATCTAAAATTAATGCTCAAGTTGATTTCTTACAGGAAACCCATTGTAATGATGTAGAATCTCTCAAACTCAAACGCCAGTGGGTTAATCAAATTGTTTTTTCACCTGCTTGTGATCATCATGGTGGTCTTGCTATTTTGTTACATAAATCTATAAATTCCCAAATATTGTCATCAGAATGTGATTCTAATGGTCATTGGGTGTTAGTTAATGTTATTATTAACAAAATGCAAATCACTTTCTTTAATATATATGGTCCCGTAAACCAGATCCAGAATTCTGGCATACTATGAAAAGAAAAATACTTTCCATATCTAATTCAAATGTAGTAGTTCGTGGAGATTTTAATAATTGGCTAGATCCTTTTTCTGACAGAAAATCTAACTGCAAATTTAAACCAGATAAGACACATAAATCATTCCAATCTGCCATTTCATCACAACCTCTATTTGACACATGGAAAACTTGTAACCCATATGTCTCTGAATTCACCTTTTTTTCCCCTGTTCACCATACCAGTTCTCGTATTGATTATATATTAGTTTCCAAATCACTATTGCCTTGCCTTCAGGCATCTGAAATTGGTTCTATTTTTATTTCGGACCATGCTCCCGTTTCCACCTCTATGGATACATCTATCTCTACACTCAAACAAGGTCGCTGGCAATTTAATAATTACCTCTTATCAGATCGTAATTTCATTTCAGAAGAGATCTCTTTTATTAATGAATTTTTTGCACTTAATAACCCCGTGGATACCTCAATTCTCAACAACTGGGATGCATTTAAAACATCTTTTAGGGCCTTTACTTTTGCTTATTCTTCCAAAAAGAAAAAAACGAATGAGCACTAAATATAAAAAGACCCTAAGTCTTATCAAAACTTTGGAACATAAATATTTTTCTTCCAAATCCTCCTATTCTTTACAAGAGTTATTTAAAGCTAAATCCCCTCTTAACAAAATTGCCACAGTGGATGCTTGTAACGTCCTTCTGGTTAAATCCAAGTTTCATGGAGGCCAAAACATAGCTTGGAAATTATTAGCGAATTACTTAACAATTAAATCAGAGCGCAAAACTATTGGTCCTATCCATTCAGAAACAAATAATCAACTCCTATCATCCGACTCTGATATTATTGATACTTTTTAATCATACTATAATAACTTATATACAGAAACTACTAACCCAGCTGCAGAAGATTTGACTCCTTTTTTCCAAGATATTCCCAAGACTACTCCCCCCCAGATATTTTCTCACCTCTAGAAGAAGATATCTCCCTTAAAGAAATATTAGTTGCCCTCAAATCCCTGAAAAAATCTAAAGCCCCTGGCCCTGATGGCTTTTCATTAGAACTGTTTTTAGCTTTCTCTTCAACTTTTGCCCCTAAATTGTTGGAACTTTTTAATTATTTTTTATCCAACTCTAAGGCGTGTGGCTCTTTTTTAGAAGCCCTAATTATTGTCATTCCTAAACCCAACAAAGACCCTTCCTTTTGTAAAAATGTTCGTCCCATATCATTAATTAACTATGATTGTAAAATTGTTGCTAAGATTTTGGCTACCCGCTTGGAGAAAGTTATTCCTATTCTTATTCATCCGGACCAGACTGGCTTTGTCAAAGGGCTTTTGGCATTGGATAATAGCAGAATGTTTTCAAATATCCTCACACTCTATAAAAAATACCCATCTCCCATAGCAGCACTATCTTCGGATGCTGAAAAAGCTTTTGATCGTGTTAATTGGAACTTCATGATTCATATTTTAAAATGGTTTGGGTTTAGTCCAAAGTTTATTTCATTTGTTAGACTGCTGTACATAGATCCAAAAGCTTGTGTATTTGTTAATGGTTTCTTTTCCCCATAATTTTGTCTGGAAAGGGGAACCCGTCAAGGTTACCCACTCGCTCCTTTATTATTTCTGTTATGTTTTGAACCCTTTCTCCAAATAATCAGAAATAATACTCTCAATACTGGTTTCAAATTAAAATCACATCATATTAAATGTTCTGCTTACGCAGACGATGTTCTTATCTATATGTCAGACCCTATTTCTTCTTTACCTCCCTTTTTACAGGAAGTTTTGTCATTTTCTCAAGTTTCTGGTTACAAATTAAATTTTTCTAAAACTCAGATTTCGCCATTGAATGCTTCTTTTTATCAACATATGTTTGCTTCTACCAATTTTACATGGTGCCCACAAAAAATGTAATATTTAGTAAAATGGTTTGCTTCCAATATTCGTGACACGCTATCACATAACATTACTGCTTTGAAACTTAAACTTACTAATTTATTATCCTAATGGTCTCCTTTATATATATCTTGGTGGCGTAGACTGGATCCGATTAAAATGATGATTGTCCCCCAGATATTATTCATTTTAGCAATGTTACCTTGTAAAATTTCCAATTACTATTTCTCCCAGATTAATTATATTTGAATCAAGTTTCTATGGAATAATAAACATGCATGCATCTCCTTATCCAAATTAACTCGCTCCAAATCCGTAGGAGATGTTCGTTTTCTAATTTTAAGTTATATCATACTGCCTTTTTGATTCGTCAATTTTATGCTTTGTTAAAAGATTATCAAGATGTCTCTAAACCTTCTTGGGTTACTGTTGAACGTTCACTGTTATATGATTTTTCATTCCAGGATGTTATTTTCATAACTAAATGTACTTTTATTTCTCAATATCCAATTCTAAAATATTCTCACCATCTTTTACATACACTTTTCTTTAAGCCTTTTGACGACTATCAATCTCTTCTTTCTTCCTCCCTTTGGTTCAATAAATACATCAAATTTCGTCACAAATCATTATTTAAAAGCAATGGAAAGAAAAGGGCATCTTTTATGTTAATCAATTGATTGTAAACAATTTGATTTTACCTTTTCATCAATTGCAAGAACATTTTCATCTACCTGATTCATGTATTCAACAATATAGTGTATTAGCTCCAGTTCTCCAGATATGCATACAGAAGTTCATTTCTCAACCATTTCCTCTCTCAGAGTTCCTTCTACTACTATACCAAGTGCCCCATTCAGTTATAAAACCCTTTCTACTGATATTTCCCCTCAGAACAAGTCTAGTGTCGAACTAGAATGGGAACATGATTTGTCCCTAACTCTATCTATCGATCAATGGGACACATTTTGGCATACTATTCAAAACATCTAGGGCACCAAACATCACACAATCCCTATATTTTATTTTTAATAGAGTTGTTCTTACTCCTGTCTTTTTTCACAAATTCAACCATTCTATTTCACCTTCATGTTGGTCATGTCTTAATGCTGATGGTTCTTTAGTACATCTACTCTTTTATTGTCCTATGGTTCATAGATTTTGGGAAACTATTTGGTCAAAATGTTCATTGATTTTCTCCTATAATCTCCAATTTAACATCCATAATGTATTCTTAGGTACACTGGGGAATATTATCAAGCCTGTGCGCTAAAATTATCGCCGCTTTATCGGCCGAAAACGGCCGATAAAGCGGCGATAATGGGCTTGATAATATGCTCTATGGAATTCCAATCGAAGCACATGTTAGATGTGAAGACATCTAACATGGGCTTCGATTGGAATTCCACAGAGCATATTATCAAGCCCATTATCGCCGCTTTATCGGCCGTTTTCGGCCGATAAAGCGGCGATAATTTTAGCGCACAGGCTTGATAATATGCCACCCTATCTCCTGATTTTGACCAAATTATGGAGAAGTGTGGCTCACTGGTTAGAGCAGGCAGACTCTGAAGCAGAGGTCAGACCCGGGACCAGGGTTTAATTCCCGACGTGGCAGGGTCTTGAGCTCAAATGTCCACGGACTCGATAATTCTCGCTTCGGTGCCTGACCTAATCATGGGTTCAAACTCTGCAACTCTGGGCATTAAGCTTGTTTAATCTCCACAATGGCCCCCCGCGGCGGTTTGCCTGGCTTTCACCTTGGGGATGCCCTGTAGGGGCTATCTCACAGGGAAAAGCCAGGACGGGTTCCCAAGGCAAGTGCTTAGAGACCCCTGGGTGATAAGCGCTATATACTTCCAATATACAATACAATACAATACAATTACTTCTAAATCTATTTTATTTGATTTATTTATTGCTGTTGCTTTTAAGGTTATCTTAATTTGCTGGAAAGACAATTCTAAGCTGTCTTTCATGTACTGATGGAATTTAATTTGTGATGAACATAGAATTGCTTCAGTCCCATTTACTTCAACCCGCCTACAAATTAAATCTGACCTACTATCGTTACCGTTTACTTCTTATTTGTCTTCAAACTCATCCTCTCCATGATTATTCTTTTCTTCTTTCTTTACTCTTCTTTTCTCCTTCTATTTCTTTCCCTATCCTTTTCTTATCTCCCACTTTTTCTCTTTCACTTCTCCTTTTTTTATAGAAATTATCTACTGTAAGCTTTATTTTTCAGTCCTTTTTACACAGAAGCGTTGTAAGTCAGTTTCTAACTGTTCAGTTTTATAATTACCATATAATCATATTCTAGTTACCTTACAAATTCATGTATTGTAATGGCTTTCTTATGCTCAAGCTTATTTATTTATGCCTGTACTTATTATGTCATTACATGCTTGTTCCTTTAACTGAATGTATTTTTCAACTGTAATTCTGTGTTTTTTATCTTTGAATAAAAACTATTTAACAAAAGGGTTATATTGGGCCAAAAGTCATTCAGTTTGTTTGACTTCCAGAGTTGTCTTAATTGTACATGGGACTTATTTGGTCTATAAGTGCAAGATGAGATTCTGCCTAATGCTATGTGCCACAGAATTTTTAAAACCACCTCCTGTACAAGCATTCTTGTTTATGTCAATCCAGAACTTGGTGATATCACCAGTCAGGGCATAAATGTTAATTATCTAAAAGTCTGGACTGTCTTTAACTTAGTACTTGGCCATCTTCCTTCACTTTTGTGTGAGGACTCAGTAAATGTACCAGCTGCTCTCCTGAGCACCCCATGTTTCTTTTTGTTTGCTGGGGAACAAGTGAACTCTTGAATTCAATAGTTCCTCATACTCTGAGCCTCTGTGTGTTCACGTTAACTTCCTGCAGGAGGACAATGTCTCCACTAAGTTTTCAACCGTAATAAGACATTTTCCTTAATTTGACAGGGTGACTGAGGCCCTTTGTATTCAGAAATTAGATCTTCAGTGTGTTATTGGTCTTTGCAGTGGAATAGTATTGAAAGGTGTTAGAACTGGCTCTTTCTGGTTGGCTAAGGCTGACGCAAAAGCTACGCAGAAACCACCATTCTAGTCAGGGCAAGGGAGTCACACGCCAAGATAACCCCTGCTCACCCCCTTGGTAGCTTGGCACGAGTAGACAGGCTTATCCCGGAGGCAATGTGTAAAGCATTTGCGCACGCACACAACAGCAACAACATCCTAGGCACACCACAAAAGGAACTCCACACAAGGTTATATAAAAATAATTTCTGTATTGTAAAAACACATCAGATAGAAGTCACACATGTTCATTGTGCCAACTGGCACGGGCAAAATTCACGAGGGATTATTTACAGGACAGGGCCACATGGGCCACTGTCAGAATCAACACTTTTAGAAATAGCACTTCTAGAACTTAGAATAAGTATAGCACAAAATAACAGTTATAAATCACATCCAATAACTACTGGGAACAGGTAAGTACCACCTACGCAACCCTAAACACCTTAGGAAAATGTCACGCAGGGAACCAGGACCTCACTAGGACCACCTGTACTAGAAAGAACAACCACCTGAGAATAAAATAAATTTAGGGGTATAGGTAAGAACACATTACACATGATGCAAAACCAACATTCAGGGGTGTAGGGAAGGGAAAACACATGATGCATAAAACATACATTCAGCGGTGTAATAACATGGCACATGATACATCAATCACATTCAGAGGTGCAGGGAAGGAAAAACACATGATGCATAAACCAACACATTCAGAGGTGTAAAATCAAGGAAGACACATGATGCATAAAAACATTCAGAGGTGCCAGAACATAACTCAATAGCGCAAAAACAAATGATGCATAAAAACATTCAGAGGTGTAAGATTAAGGTGCGTAATCATATTAAATGCATTAGATTTCCTAGCACCACATCACAATGCGCAAACTCACATTAGGCAATTACCATCACATAGATAATCACATTGCGCCTAAATAAATTCACATACCAGCCCCCATCTAATAAAGGGACTAAGGAGCCCTGTGTCCAGAATGTCAGGGCGCGCTGCCTTGCAGCGCCAGTCAGGGATGCGCCACCAGCGCAAAACCTAAACGTTGCAGGTGCCCACTACTTGCTGGGCACCTGAGGACATCACAAGACCTAAACGGTGCAGCTGCCCACTAATTGCTGGGCAGCTGGGAATTAAAACTGCAACAGGGTCCTCACTGACCCTAGAACAGAACGGCACCCAATCGTTGGAGCCACACAGGCCCTGACACAACACTGCGCAGAATGTTGGAGCCACACTGGCTCTGAAAACACTTGTGTCCACGTTGGAGCCACACAGGCTCTGACCTAACACATGCCCCCAACCGTACGAGCCACACAGGCTCTAAAACAAATATGCCCCTGTAGGTTGGAGCGATGGGGGCTTTAAGCAACACATGCACACGTCCCTCGTGGGCACCCTAAAGTCACTGTGGGCCTCGTTGGAGCCTTTGGGCTCGAGTCATCAATTATGCCCGTTAGAGCACTCAGGCTCCTCAAACAATCATGCGGTGCTCAATAAGGGGAAAAGCTGGCCCCCTAAACACTGCCGCTTACTAAGTCACTATGCCCCTATGTGGAGCCCCGCGTGCTCAGTACCAATGTGGGGGCGGCCCACTGCCATCCAGGGCCGCCCTGACTCTCTGCCTCTAAACCGGCACCAACAGCAGCCGCACGGAGCCCCCCCCAGCCCTTCCTACTCACCGGGCTCTTGTGCGGGGCTCCTCCGGGCGGCGGCTTACTCTCACTGGCTGTGGGGCTCTCCCTCCATTTTGGGAGCCTCGCTCCCCTCGCGCCGAACTTCTCTCTCTCCCCGGGGATCTCCCTTCACTCGGGAGCCCTGGGGAACCCGGCAGGCAGCTTCCTTTCCTCCTCTCGCGGCTGCGGTGGGGCGGGACTTCCGGTCCTTCTCCCGATCGGGCTCAGGGATTGGCTGGCCAGGCACACAATTCCGGGTCGTCGCGGGCAGCGTGGCGGCCCGCTTCAGGCACTTGCAGGCGGGGTCTCATTATCCAAAGGGTAGGCTCCCTCGAGATAAATTAGTAAAAAGTGAATATGCGGTGTAGGCAGCCGCGGAAGGCCATAACAGCGCTACCACACGCTGAGGAGATAATTACAGCACTCCCAGCGCTATAAATGAAATAAAGGGCTCATAAGCACTAGCAGCAGAATAAAGCGCTCCCAATCGCTAGGAGACAATCCACAGCGCTCCTAGCTCTGGCAAAAGCAAGAAAAAGTTCCCAGGAGTCTGCAAGGAGGGGACCATAGGCAAAGGTCCCTAGAGAAAGTCCATCGGGTGTCCAGGGGCTGAGCAGGGTTCAGGGAGGCAAGCCTTCCCCTGAGCCCAAGCAGCAGCACGCCCCTGGCAGGATTCAAGTCCAAAAACAAGAACATTTTTGTAAGGGGACACAGCCCCTTTTTATACTCTAAATTCCTTTGTCTAGCAGAGAGCAGGCAGTGTGAGAACCAGCTAGAACTGGTTATAGGGAATTCCTTTCACTGGCCAGGCTAGGGACATCAGACGCACCTCAGGGGGTGGAGCCAGCATTGTGTGGGGAAATCCCAGCCTCACTCAGGACCCTCAAACCAGACGGTCAATCCACAAGCAGGCCCAGGCTCACTCCTCCCCTCATATCCGCATGCTAAACACTCCATTCACCACGGGGGAAACCCTCCCAGACTCTTGGACCCAGGCTCACCAGCCAGCCTCAGCCAATCACACGCCAGACACAAATTACACAAATATGCCAACTTCCAGAAGTGGCACTTCTACACTAGACACAATCATGCCGCATACACCATTATGCAGCATTCAATCTCACGAGTTCGCACATACCAAACTCGACCCTGCACTCCCCACACATCAGGAACTACCATGGTCATACACATTCCCCATGCATTCCTATGGGAGGGCAGGTCACTCACCACACATACACAGAGAGCTCACACACTTTACACTGTACTACAGTGAAAAAGTGCACAGAGGCCTAAAATCACCAACACCAGGTCACAGAAACAGGCTAGGAAAAAGTAAAACGTTTCGGGGTGAACCTGCCAAAAGGGCCGGGTCCAACACAAGGTGGAAGCCCTTGTTTACTGTGAAGTTGAGTTTAATTATAGATTCCTTTGTGATGAATTCTAATTGCATGTTGCATGTCTTAAATATTCGTTATAAATTAGGGAATCTCAGTTCTATCCAGGAACCTAAGGCCAAAACAAAAGAGAGACAATAGAGAGTAAAGAGATAACAACAATATGAGTGCAAATGTGTAGAGCCCTAGCTCCAAGCCCTGTATCCACTACCCACTCCAATAAAAGTAAGGAACAGTGGAGGCCTAGAATGATTGTAGTCAAGACCTTGCAACCCAGATAGGCGAGCCCTTAGAAAACCAAACCATAATCAAGCATTTTAATAAGTAGCATCAAGAATGCAGTATAACATCATATCCTTACTAAAATTGACATAAGCAGATATTAATGTTGTGTAAAATGCTGATGAACAATTTATATTGAACTATATGAAAAGGTGTTTGCAAACAGTTGAAATAACCTCAGTGAGAAACACGGAATAGTAATCACAGTTATTGAAATTTGGTAGTATATGAGGGATTAAACAGAGACAAACATTGGCTCTTGATATCAATAGACTTTCCAGCTGTAATGAAAAATCTATGCTGATATATGATACAAACTGATATTTGTAGATTGTAATGTCAACCTGGTCTCAATATTAATATCTGTGCAATCTATTATTCAGCTGTAATTAATATATAATAGAAGAGACAAGACAAATTAGTCTAAAAGTTGACATTAGGGGTTAATGTTAGCCAGTATTTATGGAATCATGTGGATCTCTAGTAGAATTTAAGAAATTATAGCAGACAGTAGTGGCCACAAACGTTATTAGCCAAAAGTACGTGCCTCTGCAAGCAAAGTAATAAACAGTGACACTTATCAGTAGTTTGTGTATAAACGCTAGAGCAGATGAGGAGAAAATATTTCCTTGTCACTTCTGTGGAGACCCTTGTCAAGGTTCTCAGAGATAGATGAGATGGATAGAGTTAGAGAACAATTGCACATTTGCTGAGGCGGAGGAGTAATATCATGTACCAGAGGTTCATTTCGGAATCTGACACGTTGCTTATCTATGTTTCCAGCTGTGTTGGTGCGTTGAAGATCATTGTCTTCCATCAGGCATTACTTTCATCTTAGATGGATTAGCAAAGGAGAAGAAGATATTAAATGATCTTAAGTTGCTGCTCATTGGCAGCAAAACCTTTTCTTCAAGTTATTGTCTCTTTTGCATGGTCTTACGGGATACCAATTTTGGTTTTATTCCTGATTGCTGATATGAATTCCTTCATATAGTCCAAACTAATGTAGTGGCTTAAAGATCATGGCTTTAGGTTGTTTGAGAAATGGTCTGGAGGAAATTGTGTTGGCTCTTACGATCTCAAAGTCATTAAAAGTAATATAGAGGACCTATGTTATCCATGATAGTTCTACATTGTCTGGCAGACAACAAATTCTTAAATGAAACCTTTTATTCATGTCTTTCAAGGTTGTAATCTCTCTTTCAAAAGGCCTAGTCTTCTTAGTCTTGAAATTCAGGTTTCTTTATTAACTCACTTTGGATACCCTTGGTTCTGCTTATTCTTGATTCAACAACTTCTTTTCTATTTGAGAGAGCTTTAAATGTATGTCTTAGGTTTAGCATCTCAGATTACAAGAACTCTGTGCTGGATTTAGTACTGGGGGAGTGGTGATGTAGTGGGTTCAGATGCTGACACATTAGATCTAAATAAGAATTAGTGTCAGATTTTGCCTTTAAAGGGGAGTTCAGCGTCAGTGGGTCTGCCCAATATTTTGCTCTATAATGTATTTTTTCATTTTATATTCTATATTCCCTTGTCTTAGTCGTGTCTGTACTACTGTACAGTGCAAATTATCCCACACAATACCTTAAACTCGGGTAATATGTTGAAACATATAATCTTATACAGACTTCATATAGTAGTATATATAATATGGTAATCACAAGTTCACCATCACTTTATACAGTTGTAAAGTACACATATAGATGTGTCCTGGTATCTACTATCTAGCAGCAACTTTCATTGCTAGATCGCTCCCATATATAAGACAGGAGAAGTCATATTTTAATACCTGGGTTCTCCCATAAAACAAAATGAGGTTAAAAGTGGTATGGTCATATTTCAGGAATGTGGTTGTTAAATTGGGTGTGGTATCCAACTTCCAACTTTATCAATCCACTCTTCTTGAGTTAAATTTTAAGCTCATAGGGACTCGTGGCTCAACGCCTGCTAGTGTGGCAAAATCAGCAGGTAATGGCCTAGACAAATGCAAAGTAAGTTCAAACAGCACCACCAATTTTTAAATAATATTTTTTAAGAAATTTTGAAAAAGAAAGACCAATTTAATAAATAAAAGTATATCAAGAACATCAAAAACGATAAGCAAATGTGCCTAAGTAAAGGAAAGCTCAAATGAAAACAGCAGTTAACCAGGATCTTGTCAGGATTTCAGGCCAACCATGGCGGAGCAGAGGCCAGATACACTAAGCTGGTTGTCACAGTCAAATATATTACCTTTGGTCTAAGTTTATAAACTGGCAGACAAAATCTTCCAGTAGGCCTAGGTCCAATGTTGTGACTGTGCAGGGGCCCTTGAAGTCAGATTAATTATTTTGCGCTCCAATTGAAGCAGGTGGATGTGGCACTAACAGTTATTAGTGGGACAGATCTCAATATTTTAGTCACTTGCTAGGTTGGATTGATTGGATGCTTCTCCCCGGTCATTATTTGGTCAATATTCCCCAGCAGATCAATGCTAGTTTCTGGTGCACGCTAAACTCCTTCAACTGCTTGGAAATATTCTTCTCGTCAGACCCCTAGCCTCCAGCTCCTCAGTAAAGGCTTCTAGACTTAAGGTCTCTTTCTTGTCAAAACTCCTGTTTGTTAGAATCCTCTTGTCCAGCCGTAGTCTTCAGTTCTCTTCTAGCAGAGTCTTCTTTAAGTGGAGTACTCTCAGGTCTAATCATTTTCTGGGAAAAATAGTGATTGAGGTGCCAGAACTATCCTGTGTACTAGCCAGTGATTAGAGAAATGTTACCATCCAATCCTATTTTCTTACAGTTTCCTACCTCATTTTGCAACATTTCCTCTTTGCCTTACTGTACAATTGCTAAGGAGGCCCGGTTTTGATATGGCAGAACTCTCTTGCCACCAGACAGACCGTTCTTTAGTTCCTTGGTGACTCCCCTACAATGATGAACTGTCTTCCCCCTAACAGAGTCCAAACTGGTTCTCTCCATCAAAGTGACTAATTCGTGGCTGTCTAGAAGGATCCAGGTAGTGAATAGCAGAAGTACTCCCTAGCATATCTGTGATGTTCTCTCCCTTTCCCCTTTAAGACTCAAGAGTCTTCTCCTGAGTTCTTAGATTTCAGAATGTAACTCTGATAAGTGTTCTGTACTTTGTCAGTTGCTGTTGGCTGTTTTAAGATGAGGTTTAATAAACCCACCTTACTTCTTCAAACGTTTCTTTCTTCATTTTAATACTATTCTACCAACTTTATATTGGCGACGATCGGAAACCACCTCAACTATACAACAAAAGCAAAAGAAAAATCTGACCGGGTCTCTCCTCCTGCGGCAGTTCTTCAATTTGTGAAGTGAAGCGTTGACTTCACAGCGGCTGAAAATTGGTCAAATTCACTGGCGAGGAGAGCGGGAGGCTAATTTGAAGTAAAAAGATTCTGGGACTTAAAATATTATTTTTTTAAATTAAAGAAGGGATTTTGGTCTAGAGCGAACGTTGTTTTCATCCTCGCGCTTCGTACTGAGCAACGTCATTTACACTGCGCAAAGAAACAATACAACGAACGTATTACGTGCTGGATCCCACACATCTTCTTATTTAACGCTGCGCTTCAAGGAAGTCTGCGCTGCGTTCCACATCCACTTTGACGTCATCCCTCTACGAACGTATTACATGCTGGATCCCACACGTCTTCTTATTTAACGCTGCACTTCAAGGAAGTCTGCGCTGCGTTCCACGTTCAGTTTGACGTCATCCTTCTACTCTTCAGGCTGTGCTGCGTTCTAATAGAACGTTTTCATTATTCAATTGTACTGCGTTCAAATAGAACTCCCTTATTATTCAATTGTTTCTCACTGTGAAGTGCATTTCTATTACAATTCAACAAAGGACAATGCACTATAAATGAATCAGGAGTGTTTCATTTATTATAAAGCTGACTTTGAAAAGCTTTTCTTATTATAAATTAAGAAGAATACTCTTTATGAAAAGGAGGTTTATACTGAAACCAAGCATTTTTTGGTATTGTTTTAAAGAAAGAAATAATATAAACACTATAAGTAAGTGAAAAGATTTTTTTTTTTACTTATTTATATAATTTTTTTTTCCTTTTACTCACCATTTAAAAAAAAATGCAAAACGTAACTCAGCCAGCATTTTTTCTTACCAGTCCAGGTGAACCAAATGGAAAATGTAAAAAGTGGACATTTTTTTTTGCAAATTACGCAAGAGTATGTGGAACAAATTTGAGTGCGGAAAGAAAACATTCACTTCTCCTACATTGTCTTGGAGGTGAAGGTCAAGATGTTCTTGAACATTTACCAGAGTTATCGGCTGCCGAGCAAAGAAATCTAAATGAATATGAGATTGCCATTCTACAACTTGACAGACACTACTTACCTAGACTCAGTACTATTATGGAAAGATACCATTTTGGATTGAGGGAACAGAAGAAAGATGAGTCAGTAGAAGATTATGTATCTTCTTTAAGTAAACTTGCATCATCTTGTAACTTCGGTCAAACCCTCGATGAAAGGATTCGAGATCAATTTGTGTTAAGATGTGCACATGATGACATTAGAAAAGAACTTTGGTTGAAGGATGAGCCTCCTCTCGAAGAAGTTTTAGTAATAGCAAAACAAGTTGAGCATATGACAGGATGTGTTGGCGAACTTAAAAAAGAGAAAGAGAAACCTTCTACTTCTGAGTCAAAGGATGAAATAAAAGTTGATGAGACTATTTGTCAATTAAGAAAACCTGAAAGTGCGAATTCAGAAGAAAAACAAGCTAGGTCATCAAATTCATCTTTTTCTAAAACAAATAATAAATGTTCTTATTTTAGATGTGGTCAAATTAGTCATTTGGCTAATTCTCCTATTTGTCCTGCTTTAAAGGTAACCTGTAATTTATGTAATAAAAAAGGGCACTATGCTAAATTTTGCAGGACAAAAACATACAACGGAGATAACTCAAGGAGAAAATGGTCTCAACCACAAGTAAGATCTATTTGTTTTGAGGTGAATGATGATAAATCAGATCATCCATCGTTCATGGTTAGAGTAGAAAATTCAATGGTAAATTTTAAATTTGATTCTTGCTCTAAGATAACAATAATTGATGAAAAACTGTTTAATGAGTTGTTTTCAAAGAATGTGAAAATGTTCAAATGTGATATCCTACCTTTAGGTTATAGCGAGAAACCTATTACTATGTTAGGATATTTCATGGCTGAGATAGAACTTGGGGGCATATTATCAAGGGGGTTTATCTCTGCTTTTTTGGCTTTAAAAGCCAAGAAAGAGGAGATAAAATTATCTCCCTATTACCTAGCTGCCGCTAACACCAGTTAGCGACAGCTAGTAGGAGATAGCGACCATATTGGGCCCCACTTTGCATGTCAGTGATATTTATCACTAATGAGATGCAAAGTGGGCGTGCCAAGATGTTAGAGACTGAAAACAGTCGCTAACATCGCTATCTCCTATTACCAACTTTTGGAGATATTCGCGCTAAGCGGGAATATCTCCAAAAGCGAACACCTGCCCTGAGCAGTTCTTAGCCATGTTATCCAATGGGAGGTGGATAACATGGCTAAGAGCATTAGCTCGCTAATGCATGAATATCGCTGACTTTTCAGCGATATTCATGCTTTGCGGCGATTTTTACCGCATTTGCGTTAAACCTTGGTAATATCAAGGTTTATTTGCGGTAAAAATCGCCGCAGCGCTGCGGTAAATTTTTGTCTCTAACCAAGCAATAGCGATAATTATCGTTATTGCTTGGTAATATGCCCCTTGGTTCTCATATTATTGTGGGAAAAGTTTATGTGTCAAAAAAAGTTGATGCGTTATTAGGATGGTTACATCAACGTCAATTAGGTGTCAAACTTGATCCCAATGCCTCTCCTCAAGTTCAGATTCAAGAGGTATTCAATTCTGTATGTAACATAAGTGACAAAAACTTGTCATTGAGTATGGCAAAACAATTCCCCAATGTTTTTAAAAAGGATTTGGGATGTTTGCGTGGTTACAAACATCACATAAAATTGAAAGACAATCCTCTCCCTGTTGTAGCAAAGGTTAGGAGGATCCCTCTCATGGAGCAAGTAAAAGTTCAGGAAGAGTTAGATAAAGTTGTTAAGAATAACATAATTGAACCAGTTGAGGCAACTGAATGGCTTGCTCCTGTCGTTATTGCAAAGAAACCTACTGGCGAGATTCGCCTCTGCATTGATTTAAGATCACTAAATAAAGAAGTTATGGTTGATAGGTTTCCTCTTCCCAACATAGATGAGATGGTTTGTACTTTGGAAGGGGCCAAATATTTTACTACTCTTGACTTAGCTTCCGCCTACCATCATGTGGAGCTAAACAATTCTTCTAAAGAGTTGACTGCCTTTATTACACCTATGGGTACGTTCAAATTTAAGAGAATGCCTTTTGGTCTAGTTTCTGCGGCCTCTGTTTTTCAACGAATCATGTCAAAAATTTTAAGAGGATTAATTGGTGTTAAGTGCTATCAGGATGATTTATTAATTTATGGTAGCAACATTCTTGAGCATGATACTCTAGTGTCTTCAGTATTGAAACGTTTGGATGGTGCTGGAATGACTTTAAAAAGGTCTAAATGCAAATTCAGAGTCCAAGAAGTTAATTATTTAGGACACCGAATCACCGGTAAAGGTGTTTTCCCACAAAAAGAGTTAGTTGAGGCCATTGATAAAGTGAAGGAACCTACTTGCAAAGATGAACTTCTCTCATTTTTGGGAATGGTGGAGTTTTATGGTAAATTCATTTTTAACTTTGCAGACAAAACCCACAATTTAAGAAGGTTGACTGCGAAAAATGCTGTTTTTGACTGGTCAAGTGAGTGCAAGGCAGAATTCATAAGTATTAAGAAGGAGTTGAATAAAGCGCCTTCCCTCCATGCATTTGTTCCTGGTCTTCCCACTGTTATGTTTACTGACACAAGTGATAAAGGCCTAGGAGCTGTTTTGGTTCAGAAAAGAAATGGTAAAGATTGCTTGATCTGCTGTTCTTCTCGTTGCCTCAGAGGCTCAGAGTGTAATTACTCTGTGATAGAAAAGGAATCTCTTGCAATTTTCTGGGCTTTAAGGAAGTTTAAAAACTTGATTTGGGGCACAAAAGTTTGCGTTTTGTCGGATCATAAGCCTTTGAGAGAGGTGTTTTCAAAAAAGGGACTAGATGCCATATCTTCTAGAATTAGAAAATGGATTGTTTCTTTGCAAGAGTTTGAGTTTAGGTTGAATATATTCCTGGGATAGCTAACAGATCAGCTGATTGCTTGTCAAGATTGGTTGATACTGATAATTCTGAGTTGGAAGATTCATGTGAGATGGATAAATTTACAAATGTGTGTGAGGTGACTGATGGTGCTATTGATGAATCTGAATGGAGATTAGAGTTGGAGAAGGATGAAGAAATTTCAAAGGTCATTCTTTCTTTAAAGAGTAATACTCGTTTGAGTAAGCCTTGGTTATTAGTTTCTGATGAACTTTCTGTGAACGATGGTCTTTTGACTCGAGGTACAAAACTTGTTCCTCCCAGTACTTTGAGAAAAAAATTGTTGTCTCATGCTCATTGTGGACATTTGGGCATTGTAAAAACTAAAGAGTTTCTACGTATGCAATTTTGGTGGCCTGGCATGGATCTAGAAATTGAGAGGATGGTTAGAGAATGTACTGATTGTTGTTTGAGTGACAAGATATTGAAAACAAAACAGATGCCTATGGTCAAGAGAGCTTTATCAAGTCATCCTTGGGATGAGGTTGCCATTGACATTCTGGGTCCACTCTCTGGGGTTTCTGATACTCCTTACCTCATTGTGTTAATTGATCTCTACTCTAGATGGATTGAAGTTTCTGTGGTCAGAGAAATTACCTCTGATTCTATCATTAAGTTTTTAGAGCCCTTGTTTAATAAGGAAAGTTTTCCTAATAGCTTGTTATCCGACAATGGTCCTCAATTCTGCTCCTCTGTGTTTGTTGATTTTCTGATGAAATGTGGGGTAGTTCATAAAAGGTGTTCACTATACCATCCTGAAACCAATGGTGCTGTAGAGAGGGTTAATAAGACACTGAAAGAGTCAATTCAGCTTGCTCGTTCTTCTGGTTTAAATTGGAAATCCTCTCTTCAGGACAGGATTAATACTTATCGTTTTGCCCCTCATTTTTCTACTGGTAGGTCCCCATTTGAGTTGTTCAAAGGGAGGGTTCCTAACACGATGTTGTGTCCTGGGTGGATGTGCTTGAATAAAGGTCTTGTTAACAACGACATTGGTGAGTGGAGAACTAAGGAATTACTTAAACAAGTTGCTCGCAAGGTATACTTTGATAAAAAGAAAAGTGTGTGTTTTCAGGAGGTCAAAGTGTGGGATTTTGTAAAAATAAAGACTCCAGTAGGATGTAAACCATGGTCTAAATATACTGACATTGGAGCAGTTGTTAAGATTTTCAAGAATGCTGTTAAGAAAGAAGATGGAAGAATTTGGAATAAGAGTCGTGTGGTAGTTGTTAATCCTAATTTGCCTCTTCCAAGTGACTCTGTTCATAATGATGATTTATGCAATAATTTTCATCTTGTTCCTAACTCTTCCTTTGACAAGTCCTCGTCTTCTTCCAAAAGGAGTCAAAGAATTCGTAGAGCTCCTTGTTATTAAAAAGACTATCAGCCTGATTCATCATAGTGCCGTTTTGCGAGTTTGAAATAGCGAATCATAAGGAATCGCTATTCCAGACTCGCAAAACGGCATTCATGTAGGAATCGCAAAAACAAAAGCGATTCCTACATATTCCTTATTTGCGATTAGCAAATTGCTAATCGCAAATAAGGAATAACTCCCCATTCATTCCTATGGGCCAAAAGGCCCATAGGAATGAATGGGAAGTATTCCTTATTTGCGATTAGCAATTTGCTAATCGCAAATAAGGATGCGATTTAAAGGGTGCCAGGGGTGTCCAAAGGACACCCTGTAGCACCCCTTAAAAGTAAATACAAACAGGTGTTGCGCACACACATGTCCAAAGGACATGTGTGTGTGCAACATGAAACTTAGAAAAAATGCTTTTAAAAGCTTTCGCTATTTACCACGAGGTTTGACCTCGCGCTAAATAGCGGGCCGAAATTGCAAATTCGCAATTTTAAAATGGATGATGAATTGCATTTAAGGAATCTCAAATTGAGATTCCTTAAATGTAATTCATCGCAAAATAGCGAAATCGCTATTACCGATTTTTGCATTTGGGATGATGAATCCCAAATGCAAAAATAGAGCTCGCAAAGGGCCGGATTCTCAGAATCTGGCCCTTTGCGTGCCCATTTCAGCTTGATGAATCAGGCTATATGTTTGAATATGTCCTTTATTGCTAGTGTATTTCATGGTCTTCTTAGTGTTTATCTTCTGTTTACTTTGTTTTGATTTGCTTTCACTTAATATTATGTTTTCTCTCTTTTTAAATGAAAGGAAGGGAGATGTGTGATGTTCTCTCCCTTTCCCCTTTAAGACTCAAGAGTCTTCTCCTGAGTTCTTAGATTTCAGAATGTAACTCTGATAAGTGTTCTGTACTTTGTCAGTTGCTGTTGGCTGTTTTAGGATGAGGTTTAATAAACCCACCTTACTTCTTCAAACGTTTCTTTCTTCATTTTAATACTATTCTAACAACTTTATAATCTCCACGTCAAATTAGGTATATTAATACTGTTGATTGTTATTCCAACTGTTGCTGACCACTCCCAGAAGTTGTCAGTAGTTTATGCCCGTCTGCTCTTCCTGTGTACAGTGGAAGGCTGTTGCTTCTTGACGAGCCAATACTCTCCCAGCTAATGAATTTGCATTTCAGCTATGGAAGGGATGAACGACAAAAAACATTTTGGGTCAAGTTGAACAAAGTCATAATGCTACTTTTCCGCTTACGTAATCAAAAATCATATTTTGGCATTTTGATCCTCATATTATGATTATGCCTTATTACTGTATATGTACCATATTCATGTTACATGTTATAATGTCTTCTACTGCTTGCACGCAGGTGTTATTATTATCGTAACCGCTTTAAACAAGAAAATAATAAAACAGATTTGCAAAAATCATATTTTACCATTAAACGAAAGTGTGAAAATAAAAAAGAAAACCTTTAAGCATTTAAATAAGTTACACAGGTGGCAACAGTAAAGAAAGATTTTAATCCCATCCAGGCCACTTTAGGGAAAGTTAAGCAAAGCCTACACAGAGAAGATTCTTTTGGGGTTTATTTCACTCTCAGAGTACACTATCCCTACTCTGTAGTGGACCCAATGATTATATTTCAGTACTTTTTCGTGTGTTCTTAAAAGTCGCTTATTAGGGGTGATTTATAAATGTATAAAGATAGTTTTTTGATTCACAGCAAAGACGCTTTTCATTGTAAGGCGTCACTGCAGTGCACTGAAAATGAAGCTGAGCCATAGCACATTCTACTCCTGGCAGACATATTTTATGTCATATATGTAGATGGTGGAACCATACACTGCAGCTAAGCCATCGCTGTATTTTCTGTGCGACTTCAAATGGTCTTATAGAACAGTTAGATAGGCCATATGTGTGAAATCAATTTTAGCAATGAAATTTTAGGGACAGACCACACACACTGATGAACTCTTTAGTAATGGTAAGGTGTGTCCTAAAGCCAGCAAATGTAGGGTCCAGAGTAAGGTAAACTGTCTGGCGTGACCATGCAGAAAAGGCAAATTTGCTGTAGTATGCTATATTGATGTAGTGGTATTCACATGCTGTCCATGTTTATGTAAATTAACTCACAAATAACTATTTTAAAACGTGTGTGTTTGGAGGGGTAGAAAGGTCATCTTTAGCCTCATTCAGTGATACATTTGCACATTGTGTCATTTTATCCTTAGAACTTCTCTACATGATAAAAATGCCACCGATGTACATTTGCTACGAAGCTATTTTGCGTTGATACATTTTTCTATTTTAGGATATTTTGGGTGGGATGTCAGCTTTTAATTCAATCCTATCTACTAAAAATGAGAGACTGGGTTATGTGTAAAAAAATAACGCTTTTTGAATCCAGCCGTTAAAAGCAGAATTTTTTTTAATGTTCCTTTCTTTTCTGACTTTGCATGTGTGCTGCACTGTCCAGCACACACACAAAGTTGGAAACGTTTTAGAAGTTGCCTAGGCATGGTATATTGCACTGGGAGGGAACCCTTCTAGTACAAAAAATCCTTCCAGTACAAAAGCCTATGCTAGGCTCTCGCACACACCCTTGTTCTATGGCGCAAAGGTGTGTGCGTGTGCGTGTGTGTGGCGCACAGCAGCAACATTCTGCAACGGTGCTAGGAAGAGGGGAGGAGAGTCCCATATCTGTGTTGATGTGGCCCTCTCCTATTGACTCCCAGTCACGCATTGCAGTGCAGTACAGCATTTTTGGCTGCTGCGCTGCTTTGAGTGACAGTTCAGTAAATCTGCCCCTAGGTGTTATACTGGTGTACTTTATGCAAAGTGAAGAGAATAGCCAGTACTTTTTATAAGCCTTTAGAGTTTTGGTTAAACACAGATTACTGCATTACTTGAGCACATCAAAGTTCACAGACAATGCTTTGCTAATAACATTTCCCATTAAATGTTACTGTAATAACACCTTGTTTGGGAATAAGTAGTGAAAAGTTGTGATAACAATTTCAGTCATATTTTGTCTACAACATTCTTTGCAAGATATGTAACCTGGTAAAATAATCGCATATTCTCAAATCCCTACCACGCAAGATATGCACCGAAAATGTGAATAAAAACCAGCCGTAGTGCTATGTTGCAGCCATTTTTTGTTTTAGCAGCAGAGTCCTTGAGTCTAAATAACCATAAAGTCACACTACACAGGGTGGCAATACTACGTGGAGCGAAAAGTAGCACTATTATTTCATGCATATATGAGCTCTAATAAGGAAGACCAATCAAAGCGCTATGCTGCTATTCAGCTCAAATCAAATCTCAGGAATACGTGCAGTGCAAATGGGTTTCAATGTTGTCCCTTACCAAACAATAACCCCCCACACAATTAATAAAATAGGCCCCCTTGGGCTTGATTGGTAAATCTGTCAATTTTTTGTACTAGACTCCTGCACCAGCAATGTAATATGCTTCACCCTTCCCACAAACAATAACAATGCATGCACAGAATGTTAACAACGCCGCATTAAAATGCCCGCATTGCTTTTCTGTCAAGCACACGCTGGAGAAATGTGATGATGCTCATTAGGTTATTTCCCCTTCACTAGGCTTCATCACGCTCCATACATAGCAGTTCACATTACAAATGTGTTTGCATAACACCCCCCTTTTCCTGCAGGCTGCCGTACCAGCATGCCTCAAAACCTTTCAATGACCACATTCAGATGCCTTGTTACTGAACAATTGTAATACTGAGCATTTAAACATTTATATCTGTCTACAGGTTGCAGTTGAGGCAACGTTTTCTCAGCTCTGCCTGAAAAAAATACGCACAGGAGACTTTTCCTTTCAGCGAGTTCTAATTAGTCTGTGGAGGCTGATGTCTGTGCAAAGCAATTTTAAGGATAACTTCCCTGAGCTGGTTCTGCTTTTCCCTGCTTAGCAGAGCGCACTACTTAAGAAGCTTATCAGCTAACTTGCTGCTATTGACACTTGACAATCACCTGCCGCCTGTTCTCCAACCCAGCAATGGCTTGAATCGTTACCGCTATAGGATAAATTAGTGATTGGCCATGGACAAAGCAGATGCCTGCTCTACTTTTCTGGTTTCCACACTGAAACATTTCTACTGCTGCATGGCCCTCTGACAATTCAATTTTTATGATAGACCGTGTAGGTGGCAGGTAATAGCCTGCCTTAGCCAGAAGCTCGGGACGGTGCTGAATTTTCAAACGGATCATTTGCACTGAATGGCCCATTACCTCCTCGTCCTGTCTTCCTCGCCACAGTAATCTACATATGAGCCTCCGGCTCCACACAGAACTCCAAGTAAAATTAAAAGAGCAACGCTCTAGTCTCCCCTCCCTCCTCCAATATGGCCCCCGAGGCTTCCACCAATCCCATAAAGGGACACATATCCAGCAACTCAGCCTGTTCTTTTTTTCTGCACTTCTCCGAGTGCTGTGTTCCCTGCTGGTCAGGTGAGTGGGCTGGGTTCCTGCTTTAGCGGTTCCCTTAGTCCGTTGGTATGTGGTTGGGGGAAAGTAGTGTTTGTTTCACTGTTGCGTGTATTTCCGTTCGAATTCGAATGCGTGTATGTTTATTTTTTTTTCCCCCTTCTTCTGCCTATGTGCCTCGTGTCCTGCCTAGCGGACGTACGTGGCGTTCATTGCGGCTGGGTATGCTGTATGGCCGGGACGCCTTGTGTCCTGTCGGCCGTTGGGTTTATTGCCTTTTGCCGGCCGCGTGTCCTGCTGAGCGGACGTTGCGCGGCCGGGGGCATTGTCTGTGGGGGCCGGAGGCTTCCGTGGGCGTTGTCTTACCTGCTGCCGGTTGGCGTCGGCATGGTTTGCTGCCTCTTCGCTCTCTGCTCCTTCAGGGGCGCATTCAGGGCTCGGCTGGGGTGGGCTCTGCTCTCGGTCTGTGGCTGTGGGTGCGCGCGCGGCGTTTCCGGCTGCATTTATTCTTTGAGCATGCGTCGAGGTGGGGTTTGTGGGGTTGCTTGGCAACCTCGGGCCCTTATTTTAACGGGCTGTTCTACCTTTTGCCTGTGTTTGTTTTGCACTGCTTCACGTGGCTGACTGTCATGGATGTTTCAGCTGATGCTCGTGCTCCTGATTCTTTGGCTGTGGCTTCTGGTTCTGGGGTGCAAATTCCTTCGATGGATGGCCATCTCGACCCTTCGGGCTCAGTGGGCCGCCATTCGGGCTTTTCATGTCCTGCCTTTGGTGTCCATTTCTCCGTTGGTTGCTCGACTTTTTAAGTCTCTTTCTTTCCAGCGGCCACGTCCTATCATGCGTCCTCCTCCTTGGGACCTTCCTTTAGTTTTGCGTTCCTTGCAGTTGGCTCCGTTCGAGCCTTTGGAGTCTGTGGACCTGAAGTTTGTGACTCTCAAGGTGGTGTTTCTGGTGGCGATTGCCTCTGCCAGGCGTGTGGGTGAGTTGGGTGCTTTCCTTCGTTCTGCCCCGTTTTTGTTGGTTTTGGCGGACCGTGTGGTCTTGCGCCCTCATCCCACCTTTGTTCCTAAAGTGGCTTCTTTTTTTCACCGGTCTGCCGAGGTGGTTCTTCCGGTTCTGTGTCCTGATCCCTCCTCGGCTGAGGAGTCCCTTTTGCACCTCTTAGATGTTCGGCGTGCCTTACTGATTTACGTTTCTCGCACTTCTCCCTTTTGTAAGGTTGACTGCTTGTTTGTAAATTATGGTTCGTCGCGTCAGGGTATGAAGCCCTCCCTGTCCACGATCAGTCGGTGTATTGAGGAGGCCATTCTTTTGGCCTATGCTTCGGTGTCGGTGGTTCCGTCTCTTCCTGTTCAGGGTCGTTCCACCAGGGCTGTTGCTGTATCCTGGGCTTCTTTCAAAGGGGTGTCTATGGAGGATGTTTGCAGGGCTGCTACGTGGTCTTCTCCGCATACCTTCATGTCCCATTACCGCCTCCAGATTGGGGGTGGGGGTTCTGTTTCGTTTGCCTCTTCTGTTTTGACTGCTGGGGTGCCTTAAGAGGTTGTCCATTTTTGGGTTGTTGTGCCTCTGTATATTAAAATATGTTTCACTGCACTGATGTGGTGGTCTGTTTTCCTTACATGAAGCTGATTGCTTTGGTATCGGCTCATATGTAGATTACTGTGGCGAGGAAGACAGGACGAGGAGGTAATGCCCCGGTTACTTACCGGTAATCTTCATTACTCCGAGTCCATGTCTTCCTCGCCACAGTATAGTTTCCCTTCCCTCCCGGCCCTGGTGGTGGCTTCATGTCTGCGGCTTGGTTTTCAGGCTGAGTTGCTGGATATGTGTCCCTTTATGGGATTGGTGGAAGCCTCGGGGGCCATATTGGAGGAGGGAGGGGAGACTAGAGCGTTGCTCTTTTAATTTTACTTGGAGTTCTGTGTGGAGCCGGAGGCTCATATGTAGATTACTGTGGCGAGGAAGACATGGACTCGGAGTAATGAAGATTACCGGTAAGTAACCGGGGCATTTCTGAGTGCTGGCATTTTTTGTTTAAACCAAATTACACATATGCAACCAAGCCAAGGAATGTGTAAAAATCTCTGTCTCTCTATCTCTCTCTCCACATTTCCACAGTAAAATATTTTTTTGTTAAGCTCCTACTTTGAGCTCCGTTAGATGAATCTTTATTAAACTTTCCAAAACTAAGTCTCATCCACCTCAGCATCGTATTGACACGTTTCGGGGTTAAATATCAAGCAGGATGTGAGAAAAAGAGGAGGGTCCCAAAACGTGTTTTCCCCATCCATTTTTCCATGGCAAAGTTTGAAAAGCAAAAGCCAAAATGGCTGAACGGAATTACACCAAATTTGGAAGAAAGCTAGATCTTTGTCGAGAAAGTGTGCTTTTAATGATTTATTGTAATTCCATTCAGTACGTTTTGAGAAATTCAGGCCAAAATATATAGATATTGCAACCTGTGAAGGGTTCACCGAGCCGCAAGATATCTAGATAGTATCTGATTGGCTCCCACAACATCAACAAAGATGTGATGGCAGCCATCGTAGGACTGGGAGACTCAGTCCCCTGTCCTGAAAAAATGGTGAGGTGAGGAGGTCAGAAAGTGGTCTGTAGGTTTGACCACTCAGGAGTAAATCTTGACATGTTAGGCACCGAATTTGGCTGTGATTGCTGATGCTTTGTGAATGATGGTGCCTGGGTCATTCACCAGGCAGCTTATTTGCATGCAAGTGGTATAAGGGGAACAAAGGCGATGAAGAATTTTGCTTGTCTTCTCACCCCTGTGATAGATGCATGGCTAGCGACACAATTCGTGGCTTGTCGACAAGGGTCTGTCGCAACAGGGATTGGTATTAAGTGATGTTACATAGGAGGATTGGATTTGGGGATGTCGAGTATTTCTGCTCCATTTCAAGCAAGTGCATTTTCCTCTCTGCGACCTCTTGTCAAGATTTCTGCTTCACCCCAGTGTGGTAACTCACAATTACGCCTCTCAATGTGGCCTTGAATGCCTCCCAGTTAACCCAGTGTGAGGTGATTGTCCCTCTGCTATGGGACAGACAAGCATCAAGGTACCATCTTGGCCTAGATTACCGTGGTTGGAGCTTCAGGGTGAGTTCAACTGGAAAGTGATCATACAATCCATGGGCCAGGATGAGTAAGTCTATAACCCTGGCAGCCTTGAAGGTGGGGAGTAGGAAGTAGCCAAGGTGAGAGACAGCCCTTTTTACCTCCGAACAGAAAGTGCAGCCTTCGGTGTCAGGGTGGCATCCATCAGTTTCATATTGCCTAGGAAGGTGGCAAGGCATATTGGAGAGGCCTGGGTGTGTCTGTTCTGGCGGAACTGTCCTTCCCTAAATCATCCATCCCATATAGGGTTCAAATAAATTCTATAGACAGCGGGATACTGCATAAATGCTTATGAAGGAGATGTGTACCCCTTGTAGTTGACCTGACACTATCTCCCCCATTTCTGCCATCAGATCTTTGCTTTCCGAAAGGGGTGGCAGTGCAGAATAGGATGGTCACTCCATGGGACCCTCATGTGATACTAGTGGGAATAACCTGTGAAATAACACACATAAGGGCCTATGGGTCATGCAGCTTCCAGGACTACCTCTCCTTTTATCCTATCCAGGGGACCATTGATGTTACAAAGGAGGAGCTTCAGCTAGCCTTGGTTGACCAAGGGGTCTCTTGTATCACTTAAGAGGAATGCCATGTGTGTAATTGTTTCTTTGGTGTGGCACAGAGGGCCGACGTGGCTATATTATACAGCAGACAAGGCTTGTGTTTAGGTGTAGGAAAGTTGCTGGGCAGTGTGCAGAAAGTCCCCCACTCCCCATTCCCAATACTTCAAAAAGAAGGAGTATCTTTCATGGGTAGCAGTAGGGCCAACTGCCAACTGGGGAATTTAACAACTAAACTATCCCTACCCTCCAACCCACCCTGTGAAAGACTTAATGCAAACCATCAACAAATCAATATTCAGTCTGCTTATGTGTAACCCAATGTGCTGGAAAGTATAAGAATAACCTGCTCAGCAGTCACTTGCCCAAGGACAGAACACTGCAATAAGCTTGCAGTCTATGGAGCATCAGACATATTAGTGGTGAGGTGCCCAATACCTTGGGTAGACACCCCTCAGATGGGTCTACTTGGCATCAGGATTATAAAGATGTGTGTGATTATAGGATACAGCGGGGCTCCTAGCGGGAACTCGGGAGTCAGGGACCTGTGAGCTTTCTCCATCAGGAAGCATGAAGACATCTCATCTGCCGGTACCTAGGATTTCAGCTACTGTGTGATGAAGTGTGCAGGCTTGAGCATCTCCGCCATTTCGGGAAAGCCCACCAGGCAGATGTTGTTGTGCCTAAGGCAGCCCTTTGCATCTTTGGCTCAGCCCTCCAGTAAATGGGCCATTTTCTGGATTTGAGTGACAGTTTCCCAGACTGTGCAAACACTGTCATCTTTTTCAGTGATTCGTATTTCGGCCTCTGTGACTATATACACTATGTTGCGTGAGCCACGGCAAAAGGAGTGATTGATTAATGCTGAATTCCCTGATTTTCTCCTCAAGGGATGTTCGGGATTCCTAGTTTGCCTGTAATAATAATTTAAAAAATAAATTTATTGATGCAGCCTTGGCTGTCGTGTGGCGGCTGAGTATCTTTCTCCATGGTTCAGACTGGAGCAATGACAGCCGCGTTCTGATGCGAATGTCTAAAGGCGGGGTTGTCACACCTTGCCATACCCAGACAAGCCTGTCCTAGACTGCCCATGCAGTTCCTTTTTCAAGTAGATACCTTCCACTCACTCCTCCAGGGCTGACAAGGATGCTGCCTCTGGCACATGGGTGACTGCACTTTCGCAACAGTGGTGCAGCAGTTCTCCACTCGCACCTGTGAGTGATATTTTAGGGTGGCAGTGTAGAATGCACAGTTCAGTTTGGGTAAGGCCTGCTCTACTGCCCACCTACTGCCAAGCCACTCCTCAAGTAAGAGTGAACACTCTGCAAAAAGCCAGGCTGAGACCAAAGGCAGTTAGGGGGCCCAAGGGCTCTCTCCTCCCCAGCGTGGGCCTAGGCCATCTTCCTCGGCAGTCTGAAGGTGCACAAATTGTGGGTCATTGGCAGCAATAAACCAGGCATCTCTCCTGCCTCCAGCTGTGTGATGGCCTTAGATGCAACCCCAAACAAGGTTATCATGCAAGTTGGTCACTCTCTGCAGCCCTCCTGCTCATCACAGAGAGGATTTAGATCTGTGCTGCTGGGGGCCCTGCAGGCCAGTAAGCGCACTCTCTGTGCCATCTCATAAAGTGGTCGCTATTGGGCCAGGCCCAGGTCGGGCCCTGTGGCAGTCCCTCAAACTGGGCACCACCCTGCCAGGGCCCCCACATGCACCTCACCTTGTAGTCACTCCTCTACTTTCAGCACCCCAGGTGCCACCGGGGACCTCCTTATGGACCCAAAACCTCTCCAGCAGCCCAACTGCAATGCCAAGCTTTCCTGCTTTTCTCCCAGTGGGCAGGTTGCCCGCGGTGATTGGTCCCCACAGAAAGATGCCAATATCACCTTGGGCTGCAAGCCTGCCACACTACCTCCGACACCCTGATAAACCAAATTGCCTCCATCAGGTAAGCCACGCATTGAGCCGTACGGGGTCAGGCAAGTTCCACTGGGACAGCCCATTACAGAGAGCAGTGCATGTGATGGCGAGGTGTCGGCATCTCTCCCTCATCTCAGACATGCCTGACAAATGTCGAATTTGGATTGGTTTTTGGTGGGCTGACTAGCAGATCTCAAAGCTTTGCATCTGCCATGTTGGACAGTCAACCCATGCCCCTCAGCTTTTACTCTTAAATTTAGGTCCACAGACACTCTATAAACCTGAATTTGAGAACTGCCTGCAGAATATTGGTCCAAAGATCTCTAATGTTTAGTCTTTTGAAGCACTAGGATACACCATTTTAATTCACTTTTGAAAATAAAAAACTACTGAACAGATTTACAACAAACCAAGCAACAGCACTACCTTGAGTAAAGTTCTAGCTCCATGCCACATTACCTTACTTCCACTAAAGTTTTCTTTCTGTAGCTGAGAGCAAAAATCCCTGTGGGGCTTAAAATGGGAAATACTTCTTTTTTAACCACCCCATCAGGTGTTCCCGCCCTTGACGGTTTTGCATGAAACACAAAATATCACCAGAAAGCTAAACATGGCAAGTGTCTGCAAAGTGTTGGGCAGATTGCTAAAACTGTGCCAAATGTATTAGCACCTAAATTAATTTTGACCCCCATTTAACTTTGCCCCTCTTTTTAGGTCTATATAAAAACTGACGTTCCTGCACTAGCCTTAACGTGCAAACATCCTGACAAATTTCATGCAAACTGATTATAGAGCACTAGAGTTGCTAGCACATGAATTGATTTTTTGGCCACCTATTAATTCCATGCCTATTGATGGATTTGCACAACTCTTCTCATAAATATGCAAAATGTCTGCCAAACATCATGTGGATTAGCTAAATATTTTTATATTTATTAGCAAATAAAGACATTTCTGTCCACCCTTGCTATGCTCCCTTAGACAAATTTGCACAAATTTAGAGATTCAAAAAGTAAGCTAAAAATACTAACAGTTTTTC
The DNA here is from genome assembly GCF_964263255.1 of Lissotriton vulgaris. Classification (NCBI taxonomy): domain Eukaryota; kingdom Metazoa; phylum Chordata; class Amphibia; order Caudata; family Salamandridae; genus Lissotriton; species Lissotriton vulgaris. The sequence continues at coordinate 1,072,860,362 of NC_141696.1, read as the reverse complement.
AAATATTGTCCACATTTTATAAACTTTAAACCAACTCATAGATACACATTTTCCAACTGGCAAGAGCTATCTCTAAAATATAACTTCTTCCTGCCCAGACTGGAACACTTTTTAAATGCACATTTCTCAAAAACTACTGAACAAATATACCAAAGCAAAGGCACTTCCTTGAGTAAAGTCCTACTTACATGATAGGTTTGGTGCCATTACTTTCACCCTGTTTTTTTTCCTTTATTAAGGAACAAAGTATCCTAAGGGAGGTACAATGGTAAATGTCACTTTGAGACTTCCTGTTTTTTCACACTCACTTGATGGATCTGCACTGAACCTCCCACGTGGAACCAAACCTGGATGCCCTTTCTTTTTTTGACTTTTTTGTCCAGATTCATTAAACGACAATTAAGATAATAGGAAAACAAAAAATGCCTTTTCCAAAGAAACTCTGACTTAATTATAACTACACAGGAACTGTTGCTGTCTGCTGTGAAAAAAAATATATACTCTTATACCTAAATTCACCAAGTATAATGTTACTTTAACCTTTTGGTTTCTTCAGTGAATTTGAACGTCTGTAAGAAAAATAGACTCTTTATATCAAACGTTACTATAACGTCATTTTAACCTTTGGTTTTTTAGTGAATATCTAGGATTTTTTTAAAGTAAAGTAATAGTTTATTGCCATATGTAAAGCCACCTCCTGCATGATATGGCTTTTGGCAGTGTGCAGTGTGCAGTGGGAGGTTAGTTGCAGGGTCTAGCCTGTGCCAAGCCCTGTGGCAAACCCTCCATAGGTAGCCAACTCCACACTGTGCATGGGTTTTGGCTGTGCACAGCAGGGGGTTTCTAACAGGGATTAGCTTGCAGCCATGCCATGTGGCAAACTCCACACTGTGTGTAATGAAAGACAGTGCACAGCATGATATACAACAAGTCCTGGACACACGTATAAGGTATACAGTTGGTACAATGATATAATTCTATGAAAGTCAACACCGGTAGTTCCATGAAAGTTGTTTTATGTAGGTGATATTCATAAGGAAAAAACAACGCCATCGGACACGTGTTAAGTCAACAGGTCACTACATGTGATTCTTTAGGGCTGGAAACAATATAATGTAACAAAAATCATAATGTGGAACATCATAATGTTAACATTTGCGTCATGTTGAAAGTGACAATAGTGGGATGACTTCACACGACACCCAACTATCAGTGGAAACCCTAAAAGAAACCTATTCCAGAAAAAACACACCTCTGGTAGAAAATGGATAGCTGCAATACGCTGCATGCATAATTTATACATACATCGAAATGGAAAAAGGAAAAGGAAATCATCCAAACAAATGATTTACCAACAAGGGTTACCCATGGTATATTTCACATTAAAACGTCGTTTTAGCAAACAGAAAACATGACCTTTAAATTCAAGAGTGCGTGAGTAACTCGACCTAGTACATGAGTGAGCGTGCGGGTGACATATGGTGTTCAACGTCAGTACACACATTTAAAAGAAAAACATATAAAATTCCAATGTTCCACTTCATGCTAGTAGATAAACCACAAGATTAAGACAATCTTAAGACAAACTTAAGACAGACTTAAGGCAAACTTAAGACAAAATCCTAACTTCTGTGAATACCAAAAGTAGTAAGTTCATTCTGTGAATGCCAAAAGTAGTAAGTGCATTCTGTGAATACCAAAATAGTAGTAAGTTTAGGATTGAGTCTTAAGTTCATTCTGTGAATCGGGCCCTCTGTGTATGTGTGGTGAGTGACCTGACCTCCCATAGGAATGAATGGGGAATATGTATACCCATGGTAGTTCCTGATGTGTGGGGAGTGCAGGGTCGAGTTTGATATGTACGAACTCGTGAGATTGAATGCTGCGAAATGATATATGCGGCATGACTGTGTCTAGTCTAGAAGTCCCACTTTTAGAGGTTGGCATATTTGTGTAATTTGTGTCTGGCGTGTGATTGACTGGTGAGCCTGGGTCAGGAGTGCCTGGGCCTGCTTGTGGATTAACTGTCTGGTTTGAGGGTGACAGGGGCTGGAGAGCCCAGGAGGTTGTCTGAGTCTGCCCATGGATGAAAGGCAGCATCTGCTGCCAGGGAAGTGGGAGGAGATGGCATCTGATAGTGAAGGGCTGTGCCTGCCTGACCACAGTGCTGGCTCCACCCCCGCTGGGCGACTGTCACCTCTTCCCTGATACTGACAGGACTTCCCTATAACAAGTTCTAGCTGGTTCTCACACTGCCTGCACAAAGACTTCAAATACTTTTCTGTGTATAAGAAGGGGCTGTGTCCCCTTCCAAAATGTTCTTCTTTGTGGACTTGAATCTTGCCAGGGGCACCTGCTGCTTGAGCCCAGGTGAATCCCTGGGCCCTGCCCAGCCCCTGGACACCTGATGGACTTTTCTCTGGACTCCTGAATGGACTTTGGGTGACTTTCTGTTGCCCTGGCGCCTGGGAGCGCTTTCCTATGGTCCCCAGCGCTTAATAGCGCTTTACTCTGCTTCTAGCGCTTGGAAGCGCTTTTGTGACTGTCGTAGCGCTGGGGAGCGCACCACCATCAGAAAAGACCTGCATTGGCTCCCCATGCAGGCAAGGATCAACTTTAAGGCTCTATGCCTTATTCATCGTGCCCTTAATGAATCTGGACCAGAGGCTATTCGTGCCCTGGTGGCCCACTATGTCCCTGGGAGAGCACTCCGCTCTTCCAACAAAAACCTGCTTGTGGTTCCTCGCATATCCAAGGTTCGGTGGGGAGGAAGGTCTTTTCGCTTCCTTGCGCCTAGACTTTGGAATACGCTCCCTAGTGATCTCAAGTTGATCTCCTCTCACCTCCAATTCCGCAAGGCACTTAAGACTTGGCTATTCCTAGCAGCTTATCCCTAAGTTCCCCCCCTGGTTGATACCTGAGCTCTCTGATTACCATCTTCAGCGCCTTGATGCCTTGGGTTTAGTTGCGCTTCTGTATACAAATTAAAAATAATAATAATAATAATAATAATCTGCCTTTGGCTCTTAGGAGCGCTTCATTCGTGCTAGCGAGTGCCCACCTCGCTTATTTGCTATTTTTTTAATATATATTTTAACTCGAGGGAGCCCACTCCTCGGTTAACTCAGCCCCCGCCTGACTGCCTAAGGAGAACGGCCGCTGCGCTGCCCGCAGCGACCCGGAAGTGGTTGGCCGGCCGGCCAATCCCAGCGCGGCCGGCCGGAAGTGCCCGCCCCCACAGCCCAGGGGGAAGAAAGGAGATGCTGGCGGCCCCCGCCGCGACGGGAGAGGAAGCAAAGGCCGAGGTTGCCGGTCTCCTGTGACTGAGAGGGAGACCGGAGAAAAGGACGCTGCCTGACGGGTTCCCCGGGGCTCCTGAGTGAAGGGAGAGCCCCGGGGAGAGAGAGAAGTCTGGCGCGAGGGCAGCGAGGCTCTCAGAATGGAGGAGAGAGCACTGCAGCCAGTGAGAGTGAGCGCCACCCAGAAGAGCCCCGTGGTGACCGGCACCCAGCGCGACGCCCGAGACCGGAGGAGTGCTGCTGCAGAACCCCGGTGAGTGGGGCTCCGCATGGCAGACCTGGGGGCATTTGGTTGGCGGTGCCAGTGGAGGCACAAGGTCAAGAGCGGTCCCGTGTGGCAGTGGGCCGCTCCAAAGTGGAGATAGTGGTGCGGCAAGGGCGGCCCCGGTTGGCAGCGGGTCGCCCCAACGTTGTTTAGAGCCCCGAGAGGCTCCATAGGGGAGCAGGTCGGTGCCTGTGTAGGCACAGCGTCCGGGGGCATTTTCATGTACTTTAAGAGCCTGAAAGGCTCGAGGGGACATGTGTGTATTTCGAGTCCCCCAGAGAGGGACTCCAACCATGGGACATGTTTTGTTTGAGCCTGCGTGGCTCTACTCTGGACATTCGTTTTAAAAGTCCCACGGAGGACTTGGGGGCATGTGTATTTCTAGAGCCAGATGGCTCCAATGCCCCACAGCTGTTTCAAAGCCTGTGTGGCTCCAACCTTGTGCGCAGTTCTGTTATAGGGCCAGTGAGTGCCCTGGCACAGTTTTGTTGATCTCCAGCTGCCCAGCAGTTAGTGGGCAGCTGCACCATTTAGGCGCAATTGGAGAGAGAGTCCCTGTGTGGGACAGAGGTGGCACAGTGGTGCCAGGCCTGCTACAGCTGCGCAGCACTTAGTGCCAGCTGCAACGTTTAGGCCCCTGTGATTGTTCCCAGGTGCCCAGCAAGTAGTGGGCACCTGCAACGTTTAGGTTTTGCACCAGTGGCTCACCCTGACTGGCGCTGCTTGGCAGCGCGCCCTGACATTTGGACCCAGGGCATCTTTGCCCCAACAAGGCCAGTTGGCCTAGGGACTGCCACAGGTGGTGGCTTATGTAAGTTGTGCGCAATGTGGTTATCTGCTATGTCTAGGATGGTAACTGCCTACTGTGTGTTTTTGCGCTATTGAGTTGTTGTGCACCTCTGAATGTTTTTATGCATCATGTGTCTTCCTTTTCCCTGCGCTGCACCTCTGAATGTTTTAGGCATCATGTGTCTTCTTGCCCTGCACCCCTGAATGTATTTTATTGCATCATGTGCTCTGTTCTGAACACCGCTGAATGTGTAGGTTTATGCATCATGTGTTTCTCTTTACTACTCCTCTGAATGTATAATTATGCATCATGGGTAATGTGTTCTTTCCTAGACCCCTAAATGCTGTGTGATACTTAGGTGGTTGTTCTTTTTAGTACAGGTGGTGCTAGTGAGGTCCTGGTCCCCTGCGTGACATGCTCCTAAGGTGTTTAGGATTGCGTAGGTGGTACTTACCTGTTACCAGTAGTTACTGGATGTGATTTATAACTGTTACTTTGTGCTACAGTGATTTTATATTCTTTTATTCTAATTTCTGACAGTATTTAATTTCTACTAAGTGCTGATTCTGACAGTGGCCCATGTGGCCCTGTCTTGTAAATAATCCCTTATGATTGTTGCCCGTGCCAGTTGGCACAATGTACATGTGTGATTCTATCTGATATGTTTTGACAATACAAAAGTTATTTTATAATAACCTTTTGTGGCATTCTTTTGTGGTGTGCCTAGTATGTTGTTGCAGTTGTGTGCTGGCGCAAATGCTTTACACATTTCCTCCGAGTTTAGCCTTACTGCTTGTGCCAAGCTACCAAGGGGGTGAGCAGGGGTTATCTTGGCGTGTGACTTCTTGCCCTGACTGGAATGGTGGTTTCTGCCTGGCTTTGGCGTCAGCCTTAGCCTACCAGAAATAGCCAGTTCTAACAATAAGAAACAGGCATAGTAGGTCTTTCAGTTTTACAGAATAGGTTATCCTCATGGTCAAGTAGTCCCTTGTCATTCCATTCTCATAGTTAATTGTGATAAGTGTGGATGGCCAATGCATTCGGAAATACTAATTTGTTCATAACATGTAGGTGCCAATAGTTGTCGAAGAGCTTCTTCTCTCTACTTCAAAGGACCACATTTCCATCCTTGTCCGATGCTTTAAATACTTATGTTTGTGTTGATCTGTAAGGATCTGATTGCTGATCTCTGTCCCTTTGTGATATTCCTTCCCCATAAAACCTCCTTCCTCGGAAGGCTGTTCATCACTTTCTGTACTACAAGGACATGATATTTGTCAATATTACCCCTGGCTGTGATGGAGCTGTATTTGTAGGGAGGTCTGAAGTAGCTATGATCATTTTTAATTACCTCAAGCCTCATATCTAGAATGCATTGTCTTTCTGAAACATTCCCAAAATCCTCCCCCATGTCTAGTGTGTACAGTGATCTAAGAAACTCTGGGGCATATTCTCAAGGACTCATCGACGATTTAGCTGCACTTTTCCACCATGAAAGTGGCAATAGATTTATCACCCTATTCACAAGCCTGCTCTAACAGTCAACATTGTCAGTTTACCTGCAATAGCTGCCGCTATAAACATCACCAAGGCCGACAGCGACAACTAACCCTAATCATATGCAAAGTAGGCATTGCTGTCCAAAATCACAAAATAACACCACTTCGCAATATTCGCAACGACCAGCCAGATCGGCGATGCAGCCCAAAAACAGGTGATGAGGCGTGTTCGCAGCAGGGACTCAAGACCTGCTTTTTTTCTGGTCTTAAGTAGGACACAAACCTGCAGTAGGAAGGGAGCCCATCCTAGAGCCACATCTCAAGACCAACAGATGCCATAGAGCTACTAACCATGCAGCTTGGAGACCCAAGAGGGCCACAACCCCCACCACCACCACCCCCAGGACCACCACCACCCCCAGGACCACCCCCACCCCAAGGACCACCCCCTCAGACTACCCCAAAAGCAGTGCAGAACAAGACAGCAGACCTTCCAAAAATGCACCAGCCTCATAGACTTAACTCCGGAGGATATCATTGCCCACTACAGGCTCAAAAGGACAACCATCCTTCGCAGCCTGACTCACATTGCCCACAGGCTGACAGTACCAACACAGTGGACAGCCAACATTCCTCTGCAGACAAAGCTGTTAGCAGTGCAGCACTTGTTGCCCTTTGGTACCTTCCAACCAACAACTACCAGAGTGGGAGGAGTCTCCCAGCCAGAAAAGAAATTCAAACAAGATTGACAGTAGGGGATAAATGCACAAAAAGTGTACTATTTCTTACAATATTTCAGGCAAGCAAATGCTCGAAGGTAAGAGTACAACCACTGTCAACAGTTGTAAAAACAGATAGACTAAGTCTACCCTAAAGCACAAACACAATTTCCAAACTGAGCAAAGCTAGCGTCAATCAGTATACATATCATTAACAAACTCTCTTCAGTGATGTTGAGTTTATTTCCTTCTCTTTATTATTGTTTCTTTTTCATGATTTCTGAGTAAAGACAGTTCTCATTTCTTTTCAACTACAGGGTAACCAAATCAAATTATTGCCACAGTTCTTAATTTAGATTTCCTCAGTCAAAGGGTAGCAAAAAGATCTTGCCAACACGTGTTTCGTCCGGCTAGTATGGCGAAGGACTTCGTCAGGGCTAAAACAAACATGAAATAGTCTATGAGTAACACAGCTGCAGCCCTATATTCAGCACAAAAAAATCACATGGATAAACCACTGATACCAAAACAAGAACTCACAGGAGGTGAAAGAACCTACACATCACCAAATGAGAGAAAAAATGTGCAAAGACAGTTAAAAAAAAGAGAGATAAACTCTCACAAAAAACGCATTAGTGCTCTAAGGCATAATGGGTGTATGAGCACACCATAGCAGAGATAGGTGTGTAAAGTATATAGATGTCAGCGCCCATAGCACATCCAAAGAAAAAGCCTTCAAGAGAAGTGCCAAAATGAACACCAAAAGTACCACAAAAAACGTACCAAAGATATGTATATATTTCAAAGAGTTAAAGAACAATTTAAGTAGTCAATCCAAGCGCCATACGCCCAACCTATGTCAGGTTCCTAAACGTGAAGCACAACTTTGTTAGCATTCAAAAGAAAAAGTATAGGTACCAGGTTGTAAGCTCAAATGTGACTAATTTGCATAGACCAAAACAACAACCATACTGATAGCTACAACACCTACAGAGAAAGAAACATATACACTCCTCATCAGCGCACCCTCTTTAATTAGAGATAAAGGGAATACTATCAAAGTAAAAACTACTAGCAAAAATATAAAAAAGTAAGTGGCAGAAACAGACCATTTTTTCAGTCTGCAACATTATTTTAATAAATAGGATACTGGAGACAAATATACGAACCATATGCAAAAAAGAGGAAGGAGCTATGCATAGAGGAATATAAACGCAAGCACAACTGCACTATTATTTAAAAAATCCTTCAAATACCTCAAGGAAACTCAGCATAGGAGGAAAATTGTGAGAGAGCACACACGGGCCAACCTGCTCATGATTAGTCATAAGTCCACAAGACAAGGTGTTAAAATGATTAAAGGCATTGTATATTACCTCAAAAGTTAGGCCCTCACTTCATATAAAAGAAGAGGACCAGATGGGCATATTTTTAGGAACATTTCGGTAAGTAACCCGAGTACGAACCTGCAACATTAAAAAAACGCAAAATTCAACGTTGCATCCATTATTGCAGAGAGAAAGAGGAACAAAACATTATATATCGGCTATTAAGCTTGTAACCCAAAAGTCAATACGCGACAACTACTGCTATGAGAAAATATATTTAGTACTATGAAGAAGCAAAAGCACCACAAAAATGGAAAATGTATCGTCTCAGACACTATTGTTAAAAACCAACCTTATAACAAATAGTAGGCGTAACGCGATAGAGCCAACCAGTATAACTTACCAAAGTATCGTGGTGGCAAAAGTCGCAAAAGCGTGGCGGTGAGTGGCCTCTAGCACGGGCGCCATCTTGAAGTGCACTTTTATACGAACACTCGTCATCGAAACGGATGACGGATATCAATTCTAAATGAGCGCCATCTTAGAGTGTGTATAGTAATGTCCACTCGAATATGCAGAGAAATGTGTCAAGTAGCAAGTTCTATATCCATGAAGGTAAACCACTAGTGAGCCTTATTCAAAGCTCCGAGCTACCAGTGCAAAAGTAGCACATATCTATAATTTCTATCTGGCATCAGCACACTAGATCATCATCAGGAAAATGTAAAAAAAATTAAAAAAGTATAATGGATTAAGCGCCGTCTTATATTGTATATTATATCGTTCAATCTAATGTGAAGGAGAACTACTAAATTAACAAAATCTATAAAGATAAAAGTGAAAACACTTGAAAGCCTAATAAATACTCCTAGTTATCAGTGCGACATGATGCATATCTATAACCTTTATCTGTCAACAGCGCAATAGGTCATCATCAAGTCAGTATTAAGAGCATAAAGTATTCAGCCCTAACATGAACCAGATATGATAGTAGCTATCGTAATCAGCAGTTGCCAAAAATAGCACAACAACGATACCATAATCACCCAAAACAGACTAAGACCAACACATAATATTAGCTGCCAATATGTAGACAAAAGATAACACTAGAGTAGATAGAAATATTACCACAATCATTGGCGCATCTGCGTCCAAAGTAGCAGAAATAAGGAAAGTCCAAAGTGGCCAATATTTATATTTTGAAAAGTAGTTAAGCCAATCAAGTTACATAGGGCGAACATAGCAAACTATAATACACCTTAAAGCTATTCAGAAATACATTTTAAGCACAGCTCCAATAGTACATCCCTTACCAGGTTTTAGAGTGGCACAAACTGTGCCAAAGAACAGATAAAAGGGAGAAACCATCCTAGTACCTCACATCAACAGAAATTATAAAGGCATAAAACACGTAAAAAGAGAGGAAAGGGGAGTCTGAAAAGAAGAGGAATAGGAAAATATAGGATGAGAGACCACTTAGTGTACAAGAGAGTACGTACCATAGAAATCATTATATACAGTACAGTCAAATGTCAATTTTAAAACCAGTCCAGATTTTAAGGCATTATACATGATCATAATTGAGTACTGCATTTCAAAAAATCAGATACATTAACCAAGTACAGTTTAAGTCCTACATCCAGTGACTGAAATACTTAGGATTACATATGAGATCATGTACATAAAGTAATACAGTCACATTTGAGTTATCTAACATCTCATATTAGCAAAACATTGATGTCACTAAGGTACGAGATAATGGAATTCAACCTATAAACCACGTTAGATCTATCACACATGGATATATTTAAAGGTACAGATCTATTATGGTCATCCTTCATTCAGCAAATTGCCCACAAGGTATTGTACGGCTATAAATAGGTGCAAACCCATCCAATTAGTTACCCAAAAAGTATTGTAGTTCACTGTCAATATTAATACCCCTCTCAACCGCATGTAGTCTAATTATCCAACGTGCCTCTGCCTGTCTTAGGGCCAACTTAGCGGATACACTTTCTAGACCATGAAAAGTAAAAGAGAGTTGTTTCTGCACTTCAAGGCACACCGAGGCATGTACACCAATTGGGTATCTACAGTTCATGTTTTTGAAGGCCCTGAATTACTCAGAGATCCGTTCTTTCATACACATAATAGTGCTTTCCACATAAATCTTTGAGCATTCACACATAATGACATAAACTACAAGCTTAGTAGTACAGTCGATATGTTGTCTGATTGAAAAAAAAATTGAATTGTTATATTGAAATTCCCTTTTTTCTTTCAAGGCGAACCTACACATACTACAATTTGTACATCTGAACGAGCCTAAATTTAGCTTATGTAACCAGGAATGATTAGGTCCATCACACTTGGGGTACCTAGGACTGATCATATTGCCAATAGTCTGTCCTTTTGGATAAGTAACGCTAGGGTATCTAGTCACATGTTTTTGCAATTGTGTATCGGTGGTCAATAAGTGCCAGGGACGTTTGAGAATATTATAGATCTTATGCGACTATGGGTGATAGTTGGTCACCAATCTAATTAAGGGCAGTTTAGCCTTACTAGAAGCACGTAACTTCAGAGTGTCAGTCCTGACAAATGAAAATGCACATCTCTTAGCTTTAGCAATAACTCTCCTATCATATCCTCAAGCCAAGAATCTATGTTCCATATCATCTGTGACATTTTTAAAATCATCATCGTCTGAACAGTTCCTGCGTGCTCTGTAAAATTCTCTAAAAGGGACAGAATTTTCTATGTTTTAGGATGAGCACTATCAGCATGTAACAAAGAGTTACATGACGTGTCTTTCCTATGCATCCTACAATTAATTTTCCCATTCTCTACAAAGAGTTCCACGTCTAAAACGACAATTAGATTTACACTGTAATTCATTGTTACCTTCATATTGTAGCAATTACTATTCAAGAATTCAAAGAAAAGATGCAAGTCAGGAATAATTCCTGTCCATATCAACAAACAATCGTCGATGTATCTTCCAAAATACACAATGTAATCATGCCAAGAGTCTCCCAGCCTTTGCAACACACATTCCCTGTGTGCATGTCAGTCCTCTGCATTAAGACATAATTCTGACAAGTGTAAGGGCAATGTTAAGTGCTAACAATTTCACAAATTGCAAATAGATGGTGGGTATTTCACCTCTGTACAGAGAGGCTGTTTAGGGTGTCACGTATTCGAAATGCCATATCAGGGTGTCAAATGTAGTATGTAATCCCACTAATCAGCGTATCACGTGTGTACAAAAACATGACATGACGTCTGTCATTGGTGTTAAAAAAAAAACAACAGGGTGTCATTTGGGGTCAAATATGACTTTCGGGTGTCATTTGGGGTCAGATATGAAATTTCAGGTGCCATTTGGGCTCAAATATGAACCACGCTGATGCAGAAATGCACCCTGTGACTCAAGTCCCACAACATGAGCAACATGGACATAAGGGGGATGACGTCAGGTTTGTTTGTGCATGTGGATGTGTCAGAGTGTAACCTGCTCCTTTACGGTTGTGGTCCACACTCAGCCACCTCAGTGTCGTGGCGTGCACCATGTCATGATAATTTGACTGAGGCCATGCTAATAGTCATGCAGTGTCACTTGCATTGTCAGTGTGGCTTATGGACCTGCAGGTTTGCTGGGTTTAGCACATGTGCATGGGTTTGTTGTGAAATTAGTGATGTGTGGGGAGGGCCCCCTCTGGGAACATTGTTGAAGGGGCCCTTCTTGCTGTTTCTCTGTGTGCTCCAGTATGCCAAGGAGATCAAGGACATGATCCAGAGTCATTGTGGGTCTGCACAGTGCTATACTTAATTGTGCATGTGTGCCATTGTGCCCATCTCCCCCTGTCCCCCCAGTCCCTAGTCGTTACTCACCCTGTTGATGTTGGGTCAGGTCATGTTGGGCAGTGTCCGGTCCCCCAACTCCTGCCACCATCTCCACACCATTTCCTCCAGCTCCTGCTGTGGCGCTGGACTCCCACCTCCAGTCTGCATTGCTGCTTTCCGGTTGTTACCAAGTTTCAGCTTGGTTTTGTGCTTCACATCATTCCAGCGCTTCTTGGCACTTCACTCCGACTGCATTCACCTTAGCCAAGATGGACTGCCATATAGCATTTTTAGTTGCCAATGACTCAGTGGAGATGATGAACAGTTGTTGGTGATGTTCTATCACCTTCGTAATCAGGATCTTGTTTTCCTGTGGACTGAATCACAGGTTTCTCTTCTTCTCCTTGCCCTTCTCCTTCCCAGAGGTCCCTGGCTGGTCCTCCGGGGGGTTTGTGGGGTTCTGGTTCGCCTCTGTAGTTGCTCCATCTTCCTCCATGTCGCTTCTCAGTAGTTTGGGTTTCTTTTTTTGTGCAGATTTTATGGTGATTTTTCCCACCTGAAGTGGGAATTTTAAGCATAGCGCTGCTTATCGCTGATGTTTTTATCGATGTTGGGGCCATCACAACTTTTTTCACGTACGGGTTTCCTTTTTTATTGGCGTCCTTTTAATTTTAATGTGGGCATTTGACACGTTATCGGGAGGCTATCGCCTGTTGCTGGCATGTTGACAATACACCATCAACACGGTGTTTGTTTTCCACGATAGACAGCATTATGTAAATTTGCGTTGACCTAGGTTGGCGATAAATATTGCCCACTCTTGATAATATGCCCTTCAATGTCATCAAGAGAAAGGTGTAAGGTAGTGCTGGTATTATTGCAATCATCTAATTCATCATGCTCTGCCCCTTAAGCGTCATAGCAAGTTTCAGCTTACGAAAAAAAGAAACATATCCACTCTAAAACTTTTCAGGACATTGTGGTCTTGATAGAAGCTTCACCATATTTACAAGACAGCATTAATTTACTTAACATGGCTTAACGCTGCCTTGTAAAAATGGCACCCTTTCAAGCTACACTTAGCATGAAAGGAGTGGGCATTGGGTGTTGCTGTGGGCTTTCCTTCTCAACACCCATTGATTTCGACGATGCACCATATTTAAAAGGGCAGCGTAAATATGGGGTAGCACCAATATTAAGACCAGGAAAAACCTGGTCTTACCCTGGCGAAACGAGGAGAAATGTTTATTTTAGCCTTGTATTTGCTGTTTCCATGTGTTCTGCTTTGTGCAGCACACATGGAAACAGCAAAACGCCAATGATGTTTTATGTACAGGAAGGTGTCCCTTCTTGCACATAAACAGTCATTTAAAAAAAAAAATACATTTTGCAACCTTTATGTGTGCTGACTTGAGCAGCACACCTAGAAGTTACATAACTGCATTTAAAGATTGTTTTTGTGCAGGAAGGGACAACTTCCTGTAAATAAACAATCTTCCCCTCAACACAGACATATGGTGCAAGGGTAGCTGCGTTGGCATCTGAATTTAGCACCAGCACAGGGTGAAATGCAGGGCAGCATCATATTCTTGCAAATAAGGTGCATCCGAGAGTTTATAAAGTGACATAGCGTGGCTTTAGCCTTCTTGGCTTAACGCTCCACCACTTTATTTGTAAATATGCCCCATAGTCTGGGAAGAATCTGGGCAGAATGTCAGAACCAATTAACTCTTTCCACGCCTTTATGAAGTCCCGGGACCTGAGTATTAATAACTCAAAATCATATGTTATGAAGGTAGGCCAAGGAAAAAAAAAGCAAAATTCCTTTAACGTTAATGGTGAAAAAATACCTGTAACTAAAACATTCTCCTACCTTGGCGTCCTCTTTGACTATCAATTAAATTGGGGACCCACAGTAGAGAGGAAAATGGGCGAGGTAACCAGATCAAATGCAGCAATACTTGATTTTGCAAGTAAAATGGGCAATAGTCCAGTGGCCGCATTGCTTCAACTCCATCAAGCTAAGAGCACTGCTTTTGCATGTTATGGAAGCGAGCTATGGGGATATGCTTCCCCTGGAGGCTTGGAGGTTGCAGAAAATAATTTTTGTAAACGTATTTTGAGGGTCCCAAGGGGAACAGCAAACCTTTCAGTGCATGAAGAGCTGGGAATGCCATACTTATGCGACAGGATAGCCGTAAATCCCTTACTATGTTGGCTAAACTGTTGGTTAAATACTGATATACCTCTTACACAACTAATTCTGTATGGCAGAGATACCCGCCACCCCCTCTCGACGCAATCCCCAAGGATGGGAAACTGGAAACTGTTCTGGACTTTTGGAAGGCGGGAGGGAGTGACCCTCCCGGCCGTATTTATTAAAATATGAAACAAAATTAAAACATTAAAATAACAGTTTCATATTAGGTACAATTTCATTTCCACATTACGATGTTTGGCTAACCTTAACAGATCTCTAATACAAAGGTTCTCCTAGCCGAACTAACATCCTACAAAACATTTGACTTGAAATTGTACATCCTAACGTTAAGGGCCAACGGCAAGGTCGTAACCGGTGTCAGATCCCTAAACCAGAAAATACCCCCCTCACTTGTGAGGGGGGGCGACCGCACAGAGCCGTACCTCAAGTGCATCTACCAATTTCCCTTTGACTTGACGGGGGCCCCAATGGACTCGACGCCATTTAACGGTCGTACGAGGACTCGTGTGAGGTGTCTAAAAGGTAGCGTAACCCCCTCCCGAACCCCACACAACTTACCCATCTGCCGTCGCAAATGTCCTGGCCCCGGGAAATTCCCCAGGAGGGCCCGTAGCCCCTCCTATCCAGGAAGGGGCCTTGACCGCCTTTCCTTTCCTTCCGGCGGCCCATCCTTAGAAGGGACCGCCTCCCCGTTGAGGGGCCAATGGCCACCTCCCCTGAGCGCTCCCATCCGTAATGGGTGACGCCCCCCCATAGGGATCTTCCAATTACTGCTCACCGATCATGACCTTACCGCCTGACCAAAATAAATACGACAATTTAACTAAAATCACTCAATTACAAAACAACCATAACCATTTCACGTATGATTACTGATCAATACTAGTGCAGAATTACTTTATTTGAAAAAACATACTGTAGATGACCATTCTTTATTGCATACTCAAAATAACACGACAATCATCACAACCTGCAAGAAATAGAGTTACCACATCAAAACTTTATTCAAAACAACTGGCTGTCCTCAGGGGCTGGTGGGTGGGTCAAAATTGGCTCTTCGTTCCGTCTCGAGCTCACGTGCAGCGGGGAGGTGCAGCTTCAGAGCATAGGAACAAGAGGATGCTTTCTTGGCTTGTTGCTCCTTTTATCCGTCTTCGGGCGGGCGTAAACCCGCCTCCGCCTGCCCCCCGGGGGCGTGGCCAGCGGCGTCAGCGTCTAGGACAACCCCCTATAGGGCGGGAAAAGGCGCGCCCCGGCTACACCGCTTCGGGCATACCAGCCGGGACTCGCCCCCTGCCCAAGATGGCCTCCCTGGGGGAATCGGGGTACTCCACCATACGTTCGGGGGGACCGAGTGGTCGCCCCTTTCCATATGGCAGAGATACCCGCCACCCCCTCTCGACGCAATCCCCAAGGATGGGAAACTGGAAACTGTTCTGGACTTTTGGAAGGCGGGAGGGAGTGACCCTCCCGGCCGTATTTATTAAAATATGAAACAAAATTAAAACATTAAAATAACAGTTTCATATTAGGTACAATTTCATTTCCACATTACGATGTTTGGCTAACCTTAACAGATCTCTAATACAAAGGTTCTCCTAGCCGAACTAACATCCTACAAAACATTTGACTTGAAATTGTACATCCTAACGTTAAGGGCCAACGGCAAGGTCGTAACCGGTGTCAGATCCCTAAACCAGAAAATACCCCCCTCACTTGTGAGGGGGGGCGACCGCACAGAGGCGTACCTCAAGTGCATCTACCAATTTCCCTTTGACTTGACGGGGGCCCCAATGGACTCGACGCCATTTATCGGTCGTACGAGGACTCGTGTGAGGTGTCTAAAAGGTAGCGTAAACCCCCTCCCGAACCCCACACAACTTACCCATCTGCCGTCGCAGATGTCCTGGCCCCGGGAAATTCCCCAGGAGGGCCCGTAGCCCCTCCTATCCAGGAAGGGGCCTTGACCGCCTTTCCTTTCCTTCCGGCGGCCCATCCTTAGAAGGGACCGCCTCCCCGTTGAGGGGCCAATGGCCACCTCCCCCGAGCGCTCCCATCCGTAATGGGTGACGCCCCCCATAGGGATCTTCCAATTACTGCTCACCGATCATGACCTTACCGCCACAGGCCGGATAGTTGACCGGCTATCCGGACCCCCCACAAAACTCCTACCTAAAGGTCATGTTTCAAACTCTTCAGCCAAGCAATGAGGTCTCCTATGAGTAACTCATTCCCCACCCGGGACAAATGGACCCCATCTCCCAAATACATACTGTCCCCCTTGATACAACCATGCGGGATAGAATGCAGTGTACTTGAACGAAACAATCTACCCAACTTGTTATTTACCTTCTTCACTGAGTGGTTCAGAGCAGAAACCGAAATCGCCCCCGCCACATTTTACGTGGAATCATATGGGACCATGCAATGGTGCACCCTGGAACTCTTCTCGCCAACCAACTTACAGTGGAAAGCATTGCCTCGAGAAGCAGTCGTCTACCAGTGGTCACCAAATCATTACCCCCAAGATGGACTATGATTATAGACGGCGGTGACCTTGTCCGCCCTAACAAACCCTCGAAAAAGGATTGAAACTGGTCAATACAGAGCCCGCCCCTTCCGTAGAAGGTTACCCTGTACCCGTATTCCCCAGCCATGTGAATCATGTCACCTGCCTTGAATACGTCTGCGGCACGTCTCACGTATGAGTGGCCCGCGACCCACACCTCTCTTTCCGCAGCCGGTGATGTCTGACCGCTGGTTCCCAGGTGTCAGGTCGACTGCACAGTCCACCCCGCCTCGTAAGGTTGCGCAACTGAAAACCAAACAAAAACAAGAAGCATGAGTACATCATTACAGCTTCACAACATGTGCAACCGCACATACCTTTTGTAACAGTTCGAGGACCAACGCCCCAAACGCTTTACTTTTTCAACACTCAGACCCCTGGCTGTAGCCTCAGTAGCAGCCCCTATCCGAAAGGAGTGGGTCCCGAACTCGCCGGGGTTCAAGCCCGCGGCCGAAATTGACATCGCCAGCACCCGCCGGAACTGAAACCTCGTCAGTGGGGTGGCGTCAGCGTGTCTCAACAAGGTCCCCCCCCCATGATGCCACCCTCTGCGCTAAATATTCCTCTACGCAAACAACAGGGCACATGGAAGACCCGGGAATCCTCTGAATGATTATGCAGTCCCCAATCGCACCCTGATCGGTTTTTGACCTGAAAAACGAGACAGTCATCGTCTCGACCTTGACCCGGATGTGCTCCCGGCACAGTCCCCCCATCGTATCCCGCTTGTTCTTTGCCACTAGTTCGCTTACCCGCATAGCCCCATGGAATGCTAGCGCAAATGCGGCTCGGAATAACACAGTTTCATACTGGGATGAACATGTTGCAGGGAGTACGGAGAATAACAGGGCCAACCGATCCAGACCTATCGGGTGCCTCTCATCCACTCTGCGACCCTCAAGGCGTTGCCACCCACGTAGCGCTTTCTGCACCACGAAAGACGCTGTCGGGTCCTGAATCCCATGAGCCTTTGCCATAAAGGAAATGGCGGCCCGATGCCTCTGAGCCGTAGCTACTGATTTGCCTGCCTGATGTAAAGACAGCAAGAATTTTACGACAAGCTCTTCCTGTCCCCAAAGCTCCCCCCTAGCAGAACCCAAAAAGGACCAATAGGAACGGAACGCCCCTTCATATGCCTTCCTTGTCCTGGGTGCTAAACTCTCTCCCACGAGGTTTTGTAGTTCGGGGCACCGAGAGACCAGAGAGCTTCGGGAAAGGGTGCCGCCACCGGGTCCGCTGTGGGCAGAAAACCCCAGAAGGCCTGCATACGGAAACGAGAAAGTGCATCAGCCGCTTGGTTCAGTACCCCCGGGACATGTCTTGCCCTAAAGAGCACATTCAACTGCATACATAAAAACACAATTTCTTTGAGCAGTCTCAGAATCCATTTGCAACGTGCTGCCTGACTATTGATACACTCAACCACAGTCATGTTATCAGACCAGAACACCACAGAGTGATCCCGGAACCCCTCCGGCCACGTTTTCAAGGCCACCAGAATAGGGAAGAGTTCGAGAAAAGCAATGTTACTCGTCAGCCCGCACTCGTGCCACCATGACGGCCATTTTTGAGCCGACCATTATGTCCCAAATATGGCCCCAAAACCTATACTCCCCGCCGAATCTGTCCAAAGCCCCAGCTCCTCGGAGGACACCGCTGGTTTGTTCCAGACAATTCGACCATTGAAATCCACCAGAAATGCCAACCAAATGCGCATGTCCTGGCGAACCTCTGCCGAGAGCCTCGTGCGGTGATGTCCTTCCTTCAGGCCGACCATGGCTTGTGCAATCGAGCGGGAAAAGGGGCGGGCCATTGGCTTCACTCTCAGGGCAAAATTCAACTGACACACCACTTGTTGCAATTGATGCAGGTTTACTTTCGTCGCACGAATACATGTTTCAAGGGATGTCCCAAATTTTAACACTTTTTCCCTGGGTAATCTAAAACAACCTTCTACTGAGTCGAGCTCGATCCCCAGGAACTCGAGCAAAGTTGAGGGACCCACAGTCTTACCTGGCGCCAATGGCACACCAAATTGATTCATTAAGACACGAAATTCATGTAAGGCCTTACCACATTCAGGATCCCCGGCTGCCCCCAAAAAGAGAAAGTCATCGAGATAATGCATAACATGTCGAAAACCCGTTTTCCTTGTAAATACCCATTGCAGAAAACAACTGAATTTCTCAAAATAGGCACAAGATATAGAGCACCCCATTGGCATACATCTATCCATGTAATAGCGACCCTGAAACATAAAACCAAGGAGACGCTGATCGTCTGGGTGTACCGGGAGCAACCGGAACGCTGACTCGATGTCCGATTTTGCCATCAGCGCCCCGGGCCCCAGGCGATTCAACATGGCGACGGCCTCATCAAAAGATGCGTACCGCACCGAACACACTTCCGCGTCTATCGCATCGTTCACGGAAAGACCACGTGGGGCTGACAAGTTATGTATTAGCCGAAACTCACCCGGGTCCTTCTTGGGGACCACCCCAAGAGGGGAACAAACAAAGTTAGCAACCGGTGGCCAATCAAATGGACCGGCAACACGACCTCGAGTTACCTCCTTCCCAATCTTTACCTGAACCACCGCCGAATACTGCAAGGCCGACAGTTGGTTCTTACAGTTTGCTACACCCTGAAAATCCCCCACTGGGATGCGGAAACCATATGAAAACCCGTCCCGCAACACCCCAGCGGAAGCATGATCCGGGTATTCGTTGAGCCAAGGAATCATTGCCATGGTATCAATCGGAGTAGGTAAAGGCGCCCCTCGGACTATTTCAGACCTGTTTGGCGCTTCCCTTACCACCGTTATCACCCGTCTTGGCTCTGCACATGGACTCAGGATGGGATGACTGCCCACACCCCCCGCATTCATGTCTGAACTTGCATGACCCCTGGGGCCTCGTACATTTTCCCCTGTTGAAATTCCAACAAATCCCCTTTTTACCTGTGTTGCCACTCGACTTCGAGTGGTGTTCGTTACCTGCACCTGTCCGAAAGGGTGTCCCCGAGGATTGGCGGGAAGATTCACTCCCATTACTCCCTGACAATGGCACTTTTAACATTCCTGAACTCTCCATTTTCTGCCACGAGACAGAGTCGAAACAATCCCATGTTAGAATTGGGTTGTGCTCTTTAGCCTTTCTAAAAAGATTGTCATAACAGAACCACTGATTGCCCCTGTACGTCAGGGAATACTCCATGATACGTGACTGATAAATAGGCAACTCGGTCAACAACTCGGGCCTGCGCTCACCCATGATGGAGGTAAAAATGCCCCACGCTCTGCCCCAAGTACCTATGTTTTCGTCAACCTTAAAGGCGGCCATTTTTGCGCGCCAAACACTCGGATGCATGAGCTCCTTTTGGCTCTTCACATGCTCTATCTCGTAATGGTCGGTAAGCAATGAAAACATGTTTACATACTTATCCGCCCAAATCATTTCCTTAATTTCCAGTGGAACATGCTGGGCAATCTTCTCCCTTCAAGAAGGTACAGACCCCTCCCCCGCAATCGGCAATGGCCGCTTACCTGAAGTAGATCCCGCACTTGCCGCCGAACTTGGGCCTGCTGCACTTTCAGCCGCCGGAACCTGTGGGGGAACAGAAGATGGTGCCTTCGCAGCCTCTCTGGATTCCCGCAGCTGTCTCATTACTGCCCGGGCGTCGTCAGCCGTGGCGCCCGTACTATCTTTCCCCAACCACGCTGCCAATTGCGCCGCCAACTTGGGAGGCATATCTTCCCCGTTCACGGGGGTGACCACCACGGGGATCGGATGCCCCTCCTTCGGAACCGAGGTTGGCTCCTCACGTGGAGTATCGGGAACCGGGGTTTCCCCCCCAAGTGCCCCCCTTTTTGACCTCTTGCCTCTCCAGCTAGGGACTACTCCCGGCAAAGCTGGTCCGATGACTCGCTTCGGTCCTCCCTCCCCGTCTTTAGCCGCCATCTGCTTCTTCAAATCGGCTACCTCCTTTATGAGCATGCGTAGCATCTGATCGGTACCGACCCGCTTTCCGACCTTCTTGCCCGGCATTCTCAAGCGAAGATATCTGTAAGACAAAGAGAAAGATTACAACGCTCAAAATTGGCTCTTCGTTCCGTCTCGAGCTCACGTGCAGCGGGGAGGTGCAGCTTCAGAGCATAGGAACAAGAGGATGCTTTCTTGGCTTGTTGCTCCTTTTATCCGTCTTCGGGCGGGCGTAAACCCGCCTCCGCCTGCCCCCCGGGGGCGTGGCCGGCGGCGTCAGCGTCTAGGACAACCCCCTATAGGGCGGGAAAAGGCGCGCCCCGGCTACGCCGCTTCGGGCATACCAGCCGGGACTCGCCCCCCGCCCAAGATGGCCTCCCGGGGGATCGGGGTACTCCACCATACGTTCGGGGGGACCGAGTGGTCGCCCCTTTCCACAAGAAGCTCTAACATGGGATAATAGGTTTCAAAGTCCCTTGGATTAAATATATCAGTAACTGTTTCTCTGAATTAGGGCGCCCCGATCTTTTTGTAAATCTAACGTCTATTACTAAATCCGATGTTATCTTTGTAAAGAAGACCTTCATTACATCAAGGTATTTAGCTTGTGAGGAGGGCGAATTACTGAAAGACAGTGTTCGGAAATACGTGCTATTAAAAACATCCCTGTGCATGGAACCGTACCTGTCATGGCCCTTGTCAGGGTATGATCGCTTTTTGCTGACGAGGTTTCACCTAGATATATTCCATCTTCTATTAGCCGTACCTAGGGGGGGAAGTGTTGCCAGCTTGCGGCTGCGACGAAAAGTCTCCGCAAGATCTGGCACACTTTCTTTTCATCTGCCCCTTTTATAATGTACCACGGAGGCTATACCTAAAACCATGCCTCAAACAGCTGAATTTTGCATAAATCAAACCACACTTTATTACCTTAAACTTTTAAGCTATGATTGCACTTTATTTGTATGCAGCTTTTTAAAATTAGTTCTTAAATTCAGGAAAAGTATGGAGGGATAATTGTGCTGTTGATAGATATATTTTTAATTAATATAACTTATATATCTTTTTAATGTATATTCTGCTTGTGATTTTGCACTAGATGCTGCTTTTAACAATGTTTGGATTTTATGTATAAATGTATGTTTACTGATATGCACTTTTATGGTTGTTAACATAAATAACCGAATAAAGTTATTTGGAAAAAAAAAAAATTATAGTACAGGTTTCTCATTTTCTGTTAACACATGGTCTGACAGGTTAATAATGTTAAGGGTATTCTTATCATGTGTCTCAGTCAATGCAGTTTCTGCCATAAAAGGGCGGTAGCCAAAGTCGCCGAGAGCTTCCACTGTTAGAAATGGGGGTCTCTAGTTGGCAATGGCGGGCCACTGACCAAGTAGGGACCCTTCTTCCTAAGTCAGAGTAAGGGAGCTACACCCTTTGATAACTCCTGCTCAACCCTGTAGTAACGTAGCACGAGCTGCTAGGCTTATCTCAGAGGCAGTGTGTGGCAGTGTGTGAAGCATTTATGATCATACACAGTAACACAGGGAAGAACACTACAAAGAGACACCACACAAGTAGTTATAAAAAAAATCTTTAAATATAGACTTAATATAAGACCAATAATGTTAAAAAGCCACAATACTGTAAAATAGGGTTATTCTTAAAATGCTGTAAAAATAGTTCAAAGTGTGCAAATAGGAGTTCAGTTCAAAGCAGTGGTCTCTCCGACCGTTTAACTTACAAAGTACCTGGATTTCATAGCAAATCAAACAAAGTGTCACAAACGAGCTGTAGCGACGATTTTCCTCATGCGAGGCTGGCGATGGGTTAAATCCTTGCCCCAAGGGAGGATGATGCGCTGATCTGCAGATGCGTGCGGGACAAAGTGACAAACTTCTCCACGTTAGCCAGAGATGCGTTGAAACCTTTCCACAAGGGAGGATGATGCGCTGACTTTGTTGCGTGTGCAACCCTGTTGCAATGAGAAGAAATGGCGCTGTGTGAGGGAGCGACGCTCCGGGTGTGATGCGATGAAAATGGCAGACGCACGGCGCCCACACTGCAATGTCGTGATGCGATGATCTCGTTGCGAGGATCTTATTTATTTATTTATTTATTTATTTATTTATTTTGAGTATTTGTAAAGCGCAGCTGATACCTTGCAGGCTTCCTGGCGCTGGAGAATACTCTACTGAGGGGAGACCGAAGTAAATAGCAGGCGGGAGAAATTTAGGGGAATAGCCAGGTCTTGATGCGTTTCCTAAATGGAAGAAGTTGTGAGATCTGGCGTATGTCAATGGGCAGACTGTTCCATAATTTGGCCGCTGCGACCCTGAAGGATCTACCCCCGGTTCTGGCTTTGTTGTATCTGGGCACCTTTACCAGACAGGCCGAGGATGATCGTAAGTCTCTGGTAGGAGTGTACCACAGGAACAGAGCTTGCAGGGGTCTGGGCCCAAGTCCGTGCAGAGCCTTAAAGACAATGCAGAGGGACTTGAAAGCCACACGCTGCTTTAAAGGTAGCCAATGCAGCTCGGCCAGGGCCGCTGTGGCCGAAGACCTTCTCGTCCAGCCAAGAGCCAGCTTGGCGATTCAGAAAAGGGGGTGGTGATGAACAGAGTGTCTGAATTAAGCAGACCACTCTTACCCAGTCCAAAGATCAGGGCTTGATCCATCACCGTTATTTATCTCACTGCACCATCCCAGCTCAGAACCTGGCTATATGCAAATCAGTCTGTCCCTGGCCCAGTGCATCATGGGAACAGGGCAGACTAAACTACCAAGCCAATTCTTCACCAGAAAGGAGACAAGCTACCGGGGACCGGTTTCTGGCATTTCAGCCGTCTTCGGCAGCGGCAGATTGAATTCTTTGAAGTCGGTCCAGCAGCGTGACTGGAGACTCAAGGAGCAGGGCGTTACAATAGTCAAGGCGACTGAGAATCGTACACCTGACTATCAACGCCCGGGCTTGTGCAGGGAGAAGTGGCATGATTTTTCGCAGGGAGCGTAGCAGAGCTGTGCAAATCCCCACTGTTTTTGCTACCTGGGTTTCCATACTCAGCTTGTTATTGAGCATGGCTCCCAGGTTGCGGACCGAGGAGACTGGCTGAGGTTTGTCTCTTGTCTCTGGAGGCCAGAAGTCACTCGGAAACTGGCGAGGTATGTTGGTGCCAGCGCAAAACAGAACCTCTGTTTTGGAGGAGTTGAATTGGAGGGAGTTTCTGTGGAGCCACCCAGCCGTCTCTCTTAGGCAGTCGTGGAAGGTGGTTAAAGGGATGGAATCTTCTCCTTCCCAGGAGAGAATGAGCTGCGTGTCGTCCGCGTAATTAATCGTTTTTATCCTAAATGACTTAATTAACGTGATCAGCGGTATGAGGTACACTTTAAAAAGGATGGGGCTGATGGAGGAGCCCTGGGGAACTCCCTGGGGCACAGGTGCGAAGGCGGATTGGAATGGGGGGAGGGAGACAGCCTGTCTCCTATCCCGCAGGTAGGAGTGAAACCAAAGCAGAGCTGTGCCATCCACACCTGCTTCACCGAGTCTCTGCAGCAGCGTACTGTGGTTGACCGTATCGAATGCGGCAGACAAGTCCAGCAGTATCAATGCTGCTGGCTGGCCCCTGTCTGCACGCATGCGAAGATCCTCCATGGCTGTCAAGACCGCTGTTTTGGTGCCGTGGGCAGGACAGAAACCGAACTGGAGATCGTCTAAGAAGTTGTTCTGCTCTAGGTGACTGGAGAGGCAGGAGCTGACCCATCATTCTGCGACTTTCGCTGGAAATGGCAGTAGGGAGATGGGTCGGTAGTTAGATAGACAATCTGGGCTCAGGGAGGGTTTTTCTAGGAGTAGGGTGACAAGCGCCTGTTTCCACAGGGTTGGGACATAGCCACAGTGCAAAGACTGGTTACATATTTGGCGCATAGTGCCGAAAAGTTCTGTTCCAAAACTTTTCCAAATTTTTGGAGGCAGGGGGTCGAGCGGGGAACCCGAGGTGATTCCAAGCGCCAGTCTTTCAAACTCGGAATCAGAGATAGGGGGGAATTCCCATAATCTAGCCGTCGGGCTGGAGCCTAGAGGCGTCAAGTTTTGAGAGCTGGTGCTGGCTCCCTGGATGTTGGGGCCTCCCAGAGAGGGGGGGTCTTCAGGTTTTGAATGATGGTGTTGATTTTATTAATGAAGAATGCTGCAAGATTATCACAAAGGGCTTGGGTGGGAGGCTGCGTTGAAATGACACAGTCTGGATGGGTTAAGTTTTTAAGTATCTGAAAAATGCTTTTCGAACTATTGGTGGCGTTGGTAATAGTGGAGCAGTAATAGTTATCTTTATTTTGGGGAATGGCAGTTTTGTACGCCCAGAGGTTGTCTTTCCAGAGAGTTTTGTTGGTGTCGGAATATCCTTGCCTCCATTTTCTCTCTGATTGTCTGCAGGCTAGTTTGAGGGCTCTCAATGAGTCATCGAACCATGGGGCAGGTGTTCTTCTCTTTGGTTTGCACTTTTTCTGAGGGACGAGGCGTTCAGAAGTGTTGGATATCCTAGTGCAGAGGGACAAGTAATTGTCCTCCACCGACTGAGCGG
The DNA here is from genome assembly GCF_964263255.1 of Lissotriton vulgaris. NCBI lineage: Eukaryota > Metazoa > Chordata > Amphibia > Caudata > Salamandridae > Lissotriton > Lissotriton vulgaris. The sequence continues at coordinate 1,072,835,263 of NC_141696.1, read as the reverse complement.
TGGAAAAGCTGTCTTCCTCCTCAAATACGGGGCCGGCCAGTCTTAGTTTATCCAGAGCTTTCCAGTCTCTATACAAATAATCAGGGGTGGTGCTGAGTGGCGGTCTGCTGGCCCTGCTGCCGGCTATATGAAATTTAATAAGCGCATGGTCGGTCCAGCACATAGGCAGAATGTCTCTCAGGAATACTAGCTGGGGAGAGGAGAAAATTAGATCGAGCTGGTGCCCCGCAGAGTGTGTAGGTTTATTGACCAGCTGGGAGAGTCCCATACCTTCGCAGGAAAGTAAAAGATTGTTGAGAGCAGAGTCCAGGCTGCCATTAGGCCAGAGGTTAAAGTCGCCCAGAACAATCAGCTTGTTATGGGAGGTAGCCATATTGGTAAGGGTGGTAAGGAGCGACTGCTCCTGTGTGGAATTGAAGGCTCCCGGCGGGCGGAAACATATCACAGCCGTGAAAGTTATTCCGGAGTGGCAGTTGATTGAGAGGCCAAGTATTTCCGTACCGGGCACTGGGTCCATGTCAAGGGTTTTTATGGACCAGGAGGCTCTATATATTATGCCGACTCCACCACCCCGACCCTTGGGTCTAGGGAGATGCAGGATTTTAAAATCTTGTGGACAAGCCCAATCCAGTTCTATATTGCAATCGGAGTGGGTCCAGGTCTCAGTCAGGAATAGTGCGTCAAGATGGTGGTTATCAATGAGCTGAGAGATTTCGTTGGCGTGTTTAAGCAATGACCTAACGTTCAACAGGCCACCCGACAGTAAACCTTTGCAGGCGAAGTCATGCAGAGGGTAGGCAGTGTCTGTGAAGGAGAGATGGCCTTCATGAGCGAAATCTCTGAGACGGAGTAAAGACTCACGCGCCTGATGCGGAAGGCTGGTGGTGGACTGGGGGGCAGGAGCCTCGGGGGTCACTCCAGTCGCTGCCGAGGCGCGGACGAGCGCAGATGAGCTTGCCTTATGCGCGCCTTCAGCGCGCAATCGTCGCGCCCGCTGCGCTCGTCCGCTGCGCTTCCTGCAAGAACTCATGATTTATAGTCGAGGTCGGTGCGTAGGAGGGGGGTGTGGCCAGCCGCGGTGGGCGTGTCTGGCGGGTCCCTCGACCAGGAAATGGCGGCAGGACACGATCTGGCGTTAGCGAGCACTCAACAGCTCGCAAATGTGCAAAGCGATGACCTTTGGGGGTTAGCGAGCACTTTGTGGCCCGCAAGCGTGCAATGCGATGATTTTTGGTTTGCGAGCGCTCGGTGGTAGCACACACCCACTCAGACAGACCCAACATTTGTAAGTGAGCTCACCACCTTAGCCCATGGGGAGTTCTCTAAATCATTGCCCAACAGACAGTCTACAGGCATGGCGGGCCTCACAGCCACCTGAAGAATTCCTGAGACCCCCCCACTCAAAGGGAACCTGAGCCACCTCACATTGGCTCTCTGAGTTGCCTGCTGACACTACAGGGTAGAATACACGAGGGACAACATGCTCTTTGGACACCAACCGGGAGCTGACAGCAGTTACACTGGCTCCTGTGTCTCCTAGAGCCTCTACTCTATGGCCTTTGCTGGTCAACCACTGCCTGTACTTCTTAGTGTTTTGAGGCAGTGCAGGTTTAGAGACCATCTCAAAGGGTCAATTCTATGTGATCCCACCCATCTGGGGTGCCCATCTCTTCCTCTCTCAGGGCTACACTAGCAATCTGGCGGGTGGTGCATGGATTGGTGAAGGGTGGTCCTTCAGGGGACACTGGGGATCAAAAACCGGTGGTCCACTTGACCGTACTTAAAACAAGTAAGGGGCACTGTTAGAATTGGGGGTCTCTAGTTGGCACAGGTAGGCACTTGTGACAAATAGGGACCCTCTCCTCTAGTCAGGGTAAGGGGGTACATTCCTAAAATAACCCCTGCTCACCCCCTTGGTAGCTTGGCATGAGCAGACAGGCTTAACTCAGAGGCAGTGTGCAAAGCATTTGTGAACACATACAGTAACCCAGTGACAACACTACAAATGGACACCACACAAGGTTTTATATCAAAAATAAATATTCATTTATATAGAATTACCACAAGACCAATAAATGACAACAATAATCCACACTACTATCAGAAATCAAGAGTTCTGGATACAAGGCTTAAATCAAAGTTCTGTGCGATTCAGTAGCCCTGTCTGGCTACAGCGTTGTTAAAATAACACAGAGTCTAACAAATCCAGTGGACCGCATCGGCCCAGGCCCACTTAAATGTCGCAGACTCAGTCACAGTACCTTTAACTTGATGCGGCAGGCACGGATCCGGTGTTCGTCGCGGGGCAGAAAAGAAAGCGTTGCAGGACGCGGTGTCCCTCGATACGGTGCAGACAGCGGTCCATTGACAGTCAGTGGATCCAAGGCGTGCTTTGCAGGGCAAGACGGTGCTTTGATGCGGAGCTTGCAGCTTGTGGTGCGGTGACAGAGCCGGAGTTCGGGAGCTGGCTCCGATCAGTCCGGACAGCGGTGCGAGTCGAGCGGTGCCTCGCACAGCATGCAAGGCGGTGCCCAACTCCGATGCGCTCACAGGACTTGAAGTCAGCAGCAGTGACAGTCAGACCCGTACGAGTCGGTGTAGCGAGGCATTGCACGTCGCGGTGTCCACCAGTCGCGGTGCAGGCAACGGCTCAGTTACGGCATCAGGAGAGAGTCAGTGAGCTCAGAGCTTGTGTTGTTCGAGGCGGACATTGGTCTATTCGGTGCCTACAGGACACCGGGCCGGTCGTGAGAGTCGGTCACAGCTCCCTGCCTCTGTAGCCACTGAAACAGCGTTTCCAGCAGCAATCCACAAAGGCTGGTGAAGTCTACTGGTCCTGAGACTTCGGTCAGGGGGCAAGCTCTATTCCAAGGCCTCGGAGATCTTTTCACAAGTTGAAAGTAAAGTACACAAAGTTCTTTCTCCTCTCTTTGGTAGTCAGGCAACTACTGCAGGCCAATCCCCCAAGCAGCACTTCAGCTTGGGAATAGTCTCTCAGTTTCTTCAGGTTCCTCTCCTCAGCAAAGGTTTCTTCTTGTAGTCCAAAAAGTGATCTAATCTCATAGGATCAGGTTCCCAATATTTATACCCCAAAATCATTTGTTCTCTGAGAGGAGAGGGGCCTTTGCCCAGTCCAAACCAATTCTGAAGCACTCTGTTTACCAGACTTCTCCTTTCCTTTCACGGCGCAGGGCAGGCACATCAGATGCCCCACAGGAGGTAGAGTCAGCATTGTGGACGTCAAGTACAGTCCTGGAGCACTTTGTTGACAGTCTTCCTTCTCTCCTTTCAGTGTGCAGGGCAGAAACATCAGCCGCACCCCAGGAGGTGGAGCCAGCATTGTGGAAGGCAGGCCAGCCCTATTCAAGGTTCAGGTGAAACTCTAAGCCTCCAATTTAGATGCAGATCTCTCTATTTACCACTGGGCTGACTCATCCTGTCTCTTGGAATCCTCCAGCCCTGTCACTCACAAAACTAGATGAAGGAATACAGAACCTCGCAGAGGCAGGCTTAAATGGTTAGGCAAGCAAATACCTACTTTCTAAAAGTGGTATTTGCAAACACAAAATATTAAAACAAACTTCACTAGAATGTATTTTATTATTCTGAGTCCAGGCATACTAAACTCGAATTTCTACCATTTTCTTTGAGTCTGTTAGGATTATAAACATGTAATAATCTAGCAGCCCATTCTGGCCTATGGAGAACAAGTAGCCTTGGAATAGTGAAAAACTAAAATGGCTGTAATTCACTATTAGGACATGCCACACACATCAGGGCTTGTCCTACCTTATCCTTACAATGCACCCTGCCCTTGAGCCTCCCATAGGGGTGACTAATATGAAAAAAAGGGAAGGTTTATGGACTGGCAATTGGGTGTACGTGCCCAGTCAGCATGACAGTACCAGAATGCACGTAGGCTCTGCAATGGCAGACCTTAAACGCGTTTTACAAGGCCGCTTCTGTGGGTGGCACAACCAGTGCTGCAAGCCCACTAGCAGCATTTGGATTTGCACGCCCTGGGCACACACAGTGCACTGTACTAGGGTATGACAGGTAAACCAAATAGTCAATCATGGAATCACTATTTAATACATTCATTTACAAAAGGGAGCACTCGCACTGTGGCACTGGACAGCAGTGGCACAGTGCCCAAAGCATCTAACACGCCAATGGTGCCAGGTCTAACAGGCCCCCTCTGGACAGGCCTACCTGTCGGGGGTACTGACCTCTGCTCTTGGGGAGACTGGAATACCACTGCTTGGTTCCCTTCGGAATTACTTTGGGGTCCTCTTGGAAACTCCCTTGGTTTACCCCTGTCCCCCCCCACTACTCTGCTGGGGACCCTGCCCACCTTTGGCGACCTCTCCCATCTGATCCTTGTGAACCTGGGTGCTCACCAGCGTTCGCCTCCTCAGCAAGATTCCTAGGGTTAGTTTGCTTGCAATCAATCAGGTGCTGGCGTAGCTCAGGAAAACAATTACTAGATAAATGCTGCCATGCAATCAAATCATAAAGTTTCTGAAAAGTTTCTACTTTGAAACCTCTTACCCAGCACTCCATTGCTCTACAAAAAAAAACATATTCAACCCATGTGGTACCCTCTAACTTCTTGCAGGTCCTAATCCTCTGCTTATACATCTCAGGGGTCAAACCATAGCGGGTCATCAAAGCTTCCTTCATGTGGGCATAAACCATTCTACTTTCCTGGGGCAGGACCAACAAGGTATCCGTCCCCTCACTAACAAAGCAACCCCACAACCCTGCTCCCCAAGCCTTCTCAGGGATACGGTGGGACACCATGGCTAATTCTTAGGCTGCAAACCACTGCCCAATAGCTTCACTTTTGTGAAAATCCTTAATAACCTCTTTGGGTATACATACTCTATTCACAGTATGCACCACTGGTATGCTAGCACCAGAGGGGGAGATCTCTACATATTTGCCTTAATCTCCAACTCCCTCAATATTCTCTCATGTTCAAATTTCATCTTCATTGTCTCAACCAGGTCCCTCTGACCATACATCTTGAGCTTAGCCATCTCCATATTATGCCGGCTCTCTCTCTCCCTGTCCTCCATCTGTTCTGAAGACAGACCCCTGGAGGACACACTAGTGCCCAGGCTGGAAAGTGCTTTACCACCTACCAAGTCTACTACTTCCACCTGCTGCTCTCTTGCATTCTCTCCCTCCTCCACAGGCTCCCCCCCATCTTTAGGGGCATCCCTGGCTTCTAGCCAGGCCTTCCGGGCTTTGTTAAACTCCTCCCTTTTAGTGAGACCTGTGATAGGGACAGTGAATTGATTGCAAACATATTTGAGCTGCTTGCCATTGTAGTTATCTAATATTCTCTTCTTCACAGGAGAGCTCTTCCGATGCATTGGACCTGGGCTTGCCCATTGTAGGAATAGCTAGCGATATCAATCAAAAATATAATAAAAAACCTCAAAAATGTATGTGGTTGCGTTATGGTCTGCACTCACTAGTGGTGTACACTATAATTACTGTATGCGATCATAAATGCAAGTCCAGATCCCACCGCTGACCACCAATGTTAGAAATGTGGGTCTCTAGTTGGCAATGGCTGGCCACTGACCAGGTAGGAACCCTTCTTCCTAAGCCAGATTAAGGGGGCTACACCCTTTGATATCCCCTGCTCAACCCTGTGGTAACATAGCACGAGCAGCTAGGAGTATCTCAGAGGCAGTGTGTGAAGCATTTATGATCATACACAGTTACACAGGGATCTTTATATATAGACCTAACACAAGACCAATAACGTTAAAAAGCCACAATACTGTAAAATAGGGTTATTCTTGAATTGCTGTAAAATAGTTCAAAGTGTGCAAATAGGAGTTCCGTTCAAAGCAGTGGTCTCTGCGACCCTTTTATATACAAAGTACCTGGATTTCGTAGCAAATCAAACAAAATGTTACAAACGAGCTGTAGAGATGATTTTTCTCACGTGAGGCTGGCGATGCGTTGAATCCTTGCTGCAAGGGATGATGATGCGCCGATCTGCAGATGGGTGCGGGACAAAGCGACAAACTTCTTCACGCTAGGCCAGCGATGAGTTGAATCTTTGCCGCAAGGGAGGATGAGGCGCTGACTTTGTTGCGTGTGCGACCCTGTAGGAATGGCGCTCCGCGAGTGAGCGACGCTCCAGGTGTGATGCGATGAAAATGGCAGACTCACGGGCCCACAGTGCAATGTCGTGATGCGATGATCTCGATGCAAGGATCCAGGGTTAACGAGCACTGGACAGCCCGCAAACGTGCGAAGCGATGATCTTTGTGGGTTAGCAAGCACTTTGTGGCCCGCAAGCATGAGATGTGATGATTTTTAGTTTGCGAGCGCTCGGCGGCAGCAACGCAGTGATTTCCCTGCGCCGGCTCGCAAACGGCCGATAGCGACTATTTCAGCACTCTCTTCTCAGGAGGCTGGTGGTGGAGTCAAATGTGCCTGTGACTCCTGCAGGAGGCTAGCTCTCTTCTAGCCCTTGGGTGATTGCTTTAGCAAGTTGAAATAAAAGTTCTCTCAAAGTCCTTTTCCCTCTTCTTCCAAGTCCAGGGGAAACTACTGCAGGCCAAAGCAAGAAACAGCACACAAGCACAAGGACAGTCCTCTCCTGCATATTCCTTCAGTGAAACGGACAGAGGGTCTTCTTGACATCCAGGAGCAATACAAATTGTAGGGGTTTGGGCACAGATATTTATACCCCAAAAGTCTTTGTTCTCAAAAGTCACTAGCCACTGAACCCAGCTAAAAAAACAGTTCTGCTCAGTCCTGGAGCCCTTTGTTTACCAGGCTGCATCCTTCCTTTCAGAAAGGAGGGGTCTGCCATCATATGCACAGAAGGAGGAGGAGCCAGCATTGACTTTGCCAGGCACAGCCCTATTCAGGTCAAGGAGGTACCCCCCCAATACTCAATGCAGATCTCTCTATTCAACCCAGGTCTGACTCGGCCTGCCTTGCCCCTCTAAACTCAGACAGCCAATACACATAACAGCAGAGCACACTTTAAGGCTTAGGCAAGAAAATACCTACTTTCTAAAAGTGGTATTTTCAAACACAGAATGCAAAAACCAACTTCACTAAAATATGTATTTTTTTCATTCTGAGTTCAGGCACACTAAACTCGAATTTCTACCATGTTCCCTGAGTCAGTTAGGATTATAAGATGTAATAATCAAACTGCCCATTCTAGCCTATGGAGAACAGGTAGCCGTGCAGTAGTGAAAAACGAAATGGGGTGCAATTCACTACCAGGAAATGCAACACATCTCAAGCCATGTCCTACCTTACACACACAATGCACCCTACCATAGAGGGTGACTGATATGATGCCAAGGGAAGGTTCAGGGGCTGGGAAGAGTGGGCACGTCACAGCCAAGATGGCAGTTCTGGACTGCACACAGACACTTCAGTGGCAGGTCTGAGGTACACTTTACAAGCTGCTTCTGTGGGTGGCGCAAACCAGCGCTGCAGGCAAACCAGCAGCATTTGGGTTACCAGCCCTGGGCACACACAGGCCACACTACTAAGGACTAACAGGTACACCAAATAACCGCCCGACTCCGGTTACGGGGATAAAAAATCTCAGGGTGTGGTTAGATCCTGCCCTTAGCTTTGTCGGCCACACTAAGAGAACTGCTGCATGCTGTTTCGGCAACCTGCGTGGTCTAGGACCAGTGTTGAAATTCTTTGACGCTTCGACCAGGCAGCTTGTGGTGCAGGCGACGGTGATTTCCCGGCTTGATTTTGCCAGCTCCCTCTTGGTAGGGATTAACCAGGTTGAAATCACTCGTCCACAACGTGTCCAGAACGCGGCAGCTAGAGCAGTGGTGGGTTTGCCCAGGTTCTGCTCCGTTGCCAACACCTTGCGCTCCCTCCATTGGCTGCCGGTTAAGCAGAGAATCCAATTTAAAGTCCTCTGTCTCTCTTGTCTCCTTATGTTCCTGCCCGCTCTTTACGCTCCCTGGGCCATGAACTTGCAGTAGTTCCTCGGTTCAAGCATAGTCGAGCTGGTGGCCGCTCATTTCGAGTACGTGCTGCGGCCCTGTGGAATTCCCTTCCTTTAAAGATCCGTGCCCTGGATGACCTTCTTTCATTTCGTAGGTTCATTAAGACCTTTCTATTTTCTTAAACTGTCGCTCCTTTTAGTTTGCTGCCTCTTTTAGCTGTGTTATGTTGTTACCTTGTCAAGCGCCAGGACGCTCCTTCGCTGGAGCAGCTGTGCTCGTTATAAATTTTCATAACATAAGCCAATCAGGGATATATCAATTCACAGTCATATTTACATAGGGAACATTCACCCTGTGGCATTGAATGGCAGTGGCACAGTGCCCAGAGCATCTAATACCAGCAAAAACAGAGGAGACAACAGCGAAAAATGGAAGGGAGACCCACGCCAATGGTGCCAGGTGTAACATCCACAATTTCAAATTAATGGGGTAGCTAACAGTATTGGAACATCATTTTCCAGTTTTACAAAAGGATCTTGGAGCACGTTTTGCCTATACATAGGAATATGACACTGTTGTGGCAGAGTAACCCATCCATCAAAATCTAAATCAGACTGCATCTATCCTGTAGCACATCATTTCAGAGAGGAACACAATATAGTGTAGTTCCTATATTCCCAATAGGCTCTGCGCATTGTAATAATATATCCGATAGATTAGATGTAGGACTGAGGTCTACTAGGTCTCTATCGAATATACTAGACTTAATTGTGTGTGCCAGTTAGCTCAGAGGTCACTAGAAACTTTCTCGAATTCACATGAAGGGATTAGTCTCTGACAACCCCATAAACATGACAACTTTGTTTCCCCAAGATAAAACATATCTTCAGAGTCGTGGAAACGATAGATAGATATTTCACTCAGTCAATCCTGCATGCTTCATTTCACTAGAGGTGCAGAGAAAGTAGAAAGACAGGCGTTTTGAATAAAAGGTTTTATTAAACAGTCTTCTTTCTCAAGCATAAGAAATTAACTGCTACAATAGTAAAATGGTTGTTTAAAATATAATGCCTACAGTATAAATAGTAGAATAAAATAATACTGTAAGAGCATTGTATGGTTCCTAAACCATATATAAATACATACATAAATAACAGAGGCTAAAAGTACTTAACTGGTGCTTCTAAAGTACGCCTACCCCGGTGTACCTAACCTAAGCTTAGTACAAGGGAGGAAGTAAGTGAGGTGTAGCATAAATGTAGTATTCTTTTGCCAAGAATCTGCACAAGATTTCCCTAAGTGTCTAATCACCTATGTACCTTAGTTTAGAATGGAGAAGGCTAGTCTTGGGACTCGATTTCCCAACAACCCGCAAGGGTAGCTTGGAAACACTGGAGCTGGATTTCTCGGCAGGAGAAAATACAGTGTCTCTCTCAGTGCGTCTGCTGAGGGTCGGCTTCCTTCGGCACTTGCTGTAGCAGGGCGCGTCGGGCAAGTAGATAGTCGCACTGCTCCAAACCACTGTGTGTTTGCTTGGGCGAGTGTCAGCATATTTATACCTTGAAGGTGCCGACTTTGACGTACAGTTGGACATAATAACATCATCAAAGAGTCTCAGTTCTTTGAAAACTCCATGAGTTCTTGGACAAATCCATATTCAAGCAAGGGGAAGTCCCTGACTGCTGAAGGCGGGTTTTTCCAAGAAATCGTTGTGGATTTTCGTAACTAGTGGAAGTAGCCCTGCCTTATTTGGACTGCATGTGCTATGCCTAAATTTGGTTATGATTTCTATGCCTATATAAAGATATGGTGATTTATACCTATATAAGGGCATGAATCGGGAAACTTACAATAGGGTCCTAAAATGATACATAACACCCACTCCACGTTATCATGTTCATCGAAATTCAAGCACTAAAACATATAATCTAGAGCAGGTGTTTACAACCCCCCAAAATCATATAAAAAATGCATTTGAAATGGTTGCACATGAAAAAGGAGCATTTTGTATAGTACACATTTAAGGGAAATGACTTCATTGTAAGCATATGACATGATATTTAGTAATGCTAATTAAATGAATCACGAAAATTACATTTATGAAATGGCTCTTAGTTACAGAAGAAAGAAGGTCGAGACCATCCCATAGCAGAATATACAAACAAAATCTACTACCGTATCTACTACCTTATCTATTATGTCACAAGTAGAGTGGATATGTGGTTGTGTGACAGAATTTGTTGATGAAGATTTGTCATGGTCTTGCAGAAAGGTTGAGCTACATGTTGGTTTCATTTCTTGTTTAACCAGTGCTACGTACATAATAGGATTAACAAAGACATTACTATAGAAATGAATGCAAAATCTGATGTTTAAACTGATATCCTTTAAATTCGATGTGTTTTTGTTTTCTGTATTTTTAGGTTTTTCCAATTCTTGTTTGTAATTAAAAGAAAGTTTAAGTTTTGCAAAAATTGGATATTCACGAAGATGAGGAGCGCATTTCTTTAGCAAACACTACTACTGCCTGCATTACTTCTTGTCTCATTGAAATCAATAATATAAAATTCTAGCTTTTTGAATACAAGACAGAGAAACATATTCCGTTCCCTCTTAAAATTCTACAGAGCCAATGTAATTAGTGCATAATCTAAGCTTAGTCCTTGTGATTTGTGCATTGCTACCATGCCAGCCTGTTCCATTTGAATATATACATCTTTGAGAAGTAAGAATCTTGCTGAACACTGGGTGATTTGTTGTAGATGTTTAATGTGGTGACATTTCACCATCATAAATGTGATCACCACAAATCCCAAGGCTTTATTTACTAGTCGTTCTTCTACATCCACATTGTGATGCAAAAAAAACAAGAACGTTTTTAACCAGCTGTAAAGCTTGCTCCAACCCCGCTGTACCTGAAACAGACTTTTCCTCTTTTGTATCTAAGATTTTGGTTATTGGTATGTTTAGTCTGTGATTCTCTTCTTTATCTTTACAAGGGAGACATACAATTTTCTTTTTCCAGATGTAGCACTTCATTACTTAATTGAGCACTTTCTTCAATGGTTGGTAGTAAACAAATCAAGGGTTGTGATTTCGAAAGAAGATTTTCAGCTGGTAAATTATGGTTAGGAATCAGTTTACTTGTATATCATTCCTTGAGCATAATCTTTGCATCTTTGTCGCAATGCCAAGGCGTCTTTCAATATTTCTTCATATTCTTCATTGTTAGCTTGCCTCACATTCTGTGTTAGTACTCTGTACATGAAATGGACATGAACATTCACATTGCCTTTACTTCTCAAATAATTCTGAGTTTGATCCTGCAAATGTTTTTGGAAATCGGTTCACCTTGCACAGGTGGTAGCCTAAATACGTCTCCAAAAACTAAGAAATGTTTCCCAACAAAGAGCACTTCATAAGATGTTCTGAGTACCTCTTGCATACGCAATGAACAGACACCAACATCAAGTTGGATACCTTGCTTACTTCAGCTGTGATCTAAACTTTTAATTATTGTAAAACTCTTCCAAGTTCTTTGCATGTATTTGTGTTAAATTTTAAGTATTCTAATTTGTTAATATGCTCAACAGAATGTAATAAAAGATGCTTTTCAGTAATTCCTTGATTGTTAGTTCCAGTTTGGCTGCTCTCACATTGTAATGTAGAATTAAAAGTAGTAGCAGTATTGACAATTTCCATGCAATAATTTCTTCGATGTTATGTGCTGCTAAGCCAGTATGATCCACAGCTGCACAAGATAAATCTGAGGTTGTAACTTGATGCACATAAGTATTAATTACTTGAATAAAAAAACTTTTCTTAGTTCCAGCTTGGCTGCTCACATATTGTAATGTAGGTTTAAAAGTAGTAGTTATATTGACCTAATCCAATTTCATTTTGAAGTCCATGATCCACTGACTGTTTTATGTCATTTTATATTTGTCATTGTTTTTGATTTAACTATACTAAGTAATCCACATTATCTATTTCTTTTTTAAATTAGTCCACAGCATAATGAACCTCGGTCATGGCAACCTCATCTTCCTTAATAATTGTTTGTCCAAGTGGGTCGATAGTCATACAAGTAGAAGTATTATTATTTGATGCATTAATGGTATTTTTTTCTTGATCTAACATTTGTAAGAATGTCTGAAATTGAGGCACTATCATGTAATTTTTATAAATACTAAATACATCCTAGAAATTCATAGAATTCAAAAGGACATATAATCTCTTCTTCTGAGGGTCATGGTAATAAATAGTTGAAGAATTGCTAAATAGTAGAATCCTTTCTTTTCTCCTATGTCTCCACTTAGTTTCCGATGATTAATAGGAAAAGGTTTACAATGTCATATTAAACAGCCATTAGTGCCTTCAAATCTACATTTTCCAGAGTTAATATCTTCTGCCATAATATTTGAATATGAGTAGAATTGGGACACTTCATAATGTGATAGGATTTAATTTCTAATGATGGACTTATCTTTGGGTAATACGTGTCCAAAATATATGTTTTCAAAATGTCTTGATTAGTTGGACGCTATCACATTTCTGACCGGCTTTTAAAATCGCTTTGGCGTGTCGATGACCATCCTAAAGTAAGTCACAAAATGGCCCATTATTTACCATATAAGCTTGATGAACTCATGCGGTCACATGCTTCATAGCTACTGACCTCAATGTGCGAGCGCATTTTGAGGCTAAATCTGTATAACCTTTTACTTAAGGATTGGTCAACGGATATTCTTCCCAAAAATTTCCTTTATATCAGTTTTTCTGCCTTTGTAATGTAGGAAGTGCAACCACCGTAGAGTTATCTGCAACACATTGATATCCATATTTTCATCCAACATATATAGAATTAAAGGGTTGCAATCATTGATCCCTTGTGTTGAATGTCATCTCCTAAGATTGTAGAGTCGGTATTGTTTGTGATTTCTTTTTTGCAGAATTGGTCTTGGAAATCCAAAACAGCATTTTGAGTCATATTTAGATTTGTTCCAATATTTTCATAAGCTTTATTTACCAGACTAAATTGATTGAATGAGTACAACTTGCTCGAATAGTGTGTTGTTTCTTTTTTTTTTTTGGCATGCATAAAATTCAATAAAATGAATAATGGGCACATTGAAGTCGTACCCAAACTTATGTTACAACTTTGATCCAGAGAAGCATTTGAATGTGTGGTGCACCTTTTGCTTGAAACTCTAATGTGCACCAAAATCCTTTTGTGAGCAGGCAGAATAGTATTGCCTATGAATGTTTGTGAGCAGGGGCCTTATAATTCGGTGCACTATTAATCCTTATTCTAAAATTTAAAGGAATTCTAATCTTGTAAACGGTCACTATGTTGACACACCTTACCCTTAAATTTCAACCATGTCTCCTTTTGCTCTTTAACCTCACATTTGACCAGTCCACTTCCATGGTATGTTTCCTCCTTAATGGGATCTGAGGTTTTCTTATCACTTCTTTCCCCAATATGGCATCACTCCATATAAGGTGCCAGTGTCTTTTCAAAATGGATCTTTTTCTGAGTTCCAAAAAGAACATCTTCCCTTGTTCGACTCTGAACCTAACTTTTAAAGCTAGTAATTACATCTTCAGGGTAACATTTTTCTCTTAATCTTGACACCCTCTCTTCTTGTGCTTCCTCAAATACCTTTTCTGTACTGCATATTCTCCTTGCTTAAATTATACTATTCATAAAGGCAAAAACTCTCAGCATGCAAGATACTATTTAATACCCTATGCTTCCTGTAAACAGATGTGACCAATTTCTGTCTTCCCAACCCTCAAACTTTTGTCAAAAATTCCAGTTCTACCTTAGTAATATGCTTCTGATTATCACATTGAGATCATTCTTAATAATTTCATAACAAAACTGTTTGCTTGTTCAACAGTACCTTTCCAAATTATGAACAGGTCGTCAATATAATGGACTCATAACATAATGCACTCAGATAATCTCTCCATCTCAGGGCCGTTGAGTGCCTGCTCCTCCCACCAGCCCATAGGCAGATTAGCGTAGCTGGGGGAGAAACTGGTGCCCATTGCAGTCCCCCTCTTTTGTTCAAACAGCTCGACATTAAACAAGAATATGTTCTTTGCCAAGCACCATCTAATTATTTTCAGGAGCATACAATTGTGCTTATAGAATCCCTATTGGTCTGACGCTTAGGAAATGTGGCACTGTCCTAATGCTATTCCCATGCCGGATACTTGTATACAATAATGTAACATCCCAACTCATCATCAGCTTAGCATCTTCCCACCTGATAGCAAATGTCCTCTTACATTTTGAGGTATATTTACAATACGGGGGAAGATGATCACCAACAGCTTAAGGAAGCTGTTAAATTTACTTGGAAGTATTTTTTCAAAAAGGCCATACATCACAGCAATAACTGGCCTCCCAGGAGGGTTATTAGCATTCTTTTGTCCCTTAGAAATAAGGTAAAAAATTGGCAATTTAGCAGACCCCCAGCTTTTAGTGATTTTGCTAATTTCCCACATAATCTGTAATGGTGTGCTGGATCCACGATTTCCTACATAGGCCCCTCTAAAAAGGGAAAATCTCTGTTCAATGACTGATTTTATTATTCCTGAAGTACCTTTCTACTTTTATGGTGCCTAGCTAGTGGTTGCCTTAACACACTTGAGTAACCAAACTATTCCGAATTTACTGGCTTTGTAACCATTCTCAGGGAGGCAAAGAAAAAAAAGTGTTATACTAACATGTAAGTCTGGCTGTCTCCATCATCATAAGGGACTCGGTTCTTCTTGCAGATATGAATGCAGGGCTGAATTCAAGATACTTCCTTTCTCTGCTTCTCCTCTCTAATATGAATATATTAGGTGGAGAGAAAGCAAGGACCCAAAGCCTGTCTTTGTACTGCTAGCACATCACAATGACTCCTTGTGACAAAAGCTACACAGATAAAAAATAAGGTTGTTTCATGAGGTTTGCCTTTCACTCCAGAACCATTTACGTTTATATGGAATGTGATCAACTTGTATGCAACAACTGCCAATTAGCCTCTTACATGTGTCCCTCCCTCTACTAGAGTGCCATCTGTGCTGCCATCTGTGCTCATTGATAGAGTTTTGTGGACTACCTTGCATCCATGACCCCTGCCAACATCTATCTCATGCTGGTGTATCTAGCCTTCAATGTCGAAGGCACAGCTGTATATTACCCTCTGCCATTCAGGCCCCCCTGCAGTGTGGCCTTGTAAGTATGTTATCCCTAGGGAGCCACTCACAAATGCTGTCCCCCTGCAGGCATACTTGGCTCCAGGGCATCTAGTATCCAGTGGCATGAATCCTCTTGGCTGCAACTGTGCGCCCCCTTCCTCATCCTTGTCATCCACCAGAAGTTGGTGCCTATGACACCAGAACCACAAATGCATGTCTCTCAGAGTGAGGCAGACATTTAAAAAATGCACCACATGAGGGTGTTTGGAGGGGACTGATGGAATAGTGGGGGAGGGGTGATGGGAGAGGAAGTAAGTATGGTGTTGGCAGATAGGGTGATGTCAGAGGTCAGTGATGATGAGGGGAATAGGTGGGTGATGGCTTGGTAGGATTAAGGTAAAAGGGGTTAATGGTTTGGGGGCTTTAAACTATGGTAAATCAAGGAATGACCTTCATCTAGCCATGCTACTAATTCACAGAAAAAAATCGTCCTTTACCCTTATTGAATCCGATTTGCTGGTCCTCTTGTAGCTCTCCTCATCATTGACTTGGCTATATGCTTCATTCATGTGCAACGGTTTAGGCCACAGCACCACATTCTCACCTTTAACGGAACCTCAAACCTCACAGTTTTTGTTCTCTCTCTATTTTACTGGTGTACTCTACAAGAAACCTCAAAACCTGGCTCTTCGATAGACCACCTCCTTGATTGACTGAAACCTGCGAACCCCCCCCATCCGCCAGCACCTTGAGACCCTCGTGGGTGAGTAGTAGTGCTTAACAAACGCATGATTGATTGATTGATTTTATGTACTCTTCCAATCTCTGTTTGCTGTTAGGATTCCTTAGCCTCTTCAACTTGCATATCATGTGTGTCCTCGATCCCTACCACTGTAAACTTAGTGATACAATCATGTGCCATTTGTGGTACAAATTTAGATGTTGGTGTAAAAGTAGTACCCTTTTTTATCTGTTTTTATCTGCATCATCTTGATAATATCCATTTCACTCACATTTACATAAACATTTTCAGTTTCATATTCCAACTGCACCAACTCTTTCATCAAAGCCACATCATGTGTCAGCAAATTTCTTTCAATATTCATGCTTCACCTTGACTAAAGTATTTTATATTAGTGTTTTTTTCTTTGTACACTTAGATCATTGTACATTTTCTTATAAACGTCAACAACTCCTAGACTGGCAGGATCCTCAGGCAGAACAAGAGCCCTAGTGGTAACTTTTTAGTCTCTGCCTCCGAAAGGGTTTCATCAGTTCCATTTATTACCATTCTGTTGTCTGTTTTTATTTCTTGTTGCTCTTCGTCACCCTCTCAGATTGTTCATCTACTTCTCCTCCTGCCCTGACCCCCTCTCCTTTGCTTCCTGCTCCATTTTGTTTTCCTTGTCCTCTTCCCACTGTGTGATTCATGTAACTGTCCAATCATAAAAAATCTGGCAACCATATCAGAACCTCTGAGGCCCTCACAAAAAAAGATAACCCATGGAACTGGTCAAGTGAGGCGTCTCAGGCATTTTGGAAGGTGAAACAGGCACAGTTGAAAAGAGCCACGGTAGCACACTTCCATCCAGTGAGCCCCACAGAACTCATAGTTGATGCTAGTCCTGTTGGACTGGGGGCTGTGCTACTGCCGCATGACCTTAAAAGTTTATGAGTACTGATTGCTTATGCCAGCAGGGCATTGTCAGCAGTAGAGACAAGATATGCGCACATCAAACGAGAGGCACTTGGCATCAGGTGGACCTGCCAACACTTCAACATATACCAGTGTGGGCACAAGTTCTGAGTAGTCACGGATCACAACCAAATTGGTGCCACTGTTTGAAGGTAAAGCAAGGAATGGGCTACCTCAAATTGAATGGTGGGTGAAGCAGCTGCAGCAGCATGACTTTAAAGTGATATACCTTTGAGGGATCAATAACCCGGCCTATTATCCGTCACGTCACCCTCTGGCAGCAGACCCCTGAACACAGCAAGAAATTGACAGAGGGGTGATATTTTTCATGAGGTTAGATCACTAAACTCTCTTGTCCAAGTGCGCTGTCACTGGAAGAGCTAGTCGAAGTCACTAATGAAGATCAGTGTCTCTGTAAAGCAAAAGAAGCTCTGAAGGAACATAGCTGGAGACCTTTCTGGGAGTTGTAGTTTGTATGACAGATGAAGAAAGAGAGGCCAGAATTAGTTCATGAAGGTGTAGGGATGAACTCTGTGAAAGCATGAAAGGGCTGGTACCAAAAGGTCAACACATTTTGATACTCAAGAGTCTCTGGAGGACTGTCGAGCTCGCCCATCAGAGTCATCAGGGCTTAACCAAAATGAAAGTGAGGTTAAGGGCCAAGGTGTGGTTCCCTTAGGTGGACGGAAAGACTGAAGAAGTGGTGCATGGGTGCCCCTCCTGTCGGATTACTGGGGGAGAACCCACAATGATGCCAGTAATCACAGAAAGTTCCAGCACCAAACCGTGGTCAGCCATCTGTATGGATTTCAGGAGCTTCCCGGCTGGTCGCCTAACACTATTCGTGATTGATAGTTACTGCAGCCTTCTGGCTGTGGAACTAGTCTGCTCCATTGCTTTTGAATGTGCCAGGCCAGTACTGCAGAAGATTTTTGCCATGTTAGGGTTGCTGGATGAAATCAAGAC
This sequence comes from Lissotriton vulgaris, assembly GCF_964263255.1. Classification (NCBI taxonomy): domain Eukaryota; kingdom Metazoa; phylum Chordata; class Amphibia; order Caudata; family Salamandridae; genus Lissotriton; species Lissotriton vulgaris. Next base: position 1,072,817,437 of record NC_141696.1, on the reverse strand, counting down.
AGACAATGGTATGTCCTTCCATGATCAGGAATTCTGAGATTAACTTCATCATCTAAACATCAGACATAGACGAGTGACCTCTCATTGGCCTCAAGCCAATGGGGAGGCCAAAAGATTCATGAGAATTCTCATCAACACACTCCATATTGGAGTTGATCAAGGGGTGGAGATGCAAGGTTGTCTTCACCAATTTCTGAGACCATACAGACAAAAGTCACCTAGTACCACTGGTTGCTTCCTGTGTAAGCTGATCATGAGGAGTCCTGTACGTGATCTAGTCCCAATAAGTGCCCAGTCGGTACCAGGAGAGCTGAATAGTGCAACTGAACAGGCCAAGAAGAAAACAAAAAATGACAAGGCAAGCAGGAAGAGGAATGCTTGCGAGTTAAGAATCAGCCAAGGAGACCTGGTGGTAATCAAGGACAGGCATCCGCGGTGGAAATTTTGAATTCGTTTAAGCATGAGCCATGGAAAGTAGTCAAAGTGAAAGGAACTATGGTGCCAGTCTAAAGAGGTGAGCAGAATGCTCCTTGGTTCAAAAATGATCAGTTTGCCTAATGATCCTGGGAGTGGCACAGAGAATAGGACACTTCTGATGGGATTCAATCTTGACGAAGAAAAGCTAGTGATTTCCAGCCCAGGAGGAGACGAGGTGAATTAGGAGTCTGCAGATGAAACTGAGGCAAACTATCCTAGTCTCCCAGTGAGTACGCCCACACCAGTGAGTACATCCATAACAGTTAAGAGAAAATTCTAAGCTGAACCAGAGGCTGAAAGACTTTATGTGCTGAGGAAACCAGATCTTACCGGAACCGTGTTTGGCACACCTAATTTTCTGTGGTTGTTATCTACTAATATTGTTATCATTGTTAGTAAAGGTTATTAGGGATGAAGTAAGCAAACTGGCCACTACAATATATTGTTGTAATTACATCCTTGGGACTGGCCTCGGTCCCGAGAGTATAAAAAAAGGGGTGACCACCGTTCATGGTGGAGCGCACATAACCAGCCCTGGGTCTTATGTGTTGCATCATAAAAAGTGTAGAGGCCAGGCTGCGGTAGTCTGCACATACCTTAAAGGCGCCCCCACTACAGCAGCTACACTATGGCAGAAATTGAGCAGCAAGATGGCTGCAACTGCAAACGCCTGAACTAGTCTTCTTTAGATTGTACTGGGCAGACAAGGGAGAACAGGTCTGTCTTTATAATTTTAATATCAAAAGCGATTGCTCATGTTCTACACATTTGAGTAATTAATATTACATTATTAAAGACCATCACAGAAATCTTAGGCGAATCAATAACAATATATTGAACTTAACATACAAAACCAGAGTATGGGTATAGCTATTTTAAAATACACACTATCTAAATTAAGCCAATACCCAGGACTCTACAACGAAATGTTTTAATTTGTATATATGTTTGAATACTTAGGTCTGTTCATCAATTGCCAATAGCAGTACATCCAGACAGTTCCTCTTCACAGAAGCAGTGATCGGAGAAGCACTGTCAAATGACAGAGACTACAGAATCATGAGGTTGCACAAGGGGCTATAAAAAAGAAATCATTGCAATGAACTCCACGGGCAGTGCCTTGGAGAACAAGCTTGGGGCAAAATCGCCTAATATCAATTCGACAGGAACAGACATTCCAAATGTCCAAACATATATTGATCAATGAGAGAACTGCATTGACACTTTGGAAAATTCCTTTGGCAATTTTCCAGGCTTGGGAGAAAAGATCTAGGAACTCCAGACAGGATAATGATTGGTTGTATGGAAGGTGCGAAAAAATGAGAAATAGAAGATTTCTTGGTTACTTTCTTGCCCCCTTTTCTTATGGGAATCACTTATTGCCCAGATCTGGAATTTTAAAGGGTCACTGTATCTAACCTAGGAAATGCAGAGAAAACAAACCGTTCTCACAACATCATTGCCTGCCTTATATGTCACAACTCGTGCAACAAAACAATTGGTCACAAAAAAGAATGGTCCGCATACATGTGACGACCATCAGATATACATGATAGCAGATATTTGCTCTGACACAAATATATAGGGAATACACCTGGCTTGGGAAAGAAACCATCTAATTTCGAGTAGTCAATCTGATTCTCATTCTCACAACTATAGGCAACAAAACAATAGATTTTATAGAGTCGGAAGAATTAGAGCAATTTTTACATGGATTAGCACAGCATCATAAGGCAAAATAGCACAGCTAATTTCAACAATGCATCCTTATCAGAGTCAGAACAGCATGATCTGGAGACTCTCGAAGAAAGACTACATCAAGCATTTGAAACTCTAATTCGAGATAGGATATGTAAGAAATTGGGTTATTGGTTGATAGAGGGGAAGCCCCACTCAGGAAACAACCATAATCTCCATCAGGGTGAACAACAAAAGTCACTAAAATAAGCTGTGCTTAACCATCTGGTTTCTTGAAACAAAGCAATATGGTTTATCTTAGAGGCAATTTGTAAAGTAGGTATCAGTACTCAAACAATAATAACGTGAAAACACAATACAAAAAAACTCCCAAACCAATTTAGAAAAATCGAGAATATTTTAGTGACTAAAATTAAACCACAATGACTAAAACCAATAGGTGGAACTGGAGATGTGTATTTTTAAAATTTGAATTCAAAATAACACCAAATAGCACAAAGCACCAAACATGGTCATCTGGTTGCACTAGACCTGGTCAAAGTCAAACGTTAATGCTGACTGCGATGGAGTGCAGGTCAAATAAAAGGATAAGGTTTGTCCTGGTAGAAAGTACCTTCTTTTTTTGTTTGTTTTTAAGTTTTAAACATAAACCTTATTTTGAGAAAAACGCAATCAAGTACAAACAGTGAAATAAATATCATGTGATAATTAAAAAAAATAAGTGGAACTTAGGATAGTGAATCGAAAATGGTTGCATGTAAAACTGTTGTTATAATGAAGGAAGAAAAACAGGGGCAAAAAAACAGTAGTAACGTAATTGAATAGATATGAATGAAGGTAAAAATACATAATATATTATAAAAGGTATCAGGCAATAAAAGGAAAAGATTGCTGTATATAAAAGTATAATAACAGTTAAAACGAAAGAAAGAAAGATAATATACAACTACAAATATAAATCAACAATATATCATTATAAACAGTTCATGGTTGGTTGGGAACTTCCTCCGATAAAGGGTGATGTTGGGTAGATTGTTGTGCAGAAGTGACTTGCAAAATAGTCACAGGAGACCAAATACGTTGTCTTTTTAAGAGTAGAGACATAGGGAAAACATAGGCACTGTCTAGTCGATGTTTATAACATACACTGTACCACCAGGATTGAAAGGATAGTTGTGTGGAATGTTTCCAATTTTTAGGTTTTTGTTGGAAAGTGATTGCAAGCAATAAATCCACAATACCTATGTTATGAGGAAAGGATTGCAAATGTTCCAACAGTGTGCCTAGAAATATAGTTTCAGGGGAGAAAGGGAAACCAGTATGGCAAATAGTATTAATCTGAGACCATACTTTCAGCCAAATTGGTGGGTAAAGGGACAGGAGAAAAGTATATGAAATAAATCTGCGTGAGAAGCTTTGCCTGACCAGCAATCTAAAGAGAGTGTAGGTTGGAATTTATGTAAGGATAATTGAGTAAACATAAGTCAATTGTATATAAAGAAAAATGATGAGTTGTGCTGGCTAACCTTGAAGTCTTGCGGAGTTTCAACCATAATTTATCCCAAAATGTAGTAGGCCAGGTAGAGTGGAATTCGGAATCCCATTGGAGTTCAGTGTTGCTTTTAGGTCTATGTTCAATGGGTACACTGAGAAATGTGTAAATGGAAGAGGCACTAGATTGGAAGAATGTTGCTTTGAGGTAACGAGGAGGATGGAGCAGGGGATATGTGAAGCGGAGAATCGGTTATATGTTTGATCAACAAATTAAATTTGTTGGAAAACGATTTTGGTACTTGATAACTGAGCATCAGAGAAGTAGAGAAAAGAGTTGTTTGAATATAACTGAGGGATCCAAAGTAGACTTCTGTTCCGCCAAGTCTTCCAAAAAATGGGTTTGTTATTAATTTTAAGAAGATTATTATGCCAAATAGAAGAGTTAAGAAATTGTTCTTTAGCTGAGAGGTGTGAGATCATAAAAGAGTGAAATAGTTTATGAGTAGTGTTAAGTATATGAGAAGATAGAAAGCGTGATTTGTGGGTGAAAGTGAGGGATTCATCAAGAGAAAATGGGGATAAAAAGAATGTTTTAGATATTTCCTTACTGGAGAAGGATTAGGGGTAGAGTCTATTCATGATTTAGAAAGTTGCTTAAAAAGGAAGGCATTATGACAAAGTTGAAAGTCAGGAAAGTTAACTCCACCTTGGGATTTAGGGTGCTTTAGCTTAGCTAAGAACATGCGTGTTTTTTTCTTGTTCCATAAAAATACTGCTAGTACAGAATGAATTTTATTGACAAAGTAAGCAGGGAGACTAAGAGGAATAGCTGAGATCATGTAAAATATGATAGGAGCAAGCATCATTTAATAGTGTCAAGTGTGCCCCACCAGGACAAGTATGAAGGATGCCATTTAGAGGTCGAAGTAGATAAATAGAGAAGAGACGGGTCATATTTAGGGAGAGTGTTTGTTTAATAGAGGGAGCAAACAGAAGACCTAGATATTTAATTTGTTGAGAATTCCATGAGAAATAAGTAGAAATAAAATCTTGCTTAACATTTATCATGGTTTAACTTGTAACCACAAAGTAAAGAGAAAGCATTGACTTCTACTAAGAAGGCTGGAATGGAGAGTTCTGGTTTAGATAAAAATAAGAGAATGTCATCTACATAAGCACTCATTTTAACATGTAGTTTATCCTGTTAGAAACCATGTATTTTGGGGTTTTGTTTGATTTTAGCTACAAACATTTCTAGAGCTAAAGTAAAAAGGAGAGGGGAGAGGGGACAGCCTTGACAAACACCCCTCTGTAACATAAAGGGATTAGAAAAAGAACCATTAGTAAAATCGTAGCTTTGGGTGAAATGTATAGTAAAGAAATGTAAGAGATGAATTTGGGACCAAAACCGAACCAAGATAAAGTGTGAAAAATAAAAGACCAATCGATACGGTCAAAAGCTTTCTCTGCATCTAAAGAGATGGCTCGAAGAGAGTGGGGATATTTACTAGTTTTCTATAATATATTAAAAAAGGTAAGGGTATTATCTGAAATATTTAGCCCTTTGATATAGCAAGATTGCTCTTTACAAATAATAGATTGCAAGAAAGATTCTAATCGTAGAACAAGAATTTTAGGGAATATTTTGTAATCAGAAATGACTAGTGATATTGGTCTGTATTTTTTTACAAAGATGAGGATCTTTACTGTCTTTAGGGATTAAGCAAATGAGAGCATCCTGAAAAGTACCTGAGGAAGCATTAGAAGAGATAAAATATGAAAACAATGTGAGAAGATAAAGAAGAAGTGTTTTGGGCCTGGTGCTTTTCCTGTGTTTAGAAGTTTTAGGGCCTGAGAAATATCTTTTATGGTGATATCCTGTTTCAGTGAGGAAACATCAACTTACGTGGGAAATTGTTTTTGTATAGACACAAGATAATTTTGTATGTCTATAAAATCAGGAAAAGATTCCGGGGTATATAGTGAGGTCTAATATTTTTTTAATTAATCGAAAATCTCAGGTTTTTTGGTGACTGGAACAGAGGCCGAATTTAATACATATTCAATGATAGAGCGTTCCTTTTTCATTTTGAGGTATGAGGCAAGAAGTTTGTACGCTCTATTTTGTCCATCATAATAACGAGCACTACCTCTAAGAAGGTAGGCTGTAGCATTTTCTGTAGATAATTTATTGTATTAACAATTTTTCTTTGATTCGATTATCAAGATCGGCTGCATAATTAGTTCATGTATGAAGGGATTCTAATAATTTAATGGATTTGAGAATTTCATTAGCTTTATGGGAATGCTGATGTTTCTTTTTAGCGACATAAGAGATAATAAAGTCTCTGGCTGAAGCTTTAAAAGAATCCCAGATGACAGAAAAGAATGAAACTGAAGACAACTCATGTTTAAAGAATTCTGTGATGAAATCTTCGAAAGAGGAAGTGAAAGAGTGATCAGCTAATAAAGAAGTATTAAACGCGCCATCCTTTACTGGAATTAGTGATGGGAAGTAGCTCTAGGTCTCGAATTACAGGAGCATGATCAGAGATTAAAATGGATCCAATGTCTGCCTATAAAATAGATGGTGTTAGCGCCTTTGAGACAAATAAATAACCTTTGCGTGACTGTGATAAGTGGGTGGGGGAGAAGAAAGTGTATTCGCGAAGTTGTGGGTGGCAGAGTCTCCAGGAGTCAACAAGGGGTCTATGAAAAATGAGATTGGTAAAGTGTTGGTGCATCAGTGAGGGAATGAAAGGTGTTTTGGAAGTAAGGTCAATGTAAGGGTCAACAATCAAATTACAGTCTCCACGGAAAATAACATAGGGTGTATCAATGGACATCAAAAGGGAGGAAATGTGTGTCAAAAAAACATTGTCAGGTTTAGTAGGTACACAGCCTTTTAAATAAAATAATTGGTACATCATTAATTTTAAGGCTAGTAATCAGCCATCGACCACCAACATCTGAGTCTTAAGAAATAAGAGAAACTTTACATTTTTTATGAATAAGAATTATGGTATTATTTCTTTTACTAGTGCCTAGAGAGGAAAAAAAAACATGCCCTACCCATTATCTCTTTAGTTTAAGAGCTTTTGTAGCTATTAAATGGAATTCTTGTAAAACACAATATCTAATTTAAAATTAGATAAATAGGAGAGTACCCTTTGCCCTTTCATAGTAGTAACCAAGCCTTTAACATTCCATGAGACTACACGCAGTCGTTAATCAACTATAAATATTAGAACTTTTACACCATTACAGCAAAAAAGAAAATGCAATAAACAAGCCTTAATAATAAGAGAGAAAAGAATAGTAAACTGTTTGTGAATTGAAGTACAAGAGAATAAAAGAGAGTGATATTGAAGTAAAGATAAGTGAAGAGAAGGAGAAAGGGGAAGAAGGAAGAAAGAAAAGTAGGAGTAAAAGAGATATATACAGAAGAGAAACAGAAAACAGACATCAAAACATACCAGAAACTCAAATGTGGGTGGAGGGTGTTGAGGCAACAGGGTGAGAAGACGAACCAGCACAACACCTCCGGGGGAGAGCACGAGGAAGGGAACATTCTAGATGGTATTAGACAATAGAGGATAAGAACAAAAGGGAGATGACACTTGGGAGGACAGACATGGGAAGAAAAATAAAAGGAAGAAATTAATTAAATTGATATTAGCAAGGGAGAGAAGAGATACCTAACTATAAATTTAAATAGAAAACATAATAGTATTCTTAGGAACAGGATGATCCTGCAAAGTCCTTAGAGGCCTCCCTGCAGCATTCAAGAAAACGTTCGAGTAAAGCTGGGTCTTCATAAGTGGTTGTTTTGTTTTTGTAGGTCACTTTGAAGAGGCAAGGGTGCATCAGACCGAATCTGGGATTTAACTCTTGTAGTGCTGGTCGCATTGCAAGAAAGCTTTTCCTTTTGTCTGCAGTGGTCTTGGAGTAATTTTCTGAGAAGAACAGTTGTGAACCTTGCCAGGAAATGCAACATTTGAATTTATCTGCCTGCAAAACTTTTAACAAGTTAGTATATTCTAAAAAGTAGAGTATCACACCTCTTGGCTTAAGTTGCGAAGAAGAAGCAAATCTGTGAGCTCTTTGTATGTTCAGAGGAGGAAATTCAGGAATGTTAAGTAATTGTGGAAGAAAAGACTGAAAGAAAGCTATGGGGTTGGATCCTTTCATCCCTTCAGACAATCGATAAATACGCATATTATTGCGTCTACTAAGATTTTTGAGGTTTTCAATTTATTTTTGATGTTGTAAGATTTCTGCTTTCATAGTGGAGATTTGACGTGAAGAAATTTCCAGTGATTCAACTTGGCGTTCCGCATACACAATTTTATTTTGAAGTGAAAACGAATTATACTCCAGACTTTGCTGATGAGTATTTGTTTCTTCCATTTACCATTAAGAGCACAAACTTGGTCTAGAAGTAGTTCTAGTGAGGGAAGAGGAGGAGAGACAGCAGGTGTTGGAGGATATTTTTTGACTTGTTTGATGGAGGATAGTGATTACGAAGCATTTGTTTTAGGTGGATTTTTTACGGTTGGGTAAACAGGAAGGAGTACCAGAGGTGGATACTGAAGGAGACATGGCAGACGAAGTCTCAGTAGGGCAAAGTAAATTGGTTTGAGAGGAATCCTCCATGTCATTTTGTAAGACAGAAAATGGATTAGAAGTAGGCAGTAAAGGAGTCTTTGAACGAGAAATGGTTAAGTTAGAAGAAAAACTGCCTCTTTCCCCTTTGGTTCTCCCCATAGACATGAGAGAAAAAAAGTGTAAAAGAAGAGCTGCAGAGTATAATGATGAGAACTCACAATGGCAAAAAATTAAGTGTTTTCTATCACATGTAACAGTTGTTGATGTTGATCACCAAATAGGAGAAGTGAAAGTGGGATTAAACATTGGTAATAAGTGAACAACAAATTGAAGAAAACACCTTCTTTCAGGATATTAAAACAAGATTTTCCCTGTAAAGCTGTATTTTACTTAAGACTAATTGCAGCATGAGGTAAATGTTAAGAAGACCACAAGAAAATGCACATAGTTCAGTCACAGAGCACAACATATATTTCAATCATATTTTAAGAGACACAATGGTTTACCGCTAGATAATAAAGGGTGACTCTCAAAGTAGCATAAATTCCCTTCAAGGCAATATATTTATGAAGGGAAACCACTACTCAACATGAAGACGCTGGAAGAAACACAAAATGGCGGACATGTTCCATTCACGGAGCACGCCGCATTTTAAAGCGGAGTAGCCGAAGGAATGCAGGTATATCCATAAGGAAAGAAAGAAGTCTGTCAAAGTTAAATGTTTTCCACTAAAAGCTGTATATTTATTGGATATTAACCGCTGTGCAAGGCAAGAGCTGCTGTGCGGTCGCGAGCCATTTAGCAAGCACGCCGCAATTCAAATAGGAATTTTACCGCGACTTAAAAATGGTGTCTTCTGAGGCAGTTTACATTATGATGGCAGAATCTATATTTCAAAGCTGCTGTAAAGCTACTCCATTGGTTGGTTTTAGTCAGCCTCCTCAGTCTCTGCCCGGAGCGTCAATACCCAGCTGCCATCCTCGCCGGCGCTCAAGCCAAGCCCCCTGGAAAGTACCTTCTGATAGGTACTGATAGGTGGAGGGCAGGGTCAGCTCCACTGGGCTGCAGCGTGAGGTCACCTATTGGAACGGAGGGAGTGTCTCAGCTGGGGGCGGGGCTCAGGACATAAGTAGGAGCGTGATTGGCGGCACGATCGACTAGCAGGGTGGTGGCAGCTCTCTGTGTGGTCTCTTACCTAGCGCTTGTGCAGATTGCGAGGGGCTCCTCCTCTGCACGCTACTGATGCCCTCAAGAATCGTTTTCTATTGAAGAACTACTTTTCCAAGATCGTACCTCTCATTGTTGCAATTGAAATAATAATTGTAGACTTTTAAAAATGTTTGTTTTAAACTCACCATTACTGTTGTAAAATATCACCCTCAGCCCCGTTCCATCGCGGCTCTGTGCCGTTTGCGTGGAGGGCAGGGTCAGCTCCACTAGGCTGCAGCGTGAGGTCACCTATTGGAACGGAGGGAGTGTCTCAGCTGGGGGCGGGGCTCAGGACATAAAATGGCGACCCGGAAGCGCAGCGGTAGAGCGCAGCGGGAGCGCCATCTCCGCGCCGAAGCCGCGCCTAAGGGGTGCCAGTCTGCGCCAGTCCGCGCTGGGACCGTGCTGCGTGCCAGTCTCTCTGGCCTCCACCGTCCCCAACACATAGCAAAGGTACCGTCTTACTCACGAGCACAGCTCCTGAGTATAGGAAATACATTACGTGATAAGAACTGCTCTCACTTCGACTTTGGATCATTGTATAATTATGCTCACATTGCATGCCCAAATTGTGCGCTTACGACCGCATCACCCCTTTTTAAACACCTTTGCACCCCTTCCTCCAGAGACAAAAGCGTTAAACATTTAAGCTGCGTACTCATAAATACACACTCTCTCATAAAACACAGATACGATGTCGCAGAATTAATAACTAGTCAAAATATTGACGTCATGTTTGTTACCGAGACTTGGGCAGATCTTGCATCTGGCCCAGACTTTAACATCGCCACTCCAGATGGCTATCAGGTAACAAGACTAGATAGATCATCAGGGAAAAGAGGGGGGGGACTAGCTATTATATGTCGAGACCAGCTTGCCATAAAAACTGAACCCCTTGATTACAACTTTGCGGAAGCCCTTGCTTTTACGATCTTTGTCTCCCCTATACAAACTTTCAAAGGAACCCTCCTCTGTCGACCACCCACTTCACGCACACTCTTTCTGAATTCTCTCATTCAGTTATTAGAGCCAGTACCTGCTAACCAGGACTACACTATACTGGGTGATTTTAATTTCCATTTGGAGAATGATACTGATAAGGACTCGCACACTCTTATCTCTGACTTCCTGGCAGCAGGCTTAGAACAACAGGTTAATATGGCTACTCATCAAGCAGGACACACGCTAGATGGCTTATTTACTAATAATGCCCATATAACATTCTCTACAGTGCTCCCACTCACGTGGACAGATCACTTAGCTGTTAAATTTACTATCTCAGCCAACTACTCCAAGAACTCGTCCACCGGCCCTTGCCCTCCGATCCTAAGTCGAGATTGGAAAAATATTGATGTCACTGCTCTACAAAATATCTTGGAATCCACGTCACCGGCAGAATTATCCGCTCCTCAGGAGGCTGCCTTGAATTACCAACGATGGCTACATATGGCACTTGACCAGGTAGCCCCATATAAAAAACTGCAGCCAAACCGCACCAAACCTTCCGCGGCTTGGTTCTCGGAGTCACTTAGGCTCGAGAGAGAACGCTGCAGAAATTTGGAGCGGCGGTGGCGTAAATACTACAACAACAATGACAGAGACACTTATAAGAGTGCCTTGCTTAGCTACAGAAAGCTCACTGCTGAAAAACGCACCTTCTACAGCACACAAATAGAACGTGCTCTTAATTCGAATAAACAATTGTACCAGGTGGTAAAAGATTTAGCCAATCCTCCAGCCCCCCCCCCCAATTGAACCATCCCAAATATTCTGTAACAAGGTGGCAGATTTTTTTCAGGCCAAGGTTCTGGATATTTTCGATAATTTTACTAAAATAACGATCACTGACCCTACCATCCCGGAATCCCCTCTTCTGCCGTCAAATCCTAAACTTGAGGTCTTCTCTCCACCCTTGTCCATGGTGGATCTCATAAGTAATGTTAAATCAGGCTCGCCACTGGACCCATGTCCCCCACGTATCCTTAAATTAGTACCCAACCTAATAGCCCCAGTACTCAGCAACATCTGTTCTTCCATATTCCAGACAGGTGTTTTTCCCCTTGTCTGGAAAAAAGCTATTGTGACACCTCTTTTAAAAAAACCCGCTCTAAACCCTTTAGAGCCAAAAAGCTACCGCCCTATCGCCTCTCTCCCTTACCCTTCCAAAATAATTGAAAAGGTCATGAACCAACAGCTGTCGACCTTTATTGACCAGAATGGTCTACTTGACAACAAGCAGTTTGGTTTTAGGAAGGGCCATGGGACGGAGACTGCCTTGATAAAAGCTGCCGAGGAGGTCAGGATAATCATGGATAAGGGTGGTGCAGCCATCCTGATACTCCTAGATTTATCCGCGGCCTTCGACACGGTCGATCACACCATCTTGATCGACCGTGTCGCCGCCCTAGGCATTCAGGGCAGGGCAAGAGCAACACTAGCATCTTTCCTGGCCAACCGAGTACAGTCTGTTAAGATGGGATGCTTCTGTTCTCCTGATTTCACTCTCCCGTGTGGTGTTCCCCAGGGCTCCTCGCTAAGTCCGACACTTTTTAACATCTATGTGTCGGACTTGGCGAGGGTAATCACGTCGTTCGGCATTGGCTTAACATCTTATGCCGACGACACACAGCTGGTCCTGGAGATACACAAAAACGGTGAAGCAGTGGCAGCGAACTTTCAGGAGGGCATGAAGGCCATCAGCTCATGGATGAACCGGAACTGCTTAAAGCTAAATTCCGACAAGACGGAGGTGATGGTTTTTGGCGAACTGACTCCGTCTTGGTCTCCGGGCTGGTGGCCCTCGGAATTGGGAGCTCCCCCATCACCTGTAACCAAGGTGAAAAACGTGGGCGTGCTTTTTGATAATAAGCTTACGTTTTTAAGCCATGCCAACGCGGTGGTGTCAGCCTCCTTCTTTACCCTGAGAATGGTGAAGAAACTGCTCCCTTTTCTTCCCCCAACCGCAGGCAAAACCTTAATGTCCTCCCTGGTGTTATCTAGGGTGGATTATTGCAATGGTCTATTGCTTAACGCACAGGAGCAAGTTCTGGGCAAATTACAGCTTGTCCAGAACGCTGCTGCAAGAATTCTCATGGGTATACCTAAGCACGCTTCTATCTCTCCCACAATTCGTGAGCTCCACTGGTTACCAATAAGAAGCCGGATAAAGTTTAAGGCCATGTGTATCATTCACAAGGCCTTAAACAATAATGGACCTGATTTCTTCAAAAGAGCATTCAAACTGTTCAAACCCAGTCGAACACTACGCTCTTCTTCTGCCCAACAGCTCCAAATCCCATGCACAAAAAAAGTATCTTGGGGAGACAGACGTTTTGTAGTGGCAGCATCAAAATTATGGAATCAGATCCCCTCCTCTGTCAAAAATCAATCATCATTACTCTCATTTCGCAAACACCTCAAGACCTGGCTCTTTAACCAGTAAGACGTCAGTGGAACCCCTGCAATCTGCAAACTCCAGCGCCGAGACACCGAAAGGTATTTGCGCGCTTTAGAAATCTAAAAAATAAATAAATAAAATAAATAAATAGATAGATAAACTTTTATGAAGAAAAAGTGGTTTTCGATGAATCATCAGTGGAGCAAGTTGCAAGGTGGATCCAAAGCAGGGCTTAACAACGGTAAGTTGTTTAAAGCGAGGTCCCACTGAAGCCATCAACGAAAGCGGGAAAGCTCTTAGCAGGCAAAGTCTGAAATCCATGCCCTAAAAGGCCTACGCACAAATCTAGTGCTCTTTGACATCGGTCCTGATGAAGCCCTCCATGTTCGGACATAGACATTGTCTGGAAGTCTGATCTCCTTCACTGGGGCAAACCGTGAAGTTGAGGCTGACTGTCTATTCATGTGAACAGAAACAGGAGTAAACCCGTTGACCCAGCTGAGATCGGGTATTATAACAATAGAACAATGTCTCAACTGGTATATCATACAGTGGGATTGTTTTTTTTGAGAGTGCGTCAATCACATAGCAGAGGGACTGGTTATTCAACACTGATGGCTGCAGCTTCAATAGTGATCCCAGTCTCCGTTGGTTCTCCAGGCGGAAATTTGAAAAAACGTTCCTAAGTCCCACTTCTTGACAGTTGGGGACAGGAGGAGACACGCTGACACCAGTCAACATTCCAAGAATTGGGGGCAGGACTTGGGTAGCAGAACTCACTGCAACAACAATTTAGCACTAATTAAATGTAATAGTCTAAATCAGTGTTAATCAATGGGAGAGCCACCTTTGCCACAGTCAATATGACTTCGGACATTTTCACTGTCAGGACACGTAAAATATTAAACATGCATGTTCTAATTTTCAAAATGCCATGCAACCATACACTGAGGGCAGTTAGAGGATAAATTAGGGGCGACTTACCAGTATTAAATAGGAAGGTTTAGGCCTGGCAAATGGTTTGTTTTGACATGTCGAATTGGCAGTTTAATACTGCACAGTTAGGCTGTGATGACAGGTTTCGCAGCTTGTTTTAATGAGCTTCTTTAGTGGGTGGCACAATGAGTCCTGCAGGCCCACTAGCAGCATTTAGTTTATAGGACCTGGGTACCATATAGTAAGAACTTACAATAAATTAAATGTGTCATTTAGGGGTGTGCCAATTCCATCAAGTTTAGGAAGGAAAGCACAACACTTTTCTACTCGTGAGCAGGGGTAATGTGTGCCCAGTACTATACCTAAGCAAAACGCATTCAGTGAAAGAAAACAACACATTTTAAGGAATGCCACGCAAAAGATAAGCGTTTTCCACATGTTACGATTACTTACAATAGACATTTTGACAATATCGTAGTTGAATATGCTGTTAATATTTTTAAAAAAGATACATCTGAAAATATCACTATTGACAAAAGATCATTTGAGAAAAGTTCCAGATTTTAATCCATATTCACAAGGCTTATAAAGAAAAAAAAGACACAGCTTTAGGAAAGGAAAATTCATATACTTTATAGAATTGTGTACATATGGCACGTTAAAGAGGATTTGTTGAGAATGAGGCCCTCTCTTTGAAAGAGTGGTAGGCATTTCCTGTGACATAGGCAGAGCTTGTAGCATTAAGCAGCCAATGGAATCGCAACGTTGCCCGCCACTTATGATGTCCTGGATGCAAAATATGTTTTTTAAAACATATTTGAAGTGACACATTGTTTTAGACCAATATTCAAAATGAATCAGATGGCACATGCGATAGAGGAGTGATGGAGACACAAAATAAAGGTTTGGAATTTGTGAGCATGTTTCGATTCTCTGTGGGTGATCTGCCGTGAAGCATGCTTGTCCTTCATCAATGTGTACCAAAACCTGATGATGGTACTCACCATGGCATAGACAGACCTAATTTAAAATCAACTGGTAAACAATATCGCTAAATGGAAATCCGTCATGACTTGCCTATAAAGGTTAACAGTATATTTTATTTTTTTAGAACAGCCAGTCATTAAGGGAGATATGTTGATATTGTTGCCCAAGGAAGGAAAGAAGTCAGCTGTAGATGATTCAATCTCATAAATATCTCTCACATGTATTCAGAAAGACACGATTCCTTTTCGGTAGGAATATACTGTATTTTTATTTAATCAATGAAACATAGCTGAAAATAAATCTGCAACTCAAGACATAGTATTGCCTTTTTTCATATCCGAGCCGAGAGGGTTGCAAAGGTTAAAGGACGACCATCATTTCTTCCTGCACTGCAAACAAACAGCGATCTGTGCATGTACCGCTGCGGGACAAGGACCCTTTCAGTGTTTGGGAAACTCAGAATGAGGCGTCAGAAAGCAGACTAAGGCCTAGAATACAAACGCCTCGTAAATTGCTGACTCCCGTGCAAACCACTATTTTCACTAGTGTTTGAAATATAAGGTTGTATGAAATTTCACCCGACATTTTCAACAGGTTTCAGGGTAAGACGGTAAAACAAAAAATCACAATAAAATATAGTAGCTTTTTGTAGGTGTTAAGATTTAGGATTTGTATTTTTATAAAGGTAGAGTAAATTATCTTTTTATTTAACAGGCAGTATAATGTAATCAAAAGTAATTCACCATAATTGAAATAAGCAAATTAAATAATAAACAGTAGTTAGTGTTAGGCTTAGCATTACGTTCAGTTTAATGGGCACCACATGTTACCAATATTCCCCTGACTGTAATTTGATTTGATTAATTGTATATTGATTGTTTAGTCAGGACTATTATTAGCACTTAAGAAGGTCCTTCATTATTTCTAGTTTGATGAAAGATAATTGAATATAAAATATTCAGACATGAGTTATTGATAACGGGCTAAATTGAGGGTCAAGAACGAGAACAATAATGTTATGTTAATTTATATTTTATTCACTTGGAGTAAGTTATTTATGATAAAAACAAACAATTAGAGGTGCCGTAAATTAACAAGAATTAAGTTTAGAAACAGAAAATGAAAATACAGCTATGAAAACAAGTTCGTGGTGTTGCTGTCATTCTTACTTTCTGTTAAAAATAGGCAGACGAAACGATGAAAGACCCGGCATAAGGGAGTGTCAATTTAAATCAAAGCTGTCAGTGACTTGTGTTTCTGTGATAGGTTGGACTTTTTTTGATCACTAGATTTTGTCTTTTAGAAATCTTTTGAAATCCAAGTCAAACACGGTCATGCTTAATTAATGCAGATCTGTAAATTTCATGTGCTTCACTGGATACAAATGGGCTTCTTTATGAGCCCCTGCGCCACTTTTGCACCGCCGTTGCATTAGTTTTTGTGACTCACCGGTGGCGTTAAATATGCACCACGTTTCACCCTATTTACAAAGTGACCAATCTGTGCAGATGAGTCAATTTGTAAAGCCCTGCACCACATTGTACCTGCTTCAGGTATAATGTATGCAGGGTGGGTGTTCTCCCACAAAAAGACTTATAGAAGCAGCGCTTTGAAATCTATGAGATTTCAGTGCACCACTTCTAGGATGCCAGTCAATATCTTACGCCTGTCTCACAGCAGTTTTCAGGCAAACCCTAGCAAAGCGTCACTTTTGTGCTGACAGATACATCAGTTATACTGACGTGTCTGTCATTCCTTGCGACATGATGCATCATACAGTAAATATGGTGCATCCATCATGTCGGCAGCAGGGTGCAGTAAAAACTGTTGCATTGCAGTTTTCACACAGCGATGCAACAGTTTTCATGAATGAGGCCCAAAGGATCTTTCTTACGCATCCGTTAGGAAATCTTACTCAGAGATTCGAATTTTGAAATACATCTGAGATCCACATTAATAAGAAGAATCATGTCGCCGAGTTATAAACTGCCTAGTAGACGTTCAATCATCGCTTTAATGCTCAAGTAACTTGATTGTTAAAGAAATGTGGAAGCGTTGAAGCGTGGAAGCTAGAAGCTACCTTAAGATTCTTTGTCAGAAAATTCCACACTTGGACAAGGAAACATCTAATGTAATCTTTCGGAAATGGTTTAACTCCTGGTATTAGCATAGATCAAGCTGAGATATTTAGTCAAAAATAAACTGCCTATGTCAGTACTTCTGGATATTTTTAGAAGTATAATTTAAGTAGACTATTTCTATTCCAGACCCTCACAATGAATTTACAGCAATACTAATTTACATGATAAATGTCAGAGTGTACAAGCATCTTTTGCTCAATATGTCTGATTAACAGTATTAAAAGATTATGGGAAAGAACCAAGTGGAAAATGAGATTTGCATAATGTTCTGTACACCAGCAAGTTAAAAAAAGTCAATAACTAATTGATTAGATCTTTAGCCCTTTGCCCCATGCTAACCAATGTTTGCAAATAATAAAATCTACAGAGAGTTTGCCTCCTTTCTTTACTTTAGGAGGCATTTTATTCACAACAAAGAGACTCAGAATATAACATTTCCTAGCTATCATGAAGGAAAGTTTCACTTGTATTAAGGACTCTGATGCGAGGATTATGCTTATCTTTTCCTTTATTTTCTGCTCAGCAGCCGTAACAACACATTAGATACACAAGACTACATATCTCATGAGTCTTTGTACTGAAAGAGAAAGACATAGAGGCAGTCCCATATAAACAACATCAAAGAACAGCACGTCCTCTTTCTTCGGGGCAAAATACCCATTATCCCCCATTCCTCTTAATAATCTTGCTTCTGATCTGACCCTGTACATAACAAAGGGTATCCAGCATCAGACATAATAGACATAAATTATGACCTCAAACCACAATATTCATAAGACTACATTACGTTTTAATGAGGAATCAGATTATACAATGCAAAAAAACAACCCTCCATTATTGTAAACTTTGTAATTCCTGGAGAGGGTTAACAATTAACTCTCTGAAATGGTTGTAATTATCCAACCTATCTATTCCTGTATATCCTGGTAGGGTAAAGAAAAGCATATATGACCAAACTGGGGGATAATCCTCGCCTCTGCGCCCTTAATAAAATTGAAACTTTCCTTCACAGCAGTTAGGACATTTTATATTCTATGTCAGGACCTGAGGCTCAGGTTATACTAGTTCAAAGCTGATGGACAACTACTGAGGCCATGCCCATGATAGGCTTGAAAGAGAAAGCCTTAAAAGTGGACTCGGAGGACAAGTTCCCAGCCCTGAGGTGTCCTTGAGATGACTCCCTGAGAAGAAAGCTTTCATAGCCATACCTCCCCTAATGAGCTTGTATCCACACCTGCTTCTTGTAGCACCCATTGCACCAAATGAGTGATCGCGCTGGCAATCATTTGAATTGTGTCTTTAGTGACAGAAACATTTGTGACACACCAGGCGGGCAATATGTTTTGGTTATTGACACATACACCCTGGATATTGCACCACACACAACTTCGGATTATCTGGGAAAGGTGGATAATGAACTACTCTGGTATTGTACTTCTTCCGCTAGGCAATCATAAATTACACCCTTTCCAGAGAAAAGATGCATGAAGAGATTTTCAGAGCTTATACATCTGATACCTGTTTACACAAGATCCAACATAGAAGGATTGCTAGTTTGCCAGTGAGTTCCTGCTGTGGAAGGTAAAGGTTATCCACCAAGATTGTAGTAGCCTAAGCACTATGTTAACATCCCACAAGAAATGGTACTTCAAACACATTGGAAATGGCAGACAGATAGCCCTCAGCAATCTACATACCAGCAGATGCTCTCCTACTGGAACCTCATGTATGGGAATATGCCCCACAGAAATTGCATCTCTACTGGCAATAACTGATTGATAAGCCAAACCTTTATCAACCAATTCCAACAGATAATTGACTATGTGTACTATGTCTGACCCCACAGGATCCAAACCCTTTCGTAAATGCTAATGTGACCACCTTTCTACACAGATTTGTATTGTTTGAATGTAGAGTCTGCTCACACTTTCCTTATAAGGGAGAAAGCCCCCACTGAAAGTCCTGGGATTTCCGAAAGTCGGTTGTAATCTTCCAAGCCATGAGTATGAGGGTTCCCTCCTGAACCAGAGGGTGCAATTTGCTGCTCAAGTTCGTCAGCCGATGGGGAGTCAGGGGTAGTTGGATTGGAAAATATGTAGAACGTTCCAGAAGAACTGGAAACCAAACTAGAGATTTCCAATGCGGCATCACCAAGATAACTTCTGATTTCTGCCGCCTGATCCATGGCGCAAGTCTGGGTACCATGGAGAGCAGGGGAAATGCATATCCCCGAAACAGGATCCAGTCCTGCAAGAATGTATCTGTCGCATCTCTGAGTGGATCCGGATGCTAGCTTAAAGATCAGGGAATATGATTATTGAGACATGATGCAAAGAGGTCCACCTGTCATGGACGCCAACGAGTCATAAGAATGAAAAACGAAGGGATTCAAATTCTAGGCAATGAAGTCCTGCAGGTGTCTGGAATGCCATGCTGCTGTCTGATTGAGACACCCTGGCAGATTTTCAACTGTGACTGACAGATTGTGACTCAGGCAATAATTAAAAAAATCCTTGGCCAAGTCCCCCAATATTTTGACTTTCTGCCCCCCAGTTGATTGATGTATCTCACTGCTGAGATATTGTCCATCTACAACAAGATGGCAGAGGATACTTTGTTGGCCACCAGGCTCCGAATCACAAAGGAGCTGGCCTGGTGCTCCAAACAATTGATGTGGAGATACTCCTTCTGTTCTGATCAATGACCAACTGTGGTGATATCCCCGCAACAAGTGTCCCAGCCGAGTCGACTGTCATCTAACTGGATCACTAGTCCTGGGACAAAGCCAAAAATGTCTCTCCCGATCCAATCTTGCACATGTTTGAGCCACAAAAGGAGCTCTGAGTGAGCATCTGGAGAAAGGGAAATCTCCTTTGTGTACATCAGACCTTGATGTAGGTGCTGTGTCTTCAGGCACTGAGGAGCCTAGTAATGCAGGGGACCTGGTAAGATTAACTGATTCGAGGACGACAGGAAGCCAACGATCTAAGCCAAGCGATGGAGGGAAAATGTTTTCTTTGCCAAAGTACGGCACCATTTCCTGCTAATCAAAGGATACTTACCTCCAACCCCAGGAACATCATGTGTTGTGCCAGCACGCATTCTGTTTTCAGATCGTTCAAAATAAACTTAGATCCTGATATAGGGTTTGAGTCATCCGGAGTTGAGTAAGTAATAGCTTCTTCTCCTGGTGCATTAGAAGGATGTCATCCAGGTACACTATGAGGTGTAGGCCGTGTGCCCCGAGTCATTCCATGATTGGCCTCACCAGTTTGGTAAAGCACCAGGGTGCTGAGGACAAATCGAATGGCAGACTGGTGAACTTGTATGTGATACTGCCCCACTGTAACTGTAGGAAATGCTGGGGGGGTACAAATTGGTACTGTTGGGTAGGCATCCTTTAGAACGAGCTGTACCATCCAGTCATCTGGTAGTTAAAAATCTCTGAGAAGGTGGACACCCTCTATTTTGAAGCGGTGGTACACCACCCAATGGGTAAAATCTTGAAGGTTGATCACTGACCTGAATCCCTTGTCTTTCTTTTCAACTAGAAAGATGTTGCTGAGAAACCGCCTGGCAAAAGGATTGTGGGCACAATAGACCTTCTGCGTAGAAGGTCTTGCACCTCCCTGTCTATCACCTGTGCCTTTCCTGTGAGAAAACTAGAGGACGTGGTTGTGAAAGTCGGTGTGGTGTTCCATGGAATTCTATCTGAAATTCGGTTACAGTCTGCAGCACCCATGCATCCTGTGTAATGGTTGCCCACTTGTGATTGACCCATTGCAGTCTTCCCCCATCTCTCATATGAAAAAAGGGGTATTCCTTGCCAGTGGATGCACCTGGTACGTTGCTGGCTCTGCAGAAGTTGTCCTATTTGCCACGTCCTTTGCCACGGGCCCTTGAGGGATAGAACCCTCGGAACTTCTTCTGGTCCTTTTTATAGATTGCAGGACCTTTTCTAGGGAGGAGAAGGTGTTAACAAAACAACACAGTTCTTGTATGAACGGTTCTCTGAAGAGACCCACGTTTGCCACCAGACCGGCTTCCATTGTGGCTAGCTTGCTGAGTCTAGGCTCAGTTTTAATCGGCAAGGAGCAACTACGCTTGTAGATAATTTGAATTCCTAAGAAAGCAGAGGGCTCATTGCTCCCAACCGCACAGAATCACAGGGTCAATAATGTGGCCTGTCTCCCTGGCATCCTCTGTCATGTCCAGAATTTTGGTGAGAAGCCCCTTGATGTCCAAAACCTTATATTGGCAGGACCGCCAGGAGTGGTCTAAACCTTTCTTAGGATCTTTGATAAATGTAGTGATGAACTGAGGTACTTCGGGTTTCGACTTCGTCCCGTATTTGGCCGCCATTTTGTGTCCCGTCGCCATTTTGTTTTACCCTCACTCGGGCAGCACAGCGAACAGAGTGTTTTTGCCTTTTCCAGCTGCTACGTGTCGCTTCTGTTAAAAAGTAACCCCCTGCCCTTGTTTACGAAAACCGATGTCAGTCTGGCCGAGTCCACTAATCCATGTCTAGTTTGATTGATCCCTGTCTCGGCTGACTGTTTGTTTTTCCTCTATTCTTTCCTTACTCTATCTTGTCCGACTGGCCTTCGCTATTCTCTCCTTGAATTCTCTTGTTACATAACTATCCTTTGAGGCACACAAATACCTCCTGCCACCAACAAATTGGATTATAGGCACCAGCACTGATTAACTTGAGGGGAGGGGTGAAGACAGGGTCCGAAAGAAGGGAGTATTTGGGACACTTGATAGCTTGTTTTCCAACTTTTCCTATTGGCTAGCCTTGTATGTATTGGGAGTATACGTTGTAAATATGTGTGCTATAAAAGATTGTGCGCCACGGAATAAGGTGGCAGTCTCCTGAGAACCTACTCTGTACTTCTGGGACAACTGTGCTTAGCTGCAGCTAATAAACGTGGTTTTCTACACTTAACAGAGTGTCTCGTGTCTCTGTCGACAAGGCAGGTGAACTCGGAGATTTAAGGCGTGCCCTGCGCCGCCAGGCCCATAATGCCCGGTTTTTCAGAGCGTTGCCATTCTGGCAGTCAATCACTGGGGTATAAGCCACTTTGTCTGCCCGGGAGGGTTGGGGACATTCTTCCTTTAGGTGGCCACAGACCTCTTGTTCCATAGGCTTGCCAATGTGGCTGGCAACATAAGATGCTATGGCAGGTGCCAGTATCCAATCCACAGAACGGGTTGGTGTATATCCTCAGGGTGAAGCATACTTGATATATCTTGGGAGTTGCAGGACTGAGGTGCATCTTCCGGGATTCCTTTGCGCCCCCTTCTGGGTGCCAGGGTCTGCTCGAGGCTAAGTCTTTATCCGAGTCCCCATCTGGGTCTGTCTCATCCCCAGTATTGTCCTATGCCTCTTTCTGGGGACAGGCATCATCCTCTGGGTATCTCCTGGCAGGGAATCCTCTTGAGTGTCTTCCTCCAGGCGCCTCTTAAGAAATGTCTGGCGCAGCCTCGCAAAGGCATCCAGAAAGGTAGCAGTCTTAGGAGTACTGGCATGTGCTTTGGCTTTGCCTTTGCCCTTGGAGGGTACTATTGCACCAGAAGTATGTGTAATCCAGCCTTCCTCGCATAAGGGTACCACTGGTTTGCCTAACTGCGTACTCTAAAATCCGAGGGCTCTAAAGTTGAAGATCCGAGGAGACCACCCTTTCCAGGGATGTGCCAATCGCATCCACCAACGCCACATAAATAGGGAGCAGAGAATGCTCTTCATCCACAGGTTCCTAGTCATTAAACTGCTATAGTCAGATGTGAGTGGATTAGCCAATATATTGAGCATGATATTCTGTGAAACTGCACTTGGATGATCCAAGGCTTGTTTGGTATGGGCTAAGGCTTGTTCAATCTTGCAACTTGTGAGGGCATGTATGCAAAGAAATAATATTTGCTCTGTAGTCTATCCACACCCTGGAGCGAGTGTGAAAGCGAAATAAAGCCCAAATGTTCGCTAAGAAGTAAATGTGGCACGGTTGCATTCGACGCGCACTGAAAAGACAGTGTGTGTCTGACAGAAGCTGACCTACGTGCCGCATTGTAACGCGAGGAATGTGAGAGGAAACACCACCCTTGATCAGAGTTGCACGCTGTGACTCACTGTGCAAACTCCCATGCAGTGTTCAGCAGATTGGGAGCATTGCAGGAGGGAAGTCACCTGCAACTGGCTGTTATGCAAGTCCCCTCTGCGTTCCTGCCTGTCGAGGGTTAGAAAGCACCCAATCGACATGGAGGCCTTCTGTGCTAGCCACCAACCTCTATGACTACTGGAGCAGATTGGAAGCGTGGAATCCCCCAAAGGGCCGATTTCATCTACACGACCAACTAAGAAAACCCCAAAACCACAAAAGTAAGTAGATTTTAGTGCCTTACAAGTACCAACATAAACAATATGAAGGAAAAGCACTTTACAGGCTGCTGAGCGGCAAAGGAAAAGGAAGTGCTATTCCTTGATGTTGTTTATATGGGACTGCGTCTATGATTGTTTATCTTTTGAGTACAAAGACTCATGGAATATGTACTTTATGTATCTAATGTGTTGTTAAGGCTGCCGAGCATAAAATAAAGGAAGAGACAGGCATAATCTAAGTCTCTGGTCCTGACATAGAATCCTGTCATAGCTAGGGGATTTTGTTCATAAAGTCTGAATACATCTATATCTGGAGTCTCTGCAGAGATGTGGGTCGTACCATAAGTGCAAGTTACACTTTAGGGCATATTAACATGCTGTATATATTTATATTAGAACATTGGAATGTTGAGAGCTCCACTGAAGATAATAGAGTAGCTCCGGGCTTATAATGGCTGGTTAAAGCCTTCTGCTTCAACATTCCCATGTTTGTCTTTCAGTTTCATTAATTTTAATTTAGAACATTCTAGATTGAGAGGGGGAATTTTGTAATAGCCTTTTAGTCATTCTGTGTTGGGCTATACTTGTTAAAGGCCCTCAGCTTTGCCATAGGGTTAGGAGCCTTTAACAACTGGTATTGTGATTGGTAGTGGACTGTAAGGATTTATTAGAACATTGGAATGTTTAGAGCTCCAGTGCGGACAATGGTGCATCTCCAGGCTTACAATGGCTGGTACAATACTTCTGCTACAACAATCCAATGTTTGTTTTTCTGTTTCTCCCTTATTATCTCAGAACATGATACCCTCATGCTTATACTTTGGCCTCAGGGCATTTAACAAATGGTATAACCCTTGGCAGCTGACTATAATACTATAGTTTAACACTGTTAAGTCACTTTATCTTACATTCTCTACTCAAACCATGTCACAATCAATTAATTTATTTCCTCTTCACTTATGGAGAGATTAATAGGTTATATACAATTTAATACCACTAGAGCATGGATGCTATTGATTATTAATGTTTAGAACAATGTTATCCACATAACTTTGAACATCATAGTTGCAGGACTTTCACCTGTCGCTGCATGAGGATTCCACCTGTAAACTCAAAGAGTAACATTGAGAGGTGATTTGGATGCTGGATGGTCTTTCTAAGTGTCCTCATGTTGCATTCAACCACACCATTTGCTTGTGGCCAAAGAGGAGTGTTTTTCTGATACTTCACATTGAGATGTTTAAGAAAGTCACTGAATCTCAAATATTAAAAGGCGGGCCACTGTCAGACTTTCGAATTGAAGGAACACCCCCTGTTGCACAAATGGCATCTCACTTCTGAAGACTATTTCTTGAGTGATCGATGACAGATCTACCAATGGGAAATTAGAGTATTCCTCGATAACTACCAAAGAAAACAACAGAGATTATCTCCCATACATGCTTTGATTAATCCGACATGTTCAAGTTATGTTGAGTGGTATTGGGAGATAAGCAATTGTACAAATGACAGGCTTTCAACTCTCTCATCAAAATGAAGGAACCAAACTCGGTCTCGGAGAGCTCGTTTAGTGGTAACAATTCGACAATGTCATTCATGGGCCACTTCAATTACTTGCTGGCACATTCTCTCCTGTATAACAATTCTCAAACCGCATAAGACAATACCTTCGACAGTAATAGACAGTTCAACTTTCACATTTTTGAACTTCTGATATTTACTGGCACATGTGAGAGGTCGAGTGTGCTGTTTCCAGGAGTGTTCTGCAATAATGTCTTTTAATATCGCCATGTCAGTATATTTGCTTGTTGCTGTAATGATTTGTTCCAATTAAATAGTGGCAGGTATACTGGACTTAACGATGAAGTTAATGTATGCTTCAGATGCTTTGGAAGGGGTACCATGGCACTGTACTGCAACTTGTGAAAAGTGTTCAACCGCAACAAAAGAGGGCCAAAGGAGATTTATAGACCAGCAGTGTTCGCTCCTTAAAATAACAATATATCACTGAAATAAACACCTGGGTCTTTGACAAAAAAGATGGATGGATGTAAAAAACTGTTGCAACCCAAATAAAGATGAGTATTCCTTTTTAAGGACGGTTTCCCTCACCCACCAGAGGTGGCATGCTTCATTATTGGGAACCTCCTCTTACCATAAAACCGAGTCACAGTACGGGGAGCTCAATTGATGTTTTCAAGAGACTTGTGCCACTAAAAATAGTCAAGATGTTTCTGCCAATGTGCCCTCAAACAAGGTGTGTGTGTGGCATTCATCAGGCCCTAAGGTAGAAGTACTTCTGTTCCAAAATATTGCTGTGATTAAAAAGTGAAATGAAGATACAAAACCATACAGTGGTCCACTATCAAGTTCACATGGAATCCACTGTCGATAGACATATGGAGTGATATAGTACAAGGAAAGAATACATAACTGGTTTACTGTTCCAAGAGTAACTAGGTAAGTCATTGTTCCAAAAAAATATTGGCCATACAATTGTGCCACCAATCACCCAAGCTCTGTGATGAATCACAGTTGGCCCTATTGCTAATGTATGTATCACCTACATTTATGATAACGTACATAATACAATTACCTGCTACAAAAAGTACATAATACCTCATTGCAAGTCTGCCTCAACTCAGGCCCTGGCTTCTGGTCCAAGGTATTTTCTATCCTGAGAAAAGATAGTAGGAGGGAATGGAAAATATACTGACTGAGACTCTGAGGTACAAGTATTGCAGGAAGGTGAAAAGAAGATGGTAGTGACCGTAACTTACAGCCAACATCTAAAATTAAATGAAACACAGAAGTATCATTATCCAAAATATGATGTGAGTAGTACACCCTAAGGAACATAAATGTCATACTAGATCAGAGTAAAAGAGGAGTCTTGCAAGTATGTTGGTCGCTTGTCACAGGTAAGATCATGCTAACAGTCAAACAAATAGGTAAAACAGCACACATTAAAAATAAAACTAGCTACATGAAACTCAAGCACGCATCAAGTGCTTATCAATACCAACATAGATTTTGTGTAATTTACATAGTCTTGAGAGGACTACTCAAGAATTCTACTAGTCCTATTTTTAGAGGGACAGATGTCCCACTCATGCAGCCTCAAGCTACCATTGAGGAAGGAAGTTTTATTAAAGCATTGCCAAAATCTCCATAGAAGGCACTTTGAGGGGTACTGAGATACAAAGAGCTCTAATGTGGCCTCATATGACTGCTGGGGTGGAAAATGAATTAGGGGCTGTACAAGCTCGCGAACTAGCATGCCGGAATACTGGCAGACCATTATGATTGGGCAAATAAGGCCCGATGCACATAGGGCTGAAAAGGGCAAACTGGAATATGGGCAGCCTGTGTATAAATAACCATAACGGGCTAAAATGGTTCCCAAAATGGTGTGGTGTGTGCAAGTTCACAAACAGCAAATATCAGCAGGCTGTGTGTAAATAGGCATAAACTCCAAAAGGGCTAAAACGGCTCCCAAATTGGAGGGCTGTGTTCACGTATTAAGCACATAAGAGGACTTACTTGTAGATAGAGAAAAGTCCAGCTGCTTCCGATGTCAGGTACTAGGACACTGGAAGTGTTGGTGAAAAAATTGCACCAGGGGCACCTTCTGTTGATGCATGGGGGACGCTGGAATTGTAGTTCCCACATCTGTCAGTCAAGATGATTGGGCAGACTGTAAAACAAGAGTCCAAGTTAGCTCTCTACAGAGAACTGTAGTTCAGGGGATTGATGACCATGGAATTTTGTCATTGAGGCCATTAATGTGGCAATGTAATTTTAAATCTAATTTTTGTTCTTTTACAAAGGATATTGTGACATGTTAGCTACTGATGTCAGTATGGTGGGTTTGTCGAGTACTGCCCAGTGTAGTTTGTCAGCTGTATGTTCCTTTCCAAAAAGTGACCGGTCAGATTGGTAGCTTGTTTTCTATATCCGATGGTGCTCTTATGTCCTGTGATGTGAGTCTTGTTTTTTTGTGTTGTCATCCCCACGTAGCGAAGCCCGCAGGGGCATGTAATGAGATAAATACAATTATCACTATTGCAATTGTATGTTGTCCCAGTTCCCAAGGGGTATTGGTCCCAAAGTTGGTGTGAGTTATATGCACCCTCTGGGCACAAACTCTATAGGAGCCACATCGGAAGTGGCCAAACATGGGGGGTAGGCTCCAGAGTGTATCCTGTCTGTTGGCAGTTAGCATTGGATGTCTGGTGTGAACCAACTTGTCCTTTATGATATTGCTACGTTTAAATGCAAGCCAATTTTGTGGGATTGTTTTATTACCTTTGTTCAGCATATGCCAGTTGCTACATATTGATTTATAGATTGAGTTGGAAAGATTGGAGAAGGTGGCCAGATTTCCAGAAGTTGGACCAGATTTTTTTTTCTAGCTCTATTAGCTAACACACATATGGGTGGAGCAGGATATTGTCTAAGAGCTGGTTGGACTGGGTCTCTGCATGTTTCTTGACCTTCTGAATGTGGGAGCAATTCCATTTGCGATTAAAAATTGTCCCTTAGTGACTTGGGATGGAAACTGCTATAGGACAGTATGGCTTTTCAAGCCATTGACTTCTTGTATAATTCAGTTTCAATCAATCACTCAGTCAATCAGGATTTATAAAGCATGGCAAGTCACCCTTGATGGTCTCAAGGCACTGGAGTTGCTAGCTGTTTTGTAGTACTCTGTTCATTCGAACATCCATTCGTTGAGTCCTCTTCTGAATTCCCAGAGTGATGCACCATTTCCTGAGGTGTAGGGGAAGGTTGTTCCAGTCTTTGGCCGCTAGGTGAGAGAAGTAGCGTTATCCGCTGTTGGATCGCCAGATCCAGGGCTTGTTCGCGTGGGAAAGGTAGTCTGATCGCAGGTATCTGGTGTGTTGGTGTAAGGTCATTCATTTGTTGAGGTATGCTGGTTCTTCATCATGCAGGGCTTTATAGGCATAGGTCAGTGTCTTGAACTGACATCTATTCTGGATCATGACCCAGTGTAGCTTTCTGAGGTTCTTTCCAAAGAACTGGCTGAATGGTAAATCAGTAGGTCCAAGAAGAGCAGTTTCTCCTTGCTATTCTCATGAGTAAATTTCAGATAAGTGTTGACATAATTCAACCATTGATGGAACAATGTAAAGGATATTTTTCCCCATGCACCAACCTTATCAGCTGGAAGTATCCATGCTGAGGGAATCCATGCTGAGGGTACTGGTGGCTAACTGTTCCTTTCAGGAGAGAATATAAAAAATGTTGTGTAGCAGTACTCTTATTGATATCAAAATCTTTCAATACTGCCTTCTCAAATATCAGTACCTCCAATAGAACCATATGGGAGGGTTGGTTGAAAGTTGATTTGTTCTTTAAATTCGTACTGGTTTGAAAATCCCCAGTGTTCACTTCTATGAAGCAGCTTGGATTTTGGGTTGCCAATGATGGTAAGCAATGCTTGATGACCTGTTACAGGAGTGAAAGGTTTTCCATATAAGAATACGTAGAAATGCTCACAAGCCCACACTACTGCTAAAATGTCTTTGTCAGGTTGTGAATAGGCACGTTTATTTTATGATAAATATCTGCTTGTATATGCCACAATATGCCTTTGAGCATTTGGGTGTCCACTGTGTTGGGGAAGGAACGCATCCAACCTGACTGGGCTTGCGTCAACAAAAACCTATGTATGAAGCTTCAGATCAAAGTAAGCCATTTCAGCGGCATTCTGAATTGCATGCTTGATTTTCCTAAAACTTTGGTCACATTAGTGTGACCAGCAGTGGCGGCTGGTGGCATTTGAAAGTGGTAGGGCGTAAAATGTACAAAAAATACAAGTTAACAACATGATGCCATGGTCCAAGACAGCAGCAGACACCGGAGTTCTCGCCCACATGGTGTTTGTCCCACACTGAAAAACAGGATTTCTCTTTTGGTACTCCAAGAGTCCATAGACTTTGAGATTTCACCAGCTTGAAATGCAGCTCTCTTCTTCCACTGTCGTACATTTTGTGAAACCTTCAAATATCCCACCTCAGAGAACTCATTGATAACATTGGCTCGTGTACTTCTGTTTCTATTCCGATTTTTGTTGGGGTGCACTATTTTCTGCATGTTAGGTCTAGGCCTCTCCGAAATGGAACTGCACGGTTATGAGCCTATGACATATTAAGCTAGTGAAATTTGAATGTGCACGGCGTGCTGTTTATTTGCCAGATATATGAATACCTAAACAAAGCGAATGTTTTATGAAATGTGTACTTAAATATCCACGTTTGCGATCACAGCAATGATGCGCCGGCGCACATCATCTGCTGTTTCTTACAGTGGTATGCGTTGTGAGGGAACTTTTATAAATCGGCATAATTGTTGTCAATTATCATCTCACAAACGTAACACACAACGTTCAGCGATATGCCATTTTACAGACAACAAGTAACCACGCCGCAGCCTCCAAGTTACCACAGCGAGGAGCAGGAGCTGTGATTGATTCTGTTTGTGCCATTGGTTGAATGTGTGTGTGTTAGTATTCTCCTGCGCTCCTCTCTGTTGTTGACATATTTCCACTTGCAGGGTGGACGAAGGGTCTGCAGTGACCAATAGCCGAACCAGTGTGTCATGGGCCCAAGTGCAAATGTCCCCTAGTCGCTGCTTGACTCCTAAATTATAGAAATAATCAGGGTTGAATGGACTCAGGGCCCTGGAGTCACGACACCTATTGCTCCAATTGAAACTTCGCCCTGGAACACATCAGAGTCAGCATGCCCCCTGGGCAGCCTGCACCAGTGTGACTCTGGAATGGTTCAGTCATTAGACCGTGCCACTGATGGTCCTGCTTTTCCCTCTGCCTACGCAACCCCCATCCCTCGCCCCCAATATAATGTCCCTTTCACAAAGATGTTTTTGCGATCTTTTCGGAACAGGCGGCTTCCAGTGCTGCATTACTGCCGGCCAGTGGGGGCCGGCATGCTCCAGGGAGGGGGAGTTGCGGCCCACGGGTGGGGAATAAAACAAATTACAATTAAAATAAAAGTAAACATTCCTGAGTGCCGCCGGGATATCGCACTGCCTCTGCTGTGGCCTGTACTGGTGGGTCCGCATGTTCCTCCTGCTGCAGGAAGCAGCCAGCAGGCAGCTTCCCTCCACTACGCAATGCAAGGGAAGCCAATCACAATGCTGGTAGGCGCAGCATGCTAGCGCCCCAGCCGGGACATTTTCTCTGCATAGAGAAAGAAGGAGAGTGGGCGGTCCTGCTCGAGGGCAGGGAAGAGTGACTTACCCACTGTTGTGGGTTCTGACAGTTTGGTCGGCCCGAACAGTCAGTACACGCAACAGTGGGTAAGCCACTCCCCCCTGCCCTCGAGCAGGACCGCCCAGCCCCCCTGCCCCCAACCAGGCACAGAGGCACTTCTGCTTTCTCGCAATGCGAGAAGGCAGAAACATAAATGGTAGTTTTCACCATTTAAGTTTTTGCCTTCTGGCACTGCGAGAAAGCAGTGGGGCAACGCCCCCATGTCCCAATGGAGGAGCCGCCACTGGCGACCAGTAAATTAAAACATTTCTTTTTGTTAAGTCTCATAAGGGAGCACTGACTGTGGCAAACTCAGATGTGTTTCTGGAACAGTAACTGACCATGCTAAGTAATGAACGTCGCATCGTGACATCTTGTGGGGCATTGGTGGCTGATAAAGCTGCACATTAGCTGCATCTGGGTTCATACTCCAGCAGAAAATATAAGGCCAAAAAAAGCAGTTATAGATAGAGTTATCTCAAGTAATTATAACTCATGCCCTAAGTTAAATATAACCCACCATGCACAGTCTTTTCATCAATAATTTTACAGCAAACGTTGCAGTGATATTATAAATGATGTCACAGAAGATGTTATGAATGAAGTAATATGTGAGGAAATTAGCAGTGCATGGTGAGCATGTGAGTTCTAGTTACCTTAGGGCACAAGTTAAAGTTATTTGAGATAACTCTAACTGTAACTTTTGAATTTCTATGGTTTTATGTGTGCAAAATATGAATGTTAATGTAACGTCCCTGTAACCATTGGTTTTTGGGTGAATTTTTAAGGATTTTTTAATTCTATTTTCTAACTACAACTTTCATGTAACCTTTGTTTTTTCAGTGAGTTTCTAGGATTTTTTTTAACATAAAGTAGTACTTAATTACTATATGTTAATTCAACTGCTGCCGAAGGTCATGCACATCACGTAGTTGGGCATTTATGCATACTGCACACCCCACATATGCAGCCAACCCTATGCTGTGCACAGTTGCAGCCCCCCTCTCTGGGCCAATTTCAGACTCGGAGCCCAAGGTGCCACCAAATATTTTGAGGGTGAGCGGTCCACGTGGTCCCTCTCCCTGGGCCGTATTGGGCCTCAGAGACCCCATCCAGGGGGGCCCACTGCTTAATTGATGGTGCAGAAAGGCATGCAGCCTCCCTCCTTGTGCGTTTTTCAGATTTGGAGACCCCATCCCAGGGCCCACCACATTTTTTAGGAGAAAGGAATATGCATCCAAAAAAGTGTGGGTGCCCTGGAGCCCACCCAGGGCACCTACTGCATTATTGTTGGGTGCATCGCGAGGAAATTCAATGCCTACACAGCCTCACCCGGCTCCCCGCCTCCAGCAAGAGCTTGCATTGCTCCCACCTACAGGGAGCAGCAGAAAATGCTGTTCTCTGTGGGTGGTAACCATTTGTTCACCTGTTTCCACGCCTGCTTCATATTGAGCAGGGTAACATATGAAAAGTCTGCTTTCAGCGCACTAAAGCATTTTTCATGTGCCCGCCTACAGGGGGCGGACCTAAGGCCTGGTCTCACTTGGCCAGAAGCTTGGAAATTGCTCCAGCCAAATAAGATCAAACACAGGTTTACCTGCCTGTACAAGTGCAGGCAGGGAAACTATGTACCGGGGGTGGGCATCCCCGGGAAACAGCTGGAGCCAACCCTTCACAAAGGGGTCCCCAGGGCCATTAATGGCCCCAGGAGGGGGGCTGTGGCTCCCCTCTCTTTTAAAAATGTGTCTGGGTCTCAGGGCATGGGGTCCCCAGGGCCAAAATCAGCCCTCTTTCACTTTGGCCTATCCCCAGGAGAGGCAGTCCCTAGGGCAGAAATAGGCCCAGAAGGGAGTCCAAGAGTCCCCCTCCTAGTTAACTGTAAAGCGGGCCGTGGGGGATGGTGTCTCTAGGGCTGAAATTGGCCAAGAGAGGGGGGACAAATTGCTACAGAAGGCCCATCTTTGGTATATCCCCTATCAAGCTCTGCCAAATCCTATCCATCGGGCTCATATCAAGTTTTAAAATATGCCCCTTGCAGTTCTGTAATTGAAAAACCGAACAGTACTGCTGTAAATCTGGTAAGGCCAGTCCCCTATTGTATACTTTTCTTATGAGCTTCTTCCATGGTATCCTAATCCCGTAAAGCTCCAAATGAAGCTGCTGATCACTCCTTGGAATTTCATTAGCACATTTTGGTAAAAGGTAATGGAATTTTACCAATAAGAAAGTACATTTAGGCAGGATTGTCATTTTAATTAGATTAGTTTGGCCATAGATTGTCAGGGGCACATTTCTCCTCTTTTCCAACAGGCCTTTACATTCTTTCATGACCCTGTTTAAGTTAGAGTTAGCCAATTTCCCTATATCTTTCACCACCTTGATACCTAAATATTATTGGTCTCTTTCCACTCACTCCTTTCCCAATTATGATTACATGCTTGTCTTCATTTACTTGGTACCATCAGAGCCTCCCAAAAATAGCAACCTCCTGTCATATTGCAGGATATGTCTGTTAACATCTGATGTATATAAAATTAGGTTGTCTGCATACAGTGCCATTTTTTTTACATATTCCTTACTACTGAAGGGATCTATATTGTTATTCTGCCTAGGACTTTGTGCAAAGTGTTCGATGTAGAGATTTATTAAAAGAGGAGAAAATGGGCACTCTTGCCCTGCCCCCCTCATGATCTTCACATGGTCAGTTAGATTGGTGTTAATTAGTATCCTGGCCTTCCGGGAGCAACTCTACGACCTTACACAAAGTGTACAACAGCCTTAGATGTTTCAATACTTCCCCCAGACATACCTAACTTATTTGGTCAGATGCTTCTGCTGCATCTAATGTAATCAACATTAGAAGCAATGAAATGGAAGTTGCCAATTCTATCACTCCCACCTAGGTTTATTTTAACTCATGGAGTTTCCTTCATGGCATGAACCCATTTTTGACCCTCTTGAACCAACGTATGTATAGTTCCAGTTTAACAGAGAAATTGATCATAATTACTCACACCTATTGGGAGATTTATGCGGTTTCAAATGTAGCTGATAATGACATCCTGCCAGGAAGCTGGAGGCCGAATCCCCTGCCAGAATACTGCTAGACAAGACCTAACAAATTGGAGCTATTACTTACTTCAGGGGCACATATTCCTCTGTGGGAAGACTGTTGGGCCCGATGCTATGGTCTCTTGCACATACTTAGTACCTCTTCTTTTTCTTCTTCATAATTATCCTTACTCTATGCTAGCTTTTCTTGTTCACCAAGTTTGCTCAGCTGCTTGCTCTCTAAATCATGCCCTCATTTTAGCAGTGTTCAGGTTACAAATTTTCCAATATAGATCAATGAAAAAAGGAAGGAAAGCTCAAGCAATATCCCAGGATAAATTCAAAATCTCGCTTGCGGGGCTCTGATCTGCCCTTTCTTTCCATTCCAACAACTTTCCATATGTCTCTCTATATTCTAAAGAACGGACCTTTCTAACTTACCGCCTCTTCAGGATTTGATTTTCCAGCTGGTTTTCAGGTGTGGCCTGCAAAAGCTGCCTGTTAGTTACCCTCCCCTTCTTCTTTACTGTGGGGTAGCTCAGCTCCTTCTGCAATTCACATATTTTTTTCCTCCAGCTCGAAAATATTTGCCTTTCCGATCTTATTTCCTTGGCAGTTTAGACTTATAAATTGACCTCTTAAATTTGCATTATATGAGCCCCACACTACCTGTACACCTGCTGTACCCATTTTCATAGCAAAGAAAGCTTCCAAACATTTTTTCAATTCCAATGTTGTTCCCTGCTTTTATAACATTTTCCTATCCATCATCCTTTCTGCTCTTCTCTCTGCTTGCTGACCGTAGGCTCTAAGTATACAGTTGCATAATCGGATAGGTAAATGGGATAGTCTTGTACCCATCCCACATTCTCCAACTCTCTACTATCTTGCCTTCAAAAATGATTTTTTTTCAAGTGAAAAGTATACTGTATAAGTTCCATTTGCTTACTTCTCTTTACGTCACACAAGCCTAGTTCGCGCACCATAAATCATGCAATGAGTTGCCTTTTGGTAAGCTTACTAAGTTACGGCGTGTGGCTCTATACAGAGGATTATCTAATTGGATGTTGATGTCCACTCACAGACCATCTGACAGTTATACTCCAAAAGATTCGAGAAGACTTCTCTCAGAGGCTTCTGGTCATCAATATTTGGGCAATAATAACCAACACAAGCAAAGATCTTTTCCTTTGCCCTCATCTTGGCTATCACCAATATTCGTCTGGTGTGAGCCCTGTAATCCATTCCCACTACCACAATTTTCTTTCTTCACCAAGTTTGCTCAGCTGCTTGCTCTCTAAATCATGCCCTAATTTTAGCAGTGTTCAGGTTACAAATTTCCCAATATAGATCAATGAAAAAAGGAAGGAAAGCTCAAGCAATATCCCAGGATAAATTCTTATTTCTTCAATATCACTTGATAGGGATTGTTTGGATCCAGTATAATGCCCAAATTACCTTGGTTATACCAATCCAACAAACAAGCATCATCTTTTGCCACTTACACTACCCATTGTGATTCACTTAACTGTGATAACCTTTAGTTAGCATCAAATTTGCCACAAAAAAAGGCAGTAGTGCCTCGTGAAGGTATGGGTACTACTCCACGTAGCTGCCTGACAAATGTCCTTGATAGGGACTCCTGAAAACAGAGCCACTGAGGATGCCACAGATCTCGTGGAATGAGTTCACTTATTACTGGAGCTCACTTATCCTCCTAGCCACTCCATTTGAACAGCACACTTGGCTTGTACCCAGCCCTTGCTCAATCCACTTAATTCTCTTACAGAAGGCTGCAAACCCCTCCATCAGTAGGTCTATTTTTTGGAGTGTCTGTATATTTGCATGCCATAGTCCTTGAGATACTGCATTACAAGTCCCTGGGTCTTCTTAAACCTTAGCCATTGGTATATAATATCATCATCAACACAGATTGTACTGGTCTATCACCTTTTCTATTTCTCTAACTGCGGATAGATGCAAACTTAAGCTACCACACTTTAACTCCCGTTCATGGCTTTTTGATAATTTGAGGACTTTTGTTTTTTACCTTTCTCCTTCCTATGCTCCATTCCCAATGGTCCCATAATCTCACACGCCCACACCTCCCATCCTCCCTGCCTGAGGAACCATCCTCTTTTCTTTTCTGACATGACTACTGTCAGACGTTGAACCTACGGCATGAAACAAATCCTCATACTCCATGTCTGGCCTCTTTCCTATTCATAGATCCTCTCTTTTGCTTTAACTGAGCAATAGAGTGGCCAACCTCTTGTGTTACTGTAAATCTGTGCTTGGTATCATAGTGCATGACCTTTAATAGGACATGAAATGCTACTCTTGCTGTTACCCCAAATACCTTTAACTCATCGATTCATTTGGCAAGCTCCCACTGCCTATCCTGAGTCTCTTTAGAGATATTTGACCTAAAAGGAAACGGCAGCCACTTTCGTCTCAAAACTCCAGATTTCAGTAAAGTTCCAAGTGTCTGCTCTTTATTGCAGATGTTAGGAAGTTCACAAGGATTCTTTTTTTATGCTGAATTTGCTTTAAAAGAATCCCAATGTACTCTCTGAATCTCACTTGATAAATCTATTCCTGACCCATCAGTCATTACAATCTCCTTCAGGTGTCTTATTACAAACAATTTTATGTTGTCACCTTATGTTGCTTAAGTGGCATTGATGATTCTTACGCTTTTTTCTCTTTGCATTGTTTTCCAACCTCTCCATCTTTTCCTCTGCTTCAGCTGCCTTATCTCAGTTGAAATTCCCTCATAGACTACTTTCTTTAGGGCTTCAGTGCACTCTGCCAGGCAGTCTATTTTTTTCTCAAATGTTGCACATGTGTTTTGAATACCTCTCTGATTTACTTCTGAATGCTCAAATCCTTTTTTTCAGCTCAATGGAATATCCCAGTACGATTCTTCAAATACTTCCCCCCCTCACTCTACCTTGCTCTCATTTCTCCCTGCGGAGTAATACACTTTAGGTGTCCTATTTCAATTCTCTGCTGGTTTTATCACTTAATTGTGATGACTTGTCCCCATTATCATCCAACAATCTAAAGTTGAGCCTGTTAGCATAGTGTTGGGTCATATGATTATGATTACTGGACGGTTGTTAAAAGAAGAAGTGACCCCATCTATCCTGCTGGTTCAATAAAGACTTACTTGTGTATCTATGCTGTTCCGATCTTTTCACTGACGACGAGTTGCTGGCAGCAGGACCTCCCACGCATCTGCTGCGGATCACCCAGAGTCTTCTTTTCAAGTGTATGCAGTGCCTTTCTTCCGCATTCCCTGTGTTCGACTGCCAAAGCCTCTTCCCTGCTTTCAGCTATGTCCAGGAAGTGTGAGCCATTGGTGGTGAGGAATCAATCTCACAAGGTACTTTTAAGTTTTCTGTGGGAGCGCGGTAGTAGGCACCTGTTTTCGGCTGCAGCCGCAAGCACCAATCGCGAGTTGTTCTCGTCCATCACAGCGTTGCCTGACCTCCCTTTACAATGCACACTCACGTCACTCTTGCTTTGGGCTAACCTAGGGCTATTTCTGAGCGTTGGGCTAACATAGGGCTATTTCTGAGCATGTCTTCCAGCATTTAAACAATGGTGACAGACACACCATTATAATGTGTGTGTCAATTCCACCCCCCCAAAAAGAGGAACAGGCACAGCATTTCTAAACAATGGTGACATGCATACCACTATTATCACATGTGTATTTTCACACAAAAAGGAAAAAAGAAGGAACCAAGCATTGGTAAAGACAAATTGTTGCAACATAAACACAGAAATATTATCCACATATATTTCTATTTTCTGTGAGCTTACATGACGTTGGCACACACACCACATATGCAAATTAGAATTGAGGAACATTTTTGAACGTTACGTGGGAGAATACATTTGGATTATTTTTGTTTCATCCATAAAAAAAACCCTTAAGAATTTTTCTACAGCAAAATTTTGCCAAAGATACTTCGTCATGGAACAAGCAATAAAGCCACCAACTGCCTTCATACCTAATCTTGCCACTCCTGAATCTGATTGGGAAAGATGGAAAGATGGAAAGAAGGACTTGAGGCATACCTTGAGGCTCTTGAGGGAGAGTCTTTCAGACACAAAAAGAGTTTTGCAATTCTGAGACACGGTTTAGTATCAGAAGGCAGGAGTACTTTGAAACATATATCGAAGAATATAGTTAAGATAATCAAAGGTGAAGGAGATGGTGTAGAGGATGAATATGCTACTACCATCAAATCCTTGGACACATGATTCAAAGTATGCAAAAATCCAACATTAGAGAGGCACTAATTCTACAAAAGTACACAATTTGCTGGAGAATCAGCACCTAGCTATGTTGGTCTACTGCTTATTTTGGCTGTTTCGTGCAAATGCAAAAATTTTTAGGAGGAAATAATTAGGCACCAATTAGGAGGGAAAACAAGTAACAAAAAGATATTAGAGGCTTTGTTGTCCAAGCCTGTTTTGACTTTGCAAAAGTTGTTAGAAATAGCGACCAGGATCAAAAGCACAACCTCTTATCTAGAACAAATGGCGATTTTGAATTCTAAAATTTCCTCACATGAGGTATTGGCAGTCAAAAAAACAAATACAAGAAATTAAAAGATAAATCCCTCCAAGAAAAGAACAGTGGGAATGTGAAAACTGGCTATAAACCCACTCACAAGCGTTGGGAGTGTTACAGGTGTGGCAGCTCATCACATCTCGGCAATGTCAGAGCGTGTCCTGCTATGGATAAAACATGCGTAAAGTGTTTCAAAAAAGGACATTTTGCTAAAATCTGCAAATCTACTAGTAAGATGTAATTCAACACATATTCCTTGAGGAAAGTACTTAATGTAGAACAATCCACAGAGGGAGTGTATTCATCAAGTCAAGAAGACCAGGTCTTCACCATTATGGAATCTAAAGAACACTTTCAGACTATAGGTACGGGCTGTGCAATCACAGAAAGAGTTAGGCAGCCCTTGTTCATGCTGAACATCAATGGTGTGCATGTCAAAAATTTCGCGGATTCAGGATCCCCTTTTACCTTTATAAGCAAGAAAGTATTGGAGGATTTGTACCAAACACAGGGCATTACCTTGAGACATTATACAATACGACCAGTTGGTTACGGAGGGGGAACTATCGATGTAGTGGGCAAATTTGATGCTAACTAAAGGTTATCACAATTAAGTGAATCACAATGGGTAGTGTAAGTGGCAAAAGATGATGCTTGTTTGTTGGATTGGTTTGACCAAGGTAATTTGGGCATTATACTGGATCCAAACAATCCCTATCAAGTGATATTGAAGAAAGAATGCATCTGTGTTCAAACTATCAAGGAAGAAGCATGGGATTCAATGTTTCCAGGAGTTTTTAAGATGAAACAGGGCCTGTTTAAGATTTTTAAATAAAAGGTACGATTGGTCGATGGAGTGAAAGCGGTTGTTTACAAGGGTCGTATAGTACCTTTGGCAATGCTAGATGAGTTAAAAATAGAATAGAACAAGTTGTGTGCTAGCAAGGTAATAGACCAAATCGAATCATCTGATTGGGTTACTCTGATAGTTATGGCCTAGAAAGCCAATGGAGCTCTGCGCATGAGTGTTGATTTATGCAATTTATACCAGCACATACGGGTAGATCAACACGCTTTGCCCAACATCACGGAAATTACAACTACTCTCAAGCGTGGGAAGTGGTTTTGTTTGCTAGATATGACGTCAGCATATCACCAGATTGATCTGCATCCAGATTCTAGTCATCACACAGCATTCATCACCACGAAAGGTTTATTCCAATTTAAAATCATGCCCTTTGGACTTACTTCTGCAGTGTTTCAGAGGATTGTGGAGAGCATTTTCAAGGGGATGGTTGGGGTATTGTCTTGTCATGGTGATGTTTTGGTGTGTGGTGTGGATCAGAAACAACATAATGAAAGATTACACTCTGCATTAACTAATAAAGAGATTCAAGAGGTTACTCTAAGTCTCGAAAAATGCAAGTTGAATATGAGCACTGTGGACTGTTTAGGCTACAAACTGTCTGCAGAGGGGTGGAGCCTAAGACCAGTTTATTAAAGGCAATAGAAGATTTTAACTCCCCAGACGATAAGGACCATTTGAGATCCTTCGTAAGACTCATTGAATTTTATGCAAGATTCGTATCCAATTGTGCTGCAAAGACTTATCACATGAGGAACTTCCTAAAAAAGATTTCTAAGTTCAGATGGGGTGGCGAGTATGCAGAGCATTTCATTTTGATCAAAAAAGAAATTGCACATGTCAATCCTTTAAGACCCTTTGATACCAGGGATTAGACGATAATCATGACTGGCGCAAGTCAGAATGGTTTGGGTGCTGTACTTATGCAACAAAGTGGCTCTAGGTGAGGTGATAGACTTTGCATCCAGAGGTTTGTGAGGAGCTGAATAAATGTGGAGGAGTGTGAGGCTTTAGCCTGCTGGTGGGGCATTGTTCATTTCAAGCATTGTTCATGAGGTTCTAATTTAGCAGTGAGGGTGGATCACAAACCTTTAGTTCAGCTTTTCACCACTAAGGGAGGTAATATGGCAACCCCCAGGATTGCCAAGTGGCAATATAGATTTTGGAACGTAGTTTAATGTTGAATATGTTCCACGAAAGAAGAATTTGATAGGCTACCTAGTAGTGAGGACAATCAAGGTGATGAGGAAGAAAGGGATTTAAATTCTGAGATCATTTGCAATACCGTGAGTCATCCAGGTGGTGCCATGTTGGAACAAGAGTGGAGAGATGCTTACGGAGCAGACGAGGAAATTAAGACGGTCAAAAGCTTTGTGTGCATGGGTTGGACAGGAAGCTCTTCAAGGGACTGCTCGGTCAGTAAATATAAACATGTTTTTGAAGAGTTGTCTGTGGTCAATGGGTTAATATATCGGGTCACTTTACTTGTGGTTCCTGAAGCCATGCGGGACAAGGTTCTCATGTTAGCCCATGAAGGTCAAATTTCCCACACGTGCCATTAAGAGGAGAATCAGGAAAAAACTTCTGGTGGCTGGTTTTGGATAAGCAGGTAGAATACTTTGTGAAGGATTGCATGTGCTGCACTATTACTTATAAGCCACAAGTAACCATGCCCACCCCAGTAGAAGTAGTTGATGCCCACAAAGCTTGGTCCAAACTTGCAGTTGACATCATTGGTCCCATGTCATTGTATGTCTTTGGCGTTCCTGAGTATGTAATAGTTCTGGTGGACTACGACAGTCACTGGCTAGAAGTAAGGTTTGTGAAAACGTCAACTGGAGTTTGTGTAAATCAGTTTCTTGAGGCTTTGTTTGCAAGGGAAGGGATGTATGATGAGGTACTTTCCGATAATGGATGTCAATTCACTTCAATGCAATTTGGGGAGTTTATGGAATTCATGGGTGTAAAACACACCAGAACCTCTCTTTACCAATGGTCTTGTAAAGACATTTAACAGAGTGATCAACGCTCAACTGTCAAAAGCCAGTGGTTTAAATTGCAAGCAGGAGTTGAAAAAAGTGTTGTGGGCGGTGCGCACGACAGCTAACACTGATACAGAGGTTTTTCCATTCATTTTGTTGAGAAGACGAATTCCCTCTTCAAAGACTTTGAGGAGGTGGATGGATGAGTTTGAGTTACCCAAAGGAAAAATAAGGGAAGTAGGCAGGAACAGAGTTGAAGCTCAGAACAAATATTTTCAGCCAAGGACCCGAGAATTGAGAGTGAATGTTAGTTATCTGGTTAGGGGAAAATGTTCTAGGATTCTACCTAAGGCAGGACCTAAGTTCTCTGAACTCAAGACTGTTGTGAGAGTCGACAGGACTGCAGTGAAATTGGAGGATGGGAGATTGTGGAAATTACTGTGCCTAAGTTACATCAGGATGGTGTATCTGGGGAGGATGGGTCTCAAGTGGATCACAGAGAGGAGAGCCATGAGGCCAGGGCCCGTTTACCTTTTTCCCGGATGACTAGGTTGCCAAAAATGTTCGGAGAGTATGTAATGCATTTATTCAAATACTGCCTTGTTCTTCAGTCATCCAGGATAGTGAAGTTCATTGAAGTACTTGGTCTCTGCTTGCAGAGTTTAGTCCAGGTAAAATCGAAAGTCCTGTAGTCAGGTTTCCTACTTTATACCTAAGGAAGGGATTGGACAAAGTCTGGGGACACACATATGGGAGGGTCAGGACAGAGGGGTGGTTACACCCATGTCTTTTGTCCAGTTTTGCACCAGAGCAGGAGCAAATGGTTCCTGAAACCGGTTTGAACTGGACTATGCACAGGAACACCAAATTTGCCCCAAGTGCAGACTGTCAGTCACTCTCAGAGTGCACCCACCCAGGCCCAATACACTAAATCCTGTCTAGGAGGTGGTCACACCTCCCAGTGACAGGAAATCTATTGTCCAGCCTGCCCTGCTCAAGCTCAGCTCAGCAGCAGGAGGGCAGACGTGTGTCTGTGGCTGGCATAATCCATTTTGTGATGCCCAGGTCAAGAAAGCTGGTACCTGGTAGCCCAGTGCCCTGTAGTAGTGGATCTTCAAGGGAGGAATCATACATCCCACACCAGTTACTAATATGGAGGCATGTTCCAAAGTGTTTGACACCAAGCACATCATGTTTTCAAGCAGCCGTTTTAAAGTTAGCATTTAACACAAGGTTATAATGCACTTAAATATACATGGTTGGCTGCATCACAAACAACCTAGGAGAATAGGTTCCGAAGGCTGCAGAGGGGCTCTGCTCATGCAGGAGCAGCCTCTCACATAAAACCCAGCACCCTGCCTTCCGGATTGATAAGGCCGCTGTAGGGGTGACTGATGGTTTATATGTGCAGTGGGATAGATATAGTGAACCTATATCTAAGTAAGGGGTGCATGCACCACCTTACACAGGCTGCAGTAGCAGACCTGTGGCGACCTGTGGTGTCAGTCTGAATGGTCTCCCAGGGGTGGCACAATACATGCTGCAGCCCCTGGGAGTCCTCTGGGGTACCTCTACCCTTGGTACATGTACCATATTCTAGGGACTGATAAGGGTACCCCAGAATCCAATCTGGAGTCTACCTTTGTACATGCAATCAATTTAGAAGAGAAAACAGCTTGACTGGGGTCCTAGATAGCAGGATCCCAGTCAGTCTAAGTCGAAAACAGTGAAACATCAGCAAAAAGTTGGGGTAACTATAAAAAGCAGATCCTACTCCCCTACAGTCGGCTGTTGGGAGATGGGCAGTTGTTGAAGGAGGAAGTGGTGGCTCTGTCCTTCTGGTTTAATAAAGACTTACCTATGGATCTACACTGTTCCAATCTTTTCATACCTCAATTCTATTACTGATCCTTTCCCCACCTCTATACCCCTCTTCTTTCGACTGAGGTACTGGCATCACCCCTACCCCACTCTTTCGGCTTCCCCCA
Organism: Lissotriton vulgaris; assembly: GCF_964263255.1. Lineage (NCBI taxonomy): Eukaryota > Metazoa > Chordata > Amphibia > Caudata > Salamandridae > Lissotriton > Lissotriton vulgaris. Next base: position 1,072,774,340 of record NC_141696.1, on the reverse strand, counting down.
TTGGGCACACTCAGCTGGGAATAATCTTTCACACTTACCTCTTTACTAGCCATGCTTTCCATAGAAACCCGGCTCCCAGCCTCTTGGGGACATGGAGTGTTGACTTTAGAATAGACTCTTAGTGAAGGAAGGCTTTCCCAGATTTTATGAGGTGTTTATCTTCTTTCGCCCTCCGCTGTATGTGCCCTTGCATACTGTGTAAACTCTTGCAGGGAATTACCATCAGCGGGGGATCGCAACCTCTCCCTTCCTGTTTGTTGTTTTTAACAGCACCCTTTGGTGCCTCAGCACACGACAGCTACACCACTGCCCCATACAATGTTACCATTCTCCCTCCGGATATCAGTGTTCCTGACCAACTTCAGGCAAGATCTACTGTCTCTGCCACAGCCCTTCTTTCTCCACTTCACCCAGATGCTCCTCCTTCGGAGCTCTGTGGACCGCCCTTCCATGATATTCAGACTTGCTGCCAGTCTTGTGAGCAGAAGCTCCTTCCAAACAGTTCCCCCAGTCCCTCTCTCCTGTGCGCTCAACTCTATTCGGAGCAGATAGGAACCCAGGGGTACGTCCAGAAAGTGGCACCCTGCTCTGTGTTTTATGCCAGGACACTCCCTGCTCATGCTTCCCTAACTGTGCTTACTCTGCCTACTGCCCCCTCCCAGCCCCCCCCCCCCCACCCGGGGCATGCTACCCTGTAAGGCTGCTTGTCCTTTCTGCAATTCTCTGGCACCGTGGAGCCAGCTCTGTATCCCACTGAGTTATTGCGTTAGTAAGGAACAGATTGCATGTCATTCATTAATATCTGCTTCTCCCCTGAATTATAGTTCATGTACCTCGCTCCCCCGATTCTAGAGGGGCCTGGTTTTGGTTTACTGTCCCACCGCAGGCTCCAGGCCAGCGACTCCCAGTAAGCTTCACGTTGTCCCCCAGATAGGCCCTCAATTTACACTTGAAATAATAATGTCATAATAGTGTGTTGTAGGTTTCGAAACTATTGTACACATATTGAAATATGGGGGGTTTAATGAATTTTCCAAAGAAAATGTGACATACTAATCTGAGGGATAGTAAAGATTATGGTCAGTTCCCACATATATAACTATATTTTGGCCATGGTTTGTCAGGAAAGATAAAATGCGCAGGATGGCACGTGTCAGTACCATCCGAGGCCAATCTCTCCAATATCACACGTGGCAGAGTCTGCTACAAAACACAACACCTGGTGAAAAGGAATGTTGACCAGAGAGATTATCAATGGTTTAGCCTAATTTAACATCCCCCATCTTCTTTTTGTCTGCTGTACCTACTTCATTGCTGGGAAATCTCTTTAATCGGATTGTGTAAACATTTTTGCAAATCTCAGCGTTTCCATGTGAAGTGCTAATCTTTTGTTGAAATCCTATCCTACCCAACCTGTCAAAAAGACTGATTGATGCAGAATCGTTAGCTTTACATCCTTCAACAGTAAATCAGGTGTGGGATATTTAGAGGAAATGCGGCTTTAAAACAAGTAGAGCCTGGTTCTTTCAGAGCACTCCTTGACAGGGGAGGCCATGGAATGCTCTCAGTTGGAGGCCTCAGAGCTCCAACTTCTGTATCAGAGACATCTATCTGCAAACGGACATGACTGCATGCCCTGACTACAAGAAGGGACCTCTGTACAAGTGTTTCATACAGGACCAGTGTTACCTGCTCAATATTCTCCTGACACTTGGCATTACAAAGTACCTTCTTTTGCTGCAGAGGAAAGACATCTCATCCTGAGGTACCCCAACTGTTGCTGTAAAGCTATTCCGGTCATTTGGCGACATGCACGTCACCCATTCCAATGACAGTTTGGTTCACCAATCATTGAAATGTTGTATTTAAACCCAAAATGCATAATCTCAAACTGATAAAGGCACCAATGTATAGACAATGAACACCACCTGTTGTGCACAAATGCGTAATTTGATCTACAGACCTCCTCATAAATGCTGCTGTCAAAAAATTGACAGATCTACTAAGCCTATTGTGATATTCTCGTCATCCTTAAAGCAACCGGAAGAGAAGTCTGCAGGGGCCATGTCAAATTCATGGTTTTGTCTGTGTTTCATGCTGGAGCCACTTCAAATCAGCACCAATGATGCCGTATGTGGTAAGTCCTCTCACCTAATACACACTTTTTACCACCCTCTTTGCTTCCTCATTTTGGGACTAGCACAGTCACAGGCAGTGGGGTCACAGGTCAGCAAGAATAAGTGCTTCCTTTGACATACATGGTGAACTGTAAATGTGTCATTGTGGTGGAAACCTTTATTTTCTTTACAGAAAGGAGGTGTCACATGAAAACAGCACATTTTGCATTTAGGTAATATGGCTGTAGGGCACTGAAATCTGAGTATCTAAGTGACATAACCATTTGAGCGAATGGCTGAGGGTTGGTGTAAAAGGGAAAGGGAATTCCCACAGTTATTTTGTTGTCGCCTTTCTTTGAAGTAATTATCTTTCTTTTTATTTAAATACTTTTTTATTAATTGTTCTATTCATATTACGGTGTTAAAGAGGAGTTTGCACATGACCCTCCCTGTAATGTTTATTGTAGAGGTATGTAGCTTCCTTATGTCTGTGCCCCACCCACTAAAAAAATTCAATTGGGAAAATGGGGGCATGCACATTGAAGGGCAAGACAGTGGAAGAAGGAAGAGACTATGCCGATTGAAAGAGCTACCAGCGATTAGCACTGGAAAATGACTTGAAAGTAACACACAGCAGTGCACTGCGTTGCTTTGTATTGCTTAGCGTCAAGGGGGCATTGCATGGCGGGTGCATAAGCATTCCCATGCAACCACCCGAGATTTTTGGCATAAAGCCCGATTCACTTAAAAAAGTAGACAGGGCTTTGTGGCAAAAAGAACGGTGGCCACTGCAAATAGGTGCTATGAAGGAGAAATGCTTTCATTTCTCCGTTCTTTTTCGACTTTGCATATGTGGTGCACTGTAGAGCACACATACAAAGTAGGAAAAGGTTTAAAGTAATTCTATGCATAGTATATTCTGTACTGCAAGGCTGTTGTTCCAATACAAATCCTATGCTGGGCTCATGGAGACACCCTTGCAATATGGTGCAAAGGTGTGTCTGTGGCACATGGCAGCACATTTCTGCACTGATGCTAGGGAGAGGAGAGGAAAGTGCCATATTTCTGTGAATATGGGCTCTCCTTCTCAAGCAGTGCAGCATTTGAGACTAGTGCACTGCTCTAGGTGATCATCTTGTAAATCTGGGCATTAGTCACACCTGATTAAAATAACAAAATACGTGACTTTAAAACTGATCATTCCGATCTGAAATGAAATCATGCATTTCTATTCATTTTTAGACTGAGCATTCTGGCCCCTGTAATTTCTATTTGCGAAGCTAACGAAAATTGACATTCAGGAGTTTTTCATCATGGGATATAGGTAGATATTATTATATTTTCAGAGACAAGGTCATTTTCAGGGTGCATCACTTCACCTTAGGCCAAGGGGCCTGGGGCCTTATTTATGAAGGCCTTGCGCCGCCGGTGCGTCACTTTTAAAATGGGAAAAAGTGACGCACCGGTGGCGCAAGGCCTTCATAAATAAGACCCCTGGATCCTTACTTTGATAATAATAGCGCACGGATCTGCACATAACTTTACCATTATGAAACAAGGTCTGTTCAAATACTGATTTTGTCCCATTATGAGTTTACTGCCACTGTATGGTGTTGCATGTTTTGCAATGTTTAAGTGCATCCCCTTAAACCACATTTAGTGATTACCATGTAGTTCTAATAGCTGTGCACACTAGGAAATATCTACATATGTCTATCGACAATAACAGAAGTCAGCCTCTGAGCACATTGGATTGCAAGGGGGCAGATCCATTCATGTTCCAACATATTCAAAGTATGAAAAAAAATTGACTAAATGTGTTCTACTTCACAACGTCAATGAACAAGTACGCACAGATGTAGAAAATCAATAATAACTTGCTTCATTACAGACAATGAAACTGCTACAGCTTCACAGGGGGTATTTCCTAAGCAGAAACCCAGCTCTGAATACTCCAACTGTGTAAAATAAGTACTTTTCTCAGAAAATGGACTATCAGATTTTCTATCTTTAGGACTTTAAAAAGCATAAAATGCCCATATAGACTGTAAATATCATCTAAGCCTTTCTCATATTCTTTGTAAACATGTGGAGGTAGTGCCTGAGATATAGTCGACAACAAAATAAGAACAAGGTTAACTTAGAACCTGGCAGAGATTCCATTTATATTGCATGTAATTACTTCACTTAAATTACAGTGCTTGCTGCAATACTCTAATTAATCAGTAAGATGTAAAGAACAATTTAAAAGGGAAGTCCATATCAAATTATGCACACAATCAGTGATTAGATTGTTAAAATATAAGTGCCAACGCCCTCATCAGGAGGCCACTGCAGCTTGCACCACCCATTGCCTCTGTCGGCGCTGCAAGTGACAGTACAACACAACTCCTAACCACACTCCTATAAGCGTGACAATTCAGACTATTTCAGGCCCTCAAAGTTGTAGGAATAGCTTGGCGGCAGGTATTAGTAATTTTTAATGGGTATGAATTAACAAAGAACTGTTATTATGCTCATCCCTAAATTAAACAAACAGTGCCACCATGACGCAGACCTCCATAAGTGGCGGTATAGACAATTAAGTGTGGTGCCAGGCACCAGAAACCACCTGCTCAAATTAAACACTACAAACAATGACTTCTGAAAAAATATGAAATCTGCACTTTCATGTTGTGCTTTATAAATTAAGAATGGTAACTTTAAGAGAAAGCTTGCCTGCTAAACGCTATAGTCATTTTAGGCATTTTGGAGCAAATTTCGAAAGAATGTAAAATAAAAGATAACCTTTTAAATTTTTTTAGTCAAGCAATATTTATATTAATAAATGAAAAAACAGAACAGCTGTAAAATGTGAATTCTATAGGCTTATTTTGCCCATAACCGTGGACAGTAACATATAGTGCATCAATGTAAAACAGGTTCAATCAGGAAAAGAGAAGCATAAACAACAACAGATTCATATAAGTGGGTATTCATGTTGAACCATTGGCTACTGCATACTTAAGACTCAGAGAAAGCATGTAGAGGATTGTTTGGAATGGTATATGAGGTCGTGATAGGACTTTAAAAAAAACAGAGAGAATTTTCAGATTTTGTAAAAAGAACTAGAAGTGTATGTTATGTTCCATTGTGTGAGCTCTAATTATTTTTTTCATGCATAGTGGAACGAGGCAAGAATTGCAACTCTTGCATACATTGTTCAACATTTTGGAGAGACCACTCCCTGCAGCAACATTAGGTAATTGTGACATATAAATTATATATTATTCTGTGAAGATTTTAAATTAAATATGTATACAGATGCTATGCTCATATTTCAATTTAACTCTGAGTAAACTATGCTCGATGAAAACGTTTTACAAAGCTCTTAGAGTATGAAATTAACTGGGACAATAATTAGCACATACCTTGGTCGAATGGGAGCTATTTGAAAATACTTTGTAAACTGATCCACTAAATGGACACCAGGCCCTATATTACATAAAGTGCTCTGGGAAAGCAGAGGGCATGTGCCATCAATGTCATTTAGGCGGTGCAGCTGCGAACCCTGGCTTGCCCCTTGCAACCCCTGACACTGCCTTTGAGAGGCTTGGCTCAGAGGTAACAAAATCAATGCCTGGAACACAGTGGCAGCTCATCCTTGTGAACTTGAGTTGGGGCTCCGCTCTTCTTGTCTTCTGTCATTTTTCCATTACACTAATAGTGAATACAATTCAATTTTCCACTGTTAGTGTAAAATATGACCTTCCCTGAGCTGAGGAGAGTAAAGCATCTTTTTAAAATATATGTTGTGTGCGTGTTTGCAGGTGAGAGCGGGTTTATGTGCGAGAGTGTGTGTATGTCTAAATGTGGGTGGATGTAGAAACAACATGTGCGAAAGTGAAAGTGAAGATCAAAAGTGTGTGATGTCATTTCCAATACCCCAGGAATTTTGGTGAATTAACGTCAATGGCATGCACTCCCAGGGTACTTTGGTATTACAGAAGGGACCACAGAGTACCTTCTATAATGCAGATAGCACTAGCACACATGTTGCATTGATGCTACCCTCGTACAAATGAGCGAAACATTGATTTATTTATTTACGTCATTTTTATAGTGCAACAAATACCCTGAGGTGTCTCGGCGCTGTGGAACTACTGGAGTCGGCCATCGTCTTACTGGTTAAACAACCATGTTTTTAAGAGCCTGCGGAAGCTCATCAGGTTCGGGGCAGTTTTGATGGCCAGTGGCAAAAGATTCCAAAGTTTTGGAGTGGCCACAAGGAAGCGCCTGTCTCCCCAGGTGGCCGTTCTTGTGCGTGGCACAGGGAGGAGACTGGTGTTGGCCGATCTTAATTGCCTTCTGGGAGTATACAGCTGAAAAGCTTCGGTCAGGAACCTGGGTCCTATGCCATGTACTGCCTTATATGTAATGCAGAGGGCCTTAAATTTAATGCGGCTCTCAACTCTCAGCCAGTGGAGCTGACGAATGCCAAGAGTGGTGGATTTGCGGCGAGGAATGTTTAGAAGGATCCTGGCAGCCGCATTCTGAATGGATTGCAGCTTAGTTATGACACGCTTCTGGGTATGAAGAAAGAGAGCGTTCCCATAATCTATTTTAGAGAAGACTAAGGTGGAAACCAGAGTCTTCCCCGCTGAGGGGGGGAGATAAGGTAGTAGTTTCTTTATTTTTTTTAAAATAAAGAATGATGACGAGACAACCTTGTTAGTGTGGAGGTCAAAAGCCAGCTTGCTGTCAAAAATCACTCCCAGATTTCTGGCTTTTTCCACTGGGACAGGTGGATGGCCGAGCTTTTCCGGCCACCAACTAGAGGACCATTCAGGGGAGAGTTTTCCGAAGGTCATAATCTCGGTCTTGTCCGAGTTGAGCCTAAGACAATTCGAGGCCATCCAGGTACTGACCTCAAGCATAGCTCTCTGGAAGTTGGCTGCCACAGTGAGGCCGTCCCTGTGGATACCCGGAACCAGCTGGGTATCATCTGCGTAAGATGTAAGCCGTACCCCATGGGCCTTTATTACCCTCGCTAAGTCCGCTACATAGATGTTAAATAGCATAGGACTTAGCGAGGAGCCTTGTGGGACTCCACAAGGGAGTGCAGAGATAGGAGAGTAGAAGTCTCCCAGCCTCACTGTCTGGGTACGGTTTGCCAGGAAAGATGAGATGAGATCCCTGGCCAGACCGTTTATCCCCAGGGCTGTGACACGGTCGACTAGAGTGACATGGTCGACCGTGTCAAAGGCCGCTGACAAATCCAAAAGGATGAGGACAGCCGCCCCTCCCTGATCCATGATCGCCCTGATCTCATCAGAGGCCTTTATGAAGGCGGTCTCTGTTCCATGCCCTTTCCTAAAACCAAACTGCGTTTCGTTGAGAAGTTGGTGGGTCTCGACGAACTCTGAGAGCTGTCTATTCATCAGGAATTCGCATACTTTGGCAGGAATGGGCAGACACGCAATGGGTCTATAACTGGCGACAGCTGTAGGGTCTAGGGAAGGTTTTTTTAAAAGGGGTTTTATAACAGCCTTCTTCCATATACTGGGAAAGTGGCCTGTCTGAAATGCAGTATTGCAGATCTCCATGAGGGGGCGTGAGATCACTTCTGTGAGTTTTGGCATCACAGAAGGAGGGCAAGGGTCCAGAGGGGAGCCCGATTTGATGGTAGAAATGAGTTTGATAACATCAACATGTGAGGCAGGTGAAAAACATGGAAAGGAATCATGATTGTGATGGGATCTTTCCTCTGCACCTCTGCCATCTCATTTATGTAGGTTCAGAGGCAAAGAGCCCATCAAGATGTGCAGTGACTATGCACCACAAAGAGATGTAGCACAGTCAGTGCATGCACTGAGGGCAACTGCTGTTGGAGAGTAAACCAGGTCCAATCGATCCTCTGTCATACTCATGCAGAAGGTAACAGTATCTCACTGCACCTGCTTGCAGGGAGGTCTCTGTTCCCATTTTAAGTGCAGACTGGGTTCAGTCTGAACCCCAGAAGATGGAGCTACTGCTTCAAACAACATGTCTGCCTTTCACAAATGTGCTGCCCCAGGGCAGCTGTGAGTTTGCATCTGCCATGAGGGAGTGCTTTTTACGTAATAGAGTTCACACACCCAGCACAAACAGGGACAGTACACCCTATCTATGATAAGCGCCCTGATGAATGTTTGCAAACAGAAGGTGATGACAAAATGGTTGCAATGAGTCTAATCACTGGCAATTGGGGTAGCATTCCAACCCTTCCACATTTTGCCCAACATGCCACCTCAATTTGGACCAAGACATATTCAAATCAATCTTGACCCCATTAAAATATGAACAGTCTAGTCCGAACTGTCAGGCCAGGTCCTTCCTAAATTATCATCAAAATAGTGATGATGATCGGTATGATAATTGACCTCTTGTAAATATGTTGTAGCAAGTATTTCAGATACTCTGATTTTAATGCTGTCATGTATGGTCATAATCGAAAGTTCTCCATAAAACAGCTTTTATAAAAACAAGCAACTGATGACAACAGTGCAAAAAGGATGATAGCAATTTTTAGACATGCTTTCATAAGTAAAGCCCAGCATTGTAGACATGGCATCAGGAAGCCAGTTGCTTACTCCACTAGCCCTACTTAAGATCATTGTCATTTGTGTTGTTTAATTCCCCCTTTTTTCTTTTTTGTGATTTAGTATATTTTCACACACCTTCTGAATTATAAAATGTATGTGATTGACTTTTTAATGCAATATATGTATTTATATATAAGAAATATTTAACAAAAATGAAGAAAATATCTGAAATAAAATTCAAAAAATCAATTTCAAAAACAACATGTTAAGTTTCTTACATGTCACAATATTCACTTAATTTATTGTATGGTTTCCTTGGGTTTTTTGGCTTATTTATTAAGCTCACTACTGTTTGCTTTACAAATTAGAGTTTATATTATTCCCTACAAGTAGTAAATGCTTTTTTCAAAATTATGTTGATAATTGGTACCATATATTGTAACGTATAGCACTTTAGCATATGTGTTAACCAACTACAGACAGTGGATGAGTTGTTATAAAATTACAAGCAAAAATATTATCCCTTTCTGATAAACTGAATATATGATGTTTTAATTGTTTTAATAAACCAAAGCTGAATGTACACTTGGATTTGTAAGGTTGAATATCTCTACTGAATTAAGTGTCTCTTTGTGGTTCCACTTATATCTGTGTGGCGAGTAAATGTTGTAACATGGTTAGAAAGAGATCCAAGTAGAAGTGACTGGTCCGTGAAGTATAATCAATTAGACTGAAGGATAGACTGAGAAACCTATCAATGAAGCATCACCAAGGAAACACTTTTGTTTTAATATTGTTACTAAACATGATGTCTGTGCTCAGTCTTAGCTTTCGGGACTTAAATTTCACGGCGAAGCAGCCAATACTTTTCATCAGGCCCGCTAAGAAAGCTGGGGTTGCCATCCTGATCGCCACACATTTTGCGGGGAAGGTTGAGGGAGTCATGGTAGACATCCCGTGTCAGGTGTCGACATTCCTTATACAGATACAGGGTATTAGGTACACTGTAGCCACTATTTATGCCCCCAACGATAAGCAGAAATCATTCATCCGGGACACCCTGGGCTGTCTACTTTCTACTCCAGACAGAGAGATGGAAGTGGGGGTGACTTTAATGACATCATTGATAGCCAACGGGACAAGTCTCACTCCAGGACAGGGCAGTACAGGAGCCTCACCATGGGCATTAAGGACTGGCTGACTGAAGCTGGCCTCATTGATATTTGGAGGCATTTGCAGCCACAGAGGTAGACTACACATTCTACTCGGTAACCCACCACACATATACCCAAATCGATTACTTTCTCACTATGCCCGGGATCACAAAAGCTACTACCACCACGGAAAAAAGGGCAGCTGCCCTCTCTGATCACTCCCCCATTCGCTTGAACTTCCACCCCCTGGCAGATCTCAGCCCCTCCCCACTTGCGTCTCAACAACACACTCCTCACACATGATAAAGTCCGCACAGATACCCTGGAGGCCCTGACCACGTTCCTGACTCACAATGACACAGCCGACACGCCAATTGCTACATTATGGAAGACCCTAAAGGTGGTTTTGCGGAGTGACAAGACAAACGGGTTCATTTAGAAAGTCAGATTAACGACTTAGAGGCAGAAAATGCCTGAACGTGAGCCGTGACGGTGCACCGCCAGTTGACAAACGTGCTGAAACAATTACGGGCCATAGATATGGGACAAGCGGAATACGCCTTGCTGAGACTGTGCCAAAAATACTACGCAGGTAGCAATAAGGCAGGGCGCATGTTAGCACACCGGCTACGGGCACAGGTGCTAGAATGATGGATGACTCAAATACATATGGAGGATGGCTCTTCATGTGCCACAGACGAAGGCATCGCAGATGCTTTAGGTGCATTCTATAAGGCCCTCTACATAGCTGTCCCACTGTGGGAAGGGGGAGATGGAGTCATATTTGTCACAGTCTATTCGGGAGCAGGTGAGGTGCCACTGTACGTGGCTTCGGAGAAGGACATTACGGTACAGGAAGTACTCACTTCTATCCATAGGCCGCAACCCCAGAAAGCACCAGGCCCAGATGGATACGGAGGGGAATTCTATAAAACATTTGCCGCTCACATAGCGCCTATACTCACTCGCCTTCACAATTCATTTGATACTCAGGGAATACTTGCCATACTCGATGCACCAGGCCTTCATCATTGTAATACCCAAGCCAGGTTAAGATCCCAAACAATGTGCATCTTCCCGCACGATTTCATTGCTGAATGTAGATGCAAAAATCTTCCCTGGCGTGCTGGAGCTTAGGCTGGGACCATATGTGCAAGCCATCATCAATTCCGATCCAGCCAGGTTTATTCCTGAACGTGGGTGCAGTGATAATACTTGCAGGCTATGTCATTGCATGGATAAAATACATTGCTCTCAGACACTGGCGATAATGGTAATGATTGACGCTGAGAAGGCATTCAATCGCGTGCATTGCCCGTATCTTTATTGGGTGCTTGAGCGGGTGGGCCTAGGCCCCCGATTTCAAAGCTGGGTACAAGCATGTTATGCAGCCCCACAAGCCAGCATTTGCCTGAACGGCATTCAATCCGCCCCCTTCCCCACAGAGCAGGGAACCAGTCAAGGATGTCCCCTATCCCCCCTTCTATTTGCGCTCTATATGAAGCCCTTGGCGGAGTGTATACGGGGAAATGCAAGGGTGACCATAATTAACATGGGAGGGACGGAGTGTAAGATTATGCTGTACGCAGATTACGTACTCCTGACGCTTACAGATCCGGTTGAATCCTTGCCAGCAGCCATGGTGGAGTTCACAGAATTTGGATGCACATTGGGCTTTAAACTTAATCCACAGATGTCCATGATCTTAGACCTGAAGTTGCAGGGACTGGAGCAAGCATTTCTTCAGGTACAATTTCCGCTCCAGTGGCCGACTGGGTGAGCCCCACACCCGGGCTTATAAATCTTCCCCACAATCAAAGCCACAGTAGACCACAATTGTGGGAACCTATTAGCCATGGGCCGTTCAGATCTCACTAAGTAGAAACAGCTAACCTTATCGTGGCTGGGGAGGCTTGCAGCTGTTAAAATGACGCTACTACCCAAGCTGCTTTATGTAATGCAGACCCTACCCATTCGACCTCCTCCGTGGGCTTTAGCAAATTGCAGAACTTATTTTTGACTTTATTCGGAAGGCAAACGGGCGAGAATGTCCAGATCTCAGTACTTCCTTGTGGTGGCAGAGGGGGGGGGGGGTCTGTTGGTCCCTAACATTAGTAAATTCTACCAGGCCTGCAGTACATGGTGGAGTTGTCCCACACACTCACCGAAAAGCACTGGTGCTTTATAGATCAAGACATAGCGGGAATACACATATGGAAGGTACCACGGGTGCCCAAGCACCGCAGACCAGTGACAGTATGCATATCGCCGGTCACAAAAGCGACAAAGGGCGTCTGGGACAGGGTGCAGTTGAAACACAACCTCTCCACTCCAATCTCCCCGCAGACCCCTTTTATAGGCAATCCTGATTTACCCCAGCACTAGAGGGTTCCAGTTTCAAGATATGGCAGGACGCCAACAGCAAATGAGCGGGAGACTTATTTGACATAGACGGGCTCAGGGGCTTTGCCCAACTACAGACACACTACCCACTCAAAAATCCAGCAAAATGCCAATATATAGAGGTGGCTCATTGGGTCACTCCTTCATGGATCCAGCCCCATGCAAGTACACCCTTACTACCTTTTGAAAAATGGCTTATCACGAGGAGCTCCGACAAGAAGATGCTCTCGGACATATAGACATTCTTGGCACAACCTGTGAGTCCATTGCCATCACACGAGAGGACTGAATGGGAGAAAGAATGCGAACATCCCTTCTCTGAAAAATAATGGAGTAGTATCTTACACCGAGTCTGAACATCCGCCCATAATACTACTAGCCAGGAAATGCTGCTCAAAATAGCCCATTTTTGGTACTATGCTCCGGCAAGGGTGGCCAAGTGGAACCCAAGAGAGATTGGGCTATGTTGTTGACAATGTATTAAACAGAGCATCGTACACATCTTCTTTGGCAATGCCCCAAAATAGAGGAGTTCTGGACAGAGGTTTTGGGCGCTTTTAACTTGATGTTCAACACTAACATACCCAGATTCCCCAGTTATACAGTATTGGGCCTCCCCAACCCGCTTACATACCCATTGAAATCACCAAGGTGCAAAGCTATCACCCTAATCTTAGGGGCAGCTATGCAGCTTCTTCTAGCCAGATGGGGGACCAACAAGGTACCCATGCATCAAGACTGGCTGCAGAAAGTATGGGAAGTCTTCGGGATGGAATAGCTGATAGCTGTGGTCACTCAACAGCTACCACTGTGCGACAAGATGTGGCAACTGTGTATAACATATTTGGTGGATAAATTCTGTGAGTTCTTCTGACCCCAATATCTGCGGATTCTGTACTTAACAGCCCCTAACACTCTCCTGCGCAACTAGTCCACAGATACATGTAAGAAGCCCAGACATATTCGATGGACAAGGCTCCCTTGGGCGATCCGCTCTCCAGGCCTCCTCTGTCTACCCGCTTCCCTTTTCCCTCCTCTCCAATGTTATTCTGTGTTATATTTTTCCTTTTTTTCTCTTTCTCAGACCCACCATCAAGGTACATGCATTCAAGTGTCTCACCACCGGCCAGTGGTTGTAGGTGGTTGTCCTTGTCATACCTTTTTGTCAGCTTATAAAATCAATAAAAATGGTTTAAACATAAAAGTTTTGTTCTGTCTCAAATTTCCTTTTTCGCTCTTGTCAAAATAAACAATCTGCTCTTTTAATTCTTCCTGACCTAACTGTTGCATTTGACAAAGTGATTCATCTATTTTCTATCTTCTATGCACTTTAAGGGTAGTAGGTCTGCTGTTACTACCTACCTTTCTTCATAAGGGTGTTGTAATGAGCACCACATTGGTGTAGCTCAACAGATATTGCAGACCACAGAGATGTTGACAGTTATCCTAGAGTAAGACTTTCCAGTCTGGGGCAGTTGGTGGAAACATTCCTGACCAACTCACAGAGTAAATGTTTTTACACCTCCCCGCATCTGTTGACAGTGTTGATTGCTATTACTGATAATATAAGAGACTCCCTAGACAACAGACAAGCATTACTACTAATGCTGCTGGATTTGTCAGCGGCGTTTGACATTATATCCCATACCATCTTACTTAATAGACTTAGAGATATTGGAATTCGAGGACAAGCCTTTCATTGGTTCTCATGTTTACAAACTCATCATACCCAGACTACTAACCTTGGTTCCTTCCGATCACAAGCCATGGAACTCACATCAGGGAACCTGTCTTAGTCCCACTCTGTTCAACATTTATGTTGCTCCTTTAGCGGACTTACTCAGAGAGCTGGGCTGTACTCTGATCGCGTACGCTAATGACACCCAGCTTTTAATGTCAATAGACAAAAACACCTACAACACCCAGTCGGCCTTCTTGGAAGGCATGACAGCCATTGTGACCAGGAAGAGAAATAACTTCCTACAGCTAAAGGCTGGGAAAAAAGAGATCATGCTATTTTGAGAAGCCCCATTTCTCTGGTCCACAGAGTGATGGCCTCCCGAATTGGGCATTGCCCTGGTCCCTAAGTCCGTGGTAAAGAACCTAGGCATACGTCTGGGCCAAAAACTCACAATGAAAGAACAAGTCACAGCTACCGTAGGCTCCTGCTTTCACATGCTAAGCCTCCTACGTAGGGTGATTCAGTTTCTTATACTGACTGAACGCAAATCACTCCTTCAAGCATTAGTGATAAGCCTCCTAGACTACTGTAATGCCCTTTTAATTTCTACTAGTGAGTCTTCCCTTAAGAGATTTCAGGTGGTCCAAAACACAGTGGCTTGTCTTGTCCTTAATTCTCCTTCCAGAACTGCCTCTCTTCTGCCATTACAAGAACTACACTGCCTACCAATACGCAAGCAGATTAAATTTAAGATCTGCTGCACTGTGGACAAGGCACTAAACGGCAACTGCCCTAGTTACTTAGCAGAAAAACGTAACCAATACCAGACATCCAGACCACTCCATTCAGGAACAAAATCCTTGCTGCGTGTTTAAAGAAATCGTGCATGGGTGGGAAAGCATGCTACCACCTAGCCCCCTTCTACTGGAACTAGCTCCCCACCCACCTCCAGAAATGTCCAGAATACCTGTTATTCTGAAAGCCTCTTAAAGCTAAGCTCTTCTGAAACCCTTACTCCTTTCTGCCATAACTGTAGCACCTCTGCAGCATGGAGATACCCCTCTGGGGATGATTCAGGTGCTTTACAAGTCAATAAAATAAAAATAAATTGCCACACAGTGTGTAGAATGTTCTCCTAGTGCTGTATGCTATGTATGTTGCAGCATAGTTGTCATGCCCAAATGGTATTTAGACAAGTCAACACATGGCCACAAACATTGCAAGTCACATACTCTGCCCTTCACTGGTCAACATTTGTGTGTAGTGCACAAAAACGCCATACCCAGAATGATGGAAGACCTCTTCATGGAACTGAGGCTTGTAGTTTTAAAAGATTGTTACTGTTACTCTGTGAGTTTTCATTGCTACATTTCTCTAGACAGGAGCATTGAATCCACCTTCAAGAACCATTCATGTGTCCAGCATCACCAGTCTACCACTGAGACATTGTGTAATGTACTAGAAAATCAGTTATACTGACATTGTAATGAGAAGTAGTGTCCTCAAAGCAATTTCAAACTAGCAATTCGAAGAAGTGATAGTTCTTTTACATTTCACTCCAGCTTCATCTCAACCTTCATGACATATAAAGTGGCACTGCTTAAAAAATAGTTTTTCAGTATTGCATAACTGAAAATAATAAGAAAATCGCATTCTACTGGCACTGTCACTAAATTGGCAAAAAATAGGTAAATAAGTTGCATGTCGAACAATGGAGCTTCAGAACTGCAACCCCACTTTAAACAAGTTACTAGAACTATCAAAACAGTATTTCCACTTTAAAAAGGCAGATTGTCAGCAAGATAACGTTATGTGAAACATTTAGAGATGGACTTTTTCTTGGATTTGAAGGTAAGGTTACGTACCTTATGTGAAAAAAATCAGATTTCTTTTTTTAAAATGGTATAGCACATAAGACATTGCAAAACCTTTAAACAGTTTCTGAAAACATGTAAAAAACAGGTAAAGAGCATGTTCTGAGATGTGCCATACGATATTGCGTTTGCAGTGAAATTGCAGACTAACCAAAGCACCTGGTACATTAGCGTCAGTGCTTCAAACTCAGTGAAACTGGAAAGTCAGTGAAACTGGAAAGTAGGGACTAAAATTTGTTGAAAAAATATATAACATTTTAAAATGAGATAGTTATCATAGAAAAATACTATAATTTTCATTTAGGAAATACTTAATAGACAAGTTACTGTAAACATGACCAGAGTATACCTTTGATGAAGTACATGACAATGCATTAATAACATCTTTTAAAGCCTAATTTTTCAGTACATTTTCCCGTTTGGCATATTAACAAATCATGGAAGATCCAAGTTTCATGTGAATTGAAGTCAATGTTTGGTAGGAAAGCATTTACATATGGAGTTATTAACCAACAGTAAAAACTCATTGCAAAATGTGGGAAGGGCACTGTCACTCATTTGCTTTTGATTTGGTCATTGCGCTACAGATAAATCCGATGAAAATGTACAGGAATGACCAGCAGATTTGGGTAACATTGAAGAATAACCAATGGTTCAATCTCACTAAGAACTACATGCGAGCTGAGTCTCAGATTTTTTAGCACTTCAAATGGTATAGAACTGAGATATGGTGATTGGCTACTACAACAATGATGGAACTTTGGAGATAATCTCATTTTGAAATCCACATGCATCCCACAGGAGTAGAAACAGAATTCTATGTGCTAGATGACAGCTATGGTGTGGCCACAGTATGTATACTGCAATTCTCTGAACCAGGTTCCTCTGAAGCATATTCCAAAACACAAGAGTTATAGGCCTCTTGCATTCTATTTTGTGACAAGTGTGTCAGAGAAATGTAGTGTGGTGGTCAAAGCAGTGCAGAATGGTGAATCCCCATTAAAAACCATAGTGCTGATTGCATTAAACAGTAGTGTGATTTTCTTTATCTGGCTTTTCTCTTCAGACCGGTTAGAGGCGGCAGACCCGAGAGCAGAGGACGGCCCGGGACCAGGGTTCGATTCCCGGCGCGGCAGGTTTCTGGACCAGGGTCAGCGGACTCAATAATTCTCTCGCCTCGGTGCCCACTCTGATCAGCGATCACACTCGGCAACTCTGGGCATTAGCTTGCCTCATCTTCACTAACGGCCCCACCAGACTGCCGGGGATGCCTGGTCTCACCCTGGAGATACCCATTAAGGGACCATCTCTCAGGGAAGCCAGGAAGGGTTTCGCAGTGGTCGAAGCGCCTTGGGACCCTACGGGTAAGTAGTGCGCTATATAAATGCCTATACATACATATACATACATACATACACTTAAAAGTAGATAAAAAATGTGTACTTCCAGTGCCATTTATTGCAAAGTTGGCAAACTACAATTATCTGTTTGCAAACTTCTGAAGTAGTGATTCCACACTACAAAACACAATTATTATTGTTTTTAGTAAAAGTATAGTTCTCAGAAAAATTATTTGGGCTGATTTATAGGTGTTTCTGGTGGCACAACAATACATGTGACTAGAAAGCTTCCAGCATGCAGTTTGCAAATTGTCTACAACTATATCATTACAAGGTCAGCAAGATGTACATGATCAAACAGAAATGGATTTTCAAACAATATATTGCCATGGTAAATGTATCCAAAATGGTATTCTCAAATGTGTGCCCTTATAACACGGTTCACATTGCAACGGACACACTCCATGTTTTCACTTTAGTTAGTTGTAAAAAAACTGTTTTGTCAATGTGCTATGCTTGAAAAACAAATGGTTTTAGGGTTATATTGCATGTATGTTGGCAAGGTCTTCTTTCATTACAAATACCAAGGTGTGAATCAGGGATACGTCTAAGACCATTTCCATCTGCATGTAAAATTACATTGGGATCACGTTGACTAGGCATATTCTGTAATGCTTTCCACTTCATATCACACACTGCAAACCACTTTACCCTAACAGGAAGACAAGGCAACCCAAATCTGATGTGAAGTGACGTACAACCAGAAGTCACTCAGGATCCAGATTTTGTGAAAACTCTTCAAAGCCATTGTCACATGTAGAATCCAATATTGGAATGATTAGTACCAAAAGATAATATACTTTTTAAACACTCCTACATAATGCATTACAAATTTCATGGGAGTTAATTATAGATGTGAAAAACTTTAGAGTTCACATTACAAGATCACAAGTTCAGTATAAGTGTAGTTCACTGGTGTACTTTATGTATGTGAACTGCTAAATGTATTTCGAGTATGCAAACATGATACATTAATAACAAGGACCATTGTAATTAGGTGTCACAGAGACAAATATGAAAGCCTGTAAATATTTACTTATGTTAACAAATATTTAATATCTATTTCAAAATAAACAATTTAGTATTGGTTTACTGCACAATGTGAGGCAAACTGTATTGCATGTTTGTGAACTAGAATAGACATGGAAGTATCTCATATAAAGATGCTGTCAAAACAAGTATCTTCTCTAAAGATGCTGTCAAAACTTTAGAAGTTTGTAAACATTTTCAGTTTTAAAATGATAAACATATGAACTATTTGAGTGAATTGAACTCTCAATCAAACATTGACCAATAAGACTTACATTTCTCCTAAGTCTATAATTATTTTTTTTTTGAACTAACACTTGATACAAAAACGAATTCCACTAAAAAAAGAAAGTTAAAAGGGAGTTAAGTTTGACTAATATATTATCAGTGAATTCATCATAAAGTCCAAAAAATCAGTAAATTTACCACCTACATGATGAAGTTCACAACTTCGCAAACAACTATTTGTATCCGAATAAATTCCTGTTGAACAATTATCAATGCATTCCCTTTTATCACGGTTTAAATGTGTACATTAAAATAATGCATATTACACAGTGTCTATTTCTGCTCTATGCCAGAAACCACAGTGCTACTCTGCTCTGGGGATAGTGTTCCAAGCACAAGTTAACCCAGAGACACCTTCTTGATCAGTTTTCTATGTGCAACATTCAGCACTCACTGAAACCCAAATACTTTGATCAGCATACTCCTTCACAGTTCCTTTTTTACATACTACACAGCTTGATATGAGAACACCAACATTTTCTCATTGATTCACTCTTCAAATATCTGTGCATTAATATTTGTTCTGAAATATCTTTAGTTCATCAGTCATAATTAATACCTCATAGCAGAAGCACATTAAGCGTCTCTGACTAAACAATATATTTCAATAATTTTATATTTAATGTTATACTGAAATAGTGCATTAAAGAGCCACTAAGTACGCCTTATAATTATTCTACTACTAAGTACAGTAAGAAACACATCCAAGGACATGACTTCAAATCATGTAAAATGCATCAAAATAAATGAGCTTTGCTAGTAAGGCACTGGGAGCTTTTCTTTATGACCACAATAACACAGTCAAACTATAAGTGACAGAAGACATGTATTCATTTTATACTCTTTTATCGTTTTTTTCCATATACTTGTCAAATTTAGTGAACATGCTGGTCAAGACCTTCATAGGACAATATTTTGCTTCACAATGTTACTTCCTATTAAGCTTGTTGAAATTCCCAAGCAGAAATACGCCTTCACATCCTCAAGGGGTCATTATTCCGAATCCCTTCACTTTGCTTTATCAAGCCCTGGAAATTGAGAATTTTGATTTATTTTGTGTCTTTTTTCTTGCTATTTGGTTATCATATTCCATTATCATATTATTGGTAGGGATGATAGGAACTCTTCATACGCAAGGTCGCTGCTCTACCCAAGATGAATAATGAGATGAGTGTCTAGGGTAGCATCCTCTCCAACCCTGGGGACCCACCAATGACAACACCATACATGGAGATTAGTTTTGCATGTCTTTATTCATCTGAGTGTACCTGCGAACTCAACATTCTAAACCAGCCTTCAATGCATTCCGCTTTAACACTTACGTTACAGTTCCATGGAGTCATTAAAGAGGCAAAAGGGTTTTATCATGTTTAACTTGCAAGAAACTACATCTCACTCTCTGTTTAATAAAACATTTTTTTTTATTAAATATATAAATAGATAGACACATACAATTAAATATCTTCAGTCATTATTTTTGGCACTTTAATTGTTCAACCTGGCCTTGTTCTCGGAAACTGGGTACTGTCATCACCAGTGTACAGGATCTGCGTCAGCAGTGTAGAGGTAACAGTAGTCACTGAATGTTCAGATCCTGTCTCTCCTTCAGCAGTTAGATCTAATGACTGATTAGTTAAAGCCATAAAGTAAGTAGAGTCTCCGGAAATAGACTTTCTAGGGCATTGGGCTGTCTCCATGTGTCCCTTGGTAGAAAACACTTGAAAAGATGCTGCATCAAATGGACAATCAGATGTTCTTCTCCACATTCACTGTCCAAGCATTCAATCTCCTATCCTAAAGATAATGTTCTTCACACATCGTCTTTGGTCAGCATATGTTTTTTCCTTTTATTTTTTCACCAAGTATTTCCTATGAGTTGCTTTCTCATCTCAATGATTGGTCCATTGAGGCAAGTTGGTGTTCATTGCTCTCCCGGACATCAATCTCACAAGACTTTAGTCTGTGGCAGAGAGGGATGTCTAACGATAAGCTCTCATGACAGAATTCAAAACAGTTTTCAAATCGTGTTTCTTAAGATTGCCATGCTGCACTGCTTTCTTTAGTGTACTCATCAAATGTTCAACAAGTCCATTGGCCTGCTTTCACAAAGGTGTGCTCTTCTGATGCTTTCTATTCAAATGCTCCAAGAAATCTTTCAACTCTTGACTACTGATAGACGGCCCATTGTCAGACTTCACTATGGCTGGAACACCCCATGTCATCAAGATCCCTTCCAGTCATCCAATGACTCGTTCTTGTGTAGTAGCTGAAAGATCTTCAAGATCATTAAGTAATGGAAATCGTAAATGCTCGTCCATAATCCCCCTCAAATGATATCCATTGTCGAGTGGACCAAATAAGTCAATGGCTATTCTCTCCCAGGCATGCTTTGGGAGTTCTGACATGCTCAAGGTAGTTGAGTAGTTCATGTTAAATGACAGGCCTTTAATTCCTTTTCAACACTGTCATCAAGATAAGAAAATTAAACATTGTCTCGGAGAGCTCAATTCCACAATGTATTTCAAAGGTCACTTCAATGATCTTCTGCCACTGACTCTCCAGAATCAAAATTCTTGACCCTCATAGGATATCCTCTTCCTGAGTTATAAACCTATCATTCTTGACATTTCTGTATTTTTGGTATTTACCATTATTGGTGAGCAAACAAGTATGTTGGTTCCACAATTGAGGTGTAATTATATCCTTCGGATTTAACATGCCACTATCATAGTTCATGGCAGTGATTATCTGGGCTAATGAAATAGCAGCTGGTGAGTTGGGTTGTTCAATGAAAGTGATATAGACCTCAGCTGTCTTGGAGGGATTACCATGACCTTGTTTAGGTACTCTGGAAAAGTCTGCACAGTTCTGATCATTACCTGTAGATGGACAATGCTGTAATTATACTGTCAAAACCGTAGTCTTCATTATTCAATGTGAGGAGGCATTTTGGCCTTTGGGTTGCCAAATATAGTCAGTAAAGCTTAATGACGCATTGCTAGCGTAAAAGGCTTTCAATACAGGAAGACATGGAAATGTTCACAAGCCCATTCCACAGCTAAACTTTCTTTCTCAGGTTGGGTGTAAGCTCGTTCTGTTTGAGAGAAATTTCTACTTGCATATGCCACAATATGCCTTTGAGCATTTGAGTGTCCGCTGTGCTGTGCTGTGCAAGGAAAGCAACTAACCCAACAGGAATACCGTCAACAACAACCTCTGTATGAAGCATAGAATTGAAGTATACCCTTTCTGTAGCATTCTCAATGGATTGTTAATTCTTTTGAAGTTTTTCTCACATTTATATACATCAACAAAAAGACAGGGTGAATTTGCTACCATGATCTGCACGTCAGTGTTGTATTTGTCCCATGGTATTGATTTGTCCAGTCATACACAAATACTCAATTTGGGAGTGCCCAACTGATAGGATGCTTATTCACCCTTAAGCAATTTCCGTCACGATACTCTACCCACAGCGAGTGTAGTAGAATTTCATGAACCATAAATAGAGACAATTTAACCAGTGCACATCCCTACTAGTAACTTTTATCCAATTGTATTTCAATCCAATCAGTTCAGTGCTTCAATTCTCTTCCAGTCCACACAAGTATTCAGATAGTACAGAGTCCATTGGTTCTCAAAGTTCTTATTTATTGATTATTTTCTTGCCACATCGTCACAGCCGACGCGCGTTTCGCCCTCCACGGGCTTTTTCAAGGCTGCAAATTAGTATACAAATACATACAATCAGTAAAACTCATATCTTCCAAGCCACCTTTACACATCCATACTTAACCAAAACTCCAACCCTTGTTCCCCTCCATTTCAATTTGGAGCTGCTGTCATGTGTCAATATTGTTTTTCAAGTCTGGAATTCAGATTATAAATAGCTACACAGTTGCTTAATAAGTTTAGCAAGCTTGATGTAATTTAGCAAGTTGAATACATACAATTTTTGTGGCCACCTTCCTTCACATGGTTACGCTATGTTAGCATTAATCATGCATTTCAGAGTTATCCATACAACACCTGTCTCTCAAGATGACCACCGCTTATGCCTCAGTGTCTTTTGTTCTAACGCATATCTCGGTGCCCATATTTGCCACAATTCTGTCTCTATTTCAATGTTGTTGCTATTCCAATTATACAACTAGAAACTAAGTGCAAGTGCAAAGCTACCTAAGCTTAATGAATTCCACTTACCACAGAAAAATAGTATGGTGAGTGGCGTATTTTCATATGACTCAATAAAAACCGTAAAAATCCTTTGTCATTGGTCCTGTAAAACCAAACAGTGCCGGTATTTAGAACAGATTTCATACATTCGTATGTTACATCTCACTACTTAATTATTCAGGAACAGTTAAATTGTCTCTATTTTTCTCACATTTATATGTCCAAGGAAATGAATCTTTTTTTTAGTAAAGTCTCTCAACGGAGCACTTACAGTGGCAAAGTCTTGTAAGTATCTGGAACAGTAGCTGGCCACGCCAAGAAATGAGCACACAATAGAAACATCTTGCGGGCGATCGGCATTTGACAGCGCTTGTACTCTAGCAGGATCTGGTGTCATACCCCCATCAGAAAGGATATGGCCACATAATTTTTGCTTTGTCTTATGAAACTCACACTTGTCTGCTTTCAGATTCAAACCTGCTTCAACAAGATAAAGATATACTTGTGTAAGAGTTTATCATGTTCATTTTGTGTAGCTCTAAAACGCAATATGTCATAGCTGTAATTGAACGCATTCATGACAGGCTGTATGATATGCCAAATGATGTCTTGAAACAGTTTGGCACCGGATGATAACCAAAACTTAGGGTCTGATTTAGATCTTTTCAGATGGGAGACTCCACCACAAAGGTGACGGATATCCCGTCAGCTGTATTGCAAGATCCTAAGATATAATGCATGTGTAATATGGCAGATGGGATATCCGTCACATTTCTGATGAAGTATCCCATCTGCCAATATTTAAATCAGGCCCTTAGTCTTTTGTATCGAAACAGACCAATATATGTAGAAAAGGTTGTAATGTATCTGCAAGTTTCTTTACGTACTAACTGAGGATTGCATTTATATAAATCAAGGCGAGAGAAGACAATCGCCCCATTTAATTGTGTAATTATGACTGTAATATGTGGACATGGATGTCGTTCTTGTCCACTTGCCTTGTTTGCCTGACGCATGTCAATGCATTTGCCTACAACCTCTTCATTGTCTTTTTCAGGCACTACCACTATAGCAGAAGTCCATGGTGTTGGACCAGTTGAATGCTCAATAATGTCATGCTTAAGTAATGATTCAAGGTCTTTTTCAACAGCTTCTTGCAAATGAAAAGCAATTTGTGAAACAGAATGGACACCCTCATTGCAATTTACTTTCATAGTCTTAAGTTTTCCCAAATCATGAAATATCAAAGGGGACTGACTGTCTATTTAGTTGTGAGCATTCATGTTGTAATTCAAGGAAATCAGTCCCACATCAGCAGCTGTTCTGAAACTGAATAGGCAGGTGCTTGATGTGGTGCCCTGAAGCACATGGATTGATTTGTACCTTAATTTTCTTGTGTCTCATTGTCGCTACAAATTAACCTTAAAATTTTAAGGGCGTCGATGCAGCCCAACTGTATTCTTTGGTTTTCTATGGCATACGTTTACAGCAATGGATTTAGTACATTGTATTTTTTCTCAAACATAATGTTTATACAAGCACCATTGTTAGTAATGGAAGGTATTGAAAACCATTTACTTTCAGTGTACTCATCGGACAATGTTTGAATGACTTTGGTGCTTTGGCACGTTGATCATTCTTTGACTGACATTTTTCGTCACAAGCGGACAAACCAACATGTGCAACTTTTTTGAGGTACGCATTGATATGCACAATCATTTTCATCACTTTCACTTGAAACTGATACAAAAGAACTGTTTGACAATGATTTAGATGACGATTGATTTAGTTCGGTACCGATTTGTCTCAAATGATGTTGCCGCTTGGCCTTGTGGGTGTGCATCAAATGTTGTTTCTGGAACATTCTGGCAGCCATTTTCTTTTCACTCCTTGACGCACTTGCTTTTTCCATCTCTTTGCAAGCCATCACAAAATGATTTTCCTCCCACAGCCTTTGCATATCTGTCCAAGAGTGGTACATTTAATTTTGTCTGGAAAGGAAAATACCCATCTAAAAAACTATTTTTTTTACATGTAGACATCACTTTGTGTCCTTCAGTCTTTTGTTTTGGCTACTGTTCACATTCATAATGGAATCGTTCTGAGCACCTCCTGCCTCCGTGACAGCAGCTTGTCTATCAGCACGCTCTTTAGCTCTGGCAGCCATTAACACTAAATGTTTGTCGCCTGAATGAATCTGAAAAGCATCAGTTGATAACTCTTAAACGCAAAGATTCTTTATCATTAAATTCATTGAGCTTACAATGTCTGATGAGTGTAGAGTATCTCCACATATTCATCAATGGTTTCATCAACTTTCTGGCATTTTTGGTGGAAGATATATCATTCATAATCAACATTTGGCATTAGAATGAATTTGAGATGCAATACTTCTTTAATCTGATGATAAGTGGCTTCTTCATTATTCATATCATTTTCTTTATGACTTATTGTACACAATCACCAGCAAGATTTTCGAGAAACTTGATAGTCTTTTTGTTATCAGTCTCTTCAAGTGCATCAATGAAATCATCAAATGTCTCCATCCCAGCAGGTCCACAATTGCCAATATTCAGCTTTTTGGCAGTATCAAACAATGGTGGTGGATTCAGGAACTATAACCAAAAGGTAACAGTGGAAAAATCCACTGGTACCATAGGGGGTCAGAAAGGTAGATGTATGGATACCTCCTCCCAAGTATAAACGTTTCTCCACAATTGTATTCAAACCCAAACTGGCTCCTAATGCCTCAAAAACTCCTATTGGTGGTATATATCGCTGTTGCTGAAAGGAAAAAATTCCTTTTATTGTTTAACCCTCACACCCCCTATTGGTGTCATGCTTCATCATCGGGTTCACCCAGACTCCTAAAGGTCTGGGTGGGCTCGACCATTTTTCAGGGAGCTCTTAGGAGATATAGGCCAGTCAACACTGTGGTATGAATCTCATTTATCAGCTCTGGTAAGCAGATGACTGTTTCTTGTATCTGACTTGCTCTTTTTTGAGTCATCTCTTTATACTGTCTTGGACCTGATTGATCTGTGCCTTGCAGCGCTTCTGATTGCAACGGTATCTTGCAATTTGTGTTGTTTTTTGACAATGTTTCAAAACCTAGTTGCGTCTGCTTTTAGTGTTATCACTCCGCATTATGTATGACTATCCATTGCATAGCAATGTGGTACCTATATGTACAGTCTGACAGCAAATTCTCGATCACTGATAGATTTCTTTGCGCTGCTTCCATTGTTTTCAACTTCTTTACAGCGATTGGAGTTGTACTTTGACTCCTCATGTATTAAGCATAGATTCTGTAGTGTGACTGTAACATGCATGCACAAGCAGTTTGCTTGGACCATGGCAAACACTTTAGGAGTGCACTGTCGATGTTCAGAGTACTTATCCCCTAACTCGTTGCCAGTTGTAGTGTCTTCCCCAGCCTTGGGTGCCCGTCAATGACTTTGCCACACATGAAGCTTAGATTTACATGTCTTTACTCTTCTGCGTGCAACTGCAAACTCAACATTCTAAACCAGCTTTCAATGCATGCTTTATCTTGACTTGTTTCTAACCTTGTCTCACTGATGCACAATCATCTACACTTTGTGATGGTTGTATGACAGAACCACACATGCTTATACCACACATGCCTTTACAAAGAGATCAATACAACAAACATGTTGTTACTATGTGTTCCTTTACCACACAATGTGTTACAATGACTTGCCTTGGGGAAGCGCTGGACTTTAGAACTATTCCAACTCCAGTCTGCACAACAGTAGAGAAAGTGTTGGATTTAAAATCCAACACCAGCCTAACAACGCCTTCCCTGAAGCAAGTCAGTGTAAAGATTTGCGTGATAAAGGAACACCTGGTGCAAATGTGTTTTTGTATTAACAGCTTTTTAAAGGCACTGCATGGTAAAGTTATTTCCCCAGTGGGGCAAGTGGTCATCTCTTGACTGACAATTCACTGCATTGGCATTTTACCTTCACTGCATTTTACCTTCACTGGGCCATTTTTGAGTCTTTGTGAAATAATCTGGGCTTTTGAACTACCACATGTATCACTAAATCTTGTCTGACCAACTAATTTTAAGTGTGAGCTGAACTGGAATCAATGTTACAAACTTGTATAGAATTTGAGCAAGAGTATGTGTAAAAATGTTTGGATTAATGATAGTTCAAAGTATTCATTGCCCTGTAACAGAATTTCGAGTTCCCCAATTGGAATTTTCATGGTTTTAAAACATTCATCTTTGAACATGTTCTCACTGAAATGACTAATCTTCGCTACTCGCAAGTGAGGGGCCGAATACGATGTCAGGCGGAAAGCCTCCTCCAGACAGTCAGAATGTCCTCAACAGTGTCGGAACCCTTCCGATCGACTCGGTCGGTTAACAATCCGCCTGACTGATTACGATGTTCATGGTTAGAAAGTAAACCCCGTAGTCATTTCAAATCGGATCTGAGTGGCTCTAGGAGTATTCATGTAGGTCAGAATCGCATTGTGCACTTCTATGTACAGCGTTTCTGACCTCGCGATTACGATGTGGATTTCCAACAGCCTTTCCGAGTCGGCCTATCCAACACAATAAAGCTGCCTACGGTTGATGGCTTAGGGGATACCCCTGTAAAACTCTGCACTGTGTGGCAGGCACCATGGGTTGCCTGTGACAGGGTGCAGGGTTTTCTGCAAACACCTAATTTCCACATTGGAGCCTGTGTTAAGGCCGGTTGTTGGGTGGAACACGAGCTCCCATAGGGTACAATGGGACTCCAACCGAACAGTGTTCCGTCGCATCACAATCGGTTGGACAGAACCACTGATCATGAGTTGGTCGGTCCCGATTCTGAGTCGGTGTCATGTGGAGGCTTTCCACCCGACATTGTGATGAGGCCTTAAGTTGTTGAAAAGCTAAAGAGTATTTCCATTGTATTCATTGAAATATCCTAGGCTTTAAATTCAACTACAGAATCTTTTTAATTATTTGGTTTATGCTGTAATCCCACCCAGATCATCTCTTTTGGGATACAGGTTGCCCCACAATTGTGTAACCTTGACATTTGATCTGGTTATGATTTGAATAGACTATTGTGAACTAGTTCTCAGGGCCTCCCAAAGCAATGATCAGCTGATATTAAAGAGTGCATAAAGAGGCAAGCAGAATATGGATAAATTACATAAACATAATCATGTTAATCCATTAAGCAATCATTAAAAACTCCCTGTGGCCCTGGTTGTACTTATGGTCACGCTCAAAACCTAAAGTATTATGCACAAATATGTAATGGGAAAGGCCCTTGCTGTCTATCTATCTTTATTACCCATGCAGGAGTGAAAATCCAATTTAAATTGAAAGTTTCTGGTTTACCGTTAGCGGGGCAAATTCCAGCTCTGTCAGGCCGTAGGATCTTGGCTGTTCTTTGAGAAGAGAAAATCAATACACTAAGTAAATTATCATTACAATCACCTATATTATTTATGAGTCAGTAAAGAGAGTTAGGATTTATTCTTACAGGCTTTATTTAAAAGAAAATCTTTTAGTAGTTTAATTTTCATTAGGTTATTAAACAAATTTATCGATAATCGATAATTAGAAAATTGTTAAAAGCAGTCAATATGCAGAGTATTAATAAATGCATTAAGCGTGTTCCACAAAAGAAAGAATCCCTATTCTAAGAATGTGGTAAAAGGAGTCATAAAGAGCTCTATAACAAGAGAGCAGAACATCCAATGAAAGGAATTTCAAGAAACTCAGTATAGTCTCAGAGCAACGTGGCATAGGATCTGGGTAAATGGGAAATCGTAATAGCAAGTGAGGGCAAGTGGTAACCTACTCCAGGTACATGCACTTATATATTTCATGTAAGTCGGAAACGGTTGCATCTTCAGTCTTCTGCCATCAAATTGGCGTTCAATGTTTTCCTCTGAAAAGTATCACTCCTCATCATATCACAGAGAGAACAATAGTCCTTTGAATCCCTAAGTTAGTTTTGTATTGAATAATGTTGAGTATGGTACAGCTTCTCTTCAGAGTCACTTTCCCATGTATACTTGTACACTTCTAACCTGTTGAATCTAATATTGAAAGGGTCAAGATCAAGTTTAATTGCAGATTCTAAATGCATGGTTGCATCGTTTTTCCCTTAAAAAGATTAAGGGCCTGATGAGGATGTTGGGCGGTCAGGTCATCGACAGGCTGTCGGTGGTAGTACGAATGCCGACATCTCTTCAGTCCGACCGTTGCATTACCATACTGGCGGTCAGGCCCATAACTGTACGATGAAAGATCACCACCTCTGCCAGGATCAGAAATCCCAAAAGGGCGGCGGGTGGAGCATCGTCCCAGCATGGCAGGGGTGCTGTAGCAGGCACCAGGGTCAGGAATACAATATCCCTTTCTGACAGCCTTCTCATGGCGGAAACATCGCCATGAATAGGCTGTTGGAAAAGAGTATTAGGGCCCCAAACAGTGCCCCCATCCATCGTGGGTCACTGAAAAGTGGCCCCACTCACCTCCATGCACAATGTGCCATGCATAATGTGTCATTCATAATGTGCCATGCAGAATATGGTGCCTGGCACACCGTGCATGGACATGCACGATGTGCATTCACTGTGTCGGCATGTGCTGCGTCCCTTCTCATGGCCGCGGGATGCCCCCGCTGTGTTCTCGACCACCAGCTAGGGGGTCACATTCAAATAGGGCAGTCGGACCACCGACAGACCGCCATCAAAATGATGCCCTAAATTCTAATAATTTACAAGATTAAGCTTTGTTTGGGTAGAAACATTCTGAAGATATATGTGAAGCTTTATAAAAAATGTTACTTCATTATAAAAAGCATTTCTATGATAATCTCAAGAGTTAAATATTTTTGTTATATGTACAATATTATACAATATCATCTTCCTGTTCAGGAAATAACATTTCGTGTGTTTAAGCATTTCTAAGCAAATTAAGCTTTTACCAGTGCTACCTTAGCCATTTTAGGCCTAGTACATGTGCATTTCTTTTACATTTTTAAATGCATTTTCTTTTATTTAAGCTTGTACTCTAATTCTGCACATTCATTATGAACTATATGATTTTGTGTTTTCAGTACATTGATTTCTCACCCAGCAGCCAGAAATCTACATTCGTCATCATTCAACACATTTCTCCACATGGAAGTTGATTAGCTGCACTTCAGGAAACACCTGCAAATTGAACTGTTATAACAAACTACAAAGAAGAGCAAAATCCTCTTAGAAATGACAGACCAATCTCAGATCTATGATCATATTGCTCTTCAAGCTGTACCGTAACTCTCACATATGGTGTTCTTTATTTTTCTCTGAACACATGCTCTGAATTGACCTAGCTGACATATAGTGTTACACAAAATTCCAAACTAAAGTTAATAAATAAATAATAAATAAATGTCATGATAAATTATAAGCACACTATGATAATAACACAATTTACGAAGGCAGTAACCATCATGTATCAGGTGTCGTGTTGTGCTTGATCTGAAATCTGTAGAAAAATGACAGACAGTGATATTTTGACTATACATTAAAAAAAAAAAATCAAGAGAGTAAATAGCCCTAATTTACCTTAAAATAAAGTTCCACATTTTGGGACTAGTAAATTTAAAGGATTGTGCTAGTCATTTGCTTTCTGAAAACTAGGTTTTCATTAGGAGGGATTAAGTGCTCTGAAGGGTTTAGATGCCACTTGAAATTGCCAGTTTGTGTGTAAAATAGGGAGAAAAAGGAAGCTAATCATGCACAAGTACAAGTGAGATTTGTTTGTATAATACAAATATTAAATTATTTTCAATTTATTTTATACCCCTTTTATCACTTCTAAAGATTTTTTATTACACATTAAAATACATATTTTTTTAATTTAGGTTAGATTTCAACACAAATAGTGAAAGCAAATAGCTATTCGCAAACAAAGAATCGCAAACCAATGCATATAACATCGCAAATAGTGATTCACTATAAAATCGCTAATTTGCACGCGCTGATTAAGGGTAATCCCAACCAGGTGGTAAACAGGAGTAAACCAAATCACACAGGTGCAACTCCTCAGAAACCTATTTAAACAGACATAGGAGGCCTCTGAAGCTTTTCACAATGGCAGCGCTCTACGTGATGGTGAGGAGGATGAGTTTCCATGCAGCAGCCCAGCGCAAAAGGAGAATACAGGAGCGGATTTTCAGATTGCGCATCACATTGTTGGAAGAAACACCTGATGAAATCAAATACAAGTACAGGCTGACCGGTGCAATGATCCTTGACCTAGTAGCAGAATTGGATCCCCTAATGCGGTGCCCGACCCGTTGGAACCATGCCATCCCCACTCATGTCCATGTCCTATGTTGCCTGCACCTACTTGCGTCAGGCAGTTTCCAGGGGTGGTAGCTGTAGCTGGAGGGGTATCAGAAAGCTCCCTTTCACGTTTCTTCAAGTCCTTCCTGGACACCACGATGACAATGATCGACACCCACATAACCTTTCCCACAACCCAACAGGAATTGAACAAGACCAAACTGGACTTCTACCAGGTAGCACAGTTCCCTCATCTAATGGGGTGTATAGATTGTACGCATGTTGCCATTGGTCCACCAGCAGATAATGAATACATTTTCAGGAACAGGAAATCCTATAATTCTTTCAATGTACTACTGGTTTGGAAGGAAAATATATCATAACAGATATTGGGGCACAATACCCTGGAAGCACCCATGACTCCTGTATATTTTGACACAGTGGCATTCACAGCTGTCTGCTCAGGGGTGAATTTGGCAAAGTACATCTGCTTGGTAAACACATATACTTATTCCTCACACAAAATTACAAAATGTCAATGCATAACTGTCGTTAACCCTTTGCTTACTACCCTGTAGATGGAACTCAGTCACTATCATGTTTTTGTCCATGGTTATGTCACCATGGGCAAATAAAAAAGGACAAGTCAGTCTAGAGCTTCCTGCCACGCTCCCCCAAACGCCTTTCTCCTGCATATGCAACATCCCCCATGGGTGCACCAGATGGTGTTGTGCTGTGGGTACTGCGCTTCCTGGCAGTGCTCACTGGCACCGATAGGCTGCTAAAG
Source organism: Lissotriton vulgaris (assembly GCF_964263255.1). Classification (NCBI taxonomy): domain Eukaryota; kingdom Metazoa; phylum Chordata; class Amphibia; order Caudata; family Salamandridae; genus Lissotriton; species Lissotriton vulgaris. The sequence goes on along the minus strand of NC_141696.1, from coordinate 1,072,742,546 downwards.
CTGGATGCCTCCTCACTCCCCTCATCCCCATAACATTGCTGACCCCAACAGTAGCAGCCTTGATCTGTTCCACTGCAGTGGTTATTTGGCCAAGGGCCCTTGCCACATCCCCACAACAATGGCCCATTTCAATTTGCAAGGCCACGGACCGACGCAACAGCAGTGCAGTGGTGTTGCAAAGGTTATTGTTTGTACTGGTATAGCCAGCCATGCACATCATGCACTGCCGATGCCTTCTCCTCTGTGTGTCGTTGCCCTCCGGCATCACCCTGGTCAGCTCCTGCATGCTTGCATTGGTCTGCCTGTTTCCCTCCATCACCGCTGTAGTTAGTTCCTGCACACAATCAGTCATGAGTGTGATGTTCCTGGCCAATTGTGTGATTTGCAGCTGAATTGACCCCATATGTCTTGCTTGCAGGCGCTGCACCCTCAACATCTGGGACTCAACGCCACCGCACACATTTGGAGCCTGGTCATCCTGTGCAGCAATGCGGGCCCTTGGTTTGCGCCTCCGACTTCGTCGTACCTGTGCCTGGGGTGTAGTTGTGGGGCTCACACGACGCTGGCTAGTCACAGAAGCGGATTCAGGAGCCAGCTCAGATTCCATGGGCTGCAGTGATGGAACTGGGGCCTTGCATTTCATTTGTGCTGAGAGTGTGCTTGCTGGGGCAACAGCTGTATCCATGTCAGCCTCTGCAGGAGTCTCCATGATGTGTAGACATTCAGTGTCGTCAGTGTCTCCTTCTGCTGCATCTGTGATGTGAAACAGTGCAATGTTAATTTGTGTTAAGGCTACTGTTGTGTGACATTAATCATACTTTACTCTCATTAAATCACTGACTGCAATCACTGACTGCCATGCAGTGTTGACGAGTTTTACTTGCCATTGTTGTATTTGACTACCTACTTGCCTGACATGCCTACAACTCCTCTAATGCATTTGGCTTTCGAAGGAAAACGTGGACTGGAGTTTGAGCTGTACACTGGGGTTGGACTGAGGGGATGTGCACAATTGAACAGTACTTTGATGTGTATGGTTGCATGCATCTTGCCTTGTGGGGTACTGGCCGCTCCAGATGTGTCCAACTGGGTCACTCCCACCACTGCTTCTGGCTGCATTGTGGACTCAACCAGGTCCTCCAGGGCTGTATTGTCAGGAACTGTTGATGGGCCCCCTCCAGTACTCTTGGCCTCCTTCAGCCTGTCTGCTATTCACTCCTTGGCATGGCTACGCAGGTTGTACCATCGCTTTTTGAGGTCATCTATACTGCAGTGTGTGACCCCCACAGCATTGACCTTATTCTTGATCCGGAGCCATATTTTACATTTTTCAGCATTTGGCACTTTGAGAGAGATTTTTTCAAAGAGCTTGCCATGGCTTTTGGCCACCTCCTCTATGAGGTTTTTAAGTTCCCTTTCACTAAATTTCAATTTGCCCTTCCTGGGCGTAGCATTCTCCCCTAATGGAGGTTGATTCATTTTGGTGCACTGAAAGTTCCTGCAACCCAAGTTGGATGATGATTCTGCTGACCTCCAGCACTCTGCTTCCTCCTCTCACTTTCTCTGAGCACTGAATGAAGCATGGGCTGGATAACTTCCTGGTTGTGAGGTCATCAGCATGCTTCCAATGCGACGCGCTATTTGCGATTTCGCTATTAGTGATTTCACAATTAGCAATTTTGCTAAAAGCAAAATCACAAAAGGGTTTTTTCTGTATTTTGTACGTCTCTTTTGTCAAAGCACTAATAGCGATTGCGATTTTTACTGATTTAATAAATATTCACAAGGGGGTTCATGCATTGCAGATAGCGATTTCTAAATAGCGATTCCTTAAAAATCGCTATTTAGGAATCACTATATCTCATTTTGATGCATGTGCCCCTAAGCCCCTAAAAGTCTGTTTGTAGTCTGTCCTAAAAAATGTGGCAAGCCATGTAGAGGGACATACACTCCAAGACACATTTATCTCTAATGCACTGCCTATCAACATCTGTGTGTCAATCCCACACCAAATTGAATGTTACCACCTAGTCAAGGTCACTTTAGCTCACATGCTTTGAATAAGATCTATACATTGATGCTAGAGAATTTGTTAGAAAAAATATGACTATTAATGAAGTGGACTTCAACATGCTATCCCTAGAAGATACATTATTAAAAATAATGAAGGATTGGCCTCAATTGTGAATATATTGGCTCTCACTAAAAGCCTGCCATCAAAGCTAATAAAACCATTATCCCTCTGTTTCACAGAAGACCTGATCTTGCCTAAGCATAGTTGCAAGAAATTCGAGACAAAAACAAATCTGTATTGACTATTTTGATATGTGAATTCAGATAGTAAAGCTCTCAACTCCTGAAGTTTATACTATTGAAAATAATTGATGCTATTCTCCTCATTTAGCCTTTCCTCCATCTCACAATCCGTGTGTGGATGTGCCCTCTTATTGAAAACAAGATAGAGAAAATTATGCTTAACTTCTCGATGCAAATTGAGCACACAGAAACCATCTATTGAAACATTTGAAAAGGTTGCACCATAAGAAAGGTTACAGCAATCCGAGCACCTCTCAATTGAGAGGGTTGAGAATATGCTGCTGCAAACTAAAGGGCTTATTTACAAGAGGCCTGCACTGCCAGAGTGTCACTTTTTTATGCTGTGGTGGCGCAGGCCTCTCAATCTTATCTATGAGGCAACGCAAAGCCACCCTGCGTGGCTTTGCATGGCCTCGAAGATATGCAATAAGGCAAAGCAGCGTAAAGCGCTTGTTGCCTTACTCTGCATCAAGGAGGCATTCCATGGGCATTGTAGTGGGTGTTCCCACGCAACCCCATGGATTTTGATGGTGCCCCAGATTTATAAATTTACGTCAACCAGGGACAGCGCCACAGCCTTACCCCTCCCCAGACCAGGCATAACAAGGAGAAATGTTTTCATTACTCCTAATTTTTCCTCTTTGCATGTGTGCTGCATTCTGCAGCACACAAAGAATGAAGAAACCGCTTCCATTGTTTTTGTGTAGGAAGGTGCACCTTCCTTCTAAAAACATTCCTGACAACAATGCAGACACCCTTGCACCATGGTGCAAGGGTGTTTGCATTGGAGCTAGGCACCAAATTGTGAACCGGCTTAAAGGATAGAAATTCACCACATCTCGTAAATGGGTTGCATTCCTGCCATTTGAAACTGGCATAGGGCAGCGCAGCTAAAAGACTGTCAGTGCTGCTCTGCACTAATGTTTTGTAAATGAGGCCCTAAATCTGGATCTTTTGGATTCCTGCCTCCCTTTTATCCTTCCTCTGATCACAGAGACAATTGCCTCTACCTTGTGTGATTTCTGCAAGTCATCTTTTGCAGAGGGTGGGTTAGTATCTGCATAGAAGTAAGCAAAATTCATCCATTTATTAAAGAAGCCAGATGCATTTCCCTGAGTGATTAGAAAATTTAGGCCTATATCATTACCAGTCCTACTGGATTCTGTCATTGAAAGAAGGTCAATAAGCAACTGTTGCCAATGAGTTCTGCCCATTCAGTATGCCCGGATTTTTTTCTTTTTCGATTACCTGTTTTCGGACTTTTTACCATTGGTGAGTCTTACCCAAGGTAATAACAAGGCAAAAGGACTGCACATGTTTACCGTCAGTGTCAACCTTTTCAGATAAAGCCACTGTGACGCAGCAAGGGTAAGGGACACTTGTCAGGATACACGTGAACATGTGTCCACACGTATGGGGATTTCACGAGTGAGACTACTATTGCAAACAGCCTGCTAACGGCGCACAGAGAGCCTGCTGCAGAGAGGACACTGCAGGAAGGATATTGACCCGGGCTAGGCCTTATAATGTTATGGTACGCTAATAGGGAAAGTCAGTGTGGTTTACTGTTTTGTCCATATTGACACTTTATTACACACTTAGGGAGAGAACTGTCTTAGAGTGCAGTTTCGATTCCCTTTGGCCTACAGAGACCAGCGATACATTGAAATGTAGAGTAACCTGTGTGAAAAATGTTAATTTGCAAGTTCCAAAAAGATATCTCTACAAATTATGGGTGATCCATATTTGTAATATTTCTCTAGCTCAGCTCAGGATTAGAGACCAGGTATTTTTTCAACCTGCTGTGCCCAGTTAATTACACTTCTCTCCAGCAGCAGGAACAAAGGCCTTCCCAAATAAAGGGAATACATCACAGTGCTTCACTCAGCTCATGAGGACGAAAGGGGTGGGGCAGAAAGATATGCATCAATTCATCAGCTTTCACACTGTCCCAGAGATGGGACTGCCCAAGCCCATTGAACAAAGGGGGGAGGCCAGACCTCTGGATACAACACTGGAGGGGGCTCCCCTTTGAAGACTTGATAGCCAAGGGCCTGGCAGTGATGTCAGTGAGGGGCGGAGCAGAGGCCCTAGAAAAGATGTGACTAGTGACTCCTGGATGACATCATTTTGAACTGAGCCAGTATGCTGTGCAGGAGGTTTGGGTCAGGGGTAGAGGGATGATGTGGCACCCTAGAATTGGCCTGGGGGGCCTGGCTTCTGGAACCAAACCTTCCACAGATGGAGACCACTCTGGGTGGGTGATTTCTCTGGACTTCTGCACGTAGACACAGAAACCAGGAGGAAGGCTGACACAGGGAGTCAGTAGAACCAGCTTTCTGAGGATTACACCGCTTTGGAGTTGAGGAGGTCTACTGCAACTGCATCTGGTAGCTAGAGCTCGCCACCAGGGGTAAAAAAAGCCCACAGTCATCAAATATTGCCCAACAAGGTTCAATGTAAGGTATTTTAATGATTGATGACCTTTGAACTTTTTACTGACCTGGCGTGTCGGGCTCCACCACCATTCCTTACCTTACCTCCGGGGTGGGCCAGGTCTGATGTCAGATCTATTTATAAAATTTTCCTCAGAGATGGGGCCCACTCAGGCCATTTATACAAAATGGAGTGCTGGGACCCCATCCCTGGCTACAGAGACTAAGGTGGATGGGGGAGTGCCATCGGACCATCCAATGGCAGTGGCCCCGCCTCCACTCCCTGTGCCCATGCCTGAGGGAGTGGAGCATGACACCAAGGAGAGGGCTCCCTCAGATGCTCCCAATGTTGAGGAGGCATGGGGGTGCCTTGTTCCAACCAGGCACCCCCTTAAAAAAAGGAAAACACACAAACGAAAACTTGGCAGCTCTACCTGCACAGAGGGGAAGCCACTGTTAAAATATTTACTGCTCCTGGCTGAGGCACTAATAATGCCCTGAGGGGATTTTGTATTTGCCAAATTTCTGTTTACGTATGATGGCTTCAGGATGGCAGAAGCACCACCAACAAATTGAAGGAAGTGTGGGGGGCTGCAGAAGGGTAGAAGTTTCCCCCCTACAGAGTTTTAATAAGGAACTCATCTGATTCTATGTCTGACTCCCTCCAGAGTTTCCTATTGTTAAAAAACATTCTCAAGGCGGGGGCTTTGACTCTACAGCTGGGAGTTCAGCGCCCTCTAGGGGCTTACTCTATGACTAAAATCATTGTGGCTTGAATATGTTTAACCACATGGATGCTGAAGGTCTCCTTGTCCAGCACTGGGCCATCATGTTAATGGGTGTACTCATGACGAGCTCAGCTCGTCATGAGTACAGCTCAACCGTGCCTCATGACAAGCTCAGCTCGTCATGAGCATCAAAGGTGTTAAAGGAGGTACATGTGTTACAACGACTTCCTAGGGCTAAGTCTATGGTTGTAAGATTAATTAATCAGAATGTGATGCCCTCTAGGGGCTTATTTTCTAGTTTCAGTTGCATGGCTAAATGTTTACGAAAAGCCCACCAACATCTGTTTGGCTCATTTCAAATGCATTATTGATATAATAAAGTTAATACGCTTTGTTACGCTTTACTACCATTAATGAGTGCATTTACACCTGCTGATTATTATTGATGATTGCATTTACAAAATGATATCTTGAACATGTGAATTGTTGATCTTGAACCTTTGGCCAAGTCAGTATGCTTAACTTATATATTTGAGTGATCCCTTAGTGGGGTCAAAGGTGGCTGCGTAATATCATCAATGGCATTTTCCATCTGCCAATGTACATATTTATGAGTTACATAATGTGTGTGCAATAAATTTCCTTTTCCTTTTTATGATAAATAAGCAATGACTGGACAATCATTTATTGAGTGTTATTATATGCCAGCGAATGTTGATAATAGATCCCACCACCTCACCTGAGTAAGCTTCGGCCTGCCCTGCTTCACTACCCTGACGGAGTCAAGCACTACAATGGGGGAACTGTGGACATATTGCTTGTGCAGACCATAAAACCTCAGCCCTAATTTCCTACAAACTCTAACACAACTAAATCTATAAGCTGATGATCTATAAGATGAATTCCAATTGGGTTTTGATACTCAGCTTAGTGCTGAGTCCACACTACTATTAGTCAAAAAATCTTTTTGAGAAATCTTGTATTCTTTTGGCTGGGAAGCTCTTGTCCTGTTGAATTTGATAAATGTCCCGCACCCTACTTCTAATCGAATTACGGCACAGTGATATGAAAGAAAAAGCATCGGATAAATTCACCTCATAAAAAATAGAACTCAAAAGATAAAGCTCAATGAGTTTTATTCCATTGCTCCACCCCTCGATAGGAGGGGTGCCTCACAGTTCTTCTTTGATGCTCACATTATTTAACTTATGTGTGGTGCCATTAACTGCTCTGATCCTTGCTGCTTTCAATTAACTTCATATGCAGATGATACTCAGATTATGATCTCTCGTAATAAAGACACCCAATCTGTGGCTCCAAATTCCCAGCCTCGCCTATCGATGGTTGCCTTACTGATGGCAATCAACTCATTAAATTTAAATGGGACAAAATGGAGGTGGAAATCCTGGTTGCATCTCAATCCTTTGATCTTCATGTTGGTGGCCAGGTGTTCTGGGTTAACCTCCCATTCCAGTAGAGGGAGCAATGAACTATACACATTGATAAAAAGTTCTTTCTGCAAAAGCCGATGAACAAGGTCTGGTTTGATAGCTTGCTTCACAAACACATGTTTTAAAATATTAATATTATTACTAATGGAGCACAGTAAAACTGTGCTTAGGGCAGTGGTCTTATCAAGATTAGAGTATTGTAACTCTGTGTAGGTAGGATTACCTGTTATGCTTATGATCAGGTTACTTAATATCCTGTGACTATAGTCTATAAGGAAACAAATCCTGGATTTATATTGTCTTCCAATACAGCATATAGCAATAATAACATTGCTCCCTATCTGACATAAAGTGTTGGCAAATAAAGGCCACCTGGATTTACATCCCCTTTCATTTCTCATCAAGCAGTAAGGCATTATGATCCACCTCAAAGTTTTTCCAGATTAAAACAGTTATTTTTTCATCACTTAGTCAAGGTTGCCATTTACTTCCGATGAATATCCAAACCAAACTTTGCTACCTAAGCTTTAGGATGAAAGAGAAGCAAAGCAAGAAATAAACGATAATTAATGTAGTTCTAACTGGAATAGAGCTCTCAGAAACATTCAATTCCTTAAATTTGAGCAAAAAGGAAAGTTAAAATGAGATTGGCAATAGAGCATGGACAAAGTATAGTTTAAGCAGCTGTAGGTGTACTGCTTTTTAGGCAAAGGATGGAGATACGTTGTTACTGAACAAGTTTGCAGATTTACTAACATTTCACGCAACACAGCAAAGAAAGGCAACTTACTGCTCTGGGCTACATTGCGTGAAAGGAAGACATCAGAAATGTACCATCTTTATAAAGATATTTAACATCGCTGCTACCTCCTTCTGCTGGTGCACTGCGTGCTGCCTTGGGCCAATGCAGGCACACTTGCACCATGGTGCAAGGGTGCCTGCATTACAAACTGGATTGTTTTTGTGCAGGAAAGGACAGCTTCCTGCGCCAAAACATTCCTCAAATGCATTTTCCCTTTTCTATGTGTGAGGCGGAATAGACATATAGCAAGAAAGTACCAAGGAGAAATTAAGATACTTCTTCTCATTGTGCCTGGGTCTGGGTGGCATATCATTTTGTCTCGTTCCCAGGTTTACAACTCGGGAAAGCTCCAAAATCCATGGGTGGATGCTTCGATAATCCCTACGGTATGCCTCCCTGCTGTAAGGTAACACAAGGCAGCAAAATGCACTGCCTTGCATTACCTTTGAGTTACTAATCCTCATAGAGCCACGCAAGATAGCTTCGCACAACTTAGTATATATCCTTAAGGGCTTGTGTTTCCTTCAGTGACAGGAGGACAATGCAAGTAAGCATGGGCGAATTTTGCGAATCTGGCGTTCACGAATTTGCGTATTTGCGAACTCGCAATCCGCAAAATCCGCGAATTCTCGTGAATATGCAGATTTTTTGTGTTCGCAAGGGTTTCTGCCAGTTCGCGAGGGTTTTGTACCAGTTCACAATTGCGAACTTACTTGTCGGCTTGCAACGGTCGCGACTATGTTGTTTCTACGTCTGGTTCATCATCACAGGTTCACAGCACCCTCTGTTTCGCCACTGCCACCCTGTTTCACCCATGCCACCCTCTGGTACATCAATGCCACCCTCTGGTTCACCACTGTAGATTATGGGGGGGAAAAGCAAGCACACCTGCCCAGCTTCAACTGACATGAATTAATTTGGGGTTGATTTATTAATGTGTCACTGTTTTAAAATTCCAGCCTGGCACCTGCTTCCTTATCTGTAATTTGCTTTCTGTTGCAGTGCAATTTTTTTTTCCAGGACCTTTGTGGCCTACTTGTAGCTAGTCTATGAGCCTGCTGTGAGGGTCAGAGCAGGGTCATAGAATTGTTGCAACTAGCAACTGAACTCTGGAGGGGCCCCAGTCAGGAAGCACTACAGGAAATGGTTACTAATGATGAGTTTGAACTTTTGCACCTGCTGAGTGCTTTCAGTTTTGCAAAACTTGTTTTTCTGCAGAACAGCAACTGTAATGCCCCAAACAAACATAGGCAACCAAACTCTGGAGGGGCCCCTCAGGAAGTACTACAGGGAATGGTTACTAATGATGAGTGAACTTTTGCACCTGCTGAGTGCTTTCAGTTTTGCAAAACTCGTTTTTCTGCAGAACAGCAACTGTAATGCCCCAAACAAACTTACTTGTGAAAGTTGATTTCTAATCCAAAAGTGATCCAAAGAAAGTCAAAAGGCCTCAAATCCAAAAAAGTGCAGGCAAATGTCAACCTAAGGAGTTATTCTGATAAAAATCATCATTTTCAGAAGGTCTATGCTGCTTGCTAGTGGAATTCTTGTGCAGAATTGCAAATTTTGTAATTTCGTGAGTGTGAGATTGTTGCTGCCCGCCGCACCTACATGTTCGCAATTGTGAACTCTCGCAATGCGTCGCCAAACTCCTGCGGGTTCCCGCAGCAAGATCCAAAATGGCGCAGCACTCGCAAAATATTGAGAAAAACAACTCGGCAAACGCTGAAGGACGGTAAGTGAACGCCGCACTCCGCAATATTGTATCACCAAGAAAAAAAATCCGCTGCATGCGAATTTGCGGATTTTCGGTAAATTCGCGAGAGTTCGCGGATTGCGAATTTACCGAAAATCCGCAAAATCCGCGAGCGGAACAGATTTTCTGCCCATGCTTAAATGCAAGCTCTTGGTAAATCTGTTCCCAAGAGCATACAGATAAATGAAGTAAGAGGGATTAAGACAATTTAAGAATGGTTATGGTCAAGAGAATAGGGTCACATGAGACCAGTCAATGGGGCTTTTCGGAGAGAAGGAAATGAAGTTCCTTTAGATAAACTCATATGTGTACATGGAATAATTTTAATTCTGCACTATAAGAGAAGACTAATCACAAAAGTTGAGTAGAAATGTTTTAAGAAAAATAAGGCAAATTATATGCACTGAAACAGAGCAAAACATCTCATTAAAAGATTAGCAAAGTTATGACTTTGACTAGATGGCGTGATCTTTATGCACTCTAACTATTATCGAGAAAAATGCATGCAAAAATGGTAATAACTGACAACAGACAAGAGAAGTTAGCAGTGAAAGAGTCAAAAAAATCAAAGGGAGACTAGAAAGAAAATAAAAAGGTTAGTGAGAGAGGAGGAGAGAAACTAGAATGAACACAATTAGAAACATGTGACTAAGATGGCATATCCCCAGAGGGTGAACAAGGAAATGGTGTATTCCTGCCTTTGTCTCTGCGCTGGCAATGTTTTGGCTGTCTAGCGCCAACACAGGCACCCATGCACCATGGTGCAAAGGTTCCTGCATTGTAAAGATGATTATTTTTGTGCAGAAAGGAGCACCGTCTTGCGCAAAAACGATCCCTTAAGACATTTTCCTCTTTTTATGTGTGCTGCAGAAGGAAGTAATGAGGAGAAATAAAGATGTTTCTCCTTGATACGCCTCACCTGGGAAGGCATAGCATTTTGGTACATTCACAGGTTTACCACATTAGGTAAACCTTGGAATATGTCAAAATCCATGGACGTTGCAGGGGAACACCAATGCAACACCCATGGAGTGGCTCCTTGGTGCAGAGTAATGCAACGCAGTGATTTGTGTGGCATTGCCTGACTCTGAATTCATGAAGCCACTCAGGTCCATGCAAAGTTGCATTGCATGTGTTCAACAATTGTATTTTGGAATTGCATTGCGCATGCATGACGTTGTTTGGTGCAAGTCGAATCAACCCCACTCATAAACATGCTCCTTAATTTCTTCAGATTCTAATTTCCACTAGTCTAACATACTTAGGGACAGATTTGTCATTGTTTTGCATCACCTTCACACCACACAAGGTGATGCAGCACCTAGAATCAGATTTACCAAATCACGGTAGGGCAATTTGCATGACTCTGCATTTCTTGGAGAATCTGGTGTAATGCAAGTCTCTGCCATGTCTTACTCTGCATGTTAGGGGCGTTACATGGGTAGAGTGTGGGTGGAGTGTGGGTGTTCCCAGGCATCCACCCATGCATTCTGACATGATCCCAGATTTACCAACACTGGTAGATATGGGAATGCGTCAGAATTGTATGCCTTCCCACTGGAGGTGCAATGAAGAGAAATATCTTTATTTCTTTTGTTGTTTCCTTTATCTAAGTGTGCTCCATTTTGCAGCTTACTTTGAAGGGGAAAATTGCCTCTAAGGATTGTTTTTTGCGCATGTCTCTTCCTAACAAAAAACAATCCTGCCGGTAACACAGGCACCCTTGCACCACAACGTAAAGGAACTGTGTTGAATCTACGTTGCACTAAGTGTTCTAGCACAGGGAGAGGACAGGAGTGCCCCATATCTTGATCTTCACTCAGTGCAGCAAGATGTCTTGCTGCATTGTGCTGCGTGAAAATCTTTAAACTGCCTCTCAGTCTCTGCAGTGCATTAAATAGATGCCCTCCCAAAGGTTAATTCCAGAAAAGGAGCACTTTTGCTTGCACTAAAGAATGCTGGGCTCCTGCTTGAGACCAAGGGGCATATTTATGAGAATTGTCATGCAGTGCAGCACAGCAACTCCCCTTGTTACGCTGCACTTCATGACAGGGATAGGACAGGAATGTGTCGTATTTAAAAAGAATATGGCACACTCCTGTCTTTTCCCCTGCACTGGTGCCGTTTTGCCTGCCTAGCACCATCACAGTCACCCTTGCACCATGGTGTAAGGGTGCCTGTGTTGCATTTAGGATTGTTTTGGTGACTGAAGGGGCACCTTCCTTCGCAAACGTAATCCTGAGAGGCATATTCCTCTATCTATGTGTGCTACATAATGCAGCACACATGGAAAAAGGAAGTAACAAGGAGAAATAAAGATGTTTCTCCTTTTTATGCCTCACCTGGTAAGGCATAGCATTTTGGGCACAATCCCAGGTCTAACACTTTTGGTAAATCTGGGAATGTGTCAAAATACATGGGAGTGGAAGAAAACAGAATAGCACACTCCTGGGTTGTAAAAATACGGTAATTGATGCGGTAATTGGGTCGGTGGGGCTATCGGGTAGGTCCTCCTGAGTATGAGGATGATGAATTACAACCAGACCACAACTTCACCAAGGCGCTTCCGTGAGAACACGCTTAAATCACCGCTTGAAGCTCCTGAGCACTCAAGACCTTTATACAAATGAACACTACAACAGCCCCTGATGAAGGGCTTGTATGCCCGAAATGCATTGGGCACTTTGAATGAATTCATAATTCAAAGCATCTAAAAATGTAAACGAACAAAATTGAACAGTGAATAACCAATGATGAAAATAAAGAACTAAGGATATTCATACCAATATGATTTAAGTTATTTTTACTCAAGGAGGAATGATTTAACCAGACATTGAGTGCATGTGGAAGACACTCTATTAGGTTAAGAGAGTGTGACCAAGTCAAAATACATGGGAACACCCACCAAACACCCATGAAATGCCTCCCTGTTGCAGAGTAATGCCACACAGCGATTTGTGCTGTGTTGCCTTCCTCTGGATTCATGAAGCCACTCAGGTCCACACAAGATGGCTTCGCATGGCATCATAAATTGAATTATAGACTTGTGTTGTGCATGCACCACGTTGCTTGGTGCAAACGCGATGCAACCCTACTTATAAATATGCTCCTTAATTTGTTCAGATTCTGATTTTGACTAGGTCTAACATACTTAGGAGCAGATTTGATATTTTTTTGTGTCACCTTTGCACCATGTACGGCGATGTAGGGTGACACAATGCCTAGAATCAGGTTTACCAAACCACGCAGGGCCACCTTGCATGACCCTGCATTGATTGGTAAATATGGTGTAATGCAAGGCAGCTTCGGTTGCTTGCTGCCTTGTGTTACTCAGTGTGGTGGGGTATTATATGGGTGGAGGGTGGGTGTTCCCACTCATCCACCCATGTATTCTAATCCATTCCCAGATTTACCAACACTGGTAGACCTGGGAATGTGTCAGAATGCTGTGCTTTCCGAACAGAGGAGCAATGATGGCAAATATCTTTATTTTTCATTGTTGTTTCCTCTTTCTTCTAAGTAAGCTGCATTTGCAGCATAATTTGAAGGAGGAAGTTGCCTCTAAGGATATTTTTTGCACAGGAAGGTGCCTGTTCCTGCACAAAAAAATCCTTGCACCACAACGCAAGGGTGTCTGCATTGGAGGTAGACTGTACTAAGTGTGCTGGCACAAGGAGAGCACAAGAGGGCCCCAAATCTTGATAGATATGGTACATTTCTGCCCACTCCCTTTCACTTAGTGCAGCAAGGTTTCTTGTTGCATTGCGTTGGATGAAAAAATGATACGTCTGCTTCTTATTCTGCAGCACATAAAGAAAAGATCCCCGCCTAAAGGTTAAACCCAGAAAAGAAGCACTTTTGCTTGCACTACGGAATGCTGGGCTTCCACTTGAGACCAAGGGCATATTTATGAGAATTATCATGCAGTGCAGCAACTCACCTTGCTGTGCTGCACTACGTGACAGGGAAAGGACAGGAAGGTGCTGTATTTAAAAGAATATGGCACATTCCTGCCTTTTCGCCTGCCAAAGCACCGTTTTGGCTGCCTATCGCTAAGACAAGCATCCCCGCACCATGGTGCAAGGGAGCCTGTGTTGCATGCAGGGTTGTTTTTGTGCAGGAAGGGGCACCTTCTTGCACAAAAACAAGCTTGAGATGTGTATTCCACTATCTATGTTTGCTACAGAATGGAGCACACATAGAAAGAGAAAGTAATGAGGATAAATAAATATAATTCTCCTTGGTACACCTTTTTTAGGAAGATGTACCTTTTTGGCCCATTCCCAGGTTTACCAGTACTGATAAAGCTGGGAATCAATCAAAAGCCAATGGAGTTGTGTTGGAACACCCTCGCAACGCCCATGGAATGCCTCCCTAGTGCAGAGTAAGGCAAGGCAGCCATTTTCGCTGCATTGCTTTACTCGAGATTTATGCGGCCACTGCAGACCATGCAAGGTGGCCTTGTGTGACCTTCATAAATCTCATTTTTCAGTTGCATCGCATACGTATCACACTGAGTGGTGCAAGCACAAAGCAACTGGGATCCCATGTCAGGAAGCCTTCACTTATGCGAATTGTCTGGGGAGGGAGAATGAAACCGCCTTCTCAGAGTCGAAAGAAAAACTTCTCTCCCCACAACACATTCGGGATAGTTGAGACAAAGCAAAGCACTTAGGGGCAGATTTACAATAACTGGTGCATCCCTACATATCAGCAGGGATGCGGCAAATATTGTGTGCCACAGCTCCGCCGCCCTACAATGCGGCGCACCATGGGCAAAAATGGCACAGATGCGTCACGCATCTATGCCATAAAAGTGCCGCATTGCTGGAGTTGCATCGAAGGCACGACGCAGCTCCAGAAATGCTTGGGGGGCCCTATCTCCACAATGCTGCGTCAATCCTTACGCCTGATTCAATCAGGCACAGGGTTTTGACGCAGCATGGGCCCAAAAGTGACTGAGTGAAATCTTGTAGATTTCACTCAGCCACTTTTAGGAGGCGTTCCTGCGCCAGAACGCCCCCCGCCCCCCACTTGCGATGGAACGCCTCCTTCTGGCGCAGGGCTTTACAACGTGCATCACGTTTTAAATACCCCGCACCATGGTGCATCTTTTGCGCCACCGCTGCGTCACAAAAGTGATGCAACGGCAGCGCAAAAGAGGCGCAGGGGGCTTGTAAATCTGCCCCAGAACCTTGATGGGATGAACCCAGCTACCCACGCATACATTGCATACAGTGAATACCATACAGAATGATCACTAAAGGCTTTCCAAATAAACACACGTGATAGGGGCCATTATGAGGGATTAATACATATTAAGTTTTGCAATTTGACATACATCTGTGACAAAAATAAAGTGCATTGGTAATGCATGTAATGCCTACTTTCTGTAAAATATTTGCATGAAACAAACATTCGAGACATGCCATCCTCAGGCATGTTATTTGGAAATTCAGTTTTAACGCCTCAAATTCAATCTAATGGCCTCAGCGAGTGGCACGTTTTGTCACGTGTTGCGATTATGTGCGTTTGTGGCTAGCCCACACAGTACTCCATTAACTGGAACAAATGGAGCGTTGCAATAGAAAGGCTCTGAGGATATGTAAATGGATGAGGAAACTGCACTTCAGCACGTCCAGTGTGTGAAAAGATAATGTGGCTTCATGGAAAGGCAATTGCAACATTCAAAGCTGTCCAGATAGTGTCTGCAACTGGACTGGTTTGTTTTACGGTCATGCATTCTATCCGAAGGCCCAACCAAACGAAACGCATGGAAAATTATAATTTCACACGATTTTAAACTGCCCCAGCAGCATCACGTACATTTCCATTATCCAGCTTTTCGGATAAAAAAACGTCTTTAAAATGAAGGGAAAATTTGTAAAATATCTACGTTGGCGTATAGAGAACAACAATTTCAACTCAAACAGCAAAATCAGGTCGTTCTAGGCTGTGACACAGATGGAGGCGAGAAGGCATGGTCCGCATTGTGTCACGTTTGCTGGCAGAGTATCGGGCACCAAACCCCAGCAGATGCCTTGTTTGCAAAGTGGGTAGATGTGTTGAACTCTCAAATTTGCCTACAAGTGTCAAGGGGCTTGCCTCATACAGTCACTTTGTTTTGGCATTTGAATGGACATGTAGCCAAAGTACAGATTGACTGATCATATACCCACAACAAGAAACTGATGGACGCCATTTAAATCAGCATCACAGGCAGCTAAAATACATCGTTAGCGTGTACTGATGGAAACACAGGGGCATAATACCAAGGAGTGTGTTGTATAACGCACAACGCACATTCCCGTATCGCCTGCTATCGCCGGATTTCATCGCCGTTTTAGCGCGCAATTATCAATGAGCATTAGGTAGGAGAATTGAAATCGGGCGATAGTCGGCGAAATGGCACATAAGCGCATGAAAACAAACGTTGTTTTCACGCGCTAATGTGGGACTTGAAAATATGGGGGGATGGATTCAGCTTTATGATCCACACCCCCATGTTACCAATGCCTAACGCCTGGCCAGAGCAGGCGTTGGGAGACCTGCGATAAACGAGTTTATCGCAGGTCTTTTACTCCCAAAACCTGCCTTGGTAATAGGGTGTTCCCACCTCCAACCACATTTTTCATGTGGTTGGACGTGGGAACGCCCACTTTGCATGTCATTAGCGATGTTTATTGCCGACATGCAAAGTGGGCTTGGGCCAGGCGTTAAAATGCCTTTGTTAATAGGGCTCTAGCAGTATAGCCGCTTTCTCGGCACAATTCGCCGAAAAAGCTGCGATACTTGCCCTTGGTAATATGTCCCTAGGATCGAGTGATACTCTCTATCAGTAGCTAAAAGAGACGCAAATCTACTTTGTTTCTTTCAAAACACAGAAAGCCATGCTTCCTGCATTTCTTCGCGTGACAGGACAGTAAAACAGTACATAAATATTCTTCTGCTGAGCCCACTTGTCCCTTGCTTATCTGGACTAAGGAGAAAGAAACCGTTGGTACAGAGAAATCGTGAGATCGAACTAAAAACATCACAAGAAATAGTAAAAGTAAATGAAAAGAGCTCGTGCGAACACCATGTAAGAGGAGAGTCAGATCAAAGTCAGAAGAGTGGGTGCGGGAGGCAAGGGGCCATTTGTGAGAGCACCTGAGCACTGGTGAGCAGGCATTGTTTAAATGGACAGAGGGATGGAAGGTAAGGTAGAGGCAGGAATCCCGCTGGGTGCAGTGCTCATTGGGAATGGAGCAGAGAACCACTTGCTCTGTGCCAAGGCCCTGTCCAAGGTACTAGCATTACCAAATATAAATCTATATATTTACTGCCATTTACCTTGCTGCCATTCCCTTTACCACATCGACTGATGATCTTCTGTTCCATCTTAGAATATCTAATCCCCATATGGTTCAGTGGTGTGTGTGTGTGTCTGTGTGTGTGTGTGTACGTGCATGCGTGTGTGTGTGTGTTTCTGGCATACTGATGATAAAGGGCAACTAAGTTGTCACCTCACCTGTTCATTCATGAGGAAAAATTAAACTATCTTGAAAAGGTCAAAGTGCAATTTCACTCGTGAATAACAGACCCCAATCCTGCCAAAAGGATGGCATCCTGCCGTAAAGCCCAACACACTGTGATGGGCAAACTTCGTGCCCGGTCGTAGCTTCACGTTGCCTGTCTGGCTCAGTGGCGTAAGAAAACGTGAGGGGGCCCCCTGCAAGATGTGCTGAAGGGCCCCCCACACTCACATCAGTAGGGGCTGAGGGGGCCCCCCTCCAGTATGGGTAAGCCTGGGGGCCCCCACCCCGCAGGGGCTGCGGGCCGTTGTTACCCCCCTTGTCTGGCTGTGGACAAACAAATACCGGGCCGTGTATTGTCAGAATTGCATCCATACTATAACCAACTTTTAAAACTTAAATTGCCTGGGGTAACACCGTCCTGGAGGTAACCCTACAAGTGATCATATTCCAAGGCTCCCCATTGCTTCTTGAAGCACTCCCATTGGCCCAGCTTTCTCATAGAAGCACAGAATGTGCAGTGACAATTTAAGACAAAGGAGGAAAATAGAGATCCCTGAGCAGCAGCAACAGTTGGGATGGTAGCTTCTTTAAAGTTTCTTTATTTTTAAAGCATGTTTGTGTCAACATTAATGCTTGAAAGCATGCATGTTTCTGTGCATCTCTATGTGTGTGTGCCTCCTGTGTGCGCTTGCATGTCTATGTGTGTTTGCGTATTGAGTTTTGCCACTGCATTCACTGGACAAATGCTAGTTCTGGATCTTAGGATCTTGCAGGCATCCTTGGGTGAATTACTGTTCCCAAATAATAGGGAAAATGCTGGCCAAATGTTTTTAATACAAGAAATGATAATAAGAAGGGGCGGAGGCAAGATGGCCGCGGACCGATCCGCTGAGTGAGAGGCTGATATCTCTCCTCTCTCCCGTATAAGAAAAAGAGGATAAATAGATGTGAGAGGAAAAGCCGTAGATGCTTATGCCCATGCAGCTAAAGGCGAGGAACCACGGAGGCATTACAGTAACTTTACTACTACTAAATTGAGAAAAATCCTAATTTTAGGATTTTTGGTACTCACAGAAGGCATTTAGGAGTCCTAAAGTTAGTAGTCCTAACGTTACTACTACTAAATTGAGAAAAATCATAATTTTAGGACTTTCGGTACTCACAGAAGGCATTTAGGAGTCCTAAAGTTAGGAGTCCTAATTTTACTACTACTAAATTGAGAAGAATCCTAATTTTAAGACTTTCGGTATTCACAGAAGGCATTTAGAAGTCCTAAAGTTAGGAGTCCTAACTTTACAAATACTAAATGGAGAAAAATCCTAATCCTAATTCTATCCTAATTTTAAGCATTTCGGTATTCACAGAAGGCATTTAGGAGTCCTAAAGTTAGGAGTCCTAACTTCTGAGAATACCGAAATGAGTAAGTTCATTCTGTGAATACCAAAAGTAGTAAGTGCATTCTGTGAATGCCAAAAGTAGTAAGTTCATTCTGTGAATACCAAAAGTAGTAAGTGCAATATGTGAATACCAAAACAGTAGTAAGTTTAGGATTGAGTCTTAAATTCATTCTGTGAATTGGGCCCCAGGTGTTCCAAGTACACCTCAGAGCCCTGCCCTCTTTGACAGTTACTGACCTTGATAGTCAAGGCTGGCAGTTGCAGAGCCTGAAGCACCTCCTGGATGTAAAAAAGGTGGCACTTCAGCTGCTACTGAAGAAAGCTATGTCATCCAGGTAGACAGCTGAGAAGGTCTCCATACCAGCAAGGAGCTGGTTTACCAACATCTGGAAGGTAGCAGGGATATTTGTGACTTCGAAGGCATCACAAAATTGGTAATGGCCCTCTGGAGTGGAGACGGCTCCTTGGCATCTTCTGTTGGGGCAATCTGCCAGTACCCTGAGGTCTTGAGTTCTACCAGGTAGGTGGACTTACCTTTCCTCTCAGTTACCTCATAGGGCCCTGTCCAACGGTCCTGAAGGGCCCTGGGTTCCACAGGTTGCATAACCCACACTTTCTGCCCATGCTGCTGTTCGACTGAGGTAGATGTTTGGTCACACAACTCTTTCATTACAGCGTGACTGACTTCTAAGTTGTCTGAAGCTTGCTTCCACAACCTAGCCATTTGGCTTCTGAAGGTCAGCATGTAGCTCACTACATCCTGGGGAATCTCCTGTGAGCTTCAAAGCACTCTCAGAGTCCTCAAACAGAGTACATGTACAACAGCTCATAGGGGCTGAAGACCACTCCCTTCTGTGGTACCTCCCTGTAGGTAAGCAATAGGCATGGCAGGACAAAGTCTCACTTATTCCTCAGGTAGGCCTCTAGTCCTGCCCTTCAAAGTCTTGTTGAATCTCTTGACCAGCCCATTTATTGCTGGATGGTAAGTGATGGAGAACTTGCAGGTTACCCGACACTTCTTCAACATAGACTACATGTTTGCAGACATGAAATGTGTGCTCCTGTCAGACACAACATCCTTGGGGAATCCCACTTTGGTAAAAATCCCCATCAGGGCCAATGTTGTCCACTCATGATCCTCAGAAGGATTGCCTCTGGGTACCTAGTGGAATGATCGGTCATAACCATGACAAACCTGTTGCCTGATGCAGTCTGAGGATCCATAGGCCCACAATATTGATTCCCAGCAGCTCAAAGCTTGTGCCAGCTACATGGAAGGGATTAAAGGGGTATTTCAGCATCTGCCCTGTTTTCTCACTGGCCTGGTAGGTTACACAGCTCCAGCAGAATTCATCTGAGGATGTCTTAATCGTGGGCCAAAAAAGTGTGGTGCAGTCCCTCCCCCAAAGGTCTTCTCTTGGGCTGGGAGTCCTGGCAGGGGAATCTCACCAGCCAGCTCCAGTATGAAGGCCCTGTAGCATTGGAGGACCATTTGCTGTCCCATGCACAGGAGCCTTAGGCTCACTTTAAAGGAGGATGTCCTCCCAGTAAATGTGATGTTTCCCAGTGGCATCACCTGCTGCTTAGGCCTGTTGCCTTAATCCCACAAGGTTTGGATACTCTCTTTGTGCTTCACAGAACTTCTCATTGGTGGTTCCTCCTTCTACATGCCGTCAAGCAAGTATACTCCGAGGTGGCTGCCGGATGTGCCCCATCTTTCTAACTGGGTGCACATTCAGGGGCAAGGTTCCTGTACCCTCTGCCTCTCCCCTTCTTAGCAGCTGGCTTGAGACTTTTTCCAGGTCCTGTTTTTTTTTACTCCCATCCAGGACAGCCATGGACTTTGTAGTAGCACAGACCCAGTCAGGCAAACCAACCTCTCCACAGAAGGCTTGAGCTCCGCTACCTTCCAGGTAATGTGATCAAGGTCATTACCAAGCAAACAGGCATGGCAGGGCTCACAGCAACCTTCAGTAGAGTTGCACCCCCACTCCCACTCAAATGGAACAAGAGCCAAAGGATAGTGACATTATCTGTTGTCAGCCACCACTCCCTGGTAAAATGCATCAGGAATTACCTGCTCTGGGGATACCAGCTAACTCTTTACCATAGTCATGCTGGCACCTTTATCCCTTAGTACCTCAACATCACGCCCATTGATGGTGACTAATTGGATATTCTTTGTAGTATTTGACATGGATCTTACCAACCATCTTCTTGTCACCCAGGCACACTAGGATATCCCGATTAAACTCTCCCACCCCCATTAACTAGGACAAACCCCTCCTCCAGCACTGCTCTAATCACCCCTGGTGTCTTTCCTCCAGTGTGAGGTGGTGCTCTATTTGGAAACTTGGGATCTCATTTGTAGTATCCATATTCAGGTCACTCAGAGCACTTGGGAGCTTTGGGCTGCTGACGTTTGTTAGGGTAGTTTTTTTTCTGGTGGCCAGACTGGGAATGAGATCCAGACCCTTTCTTCTGTAAGTTGTTTTGTGGGCCTTTAGCAAACGTTGTATTTGTATCTTTCCCTTCCTTGTTCTAGTGGGAACCCTGACCACCCTTTCGAGAGCCCCCCAAATGCCCTCTTGGACCCCATGCTGCTGACCCAGATGTTTGCCTCCTCAACACATTTCCTGGGGTGAGTTAATTTGCTATCAACCAGGTGTTGGCACAGCTCTAGAAAACAAACATCAAGCATGTGACCTTTTAAAAATAAATAGTACAGCCTGCATAACCAGCAACCTTGCTGCACCCTCACTCAGCCCTTAAGTGCCTTGCAGACATAATTAAGAAATACATCAATGCTTGTTGTTAGATCTGGGACGCTCTAGTTGGCAATGGTATTCACCTTTGTCCAAGTAGGGACCCTTACTTCTAAATCAGGATAAGGGGATTACACTCCTAAATAATCCCTGCTCATCCCCTTGGTAGCCTGGCATGAGCAGACAAGCTTAACTCAGAGGCAGTGAGTTAAGCATTTGTAAATATACACAGTAATACAGTGAAAACACTACAGATGGACACAACACAGGTTTTTATAAAAATAAGCATTCTTTATATAGACTTAACACAAGACCACAAATGACAAAAATCCACAATACTATAATTGAAGTTGATTTAAAGATGATAAATGCTGCCTAGTTTAAGTTGATGATAAATGTGACAACGTTCTCAACAAAGTACCTGGATGCATAACGCAAAGTGAACAAAAGGCTTGCAAAAGGGGAGATGCGTCTGTTCTGTGATCTGGGGGAAATGATGCGTCGTGCCTCAATGCTTGCGCAGTGTAGGGGATGTGTTGTGATCCTTACCAGTGCGGGGTTGATGTGTAGATTCTCGGCCTGCTGGCCCGTTGTGATGCGCAAGATGGCGCCTTGATGCGATGATCTGGTTGCGATGCGAGAAGATGACGCCCTTGATGCGACGATGCGATGACACTGCGATGACGATGCGTAGGCTTTGGAGCCGCGACAGGCCCTGCGACACGCTTCTTCGGTGATGCGATGGCGACTCTCACGATGGCATCATGCTTCTCTGGTGATGCGACATCAGGCAGCTTTGACGAAGACACGCTTCCTAGGTGATGCAACCGCAGCACGCTTCTCCGGCGATGCAACAATCTCAGCTGCGGCGGCGACACGCTTCCTCTCAATGCGTCGTGCTTCCAGCTCCCATCGACACGCAAATGTCTGTAGATAGAGTTCCCAGCAAGAAAACTCCGAGGGGGGCTGGAGGTGAAGTCTTTTGTCCCTGAGACTTCAGCAGGAGGCAAGCACAGTTCAAACCCTTGGATAATATTCTGTAGATGATGAAAGTCTTTAAAAAGTACCTTCTCCTTTCCCTTGGCAATGAAGAAACCACTACAGGCCAGCCCAGCAAAGAGCACACTAGCAGACGTGCAGTCCAACTCCTGCAGCTTCCTTGGTTCTTCTCCCTGGCAAAAGGTTCCTTGTTTCCAGAAGTGTTCCAAAGTTCTTGGGACTGGGTCCCAATATTTATACCCCCAAATCCTTTATTCTCTGAAGGCAGAGGCCTCTGCCTAATCCAAAAAAGTTCCTGAGCACTATCCAGACTCTTCACTCACAAGTGGACACTGCAGGTATGCTGCCACTATTGCTGTTGATTGACCCCAATTGTGTGGCTCTTATGTCTAGCTTTCTCATGCTGAGCTCATGTGGCATTTTTCTCTCCTCAATTGCCGTCTTTCTCTCTATTAAAACTGGATCTTTCTTAATTTTAGCAAGGGACTGCTCCTTCTCCAGCTTGGCATGGGGTTGCTCCTTATCCAATTTCAATTTTGCAAGCTTTATCTTTAGTTTCCTCTTCTCCCTCCTGTCCTCAAGACACACTGCTGCCTGGTCTGGTACGGACTTTCAATCTCCCAAGAGTGTTAGCCCCCACATTAGTAGGTTGCATGGCAGTACTTTCCAGACACTTCCTGCTACAATTCCTCCTCCACAGACTCTGATTCCTCCTCCTCATCCTCTGTGTGGGTTTGGTGGGCTTCTGCCAATGCTCTTAAGGTTTTCTGAAGCTCTGCCGTCTTGGCACTTACCTTAGTGAACACCCTTCTTTCCTGGTAGAGCCCCTTCCTCTGTGACACTGTGTAGGTTTCCAGATTAGCCAGCTTAAATTCTATAGACATTGCAGATAAAGACTTTTAGAAAAATCAAAGAGGCCAATTTATGGAGAAATTGAAAAAGTGTTGATTTTTTCTTCGTATAGAGGTTTAGGTATCAATTAATTACTATAAAGTATTGCACAAGCACAGCTCTTATCCACACCTCTGAGCACCAATGTTAGATCTGAGTTTTCTGGTTGTCACTGTATGCACCCTGGTCTGTCCCGCTGCCACACTGCCGAAGCCATGATCAGACCATCTGCCAGATTACAAGTGTAACCTGTGCCTGCTGGGCTTTTGTTTTGACATTACCACAGCAGTTCCCTGAAAATGGGCACTGCAATGAGAACACCAAAAACAGTTCCTGCCCGACATGGACTGAAAAGTGCATGCCGTGTATGAACTGGTAGGCATGCACACAGGCGGGCACATGTGTGCATCCAGATGCTGAGGAAGTGCCAGGGAGTCTTGCAGTGCCCCCTTTGTTTCCTCTCCACCACAGCGCCGGCAGGAAGGAAACTAATAAAATGCTTGGCGGGACTCCGGCTGTCCCATCAAGCATATTGTGACCTCCTGACCACTGCAACACAGGAAATGGTGGTTCTATGGCGGCTGTCGTGGGAATGTGGCATTCCCACCTCCCAAATCATAATAGGCTAGTTGGGAGACTGCCACTTCCACGACCCCACAAGTCTAGACGACCATGAACTACCAAACTCATAATCTGGCCCTTGGAGTACCCTCTTTGGGAGTGAGCATGGAAGGTCCTAGAACCCGCCCAAAAGACCCACTAAGTGGTTGAAAACTGCTCCCCCTCTGATGGCTCCTGTCTCACATGCAAAAGTAGACCGTAGGACCCCTATAAAGATACTGAGTGCAGCAAGAGTTGCACTATTACTGTCTGTGCTTCTGTCTCCTAAAAGGACCATGATCATCTCCTATTACTGGGTGCAGAGTCAAACTATACACTCCATTGGGGGGCCTTTATGATTCCATCTCAATTGTTGGACCTAGTGCTTTATTTGTAAAAGAATGAGAGCTGGATCCCAAAGATCTGCTCAGAATCCCATTGCTGATGCTATACCATGGTGGCACACCGAATATCAAGACTGTTTATTCTTGATTTCATCTCATACCTCTTCAATCGACTACCCAACATTCCCTGCCCCTTTATCTTACTCTTGCAAGTGTGCTACTTTCTCCATTTGTCACCTTTCCTCTGTCTTCCTCTTCCTCCTCATTACCGCTTGGTGGTTTTTCCCTCTAGTATAATGTCGTTCCCCAACACATGGGTGATGGTGTACTCCATAGGCAACCACCAGCTCAAATTAGCCAATGTTGGGGAAGCCTACATGGAAAAAGAGAGCATAGAGTGAACTGCTGCACGGTGTGTCTGTGCTACATTGTCAACATTACATGTGCTGACTCATTACATTATAGCACATGCTGCAAACAGGAGTTTTCTTAATGAGACCTGGTGTGGTGTGGCATCAGAATTGATGTGGAATGGCGGGAAACTGGTCTACATGCACCATTGCTGATATGTCCCCAGACAATTTCCTGAATATATATTCCACATCAAAGCTCAGTCACCGGGATCCTCATTAGAAATCTTTGACATCTCTGCCTCATTTAATGTGCCCACAGGATATAATGGGATATTATGTAAAATCCTTTCTATACTAATGTGAAAGGTATAAGATATTAGCTTCTTTTCAGGACCATACCAGCTACTCGATTTCAAAGAACACTGATGTCCATGTGCAGTGTGCACCCTGTAATGCTGGCTTCCTAGAATTCCAACAGATACTGACAACGATTGCAGTCTATGACATACAGTGGCCTTTTACTGTTCTCCATTGTAGGTCTTTTTAATGAATGTTAAAAGCTTTGTAGTACTGACTCTTTCAAGAAGGCCACTTTTCAAACCTAGGAAGAGAGGCAATGATCAAACAAGCTTTATATCCATTCAAGCAAAAGTTTCGATTTTCGAAAATTCGGTACAGAATTCAACCTTTCAAAACGTTCTGTATTCTATAAATCAGCCTTTCTGCCAATTTATTGGAAACGCCAATATGTTCACAATTCTTGTTGCCCTTATCAAACAACCAATGGGGACACTTAGACGACATCTTTTCAACCTGAAATCCCTTTTCCCATTCTAAATATCCTGCCCCAGTTATCCATTGAGGACTGAACAAAGGACGCAAGATGAAATGTAGGGAGTGAAAAGATACCACTAGGCAATTAGATATACTTTTGGAACAAACCTCTTGCACAGAGCACCATGCACTTTATTGTTGGATTATAACCACGAGCAGAATCTCATTGCATTCTAAGATGAACAAGCAATAGGCATGTTTTACTCTCAAACACATGCATTGCCTTTTTTGAGTCAGGTAAGTATAGCCATGATCATTTAAAATTCTTTAGGGCAGATTTACAAGCCCCTTGCAACACGTTTGCACTGTCATTGCATCACTTTTGTGACGCAGCGGTGGCGTAAAAAATGCAGCGAATTTACAATGTGACGCATCTAGGGAGGTGTGTCATGTTGTAAAACCATGCATCACATTTTACCTGCATCAGGTATAATGTATGCAAGGTGGGCGTTGCCTCGCAGGGAAGCCTTGTAAAAGTGACGTAGTGAAATTTCCAAGATTTCATTGCATCACTTCACGGACACCACTGCGTCAAAACCTTATGCCAGCTTGAAGCAGGCATAAGGAATGATGCAATGCAGTGGGAATAGACCACCCCATGCATTGCTGTAGTTGCGTCATGCTTGCGACACGACTCCAGCAATGCATGACTTTTGCCCCAACAGATGCGTCAGGATTTCTGACGCATCTGTCAATCCTTGCGCCATGGTGTGCCATATTGTAAATAGGGCGCATCCATGGTGGCTCAAGGGGTTTTCCGGGTGGCCCAGGGAAAGTGACGCATCTCTACAGATGTGTCAGTGTCTTGTAAATCGGCCCCTTTTTGTTTTGCAAGTGGGAATCACATCAGCGCAGAGGAGCATAAAGCCTATAAAGCAGGGCAACTGGAGCAGGAGACTCAGGCGGACACTGTGCAAATGACCTAGAGAACTGATTTTTTTTATATAAATAGATAAACAAATATCTTACTGGGCATGGGCCAAATAATATTTTGTTTTCTTCATTATGTACGCATGCGTAGTCAAAGGCAGTGGAGTGCTGTACAGGGTCAAAGACAAGGAATTTAGAATGCCCTTAAGGGGGGGTGTCACTCTATAGTCTGGGAGGCCACGGAGCATGTGTGTTTTGCAGAAGAGAATTTTAAGCACTATTTACAAATATCAATTTGCAAATGTCCGATATCAACAAAGAATGGGAAAACAAAAAAGAACCAATGTAAATAACACTAAAAAATGATATATCCACAATGCAAACTTTTGTAACTGTAAACGTACACAAAGAAAGTCGCCCTAACATTTGAAAGGATGGTTTAGACAATAACATGATACCATTTTGCAGGGGTAACTTTGATTGACATTTAATAATAATTACATTTTTAGTGGTAATCAGATGAAAGAGTCAATGCCCAAGCATGTAAATACTTCATTTAAAAAAAAAAATGATAGATTTTGTGGTTTGTTAGACGGATTTGACCACATTATCTTGAGCTCTGTCGCACAGAGTGAGAGACTGGGCAACGCTGCTGCGATGCTGACTCGTCAACTTCCTCCTCCTCCTAGTAACAGACAGCTTAGTCACTAAAATTGGGATTTTACAATATATGTGTGGAGAGTTTCATTGGTCTGCTATTCTTTACTCAAACTCGATCACAAGATAAACAGCCAACATTTTGTGATTACAAGGTTGTAAATATTTGCTCACTGTGTGACAACTTCCATGCAGAACTTGAACGTCTTCATCAGTTCACTATGAGATCCTCTGGAAAATGCCCTTACTTTTCTTCTTTCGTTCACTGCCATCGACCTGTGGCAAACAACCAAAGAGGTTTCCGTTGGTAAAGCTGGCATTTGGCACAAGCACTCAATATCCGGATTGTATGGTTAAGGATATATGCAGAAATGAAAGCGCTATCGCTAACAACTGGGGAGCGTCCCCCAAGCACTCAAGGAAAATAATTCACATGTGTATTCCGGTAATCAATTGATAGGACGTAATGATTTGCGAGGTAGAGGGAGATAAGATAGGCAGTAATAGTGAAAGAGAGGGAGAAGAGTACCGAAATGTGAGGTAGAAAGATTGGCAAGGTAGATAGAGGGATGCAAGTGTAAGTTAGCGGGAGGTAGACATTGAAGCAGAAAGAGAGTTCGAGATGGGTAAGTAAGGTATGGAGCTAGAGGTACACAGACAGGTAAAAAGTATAGATAGAGAGATATAGAGAGAGACAGAAGAGATCGAAAAAAAAGAGAAAAAGAAGAACGAGTGCGCGAAATACTTCTGGCGGTCACAATTACTTTAACAGGGGACCTTGTGGAAGATTGGGCGGCATGCAATTGCCCACTTTGTCTGTGACTTAAGACAGCTCTAGATTTGTGATTAGAGGTTGCAAAATGTTGGATAGGTATCCTGAGCTTCCGACTAAGATGTTAGCCTGACCGCTATAAACCCCTTCACTATTCTGATGGTATTGAAAGGCACCCCCCCCCGCGTCTAGGGGAGGGGTGCCTTTAGTGGGATTTTAGTGCAGAGGGAACAGTTTTGTTTCCCTGAAAGTGGGCAAGGGGAGGGACGCCGGAAATGCGATTAAAGAAGGAGGTGCATTGGCGGTCCCTCCCCACTAGGTGATAAAATAGCCGGAATCAAGGGAGTAGCCCTCTTTGTCCTCTCACCTCGTGGAGTAGCCGGAAAGGCGTAGTTTAGGAAACGTACGGGGCATCATTAGGATGTAATTGGCTCAATAATAATAATGGCATATTGTTGAAAGTGCTTTTTCTTAACGGGAAACCCGGCTGGGTGTTACTAAGTTGGGAAACTCTTTGAAGGTTTAACGGTGGGTTGTTTCGGCATCCAGCGCCACTTTATCTCGTGACACACTGTTTGCTTCCTGTTACATTTCGTTTGCTTGTGAGGCTTGCACTGGTGCCACCATTGTGTCCTGCTGGTACAACACACCTCGAGTGGATCTAGAGCTGACGAATTGTAAACACATGGTAACCTGTGGCGCAGATGGATACTGCGCCTCCTTATGTTCCGTAATGGTATTAAGTGGTAAGGGGTTGGGTTGTGTCCTGCTGGTACAACACGCCTCGAGTGGATCTAGAGCTGACGAATTGTAAATACATGGTAACTTGTGGCGCAGATGGATACTGCGCCTCCTTATGTTCAGTAATGGTGTTTTGATGGTTAATAAAATTGGTCAAAGGTTTGTGGTTTAATAACAAATAAAGATGGTTATTGACAAGTAATAAAAGCTACGCAGTGAACACCAAGTTCGTCTAAAGTGTCTTTGTGGGGGGGAGGGGGTGGACGAATGGCACGGGTATCCCCACTACATGTAGTCACATTTTCGTTTACAAACATGCATATACACCCTTGTTATATTATATGTTCCTATTTGTCCAAAACTAAATATTGCTTTCAACTTTAGGAGGAAATGATAGGTCTGAGCGGTTACTACTTCTCTATTGTAATAGCCTGTCTAAGGAAGGGATGAAAATGTGTTACTGTATCTAAGTCTAAATTAACATGTGGTTTTTCATTTCTAAATGTAGGCTTGTAGCCACTGGATCACTCTCCAGTCTAGGCAGTATATAATGAATGTTAATCAAGGACCATGGCTCAATTGAAACAACACGAACATTTGTAATCCTATTCCTAGTGTTGTTTCTATACATGTGTTTCCCGACCCGTTCCGGTCCTCAAAGAATGGGTAATCAAAATGTCAATTATATATTGTAGCCTTATTAGACTGCACTACTCCCAGATGTACTTAGGGTTTTTCAAGGACAAATGCTCATCTTGTATGATACCATGAGCTCACTAGCACATAATATTGCCTTGATAATATCCCAAAGATTGGTTTAAGATGCATTGATGAATCTTCAACAGCAAATATGTTTTTCCAATAACTGATTTGTCTGTAAAATATCTCTGACTTTCCTGAAATACTATTTTTTGTGTTATAAATGAAGAACGTTCAATCTGTAGTTGTCAATCACATCAATAGGAGGGTGCATAATATTTTCTCTGGGGACATTTGTACTGGTTAGGAGCGCCAAGACTAAAACTTTCATGAAATTGATCACTTCTTTGGCCCGTGTTTGCCAACGTAAACAATCTGGCATACACGTTACATTGCATTTTTCCCAATTACCTATATGTCCCTGAAACAAAACATAATCAACTGAAGAGATCCAGTTCAGTTCAGATTTTCAGTTTTAGGTCTGGGGCCTGCTACATTCCCGCTCAATGCCTTTAATTGATGCAGCCCTGCTTCAGGACCAGTGTTATTACCCTCTTCCTCACTCCACATCTTGTCTTTTCAACACGTAGAGATAGCACAGTCTAATACCCAGTTGTGAGGATGATACTAAGAACTCTTCCCAAAGAAATTTATGAAAATACTATAGTATCTCATGGCGTGATCTTATAATGCTTGTAGAGTTTATTCCGTGTACCTTTAAGCATAATTGTGGCATTTTTAT
This sequence comes from Lissotriton vulgaris, assembly GCF_964263255.1. Taxonomy (NCBI): domain Eukaryota; kingdom Metazoa; phylum Chordata; class Amphibia; order Caudata; family Salamandridae; genus Lissotriton; species Lissotriton vulgaris. The sequence goes on along the minus strand of NC_141696.1, from coordinate 1,072,712,877 downwards.
TGTGATCTTCTTGTCCACCCCAAAACCTAGTGCAGGTCAGGAAATGAGAGTAGTGATTTTAAGCGCATTTGTTTTTTGTAATGGAGTTTTATATAGCGCGAACTAGACCCGGTGGTATCAGAGCACTTTACATGACCACAAGCTAGGTTATAGACAGACACATTCGTTTTTTGTAAGGCTCTTGGAGATACAGGGGCACATGCATCAAGGTAGGCTTTTCCGATTCTTTAATTGCGAATATTAAGGATTCGCAATTAAGGAATCACAAAAGCCTATGCATGTAGACATCGCTAAGAAAATAGTGATTTCTAAACATTCCTTAATTGCGAGTTGCAAATTGCGAGTCGCAATTTAAGAATGTTTTCCCATTCATTCCTATGGGCGTAGAGGCCCATAGGAATGAATGGGAATTGCATTTGCAATTTGCGAGTATCAATAGGTACTTGCAAATTGTGCATGCAATTTCAAGGGTGCAAGGGTTCCAAAAGGATACCCTGTGGCACCCCTGAAATCTGCATATGAGTACATGTGTGGTATGTGTAAAATAGAACTTTGAAAAATCTGAATTTGTAAAAAAAAAAGTTTTTTAATTTTTAAAAATGTAATTTGTTTAAATAAAATTAAAAAAATTATAATAATATTTAGGAGCAGGATGTGGGTTTTTAGGGGTATAGGGTGGGGAGTGTTATAAAAATGTGAATTTCTAAAATGTATTTTAAAAAGTTTAAAAATATTTAAAACATTTTTTTTTAATTAAATAGTAAATTATATTTGTTCTGTGTCCAGTACCTTCCCTGAGGTTGTACTTGGTGGAGGGGGAATAGTAAATTATATTGTTTGAGTGTCCAGCCCCTTCCCTGAGTTTATACTTGGTGGAGTTGGAATAGTACATTATATGGGCTTTGTGTCCAGCACCTTTCTTGAGTTTATACTTGGTTGGGTGGGAATAGTAAATGATATTGTTTGAGTGTCCAGCACCTTTCCTGAGTTTGTACTTGGTGGAGTGGGAGTAGTAAATGATATTGTTTGAGTGTCCAGCAACCTTCCCTGAGTTTATACTTGGCGGAGTGGGAATAGTAAATTATATGGGTTTGGTATCTAGCACCTTCCCTGAGTTTGTACTTGGTGGAGTGGGAATAGTAAATTATATTGTTTGAGTGTCCAGCACCTTCCCTGAGTATATACTTGGTGGAGTTGGACTAGTAAATTATATGGGTTTTGTGTCCAGCACCTTCCCTGAGTTTGTACTTGGTGGAGTGGGAATAGTAAATTATATTGTTTGAGTGTCCAGCACCTTCCCTGAGTTTATACTTGGTGGAGTGGGAATAGTAAATTATTGGGGTTTTGTGTCCAGCGCCTTCCCTGAGTTTGTACTTGGTGGAGTGGGATTAGTAAATTATATTGTTTGAGTGTCCAGCACCTTCCCTGAGTTTATACTTGGTGGAGTTGGAATAGTAAATTATATGTGTTTTGTGCCCAGCACCTTCCCTGAGTTTGTACTTGGTGGAGTGGGAATAGTAAATTATATTGTTTGAGTGTCCAGCACCTTCCCTGAGTTTGCACTTGGTGGAGTGGGAATAGTAAATTATATTGTTTGAGTGTCCAGCACCTTCCCTGAGTTTGTCCTTGGTGGAGTGAGAATAGTAAATTATATTGTTTGAGTGTCCAGCACCTTCCCTGAGTTTGTACTTGGTGGAGTGGGAATAGTAAATTATAGTGTCTGAGTGTCCAGCACCTTCCCGGAGTTTATACTTGGTGGAGTTGGGATAGTAAATTATATCTGTTTTGTGTCCAGCACCTTCCCTGAATTTGTACTTGGTGGAGTGGGAATAGTAAATTATATTGTTTGAGTGTCCAGCACCTTCCCTGAGTTTGTACTTGGTGGAGTGGGAATAGTAAATTATATTGTTTGAGTGTCCAGCACCTTCCCTGAGTTTATACTTGGTGGAGTTGGAATAGTAAATTATATGGGTTTTGTGACCAGCACCTGCCCTGACTTTGTATTTGGTGGAGTGGAAATAGTAAATTATATTGTTTGAGTGTCCAGCACATTCCCTGAGATTTTGTACTTGTTGGAGTGGGAATAGTAAATCATATTGTTTGACTGTCCAGCACCATCCCTGAGTTTATACTTGGTGGAGTGGGAATAGTAAATTATTGTGGTTTTGTGTCCAGCACATTCCCTGAGTTTGTACTAAGTGGTGTGGTAATAGTAATTTATTTAGGTTAAGGGTCCAGCACCTTCCCTGAGTTTATAGTTGGTGGAGTGGGAATAATAAATTATTTGGGTTGACTGTTCAGCACCTTGGTAGAATATATAGTTGATGGAGTGGGAATATTAAATTATAATATATGAATGTTTAGTATTTTGTGAGAGTATATATAATGATATTAACTATGTTTAACTCATGTTGTATGGTAAAATTATTATGACAATATTATTTAATTATTGTAATTGTTAGTAATTAAAAATACATTTATCAGAGTCACAGCATGTTTTAAATATTTTATTATTTTCAAAAATGGGGTAATAAAATAAGAAATCAGAAAATAATTTTATTGACATTTTTGAATGTTATCTGTACATTTTTATTTTCATGATATAAATTAAAAATATTGAAATTATAAGCACAGTTGTACATTTGTCACAAAAATGAATTATTGCAAGTGTACATTTTTTAGTTTATTTCACAGTTTTTAATGTAAAAATAAAGAATTATTTGACAAGTGATATACAACAACTATTTTTATAATTTTGTAACACTGTGGTAGTATTTTTAAAAAAACATTGCAGTACACATATTTATACACATTAATAAAAAACATTAATATACAATTTACATTTGTGTTTTTTGAAATAAATTATTATTATTAGTATATAAAAAAATTAATAATTATTATTTTTACAGAGGTAAAGTATTTTTACATTGGTAATGTTTTTAGGTAAATTATTGGTTTATACAAACAGTAAATAATAGTAATATTAATAACAGTATTGTATATTCATACAGTCATGTAAGTAATTTTTATTAAGGTAAAGGTTTGTTTATTTAATATACAGTCATTGAAAATAACATATAGTACATTGTAATAATTGTGTATAACAATGGTACATTTTTGTTTAATAAAAAAAATACAATAGTTACATAATGTATATTGTAACATGTGTAAAATAATTTTAGAATGTTATTTAATGTTAATATAAATGGGACTATTTGTTTGTTTGGGACTATTTTGTAACCGCGTCATGTTATTTTGGGTCATTTTGACTTGGAAGAGCTCGCGGTTGGAGGCTGCTTCACTTGTGGAAGGGTAAGCTTCATTTTAAATACTTTATTTAAGTTATATGTTTAGTTTGAGTGTTTGTGGAGTGTGTGTAGTTTTTCTATTGTTTGGTATTTGTAGGATGTGTGTGTTTTAGGCGGTAGTTACGGTTATCGTTTTGGGTTAGTATGTTGAGGAGGTAGGAATAGGGTTAGAAATGTTACTTAAATGTTTTGTATTATGTTTAATAATGTTTTAAATTCTATGTTGAGGTGCATTGTGTCCGGGTGGGTATGTTTATTTTTCTATTTTACAGGTACTTCGTGTAGATGTTGTTTTTGGGAGAAGATTGCGGGTTTTTTTCGTAAGAAGGGTGTCTATTATTTTTTAATATATTAAAGACACACTTTCTAACATTTTCGCTTTTCCAGGAGCGTTATTTATCTTTTACACTATTTTCGGGTTTTTAATGGGTTATCCTTGGATCTATTATGGAGAAGAATCTTTGTGGATGATTTTTTTTAATTTTATTTATATCACATTTCCCTGGAGCGTTTTTTCAGTTTTTGAAAACTATTTTTGGGTTTTTAAGGGTTTTCAAGTGGATTGTGTTGGAGAATAACTTTTTTTTGATTTCGTGTTATTTTTGGATGATCTCGTTTGGATTGTTTTGGTGGATTACTTCTAAGAAAGGATTTAATTTGTTACAAAGGTTTCTCTTCAGCAACAAAGTAAGTATTTTTCATTTTTTTTTGGGTGGGATTTTCATGTTATTTTTTATGTAATTTTATGGTATATGTTTGAAATTGTAAGGAAATTATTTAGATATATTTAAATAAATATATTAAATATATTTGAATAATTTTGTTACAGTTTCTAACATGTGTTTAATATGTATATTTTATGTTTAATATTTGAATAGTGTAGGTATGTGAGTTATGTTTAAAGAATTGTTTTAGCTATGGTAGATAGGTATGGTAGGCCTCTGGTAGTTGGGTATAGGGTTACCTGGCTTTGTAAGGTGTACATTTTGTTCGTTTCTTTAGTTAGTTTAGGGCCTATTTGTGTTATAGATTGCTCCATTCTGAGTTCTTGGTAGCTTTGCTCCTTTTGTAATGCTTGAAGGAGTTTATGTAGGGTTAGGGAACCTCTGCCTGCACCTGCTTGGAAAGCATTGTGCCATCCTTCGACAGAGTTGTTGCTTTTAGCTTGTTTATTTAGTGTACTTAGGTAGAAGTTCCACCAGGGGATTTGGAATTTTGGTTGCCTTCTGTATCCAGATCTGTGTAGTCTCCATACCCATGTATCTTCGAAATAATCTAAGAGAGGGCTTAGTTTTGTTTCATTTTTTTATAATAGGGGCTCTCTATTAATAGGTTGTAATGTTCCGCTATGTCTGTAATTCATTTTTTTACCTGGTAGGCAAACCGGGAAGAATTACCTAGTAAGTAATATATTCTAAATGCTTCCTACACAAATATCAACGCTACAACATGACATTAATCCTAGTGTATAGCATACAGGATCGGGCATAAATACCTCGTACATTCACTTTATCCAGTGATATACAAGCTCGTTCAATCCATCCACTGATACATTAACCAGCTGAATACAATCAGATTTACGACATAAATTTGTGGTTATGTGTTCTCGACATAAATACAATGCCAGTTTTACAAATACAAGGATGAAACAGAATTGAATGGGCAAAATTTAGCATAACAATATGTGAGCATGGTCTGCATAATACCATTTAAAAATGGCTGCTAATATAAATGTAGAGCTAACTGCGGAGATTGCGTGAAGGAGTTTAAGTATACATTGTAGATGTATGTAATGTGAGCCATTGAACCGAGTCAGTTTTTAAAAAAAATGTTAATGTATGTTTTTATATTTTTTACTAGCAATTGTATATACACAGTGGGAAGAATTTTCTGTCCTGAAGAAGGTGGGATGTTATTCGGGTTGGAACCACCGAAACGCGTTGACGCCTTAGTTGCTTGGAACCTAACACGGATAATTAATGAATGCATTTGCTTTCTGATTCTATTATGTGTTAAAGCTATGTCTACATATTGACATATTTAATCACCGGGTTTTTTCCAGATTTGGAACTATTTGTTCATGCTGTTTTCCTTTTGTCCAACTTTTTTAGACTGTTTTCATTTTTATTGTTAATTTTGTATACTGTGTTTTTAATATACAAAGTTGTTAGCTACAACGTTTGTAATAAATTGTATGCAACTTTTTATAATTGTGTTTTGCACTGATTAGTTTACTTGGCTCATTGCGTGGTGATTATGTGTGAATTGAGTATGATTATAGTTTTGGTGGTGTGGTACGCTTGATAAAATAGTTTACGGTTCCCAAGGGGATTTCTCTTGACATTTTTCCAGACTTCCGGGCCATGTTCTTGAAGGAGGACCGCTCCTAGGCCCACCGGGCTGGCATCGACAACCAGCTCTGTGCGTCGTCTTGGGTGGAAATAAGCCATCACTGTCTTGTCTAGCAGCCCCACTTTGATGTCTTGGAACGCCTTGTTGGCTGCTGTTGTCCACTACCACTTGTGATCATGTAGTGTAAGGACTCGCAGTGGTTCTGACATGGCTGCGAGGTTGAGGATGAACTGCCCACAATTTGTGGCCATGCTGCGGAAGCTCCTCACTTTGGTAGGGCTTTGTGGCGTGCTGGCCGCTCGGATGGCGTCGGCCTTCTTTGAGTCCACCAGGAGTCCTTCTCGGTTGAACATATATTCAAAGAAGTCGACACTCTCCTGATAAAACGAGCCTTTGGACTTGTGCAGGGTCAGCCCCTAGTCTACCAGCCTCTTCAGAGTGGCTCGGAGGTGGGTGTGGCGCTCCTCAAGCGTGTCTGAGAACACTAGTATATCGCCACTAAGGTTGATCACTCCTTACAGCCTGACAGTGCTTCCTGGATGGCATTTTGGTTGACCTCGGCGGCGGACAACACTCCAAAGCTGAGCCTCTTGTATCTTCGGAGACCAACGTGCGTCGAGAAGATGGTGATATACCTGCTCTCGGGCTCTAGTTACAGCTGATGGTAGCCGGAGTTCAGGTCTAGCTTGGAGAACCATTTGGCCCCATTTGGTCCACCACGATGTCATCATTTGTGGGGGTGATGTCACATTCCCTCTTCACTGCGGTATTTGGCAGCCTCATGTCGACACAGAGCTGAATGGCTCCTGGTGGCTTGGGTGTGGGTGCCATGACCAGCGGGGACACCCACGGGGTGGGACCAGAGACCTTTTCGATCACAGCTCCTCCTCAACTTGCGGGCGTAGGTTGAATGGCACCCGTCAGTGCCTGAGGGTCACGGGTCATACTGAAGGGTCAATGTGGAGCATGAACTTCTTGCCCTTGAGCTTCCCCAGTCATTTGAAGAGTGCCGGGAACTCCTTCAGCATCGCTTCAGCATGAGAGTCATTAATCTGATTGGCGAAGAAGACAAGTCCTAGGTCCTTAACTGTGTGGCAGATGAGCAGGGTCCCTTTTTTACCCTCGGTGATGTGGCAACATGCCTCAGTGGAGTAGTTTCCGCTGGTGACAGTGGTCTGGATGACGCCACAGAGAGGAAGCGGGTCTGTCCCTCAATACATGTTGATTCGGGCTGTAGAGGGTGTAAGTGGGGGTCGTGGCGACAGGTGGTCATACTGCTCTCAGTCCATCACATTGCTGGAAGCACCAGTGTCAATGAGTGATTGTACATCAGTGCCTTCAACGGAGACGGAGCACATCGGAGGTGGCCTTTGACAAGTGCCTGTTCTGCTGACGTATGACACCGCAAACACTTCTTCCTCCTCATCCTCATACATTGGGCATCGTTCCTGTGGCTGGTCTTCCACTATGGGCGACGGGTCGTCGAGACAGACCTGACGAATCCGTTGGGGCATGCTTCTGGGTCTTGACGATGTTTGTCTGAATCGCCCACCTCAGCATACTTTGGCATAGTGATTCACCTGCCACAGTGAGAGCAGGTCTTCCCCTTCGCCCCGCAGATGGCCATCGCGGGGTGATCCTCACCGCAGTAACCACACAGTCCACCTGGTGGTGGTTTGGGCGCCTGGCTAGTCACGGTGGGGGGCGTTTCCGGATTTCTTCCACCCTTTCCTCCTTGATCAGCGGGTGTCTGGGCAAATGTGAGGCGGCAACTGGTATGTGTAGGGTGGCTTCCATTTCCTCTGTTCTGACGTCCGACAGCTTGTGGGAGCTGGCCAGGACAAGGATCTTGTCCAGCGAGATTCCTGGTTGCTGAAGGATCAGTTTCCACAGGAGTTTTGATCAGCAGCCAATGATGATCTAGTCCTGTGTTTCTTCCCATTGGTCAGCGAAGGGGCACGTGCTAGCCAGCCGGCGTAGCCGTGCGTAGATGATATCAACGGATTCTGCGTCTGTATGCCACGCCCTCTTAAACTTGAATTTCTCAAAGTCGGGGTTAAGTTGGGGGTCAAAGTGCCTGTTGAGCGCGGCAACCGCTGCTTCATAGTCATCGTCATTTACCGTGTTGGGGAGCATCCCGAAGAGGTCGTAGATTTCCGCGCCCCCATAGTAGATGAGGAGTGACCGTTTCACAGTGCTAATTGGGTTCCCTTGTCCCCTTGAAGGAGTGGTTGAGCCATCCAACCCACGCTTTCCACCTTGGTGCGGCTGTGGCAGGGTCAGAGGCCTCACTGAAGGGGGTAGAGGTGCAACCGCTATGCGGCTGTGTGCTGGGGGAGGTGCATTGGCACCCCTGCATTGATTTGTTCTATCCTGCTGGGCAGCAGTGCCAGCTGTCTGCGGGTTGCTCATGGTGGCTGTGCGTTGGAGCACAGGCACGAGATTGTGGCCTGGGCGCCGAAAATCGGTGGCTGGGCGTGTGTGTTGGTGCAGAACCACGTGTCACCAACTGCCTCGTCGCTACGGGTGTGTGCGGGAGGTGATTCGCCCTCTGGTGCTGTCCTGTGTGAAGAGGGGAGCCTGAGTGTAGCAGTCTGCTGCGTGTCTTGCTCAGTTACTTTCACTCTCTTTCTACTCTCCAATTTCCCATGAGCTTCTGTTCATTTGATTCCCCCAGTCTTTGTCCTTGCCACCTTCCCCTTACACCCAGCTGACTACAGGGGGCGCACACTCGCCTTTGGGTGCTGAGCAGACAACCAGCTCAGTCCCTCCTTGCCACCACCTGGTGCAGATATTGTTTGCTGTGCAGTCAATGGAAGGGGGCAAGTCAACTTGGCCAGGAGCTGGGCTGTAGCAGGCAGCAGATGGGGCAGGCCAGTCTCGGGGGCAGCGCTGCCAAGAAGCAGGTGTGGGCAACAAACACAGGCCTTTAGGCCTCGATGCAGCACCCGCTCTGTAGTGGGGGCAGGAGCAGAGACGTCCACAAGACGAGCAATGTGCAGGTCGGGCAGCGGCATTTACCCCATGTTGAACCCAGCCCCGTAAGCGCCGCCAGCTGAACGCGCTCCCTTTAGTCAGGGAGACGCATGGGCGGGCGCAAACAGATCAGGTGGTGGAAGCAGGGCAGGCAATGCGGCTGCAGGCACAGCGGGCAGTGAGCTTCAGGAAGCCCAGGGGTCGGTCAGCACAGAGCGGTGCGGGTGGGCCCTGCAAGCTTCCAGCTGACCATCAAGCGGCAGCAGTGGCAGCAGGCAATTGCGGGTAGGCTCCGCACGCTCCCAGGATGAAGCCAGGCAGGTAGGCGGGCACGCGTAGGGTGCGACAGGCCTTGTCGCCAATGTAGCACAGCAGGGCCTGGATGATCTAGGCCACAGTGGCACTTGCTAAATAACGACACGAAACAAGTGCTTTCCTTGTCATGGCCGGAAGACCCCAAGCAGTCTCCGCCCACTTATTTATGCCCTCGGTAAAAGCCCACCCGAGAGGTGCGTGGATGCGTGTGAAGAGCAACATTGTAGTAGAGGGCCCGGATGGCTTTCTAGACTGAGTGGGGGGTTTTGATGTATACCAAAAACATCCTTTAGGTAAACTGGCCCTTTCCATTTGGAGTTGTGCTGGTCACAGATTTCTCACTTCAGTGCATTTCTTTGTTCAAAGTTATTTATAACGTCTTTCATTTTATAACCTGGTGTATAAGTTGCCCCCTACTCACATATTTCTGCCGTTAAACCCTTTTAAATTTTAATGTTAATAACATGAAACTCGTTCTGTTATTTCTAAGTATTGCTTCTGCCATTGAGCTGTTTTACACGTACTACGTTTTTAATATTTAGAGTTACTTTATCAAAATCTCTATAGGGAACGATAGGAAGTAGGTGTTTCCTACACAGCCTTCAGTTTCATCTGTGCAATTTGAATAACAAGACACTGTCCAATGAGTCCAGAGTAAAAAAAAATAGTCACCATGGTTTCAAGAATAGCTTTCTGTAATTAATTTCTGGCTTAATTTTTTTTCTTCCTAGTCATGCCTGTTGCCTAAGTTACCCTGCCTCCACTTGTTCAGCGACGGGAGACCCTGTTGGGTAGCTGCCCTCTTTATAAATTTATAAATAAATAGGTTGAACTGCTCCGTGCACAAGTTGCATAATTAAATTGATTACCCATTGAGTAACTATTAGATGTATTGTCTACGATACCAGAATTAAGAATACTTAATGAAATGGGTTACACAGTTATTTCTTTGGGCAATTGCGGCTGCTAGGGAATGGTAGCCGTGGAGTGGGGGTTAGAAAAGAAGACTTACCTTACGCTCCTGTCTCTCCTCCATCATTTGTCCACGAAGCACAGAGGCACACAAGCTCACAGACTCCTCTAGCCAATCACGATGCTGGTACCAGCACGACAGCAGCATCATGATGGTCTGAATGCCGTGGTTCATTGCTCAGATAGGGACTGTGAGCCTGTGCATGTTCTCCAGTCATGCTGTGCAATACGGCCAGGTGGAGAACATGCCAAGTACGAATGACTGTTTGACCGGCCCCAGATGGCCGGCCAAACAGTCATGCACACTTAAGTGCTCACCACTCCTCTCCCTGCTGACTGTGACCACAGCCCAGCCCTGCCCTGTAAAACTGTCTCAGTATGGAAAAATAAAATGATAACAACATTGAGTTATTATCATTTTATTTTTCATTTTTGCACTTCTCAAAGAGCAGTGGGGCTGCTCTCCTCTGCCTTAGCAGAGGAGATGCTGTTGTCTTTGGGTTATACATTCTAATGGTAGTCGGTAAACAAAGCACGTCCTGGTAGTAGTTTTGTCATAATCATTGCAATTTACTAGACATGCAGAGGATTCCTGATAACTGATCCAATCCAAGGATGCAATGCTCATTACACTCAGTTTAATTGTTGCTATTTTCACCAACTGACGCTACACCTTTGCTATTTTCACCAGCTGACTCTACACCTTTCCTCTGGTGTAGCTTGTTTTTTCCATTCACCGACAGGGTCGGACTGGCCTATAGGGCTATCAGGCATTGCCTGATGGACTAGTCTGACAGGTCGGTGAATGGAAAGAATTTTCAGCTGTTTGTGATCCGGCTCATGGTCTGCTGAACTGATTTTTATTCATAATTTCTCCTATATTGAAACCAGTGGTCCTAATGGGAGGAATCAGAGGGGCAAGATTTGCCCATACTTGTTTAATAAAAAAAAACTGTTTCCCTACTTCAGCAAAAAGAAGACCCTCCCAGGACGGGTATTACCAAGAGCTGCATGCTTAAGCTAAAGTGTGAAGCAGGGAGACTCCTGTGCTGTGAAACTGAGGGAGGGACAGACAGCTAATTAAGGGGCTTATTAGCAAGGGCCTTATCACTGCTTTAGCAGCGCTTTTTTCCCGATAAAGCGGCGATATTATCGCCCTATTAGCAAGCCTGCGCTAACATGTGTTAGCACCAGCTTTCCGGCGTTAGCTGGCGGTTTTCCTATCGCCTTGCATGTCAGTGATAATTTTCATTTATGACATGCAAGGTAGGCGTTCCTTACAAAAATTACACAGTACAAGTCACTATCACCACTTCGCTCTATTACCAAAGATGTCCAGCAATAACAAAAGTTGCACTAAGCCCAAGTAACGCATGAATTTAACACCTGATAAAAATCTTACTAAAAATGGTGCTACATGGAGGTACATAAGGGAGACTAGCCCTGATCTCCTTCTGAGGAGCCACAAACAACAAGAGGTACAGGTCATGATTCATTATTAGCCCCTTAGGTACATTTTAGCAGCTACAGCCATTATTTCTACTCATGTCCAGAAGGTGAATCACATCACAGGCCCTCACTATGTTGGTCCTGATACGGCCTTTCACAGCATTACATACATGTTAACATTCACAGTTGTTCCTGCTGCATAATTCATCCATGAGTCATACAGGGCGTTTTCAAGCAGTCCATCACATTAGCTGAAATATTATTAACGCTAACGCACCGCTAACACGCTGATCCCATGCTATCGCATGAATGCCTATTGCGTGTTAGCTGGAGTTATCACTTCCTTTCCCGGACACTATCGCATCTTACCGATGTATTTATAATACGGTAATAAGAATGTGAAAAGTGTCTTGGAAAAGAAGCAATAAAAACATGCTGATACCTTGCATTGGCGATCATTATCGCCTTTTGTAGATAATATGCCCCTAAGCCTTTTTGCCAGGGTGCCTGCTTCCTGAAAGAAATGTAAATGTGCACAATGGGTCCATCTGCAAATGTAAAGGTAGCTGGGAAGCTGGTATTAGCTTTAATTAACCCCTTGCCTGCAGCCAGGATTTGCCTGCAGTGCGTAAAAATCCCACGCGTGCGCAGACTGGACGGCTCCCGACCGTCCGACGCGCACGCACACCGTGACTTCAGACGGCCGGGGGCTGTCCAACGAAGGCAAGGAGTTAATGGAATCACTTGACACTTCACAATGGCACAGATTTATTCTTTTTGAGAGGTATTAGAAAGGAGTTATCAGCTGAGATGTGAAGTGTGTACTTTTTATGGTTTACTTCTTTTTATTGTATTTTCAAAACAAAATTACCACCTACATCCTGCTGGCTGGTGGGAAAAGGTGATAGAGCAGAGAAAGGATAGAGGCTAGAAAGTCAGAGGGAGAGGGAAAGTAGAAAGGTGTGGGAAGATCAGCACTAGCTATTGTCGTGCATGTCTAGTGTGCCTCTTCCTCTGTCCTGCGTTTCTGTTGTGGGGGTGTCTTCGGGTCTCAGGGGAGATCTCTAGTATTTTCCAAGCACACGTAGGTACACGGGGCATGTAATTTAGTTAAATTCAGAAGATAAAAACTCCAGTGTGGATTTCCAGGTTTTATCAAAAAGGGGGAGTCTGTGAGATATGCTTGCCGTTAACTTCTTCATTCCTACCACCTCCCATGACCAATGCAATTAGTCCAACCTGGTTGGGACGTCCTCCTCACCCCACCTAGTCAGTATCGCCTGTTTGGTGGCTGCCAAGGCTAGCGTAATGGCTCTTCCCTGGCATGATTTCAAGGGGTATGTTAAGGCATTCGAAAGGCCTAGAATTATGTAGGTGATATTTATGTCAGGCAATATGGAGTCCCAGAAGGGCTGTATCTTGGGGCAATCCCACAACAGATGGGTTAAGGTGCCTATCTGGCCGCAGTGGCACCAGCAGTGAGCATATGCCCTCGGTTTCCAGTGATCCAATCTATCTGTTGTGTAATACCAGTAATGCGCTATTTTGAGGAACATCTCCATGCCTGCTGTACTACAGGAGGAGGCTCTATCTCTGTGCACAATGTCCTATCCATCTTTAAGAGAGAATTCCTGCGTGAATTCTGTCTTCCATCTGCGCTGTGCTGGAGTCTTACTTCGCTGTGTGGGTGTGATTAAGAAGGCGCATATGCCTGACAATAGCTGTTTGTCTGAGGTTCTGGTTATGAACCATTTTTCAAATCTCATTAATGGCCGCCCTGATTGTATGCCAAATTTTAGTTTGTGTCACTCAGTGTCTTAGGGCAAGGTCCTGCCAGTACATAGATTTGGGGAGACTATATCCGGCTGATAGTCGGGGATATCCATTATCCAATTCTTGTCAAAGAGATCCCCCACCCTCTTGCAGTTAGCTTCATGCCACGTAAGGTAGCTTTGTCCATGACATGCCAGCGGAAACTCCGGGCGACCTATGAAAGGGGTAAATTGGGATGTAGAAGTTGATAGACCTTGTGTCACTTGAACCCTGTCCCACGCAGTCAGCGTGGATCTCAACACCGGGGAGAATTATACCCCTACTGGGCTGTGACGTTTTGGTAGCCATGGGACCTTCCACATATGTATACCTGCTATTGCCCGATCTATGAAGCATTAATGCTTTTCAGACGTTAGCCTATACCATTCAACCATATAGTGTAATTGGGCTGCTTGATAGTAGCGCACCAATTTGGGAAATCCCAGGCCCCCATCTGCTTGTTTCAAATAAGTTTGTTGGCATGCCATGCAAGCTTTCTTCCCACCCCAACCAAAATTCACCAAAAGGTGCTGCAGTTTAGCGAGTGTCTGAGGGGAGGGGCGGCGGCGGTAGAGTTTACATTACATATAATATACGGGCAGTATAGTCGTCTTGACCGCGGCTAGTCTGCCAAGCTAGGACAATGCAAGATGTTTCCAGCGCTGGAGAGCGTCCCGGGTGTTTGTTTAATAAAGTACCATAGTTCTCGCGTACCGTGCGATCAAGCATAGATAATATTTGGAGGCCCAGGTAGGGGACACCTGAGCCCACCCATCCAAAGAGGAAGTCCACTTTTAATCGCCCTAGGTCAGAACTAGGAATAGTGAGGCTAAGGGCTTGGGTCTTGGTGAGTGCATTTTAAAGGGGTGTACCACAGGCTGCTTCACCACAGGGGCCTGTGGTAACCTATAGCTATTCTTCACTACTCCACACATGATTTGATTCCATGGCTCTCTAGTTACAGACACAGACCTCTGCAGTGCATTAACTAATAGATGTTTCATATAGTACCATAGTGCATTTCCCACTGACAAACTTATGGATGTATTTGAAATTTAAGCTGTGTGTTAGTATATATGTACATACCGGAAGGTGAAATACCAAAAATAGATATAGAATATATATATATTTTTTAGCCATGCCTTTGACCCTGCCATTGCGCTTACTTACCCTGCCCGCATTGTGCACAGCATCACAGTTCCCTTACGTTTTTTAATGCACTTCGACCATTGATTGAAACAAACTTTGCCTGTAGAAAGCACAAATCAATGCAGCCTTCTATACCTTCAAAACATTAAAACAACGTGCCTTACAAGATCAAAGCTGGCCCAGTTTGTAAACATGGTCCACTTTTTTAGCTATGGAATTCACTGATGGGCAACTTTTATTTTGGTGCCTGGGGCTTTTTCTGACTCAGTCCGAAATTGTTCGCAGCAAAATAAGACATCAGCTTTGCTGCTTACTTCCTTCATCAGAAGTTCATTCCTTTCTTCCAGCTGTGGCCCGTCCATGTGCCAGGGAATATTGAAGATACTGGATGGCTTTTCTACACCAAATGTGGGCTCTGAGGGATTGGGGGTTTCTGTGAGATTGTGTTAATGAAATTACAGAGTACTCTAACATCTAAAACTAAAATCCAGTTTGAATCAGGCCCTGACTCAAAAAAAAAAACACGAGACTGTTGTCAAGAGAAACAAAGCAGGGTCTCTTAGTGCCAAGGCAGGAGATACACAATAATTGTGTTATGGCTCCTGTTTGATCCTTTGCAAACCACAAAAGTTTCACATGTGCTTCAGTCAAACCTGTCAGGCAGATGTTCAAACTTGTGCTAACAGGATGTTCACAGTGAGTTTCCAGTACAAAATAATTTTAAATATCTTACTTTTGCAAGCTCTCAGCAGGGACCCTCATGCCCGGTATAAACAAAATAAAAATATTGGTGTTGCCTTGTAAATGTTATATGTTTTTTTGTGTGTACAAATATAAGTTTCCTTGCCTTACCATCACATAATCTTGGTTGCTTTCATTTTGCATGTATAAATGAAGTAACAATACAGTTCCAAACCTTTTTGCATATTTGCATATTAAACTTTTGAACATGGGGAGTACATGTTCTTTCACTTGCAGAAATAAACCTTTGTAAAACAAGCAACATGTGTTTATATCTTGTCATTTAATGATGATTCCTGTCCAGCAAAAAATAGTAAATCAGTCAAATTGAGTTAATTAATTGTGACACAACTGTGAAGGGAGCAGAAATGAATATGCCACAGTGATCTGTCAACAAAAT
Organism: Lissotriton vulgaris; assembly: GCF_964263255.1. Lineage (NCBI taxonomy): Eukaryota > Metazoa > Chordata > Amphibia > Caudata > Salamandridae > Lissotriton > Lissotriton vulgaris. Next base: position 1,072,697,403 of record NC_141696.1, on the reverse strand, counting down.
GGATTCCTTTGTGTTGTAAATAATATACAACAGGGACCACATTTCAAAATGATGTACTATTAAAACCAAAGAACCTAATTATCCTCAGAGAGATTTGAATTTAATCAGCTAAAATATATATTAGCTCATTGTCTTGTATGCTTATCAATAATAATTACTTTTAAATATTATATAAGATGCTCACAAATATAGAGATGCAAGACATGTTCCTGTTTCAGCAAGCATTAGCTTGAAAACAGTGATTTATATTTCTACATCAACATTTAACTGATTTATTTGTTGAAAACTTCTCTGCTATATGTATTGTAGAAATTTGAAGCACACAAATGTCTTCATATGTGTTTATGTGAACACTTCGTGAATCTGGATTACAAATAAATAAGCAATCAAAGAGGCACTCCTCCAAGTGACTGTTATGGCTACTTCAACCCACCAAAGATTCAGAGCTGCTAGTCGATGCCAGCCCAATTGGTCTGTGAGCCGTACTCATACAACATGCCTGAGATGACTGCTGGGCCCTGGTCACCTATGCCAGCGGGATTCTCACAGGGATGGAAAAACAATATGAAAGAGAAGCCCTCATCATCAAGTGGAGCGATCATCATTTCCACCTTTATTTGCCTCTTCAGAGTCACAGACCACAAAACGGCTGCTGTCTCTGTTTGGTGGGACTGCCCCACATTGCCACCCAGGAACAAGAAATGGGCAATCCAGCTTCAGAAACACCAACTCACTGTGACATACAAACCTGGCGGCGGCAACCAAGCAGACTACTTTTCTAGCCATTCATGACAGGCGGCAAGGAGTTTGACCACCCTTAGGCTCGAATCAGACGAATACACCTGCTAGGTTACAGAGCTTACTTGCCTTAACACCATCCCCCTTCAAGTTATTGGTGATAGCACCACATGGGATCATGCACTCCAAAAGGTGCAGGAGGCTGCCTAGCCTAGGAATGAAAAGGAATTCCTCCGATACTAGAGGAACCATGACAATGCCACCCAACTGGACTTTTCCGCCCTCTGGAATGTCTGCCACAAGCTTAGTGATGCGCCACCAGGCCTCCTCCTGAATGGACACCAGATCATCATCCCTCAGTCTTTGCAACCGATGATGCCAACTCTCGCACACACTGGCTATCAAGGGGCCACAAAGACCAAGGTGCGACTGAGGCAGCAAATGTAGTTCCCTGCCTTGGATGCGGAGGTTGATGATATGGTTGCACTGTGTCCCTGATGCCAAGCCAGCAAGCTACTGGATAAACCTCCCTGATCCTGACTGATAGTCCGAGTGAGGGGCCAACGTTTGATATATGCATGGATTTTGCAAGTCTACTGGATGCCCCGCACATACTGGTTATCTCAGACACTTTCTCCAAGTTCCCTATTGTTAAGATCTTATCAGCAAGGTCATTTGACTACACCAGGAGATGCCATCTTTGGATTCCCCCACAATCTTAAGAGCAATAATGGGCCGCGATTTAAAGTCTGAACTCAAATGAATATCTGCCATCCTTAGCCATTAAACTCAGGAAGATCACACCCTGGTGACCCCAAGACAATGGAGAGGGTAAAAGACTGATGCACACCCTCAACAAGACCACCCGGAACAGGTGTGCACAGTATGTCCACATTGAGGAAGCGGTCCACAAGCCCTCGGAGCGTAAAGACTCCTTCCCTACAGCATAACCCTCAGAGCGCCTACTGACATCAAGTTTGGACGTGCTATCTGGGACAACATACTCCATGCATGAACATGAACCCCAGAAATTGTCAATGTTGTAGCCACACAGTTAAGGAGAATAAAGTACAATAATAGAGCCAGCCAGGCGCGCCACTCCAAAGCTTCAGACTTCTCTAAGGGAGACTTGGTCCTGGTGCGAGGCCGACATCCTGGAGGGGTGTTTTGACTCCCCTTCGAAGTCTGTCTGCTTTATGTGGTCATCTGGAAGGACGCATTGGTAACTGCCAGAAACTACTCAGGCTGTGTCAAAAGAAATATATCTGCTTTCACCAAAAGAAGCCATCCAACTGCATGCCACTCAGACCAGCAATACCCCTACGATGCCCAGGTGACTAGAGAAGAAGCGCACTAGACAGTAATCCCACCTACCAGTAGGGAAACACCACCTGCAGAAACATCCAAACCACTGTGATGTCTCCAAAGGCAAGGAATCATGTCTACAACCTGAGGCACCATCTCACAACATCTAAAAGACTTGAGGACTGCTTGTGAGTAGAGCCTGTAAAGCTGTTGCTACCATCAAATGACAGGCCCTCAGAAATTATGGGTTCCTCACATAATGCTTAGACTATGCCATGTTGTCTTTGTTAAAAGTTTTGGACGAATGTGACAAAGCATGAGGCTTTTTCTCCGCGCTTGGATGCATACATGCACACACGCTCTGACCTCACGCCGGAGTGAGTTAATAAAGAGAGGTGAACCCCGCCCGCGTGCCAGTTCCCGGCAGTGATTTAAACCAGCATGTATGCCTGCCATCTCCATTCTTTAGCACAAGCGCAGCAAACCTGACCACCTGCATGGGCCATCACCACAATGGACAAATGCTTTGTACTCTGCCTTCCAAGTGAAACATCCAACATCAATGTACAACCCAAGTTCCATGTCTCTGGCCTGAACCCTGTGTGACATTGCAAATAGAAACTCGGCAACCTCACTCGTTGAATTATGAATTCCTCAACAACGTGTGGCTCAGAGAATTGAATATTTCTTGAAATTCATATTTGAATTGACATTCAAAATGTAGAAACATCTCTTCTTTATATAAACACATAGATCTTTAAAAATTCATAATTACTCATTGTTAGTAAAATAACCATAACAGATAAAATGTAATTACCTCACCATACATACACTCCACACATACTGGGGCAGATTTACAAGCCCCTTGCGCCGCTTTACGCCACTGTTGCGTCACTTCTGGGAGATGCGTCACGTTGTAAGGCCCTGCGCCATAGGGAGGCATTCCGGCACAGGGGGGGGGGGGGCGTTCCTGCGCAAGAACGCCTCCTAAAAGTGGCTGAGTGAAATCTATAAGATTTCACTCAGTCACTTTTAGGCCAATGCTGCGTCAAAACCCTGTGCCTGCTTGAAGCAGGCGTAAGGCTATTTGCAGCATTGGACAGATAGGGCCCTTCAGAGCATTGCTGGAGCTGCGTCGCATTCGCGACGCAACTCCAGCAATGCACCGCCTTTTCGGCACAGATGCGTCAAGCATCTGTGGGTTTTTTGCCCCATGGTGCGTCAAATTGTAAATGCGGTGCACCATGAGTGGCGGAGCTATGGCGCACAATAACTGGCGCATCCCTGGGGACGCACCAGTTATTGTAAATCTGCCCCACTATCTCTCATACAAGCGTGTTCACTTTCACGCCCTTTTCCATAAATACAATCATTTTTGTTTCACAGGTCAACAACAGAGATCTGTTATCCTTTGTTTCCTCTCGCTGAGAGGAAACAAAGTATAATAAATACAAGCCACATGCGAAAGGAAATAGAAAGACAAAATACACAAGCACAACTATTGGAGAATTCCAGCTATATTAGGAATCCATTTCACTTTATGCTAAAGGCAGATAAATAAGAATTTGTGTAATTTATAATATAACCGATTATGAAATTGGACTATCAACGATTCAAAAATACAAGACATATCTCTATTGTTGACCTGTGATACACCAATGATTTTTGCTTATGGAAAAGGGTGGGAAAGGGAACTCGCATATATGAGAAACAGTGTGCCTAAACTACTGCAACGTATTATATTCCAGATTAACAAATACAACCTATTAGCCAGAGGGCAGAGAGTCAAAAGACCTGCAAAGACACCTTAAGGGAAAAATTATTCTGATCCGTATAAAACCTTCTCTGCAGGTCATTTACTGGATCCCAGTCACTCACTGGAACAAGTTCAAAATTATGTGTACCCTACACAAAGTATTGTGTGACAAACACCCTTTTTCCCTGATGGCATATGCTCCTACTGCAAACCAGTCAGAATCCTGTACTTGATCATCTCCCGGACCATCTGCGAATGAAATTCGGGCAACTAATACATGTTGAGGCTTGCAAATCAAAGAAGCACAAGTATGGAAACTGCTCTGTATGCTATTACAAAGCATTTAACTGGTCCAGAGCATCTAATGAGGCACATGTGTAACACGTCAGTCTTACCCCATACCGTGCCCGATATCATGGTCCTCATGCATCAACAATGCATTTCTCCATAGATAAAGAATGAGCAAATCACTTTAACAACAATGGCATAAAGAGGGATAAGCTTTTTGAACTGAAATTCTGATAAAGAAAGAGAAAAGGTTGGGCCTCACCTAAAAGTTCCCTTAACCTGCACAATCAGAATCTGCCATAAAGCAAAGGGTGGTGCTTCCGGAAGTCGAATCAGCACACTGCAGTCTGCATTGAATATGCATTGGGAGCCCAGAGTCCTGTCACCATTCTCACATCCACACCACTGTCTTCATCTCCACCCTCACTCCAGGCACTGGAGTGAAGGCAATACACTTCCACTGACTGGAAAGTTATCTTCTCCTTCCAGTGCAAACCAGAGGCATCCAAATGAACCCCACTTGGCTTGGTAATTAATACTATGAGCTAAACTTCCGGAAGAACACCACTAGACATTTAATCGTGCAATTGCAAAATTTCGTTTTCAATGCATATGTTATTTGCCTGTGCATTTTATCACAGTGCTATGATCTTTAAGTTAATTCTTCCTCTGAGTGCAGGCTCTAGCTCTTGATATTTCTCGACATATGCCCCAAGCTATTATTTTTCATTTCCAACCCTTGAGCTTTTCAGCTGACCTGCCTGGAGCAGTGGTCTAGCACTAGCCCAACAGCAGACAGATATTTATCCTGATTCTAGTGCCTATCAGAAACACCTTATATAACACAATCTTCACATATAAATAATGTTATTTCTTTCTATATTCTTGCATCCTGAAACTGAACAAAATCTTAAAAATATTCCATACATTCCTAAAACCGTTCGGGGTGCCGCTCGTAGCCGGATTTTGCTGCCAGTTGTTTGTTGCTGCCAGGAAGCGTGGGGGACTACAGCGACCTGGAGCTCCATAACAACGCTAACCTGAGCTATTCTAAACCCACCCACAGCGCTACTTAACGGCTCGTGGCCCCCTTTTTGGGGTAGCCGCTCGTAGCTGGATTTTGCTGCCAGTTGTTTGTTGCTGCCACAAAGTGAGGGAGACTTCAGCGACCAGGAGCCCCATAAGGACACTCACCTGGGCTACTATAATCCCGCCCACAGCGCTTCTTAACGGCTCGCGGCCCCCGCCCCACTCAAACTGGGGCAACGAGAAACATGTGATCAATTAAAAAACAAGACATTATATTGGTTAAACACCAATAGACCTTTGCCTCGTGAGGCACAGTCCAAAATTTTATTTGTAAGAAGGGTGGGCTGGGTGGGATGTAACCAGAAAAATCTAACAGGAGATTGCATTGTTGTAACGACCCGAGGGCGGTGGACCATGTATGCTGGGGTGTACTGGCAAATCCATGAACTCCTATTCAGGCCAGGGATCTGAGCTATTTTTACACCCCCCCCTGCCCCCGGAATCTATGCCCCACCAAGGGAACTACGAGCTTGTTAAGGGCAGGAGGGGCCACCCAGGTAGGATAAAAACTTGCCCAAATGGGGAGAATGGTGTCCAATTATTAACATTACCCCTGTGCGCCTTGATACCCTCGGGTTTAGTCTGCGCAATACAAATTGCTTAATAAATAAATAAATAAATACAATAGATTTAGCCTACTGGATTCAGTGGATTGACTGACCCTGGACAACAATGACCAGGTTATAATTTTCGGAAAACAGAACACTGACAGTGCATTATCGTGTGGAGATGTAGACCAACCTCTAGATCATCAGGTGTTGTAGGGTACTATAAGGTTATAGTGCTGAGTCCGGTAGGAAATGGGCGGGATCTTGTGAATGTCTCTTGCCCGAAGATAAGCAAATATGATAGCGGAGAGGTTCTCTGCTATACAATAGGAACCGTGCCGGTCATCCCTGAATACAGCAATCCTGGGATTACTCATGAATCTCATAACCTGGGAATTGTCCATGAATGTAGTAATCTCGGGACCACTGACAGATCTACAGTAGAGGGAATGGATAGGCCGACCCTGCAATTAATTTCCGGTTTCCCTAGAATCCTATCGTGGAACATTGCAGGTCTCTAAACTAGACCAAGTAGACTGGAGGGAATATATTGATTCCCACGAGATATGCTTTTTCCAGGAAATTTGGGCGGTAGAGAAACAACATAGGGCAGGTTTTGTAGCATATTGTGAGGGGGCAGTGAAGGGACCCAAGGAAGACCATCAGGTGGTTTATGTATATGGGTGGCTACACATCTAGGATCTAAGGTCAAACTAATCGAAACACATTCCCCAGATATAATTTGTATTCTTTTGTCACACAAGAACCTACCGAACCTTGCTATCATTAATATTTATTACCGACCGGTTCAGTACGGCGGGAAATCGCCAACGATAGATAGATTGTCAAACCTTTTGAATAGACTGGCAGGAAATCTAAACTTTGTAATTTGTGGAGATTTTAATTGCCACTTTGAGCCACTTAGTGGAATCATGCATCGAATCACTAGTGAAGAAGATTCTATATGGGCAATCACTCTCCCTAATATGTACCCGACTAATCAATGGACACCTCTAGTTCTTCAGTTAATTTCACTGACCTTGTGTTTCTTATTAAGGTCATGTAATGGCCGGTTCCCCGGTGATAGTCCTGGACGCCCGACCTTTAGGAAGCGTGGACAGGCTACGGTTATTTCTATATTTTGATTAGCACAGAGTTGGCGCACACTGCGGTGGATTTTTTGTAGGTGAACGATGTGAGAGTGACCACAACCCTTTAGTGATGGAATTGGACAACAAGTGGGGTGCCCCAAGAGGATATAGTGATGAGCTGAACCAAAATAACTTGGTGATTGTAGAAGGGGGGAGACGGATCAGATGGGCCAAGTTAAAGACCTCGGAAGACACAATGTCAGATTTGTATGCCAGTATTATACCTGTTTTAGAGAGAACTAGTGTTGTTGCGGCAAATCTGACAAACCCAGGTTTTGACAGTGACTTAGGGGCATTTCACCAAGAACTGGTCTTGGTTCTGGACGATTTTTTTTTTTTAAACGGTACTTCCAAACGCCAATCTGGCGGTGCAGGGAGATCATGGTACTCGAAAGCTTGCAAGGCAGCAAAACTATCCTTGTTGACTGCACTAAAAGGGGACAATCGCCCTTGCATTAGGGAAGCCAGGGAGGCCTATAAGAGAATAGTTCTAAATGCGAAGTCCTAGTGGGAGGCAGAAAGATGGCAGGAGATTAAGAAGGCCCTGGACCAAAAAGATAGCAAAAGTTTTTGGAACCTGGTCCATTAAGGGAAGGTGGAAGGCAGAACTGCACTTGATATTAAAATTGACGAGGACGCTTGGTTTTCATATTTCACTGAACTATATTCTAGTTCCCACTTAGATGATTGTCCCAATAAAACTCCATTGTGTAATTGTAACTTTCAATTCCTACGCGATGCACCCCCATATTCTATGGGAGAGTTGACACTAGCCTTAGCTAAATTACAGCCCAATAAGGCTCCATGTTTGGATAAAATCCCGGGTGACCTGTTCAAAAGTGAACAGGTGATTTGGGCCCCATACCTTTTATCATTATTCAATGCAATCCAATATGGCCTCCCTCAACCGGCGACGTGGGCTGGCGCAGAGATCGTACCAATATATATAAAAGGATCTCCATTGGAACCGTCTAATTATAGGCCTATTAGCCTTATCGACGTGTCTCAGAAACTTTATGGTAGGCTATTAGTAGGGAGATTGCATAATTGGATGGAAGACCGTGAAATACCTACTCCACTACAAACTGGCTTTAGAGCTAAGATGTCAACTGTTGATCAGTTGTTTAGGTTGGAACTGATATATTGGAAGCATGTGGTTTTGGAACAGGGAAACCTTTATCTTACTCTTGTGGATTTGAAATCTGCGTTTGACATGGTTGATCGGGACCTATTGACCATAGGGGCACCACCTTATCTCTGTTTTCAAATCCAACGTCTTCATGAGGGCACTTACGCCAGAGTAAGATTTGGCAAAGATGCTCGACTAACAGCCCCCTTCCCTGTTGATAAGGGGGTTAGGCAGGGCTGTGTTCTCGCGCCGACTCTCTTTTCACTCTTCCTCAATGGATTAATTGATGACTTACTCTTGGTGAAAGATCTGGATTCCCCCAAAAATAGCATCACACAAATATCCTGCACTGATGTTTGCGGATGATACCCTGCTCCTCTCTAAGTCACCAATGGGGATGCAGCGAGTTTTAAGGGAATTCACCCAGTTTTGCAAAAAGAGAAAACTTTTATGGCCACAAGCATCAAAGTCCGGTTTTGCGATTCCTAATTTGCGATTTTTAGGGAATCGCAAATAAGGAATCGCAACACGGGATGCATGATTGAAAGTGCATAATATTTGTGATTCGGTAAAAATCAAAATTTTTACTGAATCGCAAATATTATGCGAATTCCAATTTGCAATTTCGCAATTCCCATTGAATCCTATGGGCTTTTTGGCCCATAGGAATCAATGGGAATTGCAAATTCGCAAAATTTTGATGCATTCCATGGGTGCGGGTCCAAAGGACCCCTCCCTGCACCCCTGAAATGTATTTTGAAGTGCATGTTTCAAACACACATGTCCTAAGGACATGTGTGTCTGTAACATGACAGTGTTTTGAAATGCAAATTAGAGCATTTTAACACATTTTCGCAAATTACCACGAGGTTCAACCTCTTGGAAATTTGCACCCCCTAATTGCGAATTCGCAATTTTAAAATTAATCATGCATTGCTTTTAAGGAATTGCAAATTTGTGATTCCTTAAAAGCAATTGCATTTTTGGAATTCGCTAAAAATAGCGATCTTACCAAAAATGCTTGATGCCTCCCAAAAACCTATTTAGGAATCGCAAATGGCCGAATTTTGCGATTCGCACCGTTTGCACTTCCTAAATAGGTTGATGCATGTGGCTGTTAGTCAATATTAGCAAAACAAAATATATGGTTTTTAATGCTAAACCCACCACCTATCCGCATCCAGTAATGGATGATATACCGCTAGAGCGAGTCATCATCTTTGAATAACTGGGTTTAACTCTGAACGATAAAATGGCCTGGGGCCCACAAATTGACAAGGCGAATCTGAAGCTTACACAGGCAATAGGGGGACTGTGGAAAGTGCAGAAGGGCTGTGCTGTGAAGACAATTGGCCCTACCCTGGATATCTATAAAGTGCAGGCACACTCGGCTTCCATGTATAGGGGGGAATTGTGGGGCCACATTAAATCAACTATATTGACCCTTACGTAAAAGACGTTTATTAGAAGTATTACGGCTCTCCCAAAAAATACCCCATTGGTCCCCCTTAGGATGGACGTGGGCATCCTCCTAGTAGTGGACTTAATCTCGAGCCGACCCCTGGTATATTGGCGTCGGCTATGGAGTACAGTAGAGCTGAGACTCTACAGGGAGGAACTTAAGGTATTACTATTGTTACCAGGGGCCGCAGGTAGGATACCATGGCTGTCCTTCATGAGGGACTCGTTCAGAGCTATTGGTAGGGAGAATCTATGACTTTCTCTGGAGAAGTCATGCCTAGCTACCCCAAAAAAACCTAGCCAGAGAACTTAGAGATTTTAAATTGGCTAGCTTAATCCAAGCGATTAGTGTTACAGGTTTGACGTATGGGTTTTTGAATTTTAAATCACACTATCAATTTGAACAGGTCTAGATTCAATACATCCTTCATCCATAAGGAGGTTGTTCCTTCAATTTAGATATGGGACACTCCCATTGTTTGCAACAACTAATAAGTGGTCAGAGGAGGCCTGCTATCCTTGCCCTGGTTGCCGTGTGGCAGAGGAAACAGAACGTCATGTATTTTTCTTCTGCCCGGCGTATAAGCAGCCTAGGCTTAAATGGATCATACAACTGTGTAGAAATCTGGGTTTTAGGGACAACTCTGCTTTCCTTAGAATCTTAAAATCTGACACAGACCCAGTGCATGTGGTTGTAGTTTCCAAATTCCTCCAGGCAATGTGGCTGAAACGAAGGTATCTCCTGCTCCTGGAAACTGATATCTAGTGAACTGTGATAGTTTTATTTAGTTGTAACCACTCTGAAGTGTTTTAACTAACTGTTTAAAATGTTTAATAATACTCTTACATTTTTTATTCTAATTTATACTTTTAAAATCTGATGTTAACTTAAAACTGTTTTAGTTTGCGATCATTTTGGGAACTTTGTATATCCTTGCATCTGCCAATGCCTTTGTCACCACCGGATTTTAGCCTTTAGCGTCTATGGAAATGTAGAGTTGATTGTTATTAATTTTTGTGCTTTTATGACTGTAATAGTCGCAATAAAGTTACTATGAATGAATGATTGAAAATCCTTCATGGAAATTGTTCATCTGTTTAATTAAAACGTCTTATTGTCTTCTCTCCTTTTCTTCTTTCAATACCTTTTGTTTATTGTTCTGCGGCGCCTCAACTTGCTCCGCCAAAGGGCACCCCTGACCCAGAGGTCTGTTCTCCACTGGGGAGGAAGGTAACACCACTGAATTTTCATGTCCATGTCTGTCATACAAGGAATGGAATGGTAAAATGTACACATGCCTCGAAATGTAAAGAGAAAACTACACGTGAGTCAGGGCAAGTTCTTTTCTCTAAACAAAAACATTGCTAAGTAGGCACCTTAAACATGGTGCCCACTCTGTACACAGATACTAAGGAGATAGAGATCTCTAATTTGGGTGGACTGTTTTCCCCCCAGTGGTGGCCAAGTCCATGACCTTAGCCCCATCATGGATAAACGAACTGCATACTGGGTTCTAATGGACCAACATAGTCTTAGTTCATATTGTTATTTTAGACAACTTGGAAATCATGCACCTATATTTGTTTTACTGATACTTGCAACCCATCTCTATACAAGACCCTAGTCAAGTTTAAACTGCCAAGTTGAGGAATGCCCCTGAAATTATATTCTGCAAACAGTTTAAAGGGCTATTCAGTTGGTATAAGAACAAGCATCTCCGGTGTACTCTACACATATACATTACTATACTCCCACTAAAATACACTGTTTCGTCCCTCTCTTAAAGAAACCCTATGCATGTTACTAGATACAGCTAGTTAGTGCCCGATTTCTAGCTTATGCTTTGCAAGTAACTGGTAGAAATTGGGCTTCTGGTTGGCAGAGGTATGTCCCTTGAGCAAGCAGGAACCACAATCCTAATCAGGGGTAAGATACACACCATAAATAAGTCTGTGATCACCCTCTGGTAACTTGACACAGAGCAGGCAGGGTTAACTTGAGAGGCCAAGTATTTGTGCAACACTTCATACAGTAACAAAGTAAAAACACCACTAAATGACTACACATCAGTTTAGAAAAATATATTATGATTTTATAACTAAAAAAAGATAAAAATGTCAAAATCCAATAAGTAGATGTCGAGATATGAATGTTTAAAGTTGAATTGTAAAAATGGCACTTAGAAGCAATAAGCGCCTATGTGGGTTGTCTGGTTGCGCTGGACCAGGGCAAAGTCAAGAGCTCAGGCTGACCGCGAGGGAGCGCGGGCCAGACACGGGAGCCGTGCAAGGGCCTCTCAACAAAGCCCCTTGATGCTGATCTAACAGAGAGATGCAGGATGCAGTCAAGGTGATACGTCGATTTTTCTGCATGTAGCAGTGGTGAATCACCGGTTCTGAAAAAGATGCAGTGAGACGAGGGGCATTTGCTCCGCAGATGATGCAATGTCACTGGAAGTACCCCACTTAAATCAAAAATTGTTGGGAAATGAAGTTCCCCGGGTGTCAACCACTCAAGTGCGGGAAAGGAAGGAATTTATTTTCGTTAAATTACCCTCACACACTCTAGTGACTCCCAATGGTCAGGGTGTTCTCAACCATATTTCAGGGAGCACTTAAAAGAATATGGCCAGGGGGTTTAAAGATTAAAACTCCTCCTGCAGAAGATGGGCCAGGTTCCACCACATATTCACAGGATGAGTTTATCTTCCAACACTGCAGCAGTGGCGATCTGTTGGTTCCGATGCTCTGGTTCTTTAAGGAGATGTGTTGGTTCTGAGTGCAATGCTCCTATTCTGCTCCTGCAACAGCAGCAATGCATTTGTTCTGCTGCACGCAAGGCAGAGATGCATCCATTTGACTGGAGCAAGCACCTGGGTCCACTTCCAATAGACAAGGCACAGGAGCAGATGGTGATACTTTGATATCCCTGTGTTTCAAAAATAGGAGCCAAGACAACAAACTCTTGGAGATCATTCTGGGTCCAGTTCTTTCACAGCAGGCTCAGATGGAAGTAGGCAGCAGGACAGTACAGCAGAAAAGAAATTCTCCCAGAGCAGCCAGACCAGCAGAGTGACAGCCCTTGTTACAGCACAGCAGTCCTTCCTCCTGACAGAGGGGCATATGTATGAACAAGCCCTTTTGCGATTCTTTAATAGCGATTTTTAGCAAATTGCTACTAAGGAATCGCAAAATTCTATGTATGTAGGAATCGCAATAATAATAATAATAATTGAGATTCCTTAATATTCCTTAATTGCGAATCGCAAATCACGATTTGCAATTAAGGAATACTTTCCCATTCATTCCTCTGGGGTAGGAGGCCTATAGGAATGAATGAGAAGACTCCTTAGACCAGGGGCTACTGGAGCGTTCATTCACCCTTAATTTCAGAATTTTAGAAACTTCATCTTTAATGCTGACCCTAACCTTATCAGACAGCCTGTAAATTTTTACTCTGAACAGGGAGACTGTCTTCTGTGTCCACATCATGGGTACTGTTAGAAATTAGATTTCTGATTTGCTAGGGCATGCGTCCAAGCCAAGCAGAAACCACAACTCTAGTCAGGGCAAGGGAGTTACACAATGAAGATAACCCCTGCTCACCCCCTTGGTAGCTTGGCACGAGCAGTCAGGCTTATCACAGAGGCAATGTGTAAAGCATTTGCACAACACACTCATACAGCAGCAACACATTAGGCACACCACAAAAGAACTCCACCTAAGGCTACATAAAATTGCCTTAGTATTACTCCTAAAAACACATTAGAGTGCAATCACATATATTCACTGTGCCACCTGGCACTCAATATGACTTTACAGGGAATTATATACTTTACAGGGCCAATCGGGCCACTGCCATCACCATAACAAAATCAAACAACCAGTAACTACTGGTAACAGTACATTCAGCATAAACCCATAATGCATAGACCACATTAGACATGCAGCCTAAATCACCAGTGCACCCTATTACACTAATAAGGTACACACATCACCTCAGGGGCAAGAACATCAGAACTGTACTTGGCATAGCACATTATGTGTAACATAATCTGTAGGAGTGCCGTACATCAGGCCCACCTAACTTCTACACCAGCAGCAAGGACCTATAGTACACCTGCCACCTGGGGTATTGTCTTCAAGTCACTGTTCCCCATCAGGGGCCTGATTCTGGGCTTGCCACGCAATGCCACCTCAACTCAAGAGCAAGGGTTGTGCCTACTCTTGTGTCCATATGACACAGGGCTTCCACTAGCACCCTAGCTGCAGGCGCAAACAAAACAATGCCCCCAAAAGATCCTCAGAGTAATCGGGGGTGGGGAGCACTCACCCTTGTCTCTCCTGAGACACAAAATGCCTCCAATGTTGCAGATTCCCGCAATCCGGCGACGCAGCTGTGACCGGAAATCTGGCACCCACAATATACCCTGCGGGCCCAACTCACGGGGCCCTCTCCTCTACTTGGGTCAAACCTCCACAGCTTGGCCCAGGACAAGGGACACTCCTTCCCCCCAGGCACTCACCGGCTTACTCTGGCGTGGCCTCTCACACTGGACGCCTCCTTGGCTCTGGGGAGCTAAGTCTCCTTCAGCATCACACCTCTGGTGGCGCACAGCCCTCATCCTCACCTTCTAGGGATGCGGGTTGCGCCCTCAGCACTCCGGTTAGGCCCACTTCTTGGGCCGCGGAGGCAAGGAGCAGAAAGTCTCTATTTGGCCAGGGCCTCTTCCCACCAAGCTCCGTACAGCAGTGGCCCCGCCCACACCAGGGCTCAATAAATACGCGGGGCTCTCCTTTTCCTCCAGGAAGCCCAGCGCACGATCAGGAAGCTGCCACCTGACTGGCGTCCGGTTTCCGGCTCCCTGGCCTGGGAACCCGCCTTTCCCTCTAACATGCAAGGGAGACAGAGAGTTGAGAAAATGGAGCCCAGGGGGCTCTGGCTCACCGACACCACTGGTCTGGCTCACAACAGCCTCAGACACCATGCAGGGCTCTCCCTTTCCTTATGAGAGCCCTGCCCACACTCAGGCCGACTTCTTCGAAACCAAATGTGCATGCGTGGGCGCCCGCACATGCGCATTTCTCGCAAGAAATGCGCATGCGCGGCCACCCGCGCATGCGCATTTGGTTGGATGAAGTCGGCGCAAAGAAGAAGATGAAGCCCCGGGACGCCTATATAAAAGGTAAATGCTTTTCTTTACCTTTTAACCTATTAAAAATCCAAATTACGGGTGAAGAAGAGGGCGGGAGGGAGGCGGGCGGCGGGCAACTTCGCTCTGTCCACGGGTGTGCGTAGTCTTGCCTACTACGCCTACTTCGTGAATCGCATAGTAGGCAACACTACATGCACTCCGTGGGCGGAGCGAAGTGCTCTGCCCAGGGTTAGTTTATGAATTGTAAGAAGTGGAGAACTTGCAAGCCGTTCCACACTTCTTCCACATTGACTGCATATAGGCAGACATTGAGTTGGTGCCTCTGTCAGACACCACTTCCTTAGGGAAACAGACTTTAGTAAAAATCCCCATTAGGGCCTTAGTCACTGTAGATGCAGTTGCAGCATTCAAAAGTATGTCCTTGTGGCATGATCCACCAGAACCAGGATAAAGCTGTTGCCAGAGGCAATCTGTGGATCCATAGGCCTAACAATGTTGATTGCCACCCTCTGGGTGTGCCAGTGACAGGCAAGGGAAGAAGGCAGGCTTGAGGCCTTTGCCGTGTCCTTTCACTGACATGGCGGGTCAAGCAGGCCCTGCAGAAAGCATCTGAGGAAATGTTCATCCTAGGCCAATAAAGGTGTGGGTGAAGCCTTGCAAAGGTCTTGTCTTGGCATAGATGTCCTGCCAGGGGTATGTCATGAGCCAGCTATGTAGGAAGGCCCTGTAGCATTGAGGGACCACCAGAGCCCTTGTTGTCCCATGCACAGGAGCCTTAGGCTCACTGTAAATGTGGTTGTCCTCCCATTAAATGTGATGACCCCCAGAGGCATCAGATGCCCTTCGGAATTGGATACTCTTTATGTACCCTACAAAACTCTTCCTTGGTGGGTCCTCCTCCACTTGCCTTCCAGCAAGCTCTGGCAAGTCACCAAGGGGAGCAATGCTCTTTTCAGTAGGATCTTGGGCAGCCCCCACAGGTGCCAAATCCACCTCAAATGGTAGACATTAGGGGCTAGTTTCCCTTACCCTCTTCCCGTTCTTAGCTGCTGGCTGGGTCATTCTTCCAGGCTCCAGTCTATCTTGATGACCATCCCAGGCACCCATGGACATGGTAGTAGAACATATCAATTTGGGTAACCTTAACATTTCCAGGAAATGAGGGGAAGATGGAAAAGATGAGCAGAAAAGACTAAACAGAGGGCAGAAAAACGAGCAAGCAGAAAAGGCAAGACATAGTGTAGAAAATCTAGCAGAAAAAAACAAACCACAGGGTGGAAACATTAGCAGCAAAACAGAGCACAAACTGAATAGAGGAGGCACAAACAGAGGGCAACAGGTAGAAAGGCAGCAGAGGGTATCAGACTGCAGGCAAGTTGGACAGGATAACTGTTGTAAGGGTTTCTGGCATGAGAGCCTGCTTGCTATCATCCAGGTGTCGACTCAGCTCTGGAAAACAATTATCAAGAACGTGCTCCTTCAAAGTTAAGCTGTACAGCCCTGAAAAATCATCAACCTTATTGCTCCTCGCCTAGCCCTTCAGTGCCTTACTAGCATAGTCTAGGAAATCCAACCATGTTTGTGATGAGATCTTGTGGCTGCCCCTGAATCTCTGCCTATATTTCTCAAGGGTCAGACCAAACTTGCTGACTAGAATGGCTTTTATTGCAATGTAGTGTGTCTGTTCCTCTACATCCAGTGTTAAGAGTGTGTCCATACCCACTGTAGGCATGTACCTCCACAAACTACCCCCCTGGGATACCTCAGGAACCTTGTGCACCCTTAGAGACACTTCAAAGGCTGCAAACCATTTATCTATGTCATCCCCTCCACAAAACTGGGCTCCAAGTCTTTTGGTATGTGGACTCTTATTTCACCAGTGGACACTGTAGGTACGCTGTCAATTGCTGCTGGACTCCACCTGTAGTGCTTCTATGTCCAGCTCTCTGATGCTTAGCACATGGTTCACCTTTCTTTCTTCTAGAGGTAGCCTCTTCTCAGCTAGATCCTGCTCCCACTGCTCGTGACAAAGTGCTGGCTTCCTTCTCAACAGGCAGTCCCAGGCTCTCCAATGAATCCTGGTCCAGCTCGTCATCTTCCTCAATCTACGGATCATCCTCCTCTGGGTTCACAGGCCCTGCATTGTGATGTCTACCCAGGTTCTCAGTGCCTTTTGCACATCCACCTTCTGGTGAATGCTTTTAGTAGACTGCCCAATCCCCTTGCAAAATTCCTTAAGCTGAAACACAGTGTAGGTCTCCAGCTTGGCCAGATCAAAATTAATCTTTTCAGGTGCAGATGCTGCTTCTCTGACAGACACACGATTTTAGGAAAAATGTAAATGTCAACCAGGGACAACTGAAAAGGGTTTAAATGGTATAGCTATAGAGCAGTAGTGTACACTGAGTCAGTGTATGACAGTGTAAAAACAAAAGTCCTATCCACACAGCTGATCGCCAATGTTAGAAATTGTGTTTCTAGTTGGAAGAGGTATGTACCCTGTCCAAGCAGGAACCACAATCCTAGTCAGGATAAATCAGATACACACCATAAATTAACCAGTGCTCACACTCTGATAGCTTGGTCCTGTCATGGGTCTGGGACATACTCTCAATATTCTGCCCATCATTCAACCTGATCTGGCACATGGTGGGTTACATAATATGCACATGTTGAGCATTGATGTTCACCATGCTTATATTTTCAGACCCCCAAAACGGTATGCGCATATTTTATGCTAATGTACTCCATTGCTGAAAATATCTCATTCCCCGAGCTGTATGCTGCTGCATTATACCAAGTGTTCACTATTGAAATCATCTCAGATCCCTCAAGCCGTATGCTGCATATATTATACCTATGTGCTTTACTATTGTAGTTGCAATCACAGTATTTATTTGTTGTTGTTCCCCATGCATGAGTGCCCTTGCATCGGCTGTGTGGTGCATGGTGAAATGCCAAGATCCCATGAGATCTCACCAAGTCACTGCGGTCAGCTTAGATGAGACACGCTCAGGCAAAATGTTTAAACCATGCCCAGAGTGCCCAACCCACGTTGCCTCGTATGGTTCCACGTGGGAGCAGCTGCTACTATGCGGTCAAGAGGACATCACAAAGAACTTACCTTGACCCTGCATTTCTTGACTCTGTATCGGGCCAGCTCATCACTGCCTGCCTGTGTGATCCAGCCCTCCAAAAGAAAAAGACAAACATTAAAAATTTGGACATGAAGGTGCCACCATGTATTGCTTTTCTAATCAAGCTACACATAAAATACAATTTGAATTGCTCATAGACTTCTTGACACAAGTACAATGTGTGTATGGACTAAGATACTAACATAACCTGTGCAGAGAAACCGTCACATACAGTATTAATACTGTGTGTAGGAGGTGCAAACATTTCAAGCAATGCTTGAGGCCAGTAAAGAGACAACTGGCACCACACAGGCTAAGGACTGTAATCCATTCTTGCCCAGAGACTTTAGACTCATGTGGTATGGATGGTGTCTTAGAGGGTATGAAATTATTATCATCGACAGCAGCAGACAGATGATCATACTTGTAATACGAAAAGGGTTGTACTTCATGTTTCTTCTCTGTAAGCATTTGCCATGTTTAAATGTGGATTGCGCTTACATAATGTATCTGTGGCTATATATGTAGAGTCTACCACCTTTCTTGGGTCCTTCATTCGATACTACATCATCCAATAAACAACTAGGTGCGCCTTCATGATTTCTCCAGTTGATAGCAGGTAGCCATTTAGTGTTTTTACAGGGCAGGAATCATACAAGCATCATTCCACATCCTTCTCTTGACTGATTTTTGTTTTGTTTCAAGTTTCAATCACTGAGACTACTGAGAGACCTCCACGCTGAGCACCCATGACCTCCTCCTTCATACTTCAGCTTTCTTTCAGGTTGAGTTTAACAAACACAAGTAAGAGGGTAGGGACAGTGGAGTTGGCCCACATTTTCTCTGCAAAGCTGCCGCTGGCTTAAGGTAAGGTTTGTGGTAAGTCTGACACGAACAGAGCATGCAGGATTAATGTGTCAAGTATTTGTGCTACACTTCAGACAGTAACACAGTGAAAACACCACAAAATGACTCCACACCAGTTCAGAAACAAGGAGTGTGCCTTTATGAATAAAACAAGACCAAAAATGGCAACATTACAATAAACAGAAGTCGAGATATGAATTTTTAAAGCTTACATGTAAAAATAGCGCTTAGAAGCAATAACCATCTATGAGGGTTATCTGGTCAAGCTGGACCGGGGCAAAATCAATAGTTCAGGCCAACCACGGTGGAGCGATGTATGGGTCTCTCCATCCCACAGTTGAGGTGATACATCGATTCTCTTCATACAGAGGTGGTGATGTGCTGGTTCTAAAAACAATGTGCCGAGCTGAGGGGCGTTGGTTCTGTAAATGAGGCAGCAGTTTCTCCACGCCTTTGTGAGGATGCATCGATCTTCCCACACTGAAGCTCCGGTTCTTATTTGTCCGTTCTTTAAGGTGATGTGCTGGTTCTAAGTGTGATGTGCTTATTCTGCTCTCACCACAACCACAATGTATTGGTTTTGCTACACGCAGATAATAAATGCATTGGATCGACTGAAGCAAGCACCTGGATCCACTGCCAATGGACGAGGCACATGACCAGATGGTGAGGCCTTGATGTCCCTGAGTCTCAAAAACAGGAGGCAAGCCAACAAGCCTTTTGAAATCACTGAGGGCTCAAGCTGAATCAAGTTCTTTCTTAGCAGAGTCATAGGGAAACATGCAACACAGCACAAAAGCAGTTATTCCAGAGCAGCAGTCCATCAGAGTGACAGTCTTTGTAGCAGCAAAGCAGTCCTTATTCCTGACAAAGTTTCTTTACAGTTCCAGAAGTGTCTTTGCTGGTGGGGTCAGAGACCCAATAATTATACCCAGTCATGCTATTGAAGTGGGAGTGATTTCAAAGAAGGGTCTTTGAAGTTTACAAAGGTCCTTTCTTCCTAGCCCTGGCTCCAGACTCACTACAGGGGGTAATCGGCCCTTGTGGGGAAAGGACAATGAGTCTTCAGGTGTAGGTGTCTGGTCCTCTTTCTCATCCTGTCCAAAATGAACCATCAAGATGGAAGTGAGCACTCGGAAACACCTAACTTTCCTATGTATGTGGCTGTCTAGAATGAATGCACAAGGGCAAATTGTCACCCACCCCAGACATGTATTGGAGACAGGCTGCAGACAGAGCTTTAAGAGCAGAGAAATGCCCACTTTCTAAAAGTGGCATTTTTAAAATAGCAATAATAAATCCAACTTTACCAGTAAAGAGAATTCATCATTACCATTCCAATGATACAATTAAAGAAAACAAAATGCGGTTGACCACGGTTCAGCGCCTCAGTTTCAAAGTAAATGGGTTAGTAAATTGCCTGTGCAACCACATGCGAATTTTGCCGCACTTTCACTCCACTGAGAGCCAGATACAACAGTTCATAAGAAGGATGGTGCACCAGAACGAAGTTAATGAGCTTCCAATGTATTCCAAAATTATTTCCTTTATTATTTTTTTCATTTTTAAAATTGGGACATCAGCCAACGCGTTTCGTTCCGATAGGAACTTCGTCAGGGCATAATCGCAAGTAAGATGTGAAAGTACCACAGGCTTTGAAATGGATACAAATAGAAGTTGATCCCAGTCCTCGGTGTTCGCCGGAAGGTTAGATCACAAGATACAAATATTCCAAAGTTCAAAAGCCGAAATAACGGCCAACAATCTTCCAAAATCACTTCAGTAATCACCAGGAGGTAAAATCCTCTGTCAGTGTCGATGATCTCTGATGAAGTTCCACATCCGGACTCGTAAAAAAAAGCTTTTTTTAAGAGCCCGGATGTGGGACTACAGTAGAGATCGTCGACACTGACAGAGGATTGCTGGCCGCTACTTTGGCCCTTGGACCTTTAGATAGCCCGTTTGATTTGTGCTGTTGGGATTTTGCCTCCTGGTGATTACGGAGGATTCTTGGCCATGATTTTGGCTTTTGAACTTTGGAATATTTGTATCTTGTGATCTCACATCTTACTTGCGATTACGCCCTGATGAAGTTCCTATCCAAACAAAACGCTTTGGCTGATGTCCCAATTTTAAAAATGAAAAAATAATAAAGAAAATAATTTTGGAATACATTGGAGGCTCAATAACTTCATTCTGGTGCACCATCCTTTTTCTTATGAACCATTCCAATGATGTACAACATGACAGATTATTAAATCAGGAATTAAGGCTTAAAAGTGTATTGTGATTAAGGAATTCTCAATGTTAATTTAAGTGAGGAGTAGGTCTCACATTAGTGAATATGTAATTAAAAAAATGTCGCTACAAGGACATGCAAAACATATAGGTACATTTCCTATCTTTTACTTACACATCACCCTGCCCTATGAGCTACTTATGCCTACCATAGGTGTGAAGTATGTAAATAAAAGGGACGTTTAAGGTTTGGCAAGGGGTTTTAAATGCCAAGTCTACATGGCAGTTTCACTGCACACATAGGCTCTGCAGTGGCAGGCCTGAGGCATGTTTAAAGGGCTATTTGTGTGGGTGGCAAAATCAGTGCCACCGGCCCACTGGTAGTATTTAATGTACAGACCTTGGGCACAGGTAGTGCACTCTACTAGGGACTTAGAGATAGATTAGGCCTCCCAATTGTGGATAAACCAATGTTCCCATGTTTAGGGGAAAAGTCCATGCACTTTAACACTGGTCAGCTGTGGCAACGTGCTCAGTGTCTTAAGGCAAAATGTATGGAGGAAGACCACCCTCAGGCTGACATGTCTAACAGTAACAATTGTTGAAGAAGAGGATGCTAGACACATGTAACAATTTATGATACCCTGCATCAATTTTCACCACTGATATCCTCACTTTCATTGCATGTATGGGATAGAGCAGTATTAATTAACTTCTGTGAAGACCACTTGATGTGGACTAACCATCCATTAGTTTGTTTGTTCCTGCATGTCTCATATGACACAGCTGACCACACAATGCTCCTAAAATGATTGAGCTTAGGTACAAGTTGGCTTGTTCTCACCAACAGAAGCTTACATGTCCAAATGAAAAAGGCACTTTCAAGCACTATTATAGCGACATAGAGTGTGCGATTAAGTTCAGCATTTCAGTGCACTGTTTAATGTGTTCATGAATCCCATAAAACATTTTATTGAGCTATACCAACTGAATGTAAATGTCACAAAGATCTGGGATTAGCTGGGCATCTCTTTGGAAACTCACCCATCACTGAGTGCAGAAACATTGACTGTGCCTCAACAGATCTTAAACTGAGATTCTGAAAGTGAGAAGTACTGGCTATAAACACTGCGTGTAACCCGTATTCCAGTTGGGAGAGTAGAGAGCATGGGCAAATTAGGTCTTCATTAGTATATTATCTATCAATTGGCAGTACACTAGATGGGTCAAATATGTGAATTGCCAACTCAACACACTAAGAAAGGCTTGTTCACTACTTACCTCAGATATAATTCTTCATGGGGATTAATTATGGAAGCATCAGCCACACAACCCTTTAAAATTTTGAAGGGTTATTCACAAAGGTAACTTACACTTTTAAGTACTTTACATGTGCAAATCTACTCTTACAATTTTGAGTAGCTTTAATACATTTGGCTATTCACAAAATCCAAGTATAAAGTTACTCAAAAGTGTACACTTACTTGTCTCCACTCCTGAAAAGGGGCAGGGCCTAACTTGCAAGTATAAGCTACTACTAAAAGAACATACAGTACTAATTCTACCACCACACATGTCTAGCCCCTGGAAGTGCAACACTGCCCTATATAACAAAAAAGTGTGCATCTTGAATACAGAATCCGGAATATGAAGGCATGCAAAATATCAAGGACAAAATATTCTAAAAATGTTGTAATTGTTAACTACAGATTTTCCATACCTTACTCCACATATATGTACCTTGGTGATATACATATCTTCAAAGAACATAGATGTGGAGTAAGGGATAGTAAATCTACATTTCCCAGTCTGCCCTTTCCTTTCATTATTTTGTCTCTTGATATTCTGTCTTTGATATTGTTGTAGATCAATATTTTTTACATTCGGTAGTACAGCCAGCCAGTCAGTTAGTCAAACAATCTTTATTTGGCGCATAAAAAGCCATAACCGCGCACAGTCATACAACCATAAACAATGGCAGTAGGAACTTAAAATACAACACAAAATGAAATAAGATTACATTTAAAAAGTTTTTAAATAGTAACAAATATATATATATAAATATAACATTATAATTGAATGCTAAATCATATGTAAAAATAAATAAAAACATAATCATTTATTATTTAATAATAAAATGTTTTGACAACCGTTTTTGAATTTATACATTAATATAACAATACATTGTATTACAAAGACAGGTAGTGGGGACATTTCAGGCAGTGTCTTGGATAGGATAACTGTCAGGTCTTTGTTTCTATGTCAGAGGTCATTTTAATGCAACACAACAAGTGATGAGTCAAGTGCATGAAATAATCGAAGCCACTGGTAATCAATCTGGCCTTCCTCCAGGTGGTCGTTTTTGGCTCATGTTTGATATGACAGACAAGAACCAACCATTGACTAATCAGTCTTCGATTAACTCTCTAGCGGATGGTCCAGACTGCACTGCTAGATCAGAATCCCATGGAACTGCAACTAAAGCAACCCCAGGCTGGTTTTCGGCTTGTGAAGCCTCTCCCTTGAGTTGCAGCTCCAGTCCTATATCACAACTTGTTTGAGACTCATTTCAGGGCCTACATTGCTTTCTCAGGGAGTCTCATTTAAACAGCACAAAAAGTGATCTATGGAATGCATGTGTTATTATCAGTCTTTGGTGCTCACTCTTTGTCGCTTTCCAGGTCCGCGACCTTAAGTTTGTCTGTGACTTTACAAAAAGGTGCCGACCATATACTGGTCATGCCCCATCCCACTAGAATGGCTCACCCTGATTTGATACACAAGACCCACCTCTGCCTCGATGGGCTTCATCAATTAAGTTGCAACTTGAGTGAAAACTAATCATAGAAAATGCTGTGTGAATCAGGCCCTGTGTTTCTATTTCATGCATGCCCAAAATCTCTCATCATTTATGTGACTTTCACTGACACGAAAAAATATTTTATTCCTAATCGTATATGAGTAAATTTAATAGGAGAGATCCTCTGGTGCAGATTTACCCTTCCATTGAAATTCCTTCCCTATAAGCACCCTAAGCTTTTTGTCTGCTGGAGGACATTCTGCCGGTGCAGTTGAATGATGCATTTTATTTAAATCGTGTGAGTTCTCGAGAGCGATAATGTTTCTTGGTAAATCCATTCCCTAAATTAGATGAAATGTGCAGGTGATCGCTTTCACTTAACAAAGATTCTCCTGCCATTTGGAGGAGTAAGTTCCGTTCACATTTACAATAGCATGTACATTTACCAGAAGCCATGTTAGAAGCTTTCGAAAACCCACAAGGCTCCATTTTGTATGTGCTGAGGTAATTGTGCACGACTTAGCCACTTTCCAAGAAGAAATTCCAGTCCTCTTCACATCCCTCCTCACTTTAAACTCTGTTTTCAAGTAAATCACATTTTCAGCAGACACTTTGGGTCCGATTCACAAAGGTAAACTTAGACCAAAAGTCAAAGTTTTACTTTTAGTCTAACGTTACTTCTAGTAAAAGTTACTACTACTAGTAAAATTTGACTTCAGGTGTAAACTTACTTTTGGTCTAAATTTGCCTTTGTGAAGAGAAATCTGTGTGAATGGACACCTTAATGTTTACCTCCAACACACATTCTGTTTCATTATGATATCGTTCAAGGCTCACACTGTAATTGCCCACTGCCCCTTATGTCCAAAGTTATTACAGTGCTGAATTAAACCACACCTTGGCTGCTTTGCAAAGCAAGAGCACTACTGAGCTAAAACACAAAAACTGTCATTGAGTTGCTCTATAAAGTTCACATTTTTGCATTTCTTTGTAAAACTTTCCAATGCTTGAGAACGATTTTCAACCATGCAACTTTTAATGGTTTCTCTAATAATTCAAGGAAGCAATTGCAGAGCTGTATGACACTTAAGTATCCCGAGAAGCACTTTTCTGGTTCTTAATTGGTTGGAATTTAAACTGCAATGAAAGTATGAAAAGTAATAACAGAGTTTATAGCGCAATCCTGAGGATTTTGTCTCATATTTTAATATGCTAATGATGGAAAGGATACTAGTTGTAATTTTCTACAGGCCTGGACATTCGTTACTCACATTGAAGATAATAAGCGCCCTCACATTTGCATCTATCCTGATTTGCATGTAATACAGCCTAAGAATAGATTTTTTGGTTTCATATAATTGCGGAAGGTCATGGCACAGAGAGACTGAGCTCCTAAATATTTCCAGCAAAAAGAAGAGCTTTAAAGTTTTCTAAAAATGAGTTTCACATGTTCACAAGACAAGAACAAGCATTGGCAAGGCTAATAGGTCTCGTCTGTGTAAGAGCTATTGACTTTGCCAATATGTTTCAGCCATGTTGGACACCAGATCGGAAGTTGTTCATTATGGCTAAAAGTTAGTGGCGTAAAGGACAGTAGAGTGTCGTGGAGTAGTGTGGGGTGTTATGGAGTTGCGTAGAATTCGTGGAGTGGTGTAAAGTAGAATTAAGTAGAGTGATGTAGAATAGAATGGCATAGTTTTGGGAAGTGTTGCAGAGGGAGCAAAGTGTTCTAAAGTGGAATGGTGTAGATTGGAGTAGAGTGTCATAGAGTTGAGTGATGTAGAGTGGAGTAAAGGGCCGTAGAGTGGAGTGGCAGAGAGTGTTTTGAGTGGTTTAGAGGAGAGTGAAGTGGCTTAGAGGGTATTGTGTAGAATGGAGCAGAGTGTTGTACAGTAGAGTGGAATAGATTGTCGTAGAGTAAAGTGGCATAGAGTGTAATAGTGTAGTAGCGTGCCAGAGTGGAGTGAAGTGGCATAGGGTGGCATGGAGTAGAGTGACGCACAGTGGAGTACTGGAGCTACATAGAATGTAGTTGTGAAGTGGAGTAGAATGGAGTGGAGTAGTGTATCGTAGAATTGAGTGGAGTAAAGTGTCATTTGGTGTAGAGGGAGTTGCATAGAGCATTGTGGAGTGGGGCAGTGTCATAGAGTGGCATACAGTGGAGTAGATTGTTGTATAGAGAGGAGTAGAGTAGAGCTCATTGCACTAGAGCATAATTGAGTGGAGTGTGGAAGAGTGGAGTAGAGTGACCTAGAGTTAAGTGGCTTAATATACAGTGGTACAGAATAGATTGGCATAGAGTGCAGTGTCTTAAAGACCATTGGCTTTGAGTAAAGTGGTGTAGAGTGCATTGGCATAAAATAGAGTGGTGCAGAGTAGAGTGGTGCAGAGTAGAGTGGAGTGGCACCGCTTAGATTCCAGTGGCATAGAGTGCAATGGCGTAGAGTGGAGAGTCGCAGGATGAAGTGGTGCAGGGATAGAATAGAGTGCTGTAGAGCACAGTGGCATACAGTATAGTGGTTCAGAGTAGGATAGAGTGGCAAAGAGTGCAGTGATGCAGAAAGCAGTGGTGTGGAGTAGCGAAGCATGCAGTGGCATAGAGTTCAGTGGAAGAGAGTGCAGTCTTGCAGTAGTGTAGAGTGTCTTGGCATAGAGTTCATTAGCATAGTGTGCAGTGGCACAGAGAAGAATGTTATGGAGGAGAGTGCTGTAGAGAGCAGTGGCATACAGTACATTGTTGCAGAGTAGAATAGAGTGGCATAGAGTGGTATAGAGTGCAGTGATGTAGAATGCAATAGTTCAGAGTAGCATAGCAAGAGTGCAGTGGTGTAAACTGTTGTAAAGTAGAGTATAGTAGTGTAGAGTGCAGTAGTGCAGAGTAGTTGGCATACAGTGCGGTGGCATAGAGTACATTTGTTTTGAACACTGTGGGGTAGAGTAAATGGAGTAGAATGAAGTGGTTTAGAGCACAATGGGGTAGAGTGCAGTGGCGTAGAGTAGAGTAGTGCAGACTGGCGCAGCATAGAGTAGAGTGGCATAGAGAGCAGAGGTGTAGACTAGATTGTTGCACAGTAGAGTGAAGTGGTGTAGACTGGGGAGCTGTAAGGTAGAGTGGAGTACTGCAAGTCAGAGCATAGTGGTGAAGGGTAGAGTGGAGTGGCATACAGAAGTGGTGTAGCGTGCACTGGCGTAGAGTGGAGTGGTGCAGAGTAGAGAGGAGTGGGCTAGATTTTAAAGCTGCAGAATGCGGTGACGACGAGTGCAGTGGTGCATAGTAAAGTTTAGTGCATTGACAGAGTAGAGTGGTGCAGAGTAGAGTACAGAGATGTAGAGTGAAGTGGCATTGAGTGCAGTGGCATAGAGTGCAATGGTGCCCAGTCAATTAGACTGGTGTAGAGTGCAATTGTGTAGAGTGGCAAAGAGTAGAGTGGTGCAGGGGCACAGTTTGCAGTGGTATAGAGTGAAGTAATGCAGAGTAGAGTGGTGCAGAGTAGAATGGCAGAGAGTTCAGTGGCGGAAAGTGCAGTGTTGCAGAGTAGAGCATCATAGTGTGCAGGTGTGTAGAGTAGAGTGCAGTGGCATAAAGTGCAGTGGTGTCAATTAGTGTATAGTAGTGTACAGTGCAGTGGCGTAAAGTGTATTGGTTATGAGTAAAGTGGTGTAGAGTACATTGCATAGAGTACAACGGTGCTGAGTAAGTGACATAAAGAGGAGTGGCATAGAGTGGAATAATGCAGAGTGAAATACAGTGGCGTTGAGTGCAGTGGCATTGGGTGGATCATTTCAGAGTAGAGTGAGGTAATGTAGTGGAGTGCAGTGGCATAGAGTAGGGTGCCATAGAGTACAGTATCGTAGAGTGCAGTTGTGCAGAGCAGATTAAAGTTGCTTAGAGTGATTTGGCATAGAGTGCAGTGATGTAGAGTGGAGCAGTGCACATTGGAGTGGTACAGGGTAGAGTGCAGTGGTGCAGAGCAAAGTGATGCAGAATATAGTAGCATAGAGTGCATTAGCATAGAGTGGCAAAGAGAAGTGAGGCAGTGTAGACTGCAGTGGTATAGAGTGTAATGTCATAGAGAAGAGTGGCATAGAGTTCAGTGGCAGAGAGTGCAAGGTTGAAGAGTAGACTTTTGTAGAGTGCAGTGGTGTATAGTAAAGAGGCATAGAGTGAATTGGTGTAGAGTGCAGTGGAGTAGCGTGGTGAAGAGCAGAGCGGCATACAGAACAGTGGTGTAGAGTACTGTGGTGCAGAGTAGAACAGAGTGGCATAGATTGCAGTGGCGTAGAGTACAATGGTGTAGAGTGCAGGTGTACAGAGAGTTGCTGAGTAGAGTATACTGGCAAAGAGTGCTTGGTTTTTGAGTATTGTGGTGTAGAATCCATTGGCATAGAGTACAGTGGTTAGAGTAGAGTGCAGTGGCATAAACTAGAGTGGGACAGAGTAGAGTAGAGTGGTTCAGAGTGGAATGGTGCAGCATAGATTGCAGTAGCATATAGTGGAGAAGAGTACAATGTTTCAGAGTAGAGTGAAGTGGCATAGAGTGGAATGCTGCATTGTACAGTACAGTGGTACAGGGTAGAAGGTTGTGGGGTAGAGTGTAGTGTTGCAAAGTAGATTAAAGGTGTTGAGTGCACTGGGGTAGAGTGGAGTGGTACATAGTAGAGTACATTGGCGAAGAGTGCAGTTGCATAGAGTGCAAGGTTGCAGAGTACAGTGGCACAAAGTGGAATGGTGTAGAGAGCAATAGTGAAGAGTGCAGCGGTGCATAGTAGAGAAGAGCGGGGTGGCATGCATAGGTGCAGAGGTGTAGACTTATTTTTTGGTAGAGTAGAATGGTGCACAGTAGGGTGCAGTAACGCAGTATTGAGTGGCATTTAGTGGGGTGGCGTAGTGCAAGTGGTGCGGAGTAAAATGCAGTGGTGCAGGTCAGAGTGGAGTGGGGTAAATTGGAGTATGCATTGAGTGGTAGGACAATGCCATTTCAGACAACACATCTTCTATTAAAACAAGCATAACATTTGCACATACATGCAGTTTTACTGATAAAAGTATACAGCGCACAAACCATAATGTGTGGAAATGTCAACACCTAGAGTATTGATTTGTTTTGGTGGTTTTAAAATATTTTTTTCACCACACTTCAGAATTACTAATACTAGCCAGAATGATTGTCAAATAAATCCTCTCACTTTAAAGTTCAAGAAAGAAACGTACACACCAAGCTCCCTCAGAAGACGGGCCTGACATTTGACCTCTGTCTTTGAATGCAGAGTAAATGTTATAGGATAAGTGCAAGATTTAAAAGCCTGTTTACAGCAAGGGGCCCTCAGAAGGATGCTGTTAATACAGTTTGAGTAAGAAAAGGGACAAACTCAAGTTGGACAGAGTAAAATGAATAAATCCAGCAAATAGAAATTGGTGTTACAATATGTGTCTGGTTGGCTTCTGTTGTAAATGAAGTTAGTAGACAGATGTAAGGCTTAATACTTGTTTATTAAGCACCATAGAGAATAGCTGGTGTTCCCATCAGAAAGCAGGAGCTAACTGACAAGACAGAACATAGGAGAAGATGACATCAGGGAAAATGGAATGCAGGACTTAAAGGGATACAGAGAAACATAAGTGCAGAGAATACAACATATCCTCTTCCCTTCATATGGAGAAACATGGAAAAAAAACGAAAGTAAGTTTAAAAAAAAACATGATGAGACCATGCTCTTCGTTACAGAGAGAGACCTTACTTGCAAACAAAGTCACGTAAATGACCTGGGGGTCTTCTCACTCTCTGGATTCTACTAGCACGAAACTCATTGATACCACTGGCGCTGGGCTCGCTGGTTCTCACCGGTTCTCGCTCGGCTTTCTTATACAGTGCCACACGCCTCAAGTTCCAACTCTCACCGTTAAATAAAGTGACAAATCTTTTGTGTACAGACTTGACCTTAAATGGACCCCTGAACTTCGTCAGTCCGACACCCACTCGACCAGGTTTGACTTTAACCCAATCATTCACAGCAAATTTACACGCGCCATCTGATTCACATACGGTGTCAGGCTCACCAGGACCAGCAGGAGGATCAGCGTTCAGAAGTTCTTTCATCCACGCAGCCACTAGTTTAGTACCCGCTGAACGTCCCCTCATGACAGAAAACGGGACCAAACCAGTCACACCATTTTCAGTAGTCCTGTAGGCCCACACTAGGTCATTAACCAAACTCTTCACATCCATTCGGGAAGAAATCGCCATTTGGATGGCACCTTTAACCATTCGGTTGGCCCTCTCCACTATGCCATTTCCCTGGGGGTTGTAAAGTGAGGTCCTTGAGTGAATAATACCGCATCTTCCCAAGAAATTAGCCATCTCCAGGGAGGTGAGTTGCGTCCCATTATCAGTAATGATCCTTGTGGGGAAACCTTCCTCTCTAAAGATCTCACCCAGCACAGCAATAGTGCTGCTCGTAGTGATCTCCCTCATGAATTTGACTACCAACCACTTGGAAGAGACATCAACTACCACCAGCCCAAACCTCATATCCTGGTTCAACTGGTGGAATGGGCCAATGAAGTCGAGACATATGGTGTGCCAAGGGCACTTGGGATCTGCTATTGAGCCACAACCAGTATGGCTACCCACTTTAAGTCTCTTTTCACTTTCCAAGCAATCGGTACATCTCTCCACCCACTGCGAGATTTCGGAGTCCATTCCGGGCCACCAAAAATTTTCTCTAATTCTCCTCTTGGTAAGGGACTGCCCTAAATGACCCTCATGACCCAGCTTAAACAAGGTAAATCGCACATCTTGTGGAGGAATGAATTTGTCATCCATTAAAATCATGAATCCCTCATTGTCCAAGATAGACAATTGATCCAGAACCTTCAAATAAGGACGAAGTGCGGGAGATAGGCAACTCTCTCTCCTTGGGCCCTTCGCTATCAAATCTTTGACTTCACACAGCACCCCATCTTTAGTCATTGAAGTGTTCCACAAACTTCTACTAATTGCCCCAGCACACATATCTACAACTTCATCTACAGCGGCAACAGAACCCTCTGAGTTGAGAGATTCTACCCCTAACTTGTCTACCCTCTCCCAAGGTAGTGGAAGTCTAGAGAGTCCATCCGCTTGGCAATTTTTCCAACCGGGAATGTATTCCACAGTGTACAAGTACTCCTGGATCCTGGCGGCGAGTCTAGCTAACCTGGCAGAGCCTTTGCCAGCGCCGCCAGGCGAAAGTATTTTAACCAGGGGTTTGTGATCTGTCAATAACGTGAACTTGAACCCCCACAGGTACATTCTATAATACTCGCAACCCCATGCCGCGGCCAAAGCCTCACGCTCGATTATAGAGCAATTTCTCTCGGCTGTAGTGAGTGTCCTTGAGGCAAACGCTACAGTTTTAAGACCAGAATCGTGTACTTGAGCCAGGACCGCACCAACGCCTACAGCACTTGCATCCACTGTCAGAACTGACTTACGGTTGGTGTCGAACGGTGTCAAAATGCCCGCCTCGCAAATTTCCACCTTGATTCT
Source organism: Lissotriton vulgaris (assembly GCF_964263255.1). Lineage (NCBI taxonomy): Eukaryota > Metazoa > Chordata > Amphibia > Caudata > Salamandridae > Lissotriton > Lissotriton vulgaris. Next base: position 1,072,666,211 of record NC_141696.1, on the reverse strand, counting down.
TTTGAAGCACTCATCCTGTTCCACACCCCACACAAACTTACATCCACTCCTCAACAGCACCTTGATCTTTTCGGTTTTCTCTGCAAAATCCCTTACAAACTTAGCGTAGTACTCGATGAGGCCGAGGAAAGACCTCAACTGATCTTTATCGCACGGAGATGGTGCATTTCTAATGGAGTCTAATAAGTCTCTCTTAGGTTTTACTCCGTCCACAGACAATGTATACCCAAGATATTCAACCTCCTCCACTGCAAATTTACATTTCTCTTTCTTGAGAGTCAAACCTGCCTGTTCCATCCTTTCTAAAACGGTCTTCAAGATCACATTGTGCTCTTCAACAGTCGCTCCAAATATCAGGACATCGTCCTGAAAATACACAACATTGTTCACACCTTTTAGTACAACATCCATCATCCTTTGAAATACCCCAGCTGCAGAGGCGAGTCCAAAAGGCATTCGTGTGAATTGGTATATTCCTTCGGTTGTTATGAACGCCGTAAGTGCTTTAGAGTCTTGGTGTAGTTTTATTTGATGATAGGCGCTGCGAAGGTCCAACTTGGAAAAATACTTCCCACCTTTTAGTGATAGAACCAACTCATTGATATTCGGTAAGGGAAAGTTGTCTACTACAATGTTTTGGTTCAGGGTGCGAAGGTCCACACAAAAACGAAATTTTCCATCGGATTTGGTTGTAATAACTACGGGGGAAATCCAAGGTGACGTTTCGATCTGCTCTATCACACCCTGATCTAGCATTTCCCTTAACATCTTCTTCACTTCCTCACGTGCGATGAATGGAACCTTTCTGACTTTGTGTTGCATGGGTATGGCATCGTCCCTCAACACAATCTTATGCACATAGCCCCTTAACTCTCCTATATGCTCATCAAACAAACCATTCATCCCTTCCACTATCGAATCCGTGGTTATGCTATCTACCACCATCACTTGTTGTGCTGCTCTGGGATTTATTATTATCCCAAGGTCATACTGTTGCCCCCATCCTAAAATTGCAGGACCAGACTTGGCTACATACACCTTCCCTTCAGCTGAACGATCCTTGAATGTTATTACACACACCATAAACCCAATCACATCTATGCTTTCACCCTGAAAACCACATGCATTAATGTCGCTAGCAGACAACTGCACATCCTTCCAATTTGCTAGGAACATATCCTTGGGAATAATGGTCCATAAGGATCCAGGGTCAACCATCAGCTTAACCTCGATTTTATCAATAAGGAACAGGGCTTTTGGTCTGAATCTCCTCCCAGGCTCACCCTCATTCACACCATCCCCACCTAAACACAATATTTTGTTCGCACCTTCAACACTAATGAAGTCTCTTACTTCATCCTTGTTTTCAACAACAGCTACTTTATCAACGTTTGTACCTCTACACATCTTCGCAAAATGTCCTTTCCGCCCACATTTCCTACACATCTTGTCAATTGCAAAACATCTCCTAAAGTCCGCATTGTGAAAAGTACTCCCACACCTACTGCACATTCTTCCTTGGAATCTATTCCTGTCATTGCCTGAAAATGCATTGTTAAATCTTTTCTGACTACTTCCTCCCAGATCTACACTCCTCTTATTCACAACAGCAACTTCATCATGATCAACACACGAAACATCATTGCCTTGAGCATTGCCTTTTGCGTTATCTTTCTTTTCCATCTCTTTCATGCATGCATTCGATTCCTCAACTAATTTTGCTATGTCAATGGCCATTTGTAGGGTTGGGTTTTTTGCTGCCCACAGTTTTTCTTGCATCTTTTTGTTTCGGCACTGTACTATCAGCTGGTCTCTTATCATTTCATCTCTTATTTCACCAAAACTACATTTTATCGACAACTCACGTAGCCTAGCCACAAACTGATCTACAGACTCTTCATTCCTTTGGGGCTGAGTGTAAAATTTGTGCCTCGCCATAACAATATTTACTTCTTTTGCATATTGTTTTTTCATCCGAGCTTTGGCTTCTGTGTATACGTTAGTTATCGCTCTACCATCTTGGTTGACTGCCACAGGAAGGTATTTAAAGGAATGCTGACCCTCCTTGCCCAAAGCACTTAACAAGAGGGCTTTCTTCCTAATTGCACTGAAATCTTTCCCATCAAGTGCTTCGATGTAATTCTCGAAAATGTCTATCCATTCATCCCACTCAATGGGTGGATCCCCTGTGGCTTGTAAGAACAGTGGAGGTGCAATAATATTTAAATTCTCCATTTTTTTTTAAAAGAAGCACAGTATTTTTTTTAAAATGAAGAAATAGTTAAACTGGAATGAAATGTCACCTTTTAACATATGCTATATGTGTGCTTCACTACTCTTTCTTTACCTGTCTAATGTAAAGAATAATGTCCGTGGTAGCCTTCACTGTGCACTGCCTAAAGTCTTGTAAAAACAATTTTGTAAATGAGGCTCTCACTCTTCAATTTCTCTTGCTGATGAGACACTCACCCTTCAATTTCTCTCGCTGACGCTCGTTTTGGTTTGATGCAGTTTTCTAACCACTCGGTAAATTGTTTCAAGAGACAATCTCCACTTGCGATGTGAGTAATGTCCGTTGCTAGGATACCCGGTAATCCAAGATGGACGCTGCGTGATCGCGTCACTGCTAGCACGTTACTTGCTCGAGTCGCGTCACTGCCGGCACGTCACCTCCTGCGTTGAGTGCTTCCTTGTTGACGCGGCTCGGTTGGAGAGAAACAATGGCTGAAAATCGAACGGTGAGTCACTTGTGCTTCTCCGCTCGAGGAGTGTGCTCGTGTGTCTGTTCAAGGAGAATTTTTAAAAGATGCAACGCGTATGCTTGTGCTGGAGTTGTCAGTTTAGGCAAGATTAAAAAAAAAAGATCAAATATTAAGCTTGAATACTACACAAGTCACTCCGTTTTCGCTCCAGAAGTCGCGCTCACATCCTCTTTAAATCTCAGACGTGCACAGGAGTTTCTCTTTTTTTTTTAAAATACAGCTTTCCCAAACGTAGCGTTCCTTTGGCTGGGTGCAGCCTTTAAGATTAAAATTCACCAAAGTCACAGCCAGACACACGGCATAGATTTGTTTATGTTCTCTCAAACTCACCAGTTGCTTTGGAGGCTTGCAGACTTCAATTCAAAACGTAAACTATTGCAGGCTTCAGTTCCAAGCGTTTTTTTTTTTTTTTTAGGGTGGCAATATATCTTTCTTGTCTGTTTCAAGACTTGCGTGGCAGTATATTTTCCTTGTTTGTTTCAAGATTTGCGTGGTTCTTCATTATTTTCTCTGTTTCTTCTTACCTGCATAATTTCTATGCAGGTAAGTACTTAATCAATAATAACTCAATCGGAAATGAAAGAAAACAGAGTCCGTGGTGCTAGAGTTCTTAGGGGTTTTATTCCTTAAAAAGGAATGGTCAAGACCAGGATATCATGTTCTGAACACCACACAGGGTGTCAAAAGGGATAGAGCGCTACATTTTATTAACAGTACATAGCTTATATACTTATTTTACACCATTGGAAACAGTATAGAAGGCGTAACAGCTGAGAGAAGACAAGATAACAGTGTACACGTGGTACATGTGCGTAATCAAGAGGCGTGAACTAGAGGTGTGTTCTCAAAACGTCACAAGTAAGTGTCACAGAAGGGGTGGCACTAACAGGAATGTTGCAATGTCAGCAGAAATCGGAAGCTTGGATGCGCGCGCAGCTGCATGACGTGTGCATGACATGGAGTCGGAGGGTGCTGGGGACTTGACATTTGAACTGACGGAAAGAGACAGAAGTCTGGCATGTCAGATCAACTTGTGCTTCTATCATATCTGATATCTGATGTTTAGGAACTAAGCTATCTGGGCGGAAAGGTCTCTGGGGCAGAAGCTATTCTATACTGACTGTAAGTGCGTGTATAAGCGCCTGAGTGTCTGCATGAGAAGCGTGGGGGCACGGGGCCTTCCAGGGAAGCATGGCAACAGAAGCTATGAATTACTTGCATGGAGACAGGTCGGCCCTTTGGCTCTGCAGCTGAAGAAGGATGTTTACTGAAGCTAGCAGGCAGGAATGTATTTTCAGGGAACGGAGCAGATAACTCGAAGGTTATAGTCAATCTTGGCAGGCAGCAGGCTGAGCTAAGCGCGAAGGGCCGCGCTGAAAGTAAGTCAGAGTTCACGGGTACGGGGGCAGCCTGGGCTGAGGCCCTTCGAGTCAGAAGCCAGAAAAGAGGCTCGGTGGCAGAAATTCAGAGGCCTACTCAGCTAGAGCTGGAAAACGTAGAAGTACACTACAAAAAGACGTTGGCATAGCATACTTAGGAACGGACCACTCAACCCATTCATGGTGGGTCTGAAAGAGGACATGTTAACGTTGGACGCAAATGTATTTGCGTCTTCATAGCTGGTAAAGGAGGGAAGTTACATGCACTTTAACTCGTACATGGAGACGGTGGGGTACTCGCTAGGGAACACAACTTGACCATAAAATTTATATTTCCTCATTCCCTCCTTGTTCCCTACGGACCCTTCATGATATATCGATCATCATAAATCTATCAGTTTGTTCTTGTAACATAATTCGTTCATCTTTCTTTCTTTGACGATTTGAGAGACAACTGGAATGCTCAATGCAGGAAGTGGCACACAGTCCACATATCGCCGGTCCACATTGTAGACACAGGCAGCAGCTGAATACTATGACTAGGCCAATGCCTAGGAAGGATAGGATCTTCCATCCCCAAGCTGTTAACGTTGTCCAGAACCAACCGGACCAAGTCCAGGTGCCTGGATTCTGATGTATCTGATTTGCAATTTTATGCAGACGGGTAATAGCTTGATAGACAGATGGCGCATTTTGTGGAATGAAAACACAGCAACTCGACCCGATGACCTTACAGGCTCCACCTCTATCTGCCAAGATGACGTCAATAACAAGACGATTCTGAAGGACAACAACCCGCATAGCAGATTGCTCCTCTGTTAAGTTACCTAAGGCGGAGGCAGTTTCATGTACCACTGCTCCAAGTGTTCTAGTTAATCTACGAATGAGTTTACTATTCTGGACAGGACCTAGGAAGAAGAAGAATCCTTTATTAAAGTCTGTATATTGCTCCCATGCTGTTTCGGTCTGATCAACAATCGGGAGTTCTCTCTTGGGTCTGGTCTGTATGAGTCGGGAATTTCTATGGTAATCAGGGGGAGCTAGAAATACTGGTGGCAGAAGGAATGCAATATAACAGGTACCATCCCAGTCTGGAGGCAAGCGTATGTATGCGGTATGACCACAAACAAAATAAGAGTGACTGATAGCTTTGAAGGACGATTTACCCTGATCACTGAATTCGACCACAGTAGTGCATTTACTATGACCTAAGTGTACTGAACCTTTCTTTCGGACACATAATTCACCAGCGACTGGTAACACTGACATATGGGGCAGGACTGGTGCGGCTTCGGATTCTACAGTAAGGATCATAAGGCTAATGGTGTAGTTACCTAATCCATATACTTCATTTTCTAGATCAGTTCCTGTTCGAGTGGGGAGTCCCTCCTTGTCAGGGTAACAGACATCTAGCAGGACTAAGTTCAGATTTCCCCAAACCCAGCCTCCATCGAAAACAGCAATATCAGGATCTAAGGAATTAATTATTTTAAACCATGCACCACAGGAGCCATTGTGAGTGAACGGGTACGGAAAGAGAGGAAGGGCTCCCTTGTAATTCTGGTAGGGAGGGAGTCGGCCACATATCCAGCAGTCTGTAGCATTATTAGTCTGATGAGAATGGTGTAACATACTAATGAATGTGTTGTTGCGCAGCGCAAGTCTGTAAGAGAGTTCGTGTGCAGGTAGTTCACTAAAAGTGTGTTCAGCAGAGACATTGTAAACAGATTGTTCACGTTTGAAGATAGGCCAGTAGATAGGTAGCAGGAAGCTGGCAACAATAACAAAAATACTTAGAATAAACATTATTAATAGGGTCACTATACAGTGACTACGAAGTGATTTACAGTATGTACGTTTCTTGGCTTCTCTCTCTCTATCTCGATCTAGGGGATACATATCAGAAACTATTTAACCGATTCACCTAGGGGAGGACTTAAACAATTAAACTGTCTGACTTGCTAGATCGGAGTTTCATGCGATAACTTTCTTGAGGAGTTTTTTCTCGTTCAGATTCTGTAAAGTCTTTTTGTTCGACACAGTCTTTGGTGGGGGTGGACGAGTCTCGGTCAGGTTTCAGTCCAGAGAATTTTTTCACATGACTCGTGTGAACCCACCCCTTTCTCCCTTCGATTTTCACTGCCGTCCTTGTGGTGAGAAGAACGGTCTTCGGGGACTTCCAGCGGGGCTCCAGCGGACTCTTTCTGTCGAAGTTGCGCACGAGAACCAGATCGCCAGGACGGACGTCGTGCGGCTTTACATCAGTGTTGTCCGGGAAGGCTGCGGCAACCTGTGAACGACATGATTGGAGTGCAGACATCAAGGAGGCAAGGTAATCTGTCAACATATTACAATCAACATCAGTGATTTTCTTCGGAATGGGCGTCCCCCACATATTCGGTGGTCTGCCAAAGACCACTTCGTACGGGGATAGCTCTGATCTCGAATGGGCGACCATCCTCATGTAGAATAGTGCCACTGGCAGGGCGACTATCCAGTCGACCCCTTTCTCCTGACATATTTTGGCAAGGCGGATCTTTAGTGTCTGGTTATGCCTTTCTACAAGGCCTGCTGCTTCGGGATGTCGGACACAATGGAACTTCCACTGGTATCCTAGCAGTAAAGAAACTTCTTTCAATAATGCAGATGAGAATGGCTGACCGTTATCTGAGTACACGACACGAGGCAAGCCGTATCGTGGGAAGAATTCACGAACCAGCTGCTTGGCAGTGGTCGGAGCAGTGTAGTCTGGAACTGGGTATGCTTCGGTCCAGCGGGACAGAGCACAGACAACTACAAGGACATATTTAAATCCTCGACAACGGTCCATCTGGATATAATCCATCTGGAGGACTTCAAAAGGGTGATCGGGAGGATGAAATCCACCTTGCTCTACAGGGACGCTTTTACCTGGATTGAACTGACAACAGATCATGCAAGTACGCACTTTCTGTTTTGCTGCTGCTCGTAAGTGTTTGTTGCTCCAGAGATTCTGTAAACTGTCTAACATCGCTTTCTCTCCCAGATGTGCTGGGCTATGTGCTGTATTTATCATGACTTGAACCATAGAGTCAGGGAGAAACCATATAGATTTTCCCTTCGTCATCCAACCTTGATCTGTCTGGATCCCTCCTAGTTCAATCCATTTCTTTATTTCCTCTGGAGTAGCATGTGTCTGAATATCAATTACGTCTAGGGCGGGATCTTTGACTGTCATACACTGTGTCGGTACTGTTGGCTTTGTCATATCAGTTATCTGGATGTGAGTCAATGCTGTATGTTTTGCTGTCTGATCTGCCAGGTCGTTACCCTGGGAAACAGAATCTGTAACCTTAGTATGTGCTTTACACTTCATGACTGATATGCCCGAGGGCAAATGTATTGCTTCTAACAGTGCTTGGATGAGGGGACCGTGCTGTATCTTGGCACCATGAGAGGTCAAGAAACCTCGTTCTTGCCAGAGGACTCCGAAGTCGTGTACAACTCCGAATGCATAACGGGAATCTGTGTATATGTTAACATTTCTGTTCTTGGCTAGTATACAAGCTCGGGTCAGAGCGATGAGCTCTGCTGCTTGAGCAGACAGTGTGTCAATACGGTGTGTTTCTTTAACTTCAGTTTCAGTGGTCACTGCATACGCAGCCACTAATTCTCCTGTACTTGTTCTCATGCATGAACCGTCCACATAAAGTGTCAGGTCTGGGTTTGTCAATGGAACATCTGTTAAATCTCGTCTAGGCTTTGTTACTGCATTAATGATTTCTATACAATCATGTGGGGCTGGATCTGTCATAACTGTGGGTAACAGTGTTGCGGGGTTCAGGATACTGCAACGCCTGATTTCTATGTGTGGCTGGAATAGCGTTAATTCATAACCTGTTAGTCGTGCTATAGTCAAGTGTTGAGTCTGGGTTCTGTTTAACAGAACCTCTACAGAGTGTGGAACTTGTACGGTTAACTGATGGCCTAAAACTATTGAATCGCTCTGTCTGATGGCTAACGCTGTTGCTGCTACTGACTTCAAGCACGCAGGGAGTGCCTGGGCTACGGAATCCAACGTACTAGAAAAATAAGCGCAAGGCTTATGTGAACCTGCTTGATCTTGAGTGAGGACAGACAACGCTGTACCATCACGTTCTGTCACAAAAAGTGTAAACGGTTTGCTGTAACATGGTGTCGCTAAAACTGGTGCTTGACATAAGGCTTTCTTTAATTCTTCAAAAGCTTGTGTGTGTTCCTGAGTCCAAGGGAGGGCAGTCGAAGTCGCTGCCTCCTGTGTTGTTAACTGGATGAGTGGTTTAGCTAGAAATGCATATTGAGGAATCCATTGTCTGCAGTACGAGGTGAGGCCTATGAAGGCCCGCACTTCCTTTTGTGTCTGGGGTTGCGGCATATTTACAATTAACTGAATGCGATCGGGAGTGAGCTGTCTCCCCACTTTGGACAGCAAGTGACCCAAGTACACAACTTGCTGAACACAGAATTGTAGCTTTGAAGGAGACACCTTGTGTCCCTTGTCGGCCAGAAAATGTAAAACTGTCAGTGATGCTTGTTCACATTCGGGCTCACTTCGTGCGGTGATCAGTAGATCATCGACGTATTGCAGTAAAGCGGTGTTAACTGGCATTTGAATACAATCTAGTTGTCTTTTCAGTGCTTGACTATAGATGCTGGGGCTTTCTGTGAATCCTTGAGGTGCGTGTGAAAATTTGAAGCTGCGTCCATTTAAACTGAATCCGAAGAGATATTGGCTCTCTGGATCAATAGGTACGCTGAAGAAGGTGAATTAGTGTGGCTCACTGGTTAGAGGCGGCAGACCCGCGAGCAGAGGACAGCCCGGGACCAGGGTTCGATTCCCGGCGCGGCAGGTTTCTGGACCAGGGTCAGCGGACTCGATAATTCTCTCGCCTCGGTGCCCACACTGATCAGCGATCACACTCGGCAACTCTGGGCATTAGCTTGCCTCATCTTCACTAACGGCCCCACCAGACCGCCGGGGATGCCTGGTCTCACCCTGGAGATACCCATTAAGGGACCATCTCTCAGGGAAGCCAGGAAGGGTTTCGCAGCGGTCGAAGCGCCTTGGGACCCTACGGGTAAGTAGTGCGCTATATAAATGCCTTTACATTACATTACATTACATTACAAGAAGGCGTTCTTGAGGTCAATTACAGTAAAGAACGTTGCTTCTGAATCAATAGCAGTCAATAGGGAAGAGATATCAGGAACCACAGGGTACTGTGGTACAATGCATTTATTCAGTTCTCGAAGATCAATCACCAGCCGATATACTGGCGGTGCATTGGGGTCTGTACGTTTAAGAATCGGAATGATAGGTGAATTACATACATTGGAGTCGGTCTCTACGACCACTCCTTGGGCAATAAGCTCTTCAATGATTTTCAGTAAAGCCACTACAGCATCGGGTGGTAACTTGTATTGTCTGATTCTGGGTAAAACAACTCCTGTCTTGAGTGTAACACGGTATGGAGTGATGTGCATACAACCTACATCAGTTGGGCCCTTTGCCACAAGTAATCTGGTACATTTTTCAATCTGACATCGAATTCTCGCAAAACATAATGACCCTTGAAATCCCGTAGAAAGAGTCTAACCCCCTCCGGGGAACAGCATATTATAGCTCCTAGAGCCTTCAATGTTTTAATTCCTAACAGATTTTCTGGACATGATTTCGTGAGTAACAGGTCTGTAACACGTGATAATGGACCTACAGCCAGGGGAACTGGTTGCGATACTTCATTTACAATAGGCTGTCCTGAAAAACCAAGGGAAACATTCTGTGAGCCTGAGAGGGGTGCCCCTGGAACTTCATCATGACTGATTGTTGTGCGACTTGCCCCTGTGTCAATTAAAAACTTTCTGTCTTTTCCCAATACTTGACTGTGTACATAAGGACCTTCTTGATCTACAGGAATCTCAATAAGAGGCAAGTCACCTTCCCTCCCTAGGCTGTTTCATGTGTATCGTGAATATTCGGGGTAAGCGGACTGGGCATACTGGTACATCTGTTGTGAAACTTGCTGAGTTGCGGCAATGGGCTGTGGCTGTGATACCGCTACTGTCTGTGCTGTATGTGCTGATGAAGCATGCATGGGCTGTGTATTCTGTGCATTCTGTGAAGACTGATGCTGGTTAGGGTCTTGTCTAGGCGGATGCGGTCTTTCTTTAGTTTTACCTGTCTCTATGTTGTGCTTCAGAACTGGGCATTCGTGTACGTAGTGACCTGGTTGCTTGCAATAATTGCATGTCCCTTTAACGGGAGCTGTAGTGTGACTTGTCTGGGTCCCACCCTTTCTGTGGCCGTCGGCTGGGACCGTCTGAGCTACTAACATTTTCATCTTTGTGTCTTTCATGCGTTTTTGTTCCTGATCTTGTTCTTCTCTAATTCTGTTCTGATGATATTGGAGCATTTGTAACATCTGTGATGGCGTATTTGCTTGCCATGTACTCTCGACCTTGTATACACGGTTCTTGACTGCTAACAGGGAATTCTCGACTAACTTTGATACAAAAAGATGCGGATATGACTCGCTACTTGGTTTAAGGCCACTATTAATAATGAAACATTTCTCGAATCTTGAATAGAAGTCACTAGTATCTTCATCATGTTTCTGTTTACAGGACGAGATTGCGTCCCAATCTTCCTTCCTCGTTGTCAATAATCTTGGCAAGACCTGCACTATTAAACCTGGTAATGCTTTAGTTTTGTCCCCAAGGCCTAACCCTGGGATCCGTTTCTTTTCTTCGTCCTCTATTTCTGCCCATGCAATCTTTGTGTCCCCCACCTCCCATTCCTTTTCCTTTAATTTCTCGAAGATACCCGTGGGTAATAGTACCTTTAACATTTTCATGATATCATCATACGTGTAATCCCCCATTAGTAACATGTCTTTAAGCTCTCTATGAAAACCTGCAGGATCTTTATCATGACACGGGACTAGTTTCTTCATTTCTAACAGTTCTAACTTGGTCAGGGGCGTGTGAACATATACACGCTTCAAGACACGGTCCTCACCCATTACTGGGTGTACTTCCCGTAAAGGGTTCTGACTTTCAATGCCACCCCCGCATTGCATGTGGTACATTTTCCTTTCTGGAGGTGGGGCGGGAACATATTCAGAGCTTACAAAAGTGCTATATTTACGGCGTTGTTCTAGAATTATTTGTATTAACTTGGTACTGAAACCTCTCCATCTGTCCATGAGAAGTGCTTCTAATGTTTCGTGTAAGGGACCTGGATCAGAATGATGGTTTCTGTATTTGATGAGGAGGTGCTGAATCATGTATACACCTGCTAATTTCTGCTCGTCTGGGGAAAGGTTCAGAAACGTCTGTGCTAAAGTATCATCATTGTACATGTCTGGATTTTCGGCCCATAATATGGCTGATCGGGCTAGTTCTTGTTCATCCATAGAATTTAGTACGTGGTACCCTACTCGATCTCGAAGCCTTTTATCTGTCTCCTGAAACTGATGTTCAGAAGAGTTCGGATTTGTTAAAGCAGAGAGAAAAACTGCTATGGTGCCTACATTTCTTTCGGGTTCTTCCTGTTCTTCTTCCTCCTCGGAGGAAACCTTTTCTTTCTCTTTCTGGTGTACTGCTATCACTGCTTTCCTAATCTTCTTGTACATAGAGGCTATGCAAGTCCCCTTGTCGTGTTTTCCTTCAGCTATATTTTGACCCCACTTGTTCAATGCATCTAATTCACTCTGATCTGTTCCGGGCCTATCTCGTTCTCTTATTAGACAATTTATGAAAAATCGTAGTATCTGTGCTTGCATGTCAACTTTCTGTTTCTCCATGGCATCCTTAATACTGTCAGGGTCTTTCCCTGTCTGAACAAACTCATATATTCTATCTAGACGCTCCTTCATTCCTACATAGCATAGCAGGTTATCAGTAGCAGATCTTAACCGTAGTGATGCCAATATCATTAAATCGTCTTTTCCGGGTACTGGATCATATCTGCAAACTGAAATGTTTTCTTTTAATGTGTCAAGGCGGGATGAATTAGAGAAGTGGGGAGACCTGTACGTGAGAGGACTCTGCATACCTCTGAGATTGAATCTGTGAGTTGGTGGCGGGATCTGAGGACCCGCGGTCGCACCTCCTGAAGCGGAAGCTTGTGCATTATCTCCCTGTGGAGTCTGTATCTGAACTTGAATTTGTCGTTTAGGTGGATCAGGCAAACGTGGTTGCGGTAGGTCAGTTTTGAGTACGGGAAGTGGCGGGGCTGGCGGAGCGGGGGAGGTTTGTCGCGGTACTGGCGGAACATGATCTGGAGGCGGGGTGCCACCCCCGTCCCTGTCAGTAGGCAGGGCTCGAACAGGCAGATTGGTATAAGCGGGAGCTACATCCTCTAGATAGGAATTTAGGAATATATCTTTAGTAGTTTTATGCATTACTTTAGTTGGAACTAATGGTGGTGGTAGATTTTTCGGTATTTCTGACATGGCCTCAGGTGTACCCTCGGCCATAAGATACATGCCGTTTACTTGGCTATTTCGGATTCGATCTATTTGTTCTGTTTTTACTCGGATCCCCTCGGTAACTAGTTCGTTTTCTTGAGCTTTTTCTGATTCTTTCAGTCTATCTTCTCTACGGAGTGTTCTTTCAGCACGCTTATGTGCTTCCTTACGCCAAAATTCTATGGCGTCCTTCTGAGATTGTCTGGCTTTCTTTTTCCATAATGCTTCTTCTACCTTCATGATGCACTCGGCATCCCATGTTCCGATAACGGGCCATCTGTGTCTCTCGTCTAGATGTTTAGTGTACTCGGCCCATAATTCTAGATACAATATGGCATCTATGCCATGCTTATTATACATAAAGTTGCCTGGAGTGTCCCTAGGAGGGATAGGAATTTCTTCCTCTAGTATCCCTTTCCTAGTTCCTATCTGCTTTAACTTGTTGAAAAACGGCATTTTGCTTACTTATTACTGAATGGTCAATCCTTACTACTTACTACTGAATACGGCTATTTGTACAGAAAACACAATAATACACATAAAACGGTCTCATTCATGCCACAACATTAATCACATAAAAAGACATTTGTAACATATATAACTACCCCCTACATCGGATGTACTGCTAAACAGCACAGATACACTGCCTAAAAACAGTGCAAGAACTTGAAAACTGATGTACTGCTAAACAGCACAGATACACTGCCTAAAAACAGTGCAGACCGGACTTGTGTACCCAAACCCGTCTAGATACGTCCCAGCAATGGTACTCACCGGGAAGCACGGAAACAGAAGGCCTCGGAAAACTTGACTGGACTCGACTCGATACTTCGGAAAACTTCGGAAAACTTCGGAAAAACTGGTGGGCCTCTTGACACCTCGGACCTTGCTTCTTTCGGCTAGGCTCTGGTCGGGATCCTCCGCACTCCTCACCGCCTCGTCTGGGTACTGATCGCAGTCTTCGTCACCTCCGTGGGTCAGAGGGAGATGCAGGAAATCCTGCCGGTACGCGTATGTTCCGGCTAACTGACGGCAGGGGACACAGGTTGCAACGCACCAACCGGCGCGTGAGGTGGGGGAGGGGTCCCTATTCGGGCGCCAAAATGATGTAAATAAATAATTTACTCTTAATTTCTATGCAGGTAAGTACTTAATCAATAATAACTCAATCGGAAATGAAAGAAAACAGAGTCCGTGGTGCTAGAGTTCTTAGGGGTTTTATTCCTTAAAAAGGAATGGTCAAGACCAGGATATCATGTTCTGAACACCACACAGGGTGTCAGAAGGGATAGAGCGCTACATTTTATTAACAGTACATAGCTTATATACTTATTTTACACCATTGGAAACAGTATAGAAGGCGTAACAGCTGAGAGAAGACAAGATAACAGTATACACGTGGTACATGTGCGTAATCAAGAGGCGTGAACTAGAGGTGTGTTCTCGAAACGTCACAAGTAAGTGTCACAGAAGGGGTGGCACTAACAGGAATGTTGCAATGTCAGCAGAAATCGGAAGCTTGGATGCGCGCGCAGCTGCATGACGTGTGCATGACATGGAGTCGGAGGGTGCTGGGGACTTGACATTTGAACTGACGGAAAGAGACAGAAGTCTGGCATGTCAGATCAACTTGTGCTTCTATCATATCTGATATCTGATGTTTAGGAACTAAGCTATCTGGGCGGAAAGGTCTCTGGGGCAGAAGCTATTCTATACTGACTGTAAGTGCGTGTATAAGCGCCTGAGTGTCTGCATGAGAAGCGTGGGGGCACGGGGCCTTCCAGGGAAGCATGGCAACAGAAGCTATGAATTACTTGCATGGAGACAGGTCGGCCCTTTGGCTCTGCAGCTGAAGAAGGATGTTTACTGAAGCTAGCAGGCAGGAATGTATTTTCAGGGAACGGAGCAGATAACTCGAAGGTTATAGTCAATCTTGGCAGGCAGCAGGCTGAGCTAAGCGCGAAGGGCCGCGCTGAAAGTAAGTCAGAGTTCACGGGTACGGGGGCAGCCTGGGCTGAGGCCCTTCGAGTCAGAAGCCAGAAAAGAGGCTCGGTGGCAGAAATTCAGAGGCCTACTCAGCTAGAGCTGGAAAACGTAGAAGTACACTACAAAAAGACGTTGGCATAGCATACTTAGGAACGGACCACTCAACCCATTCATGGTGGGTCTGAAAGAGGACATGTTAACGTTGGACGCAAATGTATTTGCGTCTTCATAGCTGGTAAAGGAGGGAAGTTACATGCACTTTAACTCGTACATGGAGACGGTGGGGTACTCGCTAGGGAACACAACTTGACCATAAAATTTATATTTCCTCAACTTAACAAGAGGGCTTTCTTCCTAATTGCACTGAAATCTTTCCCATCAAGTGCTTCGATGTAATTCTCGAAAATGTCTATCCATTCATCCCACTCAATGGGTGGATCCCCTGTGGCTTGTAAGAACAGTGGAGGTGCAATAATATTTAAATTCTCCATTTTTTTTTAAAAGAAGCACAGTATTTTTTTTAAAATGAAGAAATAGTTAAACTGGAATGAAATGTCACCTTTTAACATATGCTATATGTGTGCTTCACTACTCTTTCTTTACCTGTCTAATGTAAAGAATAATGTCCGTGGTAGCCTTCACTGTGCACTGCCTAAAGTCTTGTAAAAACAATTTTGTAAATGAGGCTCTCACTCTTCAATTTCTCTTGCTGATGAGGCACTCACCCTTCAATTTCTCTCGCTGACGCTCGTTTTGGTTTGATGCAGTTTTCTAACCACTCGGTAAATTGTTTCAAGAGACAATCTCCACTTGCGATGTGAGTAATGTCCGTTGCTAGGATACCCGGTAATCCAAGATGGACGCTGCGTGATCGCGTCACTGCTAGCACGTTACTTGCTCGAATCGCGTCACTGCCGGCACGTCACCTCCTGCGTTGAGTGCTTCCTTGTTGACGCGGCTCGGTTGGAGAGAAACAATGGCTGAAAATCGAACGGTGAGTCACTTGTGCTTCTCCGCTCGAGGAGTGTGCTCGTGTGTCTGTTCAAGGAGAATTTTTAAAAGATGCAACGCGTATGCTTGTGCTGGAGTTGTCAGTTTAGGCAAGATTAAAAAAAAAAGATCAAATATTAAGCTTGAATACTACACAAGTCACTCCGTTTTCGCTCCAGAAGTCGCGCTCACATCCTCTTTAAATCTCAGACGTGCACAGGAGTTTCTCTTTTTTTTTTTAAAATACAGCTTTCCCAAACGTAGCGTTCCTTTGGCTGGGTGCAGCCTTTAAGATTAAAATTCACCAAAGTCACAGCCAGACACACGGCATAGATTTGTTTATGTTCTCTCAAACTCACCAGTTGCTTTGGAGGCTTGCAGACTTCAATTCAAAACGTAAACTATTGCAGGCTTCAGTTCCAAGCGTTTTTTTTTTTTTTTTAGGGTGGCAATATATCTTTCTTGTCTGTTTCAAGACTTGCGTGGCAGTATATTTTCCTTGTTTGTTTCAAGATTTGCAAGGTTCTTCATTATTTTCTCTGTTTCTTCAGGAATCCGCGTGGTTCTTTTCACCAGTGGAGTTCTCCTCCCTCTATGGTTGTTTAGCTCCTTCTGTTCATCGTCGCCATGTGTTGTAAATGAAGTTAGTAGACAGATGTAAGGCTTAATACTTGTTTATTAAGCACCATAGAGAATAGCTGGTGTTCCCATCAGAAAGCAGGAGCTAACTGACAAGACAGAACATAGGAGAAGATGACATCAGGGAAAATGGAATGCAGGACTTAAAGGGATACAGAGAAACATAAGTGCAGAGAATACAACAGCTTCAAATAGTGAAAAGTTGGATATCTATCGAGACTTTCTGTCAGCAATCAATTTTGAACCCAGGTTTGAGGGTTGTTTGAGCATTCAAATGTAAAAAAAATAAAATTTGATTTACTAAAGGGCCCCTTCTGCCCTTCATCCATGTCAGCTCTGCAAACTCAGACTTGCATTTGTGGGTCTAAAGACTCTTATTTGCTGCAAGAGAAAAAACATAACTTGGTGCTGCCCTTACAGGACTTGGGCCATGGGTGCTGCATCCTGAAACATAAATCAAAGGCAAAATAAGGGAGCAGGTTAGGAATCCTTTTTAATACAGGTCTTGGTGGGAGACCACCAAAGGGACACACCGAAGTTTACAAATCCCCCCAAATTAATTCCTATACTATAGTGAACAATCTACTCTGACTTTTACAAGATGATAACTGGGACAGCCCACAATAATCCAGTTCCACTGTTCATGAACCCAGCATTGAGTTGTTAAACAAAAAAAACTCTTGTACCCATTTTGGTCCCTTGCCATGCAACATAGAAATGTAAATATTGTGGACCCATATTGGGTCAGGATCCATAGTTTGGGGACTCTAAAGAGAGCTCATGGACTATCAACACCTTTAGGGTATAAAATGTGAATTATATCCTCAATACATATGAGTTTAAAGAGGGGATTGAACTCAGATTGAGTTTTAGTTATTGAATCTGCAGATCCAGCATGCCTAACTATGAGAGCAGTACCTGCACAGAAGTTTTGTTTTTTAATGAATTAAAGGACGTTCTGAGGTATTTATTGGCCGAACCTCAACCATCCACCACGGCAAAAAGTGATTGTTTCATATCATCAGGAGGCACGGCAAACATTTTCTGACTATGTTGTGAATGACAAGGCAAAATACAATCAACTTTTTGGGTCTGATGCAGCTTGAGACAAGCAAAGAAAGAGAAAAGAAGGAAGTGAACCTGTGTCTCTCAAACAAAGCCTTATGGGGAGGCAATCCCTTTTAGGATGAATGCCCTCACTCACCATAGGTGACATGCTTCATCATTTGGGATTTCTCCTGCCAGTGGGAAAACCTAGTCTCACTGAGTGCTACGACCACCCCACTGAGAGGTAGGAGCTCTGGGATGTTTTTTTGCTATCTACACATCAAATCTGGATTCTGAAATCCCAAATGTGAGCTGTATAGTGATATGAGGGAGCAGCACAAATGTGCGCGAAAAAGAAGTGAATCTAAAACTGCCTGGTGCAGATGAAAAGACACTTTATTGGCTCATCTAGACTGGCAGTGTTAAAACGTAGTGCTATGCAGTATCTAATAAATCTGCTGTATTGGAAAAAAGTTCAACTTGTTTCAGCCATTAACCATCTGACAAGTATGTCTGGCTTTCATCAGGACCAGAAAACAAAGCTGCTGCTGTGACGTGAAAAATATATAAATATTTAATACAAAACCAGTAATCCAAGTGGAGATTCAGTATCACTGGAACTTGTCTAAGGAAAGAGGAGACACAGAAGGACACAATCAATCTAACTCTTTTGGTTTCCCAAATTTGTTTCTTAATGAGGATGATTCTACATTCATACCACAAAGCAGAGTCCAGCCAGGTACTCTCAGGTTTGTTTACTCACCCAAATCTAGAGAACAAGTTAACCCACCTCAACTTGGTCACAATTCAGGGAAGGAAGCCCCGCTCTGAAATAACAAGAAAGCGTAAAAAACTTCTGGTGCTCATCTATGCTATTTACAACAGTGTGAACAATGGTGTCAAAGACAACCAACAGGCATAGACTCAAGTATAAAAACAGATGAAAATGGTACTCATTAGGCAGATACTCTCATTTCTCTTGTAAGGCAATAGTTAAAAATAGACCAGGCATATCACATAGAAATGATACCCGACTTCTGGTGTGGAAGCCTTTAGACAAGACAACTACAAGGTGTCATTAAGCTAAGTGACGTCTAGATAAGCTAACTCTACATGGCATCATGCAAACGCGCCTCTAGGATCAGCGCACAAACGTGTTTGCTAACATTAATGCATAGAAACATATAGGCTGTATGAACCCCCTGTCACTACCGCGTTTTTAAAGCCATCTTAGAAAAACATTGCTACCGGAATTTCAAAAGCAGCCATACATCTATGCAAAATTTCTACAAGACCATAGGGGGAATTTGTGTGTGTGCCCTCTCACTGTACCACCCAGCTTAAGTGATTGGGGTCATCAAAGATATGTGGGCGCTGATTTTAAATAGCTTACGGCAACAAGTGCCTTAACTCAAGGCAAAACTGCAGAGAAATGGCTCCACAAAAGCACTGTGGTGTCTACTAAGTCAATCTCTAATTGACAAAGTGACAGAGCATACAGTCTGCTTATGGCAACAAGCGCTTTAAATCTGGGCAAACCGCAGAGAAATGGCTTAACATAGACATAGTGGTGTCTACTAGGTCACTTTCTATTTGCCAAAGTGACATAACATCCAAACAACCAGCCTGCACTCCCTATGGTACAACATTCCCTTCTGACAGTAAAACGTAGTGTGCAATCAACTGCCAAACTTCACATAGGCAGGCCCCCTCCGTCGATCAATCTAGCAAGGTAGAGGCCTAGGTGTGCCAACCCCCAATCACTCCGATAAAATTCCCCATTTAAACTACAATACTAAATATGCAATAAATTAAAGAACGGGCAGGACAAACTTGTCAGTGCTCCCCATTCACCTCTCCACCGGTACTCCGTTGTACTACACAAGTTGTAACCGGAGGTACCGACGTCTGTGTCTTGTTTTCGTCTGTCATATTCCTTCTGACAGTGGTGAGTTTTTGGATACCGAGGCAGTAGCCTCATTACTCCACATTCATTTTGAGTTTTTAGTCGCTGTTTAGGTTGTTTTATTGATGTGTGACTCTTTGTCACAGTTGAGGGTGTATCACAAGGTCAACGCTGTGCTAGGCCGTGGGTTGTAGGCAATTTGGTTTGCAGAAGTGTCAGCAAGATTTATCACAGAGTCTTCTTCTGCTTTCAGGTAGTCTGTCTTCTAGCGGGGATGAACTTTTGTTGGCTGCCGTGGCGGTTGCCTTCAGACGGTGATGAGTTTTGGGTGCCTGCAGGGGCGGTTGCCATCAGGCAGTGATGGGTTTTTGGATGCTGCGTTGCTGTTTCAGTTTCACAAGGTTAGCGCTTCGATGGGCCGCAGGTAGCGGTCAAATGGGTTTGTAGAGATGTCTGCAAGTTTCCTGATCAGTGGGTTTTCTTTTTGATCCAATCCTTTGTAGAAGGTCCTGTTGAGTTTGAGGAGATGGTCATCCAACATCTCAACGCCTAGGTCTCTGTGGAGGTCTGCTGTTCGTGTGAGCATAGGAGCACCTGCTGCAATCCGTAAGGCCCAGGTACCGACGTGGGCGGCTGGTATACTTAAATACTGAAGGAGGCAAACTCTGCTAATGGTCTAAGGACCCCAACAGGTGTCATACTCGATCGCCTGATCGGCTACTGAGCATGCGCGGAGATTAAGTGTTTAGTAGTGCGCATGATCGCCATTCTACAGTCATTTCAATACTAGCTTTATTGAGACAGGCAATGGCTAGCACCTGAATTCAGTGCTCGGGAGAGTATCACTCCAGTGCATTTTGTAATGATGTGTGCACAGCTAGCGATGAAAGAAAATTTCTTTAGGTTCGAGGATGGTATATATTTACAAACCTCTGGTACATCCATGGGCAGTATTTTTGCCCCGAGCCTGGCTAACCTACACCTCCCTGCAGCCTGTCTCCCCCCTCCCTGCAGCTTGTTGCTCGATTTTCTCAGAAATATATTCTATAAAATCTGAAACCGAGTGATGTTTTTTCTTAAAGCTCAGCTAATCTGCAGTTCATGAAACAGTTCCCCTCCCTGCCACCATTTTTCAGAGGGAATATGAACTTTTACTATGAGAGATTGTTCACTGTTTTTAGGCACCAGCTGTTTTCTCTTTAAATTGTTATCTGGACCACAAAACAGCCATGTTCCCTCAATGTTTTCAATCTACCCTACAGAGATGGCCATACATTTTGACTTATAGCCTTTATCTGTGATTCCTGCATTTCTCTAATTGGACCTCAAGTCAAGTATGTAATACATCCTTATTCTGGCTCTGTGTTTCTGGACCCAGCCATTCTTTCCTGTGGGTTGAAGTAGTGGACAGGTTTGTAGGGCTATAATAATGTGATAATGTTTTTAACTCGTCTGACTGGGATCCTGCTAATCAAACCCCCCAACTATCTGCTTGCTCCTTAAACTGTTATGCCATGAACTTAGGTGCACTCCAGATTGGATACTGGGGTACCCTTGTCAGTCCCTGGTATATGGTACACATGTACCTAGGGCATAGGTACCCCAGTGGTCTTCCATGGGCTGAAACATGTATTACGCCACCCATGAGAGGCCATGCAAACTGGAACTATAGGCCTGCCATTGCAGCCTGTTTACATTGTTGAACGCACCACTTACTTAAGATATAGGTTTACTCTATCTAAGGGTCACTGCACTTAAAACCTATAAGTCACCCCTATAGCAGGATTTTATTATGCTGAAGGCAGGGTGCTTCGTTCTAAGTGAGAGGGTGCCACTGCATGAGCAGGAGACCCCTGCAGCCTACGGAGTCCATTCTCCTGGGTTGTCAGTGAAGCAGCCGCATGCGACATATATAGGGGCATTATGCTACCACGTGATGACCAACTCTAAAACAGGTGAAACAAACCCTACTGTGTTTGGTGTCAAACATATTGGAATCATACCTCGTATGAGGTAATCGTCTTAGGCGAGTTTCATGGGGTCCTGGTGTTCCCTGTACCAGCCTTCTAGTCCCAGACAGCACAGAATGGTTGCTGCCGACCAGAGACACATTTCTGCCCTCCTGCTGCTGAGCCAAGCTCGAGCAGGGGAAGCCTGAACAATAGGCATCCTGTCAATGGGAGGTGTGACCAACTCCCAGACAGGATTCAGAGTGTTAAGGCTGGGTAGATGCGCTTGCCAGCGACGGAAAGTCTGCTTGAGGGGCACATTTAGTGTCCTTGTACTGTTAGCTGCTGCTCTGGCACAAATCTGGACAAAGGACATGGATACAACTTCCAAACTATCCAGACCCTCCCCTGGGAGGGTCACCTGAATCTTGCCAACCCTCTTTCATGGGAAAATAAGGGCTTACCTGGCTGTAGGACCTTAGATTCGACGTGGACAAGATTCTGAACCAGAAACCACTGCGCTTCGACCGTCTGAACACTCTGAGCTTTGCTGGACTTTGTTTGGGCCCGACTTCGTCTCCCACTCAGTTTGCTGCATCTTCTGTGCCCGTGCACCACACAGGATCCATGCAGGGCCAGTGGAGCATGAAGTACAACCAAATATATCTCTCTTGGAGTGCAGGTGTCACTCCCCTGCACCCGCAGGCACCACAACACTGCTGTCCGGTCTGCTAATCCTAATCTCCTATGTACTCCGTGGACATCAACAACACATGAGGTAGATTTATATGTCCCTCGAGAACCGAGCTGTATTCTCAAGTTTGAGGTCAGAATCTCTCGTGGGGGCTTCAATACCCGACCCCCTGTGCACCACGTACATTTGCAAGTGCATATGCTTGTTGGCATTTCCCGAACAAGTGCATTGGGCTCGGAGTAGCCCCGATTTCTGGCACCATTTACCACCAAGAATTTTGACCTCCTCACACTGAGTGCTCCATGGGCTGTTGTTTGGTGAAATTGTTTGATGTCCTTCCGCAACTTCTGGACCTCCGGCATGTGGGTCCACTTTGAGGGTCAACCTTGCTTTTTCTTGGGCTACCCTGGTTTCTCCAAGCCTACCCTGACTTCTCTTGCTGTGGTGAGTCTCCTGGACCTTGCTGGTCCAAGCTGGACAAATCCTTGTCATTCTGCATGGGCTTCCGTTGCCAAGGCTTGTTGGTGCTCCCTCCGGACACCGAACCCTCAGCACTCAACATCCTTTGTGGGACAGCTCATATCCAGCTCTTGGTTGTCCTTGACGTCTCCTGGCCCCCATAGCTGCAAAGTCAAGGACTCCATCAACTCACCGGAGGCACCCAACATCAGTGGGCAATCGTCTACCTAGCCCTTGGTCACTCCTCAGTGACCCAGACTCTGTCCCCTCTGCTTTCAGGTACTCTTCAACAACCACCTTTGGATTCCAATGGACACTTTTCTTCCTTCCAGCAGCGGCTCTTCTTTGAAGTCGTCCATTGGGTTTAACCGCGGTTTCCTATGCCACTTCTGACCTATGCACCGGCTTCTCAGGGATAGATAACTTGGGTACCTAGGTATCCTCGGGCCGGGTGGCTCTCCAACCTTCTGTCTTCCACGGGATTTCTTCGAAGTCCACTGGGAAAGGTCCTTAAACTCTAAAACTTCAACCGCAACCTTCCCATTGAGTTGTACAGAGCACGCGGTCATGTTCCCACACTGCGCCCGTCCTCCGTGGGGTCCCTATCTACTCACAGTGGATGGTTCCTTGGGGCCCCAGCAATTCTACGTTCCCTTGACTCTGTCGTGACTCGAGTCATGGTTCTTATACCACTTACTTAGTATATGGTTTGGTCCCCCATGGGGCCCACTGTGTTTTAGTGCTATTTACTGTGATTTCTGTGCTTAAGTTGTGTGTGCTTTGTGAATATCTCTGTGTAGGAGACACTGTTTCATACTAGATAGTGTTATATTAGTAAATACATATTTTTTATAACTACTGTGTGGTTCTGCTTTAATTTAACCAATACTATAAGATTGCATTCTGGTGAAATAGGCTGCTTAACCGCTCTGTCCCGGCACAAATTCTGCTGTGGCGCGGCGGAATTTGACGTGAGCACAGAACGGACGGCCCCTGGCTGTCCGATGCACATGCCCACTGTTGCGTCGGTTGGCCGGGGGCCGTCCGACGCATCAAAGAGGTTAACATTCCTTCAAGACTAAGCCTGAAGGCTGATCTCCACAGCTACCATTTGGATTGCTTTCTAAGGTTATCTTTGACCTCTTAAATCACCATAAGTGTTGTTTGGACGGGTGCAAGGTGCCCACTTTATTTAGTTGACAACTTCTCACAATGAGCAACATGATGCAGATGCAGAATTTATAACAAATTCTGCTTTAGAGGCTTGATCAACCCTTCATGCTTTTCCAAATTTTCAAAGTAACAGTCCTAAATCAGTAGCTCTCGCAGGGCAGTCAACCTGGATTGCTTCACACTTCTAAGAATTATCCAGATTGGAGAACAGTGCAAGTCACAATTTTTGAGAGCCTGGTGCATTCTTCCAGCTTTATTTGATGATAAGCTGTGTCCTTTGTATCTGCCATTAAGCTCGACATTCCAACTGCAGCTGGAGTGACGAGGGCACAAATTTGACTTCTAGAGTACTGGTGTGGAGTTCCCTTAAAGAAAGGAGAAACAACCATTGCCTGTAAGCCCCTTTCGGATGCTTAGGATCTACCGGATACTTTGGCTTTGTGAAAAGTTCCAGAATCAGGTTTGGGGATCCACCCCCCCCTCTGATAAAGTACTCCTCTGTCATCTGTTACTGTTACTTACATGAGCTTTTCTTGTGACTGCATATATTGCTGAGCCCTGTTCACTCATGCCTATTCAAGGGCATATCCACTATGTCAATATTAGTTTTTAACAGTATAGTCGCAGGTCCTGGTTCCATCAAAATTACTATTGCACAGTTTCCTCTGCTTACAAGGTATCTCCTGTATGCCTCCTTAATAATAATAATAGTAATAATAAATATACTTCATTACTTGCTTCTTAATGAAACATACATGACTTGAATATCTTGAATGCCTGCAAATGAAGTATAGGGAATGAGAAGGGGCAGATAAGTAGGGGTAGATGAGGACCATAACCACCTGTATAGAAAAGAAAATAAACTGAGTATGATCCAGAGCGACCAATATCCAGGCAATTTAGTGCTGGGTGATGTTGAAGCCATATAATCTTAATTGTCACCATGTTTATAAATACTCCTCTCTGTCCCTCCATTTTGGTTTCTCAGGAGACCTATGGACTGGGGAAACAGAATGCTCTTTCCCTTAATTACTTCATCTTAGACTCAGCTTTGTCTCTACTGGACCAATCTGACCGAAATGTTGGGTGGAGCATAATTTTCTCCCTTTTATTTCTCCTTTTCATGCTATGCTGACGCTGAGGCTGCACTGGGAAACCCTGTCCAGGGTAGCTGTGCGCATTCAAAATGTAATTAATAATAATAATAATAATAATAATCCGCAATGCCCACCGCTAGAAACTGAAGACTTCTGTCTCAAAGATTATTTATCTGTCTACATTTCAGCTGTTTCTCTGGGCTGCAGGCCCTTTTCTTGCATCTTTGCCCTCAACTACCTCCTCTGGCAGTTCTCTCTTGGCAGAACTAACGCAATTTGAGAACTTTTACCCAGACAGTGACTGCTCAGCCACAAATCACCTCCTGTGATGTTCTCTTTCTCTTCAGTGGTCCCTTTGCATGTCAGTGCCAGCGAGCGGAAGGGGAGAGAGTAACAAGATCCAGTAAAAAAGGTACACCTGCATCCTCGAGTATTGTCTTGCCCTTTGATTCACTGGCAGTTCTATGGCAGTAATCCATCAAGTACACTCTATTCCTCCTCCAGAATCCACTCCAAGGTGATCATGTAAGGGGGCTGGACCTGCACATCATTTGGAGTCAAGCAGTGACCTGTGTCCCAGCCCACTCCATATCCACCATCTTTCCATACAGATTATTCCTGATGCAAAATCTTCTGTCTTCTTATTGGATTCTAGGCTTAACATACATATAGAAGTTAATGCCAATTTCCTGTCAATCCCTTGATTGTCTGTAAACTAGACAAGGCATGGCCACTTTGATAGGGATCATGAGAGCATAACTTTATCTTAGAAGCGTTCGTGTAATGAAAGCTAGCAGAACCTGAGAAGCTCAGCTGGTTGAGAGTTTTTAGTGTTCTGGACAGACTAAATAATACGTGTGCATCTGCTTGCTCTCCTTCGCCTGTTAGCTGGTTTTGCTACCAGCGCATCTGTGGACCAGCGCTCACCTCTTCACATCAAAGCTGCCGCTTCACCGAGGGTCTTGCTGACTCTGCCTGCTGTCTGTCGGCGCACTCCAGGGCGAACCTTGGGCATCGGAAGGCTTGAGGGCTGCGAGCGTGCAGGGACTACCAGATCCAGGTGTCCCTGCGAGACCGATTCCATCTTCCGGTCCGCTCTCCCTCTAGCCCCGCCCCCCGCCCATCGGAGGGCTGACAAAACCACCTGTGTTGCCCTTGACCTTTGGGACACTTCGCCTGTTAGCTGGTTTTGCTACCAGCGCATCTGTGGACCAGCGCTCACCTCTTCACATCAAAGCTGCCGCTTCACCGAGGGTCTTGCTGACTCTGCCTGCTGTCTGTCGGCGCACTCCAGGGCGAACCTTGGGCATCGGAAGGCTTGAGGGCTGCGAGCGTGCAGGGACTACCAGATCCAGGTGTCCCTGCGAGACCGATTCTATCTTCCGGTCCGCTCTCCCTCTAGCCCCGCCCCTCGCCCTTTTCAAACTACCATAAACAGTGTGTGGTCTCCCGCAGCGCGGGACGCAGCTCGGGGCGAAGACCGGGCAAAGAGCGGGCCGTTTGAGGCCGTTCGAGTACGAGAGAGTCCGGTCCGGCCCACCCCCCTTACTGCTTCACCACGGCTATCTCCACATAGGCACTTATTTACGCTCTGATCCCCTCAAATCCACCCATCGGAAAATGAACACGCGATCTAACAAACAGAAAAAAGGCAAAAAAAATGGGATAGGAGACAAATTGCTTGGTCCAATGGACGATTTCCTCGCCAAAGCAAACACATTCATCGATCAAAGCATAAGCTTAATTGAGGGGAGAGTTTCAACTGAACTCGCCATTGCACGCCGATCTTCAATGGGACTACTAGCTACCGCAAGAACCCCAGAAGCCCAGGCAACCCCAATTCCAACGACTGCGACTGCGAACAGACTCAGTCTCCCAAACAACGTAGACCTCTCTGCCACCCAACTCTCAGTAGCTTTCTCGGACAGTGACCTAGAAAAAACCCCAGATATCTTCCCCGACCCAACCCCTGAAGAAGTAAGGCAGACGAGAGGGAGGAGGGAGGGAGCTATCAAAAAAAGAAATGTCAGCAAAAAACCAGACCACATCGACAACACCGAAACGGCTGATCTTATAGCATTGGTAGGTGACACAAATCCAGCAGCACTTCCCCTTCACCCTGCCCCCCTGCCCAGTAATATACCAATGATACATCAACTACCACATGATCTTCAAGACTTCCCAATCCTGGAACCAAAAAGCCCACGACAACTAGGGAAAGAAAGAGAATCAGCTAGATTAATTAAGGAAATAGCTTCTCTGCTGAACTCTTATATTCGCCCTCTAGAATCTAGACTTACTAACATCGAGAGTCTAATTTCAAAAATCTCTAGTCCTCCCAAACCCTCACAAGTCCCCCTAAAGCCGCCTTCAGATTCCTCAATCATAACTCACCCAAATAAGAAATCGGTAACGTTGCCTCCTCCACAGACCAAAAAACAACCTACAGCAAAGGTTTCAACAGTATCAAATCCTCCTACTGTCCAAAAAACCATTCCCAAGCCATTGACCCTACCTCCACCATCCAACCCACTTCCCACACCAATAGTAAATACCCCAAGCATAAATACCCCTTCCTTTAAAACCCCCGTTACGACAAACCCCCCTGCCTCCATAACCCCAGCCATAACAAATACAAAACAAACAAAAACAAAAGGAACCCCGAGAGACACTACTGACCAAAGACCCTCTGTAAACCTGCCCCCTGCGGCATGTCCATACGTAGTAGTCATGACAGGGGTCCCTGAACTTACTGGGGAGGGGGCTGAACCCAACTGGTCACTGAAGAATAAAGTACAGTATTGGCTGAACACTAATCGCCCTGTTCCCCAACATTGGAAAAGCACAATAGCCTCAGTCTCCCGGACCTCGTGGGTGGGACACAGAAAAAAAAACATCCGGGGGGACTGTGTGGTAATCACGTTCGAGGATCCAACCATAGCAGAATACATCTGCTCTCGGGAGTTTAATACCTCTGGGGGAATTGCCACAAGACCCTTGTCATACTTCTATCCAAAACGATATCACAATAATAACTATTCCCGTGACACCGATAGCATTTGGAGGAAACCAATACTACAGCCATGGGAACTAGACGTCGCGGGTCCAAAATTAATCCCGCGACATAACGAGCCTGAACACCCTTGGTGGCCATCAAACCAAAACTACCAGCAAAGAGAAGCACCATGGCAGATCATGGGCCCACATAACAGACCTAGAAATTGGGAGCAGTGGGAGAGACCACCGCAGAATCCATATGGCACTAGTTACAGAGAGCCCATTAACGGGCAAAACTGGCAAGGGATACCGTTGATGAATCGCTTTAGCGGCCTGGAAATGGTCGATTGACAAAGAAGCAATTCCCAGGAGTTAGCACTAACAACTAAGGACTCGACTAACCCTATAATAGAACCTTCTCAAATGGAAAAACCACCCTTAGACAACGCACTCTCACGGTTACCTATTACCTTCTGGAATGTGGCAGGCCTCCGAAACAAAATAGAGGACGGCTCGGCCGCTAGTTTCTTGAAGGACTCACAAATCATTTGTCTACAAGAGACATGGACAACGACACCTTTACATCTTGCGGGTTATAGGACATTTATATCCCCCGCCCTTCCCAGCATTGCAGGTAGACCAAAAGGGGGTCTGGCAATTTACCTGGCTAACACAATCTCTGACTTGAAGATCACTAAGGTAGACCTAACTCCACACTTCCAGATTCTCACACTTACAATTGGGAAAAAACTTTGCTTCACAATAATAAACCTCTACAACAACTTAGAGGATGACATCTTTCTGAATGTTCTTTCACTAATTCAATCAAAAATAACCGATCATTGGCACGCCAAACAGAAAAAGGAAATACCGCAGATAATCTGGGGAGGAGATTTTAATATACACCCTTGCCCTCTGAATGACACATGTGGAATAAAGGACGAAAATGATAACCCACTGGTACACTTTTCCCACACAGGAGTGGGGACTGTCATGAACAGAACATTAGCTGATCTGTATCTTCAAATCCTGAACCCTATACAACAGAGTCACAGCAAACTAGAACCTACCTATAGAGGTAGGGGCCATGCGACCACCGTAGACTTTGTACTTGTGACAGAAGGCTTAAAAGACCATACCAAAAATTTCAAAATTCTGGAAAATAATCTTAGTGATCATTCTGCCTTAAATCTGAGCTTCTATATCCATCAACCTAGGTCACTGATGGCATCGATAGCAAATATGCTGGCACAGAACAGACTGGAACTGGCGAAAAACAATGGTTATACCATAAAATGGGAAAAGGTGGACCCAAATGAACTAACAACAAGGCTAGTAGAATCCTGCTACAACAGCTTTCTGATCTGTCTTGACCCCTATGCAGATCCAAAACAAGTTCTGGAAAACTTCAGCATAATAATAGACCAAGTTAAAAAGCAGCTGACCAAAACATCCAGACAAAGTAAAGTAAATTCCACAGGTTGGTTTAACCGAGAATGCACAAAAGCACAAACTAAACTAAGGAAAGCTCTTGGGAAACCAAATTGAGATGCAACAGAGATCCAAGCCCTCCGACGTGCATACATCACTTCCAGAAAAGAGAGGAAAAAAGAACTGAAACTATCCCTGTGGAACGCCCTACACAAGAGCGCACTCTTGAAAGATAGTAAGACCTTCTGGAAGATTGTTAAATCACCCTCGCTAGCTGACTCTGCCGGTCCTAAAATAGATGTGGCCATCGACGAGGAAGCGTGGGTGAACCACTTTTCAGAAATCTTCAAACTGACACCAAACAGTGAAGAAAATCACTCCTACATCCCTTTAGTCGACTATCCAATAATCATGGACCTTGACATGCAGGACCTAGCATTGGCTCTATCTTCAAGTAAAAGCGGGAAAGCTCCTGGCCCTGACGGGGTCCCAGTTGACTTGTTCAAACATCTGCCGGTTCTATGGGTTCCAATACTGACAAGAGTCTGCTTAGCCACAATGGAACTCGGCCTGTTAGAGTCATGGTCCTCCTCAATTATGGTCCCAATCTTCAAGAAGGGGGACCGCCAGGACACAAAGTGCTACCGACCGATTTCCCTCCTAGATTCTTTGGGAAAAGTAGTTGGAAGAGTCCTCCTCGAAAAATTACAGCAATGGGTAGAAGATAAAACCATCCTCTCGGACTTACAGTTCGGGTTCAGGGAGGGCTTTGGGACAGTTGAACAGGCCCTAAACCTAAGTCTGTTAACTTCAAAATATACCCACGCCAAACCTGGGTCCATCTACATGGTCTATGTGGACTTGTCCTCCGCATTCGACTGCGTCTCGCATGCGAAGCTTTGGTCACTGCTGAATGTAATGGGGGTTGATCCTCCCCTTCTGAACTTTCTGAGGGAACTATACAGTGATGCCACGGCAAGAGTAAGATACGGAATAAACGGAGAACTGACAGCACCATTCAGGGTAGAGCGGGGAGTAAGGCAAGGGTGTGTCCTTGCTCCCTTCCTCTTTTCATTGTACACAAACGGCCTAGAAGAGTCCATGCTGCGAGGGGCAAGGGACCTCCCCAGTGCAAAAGGTCGCTTGATCCCCGCGCTCCTATATGCCGATGACGCAGTTATTTTAGCTCGTACCCCCAACGAACTGCAGAAATCTCTAACTAAATATGCAGACTTCATGGGGGCCTTGGATCTGCGTATTAACATTAAAAAAACGTTTGTTATGGTAGCTGGTGGATCAAGAAAAGCAACCAAGTCGATCTTTCTGAATGGTGAAAAAATTGAAAAGACCTCACAATACCCGTACCTAGGCATCATGATCGATGACGCCCTAAATTGGAAAGCGGCGGTTGAGACCAGGAGGCATCTCTTCAAAAGAGCAACCATGGCGCTGATAAAATTCTCTAACAAACTGGGAAAAAGACCACCAGTAGAACTGCTTCAGATCTACGCGGCGAAATGCCAATCTATTGCATTATATGGAGCAGGGATTTGGGGGCACGTATCCTCCAGCTCAATACAAAAAGAAGAGAACATCTTCATCAGTTTCCTTCTCTCAATTCCTAGAGGCACCTCCACCTACGCCTCACATTTAGAGCTGGGAATCCCCCACATTGAAGACTTAATAAAAATTCAACCCCTCCTCCTTTGGAGGCGAGCCTGGCTGTCAGAAAAAAACACTCTGACTAAAAGTATCTTACAGGACACTATGGATTTGGACCACACTCATAAAATCGCATGGCTCTCGTATGTCAGACACTTTTTTACTGATTTGGGCCTACAAAAGTACTTTTACACCCCAGAGACTTTGAGAGAAACTTCCAAAAAGGAACTGAAACGACTTGCGTTGGGTCACCTGGAAACACTGAGACTGACTACGCAGATCACAAAAAAATCTGTTACCCACGCAATTATGACCCAGCAGTCCTTGAGAATTCAGCTATATCTGACCATGGAGCTAACAGTTTATGAGAAAATGCTCTTAACAAGATTCAGAATGAATCTCTTTTTCAGGCTAGTGACTTTCCCTGATAAAAACAACTGGAATGTACAGATAGACCCATGTCCATGCGACGACCTCTCCCCACAGTCCACCATACACACAGTACTTTTCTGTAAGTTTTATCATCCCCATCGGAAAATTTGGTTAATTCCCCTACTTAAAAAATGGGGCCACAGACAATGTCGCCCAGCTATGCTGGCGCTCCAAACCTTGGACTCTGAGTGTACTGTTTATCATGTCTTAAACTTCTTAAAGTGTATAATGAGGCACCGAAACAACTTGTAAAACAGTGGACTAATGTGTACTAATATTTGAAAATGTAACATTTTTTTAAAAGTCTATTTTCTAAATTGTACTTTTTAACAATTATTAACTTTGTATTGTGTGATATCTTTCATGGTTTTGCAAATGCTAAAAAACCGAATAAAGATTATTATTATTATTATTTATCTTCTTAAAGTCATCTCACACTCTATTGCCAGATTGCGAGGTGCAGCATGTGAGACAGTGATTTAAAAAATAATAAGAAAACAATAAATTTTGTAATGCAATTGTTAAATTAACATGTAAGCTTGGATGGAAATAATGCATTTTAAAATGCATATAAGTTGTTAGTTATTTTATTTACTCGTACTAGGCCTCAACTGGCTAATGCAAAGCTGCTTGAAAAGTTAACTTGACAAGAAATGCTAAATATATATCACATTTTTGATTCTTTACCTTTCGTAAACATGTTTTTCATAACAAATAAGTTGAATAAATGTTTTCATATATTTTCACAAAATGTTTTGATTTACACTAAGACCACGTTATACATGATTCGTTTTTATCATTTAATGGGGTAATGAAGAGTTCATACATAGAGATGCAGGGCCCGATTCACAGAACTAACTTAAGACAAAATCCTAAATTTACTACCATTTTTGTATTCACAGAAGGCACTTACTCATTTTGGTATTCACAGAAGACACTTACTCATTTCGGTATTCACAGAAGTTAGGACTCCTAACTTTAGGACTCCTAAACTGAGAAAAATACTAATTTTAAGACTTTCGGTATTCACAGAAGGCATTTAGGAGTCCTAAAGTAGGAGTCCTAACTTTACTACTACTAAATTGAGAAAAAACCTAATTTTAAGACTTCGGTATTCATAGAAGGCATTTAGGCGTCCTAAAATTAGGAGTCCTAACTTTACTACTACTAAATTGAGAAAAATCCTAATTTTAAGACTTTCGGTATTCATAGAAGGCATTTAGGCGTCCTAAAGTTAGGAGTCCTAACTTTACTACTACTAAATTGAGAAAAATCCTAATTTTAAGACTTTCGGTATTCATAGAAGGCATTTAAGCGCCCTAAAGTCAGGAGTCCTAACTTTACTACTACTAAATTGAGAAAAATCCTAATTTTAAGACTTTCGGTATTTACAGAAGGCATTTAGGAGTCCTAAACTTAGGAGTCCTAACTTCTGTGAATACCGAAATGAGCAAGTGTCTTCTGTGAATTCCAAAATGAGTAAGTGCCTTCTGTGAATACAAAAATGGTAGTAAATTTAGAATTTTGTCTTAAGTTAGTTCTGTGAATCGTGCCCGCAGAAAATAAAACGTGAACTTGACTTTTTAACTTCCTTGTTTTTTCCAATAAACAGTGGCTCTAAATAAAGTTTTCTTTTCGGTAATACAGAACTTTCGACTCTTAAATAGACCATTGCTAGTTAATATAAAGACTTGCTTTTTCAGTTTTAAATGTTTTTATTGAATCAGCAACCAATATAGCTATATGTTATGCAAAAATGGCTCAGCAAGTGGGTTACGCAGAACCCAGAGATAAACATTTAGCGCCAATAATATCAAGAGAAGTGAAACATAAAATGAACAATAACAATCCCACCCCCCTCAATCCCATCCCCTCCCCATCTACTGCCTGCTGGGGATAGTGTTGCATTGCCAGGTGGCCCTGCTATGGCGGATCTCGCCGACTATTCTTGTCTAATGAAGTCAGTCGTAGCAAGTGAAGGTATCTGTTGCATGTTAGTTCCCGAAATTCTTGTACAAGAAGAGTCGTGAATAGCTGCCAAAGCTTGCTAAACATCGAGTCTTTCCCTGCCAGCGTGAGTGAGATCTTTTCCATCCCTAGTATGTGCCACAGCCGCTGAAGCCGACCTGTGTTTGTGGGAATCCTAGGGGTCCCCGAATGTAGTAGTCTGTTTTGTGTGGCTGTACCCAGTGCAATCGCGATCTGTCGTCCTCTTCTAGACTTTAGGGGGGGTGTGAGGGGGTTCAGGACGCCCAAGAGAACATAAGCTGGAAACCTGGGGAGCTCCTTGTCAAGGTGTTTGTCTATTTCGTCCAGGATTTGGAACAGTATGATTGTACATGCTCACAGTCCAAGAGGAGATGGACCAACGTACCCCATTTCCCACACCCTCTCCAGCAGTCTGACCTGTGCTTGGGGTCCGCCTGGTGTAGTTGCTCAGGGTTGTAATACCAGTAGGATGCTAATTTGGTTAGTGTTTCTGTGAGGCCCATATGGCTCGTTGTGTGTCACGCCCTGTAGTATACGCCTTCCCATTCTTTGCTGTTGAGTTCTCGGTCTAGGTACCTCTACCAGCATGCCCGGTCTGCATTATACACATGTGTTTTTCGAGTGAGTAGTATTTTATATAGGTCCGATAGCAATTTCTTGTTTGTGGACCGTGTAACCAGCCACCGTTCGCAGGGCATGAGATGTCTTTGCGCCTGTGTCTTGTTATCTGGGTGTAATGCCCAATGTCGTAGCTGCAGGTAGTGCAGCCTTTCAGAATCTGGCAGAGCATAATCAGGTCTCACCTGGGTGAAGGGGATGATGCCATCCACGTCAAATAAATAGCCCAGCAAATGCATTCAGTGGCTCTCCAGTGTTTAAAGGAAGTCTTGCCTATCCCTGGGCCGAAGTCGGGGTTGTCGAAAAGTGGTCTAAGAGGGGAGGTGAAGGTAGTCAGTCCATATCTCCTACTGGTCTGGTCCCATGTAAATAAAGTGGTGCGGGTGATGTGCGATGCGTAAAGATTGGGAGGCGTTTTCTTGTGGAAGGGGATCTTCATAAGAGTGGGGCCCTGTCTTGGAATAGCCAATGCTTCTCCGATTCAGTGCGGCTCTATTCGACCAGGTGCTGCAGTTGTACGGATTTATAATAGAGTGTAATATCTGGGATCCCCAAGCCCCCTTCATTAGGTGGGAGAGTGCTGACAATCCTCTTTATTCTTGGTTTGTGGTCTTACCTGATGAAAAGGGAAAGTTTCGGCTGTACACGACGGAGCCAGCCAGTAGGTGGCAGCAGGGGGAGGGTCTGAAAGATGTAGAGGAGTTTGGGTCGGATAGTCATTTTGATGGCTGCGATGTGCCCCAGCCAGGAAATAGGGGAGTGTTTACATCACTGCAGGTCTTGCGGATTTTTGTGTGTAATTTGGCATCATTTACCGACGCCGTAGCCTGTAATGTGAGTGCCAAGGGAAGTCCGATGGGACAGTCTCGTTGGACCATTGTATGGGATGCCAACTTTGGTGGCGTATCTGCACCTGTGGTGACAATGGCAGATTTAGGGCTGTGGATTTTGTGATGTTTACTTTGAATCCAGAGCCCTTTGCAGAGGCGTCCAGGTCTCCCAGAAAGGCTCCCAGAGAGGTCTCCGGGTCAGCTAGAGTAACTAGGACATCATCCGCATATAAACAGATAGTATGTATGTCCCCCCTGAACCCAATGGCCATGATTTGTGGGTGTGCTCTGACTCTCTGTGCCAATGGATCCATGTTTAAGGCAAAGAGCAGGGACGACAAGGGACACCCCTGTTGTGGGCCTGTACTGATGGAGAAAGGAGCAGAGGTGCATCCATTAACTCTCACTGATGCTGTGGGGGAACGATAGCAATTTAAGATGAACGTCCTCATTCTCTCACCCAGGACTATGCAGGTCATGACCTGCTCTAGGTAAGGCTAGTGAATGCGCTCAAAAGCCTTCTTGGCATTAATGGTGAGGAACATGAAGTCTCCCAGAATGCCCGTGGCCTTCTCTATGAGATGCAGGACCCTCTTGTTGTCACTGGTCTATAGCTAGGGAATAAACCCGGCCTGGTCGCAATCTATAAGCCCGGGCATATAAGGAGCGAGCCGAGCCACTAGGATCCCAGTGTAGAGTTTCAGATTAATATTTAGGAGAGAAATAAGCCTGTAGGCCCGGCAGGTAGTCTTATCTTTCCCTGGCTTAGGGACGACCACAATTGCAGGCTCGAGCATGGATTGGGGGATCGCCCATGCGGACGCAAAGAAATTAAAAAGTCTGGTCAGTCGTGGCGCAAGTGTGGATTAGAATTGTTTGTAGAAGGCTGCAGTGTATCCATCTGGGCCGGCGGATTTGGCCGGCTGAAGCCTGGAAATGGCTGCTATAACTTCTTTGGTTTTAATCCACCTTTCTATATGCTCTGCCTGCTCCAGGTTCAGTGTGGGAAGGCGGGCCTGCGTCAGGCACTCATCTATGTCCTCCTGTGCCAGCTGTTGTCCATTGCACAAATGTGCATAAAAATCTCGGAATGTCTCGGCTATAGGAGCATCATCAGTATTCACCATCCCCCCTTGTTTCCTGATCTCTTGGACCCCTTGGAGTTGTCACGCCTCTCTCAGTTTATGTGCTAACAGCCACCCGCACCTATACCCCAACGTAGAAGAAGTGGCGCAAGTGAAGTGCAGCATACTCTGCCCTGTCCCGGTCAATGGCTGCCAGCTGTGCCTAGGCTGCCGTCAATTGGTGCCAGGTACGAGGGGCCCCAGTGCATTGATGCATTTGTTCGAGTTCCCTCACTTTCTGCATGAGTTCCTCTCTCTTACGCTTGCGATCTGTATTATCCACGGACGATATGGTGATTAGTTCGCCCCTGATTACCGCCTTCAGGGCTTTCCATCTGGTGGATAGGAGTGTATCGAGATTCTCATAATGTCCCAGATACACTTCAGGTGCTTTTTGTATCTGGGCAACCACATCTGCGTGCTGTAGAAGGGTGCCCCGTAGGCGGCCCCATAACGCTGGCCGTCGGATTGGTGGTAGTGTCCGAGTGCCCACCACCGGTGCATGGTCAGACATCACTGCTACTAGAATTTCTACTGCCTTTGGGGTGTCGCGGAGCACCATAGAGCCTATCAAATAGTCAAGGCGTGCATAAATATAATGGGCGTTAGAATAGTAGGAGTATTCTCGGAGCTGTGGATGGAAGCATCTCCAGAGGTCTACTAGTCCTAAGTCGTCAAGTTGAGGCAGCCTGGCATGGGACAGAGCTCCAATCTAACCTGTGCATTGGGATGACCTATCTATGGTGATGTTGAATACCAAATTGAGATTGCCTGTAGCAACATTTCCCTCTCCGTCGTAGCAATGGCATTGGTCAGCGCTTCATGCAAGAACCGCTCCTGTCCTCATTAGTTGCATATATTGACCCTATGACTAGAGTATGTCCACCAAATGCGAACTGGTATGTGAGTAGCCTACCCTTAATTTCTGCCACCCTGTCTATCACCTTCCCTTGAATGTCCTGGAGACTAAAATCACCACCCCTGCCGTCTTGGAGGGCATAGATGAGAAGAACTGTGGGGGGAACATGCAGGACCTACGTCGATGGCAATCTTTCATTAGTAGATGCGTCTCTTGGAGGAGACATATGTCAGCGCGGGTAGGGTACTCTCCAAGTAGGAGTGGATTGCCCGGCATTTGATGGGGTTATTGAGCCCTCTCACATTAAGTGTGATGACTTTGAGAGTGTTATGTGGCATTCAAGACGTCAGGCCTGCCATGCAGCGGAGGGCCCTTAAATAAAACCTGCGTTTGTTAGTTGTTGTGCAACGCCTATTAAACCCATGGTGTGGCTACAGAGGTCAGAGGACAATGGATCGGGAACAGCAAAGACGGTAGAAAAAAGGGAAAACCAAAGACCCTTGAAATGGTTGTCGCATCAGGCGCTGAAATTTTTTTGAAAATCGTGGTTCAGTCCGTCATCTGGAGACGATCGGCAATGTATCTTCCTGGGAGCCGTATTGTGTATGAGGTTGTCCCCCTGCCACTCCTGCCAGCAGCCCCATTGGCACAAATAGGAAAAATAGGAAAAAATTACAGATTAGGTGCTCATCACGAGGTCTGGGTCTTTGCCAGTGCCTCAGGTATGGCGTCCAGAACCACTGATTGCCCCTTTGATACTTCCGCAGGGTCAGGTCTTTGGTGCAGCGTCTCATACCTTGTTGCCCTCAGCGCGGCTTTGTGGCTCCCGACTCCCAAGTGGGGCTGCCACCGCCATCTTCTTCATCTGGGACATTGACGTCCAGCAGCCAGCTTTCCTCGGAGAGGGAGCGGGATTGGTAAAGCTTGCCATCCAACCAGAAAATAAGCCGAAATGGGTGAACCCAGTTATAAGAGATGTTGCACTGGCGTAGATGCACATTGATGGGCCGGAAGGTCTTCCGCTTCTGCAGGGTGAGTGCAGCTAGGTCTTGGTACAGAACGGGGTTCTGGTCGCGGAATGTGATCGGGTGTATCAGTCTGGCCCCGCAGAGGATCTCCTCCTTAGTGCAGAAGTCTTAGACGCATACTAGTTTGTCTGATGGGGGGCCTTGTCAGAGCGGGGCAAACCCGCCCTGTGTGCTCTGCCTATTTTGAGGTCTGTATCAGGCGGGTTGCCCAGAATATGATTAAAAGGTTCTCTCACATAAGTTAAGATGTCCCCAGCCTCCTCATTTGCTTTCACCCCTTGAATTCTGATGTTGTGACGGTGGGAGCGGTTTTCCAAGTCCTCGAGATGTGTTTGCAGATCCACTTGCTGATCGTGAATGCAGATGACCTCTTGTTGTAGAGCCGTCATCTTGGTGGCCCTACTGTTGCTTTTATCTTCCAGCACTGCTACCCTCTCACCAATGCTGTCCATAGCCTTGTGACTGTCCTTAATTTCAGAGGTGAGGTAGCATTTCCCCAGTTGAAGGTCATCTCGTAGTGTCATGAATAGGGCTTCCAGGAAGGCCTGTGTCACTGGTTCATCTTTGTGTTCACCCATCTGTGAGGAGGGAACGTCGCCCGGTGGTGAGGGGTCTGCTGCTGTTCCACCCTGAGCATGTGCGAAGAGATCCGTTAGCATTTTGTCCTTCTTCCCTCGGGTGGAGGACATAGTCTACCCCTGTTAATTTAGGATGTATAGTGTTAGGTCGCAGCCAATCAGGGCCCAAGATGGAATCTTCCAGGTGGTTCCGTGGGCATGTGGAGACTCTGTGAAGCTTCATTCTTTGTGTGAGGCCCCCTGCTGCCGGTCTTCCCTGACTTTATCTGCCTTCACTCATTTTTGGGAGCCCCAGCATGGGTCATGGCGGTTTCAGCATGTCACAATAGGAGGCTGACCGGCTATGGTAACCCCACTTGTGGTGCCTGTGCTCCTCTTGGCTCAGAGTATGGGGCCTCGCCCCTGCAAGAGCCCTGTGGACATGTTTCTATGTGCTGGTGGGTTCCTTGCTCTAATGATCCAGCCCACCGGTGGGACCCAGGCCCGAGTGCCCCTTTTTTGATGGCCACTCTATTCCAGCAGAGAGGCCGCAAGCCTGTAACCCCCGAAACTCAGTTCAGCATCAGTGCCGAGCGGGGGGCGCACAGCACGCCCACAAGCTGCACCCAAGCCTAGACGGGCCGCTTCCTTCGGCCACTGGGCGGCCATGCTCGAGCACCCCAGTCTCCGCTGTGGACTCCTGTGAGAGTGGGCTGCTGCTCTATGGATGCCAGGTGCGTCTCAGGGGTAGTACAACCCCAAAGGTGCTGCCAGTCGCTCCGCCGGGATGCTCCAGTGGCTGTTAAGTGTGGGCACGCTGTGGCACATGTCACATCTGCTGGGCCTCCCTCTTAGTGCTCGGGTGCCTGTGCTTCCCTCTCTCCAATGCGGAACTGACCTACACGTCCCCTACCTTGAGACCAGCAGGGGAAATTATCTGGCTGTATATGCCGCGTCTGCTCTCCAGGCTCCACGTGGTGTGCTGCTGAGGTGGGCTGACTCACTCCTGGCACCAAACCTGCACTGCGGGTATCCCCTGCTACTCCCTCACTTGCCTGCTCTGTCTCAAAGCGGAGGAGCCGCCGGGTCTCGGCTGTTCCCTCGGTCCCAGGTCTGCCATGAGGCTACTCTGCAAAATGATGGGCGCGTCTCCTCTGAAAACTTCCCTGGTGTGGACTCCTATGAGAGTGGGCTGCTGCTCCATGGACGCCAGGTGGGTCCCAGGGGTGAGACAGCCACCGAGGTGCTGCCGGTCACCCTGCCGGAATGCTTCAGTGGTTATTAAGCATGTGCGCATGTGGCACACGTCAGGTCTGCTGGGCCTCCCCCTTAGCGCCGTGCTCGGGTGCCTGTTCTTCCCTCTCTCCTATGCATCAGTTACGCCCATGTCCTGCACCTTGAGACCAGTGGGGGGGGGACTGATCTGGGCAGTATGTGCTGTGGCCACTCTCCGGTGTCCTCGTGGTGCACTGCTGAGCCAAACTGACTCACGAAACTCGCTTCTGGCGTCGAACCTGCGCTTTGCGTCTCCCCTGCTGCCACCACACTTTCCTGCAGCATCTCAACAAAGGGAAGCCTCCGGTAGCGGACCGGACCGTCTGTTTCCTCGGGCCCAGGTCTGCTGTGGGCCCCTCATCAAAATGGCAGGTACACCTCCACTAAAGGCTTCTCGGCTGGGTCCTGCGGCTGCAGGACCTCGACCGTGGGCTCCCAGTCCCATGTGCAACCTTCGATTAGCTGATGGGCCAACACTGCGATCAGCGTCTGCCTTTCGTTTCGTTCTCAGGAGTCCGGACCCCTGCGTGCCTCACTGGTGTCTCAAGCGTCTGTTCCTTTAAGCCGCAGGTCCCGCCACTCCGTGCTCTGCAGTGGATGACGGTGCCTTCACTCAACCGCCGGACACCTCCCGGGAGTAGCTGCAGCTCTGGGGCACCCTCTGCCGATGTTCAGACTTTTGTAAACGGCCCGAGGCTGGTGCTTTACCAGGCAGCTGACGGGAGAGACAGAAAGACATGACCTATCTCGCCGCCATCTTGGCAACACCCCCAAACTTGATATTTTAGAAGGTTTGAAGTGTTGTGAATATGTGGAAAAAGTAAACCTGAATAAGACAGAACCCACATGAACTCATATTCATTACAAGTATTTAAATCCAAATGAATTAAGTAATCCATTACTGTTGGAAAAGGCCTTATTGCAGGGTTATCCCCAAACTTCCTCATATTTTTTTTCCTGGACTGTGTTTGTTGGCTATATGACTCTGGGCACTTTACCACTGCTAATAAGTACTAAAGTGCATATGCTGTTATGTTATGTTATAGGCACTTGTAGAGCGCTCGTACACCAAAAGGCTTCATGGCGCTGTGGGTAGCGGGAGAGAAGAGTCACGAGCTCTAGATTAGGTCACTATATGCTTGCGCGAACAGCTGTGTCTTGAGTGATTTCCTGAACTGGGTGTAGGAGGGCACCGACCTTAACTCCACGGGAAGGGAATTCCAAAATTGTGGGGACAAGAATGCTCTCTGTGTAAATTCGTATTCTGATTGGCTATCATTGATTGGCGTATTTGATTTACCAGTAGGTCCCTAGTAAAGTGCACTGAGTGTGCCAGGGCTGGTAAATCAAATGCTACTAGTGGGCCTGCAGAACTGATTGTGCCACCCTCATGAGTAGCCCTGAAAAGAAGTCTCAGGCCTGCCACCGTGGTGCCTGTGCACAGTTTGTTAACTGCCATGTCGACTTGGCAAGTGCACCCACTTACCTAACCTCCCCTTTTCTTACATATAGGGCACCCCTATGGTAGGCCCAAGGTACTCCCTGGGCAGGGTGCAGTGTATGTGAAGGGTAAGACATGTAAGGGTGTGTGTAACATATCCTGATTGTGAAATACTAACAATTTCATTTGGACTGACGCAGCGCCGCTCAACTGCGCTGCATCCCGGATTTCCACGCATTCTACCTGTGTGGCATGCTCTTCCAATGCATCACCTGCGAACCATAACCGTCACAAAGAATCAATGCATCACTCCCCATACAGACCGGATTCGATGCAACTAGCCCTCTGGGTGTCGCAGAACTGTTGCATCGCCTCCCCCAGGTCTCAGGAGTGTCGCATCTCTTTGTTTTCCGACCTTGCGACTGTTTGGCTTTTAGAACTTTGACGCACCTACAGATACTTTGGTGAAAAGTCATGCAACAATAGTTTTCTTTGGTACAAGTTCCTGATACATTTTGAAAGTCATACTTGTAATTGTGTGTGTTGGAATTTTGTTGTTTTAGTTTTGTTTAGTTTAGATAAAGATACTTTATTTTTCCAAACTGGTGTGCTGTCCTTTTGTGGTATTTTCACTCTGTTATTGTGAGTGTTGGTACAAATACTTTACACATTGCCTTTTGGATAAGCCTGTGTGTTCGTGCCACACTACCAAGGGGGTGTGCAGGGGTTATCTAAAGTATGTGTCCCCCTTACCCTGACTAGAAGGAAGGGTCCCTATTTGGACAAAGGTACATACCTCTGCCAACTAGAGACCCCTATTTCTAACAATTACTTTGTATTTTCATTAGGACCACTGTACTTTAGTCATATGATTGGTTGTGACATTTAGGAAATAGACGATTTCATGTTCTCATCCTTTGTCAGTCCTTTCCTAAGCATGTGCTTTTTGAAGTAACAATTTTGTTGCAAGTCTAGTCAAGTAAGCGACAAAAGTGGAAAGAATCATTGAATGTTAGTAGAAACTTTACGAAAGGCTCCCAAAGGCCTCAGACTATTCAGTTCATACTAGGAAAGGAAAGCAAGTTTTGAGGCCTTCATGAAACATAGCTGGTGCACTATGAATTTGTGCTAATATATGAATCTCACATTATTCAAACAGTGCATTAATTCTTCAATTAGACAAAATAATGATTTGTATTTACATCATTTAAGTAAAATGTACCCCTAAAAAAAGTTTTTTACACTACATTATTTCCAATATAATTTGCAAGTTTATCTGCACGTTATAGGTTAATACATCATTCAAGATGTGGAAATTTAAATAGACTGTTCATAGCACAAATTATAACATCTCTTGTATAGCATCTATTTCGCTCATTAATGTCAGTGCACACATTACACATTCTTGTGGTATTAACTGTTTTTCTAACACATAAGCAGTTTTATTCTTATGTAGAAATTTCAATTTTATCGTTTGTTTACTACGTTCATCTATGCATAAAGAAAGCATGTAACAATATATTTGCTAACCTTTACATTAGCTTATTGGTGGCTAAGTGTCAACAGAAACCTATGTCTAAAATTCTGCATGCTTTTATGATGCAGTATCTAAATCAGGCTTCGTTTGTGTGTTTCCTTGAAACTCAATAACCTGTCACACATTTGTCATTATTGTAAAATAATGTCACAAATCTTTTTTTCAGGGTGACTTGTAGAGATAGATGAAAGATAACAGCTATGTTTTATCTGGTACAACTTTTTTGCTCCCTTTTTCTATTATGACTTCTCTTTTGTAACCGGACCCAGACTTTATCTCATATTTCTTGAGACTCTATTGAGTTTCTTAATCCTCTCTTTATGGGAAGTTCTGCTTTGATATGTTTGATCTATTTGAGCTAACTTTGAAGCTAAAGCTTCTTGATTTTCAAACTCTCTCGAACTAGAACTCTACATGGGTTCTAACTTACTCCATTTTCACCTACTTCTGGAATATGCTTTAATGCATGTATTATACAATCTGACTAAACAATATTGATTTTATATGTGTCATTATTGATGATTGAGATTAATTCGAATTTAATTTATGATGTGCAATAAAGATTATCTACTAAAATATTTATTAATAATGGGGCACATGCATCAACCTTTTTTACGACCGCAAATGCTGCTGATCGCAAAAATTGGCTATTTGCGATCGCAAAATAGCCCTAAGCAATGCATGAAGGAAATTCTCAGATTCCTCTGTAAATCCGCAATTGCTGCGATTACCCAAATACCAAATCTGAATTTGCGATTCCGTAATAGGTAATCGCAAATTGGTTATCGCAAAACCTATGCATGACAAATTTGCACATTGTGATTCTGCTGGTAATCACAAATTGCATTTCTTAAAAAGGAAAATTTTCAACCAGGTGGTAACAATTTCAAAGTGAACAAATCCGGTGGTAACCGTTACCAAACTACTTAAACAGTCCCAGAAGGCATCAGAATGTTTCACAATGGCAGCGCTCTATGTCATGGCAAGGAGGATGAGGCTACAAGCAGCAGCACAGAGAAGAATGAGGATACAGGAGTGCATTCTCATAGTGCAGGTTACATTGTTAGAGCAGACAGAGGAAGAGATATATGACAAATATAGGTTGAATGCAGACATAATCTATGATCTCATAGCTGAATTAGATCCACTACTGCAGCGTCAGACTCGCAGGACACATGCCATCCCGACTAATGTGCAGGTCCTATGTACTCTGCACTTCCTAGCGTCAGGTCGCTTCCAGGGAGCAATAGATGCAGCTGGAGGTGTCTCTCAAAGTGCCCTATCATGCTTTTTCAACTCATTCCTGATGCCATGTTGCAGAGGATACACAACCACATATTGTTTCCCACATCACCACAGGAATTGCAGGAAACTAAGTTTGATTTCTATCAGGTGGCCCATTTACCCCAGCATTGATGGGACGCTTGTAGCCATCTGTTCCCCCTCAGTGAATTTGTACATTTACAGGAATAGAAAATCATACCATTCATTGAACATAGAAGTCATTTGCAATTCCAAAAACATCATCACAGACATAGTGGCTAGTTACCCTGGCAGTACACATGACTCCTCCATCTTCAGACACATTGGCATACACAGATGTCTCCTTGCGGGTGAATTTGGAGAAGGATACCTGCTTGGTAAACAGATGTAATACTATCTTGCAGACTCTTCCCCCATGGTGACTCATAGCAGTGAGTAATGTATTTGTTTTACACCCTGTAGGTGATAGCGCATACGGTGTTCGCTCCTTCATACTGACGCCATACCTAACTCCAAGCACCCCAAATGAGGCACATATCTCCACATGCAACGTGATTGGCGAGGACATTTGGTTTATTGAAATCTAGGTTCCGCTGCCTCCACAAACCTGGTGGTGCATTGCAGTACAGGCCAGATACCTGCTGCAAAATTGTTGCCACTTGTGCCATGTTGCTCAACAATGCTACTACTAGAGGCATACCCATGGAACTTTCTGACAGCGAGCCTGAGTAAGACAATCAGTCAAGACAACCAACACAAGCATCATGCGGTTCAAATGCAACAGAGGTGAGATAGAGATGTGCAGAAATCACT
This sequence comes from Lissotriton vulgaris, assembly GCF_964263255.1. Classification (NCBI taxonomy): domain Eukaryota; kingdom Metazoa; phylum Chordata; class Amphibia; order Caudata; family Salamandridae; genus Lissotriton; species Lissotriton vulgaris. Next base: position 1,072,621,785 of record NC_141696.1, on the reverse strand, counting down.
CAGCATTTTTTTTAATGTGGGTAATGATGAGACAACATACTACATGCTCAACTGTTTAATGAAACAAAATGAGGTAAAATAAATAAAAAAACATGACATTGGAATTGTCCTTAAAAGTCAGTCCAGGGGGGGCGCTAGAGGGCGCACTGCGGGATGGCTGACTGCTAAGTCAGCTCCGCCGGACGAGTGCGTTTTCACGGACCCCTTGGCCCCAATTCCATCCTGTTCTCCGTGAAAAACAGCGGAATGGATGCTTAAGTGATCCGGCTCAGTGATGTATTGACGCCGGCCAGTAAATATGTAACGCGACGAAGAAACCGGCGAAAATCCTCCCGGCGCTGGTAGACTGATCAAGATGGCGGCGCGCGGTCGCGGCGATCACAGCTGAAACTGAGCGCTGTCGCCCTCGGAGGACCACAGGACTCTCCCCATCCCGGTGCACAGTCGGTGAGAAACGGGAACAGGGGCAAATCAGTTTCGATATGAATGTGCACTGGACAGATCTTTTAATATGCACTGTGCGTTCCACGGCAACAAAATGGCGGCGGCGGTGACACGCAAGATTGGTGACTCTGCCCCAGGCACTGCCGGCCCCCCGTTCCACGGCGCCAGCAAGTGAACAGGTACCGGAACGCAACACAGCGCGGCTAAGGGGGCGAGCAGAGGAGATAGGCGGCAGGGGGCTCGCCGGCAGAGGTGGGGTGGTGCGAGGCTTCCCAACGCTACAACGCGCCGCACCAGTGGGCGCGAACCAGAACCGCCGGCACTAACGGGACCGCCTCACACGGTCTGGCTGTTGCATGAAGCGCACTGCAGCCCCCTAAACACATCCACCTTCGCGAGACGCGCCAGCGTGTCACCGGACGCTGCCCTGGGCCAGTATGTGGCTAAGTGGCCATTCCAATGAATAGATCCCCAACGCAGGGGGTGGCCAGAGCGCAATCGCGACGCACACGGACAACGACCAAACCAGCAGCCCCAACGAGCCCGACAGTCGCTAGCCCAGCCGCACCCGCGGGCGCCATGGGGAAGCCCGATAGACAGCAAACGAAACTGCCTTTCGAGGCGAAAAAGCAAACGGCGAAAACGGGAGCTGCTCTGGACACTGACGGAGACCAGGCCCTGGGAGACGGCGCCGGCATGGAGGCAGTACTGAGGGCCATCCAGCAGAGCTTGCACGACATGAACAACAAAATGGACAGCGTTGTGGCAAGGGTGGACTCGCTGTCGCACAAGCTGGAAAATCACGGCGAGCGGCTGGGGGAGGCGGAGCAGAGGATCTCCTCGGTGGAGGACCACACCAGATCCATAGCGAAAACACACAGCGCCATTGAAAAGACCCTGGAAACCCTGAAGGCGAAGGTGGAGGACCAGGAAGCGAGGTCCCGCCGCAACAACGTACGCATCTCGGGCCTGCCGGAATCCACCAACACAGGCAGGATGGAGACGTACGTGGAGAACATGCTGAAGGATATCTTCGGGGCTGAAAGCTTCTCTGACGTCTTCCTGGTCGAACGGGCACATCGTTCCCTGGCCCCCACTCCAAAACCGGGGGCTCCGCCTCGGATAATCATCGCTCGAGTGCTCAACTACAGGGACAGGGATGCCGTACTTCGAATGGCAAGGGAAAAAGGCGCCATCACTCACCAGGGCAACTCGCTGGAGTTCTACCCAGACCACACCATGGCGGTACAGCAGGCAAGGAAGGAGTTTGCTCCAGTGAAGAAGAAACTACGGGAACTAGACATTGGTTACGCGATGCTGTACCCAGCAAAACTTAAAATCCTAACGGATGGCAAACCGGTGGTTCTCACGACGGTCCAGGCCGCGCAGGACTACATCAAGACCCTCACCAAACGTCGGAAAAATCAGGAGACTGCGGCCAGAATGAGCGACAACGACTGAAGACAAAATAACTGCTCTGTGCGCGACATTGGAATATTTTCTCGGAACTGGCAGCGGGCGACGGACACTTCTGACAAAGTGCACCTGCATGTCGAGATCCACAGGACTGGTGTTGTCGCTGCTGATGAACTATGGAAGGGAGACGCCATCGGCAGTATCGCAGTGAGTACACTTGGGGAGTGTTGATGCAGAACCCGGACACGTGCTCTGGGTCTCGCCAGATTAGAGACATGCGGCCGGCTGGCTGTACTGACTGCTTTATTACCGTGCTCCCCTGAGACACTAACTTCCAGGGTCTGTGACACTGCCTGCATGGGTATTGAAACCTCGGAGGGACATGGAGTGAATGACGCTGATCATGTTATATTTGCGGGGGTTTGGAGGCGGGAGGAGGGGACTAGGGGATGTTTATTGACGTTATCATTAACTAGAGATCGCACTCGTCCACATCCACTATGTGGGTGGAGATGTGTGCTTCGGGCGGCACCCCCAGGAGGGTGTTCCCCACAACATGTTTAATCACAGTTCTGAAGTTCGGGGGGGAATGGCTTTGGCAAAGTTTGGGCGCTAAAGTGGGAGGCGGGGGGATGGGGAAGCTGGGAAGAGTTAATATGTTTGCACTGTGTCTGAGAAGCATTGCGACCTCTTTTATTGCCTGTATTATGTATGCTGTAAATGAGCTGTTCCACAGGTGGCCACATAGCACACGCGACGCACAATTTCACCTGACCACGTACTAATGGCACGCTCTGACACACTCAATTTCATCACATGGAATGTCAGGGGGCTGGGGAATCCGAAAAAGAAACGGCAGATGTTTGCGTACTTTGACAGACTTCAGGTAGATGTGGCATTTCTACAAGAAACACACATGGCACCCAATTCCACATCCGGGCTGGGTTCAAAATGGGCGGAATCAGCTACAGGCGCATATTACTCGACGTACTCCCGTGGCGTCAGTATCTTGATCAAGAAAGGTACACACTTCAAGATTAACGACACGTACACTGACGCAGGAGGGAGATATGTCATAGTGGCAGGCGAGACAAGACACCAGAAACTAGCCCTTGTGAATGTGTATGGTCCGAATGTGGATGATGCGGGTTTTTTTGAACGGTTGTGGCACACTATAGCGGATATACAAGCGGACAATGTCATCTGGGGAGGGGACTTTAACGTGACACTCAGGGACGGGCTCGACAGAGCGTCACACACACCTGAGCAACATACCAAGGCGAGGGAAATGCTGCTGGACGCAATGTCCAATCTACATGTAAGCGATCTGTGGCGGCTACAACACCCGGGGGAGCAGGTTGCCACGCACATAAATGCTGCAAATAGAAGCTGGTCCAGGTTGGACTTTTGGCTGGCTACACAGGACGTCCTTGCATGGGTGGAGCAGATAACACATCTCCCGAGAACACTGTCGGATCACGGCCCTGTACTTTTGAGGTTGCGGATCCCACACTATATCCCGCCACCCTACACCTGGCGCTTTAACGCACAGGCCCTGCGTGATCCGCTATATGTCGACACAATCCAAAAAGCGATCACTGACTACTTTGAACTAAATGCCCCCACCACGGAGGACCCGTGCCTCCTATGGGAAGCATTTAAAGCAACTATACGGGGCGTGTGCATTACCACGTCCGCTGGCATATTAAAAGATATTCGTCACCAACTAAAAAGGAGGGAGGAGATGCTTCAAGACCTGGAGCAGAGATACACAAACACTGGAGACACGGCACTGCTCAGTGACATTCAGACACTACTATTAGAATATGACACATTTGCTGATGACGAACTTAAATATATCTTCAGGAGAACGACGGCTAGGAGATATGGGGAGGGAGGCAGACCGGGCAGGGCCCTAGCGGAAAAGATTTGTTCGGGGAGGGCGCCACAGCACATAGCGACTATACATACCAAACAGGGCACTCGTGCGCATGACATGCCGACCATTCTGGGTGAATTCAGAGACACCTACGGGACACTATATGGGGCCAGAGCTCAAGTATCTCGGGAGGAAATTTTGGAATACATGGCTGACGTTGAAATCGCCTGGCTGGCTGACGGGCACAGGGAGTATTTGGCTAGGCCTCTCACGACACGAGAAATCATAGACACTATCAAACGACTCCCCAATGGCAAGGCGCCGGGCCCAGACGGCTTCGTCATAGAATTCTATAAAACATATGCAGACACGCTAGCACCCCATCTGGTAAATCTATACGAAGCCGCACACGAGGCCCAAACACTGCCACCGTCCATGAGAGAGGCGTTGATCGTCGCCCTACTGAAACCGGGCAAAGACGAAGAACACTGCGACTCTTACCGCCCCCTCTCCTTGATAAACATAGACACCAAGATACTGGCCAGCATCCTAGCAGACCGACTGAAGCCACTAATGCCGTTGTTAATAAGACCTGACCAGGCTGGTTTCATTCCGGACCGATCGACCACGCACAACACTTGCACCCTTTTCGCGCTGGCACACTACTTGGCCCCAGATATTAAAGCTGTCGCTGTCTTGTTGGATGCGGCTAAGGCATTCGATACAATTGATTGGCCGTTCCTTCACGCAGTCCTGATCCGGATGGGATTCCCCCCGTTATTCATCGGATGGATTACGATGCTATACTCGGGCCTGTCGGCCCGCATACGGGTTAACAAGCATCTGTCGTCCCCTATACCCATCGAGCGAGGCACTAGACAAGGGTGTCCTTTATCACCAATGCTGTTCGCCCTCATACTGGAACCCTTGGCTTGTAAAATAAGACAACACCACCACTATTCAGCTATTCAGTTGCCTACGCGACCCATACACATAGCCTTATATGCAGATGACATGGTCCTGTACGTAAAAAACCCTGAGACGAATCTCAATCCACTTCTTAGGGAATACATTAAATTCGGCCAATACTCGGGACTCCACATCAATTGGGGCAAATCCCTCATACTCCCGCTGACGGACGGAACCCGGCCCTTTGTGCTGGACTACCCCCTGGAATGGCAGGAGGAACCGACGAAATATTTGGGCGTTTGGTTCCACAGAGACCCGGAGCTGGTCATTCGCACCAACTACGGGAGGACTGTCTCCATGCTAGAAGATAAGGTCAAAAGATGGATTGGGCTACCGCTCTCACTGGCAGACAGACTTGCCATTGTGAAAATGGTGCTCCTGCCCAAATTCTTATATCTCTTCAATAATATACCTATTAAGCCGCCGGCCGAGGTGTTCCGCAACATCAAATCCCTCATGCTCTCCTTGATATGGGCCGGGAAGCAGGCTAGGTTGGACCTGCAAACTCTGACTCTCCCATTCGCTAAAGGGGGCTTCAAGGTGCCGGATATTTACCTATACTACCAGTGCGCTCAGGCGCAATTCGCGCACTATTGGTTCCATGAGATTCCTTTTTTAACGCACGTAGCAGTAGAACATGGAGACGCTGATCCCATCCCACTGACAAGTATATTAACGCACAAACGTCCCAGGTTACACGATCATGACATCAACCCAGTAAACACCACGATAGCGGCATGGCAGACACTGAGTAAGATGGCGCACTGCACACCAATTTACGCACCGGCACTTCCATTGGCACACCATCCGGCACTATCTGTCACGCAAGAACGGGTGGGGATAGACCTCCTGAAACGCGCTGGCATAGACACCCTAGGGGATCTATATAAAGATGGGCTGTTTGTGCCATTGGACCAACTGACATACATTCAGAATCCAACTCTGTTATTTAGTTTCAACTATTACCGATTACAGAGGGCGGTGAGGGAGCATTATGTGTCTTTCCCAGCGGAACCACAGGCACTCGCACCACTGACACTTGTGCTCAACACCCCCTCAGCGTCACACTTGGTGTCCCGACTATACCGCAGTGCGCAAGCTAGTAATGGGGGCACCACTACCAGAGCCAGGGAGAAATGGAACGCAGCACTGGGGGATGACATTACGGAGGAGGAATGGGAGGCCACCTGCATTCTAACGGGGATGCTGACACCAAACGGGAATCTTAGACTGATTCACTACAAATATTTGCACCACATGTACCACACGCCTGCTAGGCTTCACAAATATGGGCTGAGGGACAACTCTAACTGCACTAGGTGCGGCCAGGAACAGGCAGATTTCATTCACTTGGCGTGGCACTGCGATGCGGTGGCACACTACTGGGATCAGGTGGTGCGGACACTCAACACTATACTGGGGGCACAATTGCCGTGTACAGCTAAGGTCTGTCTCCTGGGATTAGTGCCACAACTGAGGGCGAGACGGCGTAAACTTTGTGTGATTGCACTACTGATGGCGAAGAGGAGAATATCCATACATTGGAACAGTAAGCGGAAACCTACAGTAAAAAATTGGTTGGAGGACTTGGCCTACTGTAGAGACACTTTAGTCACGTACGAGGAAGAGCTGCCTATGGGATCCCGCCCCAGAGACTTCTGGGAACCATTACAACAGTACCTGGTGTCAGTGGCCACTGTCAATGACGCGTGCTGAGCGCTCAACTGCCACAAGATGTTTGCCACTCTGGGATACTTTTGGCGGGGCGATGAGGGAGGGAGAATGTTGTGACACAGTGCTTTAAGTTTTGTAAGGGGTTCTTACTCTGTTGTTAGCATCATCCTCCCTAGTTTATGGGGGGTTTGGTTGAAAATACTGAAAATGTAAGACTGACCTGGCGTATATTCTATGCGGATGCATTGTTCATAAAGAACGAGACTACCATGATGCCGAGCGAGCGCCGCCGGACCCATGGTTGTCGGCTGATGGGCTGTGTATGACTAAGTCTCTGATTCGATCAAGCGTGCTATGCATAGCCGGCCTTCTCAGGTTGTAGGCGTAATTGATTGTATTATTATTGTGACAATGTGCAATAAATGTCTTACCCAAAAAAAAAAAAAAAAAAAAAAAAAAAAAGTCAGTCCAGACAATACCCATGCCATTGGTTACCTCACCAGACTTTTAAGTGTCCATCAGTTCACTTTTTGCGACCACTCACTCCCGGGGGCCTTTCAGTTGGCTCTGACACATCCCTTGTGGAGCCTTCTGTGCCAGTGGTGCTCTGAGTACTGCGCCTCCTGGTTGTTGTTATTGGTGCCAGTAGGCTACTGAGGCTGGAGGCTTCCTCATTCTCCCCCTCTCCCAGAACTTTGTTGCCACCAACTGCAGCAGTCTGGAGTTGCTCCACCACATTGATGACCTGGATAAGCCCCTTGACCACATCCCCACAGCACGACGGGACAGTTGAGATGTGGTTGTGCTCAGCCGATTGTTGGCCTTTGTATAACCATCTAGGCGCACCATCAATTTAGGATGCCTCCTACGTTGGGATGCATGGTCATCCTGCATTGCCCTGCACAAGTCATGCTTTGCTATGGTGATATTAGCAAACTTTTCATTGGTGGCCCTCTGTCATTGCAAAACAGGAGTGGTGAGCTCCTTTATGCATTCCTGGATTTCCCCAATATTGGTTGCCAATATTTCAAGTTGGGCCTGCATTAACCGCATGTTTTTACATTGTGTGCGCTGGACCTTGAGCATCTGTCCCCCCAGCCCACCCCAGACAGCAGACTCATCGTCTCTTGCATCTGCCATGAGTGCCCTTGCCCTTCACCTACGGAAATGTATGGATCTGTGCCGCATTGGTACCTCTGGTGTTGTTGTTGGTGTATGGCCAGCCTGTGGTGTAAGAGTGTCAGTTTGGCTCTCCTCCTCACTTTCCAAATCTGGCAATGGTGGCACTTTGGTCCTTTGTCTAGTGGGTGCAGGTATTGGTGATGATGCTGCTACTTCTGTTTCCTCTTCAGACTGGGCGCCAATGTTCATGTGTGTCATGGACATCACCAACGTCAGTCTCCTGCACAGCTGCATCTTTAATGTTAAACAGTGCAAGTTCAGTATTTTTTGGTGTACATGTATGTCACATTGCGCATGGCATTGTTAATTAAAATTATTTAGTTACGCACAAATTCTGGTGTACTCTGATGCACTAATTCTATTTTGACCCCTCCTTACCTTTCACTTAGATTGTTTTGTATGCTACTACCATAATGCATCTGGATGTGGCAATTAAAATGTGGACTGGAGTCAGATTTGCTCCACTTAGCATGATCAGCATTCGGTCGTGGCTAGCGTTTTTTAGATAAAGTTGAAATGATTATTTGCATTGAGCTTACCTTGTGAGGTACTGGCCTGTTCAGAGGTGTCAATCTGTGTGATTCCAACAACTGATTCCGGCTGCAGTGTTGACTCCACCATGTCCTCCAGGGGTGCGTTGGCACATTCCGTAGTTGATGCCCCTCCAGTTTTTTTGGCATCGGCAAGCCTTGCAGCCACCCTTTCTTTAGCACAGCTACGCAGGTCACGGCAGCGCTTGCGCAGGTCTGATATTGAGTGCTGTGTGAACCCCAATGCATTGACCTTTGATTGGATCCCAAGCCAAATCTTCCTTTTAACAGAGTCTGGGACCTGCCGTGACTGCTTGCCAAACAATTTGTCGTGGCTCTGCACGACTTCCTCAATGAGGACTTCAAGTTCTTTGTCACTGAATTTCAGCTTCCTCTTGCGCCCTTCAGCTTTCTTGTCCCCTGTTTCAGAAGTCATGCTGGTGTTATTCCACAGATTCTGCTCACGGTAAAGCTTGATTCGGCTCAGGTCCAACAGTCTGCCTCCTCCTCTGCCTCTCTCAGTGAACAGGTGTGAGCAATCCAAGACTCACTTCCTGGTGGTGATGTCATCAAGCTGCATCGATCTGAAACAAATGGCTATTTGTGATTCTATATTTGCAGATTCGCTTTTTGCAATTCAGTAATACGTAATCACTATTAGCAAATGCGATTTTTACCAAATTGCATATGTATGGTGATTTTTTTGATGCATAGCCATTTGCGATTCCTAAATAGCGATTACTTAAAAATTGATATTTAGAAATCGCAAATGGGATGCTTGATGCATGTGGCCCAAAACCCTTTTACTCATGTCAAACTCTGATTATCGACTAACGATAGATTAGTGATTGTGATCATAATTTATGTGATGCTGAGACCTATTTTTCTCTAAAATTAAAGCAAAGATCCATCGTATTGGAAGTAAGCCGCAGAGTCCTGTCCAATATGGTTTTAGAGAGGGGTCGGGGACTAACGAGTAGGTATTAAATCTTTGCCTTTTAATGGGGAAATACACACAAGCTAAGGAAGGCAAGCTCAACGTGGCCTTCGTAGACCTCACGGCCGCATTTGATTGTGTCAATCACAATAGACTCTGGAAAATCCTGACAGATTTAAAAGTCAATCCAACCCTTGTGCAATTTTTAATACAGCTATATTCGGGGGCCAGCGCAAAGGTGAGATACGGGTAAGGGGAGAATGTACGGCGCCATTCCGCGTGGAGAGGGGTGTGAGACAAGGCTGCGCCCTGGCCCCTTTCCTCTTCTCCTTATGTACCAATACTTTAGAGGAGAAACTGGTGGCCGGGCAGGAGACCCACCACGGATCAACAATAAGCCAATAGTATCTCTTCTCTACGCGGATGATGCGGTGCTCATGGCCTGAACCCAGTTGGGTCTCCATCGTATCGTATATCAGTTTTATGGATAACCGAGGCTTAAAACTTAATGTCAAAAAATCATTTGTAATGACATGTGGGAAGGGGAGAAGAAAAGGTAGTAGCTTGTCAGTTGGGAAAGACACTTTCTCCTACCTGGGTGTTTTGTTTAAGCGTACTGGGTCCTAGGGAGCCACTGTTAAGAGTAGGATTCTCCTTTTTAAGAGATCAATAGTGGCAGTGATCAGTTTTGCAAACAAAATGGGCAAAGGGCCCCTGTAGATTCTCCTCAAAATCTATCAGGCCAAGTGCATGAGCATTGCAATGTTTGGGGCAGGAATCTGGTTTTTTTATGATGTCTCCCCAATCCAACTAGTTGAAAATACCTTTTTAAGATTTATTTTAGCGGTCCCACAGAGTTCCCCAGTTTTTAATTGTCACGGTGAACTAAGGATTTCAAATATTTTGGATATGATCAGAATGCAACCTCTATTATTATGGCATCGAGATTGGACATCTACTTCTACAGGATTGAATAGAGATTAATGAAAATGGACCATGTATGTAGAATATACTGGCTGAATGATATTAGAAAATTCTTATTGGATATTAATTGTTATGATTTGTATAACTCTCCAGAAACTATGAGCTCTATTTCTAGGAAAGATTTTAAACTTCTCTGTATGGCAAATTTAGAGTCTCTATGAGCTGCACAGGAGATTAATACATGTACCGTGATTCAGCATCAATTGACACTGGCAACCTATTGTATACAGGTTTAGGTTTGACTGTTTTCACCATCTGGTCAGTTTTCCCTCTGTCAATGATTGGTCCAGAAAATATTGTTATTGCCCGTGTGATAATATCTCAATACAATCAACCATTCATGTGATTCATGTGTTTCTCTTCTGGAAAAATATATTCAAATGAAAGAGCTAAATGGATTCTGCCTTTTTTAAAACAAGGGGGTTGGAGGCAATATCGACCGGCCTTTTTATATCTGCAATTAATGGAAAATGTTTATTGTGTGATGATTATGACTGGTCTTTTGAAAAGTATAATGAAAAAAGAAAGAGTATGACTAGGTAGTGGCCCCTATTTTACAAATGCATAAAGTATATCAATGGCCCAATATGCTTAGATTGCGTGGGAAAAATATTAATTGGAAAAAAAATAGTAGATGGAAGTTCTTTCTAAAAGAGATAATTTTGTATAATGTATCGCTAAACTTTTATGAATGTTTTAACTGTGGCTTTTATGATTTTAATATGACTTGAAATTGAATAAAATATATTCTGAATTAATACATAATCACTGTTAGCAATTGCGATTTTTACCAAACTGCATAAATATGGCGATTTTTTTATGCATAGCCTTTTGCGATTCCTAAATACCGATTACTTAAAAATCGATATAGAAATCGCAAATGGGATGCTTGATGCATGTGGTCCAAAACCCTTTAACTCATGTCAAACTCTCATTATAGACTGACGATAGAATAGTGATTGTGATCATAATTTATGTGATGCTGAGACCTCATTTTCTCTTAAATTACAGCAAAGATCCATCGTATTGGAAGTAAGTAGCGGATGGGGTTATCCATGATGCTGGCAAACTGTGAATTTAGGGGCCTATTATCAAGGGCCGGTGTTAAATTATCGCCGATTTATCGGCAGGAAATTGCTGATAAAACAGCGATAATGGGCTTGATAATACGCCCTTTTAATTCCCATAGAAGCCCTTGTTAACATCAGAACATGGGCTTCTATGAGAATTAACAAAGGTGTATTATCAAGCCCATTATCGCCAACAATAGGCTTCCACGTTGGGAACTGCAGGGTATACCATCAAAATACCTTCCAAATTTAGTGTCTGGAGCAGCAACAATGATTTTTATCTACCTATGTCTAAATATTAATATAATCCTACCTATCTTCATTTTAGAATACAACTGAATGCTTTTCTTGATGTTTTCTATCGGAATAGATGGGATTTTTGTTCTTTAACTACTAATATCCTTGTATTTGTGTTTTGTTATATTAATCATGGTATAGTAGGTATTTTAGCTTGTTAGCTACACCCACAACTTTGGCCTGCAAAGCACTCAAAAAATGAACAAAATTAGATAAAAAGGAAAAGGCATAGATAAGACAGAGGGCGTTATAATGTAATGTAATAGACACAGGTGGTTCCTAAGTACTGTGGGGCATATTATCAAGGACCGGTGTTAAAATTATCACCGTTTTATCGGTAGGAAACTGCCGATAAAACGGCGATAATGGGCTTTATAATACGCCCTTGTTAAGTCCCAAAAAAGCCCAAGTTCTGAGGTTAACATGGGCTTCTATGGGAATTAACAAGGTCGTATTATCAAGCTCATTATCGCCGTTTTATCAGCAGTTTCCTACCAATAAAACTGCGATAATTTTAACACCGGTCCTTGATAATATGCCCCTGTATGAGTTGGGAAAAGATAAGATAGAAGGTTTTTGAAGAGTTTGGTCCTATGGGTAGTATGCAACTAGGTTGTCTCATTCAGCATAATGCGTCTCAGACATCCACATCCGAATTGTGCTTTTAACAGCTGCATACAGTGTGCATTAAATTAGAGCTGCACATTCTTGTGCATACAGACTGAACCAAAGCATCAAGATTGTGAATTGTAATTTATGAATTACGCATGTGCATTTTTCACATCATAAATATGTCCCTTTAGCCTATTGTTTTATATTTGGTCAGCAGAACTCCCAGACCCACTATGGGCAATATAGTAAACATTTAAGTAACCATCATTCATCCTATTTTCACACAAGTGGGCTCATATCGACGAAACATAGGGGCATTTTAGCAAGAACCTCGTTAAAATTATCGCTGTTTCAGCGTCAGGAAATTGCCGCTAAAACGGCGAAAATGGGCTTGCTAATATGCGTTATAGAATTCCAATAGAAGCCCAGGTTAGATGTGCAGGACATCTAACCTGGGCTTCTATTGGAATTCTATAACGCAGCAAGCCCACTATCGCAGTTTTAGCAGGAGTTTCCTGCCGCTAAAACGGCGTAATTTTAACAAGGTTTTTGCTAATATGCCCCATAATTTCTACTAGTATTACACATGTGAGCATCCAAATCTCGTGGTTGTGAATTCTTCAAATAGTGCTGCCTTGTGCTGGAATAATTCCTTAGTGAATATCTGTCCAATTCATCGGAAGCAGGCTGCTTGATCGGCGTAGTGAAATACATTTTAAGAAAGTCACGGTTAGCCGAAGGTATCCTATTGTGACTAGAAGAAATTGGTAGTCATTTTCCTACAAGAACGTTTTGAAAGCACCCAGGCCGCTGTACAATAAAAGAATCAACTGAACAAATGCAAAAAGCATTACTGTGAGTTTGTTTTTTTCGATGCCCGGTCACATCTGGATCCCAATATGCCTCGAGTCACTTCTGTAAGTTCTGCGATAATGTGTCACTTTAATTCGTCTGCTATTCACTCAACATTGCCTTTAATGTAGAGCTTTCACATGGCCGGGTTGTTTTTGCTTTGGCAGTATTCCTCCATGGCATCCCAGGGGCGCCAAACAAAACTGTACAAATAAATGTAAATACATTCCAACTGAAATAAAAGCAAGTCAAAGAAATAGGCAGGAAATTAATATTTGGGATGTGACGCTAGAACTGTAGCTTCAACTTCTAACTAGTCTGGGAGACATTTCACATTACGTTATTTAATTTTTTTTAAATTATTTTCTTTTATTGATTTACACTCAAAACTACATAATAATAGTTCGTACCATCATATCTTACAACACTAGTATACAAGTATCCCATCTCGTCATTTACTCCAATTTACATAATTGTCTACGTCCTATGGCATCTAGTAGTAGCATTAAGGTCCTTTTCCCCATTATACCCCATGTGCATTTTAGTCCAGCACAGGTAGGAGCGGTGGGGCGGGGCGGGGCGGGATGCGGGGCAGAGAAGTCCACAGACGACGGAATAAGTAAAATTAAATTTAAAAAATAATAAAAGCACTTGCCTTGCGCTCACCACATCACCGACTCAGCAATGCAGCGAGGGCAAGGTAGATGGTTTTCTTTATTTATTTATTTATTTCACTTTACCTTACCTGTCATCTGTCAACTACACAAAGCCCCGCCCGCTCATCTTTTTTACCTGTGCCAGCCGCCCCTGCCTCCATTTTCCCCTAAGTACAGTAATTGCAGCTTTGATATGAAATCTTATCTTATTTATTTTATTTTTAACCTCTTTGTCTACTTCACAAAGGTGTTCCATCCTTACCTCCATTTGGCACAGGAAGGCACATCTTTTGTTGTCGATCTTTAAGCGTTCAATACATCTCAAGCAGCGATCAGGAGATAGTGACATATAGGGTGACCAACTGGCATTGGTACAAATTCAGGACGGTGAGTGTAAAAATTTAGGACAAAGGGTCAAAATTCAGGACACAAATTCAGGACAGGAGGTCAAAATTCAGGACAAAACTTCAGGACAATAGGTACATTTTACAGACATATCTGAGGTCGTGCAATAGTATATAAGTAAGCCCAGCCATTTCCAAACATATTCAACTGTTTGCAAACCTATCCATCATGTATCCTTCCATCTATCATTTCACTCATCCATCCCTTCATCCATCCCCTCATCCATCCTTTCACTCATCTCCATTATCCATCCATCCACCATTTCACCCTATCTATCTGTACACTTATCCATCCACTCTTTATCCCATCCATCCATTCACTCATCCATTCAGCCATTTACCTTTTCACCAATCCAGCCATCCTTTCACTTACTAATCCTTCCACCCATCCACTATTTTAGTCATCCATCCATCCTCCCTTTCTCTCTCCATCGACCCTTTCACTTAGCCATCCTGCCATCCATCCATCCATCCACCCACCCATCCATCCATCCATCTACTCATCCACTCATGAATCCATCCATTGATCCTATCACTCATCCATCTATCATTTCACTCCTTCACACATCTATTCATCCTTTTGTCCATCTACCCTCCCTTTCACTCACTCATCCATCCTTACATCCACCCTTTCACTCATACGTCCATTCATTCACCCTTGCACTTATCAATCCATCAATCCATCCATCATTTCACTCATCCACCTACCCACCCATCATCCACCCAACCATCCACCCACCCACCCACCATCCACCCACCCACTCATCCATCCTTTCACCCACCCACTATCCACCCACCCACTCATCCATCCATCCTTTCACCCACCCACTCTTCCATCCATCCTTTCACCCACCCACTCATCATCCATCCATCCTTTCACCCACCCACTCATCATCCATCCATCCTTTCACCCACCGACTCTCCATCCATCCATCCTTTCACCCACCGACTCTCCATCCATCCATCCTTTCACCCACCCATCATCCATCCATCCATCCATCCATCCGTCCTTCCCCTCATCATCCATCCTTCCCCTCATCATCCATCCATCCTTTTCCCTCATCATCCATCCATCCTTTTCCCTCATCATCCATCCATCCATCCTTCTACCCACCCACTCATCATCCATCCATCCTTCCCCTCATCATCCATCCATGCTTCTACCCACCCCCTCATCATCCATCCATTCCCTAATCATCCATCCATCCATCCTTTCACGCACCCCCTCATCATCCATCCATCCACCCTTCCCCTCATCATCCATCCATCCACCCTTCCCCTCAACATCCATCCTTTCACCCACCCCCTCATCATCCATCCATCCATCCTTCCCCTCATCATCCATCCATCCTTTCACCCACCCATCCATCCATCCTTCCCCTCTATCCATCCATCCATCCCCTCATCCATCCATCCATCCCCTCATCCATCCATCCCCTCACCCATCCCCTCATCATCCCCTCATCCAGCCATCCATCCATCCCCTCACCCATCCATCCTTCCCCTCATCCATCCACCCCCTCATCCATCCATCCTTCCCCTCATCCATCCATCCTTCCCCTCATCCATCCATCCTTCCCCTCATCCATCCTTCCTTTCATCCATCCTTCCCATCACCCATCCATCCCATCCATTTATACTTCCCCTTATCCATCCATCCATCCATCCATCCATCCATCCATCCATCTCCTGATCCATCCATCCTTACCCTCCATCCATCCACTCCATCCATCCATCCATCCTTCCCCTCATCCATCCATCCTCCCCTTATCCATCCATCCTTCCCCTCCATCCATCCATCCTTCCCCTCCATCCATCCATCCTTCTCCTCATCCATCATCCTTCCCCTCATCCATCTTTCCCCTTATCCATCATCCAGCTACCCTTCCACCCATACATCCAGCTATTTACCCATCAAGAACTTCACCCTCGCTGCAGGGGCCGTTCCAGGACTGGGACGGAAGCCACCCAGGGAGGAGACAGGATCCACCACAGGGGGGGGACAAGAGCCACCACTGGTGGGGGTGTACTGGAGCCACAACATGGGGGGAAAGGAGCCATCCCAGGCGTGGGGTGGACTGGAGCCACCACATGGGGGGACAGGTGCCATCATTGAGGGGAGGGCAGGAGCCTTCACAGGAGAGGGAACACAGGGGTGGGCATGCAGTATTCTAGTATCAGCTTGGGCTCCTCTCCTGCACAAGACAATGAGAAGACAGGCTCGCTGTCCAAAATGCCATCCCCTACTGTGATGTACAGTACTTACAGGAGATACTCTAAGAGAACTGATTGAACTGATTGTCCTCCATACTTTGTTAATCAGTGTGGGTGAGATTGTGCCATTTCTTTATTTTCTTACATTATAGACTGCATGTTTGAAGAACTGAGGTTTGCTTACAATTTAGTGATAGTAATTACGCTCTGTAAAGAGAACCACGTGCTGCCTCGGTGTAATCAGGGGTGTAATCTGGCCGGGTCTGGATGTTTGGGGCCCTGGGTAGAAATGGAATGTGTGAGCCCCCCTTTAAATAGCAGAGACATGATGCATTCAGGGCTGTTTGCATGTGAATAGATGTCCCTGCTCCTGAACCGGCAGCCCCTCCCTCTCTGTCACTTTCGAGCACCTCTTAACAGCTCATCAAGGGCTGGAGGTGTGAGGGTAGCCATCCAGCTGTGCCTCTCCAATGCTGCGGGGCATCTGAGGAGCTTTGGTGCAGCATCGGAGTGAAGAAAAGAGGTGGATGCAAGCTGTGCCGGCTTTGGGGTGGAGCAACCGGTGCCCTGTTAAAATGACGGACAAATGGCGTCCGTTAAAGATTCCTTCACGGACAATGGACAGACGGCCGAAATTACGGACTGCCCGTGAAATTTACGGACGGTTGGTCACCCTAGTGACATAGTGGTGCTCACTTATCCCTAGGGTGTGAGGTCCCTGGGAACAGTTCTCCATACAGTTCCATCTATTTGTTGCACTATACCGTATCTGTAAATTAAGTGTTGCGTGACATAGCATTTCCCAGCCCCCAATGTTTTTCAACCTAACGCTTTGCCAGTAGAAGCGCTAACACTACAAGTTTTTGATTAGCATGTGGTAATAGTTTATCCTATCCCAACAGGGCAGTCAATAGTCTGGGAAGAATTAATGCGTTTGTCATTATTTTGTAAAGTTCTCAACACCTCGTCTCAGAAAACGTTCATTTGGGACAGACCCATGCTGAATTTAGAAATCCTGCATATTCCTGGTTGCAACTAGTACAGTGAGAGTCAGATCCAAGAACCCATTCATGTAGAGTTAGTGGGGTGTGATAGAGTCTGTGGAGACATCGGAAGGGTATCAGTAATATCAATATAATGTTTTCTGGGATAGCTTCCATTTTAAAGCAACAATATTCCCATATGTAGTTTGTGTGGGGGGGATGTGAATCTTTGAAGTCTACCTGGGTCTAGCAATTGATGTTTGTGTGGGGGTGCCCTTCTGTGTACTATTATATAGAAGTATGATCAGTCATTTGGGGATTTGGTCGTTCTTAGTTTATCAAAGGGTATGACAATTGGTGGGTTTTGCTGGATTTCTTCTATAATCATGAGGCTAATTAGTTTGAGTCTTACGCATGGGTCCAATGGGGTTAGCTCTGTAAATTATTTAATTTGTTCCAGTGATCTAAATGAGCTGTCAGTGTATAATTTCCCCCCAGTGACTCAAGTTCATTTTCTACAGTTACAATTTCACCTTTGCTTCACCCATCATTTTAAATTTGCAATGGGGCACAGGTAGATTTGGAGATGCATATCGTGTGTGTAGGTGATGCTTGTTAGAAATTGGGTTGCTGGTTGACTAGGGTATGAGTCAAAGTCAGGTATCAAGCACAATCCTAGTCATGGTAAGAAGCAGGCAAATCCTAAATTAACCGGTGCTCATCCTCTGGTATCTTGCCACAGAGTAGTCAGGCTTAGCTTAGAGGCAAAGTATTTGTGAAAAACATTAAAGAGTAAAACAATAATAACACCACGCAAAAAGATTCCACACCAGGTTAGAAAAAAAGAGAGCTTAATTTCATAGATAAAACTAGACCAAAGTGACAAAATTCACAGGACAGTAGAACTTGATATATGAACTTTTAAAGAATAAACTGTAACATTAAATAGCGCTTAGAAGCAATAAAGCAGACAATTGCGATATCTGGTCACGCCAGATCGGGACAAAGTCAAAAGTTCAGGCTGAAGATGTTGGAGTGCGTCCAGATACAGAGACCAAGATAGCCCCATTGAACAAAAGTATCTTAATTTTGGTTGCATTGATGTGGAGGATGCCGGGTGCAACCGAGGCGATGTGTCGGTGTCGGTCCATGCAACAGTGGTGATGCGCAGGTCCTGACCCACACTGCAGCGACGATGTATCAGCTCCAAAAAGCTGCAATGCTGAGGTTCATCATCACAATGAGGCAGCCTTAGATGGAGATTCGAAGATCTTGCACCAGGAAGAGTGTTGCAAATTGGATGTTCCAAAAAGCAGTTCATTGAGTCTGATCCATACAGCACAGGAGATGCGTCTGTTCTTGTTGTACAATGGTGGCGAAGCATCAGTGCTGATCCACGCAATAGAGACAATGGGCTGGTTCTGATCCATGAAACAGAAGCTATGCACCAGTTCTGATCTGCGAAGCAGCTGCAATGCATTGGTTTCACAGAAGATGCATGGATCCTGCTAGAGCAAACATCCTAGGCACACTTCCAAGGGTCCAGGACTAGGATGGCACCACTTGGCAGGGGAAACGCAGGTAGCAGACTCCAGGTGCAGAAGCAGGGTAGTTGGAAGTATTTGAGGTCCCCTAGAATTCAGATTAGGTGGCCAGCCAGCTAGCTCTTGAAGGCACTCTGGATCAAGTGATGGAGGTACATTTCTTCTCATTCAGGCAGCAGTTCAGCACAACAAGGCAGGAGTCCAGCAAAGCATCAGTCCAACAGAGTGGCAGTCCTCCAGCAGCACAGCATTCCTTCTTGCTTGCAAAGTCTTTACATGTCCAGCAGTGTACTGAAGTGGTGCTGAGGTTCAGTACTTCTACCCAGGGGTTCTTTTGAGGTGGGGAGACTTCCAAGACATGCCTCGGAAGTGTGCAGACGTCTTCTCCTCCTACCTTGGGGCTAGACTTACTACAGCTCTTTGTCTGGGGACAGGACAGAGCCTACTCAGGTGTAAGTGAGGCTGGGACCAGCTCCTCCCTCCCATACTACCAGAATGGCCCATCAAGGCCCGCCAAGAGCAGGGTGAAACCTGTGGATGGATCGATCTGTTGTCCTAGTCGTCAGTCCGTGGCTGGCCCCGCTGCCTATTGGGTGCTCACACCAGCAGGGCAGAGAACAGTGGGCACATCGGCTCTGGCTCACGGTGAACATCTTGAGACACTGAGCCAAAATGGCACTTCAAGATGGTGGCCGACTGCGGACTTGCTGGCAGGACTGACGGCAACCCAATGCATTGCTTTCTCGATGTGTAGATGCCTACAGACTGGGCGGCTCAGCTTTATGGATGCCAGCAGGCCTGGAGACATGGTTCACGGCATGGAGTGGGCCCGGGTTGACACCCAGTTACCCTGTATCCCTGATTTCCAGGTCTTGAAGACACCCATGACCTGGATAGTGCCTTCGGCGAGTGGCGAGGTATATATATATATAGAAGAATCTTGAAAAGACATTGGCATATATTGCAAAGTGACAACATTATAGGGAATGACATACCTGTAAACCCCCTAATCACTTTCAAAAGGGCACGTTCTTTGAGGGACACTTTGGTACACAGCCATTTGTCACCCATCCCCACACGAACAGGAAAATTAAAAAGATGCTAAAGGTTTCTTTCCCTGTGGCCGGTGCAAGGCCTGTGCCAACAGCAAAAGGGTTTATTCCTATGAAATTGTGGGGTGTAGAACCAAAAAGAAAATCAAGCAATTCCTTACCTGTACCTCACCATTTGCAGTCTATTGCCTTCTCTGTCCTTGTGGGCTCAAGTACATAGGCAGCACCATAAATCATGGTCCAAAGTGGCACACTGTTCCAGCAGGAGACATACTTGCTCAAAGCTGATTCTAGAGTAATTATGGGGGCCCCTTTGCTTCATTTGCTGAGCTATTGCACCCTTTGCAGCCCATTGAGAACATTTAAAGCAGGGCCTTTTGGTACATGCAGAGGAAGGATGAGCTGGGCCTTCCCCCAGGTTTGATACACTTGGAGTTTGGAGCCCATGGGTTTCTGGTGGCCCACAAGCAGCACATGTTAACCGATTCAGCCAATCGGGAAGTGGCTCTGGCTAGTTGGAATGGGAGTCTCAGTGAACACCAGGAATGTCAAACGAACAGAACTACAACAGAAAGTACGAGAGCTAGAGTGCATCCACCACCGCACTAGGGCTCTGAGGATATGGCGCCAGTTAGAAACCACTCTGAAACAACTGGCAGGGTTAGACCTGGATAAGGCTGGGTATTCCCTACTTAGGCTTAATGACTCATTTTCTATAGGAAGGAACACATTTGGGAAGCTGTTAGCTAAGAAACTCAGAGCACACTGCCAGAAACCCGGAGTTGGCTCCATATTTACCAAGGGGGAGGACCATATTGAGGGGGATGGCCCTATCGCCGCTTGGTTTCGGGAATTCTATGAAGAGCTTATCACAGCAAAAATTCTTCTGGAGCATAATTCAAGTCATTACTTGAGAGATTCAATGGTGACCCGACTGACTGATGATCAGGCCTCTGGGCTTGAGGGCCCAATAACAATAGAAGAAGTCATAACGACCACCTCGAGACAAAATGCCCCTAAATCTCCTGGCCCAAATGGGTTCCTCGCGATTTTTTATAAGTTCTTTGGTGCTTTATTAGCTCCCCTTCTTACTAGGTTCTTTAATTCAATGAGTGGCCCACCTTAGTTCCACCTTCAATTATGGAGCCTTTGATTGTGGTTCTATCTAAGCCTGGAAAAGACAGGCAGCAATGTGGGTACTATCGGCCCATTTAGCTGTTAAATGTTGATGCTAAACTATTCAGGGGCATCCGCCTTGCTCTCTTAATGCCTTGTTTGGTTGCTTCCAATCTGGGTAGGGGGGGCGTTCCCCCGAGACAATATGCAGACAACACAAAGAGAATCCTACATCTCCTAGACAAAGCCACTTGCTCCCAAAGAGAAATTATGCTATTTTCCATCAGTTCTGAAAAGGCATTTGATTTTGTTCACTGGCCTTACTTGGTTGAGACATTAGCTCATTTTGGCTTTGGGAGCAGTATCATGCTTGAATATTAAGCAATTATGGAGACCATAAAGCATCTGTTAGAGTTATTGGTAGAAGCTCTTCCCCATTTCCTATATGTTGGGGCACACGGCAGGGGTGTCCTACAGAGCCATTTGCCCAGAATGTGAGAGGCAACCCTAATATTACTTGGTTGTGTTTTGGAGGGGAAGAACATGTCATCACATTATGTATGGATGGCGTTACTGGCATTACTTTAGCTCTTGATGACCCCTGAGAAGCCTTGCTATGCTTTCTGGAGGAGGGGAGACTATTTGGAGAGGCATCTCCCTTTTATGTAAACCTTACTTAATCACAAGCTTTTAGCCTCTCCATTTCGCCCGACTCCATGGTCTACCTCTTCCAGAATCATTCAATACAATGGCCCTAGAAGCTATCTCCTATCTGGGATTCCAGCTGACATTCATGTTGAAGTGGTTATACATTTTAACTATCAAAACGTAACTGAAAGGGTGAGGCAGATCTCGCTTGATGGAAATTATATCCCCTATCTTTGTTGGGCCAGGTGGCAGCCCTGAAAATGACAATACTTTCAAGGATTCTCCTTTTTTACAGACTTTACCTCTACAGCCTCCCCCACAAATGCTAAAATATTTAGAAGATGCAGTGCAGCGTTTCTTTTAGCCTTATGGGCACCCACGTATGAAGCGCAAACATATCTAGCGCCCTCAGCCTGAAGGAGGTCAGGGAGCCCTGAGCTTGCTCCACTATTTTCATGTGACCCAACTACATTATCTGGTTGAATGGTTTCGGCCAAAGTCGGAAAAGTCATGGGTATTTATGGATCGAGCAATTGCCAGAACCCCGTCATAGAAGATCCCATTCTTGCCTCATACCCATCACCTGTCAGGCCTATACATATCCCCGATAACCGCCCCTACCCTGAAGATACTGGATGGTTATGTGTTCACAAAAACCTCTCATCATTCCCTTCTCCCTTGACTCACGTGGTAGGGAACCCAGAATTTTCACCAGGACTGGACAGGATGGGATGCCGGTCCATTGGGGACTTCTTTGATGAGGAGGGTCTATACCCTTTAACAGATTGTGCGCAGACCTTGACACCCCAGAGAATGAAAGGTTCCATTTAATGCAGATCACGCACTGGCTTATGCAGCCTTCAATTAAGGAAGCTGCATAAAGACATCTTACGTGATTCGAAAAAATGGCTTCTTTACAAAGATACAGAGAAGCACCTCATTGCGGAGCTGTATGATATACTGCTTCATGATGTGCCAGGACTGAAGACCCCGGCTCAGACTAGATGACAATCTGAGCTTGGTAGACAGCTGTCTTCTAAGGAGTGGTAGGATATATATTATCGAGCAAGAAATAGAGCTAGCAACCCTGCCAGTACCAAGACTGCCACAAAAATTGTCACCTATTGGTACTTAACCCCCACTCTCTTACCTCGGGATGATCCATCATGCAGAGACAGGTGCTGGAGGTGGTGTGGCTCTCCTGGGACCCATTTGCATGTCCTCTGGGAGAGCCCTAGATTGGCTCAATCCTGGGATGAGTTTTTGACCAACTTTAACTCACCTAGAGACAAGGAGATGATGGAAGGAGTGCTGAAACTTTTCAGACACTCACTCCTCATTCCAGATCTGGGTTTAATCCATCATCATTCTTTATCCCACTTCACACCCTAGTTCAAATTGCGCCATATGCAAATCAGTCTTGACCTTGTTCCTCATGGGAACAGTCCAGCTTGACCTGCCAAGCCAGGTATTCCTTGGACAGTAAACAAGCATCCTGAGACCACTTTCGGGGTAACACCCCTTATCACCCAGACTAGCTTGAATCCACTGGCATAGTGAGCAAGGTACCATGTCAAAGAATACCCTGCCAACTTAGGGCAAACAAAGCAAACACTAGGAGATGATGGACGGAGCGCTGAAACCTTTCAGACACTCCCCCTAGTCACAGATCTGTGTTGAATTCATCATCGTTCTTTAGCTCACTTCACCACCCTAGCTCAGACCCAGCCATATGCAAAACAGTTGTGTTCCTGTTCCTTATGGGAACAGTCCAGTCCGAACTGCCAACCCAGGTCTTCCCTGGACTGGAAATAAGCATTCTGGGAGCAGTTTCAGGGTAACACCCCTCATCAGCCAGGCTAGCTTGAATCCAGTTGCAAAGTGAGCAAGAGACCCACGTCTGGGCATACCCTGCCAACTAAGGGGGACTGAAGCAAACACCTAGACACCCAAATACCTAGATTTCCAGCATATACCATCTTAGGACTTCCCAATCGATTCCCATACCCACTCAAATTGCACAGGGGTTGCAACATTTTCCCCGCATCACATCAGGCTATACTGGCGCATTGGGGAATAGATAGATTGCCGACTAGGCATTGGTGGTTACATCGCGTTTGGAATGTGCTTGGAATAGAGAGACTCACTTTGATATTAACAATGCAAGGGGACTTTCATAGAGATATGTGGCAGCCATTCATTGTGCTTCTTTTACAAGAGTTTACTGATCTGACTTGTTCCAGATATCTGAGGCTTCTGCGGCTGACGGAACCGCTCCACACTTCACGAGCTGTGAATCCACCTATGTAACTTACCTTTAGCTTGTTGATATTTCCAATGTTTCGACTATGAGATGAGCATCCTGAGGAGGGAAGGGGAATTTGGGGTGGGGGTTGACGGGAGATTAGTTGGGTTAGTTAAATAGTTGCAACTTGATATGGCGAGATATTATCCCTTGCATTACTCCACATGCAGTGTTTGTTTATTTGCTGCATTTGTTTTACAACAACAATAAAACAAATCTAAATCTAAATACTTTGCACCCTGCACTCTGGGTTGCCCAGGGCCTACCTTAGGGGTGATCTAAGTGTATAAAAATTAAAGGTTAGGGCTTGGCATAAGGTTTATTTTGCCAGGTTGAAATGGCAGTGTAAACTGTATGCAGGCTCAGCAATGGCAGGCCTGAGACATGTTAAGAGGGCTACTTATGTGGGTGGCACAATCAATGCTGCAGATCCACTAGTAGCATTTAATTTACAGGCCCTGGGCACTTGTAGGGCACTAGGGACCTGCCCCACGGAACTCCCTCCACGGGCCGCGGCTGTGGTTTGGTAATCACACCATTAATACTTAACCTAGCTATTGGTTCAGTGTATAAGAAATATATTCAACTTATACTTGAGTTGAACAGGGCCATCATGGGAAGGTTCATTAGCAGATAATTCCATTCTACAGAATCAAATGCTTTTGTAGCATCTAAAAAAAATTGCAATAGCTTCAGTTTCTGGGTCAAGCTGCTGCAGCAGTGCAAAGAACGTAAGCAGGCTATATGTTGTTGAGTGACCTGGTAAAAATCCAGCAAAGTCTGGTTAGAACCAATTTTGGCAGTAATGGGAGTAGCCTTTTGCCAATATTTTTGCTGAGATTTGTTTTCACTATTGATGAGTGGGAGAGATTTGTATAATCTGTAGCACTCTGTTGCTTTGTCCTCTTTAAGGAGTGTTATTAGTATAACTTCCTTTATAGAAGGTGGCAGTTTGTCTGCTATCACTGCATTTCCATGGATTCTTCCGAATTTGTAGAATTCTGACAGAAGCGGTCAAAACCAGGGGCTGTCCTATTTGGTAGCATATTTATCACTACCCTAATCTTTTCAATTGCTCTAGGTGGTAAGAGGTATTCTTTACGACCATTGATCAACCATGCAATTGCTGTATCTTTTCAGTATTCATTATCATAGCATGGTTAATAGAATGTTGTAACGTGTATAGTGTGCAGTAATATCAAACAAACTTGTCTAAAATGTCTTCCGTTTCATATTTTGAAACCACACCTGGCTCCTTTATGTGTGTTATATTGTCGGCTGCACAGGGTTTCCTCATAATCTCAGCTAGTACATAACTGGATCTCTCTCTTCTAAAATGATCTTGCTTTGACATATTTACCCAGGCAGTGGCCTTCCCTGTCAGCAACTTTGTGGTATTCAGTGTTTTTCCCTAACTTTTTCTGCTAGTGTTACCTGGTGTCAAATTGTCTTCTAGTGCTTTATGTCATGTTCAGGTGTGCTGAAGAAGCACACCTGAACACCTGAGAGTTTTTAGTACTCCATGCTGTTTATTTATACACTGCCCACTTAGCATCGCTTTTCCCCAAAGCCCAGAGCTTACCTTAGTACCTACTCCATTGCAGCTAGTTGTAACCTTTGATTACCTTGGAATAGTATTTCTAATTCTATTTCTTAGTACCCTCAGATTTTTAGAAGCAGCATGACTATTTCACAAAATTTGGCTGCCATTTTAAATATTCATAAAACTTCTAAACGGCAGGTTATTTCCCTTGAGCAGCTGCACTTTATGGTGCTGAGCTATGGGAAAATACAAATCCCAACATCTTAAAATCTAAGGATCTTAGTTCCCCAAGTTCCTGTTTAAGCTGCCTCAGTCTGCTCCCACCCTACCTATTATTTTAGACACTGCCCATAAAGGTATAGAACATCTTGCTGCTTTAAGACGACTTCTTTATTGGACCAGAATCTGGTCCAATACTGAATTGGACCTGTATAGAAGGGATGTGCGAGAAATCAAAAGTCTAAAATCAGGCAACAAGATCAAGTAGTTTGTCCACCTTGCCTCCTGCAGCCTTTTTACTTCTTTCCTTAGTGTTTCAACTCTAAGGCCATTTTAAAGATAACCTACTTAGATTTGTTAGTGGCCCACTGGCATCAATCATCCAATCTGGGGTCCTTTTCACTTAATCTTTTAACCTTTTAACCTGTCTCTAAATCCGAGTATTATCTTGGTGAGGTTACCCCTCTCTTGGAAAAAAAATTATTTATCAAAATTCGCTTTGGCATTCTTCAGTTGAGGTGTTTCCCTAGAAAATGGTCTTGCGCCCCTTCATAACGACAATGTAGATTGTACGGGTAAAAACATGAGGACATTGACCCCTTTCATTTTTTTTCCCATGTTACTTATGCCCTAGGCATAAATGGATTCACTCTCTTTGCCTTAGCTTGGGCATCAATAGATTGTTGGTGGCCCATAGGTTTCTTTTTTCTGACCTCTCAAGGACCATAGTGTTTACAATCAGTAGATACTTACCCACAGCCTGGCCTATATATTCGAGGTTCCTTTCTTCGGACACCTTGAACCCTATTTGAATTCCCAAAGCCTGCAGGACCTCTTTTCCACCAACCCAATCCATGTAGTTATAATAACACTGCTGAATGTCGTGCCTTATCTTTATGCACTTTATCTGACCCACTAGGGCAGATGAGTGATGGCCCATTTCCAAATTTCCTATTTCTAATAAACCAGTCAACTCCACACCATTGCACATTGCTCCTCTGTTGCTCAGACTGTGCTGCTTACCAAAGCCCAGCGAGCGCCATTCGCCTGTTGGCAAAGCAGGGGGACATCTTGGTACTTGGTCCTGGTACCGCAGTTTCCACTTTCTGGTACCAAGTAAAAACTTACCTGTGCTTGTCTGTTTATTCACTGCATTAGGATCATTGGCTTCTCTCCAAAGGCTAGGGGGCATATCATCAACAAGCAGCGATAAACAACGCCGAGCTCGCATAGTGCGATTTAGATTAACGCCAGCTATAGCCGGATTTGATCACCAAGATATCGCGTTATTTACAACGTTTATCTCCACAGCAATGAAAAATCCGGCCATAGCAGTGAAATGCAGGTTTATCTCTGGGAATCCAGCGATAAACCTGCAACGATAGGGGAATCCTTAGTAATAGGGAGATGTGGATTTAGCTGCACAATCCACCTCCCATGTAAAAGATAGTGAAGTCAGGAATTATTCAGACGTAAAATACCGGCGATAACCGCAGTTAGTGCAGCTTTTAATATCGCTATGGGTGTCCTGGGCGGGCTTGTAAATACCACGAAGGACATATAGCGATATTTTTAATGTTGTTTTTCTTGGGAACGCCTACTTTGCATCTCATTAGAGATGCGATGCAGGGCGTAAGTAAAACCGGTGCTGAGACAAGGAAACACGCACTAGCGTGTCCTTGCTAATATTGCGATGCCATTATCATCGCTTTTCGGCTAAAAACGGCTGCTAAAGGGGCGATAATGGGCTTGCTAATATTCCCCTAGGTTAGATAGTTAGTCCCAACCTTTGGAGCCCATAATGGACCCCTAATTGAGGTTTTTGCCATCCTTCCTTTTTCTTTTGCTCGGACCGTAATCTAAACATGCAATCTACTCATTATTTGTACTATGGTCAAGGGTGTTTGTAATTGTTGCAGTGTTGTTACCTGTTTATTAGGTTTAACTAATGTTTTAGATACCTTTATGCACTGACTGCACCACAAGATTAGTGTGTTTTTGACTGTTATATGCTGTTCTCTCGAGAATATTTCATCGCTACAAAATGTTATGCTATCATGTATTTGATTTTGACATTCTATGGGCCCGATTCACAGAATGAACTTACTACTTTTGGCATTCACAGAATGCACTTACTACTTTTGGTATTCACAGAATGAATTTACTCATTTCGGTATTCACCGAGAAGTTAGGACTACTAACTTTAGGACTCCTAAATGCCTTCTGTGAGTACCGAAAGTCTTAAAATTAGGATTTTTCTCAATTTAGTAGTAGTAAATTTAAGACTACTAACTTTAGGACGCCAAAATGCCTTCTGTGAATACCGAAAGTCTTAAAATTAAGATTTTTCTCAATTTAG
Source organism: Lissotriton vulgaris (assembly GCF_964263255.1). Lineage (NCBI taxonomy): Eukaryota > Metazoa > Chordata > Amphibia > Caudata > Salamandridae > Lissotriton > Lissotriton vulgaris. The sequence goes on along the minus strand of NC_141696.1, from coordinate 1,072,593,896 downwards.
TAGTAGTAAACTTAGGATTTTTCTCAAATTAGTAGTAGTAAAGTTAGGACTTTACTACTACTAAATTGAGAAAAATCATAATTTTAAGACTTTCGGTATTCACAGAAGGCATTTAGGAGTCCTAAAGTTAGGAGTCCTAACTTTACTACTACTAAATTGAGAAAAATCATAATTTTAAGACTTTCGGTATTCACAGAAGGCATTTAGGAGTCCTAAAGTTAGTAGTCCTAACTTCTGTGAATACCGAAATGAGTAAGTTCATTCTGTGAATACCAAAAGTAGTAAGTGCATTCTGTGAATGCCAAAAGTAGTAAGTTCATTCTGTGAATCGGGCCCATTGGCTTTGCTTTCAATGTATTTTCACATTTGCAACCCGTGAGTTTCATATGTTCTGTAATGTTCTAATCAAACAATTTATGTTAACTCTGCATTTCATATTCTGTGTTGTACATTTAAATAAATAAAGTTTTACCTCTACCACCACTCCCTCTCTCATTATTGCTTCCTACTGCAGTGCTCTTCTCCTAAGATCATGCATTCCTCCGTCTGGTGGGTTGTTGCAAGGGGATCCTGATAAGAAGCCTCCTTGTCGATAAGCATGGCTTTCCATCGGCGCTTCTATTCCAGCTTTTTGGACGATACGGTCGGCACAGCACAGTGATCCTTTACACACCACCCATCATCTTGTTGTTGGTGACTCGCTGCCGGTTGATCTGTTTGTTCAATGGGTGCTGATTTTCTGATGCCTTCCAGATGCCTATTTTGTGCACCAGACTTTTCATCTTCCTAATTTACCATTTGCCCCCTTCGTTCAGGATTAGACACTGTTCTTGTCCCACTCGTTACTCGGAGCTGGCTTGTTCGATGGCTATCTTCCACACCTGCACACTAGCACCCGCTACTTAACATTTTTAGTATATTGAAGGCTGGATTGACCATAAAATCTCTCACCAAATGACTTTTTTTGTGCAAATCTGTCTCCTGTAGGAATCTTCTGATATTTTGTTATGGGAGCTGCAAGTTTGTGTAAAACAAATTCACAATCAGCACTATCTGCGCCAACTGTGGCGAAACACTCGAACACTCTTGAAGCAGGCAAGTAACTGAAACTGCAATTACCACAATGCCAGGGGCGAACCTTTTTGCGAGGTGAAGCGGTGTGCTCCCACCTCTGTTCCTGTTTAATAGTACTCCCATGAGTCATTGAGCTGACGAGCTTGTGGATGAAGCACCCGCATGCCTGTGAGAGGTACCTGACCTGAGAAAGATGTTGACAGCCTATCAGCAAATCCCAAATTTCAAAGACTGTAATCTCTACTGATGACGGTTAAAGAACCAGAAACACGTGTCTAGAAATCAGCACTATCTGCGACAACTGTGGTGAAACACTCGAGCACTCTTGAAGCAAGCAAGCAACTGACACTGCATTTACCACAATGCTAGGGGCGAACCTTGCTGGGAGGTGAAGCGGTGTGCTCCCACCTCTGTTCCTGTTTAATAGTACTCCCGTGAGTTATTGAGCTGACGAGCTCGTGGATGATACACCCGCGTGCCTGTGAGAGGTACCTGACCTGAGAAAGATGTTCGCAGCCTACTCAGAAAACCCCAAATGTCAAAGACTGTAATCTCTACTGATGATGGTTAAAGAACCAGAAACACATGTCTAGAGAGCAGCACTATCTGCGCCAACTGTGGCAAAACACTCGAACACTCTTGAAGCAAGCAAGTAACTGAAACTGCATTTACCACAATGCCAGAGCGAACCTTGCTGGGAGGTGGAGCGGTTGCTCCTACATGGACTAGACAGACAAAAAAGAAAAGGTGGCGGACTAGCCATCGTTTATAGGAGCCACTTTAAAGTCAAATTTACCGATCTTAATTACAAGGAATGCAAAGCCTTTTCCTTTTCCATTAGCCTCTCAAGCAATCAGTCATTTGTAGGTATGCTAATCTACCGCGCGCCTGGGTCCAGGTCCAAATTTCTCAATAACCTCAACAACTTAATCGAGGTTACAGCTGGAGCTCCACAATATACCATACTTGGAGATTTCAATTTCCACCTTGAATCCCCATGCGACACTGATACCATTACGCTAATCAATGACCTATCAGCAGCCGGACTCCAGCAAACTGTGCCCAGCCCACTCACATCGCAGGCCAAACCTTAGATGGTATATTTACCAATAATCCTTACATTATGATTTTAGATGTAACCCCTCTTATCTGGACTGACCACTCAGCAGTCTGCTTCTCCATAAAAATCAAATCTTCACCATCTCTAACCGGATTATCTTCTCCTACTTCTTTTAGAGACTGGAAAAACATCAATACTACTCATCTTGCCTCTATGCTAACCAAGAGCCTCAGTACCACCGAACCTAATCCATCATTAGCCTCCAGTAACTACCTCAACAGCTTGGACATGGCATGTTCTAAACTAGCACCTCTGAAAACCTCACAACGAAATAGAAAGTCTACTTCTGCCCCTTGGTTTTCGGAATCTCTCCGTCTTCAGAGACAACACTGTAGAAATTTAGAAAGACACTGGTGCCGTTACTACAATCCTACAGATAAAATCGTATACCAAAGCGCCATCTCGAACTACAAAGACCTCATTACGTCAGAAAAAAACCAAGTATTACACCTCCCAAATTGAACAGGCAAATAACTCCGCAAAAAAACAGTTTCAAGTGGTTAACCATCTCTCAAACCCCCCGGCCCCCCCTTCTGAACAATCTCAAACGCTCTGCAACTCCCTTGCAAATTTCTTTAAGGATAAAGTCACCGCTATCTTCTCTGCTTTTATTTAAAAAACTCCATCCATTACTACCAGCAATCAATCATCTTCCTCTAATGCACCATCCTTCTCTGTATTCAAAGCTGTCACTGAGGAACAAATCCACTGTCTAATCTGCAGCACCAAATCGGGCTCCCCCCAAGACCCCTGCCCACCAGCTATTCTCAATCTTATTCCAGAAGCCATCCCCCCTGCTTTAACAAACATTTGCAACACCATGTTCACTACCGGCTCTTTCCCCACTGTCTGGAAAAAGGCTATCATTAAGCCTCTCCTGAAGAAACCCACCCTCGACCCTTTCCCATCCAGCTACAGACCCATCGCATGTCTCCCCTACCCAGCAAAAGTATTCGAAAAAGCTATGAATACTCAACTTTCGAAATTCATAGAGGATAACAAACTACTGGATGAAACCCAATTTGGATTTAGGCAGGGACACAGGACCGAAACTGCTTTAATAAAAGCGGCAGACGAAATCAGGATGATATTGGATAAAGGAGGAGCAGCTGCACTAGTACTGCTGGATCTTTCCGCAGCCTTCGACACGGTCGATCATGCCATCCTGATATACCGTGTCGCAGCAATAGGAATTCAGAACAAGGCCAAAGAACTTCTTGCCTCCTTCTTATCCAACCGATCACAGGCAGTGAAGATGGGCCCTTTTACCTCTCCCACTTTTTCTCTTCCTTGTGGAGTATCACAGTGCTCCTCGCTAAGTCTGACCTTGTTCAACATATACGTTCCGGACTTAGCGAGGGTGATCCAGTCTTTCGGCATTAACCTCACGACCTATGCCGATGATACCCAACTGGTCTTATCCGTACACAATGACGGAGACACTATCGCTGCAAATTTTCAAAAAGGAATGCTCGCTATAAGTTCCTGGATGTCATCAAACTGCCTTAAATTAAACTCTGATAAGACAGAGGTGATGACATTCGGGAAACTGGAACCTACCTGGTCCCCTCGTTGGTGGCCAACTGAGATGGGACCTCCACCAAAACCTGTCACCAAGGTTCGTAACCTTGGAGTTATCTATGATAACAAACTGACTTTTCACCACCATGTCAATTCCGTAGTCTCCACATCCTTTTTCACTCTGAAGAAAATCAAAAAACTTCTTCCTTACTTACCCACCTCAGCAGGCAAAACCCTTATTAGTACTCTGGTTTTCGCAAAAACAGACTACTGCAACGCCCTCCTGCTTAATGCCCAGGAGAAAGTCCTTAACAGGCTCCAGCTAGTACAGAATGCCTCAGCCAGAATCCTACTGGGCATACCTAAGTCTACCTCCTGTTCTCCGTATATCCTACAGCTTCACTGGCTCCCCGTCAGGAGCCGTACAAAATTTAAAGCTTTGTGTATTGCCCATAAAGCTGTCAACAACTTAGGCCCACAGTTCCTCAAAGATGCCCTCTGTCCGCTGGAAAATTTGCGAACTCTTCGCTCTTCCTCAGCCCATCTGCTCAAAATTCAACGAACTAAGAGGGCAAACTGGGGTAATAGATGCTTCAGCATCTCCACAGCCAGACTCTGGAACGCACTCCCCCTTTCCATCAAAATGGCCCCTATGCTCATTAGTTTCAGGAAGCAATTAAAAACCTGGCTTTTCCCACTTTAAAACCTGCATTAGCTATCGCTCTGTTTCTTTGAGCGCCGAGACACCTCCGGGTATTTGTGCGCTATAAAAATTGCCAAAAACATGATCATAAACATAAACCTCTGTTCCTGTTTAATAGTACTCCCGTGAGTCATTGAGCTGACAAGCTCGTGGATGAAGCACCCGCATACCAGTGAGAGGTACCTGACCTGAGAAAGATGTTGTCAGCCTACTCAGCAAACCTCAAATTTCAAAGAATGTAATCTCTATTGATAATGGTTAAAGAACCAGAAACACGTGTCTAGAGATAAACACTATCTGCGCCAACTGTGGCGAAACACTCAAACACTCTTGAAGCAAGCAAGTAACAGAAACTGCATTTACCACAATGCCAGCGGCGAACCTTGCTGGGAGGTGAAGCGATCTGCTCCCACCTCTGTTCCTGTTTAATAGTACTCCTGTGAGTCATTGAGCTGACGAGCTGGTGGATGAAGCACCCGCATGCCTGTGAGAGGTATCTGTCCTGAGAAAGATGTTGGCAGCCTACTCAGCAAACCCCAAATTTCAAAGACTGTAATCTCTACTGATGACGGTTAAAGAACCAGAAACATGTGTATAGAGCTCAGCACTATCTGTGCCAACTGTGGTGAAACACTCGAACACTCTTGAAGCAAGCAACTGAAACTGCATTTACCACAATGCCAGGGGTGAACCTTGCTGAGTGGTGAAGCGGTGTGCTCCCACCTCTGTTACTTCCTTAATTAAGCCCCTTCCCTCTACCACTCCTCCAGCCCACCACCCCTCCAACTCACACACTTCTCCCATGGACAACCCTCTTGCCCTTCGCACCACCCCCAGTGCAGAGAACTCCAATTTCCCCCTCACCAACTCCAGGATGCCACCAACACAAACTTTCCCCACTCCTTCCTTCCAGTCCCACATCATCACTCCCTACTCCTCCATAGTCTCTCGCACCCACTTTCCCAGAAACAAGCCTCATCCTCATTCCGTCTCCTTTCTTCTAATCCCCTCAACAGCTCAGGTGGTAAACCCCAAAGACGTCAGCCCTCCACTCCCTCAGACTCCTTATGCTCCTCTCAGATGGGAACCTCTTAGCGACGCCTGCCTCGATTCTATGCTCAACTCTATTAACTCTGATCTGCATCTGATCTGAGCTGACATTCTCAAATTATTTCTTATCACCTCCTAACTCAAACTTAAATGTTCCATTCTCCCAACCCACCACCTACTTAAGAACACCCCCGTTGTCCTCAACCATTGCTTGGACTGTACTGCTGCCTATGCTCTTAGTTCTCAGCCTTCCTGCAAGACCACCCCTCCACAAACATTCCTCTCGACCGGATAGGCTAGTCAGAGAGTTGTCAAAGGAGGATTTATGCGCCCTCCTTACAATGCTTTTATTTTGTTTAGTTTTGTATAGCGTGAACTAGACCCGAGACGTCGGGTATCAGAGCGTTTTACATAGCACTAGTTTTGTTACAAAAGGACACATTCATTTTTGTTAGGCATGGGGAGAATGAGTAATTTGCCCAGAATCACAGGATGTTGAGCGTTGTTGCTGAGACTCTAACCCAGTTCACCAGCTTCGAGTTTGACAGCTTTAGCCGTAAGGCTACATCCTCTCCCCTGTTTCGCCTGCTGATCTCTACCGTCCTGCCTCCACACTGGAAACTATCATCTCTTGTCCCCCCTCCCCCAAAAATGAGACTATTTTCTCTCGTCCCCCTGCCTCCAAAATCAAGATTATCATCTCTCACTCCTCCAGGTCATCCAATCCTAAGATTAGGTCTATATACAAATCAAACCTCACCCCATCCCTCCTCTCTCATACGCTCTCTATCTGGCTTCCTCTAACTCATTCCTGAAATGTGCACTGCCTAACTGCCTTTCTGCTATGAAACAAGCGGCTGTCATAGCTGCCCTTATTCTCCACCAAGGCCTTTCTGCTATGAAACAAGCGGCTGTCATAGCTGCCCTTATTCTCCACCAAGACCTCAACATCCTCCTGCTCACAGACACCTGGATAAATGGCTCCTCTGACCACACCTTGGATATCTTGGTCCCTCCCAGGTAAGGCATCATTAGGTTAGATCAGCCTAGACACACTGAAGGTGGCCTAGCCTGTATTCATAGAGGCTTGCTCTCTGTGAATACATCTCCCACTTCTTCTCTGCCCACTTGTGAGTATCTTAAAATGTATATCTTGTATTTGTGTCTCCTGAGGCGGAAGCCGGGAGCTGTGAAAGCGCGATTATTTTAAAAATTTGATTATTGCACTGTTTCTTGATTTTAAAAAGGACACTTTCCTCACCTGTTTCCCAGGCATCCCTCACCACCGTACAGCGGACTCTAGCGCTGAAACGGGACCTAAACCCCCAGGCTTTTCTGACGCCATTGTAGCGAGGAGCACGGACACGCCCCTTCGCTTAGGCCACGCCCACTACAAACTAACATATAAGCGCCACGAGCAAAGCGACGCTTGTATGTATTTGTGTCTCCTGAGGCGGAAGCCGGGAGCTGTGAAAGCGCGATTATTTTAAAAATTTGATTATTGCACTGTTTCTTGATTTTAAAAAGGACACTTTCCTCACCTGTTTCCCAGGCATCCCTCACCACCGTACAGCGGACTCTAGCGCTGAAACGGGACCTAAACCCCCAGGCTTTTCTGACGCCATTGTAGCGAGGAGCACGGACACGCCCCTTCGCTTAGGCCACGCCCACTACAAACTAACATATAAGCGCCACGAGCAAAGCGACGCTTGTATGTATTTGTGTCTCCTGAGGCGGAAGCCGGGAGCTGTGAAAGCGCGATTATTTTAAAAATTTGATTATTGCACTGTTTCTTGATTTTAAAAAGGACACTTTCCTCACCTGTTTCCCAGGCATCCCTCACCACCGTACAGCGGACTCTAGCGCTGAAACGGGACCTAAACCCCCAGGCTTTTCTGACGCCATTGTAGCGAGGAGCACGGACACGCCCCTTCGCTTAGGCCACGCCCACTACAAACTAACATATAAGCGCCACGAGCAAAGCGACGCTTGTATGTATTTGTGTCTCCTGAGGCGGAAGCCGGGAGCTGTGAAAGCGCGATTATTTTAAAAATTTGATTATTGCACTGTTTCTTGATTTTAAAAAGGACACTTTCCTCACCTGTTTCCCAGGCATCCCTCACCACCGTACAGCGGACTCTAGCGCTGAAACGGGACCTAAACCCCCAGGCTTTTCTGACGCCATTGTAGCGAGGAGCACGGACACGCCCCTTCGCTTAGGCCACGCCCACTACAAACTAACATATAAGCGCCACGAGCAAAGCGACGCTTGTATGTATTTGTGTCTCCTGAGGCGGAAGCCGGGAGCTGTGAAAGCGCGATTATTTTAAAAATTTGATTATTGCACTGTTTCTTGATTTTAAAAAGGACACTTTCCTCACCTGTTTCCCAGGCATCCCTCACCACCGTACAGCGGACTCTAGCGCTGAAACGGGACCTAAACCCCCAGGCTTTTCTGACGCCATTGTAGCGAGGAGCACGGACACGCCCCTTCGCTTAGGCCACGCCCACTACAAACTAACATATAAGCGCCACGAGCAAAGCGACGCTTGTATGTATTTGTGTCTCCTGAGGCGGAAGCCGGGAGCTGTGAAAGCGCGATTATTTTAAAAATTTGATTATTGCACTGTTTCTTGATTTTAAAAAGGACACTTTCCTCACCTGTTTCCCAGGCATCCCTCACCACCGTACAGCGGACTCTAGCGCTGAAACGGGACCTAAACCCCCAGGCTTTTCTGACGCCATTGTAGCGAGGAGCACGGACACGCCCCTTCGCTTAGGCCACGCCCACTACAAACTAACATATAAGCGCCACGAGCAAAGCGACGCTTGTATGTATTTGTGTCTCCTGAGGCGGAAGCCGGGAGCTGTGAAAGCGCGATTATTTTAAAAATTTGATTATTGCACTGTTTCTTGATTTTAAAAAGGACACTTTCCTCACCTGTTTCCCAGGCATCCCTCACCACCGTACAGCGGACTCTAGCGCTGAAACGGGACCTAAACCCCCAGGCTTTTCTGACGCCATTGTAGCGAGGAGCACGGACACGCCCCTTCGCTTAGGCCACGCCCACTACAAACTAACATATAAGCGCCACGAGCAAAGCGACGCTTGTATGTATTTGTGTCTCCTGAGGCGGAAGCCGGGAGCTGTGAAAGCGCGATTATTTTAAAAATTTGATTATTGCACTGTTTCTTGATTTTAAAAAGGACACTTTCCTCACCTGTTTCCCAGGCATCCCTCACCACCGTACAGCGGACTCTAGCGCTGAAACGGGACCTAAACCCCCAGGCTTTTCTGACGCCATTGTAGCGAGGAGCACGGACACGCCCCTTCGCTTAGGCCACGCCCACTACAAACTAACATATAAGCGCCACGAGCAAAGCGACGCTTGTATGTATTTGTGTCTCCTGAGGCGGAAGCCGGGAGCTGTGAAAGCGCGATTATTTTAAAAATTTGATTATTGCACTGTTTCTTGATTTTAAAAAGGACACTTTCCTCACCTGTTTCCCAGGCATCCCTCACCACCGTACAGCGGACTCTAGCGCTGAAACGGGACCTAAACCCCCAGGCTTTTCTGACGCCATTGTAGCGAGGAGCACGGACACGCCCCTTCGCTTAGGCCACGCCCACTACAAACTAACATATAAGCGCCACGAGCAAAGCGACGCTTGTATGTATTTGTGTCTCCTGAGGCGGAAGCCGGGAGCTGTGAAAGCGCGATTATTTTAAAAATTTGATTATTGCACTGTTTCTTGATTTTAAAAAGGACACTTTCCTCACCTGTTTCCCAGGCATCCCTCACCACCGTACAGCGGACTCTAGCGCTGAAACGGGACCTAAACCCCCAGGCTTTTCTGACGCCATTGTAGCGAGGAGCACGGACACGCCCCTTCGCTTAGGCCACGCCCACTCCAGACACCTCCCCTTCCTACAAAAATGTGCCATCACAGAACGCGCAGCGGGCAAGCGCAGCGGGCGCGCCGTTTGCGCGCCGAAGGCGCGCCTAAGGCAAGCCCGTCTGTGCCCGTCCGTGCCACGACCGGGCCCAGGGCATGCCACGCCGTCCAACCTAAGGTATGCATCAACCCAATGCCTACTCTTACTAGAGAAAAAATCCTCTCCCTAAACCACAACTGCAATAACTGTCACAATGTGATCAATGTTGACAAATGGTTAGGGCCTTTATGCTGCCGCTCATGCAAAATTTCTCTTACCCCAGAAAAACCGCTACCCGTTACGGAAGATTCGACTCCTGTCCGAGGAGCCCTAATCAACGCTAGGTCAATATGCAAAAATGGAGCTCATATCTATGATCTAATCACAGAAAACGATTTTGACCTATTATTTGTAACAGAAACCTGGCTAAAAGCATGGTGTAACCCTGTTATAGCCCAGGCTGTCCCCCAGGGATACCTCATTCAACGAATCGACAGACAGGAACAAAGAGGCGGTGGCCTTGCCATTATCCACCGTGACTCCATGAAGTGCTCCATGTTCGAACTTTCGCCAATTTCACCATTTTAGGCGACTTAAATTTCCATTTGGACAAACTTGACGACCCTAACACAATATGGCTAAATGAACTAACCAATATTCTGGGGCTGGAAATACTAACCAAAAAGCCCACACACAAAGCAGGTCACATCCTGGATTGCATTTGCACCAATCTCACTACTCTAACTATAGCAACCCCCCTGCCTCAAACGTGGACTGACCACTGGCTGATCCCTTTCGACCTCGTTCTAAAAAACAGGGCAAACACTCCCAATCCAAAAGTCGACACCCAGGCACAGACAGATTGGAAGAAACTAGTAAACTCCCCTAATCTGCACCTCATCGCTGAGAACTCAAAACCCCTCCCCACTGGTTGCACTGAAACAGACTACAGCAATTTCTGTACATGGATCACAGATCTCGGCGGACCCCCCCACCCGCAAAAAGCGAGAAAAAAGCAAAACAAAAAACGTGCCCCATGGTTCTCCCCCCACCTTAAAGACATGCGCTCAGAGGTTAGAACCCTCGAAAAGAAATGGCGCCGCAGCTATAGTGATACTGAACTCCTAGACTACAAAACTGCTAGGAAACATTATCACGCAATGATAAAAACCGCCAAAAAAGAGCACTTTCTTGAGGCCATCACTATGTCTAACAACAATCAAAAGCAAATCTTCAAAATAGTAGATGACTTCATGAATCCCAGAATCCTCAGGCAAGAGATTCCACCTTCACCTACCCTGTGCAATTCGATAGCAGACTACTTCGAACAAAAAATTCAAAACCTCATTAAAGATTTTCCAGACCCCCCTGAATCCCTTTTCCAGGAAAATCTACCAACTACTAACAAAAGCCCGCAGCTAAGTAAGTTTGCCCCGGTCAGTCTTGACGAAACTCGCCAAGCTATCCTCTCCATCAAGTCAGGCTCCCCTTTTGATCCGTGTCCCCCTCTGCTGCTCCAAACCATAGTGGACACAGTTAACCCCACTATAAATAACATCATCAACTCTTCCCTTGCCACTGCTGCCATTCCTTCTGAATGGAAACTCGCTGCCGTGAAACCCCTTCAAAAAAAACCCCTAGCTGACCCTACCATACTCTCCAACCTCCGCCCTATATCGCTGCTTCCACTACTGTTCAAACTCACAGAGTCAGCGGTAAACAAACAGCTGACCACATTTCTGGAGAATAACAACCTACTTCACCCGAGCCAGGCAGGTTTCAGAGCAAAACATTCCACGGAGTCAGCCCTCCTACATACGGTGGAGACCCTCAAGACAGCAATGGACCAAGGTAAAAAAGCCGTCTTGATCCTGCTCGACCTGTCGGCGGCCTTTGATACGGTCTCACATCCCGTATTAATTGGCCGCCTGGCGAACTTGGGACTTACAGGAACCGCCCTAAACTGGCTGAAAAACTTCCTTAGCCATAGGAAGCAAGTCACCATACTGGGGAACTATCGTTCAGACGAGAAGGCTCTCAATACAGGGGTGCCACAGGGCTCTAGCCTAAGCCCAATTCTTTTCAACCTGTATATGACCCCCTTGATAGAGCTCATCACCTCCTTCAACATCAGCACAATATCGTACGCTGATGACACTCAGCTCATCCTTGTTCAAGACAACACCACCTCAGCTGAAGAGAATCTGAGAGACTGTCTCACTGCCACCTTTGAATGGATGAGAACTCACCACCTCAAGTGTAACTCAGGGAAAACGGAAATCCTCCCCTTTGGTCAGGACAACCTTTTTTGTCCGAAACAGTGGTGGCCCCAAGATGCTGAGGTCCCGCCAAACACAATCAAATCAGCCCGCAACCTCGGGATTAAGTTTGACGAAGCCCTCTCTTTCAAGCAACAAGCAGGTACCGTGGCAGGGTCCTGCTTTAACATCATCAAGGGCCTGAGAAGGTTCTTCGACCTCCTCCCCCTGACGGCCAGGAAGACCATCGCAGTGGCCCTCATCACATCCCGCCTGGATTACTGCAATAGCATCTACGCAGGTTCCAACAAAAGTGTCCTGCACAAACTGCAGATGGTGCAGAACACCGCAGCCCGCCTAGTACTGAGGCTGCCCAGGAAGTCATCTGCCTCAGCAGCACTCAGAACCCTACACTGGCTGCCCATTCATAAAAGAGTACTATTTAAAATCCTACTTATCACCTTCAGAGCCTACCACCAGTCGGGTCCCTCCTATCTGTCCCAAAGGTTTGGAAAATACACCCCCTCTCGATCGCTCAGGTCCTCCAACCTGAACCTACTGGTGGTCCCCAGATTCAGGCTCTCAACCAAAGGTGGAAAAACCTTAGGTTTTTTAGGAGCTAGAGCCTGGAACAAGCTCCCCTCCCAGATGCGTATGATCCCTTCAGAAAACTTGTTTCGCAAGGCTCTCAAAACCTGGATTTTCAATGCATCTGACAACCTCGTCCAAAAACTAATTTAACCAAACACATTTCAGTCAGCCTCCCCCCCCCCTCCCCCTACTAGTCGCCAGCATATTTCCTTTTTTCCCCTCCTCTGTGACACCTTTACCACTAGCGCCAAGATGCTCCTTGGAGTGTAAGTCGCGCTCTATAAAAACCATATCATATCATATCATATCTTCACCACCAGCAATTCCAAATGCTACCTCCACATGTTCTTTCACCCCCTCGAGGATAGTCACTCTTTCACCGAACAGATCATGGAGGGTTTCACCTCCAACAAATACCAACCAAATCTCCCTTGGCGACTTTCAACATACATTAGAACAATATCAATGACCCACTCATGACTGGCTTCAAATCCTTCCTCTAGGACCTCAGCCTCATCCAACCTGCAATGGTCTGACCCATGAGAAAAGAGTGACCCTAGACTTGATCATAGCTATTGATACTACTGACTATGACTGCATAACCATCTCCCTAAATAAAAAAGCAATCACCTCCAAGGGCCAACCTAAAAAATCCAGATAATGGGCCAGTGGCACCCGTCACATTGAATCTTTATTTACTGTGCACTATGAAACCCTGCTTCCACTCCCACCATGACAGAAGCCCAAGACCTCACTGATCAGTAATTCAACTCTATGTAAATCATTGTGGATACCTTAGCTCCTAAAATGCTAAAAAGAATTCCATCCAAACAATCCAACCCCTGGTTCAACAGTCTTGCTGAAAGAGCATGGAGATGCACCCCCTCCTCCGCCAAATTCATACTCCTGCATCAACGATGCCACACTTACAATAGGCATATTAGGAACTCCAAAGAAGCATTCTTCCAAAGTTAACTTGACACTGCTACCAATAGACCCAAGAAACTGTTCGAAATCATCAGAAACCAATCCACCTGCAAAAACGATCCTGCTTCTTTTAATAACAAAACACCCCCTAACTGTGAAACGTTTGCCTCTTTTTTTGCTGAGAAAAGATTGTTAATCACTAATGATATCCAGACCACACTCAGTGATCTACTGCCTCAACCCCTCTGACTCCCTTCCTCAAAGGACCAGGAAGCTCTCCTGCATGACCACCTCCTCTCACCTAAAAACGATGCTTCCTCGTCAAGCTTCACAACCCTTGATGAGATTGTCACTCTGAATCTTCTGACCGCCTTGAAATATTCTAACCACTTCATTGATCTCCTCCCATCTAAACTCCTAAATGAGTCCATTCACCTCATACATCCTCTGTGGACTGAGAAAATCAAAGTCTCTCTCTCCCAGGGCATCCTACTGGACTGCCTCAAACTTGGTCAGGTTACCCCTAGCCTAAAAGAACCTAACTCCAACCAGTCCAATCCTAACAACTAACACTCCATCTTCAACATTGCTACTCTGGCCAAACTCATTGAAAAATGTGTGCACTTACAGCTACTCAATCACATTGAACAATTCCAACTTATTGACCAGTACCAATCTTACTTCCGATTGGGCCACAGTACCAAAATTGCCATGGTCCATATTGTCAATGATCCCCTACGCACGCTTCACTGGAATGAATTTTGCCGCCTAATTCTACTGGATCTGACAGTAGCTCTTGACACCATCAATCATGCTACCCTGCTCAACATTCTAGAACAGTGGCTGGGCCTCTTCAGAACTGTGCTAAACTGGTTCTCCTACTTTCTATGCAACAGGTCTTATACCTTCCTTATTAATCACACCTAATCTTTTTTTCTCTTCAGCCCCCCCCCCCAGATTTTTCTATGCATCTTTACCTCCGGAATAACTGTGCCACTAGTCCCGCCATCTTTAACCATCTCAGTACTTTGATGTACACTGTTGTTCATTCATTTCCTTGGTTTTCTGTCTGTCTCACAGCTGTTTGAACTTTTATTGTAGCTCGGGTACCGGTGCTATTCTGCTCATACATTTCACTATTCCTAGTGTTATACATATTTTTACTTTTATCTCTATGTACTTGATGTTACTGATATTGTCCCGACTTTGAATAGCGGCGAGTTTCCCCGAACACTAGTCCTAAGATGCTTTGTAACTTTGCTACCTCGTGCGAATCTATCCATCTACTATCCCTTCCATGGCAACTCCCTTTTATATCTGCCACAGAACATTCAGTGCCTTGTAGCTTACTGTCTTTCTTACACCTCCTTTACTCAATTGTTGCTATTTATTTTGAGTGGCACTTTATGTAATCTTATCATGTCCTACTATTTTGTTCCATATCCCATTGTATACCATATGCATTTTTTTCTTACCATTACTATATATATATTTATGTACCCATTAGGTATTATTGGTGTTATGTTCCTCATGTTATTACTGTTCGTTATTTTTGAGTGCGCTTATTCTGTAAAGCGCTCTGATACCTTCATGTCAAGTTTGCGCTATACAAAACTCACAAATAAATAAAAAAAATATGAAAGCGAGTGGCTCAAAGGGGCTAGCTCAAAGTCACCACTCTCTCTATTTCTCTCTTCCTGCCAGTAATTTCACTTTGAACTTAAAAAAAAAACCTGATGGCATGTGGTCCGCCAGGTGGCAAAAGCCATCTTCTGCCAGAAAAGTGGAAAACTTACCTTTCAATATGCAGGTCTTCACATCTCATGATGCATGCTGGTTATGATGAATGATACAATAGAAACAGAAAAAACTGAAACAAATATCCAAACCACACTAAAGTAATCATTCACGATACATGGTTATGTGGATCATCACAGAACTGTCTCTGGTACATTCTAAAAAGGAGTTGAGTAATAAAGGAACAAAAGGAGAAACTAGGTAGAGATAAGTTGTATAAAGAATAATTTATTGCATACTACTCACTACACTGCTTACCTTCAGAACTCTGTACACCTTCAGGAAGAGCCTCAAGACCTGGCTCTTGGAATAATCCAGTGCGGCAAGCCCCCCCAGCGCCTTGAGAACCTCACGGGGAGTAGCGCTCTCCACAAATCCCAGATTGATTGATTGTTTGATTGACTACTGCATATTTAAAGAATATATATTTTCTGTACTAGATAGGGAGATCGACATTTTATGGCAAATTGGAATCCTCACAATATGATAACTTAAAGCATATTGACCACCATAAATGAACACATTAACAAACAGCTTACATTACATAATGCATCTTTATTAATTCCTAGAGAATTCAGCAGACACAAGAGAGTTGGATACATCAAACACCTCAGGCACTTACGATGCAACACCGGCATCATTATCCTTGCAGAGGTGATATGAACCCCACTCCTTATTGCTGACCCACTGGTTTCAGGCAAAGAAAAGCAGGTCGTTTTTAGGAAAGAAGTTTGTCCTGTAGCTATGGGGAATCGTTATGCTCCTGTGGCTGCCATAACTTTAGAAAACACAGACGAGCACTGGGGTTAGTCTTCATATTCCCTAGAGATCCATTAGGAGCTATTCTGAGTAGACGACTATCTGTTATTACTACCACCCTTTCCTATGTTCACCTTCAGCTGTTCCACTGAAGATTCTCACAGACTTTTTATTATAATTACAGGATTCTCTTTAGCTTGCAAAACGCAGTAACAGTTAAAACATTAGTCACACACGAAAGCCAGATAATAATGCTAGTTACTTTTACTTGATTTTAGCTTGAGTTTTGTTCTATTTTCCTTTTTAAGGACCTCTACCTTTAGGACATTTACATATTTTACTTTTTAAGGACCTCTAGCTTTAGGACATTTACATGAGTCTCTGGACCAAAGCAAAATTATGACAAACTGTCAATGATTTTTTATCCAAATATCTTTTGTCTCTACAAATACCTTGACGTTCATACAAAAAGTGTTCAGAGTCATATCAATTGTCTTTGAATTCAGCCTTTGTTAAATTTGTGAATTTAATCATACTTGTCTTTCGATTGTTGTTGCAACTGGTGCAGGGATTGCACCAATGATCCTCCACAGAAGAATGAGGAAGATGTTAATCTCTTCACCAGACATAAGACTCTAAAGTCAAGTAAGTCTAAGGAGAGCCAAAAGCTCAATGTTGCTCAACTAGATGTCTGGCTGGTTGAGTGCGTTACAGGGTGTGTAAACGCATCCTTGTATTTGGGCACACCGTTAGGTTCGTCATAAATACGACAGACTCCTTTGAATTTCAAAATGAGTTACTTTTAATTTTAGTTCAAGTTTCTCATAGTTCATTTGGTTGCATTTTGCAAGTTCATATTATCCATATTGATGCATATGGTGAAATGATTCAACGCTGTTATACTTCACATAAAACAAATCCTCCAATGCATTTCGGACAGGAGAAGCCCTTTTTCAAGGAGCGCTGAAAACGTAATAGTAAACACTTTTAGAATTTGGAACTAACTCAAAAGAAAATATACATGTATGCTTAAACATTACAACAATGCTCTTCTGATTGAACCCATAAATGCACATGCTTTATTGATGGTCTTGTGGCGGGTGAACGGGTGTACCTTATAAACCATTGGGATAGTGATTGGGGGGGCGTGGTTATTAAAACCAGAAGGTTACAGTGGGGAAGGTGCAAACGAATGTCAAAAAACACTTACGTCCGGGTAGTAGGTTTGTTGGGTGAAAACTTGAAAAAGCGTGGGAGAAGAAAGTTAACAGTGTTTGTTTCAAGCCCAAATGGCGAAACAATATTCTGATACTCGTCTGGGCCCCGACTTACTTGTGAATAGGTTCGATGCGTACGAGACGTATCGGTTGGATCGTTGGGGCCCCGACTTACTAGATGTCACAATGCACAGCCTTGGCCTTCTGTTGGGAGGGGTTTAAATGTGAGCCATGCCAAAGATGGGCAACAACATTTAGGAACTTTTTCAAGATTCCATGACAATCACAGGGATGGTAGCCTCCAAGGGTCAGCAGATCACCATCCCTGTAATTTCATTTGAAAAAAAGCCTGCTTTCTTTAAAGATTAATTTTTCAAACATATCAGTGAAAGTTGCTGGTGGTCCCCTGGCTGATGGCTACTCCTACTTAATCTTTTACCCCATTTTGCAAAGGGATAAATCACCAATTCAACTTTTTGGTAACTATTCCATGGTTGGCATTGAAAACATATCAGGGAAAGTTGCTGGTGGTCCCCTGGCTGATGGCTACTCCTACTTAATCTTTTACCCCATTTTGCAAAGGGATAAATCACCAATTCAACTTTTTGGTAACTATTCCATGGTTGGCATTGAAATTCCATTCGCAAAATATTGTTGCGCCTGGTTTAGAATTGCCGTTTGGCCACGCAACATGCACCTTACAAAATGTGATTCTTTATGTTAAAATAACAACTTACGGTGAAGCTGGATTTTAAATTCCAGTCTAGCAAATGCCACTTTTAGAAAGTTGCCATTTACTTTAACCATTCTGTGCTTGCTGCCTGTCTCTGAATACACTTCGGTGGTGGGCGACAACAGAGCTTTATGCATTCTCTCTAGACCATCACACACAATGGGGCTTAGGTATAACTGAAGGGCCATCTAGACACTGATGGGCCATCCTAGGCAGGATGGGAGGGATGGGCTGACACTTACATCTGAACAGGCTGTGTTCTGTCCCCACAAAAAGGGCTGCAGACCCCCCTGCAGTGAGTCTGGAGCTATGGCAGGATGAAGAGCTGCTGTGCTACTGAAAGGATTGCCACTCTGCTGGACTACTACATTGCTGGACTTCTTCTTTGCTGAGCTGTGCTGCTGCCTGCGGTTTTCCTGCCTGGGTGAGAAGGACTGGACTTGCATCACTTGAATCCAGGGTGATTTCAAAGGCTTGCTGTCTTGCCTCCTGTTTTATGTTTCAGGGATATTAAAGATTTAATCTACCTGCATCTGGACTCTACAAGCTTTAAATCTGCCCTGTCAAGTGGTTCCATCCCAGTCTGGACCCTTGGAAGTGAGGCCTAAGGTACTTTTGCCTCCATAACTCATGCATGCTCATCGAAACTGGTGCATCTTCTCCTTTGCATGAACCTGAACCAGAGCATCTTATTTGTTGCGTGGATCGCCTTCAGAACTAGCTAATCGCCTTCGGAATGGATGTATCACCTACTTTGCGAGTAGTAGCCACGCATCTGATCCAGAACCAGCGCCTTGCACTTGGAACGGAACAATGCTGTAGCTGCATGGAGAAAATTGACGCATCTCATCCGCTGCGTGTCTCGACACCAATGCATCGGCTTCAGTTGCACCGTGTATTTTCATCCTCAATGATGCATCCTTGATCCAGGTACTTTGGATCTGTGAGACCAAGTGGGTCTCTTTATCTGGCCCACACTCCATTGCAGTCAGCCTGAACTTTCGACTTTGCCCCGGTCCAAGGCAAACAGATAACCCATTTAAGCGCTTATTGCTTCTAAGCGGTATTTTGCATTCATTCTTTATAAATTCATAACTCGACTTCTACTAGTTGAATGTTTGTCATTTTGGTCTTATTTTATTTATCCAATTAAAGTCTATTTGTCTAATGGGGTTTGGAGTCTTTATGTGGCATTTTCACTGTGTTACGGTTTGAAGTGTTGCACAAATGCTTTATACATTACCTCTTAAGTTAAGCCTGTCTGCTCTGTGCCAAGCTACCAGAAGGTTAACACAGGATAATTTAGGGTGTGTTGTGACTTACCCTGAGAGGGATTGTAGTTCCTGCTTGGACAGGGTGCATACCTCTGACAACCAGAACTCAAGGGCGTATTTACTTGGAAGTGGCGGAGTCAGTCGTTATCCACCTTGGCTTAAACCTGCACCGTATTTACAAGAATATGGTGCAGCTCTGCATTTCCCCCTGTGCTGGCACTAATTTTAGCTTCATAGTACCAATGCAGACACCCTTGGACCGTGGTGAAAGGTTGCCTGTGTTGTAAGGAAGGATTGTTTATGTGCAGGAACGTGTCCCTTCCTGCACATAAACTAACTGAATGGCATTTTGAAACTTCTATGCAGCAGACATAGAAGTTGCAAAACGTAATTTGTTTATGGATTTTTTATGTACAGTAAGGGCCACCTTCCTGAACATAAACAATCAATTACCTTTTGCTGTTCCTATGTGTCCTGCACAACGCAGCTCACATAGAAACAGCAAAAACAAGGAGAAATAAAACCTTTCTCCTCGTTGCACCTGTTTGAGACCAGATTGTCCCGGTCTTCATTTTGGCACTAGCCCCATATTTACGCTGCCCTTGTAAATATGGAGCAGCATCAAAATGAATGGGTTTTGCGATAGAACGCCCACTGCAACACCCATTGCCCACCTCTTTTATGCTAAGTATAGTGTGAAAAGAGGCCTTATTAACAAGGCAGCATTTGTTAAGTGGCTTAACTCTGCCTTGTGAATAAGGCAAAGCCCCTATCGCCACCAAAAAGTCAGAAAAAGTGAAGTTGTGGTAGCGATAGTGGCTTGTAAATATGCCCCTTAGATTCTAACAGTTCCAACATGCGCAAAAGCTTTTTTGAGGTCACAATCTCTAAATAAGAGTATTTGCGGTTGCAAAACATTTTCGCACATCTGCTGGTATATTATCTTACATTGTTGCTGTCTAAATTGCATTTCATGATAATAGATTATTGTGGTCTTCCACACTTCGGGTCAGATTTAGAAACCCCTTGCAACACGTTTACGCCGCCATTGTGTCACTTTTGTGACGCAGGGTAAGCAATGCGCCATGTTGTGACACATTTACAACGTGACGCATCTAGGGATATGTGTCACGCTGTAAAGCCCTGCGCCACATTATACCGGCGTCAGGTATAATGTATGAAGGATGGGTGTTCGGATGAAAGAAAGTCTTGTAAAAGTGATGTTGTCTACAAGATTTGACTGCGCCACTGCGTCATATCCTTACACCTGTGTGAAGCAGGTGTAAGGAGTGACGCAGCACAATAAGAATAAGCATTTCTGAGCATTGCTGTAGTTGCATCATGCTTGTGACACGACTCCAGCAATACGTTACCTCTATACCAACAGATGGTTGACACATCAGTCAATCTTTGCACCATGTTGTGCCGCATTGTAAATGCGATGCATCCATGGTGGTGCAAGGTTTTTTTGAGTGACGCAAGTGAACTGGCGCATCTCTGCTATAACGCAGAGATGCGTCAGTTTCTTGTAAATCTGCCACTTACTTCTGGCATAAATGCCTAATGCCATAAAAGAACACACTAATGAAACTAAAAAGTCAATGGAACATTGAATGTACAATGAGATGAACAGTTGAATCGCACTGTACAGTGAAATTACAATGTACAATGAGATGCACAGTGCGATGCACGATTAGATCTCATTGTACAATGCAATGTACCATGTACAAAAGATGCACAATCAGATGTAAAATGTAAAATTATCTTCTAATTCATGGACTGTAATTTAGATTTTAGAGCATTTTCCATTGTTAAAATGACAGGTTGTCCCAAAACGGCTATCATTTATGCCGATGCACATTACATTTATGATAATGGTTTTTCCATTGTTGGCAAGTACTAATGGGTGAAGATATATCTGTCACATAAGCTCAATATATTTGCAAAAATCGAAATGACTTAAGATTTCATCATTAACTGTTCATTGCCTGAGAACTTGACAGTGCATTCAATATCCACCTTCCCTTGGTTGTGATGAGGGCTCGAGCAGCGTGGGAGAAAATAAGTAAATGCTCTCAGAACCCTCTGCATTGACTATAATGCTCTTAGAATTAGGTCAAAAGAAATATCATTTTCAAAAACGTGAACTTGCATGCTTCTGGGTGTAATTTTTGTGCCTTCTTCAATTTCACGCAAAAGCACCCATAAACACATGCGAAGAGAAGTTGCAATATTTGAGGGAAAAAATAGGTTTTTGAGTTATCGACCTAAAACTGATGACAACGTTTAACAGGTAACGGGCAAGCGAGTGGAAAATAAATATTGCTTCTAAAAGACTAAACAAAGAACCTCATAAAAAGTACCCTTAACTTCAGAATCACTTTCTTGCACTCACTTAGTTTAATGTCTATGGAGCAGTGCACAGCGTTGCATTAGTGAGAAAGATCAAGATAGCACTGCCCCACTCTCTCCCCAGAGCTTGTGCACAATCTGGCTCCTTTGTGCCATGCACACACCTTTTGCACTATGCATAACATCGCAGATACGTTTTTTTGCTGGAAGAGTACTCTTCTAGTGCAAAATACTCTGGCTAAAACGTTTCACACTTTGGATGTGTGCTGTGCAGTGCAGCACAAACAAAAAGTCAGCAAGTTTGGAAAAGTAAAAACATTTCTCCTTTTATGCTTGACCCAAAGATACTTTTTTGGGTGCAGAACCATGTCCACTAATGTTAGTAGATAGGGCCTTGCATCAAAAACCATGGGTGGTTGCAAGGGAACACATATTTACCACCCGTGGAACACCCCCTTGAGGCATAGTAATGCAAAGCAGTGGAAAGCTCTGCTTTGCGTAACCTTTAGGCAACTTTCCAGGGCAAAACAATGTTTTTGCTGGAAAGTAAACTAGGAATAAACATTTTGTGATGGTCTGTTACTTTGTAATGCACACCCACCACAAAATGTTAGTAAACCTACCCCCGTGACTTTCTGCAAATTAAATATATAAAGGATTGAGGCAATAGACGATTGCACCTGCCAAAACAGTGAGGGCAGTAAAATACTCAATATGGTGCACAGAACCAAACATCAACCCCGTTCAACGAGTCCTAAAGGGAAAAGCCCCCAACTTTGAATCAATCTACAGTGGTTCAGCACCCTAAGGTATGTCACTTATATCACATAGCAGTTCAGCAAGACTTCTTCAAATAGTTAACACGAACATTGCATGCTATTTATAGTACATAATACCCATTTGACATATTAGTTTGAGAGTTCTTTATTCATTTTCTTCCTTTGAATCCATTTAAAACTGTAGCCAAAGTGTTTTGTCCTCATGGACTTCGTCAGGGCTCTAGTTATATTCCTTCTCAAAAGAGCATATTATCTTGCTGCATCTATCTTTTGTATATATTTTCTTTGTAATACCAGCCGATGTCATCCTCTCAGTTAAGCAGTAAGATTTGATGTTTCCTGTATCGAATCAATAGCTCGAGTGTTCTCAAAAATATCACGATATTCAATATTCAAATTTGTGTTTCTGCTACAGTTGATGATGTCCTATTGATGGTGGACAAAGTTCCAGTATCGCTTTTCGCATAGCATACCACGGTGTAGTTTCAAATGAATATGCTATGCTGAACTCTTATGTACTTTAAGTGATATACCTTAGGGTGCTGAACTTCTGTAGATTGACCCATGTGTCTATCTGCCTGTCGAGCTGTTTCTCTCTTTCCCCTATGGAAAGAGATTTTAAGTCATTCTTTGGAAAATCTATCATGTCAAGTTGAAGAGGACTTTTCACTGGGTTTTGTCATTTAAGGCACAGTATAATCAGTGGCAGCTGGGGGCATGAAAAACTGGTAGCGCAAATAAATCAATTACTTTGACTCACTGACAGGCACTGCGAAAACCAGCAATGATTTTAGGGTCAATGCCAAAGCTCTCAGTCATGGCTCTTTATAAACATTGTTTATAACAGACCACGACTGAGAGCTCTAGAGTTGAGGCTGAAGGCAGTGCGAGTTTCTCACAGCGCCTGTCAGTGGGTCATAAAATGTGTACTTACCCACTGACTTGCCTACTCTGGTCCATGGTGTTCTTCTACTCTGTCCGAGCACATGGCTTCTGAGCCAACTCCCCTAACCAATCCAGACACTGCTCTCATGCAATTAATGATGCTAAGCAGCATGAGGGGGGTGCCAAAATAGTTTTGAGCAGGCTGGCTCAATGCTCCTTTAGGCACTGAAGGTATGTGCCTCTTCTCCACCAGTCTGTCTAGCACAGCTTGCGTTGGAGAGGTTTAAAATGTGTATGTCAGGCTGGCTATCACAAGACAGCCAGCCAAAGTGATATGCACACTTTAAACTGAGGGAGAAAAGGGAGCCATGACATCCTTAGAAGCAGAAACAACTTTGTATTTCAAATGCTGGGGCATTTAAATGAGAAACAAAAAATCTGATGTATCAGTTGGATAAAAGCATAAGGTAATTGATCACATTGTTTTCCTTAGAGATTATTTTAGAAGCAACATCAGTTTCAATGATAATGATCAAGAGACGGTCAACCACAGAATGTTAATGCTCCCCATTAACAATCAATCAATCAATCAATAAAATGGCTTGTAAAGCGTGACTACTCGCCCATAAGGGTTTCAAGGCACGGGAGCGACAACTGCAGATCTGTCGCAAGTCACTGTGGTTCAGTCGAAGAGCCAGGTCTTGAGGTCCTTCCTGAATTGGGGGAGAGGCACGGTGTACCAGGTCTTTGCTGTGAGGTAGGAGAAGGATCTTTCCCAGGCCATTGTCTTGCAGATACCGGTGACGGTTGCCAGGGCCAGTTGAGCGGAGCAGAGGTCTCTAGTGGGTGTGTGGAACGAGAGGCGGTGATTGAGGTATGCAGGTCCTCCGTCATGTAGGGCTTTGTAGGCCTGCCTGAGGAGCTTGAAGGTGATTCTTCTGTTGACTGTAAGCCAGCGGAGGTCTCTCAGGTGGCTGGTGATGTGGCTTTAGCAGGGAATGTTGAGAATGAGGATGAGTCTGGCGGAGGCGTTCTGGATGCTAAGTAGTTTCTTGAGGAGTTTCTGGGTAAAAACGGCATAGAGTGTGTTGCTGTAGTCAAATCTGCTGCTGATAAGTGTGTGGGTGACCATATTTCTGGACTCTCCACTTGAAGATGTTCTGGGCAGGCATAGCATGTGGAAGCAGCATGATGAGAAGACATTGATCTACCGGTTCATGGTGATCGAGGAGTCCAGGATGATGATGAGATTTCTTGCGTGATCTGTGAGTGTAGGGGGGGTCCAAAATCTGCAGGCCACCATGAGTCATCCCAGTGAAGGAGGTGGTGCCCAATATGAGCTATTCGGGTTTCTCTGAGTTTAGCTTGAGGCAGCTGTCCTTCATCCAGGTGGCAACAGCCTTGATGCCGTTGTGGAAGTTG
The DNA here is from genome assembly GCF_964263255.1 of Lissotriton vulgaris. NCBI lineage: Eukaryota > Metazoa > Chordata > Amphibia > Caudata > Salamandridae > Lissotriton > Lissotriton vulgaris. The sequence continues at coordinate 1,072,569,497 of NC_141696.1, read as the reverse complement.
CTCTTGGTGACTGTGGGTTTATTGGTGAGGGACAGGATCAGATGGGTGTCGTCGGCATAGGAGACGATGTTGAGTCTGTGCTTCCTGATGATGGCTGCAAGCAGAGCTATGTAGATGTTGAAGTGAGTGGGGCTCAGGGAGGAGCCCTGAGGTACTCCACAGCTGATATCTGTGGGTTCCGAGTGGAACGGTGGCAGCCTGACTTTCTGTGTTAGGCCGGTGAGGAAGGATCAAATCCATCCCAGGGCATTTTCACGGATGCCATGTTGTGGAGTCTTGTGCAGGGCATTTTCGCAGATGCCATGTTTAGGAGTCTTGTGCATAGGGTGCAGTGGGAGATGGTACCGAAGGCGGCAGAGAGGTCCAGGAGGATGAGGGCTAAAGTTTAACCTCAGTCGAGGAGGGTGCAGAAGTCATCTTTGGCGACGAGGACGGAGGTCTCAGTACTATGATAGCTTCCAAATCCGGATTGAGAGCGGTCCAGGATGTGATGTGCCTCGATGAACTCAGAAAGTTGGTGGTTGATTTCCTTTTTGATGACCTTGGCTGGAAAGGGGAGCAGAGAGATGGGTCTGAAGTTCTTAATATTCTTTGGGTTGGCAGAGGGTTTCTTCAGCAAGAGGTTGATCGCTGCGTGTTTCCAGTCTTCCAGGAATGTGGTGTAGTTGATGGTGCGGTCCAGTTCGGGGTTGACGGAGGTGCCGGCTCTGTTGAAGATGTGGTGTTGGCGGGTGTCCAAGGGTGATCCTGATTGGATGATCTTCATGATCTTGAGGGTGTCATCAGTTGTGAGGGAAGTCCAACTGATCATGGTCTGCTGATGTTGTTGGGTGTGGTGGTTGAGAGTGGGGTGAGAGGGTCTTGGGTATTGAGGTAATTGAAGCTGTCATAGATTTCCTTAATCTTGTGGTCGAAGAAGGCGATTAGTTTTTTGAAGAGGTCTTGGGAGGGTGGGATGTTTGCTGTCCCTGTGCTGGGTTTCGTGAAATCTTTGACAATCGTGAAAAGTTCCTTTCTATTGTGTGCATTGGCATTGATCCTTTCTTGTAGGGCCTCTTGTTCTGATGAGGTGGTGATGTGCAGTGAAAGCGGTTTTAATGGCTGAGCGGTCTTCCTCAGCCTGCTACTCCTCATCTCTTTTCAAGCCATCTACAGGAGCCTCTGTACTCATGCAGGGCGGGAAAGAAGCAGCTGTCTTTTTTGGTATGTGGTTTGACTGGCACTTTCTTGATAGGAGCCAGTGCCTTTGTGCAGTTGGAGATCCATGGTGGAGGTTGCGACCTGAGATATTAGCGTCCCCAGAAGGTGGGGTGGGGTTTTGTTGAGGTAGGTGGTGAGCTGTTCTTCGGTGACCTTGTTCCAGCTTCTGCGAAGGTAGCGGTGGGTGTAGTGGTGAACGGTGGGTTTGGTGAAGGAAAAGTGGATGCAGCGCTTGTCTGTCTAAGGCAGCTCAGAGGTGTGGCTGAAGAAGATGGTATGACTGGTGGAGAAGACGGGGTCAAGCGTGTCCTGCTGAGTGGGTTGGAGGGTGACCCGTTGTCTGAGTATGACAGCGATGAGGTTTTCCAGCAGGGACGATGTGTTCTTCTCGTTGGGGTTGTCCAGATGAAAGTTGAGGTCGCAGCTGAGGATGTAGTCAGAGGAGGCAAGAGTGTTGGGTGTAATGAAGTTGAGGATGGAGTCGCTCAAGGGTGGACAGGGTCCAGGAGATCTATAGATGAGTGTGCCGTGGAAGGTGGTGTTCAGGTTGGTCTGAACTTGAAAGTGGAGGTGCTCCATGTTAGTCATGTGGTCGTCTGAGTAGGTGTTGAGGCGGAGTGTGCTTTTGTGTACCATGGTGAAGCCTCCACCTGGTTTGCTGATGCAGTCCTTTAAAAGTATCTTATGGCTGCCCAGGATGGCAGTGGCGATGTTCGGGCAGAGGTGGAGTTCATCCAAGTTTTCCGTGAGGAAAGCAATGTTCGGGTGGCGAGAGTCAAGTAGGTCACAGATATCCATGGCGTGTTTGTGCAGGGAGCATGTGTTGAGCAGGGTACAGCTGAGAGTGTCGGTCTGGTATGTGTCTGTCGTACAGTGGGTGCGGCCACATTATCTGCAGAAGGGGCACTTAATGTAATTTGGCAATGCCCTGCAGCAGGCTGTGTTGTGTCCGGTGTTGAAGGTGTGGAGAGTGCTGGCGTCATGGCAGTGGAAGGTTTTAGGACTAGGGTTTGTTGTGCTGGGACCAGTCTAGGTGCCTTCGATGCACCTGCAGTTAGCCTACTGCGTGTGCCCGTGCACGGCTGCACTGCAGTGACCATAGAGTAGGGTGATCGGAAGGGCTGGACAGCAGGGGGCAGGGAGGCAGGAAAAGGGGAGAGCAGGAGGGGAACGGGGTTGCGGGACAGGGTGAGGAAAGGCACAATGCAACAGGAGGGAAGAGAGGAGAAAAGGCAGGCAGCAGAATGAGAAGAAAGTGACAAAAATAGAGAAAGCAGAAAGTGAAATAACAGAAGAACAGAAAATACGAAAGGAGAGACAGAGATCAAATCAGGAGGGGAGACAGAAGCCGAGAGGCAGAGCAGTCAATGGCGGCAGTCAGGGGGTCCCAGACGCGTGTGTCAGCATCCACTTACCGGCAATCTCAGGCAGATCATCGGCCCAGCAGGGGGTAGCAGCAGCCTATCCGGGGTTAAAGGAGGCAGTATTCAGGGCAGGAATGCACGGACACCAGAAGGCGCCACCATGAGCAGCAATGAGCCAACAGAAGTTACTTCCAGCTGAGGAGCACAGATGCTGTTTATTGAACGTTCAAAGCAGGTGAGGCTGGTTCACCTCTTTGGAATCACAGAATAATGCTTCATATCATATGATTCACCATGTATAAATATGTGATCTGAATTTTTAATTAAAAAAGTGTTTAAACATATTTTAATATGACGGAACAGATGCCATCTAGCAGGCTGGTGCACTTAGAAAGGGTAAAGAAACTTTTTTAATTTTAATGCACAACAGAAAATATGTCTACTGTATGCCGTTATTTCCATGAAGATGTAGTTCAGACACACAAGGATGACTTAAAATGTAGAAAGATGAAGAATTGAAACAAAAACACAATTGAAAAGTAAAGTATTAGCTGGTGTGCAGAAGTAAAATATGAATGACATTTGAACAGACTAACTGATGAAGAAGACGGATCTAAAGCCTCTTTTTGTATATGTTCTTATATATTTTTTATGTATGAATTCTTCTGATTACATGAAGCTAGCATGATAGCTAATGCTAACTCTAGAGAAATAAAATGTATTAGACGATCTTCAAATGATGTCTTGGTATTTAAATTTAAAGTTACAAAGTCAACATCTCTGACCATTGATACCTGCTTAGACCCTGATATTGGCAGCTGAGCTACTGTATAAAATGTTTAGGTGCTTAATTACCACATTGCACACTGCTGCTTCTTTCACAAACTTATGCATGTAACAGCAATTTCTTTCAGACTATGGCCCTGACTACGAGTATAGGTGGAATTTATTGCACATGATAAATAATGATAACATGGGGTTTTCTATTTATTGAATGCAATAATTATCACCGAAACACGTGTTGGGAAATAACATGGAGATTATGGTGTTTAATGCACCAAAATCCGCATGACACAGTAAATAATATATGGTTTCCCCTGTTAAATTTTGGCCTGTTTTACCTGCTAAAATTCAAAGAAGGTTGAGTTAATTAACATGCCTGATAATAATTGAATGTATTAAATTCCTAACAACTTGTAATTTCAACCTGTGTGAAAACAGGGGTTTATGCCCAGGACGGAATTTAACGAGCAACTCGTAATCAGACCCTTAGTGTTTTAATCAGACCTGTAGGAAGGCCAAGTGCAATTAGTTGATGGTGAAAACCCTACCATGAGATAAAAACCTGATGCTTTTTAAATAGATGGTCTCTAGAAAGGAAATAACTAAAGCAAAGAAGGATTGCAACCGAAATGAATCAGAGCATTTTGAATACAAGTATAAATCATGTAATCCCTGCTATTTTCGGAAATGAATGGTAATCTGAAATTGACTAGCCATACTAGACACAGACTTCCAAGCAGTCTTACCTGTAGATTCATGGCTTATATATTTCGTCCAAATGTCATAGTTTAAGTGTGCGGCCAAATTCTAAAACATGCACATCTCTTGGTAGTGATCCAAAGCATGTGTTCTGTTCTAGGGGAAGTTATTAAAGCCACAGAGAGTATCGAGAAAATAAAAGTCTTGTAACAATATGGTCCCAGTTGGTTTACACAAAATAAATAGAGATCTTTGGGCAACCATCCTTACTAGCATGTTGATGCCTACTGTGGCACATTTAATTTTCCATGGCTATGGAGGGTTTTCATTATAATCATAATATTGGATAAGGGAAACAGGCTGGGTCCTTGTTGCTACCACCCTATTCCCCTTATAGACTTCACAATTCCAAGGTATGACATTTTAGGCCAGACTCCAGGATTGACCTAAATGAAAGGAAAATGGGTCTCATCATGAGCATGGCTACATGACGACAGTGCCTCAACCTGTATTTGATAATTTCCAAATATATCATCATCAGGAAGAAGCCTTTACACTGTATATTTATGACCGTGTCTCCCCTGCCTCTGCCATGGTGGTGAGACCCAGGTTGTAGGACATGTTGTGCTCAGTTGGCATAGAAGAAAATCATATGGCCTTATTTTCCTGGTTGCACATGAATTTCATAGAAAGTCATAGATATGGGTGATTGACAAAACCACCTCTATTTTCAATTGCTTGAACGAACTAAGGCAAAAGTGTGGGCTTGCACTCTTCATTTTCACACCTTGTGCCTAGAGAAGAGTCCAGTCAGACTCACCCAAAATAGATGGAAAAGCTCTTCCATTATTACTTTATGTAGGTCAGCCAGTCATCATTTCTCAGGTGACTAATAGGTTGACGTCTAGCATTAACATATGGAAGTCCTAGGCCTTAAAACCAGCCTCGGTAAATCAGAAATAATGACTGTGGGCCCACATATGACCAGGATAAAATAAAAAATAAGAATCAACAGCTGCAAGTTAGAAAACCTTTCAAGTTTTTATGTTTGGGGAATAGCCTTCCTGGCTCAACGCCATGCTCTGCCACTTCAGAGATGCAGGGCTGCACCATATTTACAACAATATGGTGCAGCTCTGCGGTTCCACCTGAGATGGCGCTAAACTTAGCAGCCTAGCTCCGAAGCATGCACCCTTGCATTATAGTGCAAGGGTGCCTGCGTTGAGTGGAAGATTGTTTATGTGCAGGAAGGTCTACCATCCTGCACATAAAAAACCTTTAAATGACATTTTGCAACTTTTATGTGTGATGCTTAATGAAACACCCATAGAAGTTGCAAGATGTAATTTCTTTTCGATTGATTGTGTGCAGAAAGGGTCACCATAAATTCGATTGTCTAACATAGTTTTTGTAATTAATGCTATAGGATTCGAATGTGTATTTGCAAGTTCACTCACAGTGAATGGTGTACATCGCAAATTGAGTAGACCACTGCGCAACCATGTATTTGGTTTTTGATCTGCTGTTTTTTTTTTATAGCAAACCTTTAAGCCACACATCATGTCTCAGAGGAGTCAAGGAGCTAGTGAGGCTGCAGAATTAGAGTTCAACATTGAGGCATTGCTAACCTACAAGGTTGATCAATTGAGGCAATTCTGCAAGGCTTTTGGATATCCCATAAAAAGTAGCACTAAGAAAGAGGAGCTGCAGGTAGCCTTGAGGGCCTGGTGGGAAGAAAAAGGGACTCAGGAGGCGGGTGATGTTGAGGTGGATGAGGATGACCCAGTGAATGGATTTGTTCCACAGGATTTGCCACTGGAGGGACTAGCTTCACGGGCTGGTAGTAGCCCTTCAGGGAGGAGTTTTCCACCAGAGGAGATGGAGGAAAACCTAAGGGCCAGTGAGCATGAGTTGGTGGTGTTAAAACTTAAAACTCAGGCAGAGGAGAATAAGCTGCTCATTGAAAGTGAAAACCGAGCAGAGGAGAGTGGGAATGCTCTCGCTTTAGAAGAGAAAAAGATTCTCTTGGCTCATGAGTTAAGTTGAGGGAACTGGACGTTAAAGTTAAAAAGGCAGAGGCCAGTTCAGATGGTGGCAGAGTAAAGCCAGTGCCAAGTGCAGATGAGAACAAGCGTGGACTGGATGACTGCGTTTTGGTGCGCATGGCAAATGATTTGATGGGGGTGCTCAACCTTACCCCTAGGGAGCCTAGGCTCAGTAATCCTTTTTCAGGATTGCACCAGCCTGTATTAGGGTGCGAGCGCTTTGATTCCTGGGAGCCCTGGTCATGGGTCCAAGGGCCTGAAAAGGTCCTAGAGAAGGAAGAGAGGCAAAGTAAAACCAGTAGGTCCCAGAGTAGTGGGGGGGGCATGCGGGCTAGCAACCTGTCTCCAAGGAGAGGGGGGAAGTGAGCTGCATCCCCAGCGGTTTACCACCCCAACCCAGGGACTAGGGGGTCCCTTATGGGAGCCCCCAGTGGGGGGCCTAGCACCTACTTGCCAGCTGTGCGAGGAAGAACACCTAGAGTCAGGCGGGCATGGAGCATCTGTCAGAAAGGCTCCTCCAGTCCTGAAGTTTTGGGTGCCATTCCCAAGTGGCAGGCAGAGACGTCTAAATGGAAGGTTAAGGGAGGGAGGTGTCCCTCAGTGGGAAAACCAATGGGACTGTGTCCAGCAGGAAGGGCTGGGTCTCCTAGGAGTTTACACACTAAAGGGTGACTGTGGGTCTAAGAATGCTGTCTATTGAACAGTGCCTGAGACTCAACTCAAAAAAGACATAGAGGACCAAAGTGAACCAAGTGCCACAGGATACCTCCACATTTGTACAAGTACCCATCAGTTATCGATCAGTTCCGCCCTTATCATCATTTGGGACTCCTCACACCAAGGAGAGCAATCATGCAACCATTTGATTTTGGAAAAAGTGGTTTCCCTAATGTTTTTTAGCGGTGTAAGGCAGATAACCATGAAAACTGAAAAAAGCAGTGCATGAGAGAAACAGATATTGGTGAGAAAAATAGTGAGGGAATATAAAATTGGAGAACTATGAGAGAAAAAAAACTTTATTAGGTATCTCCTATGTTTCCAACATTAAAAATTAGTGCTGAGATATAGTAGAAAAGCAAATAACTACTATTATAGATCTTAAATGGTCAATCTCCCAGGAGTTACCAGGGTACACCCACATTTAACCTAAAGGACAGGATAACTGGGAACAGTGTCCTGGTGGATGGGTCTTTCATAGATACCGCTCGAGGTGGGGGTTGTTAAGGTGTCAGCATCCCTAGAGAGGCCCCACCTGATTATAGGCACCCATGGAGCGGCATAGTTGGCTCAGGGAGTAGTGACCAAGAGAATCCCCTTGGGTCAGAAAGGCATAAAACCATAGGCTGTTCCAATGGTAGCGGGCCTGCATCCGTGTTCTATCGGCCTAAGCAGGGAAGTTCATCAAGGGAGTTGATTGGTCTACCCTGGCTTTTGGCTGGGAGGGGGTTGTGTGGGACTTGGCCCTTTTTGGCTAAAGTTCCCTAAACTTTTTGCTTTTCCTCTAGAACTTTCTTTCTGACATGTGTTGCCAATTTAGATGCTCTGGACACTTTGCCACTGCTAAACAGTGTCAAAGTGCAATGTTCCCAGTGAAAAGTGTCATGGAGATTGGCTGTCCATTATGCGTGCAGTTTCCTAAACTGCCTTGCTGTTTTGGTAAGTGCACGCACTTACCAAACCCTGCCCTTCCCTTTCCATACACATCTGGCACCCCTATGTTAGGTCTAGGATACCCCCTGGACAGGGTGCAGTGCATGTGAAAGATGGGACATGTTCAAAGGTGTGTACCATGTCCTGGCAGTGAAACAATCTCCATTTCATTTTCACTGCTGAAATGCCATCTTGCCCATTAGAATAGAATGGAAAGGCTGTGTCATATGTTTTCCAGCCTATCTTCCCAAAGGCTTAAGATGGAAAGGTGAAGTTTAGTATGCCTGAACTCACCCAGCAATAACACAAATTTTTATAAACAGTTTTTGCATTATGTGTTTGTAAGCCATTCTTTCAGAAGTGGCTGGGTTTTTGTGCTGTAAACATTTCTGCGTGTCTCTGCCTCTTTGTGGATGGACAGGCTGGATTTAATAGTGATAGGATTTAAGCAATGTTTTGACCCAAGGGAGGAGGAGAGAACGCACAGGCTGACCTCGATCAGGAGTGTGTAGGGGAAGAATAGGCCTAGAGGTGAAGAGGCCTGGGCTGGTGCTATAAAACAATTTTCCCATCTCCTGCTGAGTGATTGAGAATCCAGACACCCACCAATCAAAGGAAGAAGGTCTCAGTGGTAGGGCGGCACCCAGAACTGGTTTAAGCGGGGGTCAGTGCCCCCTGTAACACAAAGACTTCAAAGTCATTGAGGGGTATAACTATGCGAGATGAAGCCCCTGAACTTTGGAGAATGGCTTGATCAAGTGTGAACAAGACTGGAGCTACATCGTGGATCAAGAGGAACCTTTGCCAAGGAAGAAACAACTGAATAGACTGCTGGATAGGACTGTTCTTGCTGTGTGATCTGGGACTGGCCTGCAGTTTGCTGTTTTAAGGAAATGCTGTTGGGACTTTGCTGTGTACTGTGTCCCCCTTCTTGAAGGAATTTGCTGTGTGCTGTGTCCTGAAGTAACTATCCCCAAGGGCCTGAGGTGTGCTGGCTCCCTGTTTGGAAACATAGGAACACTAAAGTTTCCAGAGAAGACTCTCAGATACGCCATGGGTGCATGTGCTCTGTCTAGCCTAAGACCTTTGCAAGATGTACCCTGTGATCTTGGGTACCGGGAGTTCCGAATGAGACTCAGAGACACTTTGTGCATGTGCTCTGTTGAGCCTGAGTCCTTTGAGATTATCGTCCTGTGAACGTGTGTGCCGAGGAGCCAAGTAAGTCTCAGCGACACTGTGTGCATGTGCTTGGGGGCAGCCTGAGACTTTCGTGAGGATTGGCCCATGATCGTGCACACCAGAAGAGCAAGTGTGCCTCAGCGACGCTGTGTGTGTGTACTGTTCACAGCCTGAGACCCTGGCTAGAGGCTCCCTGTGATTGGGGGCACCAGGAGATAAAGTGTGTTTCAGAGACGCTGCGTGTGTGTGTTGTGCGTAGCTGAGACCCTCGTGAGGAGTTGTCTGGTTAATGTACACCCGAAGTTCCTGTGAGTGTTAGTGACTCTGAGTGCGGGTGTAGTGTGCAGCCTGGGATCTTCCCATTGCCCGGAAAGTCGGAGATTGTATCGGAGGCCCAAGTTTCTGAACGAGGAAAGGAGAGTGGGTTCGCACCCCCAGGTAACGTGTGTCTACTCCTGGGGCAGGGCACAAACTCAGAGGGAGATGCTCTCGGCCTCTCTCTCTGTTCTGCAGTGCGAGCCTCTGCTTCGGCTCAGATTGAGGTCCGTGTGTCAAAGGAGTGGCAGCACCGGGGCCTGAGTGTGAAGTTGCAGTTACTGTGTTCTCTCTTACCCGTGTGGGGGGGCAGCTGAGGCTGGACACTAACCACAATTCAGCACGAGTAGAGGAGAGACCGTCAGAGGCACCGTTAACGGTGCTGGAGTAACTTAGGTATTGCATAACTTCTGCATAGCAGAGTATCTGATGATAGTATAACGTATTTCTTTATTGCTGCACAACGGACTGCCCGTTTTGTCGTATTGCCCATTATATTAGTTTGCCTAATGAACTGCCTGATAGATGTGTTACGTATTGCACTTGGTTTGCATAACAAACTGCTTGATAGATGTGTTACGCCTTGTCTGAATCCTGCACCATGATCTGCTGGATTGTCGTATTACACATTGCATTAGTGTTGCATACCGAACTGCCGGATATATGTGTTTCACATTGCATTTGTTTCCCATAATAAATTGCCTGATAACTGCATTACACGTTGCATTTCTTTTTCCCACCAGAGTAACTGAAGGGGGACCATACGCATTGCATTACGGGGCATAACAGTTTACCACTTTTTTGCTTTACGCACTGCATTACAGTGACAGTACAAATCGTCAGATAACTGCATTACGATCTGCATTATTGTTATGTTGTTAAGTACCTGACTGTTGAATATTGAACTGCATTTTACGACATTAGGATAATGTAGGATTGTTTAGCTTAGCTCAATACTAATGGGCCAGGGGGAACATTACCCCAATGCATATCTTGGTTTAGTATTGTGTGGTTGCATCGTATATTGTTTTCTATGAAACTCGTGTGGAGTCTATTTGTGGTGTCATCATTGGATTGCTGTGAGCGTAATTGCAAATACTTTACACATCAAGACTTGAAGATAAGCCTGGCTGCTTGAGCCAAGCTACCAAGGGGGTGGAGCGGGGGCTATCTCTGTAGGTATCCTGTCTTTTCTCTAACATTGGGGCTCACAGGGCCCTTCTTGGCCTGCGGTTCCTACCTCAGCCAACCAGGGATCTTGGGAATTCTAACAGAACCATTTTAAGAAATGTCCTGAAAAATTTAGATTTTGGACCTAATGACAAATTTGGGTATTCCCAGAAACCGTAAATCATGGGAGTCAACAAGAAAGCCTGATGTTGCCTAAACATTTTTTAAATCATTGTTTAATATCAGCAAAGCAAAACTGATACAAACTAAAAATTCTTGAGCACAGAACAAAAGCTGACAACATTGATGATGGTTTTGAAGATATAAGTGAAGACGTGGAAGACAATCCCATGAACTGACAAGCTTATGCTTTGCAAATGTACTGTCTTTTCCAAATCATGTTTTATTAAGTACATCACGACTAGGGGTGGGCGTAGTTTGCGAAGTAGCGCTACGCATAGCTTCGCGAAGTGCACTTCGCACTCTGCGAGCTACGCGTAGCACTACGCCAACTGCGTAGTAGCATGTTCGCACTGTGCAAGATGTTGTTTTCAATGATTGCAGAGTGCGGACAAGCATCCGGCACTGTGCAATCATTGAAAATGGTATCTTGCACAGTGCGAGCTGTACTTTTCTGCTGCTCGAGTAGATTTTTACTAGAGCTGCAGCTTTCTCAACGCGAACTGGTAGTTTCTCATCCCGAGCGGTCGCGAGCATGCATGACCACTCACAATGAGAAATCTGAACTCCCTGCATTGAGATTCTTACCTGGAGGTTTATTTTCCATGCTCGCGATCGGCAACTTGATGTGGCTGACCGCAAACAAGGAAAAGGTCTCGCAAGGATGTCATTTTGATTGCTCGCGGTCGCCAGCTTGATGTTGAGGACCGAGGCAAAGCAAAAAATGACCACTGCACTACGCTACGCTATGCTACGCATGTTTGCACTGTGCTACGTGCAGTTCGCGTAGTGCAAAGTTGCGCAAACTTCGCAAACTACGCGAGTGTAGGGTAGTGCTTTGCCCAGGGTTAATCCCGACAAAAAGAAAACTCTGGTAGACATGGTGACTGCCCACGCAATCTATAACAGGTGCAAATAAAGACTGCTAATCACTTCAATGACTTGGTTTGGTGTATCAACATGTTGTACTGGCGTAGTACTGAGCAGGAACTGGTTAGCAGCTCATACTGTAAAATGTGGTGAATCTGACAGCGTGCCAATTCCAAGTCACTTTACCAGGAATGGATTTACAGTTGCTGCTCTTGATAATTTTGATTTTGAGAGTAGCTCTTCTTTGTCTGGAACATCCAGCACACATGATACTGCCATGGTGCTTTTTCACGACTGTACCAGTGAAGTAGCTGCTGGAATGCAAGCTCTGTCAGCTGTAGGCATAAACAAATGAAGCTACAAACTTATAACCCAACTGCCACTCCACTGTATGCAAAATTACTATAAGCAATCAACACATCTGAGTCTACCGGAAAGTTTAAAAGTGGCTGAGGACATGGATCTTCTTCTACCTGATGCTGCGGTCCGCAAAGCTGATTTAACTGAATTTATCATATCACTTATTCGGTGCAGACTTAAGAATGAAGACAAATCAATTTCTCTATGGGCCGAAATTCAGGCTCTAATCTTGCAGAATATCGTCCTACTGAAGAAGGTTGGGTTTTGACCAATAATACCATCTTCAGTCACGAACTATGCAACAGTATATACAGGTCTAAAGAATTTCCAAAATGTGCGTGCTCAGCTTGAAGAACAGCCTATCCTTCCAATTTTCTTTGATGAAGGTGTTTTCCATATTGCTGCTGACATTTTAATGAGCAATCCAGTAGAATTTGATGATCTTTATCCAATGATGGGTGTTTTCGACATGACAAAAGTTGTGTTGCAGTGTGCAGGAAGTTATCCAAGTGGATGTTGCATAGACAATGCTCTTATTGAGGCTTAAATCTTTGGAAGCATAGATGTCCAGTCAGTATTGTGCAGAACTCGTGTTCATTAGCTACAAGATAGGCTAATCTGAGGCTATAGAAAATTTGTGTTAGAATGCTTTCTGGAACAAGAATGACAAATTAGATTTTGTATATTATCTTAGAAGTGAACAAGGCACAGGGTGCAGTTCATTCAAAAGACATATTGCAAAGCCAGGCAATGTTCAATACACTCAGTTCAAAATCAGAAAACCTGAAACCCAAGTTCTTATTGTTTGTCAAAGAATACGAAGAAAAATCTGAACTTTGCATGTACTGGGGAAAAGTTTTACACATGATAGCTCTAGTGAAAATCTTGATACAAGCTAATCCGGAAGGTGATTGGGTGTTGTATGTGAAGACTGTGGAGTCATTGATTACTGTGTCTTATTAATTCAATTGCATAAACTACCTGAGATATGGGTCTTGGTATATGGAAAGAGTGAAGAAGCTTGAGGTGGAATAAACATACCTCAACAGAAAATTAATCCAAAGACATTTGGTGGTGAAAGATATAAAACTGGAACAGACCATCAAAAGATCTCAGAAAAGCTTCAAGGGAATTGTTGGTCAAACATGTAAAAGTGAATATGTTGTTCAATGGCAGCTAGTTTGCCATTAAGTCCTTTCTATTTGCAATCTTTTCAGAGAGACGACAAATTCAAAATTAATGGACCATTGTGAAACTGTTCCTCACCACAAACTTGTGGGAAAGAGAGGGGAACCTTTTAATAAACATGTTGGCAGCCTTCTTCTTTTCATACATCACCAAGCAAACCCCTTTGAAATAACTGAGCCTGTGCAACTACACAACTGTGTGACCAAATAATATATGGAAAACAATATAAAGACACATCTACAAGATGTACTGGAACATGGATCGAAATTATAGACAGAACTGAAGCAGGAGAGAAAAAGCTGTTTGGCATAATCACTAAAGCTAAACATCCAACCTTTAATTGCCATAGTAAGGGTTTCGTCCAATCAGCCACTACAAAACAGGTTACAAAAAAATGACATTCACCAGCACATAGAGAGATGTAAATAGCAAAAGAAAGTGATGAATTTATCAAAGACATTCTGTCTCATGATCTTCTTCAAACAAATGCATTATATGATGGAACTGCTGCAACCAAAACAGTGAAGTACAAACTCATTCAAGAGCTCGAAAAAAACCTTTCACCTGAAGAATTTCAATTTGAAAAGGTGTCCTCTCTGAAAACTGCTGTAGTTGTGGACTATATGTCACAATTGCGAATGGTCAAGATTTCATCCATGCAAAACTTCGGAGAAGTCTTTCAGACTGTTCTACAGATATCAAAGTCACCTCTCAAGAACTGCACATTGTCTTTGGTAGTTATCCTGAACTATCTCTCAAAGAATGTGATATAATCAGACAAATGTCTACAAGTAGAACAATTGACCTTGCCTACATCACAAATTTGACACCTTTACTTGTACATCTTGATATGTTTTTGTCATGGACATCAAACAAGATGAACTTGAAGATGTTAACTAGCCAAAACATTGCTGATGGCCTGAGGCGTGTTTAAAAGGCTACTTAGGTGGGTGGCACAATAAGTACTGCAGGGCTACTAGTAGCATTTAATTTATATACCCTGGGCACATGTAGTACTACTCTACTATGGACTAACAAGTAAATAAAACATGTCAATTGGGTGTAATCCAATTGCACAATGTTAAACGGAGAGAGGACAAACACTTTAGCACTAATTAGCAGTGGTAAATTGCGCAGAGTCCTAAAAGCCAACATAAACGGTTTCAGAAAACAGGAGGGTGAAGGTAACATTTTGGGAATGGCCTTGAAGAAAGATCAAGTCCAACACTGTCATCAGAAGAAGATATTTCCCTGCTCAGAGGAGTTTGGACTGAAACCACCACCAGGTCTTTGCATCAAGTGCCCTTCTGATGATTCACATCGGCTTGGGAGGTGTATTGCCTGTCTTTAGAAGGTCAGATCTGCCCTCGAGAGAAGACGCAAAGAATGGCAGGGCTTGGCAAACAGCAGAAAGTTATTTCCAGTCAGAGAATGTACTTAACCCTCTGATCTTCAAATGCCCTAAGGAGAAATAGAGCCCATTTATCTGCTCACCCAGTCCTGTGGCATTTGGAGTCAGAAATCCTGAGTCCAGAGGCTCAGGGGAAACCCCTACTCTAGGTGCACTGGAACACTCCACCAACTAGGTTTATGTGCAGTCTCTCTTGTTAGAGGAATCTTGAACTCATACTTGCGAGAAGATGTATCCCACCATTAGAGAATGCATCTCAGATCTGCCCTCGAGAGAAGACGCAAAGAATGGCCGGGCTTGACGAACTGCAGAAAGTTATTTTCAGTCAGAGAATGTACTTAACCCTCTGATCTTCAAATGCGCTAAGCAGAAATAGAGCCCACCTTTATTTGCTCACCCAGTCCTGTGGCATTTGGAGTCAGAATCCCCGAGTCCAGAGGCTCATGGGAAACCCCTACTCTAGGTGCACTGGAACACTCCACCAAGTAGGTTTCTGTGCAGTCTCTCTTGTTAGAGGAATCTTGAACGCATACTTGCAAGAGGATGTATCCCACCATTAGAGAATGCGTCTCAGTTAAGGTATTAAGTCAAGACACACCCAAGGAAAAACAAATTAGGTGGATTCCTGGAAAAGATGTGCCAGACCCCAAGGTGTCAAAGCCCGGAATCCTCAAGAGAAAGGACAAATCCCTTTCCTCTGAAAATGGGAGTGCTGCTCACCATATTCCCTTGAATATGCATCCATCTGCACTGTTGTTGACTGCAATACCAGCAGGCTAATCTGCTGTGCATAATACAAGCCCAATCCTAAGGCGAGAATGCCATTCCTACACCTGTATGTAATTACACTCAGGTAAACTGTTGACCATAGTCTATAATTCTTTTAACTTAAGGGGAAAACAAGTAAGGTTAACATTTCCAAACACTCTCCACATCTCCCAGGCCTAAAGTTGCAGGGGCACATGAATATGCCAGTCATTTATGTTCGGATAAAGAATAACCCTCTTGTGAACCTCACCACTGGGGCCGGCAACTTGGCCATGGTGCAGACTTTAGTCGAAACAGAAGGAATTCAAATAGAAAGTGATGGGATAGACATTAAATTGAAGACATTTTCGATGAGGAAGTCGCATGGGAATATCAGGATAGACATCATCCTTGTCCAAATTTCTAAATTCTCTCCATGGGAATAAGACTCCAAAATGTGTACATTTTGAAGTGAACTGTTTTGACAAATTAATTGACTCCCTTCAAATTGATGATTAGGTGAAACCCCCATAAACTTCAGAACCAGGAAAACTTGAAAGCACATACCTATTTCTCATTCCTCTTGGGAAACAAGAGGGATGGCCTTCAAGGAAGCAGAATCTTATGGCAGGGTAGCAATGTTGACCCTGTAACTTTTCGAGACCATCTCAAGTACTGCACCAAGACGCTAAAAATAATTTCACTCTTCCAAAAATATGCTCTGAGGCAGATATCTTCAAGAAGGGCTTCAGATGATTTCTGTTCAAACATCTAGCCCCATCTCAGGATTGATTAGATGTAGTGCAAATACACAAATCATAAATCACCTTTGATTTGCAAGAAGATGATGAGGACACTAGACCTTTAGACTCCCGTAGACAAGCTGAGGCATGTTTCTGGCTTTTAAAGATATTGTGCACAGTCTTCCTGTTGTAGACCAAATAAAGTATAACCTAAGAGAGGAGAACGGATCACAGTCGACTTTTGAAGACCTTTCACTGTCCAAACCTGAGTCCATGGCATGTTGCTAAGCGACTATCACAGCACCATAAATAATAGCAGTGGCTCTCAAAGCATCAACAGTAGTATCTGCTAGAAATTTGACCTATTGCTACATCCTAGACAGGAGTTCCACACAATATTCTCTTGCTAAAGTCATTGATGAAAAAGACAGGAAGTCTCTAATGACGGTCTTAGACTCATAGGAGAAATACATCAAGGCCCTCAAGAACAAGTGAAGCCCTGAGTAAGCATTATGCAGTATACCATTGATAGAGATTTTTTTTTTTTTTTTTAAGTTTGAAAGCTTTATTAGAGAAGAGTAGGTATTACAATAAGGTGACATCAGCAAAATATGAGAAAAAAGGTATACGATGGGATAAAGTAAATAGAAGCAGCCAATATCACAATGAAAAACAAAGCATTTTTAATTATTGGGAAGGGAGGAGGGGGGAAGGGGGGAGAGAGGGAAAGAAAACATGGTATTTATCATAGAAGATGGATAAGTAAAAATAGAAAATACATTAAATGTCAATCAAAAAGTACAGTAAAAACCATCATATTCAGTAATTGCTTGAATGAAGAATATGTAGTAAAGGAGATCAATATAAAGCTAAATAATTACAATATTAAGACTGAAAAATATCATAAAAACTGCAGGCAAGAGTACATGTGTTCAGGGGGGCTTGAAGTTATCCGAAGAAAGTGGAGAGTAACTCTTTTTGGCAGATTGATCAAGGTATAGAGTAAGAGGTAGCCAGTAAAGTTCAACATTTCGGGAAGGTTTGCAGGAGGAAGCAAAGGCAACATCAAGTCTGTGTGATTGACATACAAGATTCCACCAACAATTTAGCAACAATTTGTTCAAAGATTTCTAATTAGAGACGATATGTTGTAATGCAAGAGCCAGCATAAGATCAAAAAGACCGTAAGAATGTGGGGGGAGATCTAAATCTTCTGAAAGGCTACCAAGAAATACAAAAGAAATGGAGAATTGAATAGAGATGTTAAAAATACGAGAAAGGCGAGAGAATATCTGAGACCAGAAAATACGAGTTGAAGGACAGAAAAAGAAGAGGTGGAAAAGATCTGCAGAGGGAGCATTACAGGTCCAACAAGTAGATACAGAATCGGGTTGAAAGCGAGAGATAGAAAGAGGAGAAAGGTATAGTCTGTGGTAAATGAAAAATAGGGATTGAGTGAGAGAGGCAGTACGGGAAATCTTCAAGGATCTGGCCCATATTTTGTCCCAAAGAGAAGTCGGCCATGAAGAATGTAAATCCGTTTCCCAAGACAATTCCAATTTTGATTTGAGACGATCTGGGTTGGGGGCTGAGAAGTACCGGTAAATGATGGAAGCTTTAGGAGTTGTAGAAAGGACAGTGAGTAGAGAGGAAGACGAGGCTGATAGGTCTTCAGAGGGGAGAGAGTAATAACGATCTAGAATGGTTTCCATAAGGATAGGGAATTTCTTTGCAAAAGAAGGAGGTCAGTGGAATTGAGAACGAAATTTAGGAAATGAGCAAGGGTATGACCCATCAAAAAGATGATGTACCCAAATGATACCTTTCGCTCTCCATGAGGGCCATACAATAGGTCTGTTGTTAATTAATAGAAGTGAATTGTACCAAATAGGCAATAGTAGGAAGGATTCCTGCGACACTGAGGTAGGTGAAACTAAAGGGCGTAGAAGAGAAGAAGTATGCTTGAATAAAAGGGGATTAAGGCATGGGGCTTTAGAGGTAAAGCGAATTACCTCTTGGAAGGAGTATGGAAGCAGTAATTCCTGTTCAACAGAAAGCCAGAGGGGAGAAAAAGGGGAGGGTTCCTGAGATAACCAGCGGGAAGCTTGTCGAAGGGAAAAGGACTTATGATAGAGGCGAAAGTCTGGAAAGTTGGTACCACCATTAAGTTTAGATTTACGTAAGTGTAAAAGCGATATGCGGGCTTTTTTCTGCTTCCAAAGAAATTTGGACAACACAGAATCAATACGACAGAAATATGAGGTTGGAATACGAAGTGGGAGCATGGATAATAAGTAAATCAGAATAGGGGCAATCATCATTCTGATGGAGTCAAGACGGCCCCACCAGGAAAGAAATAGTGGATTCCAAGAGGTGAGTAATGAGTCTATTCTAGAGATGACTGCATTCATGTTGAGTTGAATAGAAGAAGAAATAGAGCTAGAAAAAAGAACACCGAGATATTTAATTTTTGTAGAATTCCAAGCAAAGCCAGTGGCTGTGAAAAAGTGGGGGAGACAAAATTTGGTTAAAGGAAGGATCTCTGTTTTGTCAGAATTTATTTTGTAACCTGAGACCAAGGAGAATTTTTGAAATTCGTTTAATAAAGCGGGGACTGAGGTAGTCGGGTCTGAAATAAATAAAAGGATATCGTCAGCATATGCAGACAATTTAAGATGGTGTTTACCATACGGGAAGCCAGAGATGGCTGGATTATTTCGTATGGAAGTAAGGAAGGGTTCAAGCACCAAAATAAATAAAAGAGGTGATAAGGGACAGCCCTGACGAACTCCACGTTGGAGTGTGAATGGGGAAGTGAGTTGACCATTAACGAGAACAGAGGCTTTGGGCATAGAATATATCAAAGAAATATAAGATATAAATTTGGGATTGAAGCCGTGCCATTTTAAGGAGGCCATGAGAAAGGACCAGTCAACCCGGTCAAAGGCTTTCTCAGCGTCTACTGAAATGGCTGCAAGGGGAATTGATAGGGAAGGGGCTTTACTTAAAACATTAAGGAAGAGTCTAGAATTGTCCGATGTTAAACGGCCTTTAACAAAGCCACATTGTTCTTTCCCTATAAGATGTGGTAGGAGCGGGTCAAGGCGAAGAGCTAGTAATTTCGCAAAAATTTTATAGTCAACATTAACTAGAGATATAGGTCGGTAATTTTTACAGAACTTAGGATCTCTACCATCTTTAGGGATAAGGCAAATGGTAGCGTCTTGAAAGGAGCCTTGGGCTGATCCAGTAGAACAAAAAGACTGAAAGAGAGATAGAAGTTTGGGTAAGAGGAGGTCTGAAAAGTGTAGGTAAAATTCAACTGGGAAGCCGTCAGGTCCTGGAGTTTTCCCTTTAGTGAGGGAGGATAGAGCAGAGGATAGTTCCGAAATAGTAAGATCAGAATCAACGGCCGAAATATCAAGGTGGGAAGTATCTGGTTGGGGTATGTTGTCAAAGTAAGATTGAATAAGCTCTGGGGTAGGAGGGTTTTCCGGAGTATATAAAGTCTCATAAAAAGAGTGGAATTGTTCCAAAATTTCTGCATCGGTATGAAGAAGAACATTAGAGGGGGAATAAATAGAATCAATATTAGTTCGTTCTTTACGGGATTTTAAATAGTTAGCTAATAATTTACCTGATTTATTGCGACCTCCATAATATCGCGCGCTGCTCCGGAGGAGAAAAGAGGAAGCAGAGTCTGTGGTAAGCTTGTTAAAGGCAATCTTAGCCTTAAGTAATTCAGGAGACATAATCTTAGCAGAGGAAGTATAGAATTGATGTTCCAGCGATTTAATATGTGCAAGGGTGACTTTACGTTTTTGAAGGAATTTTTTCTTCTTTTTAGAGACAAAATCAATAATAAAACCTCGGGCTGTGGCCTTGAAGGAATCCCAAAGAATATGAGGGGGGGTATCAGGTGTAGAGTTAAGATGAAAAAATTCAGAAGCAAAAGAACGAAAAGAGGAGGAAAAAAGAGGATCAGTAAGAAGAGAGGGGTTGAAGCGCCAGCAAGAAGATTTAGGAGTAGGAGGAAGAAGGTCAAAAACAGTAATAATAGGAGCATGGTCAGAGATAACAATCGGTTCAATAGAAGAAGAAATAAGGTGTTGAGAAAGAGATGAAGATAGAAAAATATAGTCTAAGCGGGAGAAAGAAGCATGAGGAGGAGAGAAAAAGGAGAAATCCATAACATCTGGGTGAGTGAGTCTCCATGAGTCTACAAGATGAGTTTGGGTGATAGTGTCAAGGAATTGCTTATGTGGTTTGTGAGGAGAAAAACGAACAGAGGATCTACGGTCTAAAAATGGGTCAATGATCTGGTTACAATCTCCACCTAATAGAAAAGCATCATCTTTATATTGAATACATTTTGCTCTAATGGAGGGCCAAAAAGAGGAGTCAAAACATGTAGGACCATAAACATTGAATATCGTAAGTGGGATATTGTTAATTATTAGTTTAGCTAAAACCCAGCGCCCCTTGTCATCTTTTTCTTCTAGAACTACTTTACACTGGAGTCGTTTATGAATCAAAATAGCCACCCCATTCTTTTTTTGAGAAGCAGGAGAAAATAAAACAGTTCCAACCCACAATCGCTTTAGCTTTAAAGATTCAATATCAGATAAGTGGGTTTCTTGAATAAGGACAATATCCGGATTGTAAGAGGAAAGGTGGGAGAGTACTCTTTGCCGTTTGATAGGGTGGTTAAATCCTTTCACATTCCATGAAACAACTTTGAAGGTGAAAGCTTATTAAACTGATGTAAATCGAGAATTGCAAGAACATACTGTACATGTAGTAATTCAAACTGTAGACAAATATTAACCATAAAACTCTTCAAAAAGGAAGAAGGAAGAACAGGCAGAAAAGGAAGAAGAAAAAGGAAAAGGGAGGGGGAGAGGGGTGGGAACAGGGAAAGAAGATCAGTGGGGAAGGAAGAAGGAAGGAAAGAGAGAATGCATAGAAGACAGTACAAATCCAAAAGGATGACTGTATTAAACATACCTGAAAGGGGAAATATACACATAGGGAAGGTGGTGATGCTTTACAAGGCGTACGGACCAGGATCAGGAGGAAAACCACATCGAGACCGCACAAAAGGAACATGGAATGGGACAAGATGTTGAAAGGAGTATCCGATACATATCCGTCTGGGGAAGAAAAAGGAAAAATTGTTAACATACAGAACATGTGACGTAAAAGCACAGGCCCAGAAAGTAGAAAAAGAAAGTAGAGATATATATAGGAGATGCCAGATAAAGATAAAAGAGAAAAGATACACGAAAAGAGAGTGTGAGAACTGAGATGAGAAGCAAGGAGAATACATGAAGTCAAAGACAAGCCATTAGAAGAACAAACATGTAGACAATAAAAGTCCAATTTCAGCCACTGTTCGAAGCAGAAGAGGAGGCGTCCATCCCTTCTTCACTGTGTAGAAGAAGAAAGTTCCTTAATTCTCCAGGTTCCTGAAATGACCAAGTCTTGTCTCGATAGGTGACTCTGAGAGTACAAGGGTGAAACAAGCCATATCTTGCTCCCAGGGAGCGTAGAGAAGGACGCATAGCCAGAAATTCTTTACGTCTGGAGGCAGTGACATTAGAGACATCCTGAGATAGATATACTCGTTGACCTTGCCAAGACACTTGTTTTTTACTCCTCGCAGCTGAGAGAATCAATAGAAGATCTGTGTATTTCAGAAATAAGATGATGACTCCACGAGGTTTTGAGGAGGAGCCCGTTCTGGCACCTAGTCTATGAGCTCTTTGTATACTAATGGAGGTGGAGGGTGGTAGGTCCAGAAGTTTCGGCAAGAAAGTGGTGAAGAAAGACACTGGATTATCCCCCTCAAGATTTTCCGGCAAATTGTAAATACGGAGGTTATTCCTCCTATTGCGATTTTCCAAATCTTCTGTATGCTTTTGCAGTGAGAGGACCGTTTTTTCTAAAGTGTCTATACGTTGTGTATTGGACTGAACTTCAGGAAGGTGCTGTTCAACAGTAGAAAGACGGGCATCCATATTTTCCCATTTATCCTTTAAAAGCTGCATATCTGTACTCGTTTTTTCAATAAATGGGCGCAGCGCGCGCAGTTCCTCTAGAATTTGGTCAGTAGAAGAATTTGAAGGATTATCTTCTGGCGTAGGAGAATTTTGCTTAAGGCGTTTGCCCGCTGGAGCAGGTGGGGAAGACTTACTAGTGTTGGTATGAGCCAATGATGATTTTTGAGACGTCATTTTCGTAGATGAAGTGGCTCTATTTGTACCAGATGAAGAAGCCCCTGAAGCACTCCCCGATGGTGTGAAGACAAATTGAGGTTTGTGTAATCTGGCCATAGAAAGGAATGATCGTGCCACAATGTAGTCTCAATTCCCTGAGAGACAACTAAAGGTGCGTGTGAAATGGTCCAGAAATATCTCCAAAGATAGGGTGAGGCACCAAGACGTAACTAATTTGAGAGAGCGTCAGGGAATTAGAGTGAAATAGGTAGTGAGTACAAAAAGGAGGATGACTAGAATGGGAGCATATGGAGGGGCATCCTGAAGTAGCTGAGGCGCAGGAGAAATGAGCAGAAAGTCTCAGAGAAAGTTGTTGTCATAGCGCCATGAGGAAGAAATTTAGGAGAAAAAGTATTTCAGAGCGTTGAGCATGTTAGGGTGTGAAAAACACAGCTGTCAGGGGTTGAAGCGCCGTAAAAACTGCGTATTTGGTCGTGTCCTCTAATGTGGAAGAGGAGAGAAAAATGCAGTAAAAGAGTCTTGCACAATATATGTAATTCTCACCCCTGAAGTGAAGTCGGCGTCTTAAAGGTCGTTGGTGTCCAGTGACACGTCGTATAGTGGCAGCGCCTGGCAGCAGAGGCTCCGAGGCTCGGACGAGCTTCAAAATGGCGGCTCAGTGAGGGGCAGGGAAATCATCGCGGAGAGGGGCGAAAACGGCTCCACAAGCGCTGAAAAGCTGCTCTGCTTATTCCGCTAATGTTCCGCAAGCCAAATCCGGCGACGTTGCTCAGTAGCGGTCCCGTTTACATCGGGAAAACAAGCTGTGAGGTGATCGATGCGGCGGAGCTCCGTACCTAGCCGGCCATCTTGCGCGGCATCCAAGCCACGCCCCCTGATAGAGAATTTTTAATAAATGCTTATTTGTTCAAATAACGTGTAGAAATAACGTGTAAGCCTGAACAAGAAGCCACATTTTAAAATGGCAAATGGGAGCACTAGGCTACCATGGCTAGGCATGACAAGTTAGAAATGCTTTAGGATGTGGTTTTACTTTTCATTTTGTTACTGACCTCACGTCAACCTTCTTGGTAATTTGAATAAATGAAGAGTTCAATGATAAAATGTGTTGAAACTAAATAATCTAGTAGAAAGACAGTATTCGACCGTCCCACAGAAACATAACCCATAAAATACAATAGAAATGTGATTAAATCTTAGTTGAATGTTTCTTAATGAATAAGAACTGTAATCTAGAATATGTGAGAAAGAGATGATTTCATTTGTGGAATGACAAACCCAGCTGTGAACTGTTTTGTTTTTTAGAAGAGAGGCAAGTGGGAACCAAACCACGACTTGTACAATGGTGTTAGTAGTGTACATGTAACACTTAATATGTGTAGGTCTTTGTTTCAAGACAGCCTAGATGGTGGAAGATGTCTGTCCGTATGAAGAAATTGTGATCCCATTGGATGAAGAACTCAGGCTAATGTAAGAATTGTATTCATTTAGATTTCAAAATGTTATATTAGAGCTTGTTCCTAGACTAGGGGGAGAGCCTATTTGGCAGAGCTTCTTTGACAGATGCAGATTTTCTATTCTTCACACTCAGGAGAACTTCTCAGACTCTCTGTGCTCTGAAACACTGTTCTCTGAGCAGACATTTAATTATTTTCCTTGCCAGATTTATGCTAGATTTTCTGAGACTCTACTCAATTTCTGAACTTCTCTTAATGAAAAGTACAAATTGAATTCCTTAGAACCTTATGCTTTCACCTTTCTATTTCAAACCCTTTACGGGGTCAAGATAATTTTCTTGTCTTAATATTTAGAATTAGTATTCTACTTACATGGAACATGCTCATGCAAATGTTCGGTATTGTATTAATGATGAATTGATTGCTTCTTGGCGACTGATAAAGAACTATCTACTACAGAGGTTAATAAAACCCTTTAAAGTCATAACAAAATCCCATCATTGACTCCAATAATATTTAAATTTAATGTTGATTTGCAGCTTCAAATAAATTATGTACATACGGCAAAAATATATAGCCTTAGGGCCCAGTAAGAGCAGGGACTTTATTTCCAGATATGCAGAGACACAAATTCTGAATCGTATACCAAATGTTTATTAAGGTCTCATGCTCCAACTCATCCATCTTTTTATCACAGAATCAGATTGTGAAAAATTCTTTGTAACTATTGTAGAGTGACCTTTCAAATTAAGACGTATTAAAGCATTTGATCTATCATCGCAGTTAGAGGACAGTCAAGATCCCCTTATGATAAATCCCAGGTAAAAAGCAGGGTTTGGTGGTCTACTTCATCACCTCCTATTCTAGAAGAATGGAATCCTTTACGGCTGGGATCATACGCAATGATCTTTGAGTAGGACTGTGCAACTGAGAAAATAAGGCAGAGCTATTAAAAAGAATTACCCAGGCTCAACAGGCAGTACTGGCTTTTATCTCAAGATCTAATGGGTTTTTGTTCACCTGTAGGCCTCTGCAAAGTGGCGAAACACAGGTGTCAAACTCCACCTCACTTAAGGCCATGAGATGACCAGACCAAACGAGATGAGACAGGATATCTGATTTAATCCTGTACAAAAGCCTTCAATTAAGTCATTAATGCCTGAAACGTCTCACCCAGTAAGGCTTGAATGCAGCCTTCTGAAAAGCTACCAACCACAACCAAACTATCAGCCCAACTAGCACTTACCAAGAGTCTTGGTCTAGTTTAAGATAGAGTCTCACATCCTCATCTGGTCAAATCATCAACTACCTGTTGATAATGCTGAGTGTGCTCAAATCCAAATGAAATCCTATGTAATTTAAATCAATTCAAAATGACCCCTGCACTTGGAAAGTAGAGAGGCGTGGAGACACATGTGTCAAACAAGTACAAGAACGGAAATTGTGCCAAGGTAGGAAACAGTATAACATTCCCTGGAAGAATGTTAGACTGGCCCGTAATCTTCAAGGCCTCTAATGGAATCTCTGGAAGTCAGGGCAGTGGCATCTGAGGAGAGATAGACCCCCAACCTACAAGAGGGAAAGAGTTCATGGTGTGGGATCCATTTCTGGGTTAGCAGGGATAAAGAGTACTCAGCCTCCTACTGAACATTGCTTTGTGTAGTCACATCATTGTGTCATTGCACTGCATTTTTGCCTTCACTAGTTATTTTACCTGTATTGCACTCGTTCACTTTTGTTTTCTTCCTCCTTGTTGATTCCCCTCCGGTTTCTTTACCTTTCTCCATGTAGCCTACTTTATTTGTCTCTTGCTTGCTGATCTCTCTTACATTATCCTGTTTGGTTCAAGAATCCTGATCTTTGGTGCCCAAAGGTCAAAAGAGACCAGTATCCTGGGCTTTGTTTGGCCTCAACAAAGCAACCACTATTGAGGAGCAGGGTAAGTTGACTATATTTCTGTTCACAGACTTTGCTACTGTGAAAACCCCTTTTTCTAACATGATGGTATTTGTCCTTTATTCAGGCAGCATGTATTTACCTTCAATTTGAAGCCACCAGATTACCGTCCTGAAACGAAATCTAATGGCTTCAAATTACTTTAGCCGCCTGGCTCCTTGAAGCGCTCTTGTATCTCTCTCTTATCCTTCCAAGTTTTACCCTCTCTGTCTCTCGCGTGGTGTGTGAATCTCTCTCTACCTGCTAAGAGACCCTGGAAAGGCTAGGATTCAAAGTGCATCTTCATCTTTGATTACTGCCTGACATCTTTCCCACTCCCTACGGTCAAATCTACCATAGGAAGGATTTCGAAATGTCAACAGCCAGGCTGAAGAAAAATATATGCAAATCTAGATTGCCACAGGTGCCAACCAATTCCCTGTTCTCCAGACCTGCCAACTCACACAGTGCCACTGTTTCACGCACAAAATCGGCTTCCATCACTCAATCAGGGAAAACAAGCTGAAAACCACTGTAAGCAGTTGATTTCCAGCTTGTTGTCGGAGAATTTGAAGTGCCCACGTCCATTATGTGGTGTGAAAACATCCCATGGCATCTGCACCAGCCTCATCAAGCTTTTTTCAGTTTTTTGGGGAGGCGGGGTTTGGTGACGGGGTGGGGGCAAAAATGCCTCTTGGGTGCTTCTCAGCGTGAGTCCCCGCCCCTAGGCCTCACCTCCTCCTCACACTGTGACATTTTTGTTTTAGTTGGCTGGTCTGCTTCTCCTCTAGTCCGACCCTCCAGGATTTTGCGAATTCGCGGTTTGCCACGAAATCGGCACTTTTGTAAAAATGCCACGATTTTTACAAAAGTGCCCGCAAAATCTAGACATCCAAACCCCTTTCAAGGGGCGGGGCGGGTCTGCGGAGGGGTGGGGCCGGGGGGGGTTGGAATTAGCCATCTGGTCAATCTCAGGCCTGTGGAGGCAGTTACACCCCCGCTCCATGGGAAGCCTGGGAGGGGCAGCTCTGTGGGACCCCCCCCAGGGGTGTTCTCTGCTGATCCCATGATAAATAAATAGATTGCGTGGCTTTCAGGAAATCTATCATCCATATTACCCAGAATTCTATTGTTTTCTTTGGCGCTGACGTCCATAAAAGCAGGAAATGTGCGTGGTAAGATATGTGCAATCATATCAGTAGCATCTTCGACAACAGCAAAGCATTATCTCGAATGAGCTTACACTGAGCGAAGGATAGGGGCGCAGCGCCGTCCGTCAGCTTATTACACTTGATCAGCTAGTTTTGCTACTTATAGATATCTTTAATTAATAAAGTATGCGTTAGACAGAAGTAGGATCGTTTGAATAAAACTCTGATGGAACAAACAAATGTAATGCTTCTATGTAAACTAACCTGTTATTGGGCATTTTCAATAAATCAAGTTACCTCGTTTTTTATATTCCCCATTATGAACTTACATTACAAATGCATACTATGAGTTATTATTTGTTTCTTTTAGCACTACCAATGTCTGTTTAGTTTAATTTGAAACCACTCATCTCGTATATTAGTATAGTGTGTAACTGTGCACAGAAAACTAGAGTGAGTTGAATGCTCACTGCGCACATTTGCCGTGGTCCATCCGTTGTCACACTACTGCTTTCAAGAACCTAAGCTAATTTTCTTTCTCTGACTTCAAAGTGAGAGGTCTTCCCCATACCCAAACGCTCCCGCTTTGCTGCATGAGCCGTCCCACACCCTCCTCCCTTACCATGTGTGTTCCTTTTGTGAAAAGTCTCAATCTGTGGGCCAGCGGAGCTGTCTTCTATTGTTCGAGTCTGTAATAGGTGCAGCCAATGAGGGCCTGCTGTATGTGAACCAATCATGAAAGCGCCTTCACGATGGCACTAGTGAAGACAAAAAACTGAAATCGTCTGCAGCCATACTTCATCCCGGGCAGCACATTCTTACCCCAGGTTCGAGTCTTCAATGGAGAGCCCAAGGCAGAAAAGGAAGAGTCACTCATCCTTAAGCAGTAGGCTGCAGCGAGGGATGTGAAATGGACTAAACACCAGCAGCCTTGTCCGTTAAAGAATCTCGCCACCCACAGATTTCCAGGGTAAGCTTTTCACTTGCTGAATTTTTTCCGCCCGCTCCAATCGCCCCACTCCAATCTGTCCAACTCCAATCCAAAAGATTCTGCCCACTCCAACCTGCCGGACTCCAAAACAATCTGACCCACTCCAATCAACAACAGTCTGCACCACTACAATCCAATCAACCCCACTCCAATCCACCCCACCTCTCCCCAATCCAATCCACCGCAATCCAAACCACCCCACCCAAATCCAATCTATCCCACCTCAGTGCCTAATTTGAGCTGGTGGTTTCCGGTGCTCAAATCTGGCACTTAATCATCAACACCGGCACTTTTCATGAGCACAAGTTAAGGACACATTCATTTATGGTAGGCATGGGGAGATTAAATGATTTGCCTAGAATCACAGGATGTGGAGTTGATGCTGAGACTCAAACCTGATTCCCCAGCTCCGAAGTCAGCAGCTTTGGCCATACTGCCACATCCTCTTCCCCACTTTCACGGTTAGTAGTCTGTTTTAGGTGACACTAACAGGAGAAAAGGGCTGGTGCAAGCTGCCTCCTGACAAGGGTCCTGGCACTTTTTTGTGTGCAAATTAACCGTTGCTCACTCCATCCCAATCTACCTAAATCCAATCCACCCTACCCTAATCCAGTTCATCCCACCCAATCGAATCCACCGCACAGCACTCTAAGCAATTCTGCTGCGTGCCTAGTGTGCGGCGGGCCTTTGGGGGATTGTTTTTGGGGTATTTATTCATTAACATTTTTATGTCCTATATGCAGCCTTGAAGCCAAACAAAGTGTCTACATTGTAAATAAACCAAATATACGTAGTTTCATGTTGTTAAACAACTAAAAAAACGAATCTGTGTTTGTTGTTGGAAAAACCGCTAAATAAAATGCCGCTAAATTGCCGCTAAATTTCCATATTTGTGCCGCTAAAGTTCCATTTTTGTGCAGCTAAATTTGCTAATCAATGCCACTATATCCTGGGGGGTCTGTCTAGTGAACCATCTTCACCAGGCTACTGAAGGGAACTAGAAATGATATTAACCAAGGTACATTGGATGTCACCGGGCAGACAAAAATAACAGGATGTCACACATCCAGTTTTTTTAGGTGGGGGTGATTTTCTCATATGTAGCTAGGGTAATATAGGAAGGGTAATGAAGTTACGTTTTAGGCATGACTTTACGAAGTGTGTATCTGTAGGAAGGCAAAGCTTCCACACACATAAGGACAGGGACGAGAAAGGAAACAGAGCAGGTCATCTGGATGCAATTATGATTTTTTTTAGTAGTAAAAATACTTTATTGCATTAATCATTTGATTACAATAAATAGAGAATAAACAGGCATCAAAATAGAATAAAAATAAAAAAATGTGATTTGTGTGCTAACCTCCGACCCGAAGTTGTCAAAAACAGACGCCTTGTGCATATCAACTTTTATTCCATCCATTTTGCCAGAAGTATTTGCATTCACATTGTGCTCGTATCAGCGCGCTTGAAGCCAACGCAGCTCGATATCTGAAAGTTTATAACAGCAGTCTGTATACAAGCGAGAGAGCGTGCTGCCTGCCTGATGCTCGCGCCTAGAAAAACTGATTATCTTTACTGTTGTGTTCCGTTGCAGGTCTCCTCAGCTTCAGGAAGGGCCCGTCTGGAGAGGGAAAGATGAAAAAGGTCTGATGTTCATTGCGCAAAACTTTCATGAGAACAGCAAAGTCCTTACGGGCTGTGCCATTAATAAGTTGTCTGTCAGTCGAGGGAAGATTGAGAGAAAAACAAAGCACCGCTACAGATGGGTTTCTATCAAGACGCCTTCCATCTTAGAACAGCTCTGGGGAAAACTGTTTAGAGCGAACGCACCTTGACACCTACCTGCATTCTTCTGAGACTTTACTGCTCCAAAGTTTAGCGCGAAGCATAAATTATGCAACACGGAAAATGAGGTCTTGTTGAGCCACCAGCGCTCCAGTTTAATGTGTTGCATGTTTTATGTTTATTTTTATTTTTTTATCAAAACATCGCAAAACATTATTTTTTTACACAGATTTTATTTTAAAATGTATGATGGTGACCAATGGTTTGCATATTGGCCTTGATATATCAGTATTATTTTTTTTGTAATATTGATTTCAATTTTAGCAGCGAGCACATCAAAATACCAGAAAAATCAGAAATGTAATTGCAGCCGGAAGACAATATTGATTGATAAGTCAAACATCTGAGTTTGTGCTAGGAAAGCCTGCATTCTGGGAATCCTAACCCATCTGCTATCGCCAAGACCTGAAAGCGTGTTCCAGAGGAATATGGCGCTCGATTTTATGCTGCTTTTCGTCAGATTTATGAGATAATTTACATGATTACAAATCAGGATTTACAGTGTTTAGAACAGTTAATTTTGATTCCTCTTTCAGAGTGCAGAGCAGATCTGGACTTCTTTTGCCCGCGCAGGGCTGTCGACCACTATTGTCTATGTTAATGTGAACATATTTCAGTTCTGACTACGTAATTGCAAAGCCAGCACCCGACTGGGTGAATAATGCGAGTAATGTCGTTAATAACGTCAGTGTTTGAGCATGCTGTTGGGCCAGAAGTCAAGATTTAACTACCCTGGTTTATTGCAGCAAAACCCTATCTTGATTATGCTTGTGAACCTGACAGAGCTGTGTTTTTTAGAGAATTATTTATTTTACAGTGTTAAACGATTGTTTTTTCTTATAGTCATACATCCTGTTTTTTTGCGTGGGTTTGAACAGTCCAGGTTCATTGGTGTCTGGAGAGCATGGAGGAGATTGTTCAGTTGTGGCTCTTTTTAATCAGCTTTATTGCCTGCTTGAGGGCATTTATCACCTGGCGATGAGCTTCTTTGAAGATCACCAATAAGAGCCCTCCATTTCGGGCTTCACATAGATACCCTGCTTTAAATTTCAGCGCGTGGTTAGTTGGACTTGCTACATGGTCAGTGACAGCTACCGCCTCTGTGGACCCACATCAACCCAGAACACATTGACACGAAACATAATTGTCTTTGGAAGGCGGGGGATCACAAGACCCCCGGCCGTATTTATTAAGATACAAAGTAATAAAATTGTTAAACAAAAAGATACAAATTTATGCAAAACACTCAGGGATATTAGATACAATCATATCAACAAGTATGATTGGCTGACCTTAACAAGATTCTAATACAGCTTGTTTCGTAACCCTAACATCCTCCTCTGAAATTTTGCATACAAACATTTCTGGCCATATGGCGAGGTCGCTAACCGGTGTCAGGTCCTACTAGCTGCGCCCTTACCGCAGGTGCGCATGCACAGCCGAGCCCGTTAATTACTCAGTCCACGCCGTGAAATCCATTTACCCACTAAAGGAGGGCCCTTACTCTGCGCCATTCGCTGATGTCATGAGTACGTGCGGGGTGGCTACCAGCCTAAGGACAGCGTGACTCCCCTACCCGCGCCCCTTTGAAGCAACAGTTATACCTGCCCCTGAAGTTCTAGGAGAGGCCAGTGACCCCTCCCCCTGGGCGGACACCTCCAAAGGATGATGCCGCCCCCTCAGACCTTAAAATAGCTGTTCACTGGTCATGACCTTACCGCCACAGGCCAGCATTGTTAACCGACGATCTGGCCTCCCCCTTCCTACTCCTAGAAAGGTCATACTCACCTCGCAAATCCCTCTAGCCATGTCAATATATTATTATTAGACCACAGGACGTTCTCTGCCTCAGTCAAGTGTACCTTGTCCCATAGGTAGAAATTTTCCCCCCAGATACACCCATGAGGGATCGTCTGCAACAGGGGTGCTGACCTTACCGCATGTCCATACCCTAATAAATACGACGACCTGTGGGAAAAAAAAGAACTAAAGGACAACTACACTATCTAAATCAACATTCCATCGTCAGGCTACTAGGGGAAAAAAGGCCTAAACAAAATTGCAACCGACATTTATACTTCAACACCACTTTCTAAACGGGAACTAAGCAATTATTGCACGTCAATACACACAATAAAACAGGTATACAATATGCACAAACACCGCAAAGTTCCAGGGATGGTGGGTGGGGAACATTAGGAAGCCCCGAGCGCGGGGCACCACCAGTGTGGGGGAGCGTCCAGGCAACAAGGGGCCACCTGAGCGCTCCCCCCTTGCCGGGACTACAGGCGCTGGTGTAGGGGGGACAGTCGGAGGTGCAGGAGCGGGTGCGCTGCTCCTAGATTTCTTGGCCTTGCTCCTCTTAGGTGAGGTAGCGAAATCCCCCCTTGGCAAGGGCACTGTATTTTGCCGCTTGGGCCTACCTTGTGGGCCCGAAGAGCCATCAAACCTCTCATTCATGCGAGCCTCCAGTTCATCAACCTTTCCCAACTTTTTATCAATGGCGGTCATCCTACGCATCATGGCCTGCATCATCACCTCCATTCTGGACCCCTTACCCCCCTAGCTCCTGGCATTTTGCTGCCCACTGTACTACACACCTAATGTCCGAACTCAAGTGCACATGCGCTGTACCTTTAACAGACAGAGGATACGCAGGGGGCTGTGAGCACCATGCAACGGCGACCACAACACACCGGCTTGTCCGATTGTCAGGGGTGAGTAAACTCTAGCGTAGACCCACCCGGCGGCCACCAGAAGCAGTGAAATGCGAGCCCCCCCATACTCCTCTTACCACTGACGTCCTGCGTGCTCCACGGCCGGTACCAGTTCTAAGTCCGTCCCCGGTCCCGCACTTGCACTCCACTGACTCAGCGTTCACTGCACCCGAATTGCCTGAATTAAAAAAGACGTTAAAATTCTGCAGTGACAAATCATGCCTCTGAAACCTGGAAATTAACTTATCCCTCTGCCCCACTTCCTCTGTACTTACACAGTGCCCAACCAGCGGGTGGCAGTCTAGGCCTTCCCCTGATCAAACCTCTTATTTTGTAAGAAACGGCTCCACACCGAGACTCCGACAACACTTTAAATGACGGTGTGGGGGATGGGGCAGGGATGGGTGATGGCGCACAATCTCTAAAACTTCAACAAATTATCAAACAAAAGGAATCTCTACGCCTAACCTCCTGTAAATGAGGCAATATCCGTAACCTGTGTAATGTATAGATTAGCAGGAGGCCTAAACACCTCAGAAGGCGGCCTTTGTCCATTGCCGTACTCCGCAGCGCTTCCAGGTGCTACGATCCGCTTCCGGTGTGAGCCCCGAACGACGCGTACCTGGTCGAGTGCTCCACAACATACGGTCCACGCTCAGGCTGCCCGCTTCCAATGTCACGCTCCCACACACCCTACCAGGCAATCTTCGTCTGAGGCCCCCGAGCACTGTCCAATCAGCCCACGTTCAGGTGCTCTGCATCCTGTCCTGTGACGGTGTGAGACGGCTGGTTCCTCCATGCCCGCCTGAAACAGAAGTGGCTCCCCCAGCAGTCCTCACTTCGGCGCCGACCTGCAGCAAAAGAGTAAAAATATTAAAACGTTTTGAGTCAAGGTGTCGCCGCCTCCTAAGACTCGGCACCTCCCTTCGCCGCTTAACTGCCGACAGACACCTGAAAAATACAAGAAAGAAAATTAGGAAGCCCCGAGCGCGGGGCACGACCAGTGTGGAGCGTCCAGGCAACAAGGGACCCCCTGAGCGCTACCCCCTCCTTTATTCCCGGGGTCGCGGGGAGGGGGCGGCACGCCCCCCGCCCCTCAGCAGCCCGCCCCCCGACCCGGAAGTCTGCACAACGCCTTCCGGGTCAGGGGTCGGGTGCCAGCCAACCAATTGTTTTCTAGAGTTTGGATCTACTTTTAAGTGTTTACAGTTGGGATACTATACTACCCTTGTGAGTGGCTATATTGCTGTCCATGAGCTGATGCACGTGTGGAATTAGGTTTAGAACATATATTCAAACTTAACTTTTGATATTTTGTCCCTTATATCAATGTTCGACGATACCCTGGACTCAGTATTCAGGAGTCGCACCCCCATTAAGCAGTCTCTGTTGCAGCCGCTGTGCCACTAATGAAAACACACTTTTGTCAGAAAATCGCTAGCCAAACTCACATGGCACAGTCCTATCCATGAGGTGGATAATTCTCAGCACCATGCTGCTGGAAGATAGTGCTTGCTTTGTCCATGTCACAATCTAAGTCGTGATAATTGAGACCTATTGGAGTAAATTGTTGCTAAGAAAAGGAGTCAACGGTGCATAATTAGTGCCTGATATACACAGCTATTTGTGTCAATTTTGGCTTAGACAAACAAACAACCTTTTACAATTATAAAAGCACCAATTCACAAATGTTGATTGTGTAATGTTAAAGGATTTACACACACAAACACTATTCTGTGATTAAGTCTATTCATAGCGTAGACATTCCAGGACTGGAATACTAGTGAGTTTGTGCATGTCCACAGATATTTGAGAGTGTTCACAAACGCTGCCTTGACTCCTCCCCACTCCTAAACATGTTGGATTTTGACCCAAGAAACAAAGGCAAGAACACATCGCATTCAGGGTGGGAAGGGAATTGAAACAATCCTAAAATCAAAGTGGTGTAAGAGCTGTTTCTACAAGGGCACAACTGTTCACGTCCTCAGATATGCGCCCTTTGTGTTCACTGGCAATGCTCAAGAAAGCTATTCAAATATCTTATGCTACACAGGCCACCTTCAGATAATGCTGCCACAGGCAGGAAAGCGTTGATGATTTCAATGATATTAAATAAATATTCAACTCCCTAAGAAAGGGTATGATATCAGAACATTGTAATACATAATATTGTTGAAACCAACATTTCATCATAAATTTCAATGCTAAAAATAGTCCTCTATTAGAGTTAATAATAAAAAATTTACACCCACTTGGACAATATTTTTCTAAATGATATTTAGGACATAATATTAATGTAGGGGGATATTTCTGACTATGCATCCTGAAATGAAACCATAGACAAGCTATTTGTACGCCCAAAAAAGAGTTTTGAAAAATAGAATGTGCAACACTTCAGTGACCCTGTTGAACTTTCCCAACTCATTTAGGGCCAGATGTAGGTGGCCGTTTCAGGCCATTCACCGACCGGTGACGGCCGATTTTGGCCGTTACCGATCGGTAAATGGGTGACAGGTATGTAGGGGGCGTTTTTTTACCGATTCGGTAAAATTACCGATTTGGTAATTTTACCGCATCGGTAAAATAAAAATTCGGTAAATTTACCGAATCTGAGGCACCCGGATGTAGGTGGGACTCTTCTGAGTCCCAGAGGCCTTACCCAATCGGTATTTTACCATCAAATCCAATTTGATGGTAAAATACCAATTCCGGTGTGCATGCATATGTGTGCATGCACACCTATGCCATGTGACAGGCAGACCTGCCCTTAGGGCATGTATGCCTGCCACATGGCACCAAGCCTGTTTTGGGGGTGCCAGAGGGTGTCAAAGTGACACCCCCTGCACCCTTGTGAAAATCGGTATTTACCGATTCGGTAAATACCGAATCGGTAATGCCCATTCATTTCTATGGGCTTCAAAGCCCATAGGACTGAATGGGCATTTACCGAATCGGTAAATACCGAATATTTCTGATTCATTATTCCAGCACATCAGGAATACCTACATATCCACCCCTCAGATTTACCGATTTTCAATTACCGAATCGGTAAAATTCGGTAATTTTCGGTAATTAAGAATCGGTAAATCTATTTTACCTACATCTGGCCCCTAGTGTTTCTGCCTCTTGCTTCCCTGTCCTCACGTCACAATGTGAGAGGAAGCTTTTGACAACTCCATTGCATGGTTTTCAATAATGGAAAAGACAATTAAGCATCTTCAGCCAGTTTGACCTTTGGGAACATGTCAGAAGGAGGGAGGTGTTATTTGCATTTCCTTATTTGATGTAAATTGTATCACACAGCAACTGCTCCTGCAAGGCGGTAGCTATGGCTCACTTTCGTACTCTATAGACTATGATTTATGCTCTATTTCCAGCACTAGACTGGAGCCATGCTGGCACCCAGGAGAAGCAGAGAAAAAATGATTTATCTATCCTTAATAACTATAAAACTTTCAAATAGTTGGAAATAACTTGTTCCTACTCTTCTAAAAATATCAGATTAGACTCTGATAAACTGGGGAACTGTCATCCAGTATCAGGCACTCAGTGGCCATGCAAAAGCCTTAGGAAAACAATGATGGGCAATCAATGATTTTTGTGAAAAAACAGATACTGTTTGACTTTGATTAATAAGGTTTCTGTCCATGGCATGGAAATTAAATTGTATGAAGGCTGTTATAAATGGGGGTCTCTAGTTGGCAGTGGTCTGCACCCAGTCAATGTAGGGACCCTCCCTTCTAGTCAGGAGAGTAAACCCCTGATGACCCCCTTGGTAGCTTGGCATGAGCAGACAGGCTTATCTCAGAGGTAATGTGTAAAGCATTTGCACCAATCACACACAGTATCCCAGTCAAAACACTACAAAAGGGATACCACACCAGTTTAGAAAAATAGACAATATATATCTAATTCAGACAAGACCAAAACAACAAAAATCCAACATAAAGTAATCAAGATTTGCACTTACAAAAGGAGACCAGTAAAACTGAAAGGTCAAGCTCTGGTTTGGGAAGGCATATTGGTACTGAATGCAGAGGGAGCTTTATGCTTACTGTGGGGACTGCTGGGGTAAATGCTGTTGGTTCCTTTAATGGTTCATGATACCCTGAAGTAGCGGGGCAGTCCAGGCACTTTCTTTGAGTGAGAACAAAATGTGGCCTCCTAGCCACAGTAAGATCAATAACTACTAAGGGGTGTCCCCTCAGCAATGACACAGGACCACGAGGATTCCTTGTACCAGTCTGTTCCTTGCAAGTGATAGGACCCGCCGGTCCAGTGCCCCTGGCTTGGGGCACATGAGCAGAGGTGAGATTCCTGCCTCATATGCAATGAAAGCAGCCCTGCCTGCCCCCACCCCAAACCTGGGTCTTCTCTCTGGGCACAGATCACACAGCCAGAGTGCCTCACGGTGGCTAGGGCAGATGACAACTTCAGGCTCATTTCTGCTTGTTTCCAGTCCAGGGAGGACTTGGACTGGCAGTTCAGGCTGGACTGTTCCCATTGGGAGCAGGGTCAAGACTGATTTGCATATGGCTAGATCTAACCTGGGGTGTCATGGTGAGCTAAAAAACTGGATTTAGGCCCAGATCTCTGGACTGGGGTGAATGTATGACATTGTTCTGCCTTCTGTCCATCAATTCTTCTTTTTGCATTTGTCACCCTGAGTGGGACGGGTATGCCCAGACGTGGGTCCCGTGCTCTCCATACCACTGGAGTCAAGCTATACTGGCTGATGAGGGCTGAAAGCCTGAAACCGGTCCTAGGATGCTTGTTTCCAGTCCAGGGAGGACCTGGCCTGGCAGTTCGGGCTGGACTGTTCCCTTTGGGCGCATGGTCAAGCCTGGTTTGCATATGGCTAGGTCCAAACTGGGATGGCATGGTGAGCAAAAACACGATGGAGTTAGGCCCAGATCTCTGGACTGGGGTGAATGTATAACATTGTCCGGCATTCTGTCCATCAATTGTTCTTTTTGTACTTGCTAAAAATGGCATTTTCAAACACACAATTTAAAAACCACCTTTACTAAAAGGTGTCTCTACCTGTTATCAATTGAAAGTTGCACATGTAAAATGTTACAATGGCCTATGGGAGAGCTAGCCCTTGCAATAGAGGAAAACTAAATGTTTTTTCACTAACAGCACATGTAACACACAGCAGTACATGTCCTACTGTTCACGTACACTGCACCCTGCCCCTGAGTTTCCTTGGCCCTACCTTAGGGGGACTAGCATGTAGTAAAGGGGAAGGATTTGGCCTGGCAAGTGAGTGCGCTTTCACCAGGTCGACATGGCAGTTGAAAACTGCATGCGCACTCACTGCAGTGGCAAGTCTGAATACCATTTAAAGGGCTACCTGGGTGGGCGTCACAACTAATGCTGTAGGTCCACTAGTAGCATTTGATTTACAGGCCCTGCGAACACATAGTGCACTTTATTAGGGACTAACCAGTAAATCAAATATGCAAATCATGGATGACAAATCATAGTCACAATTTACACGGAGAGCATATGCACTTTACCACTGATCAGCAGTGCTAAAGTGCCCAAAGTGCTATAGCCAACAAAAACAGGGTTAGAAAAATAGGAGGCAAAAGGCAAAAAGTTAGGGTATAAGCCTGCAAAAAAGGCCAGGTCTGACAGTGGCCATCCTGGATAAAAATATTAGGGGTGGAAAAAGAAGTGAACTGATCACTTTTCATTCCACTAAATG
The DNA here is from genome assembly GCF_964263255.1 of Lissotriton vulgaris. Classification (NCBI taxonomy): domain Eukaryota; kingdom Metazoa; phylum Chordata; class Amphibia; order Caudata; family Salamandridae; genus Lissotriton; species Lissotriton vulgaris. Next base: position 1,072,531,545 of record NC_141696.1, on the reverse strand, counting down.
TGTCAGTAGTGTTTGACACTATGGACTGTAACATTATTCTGAACAACGTATTCACTATGAGCCAAATAGCTGAACACACTGGGAGATGGTTGGTTAATTTCTTACAGCTGAGAACAGAGTTTGATACCTCTTTAAATCCCCTCCAGTTAAATATAGTGTGCAACAGGACTCCCCACTTTCCTATGGACCTTTTAACAACTTCATTAAACATGTGGGGGCCAGATTTATTAAATTCTCATGCAATGCAGTGTAACAGCTAAAAGTGCCGGGCTGTGTTACGTAAGCAGTAGAAAGCAGGAATGCACCATATCTACAGAGGTATGGCTCTCTCCTCCTCCCTACCTACTACCGGGGCAACATTTTGCGGCTGAAAGCCAAGCACACACATTTGCGTCATTGTGCAAGGGTGTATGTCTCAGTCTAGCATAGGTTTTGTACTGTATCAGTTCCCATCCAGTACAAAATACTATGCTTACACAACTTTTAAAACGTTTCCTACTTTGTATGTGTGCTGAACAGTACAACACACATGCTAATTCAGAAAAGAAAGGCGAAATACAACCATGTCTCCTTTTAATGCTTGCTTTCAAATGGCATTCATTTTTTACACAAAACCCTCTCTAAAATGTTTGGTATATAGGGTTTTGTGGCAAAAAGGATTGGTGTTGCATGTGAATGTCGATGTACCACTCATGTAATGCGTCTTAGACGCTAAGTAATGCAAAGCAGAGTAAAGCGCTGCTTTGAGGGTCTTTTAGGCAATTTTCCAGTGCAAAACAATTTTTGCTCTGAAAAGTAAATACCAAAAAATTAATTAGTGTTGGTTTATGAAACTTTTGTGGTGCAAATACAGAGCAAAATGTTTCTAAATCTGTCCCTTGGGGTGGTCATACAATCCACTCATATCGAGGGGGAGCATGGCTAGTGTACAAATAAGATGCCACCCAAATGAGTGGCTTTCTTTCAGCATTTCATTGCCAGTTACTACCTTAATGTTTGATATGATGGATTTCGATCCACTGACTAAGGAGGACATGCGATCAACATAGACTAAGCAAAGAAAACAAGTGCAGCAATTTTCAAGATCAAAATAAGGAGATGTGCAACATCATATCACAGAGGACAGGTTGGCACTGTCACCATCACTGCTTGAGCTACAAAATGTAGATGCAAAATGACAAAGAATCAAACTCAATCCCATATTACAAAACTTAGCTATAATATTCGCATGTGCCCTTTTAACTGTGCCTCCTTGTATCTACCTAAGAATGTGTGAGACAATTAACTGCCTTTGACTACACTGTTTCACTGAGATCAAAATAGCGCTGCCACCAATACAGAAGGAACTACGAAAGAACGGCGTGCAATCAAGAATCTAATACAAACCCAAATTGCATTTTCTAACTCCGAGTTCCTGGCCCACTGAGATTCAGGTGATATTTCGTTGACACATCCGCTGCCTATGAGGATCAGTTCTACCCTACCAAGGAGATTAGACTGCTTGCCACTCATCAAGCCAGAGCTGCGACAGATACAAAAAATTAACGTGTTAATAAGGCCGACTGATTTGAGCAAACACGTCGGAGATCACAAGCCGGGTAGTAGCAGTCTTTACGAAGCCACCGTGCTGGATTGGAAATAGGCAAGGTTATTCCAACTGACCGAACAGAAGATTTTATCACGACTTCAGGTGACACTCTTGCACTTGGAATCTAGGACTGTCGTGCACTTAATCGTCTTGATAAAGACCTGCCGCGACCAACAAGTTGGCGTTTGATAGGGTCTAAACGTCGATACTTCCTACAGGCCCCTTAACTCTAGAACTCCAATGAAATAAAAGAAATCAAAAGAGTTCAAGAAGTTTACATCAGTGGATGGCCTTTGCAAAACAAGAACTTTGTAACTGTTGTATATTTGTATAGATTGTCTAATTGAATGCATTGATTGTGTATATATTGTCTTTTGTATTATTGTTTTTTTGCGCCGTGATCACTATTCATTGTCTTCACTTTCTTTTGCACTACATAGAAGAGATTGACAGTCTTTTGTACAGACAAAATGATTTTTGTAAGATTGTGATTCATTTAATATAAAGAGAATACAGAGTTACTTGTAGGCTATTCTTTCATTCGATTTTAAGAAGCCTCTTTTCTCTTTTCTTGCAGAGGGGTTATCAGCTGTTTTTTTTTTTTTTTTTTTTTTTTTTTTTGGTGTAAGACATTTATTTGTAACAAAGGCCATGAAGATGTACACTGCGTCACGCCAACAACCCGGAGGCAGGCCGCTATCAGGAAGTTCATACAGAGATCACTGAGAGACAGACCGGAGTCTTTCACCCAGCCGGGTAAGACATACATATGAAAGCATGAGACACAACAGAATTTTGAGCATACGCAGTACAACTTCAGCAAGGAAACGGTCTTACTTTTCTCATAGTGCTGTCGACATTTGAAAGATATAGAAAATCAACGAGGTCGCCCCTGAGTAGGAAGTGGTTAATCCCCCGTCACAGCGGTACGGTAAAAGGATGCGTCCGTCAGCACCATTTTTCTCCCAACAACCCCCCCCAGCAAGTCAAACCAAACACTACAAACAGAGGTGCAAGTACATGGACAAACCATTCACACAACACGGCAGTCCACAACGAGGTCATATGGGCCAGCCTCAGGTCATGCAGGTAGTGGGCTAGCTACATACAGGGCGGGAATGTAAGGATATCTAGTCCGGTTATGCACAGTCTAGGGGAGCATGGGCGATGCGGGGGGGAGGGGGCCAGGGACAGAGGCTAGAACACAAGACTGCCAGTGGGGCGCAGGGCGGCCAGGGTCTCGATTCGGGTCAGCGTGTGCAGCAGTCTCCCAGCGTGCGTCCGGTCAGGGCCTGTCAGTGTAAACGCGGGACTGCGGGATCATCATAACTAACTTACGCATTGCGCACCTTCAGCCCATGTCGTCTGAAACACTCGTATCCCGGGAGGTATCTGGTGAGTCAGAGCCCTTGCGTGCTGTGGCCCACTGTATAAACGGGCCCCATATGTCAGTGGGTCTGGAAGCGGTGGGCATAGACTCCCAATAGTGCGTTAACTGCGTGTGGCCGTAAGTCACGTCCCTGATCCAGCTCTCAAGAGAGGGGGGGGCTGGTCTACCCCAGTGCAGTGCGATCTGTCGCTTGGCATATAAAAGGAGTAAGGCATGCAGTTTCCTGTCGCAGGGCTCAGTGTCCTTAACATACCCCAGCAGACCTAGCAGCGGGGAAGGTGAGTCCTCCCTTCGGGTGATTTGATTTATGGCCGTGAAGACCTCTGACCAGTATGTAGTCAGCTTGGGGCAGTTCCAGGCCATATGAAGAAAGGACGCTTCTTCACTTCCACATCTCCAGCAGTTGGCATCCTCACGGACGCCCATTCGGCGTAGTAGAGTCGGAGTGCGGTAGTATCTATGTAGGAATTTGAAGTGGATGAGCCTCAGACGATAGTTTGGGGACAGGGCTGTAAGTTGCGCACAGCAATACTCCCAGGCGTCGTCTGGTAGCTCGTCCCCCAGGTCCTCAGCCCAGCTGGTTTTGGCCGTGGCTACTGTCGCCGGGGCCTGTTCCTGCATGCAATTATATAACCTGGACACCAGCTTTTTGGGGGAAGGTCGTGAAAGCAAGTTTTGGAGGGCGGCAAGTGTGCGGGGTTCCTCCGGGAAGCACGGCCCCATCTTCTTGCAAGACTCCCTAAGGGAATGAAATAGCAATTTGTCATTAAATGTACAGAGCCGGTCGGCTCCCTCGGCAGACAGCTCGAAAAAGGTACCATCTGGATATAAGTCTGCAAAAGTGAGTAGCCTATTCCCAAGGATAGTGAGGACGTCGCCTCTGGCCGTCAGACACGGCAGCATCGGGTTGCCCCTCAGGGGGATAGCTGGTGCATAAAGCAGGGAGAGACCGGCTCTCTTTTGGAGTTCGCGCCATGTCCAGCGGACCATCTCTACTGTGTCTACCTCGCGTGACGGGCATGTAACCTTACCGTGCAGTGCGACTCGTAATGGCAAGGGGGCGACAACGGCTAATTCCACCGCCACATGTGGTTGGTAAGGTGTAGGGAATGCCCAGAAATGCAGGAACTGGGCTTGCGCACAGAGTGCGTAAAGTTTCAAATCTGGGGCACCTAGTCCCCCTTGTCGCAGCGGAAGCGTGAGCAGGTCCCAGGAGATTCTAGCCTGTCCTCCAGCCCACACCAGTTTAAGTAGCAGTGAGCGGACCCGGGCGTGGAAGCAAGCTGTCATAGGCAGTGGCACATTTACAAACAAATATAAGAATTTGGGGAGGACCACCATTTTAGCCAACGCAATTCTTGCTACCAGGGAAAGCGGTAGTTTATTCCAGATCTCAACCCTCCCCTCCAACCAATCCACCGCTCTACCGAAGTTCATCTGCCACAACTCCTGCACATCCCTGCTGATCCAGATGCCCAAATATTTGACAGTTTCAGTTTCCCATCTGAGGGGGTAGTCAGGAGCAGGGCGTTCAGTGCTCTCCGTCAGGGGGAAGGCCACTGACTTCGCCCAGTTAATGGATATCCCCGCTAATCCCTCAAATCGTACAAATTCCCGGAGTAGCGGGCTCAGGTTCTCTTTAGGATTCAGGACGTACAGGGTTACATCGTCCGCATATAGCGAGATTAGTAAGCTTCTAGCACTAAATCCGATGCCCCTGGCGGTATGGTGTTGTCTGACTCTGGCCGCCAGCGGCTCCATCGCAATCGCGAAAAGGAGCGGCGATAGGGGACAGCCTTGCCTAGTGCCTCGTGTAATACTGAATGGCTCGGAGACGAGACCATTGACGCACACCCGGGCCCTTGGTTCCTTATAAAGAAGCTTTATCAGGGTCATGAAGTTCTGACTGAAACCCATCCGCCTTAATACACTGAAGAGGTAGGGCCATTCTAATGAATCGAAGGCTTTGGTGGCGTCCAGAAACACCACTGCTGCCTGTACTGACGGGTGTAAATAGTGAAGGACCGAAAAGATCGTTCTGAGATTGTGTGACGTCGCGCGTCCAGGAATGAAGCCTGATTGATCTGGGAGCGCTATCATAGGCAACATCGGCTGTAACCTATCCGCGATGACCTTTGCGTATATTTTAGCATCAACGTTTATAAGGGACAGGGGCCTATAGGAGTCCAGCTGCTGTTCATCCTTATCCGGCTTGAGTAGTGTGATAATGAGAGCCTCTCGCATGGAGTCAGGGAGGGAATTCAATTCGAGAGCCTCGACAAATACAGAATGAAGTCTCGGCGCCAGTTCAGTAACATATGTTTTATAGAAGGAGGTGGTCAGGCCATCAGGGCCAGGCGCCTTATTGGCCGGCATACTCTTAATCACCTGGGCTATGTCTTGTACTGTGACAGTGAGGTCCATGTATTGCCTGTGGTTGTTGTTGAACCATACAAGTGCTATGGAGTCAAGAAAGTCTCGCAGCGATGCCGGCGGAGTGGGTTGTCGTGAGGTGTACAGGGTAGCATAGAAGTCTGCGAAGGCGTCTAACACTGCCTCCTGTCCCACCACAAGGCGTCCGGTGGCATCATGAATAGTGTGTATGAAATGTGATGATGCGCGGGGATTTATCAGTCTGGCAAGGGTCCTGCTTGGCCTATCACCCTCCCCATACCTGCGCGCTTCTGCCTGTTTCCCTAGAAACTTCACCTCCCGCTCCGCCTCCTCGTTAAAGGTCAGCAGTTTGGCCTTTAGAGCGCCTGCAGTCTCTAACGACGGGTTAGCACTAAACGCAACATCTAGGGCCTGCAGCTCCCTCTCAATTTTAGCCAGCTCATCCCTGATGGTACGCAGCACCCCTGCCTTGCGCGCTATACATTGACCTCTGATGACAGTCTTAAATGCATCCCACACAACGGCCTCAGATGTGGCAGATCCCGCATTCTCAGCAAAGTAATTGTTAATGTCTTCTCTTATCCCTTCTACGAACACAGGGTCTGTGAGCACGTGTGGAGGGAGGCGCCACTGGAATGCCCTATGTGGAGTTCCCGGGGGGTGTAGTTCCAACATGCATGGGGCATGGTCGGACAAAGATCTAGCCATGATATCAACCTTTGAAACCCATGTCGCGACTTCGGGAGACACCAACCAGAAGTCCAGCCGCGACCATGCAGCCTTATGGCAGGTGTAACAGGTTCCCACATTCGCTCCCGGGTGTCTAGCACGCCATACATCAGACAGCAGACCTTCATTCATGATATCAGATATCGCCTGGCGCGTTCTATTGTGTTGCGGCCTGCTTACGCCACTGCGATCCATGTCATCATTCAACACAGTATTAAAGTCCCCTCCCAACACTACCGACTGACAGTCCAGTAACACAATTTTCGCCCAAACATTTCTGAAAAAATCCGGATCGTCCACATTGGGGCCATAGATAGCAGCTAGGACAATCCGTCGCCCCTGTAATGACCCATGCAGCAGAACATACCTACCCTCCTCATCCCGCACCTGGGAGTACTCCCGCCAATCCAACCCCCTTCGAATGAGTATGGCGACACCCCTCGCATAATTCGAATAGATGGAAGAATAAACATGCGCCCATCTGGAATTTTTCAGTCGAGCTGAGGGGGCGACATTCAGATGAGTTTCTTGAAGGAAGCATACATCTACATTGTGCCTAGACAACATTCCATGCAGTAAGCGGGCTTTCTTGTAGTCCCCCAGGCCCCTAATGTTCCAAGTCCAGAGTTTGATACCTCCCATTAAAGTACACAACCGTAACCAGCCCCCACCCCACCTCCCCGCCCCATAAGGCCCCTCAGGCATCCAGACGCCATAATTGCAGACTTAGCACGCGAACACATAGACAATTGTAGTAGTACATTGCACCAAATACAAACAGGAACTCGCAACTCAGGAATAACTCCCATCAACCCCCCACCCTCAGCAACCCCCCAATTAGGTCGTGATATACCCCAAAAGTCCTCACGCAATGCGTGGAAGTACCCCAACATCAACAACAAAGGGAGGCACCCCATGAGGCGTGGTGCGCTCGGCCAACACCCCCGCATACACGGGGTGGCTACAGTCAAATTTCCGTGTCCCTGGGATCTGACAGCGACCCCCATCCAGTAATCCGCCAGTGACAAAGTCTACCAATGTCCCAGCAGAGGCACGGAGTTAGCAGCAAAAGGTAGTATAAAGGCGGCCCAGTGACTTACCCAAAAGGAGGCAGTCCAGCAGGAGCATACCTTTACGAAAGATTGTTCCAGGCCTCCCAGCCCCAGTGTAACAGGCAGTTCGGTTACCGTGCCGGATGAGCGTTGCACAGGTTTCAGTCATTGTCACTGAGTTGCTCCGAGGCGTCCTCCAGCCGTGGCGATTTTCTCCTGGCTCCAGCACATATGTGTTTGGCAAACTTGAGGGCTGATTTGGCGTCAGTGAAGAAGTGAGAGGTGTTTTCGTGTTGAACCTTCAATTTCGCCGGGTATAGGAGTGAGTAGGGCACTCCAGCTTGCAGTAGGATCTTCTTCGCCGGTAGGAATTCCTTTCGTGCCGCTTGCACCAGAGGGGTGAAATCCGGGTAAAAGGAAATGTGGTTTCCCTGATGCGTGATTGTACCTTTCTCTCTCGCCAGGCGTAGCACGACGTCTCTGTCCTGGTAGTTGAGTAGTTTAGCCAGGATTGGGCGCGGTGGGGCGCCCACTGGGGGCTTTTTTCCAAGGGATCTGTGCGCCCTCTCCACCGTGAAAACCGGGGACAGATCCGGATCGAACAGTTCATGGAGTAGGTCTGATACATACGATTCCATCTTCCCGGTGTTTGTGGTCTCTGGAATGCCTGTAATGCGAACGTTGGATCTCCTGGAACGTGCTTCCAAATCGTCCGACTTGGCGCGCAAGCTGTCAATTTCCCGCTCCAGCGTTGTGATGTGTTTCTTGGCCTGTTGTTGGAATTCACAACACTCAGTTTGTCTATTCTCGAGACAGTCCAGCCTTTTCTCGTGAGTGTCCACTTTCGTTTTCACGGTTTCGAGTTGCGCCGCCATATTATCAAGCTTGGCGTCTATGCTTTTCAAGCTGGTTCTCACTTCCATGATGAGGGCTCCAAAATCTATGTCCTGGGCACCTCCTTGCGATGACGTTGCGCCTCCATCCGACTCCACCGGCGTGGTCTTTGGCGTTTTTCTATTATCAAAGCTCAGCTTTGGTTGCTTGGCTTCATTTTTCCCCATCTTCGCGAACAGAGTAATTCACCGGTCCCACAGTGGGGCAGCACTCCACTGCGTCCCAGCGAGCAAGTGTCCTGTGTGAGCGCGGTCGCCCAGGTGGTGCCAGTGCACTCTAGACGTGCCTATGTAGACTCAGCAAGAAATGGAAACCGCTACAGGCTCTCATGCGCGCATTCAGGGCCTCCACGCGGTCCAAAATGGCGGGCGCTGGCAGCGTTCTCTAGGACCACCCAAACACCCGAGGAGGAGCAGCTCAGGAGTTCCAGGGGATCAGTGCGGCAAGTAGGCGCATCAAGCGTGCGGTGTTTAGTGCTGCCGTGTCTCAGAGCAGCGGGGGGGGGCCATGCGCAGCTATCCACCAGTACGTGTCACCATGTGAAACCCCCAGCTCCGCGGCAGCACCCGCTCACCTCCGCTCTCGCACTGCAATGATGAGGATGGTGCAGGCGCGGCCACTCTGTCCTCCACCGGGCGCCACTCGTGTCCGCGCCGTCTTCGGCGGCCGCAGGATCCCTGCCACTTCTGCGCAACTGCACCTGTACAGCCGCTCCGGTCTCCGCTATCTTCCCGCGGCCGCGCGCCAGATGGAGCTACCGTCAGCCTCAGCGGGAGAGCAGCGTCAATACTCCTCCGGCAGCGCCCCTGGCAGCGGCGCGGTATTTCTCCTCCCCAAAATGACCTCGATCTGCTGGGGCCTATGCAGCCTCGGCCCACCGTGTTCCGCGGCGCCCAGTAGCAGGCACTTCCGGTTGGGGACAGGAGCCGCTCGCCGGCCGGCGAGAACGGAGGATGGTCCCGTCTCCGAGGGCAGCCGCCCCCGCGTCCAAAACTCGGGCTGGAGGAACAACCGGGTCTCAGGAGCAGAACCCCGAAGGAATGGGGGACTGCAGTCACCAGGAACAGGATCAGGTAAGGATTAATAAAAGTAGCCGGCGGAGCTCACTCAGAGAGCGGCCATCTCGCTGCTCGGCTAGCCACGCCCCCGGGGGTTATCAGCTGTTAAGTTATTTAGATGGTATTGTATTTTGGTTTACAAGACCACTCAAAAACCAAATAATAACGTTGAAAATAAGTGTTGTTCGTACCCAACAGAACCAATTTTCTTTTGAACTATATTAAAAAGTAGGCAATTTATATTAATTAAATTATTTATTTGTCAGCACAGCATAAACAGTGCAAGCAGGGCAAGGTCCAGATGAAACTTCACATTCAGGATAGAACAATACATTAGCAAAGCTCTGTTCAGAATATGGAACTATTATAGAAAATACACATGCCACATGCACTTAAAGGAGCATGTATAAATAACATTAATAAACATAAGATGTAATACAATTTAGAGAATGTAACACATCTCCCTCATTAAAAACAAAGAACAAGAAGAAAACAAATTAGACAAAATCTTGAAACAAAGTAGGCCTCCTTCTGATACGTATGTCATCTATAACTCTTGATGCAACTGAATCACATAATAATTCATTACTTAAATCACCATTATGATTAACCACATTTTGAAAATATCCAACATTTTGTACTGGACACTTAGCTACTTTCCTGGAATTCCAAACGTTACCATCCTGGGTAATTACAGAATGTTTCAATACTTTTTTTATTTGCATAGGTCTACCATACTTGCTGGTACCTTTACTGACAAGAGCAGGTTTTAAGATCCTAACCCAATCACCTACTTTCAAATTATGTCCCCTTGCCCTCCATTTGTTGTTGTATTATGAGCTTATTTTATCTTGTTTGAGACCAACTTTATTGGCAGTTTTCTGTACATCTGCTTTGTATTCTATAAAATCTTTACATTTCTCCTTAAACCACCAAGGACATATATCTGAAGCCGGATCTCTTCCTTTGAGTAATCTAAATGGACTGATCTCCGTGGTAGAATGTGGGGTGATGCGATAAATCCACAGTTTCTCTCTAAGCACACTCAACCAATTGCCTTTTTCTTTGATGGTATCAATTACAAAATTCTTTAATACGCGATTAAAGCGCTCAACTTGACCGTTTTCGTGAGGTTCATACAATGATGTGCAAATGTGTTTGATCTTACAATTCTTTAGAAAACATTCCATCTCAGCTGAAACCATCTGTAGACCATTATCAGAAACCAGAGTGGATGGGCATTCCTCTCTAGCAAAAACTTATTTGAAAAAATTAATTACAGCGCTTGTAGTAGCTTTTGACACAAATTTAACCTCAGGCCATTTTGAATGATAGTCAATAATGACCAATGCGAAACGTAAAGTTTCAGGTAACATATTAAAGGGGCCTGATATGTCAAAATCAATCTTGTTCCATGGAACTTGAGGCCATTTAAAAGTTTTAAGTGGCAGAATGTGAACTTTTAACATCTTATCACTGCCACAAAACTCATTGCATTCTCTGACTGTGCGGTCAATAAACCTATCCATACCTGGCCACCAAAAATACGATCTTATCAAACGTTTCATTGCAGAAATACCAGGATGTGTCTTATTTGCCAATTTTAAAATCAAATCCTGTATCCCATTGGGTGGAATGCATTTTCCAGCTTTGAATAACAAATCCCCTTCACAGAACAACTCATCTGCAACATTGTAAAAAGGTAATAATTCTGACCTTACATTACTTTTCCTTGGCCAACCTTCCAGCACACATTTCTTAAGATGACCCCATTTGTCATCGGAATCTTGAAACTCCTTCCAACATTGTTCAGAAATATCCTGATATTGTAAAGGGATTAAGTCAGAAATCCCCAGAACAAAATCCAATTGTTTGACATAATTCACTTTAGCAACGCTATCATTACAAGGAAGGCGCAATAAACAATCTGCAGTTACATTTTTTTTCCTGGTGTATATATATTTCACTGTGAAACTATACTCCTGAAGCTTAGAATAATAATCCACATTTGTAAAGCGCACACTCACCCGTAAGGGTCTTTAGGCGCTGGGGGCTGTCGGGAAGATTAAGCAAGCTATTGCCCAGAGTCACATGGTGCTGGGCTAATCTGCCGCCGGTGCTGGGGATCGAACCATGATCCCCAGATTCCGGAGTCAGTCACCCTAGCCAAGGCGCCACACCTCTTCCCACGAAGAAGACAAACGTGCAATTCTGGCTGTAGAATTCCAACCACCACCTATTGACAGAATATGCATCAAAGGTTTATGATCTGTCCTGAGAACAACTTTGCTGCCCCACACATAAATTCTGTAATGTTCCACTGTCCAAACACATGCAAGCAACTCACGCTCAATCACAGCATACTTGCGCTCAGTTTCATTAAGCGTCCTCGAAAAGAAAGCCACATTCCATTCACCATCACCATCTCTTTGAGACAACACACTACCAATACCATATAAACTGGCATCCACAGTTATAATACACTCTTTCCTCATCCTGAAAGGTTTTAACATTGGAGAATTAGCATTATCATTCTTAATATTCATAAAAGCCTTGGCTTGTTCATCATTCCACTCCAAAAAGACATTTTGCCTCAACAATTTCCTCAATGGTTCCATCTTGGTCGCAAAATTCTCAACAAACTTACTATAGTACTCGCACATCCCAGAAAATGATAATAATTGTTCCTTGTTGGCTGGGGCTTTAGGAATGGTTGAAAGACAAAAAATATCAGAGGGTCTAGAATAACAAGGAAAAGAACGCCGGATATGCACCCACAAGGGACTCTATTACCATGCCATGTGTATAATATAGAAACACAGGTCACCCCAACATTAAACCCACAAAGTGGTCAGATAAGGAGGCCCATCAGTCACCACACGGAACCGCCCTTCATCATTTGGGTTCCCTTTAAGACAACCATTGGTGTTGTCTATTGTCTTTCACATGGAGGGCTTAGATTGTGGAAAGACCCTCACATGATCAGACAGATTTTCAGCGGTCTTACTTCTCAATTAATAGGATGTTGGAGTGTTAAAGGGGGACTGATGTTGCAGTGCAAAAATTAGTGAAAAAAAAAAGAGAAAACGTGTATAATAAAATTGGATGAGGGGTTACTGAACGTAAACTTTATTCTGATGCTACCCACTCTACCAATGTTAAAAAGTAGTCAGTGACAACCACAATATTCTTGGATTGTCTAGATGTATTCTAAGGTCAACATGTTTCAGCAATTTATGACGCAGATTGTCATTGCTTTCCTCAGGACCACAATAAACTGATTGCTACTACGAACAAGTGATAATGAAACAAAAATTGTGCTCAAAACCATAAATTTCAAAACCGATACAGAGATCACCTGAATCCACTAAGTGTCCGCATCAGTTGCCTCACCTTTCCAAGTTATTAGGGGTTTCTGGGAATAGTGAAAACATGGAAATATTAAAATAGAAATCTTGTTAGTAAACACCGCGTTTGTATACTTGTGTAAATGTACTAGGTTCTGACTTGACAATCCTAGTAGTAAGTGTCATATGCTCAAGCACACCAATAGCAACATCTTATTCAGTGCTAATATCTCAACAGTGGATTGAATTGTCAAAATCACCAACGGAGATGACATCTTACCCCACTTGGAAGATGTATAGACCTCACCTCACCTGGTCACAGCTCAGGGTTAAGGGGAAGCACCGCTCTACAGAAAAAAGAGGCAAAAAAACAGCAAGCTGAAAATGCCAATCGTTTCTCATATGTTTAGACAGAAAAAGATCAGCGCCATATACTGCTCTGTGCTGCTTCACTCAAAAGGGGGATTTAACCCAGCACGTTTAAGTTGAAGTTAGAGTGAAGGTATTAACCACGAACCAGCACACTTAAGATTAAAGTTAAAATGTCTACCACGACTCTATATGCAAATTGTAACAGTCAGAAGCGAGCGAGACCTCTGTCTCAGTGTCCATCGTTTTAAAACGATCTCAAAATACTGGCATCTGTACAGCAGGCACCCTAGCTGTCCGTCGGTACTTCGTATCGGCATCTGAGCCGATCGGGGAGGTACGTGAACTGGCTTCGGCTGCTATATATGATGCATCGCGTCATTGGCCGATAGTCAGTCACGTGAGCCCCGAGTTCATAATTCGAAATGTTTGATTGGCTGGATAAACGGCCAATGAGAACACTTGAAAAGCATTACCTCGCCAAAATGTAAACACACGGGTTTCTTTTAAAATTGCATAAAACTTTAAGCTCCCGATTGTAAATAACAAGGAGCAACACATTTCGCTGTGTCTGTTCTTACACTGGATGTACAGTATCATGACTCCAGTCACAGAAACAGGGGGGCTTTATTGCATAATCGTGAAAAGTGCCCAGCATGTTGTTAGGGAAGTGTAACCATAACACCATGTAATTGGCCCAGGAGTAGTACAGTATTCTTTACGCTATATGAATAGCAGGGGAATTTGAAACTCATGTGGAGAGATTTATCACACACGGGGACAGTAGTGGCATATTTAACATTTCATGCATTTAGAGTTAAATAATCACCATCATCAATTCCCACTAATGTCGGTTTCACCAAAGGTGTTATGTAGTGAAAGTCCTATACATCAGTAGCTTAAGACATATCCCAAACTGATGGAGATCAGAGGGTAGCCCAGGGTATATCATCATTGAGCCCCACCCGGTTCGTGCCCAATTTGAAGACCCATTTTTGTTCTTTTAATAAGAGGAATCTACTTATGCCAGTGATGTGTGTCGGGATGTGAGGTTGTTCAATCACCGTCCATTGGAATGCCATGGATGGATGGCGTGCCTCCAGGAAGTGGTTAGTTAATTTAGTGGCTTGCCTCTTGCACCTAATGGTGCTCTTATGCTCGGATATTCTGACTCGAATCTTGCGAGTGGTCATCCCTACGTACTTGAGTCCACACGGACATGTAATGAGGTAGACCAAGTTGTCGCTGTTACAGTTTGTGAATTTATTTTGAATCCACGGTCTTGGTTTTCCTATGTCTATTTCAGTAGATTTTTTTGTCTGTGGACAGGAATGGCATGATCCGCAGGGGTGGTGACCCCTCACCGGGGGAAGGTCCCAAAGAGAACCCAGAGCCCTGGGTTCTTTGATATGTGGTCTTGTGTGGACCAGACGATCCCTGAGATTGGGACCCCTTTTGAAGGAAAAAAGAGGGGTCTGTATCGCAGACTGATCAGAATTCAGAATAGACCAGTGGCGCTTAACCGCTTTCTGTATCTTGTTAGATAAAGTCCCAAACGTGGTGGCAAAAGTCAACCTCTCGAGGGGCGGCTTTGGGGTTGATGGTTCCAAGAGCGCCAAACGGTTATTATTTCTGTCCCTTTTGAGGGAACGTTGTACCAGTCTTCTTGGATATTTCCTTGAAATAAATTGTTCCTTGAGAGCCGTAGAATAGACTTTCTATCAGAAATAGGAAAAGATAATTAAGGGCCAGGTGTAGGTAACCAAATACCAGTCGGTAATGACGGAAATACCGGATTTCGGCCTTTACCGACCGTTATTTGGATATTGAGATGTAGGGGTCAAAAAGTGTTCCGAATCGGTAAATGTACCGAATCGGTAAATTTACCGAATCGGAACATTTACCGAATCGGTAAATTTACTGATTCAGTAAATAAGAAATGGAAAAAATTACTTTTGAGATGTAGGTAACCTCTAAAATACCGAATTTGCATGAAATTCGGTATTTAAGAGTCTGTATTTACCATGCATTCAAAGCAGGTGGTAACCAGGTGCAGGCTATTAAAAAGGCCCAAAAATGCAACACTTTGACCAGAATGGCGGCATTCTACGTCATAGCGAGGCATCTACGGCTACAGACAGAAGGAGAGAGGGTCTGGAGAAGGGAGGAGAAGGTCTACAGGCAGAGGATCACCCTATTCCAACTAACTGAGGCAGAGATCCTACAAAGGTACAGCCTACACCACCAAACCATCCTGGACTTGATCAGGGACCTGCACCCACTTTTGGAGCACCCATCACCAAGGCCGCACGCCATCCCACCCCATGTGCAGGTGCTGTGTAGCATACACCTGCTTGACTCTGTAAGTTTCCAGAGTGCGATTGCAGCGGTAGGTAGGGCGTCCCAGAGCTGCCTGTCCCGTTTCTTTTGGAAGTTCCTAGAGGCCATGATGCAGAGAATGCATCACTGCATCAGCTTCCCTGAAATGCATGCAGAACTAATCAGGACAGCACATTTCCCCAACATCATTGGCTGTAGTAATGGTACCCACATCCCATTTTGACCACCTGCTGCCACTGAGTACATTTACAGGAACAGGAAGTCCACCCACACAATAAATGTACAGGTAATCTGTGATGCAAACTACATTATCACGGACAAAGTGGCAAAGTTTCCAGGAGGTACCCACGACTCCTACATCTTTCAGAACAGTGGGATCTACACACGCCTGACAGCGGGGGAATTTGGCGAAGGATACCTGCTAGGTAAAACACGGTGACACACCTTGATAGATATTGCAGATGTATGTGTATGTGTGCATGTAAGTAATGTCTTTTCTATTTTCAAATAGGGGACAGTGCATATGCCGTCCGCTCCTTCATCCTGACACCCTACCTCAACCCTTCAACCCCCAGCCAGAGGCGATACAACAGGGCACACAAATCAACCAGGAACATTGTGGAGCGCACCTTTGGCCTCTTGAAAAGCAGGTTCCGCTGCCTCCACAAAAGTGGAGGGGCACGCCAGTATACACCTATAACCTGCTGTAAGATGATTGCCACTTGTGCAATGTTGCACAACCTTGCGACTAAGAAGGGCACAGAGGTGGAATTGAGGGACTATGAGGACCATGATGATGATCATGCACTGCCTGAACCCAACACAGCAGGAGTTGCTACACCAACAGATGGCAGACACAGATGGGCAGAGATCACACTCAACTACTTTTAAGTAAGTAAAGAGACCCGGACAGGTGGAGTATGCACCAAACGTAGTTTAATATTTTGCACTACGCAGGTATTCAAAAGCACAAATGTGCAACACAAATGTCATCCATGTAATAATGGTAGTCCTGGGTCAATTCCCCATTAACTGAAAAAGTCATTTCCGCCCAAGCCTACCAGTGCTAGATGTAAGTGGCTGGCTTACTTCACTGTGCGTTTGTGCTGTTGGCTCACCATGGCGCCTGATGCTCCTCAGTGTCTCCACAACAAGGGGGCTTGTCATGCTGCTCCTACTGGTGCTTTCCTCACTTTATGGGACGTCCAGGGCAGCAGTTTGTTTTGTCTGTGCATTCATCATCAGCTCTACAGCACCGGTCAAACTCACTACGCTCTAGACACCTCATTTCTGTTGTGGGTGAGTCCCTCTTGCATGTTAATGCAACGTCTACATAGCAGGGAAGTGGCTGTGGCCAGGCGGTTTATGGCTTTACTTTGCTGCTGCGCACGCTGCCTCTCCTTGCACCTTGCTAACATGTCCTGGTCTAGTTTGCTGCACAGGAGCTGCACTGATTGTGTCATGTCCCGCATCCCTGCAGCCATCTCCTTGTTCACATCGACCAGTTCTCTAATGCCCTTCCCTATATCTTCAACATTTGGGTTCAGGTTCCTCATATGGCATTGCACAGACTGGATGGCCTTCCCTTGCATCCTTTACATTTTTACCATGCTACCCTCAAGCCCACGGAAGACACTGGGACCCTCCACATGAGCTGCTACAATGCTTTCTCTGTGCCTTCGGCATCTGCTACCTGTATGGACAACCTCTGCACTGGACTGCTGTGTGGCAGGGCTACCTTCCCCAGGCAAGGGTGGTGTGGCATTCCCCTCCATGTCACCCGCTGGTGACTCCATTCGGACAAGTGGGGCAACTACATGCCTCCTGCTCTTTTGTGATGCAGGAGTTGTCAGAGGCAGTGATGCAGGCAGTTCAGGTGAGGACAGTAGCAGAGGGGAACCTGAACGTTCTGGGGACGCCTGCAGATGTGGAGACATTTCTGGGTCTTGGGATGGTGGCTGTGTAGTTGGTGCACTTGTGTCCTCTGTGACATTCTCTGCACTTGGTCCTGGCTCTTGGCTGTCATCCCTCTCTGGTGCTGTGCCTTCTGTGTCTCTGGTACGCCTACGCGATGTTTCGCCTGTGGACATATGAGCGTACATTAGCCTGGTGCAACTGCCTCACAGCCACTACAATTAAATTATTTTCACTTGTACAATCTACATGTTGCCTGCACTTCACTATATCTGAAATGATTAGCCTAACTTGTTGCTTGCTGTATTGTATGATATGGTCCTTTATTTACTGACTACATGTCCCATAATGCATTGCTCCTGTATAGTGGACAGTGGTTGACTTTGCCACATAGGGTAAAGGAAAGGCTGATGGGGTGGAGGTGATTGCTGTGCATGTGTCTTACCTTTTCTGGTGGCAGCTCTTGCTGAGCTGTCTGCATCCCCCAGTCCACAGACACTCTCTGGTTCATTGGTGGACTCCACCAGCTCCTCCAGGTCAGTCAGCGGGGGTGCACGGTTCTTCCCTCCTCCAGTTTTGTTTGCCTGTTTGTGAAGCTCAGCAACCTTTTTCTTAGTCAGGCTCCTGAGGTCATACCACCTTTTTTTCAGGTCGTCAATGTCCCTTGGAGTCACTCCTACAGCATTCACCTTTGCTTGAATTTCCAGTCAAGTCTTCCATTTGGCTGGTTCAGCCACAGTCAGGGAAAGCTTGCCAAACAATTTCTGGTGTTCCTTCACCACCTCCTCCACAAGAACCTGCAGCTCCATGTTGCTAAATGTAATTTTCCTCTTCCTCTATGGCAGTTCCTTTACAATGCTGCTTGCCATTTTCACAGTTTAAAAGTGCAAAACTTTTTCTGTGGCTCAGGGACTCAGCTCAGCTCCAACTGCCTCTCCGGGAGCTTCTAATTACTTGCAGCTGCCTATGTAGCCACTTCCTGGTAGGGAGGGGGGGGGGTGGTAGCACCTGATTGGCTGCCTGATTCAGTTTCACATTTTTTTGGTTTCTGATTCGGTATTTACCGAATCGGTATTTACCAAATCGGTATTTACCAATTCGGTATTTCCCATTCATTCCTATGGGCCAAAAGGATCATGGGAATGAATGGGAAATACCGATTTGGTAAATACCGATTCGATAAATACCGAATGGCAGATTCCGAATTTTACTGAATCGGTAAAAAATATGGAATTTTTATCTACATTGCATTTACCGATTCTAAAATACCGAATCGGTAAAATTCGGTATTTTAGAGTCGGTAAATTCAATTTACCTACATCTAGCCCCAAGTTCCTTATTTTGAAGGGCAAATCTGACTATATCTCCCACTACTGAACCTTCATAGCATACATATTGCATCTTCTTACAATACAATTTCATATGGCTAAAGCTTACTAGGTCTCCACTATAAAGTTACAGTACTGCACTGCTTGCACAAGAGAAAGGAACAATCACAAGTGTTGCTAGGATGTCCACTTAAAAAAATTAATTGCTACTTCCAGTGAAGCTCCACAAGTCCTGGGTTGAAGGAAGAACGGTACTTTAAATGGAATGGTCTTGCAACAGCCCTAAGTTCTGGAAGATATCCTTGTTTTGGCACATCACTACAAGACAGCACATGATATAGCCGAGATACCCGCCACCCCCTCTCAACACAATCCCCAAAAGGAGTGAAACCGGAAACAGTTCTTGAAGTTTTTGGAAGTGGGATGGAGTGACCATCCCGGCCGTATTTATTAAAAACAAAATTAAAACATTAAACGTTTCATGTTATGTACAATTTCATTACCATATTGCGATGTTTGGCTAACCTTAACAGATTCTCTAATACAGAGGTTCTCCTAGCCGAACTAGCAACCTACAAAACATTTCTTGACATATTGAAATTGTACAACCTAACGTTTAAGGGCCAACGGCAAGGTCATAACCGGTGTCAAGATCCCTAACCGGACTTACCCCTCCCACTTGGGATGGGCGACAGCACGGAGGCGTACCTCAAGTGCAACTACTACCAATTTCCCTTGACTTGACGGGGGCACCTAAAATTCGACGCCAGTTAAAGGTCGTTCGAATACTCGTGTGAGGTATCTAGAAGGTATCGTGTCCCTTATCCCAACCCCACACAACTTACCGCATCTGCCGTCGCAGATGTCACTGGCCCCGGGAAATTCCCCAGGAGGGGGCTGTAACCCCTCCTACAAAGGAAGGGGCCTTGACCGCCTTTCCTTTACTTCCGGCGACCCATCCTTAGAAGGGACCGCCTCCCCATTGAGGGGCCAATGGCCACCTCTCCCGAGCGCTCCCATCCGTGTTGGGTGACGCCCACTCATAGGGATCTACTAATTAGTGCTCACCGATCATGACCTTACCGCCACAGGCCCGGATAGTTGACCGGCTATCCGGGCCCCCCACCAAAAACTCCTAGCTAAAGGTCATGTTCCAACGTTTTCAACCATGCTAAGAAGTCTCCTATGAGTAACTCATTTCCCACCCGAGACAAATGCACACCATCCCCCATATACATACTGTCATCATTAATACAACCGTGCGGGATAGAATGCAATGTCCTGGAACGGAACAACCTACTCATTTTATTATTAAATTTCCTAACAGAACGGTTCAAAGCAGGGATCGAAATAGCCCCCCGCCACACTTTTCGTGGGATCATATGAGACCACGCAATTATGCACCCCGGAACTTTCCTCGCCAACCAACTTACGGTGGAAAGCATTGCCTCCAGGAGAAGTCGTCTACCGGTGGTGACCAAATCATTGCCCCCTAAATGTACTATGACTATAGACGGCGGTGACCTCATCCGCCCTAACAAACCCTCAAAATAAGCTTGAAACTGGTCAATACAGAGACCGCCCCTTCCGTAGAAGGACATCCTGTACCCGTATTCCCCAGCTACGTGAATCATGTCACCTGCTTTGAATACGTCTGCGGCACGCCTCACGTATGAGTGGCCCACGACCCACACCTCCTTTCTCACAGCCGGTGATGTCTGACCGCTGGCCCGGTGTTGGGTCGACTGCATAGTCCGCCCCGCCTCGAAGGCTTGCGTAACTGAAAACCAAACAAAAGACAAGAAGCGTGAGTACATTGTTACAGCTTCACAACATGTGCAACCGCACATACCTCTTATAACAATTGGAGGACCAACGCCCCACTCGTTTTACTTGTTCCACATTCAGACCCCTGGCTGCAGCTTCAGTGGCAGCCCCTATCCGAAAGGAGTGGGTCCCAAACTCACACGGGTCCAAGCCTGCTGCGGAAATTGACATCGCGAGCACCCGCTGAAACTGAAACTTTGTCAGTGGGGTGGCGTCCGCGTGTCTCAACATTGTCCCCCCCCATGCTGCCACCCTTCGTGCTAGGAAATCCTCTAAACACCTCACCGGACACATGGAGGACCCTGGAATCCTGCGAATGACTATGCAGTCTCCCACCCCACTTTGATCGGTTTTCGACTTGACAAAGGATACCGTCATAGTCTCACCCCTAATCTGAACGTGTTCCCGGCACAAACCCCCCGCCACGTCCCGCTTGTTCCTTGCCACCAGCTCACTTATCCTCATAGCCCCGTGAAATGCAAGCGTAAAAGCGGCTCGGAACAAACAGGCCTCGAACTGAGACGAGCATATGTCGGGGAGTGTGGCCAGCAACTGGGACAACCTATCCAGACCTATCGGGCGCCTCTCATCTACTCTGCGACCCTCAAGGCGTTGCCACCCACGCAGCGCTTTCTGTACAGCAAAAGACGCTGTCGGGTCCTGGATATTATGAGCCCTGGCAACAAAGGAGATGGCAGCACGATGCCTCTGGGCTGTAGCCACCGACTTCCCAGCCTTACGCAAGGACATCAGAAAATGTACCACCCAATCCTCGTGGCCCCAAAGTCCCCCTCTCTCCGTCCCCAAAAAGGCCAAATAAGCCCGAAACGCCCCTTCGTATGCCTTCCTCGTCCTTGGTGCTAGACTCTCTCCCACGAGGTAACGAAGTTCGGGGCACCGAGAGACCAGAGAGCTTCGGGAAAGGGTGCTGGCTCGGGATCCGCTGAGGGAAGGAAACCCGAGAAAGCCTGCATTTGAAAACGAGACAGTGCATCAGCAGCCTGATTCAACACCCCCGGGACATGTTTTGCTCTGAATACCACGTTCAGTTGCATACACAATAAGACAATTTCTTTAAGCAGCCTCAAAATCATTTTACAGCGTGCTGCCTGACTATTAATGCATTCTACAACGGTCATATTGTCAGACCAGAATATGACAGAATGATTTTTAAATCCATCGGGCCAGGATCTGAGGGCCACCAAAATAGGAAACAGCTCAAGGAAAGCAATATTACTCGTCAGCCCCCCATCGTGCCACCATGTTGGCCACTTTTGTGCTGACCATTTCGTGCCGAAGATGGCGCCGAAACCCATGCTTCCCGCCGAATCCGTCCATAGACCAAGCTCTTCAGAGGTCAAGGCCGGTTTGTTCCAGACGACTCGACCATTGAAATCCGCCAAAAATGCCAACCAAATACGCATGTCTTGGCGGACCTCGGCCGATAACCTTGTGCGATGGTGACCCTCCTTTAGGCCGACCATCGCCTGTGCAATCGACCGGGAGAAGGGGCGGGCCATCGGGATCACCCTTAAGGCAAAATTCAACTTCCCCACCAATTGCTGTAATTGATGCAGCGTAACTTTAGATGCAGTGCTACACATTTGCAAGGCTGTCTTGAATTTCGATACTTTGGAAGCTGGTAAACGAAAACAACCCTCACTAGAGTCCAACTCGATCCCGAGGAACTCGAGGCAAGTCGTGGGACCCACTGTTTTACCTGGTGCCAACGGCACGCCAAATTGATTCATTAAAACACAAAATTCAGTCAAGGCCCGGGCACATTCATCATCCCCAGCGGCCCCAAGGAACAGAAAGTCATCGAGGTAATGCATCACATTCCGAGAACCTGTTTTCTTCGTGTAAACCCATTGCAGAAAACTACTGAATTTCTCGAAATAAGCACAAGATATCGAGCACCCCATTGGCATACACCTGTCCATGTAATACAAACCTTGAAACATGAATCCCAATAAACGTTGGTCATCCGGGTATACCGGGAGCAAACGGAACGCTGACTCGATATCTGATTTCGCCATCAGCGTCCCGGGCCCCAGGCGATTCAAAATGGCTACGGCCTCATCGAATGATGCGTACCGCACCGAACATATTTCTGGATTAATTGCATCGTTTACAGAAAGGCCATGAGGGGCCGATAAATTGTGAATCAATCGAAACTCACCCGGGTCCTTCTTGGGGACCACCCCTAAAGGAGAACAAACAAAGTTCGGTACCGGGGGGGCAGGAAACGGGCCGGCTACCCGACCTCGGCTAACCTCTTTCCGGATCTTATCCTGTACTACAGTGGTATGCTGCAAGACGGAAAGTTGATTTTTGCACGTCCCGACACCCTGAAAGTTACCCACCGGGATGCGGAAACCATATAAAAAACCGTTTCGTAGCACCCCAGCAGAAGTACGATCAGGGTATTCGCTGAGCCAGGGAGTCATCGCCAGGGTATCAATCGGGGTTGGTAGAGGCGCCCCTCGGACTATATTAGACCTGTTTAGCGCCTCCTCTCCCCCCATTTTCACCCGATTTGGCTCTGCACGAGGACTCAGGATGGGGTGCCCCACAACCACTACATTCGTGTTTGAACTTACAAGATCCCGGGGGCCTAGTACATTTGCTTCTGTTGAAATTGAAACAGAACCCCCTCTTTCCTGTATTGCCGGCGGGTCTCGGGTAATCGTCCGTACCCGTACCCGACCGAAAGGGCGTCCCCCCATTTTGGCGGGAGGACTCACTAACAACACTCCCCACCAATGGCACTTTCAACATTCCCGACTCTTTCATCTTATTCCATGTTAAAGAATCGTAACAGTCCCATGTTAAACTTTTGTTATGCTCCATCGCTTTCCTGAAAAGATTGTCATAACAAAACCATTGGTTTCCTTGGTGTGATGTCGAGTACCCCATAATTCGTGACTGATATACTGGAAATTCCGGGAGCAAATCAGGCCTACGTTCCCCCAAAATTGCCGTGAAAATTCCCCAAGCGTTACCCCAGTTACCAATATTTTCATTCACTTTAAAGGCGGCCATTTTTGCGCGCCAAACACTCGGATGCATCAGATCCTTTTGACCCTTAACAGTTTCCACCTCATAGTGATCAACGAGCAGGGAGAAAATGTTAACGTATTCCCCCGCCCAAATCTTTTCCTTTATTGGCAAAGGAACATGTTGCCCCAATCTTTCCCTACGAGAGGGTGTTGACTCATCCCTTGCAATCGGCAATGGCCGCTTACCTGCACCGGACGCTGCTGCCGTCCCTTGGGGCTTGTCTGTCGCCGCATCCGGCGCGGGCACCTTGGCTGTATCATGTTTCTCGCGCAACTGCTTCATGAGAACTTGCGCTTCGGTAGCCATGGCGCCCCCCTTACTGTCCCCCAACCATGCTGCCAATTGTGCCGCCAACTCGGGAGGCATATCTCCGGCAGGCGTCGGGGTGACTATCACGGGAATCGGAATCCCCTCATCCGGTACCGGGGCCGGTACCGGGGCTGGCGCCTCGAGCGGAGAACAGGGAACCGGGACGTCTCCCCCGACCGGCCCCCTTCTCGGCTTCTTTGGCCTTCCTCCGGCCGGTGGACGCCCCGATCCCTCCTCGCCGTCTCGCTCCGCCAACCGCTTCTTAATTTCGGACATGTCCTTCATGAGTGCCCGAACCAACTGGTCAGTCGACATTCTCTTTGCTCCTTTCTTGGGCATCCTTTCGACGAAGTATCTAAAAGACAAAGAGAGAGATTAAAACGCTCAAAATTGGCTCTTCGTTCTGTCCCGAGCTCACGTGCAGCGAGGAGGTGCAGCTTCAGAGCACAAGAACAAGAGGATGTCTTCTGGTCTTGCGTCCCTTTTTATCCGTCTTCAGGGCGGGCGTATACCCGCCCCTGCCTGCCCCTGAGGGCGTGGCTGGCTGCGTCGGTGTCTAGGCCAGCCCACTCTAGGGCGGGAACGAGCGCGCCCCAGCTACGCCGCTTCGGGCATACCAGCTGAGACGCGCCTCCCGCCCAAAATGGCTTCCCGGGGGGATCGAGGCACTCGTCCATAAGTTCGGGGGGACCGATTCGGTCGCCCCTTTCCAAAAGTGTGGTTGCTATGGAAAGCCACTCTATATGCAAGTCCTTTCAACAAGGTTGCTGTAGAGCAGAATTCCTTTAAATTGGGAGTCCTAGATATCAAGGAGAGGAGTAACCAGTTTATCATAAACAAAAAACAGGTTGTTATTTACAACGCAGTAAAGAAAGAACATAAATATACATTGCACACTGTGACTATTACTGAATCTGGTGCAATACTGCTTAATTTGTAAGAAAATAGGATTCACGGGCCAACATTATCTTAGGAGGGGCACCATATATGACTAGCAGTAGGCCCTCCTACTCTCATTACTTGTGATGCCAAATTGGCATCAAGGGTGCACCCACCATTTTCGGTGGTAGCATTAAAACCAGGTGGAGTCAGTGATGGCTGGTAAACTGTTTAAGTGATGGTGCCTTTATTCATGGCTGAAATATGGCTGTGCCCCTGAGCTTACCTTTATTTAGGGTTGTTTGAAAGAGTACTCCCTGGCTAGATATTTTTTTTAAATGTGGCAAATAATGAATTCTGCAGCACACTTTTCATATATGGACAAAAGCTTGGTTTTGTGACAGACGATCTGTGACCTTTCCAATAAGTCTTTGAAAATACGGTGGTTTAACCGTGGTTTAACCAGCACAATTACAAACAGTATTTCTACCTTTGAAAGATCGCTGGAATTTTCTTCCAAGAGAACATTTGTCAGAAAACAAGGACAACTAAACTCCTTTTCTCATTTCCTTGCATTTCAATGTCAACATGTAATCAAAACTAATAAATGTCATGTAACCACTGTGTTTCAACACATCATCTGAGACTTCCATAATAGTTTTTGTACTAAATTAAATTACATGCATTGCATTTTTCTTTTTTAAAAGTTCATGACTCAAGTAATACAAATACAAGCATTCATTATGTGTGTGGGAGGTAGCTTTGAACATGCCCCAGCTACCCATTTGAAGTGCTGTTGCTCTGAGGACACATTTAAGGCTATATCTCTGAAGCTGAGGCATAAAATTGAGGTGGTGGCCATGACAGATGGATGGAGGAGTTGGGAGGTGAATCCCTGACAGCTGGAATGAATCAGCCACTGCTGAACAGCAGACGATGTGGATTGAGAGTTACTTGTGAAAGATGAGAGTTTGTATTAATTTAATGTATGAGTCTAGCTTTTTACTAACTTGGCTGTAGCACAAGTGTGCTTTGCTCTCCCCTTCATAGCTTTTGCCAAACTTAAGAGTTTCCCCTTGCGAGAACTACTTCTGAAGGCAAAGTAAATGACAAACAGTTGACAACGAATTGAAATAAAATATTAAAAAGCGTTTCCATAGATACCATCAAACTACCAAAAAGGGACCAAAGATCAAAACAGAAGTAAATGTAATTTATATAAGTAAACTATTAAGACCTAACTGCTAGTGCACTTGGCCTTTGAAAATTTCCCAATTATGAAAAATTGCCTTAGCTGGCATCAAGTCTTGGGCAAGATCTAAGGAGGCATTGACAACTGTCACTGGCTGCTCATTGGGAAAGGTTTCAGGTGATGAAAAAGTACATTTTGTCAGCTGCATGACCACAATTCATAGTAAGATGTATGAATCTTGAGTCTCATATTTCCACTACTTTTATGCATAGCCTTATATCTAAATCTTGGTCACATTATTACCAACCTGTTTGCATAGAGTGGAAGAATGCTTGTCGCATTTGAATGCACTTGATGGCAACCTCTTGTAAATAATGTCGTTTTTCAAACAAATCTCTCTTCCAGCACCTATATGTGAGATTAAAGACATCCCTGTGCATTTGTCATAAACACTGATGGCATTTGGAAAGGAGAGTAGTTTTCTACTGGACAACGTCACCAAAATAATAAAGTCCTGCACAATGTATGTCACATATTTCCTGTTTCTAGCGTAATGTCTTGAGGCTATAGCTCTGAACATAGCTGTACACTTGCTTGTCTCTATTCTGGCTTAAAGAAATAACTAGAGCACAGTACAAACAGAGCCTAACATAGGCCCCCGCAGGCCCTGTGGTGCGTGGGCAAGTTCCAGGAGGCTCCCCAAGCACAGTACTCTGGCCGGAGAGCTCTGATTCAGCCCGGAGTGGGCCCTTTCACATACATTGCAGGGGGGCCCCCTCAAGTTTCGTTTCGCCAGTTAGTACAAAAGTGGGTGAATCAGACGAAGAACTATCAGTTCTGTTCTGGGTGTCTTTTTAAGCCTTGGGTGAAGTCTCTTGACTAGTGGAAATATGGCTCCACACTCTATGTTATAATCATTAGGGGACCACTGTTTTGCTTGGCATAGGGCACACATAAACAGTTAAAACATTTCTATTCTAGTAGGATTTCTATGCTTAACTGATTGTCAAACAGTTTAACTTTATTATCAAGTGGAACACTAAAATCGTCTTTATTTTGTGTGTTTCTAGTCCTCTAGTTTCAGCATTTGTACTGTGTCATCTTAATCGCACACACCATAAATATCTCTTTTTACCTTTAAATCAGGAACAAATCTCCCCATGAAAATTAAGATGATTTGGGGTAACTTGTGAGTAAATTGGCCCACCATTAAATCAATTTGGTTAAATCTCTCAGTAATTTGGAGTCGACCATAGAACACGACTATCTCCTGGAAAACGTAAGTTATTCATAGTGAGGCGCAGGGCTCAGCTAAAAGCCCACCCCTTTCCTATTTTTTGTTGCAAGTTTGGCTAAGATACAAAGTTGGTGAGTTGTAGTTGAATCATGTAGGAAAGGGAGAGTGATCTTAGTGATGAATATGTTGTTTACTTTCATTTTTGTACTTCTTTTTTTCTTTTTAGCACATTTTGCCTGGCAACGTTTTGTTTTTCAGGTAATGGGGTTTACATTTCTTACATGTTCCTTTGTGAGTGTTTACACTTTTAGGTCTCTTTGGGCTACTTTTTCTTTGTGGAGTCTTCTTTTTTGTATGTAATATTGTACCTACCAAAAGAAAATAATGAGGTTAGTGATCGTTCTGGTGATGGCTTTTCAAGAAAAAGGAGGCCCTCAATGATTTTCTTGCTAAAGTGCCAAAGTGAACTATATTAATTATACTGGAGGTTGCGGTGGAGATGAGGGTCCAGGGTTTGACCCTCAGTCGATGCAGTTACACACTGATGAATCACTGGGCATGCAGAGACATACTGGGAATCAAACCAACCCTTTCAACCAGCTGCACATTACATTGAGGGAACAAATCATTGTTCTTCATTCAAAAATGGGGAAGGGAGGTCGCCCCTTCACAAACGTTTGGAAATATTGAAGACAAGCACAGCTTTTAAAATGTATTATTTAAAATGGTAAATGTTTTACAGTAATTCAGAAGATGATCTAGTGTGTTATTCGAATACTGACAGTTCTGACACATTAAAGAGGAGTTCTATTGCTCAATAACAGTACATTATGCACAGCCCTATGATAAAATTGTGTGCCTGATTATTAAACACTGTGCACACAGCAGGCACATACATTTCTAATACAAATGGAATAATGCCTGTTGTATGCTCTGTGCACACTGTAAAAAGCAGGCTTAATGTACTTAGTTTGATATATTATCTTTCAAGGATTTCTCAAGTCCTGCAACATGCACTGATATTAAGATTTTCACTTAGCACACATAAAACACTTCTTTTCTGACATTTGTAACAAGGGACGGCTTTTTGGCATGAGTAAGGTGCATTCAGGTTATGTCAACAGGTTAAGCCAACAGCAGCGCCCCTCTCACCTTGCTCCAGCCTTGTCTGTGCCCCTGCGTGCTCGTTTTTCTGTCAGGTTTGCCAGTGATAGTACTGCAAGAGTTTAAGGGTTTGATTAAGAGCTTGTTGGAGGGGAATACACAGTCAGAAACATCAGGGATATCCCGTCTGCCATATTACGACCGCATTCTATCCTAAGGAGATAGTAATACTGCAGACGGGATATCTGTCATGTTTGTAATGCCTAAATCGGGCAATACATTTTGCTTTCCAGAACCAGCTCAACATGTAACTTAAAGAATGGGCTCTAGTTCCATGACAAATCTTCTCTTAGGCGACTTGTCTTTGTCACCTTTTTTTAATGGAAGCTAAATCAAATCATGTCAATAATCATCGGAATTAACAATTAACATAATGAGCAGTATGTAAGTTCAGACAATAATGAGAGTTTTCAATTGGTTTTGAAAACCTTTATTCTCTTAAAGAGATTATTAAAGTTCTTTTTGTCTTTTATTCAATTATTAAGTCAGATAAATCTGTTTACATAAATTATCAATAAAATATGGTTAGTGCCTTCAATAATGCAAAATGACAAGCAAGTTCCTTGAAAGAATTTGCCCTTACTCCAACAAAAGGTCTAAATCAAAAGCTAACAGAACCTATAAAGAGTGATTGAAAAGAGTGAGATCAAATGAGCATTTGAACTCTCCATAAAAAGTAGTTCATGAAACTCAGTCCAGTTGCACCAAAGAAAGAGCATCAGCATACAGTTTCAGAAGCAATCTGTACGGATAAACCTCAACAGGAAAGTAAGGGGAACAGATACAGTAGTATCTACAACTGTTAAGGATAGGAATAAAAGGTAGTGTCACCTGCAAAGTGGCAGGCAACAGTAGTAGTCATCAGCAGTAGCCCCAGCAGAATAGCAGATCCCGGATCCTGGAAAGGAAAGGAGAACTCAGAGTCTAACTAGAAACACTCACTAATATATATTACAAGAACACATGTGAACAATGTTGTGAGTTGGCTCACTCCAGTCCAATGAGAAGACATCTCTCGATGGTGAACAAACTTTGTTCTTCCTTTCCCATAGAAAACACATTTATGGTAAGATTCTGATGTTGAACAGACCGGAGTCAGTCCGACATCGGACAGGAACTGGTACCGAACAACTTATTGTCGTTGGTTCTAGAAATGCAAGGGGGATGGGACCGAACCCTGTTTGGTTGCAATCCCCTACTTAACAATGGGAGCATGCATTCTGAATGGAATGCATGCTCACATTGTTAACTGCAGAGGTGCAGTTCATCCCTGCACTCGGTGGCAGGCACCTTAAGGTGCAGGGATCAACAGGGGGTTACCGTAGGTGCCGCCTAGGCAGCCATTTGGTGGCCATGCACCCATGGGGGCCTGCTGGGGACCGCCAAAGACAGTTTCTCACTGCCTTTTTGTGTCAGAAAGACCAGCACAAAAAAGGCAATGGGAAACTGCCAATTTTACTCCCTCTGCCGGAAAGAGGCGGCCGGGGAGTACTGAAGGGTTTTCGGATGGCAGATAGGCTCTCTGGGCCCGTTGTAAGCCACCCGGAAAACCAAATCAGATTCCTTTTCGAACTAGCCCATCAGAATGGCTCGGACTGAAAGACTCCAAATGGCACATTCAGATACAGACAGGACTGTTCCGACCGATGGTCGGAGCCCTTCCTGCCTGCATCAGAATCGATCCTTTAGTCAAAAAGTCTACTAACAAATATATAACTGGTATCACAAATCATTTGTGTATCTGGAAATACTAACCTTGACTTCCAGGAAAGTTTACTGCGGAGTCTATTCTATCACATATTCATCGTTTAAACACGGAACAATGAACTACACTAAAGACAGAAACATTTGCTTGCAGATTTCTAGTTCTTTTTTGATGTACGTGAGAGTTATTGTTAAAGTATGTGATTTTCTATTCAGTATTATGTGAATACAAGATTGATAGGAAGTTCAAGCTTCCTACAACCAGATTATGCAGCTTATTATTATTTTTTTCAAAATATTTTTATTTATTGCAAGAAAAAGCAAAAAGAGAAAAAAAAGAGAAAAAAAAGAAAAGAGAAATCATATTTTGTTATGTATACATCATTACATAAGTATCTGTACATAGAGTTATCATTGAGATACAAACAGGATTACAGTATAAATATTCACAAGTATCTAAATCATGTCAATAGTGCTATTATGCTTGTCTCTCTAAACAGTTACATTTTTAACTAATAAACGTTCCCTATATTTTTTCCCTCCCTTTTAATGCTTTAGGGGCCCTAAGTTTAGCCAGTGATAGCTCCATTGTATATATTTCATGAATGAGGTACCACCATTCCATAACACTAGGAGGTTCCTTCGAGATCCAAGTCCGCGCAATGACCAACCTAGTGCAGGCGAAAACAATAGATATCAGGTCTTTATAGTTACTATTAATATCTTGTATATCTAACAGTATCAAGTGTGCCGAGAGAGCGGGTGTTGTTATGTGTCTACTATTAAGAACCTCTGTTATTCCTTGCCAGAATGTTGTGACTTTCGGACACTGATAAAGCATATGTTCTATACCAGCAGCTTCCATATTGCATTTTAAACATTTAGTACGCTCATTAGAAATATTTCCAGAGGTCCAGCCAGCAATTCTTTGAGGCGTATAGTAGATTTGAGTAACCGTTCTATAAAATCGTAGCCTCAAATTTGAAGATTGAGCCACTCGATTTATTTGATTGAGCGATCGTGCAATCTGGTTGGAGCTAATATTAACTCCTAATCTGTTGGTCCATTTGTCCCCCATTTTCGCACAATCCCCTGTTCGGACTTTATTAAGACAAGCGTAACTCTTGCTAATAATTGATTTAGTATAGCTAGAATAAATACATTGTAGAGTATCTGAATGTTCTACTCTCCCAATTTTCATTTTATTAACCAAGAAGTCTTGTATCTGTATATATTTAAAATACATAGCATCGCTAATTTTATACAGTGTTTTTAATGTACTAGATCGCCTAAAATGTTTATACCATGATTTATAACCAGAATATGCAGCTTAAAGAAATAATACTTTAAAAACTCGAAACATTCTGTGGTTTATGATGAAAATTCGAAACAAGTCACTTTAAGGTCAAGCTATCAAATACACTTGTACATGGCTGTGTAATTTCTAAAGGTTCTAATTGCTTACGGAAATCTGACAGCAATATAACAGTAAATATGGCTGGCTAGTGTGTTTTGCACATTTTGACTATGTGTCCTTTTACTATGGTTTTTCACATTAATAACTAATACAATTGATCAGTTCTGATAATTAATTTTAATTTTAATTTTCCTACTCTGTCATCAGTTTTGAACGATCTTTCAGCATCATACAGTAGGCAATGTTTTCACACTCCATTAGCCCCCTTCCTTGCCCTCCCTTCATGATTCTCACTCCGGTATAGACACACCCAACAACACCCCACCTGTGTGAGTCAACTAAGCTATGGGCAATTTAGGTGAGCTTTATAATGTTGTAGAGACAGTGGGACAGTCCACTTCTCTCCCTGAGTTGGGGGGTGGTCCCGCTAGTCCACCGCCCCCTGTGAACGTAAGTGAATGAGTCGGCTCGGCGTACGCTGGCACAACATTTGGAATGGAAATAAATAGCGCAGAGCTGTGGGCATGGCTCAGTTTGGAACTGGGGCATTGTTGGGGCATGTGAAATGTGGCCACTGCACTGTCTGTGAATATACAATTGAGGCACACAATATCTGTCATAATGGCATTAACTTCGAAATGAAATCTTTCACTAATTGTAACACCTGCAATGTTATTTATGCGATAATCTGTCCGTGCCAGAAAATGTATGTAGGACAAACCAGCCAAAAAGCAAAGACACGCATCTGCCAACATCGGAACAGAATCCGATGTAGAACGCCCAATGCTCTGTTGGTTGAACACTTCTCAAAGCTGAACCACACTGTGGATGACATTCAATGGACAATCCTCAAAGCTATCAAGCCCCCACAAAGAGGAGGAAACCTGTCTTAACACTTGAACAGAGAAGAACTTAAGTCCATAATCCAGTTCAACACTATCCGGACTGGACTAAACAAGAGTGAGGATTGGACAAACCTTCTCTAGCTGGAACACTTGCCATAAACATTGACTCACACTATGCCGAATGTGCCAACAAGCTGCGAATGATGTGCTCCACAAAATTGCAGAGCCCCCTATGAGTTATTGTATGTAATGTGCATAATGTAATCTGTTACCATCAGATAATTTGCTTTCTGTCACATGCGCCGCACTATAGGCACCTGTCGTTCATCCCCTATAGCTTGGTCCAGCACTTCTGCCGCCTGTAGGCTGCACTGTAATCGTTTTAACAAATAACTTTATTCACTTCCACTTGCGCCGTGTCTAAATCCTGCACCCCCTTGAGCACGACTCACTACCAATGCCCCACTCCAAGATGGATGACCCATCACCCACAGCCACTTATGGTCTCTCGAAAACGCTCCGATCATGTGACTGGGGTCACATGATTCGATAGTCTTAACCCAAGATGGCGCGCCCATTCCCCAGGAAGCAGCTCACCCGGGGAAGCACCAGTGGACCCACAACGCGGCCGAGTGCATTGGATATCAATCCTTTAATCGGTAAGAACCCCATCTGTAGGTTAGACGCGGTCCGTCTGTCAACCAGCGAGCCTTCTACTTAAACCTATTCTCCCTCTTCATAGCGGATCGTGTATCTCACCGACCGCCATATTAAGACAGGGCCGTCACACGGACCTGTCGTGACATCACACACCGATCCCTAATTGGTAAGTTACTTGTCCGCAGGCTCTTGGTCTTCCGCCCATCGGTCATCTAATGCCATCACCTCTCTCTTTTTCAGCGGATCACAACTGATACGCCCCCCACCCTTCTTCTTCAACAAACTACATCAACGTGTCAATCAGGACAACTCCTGCACATATGGTATGCTTTAGATCAAGACCCATGTCTTATTCTTTGAACAAAGAAAAGCAATTTTTTTACCCTCGGTTTATTTCCCATGTCTAGCGCCAGCGGTAATTTCCGCCCAGCGCCGGAGCCAACCCTCCTCAGCTTGTAAACCACTTACCCCTTATCATTGCAGAGGTAAGCAGCAATTTATCCGCCCTAGAGGCGATCACGTGTCTACCCCAGGCCACACTTGTTTATCTGACACCAAAAATAGATAAGTGCACACGCTGCTTTCCTCCTCACTCCCACGAAGGTGGCAGCCTCTCACCTACAATCGCCCCCACCCTGGCACAATGCTCCCACGTATCACGCCGCAGCCAACAGGATTGACACCAGCATCTTTGGCGAGCGGTATAAAACCTCCTGCACGACTGAAACTAGTGCCCACATAACCGAGGGCACCGAGCACTAGTACTGCACTCCAGTACACCTTATCTAAATACCACGCCTGCTGGCACTTTTACTGCACTGCGATTCCGAATTATGTAAGTATCTAATGTGACTCAGTTGACCTCTAAGTTCAGCATCAGAAAGCAACCAAATTCTATTGCTTCTCTGTTTTTCCCCTGTTTTCTTCCCTAACAGGCGTACATACTGTTATACCAGGCAATATAATTTCTAAGTCCTGAAGATGATCCCTTTATAATTTGAGCCCGGGATCGAAACGCTGTCGACTCTTTTTAGTAGACATACAGCTAATTAATGTATACTACTGTTTGTATGTACTACTCTGGGAATCACTGTCAATTCTGATGTAAAACAGTACCCAGTTTGCTCACCTCTCCTGGCCTGAAGTAAATTTTTCTTTCTATCATACTTTTTCTTTAATCTCCTCTCACCTTCAAGTACGGCACAGGACTGTGCTTTCCTGCAAACAAAAATGTTTGTTGTCAAAATGTATTCCAAGTACTGAACACTTGTTATATTTTATAAATAAATCCCTTGCCCGGCTGGGCAAAGGAAAAGTATATAGCAGCCTATTGTGGTCTATATAACATTGGTATGAAATATTGTTCTAGGGTTAGGACCTTTGTTTTCATAAATTAACTGATACCCATGGTCCATAGCCACCGAGTGGGTCCCCCTTGTTTTGAGAAAAAAAAATCCGTTTGGAACTGGCCACCAAAGTACTGGTGCCTCTGAGTGTTTATGTGCCCATCGCCCAGGCCCAGGCCACAATTCTACAAGCTTCGAGAGGTCCGGAAGTAGAGGTTTGCATTCAAGGACTATTAACTGCTCAGTAAGAGACTGACCAGTGAAAAGTTCCCCCCTGCTGTCTCATAGTTATCAACAGCACCAGCAAGGGCGCCAAGTTTTTCACCGACCCGAGAGCTATCTTATCAAGCGCTTGCAACATGCACAGCCATCCCATTCACGTGGCAGTCACAAAATGACCAGCTCCCGACTAGTTACGCTTGAAAGTTGTGGGGCTTAAATATTTACCCTGGATTGTACTAAATGAGAAAGGGAAGCAAATACGCTGATCTTACATAGGGGCTTGTCCTTTGAGAATTTCCTAAGAAAAGTTTGCTTTTTACATTCCAATATCCCTATATATTGGTTGCAAAGCTGAAGGTTCACGAATGGCGTTCATATATATTTCAGTCTTTGAAAGTTATGCAAAGCAGGCTAAAACTACTCATGGGCATTATGTGTTCTACCTTTCCAAAGTCACTATGAATACATGGTTGCAAACAATGTATTATTTAGCACATGCGTTCTAATGATCGCGTAGAAAGCGTTGGATATTACAGTCAGTTTAAAAATAATTTGTGCTTTCCAAGTTCCTGTGGCATATCATTTTCAAACTCCAAATAGCATCATTCGTTGTTGCGACATTCTATATTTTTTCATCATGCCCTTTCCAAACATAATTGGCAACTTGCTTTGAAGGAGCAGGGTGTAAAAATGGCCAATCACACAGGTGTCACAATCTCAGGTCTTAGACACGAGAGCTAGACAGACGTCTGTTAGGATCGTAGAGACGCTCTACTGTTCAGGATACGGAGTCATTGGATGTTCCGGCAATTTGCACCACTCACACAGGCTCAGATCTTCTATGCCTTTACTGATAAAGGCATAGAAAGCTTATCGAGCAGATTATAAATGCCTTCGCTTGATAGGAAATAAAAATCATAGCTGGGCTTGACACTAGCAGTAAAGAAAATTGTTAAGCGTTTACTTTTATGAACTCTGCATAAATTAAGAGTCATAGGGTTGAACTGCATTCAGAAACGCAATCATTTTGAGTAAATCACCTTGTCAACTTTTATAAATGTCCACCTCCTACATCAAACACATGCATTATATTTTCCTCTTTACTAAATAAACCCTTGTTCCCAAAACATCAGCTTAAAAGTTCCATCAACAGCTCATATTTACGGCTGCTTCGATGAACGGTTCTGCTTTACATATCCTTGTACTGTAAGCACATAACTGGTCGGGTGTCAGGAATTTCACCTTTATTACAGGTGCAGTCACAATTTTATTATGAATACACACACGGTGGCCAGCATTCTTCCAGGCCCATTATTAAGCAGGAAGTGGTTCCCTAAAGCACACTGTCAAGAGAATTGTAGCATCATTCCAGGACTGGGCATGGCCATGGCAAGAACGGGCATACTATGCCATGAATAACTTCCACTGAGTCATCACTTACATAATTGCAGAGATGGGGCTCCCTAATACTGATGATGCACACAACAGGCCAATCAAGGCTAGAATGTCTCCATGGGTGGGCAAAATCATCCTAGGTACAAAAGGATAACCACCACTATGCCATGGCCAACAATATGTCACGATGTCAAGGATACCACACTAGGGCAAGTATAGCCACTATAATGCACCGAAAATGGCGACAATGACCACCATTACAACAAACCAGACTATTCCCAGGAATAAATCATGTAATAACAATGATGCCCACAATTAGGGTTATTGCTATTATTAATAAAGATATTTGTGTAGAATGGATTCAGCCGCAAGGACAATAAAACTCTTCACAAATGATAAAGAAAATAAAACAGTAAGGGCCATATGTATCAACATATTTCCTCATAGACACAGAATGGGCAAAACCCTTTGATACATCTGGCCCTAATTGTATTTATAGGGAGCGTTCTAATACAGTAGCATTATTTACTAATGATGGCTCTGACTTTAATTGCTAAGAGCAATACCAAAATATTTGTATCCTATTTTCAGAATGCCAAGAAATTCGTGTTCAGTTTTTCTGCTAGTTATTAAATATTCTTGGAGCTCGTCATGAACAGACCTGTTTCAGCAAATTTTTGTTTTTTGTTTTTAGTATCTCCAATATGAGAGTGGGTGAATTTTCCTCTAGTGTTTTCTTCCCTTCCAGTACTGTATAGCTTGTTTTTTACAGGTTATCCAGGAAGGCTACCACGCAGAGGATTATGGTCCAGCAGACCCTTTTAAAATGAATTCTGTCTTAGAGGGGAGCTAGTAAAGTTTTGCCAACATTGTAGTCATGTTGGCTGTATTGTTTGCATCTTTGATAAGGTGAGCCATTTCAAGCAGGGTGCTTTTAAAGAGAGTCAGACTGTGTTACAGGAAGCCTGAGAAGAAGGTACCGTTCCTGGCTAGAACCAGGACCTGCAATTATATTCTGAAATCAGTTTGGGGAAATATATGGCCATAATTCTATTCTGTGGGGAAAAAGGAGAGCTGCAGCTTAATCAAGGTTTGTGATGCGGTGAAATATGTTGACATATAACGTAGCAGAAGTGACCAGCATGAGTATGATGTCGATGTGTGAAAGTTTAAGAAGTCATTTTTGAATAAGAATGAATATCTGTCTAGAGTAGAAAAGAAACTCATTTTTGCAAGATTTTGTATCAGAGAAAGTAAGTCAATCCCGATCGTTAGATTTTCAAAAAGGAATTTAAACTGTAATACCTGAGAGATTAGATGCTGCAAGAAATGTTTGTGTATCATCAGTGAATCTGTGTATATGGACCTGTTGTTTCAAGACCATCTGCACAAGTGAATTCCTATAGAGATTGAATAAGTCAGAAGAAATCATAAGGCCTTTAGGGATTCCACGTTGTTAGAGAAAGTTTAAGAGATCCCTAAGGACCTCTTTTAATGAATTGTGACCTGAAAGAGAGGAAGAATGTAATCAAGTTCACTACATGCCCCATAATTCCCCAGATGGTCAAAAATATCGAGAAGTATCACGAGTTCAGTGGTGCGAAATGGAGTGAAGATATCTAGTTGCACAAGGAGGCAAGTATCACCAGATTTAGTTATGCAAAGAACCCCATTCATTATATGAGAAGTCACTGACTCCAAACTGGAAATAATTCAGATTCCCGACTAGAAGGAGTACGACAGGTCAATGTTGTTGTACCGAATAAGCTTCTTCAATGATTTTCTTATAGAAGGTAGAGTTTGGAGACTGACCCTAAGTTCTGGAAATCAATCAGATGAATGTTAGTTTCCTTGATAGGGGCGACAGCTGATCTGATTTATATTCAGATTGGAATATGTCTTCTAGGGTGGAAAATGTAATTAAAAATTAAAGTAGAAATGCCCTGTGCATCCTGAGGTTTGTTGGAATACGCAAACGGGATCATCTACGTAGCATAAGTGGCTGGCCTATGCAATCATTTAGTGTATGTCTTGAAGTCACATTTTCTGAATAAGGATCTTTATGTAATGTCAGTTGCAGCCCTTTCACTGATGTTATGACATATAACTATGACATAAAATGAATTGAAATGCAGACAGCCTGGCATTGGGAGGATTAAGAACGTCCAGCGTACGTTTTGAGTCTTGATCTAATTTCATTAGTAATATCTTTTCAGAAACAATATTGACAATATTGTCCATAAAAGGGCTTAGCATGGGCTGTGAGGTTTATGCACTGCAGCAGAGCACAGTGTTTTATGGTTTTTAAAAGAATTCTGCAGTGAATGGCGGCCTTATTTATTAGTTATTTTGAAGTAGCTGGCTTTTTGTGATAGGAATACTTTCTTTTTAGCTTTTTCTCAGTAGTATTGGTGCCTTTAGTGTTTCTGGAGTTTGAAGTTTGTGCCAGATCTTTTCAAGTTTTCTGGTTATACCTCAGTGTGTATTCAAATCATTGGTGCACTACAGTGCCAGGGATTATTCTTTCAGGCAGGAGTTCACTCATGTGGGCAGTAGTTGAAGGTTACTTAGGTTGAGGAATAGTGATAGCTAGCAAGATCATCCATTTATAATGATGTTTCGCAGTGTGTTCCAAAGAATCTCAGTTCTTCTAAAAATCTGCAGAACATTTTCTATTTTGTCTTGTTTTAATATGGAGATCTCAAGATGCTCCATGGGAAATGGTAGTATGTGGTGGTCTGTCTAGTACAATTGGTTATTTTAGGTTTAAAAATCATTACTTGGGATAGTAATGTTGTACCCAGTGTGGGCCCCATCATTCCAGGAATTTCTGTAATATGTCATAAATGCCATCCAGTGTTTCAGGGGTGGGCCCCATTAAAACAGGAATACCCCCTATTTACTGAATGGTACCAGATGCGGCTTAAGATGCCAGTGGTGTGGTGGCTGCCATTCATGGACACTGTGAGTCAGGAGGGACATCATGCCAGGTACACTCTGATCCTCTCTCAGCAGTGCAAACAGGCATACAAATCCAACCAAGCATGTACACACAGATGCAAGCACAGACAGCATGCAAGGTAACCTTTCTTGCTTCCCAAATCCTGTCTACTCCTGCACCTCACCCACTTCGCACGCATCAATAATCAGGTCACAGTATCCTATCATGCAACCACCCACAGGATATTATGCAAAATTAATGGGAATATGTTGAGTATTAATAGGGTTAACCACAGGGACTAACATCCCAATACTCTCTGCTATTGCTAATTGGTCTTCTGGATTAAATCTTTGATGTATAGCTGAGGAATCCTTATTAATAATATCAATTTAGCGCCAGCCTCATTATTGTTAAAACAGAGCTTCAATAATGTCATTGTTAGGGTCAAAACAGATCTGCATAGTGGTTACACTAGACTCTATTTCAAAGACAATTTAAAAAAAAGACAGTTTTGTTGTTGCCTTTCACATTAGCAGCCCTTATTCTGATTATATGATCAATAGGTATAACAGAAGATAGTTAAAAACATCAATCTATGCTAGCATTCATTGAGGTGTCAAGGCGGAAGATTCCAGGCAACTGAATTAAAAGCTGAAGCACTGATCTGTGGTGCTCTAATGCCACTGTGCTGGGCCCTGAGGTTAGCATCTTCCCAGAGGGTTTCCTCCACCACTGTACAATGTCCCTACAGCCACTGCAGGGGGGGCTACCTGCAGTGGTGTTGGAGGGTGCAGTGGAGATTGGCCATTAATGCAAATACCCCAGCAAGGAAGGCGGCACCAGTGGAACTTGGGGCCTGCACACAACTCACCTACCCTCTCATACTGCCTGCTTTGGCTTGCCCCCTCCTTCAGCTATAAACCAAGGGTGGAAGAGGGGGGACATTCGCAAACCTGTGCGCGTTCGCCAGCCACACCACAGTCTCCTGAATTAACATCCCTGAAGCTGGACAACAAGGAGAGCAGGTGATCAAGAGCTTAGATCACGGGTGTGAAAGGTGGGGCTGAATGGTGTGCTAAGGTCTGTGTAGCTCCCACATTCTTTGCTGCCTCTGTGCTTTTATTTTCTCCTGTGTCATCCACAGTAAATACTTGAGGGATCATTCAGCCATTGACCCCCTATTCTTAGTCCAGAATCCTACTGCTTATCTTAGCTTCGGGAACATGCGATTTGGGCGGTTAAGGGCCCCTGCAAACAGAAGGAAGAAGCAACTATATTCTCTGTCCACACTATAAGCACTAAATCTAGATCAGCCCATGGTGGACAAAGCCTAAGCGCATCTCTATCCTGGAGGTTTGAAAAAAGCAATATATTCCCAACTAAATATAGGCCCTCTCCTTGACCTAAGGGCTTAAGGACCTCAATGTCAATCTCCCAAAATTTAAAACCGAGAAGACCAAAGGATGACATAGGCATTATAGTGCCTAATGGTTTGAACAAGGATTCAGTCTGGGAGTAGAAACCTGTCACAGAGACATTTAGCTTAATTCCCCTTCCTCATTCTTGTGCCACCCGCCCTTCCATTTCACCTTCCACTTCCAGCTTCCTTTCCTCCTCCACCAATGGAAGTAACTATGGTGCAGGTGCACCAAATAGAGCAACATGCAAGATCATACACCCCGCCACAGGTGGTGGCACAGGTTCTTGACACAACATACTCACAGAAGTGCTCCCAGTCTGACCAAGAATGGTCGAGTCAAACACAGGTTGACAGGATCACTGGCAGAAACATTTAAGCCTGATTTGTGGCCCAGGAAGAGTGCAACAAAGTGTAAGAAGCTAATGTCAATCCACAGACAAATATGCAGGGGCTTGAGGGAGACTAGGACAAAGAATTGGCACCAATTGAGGGAAAGCTGGGCTCATCATTGATTTTTAATTTGACTATAAATGAGTGGCTGCAACATAAAGTGACAAACAGGCATCCAGTCCCCATCCTAATTAAGGCCCTGAACACATTTTCACATTCGCAAACCCATCACCAGGGTCACTTGACTTAAAATGGGCACAATACACAAGAAAACCTCAGACAACATGGGCCACTACAGATACTTTGTTAATTTCAGACCAAGCACCACAGAACATCCCCCAAGGGAAAGTGTGCACCCAACTTGTTGCCCTGAGTGACATGTGGAAATCCCTTTTGAGGACATGGCGACTGACGGTGGATGCTCTGACCTACTAGTCCACTAAAATAGACCTACAGCTGGACTTTTTAAATATGCTAGAAATTTTTATCTCAGCAATTGATAATAAATTACCAGAATTAAATAATCTACTCCTCAGAGCACAATGTCAAGTCACAGTGCAACAACTGGATTGCAATTAAGTATAAATAGTTGACGAACTAAGCACAATGCCTTCTGTCTCAGGTAATCTGATACTCAAACTCAAAAGCGACTCTGTGTCTATTCAATCCCAAAAGTCATTATAGGTCCTCAGGGTTGAAAGAGGGAACAAGGAGAGAGAAGGAGAGTGTTGCGATAAAGGAAAATGATGCAGTAATCTCTTGTACAATCTCTGAACCTCCTCCTGGAACAGGATGCCTGGAGGTATAGATCAGAAATGATCGATCTTGAAGAGTGAAATCCTTCTGATAAACCTCCAACTTTGACAATAACTCATAAACCAGCAGCCATTGAAACAGTGCTGACGTCAAGCATAAACAACATAAACAATACTTCACCCAAAGAGAGCATGAGGGATCAGCCAGTTCTGATGGGATCATTCATAACAAAAGAGCGAAGAAAAAACTGGAGAAAGCAAAGAATAAAACAAAAAACATTCTCTTCTCTCATCCTCAGAAACCCTACAAACAATGAAGATGAAGAGCAAACTTCGACTTAAGGGAGAAATCACAGAGGGAAGAAGAAGACACCAAAAAAACAGTACCATTTCTTATCTTCTCCAATAAAACACCCAAACCAAAGTTCACCCTAAAGCAACTGCTAGGTTTGACTCACCCCAAGGGAGCAAATACTGTCACCTGATATTGAAAACTTACAGGTAACATCAGAACTTGCGATAATGCAGTGTCATGGACACCACCTACTAAACCGACCACTAGCATCACTTGATGCTAGCAAAACTGAAAGAAGTCCGTACATGATGTGGTCGACCTACAAAAGTCAGCCACTCCTCAAGGTACTCATCAGCAAATTGTAAGTCAGGTGTACACAGCTTCAATAATACCTCCTTCCAAGAAAAGCTCTACTGAGAAAAATGGAAGGCCAGCACATAACAAAAAGTGTACCCATCAGGAGCCAAGGTCAGAACTCAGCTCAGACTGCATATGCACAACTTCCTGTCCAGAGTTCTTCTCAAGGGGCAGGTGTGACAAGTTACATCGAAGCAATATTTTAAAACTCTGACATGTTCTGCCAACATTTGCCCGCCTATCCACTTCTGACATGAAATAGTGGAATTCTTAATACCAATGGGTAAATACATAAGGAAGCAAACACCAGTGACATGGGCCTCTGCTCGTGTTGAATATTTAGTACTCTTGTAAATAAAAATCTTCTAAAGCTTGGAAATTCATTTCTTCCTTGCATATCCCGGCTGCTGAAGCAACCCTGCTATTTGCTCAAGACGTCCTCAGATAAAACCAACAATCACATGCACTCAGTTCTCAGGAACTAAATTGAAATTATTAATGAGAAACTCACACTAAGCACAACCAGGGGCACACAATTAACAAACACAAACCCATATGGCAAGACTTGTGAAGCTCAATCTTGGAGGCACTACACAGCATCAGCAAGTACTCCCTCTCTGCTCATCAACTCCGCAATGTAATGTGACAACCTGATTGCCTGATAAAATGCTTGTGGAACATCAGCAACTTACGCAACAAACTGAGCGACCTTGACCTAAAGAATTACCTGAGGATTTTTCACATAATATGTCAACAAGAAACCTGGCCGACTCTGCTTGTTCTGTTTGTGGGATTTTAGGGTTCTTTAACCCGGTAATAAAAGCAAGGAGGTGTGGTCGTCCCACTGGGGGATTTTAGCTTTATGGCACAGTATCTTTCATTCAAAACAGAGATAAAACAAATGACACATTATAATGGAAATATGTTGACAGTGGAGATAAGGAATTGGTTCCCAGAAGTAAATACCCCTTCTGCCTTTTTTTGTCATCAGTTACCTCGTTCACCTCCAGCTGCCAAACCCCAGTCCACTTGTTATGGCCTCTTATCCTTTCAGGGTAGCCTTGAGTTGACCGAGCCTGGGAAGAATATAGTGACCCTTCCGATTGACTCGTTCCAATACCGGGACCTTTTGGGTTGTTGAGTGAACTTCAACCCTTTTTTTACAATTTTTTAACTGAAAAGCCCCTCTATAAAGCTGAAAGTCCGGCACCTTCCTTATCTTGTCTCCTACTAAGCTTTTTTCAGGAAATCCTTGCACCCTTTGAAACTCAAATAAAAAGTACCTTGAAATTTTTTCCAACCACTCTTCCTTAAATTGCAGAGGGATTGTGTTGAAAAGAAAATACATTTTGGCAAGATTGACATTTTTACCAAATTGGTTCTACCAAAGATTGTTAACCAGCTCATTAACAGTTTGCTTGTCTCTTCAAATATCTGTTTTAACTTGGATTCTGCAATCCTGTCTAGCTCTTGTGTGACTTTAATTCCAAGGTATTTTATGTCCTTTTAATTGCGAATTCTCCATTCCAGGAGGGTGTGCTACATAACCTGACACATTACCAATTTCTGCTATCAACTGCTCAGTGCCCTAGAGGTCTGTTTGTAAATATGTAGTGTAGATTATCAAGTCGTAAGCACAGAGAAAGCTTTTTCCCAAATGTCATATCTGAAAGGGTGTTTGGACAAAATAGTAGGTAAAAAATATTGTGTTGCAGAAATATCGTGTCAAGAATATCTGGATCTCATAGAGAACGTGGACAAGAATATAGTAGGTAAAAATATTGTTTTAAATGTTGTTTTAAATATTGATGTAAAAATATCAATCTAGTAAGTATTGTTGGATATTATATAGTTTTTAGAATAAAATAGTTTGTAATGTATTTTTGTTGTTTTTTTCGATGTGTATATATATTTGTGAGATGTTTTGATTTTAGAATTTCTGGTATGCATTACATTGTTATAATTTATCATTT
The DNA here is from genome assembly GCF_964263255.1 of Lissotriton vulgaris. Lineage (NCBI taxonomy): Eukaryota > Metazoa > Chordata > Amphibia > Caudata > Salamandridae > Lissotriton > Lissotriton vulgaris. Next base: position 1,072,487,751 of record NC_141696.1, on the reverse strand, counting down.
TTTAAATCATTTTTTCATTATTGATTTTTTTAGTGGCAGATGTTGGGTTGATAGATGATAAGGGTGGGGAGATGTTTTTTTAAATCTGCACTATACATTTTCATTTAAATGTTTTGGACATGCAAATTATTTTCAATAATATTAAAATGTATTTTATTATATTATATTTTTGTTTTTAAATTGAATGCAAAATAAGATACATTTGTATTTTTAATACAATGAAATATTTAAAAATATTTAACATATTTTTGAACTTTATAAAAAATATGATATTTGTATTTATATGTTTAAATTAGAATTAGTGTATTTTGTATGACATTGTTATAACTGTATCAACAACTGTAAAATTGATATTGAGAAAAAAATAGTTATAATAGTCAAAAATTGAAAAATGTTGTGAACATTTCTTAGACAATTTAGTTATTTGAAAAAAACGTTGGTGTACATTTTAAAAATGCATGAATGGGAGAAAATGTTCATTACAATTTTGGAAATGTTGTTACTAAATAAAAAATAGATGTAATTTCTTTGACTAAGTATTAGTAATTTAAACTAGTGTGTCATACTATAACATTTTAGAAAAAACTATAATTTTCTTAAGTGTGATAAAGTGTAGTATTACTTGTATATTTTGTAAAATATAATATTTTAGTTAAAAAGTTACATTTTATATTGGATTGATATACGTTGCATTTGTAAGTTTTTTACACCTTACCCAAGTTTGTTTAAATTGGAATGGGAATTGAAAATGTCACCCCTTCAGTGTCCAACAACTTCCTCAAGCTGGTTTAGATTGGAGTGGTAACAGTAAATCTCAGCCCTTTATTGTCTAAAACCTTCCCTAAGTTGATTTAGCTTGGAGTGGAAATAGTAAATCTAACCCCTTCACTGTCCAACACCTTCCTCAATTTGGTTTATATTGGAGTGGGAATAGTAAATAGCACCACTTTTGTGTCCAGCACTTTCCTCGATTTAGTTTATATTGGAGTAGGAAGGGCGCCAGCAATACCGAGGGAAAGAGGTAAAGGGACGCCTGCTGATCATCTACTGTACTGGGATGCTTGCCAGAGGTCCGCAGCTCTGCTTTTCTGGCATCTTATGTGTCTGCGTCTGCTGGAGTGTCTAGACTTATAACACTACAAATCCAAGGCCGACCCCTCCAACAGCTGCATGTTGGCATGGATCCTTCTTAGCTACCCCCAACGTGGTGAGGTATCTCAGCGAGCACTTTAATGAGGTGTGCCTTTGATTAAACACCTCACCTTGCACAACAGAGCAAGCAATGCTGGGAGGCCCTGGTCTTTGAGGAGAATATGTTGAAAAGGAGATTACCTGGGGGGGTCAACCTGCACCGAGCACTGTGGTTAAACACATTGCCATAGACTGGATGCAGGAAAGGGTTATAGGGGTTGTAAATTCAGAAATGTACCTTTCAGAGAGAAAATTGTCATTAAACCTTGGCTCTGTGCTCTCAGTACGACTACCTGATCCAGCACCAGAACTAGACCCCAAACCTACACAATCAACTAACCCTAATTTTAATTCTGAGTCCTCAGCTTATGACACACCTGCTTTGTCTGCATGCTAATACAGCTGAATTCAACTGTATATTGTCTATGAAAGGAACCTTAAACTCTAGTACTCGCTCAAAAGTGCAATGAAAGGCTAAAGGACCAACCCAAAACAAGCTTACTGGAGGAACCCAAAGCCAAAGACCACATGAAATGGTTCAAATAAATCACTTGACCGATACACAGGAACTTTGCAAGGACTCATCAGTAGTATCCGATGTGAATAGGCATCCCATGCTATATGGGGTTCTCACTTAGAAAAACGTTTATAGAGCTTAAAGGAACTTTCCTCTATACATTCACGCCTTGACACTATTGAGACCCACTTAATGACTTTAAAAGGTCTGCAGTTAAGAGGTTAAGGAGCACAACCAACAATGGGAACTGATTTACTAAAGGCCCTGCTAAGCCAAGAAAAACAGCAAGAGGCATGCAACATCACTAAGGTCACACATTAGGATTATGTGGACTCAAATCCATTAAATGAACTGCATCTGTCTTCAGCATCTAATACTTTTTCAGCCCAAATAGCCCCATCTTACCTGCTGACAACAGAGATCTAATAAGTAAAGCCTCTGGATAGGGCCATTTTTCTCCTCATAAGTTAATGTCTGCTGCTGTACATGAGCCTATCACGTTTCGCACAACTATGTTATGTTATGTTATGTCCAAACAAAAGGGGGACACTGTTCCTATAGCAGGGTGCAAAAAGTCATCCACGCTCAATGGTGCAAAAAGTCACCCGTGCATAAAAAAGGACGAAAAAGTGAACAAGAAAGAGGGAGAAAAAGGGAGAAAAACACATCCTAGGTGAAAAGGGACCCATTAGTGAGATGGAAAACCACTTACTATCCTTTGATTCCCTCACACACCCCGAAAGGTGTCATACTTCATAATTGGGTAGTTGCTCCTCGTAGGACCAACGCTGCAATTCCCTACGGGTCCCCCAAAGGGTCTCTTTATCGGAGATCTTTTAAGGACTGCTGGATGATGCATGCAGGTGTGCGGGTCAAAAAAGAGAGTTACAAGAGTGTGTGCAAAGTGATGAGAAGATTAGTAAATGGTAAACATGCAGCGAATGTTTACCTTGTATACCCCTGGCGGATATACTACAAAATACAATAAAATCTGGTCCTACAGGTACACTATGCCCAGGAGACCAGGGTCAAGGTTGACATGTTTCGCGTCTGCATTGCCATGAGAGTTATTGGCGCTTCTTCAGGACCAAAAATAATAAAATGTAAAGTGCACGTGAAAAAACGCTTAAAAGTTAGTTAAAAATTAAATACCCTCTAAACAGCTGTGTGCACTTTGAAAACATACGGAAATCAGAGAAAGCCAGGCTCAAGAGGCATATGTACATATTCAATGGGGCAATGGCCCAGTGAGATGTCACAGAGAGTGTATTAATTCACACGTAAATCCTGTCATCTCTCCTAAGTGTACAAGATAACTCTAGTGGCCCCATATATGTCCATAGGGAGTGCACTTTACATTGTATTGTTTTTGGTCCTGAAGAAGCGCCAATGACCCTCATGGCAACGCAGGCGCGAAAAATGTCGACCTTGACCCTGGTCTCCCGGGCATAGTGTGCTTGCAGGACCAGATTTTATTGATTTTTGTAGTATATCCGCGAGGGGTATACAAGGTAAACATTTGCTGCATGTTTACCGTTTACTAATCTTCCCATCACTTTGCACTCACTCCTGTTACCCTCTTTTTTGACCCTCACCCCGTACACCCGCGTGCACCATTCGGCAGTCCTTAAAAGATCTCCGATAAAGAGACCCTTCGGGGGACTGTAGGAAATTGCAGCACCAGCCCTACGAGGAGCAACTGCCCAATGATGAAGCATGAAACCTTACAGGGTGTGTGAGGGCATCAAAGGACAATAAGTGGTCTTCCATCTCACTAATGGGTCCTTTTTCTCCTAGGATGTCTTTTTCTCCCTCTAGCTTGTTCACGTTTTCTTCCTTTTTTATGCACGGGTGACTTTTTGCACCCTTGAGCATGGATGACTTTTTGCACCCTGCTATAGGAACAGTGTCCTCCTTTTGTTTGGATGTATATGTTAGGAACACGGACACTAAACCTTAAATTGTTCCTTGGCCCCCCTTTCTTCTTGTGATATATGCTATGTTATGTTACAAAATATTTATATCGTGCACGGATACTCAAGAATTTCCCGGCACGGTTGGTGAACATAACAGCAAAGCATCACAGATTAGGTGACTTGATTAAAAAGAAAAGTCTTCAGCTGTTTCTTAAATAGCATAGTATCCTGAATGCTACGCATCTCCAAAGGGAAGGCATTCCAGGCCTCCGCTGCTTTAACAGAGAGAGAACTGCCCCCAGATGGACCCTGCGGAAGCGGGGGACAACTGCCAGGCGCTGAACAGAAGAATGAAGACTTCTGCGTGGGAGGTAAAATGCAAAACGCCTCCGGAGGTAGGCCGGGCCTAATCCATGCAAGGCTCTACGAGCCAGAGTAAGGACTTAGAACTGGACTCGATGGACCACAGGGAGCCAGTGCAGGTCCCGTAGATGCTGTTTCATACTTGATCTCCCAGTGATTTGCAGCAGAACCCTAGCTGCCGCATTCTGTATTGTTTGTAGTTTTTTATCTGATACCCTGAAAGGCCAATGTACAGGCCATTAGCATAATCAATACAGGACAAGATGAGCACCCGAGTTACCAACTACAACCTGAATGCCCACTGTACATTATCATCTTCACAAATGTCCTAGAACTATCTATGGGGTTCAAAGAAGCTTACATGGCACTGAAAACAAGGCAGTCTATTGGCTGAAAACGAACTCAGAATGGGAGGGAGAAATATGTTTGGCATACATCCAAAGGATAGATCAGGGATTACATTATTATCAATTTTAGGAGTCCCCGTTTAGTAGATAGATTTTTACATGACTTTATCCAGACAACATCTTTCTCATGTAAGATCAAAGCTCTCCCATTAGCGATCTTTTACAGACTGAGACTCTCATTCAGACAAGCACCCTTAGAGCCTCAGCCGTCTCATGAGCGAATCCATTACCCACATACCAAAAATCATTAGGTGCCCTTTTTCCATGATGGTAACCATTACTCTCCCTTTTTTATCATCAAATAGATTTTCCCCATTATGCCATCTTGATGAGAAGTTTTGATGGAAGGAGGTAACAGGGCAGGGTACTTGCTGGAAGGACCGAGTATTTCAAGAGCCTGCACAAAATGAATCCATCAGTTTGGAATGAGTGGATAACACCACAGAATACACGGCTATCAAAGGTAAAATGGGGAGTGCTGACTTGCTGAACATCATAGGCTATGCTCGCATTGTTTGCTCACAGGGAACCTGGCTTAGGGAAGATGACCATTTAGACAGTTCTGCATCCATCCTTACCCCAGCTACTTCTTCTGGTTGGGGGAGAGCAGAGGGCGGGTTGGCAACATTAATTTCAATCTTAGCACCCATTTTAATAAAAAAAAACAACTAACTAGTTCTCCTTACTATCAGCTGGAGCTTCTGGCATTAGAGCAGAATCTTGAAGTTATTTTGATGGGTAAGGACATTAAGTATTTTGTGAATAAAAAAATTATTAATTACATGTTTTTCTGGGCTGGGGATTTTAACAAGAGTAAGTGTCAGTGTCCCAACAGTCTAGTATGTGTTTACGCAGACTATTATGGGTATGAACAATCCCATTTTCCCTAATGACTTGTTGGGGAATCTTTAAATGAATTGTTGTATAGCTTAAACATGGAATTGTTTTAACAAAAGGAGGAGCTTAATCGAGTTTTGATACCTACTTTCCATGTAAATGGGCACTGTTCCATCATAGATCATATACTTATCTCAGTAACAAAGCAAAATTTGGTTAGATCGCTTAAGATAGAACCATCAGCAAATAGTGACCACTCCGTGCTCAAGCTTACACTTAACATATATTTCCATACGATAAAGGGTACTAACCAAGCAACGCCCATTAGAATAGCGGGTATAAACAGGGTCAAGCATTAACAGAAACAGGCTGTTAGAAGTTCTGAAAAACTCCAGTTTTTCCTTGTTTGCCAATGTTAAGTAGGCCAGCATCAGCTGAGAAAATCCAATGCTAGACCACCTCCCAGCGAGATTTCTAAACACGGGTGGTCGCAAATGCTTGCATTGAGAAACCATCTGTTGATCGAGTAGATAATCTACTCAATTGGCAGAAAAAAGCAGTGCCCGCTTCAGCTGCACATTGTTCATTCATGCTGATTTTCTAGCGCGGGATAAATGTACGGCGCTATAGATTAGAGCGAATAGCGCAATCTAACGCTCTCCGCAGCTTGCAGAATTCCATGTATCGAGGTAGAGCTTTTTGGTCACTTCGCGTAGTTCAGCATAGTGTAACTTCGAAAACTACGCTCAGGCCTAGTGATGGGAGACCCATGGTGCTATCCCCCAATATCCGTATTAGTCTCTTCTGCAAAAATAAAGAGAAGGGGGATTCTTGCCAGAATGGAAACCTCCGCTTTGGATAACCACATATTGTCCGATTGTGAATATGGGTTTAGGAAAAAAATCGGTATGGTGAAGCAGGGCTTTAATTTATATCTGATAACAAATAAATACACAGTAGCACATCAGGGACAAATGCATCTATGCTTTGCAGATTTGAGCAGTACATTTGATTTAGTGCATCATGGTAATTTGTGGCAGGATCTAGTCAATATGTGTGCCCCAGTTGATATTATCTGTCATCTCTCACAGATGTATGCCTCCTTAACAGCTTGGGTGCACTTTGGAAAAACCAGGGAATGCACCAACAAAAGTAGGGTAACAAAAAGCAATGTCAGGGCAGTGTCTTGACCCCTTTACTATTTTCATTATATATTAATGGGTCTGACACTATTCTTTAAAGCTTGAATGCAGACACTCCCAAAATTAGTTCATGAGTTACCCCAATTTCATTGTATGGAGACAATGCAGTGTTGTTATCAAGGACAGCTAACGGTCTCCAGCTCTTAATAGATGATTTTGTATCTTTCATGGAGGGCAGAAGATACAAATTTAACTTGACTAAAACAAGGCCAGGGCACATTTTTAACAAGACGAAAGATGAAACAGGTAAAAACCTTAAGGTATCTGGGAATCCTCTTTTCACAGGATTGGCTATTGGGACCCCACCTAAATAACACAAGTTTAAAATATACTCAAGCATCTGATGTGCTCTTTAGATGTGCCAGTAACATAGGAACAAAACCCATCACTGAAATGGCAAATGTCTTCTAGTTGTATTATACGGGGCACCAATATGTGGTACACCAAATAGTTAACAGATCCAGACACAAGAGAATGTGGTTTAAATCAGACTTCTAGCAGTACAGAGATTGACCCTATTTTACATAATCCACAAAGAACTCGACCTATTGTATATTGTAAATCACTCCATCTCAGTGGCATTATTAAATGGCATAGTATCAGGTCTCGACTTGTCACAAAGACTAGAGACATCATAAGGGACTGTCTAGAACTAGAACAATACGAAATAATCTCTTGGTAAGGGTGTATAAACAGTCTCATGAAAGAAGTGTAAGAAAATTGAAGTGTGTGTGGTCCAGCAGGCATCCTGCAATTTAGTAAGAAAGAATTAAGAACCATTTTTCTAGGTATCAGGGTTTAGCTCATAGGGATTTAAATGAAAGAAATAAGGCAACAGTGCAAAGTTATTGTAGGGGATGAGTCAACAAGGGAAATAAGGTTATTTGACAAGTGTGACTAAAATCAGGACACATTTTTTGCACTACACTACGCTTCCAACTAATCAACTACATTTCCTAAATCAAAGGCATGGACATCAAATTCACCTAAGTGCCCATGTGACAGAAAAACTGGTCAATCTACAATGCACTTTATGCTGTTCTGTAAATTTATTAAAGACATTAGATTAGGAGTACTCCACCCATAATTTTTATCCCAGGGTCTCATTTATCATCAGGAGGCCTTTAATTTTCTCAAGATATTGCAAGATTACACATGTTGCGCATTGTAACCAATATTAACAATGCAATGAGGAGGCGCAATTCATTAGGTCACCTAGGAAGGCTGTTTTATGAGACAGACTAAGCATGGGCCCAGATCGTTATACCTAATTATAGGTATTTCCCTAGATAAACTAATATACAAGGCCCCTTTATAGCCCCAACTCGATCATCGGGTTTCCAATAAGCTCTTTTATCAGCTGGAGCATTTTTATTTATCCTCTTATGCTGTGCCCCCAATTAATATTTCCATCAACTAAGAGTTTGGATTGATGATATAATTTTAATCCTATGGTGCCATAATGACTATTTTACCTTTTCAAGAGTGCATATTTATTACGCCTACACATATCACATGGGATCATGAGTGAGATTTTTAAAGTATTTGCTATACATGTATGTTTTGTATAATTTTATATCAATTTTGCATTACATTGTGTTTTTTTTACCTTGTAATATTTTATGCTGGCTATGGGCGGGACTTTTAAAATATATGCATTTGGTTTGCTTTGCTTTTATAACTATTTTTGTTAAAATCCAAATAAAGTTTATTTTGACTGGGAATATTAAATGTTACCCCTTGATTGTTAAACTCCTTCGCCAAGTTTGGTTATATTGGAGTAGGAATAGTAAATATCACCCCTTTAGTGTCCAACACCTTTCCCAAGTTGGTTTAGGTTGTAGTGGGAATGGTAAATGTCAACCCTTTACTGTCCAATCCCTTCCTGTAATGGGTTAAAGTTGGAGTGGGGATAGTAAATGTCACCCTTTTAATTTCCAACAGGTTCCTTGAGATGGTTTATATTGGAGTGGGAATAGTAAATGTCACCCCTTTATTGCCCAAAACTTTCCCCAAGTTTGTTTAGATTGGAGCGGGAACAGGAAATGTCAACTTTTTTATTCACCTCTTTCCCCAAATTGGTTTAGATTTGAGAGGGAACAGTAAATGTCACCCCTTTAGGGCACCACACCATCCAGGAGTTTTTTTTTTTGGAGTGGGATAGTAAGTTTCACCCTTTTTTCATGGAACCTATAGACTTTGGATTGCTTGGGGGGATTTCAATTGTATTGCTGATATTTTCACATTGTTTTGGCCTTTTTGTATTCATTTTCCTCATCTTTTGGTGGATTAATATTTGTTATGTGGATTTTGCGACAGATCTGTAGCTAAAAAAAGTTTGATATTATACTTTTGTTGTGGGTGAGAAATGTGATATTCTTTTGATTATGTTGTGTTAATGGTAATATTTTGTGGTATTGTTTTTATTATGTGTTGTATTTATTTGATGTGATGGATTTAAATTGTTTTTAAGTTGGTTAGTTGGTTTGTATTATATATCTCTTTTTAATAATACTAATATTGGTATTATATCTGTGATTCATATTTTTTCTTTTTATTCAATTTTTTCACTGATGTAATAAAATATTTATATTATCACTAAAAATATATCTAGTGTTCTAGTTTTTGAGGCTTTTAGTGGGTTAATATGTATTTTAGAGGAAAGATTTGGCTATTAATTCTAATTAGTCTAGTCCTTTGTCATTTATGAATATTTTGACTACATTTTGCAGCATGTCATACATTTTTTTAGTTTGTTTTTTAAATTTAGGGCCAATTTTGGTAACAGATTGTTCTATTCTCAGTTCTCTGTAACTTTACTGTTGCAGGGATTCCGCCCATGCACAGAACTATGCACAGGAAACCAAGACCTTAGTGAATTGTGGTGTACCAAATACTCACTTCAGTGCCCAGAACCTCCATCCGACTAGCATCAGTGCCTCATTAGCTCTACGTCCTATAGCAAAGCTACCAATGATTAGACAACCCAGAACATGAGACCTATGGTACTCTCAGGAATGGTGGGAATCAAGCACACTCTTTCGCTTTTATTCTCATACCAGTCCACAACGTGAGTAATCAGAGACACTGAAATGTTTAAAATGTTTATTTTTAACTATATACTCTAAGATGCAGTATTTTGGCTAACATAAGCAGGCATATGATTAGAAATAAAACAATCAGCATTGTTACAATTCAATAAAACAAAAAGGGAGAAATCATATTACAAAGATAGTGGAAACAGGTCATATAGCGCCTTGTGAACAACCCTCCCCTGCTAGGAACTAGGTTTTATAATATTAGAAGGTCCCTTGGGTTTAAATGGGAACCCCATACCTCCAAGATCAGCAGAAGTGAATCACATCTCAGGATTAGCAAAGCTCTCTGTGTTTTGAAAAGGGTTTCCTCCAAGTATTCAAAAACATGCATGCAGTGCAATATTAAAGGCACTAGAATTTCAGTTGGTTGCAGCTGTGTGCGTGTTTTGTCTAGAGCGTGGGTCGATCAACCTGATTCACAGCATACATTGTTATAATGACCTTGAAGACTTCTGCACGCAGTGTACAGACTAAGGTTGCGATGTAAGTCTAGGAATGTGAAAAACAGACCGTTCTCATGCGAAGAAAATCAAGCAGTCTAACTTACAGCAACTGTTACATGTAGTGTTGTGTGCCAAAGCTACAAAGTGGCAAAATGGTGTTTAAACTTAGCAATGTGTGCAAGCAAGACCCTTTCTACACTCCCCCCCATATCCTGCAGGAGGCCTTTCTCACATGCCCTGGCCCGCCCCTCGCACTTCTGAATAACTCTCTCAAGGAAGGTACTGTCCCTGCAGTAATTGTCCCGATCCTGAAGAAACCCAACTCCGATCCCCAGGTCCTCAGTAACTTCCACCCAATCTCCCTGCTCCCCTATCTAAGCAAAATCCTTGAGGCCCACGTAGCTAATTGTATCATATCTTTTATTTAGCAATCAGAGTTTCTTGACACCCACCAGGCATGTTTCAGATCAGCACACTCCAAGGAGTCAGTCATTTTAGCAGTCATGGCAGAGTTAAGGAGAGGGGCTGATAAAAATCTCACTCAGGCTCTGGTACTCCTGGATCTATCCGCCGCGTTTGACAGGGTAAATCACAGGCTCCTGATCAACCATGTCAGTAATGCTGGCATACAGGGTCTGGCCTTAAAGTGGATTTCCTCCTTCCTCTGTAACCGTTCTCAGGCAGTTCGCCTTGCCAATTTCTAGGCCAAAAAAATGAACTTGATATGCAGGGTTCCTCAGAGTTCCTCCCTCTGGCCCCTTCTTTTTAAGTTAGACTTGCTTCCTTTGATATGGTCCTTGCACCAAAGAAGGTTTGAAGCATTCAATTACGCCGATAACCTCCAGCTGGTGTTTGATATTGACTCCTCTAACACCTCAGTCTCCAACTTTCAAACCAACATGAGTTTTATCAGCAACTGGATGTATGCCAACCAATTAAAACTCAACCCTGATAAAACTGAGTTGATCCTAACTGGAGGAATGGCCAACCCCTAGAACTCAATCTTCTGGTCCCCGCTTCTAGGTATTCCCTCTTGCCCAGTAGGATCTGTAAAAAGCCTTGGGGTTGTAATTAGTAATGACCTATTAATGAAACCCCTGATCAGCCAGGTGGTCTCGGTCTGCTTTTTCCAGCTTTACAGAATCTGTAAGATCTGCAGATTCTTGACCACCGAGGTCCTGACCCTAGTCACCCTGGCCCTGGTCACTTCCTGAACTGATTATGCCAACTCACTCTATGTCACGATTCCTGCATATCAACTCCATCGTTTACAACTGGTACAAAACCAGGCTGCTAGGCTGATCCATCATCAACTTAGAAATCAACATGTCAGCCCCCTGCTGAAGAGCCTCCATTGGCTCCCAGTCGCTAAACGATGTGCCTTTTTTTTTGCACAGTTTTATATAGCGCGAACTAGACCCGAACCGAATCGGGTATCAGAGCGCTTTCCATAGCACAAGTTACGTTACATGAGGACACAGATTCATTTTAGGCACAGGGAGATTAAGTGATTTGCCCAGAATCACAGGAGGTTATGGCGTCGCTACCGAGACTCGAACCCAGATCCCCAGGTCCGAGGTCGAGCACCCTAGCCGTTAGGCCAACTCCTGGGCTAGGCTGCACCATCTTTAAAGCACTTGCTGGGAGTGGCCCTGCATTATTTCCTCTAGGTTTCAGCGCTCTACCCCCTCTCATGAACTGCACTCCTCTCATCTGAACCTGCTCACTATCCCCACTTTCAAACAGAAAAAACACGGAGGTCGCAATTTTTCAGCCCTTGCCTCGCAATTCTGGATCACACTCTCCCTCCTGGTCTGAGATCAGTCCCCTCCTACCCTTAGTTCAGAACAATTCTCAAGACACTGTTATTCTCCCAGGCATTTAAGTAAAGTGTCTGTCCTGTGTAACTGTTGCCCTCCCACTTACAGCGCCAGGAAACCGCTTGGTGTATGCGCAGTCTACAAGTACTTCTAACATAAAACAACATAACATACATTACCTAATGTCGAATTGAAGGCATTATGCTATTCTTCTACTGCTTTTTTTTATTTTGTCTTCCTGTGCCAGGGTTCTATCATAGACATTCCACCATGGTATCTGGAATATGGCTTGATGTCTCTGTCCTGACCAGTGCAGTCTGCCAACCCACGTGTCTTCTAAATAGTACATTAGAGGAATAAGGGGTTCATTAGTATATCAGCAGCACTGACACCGACATCTGAAGCAGTGGCAGACCGCCGCATTACAATGCGGGTAGTCCGACCGCATGGCTGAGGGACAGACCTCCGCAGTTCTGATGGGCTAAAGGAGCCCATCGAACCTGCATTTGCACAGTAATCCCCATAATGAGGGTGGTGCCTGCTCAGGCACCACTGTAGGAATTACAATGGCCTTTTCTGATGACTTGTCAATGGTGGTCTGACCACCATTGAAAGCTTGTCAGAAATGCACTTTGGGGGCCCCCATCAGGACCCCGCCCTTCTGTGCCCTCTGCTGTAAGGCCAGGGGGCCACCACAGGTACCCCCACTAACGTCCATGCCTCACGTGGCAGGCACTGAAAGGTGCCAGCCTCAGGGTACAGGTTTGTTTAAAAACATGCCTTTTGACATTGGGGCTTGTGCTGCTGCCCTTTTCCAGGCAGCAGCTCAAGCCTCAATGCCAAAAGGCATGTTTCTGACTGCCTCCATGGAAGTAGGATCTGAATTAGGTGGTCAGGACTGCCGACTACCTCTTGGGCAGTCCCTTTACTGCAATGATGCCGGTCAGACGCTTGTCCGACGTGCATTGTTATTAGGGCCCAAGTTTGTATTCATTTTGTTGATAGAAAGGGCTTTCTGTTAGTACCATATAGAGGTTGACTACCTCTGTGACAGGGACATTGGCTAGTGAAATAATGTTTTTACTTTGAAAGTGAATTGGCTGTTAGTGGAGTATTCTACTCATAGGGACACATTGTACAAATCTTTTTGACAGTCGCAAACAAGCCGATTTGCAGAATTTGCCATTTGAGAATGCAAAAAAGGCGTTTTGGCATGTACAATACCCAAATAGCGATTCAGTAACTTATTACTGAATCAAAATTTGGGTGTTGCTATTCGGTATTAGGCAGGGGCATGTTAAGGGCGTCCCTTCCTAATAGCAACTCGCTGTGCGCGTACAAATGTTTTGAGACCAAAACAAGGTTGCATCACATTTGCTTTTTACCACCAAATTCTATTTGGTAGTAACCCATTCACAAACAGGAAAGTGTGCCAAGGGGACAGCTTCCCCTTTGTGAATGCATGCAAAAATGTTTTTAAGAGCAGGCAGTGGTCTCTCTGACCACTGCCTACTCTTAAAAAAATTAAACTGAAACAATTCAATTTTCTTTTTGAAATGCATCCCATTTTCCTATAAGGAAAACCGGCTACATTTAAAAAAAAGTGATTTATTTAAAAGCAAACGCAAACCTGGTGGTCTGCTGTCCCCAGCAGACCACCATCCTACTGTTTTTCGCGATTCCCAATGAGTCGAAAATTGCGATGTACCTCATGAATATTAATGAGGTAGGTCTATTTGCGACCTACTAGGAATCGCAAATGATTATGAAGCTTAATGGAGTTTCGTTTGGGATTTCCTGATTGCGATTCACATGGAATCGCAATAAGGAACTCGCAATTTCTAACAAACATACATGTGGCCATTAGTCTAGAATGTTGTAGTTGTCTTCATATACTTTGATTTAAGTGATAGTTACAGCTTTGAATGGCTGTGTGGGGGTATATTGTTAGTGTTGGGTGAGTCATAACTTGTTCAAAATCTATGATTTTTTTCTGGGATAGTAGTTATTTGTTTTTATGGTTTTATAAAGTTTATCGTGCGGGGGTTTATCGTGCGGGGGTTATTTTTGCGCTACACGGCTTTTTTCCAAAAGCCGCGTTACATGACGAGCTCAGCTCGTCATCAGCACACGACCACCGTGGCTGATGACGAGCTGAGCTCGTCATCAGCATCGAAGGGGTTAAGGTGTTTATAGTAGGTACTGCTTGGTGTATTAGGGATCAAAGCATACATGAAAGGGATATTGGTGTTTTAATATTTACCACCTATGGTGTATATCAGAGTAAATGGTTGAGGCACATTTTAAAGGTCTCATCCATCATCCACATTTTCCATTGGATAAGTGTCATTAGGTTGTTTGCAGTGGAGAAGATTAGGATTTTTTTCATTCTTTCTATTGTTATGTAAAAGGAACGGTTCCTCTTTATGTGTATTTGTTAAATGGACTAGTATGTCTGTATCCTAGTATCTTCTAGGAGCAGGTGGGGTATCGCTAGTGCTTTTGTAGTGGGTGTAATTAGATGTTTTAAAGTGGGGATAGATGGCAGTTGCCCTGTTATATTTTCAGGGCCTTTGGGAAGTAAGGCTTTAAGGATCTGGTTGTGGGTTTCTGAGAATTAGTGCTTGCCTACTTTATGTCGTGTAACATTTCTCTCACTTTTATTTCATTTAATTTATTTTATTTTTAAGTTGCCCTTCCATAGCATACATTAGGATGATATTCAGTACATACACAGTTTATTGTTTCTGTCAATGCACTTTCTTGGCTGTAGGTGTAGCCCATATGACGTCATAATTGATTTCCTTTTTATGTATTGATACATTTGGCTTACTAGTATGTTTAGTGGAGATATTTTGCACGGTTTTGCAGCTTTTCCATTCAGCGTGTTTAAATGTAGAGTGGATGTTTGTTTTCTGTTGAAAGAGGAAAAACAGAGTAATTTAAATTGGTATTTTTTGCTAGTTTTTTTAGGCTTGGGGAGTTGGGTTTATTTTTAGTCGCTGTTTGAGTGAGTTTCTAATTTATTTAACATGTATACTCACTTTATGTTATAATCTTGGTGGGTTGTTATAATTGTGATTTTCTTTCAACCAATCTTTGTAATTAATTCAGTTATCTTTCATTTTCAGTTTAAATATTATTATTACTTATTTGAATTTGTAATTGTAGTAGGAATCTGGCAGAGTTTTCTCCTCTTGCAGGGTTTGTCATTTTTGGAGTAATTATTTTCTTTAATTACTGTGCCTTTTATCTTGCTTGTTTAATTGTTTGAGTTATTTTAATTATTAAAATTGTTTATAGAGTTATTTTATTGGTTGGTTTAGTATCATTTGAATAATTTTTTAGCAGTTAAATCTGTGTTTGATAAACGCTAATTTATGTTTTCTGTTAGAAGATTTGTTTATAACTGTATTTATTTAAAAATGGATTTATTTGTTTTGATAAAATATTTTATATTGTTATTTGTATTTAAATGTGTATAGTTAATAATAATCTTTTAGGTGTATTTATTGTATATTTCATTGGTGAACACTTTTTTGCAGGCGTATTTTTTATTTTTGATGATGTAATATATTTAAATTTAATTATAGATGTTTACGGTTTATTTAAAGTAATTGGTTTTTGTGAAACTTCGGTTTTTGTTTATTTATTGAATTTATTATTGAATTTGATGATAAGTTTGTTGTCGATATTGTGAACAATCGTTATGTTTGACATGGTATATGTTTATAGGTAATGATATTTGTGTTTCTAATATTTTTCTATTGATATATGTAAAAATCAATATTTTTCTTAATGATATTTGTGCGCTCAATATTGGTGATGTATATAGTAATGCATAGGGGACTGATATTTTCTTTGTGATATTTAATATCCAATATTTGTTGGATCGATAATATGTCACTGATCCATCTAAAAGGACTCATTGCACTCTCCTTTCTAAGATTACATGCCAATGGGTAAAATTTAAATAATAGCGGGGTTAGTGGACAACCCTGCCATGTGTCCCTTGTTATTTTAAACTCTTGAATAAACCTACCATTTAAAAGAATTCAAGCCAAAGGGTTCTTATAGATTGACTGAACTACCCTACTGAACCTATTCCTTAAATAAAAGTGTTTTAAGACTGTATTTAAGTAGGACCAGTTAACCCTGTTGAAGACTTTAGTAGCCTCCAACATCAGGACAGCAAGTGGAACCTTACATTTGGTGACAAGATCTATTGAACTAATTAACCTATAAGTTAACTCATGCAAATACCTTTCCCTCATTAAACTTGTTTGATCCTTGCGTATTTGATCTCCCGGCTCATTACTGACCCCAGGACACCCCCCACGTCCTGTCAGCTGACCCAGTGACCCTCGCTGCTGCTCGCTCCCTCTCTCCCCGCTGCTGATCTTGTGCCTCGCTACTTCGTAGTGCTGCCCTCATTCTGTGCCTCGTAAATTCCTTCCCCCTTATTCTTTTCCTTTTATTTCTTCTGAGCCCGTTAGTATTTTCCCCTGGTGTGCCCCCGCTTCCCGCCACTGCTCCCTCGCGGCCCCGCCCCCTTTCCTTTCTGTTACCCGATTGGCCACCCCGCTCCCGCCTCCCAGCTGCTCCTCCCTCCCACTTGGCCTCATATGTAGCCCGCGCGGCGCAGGCTAGTGTGTCCTGACCCCAGGACACCCCCCACACAGCATGGCCTGCCAGCTGACCCAGTGACCCTTGCTGCTGCTCGTTCCCTCTCTCCCCGCTGCTGATCTTGTGCCTCGCTTGTTTGTAGTGCTGCCCTCATTCTGTGCCTTGTAAATTGCTTCCTCCTTATTCATTTACTTTTATTTCTTCTGAGCCCGTTAGTATTTCCCCTGGTGTGCCCCCGCTTCCCGCCGCTGCTCTCTCGCGGCCCTGCCCCCTTTCCTTTCTGTTACCCGATTTGCCGCCCCGCTCCCACCTCCCAGCTGCTCCTCCCTCCCATTTGGCCTCATATGTAGCCCGCGTGGAGCAGGCTAGTGTGTCCTGACCCCAGGACACCCCCCACGCTGCACGGCTTGCCAGCTGACCCGGTGGACCCTCGCTGCTGCTCGCTCCCTCTCTCCCCGCTGCTGATCTTGTGCCTCGCTAGTTTGTAGTGCTGCCCCATTCTGTGCCTCGTAAATTACTTCCTCCTTATTCTTTTCCTTTTATTTCTTCTGAGCCCGTTAGTATGTTCCCCTGGTGTGCCCCCCAGCTTCCCGCCGCTGCTCCCTCATGGCCCCGCCCCCTTTCATTTCTGTTACCCGATTGGCCGCCCGCTCCCGCCTCCCAGCTGCTCCTCCCTCCCACTTTGCCTCATATGGAGCCCGCGTGTACGCGCAGCGGGTGCGCCGATTGTGCGCCAAAGGCAAGCCGTCTTCGCCCGTCCGTGCCTGGAACACTCCCAGCGCCAGGACCACTGGCCCTCAGCGATGCCAGCACACCCGTCGAACCTACGACACCGCCACCCTCCACGCACTCAACGCCGGCCGAAACGCTGCCTACCACCAAGCCACCAAGCCACCCCGAGGCGCACCCACGGACCCTTCACCTGCCAAGCCTGCCGATTCACCTGCCTCCGAACCAACACCGCACCCGCCAAGTCGAGCACCAGCAACAACCACCTCAAGTGCATCCTGCTCAACACCCACTCCATCCACAGGCACGCCGTAGAACTCTGGAACCTCCTCAACACAACCTCACCAGACGCCTTCCTCACGGAAACCTGGATGAATGACTCCTCAGCCCCCGACATCGCCATAGCCATCACGGATGGCTACAAGATCACCCGGAGGGACCGCATCAACCAAACCGGAGGAGGCATCGCCATCGTCCACAGAAACACCATCGGCATCATGACCAACTCCGATGACACCCTCACCGCCGCCGAACACCTTCACTTCCAGATCCACCACCCTCAGAGGCACTCTCATCTACAGACCCCCGGGACCACGAACACAATTCAGTGAAGCCATCGCAGACTTTGTCAGCCCGCACGCCCTCACCTCCTCTGACTACATCCTCCTAGGGGACCTCAAATTCCACCTGGAGAACAACAAAGACTGCAACACCGCTGCCCTGCTGGACAACCTCGCCAACCTCAGACTCAAGCAACTGGTGAACACCCCCACCCACTACGCTGGCCACACGCTTGACCACATCTTCTCCTCCAGCAAGCACATCTCCTTCAGCCACTCCACCGGACTACACTGGACAGACCACAGCTGCGTACACTTCAACTTCAGGAGAACCACGACCCACCACCACCCACAACAGGCTCCCCGCAGAAGCTGGACCAAGATCACCGCCGACCAGCTCACCACCGCCCTCAGCCAGAACCCACCCACCAACACAACGGACCCCAACGAAGCAGCCCGCAAACCTCACACAGTGGCTCACCGACTGCGCCAATGAACTTGCACCACTGAAGAACCCTCCCAGCAGACCCGGCAGCAGAAAAGCCTTGTGGGTTACCACCGACCTCAAAAACTCCAAGAAAACCTGCCGCACCCTCGAGATAGCCTGGCGCCACGACCAGACAACAGAAAACATGACAGCCCTCAAGAACACCACCCGCAAACACCACCAGCTGATCCGCACCACCAAGAAGACAGCATTCACAGAAAGACTAGACAACAACACCCACAACAGCAAGGAGCTCTTCAGCATCTCAAATCCCAGTGCCTGCAACACCGACATCACTCCCTCACAAGACCTCTGCGACTCTCTCGCCTCGTTCTTCCACCGCAAGATCGCCGACATTCACAACAGCTTTGGCGCACAAACCACGTACCCAACCGCCGAACCAGCACCCCTAACGGCCACACTCTGCACCTGGACCCCTGTCAGCACCGAAGACACCACCCACATGATGAACACCATCCACTCCGGCTCCCCCACCGACCCCTGCCCACACCACATCTTCAACAAAGCCAACTCCATCTTCGCACCCCAACTCCGGAACATCATCAACAGCTCCTTCGCAACCGCCACCTTCCCGGAGAGCTGGAAACATGCCGAGCTGAGCGCCCTCCTCAAGAAACCCACCGCGGACCCCACGGACCTGAAGAACTTCCGCCCCAACTCGCTCCTTCCCTTTCTAGCCAAAGTCATCGAAAAGACTGTCAACAGACAACTCTCCGTCTTCCTCAAGACCAACGGATCCCTCGACTCCTCACAGTCCGGCTTCCGAGCAAACCACAGCACCGAGACCGCTCTCATCGCAGACACCAACGACATCAGGTCCCTGCTCGACAATGGGAAAATGGCTGCCCTCATCCTTCTAGACCTCTCAGCAGCCGTCAACACCGTCTGCCACCGCACCCTGATACAGTGCCTCAGCAACACCGGAATCCAAGGAGCGGTCCTGGAGTGGACCATCTCGCACGCCAACACAACCTCAACATCATCTCCTACGCCGACGACACCCAACTGATCCTCTCCCTCACCAATGACCCCGCCACCGCCAAAGCCAACCTCCAGGAAGGTATGAAAGACGTCGCAGAATGGATGAAGATCAGCCGTCTGAAACTGAACTCGGACAAGACGGAAGTCCTCATCCTCGGACCATCTCCCTTCGCGTGGGACGACTCCTGGTGGCCCCCTGCCCTGGGCAGCGCGCCAAAACCAACGGACCACGCATGCAACCTGGGCATGCTCTGGAAGATCCTCTGATGGATCCCCACAGAAACCAGGAGGACGGTCACCCAGGCCCTCGTCACCAGCCGCCTGGACTACTGGAACACCCTCTATGCTGGAACCACAGCCAAACTCCAGAAAAGACTCCAGCGCATTCAGAACGCCTCAGCACGACTCATCCTGGACATCCCTTGCAGCAGCCACATCTCTGCCCACCTGAAATACTTGCCCTGGCTCCCCGTTAACAAGAGGATCACGTTCAGACTCCTCACCCACGCACACAAGGCTCTCCACGACATGGGCCCGAAGTACCTCAACAGCCGCCTCACTTTCTACACACCCACCCGCCAGCTCCGATCCGCCAGCCTCGCCCTCGCCTCCATCCCACGAATTCGGAAATCCACTGTCAGAGGAAGATCCTTCTCCTGCCTGGCAGCCAAGACATGGAACTCCCTCCCCACTCACCTACGGCTGACCCTGGATCACCTCTCCTTCAGGAAACAACTCAAGACCTGGCTGCTCGAGCAGTAGCGACCCCCCCCGTCAGCGCCTTGAGACCCTCATGGGTGAGTAGCGCGCTATACAAATTCCGTGATTGATTGATTACTTAGCCTCTTAGCTAAAATATTATCTAAGATTTCAAAAACCATATTGAAAAGTGATATAGGCCTATATCACTCAAAGGAGGTAGGTTTCCTATCTGATTTCCAGATTAGGGTGTTTGTAGCTTTCCCCCCATGAGTGCAGCAATGGGGCTCCTTTCTCTAAAATTTCCCCAAACAGCCTAGTCATAAAGAGAATAATTGATCCTCACAACACCTGATAATTTTCATTTGGAAGGCTGTCTGGGCCTGCTGCTTTCCCTCTCTTGCTAGATTTGAGTGTCTGCCAGACTACACTATATACAACATCCTGATCCAACATGCCTTCTGAACATTTGAAAGTTTATCTAGTAGATCAGCCCCTAACCATTCACTGACTGTAACCTCAGTAGTCACCAAATTCTCTGTGTACAGATCTCTAAGAAACTTAAGGAAATATTTGTTTCAGTGTCCAACCTATTTGTTAGGTAGAGTCCCATCCCCTCACTCTTCATCTGTCTCCTCTCACAATATTTCTGACTTGGCCTAATTTAAATTTCCAAACCAGCAGTTTCCCAGCAGTCTACCCATTTTCAAAGTGGGCCATCTTACTCACTTCCCATCTTAGCCTTGCTCCAGCCTCTAATAACAGAATAAGTCTGTCCCACCAATCTTCTAACTCTCTCTCTCTCTCTCTCTCTCTCTCTCTCTCTCTCTCTCTCTCTCTCATAATAATGTTTAATTAGCCGACAACTGCTGATCCAATAATTGCCTTCTACCCCCTCAGTCTACTTTCTGTATGTCCTACTCTTCAGAGATGATATACTAAGTAACTCTGGCAGGCCACACCATATTTAAAGGAGTTGATTCTGCATTTAACTAAATAAATTCCCCTGATGCTATCCTAAAACATTCAACAACTTCCTGATCTAACAGAAGTGTGTTATCAATGGTTGACCTCCTTGATTCAAATCTGTCAGTAAATTTAATTTCTTAAATACAAAAGCATGTTCCAACAGGTGAGCTATCATGTGCTGAATCCCCTCGATGTCCTCACTCAAAGCCTGGTGGACTACAAAATAGTCGATCATGGATGAACGCCTATATTTTTAACTATTGAATGCATATCCCTGGTCCTTCCCAGACCTTATTTTCCATGTTTCATACAGTCCCAGCTGTCTCATCATGTTTTTAATATGTGTGTACATTATGGGGGGTCTGGTATTCCTGTTGACAGATCTATTCAGGCTATTATCTATAATGGGGTTTACATTTCCTACCATGACGATGGAGAGGAAAATTCTAACAAATTTAAAAAGATCTTCTTTAGGGGTACAATGTCCTCCACATTGGCGCCATAATATCCCACTAAAGTATACCTTCAGCCAGGCAGTTGTTAGTTGGCAAATACTCATCTACCCGTCTTATCTGTCTCACTCTCGTTTATAGTAAGCTCAACCTGTTGCTTTATCAGGATAGCCACCCTGCAGTGTACCAGTTTTGAGCTGTGCAGACCACCCACTGAACCCACTTTTGGGTCCAAAAAAGTGTAAACATTCATTTCTACTTAACTCCATTTCCTGTAAAATGATAATCTGAGCTCTTGAGTCCCTTAAGTATTGTATTATTCTTGCTCGTCACCATTTTGTGCTGAGCACATTTACATTCTAGGAGAGAAAGTGCACTGTCCCTTCTTTGCCCCTGACTTTATAATCCATGTGAAACCTATTATGCAATTAGATGGAATGGTGGTCTGGTAAACTAGTAGTTTGACTGAAACTCCTGAGGACTTTTTTCCAATTTGTTTCCTTAATGCTCCTCACTCAGTGCCCCCTACCCTTCTGCCCCCGGCTTTCCCTCACCTGGGGCATCCTCCCTTGCTTCCTCTTGGACCATAACAGCCCTTTATGTACTCATTGAGATGCAACCAAAATAAAAAGAGAACAAAAACAAATAGGTATGTATATACTGTTAATCTGCACTGCCCAAATAGCTTATATAAATGCAGAGTGCCCGATTCACTAAGGCAAACTAAGATATCTAACTTTATGACTTTTGGTATTCACAAAAGGCAGTTACGAGTAGTAAAGTTATAGTTTTGTCTCAGTTAAATATACGTTTTTGGTCTTCGGTTTAACTGAGACTAAAACTGAGACAAAAGTCTTACTTTTCTACTCATAAATGCCCTTTGTGGATACCTGAAAGTCAAAATGTTAGACTTTCCTCTCAGTTTACCTTTGTGAATTGGACCCAGAATGTATAACTGTGAAAAGTATGAGAAAAATGTCATCCTGATAGTGTGTTACCCTTCCAAATGTTCTGGATCAACTCATTTGCCTCCTCGTGGTCCTTTAAATTATCAATGTTATTATTGTACAATACCCTAAGTATGCCGGAAATCTCAGCTAAGCTCTGACACTTAGTTTTATAAACTCTTCTAACCATTTCCCCAGCTCCCAATGACTATTCAAAACTAGACTACCTGACATGAAGGGCCCAGGCCCTAGCAAAAACTGTTTCAGAACTAGAAGCCTCAAGGGCACTGAAAGACAGGGAAAGGGAGTATCAGGGTAAGTTGAAGGCACTGGAAAACAGTGCCAACATTAACAACATAAGAATCCTAAGTGTACTGGAGGGGGCTGAAGGAGATTATATAAAGTTGTTTGTTATAGCTCTGTTTAAGTCAGGGAGAGCGTGGGAGGACATGGATGCAGATCAATTAGTTCATTGGCACCCTTTCAGAAAACACCCTAGTAGAGGTAAACCATGAAAGATCTTAGTGACTTTTCTCACATACTAGGGCATTGAAACAGAAATCTCTGCAAGTTAGAGTGATTACAAAAGATCAGGTCTGACATTTCTTGAGTCAATTTGAATATCCACACTTCTGCTTCCTTATGTCTGTATTGACACATATAACGGACTGTCCCAAATACTAATAGGCCATATTTAAAAAGTATACTTGGTCAGCCACAATTGAACACCCTAGTTTTTGGGGACTTTAGCATAAATCTGATACCGAACATTGTCAGAGATGACTTCCCAACCAACAGGACCCCTTGTGGTGCATCTCTGTATGCGTAGAACTTAAAACAAAACAAAGAGATGCCTAAGGTAAATTCCTCGTAAAAGAAGTCGAAATCCATGGTTTCAGAGTTCTAAATGTCAGATTTGAGTCTGATTGTCAATCAGACTCAAAGCATAACCTTTTCACCTCTGTTATGTTGACAGCGTAAGATGCCATCTTCTCTTGGCAAAACTGATATCCTGGCAGATTCCCCCAAGCCCATTACTCTGATTTGTGGATAGGAATCAAAATAGGGGATGGCTACACCCTCTCAAGAAAAATCCTTACCCACCAGGGCCCAAAACGAGGTTGCGTCTTGGTGTCATATCGTTTCAACCTATTTCTTACTGACAAGGGCAACAATGCATCTCAAACCTCCTATATGTGGATGACGCCATACTTCGCAGTCAAACTAAAGTCTGCTTACAGTGACTCATTGACTAACTGTCAAGGTACACAACAGAGAACTTCTTCACTATTATTCAAAAGAAAACCAAGAATATGGTGGTAAAAACTGGAAAGCAGAACAGATCATATGCGTTCTTATATGGCCAACAGCTGGCTGGGGTAAAGAAGTATAATTACCTGGGATTCTTATTTGATGAAAAGTGTACCTTTTTTTCCTCATAAACCAGAGCTACAATAAACGGCAATTTCCCTAACAGCTGCTTTTCACGTTTTAAAGAGATCCATGTCCAGACACATCCTACACCCAATGCAAGAGGTGATTGCACTAATGCTACTCCCAACTCCAACATATGATAGTGAAGCTCTCCGTGGGTGGGACTCTGCAGTTCTGGAAACAATTACATCAAAAACATACCAGTGACTTTCCAGCTTACTCGCTAATGCTTCACCATCTCAAATCCAGTCGTAGTTGGCTGATAAAAACAATTAGGGCCATATGTATCATCAACCTAATTTGCGATTCTCAAATAGCGATTTTTAAGAAATCGCTATTTGAGAATCGCAAATAGGTATGTATGTACAAAATCACATTCTTTTTGCGATTTCTTAAAATTCCTTAATTGCGATTCGCAAATAGTGAATCGCAAGTAAGGAATACTTTCCCATTCATTTCTATGGGCCAGGAGGCCCATAGGAATGAATGGGAAGTTATGTTCAATTTGCGATTCGCAATTTGAGGATCGCAAATTGAGAATAATTTCAAGGGTGCAGGGGTGTTCAAAGGACACCCTGTTGCACCCCTGAATTATGTATGGATGCACATGTGGCGCACATACATGCCCTAAGGGCATGTATGTGCATCACATGGCACTTTGAAAAATGCAAAAATGTGCATCGTTCAAGGAATTCGCAACTTACCACCAACTAGAAATTGGTGGTAATTTGCGATTCCTTAAGGACAATTTGTAATTTTTTTTTTGCTTCATACATTGCACTTAAGGAATCGCAAAATTTGCGATTCCTTAAATGCAATTGCAAAATAAGGAATCGCAAATGCGATTCCATGTTTTGCACCAGATTTTGCTTAATACATACCATTTTGCAAATTTGTATTCGTAAAGGCCGAAATTCTGCGAATTTTGGCCTTTGCAAATGTGTATTTGCTTGATACATATGGCCCTTAATCACCAGAAAGGGGGCATATCTTATGACCTGTCACAAACCAAATACCTCATCTGACAAAACCCTAAATAAAACCTTGTTGTTAGAAATCTCAGAAATGGAGATGCTACAGAAAGCCTACATTTAGAATCTGCCATCAACACTTTGGAGTCATGTTCACTCTGGAACCCTAATGTTACCCCTGATGTTTTGAAAAGAGCAATCAACCACTCAATGAAGACGCTCTAGCAGGTAGAAGATAAGGCAGATCTGGTGAAAAAAGTCATGGGTGGAAGATATTAAACAGCTATTAAGTACTTAAGCCTCAGTACTACTTGTCTCCAGGGTGAGCTCCACATTCGAAGGAAAAATGTATGAAGTTCCGTTTTAATCACCTTCCAGCTCAGTCTCACACTCCACTTAATACTTGCCTTCTTTGGGGATCTGCAAAACGAACAATAGATGGACAGAATGCAGAACAATGTCATACTTTCACCCCAGTACAGAGATCTGGGCCTAAACCCATAGTTATTTGCTCACCATGCCATTCCAGTTTGAACACAACCATATGCAAATCAGTCTTGACACTGTGCCTCATAGGAACAGTCCAGCCCGAACTGCCAGGTCAGGCCCTCCCTGGACTGCAAACAAACATCCTAGGACCGGTTTAGGGTGATTCACCCCTCATTGAGCCAGGATTGCTTGACTCTGGTGGCATGGAGAGCACTGAACCCATGCATGGGCAGAACCCGTCCCACTCGGGTGACAAATGCAAAAAGAACAGTTGATGGACAGAATGCAGAACAATGTCATACATTCACTCCAGTATAGAGATCTGGGCCTAAATCCAATGTTTTTTTTGCTCACCATGCAATTCAAGTTTGAACCCAGCCATATGCAAATCAGTCTTGACCCTGTGCCTCGTGCGAACAGTCCAGCCCGAACTGCCAGGCCAGATCCTCCCTGAACTGGAAACAAGCATCCTAGGACTGGTTTTGGGGTTTCACCCCTTATCTGCCAGTATAGCTTTACTCCAGTGGCATGGAGAGCACAGGACTATTATCACCTTGATCCGAACCTAAGAAGAACAGAGGTTAACCCTTTTGCAGCAAGGCCTCTCCGTCCCCCTCCTGCCCCCCGTGCTATGTCTTTTGTTTTACTATTTGGGGTAGTTCGTACCTAGGCCCCTGCAACCTTTTGCCCACATAAGGTATCCACGCCAAATTTGCGTTCTTTTCTTCCAATATCATGGAAATGTTAAAAGTACCAAGGGTTTGTGGATTTCAGACCCAGAAATTAGCCAAAATACAGCAACATTTTGTTTTTTTGTAAAAACAGGAAAAAAGGTCTGCAGAAGAAAATGTGTGGGGTTTTCCCTGTGAATGGTATCAACAAAGGGTTTTTTGTGCTGAAATAACCATCTTCCCAGCTTCCATGGACAGGCAGACTTTTGTCAGAAAACGAACATTTTCTACACTGTTTTGGCATTTTCCTGGTAGATAGCCTATTCCTGCTACTTTTTGTGTTTTTACCCTTCAGTTAGTGGTAGAAATGGGTGTGAAACCAATAATGGATCCCTGAAATTAGACACAATTCTCAATTCAGAAAGTGGTCATTTGTGCAGATCCTTTAAGGTTGTTTTTTAACAGAAACTAACAGTTGAAAATAAGAAATATTGAAACTGAGATGAAAAAAATCAGCCAATTGTGCCAATGTTTTCATCTGTAACTTCTAAGTATGCCAGATTTTTTAAAGCAATATACCGTTACAGCTAATGGACCCTTCTGGTTGTGGGGATATATTGGACTTGTAAGTTCACCAAAAGCCTGAGGAACCCAGAGCAAATAACAGATCTGCATCCTGCAATGGTTTTAAATTGTGTATCGGGTATATAGCAATTCATTTGGTAAAATATAAATAGTGAAAAATAGGTATCAAGGACACCTATGTATTTCTGAAATGGAAACAAAATATAGAGCTAAGACGCAGAAGTTATTTGCACATCTTTGAAATTGTGGGTACCCTTACTAGCATGTGAATTATAGGACATTTTTCAAAGCGACTTCTTTTTTACACATTGCCCTACATTTGGAAGGCAGAAATGCATTGAAAGTCAATAGGTAATAACAGTTGCTCTACAATTCTGTGTTCCCCTACGTCTCGTATTAAAAATGGTATGAGTGGTTATGTGTTTCCTACTTAAAAATTCAGGTGTGGAAATAGCTGGAGAGTAACACCATATAAAACCACAGATAAAGATGTGTGGGAAAAGACTCAGCTTGTCTTCTGCCAACACCCTCCAGTGCCACGTTCGGGGGGAGACTATGCTGCCTCAGACTCCCACAAGTGCCCCCTTGCTCAAGATGTATTCCCATCTCCTGACCTGCAGCAATCCTCTTGATCCTATATACAAGATACACTAAGCAGGTGATAAATGGGTTTGGTAAACAGACAGCAATTACTGGGTTGCACGTTATTCCCCATTCCAGGGTCAGTAACTTGCAATGCCCATTATTAGGTGTGGGAATTCCTTTCGGAATTCTCTAATGAGTCCACAAATTTGTTTGTATTCTGAGAGTGGCAGTGACTTTGAGCAGAGGGGCAGTAGAAGCATCCTAATAAATAATCTTGCATACCGTTTTTCATGCCAGAAAAGGCCCTCAGGAGCAAACATTACATTTATGATTTACCTACATCTTCTGGGAGAGGAAGTAGTCCAAAGGGAAAGGTGGTCGATCTTAAATCTTGGGAACCGGGTTCGAGTCTCGGCAATGCCGATCAATATCCTGTGATTGTGGGCAAATCACTTAGGGCCCGATGTAGGTAGGCATTTACCGGTCGGTAACGGCCGAATTCGGACGTTACCGACTGGTAAATGCCTTTTCCAATGTAGGGGTCATGTATTTACAGATTCGGTATTTTTACCGAATCTGTATTTACCGAATCGGTAAAATTACCGAATTGGTAAATACAGACTCGGTAAAAATACTGAATCTGTAAATGCAGATGTAGGTGGCGCTTTAAACAGTGCCACAGGCCCCGAAGAATTCGTTATTTACCATGTAATACTATTGCATGGTAAATAACGAATTCAGGTGTACATACACATCTGTGCATGTACACCTGTGCCATGTGACACACAGACATGCCCTTAGGGCATGTATGTGTGCCACATGGCACACAAGCCTGACATTGGGGTGCTACAGGGTGTCAAAGTGACACCCCGTTCCCCCTGGCAGGATTCGGTATTTACCGATTCGGTAATTACCGAATCGGTATTTGCCATTGATTCCTATGGGCTTCAAGGCCCATAGGAATCAATGGCAAATACCGTTTCGGTAATTACCGAATCTGTAAATATCAAATCTTACAGATTCGGTAATTGAAAAAGAAAAATTACTTACATCTGTCTACTTCAAATTTACCTACTCCTAAATAACGATTCGGTATGATTCGGTATTTAAGAGTAGGTAAATCGAGATTACCTACATCGGGACCCTAATCTCCCTGTGCCTAAAAAAATGAATGTGTCCTTGTGTAAGTAACTGGTGCCCATGTAATGCGCTCTGATACCCGATACCTTTGGGTCAAGTTCGCTCTATATAAAAGTCTGGAAAAAAAAGATTCATTTTTGTCTTCATTCTATGAAAGATACAATCATTTAAATGCTTTTATAATATATTTGCAGATATTTTTCTGTTGAATGTACACACATCCAGTCGATACGTAATAACAACTAGAACGCTTACATCAAATTAAATGATTATCTGACATTTGTTATCCATTTGACTTCGTTGCTCAAATGATCACAGTGTGCATTCTTCCACAATCAAAGGAAGCTCACACAGCCTTAAACGGTTAGCACGTCCTTACTTCCTTTATTCAACATACTGGAAATGCTACCATGAATACTGTCGCTATTTTTGCAACTTTGTCTCCAGCTGGGTTTGATGTTTTCTTTTCAGCCTGCATTAGTCAATGACATTTTCGCTTCCTGTCTTCATCCTTACTTGAACAGTACATATCATGTAATGCTAATGTACTTTTTTACGCTTTGTAGGCAGTACTTGTTAGCCTAGAGACCTTAGTGTTCACAGAGATTTAGAAAGGCGTATCTGATTTAGACACAGGTGGAAACAATCAAGATCTTTCGAAACAAGTAAGGAAAACAATACAGCTGCTAGAGATAAAATTATCTCACTTTGAGACAAGTCAATTTGAATTGCACCTTGAGAAAATCCTATGCTATTTCAGATTGAAAACTAATTTATACCTGCAATGCAAACTGTGACAAAATGAAAAATACACTTTAGAATGCTAGTTTGTTTCACATTTTCTTTCATTATCATTTAATTTTCAGGTGTCCAAAGTGACATCTGTTTTGACTCACTGTATCTAAATGTCTTTGGTTCTCCCTAGTTCTTTTATCTCCTCTATACTTTAGAAAATAGGTTATTGTATAAAACGGAAGGACGTATTGTTTGTGAGTGAAAAAAATAAAGGAGTCAAGTGTTCCTTTATCATACAAGCATTGAAACTTTTAAAATGGTAACACAATAAAATTAAAGTGGCCAGCCACTTAAAAAAAAAACAAAATAAGATTTCACAGGGACATGGAAAGTGGGGTCAGGCCAGGGTAATTCTGGGGCATATTACCAAGCAATAGCGATAATTATCGCTATTGCTTGGTTAGAGACAAAAATGTACCGCTGAGCTGCGGCGATTTTTACCGCAAATAAACCTTGGTATTACCAAGGTTTATCGCAAATGCGATAAAAATTCGCCGCAATGCATGAATATCGCTGAAAAGTCAGCGATATTCATGCATTACCGAGCTAATGCTCTTAGCCATGTTATCCACCTCCCATTGGATAACATGGCTAAGAACTGCTCAGGGCAGGTGTTAGCTTTTGGAGATATTTGCGCTTAGCGCGAATATCTCCAAAAATTGGTAATAGGAGATAGCGATGTTAGCGACTGTTTTCAGTCGCTAACATCTTGGCACGCCCACTTTGCATGTCATTAGTGATACATATCACTGACATGCAAAGTGGGGCCCAAGATGGTCGCTATCTTCTACTAGCTGTCGCTAACTGGTGTTAGCGACAGCTAGGTAATAGGGAGATAATTTTATCTCCGCTTTCTTGGCTTTTAAAGCCAAAAAAGCAGAGATAAACCCCCTTGATAATATGCCCCCTAGTTTCTCTGTAGAAAAAATTCGGAATGCACATATCTCCACATTTCTGCCAACCTATGATGGCTGTTTGCCTGTGTTTTGAGCAACCTGCCTAAGCAGAGTGGTGGCTTGTCCACGATGGCAAAGTCTCACCAGAATTTGTTTCTGGTTCTTTAAGGGCCCCATGTTGCATGGCAACAGTTTATAGAGACGGTACAACACAGCTTAAGACTGCATTTGCGAGATGATGGGTCAAACAGTACAACACAATTCCATCAGTTTGCACTTGTTTAGAGGGGAAGTTAACCACGGATCTGTTAGAGATCCAGACCCTGAGTTCATGGTATTATGTTCTTTACTTGAGCTCTCTGACCACCAATGCCTAAAAACCCATCCAGCCAGTTGCTGGGCCTGCCTTGTGGAAGGCAGTGGGAAGGGACATGAGAAATATAGGTAGCCCACTGTGCAGTAGACTGATTGAGTGGAGATGGGAGTAGAAAAATAATGTCCTCACTTTCAATGAGGCCTTGGGTGTTGTGCATTGTCTGAGTTTGGGAGGGTGCGTGCATACTAGATTATATGTGTGTGTGATTATGTGCCTAGAGGGGTCCTTATATCTGTGTCTGTGTGGGTAATTATGAGGGTGACAGAGGAATACCTGTCAACCTTGACTCATGATGTTCTATGTTCCACCAGAGTATACAAAACCATTATGATTTATGATATAATTGGGCCACTTTAAGGCAAATCAGACATAGCGTGGACATCCTTAACATCACCACCCACCAAATGTATAATACTGGCTCAGGCAAAAGGTCATTTTTGAAAATGTTTAGATCCATTTTAGGCATTAGTGATTGTGTCTACCTCTAGCATACTGCATGCCCTGGCAGGGTGTTAGGCATTTGTGGATTATTTGGCATTACTCTGCCCTTCACTGACATACTGCTGGACATCCTTAACATACTTTGGGGGTTCTATGTATTATGGAACCCATCAATAGCATAACGCAGGTGCCAGCATAATAATGATCAATTTTGCAATATCATGGGCATTCTCAGCTTCATAATGTGAATTCCTAGCATGAAAGTGACATTTGTGCAGTGGTGATAATTTTTCACCTATTGTGGGCATCCTTAGCAGTATGATTTAACACCTGCCATAATATTCGACCTGACAATGCAATGATCATATTTCTGGCATATAGTGGATATACTTGGCATGTTGATGCTTGCTTGTCTTACCACATAGCTTGCCATCCCTTTGCCTGTGATGAACAGACTTGGATTATGGGTTCTAACCCCCCTGGCGTAATTCTAGCCTATAGTAGTGGTGATTCCTCTTTCCATTCTCTTGGCTTCTAAGGCATGCTGGTGTTAACCTCTGACATAATGTTATCCATAGCTTTTTACGGGTAGCATTGGTATTACGCAGCCCATTCAGATCATGATGCCAACTCTTGAACAATGTTGCCCATCTTTGACACTTTGTGGGCTTTATTGAAATTACTGTGGCCAAATGAAATTAGGCCGATGTTGGGGGACAAAACATGCATTTATTGAAAATAAATAAGTTGCATTTCAGGGCAGTGCAATATTAAACTATTTGGGGGTATTGAGAAAGGTATTTATAGTTTGGCAGGTGTTAAAATGTGACGGATATATCCATCTGCCGTTACGAGTACAATAAGGTACAACGCACTTATAATATTGTGGATAGAACAACCTTGACATTTAGCATCCAGTCCATAAAACTCTAAATAAGGCCCTGAGTTTTGTTTTCCCAAAAGTCAAAGCTTGCATTTCATAGCAAAATTATTTGGATAAAAAAAATATTTTGAAACTGACATTGGAGTCATAATTTAAGCTGAGTTCAGGAAAACGATTAGTAACGATGTGTCCTTGGTGCCCCAGTTTTTCGTAGTTTTTTTTCCTAATACCATCAATGGTACCGCGGTATTTCATAATATATGAATAAAGGTTTGTATTACATTATCACTACTGCTGTCGGATGCTGTTGATTTTGGGATGGATCAAACCTGTCATTGTCTGACTGAACTTGCAAGGTCACGTGTTACCAGTGGGCTGACAGATATATGAGGCTGAGAGAGAAAAAGAGAGCTCTCTGGCACTGCTGTCTACAGCCTGCAACTGTGAGATGTCTGCCATATTTGATTTTCCGCCCTGCCTCTTACGTCATAAAATATGGCTTTTACCTTTTCCCCAAAGTTGTCTTGTGAAGAATGAACCTCTAAGATCCCTTTTTGAAGGCGAGGCTGGTCTAGCACACCATGACAGTATGGGAACGTTTCATAGGCGCCCTTTCAGAACTTGCATTTTAGAAATTATAATTGCACTTCTAAATGCAACACCTGCTTTTATTAGAAGGGTAGCTTGACGTATCACAGGTTAACAATTTTAAAATAAACATAATCAAATGCATCTTTTGGCAGCTGCCTCCTATTCAAACACCACAACTTCCAGGGGATGCAGAAAAAGCATTAGACTAATGCGTTTTCTGCCTCCCCTGGAAGTTGTGGTGTTTTAGAGGAGGAAGATGTAGAGTTCATCAGTTTCTGACGCAAAATGTCCCAATAAACATTTGTGAAGGCCCACTGGCCAGATTTCCTATCTATAGTGTAGGGCACCATGCTACCCTCTTTGATACCCAGAACAGTACTTTTTGTTTGTGCTGTACTTGATTTTGTCCACTTGTGTCCCTACATCCTATGCAACACCTGATAACGACAATGTTTTCCTCCTCATTGATATCACTACACACATGTACATGGGCTGGAAAATGTGTAAACTAATGTATTTTTACACACACTATCTATTTGATTTGACACATGTTTGGAAAACATTCTAGGAATAACCCTACTCACATGTTGTAATGAAAGGATTGGAGCCTATGGAAGAAAATAAATATGATTTTTCGAAGGCATATTGCGATTTGTATGGCTGTTCCTCAAAGCTTTAGAAACATATTTGAACTATAACGTCAATGTCTCTTTTTTTTGTTTGTTTGTCCTCATACGCCATTAAGCAGTTCCATTGATATTCGATGTCCACTGTGGCCCCCTAACTGATTTGCACCACCGTAAACCCTCTGGTCTAAATGGGAAGCGCTGTACACAAAGCTACTTAATTTCAGTCTGTCCCACTCTACTAACCCAAGTATTTATTTATTTTTATTTATTTAGAAGCTTAAAAAGCGCGCGGCTACCTCCGACGGGGGTGTCCCGGCGCTACAGACTGAGGGGGCACCAAGGAGTCAGGCGAGGCGTAGCTATAGGTTGGAAAACAGGCAAGTTTTCAGCTTACGTCGGAACACTGGTTCAGATGTGATCAGCCGAAGACATGGTGGGAGGCCATTCCATAGTTTGGCCGTCACCACCGCGAAGGCTCTTCCCGCTGTCCTAGAGCGGCGGAAGCGGGGATAGTAGAGAAGGCGAAGATGGTTAGATCTAAGAGCGCGAGCAGACTGAACTAGCTTTAGTCTGCGTCTGAGATAGGCCGGCCCAAGGTCATTAAGTGCTGGGAAAGACAGCAGTAAGGATTTAAATTGGATACGATACAAGAACTGGCAGCCAATTAAGTTTTCTTAGGTGTGGGGTGATTGAGTGGAGATAGGGAATGTTACAGATCAGCCTAGCAGCGGCATTCTGCGCCAGTTGTAGTCATTTGATCAAGTATGCCGGAGCTTCGGCATACAAGCTGTTGGAATAGTACAAGTGGGAGGTGATTAAAGCATGGATGACAGTCCTGCGCGTATCAAGGGGGAGAAAAGGGAGGATTTTCCTGATCAAGCGGAGCTTACCGAAGCAAGCCGAGGTGGCCTTATTGATTTGTGTCTCACTGGACAATTTATTGTCAAAATGAAATCCCAAGGTTAGTGCAGATTTAACTGGGACTGGGGGAGGATTAAGTTCTGATGGCCACCACAAAATGGAAGGAAGTAGGGTGCTATGGTCGAAGAATAGCACCTCGGTTTTATCGGTGTTCAGCTTAAGGGTGTTGAGAGTCATCCAGGAGGAGATGTTAATGAGGCAGCGTCTGAAGTTGGTCAAGCTGCCGTCTGAGTGATCTCTAAAGGAAAACACCAGATGGGTGTCATCCGGTTAAGAGATCACTCTGACCCCCCAGGATTCAACAACCTGTGCCAAAGAAGAGAGATAGACATTGAAAAAGAGAGGACTAAATGCAGAGACGTGTGGTACGCCACAGGTAAGTGGTTTGTCCTCAGACACTAAAGGTCGGAGGTGGACCTGCTGCGTTCTGCCCATCAAAAAAGACCT
Source organism: Lissotriton vulgaris (assembly GCF_964263255.1). Taxonomy (NCBI): domain Eukaryota; kingdom Metazoa; phylum Chordata; class Amphibia; order Caudata; family Salamandridae; genus Lissotriton; species Lissotriton vulgaris. The sequence goes on along the minus strand of NC_141696.1, from coordinate 1,072,453,632 downwards.
AATCCAGGATAAATGGGTATCCCGTATCCCAAAGCTGGAGAGTCTATCTAGCAGGATGGCATGCGAGACGGTGTCGAATGCCGCGAATAAGTTGAGGAGTACCAGCATGACCTCCTCGCCTACATACATGCATTCACGAATACTCTCGGATACCTCCAGTAGGGCAGTGTCTGTGCTGAAACCAGATTGGAAGCCCGACTGTGAGTCATGGAGAAGTAGTCGGGACTCCAGATACTCAGCTAGTTGTTCTTGCACCACTTTCTCGAGATCGCGATCCACGAATTTGTGCGAATTAGCGAATTTCTTTTGCTGTGTTTGCGGGGCTTTTTGCGTGTTTGCTTGCAGCGCATCGACCGTGAAGTTACCCATGCAGTCGTACATGGGCATGGCCATCTTGTTCGCGTTGCATATTTCTGTTTCCGGTCGCTATTTGCATGCTCGCGTTGTGCACGGGGAGCGATTATGTGTTCGCGTGCATTTTTGCGTGCTTGCGGGGGAATTATCACGCAAACTTTCCCACGCGGTCCTCAATGGGCGCGGCCATCTTGTTTTTTATTTATTGCTATGGTTCTGGGCATGCTTTTTCAATCCTTCCCTAATCTTTGCAATCCTTTGTTTCTTTGAACTTTTTTTTAATCTTTTTTACTCATTATCTATCCCTCTCTTTTTCTACATCTATATTTTGTGTTTTTTTCAACTTTTGGTTACTTTTAAAGCTACTTTTTTAAACTCTTTTCTTTTCTTTACTTCTTCCCTATTCTTTCCTATTTTTTTTCAGCTGTCCAGGACCATGGCAAAGGGAGCCGGGAAGAGCAAGGGGAAGGGTCCCATGCGGGCGCTTCAGGGGGGCAAGCCGTAATAGCCTGGGAGATTTTCAGCGTGGTGGAGGTGGCCGCACTGATGTTCTTCGTTCAGCGCCACCTCCCCAAAACCGTCGCGGCAGGCGGCAGGCTCCGTGCCGGGTACGGGCTCCGGGAGCGTCAAAGGCTATGGGGGAAGGTGTGCCAGGCCACGTATCGTGAATCTGGGGTCCGGCACACCCACAGCCATGCGACGCACCTGTGGTCCGATGTCCTGGTCCGGGAACATGACCGGCTCGACCTGTTAGGCGTCAAGATCTCTGGGCTTGGTGAGTAGTAGTAGCTATTTAATCACTACTCTGTTTTCTCCTGATCTATGTTATCATATTGCAAATGTTTGTTTTTTCCGAAGAGCAAGAATGCTGCTGATTACATTGCAGGTAAATTATGTTTTTAAAGCTTCTGTGATTGCAGGTGCTGGCCTGCTCACTGGCAGTGCTACTATGCTTACTTGTTTTCAATTTTGTGTTCATTTGGCTTGGGTGATGATTGTGTATCAGTGTACTTTACAGAACTGCATAATGCTAGATATTGGAGACTCAAGTCCAGTCCTTCCTTTGTACTCCTGCCACTAAGAAGAGATAGTGGTGGTGATCATGACAGACTCTGTCTGTCACTTCGTGTGCTGCGGAGTGCTGCCAGCCAGTCCTAGTAGAACCTTTTTGTCGTTAGTTTAGTGGGTAACATAGATGGTCCGCGAATCCAGCAATAACCTAGTAGACCACATCAGGTAGGTCAATAAATGTAGTGCAATTGTTGTATATTTCCCCGAAATAATTTGTTATTGTTTTTTTGATGTGATTGACAACAATCATCCATGTTTGTGTCTTTTTTTCATGTTGCACATCAGCTTCCCCCAGGGACAAGTGGACACAGGAGGAGGTAGCGGCGCCGGCGGAGCAGGCACAACAGCAGGAAGGCCAGGATCAGTCCAGTGAGGGCTCTTCTGCTGGCCCCAGTAAGTTTTCCTGGTAATATTAATATTTATGCTTCCCTATCTTTTACAGCACCTGTATTTTTTCCAAACGTTCCTCATTCTATTTTTTCCTAGATCGTCTTTGATCTTCTTGCAGACTGTTTCTAAATTCTTATCCTGCCTCTAGTATGACTCCCTGTGGTACTACTAGATTATTATTAGTCTGTCTGTGTAGCTAACTTAGCATTGCACAGTTGGCAAAAGGTGTTAAACAAAACTCTTATTCTATTCAGCAATAGCTCTATGCACTGAGTGCAGTCCTCTGGGTTGTCCTTAATGTCTTTTGAAGTCTTCTAAATGTTTATGCTTTGACAATTCCCAACAATAAAATGTCAATGCCCACCAAGAATAAGATACTAGTTTACTTTTTGATTGGATAGGAGGACAATCCATACTACTACTGTTGCAGGGACTATGGACAAGAAATAGGGGATTGGTTATAAATTATAATAGGCGCAGTTAGACTTTCCACATACCTCAGTCATAACAGAAATTGAACCCCCAATCTCCTTACTGACTAGCTAATGTGTCATAGTCCTTATTTAGCTCCCAAATGCAGCGATGATTGATCCCCAATGATTATACAACCCAGGACATAAGACTACGGAGTCAGAGTCCCGACCTCTCTTAGCCACAGACTCATGCTTGCAAATTGCAAACACTTTCGCTCACTCACTCATGACCAAAAACCACAGAGCCTATGTAAGTTCTAAAGCTTTATTAAAAGTGAAAACATTTATTAAAATCAACTTCATCATATGTGATAAACGGTGAAGGATTCAAAACTAAAAAGTGGCTGATTTCAGACAAATTGTGGGAGAGCCCTCACCTGGTTGGAACTTCAAGTCTTCTTTGTGGGTATGAATCGTTGCTGAATCCGTCCAAGTGATGATGATCTGATCTTGCTCTTGTTCTTAGAAGGGAAGCTTCTGTCTGTTATGAGAAAAATGGTGTGTGTTAAAAAGCAAGCATTCATCAGTTGTGCCAAAAAGTGTAGCAACACATGTTACGGCTTAGCATAAATAAAAAAAAACCTTCCCTGAAGAAAGGGAAATTTGTAGTTTAGAGACTAGAGAGTCATAAATTATAAAATTTGTTTATGTAGTACTAGTACAATTTTTTCATTCCTAGACAAAATAGGGAGTGGTGTATATGGCATCTAAGAATATGAAATGTATTTTCTAGGCGGAACATCGCACAACCAAACACCATTGCCGGGGCCAGCGTGGAGGTGGGCACTCCTGGGGTGGAGGTGGTGCAACAGCCATCGGGAACTGCTGTGGGGGATGCCACAGTAGTGGCGGGCAGTGGTAAGCTATTATATTGCGTACTTATTGAGATTGCAGACTGCGGAGTGTGCTCTCTGCACGGGTGTATATGTTGTACAGTACAAGTGCACTTTACTGTTAAGAAGACTTACAAATTTAGAAGTAAGTTTATGTCAACCAGGTAGAAGACATTTACCCTTGACTTCGCATGAGCAATAGCATTAGCCGCTGGAGTTGACGAGTAACCAATGGCCTACTCTAAATTTGACTTCAACTCAGCTGTGAAAGTTTTATCGAGAAGCCAAGTCAGATCAGAGATGAACTTGGTGGATGGGATGAACGAAAAGGGAAAGAAGGGTGTAAGGAAGGACGAGCGAGTTAAAAGTAATAACTGGCAAAGAATGATACGTGTTTTTGAATGCTGCCCGAGGTGGCTGGGAATATGATGCATGGCCGGTTGAAGGTTGAAGCAAGGATGGGTGGAAGAAGAAAGGGAAGAGGACTGCTTGGGTGGGTGAAACAGAAACTGTATGTGTGCACAATAGATCCTTTGGTTCAAATTCAAATGCAAGTCAAGCACGGATGCAGGGCTGGCGGTTTCCAAAATAAAATAAAAAGGTTGTTTTTCTGTGAGAAAAACTAAGGTTTGCCCAGTTGAGACATTAAGAAGAGTGATTGACATTTACTTTGAATGGATGGATGCCTGGATCATCGTGCTATCTTACTCATAGATAGCATAGGTGTATGTAGACAGAGTAGACGGTCACTGGATGAAGTAAGTGTTACTTTGAAGAGCATGTAAAAACGCACCTGCATGTCCATTCCAGTGTAGCAAAGGCGAGCAAAAGAAGTTGTAATTTTTCAGAATACTTCCATGACTACTAACAGTAGTTTGCAAGCACAGCATATATCCTGTCATTACGAGGGCCACTCACTACCTCTGTTAATCATTTTATTACAACTCTGTCATCCATGTGTGGCCTATCAGTGTTCACTCAATAAAAAACAAAGCATCCCATATGTAAGCAAATATACTGTGAAGGGATATATAATCATATTATTTATCTTCTTCATTTTTCTTTTCTAGTAGTCATTGGCACTGCAGGGTGAAAGTTAAATTAATTAAGCAGTAGCCCTTGTAGCAAAGTATGGCCAGTGCCACCCGTAATAGAAAAGTAAGAGCTTCACCACCTGCATGTACTAGAGTGATACAGTAACGCAAGTCTGTGTCATCATGGCTTGTGTCTGTTATTCTCGGTGCAAGTTGACTGCGCTGGCATTATGCCGGCTTCCAGAAGTTTATGTACCAATTTCGCTAAACAAGAGAGAAGAAGAAGAAGAAGACTGCTGTACTGTCTGAGTCTAATGTAGTGAGTCCATATAGTGCTAGTAGAATTGATTCCTGAAACTCCCACTAATGTTAGAGCAGAGGCCAACGAAGCGGGAGGTTAGATAGATACAGGCCACAAATGTTATGTACTGTGCTTGGAAGTTGCTAGTGCTACTGTGACACAACTTTCTGCTGAATTATTTTGTGTCAATCTTAAAGAGCATTGGTTACAGTATGTTTTTCTTTCTTCATATAGATGCTCCTTCCAAACCAACACGGAAGGAGCTGGCTAGACGGGCCCGGCAAAGGAAGCTGGAGGCGATTGTCGATGAATATCGGCGGCTGGTGGCCCAGGAGGAGGATGACATGCAGTCGCAGTCCGCAACATCCACCACGACAGCTGCATCCTCCTCCGCGCACCCTGGGTCAGCCAGTCAGTGCAAGCCTCCAGCGGTATGGAGCCGTGGTACCGCAGCCACCCGCCACCACCAAGTAGCCAAAAAATCAGCTGCCCCCACAGCACGTGCAAGGCTCGTCTGCACCGCTTGGCCCTCAGGGTGTCTCACCTTGAGCAGGAGGTGGAAAGACTCAAAACCCTGCTGAAGGCCCACCACAGGGAGGTGCGTCGGGACCACCTTGCCAAAGGACACCGCCGGCGGCAGTGGAGGAGGAGAGACTGTCCCTTGCCCCTTTTTTTAGACTTTTAGGGGGGGTGGGAATTGGGCGTTGGGGTTTTGGAACTTTTCTTCTGGACATTTCATGGACATTGGTTGGGGTTAGGGAGGGGGGTGGCTCGGGTCTTGTGGGTGAGTTCATTTTTGTTACAGTCTAAATAAATATTTACTTTCAACTTAAACATAACATATGCTTTTTTACTGTTTTGCGGGGGAGGCTAACTGTACGTTTGTTTTCCCAAAACTTAACTGGCTGCTTGATTCAAATTGTCTAAGTAATCGACCAAATGTTTACAAAAGTAAGTGCCACTCACAGAGTTAGTGAATTCAATTGTTCTACTACTTTACTAGTACTACCGTCAGTCTCTCCTCTCTCCTCCTACTCCATTATTCTTCTTCCCCCCAAACGCTTATCTTACCTGTGATTCGTGTTTGAGAATAGGGCTAGGCACAGGGCTGGCTGCATGGCAAATGGCGAATAAGGTTGGCAATCCTGGGCAGATGCAATGGCATTGTTGTGGTGGTAGTAGTGGTGGTACACAGTGGCAGAAGCAGCATATGAAAAAAAAAATTAAACCTTGAGAGGCCTGAGCGGAGCATTAGAACAGTACGATAGATAGCACAGTACACAAGAACAGTGCCATAATTTAGCCTAACAAATGCTAAAGTATTCAAAGTATAACTACTAGTTGCGTGGAGTTTGGCTTTGGCTACTGCAAGAAATAGTACTGAAGGTGAAGGACACAGCAGCGTAATCATTTGCCACGTTTAGGAGGAGGATGTTCTTGATGATCAATCCAGTTGATGGCGCACATGAAAATCACCAGATTTGATTTGCAAATAGTCATGGGTGTGTGTCGAGCTGAGTAAGAATATATCCTCGGATTTCTTCACCAGCCTTGAAATTTCTGTTGCTTTGACCTTATCCTCCCCAGCAAGTGTGTGGAATTATTGTTTTCATTTAGTCACACCTCAATGAAAACCACACAGCCCAGGGGAAGAGGGTTAGGGTTTGAAAATTGGATGGGAATGAGGTTTTTGGGGAAAGTTTTGTGGAGAGAGGGAAAAAAACACAGCATCGACAAACAACAAATGAAGATAAACAAATCTTTGGATACAAAGATATCCATAAATCTTTTAAGGGACATAAAGGAAGTGCATGCACTACTGCAGGCATGAAGTTGATTGCTAAATTGATGGTTAGGTTACTTAAACTAAGTAGTACTTTCTACAACTTACTAACTATGAAGAATAAATGTGACAGCACAGGGCTGCAGTAATTACGCAATTTCACTTGCCTATCTTCCCTCAGAGAGAATAAACAACCGTTAGTACATGAAATTAGTTTTTATAAAAGCAAACAAAAACGTGTACAATGGCTGGAGGGATGAATTTGAAGCAGAGAGCAAACAAATGCACAGAGTCACACTTATAGAAGTTCGCAACAATAACGTTATTTAAAAGCTAAGGAGAAGTGTAGAGGATACTGTAACTGTATGTTGTAGTTGTCCTGTTGTATTTGGGAAGTTGCGTGCATCCAGCCATTCCTCTTATTCGCAGTACTCCTCCATTCCATCTGACGTTCCGTCGATCAATCTTCATGACCAGACACACTGTCCACTGCCTGCCTGGCGGATGCAGAATTTCGGATCGCTAATGGTAAGCCTGAGTTAATCGTTTTTCCAATCGCACAGGGTAAAAGCCGGCCTGTAATTGTTGATGGAAAAACAGGAAGTGATATTAACACCACGGCGAAAAAAATATAAGGTACGCTGTGTAGTGCAAAAATAACACTTTCAGTTTCAGAGGTGACAGTATTACATACAAGCATCATTTCGAAAGTGCGTACTCTGAGTCTCCTTTTCAAAGATAGTAATTACTAAGTATGGGCGAATTGTGCGTATCTGCAGTCCGCAGATTTGTGGGAATCCGCAAAAAAACCGCAAATTCGCAGATTTTCCTGCAAACTCGCGGATTGCGATTTGCATAATTATTACTGGAGTACTTTCTACTGGCTAATCCAGTATGTGCTACCTCGTTGGGTAAATGTATAGTGCTTTTCCTACACTACAGCTGCGTAAAGTGCCATAAGAGTTGTCTCCAGTGACATCTGCAATAACGCGTTACCGGCAATGTTAGCCTATGGGCTGAAATGCACCTTAGAAATAGGGCCAAATCACCTTTCTCCTCAACCTACGACCAAACTGCTGTTTGGAATCAAAATGAGACCTTCCCAGCAGTGCTCCCAGACCCCTCAACCCACTCCCTTAAATTTAGATCACCCCACAGTACCCTCCCAAAAACATGCAATACTGCTACCTGGCATGAGCCCTAACTTAAAATCGTGCCAAAACGCACCCTGAAACTATGCCCAAAACCCCCCTTTTACACCATGGATTTCCTTCAAACCACTTGCAATCAAAATTAGACCTTCCCAGAAGTGCTCCCAGACCCCTCAACCCACTCCCAAAAATCTAGAACACCCCACAGTACCCTCCCAAAAACATGCAATACTGCAACCTGGCATGAGCCCTAACTAAAAATCATGCCAAAACGCTCTCTGCAACTAGGCCCACACCCCCCTTTTCTACTATGGATTTTCTTCAAACCACTTGCAATCAAAACTAGACATTCCCAACTCTCATGATCCACTGAAAGGTGTAAGACTTTTCACCCAAGACTCCGTAAACCCTACCAAATTAAACCCAAAAAACCCTAGTAAACCGCAGTCAACCCCCAAAACAGCCATAAACACTAGATATGCTTTGTATGTCTGAGTCAAAGAGCCTAGGTATGCTACATCAGGTTGCTTCACTCAGTGGTGCCTGCCTTGACCGTCAGTATGGCCCTGCCACAAGCATGGGCCAAAAATCCGTTACGCTCAAGAATTTGGGAATTTTCGGCAATTTCGCGAGATTCACGGATTGCGAATTTGCGGCCGAAAATCTGCAAATTTCGCGAGCGGAACGGATTTTTGGCCCATGCTTGCGGCAGGGTCATGCAGACGGTCAAGGCAGGCACCACTGAGTGAAGCAACCTGATGAAGCATACCTAGGCTCTTTGTCAAAGACAGGCAAAGCATATCTAATTGTATGCAGCAAGCCACATAGCCCCAATTTTACATGAACTGCTGTCTGGACTCTGCCTGGCATAACAACACTACACTGCCTCGACCACTCCATACCACGACTAGACAGACATGTAGTTCTGCTGTAGTAGTTGTTGGAGACTGGTTTACCTGTTTGCCACTGACGAATTGGCTATAGTTCTTCCGTAAACCAACGCTGATGATCCATCCATCCCAGTGAGTGACTGTAAAGAAAAAAGATATAATATTTAATCAATCATCATGGTATATTGGCAAACAGTAAGTCCAAGGACATTTTGCATATTAGAAAATGCAACGTAGTGGCCCCTGCAGTTGAAGTACAATTTGAATTAAACAAGGTAAAAAAAAGCAGAGTAGACTTGAGTTACATTTGATGTGTAAAAGATTAAATAATAACAGAAGACATATGATTCATTTCATGCACAACAAACAAACAGCAATTGCTTTCATCAGAGCCAGACAGCCATTGCTGTCCACTGCATGCCATCTTCGTCTCATTATTCATTACCTGTTCCACTTTTTGTCCGCATCTTCTTCTGAAAGTGAGGGCCCACAGGGCAGCCTCTCCTGTCAATTTCAGAAGTAACTGTCAGCAATCAGCAAGCATGTTGTCAGTAATTCCAGTCCCACTTGAGGGGACCGGTCTACGAAGACAACGTTTCTTTATTCTACGTAATCCAGCCATCTGCCTTGAGGAAAATGGATAGGGGGAGTCTGGAGGAGGAGGATAGAGGAGCATGATTGAGTTGTGAACTTGTGAACCTCAGGAATGCAGACTGCGGCACCTTCAAATCAATAAGGAAAGAAGATGAAGACAGTGCTGCTGATGGACTTGTTGTGATTAGGTGATTAGAGTTTTGTTGTGGTAAAAGTTGCAAAACAAAGAAAGACACACATGAATAAAAGTGATAAGGACGTAAAAAAAACAAGTAATTTTCAGGCCTCTGTGCCAGGGAAGTAGAGCTCGTCCTCAAACTCTGTGAATTGAGACGGGAGTAGGTCAGCTAACAGAGAAGAACTTCCGTCAGCTAAGTCGGTGTCCTCTTCCTCCAGCGTGCATTCACGTATTTTGTAATCTGGTGGTATGAAGTGCTGATTCATCTTGATCATTGTTAACCTCTCCACATTTTTTTGCCAGAGGCGGGTCTTTTTTGAAGTTACAATGGCACCAGCAGCACTGAAAATACGTTCAGAAGACACCCTTGCGAGTGGGCAAGACAAATAATTTAGAGCCAGGTTCGTGATCAGTCACCATAGAGGCCTTTTCACAAACCAATACTGCAATGGGTTCTGATTAACAAAGACCTCTGTTGGGTCATCCTGGTAGGCCTGCACCATCGACTCAAGGTTCTCCAGGGTTGCTCTACTTTGCGTACAATATGTGTTCTTTGCATCACTGGAACAAGCAAACCCTTAATAAGTTAGCCAATCCGCTTCCGACAATATTATGGCTGGGCCTGGTGCAGGTGAGGATGATGATACGGTTGCTGGTGTCCTTAATGGCTGTGAGGGAAAGTGACTCCCTTCGGCCACAGATTCAGAAGTGGACCTTGATGCCGAATGGCCTGCTGATTCAGTAGTACTTCTGCCAGATCCTTCAATTTTCTGCCGCTCTTTTTCCAACCGAGTGGCTGACAGAGCTAGCCAATGTTTGTACTTTGAAACATCTGCTTCATTAAAAGGAATGAATGCTTTGTTGGCCACGGCCTATTTGTACCGTGGATCCAGAATAGTGGCACAAATGTAATGCTGTTCTGTATGTATTTTTTAAGCCTCTCACTGTCAACTAGGCGGCTTAATAACCTCTCCGCCAACTGATATGCATCTTGCTTTTCAGCATCATCTCGGAACATTGAAGACACCGCCTTCAGTTGGTGCTCTAGAATGCGCAACAATTGGATAGCTTTGCCCAAAGTACAGTCCTCCCTGCTGACTTCACGCGTGAAGACCTCAAAAGGACGAAGCATGTCTGTCAGGCTTTTAACTAGCTTCCATTGCTATAACTCTAGCCACATGTCTTTCATAGAAGAACCCAGTTCATAGACATACTGATTGATTACCACCCAGTGCTCAGACAGACGCTCAAGCATGTAGAAGGTTGAGTTCCAATGTGTTACCACCTCCTGGATGAGTCCTCTGACTGGCAGTCTACGTTTCACGTTGCATGTTCCTCAGCTGCTTCCGGGCCTTAAAAGAATGGCTGAAATGTGTGCTGATTCTTCAACTTGCTGACTGTCTTTTCTTTTTTCAAGAAATCTTGCACAACAATGTTAATACTGTGTGCCAAACACGGCTCTCTTATATAGTCACCGTCATGCATGGCCTTAACTACATTAGTGCCATTATCTGTGGAAACATAACCAATCATACGCTTTCTTGGATGCAGCCATTGAAAGACCTTACTGTCAAACTCCTCCAAAATGTTTACTGCAGTATGAGATTTCTCCATGGCAAACATGGCTACTGTTGCATGTTTCCGAGGAGCTTGAAAAACTGTGTCCAGGTCAACACCTGCATTTATCTTGTCTCAAACCCCTGTAAAAGAGACCCAGTGTGCAGTGATGCAAATGTAATCAAGGGCTTGGCAACTGGTCCACATGTCTGTTGTCAGGTGGATAGTGTGAACAGCACTCTTCTGCAAATCTGCCCCAATCACCTCCAGCACATCTTGATGTAGTGCTGGAACTGCAACTCTGGCAAAATAGGGCCAGCTAGGAACCTTCTATTTAAGGCAGACTGTTGCCACAAATTCTAGAAAACCCACCCCTTCCATGAAAGAAAAAGGGAGACGGTCCAGCGCCAGCATTTTAGCCAGCTTTGCGTTATAAAGCCGTTGGGTGGTTGCGTTCAAATGGCGCATCCGCCCAAAACATGATTCTAATGGTGGTCTGGTCCGTTTTACGTGATGATGATGCAGACTTCTTCGAACCAGTTAGGCTCATTGATGTACTTTTTTGCATTGGTGTCTCTCCCAGACTCTTAGTGTGCCTCATACATGTTGCAGGGGTAGAGGGTGTGGGCGCTACCACTGCAGTGCTTCTGCCAGGGGTACTGGGTGTACCAGAAAAAATGTCTGTCGCTTCTTCACTTCCCCCCTGCACGATCAGCTCCTCGTCATCATCAGATGCAATATGAATTGATACATTTGGATTTGTTTTTCTTTTGGCTTCCTGGATATTACTTAGATGCGCCTCCCGCTGAATAGTGTGGTGTTTTTTGAGATGACCTCTCTGGCATCCGGTAACATAGTTGGTACCAAGCTTACCCCGAATAACTGATATTTTACAAATCGAACAAACGACCATGTTTTCCGCCTTTTTGCTAACACTAAAGAAGTCCCAAACTGGGGACTGCAGATGTCTGCTGGTGGTGGAGGTGCTACTTTCAGTTTAAATGCCAGATGAAGTGGAGGATGGGCGTGGCTGAATTCGACTCTGTTGTGCACTTACAGCACCACTACTTGAGGTAATGGAGGTCGAGCTGGATAGAGGTCCCTGCCGGCTCTTCTGATGAGAAAATATGGAAGCCGTAGGTCGTGTTGGTGTTGTAGTTAACTGCGTTGGTGGTGGTACCAGTGCCACGCCGTCCAAATCCCGCTCAGCAGTCATTGGGGGTAGGGTCAAATTGTTGGTCTGCTGCATGCCCACTGGGGCTGGAGTGATGACTGTGATGACTGGGTCATCTTCAGACTGTTCATCAGCAGCAGAATGCACCACTTCTTGTTGATCGTCATCACCCATAACTGAAAGCCTTGCGGGAACCTTCCTTTTAGGCTTAGCCACCTTTGTAGGCTAATGGCGTGCCTCCCCCTCAGACTGCATTGGTGGGTTCCAATCAAGATCAAGATCATCAGAAGGAAGGGGGCTTGAAGAAGAACTTGTAGTAGCCCTTCTTGACCTTTTTCTTGCTGGGGATCTGGAAGACAATGGATCATCCTCAGGAGGAGTGGCTTCCTCGGATGATACCTCCGCTTGAATCTCGATTTCCTGATGTGCCCTTACTTCGGGAGGAACAAGCATTGTGGGCAGTTGTGCCGCTCCATGCGCCTCTCCATGTGCTTCTACTTGCGCCTCTCCTTGTGCCTCTCCTTGTGCCTCTCCATGCGCCTCTCCTTGCGCCTCTCCTTGCGCCTCTCCTTGCGCCTCTCCTTGCGCCTCTCCTTACGCCTGTACTTGCGCCTCTCCTTGCCCATGTACTTGCGCTTGTACTAGTTGCACCTGTGGTTGTCGTTGCAGCTGTGGTTGTTGAACAATCGTCAGCTGAGTTACACCCTGCGTTAATTGGGTGCTACTTTCTTGCGATGAGCCAACATCTCTGGTCAATGGTGATTGAGCAATGACAGTGGCTGCCTCTGCAGCACTCATGGGCTTGGACCTAACCTTGCGTGGTGGCACTGAGCCTAATGAAGCGGAGGTGATTCTCCCAGCTTGGTCCCCGGCGGACCCCGCTGCTGCAGGCGTTGTTTTGTTCCCGAAAAAAGTGTCTGTGGACACACCAGTCACCTTGGTAAGTGGTACCACTTGCTTCTTATGCTCCTTCTTACTGGCTGTGGCACTGGCAACTTTGTAGAGGAGCTACGACCACCTTTCTTTGGGACTATCTTCTTCAGATGTCAGAACAGCAGGCCGCAGTTGCACGAGTTGCAGAGTTGTCTGTGGCCACATGTGAGTCACGTGACGTTGTGCTGCACACACCGCTGCAAGACTTCTTCCTGGCACTGGTGGTTGTCTTGTGCACCTAAAACAAAGGAAGCCACAGGAACATCAGTTAAACACCCCAAAAAGTCGAAAAACACACAAAAATCACCACAATCCAATGCCATCCATGCCCTCAATGATGTTTAAATTCAAGAGGCCCCACACAAAGCCTTGGTCCATGCACCACTCACTACCCCTGGGCATAATGGTTGAAAGCAGGGCAGGCTGGGTGCAGGCCTATGGCTCAAAGAACACTGCCTGGCTTCAAAATGGCCCCTTGTCCCTCAGCCACATGGCCAGGCCCTGCCTGGACCTGGCCTCAAAATGGCCCCCACCCACGTGGCCAAGCCCCAACAACACCCCAAAAAGTAAAAAAAACACACATAAATCACCACAATCCAATGCCATCCATGCCCTCAATGATGTTTAAATTCAAGAGGCCCCACACAAAGCCTTGGTCCATACACCACTCACTACCTCTGGGCATAATGGGTGAAAGCAGGGCAGGCTGGGTGCAGGCCTATGGCTCAAAGCACACAGCCTGGCTTCAAAATGGCCCCTTGTCCTCCAGACACATGGCCAGGCCCTGCCTGGACCAGGCCTCAAAATGCCCCCCCACCCACATGGCCAGGCCCCAACAACACCCCAAAAAGTCAAAAAACACAAAACAATCAACACAATCCAATGCCATCCATGCCCTCAATGATGTTTAAATTCAAGAGGCCCCACACAAAGCCTTGGTCCATGCACCACTCACTACCCTGGGCAGAATGGGTGAAAGCACGGCAGGCATGGTGCAGGCCTATGGCAAAAAGCACACTGCCTGGCTTCAAAATGGCCCCTTGTCCCCCAGCCACATGGCGAGGCCCTGCCTGGACCAGGCCTCAAAATGGCCCCCACCCACATGGCCAGGTCCCAATAACACCCCAAAAAGTCAAAATACACACAAATATCACCACAATCCAATGCCATCCATGCCCTCAATGATGTTTAAAATCAAGAGGCCCCACACAAAGCCTTGGTCCATGCACCACTCACTACCCCTGGGCCTACTGGGCTACCCACGCACGCACCCCAAAATTAAACCAAACTTCCACATATAGCAGTGAGCTATTAAATTCAATACCATGACATATTGAGATTTAAGTTCAACAAAACTCACAGAAACAGTTGTATCATGCACCCATGACTAAACCTGGGCCTTGTGGCTACCCACAATATATTTTTATTAAAAGTTGTGGAAAAGTTAAAAAATTGTAGTTGCAGCAACTGCAGTGCCTCAAATAAACAACACCAACTTACTTGTAAAATCTCCAATCCAAAAGTGGTCCAAAGTCCAAAAAGTCCTCAAATACAAATATCCAGCAGCAGCGACAAAAAGTAACCCTTCCAGCTCCAGATCCAAATGAAAAGTGACCAGGCCATGGACAAAGCACTGGGAGGAGCCTGCTGGCCAGGAACAGGAAGTTGGAGACTCTGGACCACTTCCTTCCTTCCACCCCCCAAAAATGGACTCCTTGCACAAAAAAGTGCAGCCAAATGTCAATCTGAGGAGTTATTCTGATCAAAATCATCATATTCAGAAGGTTTATGCTGCCTACTGTGGATTTCTTGTGCAGAATTGCAATTTTGCAAGTTCGGCAACGCAAGCTGTTCAAATCGCCCGCCGGAAGTCAGCTGCACGCCGCATCTACGTGTTCGCAATTGTTTACTCCCTCAATACGTGATCGCGGGCCCTCATGACGTACACGCATTGTTAAACTCTCCCACTGCAAGATGGCGGGCCGCGATGACGTACTAGCGGTCGAAAAACTCTCGCGCGATCACACAGCAAGTTCCAAAATGGCGCAGAACATGCAAGACGGGATGAAAAACAACTTGGCAAACTCAGAATCAGGGTAATTCAACATCGCGTGCGTGATATTGTATGTTTCAAGCGTGACCAAGCAAAAAAATTTGCCGGCTTGCGAATTGCGGATTTCTTGGCAAATTCGCGAAATTGCCAAAAATCCGCAAATTCCCCGAACGGAACGGATTTTGCGCCCACGCTTAGAGATAGGCCGATAATTGCTGAACACTGAGGGATCAGTGTCAGCTTTCTTTAAGATGGGGATCAGCATAGCATGCTTCCAAAAGGAGGGAAACTGTCCCGAGAGGAGCGAAGTATTCCAAATAGGGAGTAATGGGCCCAACAGGAGGGGGCCAGAGTGCTGAGTACCTGGGCGGGGGCAGGATCAAGAGGTGACCCGGATTTACATAAACGCAACCTGGTCAGTGCAATGTCCATGGACAAGGGTTTGAAAGATACAAACCCCTCCTCAACGGGGACTCTGGTGATTGACAAAGGTGTTGCAGAGGTATGAGTGAAAGAGGCAAAAATGTCAGCAATTTTATTATAGAAGAAATTCGAGAGGCCGCCACAGAGAATTTGACTAGGAGGGATTGGACCCGGCAAGGCAGATGGTTTGGAAAACTTCTTCACAATTTGAAATAACATTTTAAAAGAGTTGTCGGCAGCCTTAATTTTGCTGACAAAAAATTCCATCATAGTAGCCCGCTTGAGTTTATGAAATCTTTTTAATGCGGATTTATAGGTGTTTTTGGCGACTGTATCATACGTTCTTCTCCAATTGCGTTCCAGTTTATTACAATTACTTTTTCTATGCGTAGGACCGCAGTAAACCAGGGTGCAGAGGGTTTTGTTCTAAGTGACACTATGGGTCTAAGAGGGGCAATGGTGTCGATGGCAGAGGAAAGTTTAGAGTTAAAGTAAGAGACATCAGTATTCAGATCGTTGGATGTCTGTCAGAACGTTGTGGGCAGACTAGGCTTGAGGGCCTCGCAGGTGACCTTGTGCCATTTTCTGCCCAAGTCTCTGGCTTTGGTTGGTATATCTAATGGCTGGGGAATAGTCAAGTGGAAAGGGATCAGGAAATGGTCTGACCAGGTGAGGGGAATTGGGGAGAAGGTTGTGAGACCGGAATGATTGGAAAATATTAGATCAGGGTGTGGCCAGTGAGGTGAGTTGGGCCCTGTACCTGCTGCCGCATGTTGAGGCCAAGCATTTTATCCAGGAGATGTCTAGCCTTTGTGCACGCGGTAAGGTCCACATGTGTGTTAAATACTCCAAGAACAATAAAATGGGGGTGTTTCAGGAAAGATCTGCAATAGAGGCAAGGAGATCCGTGATAGAAGATGGTGAGGTGCCAGGGGGATTATATAACAAGACGACAGCTAGAATAAGAGTGGAGGCCTCTAAGATGGAAAAATACATAGCTTCAACAGGCCCAAGGTTGGTAAGTTTTCTGGACGTGATCCTCCAGTGGGAACGAAGGATAATGGCGATCCCGCCACCTGCCTTAAGATCAGGGCGCTGGATACCAACAAAGCGATAGTCTGGAGAAATTGCCAGATTAATATCAGGGTTGGAGGAATCCTTGACCCATGTCTCTGTTAAGAAATAAGATCCCAAGCATGGGTCCAGAGAGAGCCATATATCTTCCGCGTGACGTGGGAGAGATCTACAGTTCAGCAGGCAGGCTTTGTCAGGTTTTGGGGGATAGGGGGGAATGGCACCTCTGGACTGTAAGGGGGAGGTTTACTGAAAGGTCTCAAAGTGAACAAACAGTCGTCGCATCTAAAATCATCCTTAACAAGTCCAGACAGGCTACAGCTTAGAGGGCGAGTACAGTCACCTTGTCTCAAAGATAATAGCTGGGACCTAGTCCAGCATAGTCTGATAGTGCGGGGGCAACCTGCAGCTTGGCTGGCGCTGGTCGCGGAACAGGCGCGGAACAGGCGCGGACGGGCGCAGACGGGCTTGCTTTTGACGTGCCTTCGGCGTGCCAGCGGAGCGCCCACTGCACGTGTCTGCTGCGCGTAGGAAAAGGCATGTCCTTTAGTAAGCTAGACTGCTGACCTCTGACCCCACCCTCCCAGCTGGAAATCACGCTCGGCCCCCCTCGCTACCCTCCACAACAATCGGGCAAGCCCATGGTGGACCGGGGTAGGGGCAGAAGAGTGAAGGTATGGGGCACAATGCTGTCAAGATCGCAATTGCAGGTAAGATCAGCACAAACAATATGTCTAATGAAAGTTTTAAAATCAGATGAAAAGATAGTGAGTAAAGGCAGTCAATCAACCTGCTACAGCTGGCGCGAGAACTCTAGGTGCAGCGCGCGTCCGCTGCGTGTAGGGAAAGAAGTGTGCTTTAGTAAACTAGACTGCTGGCCCCTGGCTCCACCCTCCCGGCCATAAATGATGCTCGGCTGCCCTCGCTACCCTCCACAACAATCGGGCAAGCCCGTGGTGGACCGGGGTAGGGGCGGAAGAGTGAAAGGATGGGGCGCAATGCAGTCAAGATAGCAATTGCAGGTAAGAACAGCACACACAATATATCTAATGAAAGTTTTAAAATCAGATTAAAAGATAGCGAGTAAAGGCAGTCAATCAACCTGCTACAGCTGGCATGAGAACTCTAGGTGCAGCACGCGTCCTCTGCGCGTAGGGAAAGGCATGTCCTTTAGTAAGCTAGACTGCTGACCCCTAGCTCCACCCTCCCAGCCGGAAATGACGCTCGGCCACCCTCGCTACACTCCACAATAACCGGGCAAGCCCGTGGTTGATCGGGGTAGCGGCGGAAGAGTGAAGGTATGGGGCACAATGCATTCAAGATCGAACTCTAGGTGCAGTGCGCTTAAGTAGTTAAGTATTTCTATGTATAGGTTTAATCATTGGACATGGTTCTCTATTGATTATAAATTATCCAGCCGGGTCTTACATGCTATCCAGAACTGCTTCTTCTTTCCACTGTTATTTGTCTACCTGGCTGTGCCAGTTTAACTACATATTTATTAGCATTTACCCAATCTGAAAAGGTAGGAGGTACAGATTTAATCCAACACTGACAAATTTCTCTCCAAGCTAATATAATAAGGTATAAACACAACCAATTTTTATCCAATGCTAATATCTCATATTTTGGAAGTAAACCAAAAAAATATCAATAAGATGCTCACCTCTATTTCAAAACCAAATATTTCCGTCATACCTCTAGTAACTGAACTCCCAAAAAGATTTAACACTGCTTATGAACATGTGCTCGTCATCTGCTTTATCCAACAAACATTTTGGGCTGCATGGGAACTGCACCTTTCATAAACTTGGAAAGCTTGTACGGTGACCAATACACTCTGTGGAGACAGAAAATGTGATTTCTTCCTCAATTGGCAGCATATACAGTAGAATATAGTAGGTCATAAGATACTTGCCATAATGTTTCTGTACTGGAACCCAGCAGGCATTCTTCCCACAATTGTGCTGGAAGGGTAAAATCTTAATCTGCCATTTCGATCAGAAGCCAATATAAATTTGCCACTTTTTTCTTGTGCCGTTGATTCTTATTTAAAGTTGATTCCATCTCATTTGTTCTGCCGACTGCGAAACCACTTTATTGTGACCAGCTTTTTATTTGGATATACTTCAATTTAGAAAGTTGCTTATTCGTTATTTCCTTAAGAACTTTACATGGTAACATACTACCTTCTGGTATGAGTTGAGTCCATAAGTTGATTCCCGCTGCTTTCAATGGTACCGCTAATACATTTTTGGTCCATTCGGGAGACCCAGGTGTGTCCCATAGAGCGGCCATTGCCCTGAAATAACTTATCTTAAGAAGTTTCCTCACTTTGTACCAGGTACTGGCCAATTCTTTTAAAGTCTTTAAACAGACCTTCTAAAATAATGTGGATCTCCAAATTTATATAGAAAGGCTTGATCTCCACCCTTTACATCTTGCAACATCGTATTTAATATTTTACCTATGTCAGAGCTATTTGGTTTCCACATAAACATTTTCCTTGCTTTTAATAGGAATACCCATGCATAAAATATCAGATCCGGAGCACATAAACCTCCCTTGTTTTTCTTCTGTCGTAGCTTTTTATACGAAATTCTAGTTCCTTCAGAAGCCCAGATAAAGGAGTTTATCCTTCCCTGAATTTCCTTCAATCCAGATTCTTTACATGCTAGTGGTATGTTTTGAAAAAGAAAAATACATTTTGTCAGGGGCATCATTTTGACCAGGTTGATCCTACCAATTAAAGTCAAAGGTAGATACGCCCAGTTTTTCAAAGATTCTGACAATTCTTTATCTGCTCTGTGTAAGTTTGTGTCAATTAACTCATTGATATTTTGAGTGATCCTGAAGCCCAGATATCTTATTTATTTTTTAAGGAATAATTAGTAGGCTGCACATCCACATTCCATGCCATGCATTCAGTTTTGGACTGATTTATCTCGTATCCCGAGAGCTTCCCAAACTGCTCAGCTAAGTTATATATACAAGTTATGGCCATTTCTAAATCGGATGTAAAAAATAAGTATATCATCTGCATATATGGACACTATTTTTCCCCAATTTTTACACTTAAAAGGGAGTATGTGGTCATGCCTTCTGATCTTCTCAGCGAGCGGTTCAATATAAAAGTTAAAAAGCAAGGGTGAAAGGGGGCATCCCTACCTAGTCCCTCTTTGAATTGGTGTTGGGAAGGAGAGATTGCTATTTATTTATATTCTTGCTGTTGGAGTATGATAAATTATTTCCCCAAATCCCACTGTTTCGAAGCTATGATAGAAGAGACATCAGATCCAATTTGAAACGAAAATCCTTCCGCACACAGTGTGTTTACTTTTAACGCTGTACTCAAAATTTCGTCCTTTAGATTATAAGTCAAAAAGTGAATCAGAATTTTTCTGGGCCTGGTTTTTCTTGGGCTAAGTTTAACAGTGTCTCTATGCACCCTCTGGATATCCGCGGCTAAAGCCTGTTCTGTGCAGTAAATTTTAATTGTTTCTTTAATCAGCTTAACTACGAAATCTTTTATATCGCCTCCTTCTGCTCCCTCAGGAACTTTGAGTAATCGCAGATTGTTCCTTCGCTGGGAATTTTCAATTGATTCCAGCTTGTCCTGAATGCCTATCTCCAGTTTTTTTTTTCTTCGAAAGCTCTCTAGCATTTTCACTGACTTTAGGAGTGAATTCCTCCACATTACTTTCCATTGCCTCTGTTCTCAGTGTCAGAGAATCTAATTTGTCTTCCATCTCCTCGCAAAATGCTTTTATGTCTGCTTGGTTTTGCTCTGACACCTGAGACCTACTACTCATTTGATCTGTTAGGAATTGTAAGAGCCCCAAAACTGACGAGCTTAATGTATCTTCTGCCGTATCCTTCCCCGGATCCTTCCTCGCTTTATTCACAGCATTCTGACTAGCCTCGAATCGAGTGCCGTCAGTAGTGGATTTTAGCCCATCTTCCTGGTTCGTGATCTCAACTTCTTCCGGGCCCTCTTCTACAACTATATTTGCTAAGGCTTGGTATTTATTAGGACTTAATATGCCCTCTGGAAATTGGGAGGTGTAATGAAGCAGGAGACATCAGAGGTTGATTGAAGGATGAAATACATTTATTCTTCAAGTAATAAATGGTAAAGGAACGTCCTATCCACACAGCATTATATGCGTAACTGTCACAAATAACATTCTCAAGGCATTACCTAACATTTCAGAACACAAGCATTACATTCTAGAACTGAACAACCACAAGTAAGGAATAACTAAGCGTAGGCAAACACAAATAGAAGATAGAAGATATTACACACCTTTCCCCTTTACACAATTACTTTGAAAACAAAATTATGAAGGGACATAGGAATTTTCTTAATACGACTACTCCTCCGCAACATTCTTTCCTTTGGATCAGTTTTGTTGAGTACATTAGGTACAACATAGACATTTTTTTTAAAACAGCAATTCTGTTCAAATTCCATATGCGACCATCACTTAATTTGACTCCATTATCAATGCATTTTTTAACAAGAAACAGAGATGAAAATGTTGATAAACCTCCATGTTTCTGGGGCAAGCAAACTTTTACTCTATCACCGACCTGTATAAGAGTGTCTGAAACTGCATGTCTATTGTCAAAGTAACTTTTCCTCTTTACACATCTTGACTTCTGTGAATTATCATGACCTTCACAAATTTTAGTTCCAGAAACACTCTCAGATTTGGAAGCAATACTATTGTCTCTCATCCGTGACTGAAAAAGATGAGTATTGGGAGTGCGACCTCTAAACAGCACAAAAGGCACCTTATTTGTGGAGTGAGGAGTTAGTCAAATGATTTTTACAGGTTCAGCAATTTCTAATTTCTAGTCCTTTCCCTGAGCTTTAGCCAACGGTATGGTCTCTTTGAGTACACGGTTGAACCTCTCTACCATCCGGTTGGTTTCGGGGCGATAGAGAGAACATCGCTTATGTTTAATCCCAGTTTTCATTGTTTTTTAGACCAACTGGACTCCATTATTCGTCAATATGGAGTCAGGAAGACCTTCTCTTGAAAAGATTTCTTCAAGAAAACCAATAACATCTTTTGTCTCAATGCTCCTTACATCTTTTATTTCCGGCCATCTTAAAAACATGTAAATTGAATCCAACACAAAGTATTGAGCTAAGGACCCAGAAATAGGACCAGGAATATCAAGAGCAATCTCTTCCCAACACTTGGTGGGTGTTTCTCGTATAACCATTGGTTGAACTCTCGTCATTAAAGTTTTGTCACTTGTGTTACATGCTGTATAATCTCTGACCACCCGTTCAACTTGCAGATCAATACCTGGCCACCAAAAGTGCATACAAATTTTTGTCTTTGAGATACCATGATGTCCTTCATGAGCCTGATGGATAATTCTTGACCTGAAGCAGGTAGGAGGCACAAGTTTCGTACCCCTCCATAAGACTCCTGAGCTGATAGATAATTCATCACAAACATTCCAGTACTTGCAAACATTTTCATCAAGACCTTTCATGCTCTTCCACCCTTCAGTCACGAGTTGTGATACTTTCATAAGGACCATATCTTCATTGAGAGAGTCTTTCCACTCTTTCTCACTCAAAACATCCGTAAGGATTTCGCATACTTTGCACCCATCATCATCCCACAAATCTCCTAGGTTCTCTGAAACAACATTGGAATTTACTTGAAGAAGACAAGAGAGACAGTCTGCCACTTTGTTTTCAACTCCAGGTATGTAGTTGACCACAAAATCATTATCTTGGAGGGCAACAATCCATTTACAATTTCTCAAAGAAACAGCTTCTAAGCTTATCTTTGTAAAAAGATCCTTCAAAGATTTATGGTTGGAGGGGACAACAAAAGAGTTTCTCCAAAGGAATTTACTTAACTTCCTAATAGCCCAGAATATGCATAAAGTCTCTCTCTCAATGACAGAGTACTGACTCTCAGCTCCCACAAGAGCTCTAGAAAGAAACATAATGGTCACTTCTTTCTCACCTCTCATTTGCTTGAGTACTGCCCCCAGACCCTTTGAGCTAGAGTCCGTAAGCAAGATTGACTTGGCAGAAGAGTCAAAACTGTGCAGAGAAGGTGCACTATGAGGAGTTTTCTTAACATCATCTAATTCAGTCATACATTTTGGAGACCACACAAATTTCACACCTTTCTTTAAAAGCGATCTTAAGGCATTTGTGTGGGAAGTAAACTGAGAAATGAATTTATTGTAATATTCTGCCATTCCAAGAAAAGTAGCTAATTCATCTCTATTCTGGGGCTCAGCAAGATTTTCAATAGTTCTGACCAAATGATCGCTAGGTCTTACACCTCCATTAGTTAATTTGTGTCCTAAATAATCTAACTCTGCAAGATTAAATTTGCACTTGTTCTCCCGAAGTGTCAAGCCACGAGATTTAAATATGGATAAAACAGCCCTGAGTAATATCTTCTACCTTCTATTTGTGTTTGCCTATGCTTAGTTATTCCTTACTTGTAGTTGTTCAGTTCTAGAATGAATTGAAGTCTCAACCGGAATGTCAAAGAATCCAATTGATGGTGTTCAGGTGAATCGTTGTACTGTCAAAATGCAAGAAATTGGTTAGCTCTGGTCGTTTTGACTCGAAAAAATTCTAGCGAGATTAGGTTATGTGTTGACCTTAGGAATCTCAATCGAGCTGTTAAAGCTGACAAATACCCTCTCCAAAATGTCTCTGAGGTGTTGGCTCAATTAGAATGGGATGTAGTATTTTCTACCTTGGACCTGAGGGGAGCATATCACCAAATCAAGATAGATAGGGACACATGAGTTTGACTGTGTTTATTACACGCGCACATACACATACTGCTATCGGTCTGTTCGGAATCGGAATGTTGGTGAAGAGAAATGGGAAGCGGGGCAATACTACCATTTTCAATAGGAAAATACTGCCCATAAGGGACAAAGGTAGTTTGATCCATCTCTCCACATCATCCTCCAGCTTGGAGACAGATACCCTGTAATTCTCCCTGAGCACCACTTCAGAGTCCGTGTGCAGACGTATTCCGAGGTATCGAACTGAATCCGTGGTCCATTGGATGGGATACTCCGGATCGATCCGTCTAGTAGCTGGAGTAAGGGGGAACATTATTGTCTTGCTCCAATTCACATGGATCCCCGAGAGCGAGTTAAAGAGTACCACCTCAGGCAAGACCATTGAGAGATTATCTTCCGGCTTCCTGATGTACAGCAAGGTATCGCCCGCATAAGTGGACACTATTAGATTATACATGGGGAAGCGAATACCACGATGGCTATGATTTTCTCTCAGGGCGCAGGCCAAGGGCTTCGCCACCAGTGCATACAGGAGAAGCGAAAGAGGGCATCCTTGCCTGGTGCCGCGGCTCACAGGAAAAGGCTCAGTCGTCAAAGATCCAATCCGGACCCACGCAGTAGGAGAGGCGTACAGCGTATTAACTAGTTGTATGAAAAGTTCTCCCACACCCATGCAAATGAGCACCTGATGAAGAAAAGGCCATTCAACTGAGTCGAAAGCCTTTTCCATATCTAGAAAGACTGCAATGGCTGGTATGTCCTGACGGTTATGTTGAAATGCCGCAAACACTGTGCGCAAATTGTAGGTGAGGTTGCGATTAGGCATGAAACCCGCTTGTTCCCGGGCTACTAGAGTAGTGATTAAGGGGCTCATTCACGGACTGAATACAAGAGGGATGGGAGTATACAAGGATTGTCAATATTACAGTTGCTGAGGACAGGCCCCCAGTTTCTTGGTGGGGCGAGGTCGAAGGATGAAGGCAATAGTCTCTGAGGTGGTTGTGGGACGAGGTTTAGCCAAGGAATTTACCCATGAGGAAGGATTTAGCCTCCTTTTTGAAGCATGCCAGAGAGGGGATTCTTCTGATGGCGGGTGGGAAGGAGTTCCATATTCTTGGGGCAGCCACAGCGAACGCCCTATTATAGGTTTTTTTCCGAACGCATGCAGGCTGCAGTAGGAGGGCACTGGCCGATCGTGAATTTCTGCTTTCTCCGGATATCACAAGTTTCTGTGCAAGATAAGCAGGGGAGTTTGAGTGTAGGTCCTTGTGCGTGATGCATGCAAGCTTGGGTGAATTCTGGCCTTGCGAGAAAGCCAGTTCAATGCTTTCATATGAGAAGTGATGTGATCAAATTTCATTGTGCCGGTAATTTGTCTGGCGGCTGCATTGAGGCAGGTTTTGAAGGGTGCTAGGGAGATCTTGGGTAAACCAGAGAGGGTGGAGCAACC
The DNA here is from genome assembly GCF_964263255.1 of Lissotriton vulgaris. NCBI lineage: Eukaryota > Metazoa > Chordata > Amphibia > Caudata > Salamandridae > Lissotriton > Lissotriton vulgaris. Next base: position 1,072,429,106 of record NC_141696.1, on the reverse strand, counting down.
ATATTCCAGCCTAGAAATAACTAGTGATTGGACTGCAAGTTTTAGGTCGGGAGCGTCAAGAAAGGGTTTCAGTTTCCATAGGTAGCTCAGGTGGAATCTGGCAGATTTGCCCATTGAGTTTATGTGGTCTTCCATGTTTAGGTTGTAATCCAAGGTAATTCCCAGAGATTTGGCCGAGCCCACAATGGTCGGGAACAGTTTAAAGCTGTGATTTCTTTAAGCCATGTCTGGATCTACGAGTTGCTTTTAGATGGGGAAAATAGGAGGAACTCCGTTTTCTTTGCATTGAGTTTGAGTTGGTTGGAGGAGAGCCATTGGATGGTCAGCTTCAGGGCCTCATTCAAGGAGAGGATCTCCTGGAGAGATGAGAATTTTATGTATTGGCATACATATGGTAGGAGATATTTGCAGTGCAAAGGACTTCGGCAAGGGGTTCTGAATAGAGGTTGAAAAGGGTAGGGGACAACGTTGGTCCTTGAGGGACTCCCACCGTGACCAAGGATGGAGCGGACAGGTTACCGTTGATTAGGAATCTCTGAGATCCGTTTTGGAGGAAGGAACTAAACCAGTCAAGGACAGGGCCATCTAATCCCATTCTAAGTTTGAGGCGTTCAAGTAGCATCTCGTGGTTGACCGTGTCGAAGGCAGAGGATAGATCTAGGAGGATTAGGAGACAGGTTTTATCTTGGTCAAGGGCTTGTAGGGCATCATCGACAATGTGGAGCATGGTAGTTTCAGTGCTGTGTCCAGGTCGGAACCCAGATTGGCAGTCATCGAGTAGATGGAAGTTTATATCCAGATATCCCAGCACTCTAGTGTAACTATTCAGGTCAATATTTAATCAAAGGAAGACATATACTGTACATTGATCCAAATATCATTAACAGTCAACAATTTTAGGTTCTCACAAAAAAAGGTATTTTATTACCAAGCAATATATGAATCATCACAATAATTTTAAAAGCAAACATAAGGTATTACAGGAACATTTGGTAATCAATGACCAGGAGAGGATGGTGGATATTCTAAAAGACCACTGGTAGTTTTGTGTCCTCCTCTTCCAGGTCCACAAGAGGCAACAGCCAACATGTGTTTCGTCACATCATGTGACTTTCTCAAGGCTTCTAGATTTCCCGGAAAAAAGGAATATAATGACTTGGTTTGTGTTCTTCTACTTATGTCACTGCTAAAAGTTTATGACAATTGATGTTGTCAAAGTAATCTTTTATGATCCTATCCAATCCTGCCCGTATATCCCGAACAAAAAGAAGGCAGCATAGATTTTTGCTTTTCAATAGCCAAAAGTCTGAAGTACAAAACACGATTCAAATGGAATATCCAAAATGCCCCAATAGTTACGCAAGAGCTTCTGCAGGGTCAGGTCCTTACCTAAATGATCAGTTTCCTTACTATTCTTTAGTGTTCAATCTCACTATTTTACGCAAGACCTGGATTTGTGGTTATTGCCGTATCAGTATCGCCACGATAAGTATTTGTTCAAAATGTTCATGTCACACAAGGATATTCGTTAAAAAACATATTCCAAAACTTGTAGAGAAAGAATGGGCTTTGATAGGCTGTATTCATATGTCCATGGCTGCAAATCACGTGTCTTCCTCAAACAGCTTCCAGGACCAGATGGATGTTGTTGATGTGGTGACTTAGCTGCAGTTGCACGCACTTCTCCAGCACTTTAGCCAAGAGTGGAATGTTGGAAATCAGTCTAAAATTGTCTGGCGAGGCTGGATCCAGCGACAGCTTTTTCAGAAGGGGAAGGACTTGACCCGCTTTCAGGATTGATGCCTGCCGAAGAGAGGCATTGATTATCGTTGTCCAGCAAGGAATAATGGATTGGGCGGCAGCCACAAAACAGTTTGAAGGGAGCTAGTCGTTGAAATGGTTGTTCGGGTTTAAGGTGGAAAGGATTTTGGCGACAGAGTCTTCGTCGTAGAGTGAGAAGTCGGTCCAGTTTGCTAGATTCTTCAGTGAGGACTGCAGGGGGTGAGGACGCGGAAGGTCAGGGGTCGGTAGAGAGAGTGAGGTAGCACTAAGTTCGTTACCTAAGGTTTTGATTTGGTTTGCGAAAAATGAGGAGAATTCCTCGGATGAGATGAGAGACTTGGGGTTTTCCTTCACTGTTTTGGCCAATTTGTTCGATTGGTATTTGACCAGCTCAAAGAGTTTGCGTGGTCTGTTCTGGGCATTTCCTAGTTCCACTCTGAAGAACTCTTTTTTTGAGTTGAGGATGTTCTTGTTGTATGTATTTCTGGCCTGGCGGAGAACTTTTAGGTGAGCGGCCGAGTGGTGCTGTCTCCAAATTCCTTCGGCTTGTCGGAGGGATCGCCTCTCATTGCTGAGGGAACCAGTGAACCATGGGTTTCTATCTTTGACTTGAGTTATTTTTAGTTTAAGAGGGGCTAGGTCATCCAGAATGTTCGACATCGTTGCAGAGTAGTGATCATTGAGGTCACTGACTGATGTGATATTTTGGGGGGGGGGTCAGATTTGCTGCGGATCTCAAGTTCCTTGCGGTCCAGGTTCTTGGTGTCTCTGACCCAGCGTTTAGGAGGCACCGGTTGTGGTGTCCTTATCTTGTGGGTGCCAGGTAAAATGAAATGAAATGAAATGAAATGAAACGTATATTTATAAAGCGCGGTTGCTGCCCTGAGGCGTCCAAGTGCTAGCGACAAGTATGATTTGCTTAACAGAAAGAAAACACTGGAGAGTTACTGAGGAGCCTTAAAGAGAAAAGTCTTCAGCTGTTTCCGAAAGGAGGAGAGGTTAGGGTTGGACCTAAGTTGCAGGAAAAGTGAAATCCATAGCTTGGCGGCATTATGAGTGAACATCCTGCCGCCTGCTCTTGCCTTTTTAATTCTAGAGACAATCGCCATAAACGCCTGGCTAGAACGAAGATTTCTGCTAGGATGATACTGTGTAATTAGATCCCGGGTGATGGCCGGTCCTGTGTCCCAGAAGGCTTGGTGGGATATACACATAGCCTTGAAGACAATTCTTTGTCGCACTGGAAGCCAACGCAGACCGCGCAGTCCCGGTTTGGCTGACAGTCTTCGCGGCAGCTCCAGCAGTGTGCGGGCCATGCAATTTTGCACTGTGTATTCAGGGACACCAAGATAAAGGACATTGCTGAAGTCCAAACGGGACTGAATCAAGCCCTGAGTGGCCACCTGCTTTGCCTCCATAGGCAGGAGGGGGAGAACTTTCCTCAACATCCTAAGGAGACCAAAGCAGGTTGCCGAGAGTTTTGTAGCCTGGGTATTAAAAGATAAAGCTTTGTCCAGCCAGGCCCCAAGGCTCTTTATGTTGTCCTTGGGGGTTTTGGGGGTGCCAAGGCATGGGGGCCACAGGAAATTAAAAAAGGTAGGGTTCGAAGAGCCCAGGAGCATCAGCTCTGTTTTGTCCCCATTAAGTTTAAGGGAGGAAGAGGTCATCCATCCCTTTACCTCCTCCAAGCATTTCGTCAGCTCACCTGAGGCTGAGAGACCATCCTCCTGCGCCAAGTAGACCACTAGCTGAGTGTCATCCGCGTAAGAGATGATTTTAATTTCAAACGGACGGACCACCTCAGCCAGTGGTCTCATGTAGATGTTAAAAAGCGCAGGGCTGAAGGAGGACCCCTGTGGGACTCCGCACCTCTGTGGCCTACTCGTGGAAACCGTATCTCCATCAAAAATTTGGAGGACCTATTGCTCAGAAATGATTTGAGCCATACCCATGCTACTCCCGCTAATCCGACATTCGAAAGACGGCTCAGCAAGGTGTCATGGCTGACCGTATCGAATGCCGCGCTTAGATCAAGGAGGATCACTGACACTGATCCCCCTTGATCCAGGATCTTTCTGGTTTCCTCGGTGACTGCCAGCATGGCGGTCTCCGTCCCATGTCTGGGTCGAAAGCCCGTCTGGCTGGCATCTAACAGCTGGTTATTCTCGAGAAAGTCCACCAGATGGATATTGATGTGTCTCTCAAGACTTTTGCTCACCCAGGGAAGTAAGGTGAAGTCACCGGGGTCCAGATTGTTTTTTTTTAGCATGGCCCGCTTCCAGACAGGAGGGACGGTGCCGGAGGTGATGGAGGCATTCAGGAGGTTCACGATGGTAGGTAGAACGACCTGAGAGGCCAGCATCATAACTTCTGGGGGTGCTGGATCGCATGGAGACCCAGATTTCACCTTGCGGGCTATTAATTCCAGGGATTCGGGGTCTAGCAGTGGAAAATGATCCGTAGTTATCGGGGACTGAGGAGGGGCATCCCCAAGGTTTGTCTGTCCCGGAGCTGTGGCTACTGGTGGTATGGGGGAAAAGATTAGTAGATTTGGTTGACTTTATGATGGAAGAATTCTGCCAAGTCATTGCAGTGCGCTGTAGTTTTGCCCGGGTGTGTGCTAGGGGAAGGAAGTTTAGTGAGATTTTTCACTATTTGAAAAATTTCCTTCGGTTTAGACTTAGCTCGCAAGATTTTATTCGAGAAGTACAAAGACTGGGCAGATTTAACCTCAACCTTATAAGATTTAATTGCCTCTCTATATTGGGTTTTCTCATCCCGCGAGTAGCCCATACGCCACCGTCTTTCTAGTTTCCTACAGTGGCGTTTTTTTCCCTAAGGGCCTCTGAATACCAAGGAGCGGTTTTTTGAGAGGGTTTCTATGTAGCTTTACACATGGGGAGGGTGGCCTCGAGGGTTTTTACAATCCTGATTGGCCACACATGGGTCCTCATTATAGGAGGGCTGGTCAGCCACAAGTCTACTAGACCAAGATTCGACCCGTAGTCTGGTCCAGATTCTGGCATTCCTTACGATGGGACTAGGGGGGAGTGACTTAAGCGTAGTCCAGGTGAGAGGCACGAGTAGGTGGTCAGTGCAAGGGAGGGAAATTGGTAACCCAACCACTAACTCTAGGCAATTGCTGAATACTGGATCCAGAAAGTGGCCCTTAATGTGGGTGGGTGCCTCAACTTATTGAGCTAGCTGTAGTGCCGCTAGATCATCAGCAAGCGCCATGGCAGTATGATCCGAAGCGGAATCAAAATGGAGATTAAGGTCCCCTAACAATGTAAAGTTGGAGGCAGTTTGACCCGTTCAGATACAATGGATGGAAGGTGCATGTGAAACTGTTTTGGAGGCCCCGGGGGGCGATATACAACAGTGCCTGAAAAACAATTGTTAGGGGAGAATTCCAGGCTAAATGCTAAGCTTTCGCATTCTGGAATTAATTCAGGAGTTACTCGACAATAATACTGCTCTTTGTATATGATGGCTATACCTCCTCCTCTCCCTTCAGGGTGATCTTGTCGGATAATTTGAAAACCTGAAGGAAGGGCTGTCACAATGTCAGTGTCAGAATCTGTCGTAAGCCACGTTTCTGTAAGAAATACTGCGTCTGGCATACGTTCTTCTAAAAGGAGAGCAAGTTCTGTCCTATGTTTTGGTAAGGATCCACAGTTTAGCGAAAGCATGCAGTAGTCCCGTTTTTTGATCCGTGGTTGCATGGGCTTAAGAATCTGTTTGCACCACGAGCAAATCACTGGAGCTCTATAGCCTCAAAGGAATGCAAACAGCCTTCGGTCCCCAAGAGCCTCATACAAAGGAGGACTTCCGCACTATAATACATTCTATTTTGCGGCTGAGATGTAGGGGGCGTGGCCCTCGGCCCGGTCCAGGCAAGGACGGGCACAGACGGGCTTGCCTTTGGCGCGCCTTTGGCTCTCCCCCGGCGCGCCCGCTGCGCCCGCCTGCTGCGCGGATGGGAAGTCATCATCTTTTTATGCTTTTAGAGGAGGGTGAGAGGCGTCCTACTGCTGGACCGCTACTCTTTCCTCCCACCAAGATGGCGGCCACCCTCTTTGCCTCCCGGCGTCAGCGCCTCAATCAGCCGTGCCGACAAAGAAATCGGGTGCAAGGAGCCTCGGTACGACGTAAATCTCACACCAAGGGGTCCGGGATACTTGGTGAGTAAAACGCACAATTAAAATATTTACCGATTTTAAAAATAGATTTGCCAGTAAAGTAGCTAAGAAAACAGGAGGAATAGCGTAGAGAGCCCCCGGCTTCCGCCTCAGGGGAGAATAAGCAAGAGTGCTAACAGTGGCAGATAGATGGAAGGCGATAGCGTGGTGGTCAGACCAGTCACAGGGGTCTATAGAGATAAGCTTGACGGTTGCTTCCTTAGAGATGATCCAGTCCAGAGTGGCCCCTTTCGAATGGGTTGGGAGTGAGCAAGATTGGGTCAGGGCTTGCGCGGCCAGGAGGTCTTTAAAGGAGTTGACATGAGGATCCTTGAGATCGTTCCAGTACAGGTTGAAATCTCCAAGGAAAATGTCTTTGGTGTTGAAGGAGCTCTTTGCTTTGAGAATTTCCATGAGGTGGTCAGTGAAGGGGTCGTTCATGCCTGGGGGGTGGTAAAAGATGTGCAGGTTGCATAGTTGGGTGGTGTTACTGCAAATTGAGAGGGCTAGATATTCGCAGGAATTGGTAGTATCCGCCAGAAGCTCTGTGACAAGGAGGTTAGAGCGATAGATGCAGGCAATGCCACCACCTTTCTTGTTATGTGGTCTGTCTAGCCTAGCAATGTTATAGTTGGGGGGACTAAGAGGTTTAGGCATGGGGATGAGGAATCATTAAGACATGATTCTGTTAGAATAGCTAAGTCGGAGTTATTGTTCAGAATGAGAGCCTTGACATTGGCGGCATGCTTTACTGCCGATCGGCAGTTAATTAAGAGACCAGTCAGGGAGGGGAGGGAGGTGGTGTCGGTAGTCGGGGCAGACAGGTGTACAGGTGCTAGATTGCTTCTGATCACCCTTCTGTTACAGAGGGGAGCTGATCTGCAGGGGTTGGTAGCGACCGTGCAGAATGGATGTGCAGCACTCATGTCTGATAGACAAGGAGTGATTGGGTCTGCATTATGGTCCTGGAGAATGTCAAGGATTTCCTTTACAGTGAGGTCTAGCGGATTTGTTGTGACGAGAGAAAGATTGTAGGAGAGGGCGAGGTCAAGGGTTTCCTCCTCTTACGAGGGCAAAAATGCCTCAAGGATGTTGGTAGAGGGTGATTGGGGAGCTCTGGGATAGGAGGGGAAGAGGAATTCAGCTGAGGCTTAAGGGTAAGGAAGGAGAGTTCGGCGAGGTGAAGGAGGTTCGTTAGATCCAGGATGGAGAAGTGGATGCTCTGAATTACTTTACTGGCTCTGGAGTACAGAGTGTCGATATCTGTGTAGGGGGGGCGTGGTAGAGGTGCTGAGAGGGTTAGGAGGAACTGTGTTGGAGATTCTTAGAGCGGTGGCTTGAGTGAAGTAAGTCATGTTGGGCAGGAGGGTTGGAGGATCGTCATGACGGGTGTTGGTTGCTTTCCCAGTGTCATGCACATGGTTGCGGTGGATGATAAAATGATCTGCAAATTTATTAAGGTTTTTGGTTGAGGCTTGGATCAATACAATGCCGCTTTTGTAGAGGGTGATGGTGAGGTCAGCTCTCAGGGTTATTGAGGGTGCTATTGTGAGCTTAGTACCGTAGGGAATGTTCCTGGTTGAGCGTACATTGAGGAGGAGTGGAAAGGTATTGCGCCAAGGGGGGATTCTTCTGGAGTAGAAAACACGGTCGTTGATGACTGTGCTGTTGTCCGCGCAGAAGCGGAGGTCAGAGATCAGTGACTCAGGATGGTTTTTCAGGGTGAGGTGTTTGAAGGCTTTTGTTGTGGTTTTGGAGAGTTTAATGGGGTAAACCAGGGTGTATGAATTTGCCCGAGATGCAGTCAGACAAGGACCAACCATGTTGGCAAGGGTTGGGAACACTCGGGGAGACCTGGATCAATGAGCAGCAGAAGTCATTATGACCATGGTCATTAGGATGGTGACCTTTTTAGGAGATAACAAATTGGCCGGGTTGTGGGTGAGAGTTCCCAAGATACAGCAGGTTTTTTGTAGATTGTTGCAGTCGGTTGGTGCCACTTCAAGATGGCTGCCTCCTGGGCGAAAATAGGCCCTAGCTTGTAGTGTTGGTGCAGTCCTCTTTCTGTTGCAACTGTCTGAAAACAAGCCTGGTTGGGGTCCAGTTAAGGGCCCTTGTTTGTTTTTAAGGAAAAGTCCTCTTTCTGTGTACACTATCAGGAGCTGCCATTTTGGATGGAAGAAGGTCCGAAGATAGTGTGAGGGGTAGATTTGAGTACAAAATGGATGGGGGCAAAAAGGCAATTTTGCCACAGCTCAACAACTGCAATATCAGGCTCCGGCTTTCATGCGCCTAACTTCGCAGCCTCATGATCCCACTGCTGCATGCAGTGCAATCGCCGTGAGTGCCATATAGAGGGAGCGAGGCAGTCAGCACCTCCCCGGGGGTCGGCTCGTGTTGTGAGAGCCGGCAAAGTTTATAGGTTCAATACGCGTGACCAAATAGGGGGGAGGTAGAGAAAAGCTCCCCCAAGACTACAGCTCTCCAGCGCCTCGCCTCGCAGCCGCTTAATCATAACGCTGCCCAAAGCGCGATCGCCGAGAGAGCAATGCAATGTGTAATCAAGACAGACAGCAGCTCCCGGGGGCTTCGGCATGAGAGCCAGCAGTTGCAGCAAGAGTGACCGAGGGTCTGCCTGGGTGTGCTGTGCTGGGCCGCTGGAACCTATGCAGGTCACCAGTTCGGGGGCTGGAGGTGAAGGACACCGCTTTGCCACTCCTCCGAGCGCAAGGTAGCCGCACTGTGTCCAGGAAAATATCGCCCCAGGGCCGGCGCAGTCTCAGCAGATCTCGGCAAGGCTAGGGGTCCAAGCGATGCATGGCCCGCAGGAGGGTAGGCTTGGGGTGGGCCGGACTCACCAAAGTGAGTGGATCTGGGCGAGCAATAGGTCTCCCAATGCCCCGTCTTCGGTCACTGCCAGCAGGGTCTGGGGAGCACTCGACTGAGGATCTCCATCCATCTGCGGCAGCAAGGTATCAGGCAAGCACAGCCAACAACCGGGATAATGGCCGATGTCCAAGCCGAGGTAAGCAGGGGCCACAGGAGATGGCCTGAGTAGTGATGCTGGAGCCCAGTTAGCACCAAGTCGTTGCAGGCAGGCGCAGGAGGGCAGCAGGACGGTGGAGAGCACTGGATGGCATGGTTGAACAGGGATAATCACCGATAGGTGATCCCTAACCCAAGGAGCTCAGCGGAGGAGCTCTTGTCCGGAGGCCATCTGAGTGGCCATCTACAGCCACTCAGTCTTTTTCTGGAATAGATTACATTCTTGGATTCTGTGACTTTCTTTTAGGTAGATAGGCACATCAGAGCAGGCAGAAGTAAATATTCAGAAATAAAGGGACAGCTTTACAAGCCGCTTGCGCCACTTTTGCGTCACTTTTAACATGGGAAAGTGGTGCAAGGGGCTTGTAAATCTGCCCCAAAAACCACTTGCATGCTGTAACATGCCACATTGTCTGACGATGGAGAGAGAGGGTGAATCTTGATCTGACCCCTAGCTGATGTCGCACAGACTACAAATTAAAGTGTAGAAGTAAAACGAATTCTGTAACGAATGTCTTCCTCAGATGAAATTGCATGCGATATAACAGCAACAATATCTCAGTTGATACATTAAAAGGTTAAAATAATCAAACAATTTTCCTTGATTCTAGTGACATAAAAATTAAGCTAATATGGTGTAGGCAGTGAGTATATACAAAGTTCACCAAACTGTAAGCTGGCTGCAATTTCCAAAAATGACCACTCAGTGGGCAGAAATATATTTGTTTTTGGAGGTGAAATAAAGCAAAGCCCCCTAATTTCTGGAACAATACTGTATTTTAAACATACTTTCGCTCCTGTTCATTCGCTCACTCAAGTATAACAAATGTATGTGTTTAGACTAAGGAAAGGATGAAAACAAAGGTCAAGATTGTCAGAATTTGCAACAACAGTTATATAAACTTTTCACCCTCTCCCAAATGTTCTAGAACACCCTAGGAATGTTCCTTTAGCACCACAACATGGTTTCAGAAGAGAGGAAGCATTGTCAAAGCCAATAGGTCTCTCTTTTTTAAAGAACCATTGCCAAAGACAATAGATCGGACTTGTAATTGAAAATGCAAGTCTTGACTCTCGTGGGCATATTACCAAGATTAGGCGATAATTATCGCTTAACACGGTTAGCAGCAATATTATTATCGCCGAGCTCCGCCGATTTTTATCGCAGATAAACCTTGCTGTTATCAAGGTTTATCTCAAAAGCGATGAAAATCGGCCGAAATGCATGAATATCGCTGAAAAGTCCGTGATATTCATGCATTACCGAGCTAATGCTCTTAGTCATGTTATCCACCTACCATTGGATAACATGGCTAAGAACTGCTCTGGGCAGGCGTTAGCTTTTGGAGATATTCGCGCTTAGCGCAAATATTTTCAAAAGTACGCCTTTGTAGGTAATAGGAGATAGCGATGTTAGCGACTGTTGGCACGCCCACTTTGCATGTCATTAGCGATAAATATCGCTGACATGCAAAGCGGGCCCCAAGATGATCGCTATCTCCTACTAGCTGTCGCTAACTAAAGTTATCGCCGCTTTAGCGGAAAAAATTCCAGCTAAAGCGGTGATAAGGCCCTTGGTAATATGCCCCCTGGTTTTGTCAATGTTTGTGCATATTGCATGCTCGATCGTACTCATTACAGGTTTTGTACTATCGACCTTCAAAAGATACAAGAGTTAAATGAACAGAAAACAAAACAAAATAATCTTTGGCAAATGAGACATTTGCTTGCCCTTGGAGTATTGAAAAGTTGTATAATCAGGAAATACCTCACATCTTGAGTTTACAAATAAAAGCACATTTTCAATATACTCTGTGATAACATCTAATATGTATGCTGATGCCTGACTCCTAATTGACTTCTTTCAGATGATAGAATCAAGGTCTCCAAGAGGTCTTTGTTTAACAGATTTTGATGCCCTATTGTCCCTTTTTCTCCGATTCCTGCCTGAATTTGATTTTACCTCAAGCTACTGCACTGTGTGGGAACAGCTAAATTCCCGGAAAAGCTTGGTGCAGTGCTGCAGGAAGATGCAATAAAATGTTCCTTCTGAGTCCATATGGAAACCACAAAGAGCAGTTGAGGAGAGACAATATTAACGTAGGCATTGCCAAAAAAGACGCCACACTAGTAGATCTACGTACCTTTTCCTGCAAACCACAGCTTACCACAACTGAACCCCTAGGAAATCAACAACAGCAGCAGCATACAAGTTTTCCTTACAAGGAAAACATGCGCAGCACATGCTGCAGTAACTCAATCTTCACTAACGCACAGAAATGTAAAGAACAAGCAGCAGTTATGCAAGTATTCCCTGTACATGGAACAGGTACATGTCAGAAATCATTTGAGCAAGCATCCCTCATACACAGAATTTGTACTAGAAAGGACAACAAAGTTGTTAGAGGATATTTTGCCCTTTTTAGCCATGCTCTTGACCCCACCCTACGTCAAATGACCCCACCCCATGACCCACAGTGCGAGTTATTCCTTCAGAATCACAGTTATTGTACTTGTTTATACATGTTGATTCCAGATACCATACATATTGGAGAATAATTCTTTAAAATGCACCAATGGTGGTAACGGGCGGACAGAGAAATAGCCTTTACAACCCAGTCTTTACCACGCAAAACCAATACCAAGCATCCATAAAAATGTATTAGTCTAGACCACACAAAATCTTACCATGCATGTTCCTTTAACACGCATGTCTTTATAACACAAATGTCCTCTGTTTTTTCTTCCTCTTCTCTATTGTTGTGTTATGAGATAGGTGTGCAACCAAAGCGCCGGGACACTCTCTGAGTAGCCGTGCGCTATACAAAAAACCAGCATAACATAACATAACATAACAACTAAAAGTGCACCAGGAGGCGTGCTTGCAGAGTAGTGGAGAAAGACGGAGTGGCCTCCAAGTCCTCTCAGCATTCAAGGGGACTTCATTTACAAATTACCACTGCAAAAGGGGTGTGTTTGCAGAGTGGTGGGGAAGTGGACGCTTTGTGTTCAAAATCCCTGAGGTCTAGCTCGAAACCTCGTAGACGCCAGACCCCTTCATTTCTTTATTACTACGCTGTGCCATTATGATTTTATTATTGGCATATGTAATGAAGGGGTAGGTGCAAAGGAGGTAGTTATAGGAATATTGCCTATAGCAGTTCAATGTTAACTAGAATGTCTGTGCGCATGGACTGGGGAATAGTTCTATAGCGCATGCACTGTGTGTTAGAACCCCGGATGTTAAGCCGGAAGTGGCAACCGCCCAGACCCCTTCTTTCTATTTAAACTATGTTGTGCCATTATTAGTTCATTACTGGCAAATGCGATGAAGGGGTAGGTGCGGAGGTGGGAGCCTGTGTACCAACACGTAAGTTGTTTAATTATGTGACTAGACTTTCTGAGCCATACAGCTCAGTACTTTTTGTGCTCTGTATTTGTTTCCACTCACTTTTGTTTATTTTATTGGTTTTACCGCCCGGCCACGTGCGGGCGTCCATTGCGCTTGCCATTAGAGGGATTGTCTCAGCAGGGTTAGGTAAGCACACTCTGGGCATTATTAATCCTGTGTGTTACCAGCCTAGTCAGCCTGCTAGGACCATTATTTTTACTAGGCAGCATGCGTCTAGTTTACACTGTTTGGGATGCCACAAAGGAATGGTACTTGATTTAATATCTGTAATATCTGTGATGGGGTTGTCTTGTGTGCTTGTTAATTTTTTATCCTTTTTGTTATTAGAAGCAATGTGCACATAGCTGTGGCACATTACGAGGCATCAAGTTGTACTGATGTCTATATCTGTGGTCTATTTTGTTTTTCTTTCCTTTCAGGAGCGGCTTCCATCATACAGTTGTTGCCACACTGAGAGTGTACATGTTGCTGTTCCACCCTGACTGAGATAGAGGGATAGAGATAGAGGGATTCTTAGTTTCAATTTTCTTGCCATTGTATCACATGCACCTCATTTGTTTTAACTATTTTGGTCCTGAAGAAGTGCAAATGACACTTATTTAGGCAAGACAAGCACAAAACATGTTGACATTTGGCCTTTGACACCCGGGCATAGTTTGCCTTTGGGGCAATGTTTTATTTAGCGTTTTTTGGACTGCGAAGAGTACACGATTTACATTGTTGCTGCATTGAGACTCATTATCACATTCATTATTTTGCACGCACATTTTTCATTCATTTTCACCCTTGTTGGACCCACTGCCCCACACAACCTCTTGCACCATCCTGCAGTCCTTGAAAAGATCTCAGATAAAGTGACCCTATGGGTGTGCCTGTAGGGAATTGCAGCTCCGGCCCTACGAGGAGCAACTGCTCAATGATGAAGCATGCTGTTATATAACAGGGGTTGACCCACTATAGTCCAAGGACCTGGGTATTCAGCAGTATATATGTAATCATGGGGGTGGGGGAGGCAGAGTGAGAATCCTTTCAGTCTCCGTAGGTAACTTTATAATCAGAAGGGGGAAAGGATCACTGGTCCTGCTTAAACCTTGGGCTCACAAGTCAAGGACCTGGTATCTCCCAAACATATATGACTCTCATACACGTGTATATTGATAGTGATGGTCTCTCTTTTGCGGTATATACTGTGTCCCCGCTTTTCTACACGTGCGTGCGTAATCATTGAGTCATTTTTTGTCTTGTGCACCCTCCACCAGGAGGTTTGCCTTAAGGTTTAAGGCAGTAGTGATCGTGGAAAGTGGGGGGTAGTGGTGTGGTTAATAAAAAATACAGAAAGCCAGACAAGTCTGGGTTCGGACTATAGTTAAAAATTACGGATGCACTTTGCGAATTGATAAGGGATTCTAGTGCATTGCATTGGTATTGTTAAAAAGAGGTCGACATGTTTCAGCCCTTGGTAGTCAGTAGATCTATAGGCTTTCGTCAGGACCAATGGGGATAAGTGAATGGTGCAAAAACTGTGAGAAGAATAAAGGAATATTGACCTGATTCTTCGTGACTTTAAGGTTTCATTGTACCTGCAAAAGTAAAAAACACGCACACAGACAACGACAAAATAGGGAGAAGGGGTATGGAAAAACACATAATTATGTACAATAGTACCTTAATTTTTATAAGGAACTAGAAAATGGCAATACTTCCCGTCATACTCATTTCGGGCGTCAACTCTTCCATTCTCATGCTTCGTTTCGACTTATATTGAGGTGCCCATAGTTCTGACCATAATACTGTAGTGAAGTGCTCATAGTTCTAACAATTTCACTGTGCGTGGTCTATAGTGAAATACGCTAAACAGTGCGGACGTTCTGTGTCACTGCATACATTCTGAGTATTCCAAGGATGTGGTTATGGGGGTTAAAGGCGTGCTGATGGTGCCAATAAGGTTTTCCACGAGTCGTTGGTTTAGTGTGGCTGCATTCATGCTCAATACGCTGCGCGCGCTCTTTAAAAATGCGCATACCTTGTCTTATTTTGGAAATTGCTCCCTCGGGGATTTAGGCTGATCGAGAGAGGCCTTACTGCAAGGTATCAGAAAGGGGGAGTTATCAAGTGCGCTTTATTTACTTACGGTTTCCCGTTTGTTGAGTGCGTCTAGTTTACCCAGTACCTTAGTGCCTTCTTACTCGGTCCCGGCAGCATGTGCTGACTCTGCCTTTCCTCACCCGGAACTACAGGGTGATGCGGTTCCTGGTCGATTTTAACTCCGTGGCGGTAAAAATAAAAGAAATACTTCAACAATTGGTGCCGAAGGTCTCTTCTGAATTAAACCTACCATTAATATTGGTAATTGCAAATCGGTTTTTATGATTAATTCATAAATAAAGAAAAAATGGGGGAATTTTGTATGTAAAGGAATCGTTGTTATTTTGTTTAGATATCTCATTTAGTGAGAGAGGCTAGAGTGGGGTCATGAGTTGTTGCGCTTGAGATAGAATGCAGAGATTTTGTTTGGTGGGTCTTTTTTTGAACTACAGTATTGGGCTTAATTTTGGGATCACTGGTAGAGTACATATTTTGTGGTCACCAAGGATGGGCAGAGATACTAGGCCATTGGGGTACCCTATTTAGGTGGATTGTAGGGAGTTGAAGTCTCAGATCATCTGTTAAGAGATAGCCATGGAACAGAGTCGTTCAGGCCCAAGGTATCTGTTTTTAACCTGTGAACCCAACGCTGTTCTTTCTCGAACAGTATGTTTTCCGCGTTTCTGTCGATTGTCTCAAGGCTTTCCAGGATCACCCAGTGGAGATCATTGACAGTGGAGATCATTGACAGTGTGTTGTTTTTCTTTATAGTGTGATGACATCTTGGTTGTGCTCTTCTGACAGTTAACATTACTCCTGTGTTCACTGAGTCTCTGTTTTGCTTTTCGGCATGTCATCCCAATATATCTCATGTTGCACGGGCATGTGATCATATATACCACGTGATTGGTGTTACAATTGGTGTGTCTTTTCAATTTCTATAACATGTTTGGGAGTAATTGTAATTCTTTTGTTGGTTTTGTAGTAGCACAGGCTACGCAGGAACCACAAGGATAGTATCCAGTAATTGGAGGATTATTCCAGAGGCCTGGTTGTTGTTTCTTTTTTCTTGGTGGGGGTCTTGTGTGGACCAGCAGATCCTTGATATTGGTGCTCCTTTTGTTCGCAAATCTTGGTTTTGGCCAGGTCAGGGTGTTTGATGTTATAATCTTCCAGTTGCGGTTGACTATTTTTTTCACCTGATTTGTTATTGGGCTATACGTTGTTACACACGTGGTCCTGTCTTCAGTCTGTTTCGGGTGACTTTCGAGGAGAGATTCTCTCGGTTGATTTCTGGCTCGTTTCGCACAGGAGTTGATTATTCTCTTTGGGTAGTCTCTAGTTGTTAGTTTCTCACAGAGATCTTTTGCTTGAGTTTTATAGTCATTAATTGAGCTGCAATTTCTTCTTAGCCGTAAGAACTGGCTGTATGGAAGGTTCTCCCTTAGCGGGCGGGGGTGAAAGCTGTTGAAGGATAGTAGACTGTTTTTTGCAGTGGGTTTGAAAAACGTTCTTGTTTGTAGGCTGTTCTCCTTTGCAAAAATGGTGATGTCCAAGAAGTCCAGGCTCTGTGCATTGGATGTGTATGTGAACTTGAGGCATTCGTCCTGATCGTTCAGCCACCTGTGGAAATCTGTTAGTGACGTATTGTCTCCTCTCCAGATTAGGAAAATGTCGTCGATATATCTCTTCCAAAAGAGTATATGTCGAGAAAAGGGGTTCTGTGCATTGTGTACATAGGTCTGTTCAAAGGTGCTCACGTACAGACCCGCTACGCTAGGCGCAAAGGTGCTGCCCATAGATGTTCCATGTTGCTGGAGGTAGAGGGTGTCCTTGTATTGGAATTTTTTTTCCATAAGGGCCAATCTACAACATTCCAATACGAAATGTCTGGGGGTCCGGTGTGGCCAATCAATGTTAAACAAGATGGTTTTGAGAGTCTCTAAAGTTTCCTGTTGAGGAAGGCTTGTATAGAGACTTTCGACGTCCAGTCCTACTAGGAGCATACAGCTTTCCGAGTACTCGAAGTTTTGTAGCATATTGATCAAGTCTCGTGTGTCTTTTAGGTAAGTAGGAGTGGCTTGGACCAGTGGTCTCAAGTACTGGTCCGCAAATTGCGATAGTGGCTCTAAAATAGAATTGATCCCCGAGACAATTGGTCTTCCTGGTGGTGGCATCTTGTCTTTGTGCGTCTTGGGCAGAGAATAAAAGTAAGGCGTGACTGGTGTTCTTGTTACTAAATAGTCCGCCTCTTTCTTTGATATCCAGTTGTTACATTCTGCTTCCTCAATCATTAATGATATTGTTCTTTGTAGGCGCGCTGTTGGATCGGTTGTGATCACTTGGTAGAATTTGGTGTCTGCCAGTAGGTCCATGCATTGTCTATCATATCCTTCTGTTGTGAGCAGGACAATCCCTCCGCCTTTGTCCGCAGGCTTTATGACTATGTCATGATTGTCTTTTAGTTCTGTCAGAGCAGCTTTTTCTGCTTTAGTTAGATTCTGGAAAGTTTTTTGAGGTTGATGATTCAATTCTTCAACTTCTTTCATGATGGCCTGTTCAAATGTGCTTATTTCAATGGGGATTTGTGAGTTAAGCGGACAAAAAGTAGATTTTCTTCTGAGAGTTGTGTCTCCTTCTTGGGGTTGTTGTCTCAATGATTACGCACGCACGTGTAGAAAAGCGGGGACACAGTATATACCGCAAAAGAGAGACCATCACTATCAATATACACGTGTATGAGAGTCATATATGTTTGGGAGATACCAGGTCCTTGACTTGTGAGCCCAAGGTTTAAGCAAGACCAGTGATCCTTTCCCCTTCTGATTATTCAGCAGTATAGACAACAATTGGTCCTCGACATAAATTTCTCAATGATGAAGCATGACAACCCTTGGGGTGTGTGAGGACGTTCGAGGACGAAAATTGTCTTTTCCCCTCACTTGTGGGCATTCCTTACCTACGGGTTTTCTTTTTTCCTTTCTTTGTTTGGATTTCTTTTTCTTGTTAAATGTACGGGTGACTTTTTGCACCCTCAAGCATGGGTGACTTTTTGCACCCTGCTTTAGGAACAGTGTCCTTTTGTTGGTTTGAGGTGAAGTGGACTTGCCAGAGGTTTTTAATTAAATACTTTTTTAGGGAAGTGGGCTGCGTAGACCCTCTCCCCAGGTCTATTTCAGTCCCTGGGCCATGCCTTCACAATCTTTTTTTAATTGGGAGGTGGGCCCACGTGGCCCTCCTTCCGTGGGCTGATGCTGATATCGCTAGGGGACCCCATCACCTGTGGCATGGTCACCTCACTGCAGACTGTAGGGGAACCCTGAAGGTACCAATGGTCCCTGCCAGTTCCCCGCCTCCTGCAGGAGCTGGCCTTGCTTTTGGACAGAGGGAGCTACTAACATGCAGCTCCCTCTGTGTAAAAGCAATCTACTCCGCTTCGCACAAGCGAGAGCATTTTTCAAACCGCAATGTCCTTGGTGTGGGTGTTTCTGGAGCTGGACCTCCCGAGTTGCAGTCCCCAGGGCCATGTAGGCCCCCCTCCTTTCTTCAAATTTGCCCCGAGGAGGTGGTTGTCTCCAGGATCGGGGTCCACAACAGACCCCCTTAATTATTATTTTATTTGTTCCTTGGGGACATGGCAATCTCTGGGGCTGTGGGGGAGGCCGTAGGACCAACCCCACGTTTTAAAAAATAAAGTATGTGCCCAAGGGCAGTAAGGGAGGCACGGCCTCCCCCCATTACTTAAAAAATAAATAGTGTGCCTTGGGGGAAGTAGCAGTCCCCCGGGCAGTGCAGGGTGCTGGAGCCCCCTGCTTTAATATTAAGTCTAGTTCCCTCCCAAATTTCAATATCTCTAGCCCCAGGTTGATGCTACTGACCATGTCATGATTGTTATAATATGTGAGGCCATAAGCAAAGCATTGCAGGTGTATGAGTTATAGTTAACTCAGGTAACTATAGCTGCTGAATTTCTCTGGTTTTGTAAGAGTGAAATGTCAGCCTAACAATAATGTCCCTGTAACCATTGTTTTTTCAGTGAATTTCTAAGGTTTTTTAAATTTTATTTTCTAACTATGTTTCTATAAATGCTAATTCATAACTATAACGTCCCTGCAACCTTTGCTTTTTTCATAAAAAAAATATATATATTTTTTTTAGAAAAACAAACACTTATTGTCTATGTGTTTGTGTGTTGATGTAACAATATATTTATATTTGTATTACTGAAATATTGGGGCAGATTTATGTTAACTGGCCCATCCCCAGGGATGCGCCAGTTAATACGCGCCATAGTGCGCCACAGCTCCGCCACCCATGGTGCGCCGCATTTACAATGCAGCGCACCATGGTGCAAGGCAGGGAAGATGCATGACGCATCTTTTGGTGTACGGGCGGCGCATTGCTGGAGTCATGTCGCAAGTGCGACATGACTCCTGCAATGCACAGGGGCCACCCCTACATTGCATGGTGCAGCACCCTTACACCTGCTTCAAGCAGGCGTAAGGAATTGACGTGGAAAGTGACTCAGTGAAATCTTGTAGATTTCACTGAGTCACTTTCCAGGGGCGTTCCTGCAACAGAACACCCCCCCCCTGCACCGGAACGCCTACATGAAACCTGACGCAGGTTTCATGTGGCGCAGGGCCTTACACCGTGACGCATCTCCATAGATTTACGCCGCCTTGCGTGACGCAACAGCGGCGTAAACGTGGCGCAAGGGCCTCATAAATCTGCCCCTTAATGTCTAAGAACACCCAATCACTTATCTCCTTTTCTTAAACAAGATTCTGTCCTCCATTTTTGATGCCTTTCATTAAACTGTCACATTCAGCTATAGACTTCTTATGATTCCTACTGCCCCTCCCTTCAAAGTGCTTATAGTATCGATTGTGGGTAACAGCTTTGTTTTCCCGGGATAACATTTTGGTAGAGACAGTGGTATCAACAAAGACTTGTGTTTGCATAATGTGCATAATGTGGAAATGAAATGATTTGGGCAGAGAGGATTAAAGTGGCACTAATTGCTGCCTTTAGTCAAAATCATTTTGAATTTCCAGCCCCTGACCTCATGATTGTGTACTGTGGTGTTGATTACCTAGGTGCACTGACTGGAGTGGGGCTAGAAAGCCAATGAAGGATACCTGTGCACAGCTGATGCTGCTTTTCCCTCACACAGTGGTTGTGTGCTCTAATACATGCCAAAGACAGAAATAGATGTGGTTAAATCAGTTTTATCCAGTGATTGACAAAGCCAGGAAGCATGTTAATAAAGCTGTTTCTGCTTACCTCTGAGACCATAACATGAGAACCATTTACAACAACAACCTGCATTTTGACATGGATGAAATCTATAGAAGTGATGGAGTTCACTTCACAGATGAAGGGAACAGGGTGTTTCTCAGGAACCTGAAACTGTGCATCCACATTTACATGTAGCTGCAAGAAAGTCATAATGAACACAAAGGCTCTTCTCACGGCCACCCTATAACCTAACACTAAAAAGTATATATTTTTTTAACGATATTCCTCAACATCATTTTCCAGATTAACAAACCCATTGTGGATCCACAAAACAGCACAAACTCAGTGCACAACAACCCATTTTACAATTTTGACAATAATTGTAACTCTATGCATATTAAAACATTTTTCTAACTAGTTTTTTAACTATATAAATGTGATAAAGGTGTGTAATTCAGTCTGAGTACCTCTATGATAGACTTCACTTGTGTCTGAGTGGGTCTGTGACAGAATGTAACAGACTCCGAGTGGGTCTGAATGTATCAGACTCAGAGTGGGTCTGAGACTAGGTGTATCAGTGTCTTAGTGGAATTTTAAATGAATGCATTGGTGTCTTACTCAGACAGTCACTGACGGCATCAGTGACTGAATGGGTCTTTGAATGGGTGCATCAGTGCTTGAGTGGAAAAGTGAATGAGAGCATTAGTGACCAAGTAGCTTTGTGAGTGGGTGAACTATTGTTTAAATGGGTTTCTGAGTTGGTGAATCAGTGTCTCAATGACTCTGACTAGGTGCATCTCTGACCAGATTTTATCATCAGTGTCTCTATAGGATAGTGAGAGACCGTTTCAGTGTCTCTGTGGGTATGTTAGTGGGTGCATTAGTGTCTGAGTTGATCTGTGAATGGGTGCATCACTGTCTGACTTGGTCTGTAAGTGGGTGTATCAGTATCTGAGTGGGTCAGTGATTATGTATTTTACTGTCTCAGTGAGTTTGTGAGTAGGTACATCAGTGTCTAGATGTGTCTATGACTGGGTTTGTCATTATGTAAGTGAATCTGTGAGTGGATGTGTCTGTGTGGGGGGTCAGTAACTGGGTTCTGGTAATGTCTGAAAGGATCTGTGAGAGGATGCGTCAGTGTCTGAATGACTGTGAGTGGTTGTATAATTCTGTGAGTAAGTTTTTGAGTGGGTGCATCAATATCTGAGAGGGTTTCTCAACGTGTGCATCAGCCCCTGAAGTGGTTGATAAGTGGGCGGAACTGTCTCTGAGTGGATTTCACAAATGGGTATGTCAGTGTCTGGGAAGGTCTCGGTATGACTGTGAGTGGGTATCTGAATCTCTCAGTTGATCTGTCAATGGTTACATCAGTTATGAACTCACACCAAGGAGGGTCTAGTAGGGGCCTTGTACCACCTAAATAACCGTACTGCTCCTACATGAACAGTCACACACTATATAGGGCAAAGAAAGAAAGAAAATGATCTAAATCAATAGGGAGCACTGCTCTGTTAAGACAAGAACCCTCACTCACCTGCCATGTTTCTGCCAGTAGAGACTACAAAAATTCAATCTGAGGAACACCTTGAACTTTTTAATCCATACTGCAGAAGCATGTTGACTTTATAATATTGGGTAATATCCATAATCCCTATTCACTTATTCAGATTAGTGCAGGGGAGGTCCATATGGCTTTTAGATTTTGACATGGTGGGGCCTCACTGACCTCCAGGACCCGGGAACCACCACCTCCCAGGGACAGGCCTTTAGTCAAGGAAATAGGGAGGGCTCATGGCCCCCTCCTGGAGCCATAAATGGCCCTGGGGGTCGTCCCTCCCCTAGGCCTGGCTCCTGCTATGTCTGAGGTGCCCACTCCCAGGACATAGCTGTGTTCTTTGTCTTGGCAGGAGCTTTACTGCTCCAGCCAAGCCATAGCAAACTGTGCTCGCTTCGGCGACTTCTTCACGGCTGTGGAACAATATATGGATCTGTATAATCACTCAGCCGGTGATAATTCCAACCCGGCCGGGCTAATGCAGGTAAGGTGAAGTATTCCGGATAATCAGTGTTATAAAAGATTGCAGACAATACACTGTTAGAGCTCAATTGTGCGAAATAACTGGTCTTGTGCCAGTTTTGTTGTAAATATCTAAGTCGTGGGGGAGTCTTCACAGTTGTAAATCATGTTCGTCTCGTCTCTGTTCGAAGTATTCTGTCTTATTGTTGCATGCAAAACGCAGCCCCACGACACATCACTCGGTACCAGGTAGCGGCCCAAAGAGCTTGGCCTGTGCCCATGCCCGTCAGCAGAGCCTGCAATCTCTGTGTTATGTTAAACAATAGAACCTCCCTTATTGATCAGGCCAACACGGTCTCTTCTAAAGTTTTTTATACTTTGAAAATGATAAAAAAGCTTCTCTTTTTCATTCCACCACACCTACAAAAATCTTTAGTGACCTCTTTGGCAATTTCCAGTATGGACTAGTGTAATGTAGGTATCTCAATGCTTATCAATATTTGATCAATAAGCTGCAAATGTTACAAAACACTGCAGCCCGACTTCTTAAATTTCCAAAATACCATTCGGTCTCCAAACATTTGAGAAGACTTTACTGGTTGCCAATGAGGCCCAAAATTGTTTTGAAGGTGCTTTGTATCACCTCCAAAGCCCTACATAATCAAGGACCAGCATTTCTGGAGAATAGTTTTAATTGGTATATCTCAAACAGGCATTTAGGATCTTCAAAAGCAAAATCAGTGATTGTGCCTAAATACAAACCTGCATCATGATGAGACTGCAGCTTTGTGCTAGGTGCCTACACTAACTGGAATAAGCTCCCTCTCTACATTGAATCATCCACAAATCGTCTATCTTTCAGAAAGACTCTGAAAACATGGTTATTCAACTATGTATAGCTATCTAATTCAAGACTAGTCTCCTTTTACACTCACCGTAGCGAGCAGCAAGACACCTATGGGTATTTGCGTGCTCTACAAGTTCATTTAACATAACATAACCCACACCACCAATTATCGAACCATTCACAGATCCATATATTCACTCACATACACACTCAGTGATCCATAGAGTCAATCACACATCCACTCACTTATACAGCCACTTACCCAACAACAAACTCACATATTCAGCAACTATCACACCATGTTAATCACCCATACAGTCACCGACATACTGACTCAGCCACCCATATAGCTATTCACACACCTACTCAGCCAACTATATAGTTACTCACACATCTACACACTCACTCATACAGTCAGTCACACACTAACTCATCCATACAACACTTATGCACCAGTTCACTCATTCATACAGCAATTCACACACCCCATCACTCACCCATATACCAATGACACATCCATTCACATACACAGTCACACAGAGTCACTCACCAAGTCACTCACCCACCAATACAGCTACTCACTCATCCATACAATGACACACACACCTGTAGAGCTGCTCAGGCACCTACTCACACACAGATATACACAGTCTCATAGTATCTCACATAATATGTCTTACTCATTCGTAGTACACAAACTTTACTAATTCAGCATTTATAAAACCTTACTATATATCTTTAACACTCAGATACTTTTAGAAAACCCTCACAATCACTGGATGATGTCATCAATCATGTCATTTGAGATTTCATCAGTCTTGTCATCAGTGATGTCACTGATCATGTTATGAGTGATATCATGTGTGAGGTTATAAGCAGTGTGTTGCGGGGGTGAGTTATGGTCAGCTCAGGTCTGCCAAACCTAAACACTGGACCAGGAACATCAAAAAAGTCCCCATCACGGAACTAGAACTCAAGATTTATGCCGAACTACAGCTCCACCCCCTACTCACACGGCCACTGATGTCACAGCGCATTTTAACACAATAATGACTAAAGTGTTAGATCAAGTTGCTCCACTCAAACTCAAACAATGAGATCCACCAAATCAAACTCTTGGTTCAACAAGGATCTCAATAATGAAAGAGAACAACTCAGGCAGGCAGAAAGGTCATGGAGACAAGACCCGTCGACTATACACCTTGATCAACTTAGAACCACTCAGGTGTCATATAAAGAACACATCTTCAGAGAAAAGGCATCTTTTTTTCGCAACCAGATTGACCAGGCTAAGAATAGATCCAGGAAGGACTTCAACACTATTAAAAGGCAAACTAACAGCGCACCATTGCAGGACTTAATAGCCACCAATGAATGCTGCAAAGAAATTGCCAGCTTCTTTACTGAGAAGATCACAAAAATTGATCAATCCGTCTTTCATAGCCCGAACCTACTTTCCCCCCTGATCCTGCCCCAATATGCACGCCTCTGACCAAACTGATAAATCCCTGCAGGGGATAATCTGATACACACCCATAAGAAAAATTATGCCAACTGTTTGGAATTCAAAGCCATGTCTGAAATAGAAGTCTTCAACATAATTGCTTGCCTCAAGTCCACTTTCCACTCCAATGACCCCCTCTCTTCCACAACAGTACAAAATTCCAGCCACATCAGCGCCCCCTTCTGTACAAAAATAATTAACTCCTCTCTCACCTCAGGCTGTGTACATAACTCCCTCCAACTTGGACAAATCACACCTAGTCCAAAAAAAAACAGGAGCTGACCCTAACAATCTCTACAACCTCAGACGTATTTCAAATCTCCCATTCCTAACTAAAACCCTAGAGAAATTCGTCCTCCATCAACTCAACAAACATATTGATGATTTCATTCTTCTTGATTCCTTTCAATTGGGTTTCAGAAATGGCTGTAACACTGAAGCAGCAATGCTCAATATCTCCGATGATATCCACAGATCCTTAGATGAAGGTGAAGCTTGTCTTCTCATCCTCATTGACCTATCTGCAGCATTCAACACAATAAATCATACAGCATTACTTGAGACTCTAAAAGGACACTCTGGCATTAACGGTATAGTACTAAAATGGATCACTTCCTACCTTCAACATAGATCACAGCAAAATAAAATTAACTCCTGCCTCTCTAAGCCTTCACGAGTCATGCTTGGTGTCCCCCAAAGCCCTCTTCAAACTCTTCATGGAACCAATCACAAGCATACTAAATCAAACTGTATTTAAATGTCACCTGTATGCAGATGACACACAACTCTATTACAAAATTGAATCTCCTAGTGACATCCAACGCCTCAATGCACACTAAACAAGATGCAATCATGTTTTCGCTCGAAGCACCTAAAGCTGAACTCGGACAAAACTGAACAAATATTGTTCTCTCTGAAAAATAACCACCTACCAATGCAAGATTGGCTTAAGAACCTGGATGCCCTGAACTGCTCCCTCATCTTCTCTGATTTGGTAAAGTCACTAGGCAGTACCCTGGACAAGAACTTGTAAATGAAATACCACGGCAAAGAATCTGCCAAAGGTGCACTGTACTCCCTAACACACCTCAAGAAAATTAAACCTTGTATCCCTTAGGATGATATCAAGACAATAGTTCAATCCCTAGTTCTCTCCAGACTGGACTATGGGAACGCCATCCTAACAGGGGCGTCAACATCCCACCTAGGCCCCACTAAGCTCAGTCCTCAACAGAGCAGCCAAACTCATCACAGGCATTAAGCGATTTGAACATCTCACACCAACCCTTAAATCACTCAACTGGCTTCCTTATTGAAGGTAGAGGTAGGTATAAGTCTGCATGTATCACACACAAAAACCTTCACACACATCCCCACAACTACGTAAACAGCAAACTAGTGAAAGCAGGAAGAGCCAGAACTTTGCAAAGCTCTAACTCACTTATTATCATCCCTCCAAAATTGAAAAAGAAAACCACTAAGTCTCGATCCTTCTCGAGTAGAATACCCAGGTTATGGAATGCACTCCCTATTGAACTCAGATGCAACCCCTCCTTCTTCTGCTTTAAAAGGGACCTGAAACTCCATCTCCTCGACAAATACTTTACCGACAAAGCCAACTGAACCAGTCTCCGACAACCAAGTTGACTCTCCTTACTACCTAGACCATCAAGGATTTATGGTCTTCTGACGGTTTACACCAACCTAAGCTACCTCTTGACTCACCCCTCTAGTGTATTGTCTCAAAATGTTTATTGTTATGCATATCTCCTCATGTATCCTTATACCATGTTTTTCACAACTCTATTCATTCATGTTGTAAAGTGCTCTGATACTCTACTCTAATACTATATAAAACTTATAAAATAAACTTTAAAACATTGAAAACAAATCTTGAGGTAATCTGAGGCCAAGAAGGAGCTCATTTCACAGCTTTGGTACAAAAAGAGAGAACAATATTCCTCCCCATCTTGTCTTTTTGCATCTGGTCGTGGTGAGGAGATGCGGTTGAGAGCATCTTAAGAACGTAGTTAGGACATACATAGATCGCAAATTTCTTATCCTTACTTGACCCTTGTTATTTTTTGCCCTATGAGTAATACAGAGGGATTTGAACCTGATTAATGATGTTGCTAGTTAACCTTTATACATTTTAAACTTTTCTTTATTATGTTCTGTTAGAGAAGGAAAGGAAGGGGTTCTCGAGTACTACATGAGACGTCAGCTGGACTGGTTCACCTATCCGTTTCTTCAGTTTCACGGGTCAGGGTGGTGCACATCACATATACGAATGTCTTATTCACTTTACTTAGTTGACTTTTTTTTAGTTTTCATTTTGATAATGTCATGGGCAGGGTTTCTACCTTTAATCGGCTGTGGATCATTTTTACGGTTATGGACAGTTTTTTCTTTTTAACTACTCTTTATCATGCCCACTTGGGCTTTATTTTATGACACTCATTCTCACACCTGATCCCTGAACAGTACCCCACAAGATAAACTTTAAGCCTGGGTCTGTGGCCTAGGAAGTTCCGGCCATGGCCGCTCCCTTGGACTGACCCAGGTGCCCCTTTTCCCTTAAGTCCACTGCTCACCTATGCCAGGGCACTTGCCTGTCATTGTTTATGTCAAGGATGTCAGGGATCAGGTATATATTCATTTTCCATGTTGAGTGTTTGTTCTTATTCTTTGAATTACACACACCCATGCCAGGCACTTACTCAACAGAATATCTGACCTCATCCACAGGGACCTGGGATGGCACTTTCACAATGGGATTACTCTCTATGAGCCACTCTTCACAGCTGCCCAACGTACACAGTGTATTTCAGTGACATTTGAGTCTCCCATTCACACCATACCCACAATGGGCACCACCTGTACATTTGGGGTTCTTTCAAACTTCTCCCTCATGGCTGCCATTTCCACACTGTGGATACTGTATGCGGCATCAATGCTTGTTTTTCGCAGCACATGTCTCACACATATTATTCAATAGATTTAACAATGCATATGTACCTTGTTTGGCTTTGTATGCAGGTGGGGACCTCAACAGTTCGATTACTTTTCTGTTCAGCTGTTGCAATTTGATTGGAGTACCTACATTCCAATAGACCTGCCACAGTGATGGGTGTGAGATGTTTTTAAGTACACTTCCCCTAATATATTAGACACATGATGCAAAGTATGGTGTCAGAACACAGACCATCCTTCAACAATCATGCTAAAAGCATGATAACAGCTAGGACTGGAAGTGGTGTAGTCACAATACCAACTTTAATGCTCTCTTACTGGACCCCTCTCTAATACATTTAAGTTCCATTCCCATAATTCTCAAAACAATAGTCTCAAAAGAATAATGGCACAAGGTAAAGTTTTGAAGGTTTATGCAAGGAATTATAAGTAAGATACATGAAAATGCCATCATTAAGTTTAGTAGCAAAGCATGCCAGTTATGAACACAAGAACCCAGTAAAGTTCTATATGAAATCCAGTATAGATTTGCCTTATAAGAATGGAAAATGGGGATTCTTGGAAACAGAGAAATGCGAATACTGTCATAGGACTTTAGACAATGCATTTCATACATTAATACACAAGTACGTTTTTCTTAGGGTATGCACCAATGAGGAACAAGCAAGAAGAAACATTTTGCAACAGCCTGCATTTGAAGATTCTCTCATAGTACTATTAGATTGGGTTCAGTCATTCTCAAGGTTTATTCAAGCATTATAGTTGATATGTTGTACAACGATAGCTTGGGATGGTTTGGATTTCCTTGGTTAGGTGCAGCACAGTGGACACAGTCTCTGAGAACATGCTCCATTTATTAGTGTAAAGCTTGCAATTCTTTATTTAGAACAAAAAGAGTCAGCACTAGTCATCACCTGGTGTACTGAGGAAAGAAATACAAGATGTAGGATTGTTCAACGCAGCTTATATTAGTCTAAGCCAAGTTTCTTTTGCATATAAAGCAAATGGAAAAAACAGCTCTCACAATGGTGTGGACAGCCCAAGCAGCCATGGAAAATAAGGATTGCTCGAGCAATATAGAAAGTGAAAAAAGACTATACCGCCACAGTGTGCCTTGTATTAAAGAGAGACAGTCTGGAACATAACTTTAACACATGTTTAATGCTAAAAAATAACTAGGAAGCTTAACAAAACTAAGTACAGATTTCCATATCAATGGACCTGAGCTTCCCACTGGTCAGTTGGAAGATCTAATACAAAATAAAATACACAGACAAAATTTCTATACACTTAAATAAAATACTAAAACATGATCATACCCCTTGTCCCTTAAAATACCAATAAAAATGACTATCTTACTTAGGGAGAAAACGTCTTCAGGAGTAACCTGATTTAAAAGATAGATTTGTAGTTTTACCCTGAAATCAATGGGTTTGATTAGATTATAAAGGCCGAGGTAAAGGTCGTTCTAATGTCTCTGCACCCTGTCTGAGAAATGTTGGCCTCCAGTTGAGTTACTGTGGGCTCTGGGAATGATTAGGATTTTGTTAGTACTAAATTTTAAAGGCTTCTGTAAGGGAAGCACATAATTTAGAAAATTGTGTTTATCCTACAAAGGCATCCAGTACATTTTTCAGCTGCCAGTTGGTAATTTCAGATCCTGAAGATGAAGCATACACGCAGCTTCGTGCCCATTGTAGTCTTTATATTTGCTAAGATGCTGCTGTAATCTAATTGGAAGCTGAGAAGGCCCGTGCTCCTATTGAGTAGGGTTCTCTGGGGATGCAGTCCAAAGAATTAGGAAGTTTCAATTAGAATGTGGACAGATGGTCTTATTTTGGAGCTATGGCTAATATCAGCATTCCTTGTCACTCTAAAGGTTCCTGCATTGGCTTTTATTTGGGCCATGTCTCTGAAGAGTGCCGAGGTTGGCCACGGATTGTGGCCATATGAATAGCACTCTTTACAATGCATGCATTTACAATACAAGTCGTTACTGCGTTGCGTTGTTACATCGCATGCCATTACAACGCAAGTCATTATAAAAACTTGCTGGGGGGGGTCGCTGAAGTTTGGAATAGTATCATTTATTATTCAAACTTCAGTGTGTGCAACAGTAGGGAATGCGTTGTAAATGTTGTTTGCTGGACATGTGTGAGTAGTAAACATCATCTTTTTAACAATATTTCAGTTTTCAAATCCTTTTCGTTTTGAGCTATTTTGTGTCTTTCAATTTTCAGTGAATCGGAGGACTTTACAAATGCTGGTCTGTGTTCCGCCAAGCATGCAAGATCTAGTTCTACCGGTATTGCTAACTCTGGATTCAAAGAAGAATGTTGCCATGTGTACCAGTGACAGCTGAATGTATTCTATGAAAGCAATACAGAGGTAACCTTGAGCGCCTTGAGACCCTACGGGTATGTAGCGCGCTCTATAAATGTCATTGATTGATTGATTGATTGATTGATTGAACCTTTGTAAAGTTAGACAGTAACTCAATAAACTTCTTTTTAATCACATAATGAGTCTTCCTCTACCTTTCTGCATTATCTAGCGCTCAAGACATAGTTCCATAACCCACTTACCTTTTCAATATGATTTTTTATTTTGTTTTAGTCTTTCCAGCTAACAGTGTGGTATGTGTTTTATGTTGAATGCCTGATGAAAGAGGTACTTTTTATTTGTTTTTATTAGTATCTTATTTGTCAAATGGCTTATAAATGAAACTCTTAAGCAAAGTGTATCTCAAGTCAAGTGTATCTCATTGAAACCCTTGGACGAGGGTCAAGCAAAGGTGACATCAATCTTTATTTAATAGCTAATTTGTGCTGTAAAAAGAACTTCCTAAAACTGGGGGTTGGATACCTCTTTTAACCGGTGCATCTATCTTGCAAATGGAACGGTGATGAAATGCGGACCTGATTTAGTATCAATTGCCAGAAACCAGCAGCTTACATCTCCCTTTCACTTTTTAATAAAAGGACAAACCTTGCGGGTCATTGCGCATTATATTCCTTATTAAAGTCCACGAACAGTCAGTTCGCATTTATTATCCGGGATGCTGCCCGGTGGCATATTATGTGTTACCGCCAATTTCCGATTTCAAGAGTTTCTTAGTTTCACTATACTTCAATAAACAAGAGCACCCACAGGATCAATTAAAATGCACTTATTAATAACGTTTTCCCATGACAAGAATTACTTCTGGAGGAAGCTTCAAATAGGAACCATAATTGGGAACACTGCAGCTTTTTATTGCCTGTTTCATCAAACGTACGTGGAGGGCAGCGTGCCCTGCCTTTTAAGAGAGGATAGGGCATGCTGTGTTGTTCAGCTCTGTGCCCGTGATTGGGCAGCAGTTTGCGATGGCAAAAGCTATTTAAGTAATGTTTGCTGGTTATTTTTCAAAATCTAACTCGGTATTTGTTGCCTTTTCTAACAGCCCAATATCAGCTCTTCTGCTTATTATGATATTGCTTAATAATTGGTCCTATTTTGTCTGCATTCGAAAGCTAGATAAGCACACAATTCAAGAGGCAGAACACAGATGATTTCACAAAATGAGGAGGGAACACAGACAGTAGTTGGAGTGGCCGTTCTACTGCTCTGGCACGTTCCTAGTGTATTGCACGCCAGAAGGCTGCTTTCAGAGAAGGCTGGACTGCCAGGACCCACCCACGCGTCCACTGCTCCATTTATAGTAGTAGTCTCTTGCAGTGTGGGGCTGGTTTGTGCGCTTTCACCACTGTTCAATTTTTGTTTTCGAAAATGCAAAAACAAAAAGGTGATGGACAGAATGCTTGAATTAATCTCAACCTCTGGCAATCGCCTGGGGCCGCAAGCTAATCTTTAGTTTTTTGCCCACCATGCCACCTCAGTTTGGGTCCAGCCATACGCAAATCAGACATGACCATGCTCCTTATGGAAACAATCCAGTCTGAACAGCGAGACCAGGTCCTCCCTGAACTAGAACACAAGAAACCTAGGACCTGTTTTGCCCTACGTAGGGCTCTTCAGCCAGGTACAGTTTGGTTCCAGTGGCACAGTGAGCCCAGGAAACACACCTGGGCATACCCTATGCACTTAAGGTGACAGATGCAAAAACAATGTGATGGACAGAATGCTTGAATAAATCTCAGCCACTCGCAATTGCCTGAGCCACATCCCAATCCATAATTGTTTTGCCCACCATGTCACCTCAGTTTGGACCTAACCATTTAGGAATCAGTCTTGACCCTGCCTCTCATTGGAACAGTCCAGCCTGAACTGCCAGGCCAGGTCTTCCCTGAATCGGAACACAAGCAACCTAGGACCAGTTTTGCCCTAGTTAGGGCTCTTCAGCAAGGTATAGCTTGGTTCTAGTGGAGAATGAGCCCGGGACCCGCAACCTAGGATTGTTTCTATCCTTGTTAGGGCTCTTCATTCTGGTATGGCTTGGTTCCAGTGGCACAGTGAGCCCGGGACTCACCTGAGGTTAATTCAAGAATTCCATTCATCACCATTTTAGCTATGCAGTTGATGCCCAGAGTGCAGCGTGCATGCCCAGACATGGGTATACTCTTCACTGTGCCACTGGAATTAAGTTATACCTGGCAGAAGAGTGTTTAATGAGGGCGAGAACGGTCCTAGGTTGCTTGTATTCCAGTTCAGGGAGACCTGGCTTGGCAGTTCAGGCTGGTTTGTTCCCAATGGAGCAGGGTCAAGACTGATTTGCAAAATGATTGGTCTAAACTGAGGTGGCATGGCTGGTGGAACATGATGAATTGGGATGTGTTTTGAGCGAATGCCAGTGGCTGAGATTAAATCCAACATTCCATTCATCACCATTTGTGCTCTAAGCATGATGGTATGCCCAGATGTGGGTCCCGTGTTCATTGTGGCACTGAAATCAAGCTATACCTCGTTGAAGAGCCTGTAATATGGGCAAAACTGGTCCTAGGTTGATTGTATTCGAATTCAGGGAGGACCTGGCTTGGCAATTTGGACTGGGCTAGTCTTATTGAAGCAGTATCATGACTGATTTGCATATGGGTGGATCTAAACTGAGGTGGCATGTGGGCAAAAAACAATGGATTAGGATGCAGCCCAATTCACTGACATAGGCTGAGATTATTTCAAGCATTCATTCATCAACTTGTTATTGAATATTTTGTTTTTAGCTTATCCCTGGAGAAGATTGAGAAATACATATATATCAGACATAGTTTGAAAAAATGACTTGGTTTACAAAATGAAGTTTTGAATGTTTTAAAGAACCTCAACAACAGATACAAGAACAAGAACAGATAATCAAAATATTAGCTAAAGAATAATTTGTGGAGCATTGTCCACCAAGGTTCTGCAGGATTCAGGTCATGGAGAGAAAGGCACTGTTGGAAATTGCATTACTGGTTAAGTGGGTGAAGTCCTACTCAGCAGAAACCACAATCTCTGTTAGGGTGAGATACATGCAAACCCAAAATGTACCTGTGGTCAACCCTCTATAGGTTGGCAGAAAAACAATCAGGATAAACCTATGGCAAGGTGTAAAGTATTTATGCAGTCATTCAAAAAGTAATAAAGTGAAAACACATGACAAGAAAAATTCAATCTCTACAATAATGGTATGCAGTTCTTATTGTGTAAAGCAGGTAATTGTATGTGATCAGGGGCTCTACGCAGTTGTGTAAAGCCAATAGTCAGGAGAAGAGCGTCCTACTTTTGTGAAGAGACCCTCACACACCCAGCCAGCTAGGTGTCTTGCTTCATCATCGGGTCTGCTCCATATTGGGTCGGTGCTGCAATACCCGATCGGCACCCAAGATGGTGCCTTTTTAGCAGAGATCTTTATTTCTTATGCCGTAGGGTGCAGTGCGTGTGAGGGCCCTAGATCAGTGTAGCTGATAATGATGTGTTGGGATGTGAAATTTAAAACAGGTAATGTTGATGGTGGTCCACTGAGAATAATTTTAATGAATTGTGTCCACCACCCTGGTTGAGGAAGACGTGTATGTTCACTCTAAGGTTGTGAGGTTCTATGCGTGTGACATTGGTCAACATGTTTCTGGTTGGTCCACTCAGAAGTAATTCGCTTGTGACATAGGTCAACATGTTTCTTGGTAGTCCACTCAGAATAATTTTAATGAATTGTGGCCACCACCCTGGTTAAAACAAAAAAAGGAAGACATGTATGTTCACTCTAAGGTTGAGAGGTTATACGCTTGTGACATGGGTCAACATGTTTCTTGACTATTATCAATTAGATGGCAATTTGTCAGGACCAAACTTAGATCTCCCTACACTTTTTGGTGGTGGTCAATGACTAAGTGAAGGGAGGCAATGACCACCCATACAGCACCCTAAAAAGTGGTACCTGTAGATTTACAACATAAACCGATTTGGTTCAAAAACGGACAGCATCAGTACTGGCAGGTGTAGACACTAAGGTGTTGTGTCAGTTCTGTAGAAGACTGGTCAGTGGATGTCCTACCCCTGACTCTGCCGGTCCGGGTAGTCATTACCAGTTTAGGAAAATAAAATAAAATGTAATACATTATTTCAGATCAAATTGACAAAAGTCCAATTATTAGAATCAAAGTTATGTAATTTTAAACTTGTAAGTAAAAATAATGTCTAGAAGTACAAAGCGCCAACTGTGGTTATCTGGTTGCGCCAGACTGGGACAAAGTCACAAGTTCAGGCTGACCACGATGGAGTGGGAAAATTACAAAAAACAATTTGATGGACAGAATGTAGATCAATGTCTTACATTCACCCCAGTACAATGATCTTGGCCTAAATCCATCGTTTTTTGCACTCCACACCACCCTGGGTTAGATAATGGCTTTATGCAAATCAGCTCTGACCCTGTGCCCCATGGGAACAGTCCAGTCCGAACTACACAGCCATATCTTTCCCAGACCGGAATCAAGCATCCGAGGACCGGACCGGTTTCGAGGTAAC
Source organism: Lissotriton vulgaris (assembly GCF_964263255.1). Taxonomy (NCBI): domain Eukaryota; kingdom Metazoa; phylum Chordata; class Amphibia; order Caudata; family Salamandridae; genus Lissotriton; species Lissotriton vulgaris. The sequence continues at coordinate 1,072,395,077 of NC_141696.1, read as the reverse complement.
ACCTCTCATCAGCCCGGCTAGCTTGACTCCAGTGGTGTGGAGGCTCTGGGACCCACGGCTGGGCTACCCCAGTACACTGAGGGAGAAAATTACAAAAAACTATTTGATGGACAGAATGTAGATCAATGTCTTACATTCACCCCAGTACAATGATCTGGGCCTAAATCCATCGTTTTTTGCACTCCACACCACCCTGGGTTAGATAATGGCTTTATGCAAATCAGCTCTGACCCTGTGCCCCATGGGAACAGTCCAGTCCGAACTACACAGCCATATCTTTCCCAGACCGGAATCAAGCATCCGAGGACCGGACCGGTTTTGAGGTAACACCTCTCATCAGCCCGGCTAGCTTGACTCCAGTGGTGTGGAGGCTCTGGGACCCACGGCTGGGCTACCCCAGTACACTGACGGAGAAAATTACAAAAAACAATTTGATGGACAGAATGTAGATCAATGTCTTACATTCACCCCAGTACAATGATCTGGGCCTAAATCCATCGTTTTTTGCACTCCACACCACCCTGGGTTAGATAATGGCTTTATGCAAATCAGCTCTGACCCTGTGCCCCATGGGAACAGTCCAGTCCGAACTACACAGCCATATCTTTCCCAGACCGGAATCAAGCATCCGAGGACCGGACCGGTTTCGAGGTAACACCTCTCATCAGCCCGGCTAGCTTGACTCCAGTGGTGTGGAGGCTCTGGGACCCACGGCTGGGCTACCCCAGTACACTGAGGGAGAAAATTACAAAAAACAATTTGATGGACAGAATGTAGATCAATGTCTTACATTCACCCCAGTACAATGATCTGGGCCTAAATCCATCGTTTTTTGCACTCCACACCACCCTGGGTTAGATAATGGCTTCATGCAAATCAGCTCTGACCCTGTGCCCCATGGGAACAGTCCAGTCCGAACTACACAGCCATATCTTTCCCAGACCGGAATCAAGCATCCGAGGACCGGACCGGTTTCGAGGTAACACCTCTCATCAGCCCGGCTAGCTTGACTCCAGTGGTGTGGAGGCTCTGGGACCCACGGCTGGGCTACCCCAGTACACTGAGGGAGAAAATTACAAAAAACAATTTGATGGACAGAATGTAGATCAATGTCTTACATTCACCCCAGTACAATGATCTGGACCTAAATCCATCGTTTTTTGCACTCCACACCACCCTGGGTTAGATAATGGCTTTATGCAAATCAGCTCTGACCCTGTGCCCCATGGGAACAGATCAGTCCGAACTACACAGCCATATCTTTCCCAGACCGGAATCAAGCATCCGAGGACTGGACCGGTTTCGAAATAACACCTCTCATCAGCCCGGCTAGCTTGACTCCAGTGGTGTGGAGGCTCTGGGACCCACGGCTGGGCTACCCCAGTACACTCAGGGAGAAAATTACAAAAAACAATTTGATGGACAGAATGTAGATCAATATCTTACATTCACCCCAGTACAATGATCTGGGCCTAAATCCATCGTTTTTTGCACTCCACACCACCCTGGGTTAGATATTGGCTTTATGCAAATCAGCTCTGACCCTGTGCCCCATGGGAACAGTCCAGTCCGAACTACACAGCCATATCTTTCCCAGACCGGAATCAAGCATCCGAGGACCGGACCGGTTTAGAGGTAACACCTCTCATCAGCCCGGCTACCTTGACTCCAGTGGTGTGGAGGCTCTGGGACCCACGGCTGGGCTACCCCAGTACACTGAGGGAGAGAATTACAAAAAACAATTTGATGGACAGAATGTAGATCAATGTCTTACATTCACCCCAGTACAATGATCTGGGCCTAAATCCATCGTTTTTTGCACTCCACACCACCCTGGGTTAGATAATAGCTTTATGCAAATCAGCTCTGACCCTGTGCCCCATGGGAACAGTCCAGTCCGAACTACACAGCCATATCTTTCCCAGACCGGAATCAAGCATCCGAGGACCGGACCGGTTTCGAGGTAACACCTCTCATCAGCCCGGCTAGCTTGACTCCAGTGTGACATTGATCCACATTCTGTCCATCACCTGTTTTGTTTGCAATTGCCGCCATAAGTGCACTGGGGATGCTCAGACATGGGTCCCAGGCACTCCACACCACTGGAGTCAAGCTAGCCGGGCTGATGAGAGGTGTTACCTTGAAACCGGTCCGGTCCTCGGATGCTTGATTCCGTTCTGGGAAGGACATGGCTTTTGTAGTTCGGACTGGACTGTTCCCATGGGGCACAGGGTCAGAGCTGATTTGCATATCGCCATTGTCTAACCCAGGGTGGTGTGGAGTGCAAAAAAAGAGGGATTTGGGCCCAGATCTTTGGACTGGGGTGAATGTGTGACATTGATCCACATTCTGTCCATCACCTGTTTTGTTCACGATGGAGTGGGGGCCGGATACAGGGACCCAGTTTGGTCTACTAAATAAAGTATCTTAAATTCTGTTAAGGGAAGCATTGCAAGATCCTGCATCGTGGTTGCTTCATGCAGCAGTGAGGAGCTGGAAGGCTGCAGTGTGGAGTCCTGAATTTTTGTCAAGGACACTGTCAATAAGGGGTTTGTGATGTGAAGTACTGTGTCAAAAATCCATTGTGCGCCTGTGGCTTTGAAGAAGCTGCGCGGCTGTGATGTTTAGTCCATCATTGAGGATGCTGTCCATGCAAGGCTGGCAATGCAAAGGCCTGTGTCAAGGAAGCGTCATGCAGGGGCAGTTATGAGGAGAATGGTGACTGCAAAATGAAGCTTCCATCTGGGATGAGTTGCACAACTGCGGTCCTGAACTAGCTGTAAAGAGATGCATTGTGTTGCATACGTGCTGCTCACAAGACCGCAGCTGGGCTGGTAGAGCACGTTTATGGCATACTTTCAAGAGCCCAGAACTGGGGTGGCACCATTTGGGGGGGGACTCACAGCAGAGCGAGTCCACATGCTGGTTGGAGCCTTCTCTGTCCCTAAGGTTTTACTCGGGTGGAGAGACAAAGGGCTTTTGGAGTCATTCTTGTGGTCCAGAGTTCAAGAAGCAGGTCCAATCCTTCACTTAGGCAGCTGGGCAACAAGCACCAGGACAACAGAGTAGCAGTGATTCTTGACAAGCAGCACAATAGCCCTTCTGAGTCTTCCATCTGTTCAGTGGTGACCTGAAGAGTTGGGTCTGATGGTTCAACATTTATACCTGGTACCCACTTTGAAGTAGCTGAAGGATCAGGAGGTCTCCACTTCCACTGGTTCTTAGAATATTCTTTCCTCCTTGCACTGGTCCCAGTGTGTCTGTGGTCACAATAAACTACTGTCAAATCCATAGTGAGTTTGTTCAGGCAGAGTCTTTGTGATGTGCCATTGTGGTAAGTGACAACTCCTTTCCCTCATCAAGTCAGAGATGGACCATCCTGCCAACACCCAAGCTCATTTGTCTCACTCTCTACGAACAATATACAAAGACCAACTGCCAGTTACATCTAGTCATATGACCTAGGAAATAGGCTGCAGATGCCAAACGGTTAGGACAAGAACATACCAACTTTCTAAATGTGGCATTTTCGTAAGTGTGAATTAAAAAAACGACTTTACAATTAAAGAGGGGTTTCAATTACAATTATTTAGACACCAGACTTGACATTCGTACCTTCTCCCAATTGAAAGTCATCAATTATTAAATGCAATAAGTCTACCCAATGTGAAAGGCAGGCCTTGTAGTAATGAAAAACTAGTTTGAGATTTTTTCGGTGCCAGGACATGTATAACTTAAAACTACACATCAAATATTTCAAATACACTGCACCCCGCCCTGTGGACTATTTAGGGCATAGCCTAGGGGTGACTTATATGTATTAAAAAGGCATGTTTAGGCCTGGAAAGAGGTTTATTTGGCCAGGTTGAAATGACACTTCAAAACTGCACACGTAGGCTGCAATGGCAAACCTGAGACATGTTCAAAAGGTGTATAAGTGGGTGGCACAATAAGTGATGTAGGCCCACTAGTAGCATTTAATTTGAAGGCCCTGGGTACATGTAGTACCACTTCACTAGGAACTTACAAGCAAATTAAATATGCCAATTGGGTGTAAGGAGAGAGGACAAGCACTTTAGCACTGTTACGCAGTATTAAAGTGAATAGAGTCCTAAAGTCAGCAAAAACAGGAGGATGGAAGGAAAAAAGTTGCAGGGAATCCCATACCAAGGAGGTCAGGTCCAACTGGCACATTTTCCTACACACGTCCAAAACAATATGAATTTAACAGGCTAACAGATTTTTACCTAAACACCCTGGTCAGCATGTTTTGAGGGAGCCCTTTGAGCCATCCTTCTTCAGTGTAAGTGAGGTGATGGGGTTTCAAACTAGAGTGGAGGAAAACTGAAAGTTCTGAGGCTCATGGTGTGCATACTGCACACCTCTGCCGCAACATCGAATAATTTCAGTGGTCCATATTATACAGTGCATACACTCAGTGTTTTCTATTGAAAAAAAAGCCAGAAGACTATTCATCCGGAACAGGAAATGTGTTGCTTGTAAGGGGCTAATTTAGAGTTTTGTTAAAGGTGAGCCCTGCCATATGTGAGTTGGAGTTCGACATTGCCGAACCCATGGTGATCCATTTCATTTGGAGGTAAAGGAACTTCTAGCTTTCTGATGGTGGAGCCACAAGGCTATCAGGGACAGACCATCAGAAAGCCCCCTCTTTTGACACATATTTTTCCTGCCTGGGGCTATTATGCAAGACATGGACAAAACCCACCTTGGGCGAGGATCTCTGAGTTTTACATTTTCAGAAACAATCAATCATTTTGGATGTTTGCTTATGCCAATGCATAATGCCGGCTGGCCACTGTGGCTTGGCTGCTACCGGAAAGTGGTTCTGTGAACAGAGTGAGCATCTTTAAATATTGGGGATGGTCAACAACCTGGAAGTGAGATGTGAGCCTCTGATTCACTGATATGCCTGAAAGCTGTCCTTGAAGGTCTAAAGGAAACTATTAGTCTCTACAGTGGCTACAGCATTTCAGAGCAATTCCTCAGTGATGACAGAAGCATTGGCACTGTATGGGTCAATAAAAGAAATACTGATTTGTATGGAAATTACAGGGGTTTGCAAGGATTTGCATACTCTTATCTGAGTGAATGGGAACTCATCAGCAATCTGAAGGATACTTATATCGACAAACAAGTCATTAGCACTACATCTAAAAAATAGACTCCACTCCAAAAGAAAGATTTTGTTGAATTAGGAAACAGAATAGATGGGACTATTCTTCTTTTTTGGTCTTTCTTAAGAGAGTGTGAAAACTGCATTATGTTCAAAGAATTGTGTAGAGCTGCATCCTCAACATCCTCAACATCATTTGAGGTGGAAACAGTCCACCAAATACACACACATTACATTTAAATAAATATCTAGATGCCTTTATTATGTAATGTTGAAACATATGGAATTTCAATACATGAAACAAATTCTTCAAACTGCTGTCCAACAACCATGATAACATAGGAAAGATGTTCACTTTCTCTTGCAAAAGCCTTTTACAGAGACTAGTTTAACATTTGAAAAGGATGTCTCTAAGAAAATGCTGAATGATAAAAATATAACATCTTTATTTGCTGATTGAACCAGGCAGAAAATCTACTCCTATAGGAAACTTATTTTTTTCGCTACCCTCCACTGTCTTAACCTACAAGCTGCGATCAAGAACAATGCTGTCTTGCATACATAACACAACTTGTGTACCTCTTGCAGTGTTTGGTCTTGCTACTAAATCTTACGCATTTCTCCCAAGCTCCTGTCATTCTCAGAATCTGTAGCCTGCCTTCATGCGATATATACTGAGGCAACCAGTCTGGACATGTTAGGTAATCCTGCTCAGTTTGTGCTCTGTGTGTTACTTAAGTTTCCCAAGCACCGTAGTGTTTCGGCCTCCCTCTGCAAATGAAGTCCATTTATGGATACTTCTCATTGGCAGATAGTCTGTTGAGTCTATAATCCTATTGATACTTAAACTGAGCCTGGTAGATTAACACATGCAATTTGGATTGCACATTAGTGTAGGCATGTTTTCTAAAGTACAACTTAAAAATAAGCATGGGCGGAATTTGCGAATTCGCGATACACAAATTTGTGCAAATTTATAATCGCGATTCGCAAAAATCCACCAAATTCCGCGAGCATGCGAAAATTATTTTTTTTGAGACTTCTCAAGATTTTTTTACCAGTTCGGGAACAAGAACTTGAGCATGCTGTCGCAATGGTCGCGAACATGTTGTTTCCACTTAACCAGCCTGCTCGCGATGCCTTTTTCTGTTTCGGGTCGCAATGACGTGTTCGTGTTCGCAATATCTTGTTTTGGGTCGCAATGACGTGTTCGCGATCGCGACGTCGCTCGGCCAGCTACTAAAATCTCGCAGCGCACGCAAACAGGGAGGAAAACTCATCAGCGAACGTAGAATCATGGTAAGTCAATGCCGCGCGAACGAGATTGTATTTTTGAAGAGCGAACAAGAAAAAAAAATCCGCCAAATCGCGAATGGCTGATTTTTGGGCAAAAACGACTGATTCGTGGATAGCGAAATTGCCAAAAATTCGCAAATTCCGCAAGGGGAACGAATTTTCCGCCCATTCTTACTTAAAAAAACATGTTACATTGGAGTTCACAAAATACAATGGAGACCATTAGGTAGACGGAGCATGAGCAATAAATTAAGATAGCTGTGCTCTCTTCCTGTAGAAATTGTGGTTTCAGCACTCTATTTAGAGTTAATGGAAGCAATTGATTTACACTGAAGGAGCCTCCATTGGCTCTGTCGACATAAACATTTGACCTGGCAACCAGTCTGACATAGGCCATTACATCAAAGTGACAGGGATCCTGTTGTATTTTGGATGGGTTGCTTGACATTTATTTTCCCCACTCATTGCCACCATTCAAGATCTGATAGTCTGTATTTGTATTGTCCCATTGTCCCACATATCACCTGACCCTGGGGAATAACTGAGTGGTGTATTTCTTCTTTCTTTATGTATGAACAGCTTGTGGCCCTCCCAGATCTCTAACGTGTCCATACACATTCAATATCATTACATAAACGAAAACTTTCCATTTCTCAAAACAGAAAACAAATGACGGGGATCCAGCTATGACTGATAAGAGAATTTAAGTAGTGGCTATGAGGGTTGATATGTAAAAAGGCAATATGAGCCAGTTTGCTTTTAATAACATCTTGATTTCCTTGTCAGTAGGGGGGAGAGGATGTTAATGCAATGATTATGTGCATTGGAACTTTTGTTATAACTTTTTCTTGAGGACATTCTATAAAGGTGTACAGTGAAATAACCAAAGGTGGAGGTGTTGGACACAATAAACAAATTAAGAATATATTGTATCCAGCAAGCCCAATAAAAAACTTGCAAAACCAGTGCCTTAAATGGAATGAGATCCAAACTTACATATCCAGCAGCTGAAGCACCATTCACAACCCACCGAAAGGGTAATGACAGAGACTAACCAAAAACTGAACTGAATCTGTGTGTAGTAATTAGGAGAAGGCATTGCAATCCTCTATCCTTAACCCATAACCCCCTAGGCAAGTAACCTTCAGGAGAGGCAGGTTCTTTGGAAATGTAAAGTACCAAATAGAAGAAGATAAGTCATTGAGATTTTGGACAGGACAAAACAAACCCCTGCTGAGAGTAATGATCTTCCTGACACAGCAATTACAAAAACATTCTGAGACCCTCTAGATCCCAGATGCAGGATTATTAGGGAGCAGTATCGATTTGCAAGAGATCTATTCATAGAGCTGACACATTAGGTGGCCTCTGATTGGTCGTGCACCCTCAACTGGTAGATGGTCAGTGGGCATGAAAGAGCTAAAATGTTTATAGTATGGTATACTTTGCTATCTGTAAAAAAAGGTTGATAGAAAATAGCTGCACAGAAGAAAAGATCCGAAACATTATCCATAGCTCCTGGTCACATACCAGTAACACCAGTGTCTATATGCACATCAGTAGCCATTAAAGGGTTTAGAGGCCCAGGAATCTCTAATAAGATCCATAAAAACAGAAAGACTCTGTTTAAGTCAGGTGTAGCAAAATGCTGCCGTGCCATCATCTCAAGTCACCCATGCCATGGAGATTGCATGTCAGTTTTATCAGGAGGACTAGAAATGATGGAAGTAGAATGGGAACATTAATGTCCACCTCAAGAGGGATGTCACGTTTGGTTCCGGACAAATTGTTCTCAATTTATAAAGTTGTTGATAACATAATATTGCTGGTTACATGTTTTCTTTCGAGGGCTCTCATAACAACTCAGAGTTGGGGTAGGAAGGTCCATTGAGACAAAGGGCAGTTCAAGGAGAGATTGTCTGTTCAAAATGTCAAAAGAGTATGTTCCAACTTATTTCCTGCACTTTAATTAAGAGGCCTCAGTTGAACTATAGAACTAGTGTTAGCTCTAATTACGTTTTCCACAGATTAACCTTTTAAAGAGTTTACATCGCGTTTCATTAACAGAAGTGATTGAATATATTTATGTTTTCCAAATGGCAAGGAATAATTGGAGTCTCATTACAAATACCTCACAATTTTAAGAGAAAACAGCTCTAAAATGAGCGGCTTTGAAATGCACTAGATTACAATAAGATGAGGTAAACTAGGTTCAAAGCACTGCGCAGAAACAATAGTGGTGAAAGCATGCACAAATATATATTTTTCTTGTGTGTATCTGTTTCATTATATAGTGTATTATGTTAGGTAAGTTTATATAGCATTTCTTGTTCGAAGCATAGTATATTACATTAAGTATATGATAAATAGTGGAGAAGAGAACACATCTGGGGGTTCACGGCTGCTCTGGGGGCAGCACATTTACCCTAATGTGATGTGTTTTCTTTGATTGCAAAGGGCGCACATTTTAAAAGGTGCCCCAGGCACAGTCAAGGAAAATACGCTGTATGTGTAATACGACCCCGGAAAGCTTGAGTAAGATGAGAATGTAACGGGCCAGTTATCAGGAAAAGAGATGAAAAATATGGACGTGAAAAAGGATGAACCCCCACATGCATCAATGTAAGGTTTTGCGATTCCCTATTTGCGAAAATTAGGGAATCACAAATAAGAAATCGCAAAACGGGATGCAACAATTAATTCGCATAATTTTTGCGATTCGGTAAAAATCGCACTTTTTACCGAATCGCAAATATTATGCGAATTCTAAATTGCGATTTCACAATTCCCATTGATTCCTATGGGCCAAAAGGCCCATAGGAATCAATGGGAAGGCATTGACATTTTGCGAATTTCTATTAGCGATTCGCAAAATGTTAATGCATTCCATGGGTGCCGGGGGGGGTCCAAATGACCCCCCCGCACCCCTGAAATGGAATTTTAAGTGCATGTTACACACACACATGTCCTAAGGACATTTGTGTCTGTAACATTAAAGTGTTTAAAATGCAATTTTGTGCATTTTAAGACTTTTTGGCAAATTACCACGAGGTTCACCCTTGTGGTAATTTGCACCCCCTAATTGCGAATTCGCGATTTCAAAAGCAATCATGCATTGCTTTTAAGGAATCGCAAATTTGCGATTCCATAAAAGCAATCACATTTTTGGAATTCGCAAAGAATAGCGATTTTCCCAAAAATGTTTGATGCATACTAAAAAGATATTTAGGAATCGCAAACGGCTGATTTTACCGAATCGCACCGTTTGCGACTCCTAAATACCTTGATGCATGTGGCCGTTAATCCCAAAATGGGCGCTTGAAAACTGACTACAGGAATTAAGTAGGTTATTTGCTCATATATTGTGATTCCAATGAATACAAGGGGCCCAATTCACACAAAAAGCCATAAACTACCACTTGCGAAGACTTTCGTCTCCAAAAAGCTTCAGATCTATGACTTCTTACTATTTATAAAACGTTCCTGAAATGCACCTGTAAAGCTGTGCCTGTTGCAGATTCAGGTGTATTCCTGAGAAAATTATGTTACTTCTCCTTTTATTTCCCACTACAGACAGCTTCTGCAGTCTGGCAGACATCATATTACCATTATTTAAACATGCATTTACAAAGGCTTGGCTCATGAATGAAAGATTTTCTTCCATGATAGGTGAGTTTGTGTGTGTGGACAGGTAAATATGAGAATGAGTCAAACATTGCACGAATGAATAAATAAGTGCATAGATGGCAGCATAAATGGAAAAGTGAGTGTATAATTAATTAAACGGTTGAATGAGTCTGTGGATAAATAGGTGAGTAGCATTTGTTTGAAATGTTTGTAAAGCCCGGGGACATGGCTTGCCACCACAAGGGTAGTAGGCAAGGGGAATCTGTCCCTCAAATGGTCAAAATATTGTACATCCGACAATCACAATTTCACTATCCTCAGAATGTCCTTCTTTAAAATATTGATTCGGTTGACAAAAACAACTATAAAAGAGGACAATAAATATGGTGTAAATCCGACCCTGCAAAACACATTATTAAACAGGATTACAGAACAGGTAAAAACATATTTTCAAAGATAAGCAAAACACGTACAGTACATAAATAACATTCCCAAGATCAATCATGTCTCAACTGCGTGGAAATTAAAGCAGCCAGGGTGACCCCTTCATTACAGTAGAGGCGTGCTGCCCCCACCACCACCCTCAATTAAAAATGATTATAAAACAGGTTTTAAACCCATTTTATTATTGCTTTGTTTTAATACCCCTGGAGCTGCTGCCAGGAAGAAGACCAGTCTTGGGGGCGGGTCCAAGGGGATGAAACTGTGGTGGGGGAGTGGTAGAGCACTACCTTTACTACACTTGACGGTTTGGGTGATCGTTTCAGGCCGGCCAAATCGTCATGCGCAGTTAGGCTCTCTCCAGCCCCAGCTGCATTGCTGCACCTGGAGAGAGAAGGCATAGGCTCCCAGTCTGCCTGGGAGTGCTATGTCCCAGTGCTCAGGCCTATCCTGACACTGCCTTCAAAAAGCGTCAGGATTGGCAGCAGTGCATTCTGGAAGCCTGTGCCTAGAAGAAGCCTGGAGGAGCAGGAAGCAGCGCCAGGCAGTGATGATCAGATACGTTTAAAAAAAAATATTAATATTTTTTCCCCCGACCGCCACCCCCCTGCTCCCTAGCCTGCCCGCCACTTTTGCAGGGGACGGGCTGCTACTGAGTGCAGTTCATAAAAAAACAGGATGCCACAAACAAAACAAGGTTGTTTGGGAGATTCTGTAGGTATACAAGGGTGGGGTGTACTTGGGTAAAATTAAGAGATTTCAACAGAGTGGCTAAAAATTGCTTCCTGGGCATAACAAAGTGTAAGGTGTCCTGCAGAGACCTATTGTCGTAGCTATAGGGCAACTTTGACCCAGAATGAGCCTGGTCACTAGATACAGCTCAAAGATGATGTTGCTGGTTGAATCTTAACCTAGTCAATAAAAACCTGGTTTATGTTTTGCGTGCCTGTGCTAGATGGGGCTCCATGCCCCGAGTGGTCTTTAAAAGCATATGTCCCCTCACTGAAGGTTTCTGCGACTCAAGTGGTTCCCTGGATGTTAAACCTCGCTCAAGGAACAGACTCTTGATGCTTTTCACTTCCCAGGATGTCAGTGAGTAGGGTTCAGCAAAGATATCCGCTCTGCTAAGGGAGGCGAAAGCTACCTTTGCATACGCTATCCAGGGGATTCTGAATGCAAAGTTCAGAGACAAGCAGTAAGAGAGGATCATAAGATTAAACTTTAAATCCTTCAGAGTCCAGAGCTTGATTCAACACAACAAGGGATTGGGGGCCACTAAATTTGTTGCGTTGCCTATTCATACCTCAGTGGCCACTAAAAAGACAGGGTTGCATTGCGGGGCCTTCACTAGTAAGCAAAGAAATTGATTTTCAACTAGCTGAATTCTATCAATATTTGCGTACTCCCAAACATGAGTCCTATATTGAAACTGGAACACACAGTTAGCCCCCACAATTAGCCTGGTAAACCTTGAGTAGAACTTGCAGTGACTAGGAACACAACCTATGTGCGAACTGTAAACTGCCTCATTGGTTTTGAGGAGTGCAGATTTCTTGACCTCAATTAAGGAACTCCAATTGTTCTTCACATCAAATAAAACACCCAAGTAGGGGAAAGCAGAGACTTTACCCAAGGTTTGGTTTGCAACTTTAAAGGTCTTGGAATTGGTATATTGTGGGCCTAATACCATAACACAGGACCTACTAAAATGTACTGCCAGGACAAGGCTCCCCATGAAGGACACAAATCTTTCCAGGAGCTGCTACAGCACCCTGGCCATGCGTGAGCCAATCTTCCCCACAATGTTCCCTTCTCAAGGCCACTGCCCTCTGGATATTCTGGCTGGGATCCACCCCCTGATTCTTCCTCACAGTCATCTGACAGCGTTGCTTCCCAGCGTGGTACTTCATAGCGATCTAGGGTTGCCTCAAGATCCAGCCATTTAGATCTCCTCATCAAAGGTAGCCCCTCTCCTTGCAAAATAATTTAAGTTCACTCATCGTGTAGATGTACAGGTGCCAAAAGTTAACTTCCATTTTGACAAGGCCCCACAGGTGCAAAAACTACCCAGAGTTTCAGCCACAAATTCCGAAGGGAAACATGGAAAAATAGTATGTGGTGGCCAAATGGTCCACACTAAACTAGTGCTGTATACCAATCACTGTGAGTCAAGTACAAATACACGTTGAAATCCTCGCCGCTGAACACCAATGTTAGAAATGGGGTTCTCTAGTTGCCAGAGGTAGGTACTTTTTTGCAAATAGGGATCCTTGCTTCTAGTTAGGGTAAGGGGAATACACACTTTAGATATACCCTGCTCACCCCCTGGGTAGTTTAGCACAAGCAGACAGGCTTAACCCAAAGGCAATGTGTAAAGTATTTGTACTCAAAACACACAGTAATACAGCGATAACACAACAATTGGACAGCACACCAGTTCAGGAAAAATAAAAAATATTTATCTAAACTCAACAAGACCAAAATGACAAAAATCCAACATACTTGAAATAAGAATATGGCTTTTCAAAGGTTTCCAGCAACTCGATATATTGAAAACTGTGGATGCAGGATTCCACAAAAAGTTCCTGTAGATGTGTCTAAATTCACAAGGCCAAACAGCTGCAGAGACGGCAAGCTTTGAGAAACAAAGAGATGCATCAGTTCCTGAGTCCTTGGGGAGGCAACAGTTCTGCTTCAGGCAGGAGAAGTGATGTGTTCAATCCTCACTGGAGGGGACAGTGATACGTTGACTCCAAGATGGCTTTGGTCAGCGGGTGATGCTTTTGGAAAACTGGCCACAAATGTGCAATGCGTGGAAATCCAGGATGCACTGGTGATAGGTGCGGCGGCGGCAAGCGGCGCTGCAATGCTTTCTTCAGCCGCGATCCAACAATGCGTCGGTTCTTGCAGCTGTGATAGGCACTGCGTTGTCTCGGCAGCGGCAAAGCAATTCATGGAGATTCTTCTCACACGGCAGTGCTGCGTCAGGAAAACAGCTGCAAGAAGGGCTGTTCATCGATTTCTTCAGTTCTTCAGGTTTCTTCCAGCTCCCAACCACAGGAACAACCTCCAGAGGCCCAGGACTGGAACAGGCAACTTCTGGCAGATCATAACTCTCAGCAGCAGAGTTCAGGAGAGCTGGGGGTGAAGTCTTTGTGTCCCTGAGATTTCAAAACTGGAGGCCAGCTCACACAGGCCCTTGGAAACGCATCGGCTTACGACAATACACAGAGGAATGATGAATTAAAATCTAACCTGTGAACAGAGAAAATAAATTCCTTCTCCAGTAAAAAGCAAACCTTCCCTGTGTATTAATGGATACCGGATTTAGACACAGTAAAGAAGTCTAGGATAATTGTTTTAGTCTATCCACCAATTTTGGTAGTTGAAACTCATGTATTGGATGACTTTTTTTTTGTTATTTCTTCTCCTTACGTAAATGTGGATTGTCATACTGTGCTAAATTTGTTTTATTATTTATGTGTATCTAATATGGTTTGCAAAGCAACTGTGTACAGAAAATTGATGTGTTTTGAATCTTGTCTTTTTCATGTTGAAATCATTAATGAAGAATACAAATAATTGATATAATAAAAAGGCATGAATAAAATACCGGTACAAACAATAAGTAATACATTTGTATATAAAGCTAAATTATTAATGCTACACAAACACTACTGCACTGCCTTAAACATTTAAACACTACCGCCAGCACGACCCCCTATACTACACAAACACTACTGCACTACCCTAAACCCTAATTCTATCCCCAGCATGACCCCCTACACTACACAAACACCACTGCACTACCCTAAACCCTAAAACACTCCCCCCAGCATGGCCCCTTCGCTACCTAAACACAACTGCACTACTCTAAACTCTAAAACATTACCCCCAGCACGGCACCTACACTATCCAAACACCACTGCTTGACTAAACCCTAAAACACGACCCCCTACACTACACAAACACTACTGCACTGCCTTAAACCCTAAAACACTACTGCCAGCACGACCCCCTATACTACACAAACACCACTGCACTACCCTAAACCCTAAATCTATCCCCAGCATGACCCCCTACACTACACAAACACCTATGCACTACCCTAAACCCTAAAACACTACCCACAGCACAACCCCATCACTACCTAAACACAACTGCACTACTCTAAACTCTAAAACATTACCCCCAGCACGACACCCTTCACTACCCAAACACAACTGCACTACCCTAAACCCAAAAACACGACCCCCAGCACGACCCCCTACACTACCCAAACACCACTGCACGACCCTAAGCCCTAAAACACGACACCCTTCACTACCCAAACACAACTGCACTACCCTAAACCCTAAAACACTAGAACCCAGCACGACCCCCTACAGTACACAAACACCACTGCACTACCCTAAACCCTAAAACACTATCCCCTAAACTACACAAACACCACTGCACTACCGTAAACCCAAAACACTACCCCTACACTACCCAAATACCACTGCACTATCCTAAACCCTAAATCACTACCCCAGCACGACCCCCTGCACTACCCAAACACCGCTGCACTACCCTCAACCCTAAAACACTTCCCCAGCATGACTTCCTACACTACCCAAACACCACTGCACTGCACTAAACCCTAAATCTACCCCCAGCATGACCTCCCACACTACACAAACACCACTACACTACCCTAAATCATAAAACACTACTCCCAGCACGACCCCCTACACTATCCAAACACCACTGTTCTACTCTAAACCCTAAAACACTAACCCCAGCATGACCCCCTACACTACCCAAACACCGCTGCACTACCCTAAACCCCCTACACTATACAAACACAACTGCACTACTCTAAACCCTAAAACACTACTTCCAGCACGGCCCCCTTACAACACAAAAACCACTGCACTACCCTAAACCCTAAATCTACCCCCAGCACGACCCCTTACACTACCCACACATCACTGCCATGACCAAAACCCTAACACACTACCCCCAGCATGAACTCCTACACTACCCAAACACCAATGCACTACCGTAAATTCTAAAACACTACCCTCAGCACTACCCCTACACTACACAAACACCACTGCTCTATCCTAAACCCTAAAATACTACCCCAGCACTACCCCCTAAACTACTAAAACACCACTGCACTAACATAAACCCTAAAACACTACCCCCAGCACAACCCCCTAGACTACACAAACCCCACTGCACTACCTTCAACCCTAAAACACTACCCCAGCATGAGTCCCTACACTACCCAAACAACACTGCACTACACTAAACCCTAAATCTACCCCCAGAATGACCTCTCATACTACACAAACACCACTACACTACCCTAAATCCTAAAACACTACCCCCAGCACGACCCTCTGCACTACCCAAACACCACTGCACTACCCTATACCCTAAAACACTACCCCCGCATGACCCCTACAGCACACAAACACCACTGCACTACCCTAAACCCTAAAATACTACCCCCTACACTACACAAACACCACTGCACTACCATAAACCCTAAAACACTACCTCAGCATGACCACCTACACTACACAAACACCAATGCACTCCCCTAAACCCCCTACACTATACAAACACAACTGCACTACTCTAAACCCTAAAACACTACTCCCAGCATGACCGTCTTACTAAAACACAAAAACCACCGCACTACCCTAAACCCTAAATCTACCCCCAGCACAACCCGCTACACTACCCAAACACCACTGCCATACCCAAAACCCTAAAACACTACCCCCAGCATGAACCCATACACTACCAAAACACCACTGCACTACCCTAAATTCTAAAACTCTACCCTCAGCACTACCCCTACACTACACAAACACCACTGCACTATCCTAAACCCTAAAACACTACCCCAACACGACACCCTGCACTACCCAAGCACCACTGCACTACCCTCAACCCTAAAACACTACCCCAGCATTTCTCCCTACACTACTCACTGAAAAAAACATAGGATTCAGGCACGTTATAGTTAGAAATTAGCATTTATAAAACCTTAGAAATTCACTGAAAAAAAATCATAGGTTTCAGGGGCGTTATAGCTAGTTGGACATTTCACTTGTAGAAAACCATATAAATTCCCCCTTAGAGTTAGTTCAGCTAACTGTAACTCGCACCCCCGCAATGCACTGCTAATGACATCACATATTACATCACTCATGAGATGGTCAGTGACATCACTGATGGCATCACTGATGACATCTCAAATGACATCACTCATGACATCATACAGTGACTGTGTATTTCTGTAAAGTTTAAATATGTTTAATATCTATAGGAAAAGGCGTGCTGAAGAATGAGTGGGTGTAGAAGTGTCTGAATGGGTGATTTAGTAGGTGCGTGACTGACTCTATAAGTGAGTGATTAAACGTATCTTACGGAATGCATGGGTTAGTGACTAAACTGTGTGAATGTCTGTATCCATCTGTCTGTTGGTGTGTAAGCATCTACATGGGTTTGTGAATAGCTACATGAGTGTCTATATAGGTTATAGATTGGTTGTCTGAGATCTGTATGGGTGCCTGAGTGTTTGTGTGGGTGAGCTTTGTGTGACTCTGTGCATACAATTCTGAGTGGGTGATTCACTGGGTGCATGGTTTCAAGAGTACATCTGTGATGGTTGTATGGGTGGTGAGTGTGTGTATGGGTGTGTTAGTGAGTGAATGTATATCTCAGTGGTACATGTGTGAGTAACTACATATGTAAAAGGCAGTATAAATGTGTGTTGGAGTATATAAATGGCTATATGTGAGAGTGTGATTGTGAGAGTGGCTGTATGGATGAGTGTGTGCTTGTATCAGTGATTGTATAAGAGCGTAAGAATGTGCTAGTGTTTGTACGAGTAAGTATGCTGGTGTGTGTATAACTGTATAGGTGAGTAAATGGCAGAGTGATTAATTATTTACATGACTGACTAGATGTGTGACTACCTTTATGGATGAGTGGTGGTGTGTGAGCTTCTATATAGGTGTATGAGTGCATATGATAGTCCTGAACTGAGTGACCATAAGTATGAGTGACTGTTCGGATGAGTGAGTGGATGTGTGTGTAAACCTAAGAATCAGTAAGAGGGTATGTAGTTATTGGTGTTGGAGTGTCTATGGTTTTGAGAATGGCAGCCTGTATTTAGAGCGGGTGCATCTAAGATTATATTAGGGTGTGAGAAGATGCATCAAATTATCACATGGATGATGTTGTCACTGATATCATCAGTGATGTAATTTGAGATGTCATCAGTGATGTCATCAGTGATATCACTGACCATGTCATGAGTGATGTAATATGTGAGGTCATCAGCAGTGCATTGCGGGGACGCCAGTTATAGTTAGCTGAACTAACAATAACGGCGGTATTTCTATGGTTTTGTACGAGTGAAATGTCCAACTAACTATAACGCCCCTGAAACCTATGTTTTTTCCAGTTAATTTCCAAGGTTTTTTAAATGCTAATTTTGAACTATAACGTGCCTGAAACCTTTTTTTTCAGTGAATTTCAAACGGTTTTTTCAATGCTAATTTCTAACTATAACATGCCTGAAACCTATTGTTTTTAAAGTGAATTTCAAAGGTTTTTTAAATGCTAGTTTCTAACTATGCCTACAGAAGTTGGACATGTGATGAAAGAAGAAACAACACACAGAAAGAAGCAAACAAAATGCAAAAAGAAGCAACAGAAGTCCACAAAGACTAAGAAAAGTGCAGGAAGAAGCAAGCCATGTGCAGAAAGAACCATCAGAGGAACAGAAAGAGGCCTTGTTGCAAAATCATCCTGTATCCACAACTTTTTCAGACTAACTAGGCCTAGAGCCAGTGCTATGCTAAAAGACACTTATAATATAGTGAAAACACCTACATACACTAGGGAACACTATGTGTTGGGGTACCCTTCTAATTAGCATGACCTCCTCTGAAAGACCCTAGTACATAATAGGGCAGGGGGATTAAAACTACCTCTCAAAATGCACCACGGGGCACGTTTGCACAGTGGTAAAGGGATGGGGGCTTGAGGTGACATGTGTGCAAACAAGCCCTGTGGCCAATTTAAGTTGGGAGATTAAGTCCCCTTGAATTTCAAGGGTCCCTGTGGTCCAACTAGCCTATTAAGTACCTCCAGTAAGCGCCACCGAGCTGCATTGCAGAGAGGTGTAAAAAGGGGTGGGGCCCGGACCACCTCTCTGCAACGCAAGCCTGTGGCGCTTACTGGAGGTACCTGGTGGCCTAGTTGGCTCCCAGGGGCCCTCAGGATTGAAGGGGACTTAATTTCCCAACTTATAATGCTTCACAGGGCGTGTTTGCACACGTCACCTCAGGCCCCGTCCCCTCCCTTCACCACTGTGCAAAGGCGCTCTGTGTCACATTTTAAGTTGGGGTATTAAGTCCCCTTGAATCCTGAGAGTCCCAGCGTTCCAACTAGCCCAACATGTGCCTCCAGTAAGCACCACAGAGCTGCTTTGCAGAGAGGCGGTCCGAGGCCATGCCCTATTTTACACCTCTCTGCAATGCAAATCTGTGGCACTTACTGGACATACCTGGTGGTGGGCACCTCGGGACACAGCAGGAGCCGGCACTGGGGGGTGGCGGTCCCCGGGGCTCAGGGGTCCATAACGGACCACCAAATTTGCATAGTTAGTGCCCCGGGGATATGGCCCTCCCCGGGCGTGTAGGAGGCTCAAGCCCCCCACACAGGTAGTTTATTTTTTTTAAAAGAAGCCCTAGGGGGTTGGCGATCCCCAGGGCTGTGGGAGGCTAAATAATACTGAAGTGCGGGAGCCCGCGCTTTGTTTTTTTTCTTCATAGCAGGATCTGCGGATCCTCCAAGCATCTGGAATGGAATGGAATGGAATGGAATGGAATGAGACTTATATTGCGCGAACTTAGCCCGGGGGCATCAAGGCGCATAACTACATGGAGATAGGGACAAGCAGGCAGATAAGACAGGAGGTAGGTTTAGTAGGCCTGAGAAAAGAGCCAAGTCTTCAAGTGCTTCCAGAAAATCGACAGGGAGGGTTGCCTACACAGTTCAGGAGGGAGACTATTCCATAGTTTCGGGGCGATGGTGGAAAAGGCTCGGCCAGCCCATCTAGATGTTTTAAATCTGGGGACAACAAGAAGATTTTTCGAGGATGACTGAAGTGTTCTATTAGGGATGTAAGGGCTGATGAGGGTTCTTATGCCTTCCGAACCAGCACCAAACAGAGCTTTGTGTGTAAGACAAATGATCTTGAAGGAAATTCTGGCTTGTATAGGAAGCCAGTGGAGATCCTTCCTAGCTTGGGTCACCGATGAAAGCCTAGGTAAGTTTAGGACCATCCTAGCTGCAGCATTTTGAACAGTTTGAAGGCGATGTAGTGATTTCTTATTTATACCTCCATACAGCGCATTGCAGTAATCTGACCTGAGGACACCAGGGCCACGGTTGACTGCTTGCGTGCCTCGGATGACAAATATGGAACAATCTTTTTGAGCATCCGAATGATGTTGCAGCAGGTGGATACTGTTTTATTGACATGAAGATCAAAAGAGAGGGCTGAATCCATAAGAACCCCAAGGTTCCTGGCCAAGTTGGTGGGATGGGGGCAATTTCCCAGGGCTGGTGGCCACCAGTCTCCTGACCAGATGTCATGGTTTCCCCCAAAGATGAGAACCTCTGTCTTCTCCCCATTCAATTGTAGGTAGTTTCGCACCATCCAATTTGATACAGCCTCCATACATGTTCTAAATTTGAAGGCCGCTTCTGTGATGGGTAGGGTGGAAGATACGATAAACTGGATGTCATCTGCATATGACAAGATTTGATATCCAAAAGATCGTACTACCTCGGCAAGTGGGGTTACGTAGATGTTAAATAGAAGAGGGCTCAAAGAAGAGCCCGGAGGAACCCCACATTGCACGGTCTTGGAAGGGGATAGAAAACTGCCAAGCTTCACCCTTTGTTGTCTCTGGTGGAGAAAGGAGGACAGGAGGCTTAGTGCACTTCCCCTCACTCCTATTCCCCTCAGCCGCTCAACCAAAATTGTAGGGGATAGGGTCTCAAATGCTGCTGTAAGATCTAAAAGTACCAGCAGCGTAGTCTGTCCCCTATCAACCTCTAGGCTGATGTTATTTGCCACGACCGTAAGTGCTGACTCGGTGCTGTGCATAGCCCGAAACCCATGTTGGGAAATATTGAGAAGACCATTTTCCTCTAGATATGTGGTCAAATGACGATTTAAATGGGTCTCCAGCATCTTGGCCGGGGCCGGTAGCTAGGAGATGGGTCGGAAGTTCTTTAATACTTCTGGATTCAGAGATGGTTTCTTAAGGAGCGGCCTAACAACTGCCAGTTTCTATATGGTTGGAAAGGATCCTTCAGAGATGGCTTGATTCATAACTCCTAACAGTGGGGGGGGGGAGTACTACCTCTCTACATGCCTTCAATGTTTTTAATGGGCAGGGATCTAGAGGTGAACTAGATTTAATGGTGTCCAGAAAGACACTTAGTTCGTTCTGGGTCAGGAGGGGAAAACAAAAAAACTGACAGCATGAATCTGCTCCAGGGGTTCATTGTTTAAAAGGGGTACAGATAAGGGCAACAGTTCTTTGTTAATATCCAATTCCATGTTGCGGGTTTTGAGGGATGGATATATGTCAGAAACTTTGGAATGAAAAAAGTCTGCTATATTATCACATAGTTCCTGTGACTCCGCAATGGGGTCGATAACTCTGGGGATTGACAGGTCCCTTGATGATTTTAGCGAGGTGGTGATTTCGCTAAATAGTCTAGTTCTTTTTTTCAACATCAATAGCCTTTTTATAATTTCTCAGTGCTAACTTATGTTGCCTCTTCTCCGGGGAATCGGGGCGTGCGTACCATGCTCTTTCCATCTTTCGACATTTTTACCGTAGGAGTCTCCGTCTTTCTGAAAACCATGGCGCTGAAGGGGTCTTTCTTGCGGAATAGTGTTTTTTAAGGATGGCTAGGGCATCCATTGCCTTGGAGAGTCCATTTGATAGATTCAGAGCGCCTGCATTTAAATCGGAGGGGGAACCTAGGTCTGAGATGAAAGGAGCAAGGGTAGTATTTGAAATCTTGCTATGGTTTCTTTTAAAGTTCCAGATCTTCCTATTAGCTTGATTCCCCACCCCAAAGGGGGTCGCATTAAGAAAGAGTGGGACTGCACAGTGATCAGACTACGACAGGGGGATGGGAGTTGCTGTCGATAGTCTGGTGTCATTGGAAAAGATACCGTCTAGGGTATGTCCGGTAAGGTGTGTAGGACCATTCACCAACTGGCTTAACCCACATGACAGGAGTAGCTCTATTAGAGATATAGTATTGTTGTCATCATGTCTCTCCAGATGATAATTAAAATCCCCCAGAAGAGTAAAATTGGGGTTACTTATAAAAGGCTCTAGAAAAGTAAGTAAGTCAAGACAAAAGGTAGTTCTAGGGCCAGGGTGTCTATAACATAGAATCCCAGGAAATGAGGCAGAGGGGGCAAGCCGGATAGTAAAATAAAGTGCCTCCTGGTTGCCGGATGAAGATGAAAGAGGCTCAATACGACATATGTAACAATCTTTACATAGAATTGCCAATTCTCCACCCCTACATTTTAATCGGTCCATTCTGGTTAAGGCATAGCCATCAGGAATAGCCTCCACCAGATCTGATCCTGAGGAGTCCATGCACCAAGTTTCAGTTATAAAAACCCAGGGGGGTTTCCTCTGTGTTACAAAATTGTTAAATGCATCTTTGTTTTTTATCAGAGACCTTGCGTTTATGAGAAAGCCAGCTGGATTTTCTAAAGGTTCTGATCTAGCCTTCTGGACTGGTTTGTAGTAAAAAATCTGATCTCGCCGCTTTTTAAAAAAATTAATGCTTTTTTGGGCCCTGGGGTCCTTGTGAGAGCCCCTGAGTAGGCCTAGGGTGCCAGGGTGATTCTACCCTACCCCCTTTTCATGTTTTGCGTGTTTGTTTTACTGCTTCCTTGTGCCTCGGTTCAACCGAGGCACAAGATTGCTGCCAACACTTCCTGGTTTAAAGTGTTGACAGCCAATTAAAATGCAGCTCGTGATCGGCAGGGTGCACAGATCCTCCGTGCCTCTATATATCGAAACTTTTATTTTTTGCTTTTCTCAGTAACTACTGAATCGTTTTACACCATTTAAGAAAAAGAGTTCTTTCTGAAACAAGGACTACCTTTTTGCCAAATTCGGTGTAATTACGTTCAGCACTTAGGGCTGTAGGCATGTCTAAAGTTTCCTATGGGAATTAAAATGGAGAAAACACATTTTGGGACCCCCTTTTTTCTCGGCTTCCCGCTTGCTGAATCACCCCAAAATCTGAAAACTGAAATCTGAAAAAGTTGAGGGTACAGGATGTAGAAGGTGTGCAGCGGTTCTTATGGAGAGGGTATTGCTGTAGTCCAGTCGGCGGGTGATAAAGGCTTGTGTCAGGTGTGACTCATTTGAAGGGGTTGCTACTTGAAGATCTTACATAGCATGCAGAGAGTGAGGAAGCAAGTGGAGGAGATGGCGTTGAACTGTGATTTCATGGTGAGCTTGTTGTCAATGATGATTCTGAGTTTTCTGGTGTGGCTGGAGGGAGCGGGGGCATAATTCCATGTGTTGCCGCTGTTGCCAAAGATTAGTAATACCATCTTGTCTGTGTTCAGATGCAGGCACTAGTTCTTCATTCCGTTGGTGACTTTCGTCATGCATCTGTGGAAATTGGTTCTGGTGGTGGTGGGGTCATCGGTGAGTGAAAGGATAAGTTGGGTGTCATCTTGATAGGAAATTATGTTGACACTGTGGGATCTGACAATGTTGACCAGCGGGGTCATATATGCATTGAAGAGCATCGGGCTGAGGGATGAGCCCTGTGGGACACCTCAGGTGATCTTCTTCGGTTCAGAGGTGAAATGTGGGAGGTGGATCATCTGGGTTCTTCACGTGAGGAAGGAGGTGATCCATTTAAACATGATACCTTGGATGCCGATGTGGTGAGTCTTTCAATCAGTGTGTGGTTGGATACGGTATTGAAGGCTGCCGAGAGATCATTGAGGATCAAAGCCTCTATTTCTCATTTGTTAAGGAGGGTTCAGATGTTGTTGGTGCTGTAATCAGTGCAGTTTTGGTGCTGTTATTGCTTCAGAAGCCAGATTAGGAAGCGTCGAGTAGCTGTTTCTGCTCCAGGTGTGCCATTCATATAGCCTTTATGGACCTCTCCTGTGCCTTTAAAACTGTAAACTGTTTGAAATTATGAGACCTGCTAAGATCCATGGGGGTTGAACAGCTCTGGTTGATTTACTTTGTCACCTGCATTGGGACAAATTTGTGATGGTGTTACTCTCAAGCTGGAGACAGTTCCTCACGTATTAAATCATTCTAGGGGCGTCAGGCAAGGACTTATTCCCGTTAAAATTAAATAGCGCGTTTGTCATGAGATAATCTTCTGCTTTACTCGATATGCAGTGAAGTTTAACTACTATACAGAGTTTTTAACAAAACAGAAGCGCACTCGCAAGGGAAGCATGGCTTCAGGGGAGATCTACGATACATTGCCCCACCGCATACACACAACTATACAAGCGAGACACTAGTACTAAAACGTTGTTTCGCCTTTTCGTTACACACTTTGTTCTACAACTATTGTTATTTGACACAGAATACTCCGTATTTAAAGATCGTCAGAGTGGGTATTATTAGAATTCATCAGTTGTTTTTATAAGAAGACACACATTGGAATATAGATAGAATTATGTAGTATATGGCTCATATGCTACATCGCTATTGGGCCATGAAATGGGTTAAGAATTTCACAGACTTCTAAAATTATGTAGGAAATGTCCCGGTTAGTATACACACATGGACCCCAGTTATTATAGGTAGAAACAATGTTTTCTCTAAATAACTTATTTTTCAATAATTATGTTTTTCCCTGCATTTCAGGTGATTTTGTCCACAGAGCCGGGCCTCATTGACAAACGCTGGTGCCAAGAGAGGATAGGTCTAATCCTCGTGGTGCACTGGTAAATTTACCATTGCAAAGTTGTTGAATGAATGGGGTTTTTAGTTTGATAGACAAGAGATGCAGTTTTTTTCTTCACTTATTTTTCAGATGTCAGATACATCATGTCCACATGGAGGATTTGAAATTGGATAACAAATCATGTGACTTTGAAAAACAGTATGTATAAGAAATGGCTTTTTGGCAGTGACAAAGCTTTTTTGAAGCATTAAGGTCCTGAAGAAAGCTAGGGAGTTTGGCCCCGTAAGCTGAAACACGTCGACCATAAGAGCAGTGCCGTATTTAAACTGCTCTTGAATTACTTTCTCACTGTTTTTAGATAGGAATACATCTGCGAGATCAGAATTAAGAGAGCTTTCAATACTCTCAGTCTCCGTTGTAAATCCTATTTTAACTCACATTTTGCTTTTGTTTATCTTGCACTGCACCATTATATTAGAGAGTTTTTCCCTCTTATACTATTCTCCTGTAAAGAATTCTACAAGAGGATACAACTTGTTTCTTATGTCCTTCTCCAATTTGGAAGTAGGGCGAAGTAAAGTTGTTTGGCTTCCCAGATGATGACACTGGGATCCTTTGCGGAATCTTTCTCTCTGCATCTTGACCCTGTCTTCAATACAAACCCTTTCTGTCTGTCTTTTGCACTCTATTTTTCGAGCACCTGGAACTTTTAGTGTTCATACATTTAGGGTCACTTTTTGAATAGACTTCGGATTACTTTGTGATTGATGAAGGATTTATTTCAGCCATCTTCCTCCTTTCCATTCATAGAAATGGCCTAGATGACTATTTAACAATTTGTGGCAGAGCTATTCCCCATTTACAGACAATGCTGTCCTCATTGCCAGAAAAGCAAATGTGCCACTGATTTGATTGGGTTGGTCCTCATTTTATTGTTTATCTAGTATAATGGGGTGACTCAGTGCCCCTCAGAACCTGGGTGTACATGAATGCGGAGAATGTTGGTTCTGTCAGGTACAGAATTACTTCTAGGATTACTGAATATTAAGAATATTCAGTAATCCTAGAAGCAATTCTGTACCCGACAGAACCAATATTCTCCACATCCTTATTTTATTGTGGCACAAAATCTAAAATCAACCAGAATCAGTTTGTGTAACCCCTTTGAGTGCTTCCCTGTGCCTTGATAATGTACTCTGAATTCCGTGCTTTTTATATTTGAAACATACTTTCTCTGACACGGATGTCCCCCATTACTATGATAACCCTGGGGTCTTAACCATAGACTCTAAAGATACCACAAGAAACACATATTTAATATGTAAGGCTAGGGTGCATAATTTAAAGGCAGAATCTTTGAGGACAGTGTTTGCACATTCGGCTCCATGTGTTTCTGCCGAAATATAAACGTATATGACTTTTATCCAAAATTTCGAATACAGTTTTATTTCACTTGTTTTAGACTCGGTACTGTGCATTTTGTATTTGCTTTCTCGATACAGGGCTGGTGGTTTGATTTGCTACCTATATTCTATTGCGATTTACCCCAACCTCAAAGCACGAGCCACTTTATGTTATTTTGCACAATATATTGTGTGGATCGCGCAGGCATTTATTGGTACTTCATTTGCCGCGCTGCTTACATTAGAAAACATCATGCTGCCCTGGCATATCTACAGAAATTACCTTCACCTCTTATATGCTATGCTGCTTTATATTTTATCAAGAGTGCACTTATTATAAGGCAGTGTTATGGAACCTCTGTAATGCTGTCATTTGATGTCTGTTGTATTCGTTTGCGATTAATGTGTCTATGTATGTATACATCTAATCCATCCGTATTTTTCTTTTTATGGCCTCTTGCAATAAAGTATGTTTCGATTCAATTCAAAATATACTTATAGGGTCAATTACACACTAGGGGGCAGATTTATGTCGGACTTGCGGCACTTTTGCGCTGCTGTTGCGTCACTTATGTGACGCAGTGGCGGCGTAAACCCTGCGCCACGTTGCGACATACTTACACGTGACGCATCTATGAAGATGCGTCACGGTGTAAGGCCCTGCGCCACATGAAACCTGCGTAAGCTTTCATGTGGGCGTTTCCACGCAGGAGGGGCGTTCCGTCGCAGGAACTTCCCTTAAAAGTGACTCAGTGAAATCTACATGATTTGACTGAGTCACTTTCCCAACGCTGATGCGTCGAAACCCTGCTCCTGCTTGAAGCCGGCGTACGGCTTGACGCACCACGTTAGAGATAGGGCAAGTTGGAATAGTGCTGGAGTTTCGTGCCGCAAGCAACACAACTTGAGCACTGCGCCGACTTCACGCCCTAGATGAGACACGCATCTGTTTATTCCTGCGCCATGGTGCACCGCATTGTAAATGCGGCGCACCATTGGTGGCGCAAGGATAAACTTGCGTGCCGTATCTTTCCTGGCGCATCTCTGCCGATTTGCAGAGATGCGTCAGGCAACATAAATCTGCCCCTTGGAGTATTTCAGTTTTTTTTATTTTTTATGTCAGAATTATTTGGATAAAGGCACCTGCACAGAAATTATCATTTCCAGTTAATGAAAACAATTCCTACTCTAGATTCTGTTTTGACTCTGGAAGTTTACATCACTATTAGACATATTTGAAAGCAGATACGTAGAACCGATATTTACCATCAACGTTAGAGCATACCACACCATATAGATCACTTTTTACAAATGTTCCTATTCACAAAAATATTTGTCTACCTTAACTGCTGCCTACTGCTCGCTACAGAAGCTTCCGTGACAACTAGGGGGACACTTTAAATAGGACTCTTGCCCACATTTGAAAGAAATATTTTGATTTCATGCAAATAGCTACACCTTTTGAGTCTTAGGTTCAAGAAAAAAAGCCATATTTACGTCAGCGCAGAGTGAGGTGGTATTTACTGACATATTTCAAGTCAAAATAGATGATATTTCAATGCAGTTTGACTTGGAGAGACTTTGGGGAAGTCCTAGGTAGAAGAAAGGGCCTTGACTTGTAGGCAGTGGAGAGATTTGAGGTGTCTGTTCATGTCTTGTTGTTCCAGGAGATGGAAAAATATTTATGGAATTACTATTCTGCCGTCTATCTATTAATATACCCATGTTTCTTCAGCCAGATACAATTTTTGATAATGTTTTACTTAATGTTGATGACAGGAGATATGTGTTCCTGTTCACCTTAAAAAAAGAGTGAGGTTTCAAAATCCCAAGTTACTATTTTACTGCAATATCAACAGGCCCGGCTTTAGGGTGTGCAACCGGTGTGGCTGCACTTAGCACTGGCCTGGAGGGAGGTGCACTGACCTGGGGGAGGGGGGGGGAGGGCTTTGTTTAGCAATAACTTGCAATTTAAATGCACCTGTTGCAGAATTCTTTATGTGTCCACCTTTCAGGCAGCAATAAAAAAATGTCAAGAGAACTCTTTCTGCTGATGTTCCTGCTAGAGAGAAAGATCGGAGTTTTGTCCAGTGCCAGTTTTGACTCACCATAAAGTAGCGCAGAGGGTTAATATGCCTGCTGCAAAGAACAGGTCTGTATTTTATGTGGATATCTGAGTGGATTAGTACAGCCAACCTTTACCAGCTCTTTAAACCAAATGAAATGTGAGAGATGGGGTATGGAGAGATGAGGGGCCCTTTTGCCGGGTGGTAATAAAGGAATCAGAGGGGGCAGTCATGGGGAGGCACCCAAAAATATTATCGCGCCGGACGCCACCAGCACTAAAATGAGCCCTTTTTGGCTACAACAACTGTCTTGAGCTATGATTATTCTGAATACTCATACTGAAACATCACTTGGGGCCCTCTAAACTGTAAACTGAAAAGTTGTGGTATTGGAAAATCAGTGACTAGGCAATTAATTCTAATCTAAAAATATGGCATTATTTAAAAGCAGTGTTTAATTTGAGCAAGTGAGGCCCGCCAGCACTCATTTTTGGGGACGTGTACATATTTTTCCTCATCAAACTAAGGAGTGAAACACACACAAGGAGGAAAGAAGAAGGAATAGAAAGACCGAAAAACAATGTGACAAAGGAAGAAAGAGGATCCTTCAAGAGTGTGACGAAGGGGTAGTGTGGTAACGAAGTACACACAGATGTTTCCAAAATGTACTTTATTCCTGAAATGCTCAAGCAGAGGGTAACACGATCCTGCCAGCGCAGCACCAGTCAGCAACTGATTACAGAGCATTTCCCTGATATTCCGGAACTTAGAACCCATTACAAATAATAATGCACCCCGAGCTTAAGCGCTAATGCATGTAAAAGAATACAAATAGACGTCAGCCCACAACACATCCCCTTCTCTTAAACAACAAAACAATCATAGTACTACAAATTCAAATAAATGCAATATAATGACCACCAACCCCCCTTAAAAACAAGAACACAACAAAATAACCGAAATAAGGATGTTTGTATTCCTATATACATCCATTCACAAGTATTTTAGAAACGAGGGAGGTTTTCTAACTCTCTTACCCTCATCCACATTCGAATGAGAAACGTCCATTTGCTGAGGTTCAAATTCTAGGGGAGTATCCGTGGTACCAGTATTACATACATCCATAAAATTGTATTTTACTTCAACAGATGAACTGGAATCACTGTCACCTCCCAGTGCAAGGGAAGTAGATTCAATCCCGACAGTAGCTTCCTCAACTCCTTCCCAAAATGTCAATCAATCAATCAAGCTTTTTTCCGTATACATTGTACAACCATAAAAACATTCTATATAAAAACAATAAAAATTAACTTACAGGCATATGCATCAACATTCCGTAATACACGTCGGTAATAGCGAAAAATACCGAATCGCTATTAAGGACATGCAAACCGCGATGCATCAAACAAATCGGTAAAAATTACTGAATCAGTAAAAATCGCTATTAAATAGCGAAAGTACACCTGCACGAGTAGCAAATACCGAGTTAGCTAATACCGATTCGGTATTACTGAATCCTGTATTAGCGATTTCGGTAATAGCGAAAACGGGCAAATTACGCGACGCTTCGGATGCGGGCCGATGACATCACAACCAGGAAGTAGGACCGCCACGCTGCATTCTGTGTTCGGAGTTGCACTGAGGAGGAGGCAGAGCACAGGAGCTGAGGACCAAGACTGAACCTGTAGCAAGCAGGACAAGGCAAGCAGGAGAAGATGGAGAAGGAGGCCCCCCCAGCAGGGAAAGGACACACACCGAAAGCGCAAAAGGAAGTTTTCTGATAAGGAGCTGGAAATCCTCATCGAGTGCGTGACCAGCAATAATGACAGACTGCGCAGAGGGTCAAGGATGCTGATGGCACAGGAGGGGGCACATCCAACGTGACGCCAAACACTGTCCTGGAGGATCTAGTGGAGTCCATCATAGAACGGGAAGCTGTTGTGGGGGTCACACGTCTGGACACCTCTGGTGCTGCGGAAGGAGGACAAGGTAAGAAGCATGGCAGCGTAACAATGCAGCGTGTACTAAGTCCCTGCCCAATCCCCCATGCCAGACCCAGTGCCCATGTAGTGTTGCCCTAAACACATACCCTCACCAATGTGTTGCACCATGGGAGTTGTAGTACATACATGAATGGGTGCATGCCAGAGCACAGAGATGAATACAGCAGCTAAGGGCCAATTGTCAGACTGAAAATGTTATTTATTGTGAGATGCCACTGCTATTTCCACATACTATACCATGATTATAACTATGCACTGTTTCACACACAGATGCATCCCCCCTACGATTCAGACGACAGTGCCCGCCTCGTCATCTCTGAGACGCCAGTGTTGTCAGAAGCCGAGTGCTCACATGGAGCTGAAGCCATGTCCTCCCCTTCACCATCACGGCGGTCGACACCTCCACCATCCCTGCAGTCCAAGGCACCACCACCACCACCAGCACCAACCTCGCGGTCCAAGACACCACCAGCACCAACCTCGCGGTCCAAGAAACCACCACCACCGACTCCAGTGCGGGCCACTCCGCAGAGCCGCAGAGCTGATGTTCCCTCCCTGCCCCTGATGGAATCTGATCAGAGTTCAGCACCCCCAAATGTTCCACGCCAGGCTGTCGTCACTCCAACCAGCCAAACATCATCACGACAGCGCATCAGGCAGAGGGCTGTGACCCCGGCTCGTGGTGCTGCAAGACCAGTCGATCTGTCCGGAGGGTACGGAGTTGTGGAGACCCAGATGCTGCGTGTCCAGCGCCTGCAGGGGAGACACATGGGTGCCATGATACTCTCCATGACCAAGCTATGCAATAAAGTACTGTAGTTACACGGGTACCAACTCTTGAGGCATCATCACTTGAGTTTTGTAAAAATAAATTGACACTATTATTATGAAGGGAAAATTAAAGGGGCCCTAAAACATATCCTTGTCGTATCCCCAGGGAGACACTAAAATCAGAAGTACATTCACCTTTTGGGCCAAAACGCACTCTTGAAGTTAGAAGGGCGTATATTTGTGATAGATAGATTATAATATCGTGAGGATGGCCCATCCCTTTCAATGTTTGCCATAGTTTAACATGGTTATCTAAATTGAAGGCACAGGTGAGGTAAACGAAGCAGAGGTGAAATTGTCCTTCTTTAGCATGGGTATATTTCCCTATCAATAGCTCAAGGTTTACACACTGTTCTATCACTCCTATGCCCCTCCTAAATCCGTACTGGGCATCAGTTAAAATTGTGTTCTGGTTTGCTCAGCTTTCCAGTCTTTCTAACACGATTTTGCCCATCAATTTAGATATTGAATCGAGTAGGAATATGGGCCTATATCACTGTGCATTCCCTCTATCACTTTTTGTAAAAATGGGTACAATTATGCTTTCCACCCAAGTTACAGGTAACACTCCCACTAAAGTAGCATTAAGAACACCTAATAAAATCATTAACAAAAAAACTATATCAGATCCCAACCCCCACCTCTCTACTGCTTCCACTCTACTTGTAGTGCCTGGTTGGCTGTGACGGTGTCCCCGCTACTGCATAGGAGCAGCGAACAGAAGCAGTGAGCAGAGATCTGTGGGAGTAGCTACATCCACCAAGAGCCACAGGATCTTGAAACACTGTTCGATCTCGACACCGACAGCAACCATTAAAAATTAACTACCAACTACTAGCTACCAGCCTACTCGTTTACCTGGGCAGCCATGAGGTCAGGAAGAGTGAGTAGGTCTATTATAAAACCAATGCTAAAACGTAAAAAGGAGGCTGTAGTAGAAGGTGGAGCTCCAACAACACCCTCAGACAAAGACCTCAGTAAAACAACAAACATTAAGGTAAATGAGGACGTTGAAGACACCAACATTGACAAAAAAATCAATAAAGACATGGGCTCCCCTGGATCATTGGCACGGACGCCAGCAAAGATAACAATCCAGCAACCACAAAGGGACTAAACCCCACAAAGGGACTAAACCCTGCAAATCAAACAAACAATAGTCTTAAAGGGGAGAAAAGAGATAGAATTGAAGAGCTCATAACTATAGAAGGAGAGCCCTCCAGAAAAATCTCAAACTCCTATCAACCAAAAATTTACACCAAATTTGCATTTCTAAAAGATCCTGGAATGGCAATTTATACAAAAAACGGGAATCTAGAGGGCTTACCAACCCCATTGGAGCCAGGAAAGATAGAATATCCCCCACAACTAATACAAAAAACACTGGAAATTGAAATAAACGTAAAGATTACAGTAGCGGATATTCACGCGGACAATAGTCGCACGGTGCACGCCGAAAGTTGGCAAAAAAGCAAAATTGGGGAAGAAGGCACAGGAGGGAAAACAACGGAATGGCCAGTGGAGGCCAGTAGTCCACCAGACACCCAACTAAAAAGCTCTCAAGGCAAGGAAACATCTCCCAGCAGGGTTAAAACAGAAAGCTTTCATGGCAAGGAAACATCTCCCAGCGGGGTTAAAACAGACAGAGCATTAGATCCTACCACCAATCCAGAACATCAGGAGTCGCAAGACTGGGGTGATCAATCAACACCATTCCTACGACAAAAAACTCAGAATGTACTGGATAAAAGGACCATAACACCTCAGTCAAACAGTAGCCTCTCACCGATGCTGAAGAACACACAAGCTGGTTCCCTAATGGCCTCAAAAGAGCAGAGAGAAATGGGCCGACTCAATTCACCTCAGAACCAGCTACAGGAAAATTCATACACCATAGACAGTGATATGACCTTTCTTGCAACACAATAGTGGGAAGACCTAGTGGCCTCATATAACCTAAAACCCACTAAAACCCCCTATATAGAAAAACCCGTCAGCATGTACAGAGAAGAGAGTAAAAGCCAGTCTAACACATTCTGGGCAACCTTATTAAATACAAATCAACCATCAGCAACATCTCTACAAAACAAATCTGATAAACTAGACATGCAGCTAACAGTACTGCAAAATGGCCTCATTAAAAGGGGACAGGACAGAAAGCAGCAGAACTCTCTGAGTAAGTAAGAACGGAATGTGACTGCTCCCCTATAATAGACAAGCTATCAACGTTACCGACAATGTTAGAGAACCTTCTGGCAAATTTGAAACCAAACACAACATCTGATTTAACAGCTATAGTCAATGTGGGAATAGTAACCGAGGACAATCAAATAAATGGAATCATAAAAGGAGCTGAAAACAAGTTGATTCAAAATGAGGAGAACTTTCCTCTCAATTCTAGACAATCCCCAGAAGATTCTATCTCAAATGCCTCATTTCACGAAAGAGTCAGTACTGAGGCACCTACAAACTCACAAACTCGCCAGAAACAAAAAAGGAAGGGCAGGAACAGGAAAATGACAGCAGCTGTCGACAAAAAGGAGAGGCAGCCGGCGGAAACCCAGGACCAAGTAGAACAAGAAAAGAAAGCGGCACCTTCTACCCAGGTTGAGCAGACACCGACTCTGGACAAGAAACTGAAAACCACAAAAATCTGAAACAAACTGAAAACTCCATTGTCAAAAGAATTATTAGAGACAGCAATTGAACAGCCCGGGCAAAAGGAGGATAGAAAGGCACAATACACGCAACAACAGAATAGAACTGAGTCAGAAAGTGACTTGCGCAGCAGAGAAAGGAGACATATGGACAGTCAGCCAAGGGAAAGGACACAAAGTGGGGAGGTGAAGGACTGGGTTCTGTAGGACCCAGCGGTGCCAGGGCACAACACCTGAAACCTTCGTGGGTAACCTGCTCCGGCGTACGAATCACAGAGACACGGGACACTTCCTTCGGCGTCAAAGATTCAAGGTTTATTTACTGCAGGGAATACAGTAGTCACGACAAGCAACACACGTGCAACTTGGGGAGACTGCTTCAAATTGGTTCTGTGGATCGCTCCTTTTATACAGTTTTTACCCATATGACAACATGGCACACAAAAGTTTACAACCCGGTTCCCACCATCATCCCCCAGAGGGGTCGCTTTGGTCACTTTAAAACACACAAGGTCCGGATCATAAGTGCGGAAACATTTGGCGGTTCCCAACTGTAAAAACCCATCTTCCCAACATTAGTGCATTCCAATCGGTAGTAAAACAGATCGAAATAGGAACAAAGACAGGTGCAGAGGAAGACGGAGACAGTGGGGAGATCGGAAAGGGTGTAAAAGGGGAGGTATCGGGAAACACGAGATACAGGCATCAAAGGGACGTGCCTAATGAGATGCACGGCTAAGACAATAAGTCCGTGCAGCAAGATGAGCCTTGAGCGGCGCCATCTGCCTTACAGTAACATCCCCCTTGTCATAAAGACACTTACAAAGGACATGTGTCTTCCGCAAATATCTTGGGAGCCCCAGGGTCGCGAAGCGGACAGCGTCCGTTCGCTGGCTACTTGAGGGCAAGAGACAAAATGGATGCCGTATCTAAGATGGAACCCGTGGGTACAGATGAAAAACCCACATAACAAACGAACGGTTCAAGTTAGCACAGCGAAACTGCGTACACTTACTAAACTCGCCATTTGCGGTTCTTAGATACCAGACTCGACCATATTCGTACGAATCGAATGCACCACTTACAATTGTCGAGGAACCTCAGACGCTCCTTTTGCCCTCATGTAGGCAAGCACTAGTCGGAATCATATTCGATATTCATCAGACCATCGAGATGTTGCTGTAGCATAGCTCTGTCCAATCGAGTCCCATTGGTAACAGGCGGCTGTCTCATACACGTTGTAGCACAGAGGCCACATAAGGCAGGACCGCACTGTACACAAAGGCAACACGTGAACAGGAACACCACAACGACTCCGATGATCATCAGAATCTTCCAACCCCAAGTCGACATCAGGCCCCAAAACCATCCAAGTAACGTCCAATCCCCTACATCCACGTGTATGGATTCGGAGATCTTATGTAACCTCGAGATGGCTTGATAGATAGTCGGAGCGTTATCCGGAATGAAAATGCAGCAGCTCGAATGGATCACCTTACATACCCCACCTCGATCTGCTAGGATGACATCTAAAACCATACGGTTTTGTAACGTCATAAGTCTCTCCGCCTGAAGTTCAGTGGTGATATTACCAAGGGCACTGGCAGTAATATTAGCTGTCGATGCTACCACTCAAGTCAACTGTCTCAGGTTCCTACTATTAACCATAGGTCCCCAAAACGGGAGGAAACCCTTGAAAAAGTCTCCTGCCTCTTGACCGGCAGTATCCTCTTCGCTAATTACGCCCCTCACAACTCTAGTCTTGTGATAATCGGCATCTACAGTGAACGTCGGAGGCAACAGATTTGCAATGAAGCATGAGCCCATGAAGTCAGCGGGCAACCATGCGTATGCACGATCATAGCAGATAAAGTATGTACCCTTGGCAGCCAGAAACACAGGGGACGAGAACATTGGCAGAATGTAATTTTCAGTGCAAGCACTTGCTCCAAGTCGGGCTTGTGATCTTCGGCCACGACCCATAAGACAAAAATTACCAGTGTGGGGTACGACCCATATTGGAGGCGAGCTTTTAAGCTGCTTTTCGCTAGTGAACGCACTATATTCACCTCTACTTAGGACCCTATAGGCTTGTACCTCTTCTTCGGGAATAAGCGAGGGATCATAGATATCGCTATCTAAATCCTCTATTGCTATTGACAAAGGTTTTTGATACGAGGTAGGACCAGAGTAGGGGGAACGTGGTTCTCGAATGGGGTGGAAACCCAGTGCGCTTCGAAACATTGTTTGAAATGCTCGAGCAGACCCTTGGGAACTATATGGTAACACCAGATATGGAATTCCCTTATCCGTACTATGTGGCATCAACCCACACACCCAACAATTAGTAGTGTTAACCACTAACTGATGTTGATGAAGGAGCTGAATAAAGGAATTGTTGCGGAATTCTACACGTCTAGCCTGCTCATGTTCCGGTAACATATGAAAGGAATGAGGAGAAACAGTAGAGGTAAGGT
The DNA here is from genome assembly GCF_964263255.1 of Lissotriton vulgaris. Lineage (NCBI taxonomy): Eukaryota > Metazoa > Chordata > Amphibia > Caudata > Salamandridae > Lissotriton > Lissotriton vulgaris. The sequence continues at coordinate 1,072,359,123 of NC_141696.1, read as the reverse complement.
TAGGGTCAGAAGTAGGAGTAGGTGTAGCAGAAAGTAAAAAGGAGGACATCGTGTAATACACCCCACCTGCCAAAAGTGCAGAAGCAGTCAAAAACAATACAAACAGTTGGAATATAAAACATTTGGTACGACTGAGTTGTTGCAGCTTGAATCTATGAGCTTGTGCTCCTTCCAAATCGTTCAGCTTCGAGAATGCCATACCCTATGACCGTCCGCAACGTTTCTTGACGCACTTCGTTCTGTGTAGCAATAGTCAATCCCTAGGAGTTCCCAGGAACCGACGGCCCTTAACCTAGCGTCAAGACCTACTATCCAGAAGGAAGTACGCGCGCGGCCCTACGGCCTTTAATGCACAATATGTATATATATATGCAAAAACAAAGTCTCTTCAGCTGTGGAAGCAAAAAGTATAAGGAATGAAGCTCAATATATATATACAGGAATAATTACAGTAATATAAATGTTCAAAACTGATCACGGAAAACGGGATAATGCAGTTGTCAATACAACAAAGCAGGATCTTTTATTAGTTCTTAGTACGAGATCGCAGAAAGTATCGGGTTTTCCCAAGACGTGTCTGCTCGTCGAACAAAGGATCCGTTAAAGAGACAGCGTCCTGCTGATCAGTTGGGTGTTCTGGTCTTGAGTCCTTTGATGACAATTGTTCAACAGAGTCTTTCTGCTGCGCTGAGGATTCTCCAACAGGCTGCGCGTCGCTGAAAGGTACAAACGCTGGCAATGCTTCGGTTTCAGTTGATCCAATGCCTTTCCTTACCCACGGGTCTGCCGGCGAAGGGATAGGGACCTTTTTGGTGTGGGTGGCATGCACCCAATTCTTACGTCCCTCAAGACGAACGGCAGTCCTCGTGGCCAGGAGCACCTGATAGGGTCCAGTAAACCTCGGGTCCAGGTTATTCTTACGTGAAAAATTTCTCGTCACCACCCAATCTCCGGGCTGGAGCTGGTGGCCTGGACCCTCCGTCGACGTTGGCAATGCGTCGTAAACCTGTTGGTGAATTAACCTCAGTTTAGCAGTCAAGTCATGCAGATAATCGATCAACATTGGATACTCAAGATCAGAAAACATTCCTGGCCTAGGAACCCCCCACACATTCGCAGGACGGCCGAACACTATTTCATAGGGACTAAGCCCTACTCGGGAGTGTACAGGCGCCCTAGTTGACAGTAATGCTAAAGGTAAAGCGTGAGGCCACGAAAGACCAGTCGTAGCCTGAATCTTCGCTAGCTTTAGTTTAAGGGTGCCGTTGTACCCTTCAACCAAACCAGCGGACTGGGGATGATTGGCGCTATGGAATTTCTGATTAATTCCAAGGCCCTTACACACACTCTTCATCACACTACCCACAAACTCACTTCCGTTATCTGACCACACGACTCTAGGCATTCCGTACCGAGGAAAGTATTCCTTCAGTAGGATTTTCGCAGTAGACAAAGCAGTATTGTCTTTGAGAGGATAAGCCTCGATCCATCGGGAGAATGCGCAAACCACGACTAAAACGTATTTCAGGTTATTGCATCGTTCCATATGGATGAAGTCCAATTGTATCACCTCAAAGGGACATGAAGGGGGAGCAAAACTGCCAGGAGGAGTTGGGGTTCCTTTGCCAGGATTGTACATCATACACACCATACAATTCTTCACCAGACGTTCAGCACATTTCGTGATACCATCATTCTTCCATACAGGAGACAGCAACTTACAAATACCTTTCGTGCTAATATGCGCTAACCCATGCGCCATTGTCACAACGGCCAGCCCATACGCATCGGGCAACAACCATCTTTTCTGATCCGACAAATCAATCCAACAACCATTCGTATCCAACTTTCCCGTGCTTTCTTTCCACTTCATCTTTTCAGTCTCGGTGGCCTCATTCTGAATTTCTTTCACACTTTCGATAGTATCCTCACACATGCTCGATTCTGTAGGCCACCTAACCGAACTCGTCACATACATTCGAGTGCTAAGGTTCCAGGCAGTCTCCTTAGCAATCTCGTCTGCAAACGCATTACCACGACCAACATCGTCCGTCACCTTACGATGCGCACTACATTTAACAACCGCTACTTGCTTAGGCAACGTCAGTGCATCCAAAAGATCATTCACAAGCTGTCCATGCTGAATCTTCGTACCATGCGACGTCAAGAAACCTCTCTCTCTCCACAATCGTCCAAAACTGTGTGCGACGCCAAATGCGTATTGGCTGTCGGTAAACACATTCACACGTTTCCCTTTTGCTAACACACATGCTCTAGTGAGAGAAATCAATTCTGCAGCTTGGGCAGAATTCTGATTCAACCTTGCAGTCTCAACAACAGTATTCAACGTTACAACAGCATAAGCAGTAGTCACATCACCATTTGGCAACTTAAAACATGACCCATCCACATACAATGTACCATCCGGATCTTCCAATGGGGTGTTTTTAAGGTCCACTCGACCTTTTGTTTCTTCCTCTGTCCTCAAGTAGCAGTCATGCTCTGCTACTTCATCTGACTCTGTGCTAATTGGTAACAAAGTTGCTGGGTTCAGAACATTACAACGTTTTATCTGAATGTGGCTTGCCAACAACGTCAACTCGTACCCAGACAACCTCGCACTCGTCAAATGCTGAGTTTTCGTACGATTCAAAAGAGTATCGACTGCATGCGGAACCATCACCGTAAGCATATTATCCATGACCAGTCCTGCTGATTGTCGGATGGAGACCGCAGCTGCCGCAGTTGCTCTCAAACAACTCGGCAATGCTCTAGCTACTGGGTCCAAGGTCGAGGAAAAATATGCACATGGACGCTGCTTACCACCAAAAGGTTGCGTTAAGACACTCAAAGCACAACCTTCCCTCTCGTGAACATATAATGTAAACGGTTTGCTGTAGTCAGGAGTACCCAACACAGGAGCCGAGCACAATGAATCACGCAATTCAGAAAAACTTTTCTGACATTCTTCCGTCCATGGTAAAGGAGTTGAAACATCCTTGCACGTAAGAGCCACCAATGGTTTCGCTAGCAATGAAAAATTAGGAATCCATTGCCTGCAGTACGACGTGATACCTAAAAAGGCACGCACATCTCTTTGGGTTTTTGGCACAGCCATTCGCGCAATCGCTGCAATTCTCTCTGGGGTCAACCTTCTTCCCTCCTTTGACAATAAGTGACCTAGATAGGTTACTTCTTGACAACAATATTGGAGTTTAGTAGGTGACACCTTGTGATTCAACTCACAGAGATGTTGCAGCAACGACACCGTAGCAATTTTGCAAATGTCCTGAGTATCGGCAGCCACCAATAAATCGTCGACGTATTGGATTAAGGCCGCACCAACCGGCAACCTAAACGCATCCAGTTGACCCTTCAAGGCCTGACTGTAAATCGATGGACTTTCACAGTAGCCCTGAGGAGCGCGCTTGAACCGGAAGCTGCGTCCACCGAGAGAGAAACCGAAAAGGTCTCTGCTCTCTTCGGCAATCGGGATGCTGAAAAACGCATTTTTCAAGTCAATCACTGAAAACCACGATGCAGAAGCTGGAATCAGAGTCAGTAGCGCCGTGATGTCAGGCACAACAGGGAATTGTGGAACCACAATTTTATTCACTTCCCGTAAATCGATAACAAAACGATAAACAGGCGGCTTGGAAGGATCCGTACGTTTAAAAATGGGCAGCACAGGGCTGTTGCACACGTTTCCCCGAGTCTCTTCAATAACATCTTTCTCGATCAAATCATAAATGATCGCTAACAACGCTGGTTCACCATCAAGAGAGATACGATACTGGGGAATACGTGGCAAACGCACATTAGATTTCAACTGAACAACATAGGGCGAGATATCAAGTAGGCCCACGTCATTCGGACCCGTTGCCCACAAAGACGCAGGAAGAGAACTCAATTCCGGTGGGAGCTTGTCGAGAGACAAGTACATGGGAGAGACAACCCTTTCCCCTAACGTAAGCTTTACACCCGCCGGAGAACAATACAGAGTTGCATACAAACGTTTAAGCAAATCCAGGCCCAAAAAGTTTTCACCACAACCAGTAGTCAAAATCAACGGAGCTTGAAGCTCACGTGGCCCAATTGTAAGGGGCAAAGGGCGCGAGACTGGATTGCTAACGGGGGCGCCAGAGAATCCAACGGAAACATTTGGTAAGCCAGACAAAGGTGCGCCAGGGAGTTTCGAATGCTGAATGGAACTTTTAGCTGCACCAGTGTCCAACAGAAAAGGCTCAACGACGCCCGATGTAGCAACTGCGATGTAAGGCCCTCTCTGATCAACCGGAACTGATACCACTCCCTCTCCTTGTCTTCGGCTGTCCTAGTAATTACTGTCGTCAGTTCCCTGATCGACGTAATAGTCGTCTACATTGTACTGCGCAGATCGTCCTTGCGATGATCCACGTTGATCGAAACAATTATTATTATTAGAGGAGTTATCAGAACGGTCATTCTGAGCACCACGACCTCTCCCACGTGATGCCTGCTGCGAACCACCACGACCTCCTCTAGATGAGTTACCACTATTACGTTCATTCAAAACAGGGCAATTGAATTTAATGTGTCCCTCCTGTCTGCAATAAGCACATTGATTGTACCCTAACGACGATCTTTGGGAGGAGGAATCATTACGTGTTTGTGATCGATTCGATTGCAACTGCGACCTATTCTGTTGGGATGCATTCTGATTTGAACGCGGAGGATATGCTTGTTGAAGCAATACTTTAGTTTTTAGTTCTTTCGTCTTTTTATCAGCACGGTCGTTCTCCTCTTTCTCCCTATTCTCATAATATTGTGCTGTAGCCAATATCTGAGCTGAGGTAGAAACAGCCCATGCACTTTCCGAATTCTTTAATTTATTGCTCAAATCGGGCAATAAGTTTGAAACAAATTTATCCACAAACAATCGCTGACCACCCTCGGTACCCATATCCTGTCCACTATGGTCAATGAATGCTTCCTCGAACCTCGTAAAGAAGTCGGAAACACTCTCGTCCTTCTTTTGCTTACAAGCTGACAATTTATCCCAATTTACCCTCATGGCTGGCATAAGAGTTTTCGCTAACGTTATTATTCGCTGAGGAAGAGCAGTAATCATCTGCTCAGGTTTAGCCCCACCAGTTTGTAACCCATCCGCCGCCACAATGGCAGCCCAATCACCACCTAATTCATTTGGATGATTTTCCTGCCGAATCTTAGCCCAAACAGGTTGCGGTACGACATTGCCGAACAACATATCAATATCGGCAAGATTCATTATCGTAGCGTCTACAAGCTGCGATAATTCCTTGTAATACCCTGTAGGATCTTGCGAGGGTCAGGCAAAGATTGCTTCACCTGCAGCACTTCTGAGCGTTTCCATGGGAGATGTATCCACACTCTCTGGAAATGCGGGGGAATAACAGGATTAGCTGTAGCATCACCTGGCATCCACACCGTTGGCACTTCACGCATGGGAAACTGACCAGACTCATCTGGCAGTCTTTCAATATCCTCGATAAACAATGCATGAGGAATCGGAGCGGGGCGAAAAGATAGCAACCGCTCAATAGCACGTCGAACATTAGTATCCACCTCGTCAGGCGCATCAGCCGATATCTGATCGCGAAGGAACTTACACATTTCATCAAACACGTATCTTTGGGTTGGTATATTGAATTGACAGAATGTTTCGAGTACAACACGGGGCGGATTTCTAAGAGGGTTCACCATCCAACCCATCGCCATATTATATAGCGCAACGCGTTCTCTGTTTCCAGGAAGCTGACTACGTCTCTGAGGACCATCGGAGCTAGCGGACCCATGAACAGGTCCAAGCGAATGAAAGAAACTAGCTGCAAGAGGAGAATTACGAGAACAAGTCGAGGGAGAAGTATAGGACACAGGACTAACAAGTGAAGGAGTAGAAACAGTAGCAACAGCAGGAGTTAACAAAACAGGAGCAGCAGCGGGAGCAGGAGTATGTGGAAGTGGAGGAGCAGTAGGGATAGAAACAGGCAAAGGAGCAGGAACAGTCGGAAGAGCGGGTGCAGGCTGAGGAACAGGCTGAGGAACAGGCGGAGGAACAATAGGCGAAAGAATAGGTACGGCAGGAACCACAGGAGCTGCAGCTGCGGTACCCTGTACGTACGGAGGTGGCGACTTCATGAGATAAGACATTAAAGGATCCTCAACTGGCTCTTCCTTCTTTTCCGACTCCGTAGGCAAAGCGGGATAACATTTATCTACGGTCATACGCTGTAGTCTGTCAAACACTTCCTTATCCTTATCCTCCTTATTACGCTGAAACTGCTCTGCTTTCTTCACTATGGTAGCAACATTATCTCGCTGATTACGTTTATTCTGTCTGATTTCCTTCTGTCGGGCTTCTTTGCGCCACAACCGAAAGGCATCAAACATGGCCGGCCTTGATTTTCTTTCGAACAGTTTGATCTCTAAATTATCTAAGATCGGGGCCTCGAAGCTACCATGAGGTGGCCAACGAAGGTCACCGTCCTTCTTCGTGTATTTAATCCAATAATCATTAAAGGTAATCGGACCTAGTCCATGTTTACTATATAGTTCATAAGTGGGAGTTCCAACCGGAGGTATCGGACACGAGTCCTCCAGTCGGGAATCCGTACCACAAGGTCTGAAACAACTAAACAAAGTACTGCGACCAGGCATCTTGCACACTAGCCGAGTTTCACAAACTTCAAGGGTTACGGGATTTACCAAGTCCCAGCAAAGAACAAAAACCCTCGGTTTTTGGCGGCTGCAGTCGTCAAACAACACAACAAAGTACGCTAGCAAAGTGTCACCGACAAAAACACTCACACAGCGTTAACAACAAAAACACTCGCTAAAGTGTCAACAACCAAGAACTCTGGGAGCGACCCACAAATACTTAACTCAAAGATCAATGGCGTCACCAGGAAGGCCCGTCAATCGTCTTGCTATACCAAGGTCTACGCCAGGCGCCAAAACAGGTCTACAGTCAGGGCAGCAGTCCGTCGCAGCTGTCAGGAGGCGGGAATCTTCGCGGGAAAAGTCTTCGGGCCACTTATTTCGACAACAGGATCGATGAAGCGGGGTGCACCTTCCCTTGGAGATTTCACACGAAGTTCCTCACGATCGTCGGGCTTGGACCGGTACCACTGATGCAGCCCCACGTTGGGCGCCAACTGAAGGACTGGGTTCTGTAGGACCCAGCGGTGCCAGGGCACAACACCTGAAAACTTCGTGGGTAACCTGCTCCGGCGTACGAATCACAGAGACACGGGACACTTCCTTCGGCGTCAAAGATTCAAGGTTTATTTACTGCAGGGAATACAGTAGTCACGACAAGCAACACACGTGCAACTTGGGGAGACTGCTTCAAATTGGTTCTGTGGATCGCTCCTTTTATACAGTTTTTACCCATATGACAACATGGCACACAAAAGTTTACAACCCGGTTCCCACCATCATCCCCCAGAGGGGTCGCTTTGGTCACTTTAAAACACACAAGGTCCGGATCATAAGTGCGGAAACATTTGGCGGTTTCCAACTGTAAAAACCCATCTTCCCAACATTAGTGCATTCCAATCGGTAGTAAAACAGATCGAAATAGGAACAAAGACAGGTGCAGAGGAAGACGGAGACAGTGGGGAGATCGGAAAGGGTGTAAAAGGGGAGGTATCGGGAAACACGAGATACAGGCATCAAAGGGACGTGCCTAATGAGATGCACGGCTAAGACAATAAGTCCGTGCAGCAAGATGAGCCTTGAGCGGTGCCATCTGCCTTACAGTAACATCCCCCTTGTCATAAAGACACTTACAAAGGACATGTGTCTTCCGCAAATATCTTGGGAGCCCCAGGGTCGCGAAGCGGACAGCGTCCGTTCGCTGGCTACTTGAGGGCAAGAGACAAAATGGATGCCGTATCTAAGATGGAACCCGTGGGTACAGATGAAAAACCCACATAACAAACGAACGGTTCAAGTTAGCACAGCGAACCTGCGTACACTTACTAAACTCGCCATTTGCGGTTCTTAGATACCAGACTCGACCATATTCGTACGAATCGAATGCACCACTTACAATTGTCGAGGAACCTCAGAGGAGCCGGCCCTAGAGCAGGAACTGGAAGAATCCAACAGAGTTGAAACTGCTGCTACACTTAAAAACAATAATAGCCAACTCCCCAACTGGGTTACACACCACAAGGTACCCTTAGCCCAAGAAACCAGGCCATTGCATCAAAAGAGAAAGATATATTACTATTTGTCCCCGAGTACAAATCTAGAGGAAGAGTGGATACCTTAAACAGAGGAAACATAATAAAACTTGTTCACTCAATTAAGGGACTGAAAGACATCAACTCATTTGACTTGCTTCAAATCGAATTCCAACCTACATGTGACCCACATAAACCAGAAACGACAAAGACAACATGGATATCAAATGAGCTGGTTGTTTGGATCCTAGGAGAAATGAACAAATTCTCTCAGTGGGGAATAAAATTGGAACTAGGAAAGAGACAAGCCTACCCCACACCGTTTTTAGAGGAGAGCAAAAAAGAACACTTTCACACAGTAACATCAATCCGAAAAGGAGGTCTTAGCCAGTCACCAGGGCCTCAAGGGAGGCTCTTACATACTAAAACGGTAATAACAAAACCACCTATCCCCAATTTGGTCAATATACAGCGAACAATATCAAACAGGGGCGGGCAATGACAAGGGATCCCTGCCCAGACCCTACCACATACCACTCCGACTAATCTTAGAATATGTATCTGGAACGCCAATGGTCTGACTAACAAACTGGACGATCGGGAAACATTAAATTACTTAAGGTCATTTGACCTGATATTATTACAAGAAACCTAGGAAGTACGCGAAATAGCCCTAGAAGGATACACAACACAAATAGTTCCAGCTACTAGGACCTCAACCTTTGGTCACAGGTCAGGCAGTCTGATGATTTTTGCCTCAATTCTCACAATAGGAGCAATGGAGGAGATTAAGATTAAAATCATAGCTCCAAACGCTTTACAGGCAATAGCTATAACAACCAAAATCAGAAAGACGGATCAACCACTTGTTATAATCAATTCCTATATACACCCGAAGCACAGACTGAATGGTGCAAGCGAGTTGGTCAAGGAAACAGCAAGAATCATAGAAGAGAGAGAAGCTGAGAACTTGATCCTGGCAGGAGGCTTCAAACTCTTTCTCTTTGGAACTGCACTGGATGACGAACTAGCACAGGAGCTAAATATAGCCTAGGGAATCCCAACTAAGCACAAGCACTTCCAAACAAAAAAAATGTGCTCAAATCAACTACTAAAGGACTTAGAGCAACTAAACCTAAGGGTGCTGAATGGTTGGTTCACAGAGGATACCCCACCAGCATCAACTTATCACTCCACAACAATCTCCTCCTACCTAGATTATACACTTGCAACTCTCCCTTTGTTTGACATCATCAAAACATTTAAACTGGGTGACAATGACCAAAGCGACCATCTGTCGCAAGAAATTGTCTTAAGCATAACCAGAGGGAGTTTTATGGAAACAAGGGTAAGCACTGGGACTGAATATACTTCAGATTTCACCCGAATAACGTACAAACCAGACAAGATCGAAGAACTATCCACAAGTGCGAAGGATCTAATTCATCAAGATAAGCTGGCCACAAACCCAATAGAAGCCAGGGAGGAGTATACGAAGGCCCTTGGGAATAAATACGCCACAAAACCAAAGACCCTTAAAGGTAAATCTCAGAAGCCCATATCAGGAAAGACAAGTACACCGGAGACAAAAAGACTTAAACTGAAAATAAAACAACTTCTGAAACAACTGCGAGCACAACCACAAAATGAAGCACTGCAAGAAGACCTACGTGATTTAAAAGGCAGGCTAAAAAAGGTAATCTGGGAAAAAAAAGACAGATGAACGACAAACTCTGGGCAAAAATAATGCACGACTTGAAATTGAAAAACAGCGCCAAGTTTTGGCAGACAATTCACAGCCTTCAACGGCCAGGTCACCATGAAATAAGCTCATATATATCAGAGGCAGATTGGGCAAAGCATCTGTACAATCCATTTAATGACAAAAACAAAGAGGGTAACTCAACTGAAGTGAAATCATAGAAAACGGAGATGGAATAGAAAGATAACGACATAGGAAAGATCGAACAAGGGACTAGAAAATACATTAAAAGGGAAGTGAAAAAACATAATCAAAAAAACGAAGATGGAGCAAGAAATACCAGCACAACATCAAACCGCAAAGAAAATATTATTAACATAACAGCGGCTTGGATAAAAAACACAAATACAGAACGGCAAGTCAGAAGGAGCATCAGGTCCAAATGGGATACCACCAATAATATTTAAACATGACATTAAATTTTGGAGTAGCACACTGGTACCATTCGTCATGGGCATTCAAGAGCTAGAAACCAGCCCGGCATCCTGGAAAGGATCGATCATAGGCACAATTTATAAGCAGGGCGACAGGAGCAACCCTTCCAGTTACCGGTTGATCGCCCTAATAGACATAGAGGCAAAATACTATGCTGGTCTATTACTGGAGGAACTGACATCCTGGGCAGCGTCAAAACAAATATTCCCGGTAAATCAAACAGGATCCTGTAGAGGACAGGGCACCACCACCAACGTCATGGCATTAACTCTGTTGGCAGACATGGCAAAAGCAGGAAAAAACTTGTTGTTTCTATGTTTTATAGACTATAGCTCAGCGTTTGATCGCATGGATCGGGCCAAATTATGGCAAAAGCTGGAAAAATGGGGGATACCAAAACCTGTTCTGAAGCAGCTGATCTCACTCCACACCAACACCTGGGTCAAGATTAAGCTGGGAGATGGGACGCATCTCTGAAGGTGGATTAACACCTATAAAGGCTTGAAACACGGGTGCGTCCTAACTCCCACGCTGTTCAATCTTTTCCTAGCAGAATTACCAGGGGAATTGGACAGCACTAAATCACATGGCCCATGACTGGGAGAAATCATGCTGTCCAATCTCCTATATGCTGATGACCTGGTCCTAATAAGCCAGACTCCGATTGGCCTCCAACACCTTCTGAATACTACCAGTACATTTTCACAGTGCAACAGACTGACCATCAACTTAACAAAAACAAAAACCATGACCGTGAACTACAGGAAGATTAGGAAAAACATTTGATATTTGGAAGGGCAGAAACTGTACCAGGTAACAAGCAACAAGTACCTAGGGGTACTACTAGATAGCAGAGGCTCATTTAAACCTCAATTAGAGATGCTGCATCGAAAAGGAACCATGAGCTATCTTGCAATGAAGCCTCTGAAGAAAGTCCTGCCAGATTGTACACTGGACCTGCTCCTACAAGTAATAAGAGCACGTTTACAACCTATGCTGACATATGGGAGCGAATCAACATATGGAAAAGATGTGCTGATCCTAGACAAAGTGATTAGTAGAACCTCCAGATCCATCTTTCAGCTACCCAGCTATGTATCTCCTGCCCAAATATGCCTCGAATTTGGCCTCCAGAAGCAGACGGTGGAAAGAAGGGGCAGCTATGTAAAATGCTGGCATAAGATCCGAAATGCTAACCAAGGGACCTTAAATGCCCATCTTTGGACCGAGCTGCAACAACAAGAGCGATCATCAGCCAGAGAGTATCTGTTGGAATCATTAGAGAGACTTGAACTGACTGACTGATCTTTGGGAATCACCAGCAGATCATAAGAGCTTCAAAAAGGTTGTAACCAAAGTAACGAAAATAATATAATATCGTTAAGAAGACAAGGAAACTCTAGCAAAGAGGGCACACGGATGGATAGTGTTAAATGACTACAAAACACTTAAGCCACAAGCTTATTTGGAAAGGGTATTCAAACAGAAGATACAATATTTTTTTTTTAAAGCTGCGGCTTGGCATTTTACCAATCCTCCCTCATCTGGCACCATGGAAAAGGATACTTTCACAACTATGACCTAGACCACAGAGGCACCTATGAATTTTTTTTTTTGATGTTGTACCATACATTGCAGAGCTTTTGCAACTAACTCCTCTATTTTAATTAATGAGGTAGGAGGTACATCCACGTTGGGCCACATTTAAAAATTGCACAATCTCTTTGTGTAAAACAATAGTTGTGAGACGACGAATAACGCACACCTATGTGCCAAACTTAGACAAACAGAAAAAAGTGTGTGTGAGGGAGATGGCGCCTCACGGGCGCACCACCGACGGGAACCTGGCAGGTACTCACCAGGACTGCCCTGATCTCATCATTTGCACCATCAAGCTCAAAAGAAGAAATGTGTCCAATAACAAACAAAAAATGTGTTTGTGAAGATGTGCAATGCAAATGAATTGCCTTGGCAAGTAGAGTATGGCTGGATAAGTAGTAGCCATATGCACTTTTTTAGAGCCCACAACCAACACGAAAGAGACAGAATAAAAGTAAAGATCTGTGTTGTTTGTGGTTTATATGTTGTTTTGACACTATATGTGTTGTCTGTGGTTCATTTACATTGCACATCTTCACAAACATATTTTTTTTTGTTATTGGACACATCTCTTCTTTTGAGATGATCTCCTATAGTTCTTACCCCTTGCCTATCCCAACCTTTCATTACAGAGTCATGAAATACTCCTGGGAGCGATGGGTTCCCATATAGCGGTGTATAGTAGTTCATTCTGCCCAATTTCATCTTCCTCTTAATGATAGACCATACTGTTATTGCAGCCCCCAGGGTCTTGAAGCGTACCTTCTTATAATAGCTTTTCTCATCGTATTTAAGAAGCCATCTATCTGAGTCTTTGACCAGAAGTTCATATACATCTGGAATCACATCCCTCCCTCTCCATGTATCCGTTATATCCCCCCCCAGCATCCCTCTTATATATTGCAAAACTGTAGCCCAATAATAGGCTTTGAAATCGGTAAGCATCAGCCCGCCACGTTCTCGGGGTAGCGACAAACATTTTTGACTGCGGCGTGTTCTTCCTCCTGCCCAGATGAACCTGTTTGTTACCCCTTCCAACTCCCTAAACCACTTATTATCAAATAACAAGGGGATGGTCCTAAAGAGATATAGCACTTTAGGTAAAAATGACATTTTTATCAGATTGCACCGGCCGATTGTAGTCAAATGTAGATTATTTAATCTATTGAAATCAAGCTTGTCCTTACTTATTATAGGTTCTATATTTTTTGCCACCACTGTCGAAATATCAGAGGTAATTAAAACCCCTAAATATATCGCTGTTCCAGTAATTCTTCGATCTACCATCGTTATTTTTTGATTTATTACAACCTGCGTTTTGTCTACATTTAACTTGTATCCTGATAGTTTTCCATATATAGCTGCCTCTTCTTCTATCGCCCGCAATGCCAATTCGGGATCACATGATGTGACCGCCAAATCGTCCGCATATCCCAGAATTTTTGTTTCGTATCCGTTCAAAACAATTGGCCGTATGTCTATATTCTGCTCTATTCTTTGTTTAAATGCATCTATATATAGGGCAAAGAGGAGCGGAGAGCAAGGACACCCCTGTCTGGTTCCCCGCCCAATCGTTATTATATTGCTCATTTCACCCATGATTCTAAGTTTTATTCTTGGGTTAAAATATAATGCCCTTACAGCTTTTATAAATATGCTCCCAAGGTTTACCTTTTCTAGCACAGCCCAGAGGAATCCCCACAAGACCCTATCAAATGCTTTTTCTGCATCTAATAGTATTAATGACATAGGGTCTCGTGAGGCTGCTGTTCCATCAAACAGGGTTAACACTCTCCTAATATGCTCTGCAGTGCCTCTCCCAGGGATGAACCCATGTTGTCTGGGGATACGATCTTACCTATTACACTCCCTAATCTATTTGCCAAAATTTTCGAATACATTTTCACATCGCTGTTCATTAAACTAATAGGTCTATATGACCCAGGATTAGTCGGAGTTTTTTTTTTTTAAATAAACACAATTATGACTGCTTCACTCCAAGACTCTGGAGGGGGGGTACCATTTTGAATATTAGTTATTAAATTGAAAAAATGCACTTCTATTTCAGGCATAAAGGTTTTATAAAATTCTAATGGAATAGAATCCGGGCCAACAGCTTTTCCTGCTGGAAGATCCAAAATTGCTCTATGCATTTCCCCTCGCTTAAACATTGTTTCCAGAGCCCCTTTATCAGCCGCATCCAATTTTTCTAGGTTTGCTCCTTCAAGAAACTCCTCTATATCACGTATCTCACCCCCTTGATCAGGACTATAAAGTAGCTGATAAAACTCTTGAAACCTTGCACATATATCCCTAGGTGCTGTTACTTTGCTACCATCTTGAAGCATGACCTCCGCAATATCCCCCTTTGTGGCCGCCTGCCTTGTTCGAATAGCTAGTATGCGGCCAATCTGTTCACTGTTTTCATATTGTTCCTTCCTCCATGCCAGGTATTTCCCTGCTGCCTTAGATGCAAATATCTCCCCCACTGCTGCTTTAGCGACTGTTAGTCTCTGCGATATTACTATAATGTCTTGTTTGGACCTGATAGCGACGCCAAGTTCTTCCTCAATATTAGCCACCGTTCTTATTCTCCCTGCCACCTCCTCCCTTTCTGCCTTGTTTCGTCTGGTTGAGTAGCTAAATGTCTCTCCCCTTATGCCTGCTTTCATTGTGTCACAGACTATGGCAGGAGAAGCTGTTCCTCTATTTACCTCAAAAAACCCTTTCATCCATTCTCTCATATGATCAATGTACTTAGCATCTTGTAGTAGGGCTCTCTCAAAAGTCCAATTTGAAGTCTGTTTATATTGCGTTGGAATTGCAATATCTAAAATCAGCGGGTTGTGATCCGACATGACCCGTGGGAGCCTGCTCACTTTGCCCATAGTTGCTATTGTAGGGGAGACCAAAAAATAATCTAACCTTGCTAATGTTTTGTGGGGTGCAGAAAAATACGTACTACCCTCAGCAACATTGTGTTGCTTTTCCCATATGTCTATTAAGCCGTTATCTTCCATTAGCCTTATCAAAGCCATATGGCTTCTCTTTTTCCTCCCCACAACATTTTTGGGATCATTCTTCCATAAACCGTTCAAGCCGTTAATATTTAGATCCCCACATACCACCAGGGGCTGGGGCCAATTAGACAGTTGTGTATTCATCGCATTAATCATTTCAGGATCATCAACTGTCGGGGCATACAATGAACATAAAGTAAAGTTAAATCCCTTCACCTGGCATTCCATCAGCACCCAACGCCCATATGAATCTACTTTTTGTCTTTTAACAACCACACCGCCGTGCCGCGCTAATACAGCCACCCCTCGTGTCCTCGTCCCTTGTGTCGTACAAGCAAGCAGTTGAAAGCCTAGCTGCCCCAATAATCCCTTTTGAGCCACCTCTATATGGGTCTCCTGTAGACAGAGCAAGTCAACATGAATTGTTTTTAAATACTCCCTCACCTCCCTTCGCTTCATTCCGTCATTCAATCCACAAATATTCAATGTACCTATCCGCATTGATATTCTTGTTTTATCCTCAAATCAACATTCAGCCTTTCTTCAACTCTCTCGTCTTTCAAAATTTGGTGTTTCTGATCCTCCCCTTGTTTTATCTTACCTTGATGTGATGATTTTCTTGTTTTTTCCCCTCCCCCCTCCCCCCCAACTGTTAGAGCAAGCAGGCCGCTGGCCTCTGTGATGGAGTCTGGCTATCGACTCCCCTTTGCCGACCTTTATAATTGCATTAAATCACCTGAATAAGTTACTTCACTTTGATATCTCCTTCACATCCCCTTCATCCAAATCACCCGTGACTTTACCATTACCCTCATCATTATATTCCATTGTCCTTATTTTGTCCCCAATCAATATGTGCAATCCTTTTGCCCCTAGCCCTCCTTCATCAATATACTATCTCTTTGTATATATTAGACAAGGCTGGACCCATCTTAGACCAACATATCTTTTCACAGATCAAAGGGGTTAATTAGAGAAAACGTCATCAGAGAAGTCTTCAAGGTTTATCTCTAGCTTCACCACTGTCTTCACCACTGGCACGAATCATGTCCATATATTCCTTTGCTTGGATTTCAGAGAAAAAAACCCTAGTAGAATTCTTGTAGATTATTTTAAGTTTTGCCGGGTTCATTAAATAGGCCTGCAGGCCCATCTTATGGCATGGATCCAGTAATTTTCTGAGTCTCCACCTTCTTTCGACAGTGCTATGGCAGTAATCTGGGGTTGAGAAGAAGGACTGACTCTCAAACGAGCGTTTGGCATTGGGGCGAGCTTTTGCATACACTTCTTCTCTCAATAAAAAGTTGCCAAAGTACACTAATATGGCTCTCGATCTTGGTACCCCCTCTGTAGTAGAAGGCCCATTCTTTTTTAAGGTCATTGGGAATCTGTGCACTCTTTGAACTTCCCTGTCCCAGTCCCAATGGTTCAATTCCGGGAAAGCTCCTTTGAACATTCTCAGGGCGTATGCCCTGATATCCCCGCCTTCTGCCCCTTCCTCTATACCCAGGATTCTGAGATTATTTTGTCTCTGGCGGTTCTCTAAGTCCTCTAGCTTCCACTGGGCATCCACCATCTGTTTTTCATATCCCATCAGTCTAGCCGACTCTTTGACTTGTTGGTCTTCCATCATGCCCGTTCGATCTTCCAAGTGTGTCATCCTCGTATTTGTGGCTATGCAAGTCTTGGCCACCTTCTTTATAGCTCCTTGTAAATGCTTGGTTGCTAGGCATTTTTTTTTCCCCTCGGCCTTTGTTGCATCCTGCAATTGTTTGAGTTTAAAATTAGCTGAAGCGTGGGTTCCGCTGATGGTGTCTGTCCGTGTGCCCCCCCCCCAGCAATAGGATCCTCCTTCTCATTCTCAATCTCATTATAAGTATGCTGTGTAGCTGAGTAATCCCAGTTTAAACCTGCTTCTGTTTCGGTGCTTGCCACACTGATTCGTCTACGGCAGCTGCCGGCTTTCTCTTGTGACTGCGTACTTCTCTGTCGCCCGGACAATCTTTTTTTCCTTGGCTCATGGCTTTTCCCCTTTGGTGAAGATCCGCTTCCCCCTTCCAAACTTATGGCCAAGCTTGAATCAGTGTTTGTCCCACTGTTCTCTTCCAAGTCAGAATGTGTGTCCTTGGATGCGTCAGACCCATCTGTCACTGAATAGAAATTATCTACTGGATCTACATTACCCTCTAGCCCGCTCAGGCCGCTATATGCAGTTATTTTTTGTACCAGTAGTCCAGTTTGTTGCACTATAGTGGTTGCTGTCTCCGGAGTCCCACCTATGATTGTGTCCATATTTGTCGCCACTGCTGTTTCTTCAGTGGGGCGTGTATCTTCCTCTATACTATCCACTATATCGTTGAGGTCCATGATGTTACTCCACTGAGTCTCTGCTGAGGGAGTACTGGGCGGCTCATATGTATTGGCAATGTCTAATTTAGCTGTATTAGCTGTATTGGATGGAGCAAAGTATCCGGCGATGCTTTTTAATTGTCCGGTTGGCTGTGCAGCATTTATTGCAGCCTGTTTTCTGGCTCTCGTTTTGCTCCAGGCAGCTGCTCCTTCCTCATTCAGAGCTCTGTGGGCATGGGCTTGCAGGTCCTTATCTCCCCCTTTGTTTTTTGCCAGGATTCTTGCCCCCCTCGGGCGCTTTCACTTTCCCCCCTCGAGCAGATTTTGGTGCCATTTTGACCCCCTCAGCAACCTCTGCCACCTCTACTACCTCTGTCACTGTTACTAAGTTACAATGTTGCTGAGAGACTCTCAGCCGTTCTGTGCTAGGCAAGCTCCAACTCAGGCTCAGCCTCCAACGTAGTATGTAGCTTCTTGCAGTGCTCGCTACTCCCACAGCCCTGCCTGTTGAAATTGACAATGCTGGAGTCTCTCTCGCAGCCCCTCTGACCTCACGCGCTGCTTCTGACTTACCCCTGATGCCGACATCAGCTTTACAGTCCTTGAGCGCGGTAGTCTGGGGTCCTCTCAAGCCGTCACCGTAAAAGTAACCGTGCAGCGATGTGCACCGCCGCCGCTTGCACCACCTCCGTTGTCCTCGTTTCAGCTGCCGTTTCAGCCCTTGTGGCGTTTCAACTGGTACTCCACTCTTCTGAGCTCCGCTGTATCTCCTGCGCCGTTGGGTGCTGCAGGTTCTGAGAGCTCCGTGCTCCGCCCAGCCCGCTTCGCAAATTCCGCCTGCACCACTAGGTTGCCGAGAACGCCGAGAACTTTGCACCTCAGCTGCTGCCGCCACTGCCGCTGCCGCGGAGATAAATCCCAGGACTTCTTCAATCCCCATTCAGGTATCGCTGGAGAATAACTTTGTATTCGGTAAAGCCTTTAAAATATCAAAGTATGATTTCTGCTGTCAGCATCGTGTTCCATCCGTGTTCCTCAAAACAAACAGGTTGGCATCGGAGCGTTCTCCTCTAGCCGCCTAGCCAGACGCCATCTTGCTCTCCGCTCGGCTTAGGCTTAGTTGCCACATTTTTTGACTGAATTAAAGATGGACTATTGATTTTCAGTGTTAGCTGTTTGATCTTTTTAGCCGGTGGGGAGACTAGGTCAGGTATAGAGTTATTGGATAAAACAAACATCTCCAGTGGCAACATTGATATACAAGTGTTAGCCATGTTACGCCATTGTCCTTTTTATTTGTATGATTCCCCTATACCTCCAAGACAAGTTCAGTTTCAGATTCTGATTCCACAGAAACTGGCAAATCTGACCGGCCTATTTTAAAACAGCATTGAGTGCCGTTTTTGTGGCAGCAAATCGCTCCTCTACTTGGACGATTTCATTGTTAATCAGCCCCATGGCACTTTTCAAATAATTGTTAATAGGGACATTTATTTCATATTGCTTCCCAGTGGTAGGCGGTAATTTTCTTTTACCTATAGTCCCGGATTAATGGTAATTCCTAAATTAGGGTATACAACTAAGGTTTTTTTACCGATGCTCTGCCGCCACCAATACCGTTGGACCAAGAGGGGTGGTCTAGCCCAGTCTTGTATTGCCGTGAATAGGCACAGATGGGCCTGCCCTTGGCCGGGGCAAAGCCGGCACACCTTGTCTGCTGCTGGAGCCCATGCTGGAATTTAAAGTGCCTCATGGTACTAAGATTGACTTTGCCAGCTACACTCACTTGGCAGCCTGGTACTAGTGGTCCTGGAGTCAACCTGTGAAAACAGCAGAAAAGCAATTACGGGCGTCCTGTGCTGCGGGAGCCCGCACTGGTATTTAAAGCACCTTCTGGCGCTAAGATTGACGTTGACGGCTACACACCGCTTGGCAGCCTGGTACTCGTGGTCCCAGACTAAACCTGTGGCAATCAGCAGAAAGGCAATTACGGGTGACCCACGCTGCGGGAGCCCACGCTGGAATTTAAAGGGCCTCCTGGCATTGTGTGTCTGAGTTTATGTCATTCATACCCTCATCAAAATTTCTACAGTTCATTTTGCTATCACAATATATCTTTGTTTTACAATTCTACACACTTGAGATGTCAAACTTTGCCTTAAGTTCCTTAAGTGAACAGCATTGTGCAACACTTCAATTAGCGCTTCTGGCTCAAAAAATTTACTTTTATCATTTGTTATGAATCCTGGCTTAAGTATGCATACCCAATCACCTACCTTGACAATAACTGGTTTAGTACTATTCTTGGAATTTTAATAATTCCTGCTTTTTTCATGTGTGTTGGACATGGTATTTCTCATTACTTCCAAAGACCATGGTTCAACCTCCGAATTAAATATCTATCCAGAGTTGTAATTTGTTTCGGTGTTAGGACCCCTCATCCCCTGGCCGGTTATTACACCAGCCAGCCCTTGTAGGTTCTGCTGATATTAGTGAGTCATTCTAGATGATCCACTGCAGTGCTCATGCAATGCTATGCAGTTTGTAATGCAAGAATCAGGCACTTTGCAATGTAAAAATAAGGCAGTTGGTTATGCAACAATTAAGCTGTTCGTAATGCAGAAATAATGCAATGCGTAAGACACTGTCAGCTTCCGCCAACAAATGCCCCCAACACGGGTATGGTGTAAACCAAAGTGCAGCTAGGCACTCCAGCCCAGGTTCTGCCACTCCTTGGCAAGTACGGCCACGATACGAGCTGAAGCAGAGGCTTGCGCTGCAAGAATCGGAGAGGCCATTATTTTCCATAACTGTCTGATACTGGGAGGTAAATTCCTTTAATTAGGCCATTGGCTGCCAACAAATGAGGCAACTTCTTGTAAAAGAGCATTGTTTGCATACTTCTTTTCCCAATCTGCCATCTTCACTGCAGGAAGTCCTACATCATCATAAACTACAGCAATCTGCCAATCTTTCCATTTCTCATCTTCACATTCCTCAAGCGCTGTAGGCATATGGGATAGACAATCAGCCACTACATACATTTTTTTGGAAAAAAACCTATACATAATTTTGTATCTAAAATCCTGCATCCACATGGAAATGCAAGCTTTTCTGGCTGTTGCGTTTGCAGTCCCATTTGTATTAGGTCATTTGATAAGTGGCTTATGGTCAGATTGCATTATGACAGGTATTCCTCATAAAATTGCCCGAAAATGCTCTAGGGCCCAGCCGCATGCTAACTCCTCCTTTTCAATAGTGGGATACTTTTCTCTGGTGGGATAAAAATATCTAGATGCAAAAGCTATTACTCGTTCCCCACCTAGTCTATCCACTTGAGTTCGCATAGCACCCAAAGCCTCATTGCTTACATCAGTAGCAATAAAACAAGCAAGCATGGGGTCAAAACTATGTAATCAGGTAGCATTTGAAATAGCATCCTTGATAGACCTGGCATCATTGGCATAAGTCTCCCTTCCATTTTTACAGATTGCCTCCTCTGTTTTTGACATGTTTTTGCTGGTTATATGCTTTGGGCACTGTGCCACTGCTATTCAGTGCCACAGTCCAAGTGCTCCCTATGTTAAATTGATATACTAATTAGTGATTCCATGATTGGGTTGTTTGATTTACTTGTCAGACCCTAGTACAGTCTACCATGTGTGCCCAGGGTTGTAAATCAAATGCTGCTGGTGGGCTTGAAGGACTGGCTGTGCCACCCACAGAAACAGCTTGTTAAGTGTGTCTCAGGCTTGCCATGGCAAGGCTTGTGTGCAGTCTGTGACTGCCATGTCGACTTGGCCAGTGCACTCACTTACAAGGCCCTAAACCTTTCCTTCGCTTCATATCAGACACTCCTATGGTAGGCCCAAGGGCAGGGTGCATTGCAAGTATACATGACCTGGTGTGTGTAGCATGTCCTAATAGTGAATTACAGCCATTTTTGTTTTTCACTATTGCAAGGCTACCTGTTCTCCATAGACAAGAATGGGCAGTTACATTATTACATCTTATAATCCTAACTGAGTCAGGGAACATGGTAGAAATTTGCATTTAGTATGCCTGAACTCAGAATGATAAAATACATATTTTAGTAAAGTTGGTTTTAGCATTCTGTGTTTGAAAAGTTCACTTTTAGAAAGTAGGTATTTTCTTGTCTAACTATCCAAAGCCTGCCTCTGCTAGGTTGTGTATTTCTTGTCTGGAGTTTGAGAGACAGGGCTGGGGGATTCCAAGAGACAGAATGAGTCAGCCCAGTGGTGAATAGGGAGATATGCATCTCGATGCGAGGGAGGAGTTAAACCTGGGACCTGAATAGGGCTGGGCCCTCCCTCCACAATGCAGGCTCTACCCCCTGGGGAGTGGCTGATGACTCTGCACTGCCCTGTGAAAGAAGAGAAGGAATCATGTCAACAAAGTGCTCTAGGGCTGTGCTTTCCCTCCACAATGCAGGCTCAACCTCCTGTGGGGCATCTGATGTTTCTGCCCGGCAATGTGAAAGGAAAGAAGGAGTCATCTAAACAGAGTGCCCAGGAAGGGTTTGGACTGGGCAAATGCCCCTCTGCCTTCAGAGAACAAAGATAAAAGTAGCATAAATATATCGACTCAGACCCAAGAACTTTACATCATTTCTGGGAACAAGAAGCCTTTTGCCAAGGAGAAGAACCAAGGAAGCTGTAGGAGTTTGGACTGCTCCTCTGCCAGTGTCCTGTTTGCTGGGTTGGCCTCAGTGGTTTCTTTATTGACAAGGGAAAGGAGAAGGAACTTTTTCAAGGACTTTCATAATCTACAGGATATTCTCCAGGGGCTTGAATTTGAACTTGCCTCCTGCGGAAGTTTCAGGGACAAAAGAATTAATCTCCAGCTCCCCCTGAATTCCTTGCTGGGAATTCTAACTGCAGAAGCCTGCGTGTCGCTGGGCGCTGGAAGCGCTTTGCAACAAGAAGAAGCTTGATGCGGCCGCAGCTGAGATCGTCCCATCTCGGGAGAAGTGTGCCGCCGCCGCATCTCCCAGGAAGAGTGTCTTCGTCGAAGCTGCCTGCTGTCGCATCGCCAGAGAAGCGTGTCATAGGGCCTGTCACGGCTCCAAAGAACAGTGTCATTGCAAGGCTGCCAGGGCGTCTACGCATCGTCATCACATCGTTGCATCAAGGGCGCAGACTTCTTTCATCGCACCAGGATCATCACAACACGGCTTCATCTTGCGCATCGCAACCTGACCGCAAGCCGAAAATCTACGCATCAACTCCACACCGGTAAGGATCACGATGCATCCCCTACTCTGCGCAAGCATTGAGGCACGACTCATCATCTCCCCTGGATCACGGAACCAACTCATTTCCCTTTTTGCAAGCCATTACGCATCCAGGTACTTTGTTGAGAACTTTGTCGCATTTATCATCAACTTGAACTAAGTAGCTTTTACCATCTTTTAAGTCAATCTTAAGTACAGTATTTTGGATTTTTGTTGTTTGTGGTCTTGTGTTAAGTCTATACAAATAATACATATTTTTATAAAACCTGTGTTGTGTCCATCTGTAGTGTTTCTAATGTATTGCTGTCTATATTCACAAATGCTAAACACACTGCCTCTGAGATAAGCCTGTCTGCTCGTGCCAAGCTACCAAGGGGGTGAGCAGGGGTTATTTAGGAGTGTAATCCCCTTATCCTGACTTAGCAGCAAGAGTCCCTATTTGGACAAAGGTGTATACCATTGCCAACTAGAGACCCCCAGATCTAACAATCATTAATGATTTTAAAGTCATTGTCACACTGTTGTGACCATATAAATGTAAGCCCCTGTTTCAATAAATGACTAACATGATAGCATTTCTCTCCAAAGGTGGGTATGAATTTGGCACAGTGTTCAGCTAGGCCAAGAAATAAATCTGACATCCTCCTTGGAACTGGGAGTAGCAGCATTCCTAATAAACTGAACCAACAATGGTTTGGGTTTGACTCCTAACTGATCAATTATGTGACCTAAATACGTGACCCTCTTTTATGCAAATGTCAAACATGCATGTGTCAAACTCTACATTGAATCCTTTACCTATAAGAATACATAGAGCTTTCAATAATTTGGCATCATGTTTTTCCTTACTCTTTCCAAAAACGAAAATATCGTCTTGGAAGAACATCAAGTTTTTTTCCTTGCAGAATAAGTTAAACATCAACATCTGGAAAACAGAAGCAGCATATGCGAGTCCAAATAGCTTCCGCTTGTTTTGATAGCATCCATAAGGGGTAATGAAAGTCGTGTATTTTCTAGAGTCAGGAGTCAAAGAAACTTTATGGCAGAGGATAAATCAATGGGAGAGAACCATTGAGCATCTTTGAGCAGACTCACCATCTCATACATTTTTGTAAATCCGAGAATTCCTTGCTACCCGCAGAACAGCTATATCTTTGGATGAAATACCAGCAATAGAGATAATCGCTCGGAGGAGCAACAGAATAAAAAACATTTACAGGACACTGCTCAATAGTATCGCAGATGTTTTACATATATATATATATATATATATATATATATATATATATATATATATATATATATATATATATATATATATATATATATATATATATATATATATATATATATATATCGACAGTAACTCCAAACGACCACCTCCAGTCCAGCGGGACCAGCGAAGCAGGAGACAGACCACAGCATTCGGGTAAGTGTTTTTATTTCACCAGCTTTTTCCCATTACCAACCAAAACATGACGCGTTTCGGGCTTTGCAGCCCTTGTTCACATGCCCAGGGGGCCTAGCTGCGAGGGAATACTGGCAGCAGTGCAGAGTTTCTTCTATGTGCCATCACCCACTGGGGGAGAGACATTGTTATACTTCACGAGAGACAGCTGCACCCACTGGGGTGAGCTATGGAAATCTAGGTCGGGGCAACCATTTTTGACTACTATATCCAGGATGCCATGCGCCCAATGGGGCGGGACTGTAATTTGGAATAAAAATCCTTCCACCACACGCAGCTGCTTCTCTGTTTATTCAGCCACTGAGGAAGAGCGATAACCGCTTGAAACGCGTCTGGCTATTACGTTGTGGGTGGCAGGAAGGAGAGAAGCTGCGCGTGTTGCTGCCTGCAGCTGTGTGCGTTCACCCCTCCGGGTGTGACTTCCTCACTAGGGGCATCTCCTGGAATGTATATATATATATATATATTCACTGAAAAAAACATAGGTTATAGACCATATATAGTTAGGAATTCGCATTTACAAAACCTTATTTTACTCACACAAAACCATTGAAATTCCATATATAGTTAGTTGCACTAACTATATATCGCGCACCCGCAATCCACTGCTGATGATGTCACATATTACATCATTCATGACATGGTCAGTGACATCACTGATGACATCACTGATGACATCTCAAATGACATCACTGATGACATCTCAAATGACATCACTGATGACATCTCATTTGATATTACTGATCACATCACTGATGATATCATTCATGTGATAATACGATGAACCTCTTCAGACTCTAATATAACCTTAGATACAATCAGTGTAAACAGACACTCACAGACTGTCACTCATCCATGGAGTTACTCACACACCTAGTCAGTCATGCAAAGAATCAATCACACCTCCATTTCCTCAACTATACAGTTATACAAACTTTACTTATTCAAACATATACTAACACATATTTACTCTCTTATACAATCCCTGATACAAGTTCACAATGATCCATACAGCCACTCACACATTCACTGGCTCTTATGCACAGTTATTTATATATGTCAACTCTCACATGTACTGTGTTTTACATATGTACTTACTTTGACATGTAGCACTGAGATATCCATTCACTCACCAATACACTCATGCACACAGTCAACCGCCCATACAGCTGTTTCCACATGCACTTTTGAAACCATACATCTAGTGAATCAACTGCTCACACATCTATGCACAGAGTCATACACCTCCCAGCCACCCACACACACACTCAGTCTCCCATACAAATACTTGGGCAACCAATCAATAACCCATATAGTTACTCATATAGCTACTTATCAACACATGCAACAGTTTACAGAACAACAGACATAATGATGCACAAATTAAGACAGTTTAGTCACTAACCCATGCACTCAGTGAGACACATTTAATCACTCACTCATACAGTCAGTCATGCACCTACTAAATCCTTCATCCAGACACTTATACATCCACTCATTCTTCAATATGTAAGACATATTTTAACTTTACAGAAACATACAGGGCCCGATTCACAGAATGAACTTACTACTTTTGGCATTCACAGAATGCACTTACTAATTTTGGAATTCACAGAATGAACTTACTCATTTCGGTATTCACAGAAGTTAGGACTACTAACTTTAGGACTCCTAAGTGTCTTCTGTGAATACCGAAAGTCTTAAAATTAGGATTTTTCTCTATTTAGTAGTAGTAAAGTTAGGACTCCTAACTTTAGGATGCCTAAATGCCTTCTGTGAATACCGAAAGTCTTAAAATTAGGATTTTTCTCTATTTAGTAGTAGTAAAGTTAGGACTACTAACTTTAGGATGCCTAAATGCCTTCTGTGAATACCGAAAGTCTTAAAATTAGGATTTTTCTCAATTTAGTAGTAGTAAAGTTAGGACTACTAACTTTAGGATGCCTAAATGCCTTCTGTGGATACCGAAAGTCTTAAAATTACGATTTTTCTCAATTTAGTAGTAGTAAAGTTAGTAGTCCTAACTTTACTACTACTAAATAGAGAAAAATCCTAATTTTAAGACTTTCGGTATTCACAGAAGGCATTTAGGCATCCTAAAGTTAGGAGTCCTAACTTTACTACTACTAAATTGAGAAAAATCCTAATTTTAAGACTTTCGGTATTCACAGAAGGCATTTAGGAGTCCTAAAGTTAGTAGTCCTAACATCTGTGAATACCGAAATGAGTAAGTTCATTCTGTGAATACCAAAAGTAGTAAGTGCATTCTGTGAATGCCAAAAGTAGTAAGTTCATTCTGTGAATCGGGCCCCATGTCACTGGATGTTGTCATCAGTGATGTCATCAGTGATGTCATTTGAGATGTCATCAGTGATGTCATCAGTGATGTCACTGACCATGTCATGAATGATGTAATATGTGACATCATCAGCACTGGATTGCGGGTGCGCAATATATAGTTAGTGCAACTAACCATATATGGAACTTCAATGGTTTTGTGTGAGTAAAATAAGGTTTTGTAAATGCGAATTCCTAACCATATATGGTCTATAACCTATGGTTTTTTCAGTGAATTTTCAAGGTTTTGTAAATGCTAATTCCTAACTATATATGGTCTATAACCTATGGTTTTTTCAGTGAATTTTCAAGGTTTTGTAAATGCTAATTCCTAACTATATATGGTCTATAGCCTATGGTTTTTTCAGTGAATATATATATATACATACATATATAAACATATTTCATCTGTATATCTATATAAATACAGACATAAATGCATGCCTACATATACTTATATGCATACAGATGCATGTTATTTACATGAAAGTTGAAAAAACACTAATAAAAGCAAAGCTAAAAAGCCACCTCATTACAAACAGAATGGCTTTAACTTAAACGAGGGCGAGATCTATTGCATTTTCAATGCTTGTTTACTTTGGTTCCATCAAGAAGGCATTCAGATGTGTCACACATTTGCCATAAATTCTGAATGTTAGCACTCTAGTTGCACATTAGATTACTGTAGTAAAGCTACTGCTCACCAGGGACGTCTGCTGCTGGTATTCAAAGTGCATGTTTCAGTCTGCATGTCAGAATTTTTTTAATGAAATAGAAGAGGATTTGAGAAGTCACTCAAAATGATCCCTAATTTTTCTTTCTGAAGCACTAATCATACTTTCTATGGCAAAATTAACCCCCTCATGTTGTTCCTTTTTAAATTGAGTGTTTTCAGACTTACCACTTCATTCCAATCAAGATGGCTTCTGGTGTGCCATACTTTTGTCATAAGTAAGACTGTTAGCGCTCTAGTTGTTCTTTAGAACACTCTGGGACATTCTGTCATTGGGCTATACTTGGGGTACATCTGGGTGATATTTGGGCTACATTTAGGCTCTTTTGTCTCTGGTGGCCATCTTGGGAGACTGTATGTCAGAATGTTTTAATGAAATTGAAGAGGGTTTGAGAAGTCACTCAAAATGTGCCCTAATTTTTCTTTCTGCAGCACTAATCATAATTCATATGGCAAAATATACCCCCTCATTTTGTTCCTTTTTAAATTAAATGTTTTAAGAGTTACCACTTTATTCCAATCAAGATGGCTTCAGGTGTGCCATACCTTTGTAATAAGTAGGACTGTTAGCGCTCTAGTTGTTCTTTAGAACACTCTGGGACATTCTGTCATTGGGCTATACTTGGGCTACATCTGGGTGATATTTGGGCTACATTTGGGCTCTTTTGTCTCTGGTGGCCATTTTGGGAGACTGCATGTCAGAATTTTTTAATGAAATAGAAGAGGATTTGATAAGTCACTCAAAATGTGCCCTAATTTTTCTTTCTGCAGCACTAATAATACCTTCTATTGCATAATATACCCCCTCATTTTGTTCCTTTTTAAATTAAATGTTTTAAGAGTTACCACTTTATTCCCATCACGATGGCTCCAGGTGTGCTATACCTTTGTAATAAGTAGGACTGTTAGCGCTCTAGTTGTTCTTTAGAACACTCTGGGACATTCTGTCATTGGGCTATACTTGGGCTACATCTGGGTGATATTTGGGCTACATTTGGGCTCTTTTGTCTCTGGTGGCCATTTTGGGAGACTGCATGTCAGAATGTTTTAATGAAATAGAAAAGGATTTGAGAAGTCACTCAAAATGTGCCCTAATTTTTCATTCTGCAGCACTAATCATACTTTCTATGGCAAAATATACCCCCTCATGTTGTTTCTTTTTAAATTAAATGTTTTAAGAGTTACCACTTTATTCCAATCAAGATGGCTTCAGGTGTGCCATACCTTTGTAATAAGTAGGACTGTTAGCGCTCTAGTTGTTCTTTAGAACACTCTGGGACATTCTGTCATTGGGCTATACTTGGGCTACATCTGGGTGATATTTGGGCTACATTTGGGCTCTTTTGTCTCTGGTGGCCATTTTGGGAGACTGCATGTCAGAATGTTTTAATGAAATAGAAAAGGATTTGAGAAGTCACTCACAATGTGCCCTAATTTTTCATTCTGCAGCACTAATCATACTTTCTATGGCAAAATATACCCCCTCATGTTGTTTCTTTTTAAATTAAATGTTTTAAGAGTTACCACTTTATTCCAATCAAGATGGCTTCAGGTGTGCCATACCTTTGTAATAAGTAGGACTGTTAGCGCTCTAGTTGTTCTTTAGAACACTCTAGGAGGCTGCAGCAGAACACTAAGGAATCAACTGACAGTCTCTGTCCTTGTTGGATGTACATGTTTTACTGAGAATGTCAGACTTCATTTTCACATGACTGAGAAAGATAATGTGAATTTACAGAAAATATGCTTTCAGTTTAGCTTATAGATCCCCTTCCAAACCACTGTGGGAAAATCATGAGATATTAGTTTTCTTTCAAACAATATTCATGATATCACAGCAGAACGTTTTTTCACATGGTAAAATCACCTTAGAACCCACCACAATTCCTAAAACGAGTATGGTACCATCAACAAATGATTTATAATGTAACTAAAGTCCTAAAACCCTCTATTAACAACAATGCTTTTTAATGAGGTGCTATCATGTATATTGGTCCCAAGATGGCTGCCAACACTTCTTGGATGAAGTGCTGGCAGCCAATCAGATCAGATGTGTGGTTAGGCTCCGCCCAGATATTTATCTTTTTTTGAACCTAAATTACTCAAAATCCACTGGAGCACATATATTGAGACCTAGCAAAGGCACATCGGGCTAACAGTCCCTACAATTTTGCCAAGTTTCGTGCAAATCCATTCGGCCGTTCGAGCTAAAAGTGAGGCCAACCGCCCTATGGAAATTAACATGGGAAAAACGCGTTTTGGGACCCCCCTTTTTTCTCGGCCCCCCCTTGATGAAACCCCCCCAAATTGTCAGGGGCTGCTCAGAAACAAAATGTTCCATTTTCCTGAAAATTTCAGCCAATTCCGTCCACAAACGAAAAAGTTATTAGACATAGAATTTTCAAAAATCGCATAGAGAAAAAATCCTAACTATATATACCTACTGGCGACCGCCAGTAGAAAATATATATATATATATATATATATATATATATATATATATATATATATATATATATATATATATATATATATATATATATATATATATATATGTATGTATATATATATATATGTATATATATATATATATATATATATATATATATATATATATATATATATATATATATATATATATATATATATATATATATATATATATATATATATATATATAGCATTGTCATTAACTGCCAAGATATTACTCCTATCAACTAGTCTTAAGGCACAACATTACAACATTACAAAACAATTTTTAATTTGCTAAGCTGCTTGACTGGGGCAAGAGACTAGACAATATCTGCCCAATGTGTGGGGGTGGGCCTGCCACAAAAAAACATATGTTTATGATTGTGCCAGATTACTTCCCCAGAAGAACAGGGTGGTAGGTTTCTGGGAGGGAATGATTTGCTGCAAGATTAACCTGCCCCCCACCCTGATGCTTATGAGATATGACAATTGCATTGTCTTGGATACTTCTGAGTAGTATTGTGTATTTGTTGGCACAGCTGAATTTAGGATAATAATTGCAGCTAGATGAAAGGACTTTAAAGCCCCCACCTTCCAGATATGGTTAGCACGGCTCCTGAGGATACACAACCAAGAGGCTGAACTGTATGCTTGTAGTGGTAGGGAGGCCAGGAAACTTGGGCGGAAAATTTGGTCACCTATCTCAAAGTGGAGAAAGGGTGTGGATGCTCTAATAGATTAAGACTGTGAAACAAAGAAGGTTTTGGATCCTACGTCTACCCAGCCCGGATCTCAACAACAGAGTAAACAGAACAAAGTGGCTGGATAGGGAAAATTCATATCGTGAGTAATAGCAACGCAGTCAATATGTACTACGTAGCCACAGTCATAAGTACCAAAGCAAATTTATTGTCTTTTTATCTGTTTTTTCAAAATTTCTAAAACACAAGGGCAAACCAAGGACTGTCACGACAGTGATTTCATGGGTACAATATCTACATATATACAAAAATACAAATATACAATATTTACAATATGAATGAAGCAAAACGAATAAAGACAAATAGAAATGACACACCAAAAACAATGAAGAAATTCAGTATTCACAAATTAATTGCATTTATATACAATGACAAATTCGTGCAAAAAGCAAGGGAACAACCAGTCCATGGGAGTGTGAAACCAAGGGACAGGCGGGGACAGATGGAATGGGACGCCTGCCTGCCTGCCAAAACTGTGGTTCAATGTTTATGTTGGGTTGCACAGCTAGGATCCCAAGTGATGGACAATTTCTTTTCCTAGATGCACCCTTTTAAGTAACCACAGGGTGGAGGTGTCGACGCGTTTCGAACCCGAGTATTAAGGGTTCTCTTCAGGACGGGGACTGGGAACAGTGAGTCTGTAACAATATACAGAATGGGTGTCAGAGTTGTATATCATAGTATTGTGACAAACAAAAATAAACAGTGACTCCACACATGGAAGTGGACTTTTACCTGCACGTGGCAAGGAGTATGCCTTGGTGTCGGAAATTCGCAAAGAAATGGTTATATCTGGAAAGACATATTCAAAGGGTGCTTAGCACACTGGTCCATTAAGGAGTATAAGGGAATCTAGGCTAGTACATGTCACTTAAAGCCATAAAGAATGATAGTTCATACCTGTGGTTAACCGAGTGTAATTCTTGTTGGGATGTTGCCCGCCGCGCGGTACAAAACTCGGGAGGGGGAACGGCTCACATTGTAACTGTATTGTCTTTGAGGGCTGGGAAAGACACATCAAATTTAGTATGCGAGGTTAGCCGGATTTTTTTATGTCAACCGGTTGTGGTGATTACGGGACAAAGTGGCAATTCCTACCTTAGTAAGAAGTTTATGCAGAGTAGGGCGTCTGGTCACAGAGGCCAATTTGGAGCCAGCGGGCGGTGTCTCAGTGAACCGGGACCTGCATTTAAACAAAGCGAGTGTGTTTTAAAAAGAGCGTCCCCGTTAGACGGGAGCCACAGCGGTATAGCGCTTGACGCGGGTTGCAGGGAACCTGCAGAGCACTTACTTGTTTCGCAGGATTCGATCTCTCTCCGCCGAGTAAACACACAGTCTATCAGTGTGTCACGATGCTCGGTTTGAGTATTTGAAAACTACCCGGTCAGTCGACCAATGGGAGTGTCTGGGGGCGGGGTTAGTAGAGCATCATGGTATATGTAGTTTAGGCCATGTTTTGGACACTGGAGTATATCGCTATCAACCTGAACTCAGTCCTACCATACAATCCGGCTCTACATGGCCTTATTAACTTATCCTTCAGCACGGGTAGTGTTCCTAAAGCTTGGAAACAGGCGACGGTTATTCCAATTCTTAAAAAACCCGCCCTCGATCCTACCAAGCCTGAACACTACCGCCCTATATCCCTTCTTCCTTGGCCAGCTAAATTGGCAGAAGCTCACGCTAATGCTATTTTATCTTCTCATCTGCAGGAAGCTAATATATTGGATAACTCCCAAAATGGGTTTCGTGCAGGCCACAGCACAGAAACTGCCCTTCTGGCTGTGGTGGAACACATCAGGCATATGTTAGATCTGGGTCAGACGGCGGCACTGATCCTTTTGGATCTCAGTGCCGCATTCGACACTGTGTCTCACCAGATTTTGCTACATCGCCTGATGGAAGCAGGAGTCGGAGAGGTGGCACTCGAGTGGTTTCGCTCCTTTCTTAAAGATCGTGCCTTTAAGGTTTCCACTCCCCCTTTTGTTTCTGCCTCTCGCCCCATACTTCAGGGTGTCCCCCAAGGGTCGGCCCTAAGCCCTACCTTATTTAATTTATATGTCCAGCCATTAGCGGAGGTAGCCCACAGTTTTGGTCTCTCCTTAGTGTCATACGCCGATGACACGCAGCTGGCGGTGGCACTTAATGGCGACTCCAATATGGATGCCCCCACCTTTCAGTCAGCCCTAAAAGCTGTGGCAGGCTGGATGGCAAACAATCGGCTTCAACTTAATGCCTCTAAGACCGAGGTCATTATTTTTGGTAGGGAAAGTGAATTATGGGGAGATCAGTGGTGGCCTTCCGATCTTGGCCCTGTCCCCTCCCCTGTGACAGAGGTTAGAAACCTCGGGGTGTGGTTTGAAAATAAGCTTTCTTTTACTTCCCACACAAAGCGTGTGGCCGGTACTTGCTTTGGGACTCTGCAGTGTCTCCGTTCAATCTTCAAGTTCTTCGATGCGGAGACTAGACAGATTATTGTTCAAGCCCTGGTTCTTACCAGACTGGACCATGCTAGCTCCCTGTTTTTGGGCCTAAACCAGGCTGAGTTGTCTCGCCTTCAGAGGGTTCAGAATGCGGCGGCTAGAATGCTTGTTGGCCTTCCAAAGTTTGTCTCGGCACGTCGGACCATTCAGGATCTTCATTGGCTGCCGGTGGGGCAGAGAATTAAGTTTAAAGCTCTTTGCTTAACCTTTAAAATTCTCAAAACAGCCTCCCCTCCTATCCTTGCTCAGACCATCCAGCACTATGTCCCTGCTAGAGCTCTTCGCTCTGCCGGATCCAATCTGGCTATGGTGCCACGTTTTAAAAAATCTAGGATGGGCGGCCGCTCTTTTTCAGTGATGGCAGCATCCCTTTGGAACTCTCTGCCTGCTCCATTGCGCTCCATTCCTGAGTTGCTTCCTTTCAGGAAGGCACTTAAAACTTTCCTTTTTGCTACAATTTAGGCCTTCTCTTTCCCCACTGTTATCCTCTCCTTTTTTTCTGTCGTGTTGTGTTATTATTCTCCAAGCGCCGGGACGCCACTTTGCTGCGGCATCCGCGCGCTATACAAAAACCATATAACATAACATAACAAACCCCTGCTGTTTTTTAACCTTTCTTGGCACTCTGTTCTCATGAGGAAGGGTCTATTGTATTGTATGTTTAATTTACCATGCCATTATTGTGTTGATGTTCAGTGCCTAGTGAGTATGTTGTACATATGGTTGCAGCGCTAGCCTTGTAAACAAAGATCTACGCTATGGTAGGACTGAGTTCAGGTTGATAGCGGTATCCTTCAGCCTTTAGTGGCTGTGAAGCGTCATCAATGTCCAATGCGACACTCATTTTGGGGGTCCGATATACTCCAGTGTCCAAAACATGGCCTAAACTACATATACCATGATGCTCTACTAACCCCGCCCCCAGACACTCCCATTGGTTGACTGACCGGGTAGTTTTCAAATACTCAAACCGAGCATCGTGACACACTGATAGACTGTGTGTTTACTCGGCGGAGAGAGATCGAATCCTGCGAAACAAGTAAGTGCTCTGCAGGTTCCCTGCAACCCGCGTCAAGCGCTATACTGCTGTGGCTCCCGCCTAACGGGGACGCTCTTTTTAAAACACACTCGCTTTGTTTAAATGCAGGTCCCAGTTCACTGAGACACTGCCCGCTGGCTCCAAATTGGCCTCTGTGACCAGACGCCCTACTCTGCATAAACTTCTTACTAAGGTAGGAATTGCCACTTTGTCCCGTAATCACCACAACCGGTTGACATAAAAAAATCCGGCTAACCCCGCATACTAAATTTGATGTGTCTTTCCCAGCCCTCAAAGACAATACAGTTACAATGTGAGCCGTTCCCCCTCCCGAGTTTTGTACCGCGCGGCGGGCAACATCCCAACAAGAATTACACTCGGTTAACCACAGGTATGAACTATCATTCTTTATGGCTTTAAGTGACATGTACTAGCCTAGATTCCCTTATACTCCTTAATGGACCAGTGTGCTAAGCACCCTTTGTATATGTCTTTCAAGATATAACCATTTCTTTGCGAATTACCAACACCAAGGCATACTCCTTGCCACGTGCAGGTAAAAGTCCACTTCCATGTGTGGAGTCACTGTTTATTTTTGTTTGTCACAATACTATGATATACAACTCTGACACCCATTCTGTATATTGTTACAGACTCACTGTTCCCAGTCCCCGTCCTGAAGAGAACCCTTAATACTCGGGTTCGAAACGCGTCGACACCTCCACCCTGTGGTTACTCAAAAGGGTGCATCTAGGAAAAGAAATTGTCCATCACTTGGGATCCTAGCTGTGCAACCCAACATAAACATTGAACCACAGTTTTGGCAGGCAGGCAGGCGTCCCATTCCATCTGTCCCCGCCTGTCCCTTGGTTTCACACTCCCACGGACTGGTTGTTCCCTTGCTTTTTGCACGAATTTTTCATTGTATATAAATGCAATTAATTTGTGAATACTGAATTTCTTCATTGTTTTTGGTGTGTCATTTCTATGTGTCTTTATTTGTTTTGCTTCATTCATATTGTAAATATTGTATATTTGTATTTTTGTATATGTGTAGATATTGTACCCATGAAATCACTGTCGTGACAGTCCTTGGTTTGCCCTTGTGTTTTTGAAATTTTGAAAAACCAGATAAAACGAAAATAAATTTGCTTTGGTACTTATGACTGTGGCTATGTAGTACATATTGACTGCGTTGCTATTACTCACGATATGAATTTTCCCTATCCAGCCACTTTGTTCTGTTTACTCTAATAGATTAAGAGACAGAGGCCTCTAGGAGCAATCCAAATTCACATATTCATCAGCTCAATGTAAATAACTATGAAATGCTGCCTTCTGTCTTCTCTTTTCTAACCACTTTTTTAATTATAATATTTATGGTATTTGTGACATCCTTTTTTAAAATACTTTTTATAAGTGGTGTATATGTTTTTTCTCGCTCCAGAAACACCTGAGCAGGGCAGTCGCAGGCGGGTGCTTTCCAATGTGGGGGTGCTCCCACAAATCAATTGCCGCTCCAATATCCGTAACCTGGGACTTCCATCCTTCCAGAAAAAAGCACTTGCGGGGGGTCGTTTGGGTTGTTTATTATACCAACAAACAGACACTACATCAAACAGATGCGTTTCAGTAAAAAACCTTCATCTATGTTTACCGTAGCGCCATCTTAGACACAGTTTTAACCACCTCTCGTGTTACTGCAATCAAAGAAGGACAAGTGTGCTGTACTGAAATCCTTCTGATTCGAGCGCCATCTTAGAATGTCTAATTAAACAGTTAGGATTATACAAAATTATACATAATCCAGCTAATTACACACATAGATGGGCAATCTAATATTCGACTGGCGCTTTGTGCAAATATCATATACACACCATATATAATATATATACAATATATACAGTCTCAAATATACAAATATTCTATCCTGCCCAGTATGAGCATGCACTCATTTCTCTTTAACATAGGTCTGTGTCTAACCAAAGCCAACAATACTTCCTAATATATACAAGAAGAAAGAAATGTATCAAAACATACGAAGGAAGAAAAGCCCAAAGAGGTTAGAGGGGAGAAAGAGAAGAAAATGAAAAAGAAAAGAAAAATTATTATTGTCCATATATAAAATTCAAAAGCATAATGTACAGTTTCTATATACAGGGAGCATTCAGTAATGGGTTTTGCAGTCACATGTTTTTTTACTCAGCTAACCCAAAACCAAAAGAGCCTACTCAGAAAAGAAGAAGTTATTATTCTCCCAAATGTATAGCCAGTTCTTCACTGCTATTTAATCCCAGGGGGTGCTTTGTATGCATGTCAATAATGTACCTCGACTCCAACTCCGAAGTCGCAATAGTCTATCACCCCCTCTAGGATTGCTAGGGACATGATCCAGCCCAAAGTAACTCAGCAGATCCCTGTTGTGTTGATGTACTTTATCAAAATGGCGCGCAACACGCTGCATTTCATCTCCCTTTGCTATAGCCCGCATATGTTCTAGTATTCTCATTTTCATGGGATTGATCGTACTCCCCACGTAACGCAACCCACACAGGCAGGTTAAACAATAGACACTATAAGGGGTAGTACATGTGAGTAACCTTCTGATCTTTCTACGGACTCCTATATTCGGTATTTCATAGCTCAGGACTCGCTTGCTAATCTTACAAGCTTTGCACTTCCCGCATGGGATAAACCCTTGCAAGGGCCCAAAGGCTGGTTTCGGGGTCTCTGTCAAGTAGCTGTGCACTAGGTCATTTTTTTATTGATCTCGCCTTTCTGAAAGTAATTAACGGATTGGAAGGGAGATCTGTGCTCAGAACCTCTCAAGTCTGTAACATGTGCCAACTCCTTCTCAAAATCTTTTTTAAATGGGATTTTTTTTTACCTGTATATGTTTTTATCTATGTCTATTATCCTGCTCTTTATTATATCTAAGAACATTCTATATATTGTAATTGGATCTCTATGGGTATGCAATAAAAAAAATATATTATAATATTGTTATGCAATTAGCTTAAGTCCACACACAATGTAATATTTCAATTGGTATGCCTAGCGACAAAGACCAGAGAAATCACTCAGCAATGGGTACAATTCTAACCTTGTGAACTTCAGGACAAGCGTCTTCCCTAACACCTTGGCTGCTGGGCAGATCCTTCCTCTGTGCTGGGGCTCAATATAAATGGATGTGGTCATGACGAGCTCAGCTCGTCATGAGCACCCTAGAGGTATACCTCATGACGAGCTAAGCTTGTCATGAGCACGGAAGGGGTTAACATGGATTCTGTGTTCCAACTCCACGAAATTCCCCAATGTTCTGCTAAATACCTTGGGTATTTCTTCCTTACTTCGTCACCAACCAAAGTCCATCATCAGCAATTAGGACTTGCTCCTTGGTTTTAGGGCCTAAAAAGATATGGAGGTCTCTTTGATCTTGCCAGCCCAAATCTGGGGCCCCCCTTTTTGCCAAATACAACTTCCTCCATGAAGTTCTGTGTTTAAATTTAAAAACAAACTAACATAATCATAAAACTTCTCTTTTCTCACCCCCGAAACCTTCTGGGTTTATTTTAGCTTCCATTAGGTACTCTCCAACCTTCTCCAGGAATTTCTCCTTCCACACCTCTTCACTTATAATTGTATATTGAGAACCAGAATCCTCATACATGCTCACCTTCACACCACCATTAAACATACAACATTCAGGTTTGCCAAGACATCTCATTTACATTTAGCATTAATTTCTCCCTGACATCCATTACAATATCTAACGTATCCTCATCACCTTCTTGTTCCACATAGTAATTTTCATCATGAAAGCATTTTACACACTTTCCTTTACAGCAAACGTTAGCATAGGGGCCTCTAATCCTGCAATTGCTGCAGTTCATAGTAATGCGGGGAAACTTTTACTATAAGCCATGTGCTCTTTACTGTCACATCTATAACATCTACCTTTTTCATATTCACCTTTAACTGTCATCCTAGTATTGTCTCCGCTTTGTGAACTACTTCATTTAGTTCTAGCACTCTGAAATACTCTGTTTACTGAGACTGACTCCTTGTCATTCACCTTCAATTCTATACCACTTTTCTCAGTGACTTCAGCCTTTCTAACAAGTGCTAAAAAATATTTTCTGAAGAAGAATCACCATTTATCCATAACCTCTCTTGTATTGCGGGTTTCCAACATGCATCACCACTTGATCTCTAATAAGATTGTCTAATAATCTTCAAAATGTGCTGTCCGCTGCTAATTTTCATGTCAGCCACGTACTCATTGACAGTTTCCACCTTAATTTGTTTAAGTTGGAAAAACTTGTACCTGCTTATGCCCACACAAACTTTTAGCACAAAATGCTTGTCTAAATCATTCAGCGCAGACATAAATACATTACCATGCCCCATCACTGGTGTTTTAGTTATGCGAGAGAACATTCTCAATCCAATAGGCCTTAAAGAATGTAATAAGATCCTCTTCTTCTGTATCTGAGACCTCTCCTCTGCTACATCAATAGCTTCAATGTAGTTTATAAAATATTTTTTTCACTCCATCTATTTTAATTGAGGCTCATTCCCTGAGGACCAAAACGGTTGGGCAGACTGACTTTGACATTTGGGGTACTCATACCGGGGACTAGTTCAGTGTTTAGTAATAATGTAAATACATTGCCCACACTTCACCACTCAGTGTTAAAAGTTGATATAGAAGAAAAAGATCTGCTGGAAAAACACATAAAATGTGACTTACTTGAGAGCACAATTATTAAAGATTTACCGGTGTGCGTTGGTAAATGGGTTTTGGTAAAAAATAAATCTTTGCCAATAACTAAAAATATGCTGACGTAGAAATCCAATATGGCGCCAAGTAAGGTCATGCACCGTGAGACCCCACTTATATTAACTAAAAATATGCTGACGTAGAAATCCAATATGGCGCCAAGTAAGGTCATGCACTGTGACACCCCACTTATAAAAAATGCCATTCCAAAGGCTGCCTAACGCTGTGGAAATCAAACGTTTTAATTTCCATCCAAGGTTGCTGACCAACCATTGCATGCATTGTTAGAAACGTTCCGCAGCTGTCGTCATTCTGCGGAAAGCAAACATGAATGGGATTCAAGTTTACTAGTCAACCACAAACGCATAGCGTTTGGAGCGTGACCTGGCAGTCACGCACCATAGAGCGTGAAAGAACAGGCACCCCAAGCAACAAGATGGAATCTCACCGGAAAAGAAAAGGTAACCCCAGAGGCTGGCCAAATAAGACGTTTTTCAACAGGAAATATTTTGTAGGCCAAACACAACCAAGTTATCTGTGAAAGTAATAAAAAAATAAGAGCAAATAAATAAAACGGAGGAAAATGGCACAACGTAAAAACATATGTGTGCCACCACATTTCTTAGAAGAAACAGGAAACCCACCTATGAAGTGGAAATGTTGGCTTAGAGTGTTTGAAAATTATATAGGGTCCATTGATGGAAAAGGATACGATGCAGAATGCAAAAAAGAATTACTTTTTGGACTTCTTGGAAAAACAGGACAGGAAATATTCGACAGCCTGCCTGAGTATGAGAGTCCACCAGGGGTTTTCATACCATTAGATGAGTATAAGGAGGCAATAAAAAGACTAGAGAAACAATTCTCAGAGGAAAGTAATGTCATGGTCGGCAGGCATAAATTTGCATTAAGGAAACAAGATGAAAAGGAAACTATTGAGGAGTATATTGCGAGTCTGCGCGTACTAGAAAAAGACTGTGAAATTGAGGAAATGACTGAAATATACATAAGAGATCAGCTAGTATTTTATTGCTATTCAAAGAAAGTACAAGAGAGATTGCTCGCTTGCAGGAATCCCACTTTGCAAGGAGTTATAGATATTAAGAAGGGTATAGAGATATCTCTGCTATCTACAAAAGAATTGTCCAGTACAAGTTCTAATTCAAATGTTTTTTATTTACAGGAAAGGAAGAGGTATGAAAACAGAAACTATGATAAAAATAAGAATAGCAAGAAGATTGAATGTAAAAATGTAAGCTGCTTTAGATGTGGATCACATGAGCACTTTGGCAAAGAAATGCTAGCAATGTAAAAAATGTGTCCATTATGCTACATTGTGTAAAACAAAAAAAAGTGTGAGTAATGTAAAGGTTAATGCATAAGTGAATTCGAAGAGGAAATGTGTGCAAATATTGTGTTATCAATAGATAATGTTGACGTTAAAGTAAAAGGACCAATAGGATAGGTGCTTCTAGGTGAAGTTGAGTTACAGTTCACTGCTGACTCAGGATCACCAATAACGATAATACCTGACACACTTTTGAGGAAAAGTGGCATGATGTTGAACTGTATGAAACTGATGTAAACCCAAAGACTTTTGGGGAATTTGATATAGACATGGTGGGGTATTTTAAAGACACCTTAACATTCAAAGGAAGAGTAGTTGATACCAAGATCTATGTAGCTGAAAGGGGATGCAATTTAGTAGGGTGGAAAGACTTAGCAAAGTTAGGGGTGATTTTGAAACCAGGTGCAGATGAACACATTGTCCTTGATAATGAGTATGTGAATTTTATCAACACAAAAGAGAAAAGTGAAAATATAAAACAACTGTTAGAAGATTATAAGAATGTTGTCAATAATGAAATAGGATGTGTCAAAGGTTTCAAACATGAAATAAAACTAAAAGATGGAGCAGTACCTGTTGTCCATAAGGTGAGATCAGTGCTGTTGTCAGTAAAAGGAGAATTAAAATCACTCTTAGACAGATTGTCTAAAGAATGGGTCATAGAAACTACTGATTCCTCTGAATGGGTATCAGCAATTGCAGTTTCCAAGAAGAAAAAAACTGATGAAATAAGACTCTGTGTTGACCTCAGAACGCTTAAAAAAATATTGTGGTCAATTGCCACCCATTGCCTAAGATCCAGGAAATACTAACATCTACTGCTGGATCAAAGTATTTTTCATTAATAAATTTGAGGTTGGCATATCATCAAGTGTGTTCAACAGAG
Organism: Lissotriton vulgaris; assembly: GCF_964263255.1. NCBI lineage: Eukaryota > Metazoa > Chordata > Amphibia > Caudata > Salamandridae > Lissotriton > Lissotriton vulgaris. The sequence continues at coordinate 1,072,318,184 of NC_141696.1, read as the reverse complement.
GAATCTAGAAATGTAACTACGTTTGTAACTTCTTTCGGAGCTTTTAGGTACATTAGAATGCCATTTGGGCTAGCGTCCGCATCTAGTGTTTTCCAGAAATTGATGGACATTCTCTTTGGGGACATAAAAGGTGTCAAGGCATTTCAAGACGACATCTTAATTCATGCAAAAGATGAGAAAGAACATTACAAAATATTGAGAAAAGTTTTGAGCATACTGAATGAGAAAGTCATGACCATCTCAAAAGATAAATGCAAGTTCATGGAAAGTAAAATTGAATATTTAGGTCATGTGTTAACAACAGATGGAATCAAACCAAAATATGATCTGGTAAAAGCCATCAGAGATGCACCAAAACCTAATGATAAAGAAACCTTAAAGTCATTCATGGGGCTGAGTGAATATTATTCAAGGTTCATATCTAGTTCTGCAAACAAGGTGGAACCATTAAGAAAACGTCTACGCAAAGGGGAGAAATATCTGTGGAATGAGGAACAAAATCAGGCGTTCGAGATCATTAGGAGAGACATAGTAGAAGCACCTACCCTTCAACCATTTGACCCTGCATTGAAAACGTCATAACTGTGGATGCAAGTGCTAAAGGAATTGGTGCTGTTGTCTGGCAAAAAATAGTTGAAAGGGAAAATACTATTGCGTTTATCTCAAGGAGATTAAGTGAAGCTGAGTTGAGTTACAGCACCATCAAGCGCAAACCACTAGCGTGCGTATGGGCTGTGGAAAAACTGAAAACCTACTTGTGGGGAAAGGAATTTAACATAGTGACGGACCACAAACCATTAATATATATGATAGATGGGTGTGAACGTGGAAATGGAAAGGCAAGTTCAAGATTAATAAGATTACTATCAAAGCTTCAGGAATATAATTTTAAGATTAAACACATAAAAGGAGGTCAGAACCGTAGGGCAGACTGTTTTTCCCGGATGCCAGTAGACGGAAATGAGGACTGTGTTCTTGACGACACAGAATGTGTAGTGGCACACATCGATGCAACAGTTATATGTGATGGGTCAATCTCCGAGAAAGAATGGTTTGATATTCGAAAAGAGGACATGATTTTAGGCAAGGTATGTGATTACTTAACCACTACATGGCCTCCGATCAGGAATCTTAATACAGAATTGAAAAGCTTCCAGCAAATCTGTGATGAGTTGACTATTGAAAATGGATTACTGAAGAGGCATGATCTTTCTGTACCACCCTCAAGGTTAAGGAGAAAACTCATCAATCTGGCACATAAAGGTCACCTTGGAAGCACAGCTACAAAAAAGGTTTTGAAAGCATAATATTGGTGTCCAGATATGAGCAACGATGTAAATATATTTATAGACAAATGTGAACAATACTTGAAAGCAGACAAACATTGGAAAGTAAGTAAAAATGAAACCCAAATGGTTAATATACTTAATGGACCTTGGTCAAAAATAGCCATAGACTTTTCAGGACCTTTCAATGTTCTAGAAAATGACTGTAAGTTCATTATTGTGTTATCTGATTACTATTCAAAATGGGTGCATTACAAATGTGTACATAGCATTACAACTGAGTCTGTGATACAGTTTCTTAAAAAAACGTTTGCATTAGAAGTCAACCTAAAATATTATTCTCCGACAACAGAACGCAGTTAGTTTCTAAATGCATGACAAATTATTTGCAAAAACTTGGCATAAAACAAGAAAAAACTCCAGTTTACAGTCCAAAATCCAACGGGCAGGTGGAAAGACAGATTTTTAAAGGAAGGAATTCAGTTGCCATAGCTTCGAAGCTAGACATTAAAAACTACATAAGGGAAAAGGTAAGCAATTATAACAGCACTACAAATGGAACCACTAAACAAACACCATTCTACTTGATGAGAGGAAGAGAATGTCAAAATTAACTAACGCCAAAATAAAATGAATGGTATGAAAACGAAAGCACAACTGAAACAATAAATAATGGAGTCACTGGAGTAAAAGAGAAAATAGTGGCTAAACAGATGGTTTCAAAGGGATACTCTGATATGACAAATAAAGCAAAAGAGAAGGTATTTCAAAAAGGTGACTGGGTCATTGTAAAAAAACCATATAAGGTGCCTAAAGGAGAATCTGTTTTCACCAAGCCTGTTTGTGTAAAGGAAGTTTCCAAAGGGGCAGTCTTACTAGAAAAAACAGGTTGGTGGAGCAAAGATGATGTAGTAAAATTAAAAGATGGTCAAGAGAAAATCATAATGAAAGGAAGGCCTGAGGGATACGAAAACTGTGACGACAGCTTGTTAGGCTTTGAGGAAAGTACAGTTAGTAATCAACGTTTTTATGATATAGATGAAGACCTAAATTCATCAATACGAGAAACCAACACAAACACACACAATGGTACCAATGAGGTTGCTGGAAAGGAGATGAGCTGTCCACCTGTAGATAATGAGAGACTAGAAAAGGGAGTCCGTGATGGTTCGGCTGTCAGGACCGGTGGTGCTACTGATGGTGGCGATACTCAAAAGTGACTTTGTCATACTGTGCAAGCACAAACCAAATCAGGAAGAGAAATCAGAATACCGAAATGTTCTGAGAATTTTGTTATGACATAGTTGTTCTTATTTTTTTATTGAGGAAAAAAGGAGATGTTGTATTGCCATTGTTTTACATCTCTGCATTGACCCTTAGATAGCTGTTCATTGTTATCTTAGAGCCGTCTGTTTTCTCTTTCTTTCCTTCACTTTTGTATTCTCGTGCACCTTAGAACTCTGGGTGACTATGTAGTGTAGTTCCTATTTTCCCTATAGGCCCTGCGCATTGGAATAACATAAACAGCAGTGTAGATGTAGGACTGCGGTCTTCTAGGTCTCTACTGACTATGTTAGACTTAATTTAGGTTTGCGCCAGCTAGCTCAGAGGTCACTGGAAACTTTCTTGACTGAATAGGAAGTGATCAGCTTCCCTGGCTCAGACAAGAAGGGATTCAGCTTCCGACAACCGCATAAACATGACAACTTTGCTCCTCAGAATAAGAGTCAATCTCTAGAGTCGTGTTGTCATGTGCTTATCTAGGTTCCTGATCGATACTGTGACCTTATGCCCCTATTCGGCTATAAAGCCCTTTTTTCCCTATATTGGCATAACCGTTCAAGTACGATTTTCTGAAAAGTCATCTCTGGCCTCACACGAGCAAAGCCACAGAGCCACATTCCAGCATGACTCTCTGCTACTTCCTTTGCGACCAATTAGTGCAATGACAGAGCAGCAGTCACTATCTGATATTCCTAGATAACACTCCGAGTTCTTCAACAAGATAAAAACTTAGCAAACCTGGAAATCCCCGCTTGCTATGTTTTGATTAGTAATAGAACTCTAATGAGCAACTGATAGCTGCCACTTCCTAGTGACATCTTTAATTGACGTCTTATGTCCAGCAAACTTGCGTCAAACCCGGCACCTGTCAGGTATAAATATTACCAACGTTGCCTTAAGCAATGAGCGTTGCGTTGCCTGTTGCTGATGCCAGCTGCCTGCATGACCAGTGTTGGTAAAAACTAGCACTCTGTCGCTGCAGCCTGCTATCCTGTGGTGGTGAAGCTACTGATTACCATTATCGCCGCTACAGCGCGAACTGTGGTTCAGTACGCTTGAGGAGCCGTGCAGCCGTCCTCTGCGAAGACATCCAGCCCAGCTGCCCGCGGACGCTGTCACCCCTCCTTCCTCCCGACGCGCTGAGAGAAGCCGCTGCCTTTCTCGTGCAGAGAAATCCAGTCCCGGCGCTTCCGGTTTACCCTCGCGGGTGACTGGGATATCGAGAGAGACCCCTGAAGGAGATACCAATCCTCCATCATTCTATTCAGAGGTATGGTGTTGACTAAACCCTTAGAAGAGAATTCTTGAAACAAACCTTGGCAAAACCAACTTAACTTAAGCTACTTACTTACTCCCCCTTCTCACGTGTTAGGCTTAGGTCAGGCACACCGGGGTAGGCTTAGTTAGAAGCACCAGTTGAGTATGTTAGCCTAATGTATATATGACTGTATATATGTTTTATTACTTTTAAACCATTGTATGGCTAAGAAACCATATCAATGCTTTTACAGTTCTATTTCGCTATTCTTATCTTACTGTACGTACTTTTTATAATAACAGTTATTGCAATTGTGGCAATACATTTCTCTTGTATGAGAAGAAAGACTGTTCAATAAATGTTAACCTTTATTGATACACGCCCGTCTCTCTATTCTCTACATACTGTGAAAGTAAACTGCACCAGACTGACTGAGTGAAATCTATGTCTATTGTTTCACACGACCCTAGAGATCGACTCTTGATCTGAGGAGCAAAGTTGTCATGTTGCACGGTTGTTGGAAAGCTGAATCCCTTCTTGTCTGTGCCAAGGAAGCTGATCACTTCCTATGCAGAGAAGAAAGTTTCCAGTGACCTCTGAGCTAGTTGGTAACACAACCCAATTAAGTTTAGCATAGTCAGTGGAGGCCTGGAATATAGCAGTTCCACGTCGATACTACTGTTTATGTTATTCCAATGCGCAGGGCCTAGTGGGAAACTAGGAACTACACTACATGGCGCCCAACGTTTGGTAAGGCGATAAACTAACGTAAGACTTGTAGAGTAACTCAGTCGTGCATATTTCACACCCCTTTCACCCGTAAATACTCCAATAGACGTCTGGAGTGGGTGAAAGGTTAAAATCCGCCCGACCTTAGTAGGAAGAGATTCCTATGTAAAGCTCCGGTTTATTCAACGTTGAAGGATACAGTGTTCCAAAATATTGTGCATCTAATCTTTGTCTCCTTGGAGACCTACTCTGCAAAGCCTGCATTTTTAAAATGACAGACAGTGAAGAAGAAAGGGAAACAGCTAGGCTGGCTTCCATACTAATAGAGGAAGACACAAGTCTCCTACAAGCAGACCCGGATGCTATTATCATCCCGGTCCAGTTAAGAAGATCTATAACTTTAAAACTTATAGAAAACGGACTGCCACCTCAAGGTGGTACAGTAATCTTCGTGATAGAGGCTCACGAATATCGGCAGACAGAGGTATTCTATTCATGGATAAACTTTCCAGCGGTAAACGCAATAACACAAGAGTTTCACTATTACAAAATAGAGGAACCTCCGGATGAGTACGCCCCTTTCGAGGAGGTTGAAATTCCACTTAAATTTCAAGAGCACCTGCTCTGGTTTAATGGCGCCCTAAAACACAATAATCACATAACCAGGCTCGGTCCACTAGGTAGACCAGGAGCCACGTGGCCGGTTCTAGCCAGCTACACACCACATCCTGACATTGCAAGAATGTCTAGAGAAGAGCTGTTAGCACAGCTAAACACATTAATAAAAATACATAGGCAATTAGTCCAATATGTAATACGGACTGCAACAGTCCAGCCAGCTGTTAATTCACACCAGCTGACCCCTCATCAGGGGAACACAAATAAAATTACACCACAGAACATACAGTCATGTCTTGGTAAAACACCCGTAAAACGGGAACAAATTCCTTTCTGGTTAGCCCAGAAAATCACTCAAATAGAGGCAGTATTTCCTGATACTACCCCTATTGAGAAACACAGAATCTTGACCATCTGCCTTCCTATGGGAATCGCACCACACGTGGAGGACTGCGACACTTGGGGTACAGTCTTTGCTTCCATTTACACAAAAACACACGGTGTTCCGTCTATGGCGGTAATACCAGACGTGCTAAAACAGATTCAAAATGAATTCGGTCCAGAGCCCGCTTTAAATCTAGGTATGAAATTACTGAAAGACTTCAAGCAGGTCACGGCTATATTATTAGCCAACGTAAAGGGAGAAGCAGCATCTGTGGCGATTCGCCAGAAGTTGAGGGAAACAGATATAAAAGATCCTGTTGAGCTTGCAAAAATCATAGAAAAGTGCTATGAAGAATTAGGTAGAGACAGCTTGGGTGGAAAACCAGTTAAACCCCAACTGCTCGAAAATCCTGAAAAATTATTTATTAAAAATAATTTAAACACTCCTAAAAAGAGCTGGGATGGAAATAAACAATCCACTCCCAAAGAAAAAGTTTTCCAGTCCAGAGGAAGGTCTCCTCGACGGAGGGAAAGAACTCCGACTCGAGAACGCCAGTCTCCCCAACGGGAGCCCTCTGAGAAAAGATATAACCTTAGAAATAGGGATAATATAAAAAAACCTGATAGATATCAAAGTATTGATACACGTCCCTCTCGATCTCTTCCACAGAATTCGGAAAGAAGAGGACGGTCAGACCCAGGAGAGCACACCAAGTCCAAAGACAAGAAACCTGCTCAAAATAAGAAATCTCAATTTCAGAAAAAGAAGGTAGCCAGTATTAGAGTAATCAACCATGCCGAGAATACTGAGGACACAGTTGAAAAACGGGGAGTGGGCATTGACAATGTTGGACAGTGCAGCAGAGATCAGTATAGCGCGCAAGAACTTGATGAGTCATCTGGAGACAGTGGACACGAATGAATACATTCAGGTTGAAACTGCCGACGCCAGACTTAGCGAGCCCCATAAAATATACGAAATAACATTGCGTATGGAGGGTGATAAGACTAGGAAAATTAAGGGTCTATTTTGGGATAAGCTCTCAAAAGGCTATGATATTCTGTTAGCTGAAAAAGATTGGCCCCCGGAGTTTGTCAGGGAGTGCCCTCGTGGCGAAGAAGTGATTATGCCTGCCTTCTCGAATCACATTCCGATTCACAAAAAATACACATATGCAAGGAAATGGGCAGTAGCCCAGGCACCTGCATTATATAAAAATCATGTAGGATGGGATGAGGATTCAATGCCTCACAAAATCCAATTAAAAAGTGAACCAACTGCCCAACGGCAGTATCCGATAAAGCAAGAAGCTAAAAAACAAGTCAGGGAGATCTTAGATCAACTTGAATACCAGGGGGTGATTGAAACATGCACCTCTCAAATGAACAATCCTTTGTTTCCTGTCTCCAAGCCAGACAATTCATATCGTCTAGTTTTGGACTACAGACACCTTAATACATGTTGCAAAACTTTTGCAGTACAAAACTCGCATAGTGCAGCCCTAATGAATAATATAGTTAGGAAAAAATACAAAACGACATTAGACATTTCTAATGGTTTCTTTTGTCAAAACATTGCACCAGAAAGCAGATACTTGACCGCTTTCTCCGCATTTGGGTCGCAGAAAAAATTCTGTCGACTCCCACAGGGGTTCAAGAACAGCCCAGGACTATTCTCAGCTAGGGTAACAGAGTTACTACAAATCTATGATGATGAAGCATTATCTTACGTAGATGATATTTATCTCACAGACGACGACTTGGATACTCACTTGAAAAGAGTGAACACCATTATACTTGGGTTCGCAGCAGAGGGTTACAAATTCAACTTTAAAAAGTCCCGAATTGCCCATCTGACAGTACTGTTTTTAGGGTACGAATTATCAAGTGAAGGGAAAAGCCTAGCGGACAACTTCTTAGAGAAGTGCGCTGTACTCCAAGCTCCAAAAACGCTGAAGAATTTACAATCAATACTAGGTTTTCTGAATTTCGGAAGAACTTACATCCTAAATTACGCAGAGAGGGTTAAACCTCTCTACGAACTAATTAAACCTGATTTAAAACAAATCAATTGGACTCAAAAACACACAGAAATTTTGAGATCACTGCAAACAGACATGTTAGCAAAAACAAAATTAGATACACGTGACAACACACGCGATCTGGTAATCCGAGTCATCCCAGGAAGATGCGGATTCACGTACCTAACCTCTAATGAGGGAGAAAAGGTACCTATTTCAATTAAGTCTCACTTGTACACACAAGCAGAAAAAACATTCAGTCACACAGAAAGAACTGTGAATGCAGTGCAAATCGCATTAGCAAATGAAAGAGAACTAGCACACGGCAAAAGGATTAACATCCTCACAGCGGAATCCGCCTTCGAGGCGCTATTCAGCCCAGTAAACCTGCCTACAGTGTCACTGAATCCAAAATGGATACAGTGCATAGATTCTCTAGGAGCGGAAGATGTGAAATACTATTTCGCCCCGCAATACACAGAACTGAATGATTTAGATTATGAAGAAGAATATCCTCTGCCAATCGAAATCCTGCCTCTCCCACAATACGCCTGTATAATCTACACAGATAGCTTTGTACAGCATTTCAACGTAGAGAGAAAATCCTACGATGCAGCATGTGCGATCATTAAATGTCGTTGGCTGTGCGGTAAAATCAAACCGAAAATAACAAAAACTGAATCAGTTAAGTACTGTTCGGCTCAAAGAACTGAAATCAGATCTTTAAAGATGGCGCTCGAAAATGCAGAACGCGAATTCCCCACACTTATAGTGTGCGATTCTCATTTTTGCGTAAATTCTTTCAACAACAAACTGCAGAGTTGGATCGAAAACGACTACAAAGATGACACAGGTGCCACAATAAAGCATAAAAAGCTCTGGAACGAGGTAGCTCTTTTACACAAAGAACTACAAAAGACTCACGTGATTCACGCACAGAGTCTTCAACGTGATGGCGTTCACGTTGCAGGGAATTCATTGGCTAATGCAGCCAAAGCGGAAGCAACTAACTCGGCTTCCGTAGCCACAAAAAAGCGTACAGATAAGTATATAGACGGGGAAACCATGCTGGCAGTAAGAACGACCGTAAAAGGCGACTGTGCAGCACTACCCGTAAACTATCCACTCAATTATGAATACATAATCGATGCAAACTCCGTTCCTTTTGCTCGAATCCCTGGAGTGGGGGATAGAGTAATTCCAAACAGGAGCAGGAGGGGCTTCCTCTTACTGGAAGCACACATGGGGTTGGGTCTGAAACACCAAACAATCAAAGCCTCTCTGAAAGAATTGCAATCAGAGTACTGGTGGCCAGGAATGAGTATAGATATTCAATGTTTTGCTCAGAATTGTGAAGACTGCAACAGAGATCGCAGTAATGAACAGGCCAGTGTAGTTTCAGGATCCCTTCTAGACAGCATAAGGCGGTCTATCTGCGCAATCAAAGAAGAGAAGCGCGTCCCAGTGTACAACGTTTAAGACGAAATACACTTAAATAATGAGGCCTCCAGCACTTGGCTGACGCCTAGAACTGTTATAAAAAGATTAGCGAGTCCATATCGGCATATACGCAATTACCACGTTCCATTCTGACCAGGGTCCTGCTTTCAGCTCTCGAGCCTATAAGGAGGCCATGGCCAGCATGGGAATTGGGTTGTGGTATTCTTGTCAGTCATACCCCGGGAGGGAATAGTGTGATAGAAAGAAAAAACCGGGACATAAAGCAATCTATAACTGCGAAGGTATTAGGTTCAGGCGCTGGGTGGGTCAAACATTTAATAAGTGTCCAGACTAGTCTTAACAACATGCCAAGAAATTCTCTAAAAGGTTTCAGCCCATACGAACTATTGTTCGGAATAAGAATGAACGTTCAGGACCTCGATAGTCAGATGTCAGTGGTACAAAAAGAAACAAAGCAGTTTGAAGTAAAAGACCGTTTGGCTGTTTTACAGGAACTGAATGAAACAAGAAAATCATTAAGCAACATAAAGTTAAAGCAACAGCCAAATACCACTGACGAGGCACCACCCGCAACAGCCCCAGCAAGGCCTGTCTGGATTCCAAAGATTGGGGATCTAGTCAGAGAAAAGATCGCGGTGAAGAAGGAATTTGGGCCTTCTTACAGAAAAGCAGTACCTGTCTTGGCAGTCACCGGAACAAGATCAGTTGTGCTACCGCCCCTTGCTGGTAAAAAGGAGAACAGAATCGTGTCCATCGATCTGGTAAAACCACAAGCATGTGGCCTATAATCAACAGTAGGCCCAGTGGACTCCCAAGAAACAACAGAATACCCAAACTTGCAACAATCCAAGAGGTTCAAACTGAAAGACTAATCACATTCGATCAGCCTGCAGTGCAAAATGAAGGACTATGCAATACAGCCATGGAACTCGTGCCTCTTGAAACACAAATTGAAACAGTTCGTCAAGAAACAACACCAGTCTACACTAATGTGGCATCAGAAAGTGCTACCAAGAGACAGATTGAAAGAACAATCCCATCAATTGACAGAACTGCCTCTGGTTATTTCATCAACTTCGACAACTTCTCTGAAGATTTAAACGACCCCGAAGTGATGCCAGAAACAAAAAAGTATTCTACAGAAAATACAACAGGACTCCTTCAACAAATCAAAGAACTATATCTGGATTCACCGTTGATTGAGCATTGGATCATCTCAGGGGTATTCATACTCCTACTATGCCTAATTTTAGTTTTAATTTTAGGGAAGTTCATTACAATTGAATGGACACAGCAAGTCAGAACATCAACCTAGTCCTGAAACCACACAGATCATCCCACGTGAAGAAAAGAGAACTGTCAACAGTAAATGTCACAGCAATTCCAATACCTGGTGGGGTAGTATGGGAGAAAACAGACTATGAGATCTATGGTCCGGTCGAAATCCTGAAGTATCCTCATCAACTAAAGGTTTCCTTAAGTGACTTTGTAACACCAAGTACATTCTCTGATAATTGGGACTTTAACAGTATTAATGACATGATGTCTGATTTAGTAATGTCTGCTAGATTCACAGATCATGATTATTTACAAGGTTCATCTAGTTATGAGCAGTTATTCTGTTACACCCACTATGGGGATCATTACTTGCATAAATCTGCACAGCCTAGAAATGTTTTTATGTATAATCAATGGGAACATTGTTCTACACCACCTAAAAGCAGTTCTAAAGCATTCTTTGAGAGATTCAAATACTTCTCAGGGTTTAACACAAGTGATGCAGAAACGTTTTATTATAAACTGTTAGATAAAACAGGAATGAAAACAATGCTGACAAATTCTAAATTGATATATTCAGAAGCATTTTATGACAAAATGATGACATTTGGTTTTGATTATTGGAAAACTAATATTGAAACGAAAACAATTTGGGGTACAAAAGATTGGCAGGTGCAAGGCTTAGAAGCACTATTTAGAACCTGCATGATACCAGAACAAATGTTATTTTTAAATGACACTGTACACCAAACATCTTGTCTTGGCCTAGCTAAGAACAAAGAAATGAAAACACCATCTATACCAAAGCCAATAGCTGAGAATGCAACTACAGATAATGAGTTAGACGTGTCACACATTTTACATTTCAACAGAACACATCCTGATTGGAAAAAATGGTTAATCTGGCCTACAGACACAAATAGCTGTCAAGATAGGTTCCTGAATAAAACACAGGGTTTAAAAATGACCAGATTAGACTCTAGATATTCCCAGAGACAACATCCAGGAATAATAACAACATACAGTGTAGGTAAACTCTGCCTAGAATGGCTAGCTACATCCACACTGGCTGAAATTAAGCAACACTTGTCTTTATTAAAAGATGGTGCTGATTTGCGCGATTTCATTCTGGGACCACGCAAACAGCGTCAAAAGCGTTTCATAGCGACCAGCATCTATGCGGCTTACAACGAGGCTTGGAAAGTAAAGCAAATTGAAACTGCTGAAAAGATACGAGAAATTGATCGTATTAATTTGGAGAAAACACTTTCTGTAGTAGACAATGGGTTAATGACTCTGTCTTCCAGAATATATTCTTTGGACAATATTGTATCATCTGCCTTTGATGTGATAGACAGAGATTTGCTAATGTTACAACATGGCCAGTCTCAATTACGCTCTATTATAGAATTAGGCTGGACGCTGCAAAACCTTCGTTCAGGCTATGTGCCTTGGCGTTTAATCAACACAACGTCATTGTTTTCCATTTTTAACCTTACTGATAAACAGATCAGTTTGGCACAGAAAGGAGCAGACTATACAATCTTGAGCATCGAGAAACTCGAGAGATTACCATTGACAATGTCAGAGAGCCCTGTCATTGAATGGATAATACACGGAATTATCACAATTCCGATAACAACTTTCCGCTTTAAAAAGTGCCTTGAATACATACCTGCTGGCCAATATGAACAATTGGGTAAGGGATATGTTAAATCCGAATGGAAATTACCATACACTCATTCTTGCTATAGTGACAGCGACAAAAATGTATTTCTTAGTGGTGACAACTGTAAACATTCACTAAGCGGTATACTTTTGTGTCAGGGTATTAATTTACACGGAGCATGTGATGGAAATTCAAACAACCTTTCATGCCACCAGCTAGTCACACCTGCAACTCAGATAGAGCCCTTCTTTATGCAACTCGCAAACGGGAGTTACATTCTAAGAACGGATCACAGGTGCTGTGGCCTCGCGCCCGGACTAAGTTATCTAATAGAAGTAACGTCCATGGTCAAATGCTGTATGCAAGCATTGTTCCCGAGCGGGCCTCCAGACATAGTGACTACCATCTGGCCTCGTCTGAATCTCTATTCTATACGAATTGATACATTAAGCAAAATGAAATCTGTGCTTTTACAGACAACAGTGCCTATAACGTCATCTAAAGAGACGTATGATCTTCTAGTCGCAAGGACGGCTACTGAGGTCCATGACCTTTTATCAACAAATTGCCCCGTGCATTTCGTACAAATGCTTGAGCAACTCCTTAACATGTCTAGTGCCACGAGCATCCCAGGCATATTTAAGACAGTCTTTACGGGACTGCTAACACCCTTCCAGGCAATTTTGGGAATCTTTCCTAATTTTGTGCACTCCATTTTTGGTGGTATTCCACTATTTTTTGGACTCATCGCAGGGATTCTATTTTTGACCATCCTGCTACGTTATGGCAAACCTCGGCTCAGACATAGCTCCCATGGGAATGGAAGAGACAATCCTAGCAATACGCTACAGGGACAGGATAACTAACGTCCTCGGATTGGCCAGGCTGAGAGATCTAAACATGACCTGGTTCCTTTCATTCAGACCGATATGGCAAAATTGCATTTTACCTGTGCTACGGTGTATGCTTTGCGGCGAGGAATGCGTGTTGGACATCTGTCTTTCACTTCCATCAGCAGTACCAATGGACGTCGATACTTTGCTAAGTCCAATAACGGCTCACGCATTGTGTTGTCCCCAGCGGCTACCAATCCTGATGACGGCATTTGTGGAGACTCCTGTACTACAGCCAAGTGGTAACAGTGGAGCGAGTGACAAAAGCAACATCATCCAGGTACAACGTGCTGTGAGCATTGCTGATCCTGTCTTCGATGACAGCAATCATTCTCACACCTGCCAAGTTTCAGCGCTATCTAATTTGGTTGAACTATCACCTGATTTTGTAGACCAATTCTTTGCGAGCCTGTCTGATACGATGTTCTCACCCACAGAGAAACAATAACTTTTGAGAAGCTTTCCGACACAGAGCGTTCCTATGAACTCTGGATTCGGCCTTCAGTTTTGATCAACAAAAAACTGCCAGGAGCTTTGGTAAACTGATTTTTCTTTGAATTGGACAATTTTTTCAAATATTGACCCTTTTCTTTTTTGGCACGAACAATTCTTTGCTTAACGTAAAAACTATTCTTAGAGAACAGAAGCTTCACACTTCTATTTCTAAACACTTCTAGAGACATAACAACATAACACCAGCCTCTAGCACACATATTATTACAATGCATTTTTATGTGATGATTTATCTCGCATTTCTTCTGTCAGAGATACTTCATGTGTAATTCTTTATGCATAATCGTTCATTGATTTCGTATGCAATAATTTTTGAATGATTACTATGCTTTAAAAAACGTACAGTACCTAAATTCCATGTATTACAAGTACGCCTATTTCGAATGCATTTATGTATTTTGGGGTGGGCTATGTTACACAATGTTACACATGCATCTAATTGCTTAGTTTAGTAATTTTGATGGACATGAATTCGTGGAGTGGGTGTCATGTGCTTATCTAGGTTCCTGATCGATACTGTGACCTTATGCCCCTATTCGGCTATAAAGCCCTTTTTTCCCTATATTGGCATAACCGTTCAAGTACGATTTTCTGAAAAGTCATCTCTGGCCTCACACGAGCAAAGCCACAGAGCCACATTCCAGCATGACTCTCTGCTACTTCCTTTGCGACCAATTAGTGCAATGACAGAGCAGCAGTCACTATCTGATATTCCTAGATAACACTCCGAGTTCTTCAACAAGATAAAAACTTAGCAAACCTGGAAATCCCCGCTTGCTATGTTTTGATTAGTAATAGAACTCTAATGAGCAACTGATAGCTGCCACTTCCTAGTGACATCTTTAATTGACGTCTTATGTCCAGCAAACTTGCGTCAAACCCGGCACCTGTCAGGTATAAATATTACCAACGTTGCCTTAAGCAATGAGCGTTGCGTTGCCTGTTGCTGATGCCAGCTGCCTGCATGACCAGTGTTGGTAAAAACTAGCACTCTGTCGCTGCAGCCTGCTATCCTGTGGTGGTGAAGCTACTGATTACCATTATCGCCGCTACAGCGCGAACTGTGGTTCAGTACGCTTGAGGAGCCGTGCAGCCGTCCTCTGCGAAGACATCCAGCCCAGCTGCCCGCGGACGCTGTCACCCCTCCTTCCTCCCGACGCGCTGAGAGAAGCCGCTGCCTTTCTCGTGCAGAGAAATCCAGTCCCGGCGCTTCCGGTTTACCCTCGCGGGTGACTGGGATATCGAGAGAGACCCCTGAAGGAGATACCAATCCTCCATCATTCTATTCAGAGGTATGGTGTTGACTAAACCCTTAGAAGAGAATTCTTGAAACAAACCTTGGCAAAACCAACTTAACTTAAGCTACTTACTTACTCCCCCTTCTCACGTGTTAGGCTTAGGTCAGGCACACCGGGGTAGGCTTAGTTAGAAGCACCAGTTGAGTATGTTAGCCTAATGTATATATGACTGTATATATGTTTTATTACTTTTAAACCATTGTATGGCTAAGAAACCATATCAATGCTTTTACAGTTCTATTTCGCTATTCTTATCTTACTGTACGTACTTTTTATAATAACAGTTATTGCAATTGTGGCAATACATTTCTCTTGTATGAGAAGAAAGACTGTTCAATAAATGTTAACCTTTATTGATACACGCCCGTCTCTCTATTCTCTACATACTGTGAAAGTAAACTGCACCAGACTGACTGAGTGAAATCTATGTCTATTGTTTCACACGACCCTAGAGATCGACTCTTGATCTGAGGAGCAAAGTTGTCATGTTGCACGGTTGTTGGAAAGCTGAATCCCTTCTTGTCTGTGCCAAGGAAGCTGATCACTTCCTATGCAGAGAAGAAAGTTTCCAGTGACCTCTGAGCTAGTTGGTAACACAACCCAATTAAGTTTAGCATAGTCAGTGGAGGCCTGGAATATAGCAGTTCCACGTCGATACTACTGTTTATGTTATTCCAATGCGCAGGGCCTAGTGGGAAACTAGGAACTACACTACAGTGTGAAACAAAAGACAGCTATTTCACTCAGTCAGTTGTGCAGATTTACTTTCACCAGGATGCAGAGAATAGAGAGACGGGCGTTTTCAATAAAAGATATTATTTATTGAGCAGTCTTCCTTCTCATGCAAGAGAAATGAATTGCCACAATTGCAAGACTTGTTATTATGAAAAGTGCGTACAGTTAAAAGGAGTATTACGAAATAATACTGTAAAAGCATTGATATGGTTTCTTAGCCATAAGATAATTAAAATGAATAAAATATATACATTCATATATACATTGGCTAACGACCTCAACTGGTGCTTCTAACTACGCCTACCCCAGTGTACCTGACCTAAGCCTAATACAAGGGAAGGAGTAAGTAGCAGTTTAAGTTAAGTTGGTTTTGCCATATGGCCGAGATACCCGCCACCCCCTCTCAACACAATCCCCAAGAATTGGGAAACCGGAAACAGTTCTTGAATTTTTGGAAGGCGGGAAGGGAGTAAACCCTTCCCGGCCGTATTTATTTAAAATATGAAACAAAATTAAAACATTAAAATAACAGTTTCATATTATGTACAATTTCATTTCCACATTACGATGTTTGGCTAACCTTAACAGATCTCTAATACAGAGGTTCTCCTAGCCGAACTAACATCCTACAAAACATTTGACTTGAAATTGTACCTCCTAACGTTAAGGGCCAACGGCAAGGTCGTAACCGGTGTCAGATCCCTAACCCAGACATACCCCCCTCACTTGTGAGAGGAGCGACCGCACCGAGGCGTACCTCAAGTGCATCTACCAATTTCCCTTTGTACTTGATGGGGGCCCCAATAGACTCGACGCCATTTAACGGTCGTTCGAGGACTCGTGTGAGGTGTCTAAAAGGTAGCGTAAACCCCCTCCCGCACCCCACACAACTTACCCATCTGCCGTCGCAGATGTCCTGGCCCCGGGAAATTCTCCAGGAGGGGCCGTAGCCCCTCCTATCCAGGAAGGGGCCTTGACCACCTTTCCTTTCCTTCCGGCGGCCTCTCCTTAGACAGGACCGCCTCCCCGTTGAGGGGCCAATTGGCCACCTCCCCCACGCGCTCCCATCCGTAATGGGTGACGCCCCCTCATAGGGATCTTCCAATTACTGCTCACCGATCATGACCTTACCGCCGGACCAAAATAAATACGACAATTCTATCTAATTTACTAAACAATAAAACGAACATGACTTATTACAAGCATGAATACTGATCGACATTAGTGCAACATTACTTTATTTGCAAAACAAACTGAAAATAACCAATCTTTATTGCATATTCAAAATTTCACGACGATCATTACAACCTGCAAGAAACAGAGTTACCAGATCAAATCTTTACTCAACACAACTAGCTGTCCTCAGGGGCTGGTGGGTGGGTCAAAATTGGCTCTTCGTTCCGTCTCGAGCTCACGTGCTGCGGGGAGGTGCAGCTTCAGAGCACAGGAACAAGAGGATGCTTTCTTGGCTTCAGCTCCTTTTATCCGTCTTCAGGGTGGGCGTAAACCCGCCCCCGCCTGCCTCCGAGGGCGTGGCCGGCCGCGTTGGTGTCTAGGCCAGCCCACTCTAGGGCAGGAAAAAGGCGCGCCCCGGCTACGCCGCTTTGGGCATACCAGCCGAGACACGCCTCCCGCCCAAGATGGCTTCCCGGGGGGATCGTGGTACTCCACCATACGTTCGGGGGGACCGAATGGTCGCCCCTTTCCAAGAGTTTCTTTCAAGAATTCTCTCTAAGGGTTTAGTCAGCACCTTACCTCTGGAATAGAATGCGGGATGTCTGGTATCTCCTCTCAGGACCCCATATCCCAGTCACCCGCAAGGGTAGGCTGGAAATGCCGGAGCTGGATTTTCTCGGCAGGAGAAAAGACAGCGTCTTTCTCAGCGCGTCAAGGAGGAGGGGCAGCGTCTGTGGGCTTCTCGCATCTGCTGGGCTCTGCAAGGGGACAGCTGTTCTGCTCCTGTATTCACCACCACCGTGTGCTTGCTTAAAGCAAACGTTGGTATATTTATACCTGAAAGGTGCTGAGTTTGACGTAAGTTTTTGGACATAAGACGTCAATAAAGATGTCACTAAGAACTGGTCGTTCTTACAGTGCTCGCAGGAGTTCTATTACTAATCAAAACAAGGCAAGCGGGGCTTTCCCAGGTTGCTGGGGGTTTGTTATGTCGAAAGAACTCGGTGTGCTCTCTAGTAATCTTAGGAAGTGGCTTCTGCTGTGTCATGGACTGTCATGGACTGCAGAGGCGAGTTACTGAAATATGGCTCTGATTGTTATGCCATTATAGGGATATGTATTGATTATAGCCGTATAGGGGCATGAGGTCACAATATTGATCGGGGTCCTAGATAAAACACAACAACTATACATGTGACATCACCCCAACCGTCTGGCAGATGCCGTTATCTTTTGACCTGTCTAGTCCATTGTCTACCTCCTCACCTTTATATCTCTTTAACTTAATAAACCTTTCACTTATTAATATCCCCGGTGTCTCCTCTTCATTCCACAACACAGGGGGGTAACACGATCCTTCCAGCACAACACCAGGCAGCTATTGAATACAGAGAATGTTTCTGACATTCAGGAACTTAAAACCCATTACAAATAATAACACACCAGAGCTTAATCACTAGCATGTGTAATATAATACAACTAAAAGTGAGACAACAACAGGTAGGAAGTGTCTGGTGGTGAATTAAGGAGGCATTAGGTGGAATCAAGGCTATAATGCCTTAGAATTTGGCATGCTGACATTCATTAGCACCAACCACGGGCAAAATTATGTCCCTGCGTTTAATCTTTTACAAATTAAGCACTATTTAAAAGACAAAGGGGCATATGTACAAGCCCCTAGCGCCACCACAAAGTCATCATTACTGATGTTGTGGTGGCGATACGGGTTGAGCCTTACGTACAAGGCAGCGTTAAGCCGCTTAACTCGAATTAACGCTCCATGGTTAGCATGAAAGGTGTGGGCAGTAGGTGTTGCGGTGGGCGTTCCACCACAACACTCATTCATTTTGATGCTGCCCCCTATGTACAAGGGTGGCGTACATAGGAGGCAGCGTTAAAATTAAGACCAGGTAAATCCTGGTCTTAAGTTGGCAAAACGAGGAGAACTGCACATTTCTCCTCATTTTTGCTTTTTCCATGTGTGCTGACTTGTGCAGCACACATGGAAAAAAGTAAACTGCCATGGTTTGTTTATGTACAGGAAGATGTCCCTTCCTGTACATAAACAAACTTTTAAAAACAATTCCATTTTGTCACTTTCACCTGTGTTGCATGTAGCAGCACACATGAAAGTGACAGAATGACACTATGGTGCAAGGGGGCCTGCGTTGGCGTTAAATTGTTAAACTTAGCGCTATCGCAGGGGGATATGCAAGGCTGCTCTCATTCTTGTTAATATGGTGCTGCCTTGCGTTTTTGAAGTGGCAGAGAGCGGCATTAAGCCAAGGAGGCTAGCGCCTCTCACCGCCACTTCATTGTACATTTGGCTCAAAATATCTAAACATAAGAGCTGTTTAGTTCTCTTCTCACCCAGTGTAGAGCACATTACATCTGCGTTCACTCCTCCAAAAAGTGTGGTCACTTATCTCTGTTGAAAAGAATACATTTTGAGATTGTGATCAATATTTTCGAAAGATAAAAAAAAAAATGATAACAGACCCTGCTGGTAGACATTACATAGAAATGATACAAAGACTCTGGCCTGATAATAATCCCCACTCTGTGGAACTAAGTGTGAGATTACAATCTAAATACCGTTGGTGGGGTTAACCTGAGACGAATGCAATTATAAACTCAGTGGCTGGTCTACTACACTCCTGCCTGTTTGCACAAATGTAATTAGCTATATCTATTCATTGCCTCAGGTGTCAAAACTACGGTGATTAGGTACATATGGCTTAGTGCTTCCCTCAATTACATGACTTTTGGAAACAAGTCTTTACATTTATAGTTGACTCTCTTTGCATTATTTCAGGCGCGTCATTAATGATTTCAAGCTGAATTACTAGCTTGTTAATTAATACCCACCCACCGTAAAGATACAGAAGCTCCAGAATTTCAAAAATAGGCTAAGAAAAGATCACGACTTGAAAATAATTTATGCTAGCTACACGGCTAGGGGCTGTAAATAGGTTTAAGAAAATGTGGAGATGGTATGCGACTTTCACACAATTCAAGTAACATAGTATGACTTTTAATATGACGAAATGTCCGTTTTTCTGCTATTGGAGTATGATATTTATGTGGTAAATATCTAGGTTGTATGTTGTAAAGCGCTGAAATGAAATGATGAACAGTATGTAATGCCTAATGAATTTGATAATAATTAATGTACTTTTCCGACAATTCATTAAAAAAGCACACTGTCAACTAATAGAAGAGAAGTGGTCCAATCAAACCAACACCTCAATTTTGCTGAGGTTTTTCGCCGCTGGTTTATCGCCATGTTAATAACAGCAATATCTAATCACACACTATTGTCTCTGTTTGGAATTTGGGCCAATCTTTGGCTGTACAACAATCTTAAATTAATAGTAGATATTTGTCCTGTACTTGTATCCATACACTGGTTGGGGTTTATTAACAAGCCACTTGCGCCACCGGTGCGTCACTTTTTGTGATGGAGCGATGGCGCATTTTACTTCCCCATGTTTACAAGGACTGGAAAAGCCACCTGGTGTGGTTCATCCTTGTAAATATGGCCCCTTTACAAGCAGCACTTTGTGTGAAAGGGATGTTCCATGGGTGTTACTGTGAATGTTCCCACGCAACATCCATGGAACCTGACACATTTCCAGATTTATGAGAAATCCTAAACCTGGAAATGTGTCTGAATGCTACGCCTCCCCGGAGGCGTATTGAGGTGCAACGAGGAGAAATTTATTAATTTCTCCTTGTTTTTCTCCTCTTTTTATGTTTGCTGCATTTAGCAGCACACATAGAACGAGGAAATCACCTCTAGTGACTATTTATGTACAGGACGGTGTCCCTTCCTGCACATACATAATCATTGAAGAACTGACGTTTTGCAAGTTCTATGTGTGCTAATGCAACACACATAGAAGTTGAAAAACGTAATTTTAGATTGTTTATGTGTAGGAAGCAAACCCTTCATGCACATGAACAATCACCCTGGTGCAAGGGTGCCTGCGTCGGCTCATGGAATCCCATTGTCCACCAGCCCAGGGGTGAGCACAGGAATGCAACATATTATTGCAAATATGTCGCATCCTTGTGCTTTGAAAGGGCTGCAGCGTGACGCAGCCAAGGGGCTTGCGGTGCTGCGCTGCGGCACTTTCTTGTAAATGACGCCCCTAATTTGTTGCATGAAGGATCAGTGATATTACTAATCAAACAGGTAAGTGATGTTTATACCTTGAGAGAATGAGAGAACAAAAGTATCTACATTATGTGCAAGACAAACAAGCTGTCAATGCCAAAATAGTTGTAGGAGATATGTCTGTAACCGTGGATCAATAGGAAATTAATGTAAACGATTCCCTGATTCGAATAAAAAAATATATAAAATGAGAAGTACTTAAGCAGCATGCAACAGGCCTCATTAAATACATGTCATTGTTGAGTTGTGTCTCAGTTTTTACTTATTCACGCAGACCCACACTGAAATAGATGAATGAAACAGTTTATCCTGATATCTCAAATAACATTCCCCTCGAGAAGTACGACCTGCGAAGACATAAACGACATTCATAAATTGTCTTCATTGCGTAGAACTGTGTGCACATTTAACTCAAGTTTCTTGCTAAAACATTATTTTATTTTTTTAAATTTATTAGAAGGCTTGTAACCTTGAAAAGCAGGTCTGGGTTGAAATCAGAATAATCACGCCTGAAAATGTCGATGGCATTACAAATTAATTTTAATATTCGAAGAAGTTGATGCCAAGACACATTTGTTTATATTAGGCGGTTTTTGTAAAGGCATAATTTATGGGTATAGCCATTTCAGCAGTCGTGACATAATGTTGATTAATTACTGCATTAAAAAAAGTGGCGGTAGAACACGAGGAAAATCTCAGAAGTTGTGATCAAATAGTTTTTAGTTTTTTTGTGGATCAAAAAGTTTTTTGTTTTTCTTAGTGGGGGCTGACATATAGTTTGCAATGGGTAAGATAGAGGTGCTACTGAAGGGAGTCATAATAACCTGGTAAACAAAAAATGCTTGCTAAGGCTTTCATTAAACAGTAAAACAAGCTTTTGGTGAGAAAGACAAGTTGTTGAAGGGGCAGATAAAAATATAGGGACTGTAAAAAAAGAGTAAGTGGGAGCGGTGGAAGTATAGCTGGATAGAAATACAAATAGGAAAGGATCTATGCAAGGGTACATGTTAGAACTGGGGGTCTCTAGTTGGCAGCACAGCATCAAAAATACAGGAGGTAGAGGTAAAAAGATAGTGGGAAACCACGCCAAAGATGCCAGGTCTAACAGTACATATGAAGGAAACAGCAGGTAGTGTATGAGTATATAGGTGAAGACCAAGTAAAGTGAAGGGTTTTGTAGATGGGGAGTACAGAGTGTCACAAAAGTTCTTCAATCGTGCCATATCTTAAGGGAATGCTCATTTCTCCTCACCCCACCAATTATAGGTCAAATGACTCTACAACTAACTTGTCTGAAACACAGAAACAATATAAAGCTATGCACTGAATATGAGAGTACTTGGAGGGTGGATCTGCAGTTAGGCAGCCACTCTCCTGGAGATAAGTGAATATTGCAAAAATGCTATCCTGTATCTAAACTGGAAATCCTGTACCTCTTGTGAGGGAAACTCCTACTTTCCTATCCCCTGTAGGTAAAGAGTATACTTGTTCCTAGATAGGTGTGTTTTCTCCACTATAACGTCGGCATTACCAACAAATCGATAACAATGTGTTCCTCACAGTGCAAAACTAAGGAAGGGAATCCTAATTTGCTTGGTTGACAATTAGTTGGTCATGGTGGTGGAGGAACTATGTGTGAATCCATTAATTCCTGGTTTCCACACCTTTCCTCACTGTACAGATAGTTAACTTGAACTCCTTCAAAAATATAATTGATTTCCCTTGCTGAGCAATAGTAATCCGTTATAAAAAGGTCTTCGTATGTATCATGATCCGAAGACTTTTAGTGCTTTCTGGACTTCTTTTCAGTTAGCTCAAGTTAGTGAGGTAAACAAGCGACGAGCAAGCTGAAAGAGTTTATGCCCAAAATATCAACTTTTTCATTGGTTATCAGGTTGAAAACCTTTGAATACAGCAAAGAAAGGGATTGCTTCACTTCAGTTTTAGGAAACCCATACATGTGGTTTCGTTGTGCTGTGAAATGTCATGCAATTTGGGAATTTTTAAGGAAATATATTTATCCAAATCTTGGAAGAAAATGTGGGGATCTCATCACAACTGAAAAAAGGACTACTTAGTCTCAACCGGTCAGTGAGTACCCTCAGGTTCAGGACCTGCTTGGCTTTCAGACACCATATACCATAGGAGACAAGCGTGAGAGCTGGCTGTTCAAAGCAGACTAGGGGGCATATTTAAATGTTCTGGCGCATCGCTGCAAATCAGCAGGGATGCACCAGAACAGATGCGTCATGCAATCCTCTCCTTCCGCCACCACAGACGCGCCTCATTTACAGTGCGGTACAAAAGGGGGTTGTGCTGGAAGGAGCATCTGAATCAATCAAACACTCACACCCAGTCAAAAGATCTGGGTTTAATCCATCACCGTTCTTTAGCCCACTCTGCCACCCCAGTTCAGACATGGCTATATGCAAATCAGTCTGACCCTGTGCCTCATGGGAACAGTCCAGCTGGAACTGCCAAGCCATGTCGTCCCTAGACCGGAAACAAGCTTCCGAGGACCGGTTTCTGGCATTCCAGCCGTCTTCAGCCCGGCTTGCTTGAATCCAGTGGCAAAGTGAGCAAGGGAGTCGCAACGTGGCGCATTGTTTACGCCGCCGCTGCATCACAAAAGTGACGCAACGACGGCGTAAAAGTGTTGCAAGGAGCTTGTAAATCTGCCCCTAGGTCTGCAATCACCCTGGAGACATTTCCAGGTCTTCTGAAATAAGAGATTTTCAGGATAAAGCTTGTGAGAAATCTACCTTTAATGCAACAAGCAAAGCATTTATTTTTTATTACCAGGAAAGACTTTATCATGTTCCCATTTTTCAAATTTTATCAAAAGACTTAAAGATATCAAGCCGGATTCTCCTCAGCAGTGTGGGAAAGTGCATCTTTTTGTGTTGTTCCTCCATTTTTTCTGACTGGATGTTTTGGAATGTTTGACTCTGATCACTGGAAGGCTACTAAGCATCTCCCAATTTATGTCCTCTGCTCTTTAATTAAGGTAATCAATGAATAACTACAATTCTGTTAATTGATGCTTAATTGATCCACTGTATGATGTGTACCAGTATCAGAAAAGTAAGATACCATAATTGGACTAGGGTGAGACTTTGCATCACTGACTTGAGTGACTAAATAAACATAGAATCAGTGTTTTTTCATGAACCTTAAGCTGCTGTGGCCAAAATCTCAAGCCAGCACTTGTAAAAGTGAACCTTTATGATTTTTTAAGGTGCCTACTTTTGACTAGGCCTTGATGACATTTCAGTATATGGGTAATTATGTAGTTTCACCTTACGCCATTACGTCACTTATTGTAATTCCGTGCCATCTGTGATGAATATTTACTGAGAACACAGAGGAACAACAGAACACGAGAAGCTGTTGTTCTCAGTGCTTTTGCTTAAATGAAGATTATCACAGAAAATTGATACGAGAATACATTTCACTCTAAAATATAGCGCAAACACATGGATTGGCTGTTTCAGTAATTACTTTGCTGCGATTTTGCATCACTACATGAAAGTGAAAGCAAATTGCTCAAATTTCGTGGACCCCTAGATTTGACATTACCTTCACCCCCTTTAAATAGTGCCTTGATTCCTACAAGCCTGGGCAAGTAATCTATAAAAGTCAGACATTCTAAATATACACTTGGCATTCCTCTGTGGTAATAAGAAGCCATAGGGCAAAGTACAGCATAAGAATTAAACACAAGGCTTAAAGAAATGAGGCACCAAGCGGTACATGAGCTGAAGAAGTAATGGATTAGGCAAAACACTCCTGTATTGGTAACTAGTAGGATCTCAGGGAACGTAGGAAGGGAAAACAAACACAATGCGCATGAAGGGAAAGGGCCATATGCAGACTTGAGTAGTGTGGAGAAGCCCAGATGTTGCCACACATCTCCGTCTGATTCTTTGAGCTACTTGTACCATCTCCTTCTCAGGTGGGACCACTCCTAAAGTGGAAGTGAATGGCGTGTGCAAGGAACTCTTCATATGTTCCTCTTTGTAATCTTTCTCAGAAACTATCTTCCTGGGATTCAGACTCTCCCACTGAGGTTTATACCGCCTGCATGTGAGTATATTATCATTGTATCTTTCCAGATTCTGTATTCTGATGTGAGTGTCTATGAAGTCAATGAACCTAAGTTCTGAAAGGGTCACTTTGATGCTTTGATGCTAACCCTCTCATAGACAGTCTAGCTTCTGTCACCAAGGACATGGGATAAATGGTTTATTTCAAACTAATTGGTTTTACTTAGGTGGGAAGCGAAGTTTCACATTTCAACAAGCCAACTCCTTAGTTGGAAGATAGATCACCACACAGTGGTTGGGGGTCCCTGTCTTCTCAGGAGCATTACATCAATTCAGAGAAAGTGATACAAAGTGCAATAGAGTATATAGAGGAAATTTACCAACTACTGCTGAAGTTCAAAAATTTCTTGGAACTCCCATCAGAGAATCAGAATACAATTGTACTTTGATGAATACAATATAAAGTAGAAGCCTGCTGTTGTCTACTTGGTACAAGATTGTGGCCTTGAAACCTGATCTCTATTGTATCCAAGCATTGGAAATACTTCTCAAGAGTGAGAGCAGCTTGCCTCCTAGAAGGATGTACATTACAATAAGGATCTATCTGAGGAAGGATCAGCTGACCATTGAGAACAAGGACATGCTCTGGACCCACAACTGAAGAGACTGATTAAGCCTGGCTTACCTAATTCTCTCCACCCTGGTATCCTATATGTTGTTCCATGTAGTAGGAGAACTTTAAGCATGAACAAGAAGAAATTGTGCAACATCTGAAAACTACAAGGTTACATATTTGGCTCTGCTGAAGATTAATAGAGAAGGTTTCCTCCACCATATATCATTTGACTGGACCCCTAGGAGAGATCCTAGATGTTTAGGAGAAGAGGGATGGACCAACCTGCCAGATAATAGACCATTCCCCCAGACTGTGAGGAAGAATGTCTTCTGGTGGCCACTTTTGCTAATGCACATAGACTACCAGTACATTTAATTTATTTTCCTATTCAATATGTTTGGTTTTTTATTCAACATCATATCCCCTGATCACCATATCCAATGTTATTCATGTTAGTGTTATTAAATTGGTTTGGGAAATTAACTGTTTGAATTTGTAATGTTACTGTTGTTTTTGTGAAGATTAAGTAATGAAGGTGATTTTTGTCTGAGGTAGGCCTGTCACTTGAGCTAAATGCCACCAAGATACCTGTTTCTACTTAGGTTACTAGCTTTGTGGGAGTTCAAAACCTGTTCTTGCTTCAGTCAATAACTGACATCTTCATTAACAGGTTCCCCTCAACCAATTCAAAGCTACCCCATACTTTTCCCACATCCACCTTCCAAACAGTGTGATTTATTATCTGTTATAAATTTATAAGAAACTTGCCTCAAAGAAAATCTCTGAGTCATTTGATACAAATGTATCTGCTTGACAACCAAGCCATACTCTTTCCACACTGAAGCAATTCTTTTAACTTCTAGCAAAATCACTGGCATGACCTTTGAATCAGAGGGACTCTACCAGAATAGGATAGAATAAAGGAAAACAATATATGCCTACCTTCTGGGTTAAGTTCAACCGAGGAATGTCCTCCCAACATTCTTGTATCTTTACACAGAAAGCCTTTGAAACACGTCAGGACATCAAAACTCCTCTAAGTGCCTTTTACATGGGCTGTTGAGATTTTATTCACCCTGGAAGTGTGGCTTAACATGAATTCACATTATTTGAAAATGGCATTTCAATTTTGTTTCAGATTTAACTATATTGGGCCGGAGTACCCGCTGCATGGCATTCATGAACACATTTCTAGTAAGACAATTTGTATTCCATTAATCCCAGGTGAAATTAGTTGAATAAGATTGCTAAAAATACAAATGTAGAGACAATATGTCATCTGCTTCTAAAATCGTTTACCGAAGGCCACTTCAGAAATTGAGTTATTACTTTTGTGAGCTAGTACCATTGACAGTTTAATGAACCCACTCTGATTAGGTCACAGCACCATTCTGACCCCTTAGTGGCTATGGAACAAGCAGCAGGCAGTCCTCAGAGAGTTGCATGCTAAGTTCAAGCACTAACAACAATTGTAAAGTAAAGAACACAACATAATAAAACTCCCAAATCAATTTAGAAAAATAGAGAGAAATGCAAAGAAAAAGACACCAAGAATATTAAAATGGGTGCCGGGAAACTGGAAAAATACCTGGATTTAGGCACAACGTAAGGCTGACAGTGATAGAGAAGATTAAATGCAAAAAGCGAACTGTTCAGGTCAACATTTTTATCTTATGACTTAGGGGCTTATTCGCAAACTGAATTTTATAGTAAGTTTAGTAATACTACAATAGTACTATTAAATACTAAATACTACTTCTAAAGTATTACAAACTGGTAGTCACAAACATACAAGTGTAAATCTTCACCTCCCCTCGCCTATCTTTTTATGGGAAGATCCTCACACATGTACATTAACTACTCAGTTGTGAATGTAGAAGGGAGTAGCTGGAAAGAGGGGCCTACGTGCTACTAAATGGCAGGGGTTTAGGGAAGAATAAGGACAAGTTTAGAAAGAAGATCAGAGAGGGACATGCACTCACCCACTAAAGCATGTTTTAAAAAAAATGAAGCTTGGACTAATAAGTATGCCACCCTACAAAAAGCAATATTGTTTTTTTAACTATCTACACAATAGCTAGACAACGTTGACCAATCTAAAACTTACATACCACACACACTTTATCCTGTTCTAGATAATTTCTTCTTCAATGACTGGCTAATTATCCAGAGCTCCAAAATTGTAACTTTGATTTAATTTCCCTCATGGCATCCTTGCTCTTCTTCATTGCTTACCTGTATTCAAACTACGTCCTGGTACTTCCTGAAGGAGGCATACCCTATTGTTACATAAATCCTCATTACTGTTTTGACACCCAGAATTCCATCCTGAAGGTTATACCTCCATGTGATTATCTTTAACAAATTTTATGTACCTACAATACACCAATCGTGGGCTCCAAACTGTGCTGATCTACTATAAACTATAAGTGAAGAACAAAAGTTGACCCTATAACCCCCTCAATACAATGACTAACAATATTAAGAGTTACATTCTAACTCTAGGGCCGCATTTGAAACACTGTCCTTACAAATATATGCACTCCCTCTACCATATCATTACGTATAACAATCCTAGCTGGAAAGTATGTCCATATGGTATTGCCTGGGCCTCTGACTACGTATTCATCTAACTTTATCTTAGTCAACTGTTTAAACATCCCTGTCACCCATGCACCGAGTGATTAATATACTCATGTTAGTGATGTGTATCTGGTGAATATTAATGTTTTTCGTTTTTGAAAGGGTTGTGCTTTTTCAGTATATTGCTATGGTCTTCGAACATAAGTTAAAATCTTACTACCTTTATGCCTTCATTTGTTTGAATCTGTTTATTGCAATTTTTATTTTTCATTTGCATCCAATACAGTAGCAAGTCAAAAATACTAGCCATGTCACATAATACCATCACAATGTGATAATCTTGTAGCAACAACTATAATGACTAGTCATGATGAGGGTCATTAGAAAGCCCCAAAGTGCTTTGGAGTTGTGTCTGATAATAGAAACGGAGCCACGAATTTTAATGAACAACAGAACTGTTCCCATGACCGAACAGCTCATCACCATTCTTCCCAACTGCCATCCCCTGCAGACATTCCTTCATTCAGCCACTACCATGTTATCCTGCAAGAACGGGGAAGTGTGTACATGTAAGGTGTGCCAGTGGAAATGAAATTAGTGATATCAGTCTACAGCCCCTGCCCGCTGAACCACTGTCTCTGCCACTGCGCTAGGGGTACTCCCCACCGCAGAAGAGTGATTGGATGGCAAATCCATTAAAATGGTCTCCCAATAAGTAGCAATGGGGTACTTGCATAGCCCAGTGTGTCTTACTTATGTAATGCAATGCTTTCGGCTTGCACCTAGTTGAGCATGGATTGCTCCCAAGCTGCAAACCTGGGGACGTCAAGGCTTTCCCTTTATGGGTGATGAGAAGTTTAGCCACAATGAAGCCCAGATCTCAAAAGCGGGAGGTAACCCAATGCCTTCTCTGCCTAAGAAACAGTCCCAAGAGACATCTCTCCCATTTATGCAGGTCAGGGCATTTAGTGAAAACAGACAATTTTGCAGTGATGGTGGTGTAATATGTATGTAAGTGGGGGCAGGACCAAAGTGTGTGCATTAGGCCAGCATCTATATGGGAACAGTGTGGGCAGGCAGCATCTTCCCTGTGATAAAACCTGTTGATGTTGAGCCCAATGAACAGTGTATAACTGAATAGGGTGCTGCGTGGCATGTGTTGCGGTCGTTCCAATATGGTGACCCATTCTTTCTCATTGCAGGGTTGCGCTAAATCCTCCTTTTATCAGGAACACAATAAAAGGAGCTGGAGAGAAGTGTGTGGGACTGGAGGGAGTCAGCGAACCAGCGTATGAGGTGTCGCCCGCACCCATCATGTGTAGGGACTGAATTGTGGGATGCATGGGCAGTTTGGTGGTCACATCACCCCAGTGGTGCCCAAGTGTTGCGAGCAATGCACTGTGCAGTACAAACTGTTCCAGTGGTAGGCCATCTTCCTCCACCAGATCTTCAAAGGCTGTTAATGCACCATCCCTGTAAAGGTCCCTCAACATGTGCATGCCTGCTGCATGGCATAACAACTATTCGGCTGTCGACGTGGGACTCCTCAACCTAGGCATACCTAGTAGAGCCAACCCTAGGCATTGGGGATTGTCCATTTAGTGATATAGGGCACCTGTGAAAGCAACAAAATGCAACCCCCAGCAGTAGGGAGTCGGGCACTTGCGTTCATGCACAAGAGTGAAATAAATGCAATAAAGCCGGCAGACCCCAGTCAGGGAAAATTGTGCCAGTGTCCAGCAGATATAAATCCGCTAACCACCTAGCTACCCATTGGACTTAAGCAGCAAGGTTGGATGGTTAAAAATGTGTGGCAGCCAGTCCCCTGCTGTCCATGGAAAAATAAAGTTGTGTCAAGGCCACTCTACATCTCAACTTGTTGCAGATGAATTTGCGTATCTGTTGTTCCAATGCACAAAAGACTGCACTAGGGATGATTATGGGTAGATTCATAAAGTAGTACAGTAGGCGGGGCAAAACCGCTATCTTCAGTAATCCCACCCTGCCTGTTACCGCCAGTGGCAATGTGCGCTAGAAGATCCTCTGGGTGCATAGTGAGGTGACCACTCGAACAACATTGCCCTCAAACAAATCATCTGGAGAGTGGTAAACCCTCACCCCCAAATATCTGAAGGTATTTTGTTCCCAGTCCAGCAGTGTCCCACTGAGAAAAAAGTATGTATCTGGTACATCAGAGTGAAATGGGGAAAGACAAGATTTCGCCTAATTGACTCACAATCCGGATATGGCTACTAACTGGGCAAGGTATGTTGTGGGTGCCCCGAATGTATAACAACATATTATCACCATATAAGGATACACGTGTATCCCATCCCCCAGAGGGATGCCCCACCGCATCGCCCAATGGCACATTGCCAACACCGAGCATTCCATTGCCAACGAAAACAGAAGTGGTGATAGCGGGCAGCTCTATCTTGTCCCTTTGTAGAGAGGGACGACACCAATGAGAGGCCATGTCCTATTCCTAATCATGGGGTTAGTACATAGCAGTCTCAGTAGATGTATAAAGCGGTGACAAATACCATAATGGGCCAATACAGTGAAGAGGCATCCCCACTCGAAAGAGTCAGAGGCCATCTCAAGGTCTAAGGCCAGGCATCCTGCGCCAGGGTACACCTGTCGGCATAATTCATGATTTTACAGAAGCAAGAACAATTCAGGGAGGTGTTGCAGGCAGGGACAACCCCGCTTTGGTCTGGGTGAACCAAGGATGGGACCAAGGGTGCTAGGTGATCTGCGAGTATTTTTGTCAGCACCTTGTAATCACTATTGAGCATGGGCCTATAGGAACCATCAGGTCCTTGGCATTTGCCAGTCAGGAAAGCCGCGATTGCCATCTTTATTTCCTTCAATGTGAGTGGGATGTCTAATTCTGCTATCTGGTCATTGGTAATGTGGGGTAGTGTCAGGCTGGCAAAAAAGGGTCATGGTTCACCAGTCCCACGTCCGTAGTGGACTGGTATACATGTGTATATTGTTGCATGAGTGCCTCATGAATAGCATACTGTTTATTGAGGACAGAGTCCATGTCACACCGCAGCGCCATTATGGGCTGCTGAGGCTGGTTCTTCCTAAAAGGCAAGGCCAAGAGCCATCCATCTATGTCAGCCATGGCATGCGTGCAGGCCAAGTGTGCGGTGTAATCAAGGCAGTGCAGCCTTGCTAATAGCATCACTAGCAGCCTGGGTCTCCAAACTAAGAAGGTGATTCTAACTTTATAATCCTTGGACAACAAGGGCCCGACTCACAGAATTAACTTAAGACAAAATCCTAAAATTACTACTTTTGGTATTCACAGAATGCCCTTACTACTTTTGATATTCACAGAATGCACTTACTACTTTTGGTATTCACAGAATGCACTTAAAACTTTTATTATTCACAGAATTGATTTATGACTACTAACTTTACGTCTGCACTCGGGTCGGAGACTCCGGTCCAGAGGCGGAGCTTCTGGCTTGGAGGCGGAGCTTCTGGCCCAGAGGTGGAGATTTCTGCCATGTCTAAATCTCCACCACCGTCCGGAATCCCCACCTCCGGGCCAGAAGCTCCGCGTCCAAGCCGGAAGTTCTGCCTCTAAAACGGAAGCTCCGCCTCCGGGCCGGAATCTTTGGCCCAAGTGTGGACGTACAGTTAGTAGTCTTAAATCCATTCTGTGAATACCAAAAGTAGTAAGTGCATTCTGTGAATACCAAAAGTAGTAAGTTTAGGATTTTGTCTTATGTTAATTTTGTGAATCGGGACCCCAGTGTCCCCAAAGTGTTACTTTGAAGGTGTCTCATTAAAGTAGCCTAGAGAACGCAGTTCTAGCATTGTGGTCAAAGTAGTCCTGAATTGCTGTTCCTAAAGAGGCTCAGAATGGAGGATCCTCCAGCAATGCAGGCTGGAGTTGCCAGGAAGGGATGGGTGATGGCCCAGCCACCCACTGCAGTCCCAAGATTTGGGTGTTATAATAGCAATGGTGTTGCTTATGTATTCTACCCATTTGATTAATAGAAGTATATACGGTGTGACAGTCAGCCTATCAATGTGGACATGCAAGGTGTGAGGAGCTGATTAAAGGGAATACACCTTTGCATTTAAATTCCGGAGCCTCCAGAAGTCAACCAGTCACCATTGCAGTAGCCATTCCATGAGCATTTGTGCATTGGAGGATGCAGTCGTGAGGGGCAATGGGAGGAAGGAGTGGTCAAGGGTAGTGTCCAGTAGACTGTTAAAGTACCTCCTATGAGCCATGGAGTAGCACTCCAGTGTGATAGGGTATGGGAGAGTGCATGAAAGTAGGCAGCTTGTTCCCAGGAATACGGAACTGCTGCCTAAGTGATCTGAAGATGTAACATAAAATCCGTTTGGATCCAGGATCATGTCTTCCGCTACAAATGGAGTCCCTGCCTTGACCAATATATGTACCCACCATGTCTATGTGGAATAATAAATAGCAAATACTTGTCCAGCCCAGCATTGCTGCAGCTTGGTGTTTTCCGTCTGTATCGGATGAGTCTCCTGCAATATTGCAAATTGTGCGGAGTTTCATTTTAGATATGAATACACTGAGTAGCGGCGTGAAGGTATGTGCACGCCCCTTGTATTCCATGTAAGTATATTAAAGTGGGCCATGAGTGATAGGGTAGGATGTTCACAATGTGAGGCTCATGTGGGGGCCAGCGAGTATGGGTCGATTCACCCGGTATGAAAGGGGATCTGATGGCATATTGCAAAGCCAGTGAGAGTTGTGAGCCACAATGAAAAACATGAAAAATAATAACATTAAAATAATAATACCAATGGGTAGAGAGACAACATGTTTCTGCCCAAACCATAATAGAATCAGACTCAGCAGGAGTCAACCAGTCGTGTAACTGATGGGGAAAAGGCTAGGCAGGCAGATAAGAAACACCCTGTACAAAGAAGAAGGAAAGTGTGGGAGCTCATGTCTAAGACCATTGCAGCAATATCCCTTCACCAACTTAGGTGTAAGTGCATTGGGGAGTCCTCGGATCAGGCCAGGTAGCCACCCTTATCTGCGGTCAAGCAGTTATAGATGAAATGAGGGAAAAACTGCCCATGTACACCACCCTTCCTGTGAAAGTAAGAGAGTAAACACCAGGGTTAGACATTGCAGCAATTAATGCAATAAATGACAACTGACATAAACGGAGCAGAAGCATCAGTCCGCAGTGGCCAGGTACTTCAGGCATTTGATAAAATCATCCGACATCTGAGGCAAGACTGTGGGAGCACCAATGACTCTGCCTTGAAAGGCATTGTATTTGAGGAACCCTCATCACTCATAGATTTGTCTGAGTCTCCATCCAGTTCTGAACCGCTGCCAATCTCACTCAGTGCTGCAGCATTCTTTAGGGCTTGGTGCCTCCCACCAATGACATGCTCGAAGTCAGGTGCATTTGTCATCTGAGATGAGTGTCATGATTGGGGATGTGGGTTGCGGCTCCTCCAAACTGCACCGCTACAGGCTAAGGCGACAGTTTGAAGCTTGAACTCCACCGTTGAGCGCCACACCACCTGCAACCATTCCCATACATCCTCTGGAGAGTTGAAAAAGTGTATCTTACCCTCTGTCATCACTCACAAGTTTGCCAGAATGAGGACAACATATCTCATGTCAAGGTCTCAGTCGGCAGTTAACTGCAAGCAAAGAGCTGCACTGTGCCTGTACTCGCAGTGTGTAATCTGGAAAAAACATTATCTTTCATTATCCACTGTAATCTCTGCAGCTTCGTGCCTCCCGCAAGACAGCACCCCTGTCTTTGAAGTGTAACAAATGAAACAACAACGGTCTGGGGTTGGAGCCTGGCTGCAGATGAAGCACAAGGACATGGTGAGCGCTTATCGAAGAGAAGAACTGCTAAAAAGTATCCTGGGGCAACAGCTGTTCATACACCACAGTATCTGTTCCTTCTGCACCTTCCGGTAGCCCCACCATGCAGACTTTATTCCAGCGATATTAACTCTCCGCATCCTCTATGTGGCTCTCCAGAACCTCCACCCACTCTGCCATCAAGCGCATCAATGAGTCAGGTTCACTGGTTTTTGGCTGCACCTCAGCATGGGTCAGCTCAGTAGTGAGCACCATATCCATTAGTTTGAGGTGATCCAAATGTGGAGCGTCAGATCGGTTGCTACCACGTCTTTCTCACTTTCCAAGGACGCCCTAGTTGTCTCCAATGTAGTCCCAATTTTTTCCACTGCTGCGAGAACTGCATTCAGTATGTCGCTTAGAGATGGCACGTGTGTGGTGGAATCAGCGGGGTCAGTGCCGCTCTGTAGTTTGTCCTGTTCATTGGAGGGCTCTGAGAATGCACCCTGTGTGCCCATGCACTGGTATCTCATTGCTCTGAGTCACAACAGGTCTGTCGGATCCAATTCTGTGCCACAGGTTGGGCCTGCTTGCCAGCACCTATTAAAGAGAGGCACAGTGCATCATGAGCAGCCCCGAACACACAGAAGTGCAATATAAGCAGGTGCATAGAGAAGCTTAGATGGCACTACACAGAGCCAGGTGTTGCAGGCAGTAGGATGGTCAATCCCAGTGATAATTTGTGTGTCTCCCTAGTACCAGCACAACAAATGTTAAGGGGCTAGATGTAGGTAATTTAAATTTACAGATTCAAAAATACCGAATTTTACGGATTCGGTATTTTCGAATCGGTAAATGCTATGTGGGTAAAAAATCGGTAAAAAACTACAGAATCATTAAGATTCGGTATTTACCGAATTGGTATTTACCGATTCGGTAATTGTCATTCATTCCTATGGGTCATTGAAATTCACTGAAAAAACCATACTTAGTTGGACATTTCACTCGTACAAAACCATAGAAATTCCACTGTTATAGGTAGTTCAGCTAACTATAACTTGCGTCCCCGCAATGCACTGCTGATGATGTCACATATTACATCATTCATGACATGGTCAGTGACATCATTGATGACATCACTGATGACACCTCAAATGGCATCCAACCCAGGGACTCCCAGTATTGAAGGGGAATTAATTCCCCAACTTAAAACGTGCCGCAGATTGTTGCTGGGAGGTGGCGGGGCCTCCAGACCGACACCAGTCTTTTTTTAATTACTTTTTTTTAGAAGGGGGCTGTGTGGTGCTCCTTCTTTTTGCTTTTTTTGGGCCATGGGGACCCCATCCCCAAGGCCCTGACCCCTTTTTTAAAACAAAATCTGAATGGCAAGGGGGCCGTGTGGGTCCCCCTCCGGTCGCCAATTCTGGCCCGGGGACCCCATCCATCGGGGCATGTTTTTTATGGAGGGGGACTGCATGGCCTCCGTCTGAGGCCTCTATTTACCCTGGGGACCCCATCCCCTGGGGTCTGGCCATCATTTAAAAAAAACGAATTCAGAGGGAGGCCACGTTGCCACCCCGGCAACTTCTGGCCCCTGGGACACGATCCCCCAGGGCTGGCCCTGTCTGTTGGGGAGCGGCTCCCCGCCTCCTGCAGGAGCCGGCATTGCTTTTCCACAAGGGGAGCTGCTGACATGCAGCTTCTCGTATGGAAAAGCAAACTAGTTTGAATTTTGTAAGGGCAAGCAGGAAACCTGCTCTTGTTTACAAAATCCAAACCAGTGCCTTGCCATAGCAAACAGCAGTGTCCCGGGGTGGGCACCCCGGGACACTGCAGGAGTCAGCCCTGCGGGGTGGGGGTCTCCAGGGCCATAAATGGCCCCCTCCCACCTAGTGCATAGCCCCGGGGAGGTGGTGGTCCCTGGGGCTTGGGGGTTCTATAACAGAACCCTGCATTTACATATTAGTGCTCCGGGGAGGTGGTGGTCCCTGGGTCAAGTGGGGGGCTCAAGCCCCCCACCCAGGTGCATTTATGACATTTGAAAAACCCTGGGACGGCGTTCCCCTGGGCAGCTGGGAAGCCATGTGCCCCCACGAATAATTACTAAAAGTCCCGGTTGGCGGTCCCCGGGGCTTGGGGGCCTCAATTAAATGAAGCACGGGAGCCCGCACTTCAGTTTTTAAAAAAAATGTTGGCGGAATTCGTGACTCCTTGAGGGACCCGCTGAGCAGGCCTAGGGGGTCAGGGTGTTTCTACCCTACCCCCTTTTCTTTTTTTCCACCTTTGTTTTTCAGTTTTCTTGTGACTCGGTTTTACTGAGTCACAAGATGGCTGCCAACGCTTCCTGGTTTGGTGTACTGACAGCCCATTAAAATAAAGCTTGTGATCTGCAGGGGTCGAGACTCCACTGTGGCAATAGATATTGATATTTTTATTTTTTGATTTTGACAGCAACTACTGAACGGATTTGCACCATTTTACAAAAGGTCACTTTCTGAACCAAGAACTACCTTTTTTCAAATTTAGGGTAATTCCATTCAGTAGTTACGGCTGTAGCCTTGCTCAAAGTTTCCTATAGGAAATTGATTTTTTGACTCTAGTTTTTTTAATTTCTCAGCAACTACTGAACGGATTAACACCATTTAAAAAAAAAGGTCACTTTCTGAACCAAGCTCTACCTTTTTGCCAAATTTGTGGTAATTACCTTCAGCAGTTCGGGCTGTAGCCCGTCTCAAAATTTCCTATGGAAATTAACATGGGGAAAACGCGTTTTGGGCCCCCCCTTTTTTTCGGCCCCTGCTTCACGAATCACCCTCAAACGTTCAGGATAGGGGTTGACCTGGATAGACTTCGCAAAGATTCGTCAAACGACGCCACAGTTATTAGCAAATCGAAAAATGCATTTCCTATGGAAACTGGGTACTAACTATAACTACCATCTGGTGACCGCCAGTAGGTAATATATATATAGAGAGAGAGTTAATATGCAATGGGGACACAACTCTGCTAAACACACCAATGGAACTCCAGATGGAAGCAACATCATTACATACCATGGCCAAGACAGATAACATGGAGTACTGCTCCACAAACAATACAGAGACAACACAGGAAGCAATTTCGCCATCAACAAGAATCTTTGCACACAAGAAAAGCTACGCCCTGTAAAAGAAAATCTACATTCAATCCATTAATGCCTAGAGACAGTATCGATATTTTCAATGAACAATTTACCAATGAATTTGAGAAACTTAACTATAAGATCCAACACACTCAGTGTAAGGCAATACAAACAGCTTGTCATCAAATTGCAAAATAACAACAATATTTTTGTGAGAAATGCTGACAAAGGTGCCAACATTGTCTTGTGGGATAGAAATAATAATATGGAAGAGGCTTTATTACAGCTAAATGATGGAACATGCTACAAAATCAGCAATATATGGGCAATAAAATCAATACAAGATGATTTCTATGAAAAACTTCTAGTGTGCAAGAGCACTGGAATCCTGACAATGGATGAATATAAATTTATACGAAAGATAAACCCTATAATTTCCAACATATATTTCTTCCCAAAAATACACAAAGATCCAAGAAACCCACTAGGCCGTCCAATCATCTCGGCACAGAACAGTCTGCTAGAGTATGCAAGCCAATATATAGATTATTTCCTACAGGAACTGGTTCAATCTCTGCCTACTTACATCAGGGACACACGCGATTTCTTAGGAAAGCTGCAAAAATCTGAATGGAAAGAAAGCTATCAATTGATGTCCCTGGGTTTAGTGTCCCTGTATACCTGTATTGTTCATAGAGATGGTATATGGGATAGAAAGAATTATATGGAAGAGGCTTTATTGCAGCTAAATGATGGAACATGCTACAAAATCATTAATATATGGGCATTAAAATCAATACAAGATGATTTCTATGGAAAACTTCTAGTGTGGAAGAGCACTTGAATCATGACAAGATGAATATAAATTTATACGAAAGAAAAACCCTATAATTCCAGACATATATTTCATCCCAAAAATACACAAAGATCCAAGAAACCCACCAGGCGTCCAATCATCTCGGCACAGAACAGTCTGCTAGAGTATGCAAGCCAATATATAGATTATTTCCTACAGGAACTGGTTCAATCTCTGCCTACTTACATCAGGGACACAAGCGATTTCTTAGGAAATCTGCAAAAATCTGAATGGAAAGAAAGCTATCAATTGATGTCCCTGGGTGTAGTTTCCCTGTATACCTGTATTGTTCATAGAGATGGTATAAGGGCACTAGAACATTTTTAAGGCAGAAGAAAAACAAGACGTACCGCTCATCATACAATGTTAAGTAACATGACCAAGTTTTGCCTAAACAACAATGTGTTTTTACTTGATAAAACTGTATACCAACAAATGTGGTACGTTGCGATGGGGGCCAGCTTCTCCCTCAGCTATGCTTGTCTGCATATGGGGTAGTGGGAGTAGCTGGTCCTCAATACGACACTCAAGCATTTTATGGACAAAAATGTCAAATTGTTCTTGAGATTTATTGACAACATTTTTATTGTGTGGGAAGGATCAACAACGGAAGCTAATGATTTTGTAAGGGATAGCAATAACAACAATATCAAGCTAAGCTTCACGTCCACCATCAGCAGCCATGCAATCCATTTCCTTGATGTAGAAGTTTTTGTAAATCAAAACAAACTGGACACTAGATTATTCAGAAAAGAAACAGCAGGCAATTCGGTCCTACACTCAATGAGTTTACATCCACGACACCCAGTATCCCCTATGGGGAAATGCTGAGAATTAAACGAATATACAGCAACCCCATTGACTTGCAAAAAGCACATTCACAAAGAGGCTGTAGAACAACAAAACTGGCTAACACAAAGAAAGGGCTTTATGAAATGTTAAAATTGCAAGGCTTGTCAGTACAGTGTAAACAAAAAGCATACAAAACACCATTCAGTGAAAGAGAAATAGAAATTTCACATTCTCTACATTGCAACACTGACCATACCATATATATCTTAGAATGCTCTTGCAATCTATGATATGTAGGGAGCACTAAACTCCCTGTCAATAAGAGAATCCTACAATATCTCAGGGCAATCACAAATCGTGACCCAAAATATCCTGTGGCCCGACATTTCCAAGAAGTCCACAACAATGACCTCCAACAGCTCTCATACTACCTCATAGACTCTGTTCCAAAAAATAGAAGGGGAGGTGATAGGGAGGGTGCACTACGGAGATTAGAAACGAGGTACATTTTAAATCTCGATAGCAAGTCCCCGGGTGAGTTCAATACCACAGAAGATCTATACACATGCATATAATAGATCTTTTCCAAAACTCAGATCACAACATGGGTTGTACAAAAGAACTTCTAGGAAAGTATTTTCAACCTTAATTCTGATTTCATAAAGGGATGCGATAAAAATCTTAAATATAGCTTCAACCATAGCACTCTGTCTGTAAGGGCAAAAGGAGGAATCCTAATATAATATAAAATAAATATATACAACCAAATAATGAGAAGCTGCCACCTGACCTTAATCATAAATATATTTGCACATTTAGAGGTGTTATTTACAATAATTTTAAGGTCACCAATTGGTCCAAATCCCTAATTCTGAGTAACAGGATCATATATTTGCACTAGCAATTTATTTTTAAGGGGGCCGCCTATGACAGGATACAAAGCTATAATGACAAACCAAATCAAATAATTTTTTAACAAACTACATTATGCAAGAATTTTACAAATCAATTTTACTTGGAAAATAATGATGTTTTACACTTTGTTTTAACATAGTAATTGTTTTAGCAATTTCAAAACAACTTTATGAACCATGGTTTAAAAACGTTAACCATTGATTCATATTTCCATGTATATACGTTTTTGCTGCTATGGTATTTAATATGTATATATTTATTAACATAAATGTATTTGTATTTTCGTAATTGTTGGATACGAATGGATAAAATGCCACTTGATTACATTCAAGCAGATAATAAACGCCAAAAAAGTGCAAATATGTTATAAAAAGAAAATTGTTAAAGTGTAACCAGAAGGTTTGCCATCAGTAGTATGTTGTCTGTGTCTATAAGGCGGTAACCGCAACATTCACAAACATGCACTGGCACTTTAGAATGGGGAAAAATGCCGATGGGCGTTGTCATGTGATCAAGATCCAGGTGGACCGAAACGCGTCATGGCCGACTAAAAATAAACTAAAGATTGAGCACTGAAACATGGTCTGTGCCTACTAAATGTATCCGGGATGGTGAATGTGGCAAAGCAGCATTATCGACAGCGCAAAATCTCTTGGTGTCATACTTGACAAAAAACTCAATCTACTCTCACACATCAATTGCATTCCAAAGTCTGCTCGATACCAACTGCACCTTGTTTGGGGGATTTGTCACTTCTTCCTGGAGCAAGACCTTAAAACTCTGGTCCAATCGCTGGTCCTCTCCAGACTGGACTACTACAATTCTCTTCTTACTGGCCTCCCCAAATCCCACCTGTCCCCCTAAAATCTGTTCTCCAATCAGCAGCTCGTTTTATATATGGGGCCTAAAGAAGCGACCACATCCCACTTATTTTATCCACCCTTCGTTGGCTTCCCATCGAGACAAGATCTATCTACAAGACTGCCTGTATCTCCCACAAAGCCTTGCACTCCTCCTCTCCTCGCTACCTGGCGCATAAACTGAAACTCTTGAGAGGCTCTAGACCATCACGTAATGCGGAAAATCTATTGATTGAACCTCCCACTTACAAGAAGGAAAGATTGATGGCCTAATCCTTATCAGTCAATGCGGTGAGAATCTGGAACTCACTTCTGCCTCAGCTCCGGACCGCCACCTCTTCCCAGACCTTCAAAACTGACCTCAACATTTTCCTCCTTCAAAGAAACTTCCAAATTTAATTCACGCCCTCTCTGTTATGTGAAGGTAGTCCTTCCATTATAGGAAATTCTGTTCTCCATGACTATAGAAGTGCCTTCCCAGTGTGTTCTTGTGGTTTGAGTGTCTGCCATTTATTGCAGTATTATACTTCTATTTGTATTTTGCAATCTTTTGTAACATGCACACGTCACTTTTCCTCTTGTAGTGTATCGTTTGCTACCTCTTGTATTTTGTTTGCTTTTGATACATGCACAATTGCCACCATTGCCTCATGCAACGTAACGTTTGTTCTTGTGTTTTGAGTGTCAGCCATTTATTGCAGTATTATACCTCTACTTGTACTTTGTACGCTTTTGTAACATGCACACATGTCAGTTTTTCCTCTTGAAACGTATCGTTTGCTACCTCTTGTATTTTGTTTGCTCTTGATAGGTGCACAATTGTCACTATTGCCTCATGTAACGTAACGGTTGCTTTTGTAATATGCTCACTTGTAATTTTCTCCTCATGTATCATTACTGTTCCTATCGGGTAAAGTCTGTGCTATATAAAAACGCATAAAATAAATAAATATATGTATACACACACACACACACACACACTCACTTTCACTACAATTAAAATGAAGTCTTACGCAATTGTTTCTTGATTTGACCCCAGTCGCCTAGCGAAGAACGCACAGCATCCATCAGAGGAGTGAATGATCGTTGAGGTGCTCTTAAAATCTAGGGTTCGATTGGTCTCTGTCATGCTTAAGATTATTTTTTTATGCAGTGATATCGGGGTGACGTTCGCATCCTCCTAGGTTTTTTTTAAAAAACTGGAATAAATTTGGATAAAAAAGTAATTACAGTAAATTAGCTTCAAACAGTGTGATACAGTGGCTCCTTTCAATGTAATGTTAACATCTGCAGGTCTTCCTACACGATCAAAGGCATGTCTGGGTTTCATATCATTCACATCACCCAACACCTGTAAGACCTCCACTGGCTTCCCATCCAGAAGAGATGCTAGGTCAAGCTCCTAACCCACGACTACAAAGCTCTCCACAAACAAGGACCAGACTACATGAACCACCACCTGATCTTCCACCAACCAAACTCCGACTTCGCTCAGCACACCTCACCCTCGCTCAGACACCACGTAGTCGCCGCTCCGGAGGACGCTTCTTCTCCCACCTCGCCGCCAAAGCTTGGAACACCCTCCCCCTCCACCTCAGCAATTCACCCTTACTGAGCCACTTCAGGAAGGAACTCAAGACCTGTCTCTTAAACTGATACCTGCAGCACAGCACCTAGATACCCACTGTGGGGTAATTAGCTGAGCTATACATTTACGACTTGATTGATTGATACCTACCATGTGATATATAATGGTGTTAAACTGGATGACCGTACCAGTATTTAAATTTTGTGGAACTGTATGCTGTACACCCCAATAGCATACTGTTGGTGCATCATTGACCATGTAGCAAGGCATGTATATATGCATATATTAGTTCGTAATGGAACATACATAGCGTTCTTAACTTGAATATACCATGGTGGCTTACCAACAGTTTATGCATAATGCTTTCATTAAAGGCAAACATCCTGATGAACTTGCCATTGGCATTTCCTGAATTGGCCATGCGGGATATTAACAGTGCTCATTAAAATGTCTTAACAATTTTGTTTTTACAGGTTCACCTGCAATTAACATAACAGGCGACATACAGTTGAGCGTTCAATGACAGGATGATCAGCTGACATAAGCATTTGATATGCGACCATTAGTCAACCAAGATGTAAAGGTACAGGTCAGTGTCTGCTCCATGGAGCACGTTCAAAGCTCTATGACTCATTTTCATGTATGATGTCATCAGTGAAGACAGTGGAAATGAGAAAGCGTTTTTCTTCCTGATATTTGGATTTTCCCAATTGTTCTTTCAATTTTTTTTACTCAAACCTTCCTTTAGTTAGTTTTTTCAATGAATGCATTGCAATTACACCTTTCACATATTCTCAAATTCAATAGTTTATGCGATCAAGGATTAGATTTTGATTGACGACTACGTCTTCAGGAAATCTGTATGATGTGTTTTGATTTCCGTCTCAATAAAAATGAGATTAGGGAACATTTTACAGTTATTTTCTAAATAGGATTTCGAGATCAATGCACTATGTCAATACAACTGCAGTTCTCAAAGCCTCTCATTTAGTTGCCTGGAAAACTCGCAGACTTGTCAGCACATTTGCACATTAACCATCATTTAAAAAACACGTTTAGAGCTCAGCTATATCCACAGCTGTCTGGGAACTCTCTGCTGTCAGAGTTTGCCTCTAAGGTTTGGCTGTTTTCCAGAAAGGTTTTAAGACAATCTTTTTTTCTCTTTCCTTCCCTTAAGGTTTCATTTTGAAATATAAATTATTCATTGTGTAATTGCAGTCATATATTATAGGTTAGAAAGCTATTGCAAAAGTTGAATCCTTGATGCTATAATAGAAATATACACAATGATTGTCATAACAACAACGTACGTGGGTACATCATTTTCTCGGAGTATGTGTGTCCTACTCCAGTCTCAGGATGACTTACTCATGAATTTCCGGGAGTAAGACATACTTACTTATAGTTTCCGTGAGAAAGCATGCGTTAAGTCTGCAAATTACTCACCTTACGTGCTTTATGAATGAGGCCTGAATAGTCAGGTGTAAATTATACCGATGCCCTGAGTAAGATGAACCACTCGTAAATAAACCGTTGTGAAACATGCCCCA
Organism: Lissotriton vulgaris; assembly: GCF_964263255.1. Lineage (NCBI taxonomy): Eukaryota > Metazoa > Chordata > Amphibia > Caudata > Salamandridae > Lissotriton > Lissotriton vulgaris. The sequence goes on along the minus strand of NC_141696.1, from coordinate 1,072,274,635 downwards.
GGTATCCGATTGGTCAAAGCAGTAATCACAGGGAAATGTAGATGTTGGGTCACCCGAGCAGTGATAATTGCACACATGTTCTACTCCTGGTTAGGTGTCAGACTATACTGGTAAGAAAGTTTGGGCTTATTTATGAGCCCTTGCGTCACTTTTACGCTGCTGGTGCGTTACTTTTTGTGACGCACCAGCAGAGTAAAAAATTTGCCTTGTTGCACCATATTTACAAAGTGACACATCTAGGTAGATGCGTCACTTTGTAAACCCCTGCGCCACATTATACCTGCGCCAGGTGCAATGTATGCGAGGGGGGCAATTTGACGCAAGAAAGAGTCACAGAAGTGACACAGTAAAATCTATGGGCCGATTCACAGAATGAGCTTAAGACTAATTCTTAAACTTACTAATATTTGGTATTCACAGAATGCACTTACTACTTTCGGGATTCACAGAATGAACGTACTACTTTCGGTATTCACAGAATAGATTTAAGACTACTAACTTTACGTCCGCACTCGGCCCGGAAATTCCGGCCCAGAGGCGGAGCTTCTGGATTGGGGGCGGAGCTTCCAGCCCGGAGGCGGCACTTCCGGCCCTTAGGCAGAGCTTGTGGCTTGGAGGCGTAGCTTCCGGCTCAGAGGTGTGTATTTAGCAATGGCCTAAATCTCCACCTCTGGGCCGGAATCTTCGCTCCAAGCTGCAAGCCCCGCATCCGGGCCGTAAGCTCTGCCCCCAAGCCGGAAGCTCCGGGGACGTAAAGTTAGTAGTCTTAAATCTATTCTGTGAATACCGAAAGTAGTAAGTTCATTCTGTGAATCCCGAAAGTAGTAAGTTCACTCTGTGAATCCCGAAAGTAGTAAGTTCACTCTGTGAATCCTGAAAGTAGTAAGTGCATTCTGTGAACACCAAATAGTAGTAAGTTTCGGATTTAGTCTTAAGTTCATTCTGTGAATCTGGCCCTATGAGATTTCACTGCGCCATCTCTTGGTCGCTAATGCGTCAGAATCTTACGCCTGCCTTATGGCAGGCGTAAGACTGACGCAGGCAGTAACAATATGAGACTTGCCAATGTGAAAGTACACATTGCTGGAGTTGCGTCACTTTTGTGACATACTCCAGCAATGCGTCACTTTTGCGCCTACAGATACGTCAGAAATACTGACATATCTGTAACCTCTTGCGACATGATGCGTCATACTGTAAATATGACGCATCATTAGTGTCGCAGGGTGAGCGCAGTGAAAAGTGAAGCATCGCTGTTTTCAGCCCATTATCTCTACCAAATAAGAGAATAGATTTAGTAAAAGTCAAATTACTTTCAAACCACGCGCTCACTAAGGAAGATGCAACATGAGATGCAAAATTTAAATCACGAGAGAATCCTACTGTTCAAACACATCCGAGACAGGAGCCTGCATATTGAAGGACAATCAGCCGGAAAAGAGAAAAAAATTAAAAGTTGTATTCACAACAAAGAAGACACGAACAGAAAAACAAGGAAGAACTAAGCATTAGAAACCAACAATGGCCTAGATTAAAACTGCAGGATTCCTATGATCAGAAATTGCGTTTAGACAAGAAACCGGTGAAAAATATCGCTTCGAAAAAATATTATGTCAAGAAAATTGAGGATAAAAATACAGTATAGGTACGTTTCTGTAGGTAGGCAAAGTTTCACTATATGTAGCTCCACATATAGATATCTTGACGATATATGTATATCTTCAAGGTACGCAGATGTGGAGTTAAGAATAGTACATCTATTCTCACCTATTTGCACTTATCTTCTCGATATTTTTGTCCTAGAATATTTTTTGCCACCATTTTCTGTTCACATGATATTTGTGTTTCCAATTTTCTATCAGTAATCCATCCGAAACATTTCCTGCATTAAAATCTGTATTAAAGTCACAGCCTTGCATACACACCCCTGCACAGACAACTGCAAACTCCATAAAATCCCCTACCTCAGGATTAACAAGAACCTGTCAAGTGATTGTACAAAGGGAAACTCTCGGGACTACACCATTTACGAGAAACTTAAACGTTAGCTCAACTTCTTTAAAGTGCACTTCCAGCTCACACACCCACTCAGGAGAAAAGGAAGAGAGTCTAAGGTGAAAGCGGCTTATGCAAGTTAGAATACTCTATCACAGCGCTCATCTGCAAAGTCTGAGGAGGTTCAATTTGACCAAGAATGTTTTCCTCAATATACTACATCTGGTTCTATCCACATCTGGAAAAAGCCTTTTTCAACGTGGGCTGAGCTACATGAGTCGTATCTCCGCAAGAGCATTATCGCTTGGCTGAATCACACATTGTTGTAAATAGAAGCCTGGTATCATTTAGGTTGCTTTATTCAAGTCTTCAAGATGTTAAGATAAGATATAAATAAGACCCACCAGGATTGACCAGCTTGCCAGCTTGCCACTCAGCCTGCCTGGTTCCAACTGCCAGTTGTCACCAGGCTAAGCCCCAAACACTCCATGATGTCACCAAAGGTTCTAGTGGTGACATCATGTGAGTGACCATGAAATCCCACAGGTAGGAAAGAGACAGGCTAAATACAACACACATGTGCAGTTTAAACTGATAGACGTCCAGTGTCAGAAAGCATTGTAACAGGAATCGCCGGATGCGGACAGGTAAGTAGGGCTGGGGCCGGGTTTGGGGAGGTTGGTTTTTTGGTTGTAGAGCTCGGTTTTAGGGCTCAGGCCAGCAGGAGCGTTGAGGAAGTTTTCTAAAGGGAGCAGAGTTTTTAGGGCTTAGTGCGTGGGGGGATGGGCAGGTAGTTTTAAGGGCAGGGGAAAGGTTGGGGTAGTTTTTAGTGGTGTGGATTGGTTTAAGAGCTCAAGGCGGGGAAGTCAGGGTAGTTTTTTAAAGGGGGCAGGGATTGGAGCCTCAGGGTGGGGGAAGGAGCAGGGGTGGTTTTAAGGGTGGGAGTATGTTTCAGAGCTCAGAGCGGGGAAGGGGAAGGGTTAGTTTTTAAGGGCAAGGTCCGTTTTAGGGCTCAGGGCAGGGGGTCGAGGTAGTGGGAATAGGATTTTAGGGCTCAGGGTGGGGGGGATGGGGTACTGGTAATGTATCACACATATCCCTTTAGCAAACATCTTGACTACGAAATTCATTGTAAAGGCATGCAAGGGTAAAGGTATGTGTAGTAAAGGATTGTGTGATGAAGACGCATTCGTTGTTGGAACCACGTTGGAGAGGCACATATGATTCAGCCATACGTGCTTCTGTTATACAACCATCCATATCACAGTCCAGAAACGTGTGATGCCAGGGAGGAGAAAGCTGATATGAGCTCTATATTACAGTGTAACTGGTGCCACCCAGAAAGTTAAAGGACAGAAAATGGTTGCACTCGGACTCCATGTGACAAGACATGTCACTTTTCCACAGAGATCCTTGAATATGCACCAAATACTGAGGGACTGCTATAAAACGTGTCACTTCACATAAATCTTAGAGCTTACTGATTGCATGTATCTTGAGGATCTCTGAGTCATTGCTTAGACTAATAAAACTACAAAAGTTACTCCAATTGAACATAAATTTGGTGTATTAAATAAACCATTACTATATTTCATTTTCCATTATTTCCCTCCGTTCCATGCACAATGCAGATATCCTGGGCTCCAGCAGATCCTCTGTACGTATTAAAGCACCCACATTCAATAACTATGCCTGTGAAATGAATTATGAATGCAGTCACACATGACACCATGCCACCTCTAGCGTAACGATTCACCACTCCCTCCACAGGTGAAAGTAGCTATCCAATTTCACAACCAAGCTGACAGAAAACAGATAATCTACAATGGGGCACATGCCTGGATACAGTAATTTCAGTGAATGCATGAAGGGATACTAAGAGCTTGGACCAATTATTGGAAACTGTTAAAATTCTATCCCATTCCCCACAATATGCTATAAACAGATGACTAAAAACCATAATGTGGTTATGTCCTGTGCACAACAGTGTTTTTTTTCACAATTTTTCTATGTATGGCGTGCTCCTTGGGGTTTACTCCCTGCTCAGGAGTTGCATAATACAATGTGGATAGCACTGCCGTAACCCATACGATAGTGGCCCCCAGGGCACAGTCAAATGTTGCTGAATGCTTCAGCTGAACTTTTCTCAATAAAGTTTTTTTACACAAAATAAACCAGAGTCTTTCTTCTTCTTTACAGGATTTTTAATTCATCCTTTTCAATTTCAACTATATATGCTGGTAATTAGTAAATGTAATCACATTGCATATTTCTTCGTTTTTCAAACATAAATTCACATTTCACAATCCATGGAAAATCCAATGCATTTCGCCCATTAGGGCTTCATCAGGGAAATCTACAACAAATATATATATCTATCACCAAATCATATGTGAATGTTCTATTTCATCACATTGTAATGTGCTAAACATAAATGATGTTAATAAAGTTCAAAAAACCATTACCATTCGAAAATATATGTGACCACTTAATAAACGATTCATGCATACCTCGTCTATTGTTCCTTATGATTTCTAAGTTATACACTACTAGTTGGTTCATCAGGGTCTTAAAAAATGCCATGTCAAATATACGTTCTAGCGTGTACAAAGTCCTCTAAACTGCGCCTTAGTTGCAGTACCCAGCCGCGTTGTTCGTAATTCTTACAGTAACAAAACGTGTTACGCGCTGTTCGTAATTTTTACAGTAACAAAACGTGTTACGCGCTGCTTCCTAAGTACACTGAAAGGGATCAGCAGTTCTTACCCGTAACGTCTGAAAATTATGCGCCCGTGATTAGGTTTCTACAGCGTTCTGAACGGTCTCCTCTGCCGGTGGCGTGTGACGAGCTAACCGGAAGTGTGTGTGTTTAAAGACCCAATGTGTTTAAAGAAACACGGTATTTAAAGAGACAGTATCTTCGAAGGGACATACGTGCTAAGTAAACCAACGTGTGCATTCATGAGTCAATTATACATCAATAGAAATACATACATATTGCGATTTAAAAAAATTTGGTAAGTGCATGATAGTCAACAGAGAATTCAAAGAGTCTGCATGCCATACACGAGGCTCATGTGTAAATACCATCCTCATAAGTGGATCATAAGTAACAGCTGTATTCCACTCTTTCATTAATTCCATAAGGTACCAGGCTCTGTAGATAAAAGATCCAGTGATTTTCTCGCATAAGTAAAGATTTCTTATTGTCCTTATCATCTTTTCTCTCAACTATTTCAGGGATGCAAGCCTTTATTTGATTAATTTGGTGTCTATGTTCCAAAAAATGAGTAGCCAACGTGGATTTCATTACTTTTGTTCGGATATTGCTTTTGTGTTCTGTTAGTCTGGTCTTTAGTTTGCGTTCCGTGTGTCCCACGTACACCTTGCCACATGGGCATTTAATTAGATAGATAACATTTTTAGTATCGCAGGTTCCTGTGACCGCTAGTTTTATTTGGTTACCTTTCATCGGATGTCTGATGGTATTCCCTTCCATAATATTGTGACAGTTACTACAATTTCGGCAAGGGATGGTTCCTTTGTGGATTTTTTTGTCCTTTTTGTTATCCGGATATTTAATGATTTCACCCAAATTTTTGGCTCGGGTGTATGCAAACACCGGTTCCTCCAGAAAAATGTTTTGAAAGTCTGGTTCTGTTTGTAGCATTGGCCAATGTTTTTTGATTGCTTTCTTAACCAAATGGCTTACAGTAGAATACTTACTTAAGCATGTTATTTTGATATCCTTTTTGGTTGGTTTTGAATCAAGTAACATCTCTCTGGATTTCAGCTGTGCCCTTTGTTGGGCTGTTCTCAATGTACTTTCTGGGTATCCAAGTTTTTTAAAACGTTGTAACATGTTTTCTGTTTGTGTCATTCATACTTGGGGGTCTGAGACAATCCTTTTTACTCGCAATAGTTGTGAATACGGTAAGTGTTGTTTAAGGGAGCTGGGATGGAAACTCTGATATGTCAATAAGTTATTCCGATCCGTTTTCTTGGTATATAGTGTGGTTTCAAAATGGTCATCTTCTTTCATGATAGTCACATCTAAATAGTTGATCTGTTTGTCGTGGATTTCTGATGTGAATTGGATGCGTGAATCTATGGAATTCAACTGACAAATATTTTTGATCAAGTTTTCTTTGTCTCCTTTCCATAGTATAAATATATCATCGATATATCTTATGTACATACGTAGCCCATGTTTCCATTGTTCATTCTGCATGATGTGTTTTTGTTCGTATTGGTACATAAAGATATTTGCGTAGGCTGGGGCAGCCGGATTGCCCATAGATGTTCCCGACTTTTGTAAGTACCACCGTTTGTCACATTCAAAATAACTGTGCATCAACACAAAATTCAATAGCTCCATTAAAAATTTTTTAATGGTTCATCATATTTCATCTGGAGCAATGCTTCCTCCACTGCCTCTATTCCCATAACATGCGGTATAGAGGTGTACAATGCCTGTACATCAATCGTACATAGGATAATCTCTTCTTCTGGTGTGAATTTGATCTCATTCAATTTTATAAGGAAGTCCGTGGTATCTTTAACATATGACTCCATAGTGGTCACAAATGGCTGCAGATATTTATCAATTAGTTTGCCCACCGGCTCATGAACGCTTCCACATGTAGAAACAATAGGTCGACAAGGAGGCCTCATGGGGTCCTTGTGTATTTTTGGTGTGAGATAAAATTTGGGTGTCTTTGGGTATTCAATGATCAAATATTTCATCACTTTTTCATCAATACATCCACGATTCACTCCTTCCTGAACAATCTTTTTCAGTACTTCCTGTATTTCAGTTGTAGGATTGGCGTTTAGTTCCATATAAGTGTAATCATCAAGAAGATGGATTGCAATTTGAGAATCATAATACTCTTTATCCATGATTATCAGAGCCCCACCTTTGTCTGCTTTCTGACATACTATTGTTGGATTGTTAGCTATGGTTTTTAGAGTGGCATATTCTTTTTGTGAAAGGTTCCTGTGTCTGATTTGTTTCATGCAATTGATTTTGTTGAGATCTCGTTTCACCATTTGTTCATAAAGATCCAAGGTTTTGTGACTCAGTGGTGGCATATATGTACTTTTCTTAGATAAGCCTTTGAGTAAATCTTCACTGGGTTCTTGTTTATCCGTCACTATGTAGAAAAAAAAATGTCTTAGTCTCAATTTTCTCATTAGTTTGTAGAAGCTAATGTTAATTTCCAACTGATTGCTGTGTGCCGTGGGTACAAACGAGGTTCCCTTTTGTAATGTTCTTATTTGTATAGGGGATAATTGCATTTTTGAAATGTTTATAACCAGATTGTCTATCTCGGGGTCTTTTTCTTGTCCTTCTTCGATGTTATCTGTCTCGTTTGAGGTGGATCCTGTTCTTTGTCTGTTGATACATTTCCTCCTTGACCTCCTGGGTCGTCCACTGCGTTTGGGCCTGATTCTAAAAAAGGCTGTGATGCTTTAGAGGTGCCTGCTGTTGGTTTCTGAATATTAGTTGTTCTTTTATAACTTTCTGATGCGGTGTCGGTATCGGTTGACGATGTGTCTGTTTGTTGAGTATAAGGCCGGCTTTGTCGCTTTTTAGCATAGATTTCAGCCCATTGTATACCTCGTCTAGCTTGTAATCTATAGTGTCACGGCGGTATTTGCGCAGTTTCCTTTCATTAACTTCCTCAGTGTGTTTTTCTAGCTGTTTTTTGATGTCTTCTAATATACCATCAAGTTCTTCAGTTGTCATAGTTTTGTTTAATTCCTCTTTGATATTGTTGATGTCACTCTCAAGGACTTCCAATATTTGAGCCAGTTCCTCGATTATTAATAGAATAAGTTCTAACGAGCACTTATTTAAAATGGCGTACCATTTGTCCGTGAATTTTTTAGCATTTTTGCATAATGATGGTTTCAATAAGATCCTCAATCCCCGTGGTATCCGTGACGCTTTGTGATATCTTAACATGGTGCTAGCATGCAGTCTTTGATTGATGATTTTTCGTGATAGGTATAACAATTGTTTAACTTGTTGATCCCTGGAATTAGATGTGGTATATTCATTGGTTTCTTCTTGAATGAGAGCATAAATTTTAGAAGTTTCCTCAGTTGAATATGCAAAGGTGGCTGCCTTTGTTTCTGTAAGTTTTGTTATCTCGTCGTACTGCATCTTTTTAATTTGTGTGCTACAGTAATGGAGCAGGATACTTTTGGTCAAAAATGTGGTTATGTCCTGTGCACAACAGTGTTTTTTTTCACAAGTTTTCTATGTATGGCGTGCTCCTTGGGGTTTACTCCCTGCTCAGGAGTTGCATAATACAATGTGGATAGCACTGCCATAACCCATACGATAGTGGCCCCCAGGGCACAGTCAAATGTTGCTGAATGCTTCAGCTGAACTTTTCTCAATAAAGTTTTTTTACACAAAATAAACCGGAGTCTTTCTTCTTCTTTACAGGATTTTTAATTCATCCTTTTCAATTTCAACCATATATGCTGGTAATTAGTAAATGTAATCACATTGCATATTTCTTCGTTTTTCAAACATAAATTCACATTTCACAATCCATGGAAAATCCAATGCATTTCGCCCATTAGGGTTTCATCAGGGAAATCTACAAAAAATATATATATCTATCACCAAATCATATGTGAATGTTCTATTTCATCACATTGTAATGTGCTAAACATAAATGATGTTAATAAAGTTCAAAAAACCATTACCATTCGAAAATATATGTGACCACTTAATAAACGATTCATGCATACCTCGTCTATTGTTCCTTATGATTTCTAAGTTATACACTACTAGTTGGTTCATCAGGGTCTTAAAAAATGCCATGTCAAATATACGTTCTAGCGTGTACAAAGTCCTCTAAACTGCGCCTTAGTTGCAGTACCCAGCCGCGTTGTTTGTAATTCTTACAGTAACAAAACGTGTTACGCGCTGTTCGTAATTTTTACAGTAACAAAACGTGTTACGCGCTGCTTCCTAAGTACACTGAAAGGGATCAGCAGTTCTTACCCGTAACGTCTGAAAATTATGCGCGCGTCATTAGGTTTCTACAGCGTTCTGAACGGTCTCCTCTGCCGGTGGCGTGTGACGCGCTAACCGGAAGTGTGTGTGTTTAAAGACCCAATGTGTTTAAAGAAACACGGTATTTAAAGAGACAGTATCTTCGAAGGGACATACGTGCTAAGTAAACCAACGTGTGCATTCATGAGTCAATTATACATCAATAGAAATACATACATATTGCGATTTAAAAAAATTTGGTAAGTGCATGATAGTCAACAGAGAATTCAAAGAGTCTGCATGCCATACACGAGGCTCATGTGTAAATACCATCCTCATAAGTGGATCATAAGTAACAGCTGTATTCCACTCTTTCATTAATTCCATAAGGTACCAGGCTCTGTAGATAAAAGATCCAGTGATTTTCTCGCATAAGTAAAGATTTCTTATTGTCCTTATCATCTTTTCTCTCAACTATTTCAGGGATGCAAGCCTTTATTTGATTAATTTGGTGTCCCTTCGAAGATACTGTCTCTTTAAATACCGTGTTTCTTTAAACACATTGGGTCTTTAAACACACACACTTCCGGTTAGCGCTTCACACGCCACCGGCAGAGGAGACCGTTCAGAACGCTGTAGAAACCTAATGACGCGCGCATAATTTTCAGACGTTACGGGTAAGAACTGCTGATCCCTTTCAGTGTACTTAGGAAGCAGCGCGTAACACGTTTTGCTACTGTAAAAATTACGAACAGCGCGTAACACGTTTTGTTACTGTAAGAATTACGAACAACGCGGCTGGGTACTGCAACTAAGGCGCAGTTTAGAGGACTTTGTACACGCTAGAACGTATATTTGACATGGCATTTTTTAAGACCCTGATGAACCAACTAGTAGTGTATAACTTAGAAATCATAAGGAACAATAGACGAGGTATGCATGAATCGTTTATTAAGTGGTCACATATATTTTCGAATGGTAATGGTTTTTTGAACTTTATTAACATCATTTATGTTTAGCACATTACAATGTGATGAAATAGAACATTCACATATGATTTGGTGATAGATATATATATTTTTTGTAGATTTCCCTGATGAAACCCTAATGGGCGAAATGCATTGGATTTTCCATGGATTGTGAAATGTGAATTTATGTTTGAAAAACGAAGAAATATGCAATGTGATTACATTTACTAATTACCAGCATATATGGTTGAAATTGAAAAGGATGAATTAAAAATCCTGTAAAGAAGAAGAAAGACTCCGGTTTATTTTGTGTAAAAAAACTTTCAATCCGTGACAGAGGTTGGGGACACCGGTAAGATGTGAAATTAGAATCAGATGTACGGTCATGAGCAGCGGGAAAGGATTTGGTTTGGGATGTAATCGGAGCTGGAGTTGGTGATGTGCGAGTGTCTGTATGTTTTGCAGGTGCATGTTGGTCTGGTGTATGCAGTGTAGGTTTGGATGTGTGTGTTTTTGACAGGTGTATGGTGTTTGGATGAGTGTGCACATTTGTGTTTGGTGTGTGTTATTTTAAGTGTAGGTGTGCTTGTTTGTAATTGTGTTAGTTTGGATGATTATGCTGTTGAGGTGGATGCTATGGCACATGTGTCTCTATGTTTTGCAGTTTTTTGTGTTTGGATGTGTGTGATTTGACAGGTGTGTGGTGCTTAAGTGATTGTGTGCAGTTGTGTTTGGTGTGTGTTGTTTTGAGTGTAAGTTTACTTGTGTGCAAGTGTGTTGTTTTGGATGACTATGCTTTTGAGGAGGGTGGTGTAGTTGTGGTGTGTGTCTGCATGTTTTGCAATTGCATGTGGGTCTGGTGTATGTTGTGTATGTTTGGATGTGTGTGGTTTGGCTGGTTTTGGGTATTCTGGTGAGTGTACATTTTGGTTGGTGTTGTTTTGCATTTAGCTGTGCTTATGTGTGAGTGTGCTGGTTTGGATGATGACTGTGGTTTTGAGGTGGCTGGCATGGGTGTGGTGCTTGTAGGTGAGCTGGTGGATTTGGATCTGGTGGTGATTGTAGGTGCGGTGGGTATGGCTGTGGTGGTTGTTGTGGTGGTAGCATTGGGTGTGGGTGTGGTTGTAGAGATTATGAGTGTGGTGATAGTTGTGGTTGTGCGTGTGGGGGTGGGTATGGTAGTGATTGTGGTGGTGGTTGTGACAGTTGTGGCTGTAGTGTAAATAGTATATGTTTGTTTTTTGGGTGTCTGTGTCTTTGTGTTTATGTGTGTGGCTTATTTTGCTGCTTGCGTCTGTTGGAGTGGGTGTCTTCAAAGAAGTGAGTGTGCTTGTGATGGGTTGGGACTTTGGAATTAGGATGATGAAGGGACCTAAGTTGGGGCAGAAGTTTTGGCTGGTTGGAAGGCTGTGGTAAGGGAGAAGGCTAGTCTTGCAAATGATTTCTGCCGGCCAGATATTGAACTATGAATGGCTTCCAGGTATGCTGCCAATTGTTGCATTTTGCAACTAAGCCCCTGGATGCTATTTAGGAGTGTGTTCTGGCCTCCAGAGATGCTGCGCAAGAGTTCAATACCTTCTTCACTGAGCACAGCCGGGTTGATAAGGACAGGGGGTGAGGTGCCTGTGGTGAAGGAGACCCCAGCCGATTTAGGGAGCTGGGGTTTGTCCAACTGGCATTGGAGCAAAGAGGAGGGTGGAGATGGGGCTCTAGGTGGTGGTCAAGAATGTGCTTGGTACAGTTCCAGTAGAGTCTGCCACCACTAGGGAGTGGTCACTTGTGGAGGACTTCAAAGATGATGATGGGCTCATGGCCCCCCTTCAAGCCCCCTCACCCTCCATGTAACTGTCCATTGGTGTCTAAGGTCTCACTACCCAAAATGCAGTGGCCATCTCCTTCCCCACCTTTGTGGCCCAATCCCCCTCCCCTGTTCTTGAAGATGCTAAAAAGTCATCTACAATAGTTTTTTTGTACCTGTGTAAATAGGACTGATCATGAAGTATTCTCGCAAAACATTTTTCCACTTTTCATGTGCCCCCTGCTTCAAGGCATTCAAACTTTGGTTAAAGTTTATCATTATCTCATGCATGTAGGGAACATCTTCAGAAACCATGGGCCCGATTCACAGAATGAACTTACTACTTTTGGCATTCACAGAATGCACTTACTACTTTTGGTATTCACAGAATGCACTTACTACTTTTGGTATTCACAGAATGCACTTACTCATTTCGGTATTCACAGAAGTTAGGACTACTAACTTTAGGACTCCTAAATGCCTTCTGTGAATACCGAAAGTCTTAAAATTAGGATTTCTCTCAATTTAGTAGTAGTAAAGTTAGGACTACTAACTTTAGGACTCCTAAATGCCTTCTGTGAATACCCAAAGTTCTAAAATTACGATTTTTCTCAATTTAGTAGTAGTAAAGTTAGGACTACTAACTTTAGGACGCCTAAATGCCTTCTGTGAATACTGAAAGTCTTAAAATTACGATTTTTCTCAATTTAGTGGTAGTAAAGTTAGGACTACTAACTTTAGGATGCCTAAATGCCTTCTGTGAATACCGAAAGTCTTAAAATTACGATTTTTCTCAATTTAGTAGTAGTAAAGTTAGGACTACTAACTTTACTACTACTAAATTGAGAAAAATCGTAATTTTAGGACTTTCGGTATTCACAGAAGGCATTTAGGCGTCCTAAAGTTAGTAGTCCTAACTTTACTACTACTAAATTGAGAAAAATCCTAATTTTAAGACTTTCGGTATTCACAGAAGGCATTTAAGAGTCCTAAAGTTAGTAGTCCTAACTTCTGTGAATACCGAAATGAGTAAGTTCATTCTGTGAATACCAAAAGTAGTAAGTGCATTCTGTGAATGCCAAAAGTAGTAAGTTCATTCTGTGAATCGGGCCCCATTTGTTTACATTTTTGTAAATTTCCATTATTGCGACCATATTATTTGCAGCCTTGTCTCTTAACCATTTTTAATTCTCTCCTGGAAAAGTTTAACTTCTCTGAACAGTTCTGAATTTTTGTTTATAATAGTGAACTTATGTAAAAAAAATGATATCTAGGAAAAATACCTTTGTACAGTGTGTGCAAGGTTGACTTATTCTCATTCATAAACATTAGTATGTGAATCAATGTGTGTCAACAATTACTACAATTTTCTACTAATATTTGTATGAACTGGAAACAAGCTTTATTTGGGAATTACACAATGGTAAAACTTACTTCAAGTAACTTAAGTATATTTCAAATGTTAAACATATTATATTGATTCAGTATTGATGTTGCTTATTAATAAATAATGCCCTATGTATGTTCTCATGCTGTTGAAAAAAATAAGAATTTGTTTTGGGGGTTTACAAATTACTTCTACAGGGCTTGATACATTCCTACTCCACCTTAGTACAGAGCCAAAATAGTTTTACATTTGACTACAAATAACAGTTGTTCCATTGTGAAAATATTCAAAGAATATGCTGGCTTTCACTTTAGGCACAAATTGGTGCATCATTATAGTACATATTTCATACACCCTTTGATTTACAATTTATGAATCTAAAATTAAAGGGCAAATCACAATATTCAACAGATCAAACCTTGCTGCATTCCTACAGTTTTATAATGAGTCATCAGTTGTACATGATTTTAAGTTCTCCAGGTGGGATATTCCTAACATACATGCGACGGAACATTCAAATTCCCTTTGAGTATCCTACTTTCGCTATCTGGCCATAACAAAGGACATTTAAAACAGGTTTCTGGAAATTTGTTCCTCAGTCACCAATGTGTACACATGCCCATTTTTTTACACATTAATGCCTATCATCTTTTTATTTTTAAACAGACAGACTTACATGCACATTTGTGAAGGAAGAAATAAGACACCATGCAAATCTGTCACTTTTAACATAAATTAAATAGTCTTTTTGATTCAAAACATATTTGTGAGATATTTTAAATGAAAAATGTAGGCATTTCATTTGATGTTTCTAGTCAATTTGGGTTCACATGCTCACAAGTACTTGTTTAAAAACCAACTCACCAATGTGACATTTGGAGCATCTACCGTATCATAAGTCTATTGAACCCCTTCGCTGCTAGGCCTTCCATTTGCGCCTACATTTTCACCTGTAACTTCTTCAGACTATGGCAAATGTTTGAAAGCAACATACCGTTACATTTGCTGGACCTTTCTGGTTGCAGGTATAATTATGGGGTTGGAGGTTCACCAAGAACCCAAGGTACTCAGAGCCAATAGGTGAGCTGCAACTTGCAGTGATTTCCTGTTGTGTACCGAATATACAGCAATTCATTCAAAGAGTGTAAAATAGGTATCAAGGAAACCTATGCATTTCCAAAATAGGAACAAGAAATGGAGTTAAGAAGCAGTGGGAATTTGCATATCTCTGAATTTGAATTGCAGATACCCATACTAGCATGTGAATCAGAGGGCCTTGTTCAAAATTACTTTTTTTTTACACACTATCTTACATTTGGAAGGCAGAAATGCCTAGATGGACAATTGGTAATAATAGTTGTTCTACTATTCTGTTCTCCCCTACGTATCCTGATACAATTAGTATCTCACTTGTGATGGTAGGCCTAGTGCCCACGACAGGAAACGGCCCAAAACGCAACATGGGCACATCACTTTTTTCCACCAAAAACTGGCCCTTTTTTTGCAATGTTCCTAGCTGTGGATTTTGGGCCCTAGCTTAGTCAGCACATAGGAAACCTAGCCAACATGTACATTATTTAAAACTAGGCAGACAGGAGAATATAGGAAGGGGTGACCTGTGTGGCTCTCACCAGGTTCTGCTACCCAGAATCCCTTTCAAGCCTGAAAATATGGCAAATAAAAGTAATGTTTCTCACATTTCAATGATATAAAGTTCTGTAATCTGCGGGGAGCCACAAACGTTCACCCACCCAGCATTTTTCAATGTCTCCCTATAAAAATGGTACCTCCCTTGGTGTGGGTAAGCCCGGTGCCCGCACCAGGAAACTGCCCAACTGAACCTGACCCTTTTCTTGAAATGTGCCTGGCTGTAGGTTTTGGGCCCTAGCTCTGCCAGCACCAAGGGAAACCAAGTAAACTTACATATTTTTTTAAACTAGATACCCAGGGGAATCCAGGATGGTGTGCCTTGAGTGGCTCACACCAGGTTCGATAGTCAGAATACCTTGCAAACCTAAATAAAGTTCTCTAAAAACATAATTTCCTCACATTTCTTTGATGGAATCTGTGGGGAGTACCAAACTTTCACACACCTACCCTTCCCTAAGGCCCTCGATAAAAATGGTACCTCACTTGTGCTAGTAGGCCTAGCCCCGTATCAGGAAAGGGCCAAAACCAAAACGTTGACACATCACATTTTTCCACGGAAAACTGACACTTTTTTTGCAAGGCGCCTAGCTGTGGATTTTGGGCCCTAGCTCAGCCAGCACCTAGAGAAACCTAGCAAACCTATACATTTCTGAAAACTAGAGTCCCAGGGGAATCCGGAATTGGGTGAATTGTGTGGCTCCCACCAGATTCTGCTACCCAGAATCCCTTGCAAACCTCAAAGCTTGTCTAACAAAACACATTTTCTCGCATTCTGTGATGTTAAGTTCTGAAATCTGCAGGGAGCCACAAACATCCACCCACCCACCCAGCATTCCCCCAGTCTTTTGATAAACATAGCACCTCACTTCTGTGGGTAGACCTAGTACCCGCAACAGGAAATGTCCCAAAACGCAAAATGCTAGCTGTGGCTTGTGGGCCGAAGCTCAGCCAGAACTTAGCGAAACCCAGCAAACCTATACACTTTTTTATACTAGACACCCAGGGAAATCATACATCCACATTCTCTGACTCCTTGAGTGTCTAGTTTTTCAGAAATATCTGGGTTTGGTAGGGTTCCCTAGATGGCCGCAAGCTCGGCACCAAAAACCCATAGTGCCCCCATTACAAAACCAAGTCATTTTGTCATAGATCATTTTGATGTCTACACAAAATGATTTGGACCCTTCCCTGTCACAGGCACTTGCCCCCCCCCCCACACAACTGAGGTACCATTTTTATCAAGAGACCTGGGGAAATGCTGTGTGGGAGGACATTTGAGTTAGCCCGGTGATCCCACAACTTTCCCACACGTAAATGTATGTAAAATGTTATTTTTTTAGCTACATTTGAGGTGTACAGGGGATTCTGGGTAGGAAACTGGTTGGAGATCCATGCAGGCCACACATTGATGGACTCTCCCGGGTGTCTAGTTTCCAGAAATGTCTAGGTTTGGTAGGTTTCCCTAGATGACCGCTGTGCCCAGAGCCAAAAACCCATTGCCCCCCTTGCAAAACCAGGTCATTTTATGATACATCATTTTGATGTCTCCACAATATGTTTTGGGCCCTTCCTTGTCACAGGCACTTGGCCTACCCATACAAGTGAGGTACCTTTTTTTTCTAGACACCTTGCGAAAGGCTGGGTGATAGGAGATTTGGGTCAGCCCGGTGATCCCACCACTTTCCCACACTTAAATGTGGGGAACATTTGATTTATTTATCTAAATGTGAGGTTTGCATGCGATTCTGGCTAGGAAAACTTTGGATGATCCATGCAAACTACAAATTGCTAGGCTCCCCCGAGTGTCAAGTTTTTAGATATGTCTAGGTTTGGTAGGTTTCCCTAGTTAGGCCAGAGCCCGGAACCAAAAACATAGGTAACACCTTTGCAAAACCAGGTCGTTTTGTGACAGATAATTTTGATGTCTCCACAATACATTTTGGGCCCTTCCCTGTTGTGGGTACTTGGCCCACCCACACAACTGAAGTAGTATTGTTAGCGGGAGACTTGGGAGAACACTGTTTGTAGGAAATCTGTGGTTTCTTTCAGATGCTGGAAGAATATGGCACAGTAATATAAGGAAATATTGTAACTTTCATCACATTTTGGGCTTTGCAGGCCATTGCAGGTATGAAATCTTGTAGGAATCCATGAGAGGAATACCACCCTGTACTCCCCTGCCTTTTTAGTTTATAAAAATATCTGGAGTTGGTATATTTTCCCTAGAGACAGTGTACACCTTGGCAGAGAAAAACAGAAAAGACAAATGTTAGTTCACAGCCAACTATTCCTCTGGTACACACACATGCTGTTGGATTTGACACAAGGGTGAGTGAAGGTTTAGAGCATAACATTTTAACAAGAGATTTCACAAAAAACAAATGCACTCTTAATAATTAGTATGTTTAAAACCTAAAAAAATGACTCACAGTTTGTGAGCTGTAAAGCCATGTCAAGGCACTAACCTCTTTACCGGCCATTCACACACCTTTCATACCTGACACACACAAGACCATTGACACCGCCAGCCGCAGGGCCTAGTACATTACAACACTCACATCAACAGACAATGTACAGACAATGTTCACCTTGTTAGAGAAAGATAGAGAAGGCAAATATTACTTCACAACCAACTATTCATCAAGTACACACATACTGGGTGGGTTTAGCACAAGGGTGAGTCAAGTTTCCGGGCATTACATTTTATTAACAAGAGATTTCACAAAAAGGAAATGCATTGTTAATAATTAAAAGGTTAAAAACCTGAACCAACAACTAACATTCGTCAAGGCACCAACGTATTTACAGGCCAATCACACACCTTTCATACGTGACACAGACAAGACCATTCACGTCGCCAGCTACTGGCCCAGCACTTTACAACATTCACATCAACAGACAGCTCCATTCAAGGGCCCATCACTTTCATACGCCCACATGACTGGCACAGCAATCACACCTACTGGTGGTTGATGTAGTGTGTGCAGTGGCGTTTGACTAAAAGTGTGTGTAATGACCAATAGCAAGTGTCGTCTCACACACCACCATCCAAACACCAGTCCATGCACACAGCCAGACAAGCACCAGTCCACACACGCCACCAGGAAAGCATCAGTCCATGCACACCACCAGCCAAACGCCAGTCCATGCACACCACCAGCCCAGTGTCACTCTAGCCACACTGCCAGCCAAGTGCCAGTCCACGTACACTGACAGCCAAATGCCTCTCCACACACACCACCAGATAAATGAAACTTCATGCACACCACCAGCAAAGCGCCACTTCACATACACCACCAGCCAAGCACCAGTCCACTCACACTACCAACCAAGCACCAGTCCAAATACACCGCCAGCCAAGCACAAGCTCACATACACCACCAGCAAAGCAACAGTCCACACACACCCCATCACATTTTTTAATACAAAAAAGAAAACACAAACCAATTGGAAGTAGATCCAAAACTATAACTACAAACAACAGCTCTAACAAAGTGCCTCACACTAATACCATCCATGAATTCTGAGCAAAAATATAAAAATGATACAGGCTAGTCAATTTAGTTTTATGCTCACGATTGCAACCAAAAATTCAGTTGCGTGTGGCACAATTTAAAACAAGTGGGCACACACAGCCCAGGATTAGAAGGACAATCGGGGCAGTAAATACAGATCTCCTTCTGCATACCTCTTCAGTCACAGACTACATTTCTTAGCGGGAAATAATTTTTGGGCTGTGGGAGGAAGATGATGAGGAAAGTGTTGATCTTTCAATCTAGCCACATCCTCCACTGTTGCAACTCTTGCCTGTTCCACTACAACAAGGCTGCCTATCACAAACAGCTGAAACTGAAAAATTATTATCTTTGAATACAACAAAAGTATTGAAGGTTGCTAAATGGAATAAATGGATGGTCAGCTTCTTATTCCAAACAAAGCCCTAATGAACAGCAGTGGAAGGTTCCAACCTCTGATATACTCTATTGACACCTCCCATGTGCTTATTGTAGTCCAAAATGCACACAGGTTTGTGCACTTAAGCAACCTGGCCCCAAATAGTCACATGTGAAGTACTTTCATCATGGATGGTAGTCAGCATGTAGACATCTCTCCTGTCAGAAAAATTCACAGCTCGAAGTACATCGCTACGCAAGGAACTGAATGCTCCTTTGGGTAAACTTTACGGTAGAGCGGATTGTGCCATAAGCAACAGTATCCACTTTGAACAATTCCCTGAACAATTGCACGCCAGTGTAGAAGTTATCTACGTATAATTGGTGACCTTTTTTAAAAGTCCTCTACCAAGTTCCCACACATTTTTATCATTAACTCCATAAGTGAGAGGACAACCAGGAGGATCAATACTAGAATCCCTACCAGTGTATACCCTGAAATTATTGACATATCCAGCCCGACTCTCAGTCAGCATATACATCGTAATTCCATAATGTGCCCTCTTGCTTGGAATGTACAGCTTAAAAAACAAACAGCCCTTGAACAAGACCTGACTCATCCACAGCTTTTTCTCTCCCTGGAACATAGACCTCTGAAAATCAGTCTATAGCATGAACAAGGACATGCCAAATCTTAAAAATACGGTGACAATAAGGATGATCTTGTGGCAACGCTGAAACATTATCAACAAGATGCAACATCTGAAGAAGAAGCAAATACCGATTACAACTCATGGTTGCAGGTTATATAGCTGTTCCCATCAAGGGACTAGTGGACCAATATGAAGACTGCGATGGATTCCGTATCAGGTCCTTAAAAAAGTTAAACCCAAATACTTCTTCAACCCATGCAGATTTAATGGAATCAACTGGGTGGCTTTAGAGGGGGCTTAAGTCTTGCACTGTTGTCCCTCAAATAGAATTCAGCATACAAATTAGTCTACTCAACAATTTCATCCAAAAATACATCATCCATAAACAACTGACATGAATGTATAGCCAAAAGGTTTTCAGTATTGACACTACACCCTGAAACACCACTAAAGGTGGGCAACACTGGCTCTGTCATGTTTGGGGCAACCCAGGGTCCAGCACTTCGAATGGGAAGCCTTTCAGACCCAGACTACAACCCGTATGCTTCTTGGTACACTATTGGCACATCAGTGTCCTCCTATAAAAGCACCACTTCATCCACACTGAGAGTGGCTTCATCATCAGATGATTCTTCTTACACATAAAATTCACTACCAGAATCTTGGGCTTCCTCCTCGGCCTCAGATGCAGAGTCATTCTATAATCATCATCAGAGAAAGACTCGAAACCCATATCAACAACCTGCAGGTATCCACAATCCTTACTAAGAAAAGTAACTTGACAAATAAGCCAACAATGCCCAACACTGTGTAAAATAAGTAATCAACAAAGTGTGGCTGTATCAACAGGAAAGTAAAACTACTGGTAGCCGAAAGGAAAAGTCCTATATTTTCAAAAACAATACCTCTCACTTGCCAGAGACAGCTAGACTCACCAGCACCTACTCTGTACAGACACATCAAGCACTGATATCCCACTAAAAAGAAAAAAACATTTCACACAAGACAACTCAATACACATCACACATTAATACAATGAGAATTTCACATACATTAAAACAGAAGCTTATTATGCTGCTATTACACCATTTATAAAAAATGCATTCATGCAGGGCAATAATACTCATTTGGAGAAAACAGTACAAAAAACGTGTTCTTGCCAAACAGATGCAACTACACAAACTGCAATTCAACCAGTGACAAAACTGCACACAGGAGACACAATTGTAATCGGAAGCTTTGCACTAGAATGAAAAGGAAAATAAAACATTACGATCACAAAGGCAATTGAAGACGAGAAATAAAACAATTAATGTTATCAAACACTATAAAATCTACCCATCAACATTCAAATGTTATGTTAAATGTTATGTTAAATGCAACTTAAAGAGCGCGCTAACACCAAAGGCTTCCTGGTGCTTTAAGACAGAGTGAGTGAGGGTGGAGCGTGAGTGACGAAGTTTAACCAAGGGGTGGGAAGAGGTGAGTTTTGAGTGATTTTCTGAAGATCAGGAGGGAAGGGCTGGATTTGATAGAAAGAGGGAGAAGATGGCCAGCCACACACACCACCAGCCAAGCACCAGTCCACACACAGCTAGCCAAATGCCAGAACACGCAGACCATCATGCAAACAACATTTCACACACAAACTTTCTCTGTTGTCTAGTGATTCTTCCCCTTTGGGGACTGATGGGCCTACAAATATATGGCCAATCTGCCCTTGAGGAGAGCAGAAACAGCCATAATATTCATCCAAATGGAAGTCACCCTTGCTCAAGGAGCTCAAGGGGCCATTCACCAAAACATTTTGTGCCATCTATAATAAAATCTCTGGTGATCTAGTGTCTTCTGCCCCACTTGGGGGCAGATGGCTCTTAAATATAAGGCCGACCTGCCCCCATGGGGGACAGAAAAAGCCAAAATATTACCTGCCAAAAGGAAAGCAACCCTTGCAAAAGGGTCCACTCTCCAAACCATCATGTTCCACAGAAAAATGATCATCAGTACTTTAGGGGCCTCTGCCCCCCTTGGGGGCATATTAGTCTTAAACATAAAGTTGATATACTGCCAAGGGGGGCAGAAACAGCAAAATTATTAATCCCCAAAAGGTGAGCGACCCTTTCCAAAGGGGTCATTTTCTAACATATAAATAAAATGTCCTGTTGTCTAGTGGCTTTCTGGACTCAATGGGGGCAGGTGGGCCTAAAGTTCTGGCTGATCTGTCCATAGGGGAGCCAGAAAACAGTGAAAACATTTGCCCAATAAAGGAGAGTGACCCTTAACCAAGCAGCCATCCCAAACATACACAACATGCAATACCTGGTGTGTAGTTGGCTTCGCCCCCCCATTGGCAGATCAACCTAAAAATTGTAAATCAGCTTTCTGGGGCAAGAATAAAAAAATAAAATAGCCCCCAAGGGAAGGGTTACCTTCCTAAGGGGTCGCTCCCCATAATTATTGCCATAAAAAATTATCTGTGGCTTCTAGTGGGTTTTCACACAGTTGTTCCTTCCCCCGTGTCTGTTTTTCATTCCACCCACCCCCCAGGAAATAGACATATCTCAAACACGTCCTCCTCTGGGTGCGCTGGAAGTAATGCCTTCCAGGACGTCACTGGTGGCATATGACGAGGTTGTCATGCTGTGAGCATGCCAACATCTATCCACTGCTATTTCCAATGGGGCTTGTAGATGGGGGTCCCATGGGGGAGACCCAGCACTTCCCCTCTTGGTGGGTGCCAAGACATAATGATTATGTCCTTTGCACACAAGCACCGTGGCTGAGTACGTGTGTATATTTGTTGTTTAGGCATGCATTTGTATGCTCAAAACAGTCCTTTGGAAGTGAACAGAAATATAGTGGAATCATTTTTCAAATTCATATACAAAGCACATCATCATATCACCTTGTGCAAAACAATGTCCTTCAACAACACTTCTTGTGCGTTGGACAGGTGTCAACCTTTAAGCTGATCCCATAATTAGTTGCTGTAACAAAAAATAGATATACATCATAAAAAACCTAAAATAATGTACCCCCTTGATGCTGCTGTTGGGCTCTCAACTGCCCATCAAGCTTAGGACAGGCCACCATAGGTATGCGGGCCATTAGGGGGGGTCAGGGTGTGGCACACATGCTTCCATGTTAGGATCACTGGCCAAGCTGGACTTCAGATTACTTTTTGATCCAGTATCATAGGTCCTCCCACATCTTCTTGCAATGGATGTTGCACCACTTATAGACCCCCAGGGTCCGCACTCTCGTGGCGATGGCCTTCCAGATGGATTTCTTTTGATGGGGTTTGACCTGTATGGATACAGAAAAACTAAGAAAACAATTTGCTCTGTGACTTTTTGTTTGTTTGTATTGATGTAACACTAGTTTGAGAAATCAAACATTAGTAAAAAGTTACAATTGCATTTTTTAAATATTATTAAACAAAATTGTGATAGCCTGGTGAGTACCCTTATCCTTTGGCATGTCCGTATCTTATTAATCCAGGCCACTGACATAATCTACCTTAGGGGTCTACAAAATTTTCTGTAGCAAGTGCTACTTCTGAGCAGTGAAAATCATCATGAACTACTGAAGGCTAAACAACTTGTGCATTGTTAGCATACATCTTCACGCCCAGCTCCATTGACTTTAAGGTTAATGTCCAGATACTATGCTTTGAACAACATAGTATGACTAAGGGCTCTCTGAAAGGGCTGCCACTTCTGTCAGTGAGAGTGCGGTCTTTTGGGGAAGAATGAACATGTGTATGTATGAATGGGACATATTTTACTGGGGACTGATAGCCTGTGTCACAGGCGCTTGCAGCACAGGATATACCTTTCACCATATGTGCACCATTACATGACTAACACAAACATACAATTTACATTTTTTTCAAATGGGAGAAATTTAAAGTGCAAACAAAGTTCTGTCAAAAAGTTCATAATATAGTACATTTGTCAGCACTTTCAATTTCTCTCTTTTTAAAAAATGGATGCATTTTTCCGTAATATTTATGGCACAGTGTTCCCCGGGCACTAGGGGTAAGAGGCTGCTGTTTCCAAATGCGACACTTTGGAATGGGAGTAAATTGAAATGAAGAGTTAACTTGCTCATTAGGGTAACTTTCCATGTTCATTTTCTCCCATTTAAAAGCATTCAGAAAGACAATTTTGTTCACAGCTCCAATATTGAGTTGACTAGGGCTTTCATTTCAGAGTTACATATCTCAGTGCTTCAGTTGTTTACCTCTGTGACCCAGACCCAGGCTGGGACATGAATATGACTGCACACTGCTTATTATTAGGCCCTGCTATTTGATATTAATAATGTAAAATGAACACAGCCTTCCTTTAACTTTTAAATGAAAATTTCACCTTGTGCTATTTTAAAAATAAACCAAGGGCTGTGAACTACTCTGAAGGTGTATGGGAGCTACTTGTAAATCACAATCATTAGGCTGGAGAAACCTGATCTAGACTGAGTAATTTGTGGGATAATACAAATAGCAAATACAAATTTTGTTTGGTATTAATATATATATATATATATATTCACTGAAAAAAACATAGGTTATAGACCATATATAGTTAGGAATTAGCATTTACAAAACCTTGAAAATTCACTGAAAAAACCATAGGTTATAGACCATATATAGTTAGGGATTAGCATTTACAAAACCTTATTTTACTCACACAAAACCATTGAAATTCGCATATATAGTTAGTTGCACTAACTATATATCGCGCACCCGCAATCCACTGCTGATGATGTCACATATTACATCATTGATGACATGGTCAGTGACATCACTGATGACATCACTGATGACATCATCCAGTGACTGTATGTTTCTCTAAAGTTAAAATATGTCCTATATATTTAAGAATGAGTGGATGTATAAGTGTCTGGATGAAGGATTTAGTAGGTGTATGACTGACTGTATGAGAGAGTGTTTAAATGTGTCTCACTGAGTGCATGGGTTAGTGACTAAACTGTCTTAATTTGTTCATCATTATATCTGTTGTTCTGTAAACTGCTGCATGTGTTGATCAGTAGCTATATGAGTAACTATATGGGTTATTGATTGGTTGCCCAAGTATTTGTATGGGAGAGTGAGTGTATGTGTGTGGGTGGCTGGGAGGTGTGTGACTGTGCATAGATGTGTGAACAGTTGATTCACTAGATGTATGGGTTCAAAACTGCATGTGGAAACAGCTGTATGGGTGGTTGACTGTGTGCATGAGTGTATTGGTGAGTGAATGGATATCTCAGTGCTACATGTCAAAGTTAGTACATATGTAAAACACAGTACATGTGAGAGTTGACATGTATAAATTACTGTGTATAAGAGCCAGTGAATGTGTGAGTGGCTGCATGGATAATTGAAAACTTATATCAGTGATTGTATAAGAGAGTAAATATGTGTTAGAATATGTTTGAATAAGTAAGGTGTGTATAACTGTATAGTTGAGGAAATGGTGGTGTGATTGATTCTTTGCATGACTGACTAGGTGTATGAGTAACTCCATCGATGAGTGACAATCTGTGAGTGTCTGTTTACACTGAGTGTATCTAAGGTTATATTACAGTCTGAAGAGGTTCATCGTATTATCACATGAATGATGTCATCAGTAATGTTGTCAGTGATGTCATTTGAGTTGTCATCAGTGATGTCATCAGTGATGTCACTGACCATGTCATGAATGATGTTATGTTATGTTATGTTATTTATATTTTTATAGAGCACAGCTGCCCCAGCAAAGGGGCGTCCTGGCGCTTTGACAGACACTATAACATAACACACAATAAAAGAAAAGGGCAACTAATCAGACACGGGAAACAGGAAAGTTTTAATCGCCTGCCTGAAGGCGAGCAAGTCTTCAAGAGCTCGGATGTGTACCGGGAGCGAGTTCCATAAACCTGCCGCGAGCACCCTAAAGGAGCGGCCATCCATTCTGCTCAGTTTAAAACGTGGACAGACAGCCAGGTGGAGCCCCTCCGATCTCAAGGATCTCCGAGGAATATAGGGAGTGAGTAGGTTGGCAAGTGCCGGCGGCGAAGAAGATTTCAAAATTTTAAAGGCCAGGCACAGCGCTTTGAACTTGATTAGCTGTCTAACCGGTAGCCAATGTAAGGCCATGATGGTACCAGACACTGAACAATGTCTGGGGAGGCCCACAATGACCCGTGCCGCGGCGTTTTGCACCCTTTGAAGCCTAGAGGCCTCCGCTTGATTCACCCCTAACATCAGCGAGCTGCCGTAGTCCAGCCGAGATAGAATTGAGGCCTGGACCAAAAGCTGTCTGGTAGGGGGATCAAAATACTTTAAAACCGGCCTTATTCCATGCAGGATGCCATAGCACGTGGCAGCCACCTTCTTAGTATGATCCATGAAGGTGAGCGCAGAGTCCAACCAGATACCTAGATTTCTCACTCCAGATGCTGGAATAGGAGTGACACCCAACTCGGATGGCCACCACTGGTTACCCCATAGCTCAGCGTGCTTCCCTAGTACCAACACCTCCGTTTTGGTGGCATTCAACTGAAGGCAGTTGGTGCGAAGCCAGCTTGCTACTGCCACAAGACCCGCTCGGAATCTGGGGGCCTCCACCTCAGGGTCTCCACTAAGTGTCACCGCTAGCTGTGTGTCGTCCGCATATGAGGCCATCGTTAGACCCCACTGTTTGACGACATCAGCCAACGGTTTCACATAGAGGTTGAACATTGTAGGGCTCAACGAGGATCCCTGTGGGACCCCCAGCTCCAGGGAATAAGTGGCGGATTGGCCTGGTGGTATAGCCACTTTAAAGGATCGATCCGATAGAAAAGATCTAAACCACTGGAGAGCGACATCAGTCACTCCAGCCTCCTGTAAGCGTTGGATCAGTATATGGTGGGACACAGTATCGAAAGCAGCCCTTAGGTCTAATAGTAAAAGCGCTGCCGTACGACCCGAGTCCAGTACCTGGCGGAGGTGTTCCGTGATGTAAAGTAATGCCGTCTCGGTACTGTGTTCCGACCGGAAGCCGTTCTGACTGGGATCCAATATCTGGTTACGAGCCAGATGCTCAGACAGAACAGAGTTGACGAGGGCTTCTGTTACTTTGGCTATCCATGGCAACAGGGATATAGGTCGATAGTTTTCTGGCAACCGGGGGTCTGAGTTGGCTTTTTTTAGTATAGGAGTAACCACTGCCTGTTTCCAAGCCGTGGGTACCTTTCCGTTGGACAATGACATATTGATAAGATTCAATATGGGAGCTCGGCACATCGGGGAAAGTGTGTTGATAAAGGCTGGCTTTAACGGGTCCAAAGGCGATCCTGACTTGATCTTGAGGCTAAGCCTGTCAAAGGTCTCAATAGACAAGTCTGGAAGCATAGCAAGGGTCTCATAACCCACCGTATCGGGGTCGATAGCCTCTCGATTCTGGTGGTGTGTATCAAAACCTTGGTAGATTTTTTTCACTTTCTCCACAAAAAAGGAGGCCAAATTGTCACAGTGGGTGTCTGTGCAAATCACCTCTGAGGTGGATCTATTTTTCATAAGGTCCTTCAGGACCTTGAAGATCAGTTTAGATGGATTGGAACTGGTAGCAAATTCCTGAGCGTAAAATGCGGCTCGTGTTCTGCAAATAGCTCTATGGTAGAGCTTCAGCTCAGTAAAATACTGAGTTGTCAGAGCAGGGTCATAAGATCTTCTCCATTCCCTCTCTGTTTTTCGGCAAGATTTTTTCAGTTCTGCGAGAGACTCATTATACCAAGGACTAGGTGTTTTTGTCCGGCCTTTCGACCACCGCAGAGGTATAAGAGAGTCCAGGGCATCGGTGATCCAAGCGCAGAACTGTTGGTAGCCTTGTTCCACATTAATAAAAGTGCTCAAAGGTTTCTGTTCCAATACACTGTAGAACTCTTCAAGTCTAAGCTTATGCCAAAGCCTTTTTAAAATAGGCCTGTCCGTCGCTATGAAAGGCTTGTCGTGGACCGAACAAAAGGCTTCCACTAGCAAATGATCAGTCCACCCCATCAGCCTCGGATCTGACAACCTCACCCCCTCAAGTGTGGAAAAAAAGGGGTCCAGAATATGGCCCCCTGAGTGGGTCGGAAGGGTAACAAGCTGAGTGAGTTGAAGGGCTTCAAGATCCGCCAACAGAGTGCTCACAGTAGCGGATGACCCATTATCAAAATGGATATTAAGGTCCCCCAAGATGTTGAAATTGGCACAACCGAGCGCTATAGGGCTGACCATATCAGCCAACGCGGACCTGAAGACAGAATCATTGCCGGGAGGACGGTAAATGAGCATACCGCTGAATGTGAAGTGATGGCTAAAAGCAACTTTAAAAATAGAACTTTCGCATGCAGGAAGTCCCGCCTGTTTCCATTCAGCCGGAAAGCAGGATTTGACTGCCATAGCGATGCCACCTCCTCTTGTGGTCCTATTGGAAGTGAAGACAGTATAGTTCTGAGGGAAAGCAAGAATTAAAATAGCAGAATCAGAATCCTGAAGCCCGGTTTCTGTCATTAGAAAGACATCGGGATCATCTTTCTCAATCAGCTCATAAATGAACAGGTGGTGCTTTACCAGAGATCTGACGTTTAAGCACCAAATACGAAGATCTTGAGATGCGACACACTTTCGTGTGACAGGAATAGCGTCTTCCAGGGACCGGATCTTAGTGGGGCTATTAAGTGACCAGCCCTTACAGGCATAGCTATAAGGACCGACTAATGGGTCCACAGGCTTGCATACACATCCTCTGGACATTTGCCCTATGGCCAGCAGCTCTGACCGTGTGTAAAACACCATACCTGCCAGACACTGCAAAGTTACACCACGACGAGAAACAGAGCCTGCCCCACCTCGCGCTGCCTCGACGCGGACGAGCGCAGACGGGCAGGACTCTGGCACGACTCCGGCTAAGCGAAGGCGTCCTCACCTGCGCGTCCCGCTGCGCGGGAGAGGGGAGCTTTAAGTAGGGCCACCAATCCTAGCGCGAGCGCGAGGACGCTCCAAGATGGCGCCCGATTCTAAAATTCCAGCCCTACCCAAAATGGCGCCCACAGTGAACCACCCCCGGGATCCAGGCCCGCCAAAACGGCGGTGAGCGAGCCAATTATATGCAGAATGAGGAAGGGGGCAAGACCCTGCTAAAAACAGGGGAAAAGTGCAGCAAAATAAACAAATCAAAGTCACAAAATCAGGAAGGTTAAAAAGGCAAAATCGCCAACAGCAGCGCCAGCAACAGTGTGTGCGCGGTGAAATAAGCGTCTGTCAAGGCCGCCTCGAAACGGAAATGTAATATGTGACATCATCAGCAGTGGATTGCGGGTGCGCGATATATAGTTAGTGCAACT
Organism: Lissotriton vulgaris; assembly: GCF_964263255.1. Lineage (NCBI taxonomy): Eukaryota > Metazoa > Chordata > Amphibia > Caudata > Salamandridae > Lissotriton > Lissotriton vulgaris. The sequence continues at coordinate 1,072,245,919 of NC_141696.1, read as the reverse complement.
AACTATATATGCAAATTTCAATGGTTTTGTGTGAGTAAAATAAGGTTTTGTAAATGCTAATCCCTAACTATATATGGTCTATAACCTATGGTTTTTTCAGTGAATTTTCAAGGTTTTGTAAATGCTAATTCCTATCTATATATGGTCTATAACCTATGGTTTTTTCAGTGAATTTCAATAGTTTTTTAATAGCAAATATCAAAAGCTGTAAAATGTATTTTTCTTTTAAAGGAAAAATATATTTTATATGTATTTATAAAAAAAAAATATGCATCTGCCAAACCCTGACCTCTTAATAGTGCACTGTGGTGGAAATGATTTGGACACTATGACTGGGGTAGGTCTGGAAATGCTTTTCAAGGACACCTTTGAGCAATTGATGGCACTTTTTTCCTCACACTGCCTTGGTATATTCAAATATATGCCAAAAACAGAAATGGAGGTGGTCCAATCAAATTTGTCCACAAATTGAGAAAGTGAGGAAGCATGTAAATAAGTCTGTTTCAGCTTACATGAGAGACCATGGAATGGGCTCCATCTACAACAATAACTTGCATTACTACATGCAAGATATCTACAGAGGAGATAGTGTGCACTTCTAAGATGAGGGGAACAGAGTTTTCATCCAGAATTTAAGACTGTGTATTGGTACCTACTTATAAGTACCTAAATCTTCCACAGACCCAAAAGCTCTTTTCAGAGCTACCCTAACTATGATCACTCTAAATAAATTTTAAATGTAACTTTTTTTTTCTAATTTTCACGATTTACGGTTTCCGGAGCGCTACCCGGTTGGCGCACCGGATGCTAAACACGCGCGAAAATGTAAAAAAATATTTTTTCTTTTTTTTGGGCATATATGGCCCTCCTCATCCACCCTCACAGAACATAGGGGGTCAGGATATGTCTCCCTTGCCCCCTTTTACACAATCCCAGCAATGTTTATCATCCATCTTGTGTCCAAATTAGACCTTAACGCAAGATGGCGGACTCCCGTTACGCTGCCGGTAAGCTACCCGGTGCACGAACCGGGGCGCGCAACGGCACATGTAGCAAAAAAAAATGTGGGAAGTTAATGTACCAAAAAAGCACTGGAGCACTTTCACCAGATTTTGAATAGTCCCTACTACATACCAGTCCCTACCATTTTCCCAAATTTGATGGAATTCCATAGAGCCATTCAAGTTGTAGCCCTGTCTAAATAACCTGAGGTAAATTACATGGCAAAAACACATTAGAAAGAGTTGACATTTTCAACCAATGATAACATTACTTTCGTTGTATTTTTATGTGCTGACATTTGATTGGTTGGCTACATGAATATATATGAAAAATAAGAGGGAAAGACAGCCATTTTGACTGGAACTCCCTGAGGCATATTTACAGAGCATTTCCTGAGAAACCTAAGACACTTTTCCAAAGGTAAGTTAATAGTTTCTAAGGAGAAATATTTTGTGCACCTAAAGTTATTTTTATAAAAATGTTTCCTGTTAGATATTTACTGTCCCTCAGTTATAGTTATAGATTGGGTTAGGCTTGTCTGTTGTAGTCATGGATTGAGTTAGACTTGATCACATGCAGTACTTTATATTTCTACTTCCTGCCTTGTACAATACACTGCCCAAACATAAATTCACTCTTAAAAACTCAGAACTATGTTGTACACGTTAAGTTAAAAATAAAAATGTTGAAGTTTCTTACTTAAACTCTATTTCTCTCTATCTTTTTATTCTACCTTAACAGCAATTATGGATAAAGAAGCACAGGAACCCAAAGTACAATCAGAAATACAGGACAATATTGACGATTTTTTTAATGTGACAGTAGACGAACAACTGTTGGAATTTATGGACAATTTTGAAAAACAAGAGACAATTTATGAAAATAAAGATCATGAAATTTCAGATGAAGTAATACTTGAAATTTCCAAAGATTATTAAAATTAATATCAATAAAATTGTATTTATAAATTAAAAATTGTTTAAGACATTATTCATTTTTTTTCAAAATTTAAGATATAATAGTAGAGTAATTATAAAAAAAGTCAGACTAATGGTAAAGAGTACAACATTTGTATATTACTATGTGCTCAGGGAGTGCTCAAAGGATCTGTTTCTACTTTCCCATGAATCTGGGAGAATAATTGACTTACTTGATGTGTTTTAAAAATGTGTTTTTTGACTTAAAATGGCACAAAGGCTTTATAAATATGCCCCATGCTGACTATGAAACTCTAGCAGTACATATCAAGAAACCTAAATGACTTCAAGAAACGTTTTTAAACACATCAAGTAAGCAAATTATTCTCCCCCATTCATGAGGAAGTGACTTAAAATGCCCTAACACACATGAGGGCGTATTTACAAGGCCCTCGCACCACTTTTGCATCACTTTTAACATGGGGAAAATAACTTGAAAGTGGCTCAAAGGTCTTGTAAATATGCCCCATGCTGGCTATGAAACTCTAGCAGTACATATCAAGAAACCTAAATGACTTCAAGAAACGTTTTTATACACATCAAGTAAGCATTGCTTTTCCATAAAAACGATTTTCAAGTCATAATTTGAAAACACAGCACAGCTCCTATGTACAAGCACACCCTGTCAGTACTAATACTTCACATTATCTCCAATTACAATTTCTCAAAGAAACAAAATCTTTTTGTAAAACATTTGACACAAAGCAACATTTTAAATACACAACTTTTTTCGTAATTTTCTCCCAAAAGCATACTAGTCTCTATCTAAATTAAATGAATCTGTTCTCACCTTAGCAAATGCTTTTTGAATTTCAAAACAGTCTCAGACACACACCAATTTTTCTTTAGCAGAGCAAAGGGTATGCACTCCAGAGGCTGCAACCAACAATGGCACAGAAATGCTGTATTTCATCACACATATCTCTCATGTCACCCAATCAAAACTCTTCCCTCACTTTTTGCAAATCAACACCCTTCCCCCCTCTGCCCTTTCTGCCCTTTTTCCATAGCAACTACCTCCTGAAAGACCTCTCATGTTTAGAAGTTCACACAACAATGTTTCAAATGAACTCTGAACTCTCAGTACATCTGCTAATCCACTGCAATGTTTCTTAAAATCATTTTTTCTTAACCATTCAAATTACATCTTTCAAAGAACACATCCATGCACCCTAACTTTCTGTTTTCAGAAATGGAAATCCACCAATCACTACTAGTGAATCATTAGCACTGAAACTCCACAGTTTTTTTTCTTTACAAACTCCTACTGTTTCAACTGCCATTTCATTCCCACACTTCATCTGACTGCAGCAGAACCTCCTCTCACCATGTTTTCTGTCTGGATTCTTGGACATAGCTACATCCACTGGGCTCACAGGTATGCTGATAACAGAAATTTACACAACCTCAATTTACAAAATGTGGAAATCAAATGGTTTGGCCAGAGAGGATTGAGATGTCACCAATTGATACCATTGGTGAAAACCTTTTTGCATTTGCCAAACCCTGACCTCATAATAGTGCACTGTGGAGGAAATGATTTGGGCACTTTGACTGGGGTAGGTCTGGAAATGCTTTTAAAGGACACCTTTGAGCAATTGATGGCACTTTTTCCTCAAACTGCCTTGGTATATTCCAATATATGCCAAAGACAGAAATGGAGGTGGTCCAATAAATTTTGTCCACAAATTGAGAAAGCGAGGAAGCATGTAAATAAGTCTGTTTCAGCTCATATGAGAGACCATGGAATGGGCTCCATCTACAACAATAACTTGCGTTACTACATGCAAGATATCTACAGAGGAGATGGTGTGCACTTCTCAGATGAGGGAAACAGAGTTTTCATACAAAATTTAAGACTGTGTATTGGTACCTACTTATAAGTACCTAGAACTTACACAGAACCCAAAAGCTCTTTTCAGAGCTACCTTAACCATAATTACTCTTTTAAAATTTCGAATGTACCTTTTTTCACAAATTTTCACTTATGTTCGCTTCACGGTTCGCTACCCGGTTCGCGTACCGGCAGCCAACCGCGCGCAAAATTCAAAATTTTTTTCTTCGACATATATGAGCCTCCTCAGCCACCCTCAGAAAACCTAGGGGGTCAGGATAGGTCTCCTGTGCCCCCTTATACCTATTTCCCACATTGTTTTTCCTCCATCTTGTGATTAAATTCGACCGAAACACAAAATGGCGAACTCCCCTTACGCTACCGGTGAGCTGCCCGGTTCGCGTACCGGGTAGCGCTTCTACCGCGAAAAATCGTTTTTTAAAAATGTTTTTGCCCCACGGGACCCTTTAATAGCCCCCACATCATTCCTAGGGGGTCAGGAGGGGTCTACCTTGCCCCCTTTCATTAATTTCCCCCTTCGTTTTTCTCCACCTCTTGTCTCTCGATCCTACCGAGAGACAAGATGTCGGCCGTTCCGGACTGTTTAGAATGTTGACAGACACCGGAGAGCCAATCAGCTTCACTTTGCGAAGTTCCGTTACGCGTCAGGTACGCGAAGCGGGGCGCTAACCGGAGCGCTGTCACAGATATATCTGTTTTTTAAAACGTTAATTTCTCAAAATCCACTGGAGCACATATATTGAGACATAGCAAAGGCACGTCGGACAAACCATATCTACAATTTTGCCAAGTTTCGTGTAAATCCATTCAGCCGTTCGAGCTAAAAGTGATTCCAACCGCCCTATAGAAAAATGAATGGGAAAACGCGTTTGGGACCCCCTTTTTTCTCGGCCCCCCCTTGACGAAACCCCCCTAAATATTCAGGGGCTGCTCAGAAACAAAATGTGCCATTTTCCTGAAGATTTCAGCCAATTCCGTCCACAAACGCCAAAGTTATTCGACATAGAATTTTCAGAAATCCCATAGGAAAAAAATCCTAACTATATATACCTACTGGCGACCGCCAGTAGGTTATATATATATATATATATATATATATATGTCTTAATTTGTATTGCAAATAAAATGTGTTTTCTGAATTAACATGATGTACATTTTCTGGAAATTATCTAATCTACACCCACTTGCACATATGTGTTTAGCAATCCGCAACAAATTAAATATAGGATGTCAAACACACAATGCATACTAATGTTGTAGTGTTCTCTAACTATAATGTGTTTAAATAAAATACAGGTAATTTTAAGTTCACCTCACCCGCACTCTCACTATTCCTGATCACTACTGCGAATAACCAGTTGGTCTCCCTCCTGGTGGAGGTAAGCACAAATAAAACGAAATGATGATGCTGCTCACTTAACAAATCCTAAGGATAATCAAGATATACTGCTACGATGAGCATTACGTGTATGAGGGTTTTTTAGACTAGAAAACCTATAGACCCTGGCAAAAACAGGACAAGTGATCCATTCTCCCTTGATTATTCTATGTTTGGATGGAAGCTGAATGGATCCTAGCTTCTCCCCCCCCCGCTTTTGATTTCGACATAAATAAAATACACACCATCATAGTTTTAGGTAATTTAAAAATAACCAAGGCTTCACTTTAATCATTACAATTCACTCAGGAACTAAAAGGGACATTCTAGCCTGTGTTTTAAAAAAACATTTTAGTCAAAATTACATAAGCCTTTTCAACATGTACCTGTTCATCTGGTGACCCATACCGTTGGCTGTACAGGGACAGAACCTCCCTATCCAGCAATTCATGGATCCAAGAGGTCCGACACAGTGGTAAAAGTTGAGGATGCGTTGTTGGCTGCAGTGCTAGGAGGAAAATGAGCTTTTTTTGAAATGCCACATACATGTACAAGACGTACGCGATCGTCAACGGAGACAGTCACATCCATTGACTGTTGTACATTGCTATTACACACATTAGCATATTACTGTGTCCATCCTGAAAGATACCAACCACCCAGTAAACTTCTACCACAGCAGTCTGATAGTGAATGTTCTGATGGTGAGTTCAGGCGCACATCAGTTTAGATCAGCCGCGGCCCGTAGAGGGAGTTCGGTGGGGCAGAGAGGCAGTGCGGGGGAGGGGCAGTGTGGGGGGCGGTAAACAACGGAATATGGATAATTGGAGGTAAGTAAACAATTCAATAAATAAAACGAATTTAGTAGCGCGCGCTGCATAGCATTTTGCGATGCAGGGTGCGCTACGAAATTCGTTTTATTTATTAGATTGTTTACTTACCTCCAATTATCCATATTCCATTGTTTACCAACCCCCATCCTGCCCCTCCCCTGCACCGCCTCCCTGCCCCACCGAACTCTCTCCACAGGCCGTGGCTGGTTTAGATTGTGAAACTGTATTTGTGAATGTAAAGTGCATCACTACTACTCAAAATGATGGTTAGTTTGTTTACACATACAAAATGCTAATGTTGCTCATTTGTTTTCACTAAAAGTGTAAGGTATTGCTTTAATGTTGTCAGATGCAATATGTGCATGGTGTTGTTTATACCGCCGTTGACTGGATTTTCTATTAAAAAAATTAGAAAAACAATAGAATTGTATATTCAAAATGTATTATTTATGCATTTAATACAAATGTACACATTGACATATAAACCCAATGAGAGTGAGGAGAAGACAATCTCAAGTGTTCAGGCCATTTCCAGACCTTGCCATCATGGAAAAATGAGATATTGTCAAAAAATTCAGATTGAACAGGCAGACAATTCTTGGTTCATGCCATCAACTGGAGCCAGATCTTCTGCCTCACAATTGAAATACCACAGCAATAACACCAATAGTAAAAACATGACAGTACTAAATGTTGTGGCCACAAGATCTTTCCAATAGACTGTGGCAGTATCTGGTAGCATGTTACAACCAACGTTCAGTGATGTTCTTCAGGAAGATCTTTCTTCAGTGATAAGACACATCAACAGCTTCATATAGTTTCCATGAAACAAAGATTTTACCAATGTGAAGGAAGATTTGTATGTTTTGGGATGCCTACAGCATGTGGCTGGAGCAACTGATGGCACTTATATTGACTTAGTGTCACCAGACACCAGAGAACAAGTCTACCGCAGTTGAAAGAGCTTACATTCAATCAAAATGCAGGTTGTCTGCTTAATAGATTTGTACATCTGCGCATTTTCCAGGATGAACCCATGATTCCTTTGTACTACCATTTCAAATGTCACAATGTCTAAAGTTATTCCGTTTAGAACTTTAGGCACGCTGACTCTCTGCACGTGCTTCTGAAAGGGCCAGAGCTAATTGAGGACCCCAAGACAAAACAAGAAAATATAAAAATTCAATTGTATGACTTTGGAAATGAAAACATTGTGCAAGAAGTGAGTTTGGAGAAGGGTCAGACTTAGCCAGCAGACCCTAGGCAATGAAAGATTGGTCAAGTGAAACTCAGAGATTGGCAGGAAGAAATACTGACAAAGGATACAACAGAGCTTCGAAGTATTTGAAGCATTTTCTAGTGATGCAGTTGCTGGTGTGCCTAAGAAACAGTTGAACCAACATGATAGTGGGCAACCTGCCCCTAAACTATAAAGAATTGAGATCGATAGATGTTTTATGACTGAGAGCATAACCAATTGTAGTCTTGATAAAGAAGGTCTAAATAATACTATACCTGAAAAATGAGTAGACGCCTGTTTACCACAAACCCAATGCTCTCAATCCACCCCAAATACTAACGAATCTTGACAGATTGGGGTGTTTTGTGTGCAGTCTCTGGTAGTGGTTGTGGAAATCAATGACACAAATCAAGTGTCTTTTTGTATCTCTCTGACTGTTTTCAAAGTATATTTTGTGTAACTATTGTGTAAGGCATTCCTTTTGCCTTGATGAAATATTTTTAATTTTGTAGCACTGTTTTAATAAAATCAATATATCTGTATATTAATTGTAAGTTTCTGTGCCAACACTCAGACCAATGGTATTTGATAATGATTCATTAGACTGAATGTGGAAGGATAATTCCTTGGGTGAATGGTAGTTGTGTCTGGAAGAAAAGACTGTGGTGTGATTTTTGGAATTCCCAGAGAACGCCTGTTTTAGGATAAGTAGAATCTGACAATATATTGTTTGGTTAATTTCAAGTTTAATGATCTAAAATAGTTTTATATTTTTTGGCTATTTATTTTTTCTTATATGATACTTAGCTTATCCTAACTCACCATTGTTGTTGACTTCTGAGAACTCCAACAGCCCTATAGGAAGTCCACTTCAATAAGGCCCATAGAAGAACACGGAGGCAAGTGGAGTGGGCTTTTGGGCTCCTAAAGGCCGGATTTCGATGTCTGGCTAAGACTGGTGGAGCCATCCTCTACTCACCCAAAAAGGAGGCCAAAATCCCCATTGTCTGCTGTATGTTACACAGCATAGCCCTGCAAAGTAACATTGCATACATTGTAGATGATGTAGAGACCATGAAGAGCCACCAGGTGAGGATTTTGAAATGACAAATAAATATGAAATTGGTGAAGAGGCAGGAATAGATTTATGTCAAGATGTTATTGATGACTTCTTGACATGAGTGTGAGTATACAGTATCAATGTATTACATTAAATTAAAAAAAACGTTTAATCTAATGAGGATGAAAGTCTGTGCTGGAATTTCTTTAGAATAGGCAAGTTAAGGAAAATACTGGGCAAATATGTTTGTTGATCAAAGTATCGACACATTGAGTACTCTGTTCATTTACATTGTTTATCTTTGATTGTTCTTAGAAAATGTTTCCTCAAAATGATTTATTTGCTATGTGAACGAATTGTAATGTAATCAACTAATTTCTTTTGTTTTACATCTGGTCTAGGTTCCTTAAACATGTCATTTTCATTTGGGCATTTCAAAGTTGTGACATTTGCAGTTATATGCTGCTGTTCAAAATGACAAAGGGAACATGGATTGATCCCGTGAAAGACACACACATACTTTGAGAGTGCAAATCTTGTACAAAGACAACTTGCACAGTGATTGAGTTGAAGTTGTTAAGATTGTGTTAGACTTGTTTTCTGTGGAATGGTGGCACCAACTTAATATGTGCTGCTTGAATTGTTCTAAGCGGATGTATGACGTTACAGCGCATGCTTTTACCACGCATGCCTTTACAACACGGTTTTTACAATGCATGCCTTTACAACGCATAGTGCTTTGGGGCGCTGGATAGTGAATAGTTTAATTTACTTTTCCAACTCCAGTCCCCGTGGATAGTAGGGAAGGTGTTGGATAGTACATTAAACCTATTCCCTATCCTAGAGCACCCCCCAGCGCAATGCGTTGTAATGGTTTGCGTTGTAAAAGTTGCGTCGCAAAGGTAGTTCGTTGTAAAAGTTTTGTTGTAACGGTTGTTTACCGTTCTAAGCACATGTGGTAGTTGACGCATTTATTCTCCCTTAAAATTTTCAAAATGCTCATTTTGTGTTGAGTGCCAGAGGTTATTTATGTGTGTTATCATTTATCTAGTGTGCCCCATCCACTGGTTACTGGTCTAGAGTGGAGGTATCCTCAGTGGTACATGGTTGTTCACTTACTCTGGCTGTTGGATCTATCATTAATTAACAAAACAAAAAATTATAAATGTAATTATTTTGTATTAAAAATATAAAGCAACCTAAAAGTAAAAGGTAAAAGATTATAGTGATTCTACCTTCCTTTGAGTGGTATTTTAATTAATCGGTTTAAATGGCACACAAAACCTGAAAAGGTGTCCTGAAAAGCAATAGGATGATCAGAAAGTAGACATAAAATATACCAATCATTTCCCACAAAACAGAAGAGAGTTAAAATATTAAATAAACCATTCCAAGGCTTTGCAGCTTGTGACTTGTGCACAACTTAGAATCATTCACACCATTAGTCATCATATTAACATTGCAGAGTACAATTTCACAAAAAATAACCACTAAATAAATGTTGATTTGTCAAATAAATAACATCAGTTTCATTAGAGAGTAGGGCTAGGACGACATACAAAATTAAACACAAACACAATTCAAATCATTGCAAGATATAGAGATTGATCAATACTTAACACTTTGACATATATGAAAATGTGATGAGAAAGAGAGAATTAGAAAGACAACATTGCAATGTTATTTTCACAAACCAAAAACATGGCATCATGGTATTTATAGCCATTTCAATTAAACATTAACACCTGTAAATTTGTAAGTTAAACATACCTACTGATTTTTTTTGTTAAAAAGAATATACATCTACAATATTAAAACATATATGAAATTATGGTATTTGGTGTAAAAACACTTACACACACAATTATATCATGTGAAATGTTATGGATATTGAAACCTGAAATCTTATATACAACAATAAACATTCAAACAAGACAACAGAGAATTGATAAACATATTTATATGTTTTTATGTTTCCAAAATGAGCAAAACACATCAGCAACAGCTACATGAAAATCAAAGACTTACCAGTCTCCACTCCACCAGGGATTCCTGTCAAGCCTTCAGGATGTAGAATGTGCAAGACATTCTCCTCCCAGGGAAAAAGTTGTAACAGGAGGCTAAGAGAAGCACCACCAGTCATCTGGGCCTTTAAGTTACGCTTGGAGGCCAGGGAATGCACTTTACCCAACAGGTTGTTCCACCTCTGGCTGATTTCTTGCTGTGTGCACAGGTTGTTTGGTACAGCATTAACTCTGTCAACTATTCTGGCCCACATATTCTTGATAATATGCCCTTAAGTATATTATTATCTCATCGTGTATCTAGAATGTATTCGACACATTGTTCTCTGCGCGTCTTAATTTCTGGAAAACCCAATACATTTTTTTTTTTAAGTTCACATAACAATCATGTTCCCCTCTGAATCCTTTCATGAGACACAAAAACGAGTTCCTTCATCCCCCATTTCTAAAAAATTACTTTAAAAAAAATTAAAACAGCAATGGAAATCATAGTCATTAGAATTCAGAGTACAAATATTGAAAATGCACAGACCGGATTCTTGACCGAAATGTGAACTAATGCCTTATCTGCTATCATTAACCAACCTCCACCAGTTTCCCTTCTTCCTCACCCCCCACAACTGTGCTTTCTGATTTCAGTCAAAATAGACAAGCAGCACTGCGCTGTAGACTGTCAGAGAGCCCTGCCAGCCTGGACTGGAAGGCCTTTGTGCCTTAGCAATTATGGGTACTGAGTTTTGTAATCAACTATTGAAACATCATACCAGTGAATTACCATATTTAGAATCGGGTATAAAAGATAGAGGCTTCCTAAGGAAGCCATGCATAATACCCAGATTGTGAAGTGGCCATGTACTATCTCTAGCTACTCTTCATCATTGCACAGATAGTTGCTGCGAACTAAGATAATATAAGAGCATTACTTACTTGCCACAACACCAAACACTGCAATTTAACACTTGTCAACCAAGAAGTCCACCACAGTATAGCATGCTACTCATGAGCTAATGTACTTTGGTGCCTGTGAAATGATTAAATAGGAATGCAAGTACAATACAGTGCAACATGATGATAAGTAAGTCTGACTTTTGTGAGAGTCCTCATTCATGACTCACCTTCATTCTTTTACATCCTCCATTGGATGGACGGTTGAGAAATATCATCAGAGGGTGATAGGGAGGAAGACAGTGGTGCCATATTAAAGAATACACAGGCATATATGGAGGAAGAAAATAGTTACATTGCTACAAATCCTAAATACATTTCTTCCCCCTCTGAGCAGCGTAAAAAAGATGTCCTCAACCTGTGCTATGCAGAAGATGGAAGCTTTAACTCTTTGTAAAAGCCATAGATGAACGCTAGGGATTTTTTAAGTGCAACAAATCAATTAACGTGTCATAGTTAAACATACAATTTCTTTCTTAAGCCTGACCTTTTCTTTATACGATAAACTAAAATGTTTTGCATTTAGTATTTAATTTGTAAGAAAAAAGGCTCATCAAATTGTGGGGCATATTATCAACAAATAGCGATATTTATCGCTAAGTAGGCTTAGCGGCAATTTTTTTATCGCTGCGCATCACTGGATTTTATCGCTGAGATAACGTGCTATTAGCAACGTTTATCTCAAAAGCGATAACATTTCCAGCGATAGCAGCGAAATCCGTGAATATCGCTGAGAATACAGCGATATTCATGCATTATCGCTAACAGGGTCTTAGCCATTATATCCACCTCCCATTGGATATAATGGCTAAGAACTGGTCTGAGCAAGCGTTAGTTTTTGGAGATATTCGCGCTTAGCGCAAATATTTCCATCGCTACGCCTGTGTTGGTAATAGGCGATCGCGATGTTGGCGACTGCTTTTAGTCGCTAACAGGTTGGGTACGCCCACTTATCGTGTCATTAGCGATAAATATCGCTGATATGCAAAGCAGGCCCCAAACCACTCGCTATCGCCCAAGCTTTCGCCCAACCTGTCGCTAACTGCTGTTAGCGACAGCTTGCTGATAGGGCGATAGAATTATCACTGCTTAGCGGCCGAAAACGTCTGCTAAAGCGGCGATAATTTCCTATTGTCCCCCTTGATAATATGCCCCTGTATTCTTTGTTAATGATCTGAACTTGCAGGTTTGTTAAAAAGCGTCTTTGTACTGTATAAAGTGTGAAAGGTTTTGGAGCAATAATTATCGCCATGTGCCAAATTTTGGAAATGTAGACCAGAGACATATTCACATCGAGAAAGGTAGCAATTGCCCAGGGCCCCCACCTCTCCTGGGGCCCATGTAAAAGTGAATTTTTCTCTCTCATATTTCTATTTCTCTATCACAGCCATTTACTTAAATATTGTTTGACATCGTAGGGCTTAAATAAGTAGAAATGGGTAATACAATTCAAAGTTGTTACGAACAATGGCCCCAAATATTTCTTGCCCACTCCCCCCAAAATCATTAATATTACATTGGTACGAACATAGATTGTCTTTTACCATTTGTCTGTCAACTTTGCAGAGGAAACTGATCTAGAAATCTTAGTAGCATGAAATGATGGGGGCAGCTAGTAGGAAAGAGTTTACAAAAATAAGCAAAAATAAACCTGCACACAGACAGTCCTTGTTTATAACTGGGTGCCAATGGACACTGTACTTTGACACTTACATCTTATACTCCAGGTCAAAGGGATAGACAATACTTCAATCAATGGATTTAACTATCATGAAAGACCATATTCGTTTTTTGTAAATGTATGTGATTCATTTGTCCTAATACTTGAATTCTTCTGTACTCTGTGTCATAAAAAATGGTATGCAGACAAAATATTGATATTTAAATATCGATATACAATAAAATCGAAGTTTAAATATCGAAGAGACATAATATAGAAGGTAAGTAATATCGATAGATTTAATATCGATATTAGTAATATCGAAGTTTTAAATATCGATGTTAGTAATATCGATGTTAATAATTTCGATGTTACAAATATCGATTTTTAAATTATTTTTGTGTATATAATGTATTTTTTATGTTTTTAATTTATTTTTATGTAATTTAATTCAATTTTGTATTTTAGTTCTGTAGTGGGTTGTGGGTTTATAGGGGAATAGGGTGGGAAGTAATTTAATTATGTTAAATTAATTATTAATTAGTAGGAATTATAAATTAATTTTATTTAATTGGTAATTATTTTTAATTTATTTGCAAATAATTTTACTTAATTGATTAATTGATAAATATGTTCTTTAGTGGGTTGTGGGTTTATAGGGGAATAGGGTGGGAAGTAATTTAATTATGTTAAATTAATTATTAATTAGTAGGGATTATAAATTAATTGTAATCAATTGATAATTATTTTTAATTAATTGGTAATTTATTTTAATTAATTGATTAATTGATAATTATGTTCTGTAGCGGGTTGTGGGTTTATAGGGGAATAGGGTGGGAAATAATTTAATTATGTTAAATTAATTATTAATTAGTAGGAATTATAAATTAATTTGAATTAATTGATAATTATTTTTAATTAATTGGGAATTCATTTTAAATAATTGATTAATTGATAATGATGTTCTGTAGCAGATTGTGGGTTTATAGGGGAATGAGGTGGGCAGTAATTCAAATGTAATTAAGTAAAAATGTTTTTAATTAATGGTTTTGTTAATTATATAATTGTTAATTAATTATTAATTGGTAATTAAATATTATTAAATGGTATTTTTTATTAATTTTTTTAGTTAAATATATTTTGCTAATCTTGTTTTTAATAATTATGTATTGGTGTTTCTAAATGGTTTATATTTAATTAATAGTTAAGTTTTTTATTATTTAAAAAAATACATTTATTTATAAGTATGTTATTTTCACCCCTACGCTATCCAATAAATTCCCTACTGTTGCACTGTCTGGAGTTGGAATAGTAATTGTTACCCCTACGCTATCCAACACTTTCCCAACTGTTGCACTCTCTGGAGTTGGAATAGTAATTGTTACCCCTACGCTATCCAACACTTTCCCTGCTGTTGCACTCTCTGGAGTTGGAATAGTAATTGTTACCCCTATGCTATCCAACACTTTCCCTACTGTTGCACTCTCTGGAGTGGGAATAGTAATTGTTACCCCTATGCTATCCAACACTTTCCCTACTGTTGCACTCTCTGGAGTTGGAATAGTAATTGTTACCCCTACGCTATCCAACATTTTCCCTACTGTTGCACTCTCTGGAGTGGAAATAGTAATTGTTACCCCTACGCTATCCAACACTTTCCCTACTGTTGCACTCTCTGGAGTTGGAATAGTAATTGTTACCCGTACGCTATCCCAATTTTTATTTTTTTAATTTGTGTTACATTTTTATTAATTGTTATTTATATTAATATTTGATGTATATAAATGTATTTGTAATTTATTATATTTTCATTTATTTATAAGTTATTAAAATAATTTATTAGAGGTATTATTAATGAAGTATATACTATGTATTATATCTTTATTATTATTAGTTTGTATTACATTATTAATTAATTTCAAATATTATAATACATTTTTTAACTATGTTTATTACATTTATAAGTATTATTTTGTTAATATTACATTTTTTTAAATAAAAAAACGATATTTTAAAAAAACAATATTTTTGACATCAATATTTTTTTTGTTGATATTTTTATATTTACCTTGTTAGAGATAGGATTACGATATTCATGCAATCGATATTTTTGTTGCGATATTTTTGAAGGTAGATATTTTTGTAGTCGATATTTTGTCATAGATTCATAAAAAATATCAATATGTTAATGGTAATAGATTTCTCATTGTATGTCCACCGCAAGATTTTTCTTGGAATATCCTTTTTGGTGAAATAGTAGGGACAAACATGTAATACAGAGGGGAAATAAAGGCATCATAAATTTAGTCAAATACAAATAATCGCGGAAAGACTAAACAATCGCCATCTGCCTTGGTTACACGCTGTTTACTAATGTAATGGGTCGATGGCGCAGGGCCGGACTGGGACAGAAAATAGTCCCAGGCCATAAAATAAAAGTAACCCCATTTGCAAATCGAATAACTAAAAAGTGTAGGCCATATTTGCAAATGTAAGCAGCTTTTAACTCGCAAAGACACGCATTATATGTGTTTGTCACTTTGTGAGAGACTTTATCCATTGGTGTTTTCTGTGGGCAATGTTTGTGGTAATATAATTGAAATCCACAGTAAAAACAGTCCCACCAGATCGTAAAACAGGCTTTCACAATAACCATTTCAGCAAAAACGAATAAAGTTTTGAAATTGTGTTTATCCTTTGCACATCACCAATTAAAGAGTCTTGATTTGTTTCGATCCCATTACAATCTCTGACCCACATTTATCATCTCTTAATGCAGCAGGTCACCTGCACTACATGAAAAGGAAAGGACAGGAGTGGGTCTTAACATTATATGGCACATTTCCATCCTTTCCTAGTGCTGGCGGAAAGACTGCTGCCAAGCTCCAACAAAGAAACTCTTGTTTCATTGTGCAAGGGTGTCTGTGTTGTAGACAGGATTGTTTTTCTGTGCATGGGCGACGCAAAACCTTGATAAATGTGGAGTTTTGTTTCCATCACACTTCAGAATTACATACAAGTGCTTCATTTGTTCTTTCTAACTGCTAATCGTATGCACCCTCAATTGAATTAACAGTGTCAGAGGGACAGAATATTGAGGACAAAATATCGAAACTAAATATTGCCAGATAAGTCTACATTTTCAATACCTAACTCCATCTATATGTACTTTGAGAAAACAAGCTTTTTGCAGGTTTCCCTCAGAATTTCGCCCAATTGTGGGCTACTATTTGCTGTTTTTTTACTTTGAGAGTGCACTGATGCCTGCTGTCCAGTGTTCTTTCCTTTTCAAAATGATATGTTTAATTGAGTGTTCCGAATTGGTCTGTGATGACTTACTTTTAAGTCCCCAGTATATGGAACCCAGGTACCTCTGGCATGTAAGACTGGCTGTCCACACAAGAACTGCAGCACTGGCTGCGACACTCTGAGTGTGACAAAGTGAAAACACTACTTTTAGTTGCCATTGTAGGCTGAGGAGACTGTGCTTGCACTGCACACAGGTCTTTCCCATTACCATTAATGTCAAAGTGCACAAATCCCTTAACTGTATATATGTCTCCTCTAAGGCAGGCCTATAAAGCCCTAAGGCATGTTGCTATATATTGTTAAAACTGACATATATTGCTGATATACTTATACACCAAAACACTAAAGTGTTGGTGTTCGCTAAGGAAAGTTAAGTAGCCTTATAAGATAATTACAGGGTTAAAAGTTAACATTCCAATACTCCTGACAGGCAACCTTACTATGGGGCCAATTAGGATCGCGGATGGACCTGCGTCCGTCCGCGACCCCCGAGGTGGAGGGAACGTCCGCAGGGGTTGCGGCGTTCCCTCCAGTGCAATTAGGATGTGACCGCCACCCTGGAGGTCACATCCTCAATATTTAACATTGTGGCAGGTGCTGCTTGAAGCAGCACCCGCCACAAGGTTAAATATGCATGCTTCGTATTTGCATGCACAAAGCGGCAGGCACTGCGCGGTGCCTGCCACTTTGTGCATGTAAATGCAGGCGGGTACCATAGGTACCCCCCATGTGCACCCCCCACCCCCTGTCACCCTGGGGACCTGCAACGGGCCCCCAAAGGAAACACTGTATGCCTTTCCACGGCGGAGAAGCCGCCACGGAAAGGTATTTGTTCTGCCCCATCCTAATATGGCTGGCGGTGTCTGTTAGACACCGCCTCCATATTAGAGCTTTTCCGCCGCGGTCGTAAGGCGAGCTCGGCGGAAAAGCGGCGGGCGGTCTTACTGACCCCCCAGCCATCCTAATCTGGCAGGGGGTCTTTGAAGGCTCCGCAGCGGTTTTTCGGCATCCTCCGGGCCGGCGGACACTTCCGCCTGCCCAGAGGATGCGGAAAAACCGCAATCCTAATCGGCCCATATGTTGTGTAACATATCAAACTAAAGGGGACATCGAATGTGACTCAATTGTGCAGTCAGCGTTTATGTCAAATATAATGCTGGCCACTTTTGCCAAAGTTGCCACTCTTGGAACCAGTTGGTCCAGTAACTTTGCAGAAGCGCTGAGACTGAGCCCAATTTGTGTCCACCAGGAGAGATGTGTGAATGAATTCCAGGCCAAGAACAAAGGCTGTTGCTGCACTTTAAGTGTGACTCCCTCACGCAAAGAAACTGCGAAGGGTGTTTGCCCAAAAGGCAATCATCAATGTGTGATGCTGCCTTTAAAGGGCCACTGAAACAACACTGCCATGCAGGGAGCCTTTTGTTTCTCCTGGACAAGTTAGAGCCAGGGTAAAGGAAAACAAGTTTCAGAACTGGTTTTCCATGGGCGTGCAGCCAGCGGTAGCTACACACCCAAGAGTGGGTAACAAATATCCTTCTACTCGAGGAAGCCTTCAGCTATGGTGGTTGTGGCATGCAAGATGTACTCTGGGATAGCCAAATGTTGCATATCACCGGAATAGTGTCACCAGACAGACAGGGACCTATTAGCCAATTGGTTAGTGACCGCGTTGTCCCCTTGGGTCATTTTACTGGAATATAATGGGCTCCCCTGGCACCCAAGATTGTAGTACTTGCTGGATTTGGAACAAGAACAAGAGGAAGAACAATTTGCACCTGTTGGAAGTGCACAAAGAGAGGCTGTGACTTCAGAGTAACTGCACCTGCTGCACTTGGGCTAGTGGAGTGTGGACCCTGTAAAGCGGGCCTGGATTGGGGAAAAGTTGATTCCAAGTCCCTAACCAAAGCAGTTGACCAAGGGTCAGTTGACTGTCCATCCAGAACGGCACTGGGAACATTAAAGCTGGAAGAGCACAAACCGCATTTCTGGTAGCCACTGCAGCTGTTTTGACACTACCAGGCACTTTGACAGTCAATTTAGAAGTGGCCAAAAGTTGAATCTGAGTATGCAGCATCTGTGGGTGAGGGTTATGAGCAGATTTGTCAACTCCAAGGGACACTAGTCCTCACCAAAGGATTCAACCATAACTGCTGTAATGCAAGAACAAAAGGTCTCCATCAAGTAGGGGTGGGCGGAATTTGTGTAGTCGCGCCACGCAACGCTCCATGAAATGGTAAAAAATCTCTGCGAGCACGCGAAAGTTCCACGATCACGCGGAATTGCTTGTTTGGCCCACTCGCGATGCTTTTTTCCTGTTCGCGAACGCTGTTTGGGTGCTTGGGGGGGGGGAAATATCTTGCGATCATGCATTTTGAAAGCGCAAACAAGCACAAAATGTCACGTAGCCGCCAATCTCGGAATTTTTGGCAATTCCGCGTTCTCCGTGTAACGCAAAATTACCCAAATTGTGCAGATTCCGCGAGCTGAACGGAATTTACCGCCCAGGCCTAGCATCAACAGCTCTTTGACTCTTCGACCCATAGAGTACATCATGGGACCTCGAGATTCATGGCCAGAGTTGCCTCCACTCACCTTTGGACCAAGGACTCGACCAGACTTCATCTCGATGGACCGTACACCATTGGGAGCACCCATTAGGCATCTTTAAGGCTGCATCCCTCAGCATCAGGTTCACTCCACAAAAGTCAATGGATGTTGTACTGTAAAATTTGGAACACACTCTAAAATATTCTGGTGGCCAGGTAACTGACCAAAGATTCATTTTAGACCTCCTACACCTCTATTCTGTCGGATTTAGTCACCGAGCTTGGGTCTTAGTCACCAAACTCAGTGTTATAAACTCTTCAAAACTTTTCAAATGATTTCCAACTCTGCATTTATCAAATGCTTGTTTGTGGTTGCATTCGAAAGTGATAAAAAGTTATAAAATCTGTATCTGCAGAACCCTGTAGTAGGTTTTAATGATTAAGGTCTCTAAAAATTAATTACAATATGCTCTATATTTATAAATTGTTGTCATGTCTCACTCTCTTTCCTGTTTGGCGATTTTCTTATACTGTTGTTTGGAGCTGATAAATGCTTTACACTTTGTTAGTTTTCAAAGGCTTGCTGCTCTGCGCCAAAGCTACCAATGGGTTGAGCTAGAGGTAATTAAATTACCCTGACTGGGCTCAAGATGGTGTCAGTGAATGTACTCTATGACATGGCCTCACAGCCATATCATATAATATACCCAGATCCACACATGTATCTTCGTGCTACATATATCTTCAAGGCATGTGTGGTTATGAGTAGAAAATCTATACTTCCCTGTGTGCACTTACATTTCAATATTTTTTCTCTTGATATTCTGTCCTTGATATTCCTGTACATCAAAACTGTGGGAATCCATATTTAGTAGTGCAGCAACTACAGATATGCTTTGAAATATGTGTACATTTACGAACAATAAACTGTTGGTAAAAATGACATCCTTCAGTCTATCCTTTCACCATGCCTGTACACCAGCAGGATTGTTACTTAGATTAGTTTACAATAGCCTCTCAATTTGCAGTGAGAGAAAGAAAAGTGAACACCAATCCTCATGTTAAAAGAATAAGCAAAGATTTGTCAGAATATATAGCTTGACATTTTTTTGTTTATCTTTGAACGCACAGATTTGGAACTCCAGCATGTTTAAAGCAGCACCCCTTGCACCCCTCATTCAATCAATCAATCAATCAATCGTAGGCATTTATATAGCGCACTACTTACCCGGAGGGTCTCAAGGCGCTGGGGGGGGGGGGAGTGCTGCTACTGCTCGAATAGCCAGGTCTTGAGCTTCTTCCTGAAGGAGAGGTGGTCTTGGGTCAGGCGCAGGTCGGTCGGTAGGGAGTTCCAGGTCTTGGCGGCCAGGTAGGAGAAGGACCTTCCTCCCGTTGTCATTCTTCGGATGCGGGGGACGGCGGCGAGGGCGTGGCTGGCTGATCGGAGATGTCGTTTGGGAGCGTAGAAGTTGATGCGGTTGTTGAGGTAGCTGGGGCGTTGATCGTGTAGGGCTTTGTGTGCGTGGGTGAGGAGGCGGAAGGTGATTCTTTTGTTGACGGGAAGCCAATGCAGGTCTCTCAGATGTCCGGACATGTGGCTATGTCGTGGGATGTCGAGGATGAGTCTGGCTGAGGCGTTCTGGATCCGCTGGAGTCTCTTCTGGAGCTTGGCAGTGGTTCTGGCATAGAGGGCGTTGCCGTAGTCCAGTCGGCTGGTGACGAGGGCCTGGGTGACCGTCTTCCTGGTCTCGGTGGGGATCCACCGGAAGATCTTCCGTAGCATGCGCAGGATGTTGAAGCATTACGAGGAGACAGCGTTGACTTGTCTGGTCACGGTGAGGGAGGAGTCCAAGATGAAGCCCAGGTTGCGTGCGTGGTCTGTCGGTTTGGGTGCGCTGCCCAGGGCGGGGGGCCACCATGAGTTGTCCCAGGCGGAGGGTGAGGAGCCCAGGATGAGGACCTCCGTCTTGTCTGAGTTCAGTTTCAGGCGGCTGGTCGTCATCCACTCGGCTACGTCTTTCATTCCTCCTTTCATTCCAGTGTCTATGCCTATAGGCCAGCATAACCCTGTGATGGAGTGTAATTGCAGCCTGAGGAACAAGGTAGTTGAAGGTCTGTCATTCCCAAGCACACTGAAATGCTAAATTCAGTTCAGGATCGTGCCTCAAAATATGGAGAAGCAGTGGGTGGATGACCAGTTCCCATGTCCAAGATAAACTGACATACTGATCAACAGTAAAGAGTCATGCCAAAGGGTATTTTTCCCTAGTCATGCTAAAGGGTATTTCAATATATATAAAAAGAAATGTATGCATAAGCAAACCATGTGAAAGCTACTTTTCAGTGGGGCTCACCAACTGGAATGTGTGGCCTCATTAGGTTGGATTCATGTGCCATATGGCACTGTCACTTTATAATGATAAAGCATATTACTAGACTCTCCTATATTCAAATGTCCCAACATGAGAGACACCACATTAGATTATGCTAATAATTACATCAATACAACTATATAGCAAAACATGACAGCACAGCCACTTGGACAGTCATAACATAATATAGGGGCATATTACCAAGCAATAGCGATAATTATTACCAAGGTTTATCGCAAATGCATGAATATCGCTGAAAAGTCAGCGACATTTATGCATTACCGAGCTAATGCTCTTAGCCATGTTATCCCCCTCCCATTGGATAACATGGCTAAGAACTGCTCAGGGCAGGTGTTAGCTTTTGGAGGCATTCGCGCTTAGCACGATTATCTCCAAAAGTTGGTAATAGGAGATAGCGATGTTAGCGACTGTTTCCAGTCCCTAACATCTTGGCATGCCCACTTTGCATGTCATTAGTGATAAATATCACTGACATGCAAAGTGGGGCCCAAGATGGTCGCTATCTCCTACTAGCTGTCGCTAACTGGTGTTAGCGACAGCTAGGTAATAGGGAGATAATTTTATCTCCACTTTCTTAGCTTTTAAAGTCACAAAAAGGGGAGATAAACCCCCTTGATAATATGCCCCATAGTTTGTTGTAACAACAGACAGATAATTACAAATGCAGGATCTACCAGTGTTTGTTGTGTTTTCCCCTATTGCTTTACTATATGTAGATAAAAATCATCAAACTTTCAGTGCTAATGTAGTTAATTTTCAGGTTGCTGCTTTATGGTCATAAACAGGCTTAGTATCATTTATACTGGCATTTATGTAATCTGTAATAATAAAGAGAACCTATTGCACATCATCTGCCATCTGCTTTGTTTACAGTGCTGTTCAGTTTAAAGTTAAACGTAGTGTAATAGTAAAAGCAAGATACATTCCATGATATCTGAGGCATCATTATGTCAGTAGCGGCCGGCATAGCTAGCAGATGAGGAGGCAGGTGCGGGGGCCTGTGTGGGGAGGGGGGATTGCACAGGTAAGTGGGGTGGGGAGGGATTATAATTTAAAAAAATTAAAACGTACCTTTCCGCTGGGTCTTCACTGCTCTTGCTCTCCTACTCTCCTGCCTCCGACAGGTACAAGAAGCAGGCAGACAGGCTCTCTAACCTAAGCCAATCACAACGCTGCATGTAGAGTTGTGATCGGTCTGGAGCACTGTGACGTGGCACTCATCCAGGAGCTAGAGAGATATGAATTTTCTCCATGCAGGCAACAATGCAGCCTGCATGGAGAAGCGCAAAGTGTGCATGATTGGTTTTGGTGGCCTGATCAAACAGTAACTGAGCTCTCAGGAGTGGCAAACCAATTCTCCCCTGGCCTCCTCAGAGAGCAGAGCATTCCTGCCAACCCAGCCGCCCACAACACAAACCAAAAATGGTAATAAGTAAAACGTAATACCAATTTATGTTTTGGCTTCTCGCACTGCGGGAAAACAGTGAGGCGACGCTCCTCTGCCATAGCGGAGGAGCTGCCCCTGCATTATGTGCCGATATCTAACCAGTGATGCACATCACTGAGTTCTACTCTCCCTCAACACAGAGCAGGCTTCCTTCTAGCAGATGTCTGCCAGCAGCCTGGACACACATGTCAATCATTTCTATTCTAAAAGAAAAATTATTATGTTTAAAAGCACTTCTCAAACAGGGCCAACACATAAATATCAGCACCTCCCTCACCAAATTGTGGCCTGATTCACAAACAGAAATTGACACTTTTCTATAAATATAATATTTTTGTTGATATTCACAAACTACAAGTTACATTATTACATGATAGTAATTTTATGACTGCGGAGACTCAGCAGTCTGGGAGGAGAATTCTGGGCATAAAAAGATAGGCTCATACTAGTGCCGTCTTACTCATGGGCACGCTGAGCAATTACCTGTGGGCTCCATGAGCATATGGGCCATTGCTAATCTATTTTTAATGTCAAAACACTGATTTTCTTGGAGGTGGCAATAAATATACGTTTATTTCATTGATAATTTACATCTGTATTACTGTGAGTGATTGTGTAGGAAGGGCCCAGTGCACTGCTTCGTCCTCCATTCTGAACCTATAAGGAGTTGTCAAGTCAAGCAGAAACCTGAGACACTGATATGGCACCCTCCCATAGGCCCCACAGTAATCGACACTGATGTTAAACTGATAATGCAAAAGCATCTCTCCATGAAAAACATGATTCTAAGAAAGATGATCCACCTAAGCCTACAAGTATGCCACCACGAGTCACCAAATTTAACTGGTAGCTCAATGTAAAAAATAAGGTCCTGAACCCCTATCAGGGACCGCAAAATGAGTCCAACATCAGAAACATCAGTGAATTATTTTCCCCTATCTCTGTGGTAGACGGTGAGGCATAGAAAGATGCCAACAATTGTATGTGTTTGGGTAAATTGTCTGGGATTACGCAGAGAGTACCACTAGCATTCAAGAAAGATCACAGTCACTTGAAAACCATCTGAATAGAGTTGCAGAAGATAAGGAAAGAAATGAGGCCATCAAGTGCCTATAGTCACCTAGCATGTGAAATCAACTAAAAATCAAAATACCATGAAAGAAACCATAAAAGATGTATCAAATTAGTGTGATCCCACAGAAAAAGAGGTGAGTCCAAAGAAGAGGTGATGGAGCAAGGATTTGCACGGTACGCGACTTGCTTGAACTCAAGAACCTCGCATAATGTTAACGTCATAATCAACTTGTTTTGTTTATTAATATTGCACTTTTACACTACACGCGGGTGTCCCAGTGATGCTTGCCTGTGTGTTTACTAATCCTAACTACGCTTGCAGCTAATATGGTCGCTGCTATGCGGAATTCTAGTCTGCGCATGCGTCGGTCATACCCATGTGATGTGACGCACTCGTAGTTCTGGAGGGAATTTTTCGCTCATACGCAGTACAGCTAATATGGCCGCTTTGTTCTAACATGCTCTTCGCTTGCCACCGCTGCTTTTGCTCAGCTGTTTTGTTCTGCTTAACTCCTAATGCTATAGATATTATAAAGTAAGGGGTGTAGTGAAGCTAATCATGGTATACAGTGTCTTCAATTTTCCGGTGTTTCTAAATTGTTTTCCCTTACTTTTCATGTATTGCTCATTGTGGGCCTAGGAGCGGTGAGCCACTCCATCTTTGAAGCCCGTGTAGTACTAACCATGTGATGAAGGAGAAACGAATCACGCAGTAGTGGAACTTAGCCAGCTGGCTGCCGAAGCTAAGATGCTCCTGGGAAAATGACCCCTGCTACAGGAGAAGACTTCGACTTGTACCTGAAATTGTTACATGATGCGATAAATTTGTATGCCCTATTGTATTCTGAATTTCTATGCCATGGGAACTGGAATGTAAGGGGTGGGTTCGAAAACTGAATATTATTTCTGAGAAAGTTCAAATTATAGGTGGTGTCATGACCTAACCGCCTCTCTTGTCCAATCCGAAGTTGGGGATCCTTTCACTTGCAACATTTGTGGGTGGTACAACCCGAAAACAGTATAACTGGCCTAGGTTTAGCTAGAGAAATTGTCCGACTTGTCAGAATAGCTGACCTGTCACTGACCCTACGAAATCTATAGGTGATTGATAGAGAGAGCTGCGGAGCACTCTGTCCATAATTTCCACAAACATAGGGCCTCATTAGGATCGCGGACGGACTTGCGTCCGTCCGCGACCCCAGAGCAGGAGGGAACCTCCGCATGGCATGCGGAGTTCCCTCCTGTGCAATTAGGATGTGACCGCCACCCTGGCGGTCACATCCTCTATTTTAGCATTGCAGCGGGTGCGGCTTCAAGCTGCACCCGCGGCAATGTTAAAAATGCAGGTGTTGCATTTGTATGCAGAAAGAGGCAGGCACCGCGCGGTGCCTGCGGCTTTCCGCATACAAATGCAGGGGGGTACCATAGGTACCCCCCATGTGCACCCCCCAACCCCCCTTCACCTAGGGGGCCCGCAACGGCCCCCCGCAGTGAAGTTACACATGCTTTTCCACGGTGGAAAAACCGCCGCGGAAAAGCATGTTTGCAGGCACATCCTAATCTGGCTGACGGTGTCCGCGGAGGAAAAGCTGCGGACGGAAACCAGGACCCACCAGCAATCCTAATGTGGCGGTGGGTCTTTGGTGGGTCCGCTGCGGATTTTCCGCATCCTCAGAGCCTGCGGTGGCTTCCGCCGGCCCAGAGGATGCGGAAAATCCGCAATCCTAATGGCCCCCTAAGTCTGGGGTGGAGAAACCTTAAGTGCTGGCGAAGCACTTTGCGGGGAGATTCGAGAACCCAATCGGGGTTATTGGCAGATTCCTTGCAGAGAGGGCGTAGCACAGGCATTGCATCCAAAGCTGCAGGTGTTGGTCGTACCCTTTGATGAGCCCAGTCCTGATCCAAATCTTGG
Source organism: Lissotriton vulgaris (assembly GCF_964263255.1). Taxonomy (NCBI): domain Eukaryota; kingdom Metazoa; phylum Chordata; class Amphibia; order Caudata; family Salamandridae; genus Lissotriton; species Lissotriton vulgaris. The sequence continues at coordinate 1,072,220,264 of NC_141696.1, read as the reverse complement.
GGTGGTCCTGTCCTGACTGCCCAGGAGCTGTACCTGCTCGCCTACTGGCATTCCAAATCCTTGAGGGCCCTTTCCCGCCTTTCCCAACTGACCCGTGGCCAGGGTTAGTCCTCATTCTGTCCTAGGTAAATATAAATATATGTGGGTGTTTGTCTATCTAAATCTTTTCTCTCCTATTTTCTTAATAAAGCAATCTTGCCTATGTGATTTATCTCTGACATTTTGACTCTCATGAAAAGTATTTTCTAGCATGTTCCTTATCTTCTCCTTACCCTTACTCAAATTCTGAACTGTTTTGCCTATCTAGTATGTTCCACTGTTACCATTCCTATAGAAATTAAATGTATCTTGAAAAGTATTGTTTCTTCTAAATCGTTTCAGTATATTCAAATTAGCATTTTTAGTAGAATGTTCCCTTGTTCTTACCCAACCTTTAGTAACATGATACAAATCTGTTAGACATAATTAGCGTGTTCCTTCTCTTTCCCATTTCCTTTAATTTTCAAATGTTAGATGTTCCTTACATTGATTCATAGTTATACTATTTTTCTAATCTTGGTCATAGATGTTTTGATCTGTGTGAATTTCATTCTCATGGCATATGATTATTTTATTGACTAGATAAAGCTTTCAAAACTTCTTGCGTTTGTGGTTATTGCAAAGTATAGACAAAATATTGATGTATATGGTATTGGTGTTTATCTGCTTGAATCTCATTATTAGCTCCTGATCCATTGTGATTATAGGTACCTGATCTCGAGGATTGGTAAGTCAGGTTCACGGAAATAAATAGAAAGGGAAACTCGAATTACTGATAGCGGTGTGTAGGTTACCTGATTTATGAAATATAAGTGATAAACACGTTATAGGCCCAGTAGTGTATATTTGGTAAAATAAGGATCGGGTGACCTGCGCGCTCTATCAGTAATTTTCTGGTAGCGAGATGATGGTTCGGACTAATTGAGACAGGTAGATATGCTAATTGTTGACAAACTGTGAAAAATGTTAAATGTGCTGCTAAAAATATTTTTTTCCCCTTGAGATCGATCGACTGAAAATTATTGGTTTGAAATGTTATGAAATGTTTAAAATGTTTTATGAAATGTTGCTATATTAAGTGTTTATTAACAAATTGTTAGTGATTGTTATATGTTGTCTGGAAAAATCCCCAGGGATAGAATAGCGGGTGGTGAGTAGCATCCATCTCGCAGTGAGGTCAGTGGCTTGAGGAAAATTAGTGCATGGTTAGGTAGAACTGGAAGCGCTAATTATGGTTTTCTGAATGAGCAGTTGAATAAATGGTAGCAACGAGTCCGCTAATGAAACTTCAGTTGTGATATTACCTAGTAAGGGTCACACGAGGAAGGAGTAGTAGGTTCATCGGAGCTTGAGTGATAGCAAAGGAGTTCGCTAGTGAAACTTTAGACTTAGTATATATCCCAGAAAGAGTGGATGAGTCAAAGAAGTAACAGGTTCTCTAAGGATTGTGTGAAAGGGTAGGCAGAAGGGTCTGTCCGTAGTGTATGAAAAGTAGACAGAAGAGGTTTACTTGCAGTGTAACAAAGCGTTCTTTATAGACACTCAAGTACAGTGGCGAATGTTATACGTTGTAAACTAAATTGAGCACTTGCACTTTAAGAAAAATTCAAAGTTTCCGTTACCTTGTGAAGGAGGGAGTCGGTCGCGAAGCGGCGCTGACGTCACTCCGTGCCGCGCTGGTATTGGTTGAAACAGCAGGCGTGTAACGAAGCTAGTATTGTAAAGGAGGGGTGAGTGCCGGAGCGTGAGACCATGTCTCGCGAAAAGGCCGCCCACCCATGGGTCGAAATTATTTGCAATCACAGTGTTGATGGGTTGTTGAAACAGTTAAAAGACGCGCTAGCATTGGAAGAGGATTTGTAAACAAAAGACGTAGTTAACCACAGAGCTTCTGGTTACGAAATATATGTGGTATCCCGAATTCTTACCTGATCCACAACTTTTAGGTTTTCGCAAGGATCAGATGATAAGAGGCAGACCTTACAATATGTACGGAAGCAATAGGAAAATGTCATTTGTTGACAAAGTCAAAAATTATTTAAAAAAAGACAAGCCTATTAAAACTAGAGAAGGTGTAATTATTCCACCACCTAATACTCCCGCATCATTTATGATGTTTGATAAAGGTTATCATACTTGTGTATGGTTGGAAAATTGGGCAAAGTATACCCAAGAAGATGGAATCTTAGCATTTCCCTTAGATGGCACTTTTAATAGTAGAATTCTGTTTAATTTGAGGACCCGAATGAATAACTTACATCCCAGACCAAGTTTGACACAATATGAGTCTTTAGAAGAATGGGAGATTGAGGCATTAGAGCGAGACAGACCCAGAATGGCTAAGGGAGTAAGTAAATGGTACCCAAAAATGCAGAGAGAGACCAAAGAGAAAAAGATGAAACAATGGAGACAGAATATGATGGTCGAGGGACTATTTCCAGTACTTCCTATAGACGAGCATGTAGGAGAAAAAAGGACAGAGAAAACCCGAAACTTAATGGCTATGGGTGATTCGGAAGATGAATACCTGGAGGATTTATTTGTGAAAAATCCGCCCCCATATGATGAGGATTCAGGGTCTTTGAGCTCAAAAAACCCATTCTTCAGACATCCTAGAAGGAGAAGTGCTAGTGAAACAGATACAGCAGGTATAGGCAATAGGCAAACTAGTAGAGACGGATTTTGTAGACCTGACCCTACTGTCCCAAATTATAGATGTAAATGTATTTGAGCTTATATAGCGCACAGCTACCCGCAGTGGGTGTCCCGGCGCTTGCTTAGGGAACCCGTCCTGGTATTCCCCCTGGTATTCACCTTGTGGATACCCCGGCAGGGTATCCACAAGGTGAAAGCCAGGCATCCCGCCGCGAGGGGCCGTTGTGGAGATTAAGCAAGCTATTGCCCAGAGTCACAGAGTGTGAACCCGTGAGTCGAGAAAGCACCGGAGCGAGAATTATCGAGTCTGTGGAATTTTTAGCCCAAGACCCGCCGAGGCAGGGAATTGAACCCTGGTCCAGGGCCGATCTCAGCTTCCGTGTCTGCCGCCTCTAACCCCTGAGCCACACTTCTCCACCATTCGGTGATGAGAGATCAGGTGTGACAGCCCCAACTGCCCCCTGTCTGTATCCTCCTTTAGTTCCACAAGTATTACATGACGCATCAATTGACAGGGCTTTACATGAACGAGAAAAGGAAGCCTTAATCAAACAGCGAAATTAACTCATTCAGACAATAGCTCAGATAAATCCCAGGCGGAAGCTCTGACAATTCCAGTGACTATTGGTCCCGTTGTTCCTCTTTATGGGGATAGACAGACCAGTCCAAAAACACTAGTTATTGAACCAGCTGTAGCACAGCCCAGAAAAGACCCTCTCATAGTTGATGATCAGGCAAGCGAATGCAAATCTGTAATCTCCCTGATGGATCTGCCCATAAGGGAACCGGAAAGCAGTGTACCGCGGAAAGGAACACAGACTAGGATAAAGGAAGTCCTCATAGAGACAGCTTCGGGTACCCGAAGCGCCACAGTAGTGACTCCGGGAAGAATTAGACCGATGGACTCGAGAATTGGAAAAGGAAACTCCTCAGCCAAATCCATTAGAGATTTACAAACTAAGAATAGAGATGGAAGAACTAATAGCCGGAAATATGGGATTAGACTGGTTGAACACCTTTAGTGAGGAGGAGTTACTGTTTATAAGCAAGAGTCTAACCCGAAACACCAGAGTGTTCCATGAGAAACTAATGGACACTGCAGCTAATATGGGAATAGATGTTAGCAAATCTAAAGTCTTACAAAAACCTTACAGAACCGAATTTTGGGATAAGGATCTAGAAAACATGAATGTGTCAGGAAAAAAGGTACAGATAAGAGAATTGTTGAATCTGTTGCAGAAATGGGGAGATTTAGAAAAATGGAAAGTCAGATGGGCAAAGAAAAAGGAAGACAGCAAGGCTAGACAGAGGACTTCTGAATATGTCCTAAAAGAAGTCGATAAGGCAGAGACCTTGTATCCCATGAGAGAAGTGCCAGGTGGAAAATATGTACATGTACCATGGTCCCGACAGGATATTGTGTCATTTACCAATGATTTCCCGAAATTACAAGAGAAGCTTCTAGAATGGTATAGGCAGGTTGAGAGATTCGTCAAAGTTCAAAAGTGTCTCCTGAAGGACCTAGATGGGTTCTTCGACATTGTAGTTCCTGTAGATTTATGGACAGAATGTAAAATTGCAGTTGATTGGCCCAGTGAGGAGTATGAAAGAAACTCAAGAACCGGAGCTCCCTCTCCGGAGGTGATGAGACAGTATGACAAAGTAATACTATATTTGAAAGGGAAGGTGCCAGCCAAAGAAACTGATTGGACCTGCATAGATAGAACTACCCAAAATCGTGATGAAACTGTTCACTCCTATTATGAACGACTGTTACAGGTATTCAAAACCTACAGTGGAATCGATAATATTGAAATGAAGGATATGACTCATTTCATTTATCGATTTGTGTTGGGATTGAGACCTGAAATCTCACAATGGATTAGAGATAACAAAATCTGTTGGCAGGGAAAACCCATAGATGAGGTCCTGAAGTACGCCAAGTACTGCGAAGATGAGATGGAGAACAAACGAAAGGCATTAAAGGAAAAGGTCATGTGGGCTCAAGTAAAATTGGCAGAACAGCAAGAAAAACAATTAGGTAAATTGAATAATAATACCCCGAAAACAAGCTCTAGGGGAGGAGGGAAACCCTGAGTAAAAATGAGTCGAGAGGAAGCCATGAAAAAATTTCCCTGCCACAGGTGGGGTCAGATAGGGCACTGGAGAGACGAGTGTCCAATGCTACAGAATGGTAATGTCCAAATTAATGATTTAAATCCACAGGTGCAGAAAGGGGGGCCACAAAAGACCCAGCAACAGGTAAAACAGAATCAGTTGCCTTGCGCACTTAGACCTAACTAGAGGAACAAAGCGCAGCAGAATGAGGGGGTCGAGGTATGGGAAGGAAGGGAGGATAGGAATGCAGCAACCTCGCAATTCCTGTTGAATGATACATTCCTCTGTGATGAACCTTACTGACGGGGCCTGAGGGGGGAGGATGAGGTGTGCGTACTTGGCGCCTCCTTACCGGTAGACCAGACAGGGCCATACATTGAAGGAAAGATTGAAAGAAATGACGTCACCTTTCTGTTGGACACTGGTGCTACCCGTTCTACTGTGAGAACAGCAGACGTTCCAAACCTACCCCTCTCGAGAGAAGCTATCCAAGTAGTCTGTGTGTCAAATCAGATCATTAGTACCCCAGTAACTGAACCAATGGAGATTTCAATAGGGAATTTTAAAGAAATGCACATATTTGTTGTCTGTGATTCTAGTCCTGTGAACTTATTGGGACGTGATTTGCTGTGCAAAATGAACTGCACCATCTTTTGCACACCAAAAGGCATTGAAATTCAGACTCCAGATGAAGACGGACTGTACAAATTAATGTTGCTAAGGCCTGACTCTGAAATTAAGAAATTGACAATGCAAGATTTACCTGAAGAGCTCCAACTGACAGTGATACCAGAAGTGTGGGATTTCACTGGAAAGGATGTAGGACTAATGGCAAACGTAGACCCGATTCAAATAGCCATAAAACCAAATGCAGTTTACCCAAATACCAAGCAGTATAAAATTAATGCAGAAGTAAAAGCAGGAGTTGCCATCGAAATAAAAAGATTACTAGAAGCAAACATCATACAGGAAGTAATGAGCAGTCCTTGTAATTCGCCCATAATTGGAATCAAAAAGCCTAGTGGGAAGTACAGGGTAGTGCAAGACCTGCGCAAGGTAAACAAGATTGTTGTTCCTTGTTGTCCTATTGTGCCAAACCCTGCAGTGATTTTGTACCAAATTCCATGGAATGCTGGATGGTTTACCGTCATTGACTTATGTCACGCATTCTTTTCCATCCCATTGCATCCAGACAGCAAATTTATTTTCTCATTTGAATTCGACAGTCATATCTATGTCTGGAATCGTGTCCCTCAAGGGTACACAGAAAGTCCTTCTATTTTCAACCAGATTTTGAAAAGATGCCTTGAATCATTAGTCTTACCTGGAGAATCAGTTTTGGTCCAGTACATAGATGACCTCTTGGTGGCGTCTAAGAGTCGGAACGACTGTGTTTCTGACACCATTGCATTGTTGAATCATCTAGGTAAAGGAGGGCATAAGGTATCGCCAAACAAATTACAGTTCTGTAAAAATTCAGTGAAATATCTGGGGCACCAGATAGAAAAAGGTATCCGGAAAGTTACTTTAGAAAGGATAAGGATAATTCGAGACATGGAATTACCCCGTACTCAGAAAGACATCAGAATGTTCCTGGGAGTAGTAGGATACTGTAGACAGTGGATTGTGGGATTTGCAGTCCTAGCCAAACCATTAATAAAAATGACCAAGAAAGAAGCTAAGGATCCAGTCGAGTGGGATGATGAAAGCATGACATCCTTTATAAAATTACGAAACTGTCTGTGCTCAGCTCCTGCATTGGGAATGCCTGACTATTCAAAGGACTTTGCCTTGTTTTGTTACACGCGAGACAATTGTGCACTTTCAGTCCTGACCCAAATTCATGGTCTAATTAGACGTCCGGTGGCATATTTTTCTGCTACCTTAGATCCAGTGGCTGCTGGATTGCCTGGATGTCTGAAAGCAGTAGCTGCAACGTGCATGAGTCTTGAACAGAGTGAATCCATTGTCATGGGACATCCGGTAACTGTGTATGTTCCACATGCAGTAGTAATCCTACTGACCCGGACCAAGACTCAATACCTCACACCTAGTCGGCTGACTAAGTATGAAAGGATTTTAGTGGGTGCAACAAATGTAACAATCACTAGATGTAATATACTGAATCCAGCAACTCCAAATACACTGGCTGCAGAAGTCAGGGAAGAGGTTGAGCATAATTGCATTGATCTGACTGAATATAGCACAAAACCACACCCAGATATTAAGGAAACAGCTTTCCCCATAGAAGACAGTGAATTGTTTGTAGATGGCTCATGTTTGAGGCAGGAGGATGGAGGTCTAAGTGCTGCCTATACTGTGGTCACTCTAGAAAAAACAATAGAAGCATCCTACCTATTTCAAGTAAAGTCTGCACAAGTAGCCGCATTGGTTGCATTGACAAGAGCTTGTAAAAATGGGAAAAACAAAAGAGTAACCATATACACTGACAGTCAATATGGTTACGGGGTTGTGCATGACTTCGGCCAATTGTGGCTGCAAAGAGAATTCATGACTTCCTCGGGTACCCCTATCAGAAATGTAAAAGTGGTACAGAACCTACTGGAAGCAATCCAGTTACCAAAAGAATTGGCAGTGGTCAAATGTGCTGCTCACAAATCTGGCAAAGACGATGTGACAGCTGGTAACTGATATGCTGACCAAATAGCCCAATATTGTGCACAAAACAAAATGTCATTGAATATCAATTTGGGGGGAGTCGGAAACAGCTGCCAACTTATGGTGTTTGAGGATGTATCAACTTGGGAGGAACTGAAAGGGTTGCAACAGGCAGCAGAACCAGAAGAAAAGGAAAGATGGGAGAAAGATGGTTGTCAACCAAGGGATAGAGATGGTGTCATTGTCTATATTAATGGTATGCCTGTGTTACCAGACAGCATGGTTGCTCCTATGGTTAGACTGATACATGGAGACTTACACATAGGGAGAGATGCGATGGTTCGTGTTTTCAAACAAACATGGTACAATTCGAAGTTCAGGAACATTGCAGAGGCGCTTTGCCAGAGTTGCTTAACTTGTCAGCAGTTTAATCCTGGGAAGAAAACAGTGGTATTACGAAGTACAATTGGAAAGGCAGAGGGTCCTTTTATCAGACTACAAGTTGACTTTATACAGTTGCCCCGTTGTAAAGGAATGAAGTACGTCCTTGTCATAGTCTTCCTATTCTCAAAATAGGTGGAAGCCACCCCCTTACCTCCCCTCAGCTCCCACCATTTTGTATTGGTTTATAAGGTACACAAACTTCACTGCACGCATATTTTTCTTATCCTAGGCACATGTAATTAATGTGTATGACATTCTACTTTGTGTTATGCTTTGGATGGTAAAAGCGTTTTATTGTGTTTACGGAGCTCCTAGACAAAGGGCATCTTCCGCCCGAAATGCATCGGAGCATTGTGTTATAATCTTCAAGAATGATTTCCTAGTGATCGAATCAATTAACTTGGGAATACATGATCTTTGAAACTTTTTTGAAACTTATGAAAAAGATACATTTATGAACAATAAATTGATTAACAGAACTTCAATGGAGTCTGTCTGTATATGACAAACTCAAACAGGTGGCCCAATACCAAGGATGCGTTTACTTCCTGTGTAACGCACTGAACCAGTGAAATGTGAAAGAGAAAGTTGGCATCTGGTTCCATTATTAGTGATGATAGTAAATATCATCAAAGAGGGGATTGATGGAGCAATGATTTGCACGGTACGCGACGTGCTTGAACTCAAGAACCTCGCATAATGTTAATGTCATAATCAACTTGTTTTGTTTATTAATATTGCACTTTTACACTACACGCGGGTGTCCCAGTGATGCTTGCCTATGTGTTTACTAATCCTAACTACGCTTGCAGCTAATATGGTCGCTGCTATGCGGGATTCTAGTCTGCGCATGCGTCGGTCATACCCATGTGATGTGACGCACTCGTAGTTCTGGAGGGAATTTTTCGCTCATGCGCAGTACAGCTAATATGGCCGCTTTGTTCTAACATGCTCTTCGCTTGCCACCGCTGCTTTTGCTCAGCTGTTTTGTTCTGCTTAACTCCTAATGCTGTAGATATTATAAAGTAAGGGGTGTTGAAGCTAATCATGGTATACAGTGTCTTCAATTTTTCTGTGTTTCTAAATTGTTTTCGCTTACTTTTCATGTATCGCTCATTGTGGGCCTGGGAGCGGTGAGCCACTCCATCTTTGACACCTGTGTAGTACTAACTAGGTGATGAAGGAGAAACGAATCACGCAGTAGTGGAACTTAGCCAGATGGCTGCCGAAGCTAAGATGCTCCTGGGAAAATGACCCCTGCTCCAGGAGAAGTTTTCGACTTGTACCTGAAATTGTTACATGTTGCGATAAATTTGTATGCCCTATTGTATTCTGAATTTATATGCCATGGGAACTGGAATGTAAGGGGTGGGTTCGAAAACTGAATATTAATTCTGAGAAAGTTCAAATTATAGGTGGTGTCATGACCTAACCGCCTCTCTTGTCCAATCCGAAGTTGGGGATCCTTTCACTTGCAACATTTGTGGGTGGTACATCGACCCGAAAACAGTATAACTGGCCTAGGTTTATCTAGAGAAATTGTCTGACTTGTCTAAATAGCTGACCTGTCACTGACCCTACGAACTCTATAGGTGATTGATACAGAGAGCTGCGGAGCACTCTGTCTGTAATTTCCACCTACATAGTCAGGGGTGGAGAAACCTTAAGTGTTGGCGAAGCACTTTGCTGGGAGATTTGAGAACCCAATCGGGGTTATTGGCAGATTCCTTGCAGAGAGGGCGTAGCGCAGGCGTTGCATCCGTTGCTGCAGGTGTTGGTCGTACCCTTTGATGAGCCCAGTCCTGATCCAAATCTTGGGGTGGTCCTGTCCTGACTGTCCATGAGCTGTACCTGCTCACCTACTGGCATTCCAAATACTTGAGGGTCCTTTCCCGCTTTTCCCAACTGACCCGTGGCCAGGGTTAGTCCTCATTCTGTCCTAGGTAAATATAAATATATAAGGGTGTTTGTCTATCTAAATCTTTTCTCTCCTATTTTCTTAATAAAGCAATCTTGCCTATGTGATTTATCTCTGACATTTTGGCTCTCATGAAAAGTATCTTCTAGCATGTTCCTTATCTTCTCCTTACCCTTACTCAAACTCTGAACTGTTTTGCCTATCTAGTATGTTCCGCTGTTACCCTCCCTATAGAAATTAAATGTATCTTGAAAAGTATCGTTTCTTCTAAATCGTTTCAGTATATTCAAATTAGCATTTTTAGTAGAATGTACCCTTGTTCTTACCCAACCTTTAGTAACATGATACAAATCTGTTAGAGATAATTAGCGTGTTCCTTCTCTTTCCCATTTCCTTTAATTTTCAAATGTTAGATGTTCCTTACATTGATTCATAGTTATACTATTTTTCTAATCTTGGTCATAGATGTTTTGATCTGTGTGAATTTAATTCTCATGGCATGTGATGATTTAATTGACTAGATAAAGATTTCAAAACTTCTTGCGTTTGGGGTTATTACAAGGTATAGACAAAATATAGATGTATATGGTATTGGTGTTTATCCGCTTGAATCTCATTATTAGCTCCTGATCCATTGTGATTATAGGTACCTAATCTCGAGGATTGGTAAGTCAGGTTAACGGAAATAAATAGAAAGGGAAACTCGAATTACTGATAGCGGTGTGTAGGTTACCTGATTTATGAAATATAAGTGATAAACACGTTATGGGCCCAGTAGTGTATATTTGGTAAAATAAGGATCAGGTGACCTGCGCGCTCTATCAGAGGAACGTCTAGGGGAAGTAGCCAGCGGAAACCTATTAAGCTATTAAGACGCATCCTATCTTTCTAGCAGATGAGAGGATGCCCGGGAGTGGCAGGGCAAGCAACTGGGACTAGGTGGGGAGGTAGGGAGGTCATGGGACTGCTGATCCTTTGGTTTGTGAGGTCACAAGAAACCTGTCAAAAAGGTGTGAAAATGTCATGTTAAATGCTATGGGGCTTTAGTTTCACATGGTAAAAAAAATTAAATACAATATGCTGATTGTTGAAGGAGAATGTTTTCCATATCATGTTAAAGCCAATAGCTTTTTTAATAAAATAAACCTCTAGTGCAAAAGGCCGTAAGCCAGTTACACTGATGTGTAATTTCTTAACAAAGACAATATGAATTACTATTGAATAGTGGAAAGCCTTCTATGTTCTTGCACTATGCATATATAAGGGAATATATTGAGGGTATTTATGTTTATGACTATGGCTTGCTGGTGCACACATTCTCAATCAGTTCTCTAAACAAGACTAAAATTGAGGATTAATTGCCGCTAAGGCATTTCTATTTGGTGCGTAATTGCACTCCAGTTATTCTACGATTTCCCTTAAGAACGGATTCTAATTTGTGAGTTCACATGCAAAACTGCATTTTTTAAAATTTTGGATGTAATATTTAGGGGCATATTACCAAGTGGGGCGATAGGCAATTATCGCCGGTTTAGCGGCCGTTTTGGGCCACTTAGCGGCGATAATTCTATCGCTCTATTAGCAAGCTGTTGCTAACTGATGTAACCGACAGCTTTTAGGCGATAGCGAGCGTTTTGGGGCCCGCTTTGCATGTCAGTGATATTTATCGCTAATGACATGCAAAGTGGGCGTACCCAAGCTGTTAGCGACTGAAAGCAGTCACTAACGTCGCTATCGCCTATTAGCAAGGCGGGCATAGCGATGGAAATATTCCCGATATCGCCAAAAACTAACGCCTGCTAAGACCAGTTCTTAGCCATGTTATCCAATGAGAGGTGGATAACATGGCTTTTCGTCGCTAATGCGTGAATATCGCTGTACTCTCAGCGATATTCACGCTATCGCCGGAAAAATTATTGCTTTGGAGATAAACGTTGCTAATAGCAAGTTATCTCAGCTATAATTTCCGGCGATGCCTAGCTATAAAAAAATTATTACAAAGTCTAGTTAGCGATAAATATCGCTACTCTTTGTATAATATGCCCCTTAGTTATGTAAGCATGAAAGTTATTTCCCCTTTTTTTTGTAATGCACTAGGTTGGCAATACATTATCGAGTACTTTGTTGATGAGTTCTGACTTCCTAACTCACAGTACTGCACTGATGAGTCGCGGACGGCTCTGCAAAATTATCCTGTGAGTCAAGTTTTAAAAGGTGTAATTGTTCAACAGAATGGTTGTACTAGGACACCAGAGGTGAAAGACCCCCATGGACACAAGTAGGGCCTAGTAACGTTTTTGTGCAATGAGACTTCCTAATATGCATTTCTCTCGTTGTGTGCGCTCTCACCACACAACGAATGTCTATAATGTGACAATGTGTGCCAATGTGTATCTGCAGAATACGTCTATCTTCACTGCACTGAGAATATCTATGATTCCTTCCGCCTTCCAGTGAAGCCTATGTGCCCCAGCCTATAGTTCGAATTAATAAAAGCCCAATTTATTTAATGCATTTTAATGTAACAGCTTGTTCATAAATCAACATACACTGACTGCAGTCTGAAGTCGCTGCTGCTTCGTTAAATATTACTGCTCTGGGAAGGCTGGTGGGTCCTCAAATATCAACACACCATCACACCTTGGTAGCTATGGAGCGACGGAGGGACCGAGGAACCATATAAAGCCACCGCCATGTTAAGAATGTATGATTGACGCACTATGAATGACTATGTGCTGCAAGTGTGAGAGGCGTTCACCTGAAGGTGCCAGCCTGATTCGTAGACATCAAACATTGGGCATCCCCTGTAAAAAAAAAGGTCGACTTTAGCTCTCCTGCTGAATCGGAAGATACACCTTTTTCACTCAGACCTCACTCCACCATCAAATCCCCTTGTTCACTTATCGCAGGTTAGAGTAACCCATTCTGTGAAACCAGGGCACAAGTCCTAAATAAAGAAGTGGGGGGACTAACGCAGTTAGGCAGTAAGCAAGTGACATCACGATGTGCAACATCACAATGCGTGACTTGACGGCACATGACATCACAGCGCATGACATTTCATGTGGCATCACAGAAATGGACATCATAGGAAGTAGCATCACAAACCACTCCAGTTCAGAAAATCAGAGAGGGATCCCTTGTGACCAAAAGAATGTGGCTCAAATAACCAATAAAAAAGAAGGCTCACTTTGGTTTGCTCAATAATATGCACCACTCAAAACAGTCACCAAACCACTTAATCCCACATCATCTTAACACAAAACTAGTACACAAGAAGTAGAAATTATATCTATCTTTTTATTAAATATATTAAAAACATATCAAGAGATTAAAAACAAGATAAAAAGAATTTCAAATAGAGGTTACGTAAATTTCAAATTCATACACAGAAATGACAAAGTTCAAATTAGTTGTAGCGGAGAAGAGATTGACACTGCATCTACAAACAACTAATGGGGCAACAAATAATGAAATCATGGATAATACAAAAAGACAGTGCAATTTGTCATAAAAAAAACACATCCATGTTTAAAACACGTTGGACCTGGAACACGATATGTTGTTGCTGAATCAATATCTGTAGTTCCAGCTACCACACAGATTGTGTACCACAGCGTCAACGCGTTTGGATTGCGATGTTTAATTAAACCATCTTTATCAAGACCAGGATATTACTCTCACAACACCTATATGATGCCAGTGTTTGGTCGTGTACCTTGTAATTCATACACAGTTGCTCAGCTGCTAACTATGGCAAATAATTCACTAAGGGCTGAAAGATACCTTCTTGTGTCCTGATCACACTCAATATTTTGGAGGATCAATCTTTATCGAAATTATGACAGATGTAGTAAGGAAAGTACCCTATTGGTGCCTTTCTTGTGACTTAAAGCCAAATAACGCTAAGAAGTTTGCCACCCTTCTCAATGCAGGATATCACATACAGGATCCCCTATCGTACATCTTATGGTGCACGCAGTTTAATGATATTTTTCTTTTTTCATTCCCAAGTCGTTCAAATTGCTTTAACGATGCCCTTCATCAATTGCGCCTTCTCGCCAAGAATACGCCACCTGTATGGATGTATGACGTTATAATGCATGCTTTTACCATGCATGCTGTTACAACGCCAGCTTTACAACGCAAACTTTTACAACGCATAGCGCTTTGGGGTGCTGGATAGTGAGTAGTTTAATTTACTATTCCAACTCCAGTCCCCGTGGACACTAGGGAAGGTGTTGGATAGTAAATTAAATCTATTCCCTATCCTAGAGCGCCCCCAGCGCAATGCGTTGTAATGGTTTTCATTGTAAAACCTGTGTTGTAATAGCACTGCATTGTAAAAGTTTCCTTGTAAAGGATGTTTCCCTACCTGTATGGGCTTGTGCGGCGTTCGAAAAATATTAAGAGAACCACAAGCTACAACTTTTCTATATACGTGTGATGTAAAGCGTTCTGACACTCTGCTTTGTGAGGAGCAGTGCCATACAAGAAACAAGCATTTGCAATGCAAACGGTCTCCCCTTTTGGACCTTATAAGCATTTAGCCGTGTCAATTGTTCCTTGTTACATGGCTCCCTACTGTCCCACACCTGGGCTGCCTACTGCTTTTATTCTTGAGTCAAAATCACACTGAGACACCTAAAAATACAGTTTTTATCTACACACACTCAAGCACATACTTATATAAATATAGAGGAATGGTCTAATTAATTACAACAAGATCCTCAACACGTAACAAACGCAGCTCTAGTACACCGAATGCAGATAAATTCAGTGAATCTCAGAACCAAGTATAAAAGAAAAATGTTTATAAAAGAAGCAGATGCTACTCCGGTTCGTCTACCAATAATCACAGAACTATAATAGCATGCCTTGGGCTTTTTGCAGCCCACAAGCACGGTCATCGTCCACAACTCCAGCACTGATACCCTTGTTGCCAGCAGGCTCTACCCTTTAATAATGCCCCTTACCTGGCCGTGCTCGCTGCTCCGGCCCAGTGGAGTGTCCTCTCGCAGGAAGTACAGCTTGGGGCTGGACTGGAGCTGACTGCTGGCCCTCTCCTCCCACAGCAGCTGCAGTTCCGCTATACATACCGGGTGCCCCCTGGGCTGGCATCGAACAGGGAAGAAGAAGCCAAGGCACGGGATCCTGTCTCTGCCCTCCAAGCAGCACTGAAAAGCCTTGTAGAAGGTGTGCAATCTGTGCGACCCACAAAGAGAGCTGACACACTATAAGGGGGGGGGGAATAAAGCAGGATCACACACTAAGAGGTGTTAACAGCCCCCATACGTGTTAATGGCACTCTGCCTGAGCAGTGGAGCGCTCCTGGGGTCAGCTTTGCCCCTGAAGATTCAGGTATGCCTGGCTGACCGTCCTGCCAGGTTTAGGGGTGAGTGGCAGAGCATAGGACTTGTGTCGAGGAATTCTTCCTGGCACCGATCTTGTCCCCTACCGCCCCCCGGAAAACCATTGGCATAGCCAATAGGTCTCTCCTTTGGGACCTATAAAGTGTTTAGCCATGCAGAATATTATCTTGGTTACTATTGTTGCTTCAAATGCCACTGGTCAACGGACAAACCTAAGGTCGGGCTTTCATGCTATTTAATGAACACTCGAAATGCAATTCATGCTTATATAGTGGAACTTTGCAGCCTAAAGGTATTTAAATGATGAATCAAAATGATTTATTCCAATAATGCCTTAGTTAACTGGGCAGGTGCACTGTGTGGAGATCAGTCGATCATTGTATGTAAGGCCCTGGTTAATTCAGCATGAATCCCAGCTGCACTTCATGATAGTTAGATTTATTATGCACTCACTTGGAAGCTCTTGAATTCAGTGTACATCCAGTCATAAGTTCACAAGACATACTAAAGCCTCATCTATTTCTACACACCTATCTTTGTTCATATGTGACAAGGGTACTGCCTAGCCTAAACATGGTCTTCAAAAGTCTCATCGCAGACAGGAGCACAGTATGCAGCATTTGTAATTATTTTCCTTTTTTTATGTAAAAAACAATGGGCCTATGAATATTACTGCTTCCATATATAGAGAAGTTGACAGAGATTGAAAAACAACAGCTTGCTTATAGGTAGAAATGCACTTCTAGGAACAAATGCCTCATTTGGAATCAACAAACGTTATCAAAATAATATGAGCACACCCATGAACCACTTCCATGCTGATGACGGAACCGCTCCGTCATCAGCCGCGGTAGCGCTGTGCTGATGACGGAACGGTTCCATCATGGCCCGCCCGACCCGCCTGCGTGGCGCGTTCTATTGAGCGGGCGGGGCCATGACGGAACCGCTCCATCATGAGCACAGCTCAACCGAGGCTGGTGACGGAGCGGTTCCGTCATCAGCATGAGTACCCCGTGTGGCCCCCCTAAGCGCTGCGGCGGAATAGCCGCCGCAGCAAAGGTGTTAATCCCTTCATAAATACACACTGGTTCACTCAATCAATCAGTGAATTGTAAGCGCACTACTCACCTGTGAGGGTCTCAAGGTGCTGGGGGGTCAGCAGTTCCATTCAACCGAAGTGCCAGGTCTTGAGAGCCTTCCCCAAGACGTTCAGGGACGGGGCGCGTCTGATGTGAATCGGGTTCTAACAATTACCTCAGCAGTCACCATTTTATCAACTAAGAAAAGATGAAAGTCTGAGCAAGGTAACCAGGAGTGTAACATACTATGAGTCAGCACAGTTTGGTGAGCTACCCACTCAGATGTTGGAGCCTGTGGCAGAAAGCCTTAAAGACATTTTTAGCAGGCGCACAGGCCCACGCATGTATTTAACTGGGATTGGAGCCTGGAGCTTGGACTAAAAACAAATCTGTGCAGTGGGCGTTATCACACCCTGATCTACTACACCAATGAATCGTTTTCTAACTAAGGAGACATTTCAGATAAAATGTGAAAACCATGGTTGTTCTTTGGAAAACATAGCTCCCATAATGAGTATTCTGAAAGTGCATGGTCTGTAACTCATTGGGCGTTTCCACCATTCAGCAAAAAACAAAAAAATAAAAGTGTGGTGTGGAACATTCCAGAATGACAGTGTCTGCTCTACACAGAAAAGTTTAGCTCACTGTTGGTAACACTGCACAAATCCAAATACTGCGGTCTACTACTTTCATTTGAATCTACTGGGAATGAAAAACCAATGTGCTACAATACACAGTTGTTATGACAGAACAAGGCAGGAAAATACACTGAATGCCTTTAATATGCATTTTTTACCCAGCCTTTTTTTAGAAGGCATAAGATTTTACTACGTATCCCTTTACCATGCATTGTATGTATATATATATATATATATATATATATATATATATATATATATATATATATATTACCTACTGGCGGTCGCCAGTAGGTAGTTATAGTTAGGATTATTTTGTATAGGGAATTCGCAACATTCTATTGGGAATAACTTTTGCGCCGGTTGAGGAATCTGCCTGAAATTTTCCTCAAATTTGCCTCGCAGCGCTCCGCTCCTTCCATGAAAGTTTGGGGGGATTCATCTAGCGGGGGCCGAGATAAAACGGGGGTCCCAAAACGTGTTTTCCCCATGTTAATTTCCATAGGGCGGTCAGACTCACTTTTAGCCCGAACGGCTGAATGGATTTCCACCAAACTTGGCAAAATTGTAGGGACTGGTAGCCCCATTGTGCCTTTGCTATGTCTCAAGATATGTGCTCCAGTGGATTTTGAGTTATTTAGGTTAAAAAATATATATATATCTATAAGCGCGCCCCGGTACGCGCACCTCGGCGCGTACCAGCGCGCTACGCGAGTTCGCGCGTGGAAAGCTGATTGGCTCTCGGGTGTCTGTCAACATTCCAAACAGTCCGGAGCGGCCACCATCTTGTGTCTCGGTAGGATCGAGACACAAGAGGTAGAAAAAACAAAGGGGGAAATGACCAAAAGGGGGCAGAGTAGACCCCCCCTGATCCCCTAAGTTTGATGTGGGGCCATAAAAGGGCCCCGCGGGGCAAAAAAGAAAATATTTTTTTTTTCGATTTTGCGCGTGGGGAGCGCCCGGTACGCGCACCGGGAAGCGTACTGGGGAGCGTACCATGAGGAAAAAAGAATGACAGTTTTTAAAAAATGTAGCCTTTTTTTATAAATTGGAGGTAGTTCTAAAAAGAACAGTTTTTTTTCTTCTTTTTGTTGTTTTATATTTTTTTATTGTTTTTTTGAACATTTTGTACTTTTTTTGGCTTTTATGAACAATTTTATATTTTTTAGTTATTTTTATGGGGAGAAACAAAAAACAGGGAATTGTAAATGGCTCAACTGTAGCAAAAAAAATCTGGAAAAAAATTAAGTTTTTTTCTGCAGATATGGTTATCTCCTGCACGGTTGATTAGGTTTATACTTTTTTCGCCATATGTAATTGTAGTCCCACAATAGATACAAACATTTTTAAAACATCCAAACTTGGTTTGGATGTTTGGGACCATCTCCCTTGCCTCTGGACCCGATGGAGTGGGTTCTTTGCTTGTTGAGGTTCTGGAAGAAGATTGGGGAAGGTTTCTGGACAGTTCTCTCACCTCTGCCGCAGAATAGTTGTTAGGATGCTTGCGTTGCATGTGGCGAATCATGGTGTGATTACCAAAAGAATATTTTTTTGTAGGGTTCCCCCTGGAAAGTTCACAGCCACAGATCAGACAAGTCACTTTTGCTGCATTGACTTCCTTCTGGCCTCTTGGGAATTAAAAAAACTCCCACACAATGTGTTCTCTCGGTTTGTAATGGGGATTGTCTTCAGGAAGGAACGTCCTCTCCTCCTCCTCCTCTTCTTCACCACCAATGTGGTGTTGTGGTGGTCCTTGTGGTGGTGGTGGTGGTGGTGGTGCAGATGCTCCTGCTGCTGCTGCTACTGTAGCCATTTCTCAATGAATGAAAACAGGTCTTCCTCACTCAAAAAACAAAGTGAGAATGAGGAAAAAAGGTGGGGGCTTTCATCATTAGGAAAAAAAAACTGTCCTGAACCAATGAAAAGTGTTATTTTCAGGTCACATGACCAGGGCTTTCATCATTTGGAAACCAAAACTGTCCTGAACCAATAAAAAGTGTTATTTTTAGGTCACATGACCCGACGCGCTTACGCTACGCGCCCCGGGGCGCACCCCGGGGCGTGCCCAGGGGCGCGTCGCGTAAGCGCGTCGGATGGTTACGTAGCGCGATCGTATGCGCTCGAGTGCTTCCGGGTGCGCTTACGCCGTGCATATCACGCGGACGCGGCTAAGCGATACGTCACGATGATGTTTTCGTTCACGGCAAAAGCGCTAATGGGACACTCACCATTACGCGCCCTGGGGCGCGCAGCAAGACTGCGCTTACCAGTGCGCTCACCGGGACGCGCACCGGGAGCGCTCCAGGGCAAAAAAAAAAAACATGAACAATATACATAAAAAAATAGTATTACATAAATATACAATATAGGATTCATTATAAAAAATATTACATTTCATACCTATAGAAATTTGCTATTAAAAAACCTTTGAAATTCACTGAAAAAACATAGGTTTGAGGTCCTATATATAGTTATGAATTAGCATTTGAAAAACCAATGAAATTCACTGAAAAAACCATAGGTTTCACACCAGTTATAGTTAGGAATTAGCATTTAAAAAACCTATGAAATTCACTGAAAAAAACTGAGGTTTCACACCAGTTATAGTTAGGAATTAGCATTTAAAAAAGCTATTAAATTCACTGAAAAAACCATAGGTTTCACACCAGTTATAGTTACCTGGAAATTTTACTGACATAAAAACATTGAAATTCCCACGTTATAGTTAGTTAGACTCACTATAACTTGCGCGCCTGCAATGCACTGCTGATGAGGTCACATATTACATCACTCATGACATGGTCAGTGACATCACTCATGACATCACTGATGACACCATCCTTGTGACAGACTGACAGACCTCCTTTCAGTGTAATGTAAACCTTGAAACACATATTCAAAAATAGAAACTAACATTTCAAAAAAATGGAGATACCCATACCAGATACAACAACCAATTCAGTAATTCCACCATCTATATACACATCCACTCATTCAGCAACAGTTCTATATAGTCACTCTTACATATACTCACTCATCATATGTAGTGATACACATATACATCCTGTTACACACTGACAGTCATCCAAAAGTTACTCACACACA
This sequence comes from Lissotriton vulgaris, assembly GCF_964263255.1. NCBI lineage: Eukaryota > Metazoa > Chordata > Amphibia > Caudata > Salamandridae > Lissotriton > Lissotriton vulgaris. The sequence goes on along the minus strand of NC_141696.1, from coordinate 1,072,200,277 downwards.
TACTCACACATGCAAATAAACTATTGAACATCCATTTATTTGCATACACAAGTATACACAGACAAGCACATTACTTCTAAGGAAACTTACACATACTTACTCCCATAAACAATCACTTAAAGAAACACATACTTATTTAAACAGGAACTCTTACAATCTCTCACTCTCACATATACTTACTTATATACATCAATACTCACATATACTAGATTAAAACATATGTCGTTACTAATAAAGACACTAGTGAGACAGTCATTCACTCACTAACACACAGATATACACACTCATCCACCCTTACAATCCTACATATATGGTGTCTTCAAAACACATACAAACAGTGAGTCAGTCACCAACCCATGCAGCCACTTATACACAAAGTGAAACACTGATACATATATTTCAATATTTAAAAGTTACTCGCTAATATATGTATTCACTAAGATACACTTAATAAGCCAGTTAACCAATCAATTTTTTTTTTTAAATCCATTTAGACACTTATTTAAACATTTATTCTTCCATCGACCTTTACATAAACATAAATAAAACATATTTATTTTTCAGAAAGACACACATTCACTGGATGGTGTCATCAGTGATGTCATGAGTGATGTCACTGACCATGTCATGAGTGATGTAATATGTGACGTCATCAGCAGTGCATTGCAGGTGCGCAAGTTATAGTGAGTCCAACTAACTATAACGTGGGAATTTCAATGGTTTTATGTCAGTAAAATTTCCAGCTAACTATAACTGGTGTGAAACCTATGTTTTTTTCAGTGAATATATATATATATATATATATATATATATATATATATATATATCTACATTTATATATATATCTGACGAACGCCGCAGCCATTAAACACAGCAACCATGGACACATAATCAGACTTTTCAAACAGCAGGATTTATTGGCATAAAGACATGCAGAGTGTCTGGAACACTCACCCCGTTTCGGGATTACTCCCTTGGTCACGAGTGTGTGAGTGTACGTTACGCCATTATTTTAAAGGGACCAACCAACAGAAAAAATGCCAATACTGATAATTATTTAGTCTTATGTCGACAAGAGTGCAAGGATTACATAACAATGCACCTTTAGGCTTATCAATTGTACTAAAATAAGCCTCAGTGCCATCTAGGACTTATGTAGTGTTGTGTGTTTGAAAGTAGTGTGAGTGTGGAATGAATGTAATATAGAGTGTAATATAGAGTGAGTTTGAGGGATTGTGTGCAGAAGTTCAATGTGATCTGTTTTTTGTATATTGTTCTTAATATTGGTTTTCCCTGATCTGCTTGTATATATCAATTGAAATTTATTTTTTGATATAGTAATAAAGGCAGTTGATAAGCCTAAAGGTGCATTGTTTTGTAATCCTTGCACTCTTGTCCATATAAGACAGTAAATAATCATCAGTATTGGCATTTTTTCTGTTGGTTGGTTTAGTGGACTCATCCTTACTGATTAGAGTCAAACCTTTTGTCGTTGCATGATTATTTTAAAGGGGACATCGGGTTATCTACAACATGGTAAGTGAAAACAGACTAACAATGAACCTAAATTCATCATGCAATCACAGTTAGTGTAAAAAAATAAATCAAGTATACATACAATGTTGATGTTCTTAAACATGCAGAAACAAAGTTGAATGTTAATTCAATCCTATCACGCGATGAATCACGTTTTACTTCCAGACTCATTCAGTATAGATCAAAAACCAACTAATATCTATTACAATCATTGCAAATTACATTGTAGCATCATGTAATCACACGCCTGGAAATTGTGCAATAGTATGGTGCTTTCGAAAAAAACTGGTCAAAATGAAATCAAATCAGCTGGCTTTCACCCGCCCTTCATAGCAGTTTGCTATTCAACATGTAGTTGTTCAAAACAAAACTTTATCGATACCGCCCCTTAACATACAGCCAAAATAAAAACAGTATCTTAAGGCAAATGTCAAGAATCACTTGCTGAGGACAATACGCCTCATAATTATTAGGGCGACTGTAGACAACATATGTCTAATCTGCTAGCAGGGGGAATATGAACATTGGTGATAATGCCCGAGTGGGCTTAAAGATCAAGTAGCCAATGCTGAAATTCAGGCTTCAGATGATCTTTTGAGAATAAGCACCTATTTAAAAACGTATTGGTGTTCTGCATGATATTTAACAAACAAATAATAACTAAAGCACAAACATTCATATCTACAATGTACTTGCACCAAATTAATGCCCATGTGGGCTAGTGATGAGAAGATACTTTTGCTCTTTAACGAATCTTCATACATGGCCACCTGTAGAAAAACAAAACAAACTACAGTTTAAATTAGAAAAAACATACACATATTATCTTTAGAAAATATCTACAATCTGTCAACTACTCAGAAGCAATCAAGGCTAATACAAAATATCTTAAAACCAATTATTCAATGGGGATAAGGTTTAGCAAATTTGTCAGGGAAAGAATCAAGTGAAACAAAAATACTTGTAATATTCAACCTAGGTGGAACGCTAGTTCTTCATCATAATTGTGTCCAGTAGGAATAAGAGTCCTATATTGAATAATTATTCTGGACTCTAATCTTCGCAACTCTTTCATACTGTTGCCTCCTCTTACATTAAGTTTGATGGTGTCTAGCATAACAAAACTCAATATATTGGTGTTCTGATTATGGCAGCTCTGAAAATGGCGTGCAATCGGGTATTGTCTATCTCCGTTCCTAATTGCACGTAGATGTTCCAATATACGCAGTTTAGCATGGGCAAAAGAGTGCATATACTGCATACTCCGTATTGCATGTAGTATATTTCGTGATCACATACGGTTTACATTCTGATGAAAGTTTACACTCTTTTACATTTCTGCTGTTTTTACAGGCTTTACAACTACGGCAAGTATAAAATCCCTGTATTCCTGCTATTTTGGATTCCGTAGGTTCTACTGCATTACAAAGTGTATCTTTCAAGGATTTCTCTCTTTTGTACGTGATCTGAGGATATGGTCCTACACTCTCAGCCAGAGCTTTTTCTGTACATAAAAAAGGCCAGAATTTATTGAGACTTTTACGTACCTCATGAACCTGTCTATTGTATGTAATTATGAAACGGATGACCTGCGTTTCATCTTGTTTTTGCTGTGTATCATTCTCATTGAGAAGTGCCTCTCTTGTTCTTTTAGATACTTCATTCAGTGCTGTGTTTATTGTGGATTGTGAATAGCCTCTTTCTAGGAATCTTTCTGTCATAGTGGTAACTTCTTTTTGATAATTAGTTACTGTGCTGCAATTCCTTCTTGCTCTTAGGAGCTCACCTAAAGGAATGCTTTGAATCAATGCACTTGAATGACAACTTCTAGCGTGCAAGAGGCTATTTCCAGCTGTACTATTTCTGAAAAGCAAGGTTTTGCGTCTATTATCGCACACAGTTAATTTAAGGTCCAAAAACTCAAGTGTATGTTTGGATCATTGTGCTGTAAACTGTAAGTTGACCGCGTTGATGTTAAGTTCTCGCACAAATTCAGCCGCCTCATTTTCACTTCCATCCCAAACAACAAAAATGTTGTCTATGTAGGGAACCCACAAAGCGACATTTATCCTGTACATGTTACACCTACATACCACCTCTTTCTCCCAGAACCCCATGTAGAGACCTACAAACGAAGGAGCAAAGCAAGTACCTATTGATGTTCCAAGGGTCTGGCGATAGAGCTTATTATTGAAGAGGAAATATTTTTACTGTAAACAGGTGGACATCATTTGGGCGAGCATTTCTGTATGAAGTAATAATGAGATAGATCTGTTGCTTAGAAAATGTTTACAAGCTGCAATATATATAAATATATATATATATATATATATATATATATATATATATATATATATATATATATATAAACAATGTGTTTGTGGGGGAGATCCCCCACGCCCCCGACCTTACCTTAAATGCGTAATAAAGGCATACTTTGTAAAAGCATAGGCTTTCTAGAAACATGCATTGTAAAAAATTCATGGTAAAGGTACATGATAAAAACCTAGTTTTAAAGGCTGTTTCCCCAATACACAGGCTCTCCAAGTCCTACTGACATGCTTCTTCAGCAAAAGTGCATTGTTGAAGACCACAGAGTAGTTAACAGCCACATCCGTTTTGCTGTCCTCAAACACTCTTCCCAGTTCCAGCAGGACATGCTAGTTGGTTATGTTCATGGTTGCTCCTTGCAGAAAAATCACTCTTCTCTTCCAGGACTTGATAAGCCTCACAATCTGCTCACAGCAGGAGAGGGAAAGTGCCCTGGGCATGGAGGAAGAGGCTCTCAGAGAGGTAGAATTGAGAGCTGCTAAATGCGGAAGGAGACTGTCAGGGCTGGTGAGAAGCAGCCACCACACTCAAGTAGGAGGAAGTTAGTCGTGAGAGAGAAACCTGACTCGACAGTATATGAGGCAGGCGAACTGCGGAGATGATGAGGCAGCCCGTTGTGAAGAGAAAGAGAGAGGAGCGAGTAGGTAGTCTGAAACCAGATAGATGCTCAACAATGAAACTGAAAGCAGTGTGCATAAAAAAAGAAATGGGGCTGCCATGCTGTGTGACTAAATCAAATAGGTCAATATAATTGCGCACCGGAAACAAAGGGCGGCATCCCTGAAGCGGCCGCTCTGCGTCTACACAGCTGAGAAAAACAAGAAAATAGTGCACAAAAGACCATAAATAATACATTTTAAAACGGTGTAAGACCACAGTAACAGAGGCAGTCACCTGGGAGGGTCAGGAACAACAAAAGGTGGGACTAATTAAACATATCCACCAAACAAAAGCAACCCTTTACGAAGGGCACTAACAGGAGCCAATTGAAAACATGGGTGGTGCTTCAAGACCACATTTAGATACTACAAGCTTAGCAGCGCATATGCGCTGCTAGGCACGACCTAAAAAAATTCTGCGATGTGGATGTGGCCTTGCTTCTGTGTTTAGGAACACAGGTGTGAGTGAGGAGTGTTGAGCTCAATACAGCCCAAAATTGAAATGCTGGTTCTTGCACTAAAGTTGTAATTCCTGGTAATCTGCTGACCCTGTCACAGCGATGGCACTCCATGACAGCATGCTTCATGTAGAACAATAGTGGTAATCCCTGGTAAGCGGCTAATGCTACAACAATAATGCTAAATCCTGGCAACATGCACAATGAGTCACAATGGTTATATTTCCTGGTAACAAGGGTATTGCAGATGATTCAGTCTGTAGTGTGCATATATTCAGTGTAAATTATCACATCACAACAGCTTAAATGATTGCACACTAAATCATAGCGCACGCCTTAGTACTGCAAAAAGCACTACTAAATCCATCCACTGTCTCATACTACAAAACTGGTTTGATCTGGATCGCTCAAACTGTATGACCTCCAGACCTATCTTTTGTACAAGGTAATTGCTCTAATAGCAGGAAGCATAGGGGCTGGCTCCAACCACAAGTACCCAAAACAGATGCAATGAATTGAAGGATTTCTGCTCCTGGCTGTCAGCCTTACTAAGTAGTAATATGGGACAGAACAAAGGGAAGGCCTGGCCTAGAAGCTTTCTCACCTTGAACAGAAGCTGCAGCCTCAACCCTCACCACTACCTGCTACCAAATAGCAATATTCCGGGAGAATTAATAAGCAGCCCTCTGCTAACAAAGGGCTTGTGGAATGTCTAAAGTTACAGCTGTCCCATACCACTCACTTCAGTGCCTAGGTCTCTACAAACATATTTGCAATACAATACATTTACACTCTTGGTGGAAGCAATTTTCGTCCCATCCTGTATCATGCTAAACCATTGTCATCCAACCTGATCCCACTTGCTTCTCTAATTAGTGAAAGTTTACGGATGATCAAAAAACTTCTGCTTAGCATTTGTTGAATCTTATTCACACTGTTTGCATAACTCAACCTCTAAATTCATTTACACTATGATCATGGAGTTACTGTTCCCTAAAGCACAGCTTAAAACAACCTAAATGCCCCTATATGTGTCCGGCTGTTAATATAAGCGTCCAAGCAACGGTGAGCATCAAGAGCTAAACGGATTGCATAAGTTGCACACAAAACTAAACCTACGAATATTTCAGTAGCGGAAAGTAGGATCACAAATTGGGAGAATACAAATCCCCCACTGACTTCTACTGAAGCAGAGGCAATTTGAAAGGGGGGGGGGGCATCCAATATAAATCATTTTTCTGGTTCAAAGATCAACAGTCTCCAGTCTGAATTGGGTCTATTAGCATGTATCCAAAACTTGTAAGTTTTCCATAACATACCAATATGTGGAAGGTGGTTTTGGAGGCATCGGAACAATGTAGTGATTAAGCAATGCATCAGAAGCTAGAATACAGTGGTTTTCATCCAAGGTCGCGTAATAAAGCACACGTTTCTTCGAAGCCCTGTAAACATTCATATCAGGCTGCAACAGTATAGCACAAACTAGGAGAGAGGATGGCAAAAGGCTCTCACTGAGACATCAATCAATCAATCAATCAATCAAGGGATTTGTAAAGCGCGCTACTTACCCACTAGGGTCCCAAGGTGCTGGGGGGGAGGAGGCAGCTGCCACTAGTGGTCAAAGAGCAAGGTCTTGAGCAGTCTTCTGAAGGCAGGCTGGTCTGTGGTCTGTCGTAGGTGGAGGGGAGGGCATACCAGGGCTTGGCGGTGCGATGGGAGAATGATCTGCCCCCAGAAGTGGTTCTGTGGATGCGCAGGACGGTGGCCAGGGACAGGTCCACGGAGCGGAGTTTCCTGTTGGGTACTTGAAAGGCGAGTCTTTTGTTGAGATAGGCAGGGCCGGTCTTCTGGAGGGCTTTGTGTGCGTGGATCATGAGTTTGAATGTGATTCTTTTGTCGACGGGGAGCCAGTGCAGGTCTCTCAGGTGCGGGGTAATGTGGCCCCTGCGCGGGACGTCAAGGATCAGCTGTGCTGAGGCGTTCTGTATTCTTTGTAGTCTGTTGATGAGCTTGGACGGGGCTCCGGCGTAGAGGGCGTTTCCGTAGTCAAGTCGGCTGCTGACGAGAGCGTGGGTAACGGTTTTCCGTGTGTCCATCGGGATCCATCTGTAGATCTTGCTGAGCATGCGGAGGGTGTGGAAGCAGGAGGAGGAAACTGCGTTGACTTGGTTGGTCATGCTGAGCTTGGAGTCGAGGATGACTCCTAGGTTGCGTGCATGGTTGGTAGGTGCCGGGGGGATCCCAGTGATGCTGGCCACCAGGAGTCATCCCACGCTGACACGCTGAGGGGTTAGGACCGAGGATGAGGTTCTCAGTCTTGTCGGTATTCAGCTTGAGCTTGCTTGCCTCCATCCAATCGGCAACGGACTTCCTGCCCTGGTGTAGGTTGGATTTGGCGGTGAGGGGGTCCTTGGTGAGGGAGAGGATCAGCTGGGTGTCATCAGCGTAGGAAATTATGTTGAGGTTGTGTAGTCTGGCGATGCGAGCGAGGGGGGCCATGTAGACGTTGAACAGCGTCGGGCTGAGGGAGGATCCCTCGGGGACGCAGCAGATGGTTTTGGTGGCTCCGGAATGGAACGGGGAGGCGGGCTCTCTGGGTTTCCTCTGTGAGGAAGGATGTGGTCCAGTCTAGGGCCTTGTCTCGGATTCCTGCATCGTAGAGGCGTGTCCGTAGTGTCTAGTGGCAGACGGTGTCGAAGGCGGCAGAGAGGTCCAGGAGGACGAGGGCCGCTGTCTCGCCGTTGTCGAGTAGGATTCTGATGTCGTCTGTGGTGGCGATGAGGGCGGTCTCGATGCTGTGATTGCTGCAGAAGCCTGACTGGGAGGGGTCCAGGATGCTGTTGTCATCTAGGTAGCGGGTGAGCTGGGTGTTTACGATCTTTCCCATGACTTTCGCTGGGAACGGAAACAGGGAGATGGGCCGGAAGTTCTTGAGGTCGCTCGGGTCAGCCTTGGGTTTCTTCAGGAGGGCGTTGATCTCGGCTTGCTTCCGGCTCTCCGGGAAGGTCGCCGTTTCGAAGGAGAGGTTGATGATGTTAAGCAGGTAGGGTGCAATGAGGCTGTTGGCTTTGTTGGCGATGTGGTGGGGGAGAGGATCAGACGGGTAGCCTGAGTGGGTGGTGCTCATGGTCTTAGTTATGTCTTCGGTGCTCACGTTGGTCCAAGTGGTCAGAGGGTCGTGGTCGGTGGGGCTTGGGGGGTTCATCGTGGCGGGGTCCGTAGGGTGCGTCTGGGGGTTGAAGCTGTTGTGGATGTCGGTGATCCTGCGGTAGAAGAAGGCTGCGAGGGTTTCGCACAGGGCTTGAGATGGCGGGATGTCGTTGGTGAAGGAGCTAGGAATGGAGAGTTCTTTCACGATATTGAATAGCTCTTTGCTGTTGTGGCCGTTGTTGTTGAGGCGTTTTTTGAATGCAGCTCTTTTGGTGGTCCTGATGAGGTGGTGATGGTTGCGGATGGCGTCTTTGTGGGCTGTGCGGTTGGCGGGAGTTCGATCGTTGAGCCAGATGATCTCGAGTTTTTCGGCAGGTGCGCTTGGTGGCTAGGAGCTCCTTGGTGAACCAGCTGGCTCTCTGGCTGGTGTCTCTATTGGTGGGTTGTTTCATAGGTGCTGTGGTGTTGGCGCAATCCTCCATCCAGAGGCTGTGGGTGCGGGACTCCTCCTAGGGGTCGGTGGAGCTGGTGTTTGGTTGAGTGAGAGGTGAGTTTCCGGTCACTCCTTGGTGACTTTTCCCCTGTGACGGCAGGGGATCTGTGGAGTGCGGTGGTGGGAGACAGGTTTCTGGTGGGTGAAGTGGACGCAGTGGTGGTCGGTCCAGGTGAGCTCGGAGGCTTGGCTGAAGGTGACATGGGGGCTGGCGGTGAAGATGGCATCAAGCGTGTGGCCGGCAATATGGGTTGGGGTTGTGACGATCTGTTTCAGTCCGAGGGTGGCAAGGTTGTCGACCAGGATGGAGGAATTGCTGTTGTTATTGTTTTCTAGATGGTAGTTCAGGTCGCCGAGCAGGATGTAATTGGTGGAGGTCAGAGCATGCATGCTGATGAAGTCGGCGATGGAGTTGCAGAATTGGGGAGGTAGGCCTGGTGGTCTGTAGACGAGGGTGCCTCTAAGGGTGGTCTTGGGGTCCGTGTTGATTTTGAAGTGCATGTGGTCGGCGGTGGTGAGGGTGTCATCGGTGTTTGTGGAGACCTTGATGGTGTTCTTGTGGATGATGGCGAGGCCTCCTCCCACTCCAGTGGTGCGGTCTCTGCGCAAGATTTTCTATCTGTCGGGGATGGCCACTGCGATATCTGAGGCGGAGGCTTTGTTCATCCAGGTCTCGGTCAAGAAGGCGATGTCTGGTGAAGTGGTGGTGAGCAGGTCCCAGAGCTCGACAGCGTGCTTGCGTGTGTAGCTGGTGTTAAGCAGGATCCATCGCAGTTGGTTGGATTCCGTTGCTGTGGGTGTCTCGGCGTCGTTGTTGCAGGAGAAGTTGCAGTTCTGGCAGGTGAAGGGGCCGCGGGTGCGCTTGGAGGTGGCCTTGTAGCAGTTGGTGGTGCGTCCATGGTTGAGTGCGATGAGGGTGCTGGCGTTGTAGCGGTAGCGGGTGTCATGGGTAGCGTGAGGGCCAGTGTTTCTGGTGCTGGGCCCGGTCCAGGCGCGGACGGGCGCAGACGGGCTTGCCTTAGGCGCGCCTTTGGCCGCGCAGCGGCCACCATTTAAGGGAAGGTGGGGAGGGAGGATCAGCTGGGAGGCGGGAGGTGGGATGCCAGACAGCGAATGAGCATGAGGGGTGGGCCGCAGGGGAGGCAGTGGTGGGAAAAATCGGCAAAAATCGGACGACAGGGCACTGGCACATAGGGTACAGAAAAAACGGGCAGGGGCACAAGCACAGGCAGCAGGAAGCGGCAGCAACGGCGCTCGGGTGCGGGGCACCAGGAGCACAAGGAGGCAGCAGAAGGGTGGCACGAGCACTGGTGGCGCTGCAGCGGAGGGGGAGTGACCTACCTGGGAGGTCAAGGGTCGCTCTCTCTACCGCTCAGCAACCACCATTTAAGGGGAGGTGGGGAGGGAGGATCAGCTGGGAGGCAGGAGGCGGGATGCCCGGCAGCGAATGGGCACAGGGGCGGGGCCGCAGAGGAGGCAGAGGCGGGAAAAATCGGGGCACAGGCATACAGGGTACAGAAAAAACAGGCAGAGGCAAAGGCCCACAGGCAGCAGGAAGCGGGAGCAAAGGCGCTCAGGTGCGGGGCACCAGGAGCACAAGGAGGTAGCAGAAGGGTGGCACGAGCACTGGTGGTGCTGCAGCGCAGGGGGAGCGACCTACCTGGGAGGTCAAGGGTCCAGCTAGGGTTTTAAAAATCTGCAGCACTCTGGAAGGTTTCATATCGGACCCCTTATGATGAACTATAGTTAATGCAAAGGATTAGAAGTAGTTACAAAACAAGACCACAAGCACAGAACATAATGGCTAACTGGGTGACACATGCTCACGCTGTAGTACTATGTTCATTTACGCCATAAACATTTGCAGCCGGAAAAAAAACATGTTAATGTTAAAAAGTAGCGCACATTTGTGGTTTTATACACAATGATATAAAAGATGGCACATATTACATTTACACATAGTGCTTCTACAGTAAATTCGCTATGAATGTCATATTCCATGAATGGTTTTGACAGCACCAGATATGCAGAGGTAGAGGTGCTGTTAGCTCACAATGTATGCCCATATAGTACTGGTATTACAAGAGAAGCAAACACGCTTACCTGACGCCCATCACATGATCATAGTCATGTAACTACATCTGAGAAGTATCCCCCCGTGGCCACCATATTATAATATAAAAAAAAAACTGGCATGGACAGAACGAAAAGGGCATTTATTATTAAATGAAAACAAAAACGAGGAACAGAACCATATATGACATTAACAGTCATGAAAACTGCATCCATGCACAAATTAAACAATGTGAAAAAAGAAGAAAAATAAAAGAAAGTACGTCTGTTCGAAGGGCAGGGCGCCATCTGATGCACCATCCGTAATCAATGGTGAAGAAAGTAGCAATTACCCATTGAGGAATAAAGAGCAGTGGTAAAAGAGTAGATGTACCCAACACAAATAGTGTATACGTACCAGCCACTCTAAAACACTAAGCAACAACACTGCTGTCATTTCAAGGGCGGAGTCAGCAGTGCACGAGATCAAAAAAGAGTGCGATCATCCAGTCAATCCCAGGACAAAAAAGTATTTCTTAATGCAATAGGATTCGTAATTATGCAAGACCTATTGCATTGGAAACGGTAGGGCAGGGGTCCCGGTTGGCACGAACGGGAGTGGGTGTGAAAAGTCACGGACTTCAGGAGGGGGCGGGTGGGGGAGAACACAGGGCCAAAATTTGTTTTGAAGTAAAGGGGCCAATAGCCAGGGAAGAATATAAATGACAACATGGTCATCAGGAGAGGGACTAACAAGCCAAAAACGAATCAAAATGCAGCATTTATGATTGAAGCCAATCAAAAATATGTTCGAAAAGTGGGTGGAGCTTTCCCCCACTATAGTGTATACTGCATGCCTCACAAAGCGAGACCAAAAAATAGTGGTACTTAAATTATTTCAACGCCTCCTCACTACGCCGGACACACACTCGACACCGTCTTCTCATCCAGCAAAGACATCGCCTTCAGCCACGCCACCGGACTCCACTGGACGGACCACAGCTGCGTCCACTTCAGCTTCAGAAGGACCACGATCCACCACCACCAGCAACAGGTTGCCCGCAGAAGCTGGAACAAGATCACAGCCGACCAGCTCGCGACCTCCCTGAGCATGAACCCTCCCACCAGCGCTACGGACCCAAGCCAGGCGGCCACCAACCTCAAAAAGTGGATCAGCGACTGCGCAGACGACCTCGCCCCTCTGAAGACCCCGCCTAGCAGACCCTGCAGCAAGAAAGCCCCATGGTTCACCGACGAACTCAAGAGCTCCAAGAAGAACTGCCGAGACCTCGAGAAAGCCTGGCGCAGAGACCCAACACCGCACAACATGGCTGCCTTCAAGCTCGCCACCCGGAAAACCACCACCGACGGATCCACGCCACCAAGAAGTCTGCATTCAAGTAACGACTGGACAACAACGCACACAACAGCAAGGAACTCTTCAACATCGTCAAAGAGCTCTCCAACCCCAATGCAGGAAACAACGACATCACCCCTTCACAAGACCTCTGCAACTCCCTGGCCTCCTACTTCCACAACACGATCGCGGACATACACAACAGTTTCAGCACCCAACCGACGCACGCCACGACTGAACCAGCGCCCCACCACCACCACCCTCCGCGCCTGGACCCCGATCAGCACCAAAGACACCATCCGCACGATGAACTCCATCCACTCCGGATCTCCGACAGACCCCTGCCCTCACCACGTCTTCAACAAGGCAGACGCTGTCATCGCACCCCACCTGCGGGACATCATCAACTCCTCCTTCGACACTGCGACCTTCCCGGAGAGCTGGAAGCACGCCAAACTCAGCGCTCTACTAAAGAAGCCATCAGCCGACCCCACCGACCTCAAGAACTACCGCCCCATCTCGCTGCTCCCGTTTCCTGCAAAAGTCATCGAGAAGACCGTCAACAAGCAGCTGGCCGCTTTCCTCGAGACGATCGGATCCCTCGACCTCTCGCAGTCTGGCTTCTGGGCCAACCACAGCACCGAGACCGCCCTGATCGCAGCCACCGACGACATCCGAGCCCTGCTCGACAACGGAGAAACAGCGGCCCTCATCCTCCTAGACCTCTCCTTGGCCTTCGACACTGTCTGCCACCGCACTCTAGTGCAGCGCCTTAGCAATGTCGGAATCCAGGAGAAGGCACTGGAATGGATCATCTCGTTCCTCCTCGGAAGGACACACACAGAGAGTCTGCCTCCCCCCGTTCAGATCAGAAGCCACCGAAGTCATCTGCGGCGTTCCTCAAGGCTCCTCGCTCAGCCCAACCCTCTTCAACGTCTACATGAGCCCCCTTGCGGCCATCGCACGCCAACACAACCTCAACATCATCTCCTACGCCGACGACACCCAGCTGATCCTCTCCCTCACCAACGACCCCGCAACCGCCAGAGCCAACCTGCACAAAGGGATGACAGAAGTAGCCAAGTGGATGATGAACAGCCGCCTGAAACTGAACTCAGACAAGACGGAAGTCCTCATCCTGGGATCCTCACCCTCCGCCTGGGACGACTTCTGGTGGCCCCCCGCCCTGGGCAGCGCACTCAAACCAACAGACCACGCACGCAACCTGGGATTCATCCTGGTCTCCTCCCTCTCCATGTCCAGACAAGTCAACGCCGTCTCCTCGTCGTGCTTCAACATCCTGCGCATGCTACGTAGGATCTTCCGGTGGATCCCCACCCGACCAGGAAGACGGTCACCCAGGCCCTTGTCACCAGACGTCTTGACTACGGCAACTCCCTCTACGCCAGAACCACCACCAAACTCCAGAAGAGACTCCAGCGGATCCAGAACGCCTCAGCACGACTCATCCTGGACATCCCCCGTTGCAGCCACATCTCCGGACACCTGAGAGATCTGCACTGGCTCCCGGTCAACAAGAGAATCACCTTCCGTCTCCTCACCCACGCACACAAAGCCCTGCACAACCAAGGACCAGCATACCTCAACAGCTGCCTCAACTTCTACGCTCCCACACGCCAGCTCCGATCGACCAGCCGCGCCCTCGCCGCCATCCCCCGGATCCGAAGAGCCACCACAGGAGGAAGGTCCTTCTCCTACCTGGCCACCAAGACTTGGAACACCCTCCAGACCCACCTCCGCCTGACCCAGGACCACGTTGCCTTCAGGAAACAGCTCAAGACCTGGCTGTTCGAGCAGTAGCGGACCCCCCCCTCCCCTAGCGCCTTGAGACCCTCCGGGTGAGTAGTGCGCTATATAAATGCATTGATTGATTGATTGATTGGGTAGTAAGCACTATATAAATTTAATTTGGTATTATGTAAATACTGCGAGAGATCAGCACATCTGACATTCTTACAGTGCATGCATATCTAGTAAACAGAGCCTGCACAAAGTGAAAAGTTGCTCTTCTTTAATATGTATTTTAAATGTATGCTTGTGCTTTTATGAGTCTATTCCTCGAATAAAGCTTTCTGATAAGAAAAGTTGCTCTTCTTTAATATGTGTGAAGTGCTAACCTTTGTTTCCCCTCTGCTTCATTTGCATCAGGTGTGAGGCTCCTCACTGCTCTCAGCCAGGAGACTGGAACAAAAGGAGGCCTGATGACCCTCAAATTCGGCCTTTATTATGGGCCCAGCAGGAGTCTAAAATAAGAAAGCCCAGTCCCAGCCTACAACTTGTTGCTTGCTGCAGATGGGAAGCAGACAACGTGCAGGCGCTGCTGGAAGTGTCCCGGTGTTTGGAAATTACACTGGGACGAGTTCAGCACAATATTTAGTGGGGCCTAAGTTCTTGGCATGGGAGGACGGCGTTCACCCTGTGAAAATAGTCGTTGGATGCTGTTCACTCATGTGTACCCCCGACTCGTGCCCTGTGTGAAGCCTTCAGCATTACCACAAGGAACCGATGCTCACTCAGCGTGCTTCGGACCGAGACAACGACTTCTTGGACTGTAGTTGTCCCACCTCTGGCTGTTCACTTATACTTCTCACTATTACTGACTAAAGAGAATATTGGCATATTTTTCAACTTGTAGCATTTACAGTTAAACCTAGATTTGGGAAAGTTAGCTCTGAGGCAAGGCAGCACTAGTGAACCACTTAGCATGCCGCCTGCAGGAGGCGCCAGACTGCACCTACAGCGGCAAATGTGGCCCAAGGGTGGTGGTGGTCAAGGAAGAAGTAACATGTTAACTAGCTCAGGGTGGAAGCAAGTCTTGTTGTGGTGCTGTGATGGAGAAGTGTGGCTCACTGGTTGAAGGAGGCAGACCTGGAAGCAGAGGTCAGCCCGGGACCAGGGTTCAATTACCGGCTCGGCGGGGTCTTGAGTCCTAAATGTCCACGGACTCGACAATTCTCCCTCCGGTGCCTACTCGATTCACGGGTTCACGCTCTGCGACTCTGGGCAATAGCTTGCTTAATCTCCACAACGGCCCCTCGCGGCGGGATGCCTGGCTTTCACCTTGCGGATACCCTGCCGGGGTTATCTCACAGGGGAATACCAGGACGGGTTCCCTAAGCAAGCGCTTAGAACCCGCTCGGTGATTTGCGCTATATAAATTCCTGTACATTTACATTTTCTTAATTTAGACTTCATCTGGTGTGTAAATGATTTCGTACGGAAACTACTTATTGAACAATCAAGGCTTGAGACTTCTTTTGCTCCGGACCTTATTATTCATTACAAGCACAGATGGCCTCCTATGGCTCACTCTGCTGGTAGTTTCAGTCATTAACCAATGAACAGTGACCTATGTCCATGTGTGCTGGTAAAAGGCAACAAAACTATATCGTGCCTCTGACAACCGAAACCTTGAGACGGCCGTGCTCCTGCTTTTCAGGTCTGTATTACTTCAGCACTCCAGTATCTACGAACAAATTCTTGCTCTTTAGGAAATTTAGTTCATCAATGCTCATTGAAGCGTTTTTTTGGCAGCTCTTTGGGTTCCTACCGCTCATAATGGCATAATAGCAATTCAGCTTCAAAGGCAATTGCTCACAGTGAGGAGCAGCCAAAGCTTCGGCCCCATTGCACGATAGGAGCAACTGACGACTTCCGGAAGTAGAGCATTAGAAGTGTTTGCCGTTTACCACAGTTGAGCGGTCGCTAAATGAGAAAGACGTTTGGCGTTGAATGAACATGAAGGCGTAACCAGCGGGCGGAGGGATACACCCGTGCGGAAGCAGCTGCATCTGGCGGTACAGCGCAGTCCCGGCCACCCAGACTGACTGTCAGCCTCTTCGTCTCTTCTTTCTAATCAACAATACAATTTGCAAGCTGCTTACTCTCGAAATAATATATTGAATTACAAAACTATCAGACTGCAATTTGCATTACAGAACATATTCATCCTGGCTATCCTCTTTGCCAGATGCTATCCACTATTCATTATGTTTTCTTTTTTTTTTCTTTCCAGATTTTAAATTGTGAATTTAGTGTTCACGCTAGGTGCTGGTCTGTCAGCACCGCGAACTGATGCACCCCACTGATTTCACACTTTTACAGGATAGAAGAGTGCTTTTTATATCCAGCAGCCTGACTCAATCCTCAGCTTCGAGTCTGGGTATTTATCATCTCAAAATTGTCCAGCTCGTTCCTGCATTTCCTATGCACGCGCATCTCCCTGTGTAGCCAGGAGCAACCTATGACCACCCGCTCATTTTCCCCAGGCCCCCTAGAAATGTCCGATGGCTAAAAGCTTTTGTGACCATTCAGCCAAGAAATTGTTGGAATAGCAACTAACAGATGACAGAACTTGTCAGCATCGGTAAAATCTGTATGACCTTGAAGCTGCTCATTGAAATTCCACTACAGATAACTTATTTATCTGAATTCGATTTTTTCGCCTTCATTAAACGCCCATTTTCTATTACATAGAAGTGCGTTTGCTTAAAACTACTAAAATCATTGTAAGATTTACTGCTTCAAATGAGCGCACTCTGGTCTAGGGAAGTCACAAGGGAAGGGCCAGGTCGTGTTCGATTTTATTATTCTTCCTTTATGTTACACGTTTCAAAATGAGGTGTGGGTGGTCAGGCAAAGCGAGTGATTCACCAGGCAATCCCTGCAAATGAACAGGCTTCTCGATCGAGGGATTTAAAGTACTAAAAAATATCAGTCAGTGCATGGTTTCCCATCATTTTAGGAAGAGATATTTTACAACCACGTCTTCTTTACCGACATTACATTTGATGTTTGCAGGCGCCTAATTTTAGCCAGTGGTTTCCGGTGCTCGGCACTGTATTTCTTTATTATCACCAGCACTTATGACATTCTGCCTCTGGTGGAGTTGTTTGTCTAATTTAGAGATGATTACAACAGCTATTTAGTAATTCTAATGACTAATACATGCCACCCTAAGCCACTCTTATAGCTTTGGGGGCCTGGAATAGTCTGTGGGCCTTATTTAGGAAGGCCTTGCGACTCTTTTGCGCCGCCATTGTGTCACTTTTCGTTATGCAACGGCAGCATTAACAATGCACCACGTTGTGCCATATTTACAAGGTAAGCATCTAGGCAGACGTGTCCCCTTGTAAAGCCCTGCTCCACATTATACCTGTGTCAGGTATAATGTATGCAGGGTGGACGTTACCATGTAAAAAAGGGTAATAGAAGTGTTGCAGTAAAATCTATGAGATTTTGTTGAGACACTTCTAGGTGGCCACTGCATCAAAACCTTATGCCTGCCTCATGGCATGCGTAAAGGTGACACAGTCCCATAGGCACAGGTCTACCCCATGCATTCCGGGAGTAGTGTCATGTTTGCGACACAACTCCAGCAATGTGTGACTTTTGCGCCAACAGATACGCCAGGATTCCTGACGTATCTGTCATTCCTTCCTTAAATATGGAGCATCCATCGTATCCCAAGGAGGGCACAGTGAAAACTGTTGCATCTCTGTTTTATCGCAGCATTGCAAAAGTTTTCATAAATGAGTCCCTGAATTGTCACACTTGCAGGAATGTGATCGCTAATGGCTGTGTTAGAACTGTCATCGGCAGGGTTGGCAGGGGCAAAAGATGGCTGGCGAGGGCCCTGGCACTTCTTTATTATTAATATTATTCTTAGACCTCTTCGTTGATTTGAGCGCTTTGCAAGTTCTTTTGACTTTGACTTGGACTTTATTATTTTCACAAATTTAGCACTGACACAATGCAGGGGGGCTTCTAGTAGCATCAGCTTCCCGTTTTGAAGGACTTTTCCTTAGTATTGCCAAAGAGGAGAATGTTAGAAATCATATGTCTGTAATTTTCATTGAAACAATCTATCTCCCCATGGAGCAAATTGTTTACATTGAAGGCGCCCTGCATGGTTGCTGGAGCCACTGCACGGATTCAAAGACCACAGGTCACTGAGGGCATCAACAGGTGACCCGCCAGTTTACCAGGTCATTGGAAACACTGGTCTCTGTTCGTCTTGAAAAAGGACTGTTCACCCTACCAAGAGATGCTCGTCTGCCTTTTGGAGGAATGACCGATTTTTGGGCCTTTGTTACACTCGTTTTTGTTGTTCAAAAATAAATTCCCAAACAAAAAAAAAACAGTAGCCATAATGCAGAGAAACTTTTTTGAAACCGCCTAGTCATGCATGGCAGGATTCATTGGTAGGACACTGTCTCTTGTTGACATGGGATTGAACAGGAGGCTGGTGCGACCAGCCGTGGAGAAAATACAAGAGCAGAAGTCAATGCAGAACTGCGGACGATTATCTTCACCCCTAATGCAGGAAGCCAGGCCTTTTACAGTGTTGCAAGAGACAGTGAAGTTTTCTCTTCTTTGGTTAGATTTTCTCCTTAAAGTGGTTCAAGCAGGACGTTTCAACAGGTTGAGCATTGGTGATAATCCCTAATAAATCCGCAGATATACTTGGGTAAAATTCTTGCAACAAAAGAGCAACTTAAATTGATTCTCTTTTCATTTTAAAATTACCTATTTAGATCTTTGGATCAGAGCTTGTAAATTAAAAATAGCTGCACGTTTTATGTGAGACCAGAGAGATCCAAGTGGATATGGGGATGGTTAGCCATAATACTTTACCTAACGCACCCATGTGCCAGTTCATTAAGACGTACATGGGCTGCTCAGATATGCCAGCCGCGAGTTTGAAACCTAGTAATGCCATCATTTGCTTACATCCTTCCAAGGAAGATACATTGGGTAACATAAGTACGTAATATTTACACTGCTTAGACATTGCAGAAGTATGGTATAAAGTGATGTATACAAAAAACCCTCAATGTTATACTAAGTGCTTCAAAGCCCGACAGAGGAGTAGTAAGTACTGTTAAAATGCTGCAATACAGTTATAAATCTAATAGTCAAACTATTAACCGAAATGTCATCAGGTAAATCAACCCACTGGTCGAAATGTGCGATCTGGATACTTCCCATCGCTGAATAGGTGTGAAACATTTTGCTTATTTTCTTTGAAGGTTACACAAAAGAATGACTATGGGCCATATGTATCATAGTTCCGTTTTGCGAATTCCAAATAGCGAATTTTAAGGAATCGCTATTTGGAATTCGCAAAACGGTATGTATGTACAAAATCGCTGTTTCATAGCGATTCCTTACCATTCCTAATTTGCGAATAGCAAATAGCTAATCGCAAATTACCCATTCATTTCTATGGGCCAGGAGGCCCATAGGAATGAAGGGGGAGTTTGCGATTAGCAATTTGCTAATCGCAAAGTAGGAATATTTTCAAGGGTGCAGGGGTGTCTCAAGAACACCCTGCTGCACCCCTGAAAATGACATTTGGGGGCATATGGCGCACATACATGCCCTAAGGGCATGTATGAGCGTCATATGGCACCTTTGGTTTTTTTGAAAAAAGCTTTTTTAAAAGAATTCGCAACTTACCACCAACTAGAAGTTGGTGGTAATTTGCGAATCCTTAATGGCAATTTTGGAATATTTTTTCTTTGATACATTGCATTTAAGGAATCGCAAAATTTGCGATTCCTTAAGTGCAATCGCATAATAAGGAATAGCAAATTTTACGATTCCTTATTTTGCATCAAACATGCTACATACATATCATTTAGCTAATTAGCATTCGCAAAGGCCGATTGCGAATGCTAATTAGCTTGATACATATGGCCCTTAATTTCGTGCTAGGACTCACTAAGGCCCTCAATAGGAGAGACCTGTTAAATTGTAATCCATTCACAAACATTTGTTTGTTTATGTATCGCAATTACAGGTGGTGCAATGTTTATTGCACCCAGTAATGACCAGGTGCGATAAAGGTCATACCATTTGTTATATTTTGGCAAGTGGAACCTATGGTAATTTAACAAGAGGAAAAGGCCTGGTTTTCACTGCAGCATCCAGATTTTGATTTAACAGGCACCAAAATCAGTATGTTGTTTCCTACATACGCGGAATATGCGATAATTATCACATCCAATTACATCCAAACACGTTTGTATGTGATTTTATCCATGCAGTAGTTATCCCATCAAATTTAGGGGTGGGCTTAATTTGCTGTAGCAAAATTGCGTGAAATTACAGGACAATTATGCATAACTAGTGAGTAATGTCGCCCTGCATTGAGTGCTCTTTTCATAGGGCAAAATGCACCCTCATGTCCAAAATGTACCCAATATGGATTTTGCGCTGAGAAAATAGTGCCAAATGCAATAAAACATACGAAAGGCAGACACCAGCAGCTGCTTCCGCTCTGTTCCTATGCTCTTCCGGAACTCATTCTGCACCAAATTAGTTAAAATTTTGCATGCGGGAGTTATCATGTAATTTTCTGTCATTATGATTTAGAAGAGTATTGCAGAATTACCCGTTACTCCAATTACTCAGGGGTAATAAACATTTCACCCAGACGTAAACAATGATCGGAATAAGTCCGTAAAAAATTTCATGGAGGAAGACAAATGTGGCAGATTTATTTTCTCTCTTTTAGTCAGTGTCTCACTTTCCCTCCCAGGCATTGCTCATCCTCTATCCATTTGGGAATGCTTGCAACCAAGTAAATGGTCTCAGCTGTACCAAGGCATGACAAGGTTGCGTGCATTTTCCCTGAGGTGCAAACCCTTGAGCGGAACACGTGGTATTCTGAAATAGGATGTACCAGTCGGGATTCCTGTTTCTACTTCTAAACGAATATTTTCAACAGACTGTAGTAAATACATTTGCCTAATGTGTTCCCCTCACAGCAGTGTATGCCATCAACTCTGATATACTTCGAATTCTTTAATATCCTTTACAAGATGATCTTTTCTTGCCTTGTCACATATCATTGTGGTGACATGTCCTGTCCAATACAAAAATGCTTTTTCTGATCTGCCAGTGACGTGTGTCACTTTAGATTAGAGCCCCCTTCAGATTAATACAATAATACTCAATCATTGCTCTTTCCAAGTAAAGTTTCCAGTCAATTGGCTTAGACAGGCTGGAATAGCATGTAGCGCATGCATTTGTAAATGGCAAACAATAGGTGATACTGTTCCTAGAAGATTAGAATTTTGTTCATGTGTCCTCTCAACAAAAGTTTACCTTAAAAATTGAAGCTGCCTCTTTTTGGCTTGCTCCTGCAGTGGAAATATGTCATTTCTTAGACACGTAGCCAAAGATATTATAGCTGCATGTTATTTATGACTGCTTTCTCAAGGCATCTGTCACTCTAACAAGGGGCTCAGCTTTTAAAAGGCGAGTGAGCTGCAAAAATCTCTTGAATTCTATGACAGTTTTCATTAAATGAGACTGTCTCATTGGCTTTCGCATTCGACGTGGCATGACATCACAAGGAGAATATTAAAGATCAAAGGGCATTAGGACAGCCTTTTGTTGTGCTTTCGGTCAACACTATTTCATGGCCTCATATTTTACATTATATATATATATATATTCATTGAAAAAAAGCATAGGTTTCAGGGGTGTTATAGTTAGCTGGACATTTCACTCATACAAAAACATTGAAATCCCTCTGTTATAGTTAGTTGTACTAACTGTAAATCTCGCACCCGCAATCCACTGGTGATGATGTCACATATTACATCATTTATGACAAGGTCAGTAACATCACTGATGACTTCACCGATGACATCTCATAGATATCACTGATGGCATCATCCAGTGAATGTGGTTTGGTTCGTTATTTAAATATGTATTATATAAATAGCAATCTGCATTGAAGAATGAGTGGATATATAACTATCTGGATGGAGGATTTAGTAGCAGTGTGATTGACTGTTAATTGACTATTTAGTGTCCCACTAAAATATTGGATAGTGACTAAACTGTGTGAATATCTGTATTACTTGGTCAATTGTAGTGTAAACTGCTGCACCAGTTGGTTACTAGCTACGTGAAAGTCTATATTAGTTATTGATTAGGTAACTGACTATTTGTATGGGAGAGTGAATGTGTGTGTAGTTCGGTGGGGGTTCTGTGACTGCCCAAAGATATGTGAATAGTTAATTCAGTACGTATATGAGGTTAAGACTATATGTTAAAATAGTTGTTTGGGTGAGTGAATATCTTTATGGGTGTGGTGATGAGCAAAAATATTTCTCAATGGTACATGTCCAGCAAAGTAGAAAAAATAAAAGACAGTGTATGTGACAGTTGTTGTATATACATAAGTGTAGATAAAGCTCCTTGACTGCATGAGTGACTGTATAGATAACTGTATACTTGTAATAGTGATTTCATAACACACTAAGTATGAGTTACTATCTATATGAATAAATAAAGTGCTATTTGTATAGGTGTGTAGCTGAATAAATGTAAATAGGATACATTTTTTGCAAAAGTGAGTAGGATGACTGCATAACTGAATAGGATGTGTGCTCGTGTGTAATGTCGATATAGGTGTATAAGTATATGTGATGGTGTTTTATTGATCATTGACAACATGTATGAGTGAAGCTATAGGTAATTGATTGGATGCATGTAGATCTAGGAATCACTGAGTGAGTTTTTATATACTTGTATTGCTGTGTGCATTTTACCATGAGTGATGAAAGGTTAAACTAGTGTATGATGAGGTGTATCTGATTGTCATGTGGATGATGTCATCAGTGATGTAATTTGAGATGTTATCAGTGATGTCATCAATGATGTCACTGACCATGTCATGAATGATGTAATATGTGACATCATCACCAGTGGATTGAGGGCACGAGAGTTACAGTTAGTACAACTAACTATAACGGAGGAATTTCAATGGTTTTGTATGAGTGAAATGTCCAGCTAACTATAACACCCCTCAAACCTATGGGCCTGATTCACAGAACTAACTTAAGACAATATCCTAAACTTACTACCATTTCGGTATTCACAGAAGGCACTTACTCATTTTGGTATTCACTGAAGGCACTTACTCATTTCGGTATTCACAGAACTTAGGACTCCTAACTTTAGGACTCCTAAATGCCTTCTGTGAATACCGAAAGTCTTAAAGTTAGGATTTTTCTCAGTTTAGGAGTAGTAAAGTTAGGATTCCTAACTTTAGAACACCTACATGCCTTCTGTGAATACTGAAAGTCTTAAAGTAAGGATTTTTGTCAGTTTAGGAGTAGTACATTTAGGACTCCTAACTTTAGGCCTCCTAAATGCCTTCTGTGAATACTGAAAGTCTTAAAGTTATGATTTTTTTCAGTTTAGGAGTAGTATAGTTTGGAGTCCTAACTTTAGAACTCCTAAATGCCTTCTGTTAATACCGAAAGTCTTAAAGTTAGGATTTTTCTCAGTTTAGGAGTCCTAAAGTTAGGAGACCTAACTTTACTACTCCTAAACTGAGAAAAATCCTAACTTTAAGACTTTTGGTATTCACAGAAGGCATTTAGGAGTCCTAAAGTTAGGAGTCCTAATTTCTGTGAATACCTAAATGAGTAAGTGCCGGCAGTGAATACCAAAAGGAGTAAGTGCATTCTGTGAATACCAAAATGGTAGTAAGTTTAGGATTTTGTCTTAAGTTTGTTCTGTGAATCGGGCCCTACGTTTTTTTCAATTAATTTCTAAGGTTTATTAAATGATAATCCCTAACTATAACCTGCTTCAAACTTATGGTTTTTTCAGTGAATTTCTAAGGTTTTTCAAATGATAATTCCTAACTATAACCTGCCTGAAACCTAAGGTTTTTTCAGTGAATTTCAAAGCTGTTTTAAATGATAATTCCTAAATGTAATGTTCATTAAGCTTATCTGTTTTTTCTATTTTTTTTAAATATCATCACGTACTTAACGTCGTAAAAACTGCAAATATTACCATTCTTCAATTTATTCCTTCCTCCAAGAAAATCGCCTCAAACCAAAACCACAACTAACATTAATGATATACAAACTAGGCGTTCCCTTTGTAAAAAAACAAAAAACACCACTTCCCCATATTATCAACAAGCCAAATCTGCAAATGCTACCTAAAAAAACGGACAATAGTTTCACTTACCACTAACAAATTAATATCAACATTTAACTAATGTAATGAGGTGGACTATGTACTGCGTGAATTACATCTAACTCACACCCATATCTAAAGACAAATATGTAATAGACTATTTATGCACTTCCAACAGCATAAAAAAATCACAACACCTTGCACCACCACCACTACAACCACCCCTCCCGACCCCTACCCCTCTACTACCTCAGAGGCAGCGCAAAACAGGACAACGGACCTTTCCAAAATAATATATCCCCTCAACAGCACACTAGCTCGATGTTCAGAGATGTGACAATCACCTATGTATAAGGGAACAAACTCACACATCAACAATAATGTACACAATGCTAACACTACCAGTGATAAGGTTTACACAACTCACTATACAAACCAAAAACCTTTCCGTGTGTAGATATACTATTGATACGTGTAGTGTAATGCACAGTGGACGCAACCATATTATCTCAGACACTGGGGAATATTTCGGTCATGTAGCTGTGTTGTCTCTTCCCCCCCTTGAAGAAGAAGAGGAGTAGGCTGGTCCAACGTATGCAACTCCAGCGTTAGAGTATAAATAATTAGCCTACGCCTTGGGGGTGGTTCACTTGTGCAAAGACAAAAGACTCTGCCACAGCGAAGGTCCTCACCCTGCAACGTGGCTGCCACCATGACCACGTGCCTCCTCGGTACAGGCCCATTGCGAACTCAGCGCCACAGCATCACATACTTATGTCTGTATCGACTACTGCCTTCGATCTACACTGCGGACAGCAAGGTTCACAACTTGAATTCAGCTTTGGATCTACACTATGCACAGCATTGAAGTTAGCCTTGATTTATGTAAGGCAGATACAATTGTTCTCTATGTCCTCAGACTTTGTTAAAATAAGTGACAAAAAATCTTCCTTGATATCTGTGCTGACTACAGCCTTCAATCTACAGTGCGGTCAGTAGAGTTTACAACTTGATACCAGTTTAGCATCAGCACTACAGACAACATTCAATTCAGTCTCAATTTATGTAAGGTAGAGACAATTGTACTCAGTCCTCAGATTTTGTTAAAGGATACGACAAAAAACATTCCTCTATGTCTGTACTGACTACTGCCTTCAATCTACACTGCGGTCAGTAGAGTTTACAACTTGATACCAGTTTGGCATCAGCACTGCAGACAACATTGAATTTAGTCTCGATTTATTTAAGGCAGAGACAATTTATACTCAGTCCTCAGATTTTGTTAAAGTATGTGACATAAATCTTCCTCAATGTTTGTGTCGACTACTGCCTTAGGTCTGCACTGTGGACAGCAGGGTTCACAACCTGAATTCAGCTGTGCATCTACACTAGGGACAGCAATGAAGTTTGCCTTGATTTATGTAAGGCAGAGACAATTTTGTTAAAGAATGTGACAAAAACATTTCTCTATGTCTGTACAGAGTACTGCCTTCAAATGTACACTGCGATCAACAGAGTTCACCACTTGATACCAGGAGTGCATCATCACTACAGACAACATTGAATTCAGTCTTGATTTATTTAAGGCAGAGACAATTGTACTGTGTCCTCAGATTTTGTTAAAATATGTGACAAAAAAGCATTCCCTGATGTTTGTGTCGACTACTGCCTTGGATCTACACTGCAGACAGCAGGGTTCACAAGTTGAATTCAGCTTTGCATCTACACTACGGACAGTAGGGAATTGAGCCTTGATTTATTTAATGCAGAGACAATTGTACTGTATGTGTTCTGATTTTGTTAAAATAATTGGCAAAAATAATTTGTCCATATCTGTGCTGACTACTGCTTTTGATCTACAGTGTGGACAGCAGGGTTCACAACTTGAATTCAGCTTTGGATCTACACTACGGACAGCATGAAATTCAGCCTTGATTTATTTAAGGCACAGATAATTGTACTCTATGTCCTCAGATTTTGTAAAAGGATATGACAAAAACAATTTCTTGATGTCTGTGCTAACTACTGCCTTCGATCAACAGCGAGGAAAGCAGGGTTCACAACTTGAATTCAGCTTTGGATCTACACTACGGACAGCATTGAATTTAGCCTTGATTTATTTAAAGTATACTTCAACAATGTATTTCAACCTGTAATGCAACACGTGTGTCCCTGGTGGGGTATAGACGTAATAGTATAAATCATTGAGCACTGATCCCAAATGAATGAGAAAGTAATTATTTACTGAACCAATTCAATTCAAAATAGTCTTTATTCGCTATTTTTCTATCATAAAAAGACATTTACAAAATTGACCCCCCACACCCAGCAAAATACAAGATCCACGAAAAATCATTTCAGTTTTATCTAAAATTATCAGACTAGCTCTTCACTATTTACGAAATTATTAAATATGTTATATTAAAAAGGGTTAAAAACAGTTATTAAAAAACGAAATTCATCCTTTTCAAAATATATCATTTGCTTAATACAGTGTGCAAAATCAGATAGCAGCATGTAACGACCAGCCCTGGGTTATTCCAAACTCATTTTGCAGGCCCGAATTATCCCCATCCAGTGAAGAAATTTCGACATGGCTATAACAACTGGCTGGGAGGTATCAGCTCGTAAAATTCTAACCGCCTCACTAGCAGTTTTAAGGCCCAACTGGGCGCAAATCGGTTTTAGCCTTGATCGCCTGGGTGCGTTATATTCTGGGCAAGCAAACAACACATGCCCAATATTTTCCTTTTGATCAGGGCAGAAAGGGCACCCTGAAGTTTGGTTCTCATACCATTTTACAGTTAAGGCATTCAATGGTAGTGTCCCCACCCTCAATTGATGATACCTCTTCCGGTCCCCTGGGACAGTAATCCAATCCCAATAAAGTTCTAGGGCCGGTGCATGCTTGAGTTCTAGGAAGTCTGTAGTAAAGGATCATTCAATACGACATCAAAAACACTTAGCCTCAACCATGCTCCAATACAGATCTCATAGTACTTTCTTAGGGGGGAAGACATTCCTTACAGGGTCGTCCCATAATAAAGATAATCCCATAGCCATATAGATTGTTTTTACCTCTCTCATCCATGAAGTTTTATGAGCTTTGTCCAAAGCTCTAACCTCGAGGAAACCCTGGGCATACTGGGAGAGTTCTGGGGTAACCCATAGTCTCCTCCAGTAGGCTACTGATCTGTATTTGGCTATGTCCTCAAAGCTATGAGTTCCCAAATCATAGTGGAGAGGTATTAGAGGAGTTAATATTGGTAAGCCAGTAATATTGCGAAGAAATTTATTTTGGGGTACCGTCAACTTTCTAAGGTTACTGGGCCCCCAGAGTTCAGCCCCATAAAGGACCGCTGCTCCAACTTTTGCATTATAAATCTTTAAAACCGGAGTAATAGGTCTAGTATGTGAGGAGAATAATTCCTTGGTAAGTGCTCCTGCCAGTTGTGCCTGCCTCGTAACCAGCTGGTTAGTGTGCTGTTTCCAATCTAGTTTGTATGACAGGGTGATGCCCAAGTAATTAAAAACTTGGGTCTGTTCTAGTTGCACCCCGTCCATGATAACCTTCCCTCTGATATGTTTCCGTTTGTGCAGAACCATGAATTTTGTTTTAGTTGTATTAATAACAAGACCATGGTCTGCACAAAACGCTTCAAAGACTCCAATGGCCTTCTGAAGTCCCTGTTGGGTCTTTGATATTAGTAGGGTATCATCCGCAAACATCAACAGGGGGATCAGTTTTCCGGCCAACTTAGGTGCGTCGGTCGGTTTTTGAAGTACCTGATCACCCTGTTGATGTATAGCGAGAAAAGGGTTGGGGCTAGCACACATCCTTGGCGTACTCCCCTTGCAATGTGGAATTTATCAGTTACGCTACCCTGCTGGTTCCATCGAACTTGCGCAAAGTTGTTCTCGTGTAATCTAATTAGTAAGGACAAAATTTCATTTGGGATGCCCTGTTCTTGTAGCGCGTTCCAGAACTTAGCACGAGGAACCAGGTCGAATGCTGATTTTAAATCAACAAAGGCTGCAAAGAGCATTCCCCCCCAAGTAGCACTTCACGCCAATATAATAAAACAAATCTAAAAACTTGATCAATGGTACTAGTGTGACTACGAAACCCTGCCTGTAAAGGTGACAATATGTCCTGTTCATCTACCCAACCATGGATACGCTGCAGTACAAGCCTGGCCAATACTTTTTGTATGCATGCGATGAGGCTGATAGGCCTATAATTACCTGGGTCCGAGCATGCCCCCTTTTTAAAGATTGGGATAATCTCGGCTCCCTTCCAGGTCTCCGGAATAGGCGAGCCCTTCGCAATACCGTTGGCTAGCAACTGGATATAGAAGCCCAAAGATCCTTGTCATGCATAAACAGATCTGCAGGGACAGAATCCAAGCCTGGAGCCCTCCCTTTTGGGATGTTATTCAAAATTTTTAGGACATCAGCTTTGGTAAAAGATAGGTAGCTAGCACTCACAGTTGTATTTATAAGTACTTCGCACCCTTCTTCATCTCCATCCTCAGGAGTGAACTGGGACGCATAATGGGAAGCCCATGGGTCTGGTGACACATAGTTTGTGGGTTCACTTCTTTTGGCCCCCTTCCCCATTTGACGATGTTCCAGAAGGAGGTCATAGATCGTTCTTTACCAGCACCTAATAGATCTCTTCAATACCCTTCCTCCCATTCCCCCTTAGCCCTAGTTTGTGTTCTTTTATACATGACTCGGGCTTCCTTTATCTTAATTATATATTTTGTCTTTACTGCATCAGACAGGGCCCTGTAGGCAACCCTACAGGATTTATCATACCATTGATCCTCCTTCCTCATTGCCCTACACTGTTTTTTAGCGACTTTTTTGACAAAGAAGAATTTAAATTTGTTAAAAAAGACATCATGGATCGTACTAGCATCAGAATCCGGAGTCTCCATAATGGAGTTTCTCCTTAATTCTATGATAGCCTGGGTTGTTAGGTCCCTCATAGCTGTTATACTTTCCTCATTAGTTGCACAGTTGGACCATCTAATACGTCTATTATCATTAGAAAGAGCTATTTGAACGTTATCCCTCAATTCATCACTTTTCAATAAATCAAACAATTTAAATGACAGAATTAATGGGTCGTGATCCCTTTCAGCCCTTGACTCTATCCACATATCAACGACATTAAAGCAGTTCTCCTTATTGGTGAGGATGTAGTCGATACGGCTTTGTGATATGCCATTATTAAAAGTAGGGGCACCCTGTTGATCAGAACTCGTTCTTCCATTAGTGGCCCGTAGCCCATGCTCCATACATAGAACTTTTAGTTGTAATGCGACCTCTGTCCACTTTTTAATAGGTATTAGAGACATCTGAGGGATTTCCCAGATATAGTCCTCTTCTGCCGTGAAATCTATATCATGGCTATCTAGGGGCTCAAAACAACAATTAAAATCACCGCCTACGATAACGTTGGCGTTCAAACAATATTGTTTTAAAAGAGAATCTAATTGGTCAACTGCCTCAGTGGATTTACCACCTGGTAGCCCCCTTGAGTAAATATTGCAAACATAAAGGTCCTTACCATGAGGTCGCTGTAATTTAACTAGCAGAATATCGGGACTATTAGTAGCCAATTGAAGAGCAGAGTGCCCAGTGTTCTGTTTTACCCATGTCACCAGGCCTCCCTTTGGCCTTCCCCTTAAACTCTGTGTAGCCGGGATAAAAAAATGTAAATATCCTTGTATAGGTTCTGGGACTTTCTGCCAGGTTTCCTGAAGAAGGATTATGTCCTTTGTGTCCAGGAAAGTTAGCCAGTCCAGAGATGTCCTTTTACTTTTTAGACCTGCAACATTCCATGACACCAAAGTATATTGTGCTGAACCATCAGCATTAAGGGGTTCCGTGCTAATGGATTGACTGACCATATGTTGTTGGGATGGAATGCTTTCACTCATATTATTCTCGATTTTCACCAAGTTAGAAAGTGTTTTTACATTTGAGCTATAATTAGTTATGTAACCAGATCGGCCAGTAGGGTCATAAGCTTCCTCTGTAACCATCAGAGTATCTTGTCTGCTCCTCACTTCTGTCTGAGATGTGGGAATATCAACTTTCACAGCGTTTGCCTGAACCACTTTCTCAATGTTTTAACTTTTCAAGTATTGATTGTACTGTGCATACAATACATAAAATACACACAGTGCTATGCAAAGTGAAGTGTGAAAGACCAACACAGATTATACAGAATCAAAATTACATACACATTACAGATATTTGGGGATGTCGAATGTCAATACAATAGTCTTTTTAGGCAAAATGTATTCTTTAGTTCCTATCAGACTTTGTGCAGTTCGATCTCTAGTATATTACATCGACGTTTCAACCCTGTTGGTGATGCGCAGACTACGTGCATCAAGGGCGGGTCATCTTCAGGACTGGGAAAGTGATGGGCAGCCTGGGGATAATCATGACAGAATGTCAGGCCTTTCCATGGGTCAGCGGGGATCTAATTTAATTATTAGGGGCACCTCAAAATGTGTTCACCTTAATTTCTTCAGATATTATCCAACCAGTGCCATCAGCCGACTAGGCACGCTGGATTAGGTTGGCTCACTGCGCCTACAAATGATGTACATAAGGACTTAGTATCTACATGGAGGGAGGTGGTAGGGTGGTATTGTCTCGAGTGGATGTGAGAACATACCTGTACTTGTATGTGGTGGGTTCTTCAGTAAAAGTGGGTAGCCAATGTACTATGCTTGGACACCTTGGCGACTGCCTGAAATGATAATGGGTTGTATTTCAAGCTCACGGACCAATCTGGGACCATGATATATATAACGTGACATTAGGAGTGTAGTTAAAGAGTGTAGGTGCTGAACATGAATACACCAGTGAATTCTCACGGTCATATAGATATTTCAAAGTACTGCTCGAAAGGTGATTATATAAAAATTAATTAAAAACAATTCGGGATATGCAAGCTGCTATCTTAGATACGGGGTGTGTGGGTGAAAAGACCAGGTTTGAAGGGATTTCTAATCATGCACATATCTAAGCATGCCGCACAACAAACAAACAAAAACGCAGTGCCTTCTCTTGGTAAAGACGTTATAACGCCGGCGGTGCAAGCACTCTGTAAGTTAACCCATTAGCTTGAAACCCGGGACGCGTGAGTAAAAAGGCCTCAATGGTTTCTGATTGCCATCGAAAGTGTGGTCATTGAAACTAGATCAAGGGGCATTCAAAACCTGCCACGGTCTATATTTATCATGCGTGATGGTGAATAGGAGTGGGGGCTAGATAAAGTGATTTAGTCAAGTACGGTTCAAGAGATGACAGTGTATTCATGCAAGGTTAGGGGCTGTGAGCCGCATTACAGACAGTTGGCTATCTAGGTGGAAAGTTACTCAAGCGCTGGATAGGAGTGACCGTCTCCTGGGATTCTCCTTCGTGAATGACGAGAGCTGATCCAGTTAGCGCTCTATATGACATGAGCCGGCTACAAGCGTGCACGTTTGGAACGTTTCTTACGTGTGCAGCGATTGATTGGCTCACTGGATGGGGATATTAACATATAATGGCAATGATGCCTCATGTGTGGGAACGTCTGTACGTATTGAGCGTGCCTAATGTGTAGAGTGATTGATTGGCTGGCTGGATGGGGATATTAACATATAACAACAATGTTGCATCGTGTGTGGGAAAGTGTGAATAGACCAAATTACGGGCAGGCCTCTTATGAGCCTACAAGGATTGGAGTATAACAGAACTGTTTGTAGTGTTGGTTGTAACAGTATCCATCCAGACAGATGTTGGAAACAATTTACATGCGGCCTATACTTCATTACTTAGTGCTTGTAGATCTACTCACGAGATTTATACCATATTCACAATACCGATGGTACACAATGTAATACTTCGTGGATACGTTACATCTGCTGTCTATGTTATAAAGCATTGCTTCCATGTTGGATAATCATAGCAGGGCACGGTTACATAATGGAAGGTATTAGGCCAGATAGAAAGGTTCTTGTGAATGGTCACCCTAGCGCATTGAATGCAGTTTAAAGAAACGTGATAATTGCATAAAGGCATCTTAAAAAAATGTTAATCCAATCACTGGCTGCTTCTTTCATACTTTTGACAAAATGTTAAATAATACATCAAACAGCAGGTTACTTTATGATACTTTCTGTGCAGTTTTGCAATAGATAATATGTACTGGAGCATGGTAGGAAATTACATGAGAACATATTTCATATACCAGCAATCCATGTTGTAGTATTTGGTCATTCTGCAATATTTACGGGTCCTCAGTATTTAACAGCGGGACCATGATAGACAATGTGTGTCTCAATGTGTAATATGGGCTTCAGTATATAAGGGTGCAACCAATATGATCTGATGTCTAGGTGAATCAAGAGGAATATGATGGAGACCACATCAGAGATTTTAGTGTCATCGTGCTGAGAGACATCATAATACTGTAATTATTATAGTCTGCTCATCTGGACATTTGTCTCTTTCTGTTCGTTGAGACCATGGGTGGTGGCTTCCGTAGTGTCTATCCATCGAAATTCTTTGAAATTAAGTTGATTGATGATGTTGCCTCTTCGTTTGTGAAGGATGACCTTTTTGAGTACAGTCCATTCCATCTCATCTGGTGTGTGCCCTAGTGAGCTGTAATGGTCCATTAGCAGTGCACCTTGTACTTTGCACTTGATTCTGCTTTGATACTGTAAAATTCTGATTGTAATTTTCTGAGTCGTCTGGCCTACGTAGATGAATTGTCATGGGCATCTTATGGCATGAATCACGTTTTGGCGGTTACAATTTGAGAAATGGTTCAGGGTGTAGGTTTTCCCTCTGTGTGTTATTTTATTCCCTGTAATAGCATGTTTGCAGGCTTTGCAATTGCCACATTTTTGGTGTCCTGTGATCGGTGGGAGACCAAGTTGTGACAGTGTGTCAGGAGCAGGCAATGAGTCTAGGAACGAAGAGACGACATGATCTTGCACGTGTTTTGCCCTATTTTTTTTAAAGCGAATATGGATGCCTCTGTTATGCCAATCTCAGGGCCGACCAGACCCCAGTACTTCATGATAATGTTGATGATTGCATTACTTTTGGTATTGAATGTGGTAACACATATTAATCTGTCCATTTTAGTGTCTCTTGGTTGTATTTCCAGTAGTGTTTCTCTTGGTCTATACCATGCTCTTTTTCTGGCCCTGTTGAGAAGTCCTTTGGGATAGCCTCTTTCATGATTAGTTGGTCACTCTCCTTGAAATAGTCTTTCCTTCTTGAGCAATTTCTTCGGACACATAGAAATTGACCGTATGGCAGATTGTCTTTCAGATTCCTAGAGTGATGTGAGTTGTATTGTAATAATGTATTGCGATCCGTTGGTTTTTTGAAAAGACTCATTATGATTTTGCCCTCTTCAGTTTTCAAGGTGAGGTCAAGGAAAGGGATGGATTTATTGCTGTGTGTCATGGTGAACTGGATGTCTGTAGAGCGAGTGTTTAGCCATGTGAGAAATTCTTCAAGTTTTCCTTCAATTCTAACAAAACATTTACAAGAAAACATAATACCCAAGGGCCTACAAGTACGCAATGAGCCAGGGATTTTCATTGAATTACCAAAGTTCCGTGAAGGATTCAGTTTTGTGGCAAACAACTGTAGCCAACATTGGATGGTGTTGGGTATTGAGACTGCCTTTGAATACGTGAAGAAGCTGTCACAAGAAATCACCAACCTAAAAAAAGAAATCTTGGAAGACAAATCTCTAAAAAACACACACGAGGCATTGGAGAGAGCGGAGAAAGCCACTGCTGAATTCAACACCGTCACCCTTCATAAAAAATTGGATAAATTGGCAAAGGATATTAAGACATATGACAAGAAACTCACATATCCATACGTCAGTGAAGAGTATTATATCCAAGACTCTGAGGTTCCGTGACAATTGTAAGTGGTGTTTTATTGACTCGCACGAATATGGCCGAGTCTGGTATCTATGAACCGCAAATGACGAGTTTAGTAAGTGTGCGCAGTTTCGCTGTGCTAGCTTAAACCGTTCGTTTGTTATGTGGGTTTTTCATCTGTACCCACGGGTTCCATCTTAGATACGGCATCCATTTTGTCTCTTGCCCTCAAGTAGCCAGCGAACGGACGCTGTCCGCTTCGCGACCCTGGGACTCCCAAGATATTTGCGGAAGACACATGTTCTTTGTAAATGTCTTTATGACGAGGGGGATGTTACTGTAAGGCAGATGGCGCCGCTCAAGGCTCATCTTGCCGCACGGACTTATTGTCTCAGCCGTGCATCTCATTAGGCACGTCCCTTTGATGCCTGTATCTCGTGTTTCCCGATACCTCCCCTTTTACACCCTTTCCGATCTCCCCACTGTCTCCGCCTTCCTCTGCACCTGTCATTGTTCCTATTTCGATCTGTTTTACTGCTGATTGGAATTTGCTAATAGTGGGAAGATGGGTTTTTACAGTTGGGAACCGCCAAATGTTTCCGCACTTATGTTCCGGACCTCATGTGTTTTAAAGTGACCAAAGCGACCCCTCTGGGGGATGATGGTGGGAACTGAGTTGTAAACTTTTGTGTACCATGTTGCCCTATGGGTGAAAACTGTATAAAAGGAGCGATCCACAGAACCAATTTGAAGCAGTCTCCCCAAGTTGCACGTGGTGTACTTGTCGTGACTTCTGTTTTCCCTGCAGTAAATAAACCTTGAATCTTTGACGCCGAAGGAAGTGTCCCGTGTCTCTGTGATTCGTACGCCGGAGCAGGTTACCCACGAAGGTTTCAGGTGTTGTGCCCTGGCACCGCTGGGTCTTACAGAACCCAGTCCTTCAGTTGGCGCCCAACGTGGGGCTGCATCAGTGGTACCGGTCCAAGCCCGACGATCGTGAGGAACTTCGTGTGAAATCTCCGAGGGAAGGTGCACTCCGCTTCATCGATCCTGTTGTCGAAATAAGTGGCCCGAAGACTTTTCCCGCGAAGATTCCCGCCTCCTGATGGCTGCGACGGACTGCTGCCCTGACTGTAGACCTGTTTTGGCGCCTGGCGTAGACCTTGGTATAGCGAGACGATAGACGGGCCTTCCTGGTGACGCCATTGATCTTTGAGTTAAGTATTTGTGGGTCGCTCCCAGAGTTCTTGGTTGTTGACACTTTAGCGAGTGTTTCTGTTGTTAACGCTGTGTGAGTGTTTTTGTCGGTGACACTTTGCTAGCGTACTTTGTTGTGTTGTTTGACGACTGCAGCCGCCAAAGACCGAGGGTTTTGTTCTTTGCTGGGACTTGGTAAATCCCGTAACCCTTGAAGTTTGTGAAACTCGGCTAGTGTGCAAGATACCTGGTCGTAGTACTTTGTTTAGTTGTTTCAGACCTTGTGGTACGGATTCCCGACTGGAGGACTCGTGTCCGATACCTCCGGTTGGAACTCCCACTTATGAACTATATAGTAAACATGGACTAGGTCCGATTACCTTTAATGATTATTGGATTAAATATACAAAGAAGGACGGCGACCTTCGTTGGCCACCTCATGGTAGCTTCGAGGCCCCGATCTTAGATAATCTAGAGATTAAACTGTTCGAAAGAAAGTCAAGGCCGGCCATGTTTGATGCCTTCCGGTTGTGGCGCAAAGAAGCCCGACAGAAAGAAATCAGACAAAATAAACGTAATCATCGAGATAATGTTGCTACCATAGTGAAGAAAGCAGAGCAATTTCAGCATGATAAGGAGGTTAAGGATAAGGAAGTGTTTGACAGACTACAGCGTATGACCGTAGATAAATGTTATCCCGCTTTGCCTACGGAGTCGGAAAAGAAGGAAGAGCCAGTTGAGGATCCTTTAATGTCTTATCTCATGAAGTCGCCACCTCCGTACGTACAGGGTACCGCAGCTGCAGCTCCTGTGGTTCCTGCCGTACCTATTCTTCCGCCTATTCTTCTTCCGCCTGTTCCTCAGCCTGTTCCTCAACCTGCACCTGCTCTTCCGACTGTTCCTGCTCCTTTGCCTGTTTCTGTCCCTACTGCTCCTCCACTTCCACATACTCCTGCTGCTGCTGCTGCTCCTGTTTTGTTAACTCCTGCTGTTGCTACTGTTTCTACTCCTTCTCTTGTTAGTCCTGTATCGTATGCTTCTCCTTCTACTCGTTCTCGAAATTCTCCTCTTGCGGCAAGCTTCTTTCATTCGCTCGGACCTGTTCATGGGTCCGCTGGCTCTGATGGTCCTCAGAGACGTAGTCAGCTTCCTGGAAACAGAGAACGCGTTGCACTATATAATATGGCGATGGGTTGGATGGTGAACCCTCTTAGAAATCCGCCACGTGTTGTACTCGAAACATTTTGTCAATTCAATATCCCAACCCAAAGATACGTGTTTGATGAAATGTGTAAGTTCCTTCGCGATCAGATATCGGCTGATGCGCCTGACGAGGTGCTGACCGCCCTGTCTGAGCTTCAGCTTCAGTTCGCAAATGGACTGATAGTAGATACTAATGTTCGACGTGCTATTGAGCGGTTGCTGTCTTTTCGCCCCGCTCCGATACCGCATGCATTGTTTGTTGAGGATATTGAAAAACAACCAGATGAGTCTGGCCAATATCCCATGCGTGAAGTTCCACCGGTTTGGATACCAGCCAATCCTAATGCTCAACCTCCGACATTGGCGCATTTCCAGAGAGTATGGATACATCTCCCATGGAAACGCTCGGAAGTGCTACAGGTGAAGCAATCTTTGCCTGACCCTCGCAAAAATCCTACAGGATATTATAAAGAATTATCGCAGCTCGTGGATGCTACGGTAATGAATCTTGCCGATATCGACATGTTGTTCGGCAATGTTGTACCGCAACCGGTATGGGCTAAGATTCGTCATGAAAATCATCCGAATGAATTAGGTGGTGCTTGGGCTGCCATTGTAGCGGCAGATGCTGGACAAGTGGCTGCTACTAAACCCGACCAGTTGATTATTGATCTCCCTCAAAGAATAATAACATTAATGAAAACGCTTATGCCAGCTATGAGAGTAAACTGGGACAAATTGTCAGCTTGCAAGCAAAAGAAAGATGAGAGTGTTTCCGACTTCTTTACGAGGTTCGAGGAAGCATTCATTGACCATAGTGGACAGGATATGGGTACCGAGGGTGGACAGAGATTGTTTGTGGATAAATTTGTTTCAAACTTACTGCCCGATTTGAGCAATAAATTAAAGAATTCGGAAAGTGCATGGGCCGTTTCTACCTCTGCTCAGATATTGGCTACGGCGCAATATTATGAGAATAGAGAGAAAGAAGAGAACGACCGTGCTGATAAAAAGACGAAAGAGCTAAAAACTAAAGTGTTGCTTCAACAAGCATATCCTCCGCGTTCGAATCAGAATGCACCCCAGCAGAATAGATCGCTGCCGCAATCGAATCGATCGCAGCCACGTAATGATTCTTCCTCCCAAAGATCATCGTTGGGGTACAATCAATGTGCTTATTGTAGACAGGAGGGACACATTAAATTCAATTGCCCTGTTTTGAATGAACGTAATAGTGGTAACTCATCTAGAGGAGGTCGTGGTGGTTCGCAGCAGGCATCACGTGGTAGAGGTCGTGGTACTCAGAACGATCGCTCAGATAACTCATCTAATTCTAATAATTGTTTTGATCAACGTGGATCGTCGCAAGGACGATCTGCGCAGTATAATGTAGACGATTATTACGTCGATCAGGGGACTGACGACAGTAATTACTAGGACAGCCAAAGACAAGGAGAGGGAGTGGTATCAGTTCCGGTTGATCAGAGAGGGCCTTACGTCGCAGTTGCTACATCGGGCGTCGTTGAGCCTTTTCTGTTGGACACTGGTGCAGCGAAAAGTTCTATTCAGCATTCGAAACTCCCTGGTGCACCTTTGTCTGGCTTAACAAATGTTTCCGTTGGATTCTCTGGCGCCCCAGTTAGCAATCCAGTTTCACGCCCTTTGCCCCTTAAAATTGGGCCACGTGAGCTAGAAGCTCCATTGATTCTAACCACAGGTTGTGGTGAAAATCTTTTGGGCCTGGATTTGCTTAAACGTTTGTACGCAACTTTGTATTGTTCTCCTGCGGGTGTAAAGCTTACGTTAGGAGAAAGGGTTGTCTCTCCCATGTACTTGTCTCTCGACAAGCTCCCACCGGAATTGTGTTCTCTTCCTGCGTCTTTGTGGGCAACGGGTCCGAATGACGTGGGCCTACTTGATATCTCGCCCTATGTTGTTCAGTTGAAATCTAATGTGCGGTTGCCACGTATTCCCCAATATCGTATCTCCCTTGATGGTGAACGAGCACTGTTGGCGATCATTTATGACCTGATCGAGAAAGATGTTATTGAAGAGACTCGGGGAAACGTGTGCAACAGCCCTGTGTTGCCCATTCTTAAACGTACTGATCCTTCAAAACCACCTGTTTATCGTTTTGTTATCGATTTACGGGAGGTGAATAAAATTGTGGTTCCTCAATTCCCTGTTGTGCCTGACATCACGGCGCTACTGACTCTGATTCCGGCTTCTGCATCGTGGTTTTCGGTGATTGATTTGAAAAATGCGTTTTTCAGCATCCCGATTGCCGAAGAGAGCAGGGACCTTTTCGGTTTCTCTCTCGGTGGACGCAGCTTCCGGTTCAAACGCGCTCCTCAGGGCTACTGTGAAAGTCCATCGATTTACAGTCAAGCCTTGAAGGGTCAACTGGATGCGTTTCAATTGCCGGTTGGTGCGGCCTTAATCCAATACGTCGATGATTTATTGGTAGCGGCCGATACTCAGGACATTTGCAAAATTGCTACGGTGTCGTTGCTGCAACATCTCTGTGAGTTGAATCACAAGGTGTCACCTACTAAACTCCAATATTGTTGTCAAGAAGTAACCTATCTAGGTCACTTATTGTCAAAGGAGGGAAGGAGGTTGACCCCAGAGAGAATTGCAGCGATTGCACGAATGGCTGTGCCAAAAACCCAAAGAGATGTACGTGCCTTTCTAGGTATCACGTCGTACTGCAGGCAATGGATTCCTAATTTTTCATTGCTAGCGAAACCATTGGTGGCTCTTACGTGCAAGGATGTTTCAACTCCTTTACCATGGACGGAAGAATGTCAGAAAAGTTTTTCTGAACTGCGTGATTCATTGTGTTCGGCTCCTGTGTTAGGTACCCCTGACTACAGTAAGCCGTTTACATTATATGTTCACGAGA
Source organism: Lissotriton vulgaris (assembly GCF_964263255.1). Classification (NCBI taxonomy): domain Eukaryota; kingdom Metazoa; phylum Chordata; class Amphibia; order Caudata; family Salamandridae; genus Lissotriton; species Lissotriton vulgaris. Next base: position 1,072,161,031 of record NC_141696.1, on the reverse strand, counting down.
GAGAAGGTTGTGCTTTGAGTGTCTTGACGTAACCTTTTGGTGGTAAGCAGCGTCCATGCGCATATTTTTCCTCGACCTTGGACCCAGTAGCTAGAGCATTGCCGAGTTGTTTAAGAGCAACTGCGGCAGCTGCGGTCTCCATCCGACAATCAGCAGGATTGGTCATGGATAATATGCTTACGGTGATGGTTCCGCATGCAGTCGATACTCTTTTGAATCGTACGAAAACTCAGCACTTGACGAGTGCGAGGTTGTCTGGGTACGAGTTGACGTTGTTGGCAAGCCACATTCAGATAAAACGTTGTAATGTTCTGAACCCGGCAACTTTGTTACCAATTAGCACAGAGTCAGATGAAGTAGCAGAGCATGATTGCTACTTGAGGACTGAAGAGGAAACAAAAGGTCGAGTGGACCTTAAAAACACCCCATTGGAAGATCCGGATGGCACACTGTATGTGGATGGGTCATGTTTTAAGTTGCCGAATGGCGATGTGACTACCGCTTATGCTGTTGTAACGTTGAATACTGTTGTTGAGACTGCGAGGTTGAATCAAAATTCTGCCCAAGCTGCAGAATTGATTGCTCTTACTAGAGCATGTGTGTTAGCGAAAGGGAAACGTGTGAATGTGTTTACTGACAGCCAGTACGCGTTTGGAGTTGCTCACAGCTTTGGACGATTGTGGAGAGAGAGAGGTTTCTTGACGTCGCATGGTACGAAGATTCAGCATGGCCAGCTTGTGAATGATCTTTTGGATGCATTGACGTTGCCTAAGCAAGTAGCGATTGTTAAATGTAGTGCGCATTGTAAGGTGACGGATGATGTTGGTCGTGGTAATGCGTTTGCAGACGAGATCGCTAAGGAGACTGCCCGGAACCTTAGCACTCGAATGTATGTGACGAGTTCGGTTAGGTGGCCTACAGAATCGAGTATGTGTGAGGACACTATCGAAAGTATGAAAGAAATTCAGAATGAGGCCACCGAGACTGAAAAGGCGAAGTGGAAAGAAAGCACGGGAAAGTTGGATGCGAATGGTTGTTGGATTGATTTGTCGGATCAGAAAAGATGGTTGTTGCCTGATGCGTATGTGCTGGCCGTTGTGACAATGGCGCATGGGTTAGCACATATCAGCGTGAAAGGTATTTGTAAATTGTTGTCTCCGGTATGGAAGAATGATGGTATCACGAAATGTGCTGAACGTTTGGTGAAGAATTGTATGGTGTGCATGATGTACAATCCTGGCAAAGGAACCCCAACTCCCCCTGGCAGTTTTGCTCCCCCTTCGTATCCCTTTGAGGTGATTCAATTGGACTTCATCCATATGGAGAGATGCAACAACCTGAAATACGTTTTAGTTGTGGTTTGCGCATTCTCTCGATGGATCGAGGCCTATCCTCTCAAAGACAATACTGCTTTGTCTACTGCGAAAATCCTACTGAAGGAATATTTTCCTCGGTATGGAATGCCTAGAGTCGTGTGGTCAGATAACGGAAGTGAGTTTGTGGGTAGTGTGATGAAGAGTGTGTGTAAGGGCCTTGGAATGAATCAGAAATTCCATAGCGCCAATCATCCCCAGTCAGCTGGTTTGGTTGAAGGGTACAACGGCACCCTTAAACTAAAACTAGCGAAGATTCAGGCTACGACTGGTCTTTTGTGGCCTGACGCTTTACCTTTAGCATTACTGTCAACTAGGGCGACTGTACACTCCCAAGTAGGGCTTAGTCCCTATGAAATAGTGTTCGGCCGTCCTGCGAATGTGTGGGGGGTTCCTAGGCCAGGAATGTTTTCTGATCTTGAGTACCCAATGTTGATCGATTATCTACATGACTTGACTGCTAAACTGAGGTTAATTCACCAACAGGTTTACGACGCACTGCCGACACAGACGGAGGGTCCAGGCCACCAGCTCCAGCCCGGAGACTGGGTGGTGACGAGAAATTTTTCACGCAAAAACAACCTAGACCCGAGGTTCACCGGACCCTATCAAGTGCTCCTGGCCACGAGGACTGCCGTTCGTCTCGAGGGGCGTAAGAATTGGGTGCATGCCACCCACACTAAACGAGTCCCTATTCCTTTGCCGGCAGACCCGTGGGTAAGGAGAGGCATTGCGTCAACGGAAACAGAAACATTGCCGGCGTTTGTACCTTTTAGCGACGCACAGCCTGTTGGAGAATCCCCAGCGCAGCAGAAAGACATTGACGAACAATTAGCATCAAAGGACTCAAGGCCAGAACACTCAACTGATCAGCAGGACGCTGTCTCCTCAACGGATCCTTTGTTTGACGAGCAGACACGTCCTGGGAAAACTCGATACTTTTTGCGATCTCGCACTAAGGACAAATAAAAGATCTTGCTTTGTTGTATTGACAACTGCATAATCCCATTTTCCGTGATCAGTTTTGAACCTTCGTATTACTGTAAATATTCTTGTATATATATATATATTGAGCTTCATTCCTTGTACTTTTTGCTTCCACAGTTGAGAGACTTTGTTTTTGCATATATACATATTGTGCATTAAAGGCCGTAGGGCCGCGCGCGTACTTCCTTCTGGATAGTAGGTCTTGACGCTAGGTTAAAGGCCGTCGGTTCCTGGGAACTCCTAGGGATTGACTATTGCTACACAGAACGAAGTGCGTCAAGAAACGTTGCGGACGGTCGTAGGGAATGGCATTCTCGAGGCTGAATGATGTGGAGGGAGCTCAGGTTCATCGATTCAAGCTGCAGCAACTCAGTCGTACCAAATGTTTCATATTCCAACTGTTTGTATTGTTTTTGACTATTTCAGCATTATTGGCGGGTGGGGTGTATTACACGATGTCTTACTTTTTACCTTCTGCTACACCTACTCCTACTCCTGACCCTAAACTTACCTCTACTGTTTCTCCCCATTCCTTTCATATGTTACCGGAACACGAGCAGGCTAGACGTGTAGAATTCCGCAACAATTCCTTTATTCAGCTCCTTCATCAGCATCAGTTAGTGGTTAACACTACTAATTGTTGGGTGTGTGGGTTGATGCCACATACTACGGATAAGGGAATTCCATATCTGGTGTTACCGTATAGTTCCCAAGGGTCAGCTCGAGCATTTCAAACAATGTTTCGAAGCGCACTGGGTTTCCACCCCATTCGAGAACCACGTTCCCCCCACTCTGGTCCTATCTCGTATCAAAAACCTTTGTCGATAGCAATAGAGGATTTAGATAGTGATATCTATGACCCCTCGCTTATTCCCGAAGAAGAGATACAAGCCTATAGGGTCCTAAGTAGAGGTGAATATAGTGCGTTCACTAGCGAAAAGCAGCTTAAAAGCTCGCCTCCGATATGGGTCGTACCCCACACTGGTAATTTTTGTCTCATGGGTCGTGGCCGACGATCGCAAGCCCGACTTGGAGCAAGTGCTTGCACTGAAAATTACATTCTGCCAATGTTCTCGTCCCCTGTGTTCCTGGCTGCCAAGGGTACATACTTTATCTGCTATGATCGTGCATACACATGGTTGCCCGCTGACTTTATGGGCTCATGTTTCATTGCAAATCTGTTGCCTCCGACGTTTACTGTAGATGCCGATTATCATAAGACTAGAGTTGTGAGAGGCGTAATTAGCGAAGAGGATACTGCCGGTCAAGAGGCAGGAGACTTTTTCAAGGGTTTCCTCCCGTTTTGGGGACCTATGGTTAATAGTAGGAACCTGAGACAGTTGACTCGAGTGGTAGAATCAACAGCTAATATTACTGCCAGTGCCCTTGGTAATATCACCACAGAACTTCAGGCGGAGAGACTTATGACGTTACAAAACCGTATGGTTTTAGATGTCATCTTAGCAGATCGAGGTGGGGTATGTAAGGTGATCCATTCGAGCTGCTGCATTTTTATTCCAGATAATGCTCCTACTGTCTATCAAGCCATCTCGAGGTTGCATAAGATCTCCGAATCCATACACGTGGATGTAGGGGATTGGACGTTACTTGGATGGTTTTGGGGCCTGATGTCGACTTGGGGTTGGAAAATTCTGATGCTCATCGGAGTCGTTGTAGTGTTCCTGTTCACGTGTTGCCTTTGTGTGCAGTGTGGTCCTGCCTTATGTGGCCTCTGTGCTACAACGTGTATGAGACAGCCACCTGTTACCAAGGGGACTCGATTGGACAGAGCTATGCTACAGCAACATCTCGATGGTTTGATGAATATCGAATATGATTCCGACTAGTGCTTGCCTACATGAGGGCAAAAGGAGCGTCTGAGGTTCCGTGACAATTGTAAGTGGTGTTTTATTGACTCGCACGAATATGGTCGAGTCTGGTATCTATGAACCGCAAATGATGAGTTTAGTAAGTGTGCGCAGTTTCGCTGTGCTAGCTTAAACCGTTCGTTTGTTATGTGGGTTTTTCATCTGTACCCACGGGTTCCATCTTAGATACGGCATCCATTTTGTCTCTTGCCCTCAAGTAGCCAGCGAACGGACGCTGTCCACTTCGCGACCCTGGGACTCCCAAGATATTTGCGGAAGACACATGTTCTTTGTAAATGTCTTTATGACGAGGGGGATGTTACTGTAAGGCAGATGGCGCCGCTCAAGGCTCATCTTGCCGCACGGACTTATTGTCTCAGCCGTGCATCTCATTAGGCACGTCCCTTTGATGCCTGTATCTCGTGTTTCCCGATACCTCCCCTTTTACACCCTTTCCGATCTCCCCACTGTCTCCGTCTTCCTCTGCACCTGTCATTGTTCCTATTTCGATCTGTTTTACTGCTGATTGGAATTTGCTAATAGTGGGAAGATGGGTTTTTACAGTTGGGAACCGCCAAATGTTTCCGCACTTATGTTCCGGACCTCATGTGTTTTAAAGTGACCAAAGCGACCCCTCTGGGGGATGATGGTGGGAACTGAGTTGTAAACTTTTGTGTACCATGTTGCCCTATGGGTGAAAACTGTATAAAAGGAGCGATCCACAGAACCAATTTGAAGCAGTCTCCCCAAGTTGCACGTGGTGTACTTGTCGTGACTTCTGTGTTCCCTGCAGTAAATAAACCTTGAATCTTTGACGCCGAAGGAAGTGTCCCGTGTTCTGTGATTCGTACGCCGGAGCAGGTTACCCACGAAGGTTTCAGGTGTTGTGCCCTGGCACCGCTGGGTCTTACAGAACCCAGTCCTTCAACTCCCAGGAATACTATACACACTGCCACAAGCAGTTAAATAGAAAATGTGCTACTTTCTCAAATTCTTCATTCAAGAGTAGTCAAGAAAGCGACTCTGAAGGGGCCAGCACTAGCTCGTACCCAAGAGGATACCAACAAGGTTCAAACTACCAATAATCAAGAGGCTATACCACTGGGCCGCCGCAGGGAGGCCAACAATTCCAGGACTCAACAGAATTCAACGTCTTTTTAGGAGACCCTACATGGAACAACAGGGATCCCAATTGGAGCTGCCCTCAGAGATGGAACAGAGGATCAGGCAATCGCCGAGGGAATACCAGAGTCAGATTCCAAGCACAACCACCGCAGAACCACAGAGAAAACTGTACTAGGCGACAGACCTACCGCTGGTAAACGCGGACATGACGAATAATGGACATATAATGTCCGCAGGATCATTAGAAATTCAATACCCCCTGCAGAACCATTGGCAATACCATCTTGTTCAATGAAAAGAACTAACACTGTCACCATCCCACATGTGGTTAGCATGGATCCAGTGATCACCACATCTAACATAGACCCCGAAGTATTGGAGAAAAATCAAGGCCCCCCTACAGAACCACTGGCGATACCATCCATCTCAATGGAAAGAACTAACGTTGGCACCATCCCAGTTGCGGATAACATTGGTCATGTTAACACCACAAAAACAAAGATCCCATACTGAACATTTCAAATCATGTCCTCAGTCGAGCGGAGCATGATATCCTGGCGAAACGGCTATCATTTGTACCTACTGTTCCTCCAAATTCATTCAACATCACACTAGAACCCCAACAGTTTTTCAGGAAGATCAGGTTGAAATATTTTTTTGCCAAGAAAGAAGAATATACAAGAAAAACATGGGCCACACAATTTCGCCCCACTTCCACCTTCAACCAAGGTAGCTATCTTATGAATGAAAGGATATTAGCATATGAAAAAGTGGTGATGATGGAAGTAATGAACAGCCTACAAAAGTATATAAAGCATAACATCACAAAGGAAGAGAAAGGAGCTTTACTATCACTGAAAAACAACAACTCCATCGTCATTCAGAATGCGGACAAAGGTGGTGCAGTGGTCATCCAGAATAGAGAAGACTATGTTTCAGAGATCACAAAACAACTTGGATATGAAAAGAGCTACATCCTCACACCTGGAGACGAAACCAAAGAAATTGCCACACTTATAAATGCCTTGACGAAACAAGGATTGAAAGAAGGAATTCTTTCAGAGTGGGAATTCAAGTTCTTGAACAATGAAACACCCAGAATTCCAACAATGAATACGATCCCAAAGGTACATAAAAACTTACAAAGACCACCTGGGAGACCCATAGTCTCCGGCTGTGGGTCGATCCTGGAACCCATTAATCAATTCCTGGATGCCTTTCTACAACTGTTTGTCTTGGAAACAGAATCATTCCTAAGGGACACTATGCATACAATCAACATCTTGGAAAACCAACCATTTGATCCATCCATCCAATTCTTTGTGACACTCGATGTGTGCTCACTGTACACAAGCAAACCTCAGGAAGAGGCTATAACAGTGATTCAAGAAGTCCTAGACACACGCCTAACACCACAATGGATCCCTACTGAATTCCTTATTCAATTACTCAGGATGGCCATGACCAAAAACTACTTCATTTTCCAGAATGCCTTCTACTACCAATGCAAGGGAGCAGCCATGGGGGCAGACTTTGCTCCAAGCCTGGCAAACCTGTACATGAATCACTTTGAATACTGTCACATGTATCCTGATCATAATCCATACAAAGAAAATATCACATCCTGAAACCGATATATTGATGATATCATAATGATATGGACTGGAACTGAAGGAAAACTTGAAGAATTTCTCACATGGCCAAACACTCTCTCTACAGACATCCAGTTCACCATGACACACATCAATAAATCCATCCCTTTCCTTGACCTCACCTTGGAAACTGAAGAGGGCAAAATCCTAATGAGTCTTTTAAAAAAACAACGGATCGCAATACATTATTACAATACAACTCACATCACCCTAGGAATCTGAAAGACAATCTGCCATACGGTCAATTTATATGTGTCCGAAGAAACTGCTCAAGAAGGAAAGACTATTTCAAGGACAGTGACCAACTAATCATGAAACTAAGGGAAAGAGGCTATCCCAAAGGACTTCTCAACATGGCCAGAAAAAGAGCATAGTATAGACCAAGAGAAACACTACTGGAAATACAACCAAGAGACACTAAAATGGACAGATTAATATGTGTTACCACATTCAATACCAAAAGTCATGAAATCAACAACATTATCAAGAAGTTATGGGGTCTAGTCGGCCCTGAGATTGGCATAACAGAGGCACCCATGTTCGCCTTCAAAAGGACGAAAAACGTGAAAGATCATGTTGTCTCTTTGTTCCTAGACTCATTGCCTGCTCCTGACACACGGTCACAACTGGGTCTCCCACCGATAACAGGACATCAAAAATGTGGCAATTGCAAAGCCTGCAAATATGCTATTACATGGATTAAAATAACACACAGAGGGAAAACCTACACCCTGAACCATTTCACAAATTGTAACAGCCAAAACGTGATTTATGCCATAAGATGCCCATGTCAATTCATCTACGTAGGCCAGACGACACAGAAAGTTAAAAGCAGAATTTTACAGCATCAAAGCAGAATCAAGTGCAAAGTACAAGGTGCACCGCTAGTGGACCAATACAGCTCTCTAGGGCACACACCAGATGAGATGGAATGGACTGTACTCGAAAAGGTCATCCTTCACAAAAGAGGAGGCAACATCATCAATCAACTTAATTTCGAAGAATGTCAATGACGTCGATGGATACACACTAAGGAAGCCACCACCCATGGTCTTAACGAACAGGAAGAGACATATGTCCAGATGAGCAGACTATAGTATTTATAGTATTATGATGTCTCTCAGCACGATGACACTCGAATCTCTGATGTGGTCTCCATCACAAGACCTATTCCTCTAGATTCACCTAGACATCAGATCATATTGGTTGCAACCTTATATACTGAAGCCCACATTACACATTGAGACACACACGGTCTATCACGGTCCCGCTGTTAAATACTGAGGACCCGCAAATATTGTAGAAGGACCAAATACTACAACATGGACTACTGGTATATGAAATATGTTCTCATGTAATTTCCTAACGTGCTCCAGTACATATTATCGATTGCAAAACTGCAAAGAAAGCATCATAAAGTAACCTGTTGTATGATGTATTAATTAACATGTCGTCAAAAGTATGAAAGAAGCAGCCAGTGATCGGATTAAAATTTTTTTACAAATGCATTATTGCAATTATCAAGTTTTTTTAAACTGCATTCAATGCGCTAAGGGTGACCATTCACATGAATCTTTCTATCTGACCTAATACCTTCCATTATGTAACCGTGCCCTGCTATGATTATCCAACATGGAAGGAATGTTTTATAACATAGACAGCAGATGTAACGTATCCACGAAGTATTACATTGTGTACCATCGGTATTGTGAATATGGTATAAATCTCGTGAGTAGATCGACAAGCACTATATAGTAATGAAGTATAGGCCGCGTGTAAATTGTTTCCAACATCCGTCTGGATGGATACTGTTACAACCAACACTACGAACAGTTCTGTTATGCTCCAATTCTTGTAGGCTCATAAGAGGCCTGCCCGTAATTTGGTCTATTCATACGTTCCCACACACGAGGCAACATTGTTGTTATATGTTAATATCCCCATCCAGCCAGCCAATCCATCACTCTACACGTTAGGCACGCTCAATACATGCAGACTTTCCCACACAAGAGGCGTCATTGCCATTATATGTTAATAGCCCCATCCAGTGAGCCAATCAATTGCTGCACACGTTAGACACGTTTCAAAAGTGCATGCTTCTTGACGGCTCACGTCATATAGAGCGCTCACGGGCTCCGCTCTTGTCATTCACGAAGGAGAATCCCAGGAGACGGTCGCTCCTATCCAGCGCTTAAGTAAGTTTTCACCAGGATTGCCAACTGTCTATAATGCGGATCACAGCCCCTAACCTTGCATGAATACACTGTCATATCTCGAACCGCACTTGACTAAATCACTTTACCTAGCCCCCGCTCCTATTCACCATCACCCATGTTAAATATAGACCGTGGCAGGTATTTGAATGCCCATTGATCTAGTTTCAATGACCACACTTTCGATGGCAATCAGACACCATTGAGACCTTTTTAATCACACGGCCCGGGTTTCAAGCTAATGGGTTAACTTACATAATGATTGCACCACCGGCGTTATAATGTCTTTACCAAGAGAAGGCACTGCGTTTTTGTTTGTTTGTTGTGTGGCATGCTTAGATATGTGCATGATTAGAAATCCCTTCAAACTTGGTCTTTTCACCCTTGCACCCCGTATCTAAGATAGTGGCTTGCATATCCTGAATTGTTTTTAATTAGTTTCTATATAATCACCTTTCAAGCAGTACATTGAAAAATCTATATGATCATGAGACTTCACTGGTGTATTCACGTTCAGGACCTACACTCTTTAACTACACTCCTAATGTCACGTTACATATCAATGTCCCAGGTTGGTCCGTGAGCTTGAAATACAACCTATTATCATTTCAGGCAATCGCCAAGGCGTTCAAGCGTAGTACATTGTCTACACACTGTTACTGAAGAACCCACCACATACAAGTACAGGTATGTTCTCACATCCACTCGAGACAATACAACCCTACCACTTCCCACCATGTAGATACTAAGGCCTGTTGTACATCATTTGTAGGCGCAGTGAGCCAACCTCATCCAGGGTGCCTAGTCGGCTGACGGGCATCGGTCGGATAACATCTGAAGAAATTAAGGTGAGCACAATTTGAGGTGCCCCTAATAATTAAATTAGATCCCCCACTGACCCATGGAAAGCCCTGAAATTCTGTCATTATTATCCCCAGGCTGTCCATCACTTTCCCAGTCCTGATGAAGACCCGCCCTTGATGCATGTAGTCAGCGCATCACCAACAGGGTTGAAACGTCGACGTAATATACTAGAGATCGAACTGCACAAAGTCTGATAGGAACTAAAGGATACATTATGCATTATGATTGTGGTTTCCTTATGGCCATATAGGGTCATTGTCGGTTTTAGTTAGTTAATTGCATGATTGTGGTTGGCCATAAGGAAACCACAATCATGCAATTAACTAACTAAAACCGACAATGACCGTATATGGCCATAAGGAAACCTTAGTCATGCAATTAACTAATTAACTACAACCCGGGAAAAGGTATAAAACCTCGGTTTCAAAATTCCTTCTGGCATTATCACCGGAGCCACGTAGGGATCGATCGAGAGGTATTTCCTCGTAGAAATCGTGAGTAGAAAGGTCTGATGATTGTGAGCACTGCCACCACTACATGAATGTAAGTTAAACCAAGACCTGAATATACCTTTCTTTCTCAAACAGGTGCTAGTTAGCACACCAGATCCTGACGTTTTGGCTCATGAGGTTTATCTACAGTATGTTGTAAATATGTAATTGCATGAAATTGACATTTTTCCTCCTCACTTTACAGGGATATAACACAAACTTTGTCCTTTCCCTCTTTACCATCAATAGAGTTACGATCAGGAAATGATTTGAAAACATCTGATCAAAAATTTCCTCATTAAGTGTGTGTGCTCTATGTTGTGTGTCAGTGAGTCTAGTGTGTTTTTTGTAAAATATTTTTATCCCACTATAAGCACTGGAATACAGCTATAGTATGTCACCTGTATCCACTGGACATTTTACCTATGGATATGGAGAGAGAGACCACCAGAAAAAAATGTTTTGTCTTCTTTCCTTTACAGGTTGATCAATACACAATGTCTTTTTTTGCTAGGTACATTACTTTTACCTGCACTGTAATTTTTCCTCACTTTTATTAGAAAATTCTGGTATTAGTTAGAGAAACGTGAGTTAGGTGGGGATTTGTGCACCCCGTCCTGAAGAAGGTGCTTTTGGCAGCGAAACATGGCGACGCACACAAAAAGGAGGTAACGCACATTGTCAGCGTTGTGACATCCCACCCTAATTTTTAACAGCACCAGCCCGGGGGCTTATTAAATAATTTTTAGTCACCCCACGAGCCAATTTCTTTTTAACTATCACTATTTCCCAAACCCCACAATACACTCACATTTATTCAAAATACCCCCTCACCAACACCACAGATAGTCTAACAAGTGCTCCCATGTCTCCGTAGGTCGCAGCACGCCATACCCCGTAGAGGGGTACGATAACCCTGATGATGAAGCATGACACCATGGGGCCTGTTGGAGTGTGAGGGGACCTAAAAACATATAGGTGTTCCCCACTGTGGAGGAGACACCCTTAATATCAAGGAATGGATTCTAACTGTTTATCTAGTTATCAGAATGGCACACACACACTCCCTCATGGCTGGTATACACCCACACCACACCCATTCAGCACATGTGTCACAACACACGTGACCCTAACAATAAAAAAGACGGGGGCGCACATGCTTTACGTCATTTTAGAGTTGCTCCCATCGCAAGCGCTGTGATGGCACATCCTCGTGGTTTGAACGCCTCATGTAGGACTGACCTAATGAACAGGGTTGCCCACTACCACGTGTGTGGCCTCTTTGGTCACTGAGTTAGTGGTGCCGCAAGGACTGACCGGGTGAGGAACCTTCAATGAAGATAGGTGCACGAGTATGTCCTTTGCCATAGTGATATAAAGACTCAGCACCAAATCTGAGACTGCATGGTGGCAGAGCCGGACTGCATGATGTAGAACGTACCCTGTCCGCGAAAAGGTGAGCAGTGAGACCTGGGTGCGCAGCGAACGGAGTAGATGGGGTGCAGCAGACTGGATACAAAAAGACAACGCAGTGATTTAGGTGTACGCAGTCCTATATACCGTATCTTATTACATTTGTATTTTTTTCCTTTAGCAGGAAAGTTTTTGTAGTCGGTCAAAAGTCCGTCGCTCGTGATGATTAAAACCGCGTGGATCACTGCGCACCACTTGTTTTCACAACTGGATGGAAACCATTACTACTCTACTAATTCTTCATAAATCGAAGCCCATTAAACAAGTTGAAACTGTACAAATAGTTGTACTTTTAATACGGGAGGGAAGGTGTGTGAAAGGGCGATGTTATTCTACTCCACATTATGATAGTGACAATCACCAATCATAGCATATTTCTTTTACTATCTTTCAGATATAGAGCTTCAGGGTGCACTATGTCCCACACGTGGTGGAAGACACACCGGTGACAGAAAGGTGTCAGAACCCGTCATGTGGATACGCTGGTGTGTGGTTCAACCTCGACCCAAAGCGAAGCCCGAAGATCCACAGAGTTATCGTGGTCGGAGAGGGTCCGACTCTGGAGAGACAAAATGGCTGCCGCTGTGCCGTGGTGCTGTGAGGTTGACGCTCTAGTCGTTTAAGCCTCGTTTTGGTGCGGAGAGTATGAGCGGGACGCAAGTTCTAGAAACTACGCACTTCACCTGAACCGTTAGCGAAGAAGAACCTGTGTGCGTACTCTGGTGAATTCCTCGAATCCTTAGATTAAAGTATCCTGGTTGCAGTACTCCATTTGCGATTAGCGCGAGTGTCGAGGAAACGTTATTACGGCGTGCTAATTCAAACGCGTAATAACAGCCCCTTTTCCCAAGTCCAAGTGAACCGCCGAAGAATCGTCGAAGTGTATCCTGAGTTAAAGTGAATTCCTGTGGAGAAGAAGATTCAGCGAACAAGAGAGTCAGTCAACAACAGAAAGCTAAGTGTCGAATAACTAGTGTTTGGCCAAACTGAAGATATTCAAAGTGTCATAATTAACTTTGTCAAGTGCATATTCTGAACTTCTAAATTCTATGTGACCAAGAGGAACGAGAAAACCTTTCTTGAACATCGAGTAAATGGATAAACGAGAAAGACCTTTTCTTGAACACTGAGTAAAAGAGACTCGAGAATTCCTATTCGAGCGTTGAGCGAAAGGAGGAACGAAAAGTCTTTTTCTCTAGAACATTGAATGGCAAAGGGGAAGAGAAACCATTTCCTGAACTTTGTGTGAAAAAGTCGGAAACAAGGATTGCCAGAACATTCCTCCTTGAGTCATTGCTAGTGTAAAGACTATCTATAAGTAAGGTCCTGTTCCATTTTTTCCCAATTCAGAACAACTTTACAGAACCCCCGAAGCAGCGTTCTCAAGTAGTTAGTCAAGTAAGTATATTTAGAAGAAGGCAGTATCAGGGGTGACCATAGAATAGCATTAGTAAGGAATTAACCCATTCGCCCTTGTCTTCCCTGCAGCAACGACTACTAGACGAGAAAAAGAAAAAACACATTTCATAGAAGAGAAGCAAGGTCCGGAAAAATATTAAGTGAGTTTTAGATTAAACCCGAGGACATTAGAGTTAGAGTAGCGTAGGAAGGAAAAACTAATGGTGTGCTCCTCTTACAGGTTTCCAATACGCAGGCGCCCTGAAGGAAGTAGTCTGAGGAAACTTTCCGGACCGGTCTCTTCTCTGTTTGTTATTTTATCCACACCCCCTTCCCGGAGGATGATGTGGGGAGGTTCTTATTGACCTGCCACCATCGTCTCTTGGGATTCGGGTACTGGCATCTAGTTCCTGAGCCTAATCATCTCTGCTCCCGCGCAAGTACGGTCAAGGCGATTACATATCAGGTATGCTTGGAGCTCTGACAGAGTGAAGTGCCCAAGTATTTTTTGCACCTGAGCAGAGATGGCCGAAGGAATAGATGTACAATCGTTAGGGACGATCCTAGACGCAATCCACAAGGAACTGGGGGCAGTAAGGGAAGAAAATCAGAATTTAAAACAAGAGGTAGTGAACGCCCGAAAGGAAACAGCCGAGCTAGCCCTGAGGTTACACAGAACTAGTAGTTTAGAGCGGGAGGCCATGAATCCAGTGTTAGAAGCGACAAACAGGTCAACTACACAAGTCATACACTCCCTGTCTCCAGTTATCCCGCTAGCCGCCCCTGAAAGGTTTAGTGGGGATCCACAGAAGGCACAGATATTTCTCTCGCAATGCTCCTTGCATTTCCTGTGCCGCCCATCGATTTTCCCTGATGCGCAGTCCAAAGTAGCCTTTATTCTCTCATATTTGAGCGGAGACGCAGCGGCCTGGTCCATGCCTCTAGTCACCAGAGAAGACCCGCTGTTGAGGAACTTCGAAAATTTCAAACAAGAGTTTCTTCGAATATTTGATCACAGGAGGATCTCCCAAGTTGTGGACAACGAATTATTAGATTTGCGACAGGGCAATCGAGACCTAATAGCATATCTGGCGCAGTTTAACAAGTTGGTGGTGGAGACGGATTGGCCAGAAAGCAAACGAGCAGCAGTGTTTTATCGTGGGTTGAGAGACGAGCTGAAGGACGTGTTGGCCCAAATTCCAAATCGCCCAACGGAGATATCGGCCCTCATCGATTTAGTTCTAGAAATAGATTTTCGTCAAGGAGAGCGGCGGGGGGAAAAGAAAAAAGAATTCCGGACTGTCGTTCCCAGATTCGACAGGGCGCGTCCAGAGGGGACACGAACCTCAGAAGGAAATTCCGGAGTAGAACCGATGCAGATCGGAACCATCCGAGGGCCCCTAACGAAGGAAGAAAGAGAAAGAAGGAGAACAAACAACCTGTGCATATATTGTGGTTCGAGTGGGCATTTTGTCCGAAACTGTCCGAAGAAACCCAAAGGAACTTTCAAGCCGAAGGAAAACTAGCGGCACCACCTGTGGCTGGAGTTGAACGGGTGGGTGCGATTACTGAAGAGACTCCAAAAGAACACCATGTGGCCAATACCCTACAAGCGGCGGCTCCGCATCTGATTCTGTCTATGAGAGTGATGTTCCGATCGACGGTCCTGACCGAAGTCTCTGTCATGGTAGACTCTGGAGCGACGGGAAATTTCTGTGACTTGCGTTTTGCGGACAAGGTGGGAATCAAAGCCATTCGAAAAGAGAAAAGCGAACCAGTCCGCGCCGTGGATGGAACCAACCTATCGTCGGGACCCATCGTAAGCCACACAGAGGTGATGGAGCTGATCACCGCAGAGGGCCATCGTGAATTAATCCAGTTCAACCTGATCGATGCTCCACAGTTTCAGTTGATTCTTGGACTACCATGGCTCACGGAGCATAACCCCACGATTGACTGGAATTCCAGAACCGTTCACATGGACTCGAACTACTGTTGTGAGAACTGTTTTGTCCCAAGGAATAGTGGAGAAGAAATAAACCCAGCTCATGCCTTGAGTCTTGTAGAGCACTCCGTGTGCGCCATAGACACCCGCCAGGTCCCGGAGGTGTATAAAGAGTTCGAAGATGTGTTCAACGAAGTGGAAGCCGAGATGTTACCTCCACACAGAGCCTACGACTGCAAGATTGATCTAGAACCTGGAGCCAACTTGCCATGCAGTCGAGTGTACGCGTTAACCGAGAAGGAACACCAACACCTGAAAGAATACCTGGACAAGTACCTGGCGAATGGTTTCATCCGACCCTCACAGTCGCCTGTCTCGTCGCCCCTATTTTTCGTGCCAAAGAAGGAAGGGGACTTGAGAACATGCATCGACTACCGAGCAATCAATAGGATAACGAAGAAGAACAGATACCCCCTGCCCTTGATATCGGAGTTATTGGACCAAGTCAAAGGAGCTCAAGTCTACACAAAATTAGACCTGCGAGGGGCCTACCACCTAGTCAGGATGCGAGAAGGCGACGAGTGGAAGACGGCTTTTCGGACTAGATTCGGCCTATTCGAGTACCAAGTGATGCCCTACGGGCTATGTAATGCCCCAGCTGCCTTCCAACATTTTATTAATGATGTCCTGAAGGAGTTCATCGACCAGTGTGCCATTGTATACATAGATGACATCTTGATTTATTCCTCCGATGTGACGAGACACCACGAGCAGGTGAAAGGAGTTCTGAGAAAACTGCAAGAGAACAAGCTGTTTGTAAAACTGGAGAAGTGTGCCTTCGACGTTTCCCAGGTCGAATTTTTGGGATTTGTCCTTTCCCCGTCTGGCATCTTAATGGATCCGCGGAAGATAGAGGCAGTAACCACCTGGAAATCTCCAACGAGTGTGAAAGAGGTCCAAAGTTTCATTGGGTTTGCCAACTTCTACAGGCGATTCATCAGAGAATTTTCCGGGAAAATTCTACCCCTTGCCAGGCTGTTAAAGAAAGGAATGAAGTTCGAGTGGTCGGGAGAGGCCGAGGAGGCTTTTCAAACCTTAAAGGAAGCCTTTACTACTGCACCAGTCCTGCTTCATGCTGATCCATCGGAACCGTTTTACGTCGAGACCGATGCGTCGGACCAGGCGTTGGGAGGAGTCCTATCGCAGCGTCACAAGAGCACAGGTCAACTGCATCCAGTAGCTTACCGATCTAGAAAGCTGACCCCGGCGGAAATTAACTACACCATCACCGAGAAAGAATTACTGGCTATCAAGGATGCCTTCAAAGAGTGGCGGCATTATTTGATGGGGGCACAGCATCAAGTCACAGTATTCACAGATCACCGAAACCTGAAGTTCTTGAAGTCCGCCAGAACGCTCACACCAAGACAACTCAGATGGTCCCTGTACTTTGCGGATTACGACTTCGTAATTACCTTCCGCCCAGGAGCACAAAACGGAAAGGCCGACGCACTTTCCAGACTGGATACCGACCCTCAGAGAACGACCATAGAGATTCAACCGATCATCCCTGAGAACAAGTTTATTGGGGCCACAGTTTCGATCAATGTCCAAGAGGCCATAGCAGGAAGCATGAGTCCGGAGGACAAGCAAAATTGGATTAAGGAAGGCCCTGGCAGGAAGATCGTTCGTCAGTTGCCATATCAAGGGGAGGCCTTGTATGTGCCTACAACAGAATTGCAGCAACAGGTGATGCGTGAGTGTCATGATGATAAGCTGGCGGGGCACAAGGGAGAGAACAAAACCGAAGAGCTGATTAAGAGACACTATTGGTGGCCTGGGATGTCAACAGATATTGAGAGATATGTTAAGGCTTGTGAGATCTGCGCGCAGGGAAAATCTGAAAGACAAGCACCTAAGGGGCTCCTGCAACCCCTGCCCACCCCTCCTTATCCCTGGCACACAGTGACTCTTGATCTCATTACCGATTTACCCTTGAGTAGAGGTTATGACACTATTCTAGTGGTGGTAGACGCTTTCTCAAAAATGGCCCACTTCATAGCATTAAAAGGAACTCCGTCAGCTAAACAAGTAGCGGATCATTTTAACTCCCAAATAGTCAGGATCCATGGCATACCCAAGGTGGTCATTTCGGATAGGGGTACTCAGTTCGTATCCCACTTTTGGAAGGCATTCATGAAGGGTCTAGGTACAGAAGTTAGGTTTTCCACTAGCTATCACCCAGAGACAGATGGGCAAACAGAGAGGGTGAATCAAGAGCTGGAGCAGTATCTTCGACTATTCCTTCTGAAAGAGGAAATTCAGTGGGCCGATTACTTGTGGTCGGCAGAATTCGCCCATAACAATGCGAGAAACAGCTCCACTGGTTTCTCCCCCTTCTTCTTGAATTATGGGCGACATCCAAACGCATCAATCCGACAAATGGAAACGGCAGTCCCCGCTGTCGAGGACCTGGTGTCCCAGATGGGTCACATCCAGCAACAGGCAACAGACAATCTGCAAAAGGCTAAGGAGAAGTATAAGATTTATGCGGATAGGAAGCGGCGCGCTGGTCCTCCACTGTCCGTGGGGGATAAGGTGTGGTTGAACACAAAGCATTTGAGACTAAAAGGTAATCGAAAATTTCAACCCCGCTTTATTGGTCCTTACCCAGTTGAGAAACAAATCAATCCCGTCACCTATCAATTGACACTTCCTCCTAGGCTAAAAATTCATCCTGTCTTCCATGTTTCATTGCTAAAGAGAACTTCTGCAGACCTGAGAATGCAAGCACCCCCTCAGCCAATTCACCTGGAGACGGGAACGGAGTTTGAGGTAAAAGACATTCTGGACTCCAAGTTCTCCAAAGGGAAACTGTATTACCTCATCGACTGGAAGGGTTATGGGCCTGAAGAGCGATCGTGGGAACTGGAAGAAGATGTTCACGCTCCCAGATTGGTTCATTCCTTCCACCAAAGCTACCCCTCCAAGCCCAGAGGGAAGGAGCCTGCCTTGTTGGGGGGTACTGTCAGAACCCGTCATGTGGATACGCTGGTGTGTGGTTCAACCTCGACCCAAAGCGAAGCCCGAAGATCCACAGAGTTATCGTGGTCGGAGAGGGTCCGACTCTGGAGAGACAAAATGGCTGCCGCTGTGCCGTGGTGCTGTGAGGTTGACGCTCTAGTCGTTTAAGCCTCGTTTTGGTGCGGAGAGTATGAGCGGGACGCAAGTTCTAGAAACTACGCACTTCACCTGAACCGTTAGCGAAGAAGAACCTGTGTGCGTACTCTGGTGAATTCCTCGAATCCTTAGATTAAAGTATCCTGGTTGCAGTACTCCATTTGCGATTAGCGCGAGTGTCGAGGAAACGTTATTACGGCGTGCTAATTCAAACGCGTAATAACAGCCCCTTTTCCCAAGTCCAAGTGAACCGCCGAAGAATCGTCGAAGTGTATCCTGAGTTAAAGTGAATTCCTGTGGAGAAGAAGATTCAGCGAACAAGAGAGTCAGTCAACAACAGAAAGCTAAGTGTCGAATAACTAGTGTTTGGCCAAACTGAAGATATTCAAAGTGTCATAATTAACTTTGTCAAGTGCATATTCTGAACTTCTAAATTCTATGTGACCAAGAGGAACGAGAAAACCTTTCTTGAACATCGAGTAAATGGATAAACGAGAAAGACCTTTTCTTGAACACTGAGTAAAAGAGACTCGAGAATTCCTATTCGAGCGTTGAGCGAAAGGAGGAACGAAAAGTCTTTTTCTCTAGAACATTGAATGGCAAAGGGGAAGAGAAACCATTTCCTGAACTTTGTGTGAAAAAGTCGGAAACAAGGATTGCCAGAACATTCCTCCTTGAGTCATTGCTAGTGTAAAGACTATCTATAAGTAAGGTCCTGTTCCATTTTTTCCCAATTCAGAACAACTTTACAGAACCCCCGAAGCAGCGTTCTCAAGTAGTTAGTCAAGTAAGTATATTTAGAAGAAGGCAGTATCAGGGGTGACCATAGAATAGCATTAGTAAGGAATTAACCCATTCGCCCTTGTCTTCCCTGCAGCAACGACTACTAGACGAGAAAAAGAAAAAACACATTTCATAGAAGAGAAGCAAGGTCCGGAAAAATATTAAGTGAGTTTTAGATTAAACCCGAGGACATTAGAGTTAGAGTAGCGTAGGAAGGAAAAACTAATGGTGTGCTCCTCTTACAGGTTTCCAATACGCAGGCGCCCTGAAGGAAGTAGTCTGAGGAAACTTTCCGGACCGGTCTCTTCTCTGTTTGTTATTTTATCCACACCCCCTTCCCGGAGGATGATGTGGGGAGGTTCTTATTGACCTGCCACCATCGTCTCTTGGGATTCGGGTACTGGCATCTAGTTCCTGAGCCTAATCATCTCTGCTCCCGCGCAAGTACGGTCAAGGCGATTACATATCAGGTATGCTTGGAGCTCTGACAAAAGGTGAGCTGCGAATATTCTTTTCAGTCACTCTCTCTTTTCCTCTCTCCTTTGATAAACAAATGACGCACAATATTATCTTCCTTTTTATCTAACAGGTTGTGTTTCACAAATTGGCGTCCCCCTCCCCAACACCTCCAAAGCTCAACGTTTGAGGATTCTGCGATGATGCGTGACCATCATAACAACGTCTGAGAAGGTTGGTTCGACATGTGGTGGACCCTCTTTGAATCACGCCAATAGCACAAGGTGAGCAAAGAAGCTTGTTTCCGAAGCAACGAGAAGTCACCAGTGGGCGGAGAGACTGGGTAGTGTGCAGCAGCTTGACTAGAAATGCACAATTACCTCTGGGCAGTGAGAATGGATAGGTTAGAACAGTCTAGGTGCGCAAGAAAAGGCACTCACCTCTGGACTCTGGGAGTCAATGGGGTGCAACTGGCTGGGTACGCAGTAATAAGAACTTACCGCTATGCAGTGGGAGTGCATGGGGTATAGTACCCTGAGAGAAAAGAGCGCACAGACACCACCTTGCAGTGGAAGTTGATGTAATACAGTATCCTGAGTGTCCAAAGGCATAAAGCAGAAATATACTTGTGCAGTTGTATGTATTCTGCTAATATTAACTCTATACTATCTTTCAGATCACTAAACTTGAGGGTGCACTATGAACCGGCACGTTCTTGGACACACAACGTAGGCAAAAAGGTGAGCTACGAAGATTTTCTCCAGTATTAACACTACGTCTCCTGCTCCATCTATTACTTTCTCTCTCTCACACTTTCAATGTTGTTTTTTCTCTCTTTCTCTCTCTCTCTCTCTCTCTCTCTCACATTGTTTCTCTTTCTCTTTTCAAGTTATGGACGCTTCTGTCCACTCTGCAGATAAATAAATCAAGGCTGATTTTAATACAGTCTGCAGTGTAGAAACAAAGCAGAACTCCAGTTGTGAGCTCTGTTGAACACAGTGTTTACAAAAGGTAAGCAGAGCGGCCTAGATACACAATGCCTCCAATTAAATATGTTGCAAATAAACGATATTGTCCTGCATAATGACGTGATCCCTCACCTAATTCTGTCTCATCTCTGAATCATTTTAAAGACCTTCTGGACCATACTGTAGATTTGACACAGTAGGCACTTCCCTACAGACATCTCTTCAACGTGGGCCTATGAGAGAGGTGGGATGTATCAGGCATACTACACACATGCAAATAACCAATATTGCCAAGTGTTGTGTTAATTTGTGATCTTTGACCTCAATCAGTCACATCTAATGTTAAACACTTATTTTCATTTTTGTTTTGCAGGTTACCTACCCTCCTACCATTGGAGTCCATCTCACATTTTGTTTATTATATTGTTATGTGAAAGTTACGTTTCTAATTATTTATTTATTATACTGTTATGTTAAAGTTATGTTTCTAGTTATTTTTGTTGTACTAAAAGTTAATTTAAAAAAGTGTATACGTCTTCTTTTAATGACAACATTTCACTATTATTTACTGTGCTAATCATATGCTTAGAACACAATAAACAATAAAAAGTACAAATGATGCTTAAAACTAGAAGTATAATACTGAGGCTAACTCTTTACCAGTCTGTAGCTGTGAGTAACGGTCCCTATGGAAAATGTTGAAAACTCCAGCACAGTTACTGTTTGGATTAGCAACCTTGTGTGGTGAACTTGTGACCTGTGTGCTCACTTAAGTGTTCCATGAACTGTAACTATGGTAATCAATAAATCAGTCAATTAGTTCACTTATAGAGCGCACTACATACCAATGAGCAATGTTCCCTCTAATTTTTTTCCTCTGTGTGCAGCAGTGTAGGGTCTCTGTGCGCTGCGCCACAGCTGTGTGTGCTAGGAACTAGACCGCGCATGTGCGCAGCGCCAATTAGCACTCCAAACTTTTGCAATTTGGATACACCCCGCCATGACATTAATTGGTTACACAGGCAAGTACACTTCAGGTTTAGAAAAGCACAAGACTCCAACGGCCGAGGGTCTATAGGCTGCCTGAAGTACATGCAGTTCTTGAGCTGAAAATGCCATCATACCAGAATAGTCAGAATGAAATTGGGGAGAAGAAATTAGATGGGCGATGGGGAGAGCCTGCAAGCTGACAGGGATAACTTACATACTTTAGTTAGATCCTCCTAGGACTTAGTGCAATCTCTTAATATTCCACATACCCAACAGTGGAGATATGCTCTACTGGTGCTCCCAATACGTGGAAAACTGGGTCCATGACTTATCTAAATACCACAGTGCCCGATTCTTCAATATCTACTCACCTGGAAGGAATATGGTGGGGCAGATTCTGGTTTCTATGCAACTATAATTGCTAAGATCTTCTTGCCAGGCACCTCAAATGCACTTCATAATCGGAGGGAAGTGCAATTACAGACAATTCTTTGAGGGGGATTCAGAGGAGCCAATAGATGAACATGATTGAGGGTTAAGGGAGGCCCGTCTGAAAGATAGTTATTTTCAGATACTACATCAATGGAAGTGGACCCCCAAAAGACTTTATGCCTCTTTCTAATCCAACCCTTTTTTCTCTCCTTTTCCCTTTCATGTGTCCTGCTTCTCATTTTGTCTCTGTCTCCTCCCATTGCTCCCCTCATCCTCTTCTTTTTGCCTTTCTCTTCTTCTGTCCTCACCTCTCATCTCCTTCCTTGTTTGTTCTCTTTTCCTACTTCTCCTTCCTTTTCTCTAGTTTTCCCTGATCCTTCAATCACACATGTGATCTTTGTTTCTATCATCGCCTTGTCTTATCCCTCTCCCCTTATTCTGTTCTTTTTTTTGCCTGGTAACTCCAACTCTTGAAATCTTTGACCATCAGGCCCTAGGGCTACTTTGTGTAGTGGAGAGCTCTAGAGCTCTTGAGCTAACAAACACTGATTTATGAGGGACTTAAGTAATCTACCAGTCACTGCCCCACTTCTCCTTAGATGCATTAATGGCATAGCAGGGTTAAAACTGTTTTTGTATTGGCAGAGGCTAAGGGTAGTCCCAGAGCTGATACCATTTTGTAGCACCTTAGAAAGTGTTCTGGGGCAGACTGAGGCCTGTAAGATCACCTTGCTTTGAACTATTGTAGATCGACTGGATCGGATTGCGTATGAGAATCTCTGGTCTTCCCCTAGAGAGACCATCTGTTTCAAAGCCAGAGGTGAAAAGTACAGATTTGTGCTATATTGACAACCTAATTCTGCATCCTCTGTGGGCTGGATCCCTCATTACCTCCTTTATGGAGCTAGAAGTTTATTATCATCTGTAGGCATTCTTGGATCATATTGAACCTCCCCTTGCGTAAGCTTTACATATTACATTTAACATTTTACTTGGGGACTTTGCCTACCTGCTCCTTCACAGCTAAATGGTAAAGTGATGCCCATGATTCTGACAAGATCTGCCTTTTCTGCCCCCAGGTGGTCGAAACAGCTGCACGTGTTGCATTTTTCTGCTCAGCATAGCAAGGTATTAGAAGGTAATGGATTTTAGCACTTTGCCGTAAATTGGGCTTTAGGAATTTTTGGACCGTGTATAGAATATTAAGAAGGGACACTAGACAATGTATTGTAGTTCCTGTCACTTGTTTTTTTATGAACATGTCGTGACTTAGATGGAAAAGGATGCTTAGATGGAATGGGTTTCATCTTCTGCCGCTATTTTAAACTTTTCAATTGCAACTTCAATCTGCCATTGTTTTAAACTGTTTAAAAGTTGACTTTTTATGATATGCAATGTGCTAGATTTTTATGAAAGTCTTTATGAATTGAAAGATAAGTATAAATGATTTTATTGTTTTATCCATTTTTATGTACTGTTTTTAACAAGCTCTTTTATGCCATTGTGCTGAAATAAACACTATGATGATGAGTGATTTGATTAATTACAAGGAAGAGCACAGTACAACAGAACAGAGCTGCTGATGTTTCAGAAATAAAGCAAGGATGGGTTCTGCTTGTGTGGAGGCCATTTCTAGTCAGGATTGATGCCTCAGATGATTCTAAAAACGATGATTTCTGAAAGTTGACTTTTGTGCATTCAGCACATTCCTGTCCTGCTACATTAAGTTATAATGATAGTACACATTCGTCACTATCCCACCTTGTAATCAATATATTCTGTTTTCTATAGCTAATTCTGTGATCAACTTAATTTTACCATCTCAATATTGGTTTTGCTGTTTGTATATGAATGATAAATCAGTGAAAAGACCCTATTGGTTTTATGAGCAGAGATGCTTCCACCTAAAGAACAACCATTGAAAAGGGCTAGTCTCATGCTGTTACATTTCGTTTATTTTTAATCTTTCTGATAATTGTCACATCCTTTTGACTATTGTCAGCAAATGGTTAGAAAGATTCTTGAGGCGGTGCCGGAAGCCTTGGTCAGAGTACAGACTTGAGAAGTTTTAGGAGTCTTTTTATTTTCCATGCGTGTTAGGAATTACATAGTGTAGTGCAGCCAGCAAAGGCCACCAGCAGCATGACGTCCTTCACTACCACTTAGGTAACAGGATAATAAATGACAGTATGACTATCAAAACACGACAATAGGTCTCGCATTACTGAAAGTTTGAGCTATGGGCGTTGCATTATTGTTTGCAACAGCAATAGCTTAAACTTTCAGTAATGCGAGCAGTGCTTTACAGAGTGCAACTTCAGTTAATTGAAATAAATGCCACCTTGAGATCAGCACACTTGCTAACCCGAACTAGCTGGATGCACTGTGGCAGGCAGGCTGCTAGAAGGATGACACGAGAAAGAGCAGCCCTGCAGATTAGACCACAAGCTCTGCAGTACCGCGTGCTTGTGTGCTGCTGTGACAAAGAGGTAACATATATGACAACAGCACTACTATCACCAGTGGGCTACATGACCAACAGAGCAGCCAGCCCGCAATTTAGCTAATCATATGCATTAGATCTGGAGTGTGCCCCGTGTGCACTGCTGTGAAGGTAACAACACTTCAGTGGCAGGCAGCGGCTGCGTTCTGACCCAAGAAGGATGACGAGACAGAGCAGTCCTGCAGATTAGATCATGACACATCATGCATCAGGAACACAGATCTGCAGTGCCGCGTGTGCATGTCTGCTGTGCTGCTGCTGACATTATAAAGTCGTAATGCGCACATAGAGGTAAACAACAACACTGTAGGAGGCTGCCTGACCAAAGAAAAGTACTCATATCACAGAGATCTGCAGTGCTGCGTCACCGCGTGACCGTGCGGTGCGTGCATGTGCTGCCTGCTGTGAACAACATTAAAGCCTGTGGCAGGCTGCCTAACCGTGACGGAAGGATGACGAGACAGTCACAGACCAGCCCTGCAGAAGATCACACATGTCTGCAGCATCACAGATATGCAGTGCGCCACGTGTGTTGTACTGCAGCGCTGTCTGACATAGAGGAAATGCGCTGCTCAGAGCTCACCGAGAGTTAATATACTACTAACTTAACACAGTCATGTGAGGATGCCTGACACGTTACGGTCCGGTAAACTTCACTGATTCCTCCACATGAGTCCTGCGGGGCCATGGCAGACGGGAACCATCCTGGCTGGTTTTTTATTGCCTCGAGTCAAGTCAGTCACCCTCCTTCACAGGTAGCTGCAGCGCTGCATGATAGTGCCAATCAGGCACACAACTCACTCACACTGACTTTGTCATGGAGTCTAGTCCGATCCCACCGCCCTGGCGCGCTTTTTATCTGGGTCATCCGACCGGGGCGAGTTGCACGCTCCCCCCCACTCGGCTGAGTCTGTCAGACTAGCAGCAGCTGCTGCCTGGTTACTGCGGCAACAACTCTGGGCCGCAAGCCCTGCCCGGGGTCTGGTGCGCGCGCGTCACAGCGAGCCATGTGGTGTCAATATTCGCGCCAGTGTCTGGGCACAATAATTGAAACCACATGTCAGCGGTGCATGTAACGGACACCAATAGGCCATGGGCGTAGCAATGCGCCTGCCTTTGGTCAATTGCGTGCTGTCTTTGATAAAAAAGACGCACGCAAAGGCCAATAGCGTGGCCCACAAGGAAAAGCACATGCACAAGTGTGTGCGATTCCTAGGTCTGTTTTCAAACCCCCTACATGAGGTCTCTCACTGCACACTGCAAAGCTAGGAGCGAGACCTAAAAACAACAAAATACAAAAAAACAAAGACAGTTACAGACCCAACCACTAGGTGGCAGAATAATGTGCAGAATGTGAATCCAGAAATGTATTCACGTGGCAAAACTACTCCTACTGGGAGTACTCGTATTCATGCTTTTGAAAGGACGCCAACTCATTGCGACCAGTCTGCGGATTGTGATTTCTTCCAATACTTGTTGCTGGAATCAGGTTTTATGTATGCTCTTACTTGCCAGAGCGCCTTCCGAAAGCTGTTTGCTTAGCATTATTTAGCAGAGTTCAAAATATAATTAAAGAAATGTAGATAGAAAAATAGATTGCTGCATTGTTAAAGAGGGATTCCTCAGAATTCTCAAAATGGAAAAAAAGGGAAACTTTCTTTTGTGTTACACGTAATTCAAAACCTGTGAACTTTTACACATGGGTGATTCGAGATCAGACGTTGGTCTGACAGACATCTCATCAGCTTGCAAAACAAATAAGGCTTTCAAGCCCTTAGAATTAAATACTACAAAGAACAAGCTACTGTTGAATTGATCTTGAAGAAATTAAATTTGCAGTTTCCAAGTAATGTATAATTGCATAATAATAACCGGAAGCTTAAAGTAGGAGGTAAATTAACACAGTCCTAAAAGAAAAGTGAAAAGCTAAATGATGCCATAAATTGGTGTAAGGTGAAAAACGTGCAGAGAAACTACGGGGAAAAGAACTGCCATATAGCCACACATTCCCCACTTCTTCCCCACACTGTGGCTGCGTTTCTAAGGAAAACTGCACCTAATGTTTAGCACCAATGAGGTCTTGGTTAACATAAGAGGAAAAAGTGTGAAACTCATAAACACTTTTTCTTGTTGTTCCAAAAATAAACCTCACTTTTTACAATTTTCAATGGGTCAGAAGTAAGGTAGCAGTATAACTTTTATAAGAGCCTTAGCGAGGGAGACTAATTTCTAGAATGTCTCTTCTCTGTGGCTTCGAAGGGATAGCTTTCCTAGTGAAGACATTTTTTGCTTCTGATTGTAAGCGACTTAGGGGCATATTACCAAAGCGGGCGATATGTGATTATCGCCGCTTTAGCTTTAGTTTTCGGCCACTAAGCGGCGATAATTCTATCGCCTCATTAGCAAGCTGTCGCTAACAGCAGTAAGCGACAGCTTGTAGGCGATAGCGAGCGGTTTGAGGTCCGCTTTGCATGTCAGTCATATTTATCGCTAAAGACATGCAAAGTGGGCGTACCCAACCTGTTAGCGACTGAAAGCAGTCGCAAACGTCGCTATCGCCTATTAGCAAGGCAGGCGTAGCGATGGAAATATTTGCGCTAAGCGCAAATATCTCCAAAAGCTAACGCCTGCTCAGACCAGTTCTTAGCCATTATATCCAATAGGAGGTGGATATAATGGCTAAGACCCTGTTAGCGATAATGCGTGAATATCACCGTATTCTCAGCTATATTCATGGATTTCACCACTATCGCCGGAAATCTTTTCGCTTTTGAGATAAAGGTTGCTAATAGCACGCTATCTCAGTGATAATATCTGGCGATGCGCGGCGATAAAAAAATTGCCGCTAAGCCTACTTAGCGATAAATATTGCTAGTTGTTGGTATAATGCCCCCAACTTCCTCAGACCTTTACCAGGGTTCTGAAAAGTTTCTTCCTCTCACTTGCTGTGCGGGGAACACTCAGCGCTTTTGTTTAAGTATTCGTGTTAGTCACAGCCCCTTCACGAGCAGTGATTAACACGAATACCTAAACAAAAGCCCACAGACTTCCCCGCACCACGCTTTACCAACAAAACGGTAGAGCACATTTAAAAACACAGCATGTACTTACACGCAGTGTTTTAAACGTGCTCTATTCATCTGTTAGTTGCCCAGTGCGGGAATCACACTGGGCTTTTGTTTAGGTATTCATGTTAATCACAGCTCTTGAAGGGGCTGTGATTAACACGAATTCTTAAACAAAAACCTGCATATATTGTGCACATTTGACTGTAGCACTGCTTGTCTCAATGCCTGAGTCATTCTGCAAGTGCATAGACAGAGGCCGGGTTCCTCGAGTGCCAGTTTTTGACAGCAGGATAAGTTTATAAGCACTTATATTTCAGCAGAGCGATTAGATAAGGACATGCTTCTGTCAGTATGATTGTAGGAGTAGACAGAGCTGCTTAAGAGCCATAGAACAAGTCAGCAGAGCTACATTAGAGCCAGAGAACCAGGTCAACAGAGCTGTTGTAGAGCCAGAGATCCAGGTCAGCAGAGCTGCTGTAAGGCCTGAGAACCAGGTCAGCAGAGCTGATTTAGAGCCATAGAACCAGGTCAGCAGAGCTGCTGGAAAGCCAGAGAAAGCAGGTCAGTAGAGCTGCTTTAGAGCCAGAGAACCAGGTCAGCAGAGCCGTTGTAGAGCCAGAGAACCAGGTCAGCAGAGCTGCTCTAGAACCAGAGACCCCAGAGACCCATTTCAGCAGAGCTGCTCTAGAGCCAGAGACCCAGGTCAGCAGAGCTGCTCTAGGGGCTGAGAACCCTGCCAGCAGAGCTGCTGTAGAGCCAGAGAAACCAGGTAAGCAGAGCTGCTTTAGAGGAAGAAAACCAGGTCAGCAGAACTGCGTTAGAGCCAGAGAACCAGGTCAGCAGAGCTGCCTTAGAGCCAGAGAACCAGGTCAGCAGAGCTGCTTTAGCGGCATAGAACCAGGTCAGCAGAGCTGCTTTAGAGCCAGAGAATCAGCTCAGCAGAGCTGCTCTAGAGGCAGAGAACCAGGTAGGCGGAGCTGCTTTAGAGGGGGAGAACCCGGTCAGCAGAGCTGCTCTAGAGCCAGAGAAACCGGGTCAGTAGAGCTTCTTTTTTTTTTTTTTAAAACCTTTATTTACAAATGCACAATACACAGCGTCTGCCTACAACCCCGTAGGGCCGGCCGCTATGACAAAAACAGGCTGAGCGAAAAGTGCAATACGAGGCAGTACGTTGCTGGAGCAATCTCTCACATCAACATTATCGGCAAGAGCGTAACATCATACAAATAGGATAAGAAAGGTTTAATTTTATGTTTTTGTCGAAATGAACACAAACAAACAAACACATGGTATCATAGTGGCAAGGGTTGCTGGAGGTGGGGGGGGGGGGAACGGATGTAGGAGGAACGACGATGGCGAGGGGAGGGTGGCGCGCGCAAGAGAACAAAGCATGTGGTGAGAATAGGAGAGGAACGTAAATCACGGAAAGGAGGGGAGAGGGACCTCGTAGTCAAGTGGGGGAGAACAGATGTATCCACGATAAGTATTCCAGGGAGCCCAAACTCTGGACCACTTCCCTGGATGCCCCCGGGCCTCATATACCGTCTTCTCTCGGAACATGGACCAGTCCATGTTCTCTTTCCAGGCACTTAGCGCTGGCGGTCTAGGGGAGCCCCAAAGCTGCGCAATATCCCTCTTCGCGACCATATTGCCTAGGGTAACCCAAAGTGTCTGGGCAGCAGTGCAGTCAGACGGTTCCCACACATTCAACAGACAACGACGCGCCTCAGGAAGCAATGGGACCCCCGTGACACGACTCATCACATCATGCACCCTAGACCAGTACGCGATAATCATCGGACATTCCCACAGAACGTGAAGAAAGGTACCATCCATCCCACACCCGCGCTTGCATCGTCCGTCCGAAACCAAACCCATTCGCACCAGACGCATTCCAGTAAGATACACGCGATGAAGGATTTTCAATTGGACAAAGCGAAGTCGTGCCAGAATAGCCACCTCCTTAGGGGAGGACACAGCTGACTGCCAGTCCTCGTCGTCCAATTCAAGTCCGTCAGCAGTCCAGGCAGCCCGGAGCTTCTCGAGCTGGTCAGTTCTATTATTAATGAGCTTCTTATAAATTAAGGAGATGGCACTGTCTGGGACGTGGCCATCTAGAACTCGATCCTCCAAAGGGGAGGACTGCGGAACGTCCGTACCGGAGGGGAAGACAGAAGACAGGGCATGCCTCACCTGCATATACCGGAAGTGCTCCCTATCATCGAGCCGGTATTCCAGATTTAGTGATTCAAAGGACTTAACCGCGCCACGTGTCCACAGGTCCCCCACCGTACTAATCCCAATCATGTCCCATTTCTCAAACCCTTTCGTCTTCCACAGGTTGCCCAGTCGTTCCGAATCATACAGTGGCGTCATACGTGTCAGTCTACCACCCCAGCCCGTGGCCACCGTAGCGTCTCGCCATGCCCGCACAGCACATTTCGTTGGGCCTGTAAGGAGTCGGAAGGGGGCCTTAGAGTACAGCGCCCTATTAAAGTTGCCACCGGGCAACAGCAATTTATCCAAAGCAAAGGCAGGAGCGGGCTCCGGAGAGTATGTCGCATGGTTGATGGCGCTCAGGTGTGAGGCCCAGTAGTATCGTCTAATATCCGGCAGCGCAATACCTCCGTCGTACCAGGAGAGCGTGAGCTTGGATAAGGCAATGCGGGCACGGCCGTCCCAGATAAGTTGCCGCTGTAAACTCTCGACTTCATGGAAATAGCGAGCTGGAACAGGGTCGAAGAAATTTTGCAGGGCATAGAGGAATCGGGGGAGCGACATCATTTTAAAGAGCGCCGCCCGGCCTAATGGAGATAAGGGCAGATCGCGCCAACGCCGAACATCCTGCTTCAGTCTGCGGAGCGGAGCATACAAGTTCCGCTCATATCGGACCGAAGAGATCATGGATACATGGACCCCTAGATACTTAAAACCATCGGTCGCTACCAGGATGGGAAATCTGAGGGGGAGGGGCGGCAGAGTACCAGCTATGGCGTAGACACAGGACTTGGTCCAATTAATGACAAGTCCCGAGTTCTTACCGAAGGACGTGAGAACGTCGAAGAGAACATTGAGTGACTTCTGAGGGGAAGTGAGATAAAGGAGGATGTCATCCGCGTACAAGGAGACACGATCCTCGAGGTCAGGGGACCATCGGATCCCTTTGATCGAGGGTTCCCACCGGAGCCACGCAGCAAGAGGTTCGAGTGCCAAAGCGAACAAAAGCGGAGAAAGGGGACAGCCTTGACGTGTGCCACGGCCCAAGGGGAAGGGGTCTGAGCACCTACCATTCACCGCGACCTGAGCTAGCGGCTGTTCATAAAGAAGCTTGACCCATGCGATGAAATTGGGGCCAAAGCCAAATTTAGCGAGGGCTGCCCATAGGTAGGGCCATTCAATAGTGTCAAATGCCATCGTGGCGTCAAGGGAAGCGACTACTGCTGGCTCGGCGAGAATAGAAGCTCTCGCGAGGACACTGTGGAGCCTACGCAAATTAAGAGCAGTGTTTCTGTGGGGGATGAAGCCGGATTGATCCGGGTGGATCAGGTCACAAATCACAGCCAGCATCCGATTGGCCAGCACCTTAGCGAGGATTTTGGGTTCCGCATTAAGGAGGGAGATGGGGCGGTACGAGGCACAACGGTCACGAGGTTTGCCATCCTTATAAATGACCACTATGGTAGCGAGGCGCTGCTCAAGGGGGAGGCATCCAGCCTCAACCGCCTCGAGAAACATGTGACGCAAGTGGGCGGCCATCTTGTCGGGGCAAAGTTTGTAAAGTTCAATGGGGAGTCCATTAGGGCCCATTGCCTTACCCGAGCGAAGGGAACGAATTGCAAGGGCGATCTTGTCGACAGTAAAGGGGGCCTCCAGAGCGAGGCAGTCAGCATCAGACACAGTAGGCAGGGCAATGTCACGTAGGAGTAGCCTGGAGTCGGCCTCATCTCGATCACTAACAGGCGTATAAACCATACGGAAGTGGTCAACAAAGCACTCAACAATCTCACCCGGATCAGAGACAGTCTCACCAGAATCACGAACAATGGAGGGAACAACACGACTCGCACGCTCAGTCTTATCCAGCCACGCAAGAAGCTTGCTAGCCTTGTCACCCACATCATACAGTCGACCAAGTTGATTAGACCTAATCAATTTAGCAGCATCCGTGACACAGGCTTTATAGTCCGCTTGCTTCAATTCCAATTCGTGCAACAGTGCAGGCGTGTCATTCCCACCCAACTCACTTTCAAGCGCAGTGATTTCGGTTTCAAGAGCCACAACAGCCTCCCTCTTGACCCTACGCTCAGTGGCAATGAGTGACAGGGCGGAACCCCGAATAACCGTCTTGAAGGCCTCCCAGAGAACAGTGGGGGAAGTGACTGAGCCCAGATTCTCAGAAAAATAGCAATCTATTGCTTTAATCAAGTCTGAGCGGAGCCGGGGGTTTCGAAAATGCCAGGGAGGGATCGGGGGAACTCTGTTACCAGGCAGACCGCCCACAGAAATCGTGATCAGCAGGGGGGAGTGGTCCGAGATACCCCGGGGGAGATGCCGAATCTCACGGACAGTGGACAATGTGGAGGCTAACATAAGAAAATAATCGATACGGGAGAGGCTGCCGTGCGCACCAGAGTGGAAAGTGTATTGTTGGAGTGTGGGATGTAGTGAGCGCCAGACATCAACTAAGCCAAAAGTGTCAGCCATTTCACTGAGCCACATCTGGGACTGTGGCAATACTCTAGGGGGTAGCCGGTCGCAGTCGCCGGACATGACAGAATTGAAGTCCCCGCCCAGGACCAACAAGCCGTCTGGCAGCCCAAGGAGAGTCCTGCCTAAATCAGCATAAGTGGTAGCCTGCAGCCCCGGGGGGATATAGACAACAACAAACACGACCTGCTTACCCTCCCACCTCCCCGAAACAGCAGCATACCGCCCACGCTCATCAAGGATAACATCGTCAATAGCAAGAGCAAGGGAAGACTTTACCATAATACCCACACCCCGGGAACCCGAAGTGAAACCCGCATGTGCAACCAATCGATAACCCCGGCGGTCTAAGGCCTTGCAAGCATTGCCAATCAAGTGGGTCTCCTGAAGGAACACAACATCAGGGGCGTGGCGTCTCAAGAATTGCAGTACAATGCCCCGCTTGATCCTGTCACCCAAACCATTTACGTTCCAAGAAAGAATCCGCATTTCACCCCCCCCCATTGCGACAAAAACATTCCACACCCACCCCCCAGCAGGACCCACTATGAAAAGTCATTGCAAGATATGAAATACCATGAAACAAAAAACAGAACAAATTAAACGAAACACAACACAGTCCCCAAACACCAACCCCAGAACCCAAACCCGTTACAACACCCCCCTCCCTGCACCCCTGCTGACTAAAAAGCCACCCCCAACTGCAGTGTGCCTGTCGCCCCATACTTCTACACAAAGAACCCCCCGAGGAGGAAGGGAGAGATCACCCGTTACCGCACCGCCACGGGCAGAGTCATTAGGAAATGAGTCAATTTACACAGTACGTTGCATAGTCTCAATCGGAACCTCCAGGGCATCTGTTACTCCTGGGCCGCTGCACCACCTTCCGCACCACCAGGGCCTCCGCTCCCAAAGTCATCTGCCGGCAACGAGTCCAACCAGTCGGTTGCACGATCAGGTTGATCAAAGAAATAGGCACGCTCCCGATATTCGATCCGGAGGAGGGCCGGAAACAGCATGGCATATTTCAGTCCCCGGTCCCTTAGGCGACGCTTCACTCCAAGGAAACCTGATCTTTGCCGCTGCACTTGAGGAGTGAAATCGGGAAATATGGAGACAGAGTTATTGTCATACTTCAGGGGACCATGTTTACGGGCGGCCTGGAGGATAGCATCCCTGTCCCGGTAGTGAAAAAGCCTGGCGATGATAGGCCTCGGTGGGTTCCCCGGCTTCACTTGACCTCCAGGAAAACGATAGGCGCGCTCCACGGCAAAGAACTTACTGAGTCCTGCCGGAGCCAGTTGGGCGACTATAAGTTCCTCGACCAAAAGGTCGGTCGCTACAGCACCATCGCCTTCCGGCACTCCGACAAGGCGTATGTTGTTCCGCCTGGCCCTGTTGTCATAGTCCTCCATCCGCTTGAGCAGTAAGTCGTGCGATGCACGCAGATTGCCAATTTTGGATTGTGCCTCAGCCATGTCGTTCACCAGGCTCGACGTTTTAAGATCCAGTGCCTTCACCCGCTCATTTGTTTTGCCCAAGTCTGCCCGAATCAGAGTCACATCCACCGCCACCGTGTCTATTTTGGTCACTACGGCTTCGAATTGTTGACTCATGTCGTCCTCGAGTCCAGTAATGGCAGCCATAAGGTCTTGGAGCGACACTTCCGAAGTAGACGATGTGTCTGTTTGAAGTCCTTCAGCACCCATGCATACGGCCCCGGGGGAGCCTCTCGGCTGGGTGTAGCGTTCGATCATGTTCGACTGGATCGATCCCCCCCGGGTCGCAGCCTTCCGGCGTTTTTCGGCCTCCACTTTCGTTGCCATCTCGCATTCAGAGTCGGCCGGATAGCCAGGGGAAGTGACGAGAAGGTAGAAAAGTCTCGAAACTCCGATGCGCCACTGAGACAGAGGTGTCGCAGCCTTCTTGCCAGTCCAACGGAGGATAGTGCAGGCTGAGAGGGCAGCAGGCGAGGCAGAGTAGGAGGAGACAGGAACAAAGGGAAGGAAACCGAAAGTGAAAGCAATACACCTCCGGCGGGCCAGATGCCAGGCAGCCGTTGTTGTTCGATTACAGGTCGGCCACAGTGGGCAGCCGAGTCCCCGGTCGCGCCCGCGGGCAGGCCAGAAAGTTGCAAATGTCAGAAAAATGGTCCCCAGGGTCCGATTTTGACCGGAAAAGGATCAGTAGTATCAGCGATGATGGTGCTGCAAAAGCCCGTCAAAATGACCAGGATAGGTGAAGGATAGATAAAGAAGGACGGTGCGGGTCTCGGGAGCTCTCTGCTCACGCGACCATCTTGGATGCCCGCGTGGCTCCTCCTCCTCCAGTAGAGCTTCTTAGAGGCAGAGAACCAGGACAGCAGAGCTGATTTAGAGGGAGAGAACCAAGTCAGCAGAGCTGTTTTAGAGCCAGAGAACCAGGTCAGCAGAGCTGCTGTAAAGCAAGTGAATCCAGGTCAGTAGAGATGCTTTAGAGCGAGTGAACCATGTCAGCAAAGCTGCTTTAGAGGGAGAGAACCAGGTCAGCAGAGCTGCTTTAGAGCCTGAGTACCAGGTCAGCAGAGCCATTGTAGAGCCAGAGAACCAGGTCAGCAGAGCTGATCTAGAGCCTAAGAAGCAGGTCAGCAGAGCTGCCCTAGAACCAGAGACCCAGGTCAGCAGAGCTGCTCTAGAGCCAGAGACCCAGGTCAGCAGAGCTGCTCTAGGGCCCGAGAACCAGGTCAGCAGAGCTCCTGTAGAGGCAGAGAAATGAGGTCAGCAGAGCTGCTTTAGAGGAAGAGAACCAGGTCAGCAGAACTGCTTTAGATCCAGAGAACCAGGTCAGCAGAGCTCTTTATAAGGAGAGAACCAGGTCAGCAGAGCTGCCCTAGAGCCAGAGAACAAGGTCCGCAGAGCTGCTTTAGAGCCATAGAACCGAGTCAGCAAAAGCTGCTTTAGAGCCAGAGAATCAGGTCAGCAGAGCTGCTCTAGAGGCAGAGAACCAGGTAGGCAAAGCTGCTTTAGAGGGAGAGAACCCGGTCAGCAGAGGTGCTCTAGACCCAGAGAAACCAGGTCAGCAGATCTGCTTGAGAGGGAGGGAACCAGGTCAGCAGAGTTATGTTATGTTATGTTATGTTAAAATAAGTTTATATAGCGCATGGCTACTCTAAAAGAGTGTCCCGGCGCTTTCCACAGGCGGCTCAGTGTGTAATAACATAACAAGGAAAACAAATACAGGAAAGAGAAAAAGACCCACCAAAAAGCAACTAGAAATTAAAAAGCCAAGTTTTCAGGCTCTTCCTAAATTGAAACAGATTAGGGGTACTGCGTAACACCAGTGGTAGAGAATTCCACAACTGGGGCGCCTTGAAGCTGAAGGAACGGCCCCCAGTGCGGGCCTTCCGCACACGTCGAACCACGGCAGTAAAAAGAGATTCGGACCGTAGTGAGCGGGCTGGGCGGTAAAAGGCCAACCTACGCCGTAGATACCCGGCCCCTGAGCCAAACAAGGCTTTGTGCATCAACGTAAGGGATTTAAACATGATCCGCTTACGGCAGCCAATGGAGCTTCTGCAGCAACCCAGAAGCTCGTGATCGCCTATGCAGGCCAAAGATGGCACGGGCAGCAGAGTTTTGTGCCAGCTGTAGGCGCTGGACCAGGTAATCAGGGAGGCCAAGAAAGAGGGCATTAGCGTAATCGAGCCTGGACCCAATAATCGCCTGCACAGTAATCCGCCTGTGCTCCGCAGAAAGCAGTGGAAGAAACTTGCGGAGCATCTTCAAAATGCCGAAGCAGGTTCCGGCCAGACCAAGGATATGAGCTCTCAGTGACAGCTTATTGTCGAGTTTGACACCGAGATTTTTGGCAACCAAGGATGACTGTGCGGGAGGTTGTTTTACAGCCAGAGAACCAGGGGAGCTGCTCTAGAGCCAGAGATTCAGGTCAGCAGAGCTGCTTTAGAGCCATAGAACGAGGTCAGCAGAGCTTCTCTAGAAGCAGAGAACCAGGTCATCAGAGCTGATTTAGAGGGACAGAACCAGGTCAGCAGAGCTGCTTTAGAGCCAGAGAATCAGGTCAGAAGAGCTGCTCTAGAGCCTAAGAACCAGGCCAGCAGAGCTGCTTTAGAGGGAGAGAACCAGGTCAGCAGAGCTGCTTTAGAGCCAGAGAACCAGGGGAGCAGAGCTGCTCTAGAGCCAGAGAGCCAGGTCAGCAGAGCTGCTTTAGAATCAGAGAACCAGGTCAGTAGAGCTGCTTTAGAGCCAGAGAACTAGGCCAACAGAGCTGCTTTAGAGCCAGAGAACCAGGTCAGCAGAGCTGCTCTAGCTGACACTGACTGACTGACACTGACTGATTGACACTGAGTGACACTGATTGACTGACACTGATTGACTGACACTGACTTACTCTGAATAACTGACACTGCCGGACACTGATAGACTGATACTGACTGACTGACACTGACTGAATGACTGACACTGACTGACAGTGACTGACTTGCACTCACTGACTGACACTGACTGACACTGACTGACAATGATTGACTGACACTGACTGACTGACTCACACTGACTGACTACTCTCTACTACTCACTCTCTACTACTCTCTATTTACTACTCTCTACTACTCACTCTCTGCTATCCACTCTACTACTTACTCTACTATTCACTCTCTACTACTCACTCTCTACTACTCTCTACTACTCACTCTCTACTACTCTTTCCCTACTAATCTCTACTACTCACTCTACTACTCGCTCTCTACTACTCTCTGCTACTCTCTCTACTGTTCACTCTCTACTACTCACTCTCTCACTCACTCTCTACTACTCTCTACTACTCACTCTCTACTACTCTCTACTACACAGTCTATACTACTCACTACTACTCACTCTCTACTACTCTCTACTACTCACTCTACTAATCTCTACTACTCACTCTCTTCTATTCTCTCTACTCCTCTCGACCAGGTCAATAGAGCTGTTATAGAGCCAGAGAACCAGCACAGTAGAGCTGTTCTATAGCCTAAGAACTAGGTCAGCAGAGCTTCTCTAGAGTTAGAGAACAAGGTCAGCAGGCCTGCTGGAGAGACATAGAAACCAGGTCAGCAAGCTGCTTTTGAGCCTGAGAACCAGGTCAGCAGAGCTGCTTTAGAGTCAGAGAACTATGTCAGCAGAGCTGCTTTAGAGCCAGAGAACCAGGTCAGCAGAGCTGCTATAGCTGACACTGACTGACTCACACTGACTGATTGACACTGACTGACTGACTGACACTGACTGACACTGATTGACTGACACTAACTGACACTGATTGACTGACACTGACTGACTGATTCACTCTGACTGACTACTCTCTACTACTCTAGTAATCATTACTACTCACTCTCTACTTCTCTACTACTCTCTATTACTCACTCTCTACTACTACTCTCTACTACTATCTCTCTACTACTCTACTACTCATTACTGCTCACTCTCTACTTCTCTACTCCTCTCTACTACTCACTCTCTACTACTACTACTCTCTACTACTATCTCTCTACTACTCGCTCTCTACTGGTCTCTACTATTCACTCTCTACTACTTACTCTCTGATACTCTCGCTTTACTACTCACTCTCTACTACTCACTCACTACTGCTCACTCTAACCTACTCTGTACTACTCACTCTGTTACTCTCTACTACTCTCTACCACCCAACTCTCTACTACTCTACTATGCAGTCTCTACTGCTCTCTACTACTCTCTCTCTACTACTCACTCTCCACTATTTACTCGCTACTACTCACTCTCCACTACTCTCTACTACTCACCCTATTACTCTCTTCTACTCTCTACCACCCACTCTCTACTACTCTACCATGCAGTCTCTACCTCTCTCTACTACTCACTCTCTACTACTCTACTACTCATTACTACTCACTCTCTACTTCTCTACTACTCTCTACTACTATCTCTCTACTACTCGCTCTCTACTACTCTCTACTATTCATTCTCTACTACTCACTCTCTGCTACTCTCTCTCTACTACTCAGTCTCTACTACTCACTCGCTACTACTCACTCTCCACTACTCTCTACTACTCACTCTATTACTCTCTACTACTCTCTACCACCTACTCTCCACTACTCTACTATGCAGTCTCTACTGCTCTCTACTACTCTCTACAACTCTCTCTCTACTACTCACTCTCCACTACTCACTCTATTACTCTCTACTACTCACTCTATACTACTCACTCTTGACTACTCACTCTCTACCATGCAGTCTCTACCTCTCTCTATTACTCACTCTCTACTACTCTACTACTCATTACTACTACTCTCTACTACTATCTTCCTACTACTCACTCTCTACTACTCTCTACTATTCACTCTCTACTACTCACTCTCTACTACTTACTCTCTACTACTCTCTACTACTCACTCTCTACTACTCACTCTTGACTACTCACTCTCTACTACACACTCTCTACTACTCTCTACTACTCACTCTCTACTACTCACTCTCTACTACTCTCTACTACTCACTCTACTATTCACTCTCTACTACTCTCTCAACTACACACTCTCTACTCCTTGCTCTTTACTACTCGCTCTCTACTACTCTCTACTACCCGCTCTACTACTCACTCCCTACTACTCACTCTCTACTACTCCACTACTATTTACTACTCACTCTCTACTACTCCACTACTCTATTCTACACTCTCTACTACTCACTCTCTACTACTCACTCTTTACTACTCTCTACTACTCTATACTATTTACTCTCTACTACTCTCTATCATCACTCTCTACTACTCTCTCTCTAGTACTCACTCTCTACTACTCACTCTATACTACTCTCTACTATTATCTCTCTACTACTCTCTATTACTCACTCTAATACTCACTTTCTACTACTCACTCTCTACTACTCCACTACTCTCTACTACTCACTCTTTACTACTCTATCTCTACTACTCACTCTACTATTCACTCTCTACTACTCTTTCTCTACTACTCACTCTCTACTACTCTCTACTATTAGCTCTCTACTACTCTCTACCCATCACTCTACTACTCACGTTCTACTACTCACTCTCTATTACTCCACTACTCTCTACTACTCACTCTCTACTACTCTATCTCTATTACTCACTCTACTACTCACTCTCTACTACTCACTCTACTACTCACTCTCTACTACTCACTCTCTACTACTCTCTCTCTGCTACTCTCTCTCTCTGCTACTCTCTACTACTCATTTGACTACTCACTCTCTACTACTCTATGCTACTCTCTCTACTACTTTCTCTCTACTACTCACTGGATACTACACACTCTCTACTACTATCTACTACTCACTCTCTACTACTCTCTACTACTCACTCTACTACTCACTATACAACTCAATCTGTGCTACTCTCTCTCTTACTTTCTACTACTCTCTTCTACTCTCTCTACTCTCTACTACTCACTCTCTACCTCTCTCTACAACTCTCTACCTCTCTACAGCTCTCTACCTCTCTACCTCTACACCTCAACCTCTACACCTCTAGCCTCTCTACCTCCAGCCTCTCTACCTCTCTCTACACACACACACATATGCACATATATATATACACATATACATGTATATATATATATATATATATATATATATATATATATATATATATATATATATGTATGACGATACATTACTTCAACGAAAGCAATCACAGCACATATATGAACATATATATAATCTGCATAGCTGTATACATTTTTTTATGAAATAGAAGAGGAATTGAGAAGTCACTCAAAATGTGCCCTCATTTTCTTTCTGCAGCACTAATCATACTTTCTATGGCAAAATGAATCCCCTCATTTTTTCCTTTTTAAATTAAATGTTTTAGGAGTGACTACTTTATTACAATCAAGATGGCTTCAGCTGTGCAATACTTTTGTCATAAGTAAGGCTGTTAGCATTTTAGTTGTTCTTTAGAACACTCTGGCAAGCTGCAGTAGAACACAAAGGAATCAACTGACAGTCTCATCCTTTGTTGGATGTACATGTTTTACTGAGAATGTCAGACTTCATTCTCACATGACTAAGAAAGATAATGTGAATTTACAGAAAATATGCTCTCAGTTTAGCTTATAGATTACCTTCCACACCTCTGTGGGAAAAGCATGAGAACATAGTTTTCTCTCAAACGATTCATCATATCCCAACAGAAGGCTTTTTCACATGGTAAAATCACCACAATTCCTAAACTGAGTATGGTATCATTAACAAATGATTTATATTGTAACTAAATTCTTAAAACTCTTAAAACCTTCTATTAACGGCAATGCTTTTTAATGAGCTGCTATCATGTATATTGGTCTCAAGATGGCTGCCGACACTTCTTGGATGAAGTGCTGACAGCCAATCAGATCTCACAATGAGATGTGTCGTTAGGCTCTGCCCAGATATAAAAGTATTTTTTTTCCTCTAATACCTAAAAAACTACTGAACAGATTTACACAATTTAACCAAAAGGCATAAGTGTAAACCAAGGATTACTGAGAAAAAAGGGGAGTCCCAAAACATGTTTTCCCCATGCAATTTCCCATAGGAACTTCAGCCACAGCTACAGCCCGAACGGCTGAACGGAATTGCACCAAATTTGGCAAAGAGGTAGCCCTCAGTTCAGACTTGTGCCTTTTGCTTATATGGTGTCAATATGTTCAGTAGTTCCTGATAAAATGACAGTTAAAGTCATTAATATATCTATGGGCGCGGTGGATCCGCGGAGTGTGCGATCATTGTCATTGTACCATAAGCACACCCTTCCGATCACCCGGTGAATGCTGATTGGCTGTCAAGTGGTTGTCAACAATCGAAACCAGGAACTGTTGGCAGCCATTTTGTGGCTCGGTAGAAGCAAGGCTGAGGAAGACAGTGAAATATGTGTTTAAAACGGAGAAAGGGGGCAGGGTAGAAATAATTTTACCCTCCCGACCTGCTTAGGGGTCCCAGAAAGACCCCCAGGGCCCACAATTATTATTTATTTTTTAAATCCAGGAGGTGTGTGTAGGGTGCGCGGACTCTGCTGTAAAATAAATAAAATAAAATGGGGCTTTTTTTATCATTAGCCCCCGGGGGGGGGGGTAAATACCGGGGCAAAATGATTAAATACTATGGAGGGCCCTTTTATTAGCCCCCGGGGAGTAAATACCGGGGGGAAAATTATTAAATTTTATGGGGGGCCTCTCACAATACACAAAATCCCGGGGGTGGTGGTTCCAGGGGCTTGAGGGGTTCGTTGAGGTCCCTACACTTCTAATTTTGCAGGGGGTAG
This sequence comes from Lissotriton vulgaris, assembly GCF_964263255.1. Classification (NCBI taxonomy): domain Eukaryota; kingdom Metazoa; phylum Chordata; class Amphibia; order Caudata; family Salamandridae; genus Lissotriton; species Lissotriton vulgaris. The sequence goes on along the minus strand of NC_141696.1, from coordinate 1,072,119,264 downwards.
GCTTGGAGCCCCCCACAACTATTAGTTTTATATCCCCGGGGGTGGCTCTCAGTCTTGTGTAGGAAACAGCATTGTTGAGAAAATCTTCCGGTAAGATAACAAAGGATTTTGAAGTCTATTTTCTGTGTTTTTGTTGTACTTTGCAGGCGTTAAAGTAACCACAATTTTAACTCTGTCTTTGTAAATATGCCACTAAGTTTTGTAATGTCGACAATCTCATCTTCCATTTAAATAGGCACGAAGTATTTATTGAAGTTCATTGTGAATCGTGAAACAACACTGCCTAATTGTGATCGATAAAGAAGTGAATGGGTTGTGTACTTGTTTTGCTCGTAATGTGGATAGGGGCAGGTTTACAAGTTCATTGCGTTACTATTGCATTACTTTTAAGATGGGAAAAGTGACACGAAAGTGGTGCAAGTGTGTTGTAAATCTAGTTTGAATTTTGAAAGAGAGAGCAGGGTGCATCTGCAGGGTAAGTGCAGGTTAGTGTAGGGGTAACAATTACTATTCTAATTCCAGGGGAATGCATCTGTAGGTTAAGTGCATGTTAGTGTAGGGGTAACAATTACTATTCTAACTCCAGGAGGGTGCATCTGTAGGGTATGTGTTGGATACTGTATGAGTAACAATCACTATTGAAAATCCAGGGGGTTGCATCTGTGGGGTATATTAGTTGGATAGTGTATGAGAAACAATTACTATGAAAATGAAAGGAGTTAAAGGAGAAGGAGACACGCACTTTCACGGTAGAAGAAGAGATAGTTACGAGAGATGATTTCCGATGTGTTTAGGCTTGAGAGCATGGTTAATCAATAAATGGGGTCTGGCCGATTAGTGCGTATTTATTCTGCAAGAAGCCTTTTCGGGGTCTTTCAAAAGCAAGTCATTTTTAATAATTGCCTCTCGCTGCGTGTACTTGCAAGGTCATCTGATTTGCTTGTATGTTAAAAACAGAAACTTTCTACACCTCTTTTTCATTGGTCATGAAGCATTGTAAGAAGACTTATTACCTACCAATCCCTTTCCTTGAGCAGAGTTTGAAAAACATTTGATTGGCTGTTGTGTGATTAACTCTAACTTCCTGATCCTAATGTTGATTGACTTGTTTTTTCTATGTTACGTTGTGATACCCACACCATGTATGTAGCCCATTTTGTAACGCACTTTATTTTACAATGCGTTTCAAACCCTTTCTTGATAATATGCCCCCAGTTGTGGTAGAGTGTTTTTAATTCAAACTGTCTACTGTGCTTACTTGTTTGTTGACTGTGAAGGTATTTAAAAATATTATTCTATTTTCTATTCTATAAATGATTGTGCTGACTTTTATCCTTTAGCGTGGAGTACGTTGTCCTTTCATTAAATGTATCATTCTTCAAACCATCCTTGAAAGTTTTAAAAATATTTTTATTGAGTCTTTTATATTCATCACATGGGTGGAATGCAAAATCTTTTTTCAGTCATTGGTATCACGCGTTGGACCACATTTATTTTATTTCATAATAAGCACTCATTCCTTATGTTTACATTATATAAGTGTTGCCCCATCATTTTTATTTAAATGTTAGGGCTTTTTTTACTTTCAGATATAGTAGAATAAAAGTGCTACGACAAACACTCCCTCACTACTTCATCTTTCTTTTTTTATGTACATTTCATTTCAATATTACATTTAACAATCATTTTTAAAAATGGAAAGAATTATTAACATTTGAAGCCATAATTATATTATTTTTTTTCCAAAAAAGTACTTGCGAAGATAATCCTCCTGTTCTTCACAAGTGAAAATTGGTGAAAGCACTACTCAATATAAATACTTTTAGCCCATTTTCACTCTAGAAGATAAAGAGCATTCTCTTTTATTCCAAAGTATTTTGTTTTTTCGTTAATTGTTTATTTATACTGCATTTTTCAATCATTAAGAAATAGTTGCATACTAAAAAAAAATATTATTTATTATGTATTGAAATCCTCTGGACGGAAGATGCTGTTTAATGTATTTTTAAATAGACATTAACAATATGTTCCCTCTGAGGAAATGAAAGATATTCTCAAGAGGCTTCCGCAGCCCCGAATCATTACCTTGCTTGTAGTTTCTTTGCCCGTATTGATTCTCTGAAATGAAACTAATTAGCCCACGGGTGTGATTTATATACTTTTTGGTTACTTAACACTCTATGGGATTAATTTTATTGCTCCTTCCACTTTTAAGTCACGTTTTTCAGGTGACAGGTGTCCTCATTTCCACTGTTTAGTACGTCACGTGTTTATGTAAACGTGACTCTTTCCATACTTTTAAACTTTCATATAATTTCTAAAATGCTTTATTTTAATTCATTTTTCTTATTAAAGCATTTCTATAGGTTACTTTTTTCCAATACGAGTATTAACATTCATTCCCCTTTTTTTATTTCGACTTATCATTCTAGTAACTTACCTTTTTTTGTAAAACTTTTTTTATCATTCTTCATTACCCTAAACCCTATTTTCCTGCGTTCCGTGCCAGAGATACTCTCTATTAAAGTTTGAGTATTCTAATTTATATTCGACTATTAATTTATTTAATTCCATTACTCTGAGTTTTAATACATTTATTTATTTATCTAATATTTTTTATCTTTCTTTATACACTGCAAGGCATACTGTTATTTGTCTAGAATCACACTATGAATCAGTGTTCATTTGGCAAAATTGAGAGAGAATGATTTGGTTGGTTGATGGGTTTGCAGTTACATAAGTACATATACTCTTGAAGTAAACCAGGCTTTAGGGTATGCAGTGCTTCAAACTACTATGCATTATGCATGTAGTGGTGTAACCACTTTCACACTTGTGCTTCAGGCCTATAATTCCCCAGTCACTATCTTTATACTCCAACAAACACAGGGTGACTGCTGCTGCAACTTCAAAATTAGTCTTTCAGTACCATGTAGTAATTCATTTACTAAAGTAAAAGTCAACCAATTAAGAATTCACCCTGTGTATTTACTTATATTAATGTAATCATTCAGTCAGTAAGCATGTACTCATGCTGTGAGCCAGGCTTTAGGGAATGGAGTGATTCAAAGTGCTATGTATTATGCATGTAGTGGTGTAATAAACTTCACATTTGTGCTTCAGGACTACAATTCCCCACTCACTATACATACCAGGGGTCTCCAACTAGTAGCTGGTGAGCTTCTGGTAGCTCACCAGTACCCTGAAAATAGCTCCCAGAGGTGAAGCCAAACCAAGCCAAATTCAGAGATTCTGTGTAAATTAAAGAAGGTAGTACTGCTCATTTCACTACCCTTAAGAGTTACAGACAGCCAAACCAATGGCAGGGGCTGTTGATAATAATCAAACACACACTGTGGAGGCGCATCAATTAATCAATTAGGGATGTATGGAGCGCAGTACTCACCTCTGAAGGTTTCCAGGTGCTGGGGGAGTATGTGGGGGGATTTGTGCAGCTTTGGAGATTAAAAAAGCCAGGTCTTATGGCTGTTACTGAATGCTTTTAGTGTGGGGGTTCATCTGATGCTGAGGGGGAGCTCATTCCAGGTCTTGGCCATGATGTAGGAGAAGGGTGTGTCTCCTGTCAGGTTCTCTGAATACAGAGGATTTCGGCCAAGGCCTGGTCAGCGGAGTGGAGGTTTCTTTTGGGGGTGTAGAAGGAGATTTGGGTATTGGAGTCCGTGTTGTGGAGGGCTTTATAGGTGTGTGTGAGTAGTTTGACAGTCACTCTTTTTTTGATGGGGATCAAGTGGAGTGCTCGTTTATGCTGGGTATTGTGGTCTTGTCGTGGGATGCTGAGGATGAGTCTGGTTGCGGTGTTCTGGACAGTCTGAAGTTTATGGAGTAGAGATTTGTTGATTCCGGCATTGAAAACGTTCCCGTCGTCCAGCCTGCTGGTGATGAGTGCTTGAGTGATGGTCTTCCTTGATTTGGGGGGCGGGTCTATCTGAAGGTCTTGCTGAGTATGTGGCGGGTGTTGAAGCATGTGGAAGCTGCAGTGTTGGCCTATGGGTCTATCATATGAAACAAGTTTATCCACTTTAAATCTACGTTGGAGAGACTTTCTGCTGTGGTAATACCATTTGTCGCACACTGCATGTGATGATTTGAATTTTACTTGGTTAGAAGCATTTAATATTGATAAACGTTTTCCTATTATTCTGCTGATAACTTCACCTGGATTTTTTTGGTGGTTACTACTGATAAGTGTGCTTAGGGTGGTCATAGTGTAATGTTAATACATATCCGCAACAGAACCCCTACACTTCACAAACACCACTACACTACGCTAAACCCTAAAACACTGCCCCCAGCATGAACTTCTATACTATATAAACACCAGTGTACTACCCTAAAAACGCTAAATCTACCACCAACACACCCCCCTACTCTAGACCAATGCACTACCTAGGAGATTTTTTTTTACTTCTGCTCATTTTTTCTCTTTCAATATATGCTACAATGCACAGCATAAATTGTAGGCGAGAAATGCCTTCACTGATTGTTCATGTTCAGAAAGGTGTGTCTTCCTGCACAAAAACAAACTCCACACGACACAGATATTCTTACACCATGGTGCAAGGGTGCCTGTATCACCACATGCCTTCAGTTTAAGCAGCAGTGCAGAGGGAAGGACAGACCTCCAACATATTTATGTACATATGTTGCATCTCTGTGTTTCGGAAGTAGCTCAGCACGCTGTAGCTAAAGAGCTTACAGTGTCATGCTACAGCACTTCCTCATAGTTCTGCAGTTATACATACACCATACATGACAAATTAATTCTTTAGTCAATTATACAGTATGTATACATTTATGTAACCTTTCACACACTAGCATATACATTTAACTCTTTCTTTAACCAGAGTAGTTACTTCTGAAAATAACTTTTTTTTTGGTTTTTGTACTTTTATATATTTTTTTATTTTTTGAAAGTTTTTGAGTTTTTTGGGGGGTTTTTTAAAAAGAAAAAAAAGTTAACCAGACGAACAAAACCATGAACTTTGAGGGAATAAAAAAAAATAGCATTGATGGTTATCAATTGCTCTGCAAACTAGGTCTACTGATTGCTCCCCATAACAAATTAAATGATTACACTTCAAGCAGTGCATTTTAACTTTCCCAAATTGGGGACGTATGTCCGGTGGCAATGTTGAAGGTGATGCCCCAGGGGTACTTGGTATTGCCGGTGGTGGAGGTCCATTTTGGCGCAGTCTTCTATATTCGTCCTGAGCATAGTTGACAGGATTGCTGGATTGGAGGTCGTTGCGCATACTAGCAGTGCCACAGGAGTATTTCTTGTTTGGATCTACTCTGGACAGTACTGCCTGCTGGCAAATGTTCATTTCAATTTATTTTATTATGATTTGGAATGCCAAGGAATTCCACATAAAATACAAATAAAACAACATTTCATACAAATCATACAATTTAAAACACAAAAAGATACAACTTCAATTTTCCTAAATTACACCCACGAGTACGTAATCACTTTTCTTCAGTAGACTGTGCACTACGGAGGACAACAGAGATCAGTGTCTAAAACACAAAAAGTTACAACTTCAATTTTCCTAAATTGCATCCTTCCAGAGGTGGAAATCTCTTTTCTTCCTTAAGTTCGTCACTACGGTGGACAACAATGTTCTAGTAGAGTACACTTGCGGCCAATAACAATCATTATCAGGTGGGTAAAACATTTGGCTATCACCCTGGTTTTATAAAATAATCTACGTTTGGGTTGCACATAGTTAAGAAAAAAGTACAATTATCATCCAATATACACATAACAATATACATAGATAGTTAAAAACTTTTTTAGGGAGTGGAATAGTAATAGCAGCAAATATTTATAAAGTGCTAATTAAAGTGCTAATGCATTACATAAAGTGCCAGTGCATTGAATATCCTATTCTAGGACATTTCTCACAAATAACTAACTAGAAACTATGTTTCTAAGGAAATGCGCATGGTAAATTAACTATCTTACAGGAATGCTATTACACAATAAAAGTTGAATATTGATTATCATATTTAGTAACTGATTAATGTGCTTGAAGTGCATAAAAAAGTGCTAATGCATTGGATTACATCGCTCAATACTTTAAAAACCTACGGGTCACCCTCGCCCACTAATTTTTAATAAACATTCAAAAGTTCTTTAAAAAAACACATTTTTTTAAAACAGATCAATTCAGATGGGGGAGCAGAAGAAAATTGCGGGCCTGTTCTGCTGTTGAGATTTTATACTGTAAAAAACATGCCTTAAGTATTTGCGGCTTATTGAAAGGAGTGCTGGGCACACAATCAGAACATGGTTAAGGTCTTGTATGCCGCCTTTGCATAAATCACAGTGTCTTTCGTTTTTGGGGATACCCTCCCAGGCACCTGTTACAATCCTCAGAGGCAGCAGGTTAATTATTAATAATAAAATCACTCTGCAAACTCCATGGTCCAGGTTCCAAAGAACATACGGCTGAGGATTTTTAACTGTAGAGCTCTCCGCAATACAGTCCAACCTTCCATTCACACAGCATATTTTCAGATCTCTTTCCCATGAAATCAAATATATAGTTCTTTTAATTATATGCTTTAATGCTATTTTATCCAAACCTGCTGCCCCTTCAAAATCTATACCAAAACTGCTTAAAGCCTTTAAATAATTCCTAAAAATTACACTTTTCGATAACATATTAACGAAAATTTCCTTATGCAATGCCAACCTTAATAGATTCTTCTGACAATTTATCAATGCGTTACCCCACCTTAAACAAGCTGCCATTGTTAAGACATATGTTGAAAGAAGGCCAAATTCGAGCCTAAGAGCCGCAATTGACGCAGCATGACTCAGATAGCATAATTGGCGCCAGATTTTTCCTTCCACTTTCTCGAACTTTGCCCATTCACATTCATCTATCGTTTCACTTGGATAATTCAAGGTCGGGGGGATCTTTATTTTATATACTGCAATAGTATGCGAAAAATGTATTTTCCCGCATTGCAAGTACAAGCGATAAATTGCAGAGGCTTCTGAGATAGCTTTACTTTTGCAGTGGTCCATATGTCTGTTAGCAGAACACCTATTTTTGAAAAATGTTCCCAAGTAAGGGTAAAATTTTACTATTTCCATTATTTCATCTCCTAAAAACCATTTCAGATTTAATCTAACCTTACAACCTCTATAACTAAAAATCATCACTTTACTCTTTGAAACATTTATTTTTAAAAAGTATTCCTTAGTGTACCTAACCAATTCCGTCAGTCGTCTCTGCAGACCAATTGGGGTTAAGTCCATTATTATTGCGTCATCTGCGTACAACAACCAACTTATTTTTAGGTCACCCACTTGTGGAGGATCCCCTTTACTCTCCCCTATCCGACTCTGTAGGTCATTTATGTAGATTGAGAAGAGTAGAGGGGCCAATAGGGGCCAGTTTAAGCCTCAAATAAAAGAACTGGCACATCTTTCTGATAAAGCTGTTTTCCATCCCAGTCACAGTTACCAGAAGAGTTCTGTGGCTGTCAGGAGAAAGAGAGTACCTTGAGACATGGAGTGTCCGCCATTCTTTTAGTTCCTGTTGGCAACATTGCCATAAATGAAACTGATGAACGCAAAACAAATAGCCTGGTAAGTGTATTAGTCATTTATGTTCCCGCTTTTGCAATCTTTATGTAATTTATAGCATCGGATGTTATTATTATTATTATTATTAATTGGGTTTTGTAAAGTGCAAACAACCCGGAGGCCTCGTAGCGCTGTCCGGAGGCCTCGTAGCGCTGTGTGTGCAACCGGAAAGCATCAGGATAAATTCCCAGCACCCAGAGTAAGCCATTGGTCTTAAACTGTTAATGTGAATGCTGTTAATTATCCAATAGCAACACTCGCAATTTACAACACCATGGACCTGCTAAACTGTGGGCAGAAATGTGAAATGAACGATTCATAATTAAAGGAACTTGGATAAAAAGTACACTATTAAAAGATGAGGAACTTAGGGCCAGATGTAGGTAATTCCTATTTACCTACTCTTAAATACCGAATCATACCGAATCGGTATTTAAGGGTAGGAAAATAGGATGGGGGCAGATGTAGGTAATTCTTATTTTAGAATTACCGAATCGGTATGATTCGGTATTTACCGATTCGGTAAATACCGAATCGGTGTTTCCTATTGATTCCTATGGGCCTTGAAGCCCATAGGAATCAATGGGAAATACTGATTCGGTATTTACCGAATCGGTAAATACCGAATCCTGCAAGGGTGAACGGGGTGTCACTTTGACACCCTGTAGCACCCCAATTCCAGGCTAGTGTACCATGTGGCACACATACATGCCCTAAGGGCATGTCTGTGTGTTACATGACACAGGTGTACATGCACAGATGTGCATGTACACCTGAATTCGGTATTTTACCACCCAATTGTATTGGGTGATAAAATACCGAATTCTGAAGGCCTGTAGCACTGTAAACAGTGCTACCTACATCTGGGATTTACCGAATCGGTAAAATTACCGATTCGGTATTTTACAGAATCGGTAAATTTACTGATTCGGTAAATTTACAGATTCTGTAAAATAATGGCCCCTACATCTCAAAAACCAATTACCAGTCGGTAACGGCCGAAATCGGCCGTTACCGACCGGTAATTGGCGACCTACATCTGGCCCTAAGTGTGATTTTTAACACTCTGTAAATATAGTCGGATAGTGGGGTGAGGTAAAGAGCTGGTTGCAGATACAGAACAGAGTGTGATGTCTAGTTGGAGTAGTCAGATTTGTTTATCTGCTTGTTGTAGATCAAATGAGTTGTCAACATAAACACCTGTTATCTACAGTATGCGAAGCACAACTCTTGCAGTATGTATTACCCAAAATACTCTTTAATAGTCCTCTTAGGCATCATGCTTGCTCCATGGAAGAAGGCGCCTGGTAACAGCCTAATTGATACCGCATTGTAGCCTGGAATTCTCTGTCCACAATTCATTTGTTTGAGTTAGATTTTTGTTTTTATGAGGTCGGAAATTCTCTTAAAGGGACGACACCCCTATCATGATTTGCGTTGGATTGTAAATCCCACCAGTAGAATTTTCATCAGGTCGGAGTTAAAAATGTAATGGAAACCCAACACAAAGTCTTTGTTAATCTGGGCCTAGATTTTCTTGCTTTCATCATCCGATAGTAAAAAAAAAAACAGCTAGTCACGATAGCATCTGCAAGAAAGTGAAATTATATTAAAAAATGAAAGCATCGGATTACTGGCTCCTAATATAAACAATTTCAGTCTCTAAAAGTTCTCTTATTAATGTTCTGACGGCAGGCACTTATTATCAGGTACAGTGTTTTCCAAAAAGGCTGTCAATGAGCAGGCAAGAGTATTATGCAAAATGAAGAATGAATCTTTAGAAATTCCCAGTCAGACCACAGAAAAAATGCACTTCTCTTTTTGTCCACGGGAATGAGATAATGTTAACAGCTTTCAATTATCAATGTGTGGTTGTATAAGCTTAAACCCATTGCCTACCCTAGAGATTTTACGTTTGTGGCAAATAAAAGGCTCTTTTTGGGATTAGTATGGAGGTCTATTTCATTCAAGGTTTCGAATATAAGATATAAATGAATTTATTACAATGTCAACCAGGTAAGCCAAGGCAAACCCTTGTTAGGCTGTACATTAGTATCAACCAGTCTTTGAAATGTCACCGGGAAAATATGTCTCCCTAACGGTATTATCTTGAAATTATAAGAATCCAAAGAGAATCACAAGGTAGTCATTTCCTTACCTGCAGGAGCAAAGGGAATCTGCCAGTACCATTTTGTTATTTCTAAAGTGGTCATGAAAGGAAGCCCTCCAAGTTGTTCTGTTTCGAGCATGGGATATGTGTCACTTTGGACTATGGCATTGCTTTTTAGTTAATCAATACACATTTTGAGAGGATCATTTATGAACATTTGTATTGTGAGCGAGGTCCAGACACTACTCAATAGTTCTATCCACCATGTTGTACATTTGATTTTTGTTCTGAGTTCTTCTGTTCCACATTTGGGTATCCTGTAGTGAAGCTGAGTAACTAGCCCTTTTGAAGATGCTAGGAAAGGGTGGTGTATTATGGTAGTTCGTCCTGGTTCTTCTGCTACTATGGGGTGTACTTGTAAAGTGCACTGTGACTCCAAGGAGTATCCTGGCGCTGAAGACCGCTGGGGAACTGGTCCTGGTTTTCCCTGTGAGATGGTCCCTTTCTGGGTATCTCCAAGGTGAAACCAGCCATCCCCGGCGTCTGTGGGGGGCCGTTGTAGAGATGAGGAAAGCTTAATGCCCAGAGTTGCTGAGTGTGTTCCCTGGTTAGAGTAGGCACCGAGGCGAGAAATATCGAGTTCGTTTGACCCTGATCCACGACCCTGCCGCGTCGGGAATTGAACCCTGGTCCGGGGCCGTTCTCTGCTTACAGGTCTGCCGCCTCTAACCAGTTGTCTCTGTACACACGGTTTTTACACTTACGGCCAGAGCTGATAGCAAACAGAGGGTAACCAATGGGGATAGATTGTTGTATGATGGCATCCTGTGTCGATAAGGGCTTTCTGGGGCCAATTGTATATCTTGTTCAAAACACAAATCCTCCACATCTACCACTTCCCCTTACTGAATATATGGCTACTTACATACCCGCTCACATGGGTTCACGCCATCTTTTCCAGGTGTGACTTAGCCCTATGGCCTTATCCGCCACAAATATAGCTTTGAGGTGCTGTGATATTTGAATGGATGCTGGTTTTGTGACTTCTCCTGAAAGCGCTCTGTTTTAAATGTAGTTTATGCAGAGAACTGAGACTAAGATTTGGGAGGGAAGAGTAAAGAGAAATTATGAACCAGTGAGTATTCTAAGATGGGGACAGAAGTTAGGGGCCAATTCAAAAGGTAAACTAGGGTGATGTACTATCCAGATAAGAGCCTCAAGATAGTGCTCGATTTTTTTTCTGTCGCTGGTCTATAGAAGTTGTGGGCTGTAGCCACTTCTCTTCTAACTCTCCAATACGGCTTTCAGATAAAACCATTTTTTTTTCTCGGAATCTTCCTTTGTAAAATTCGGAATCAATATTAAGCCTCTCAAAAGTAGCTTTATTGCACACTCGAGTTCAGTTGTCCCGAGAGAGCTGTCTGAATGATAGTGACCTGTAATTGAAATTCACCGAATGCTTCAGAATGGCCGATAGTGATCAAGGTGTCTGACAAAGTATTAGGTACATGGGGCCATAATATCAAGAAAGGGTGATACATTATCGCCGCTTTTATCAGCAGGCAACTGCCGATAAAACGGCGATATTGGGCTTGATAATATGCCCTTGTGAATTCCCATAGAAGCCCAGGTTAACACCAGAACCTGGGCTTCTATGGGAATTCACAAGGGCATACTATCAAGCCCATTATCTCCGCTTTAGCGACAGTTTGCTGACGATAAAAGCGGCGACAATGTATTGCCCTTTCTTGATAATATGGCCCAAGTTTTGGACACATAGGAAGGAACAACATGGAGAGTGGTTTCCAAAGAGAATTATCCTTCTAAAAGAGAGATGTTAATTTGCATAAGTTAATCATAGAAACAAATTTTAAATCAGGGGTGCTGAGCATTGAGCCCTAGTGACCACCATTTGACAAATATCAAAAATAATTAGTGTATCGAAGCCCAATATGTCTCCCACCTCCTGCCTCCCCGTCATTACATCAGGACTCAAACTCCATGATTCCATGTTTGATCATGCATGCAACAAACACATGTTTTATACAAACTCACGCATGGAAACATACAATCGCACATAACTGCAATGAGCAGAAAAAGTAAAAAAAAACAGCAATTGTGCACTGCCTAATGGAAACCAGTAACAAGTGCCTGAGAAAGATCATTGAAAATGAACTGACTCCAAATGTAAAATATTCTCACTGTCTGCAGATCCGAGCAGAAATACAGTAACATGTGACGCGTGTTTTGCTATGCAAGAATTCGCAGCCAATGTGTTGCTTGATAAGTGAGCAAAATATGTGAGCGAGATGCTGACAGAAACTCAACTGCTCAACACCCCGGGGTTAGATAAGACTTCAGATTGCACCATTTGGTTCTGATGCAGATATTCTTGAGGGAAACAGATGCTTCAGAATATTTGAGCACAACTGGTAAAGGGGCAGCAGCAGATGTCTTCCTTAAGGACAACATGGCAGTGTCACAACCCTTCTGTGTCATCAGAAACAAGCTCACAAGGACAAGATAAGGGCAGCTGCTACCAGAATCCAGCCAGCAGCAGTGTTGCACGACAGAAATCGAAAATAGCAAAATAACACTGAGAGTAAAAAAAGATATTCGCCAAAACATGTGAATGACAAAACCAGCAACAGATGAATGCATTAGGAATTCAGTGTCAATGCCTTTGACTTTATTACTTGAAATCTAGCCATTTGTTGCTTTGGAGACTTCCCAGAAATTGTCACTTTTCTATCGCTGTTGAAAGTTGAAAATAATTATTTTCAAATCTAGGACTCGAGTGAAAAGAAAGAGACCCACTCCTGCACGAAGCATTGATATTCATCTGGGGTAATTAATAAAATAGAAGGATCTGTTTATTAACTTGAGTATTCCCAGTTAAGACCTAGCCGTTCAGAGTTTTGGTACATGGTTTGGGAACTTCTTACTTCCACTTCGTCCGTTTAAATGTTGCCTATGCGGGTATTAATATTAAAAGCAGAATTATATAAAAATAATTTGAAAATGTAACTGGGTGGTGTCCTTTTTGTATAATAACAGGTTTGGGCTAAATGCAAGAAATAGCTATCAATTTGTAATTTTTTTTTTTTAGTTTTATAATCTAAAATTGGCTTGGTTTTAGCGAGCTGTACAGAGTACTAAATTACAGTACACATTTTATAAGGCACTGGGAGATTAAGGGGCAGATATACAAGAAACGGACGCATCTGTAGAGATGCATTAGTTTCCCTGTGCCAGCCTGCGATACCCTTGCGCTACCATGGATGCGCCGTATTTACAAAACGGCGCTCCATGGTGCAAGGATTGACAGATGTGTCAGAAATTCTCATGCATTTGTTGACCCAAAAGCCACGCAATGCTGAAATCGTGTCGCAATGTACGACGCAACTCCAGCAATGCATGTTGAGGCCTATACTTATTGTACTGTGTCACTCCTTACGCCGGCTTCCAGCAGGTGTAAGGTTTTGACGCAGTGGCGTCCTAGAAGTGGCGTAGTGAAATCTTGTAGAATTAACTGAGACGCTTTTATGAGGCTTTCCTGCATAGGAACGACCACCCTGCATACATTATACCTGACACAGGTATAATGTGACGCAGGGCTTTACAAAGTGACGCTTCTCCCTAGATGCATCCCGTTGTAAATGGGCCGCATTATTTATGCTGCTGCTGAGTTACATAAGTGACACAACAGAGGCACAAAAGTGTTGCAAGGGGCTAGTAAACCTGCCCCTAAGTGTTTTGTCCAGAATCACAGGATGATGAGGTGAAGCCAGGATTCCAGCCTAATTCCCCAGTTCTAAGGGCAGCAGACCCAACTGCTAGGCCACCTCTCACTATTTAACGTTTATTTTGGAGAGTACTTACTAAGGCTCAGTTATCTGAATCGGTGTCCCTCAGGAAAACTCAGTGGTCTTTGGAGGCATTGAATGAGTGATGGGCATATGTTAGTATTCGTTGTTAAAATCATTGTAATTATTAACCCCTTCCCTGCTCATGACGAGCTCAGCTCGCCATGAGGCACAGTGGAGCTGTGTTTATGACGAGCTGAGCTCATCATGAACAATGGTATATCTTACTTTGTAGCACAGGAGGGGAAAAGTCACAGCAGCCACTGTGTTAATAGAAGTAATAAAAGGCATAATGTGAGAAAAGTAGTAGAAGATGAATTATTAAATGTAGGTGTTATGTAGCGCTTCTAGCCAAATGGTTTCACTTAAGGTACAACATCAGAAAAAGAAAACAAGATTATGCAGAATCTTTTCAGTTATAAAAGATTTACAGCATCGCTTTTAACAGCTATAAGAGAAGACATGAATGGAGATGAAATGTTCAATTTTGTTATAGAATATAAATGTGGTTATACATATTTAGAAAGTGAAAGCTAATGTGAATGTTTATGCCAACTGCTGACTTTCAGATGTACCAAGAAAGAAAATATGTATTACGTTGGCAAAACAAATCAAGTTTGCCTCCCGAAATTTTAGGACCCATGTCACAAAAGGTAAGCAAGAAGAGCTAGTAATGTGTTGATCTACGATTAGTCCTCCATTTTAAGCACATTTCCATTTTTTATAGAATGCTTAAAACATTTCACAAGTAGTTCTGCACCTCTAAGGAAGTATTCCTTACATGCCTAAAATATATGTATGATATTTCATCAATCTGGAAATTACGCATATGAAAGGTGATTCAAAAATGCGTTTGCAAATTTACATTTGTATGTTTTTCCTACTCTCGTTTAAAGTATGGGGCTGTTCTTTCTACAATCTTCTGACCTTGGTAACATTATATTTTCTTCATAAGTTTCCTGGGGAGAGGCTAACTGAAAGGGTATGTGAATGACTGTTAGAAATGGGGTTTCTGTGTGGCAGAGGTATGCACCTTGTCCAAGCAGGAACCACCATTTTAGTCAGGGTAAGCAGGATACACACTCATAGATAACCTGTGCTCACCCTCTGGTAGCTTGACACAGAGCAGTGAGGCCTATCTAAAGAGGCAATGTGTAAAGTATTTGTGAAACACAGACATACACACATCATCACAGTAACACAATGAATACAACACAGAAATACTCCTCACTGGGTTAGAAAATAGATTATATTTTTACCGGTAAAACAAAACAAAATGACAAAGATCCAATAAGTAGAACTGGTGCTATGAATTTTTAGAGATTAGAAAAAAAATAGGGGTCTATTACGATGGCGGGCGAACAAAGTCTACCCGCCAGCACAACTGCAAAAAAGACCGCCAACCATAGGTGCGGCAGTCCCGCCATACATATTAGGATGAGCCCGCCACACTGGCAGGCGCATCCCGCATTTGTTACATTGCGGCGGGCGGTGCTGTAAGCAGCACCCGCAGGAATGTCAAAAATGCATGTTGTGCATTTGCATGCACAACGTGAGAGGTGCTTGCCATCTTGTTCAGGCAAATTCAGGGGGCTAACCCCCATGTGCACCACCGAACACCCTGGGGGCCCGCAATGGGCCCTCAAAAGCAATGACTGCATGCCTTTCCATGGCAGCAACGCCACCATGGAAAGGCTGATCTCCGCCATCAACATAATACGGATGGCGGTGTCTTGCAGATACCACCACCATATTGACGCCCTTTTCCACCCGGTCACCTGTGCGACCGGCGGAAAAACAGCAGACGGGCTTTCTGTCCGCCGGGGTCCCCACCAGCATCGTGATATGGCCGGGGAGTTATTGGTAGACGGGTGGTGGGATATGGCGGGTGGATTGCCACCGCCAGACGGGCAGTTGCGATCTGCCCCCCATCCTAATGACCCCCATAGTGTTTAGAGTCATAAAGTGCCAACCGGGGACATCTATTCATGCTAGACAGGGGTAAATCCAAAGTTCAGGCTGACCACAATAAAGGGCAGGCTGACTGCAGGACTCACACAGGTCCTGCTGAAAAAGTACTTTGGATGGAAGAAGCATTGATGTTGAGCACCCCTTTGTGAGGAGTAGAGGTGGCGATGTACAGCCATTGATCCCATGGATGTAGGAAATGTGTTGGTTCTGATCCGCATAGTCAGTGAAGGCTAGTCAACTAATTCCATTGCAATGCAGGTGATGTGTCATCGTTGAGCTGTGCCATCCATCATAGTCAGACGAGGCAGTCTGTTGAAAAGATGTCATTGGGCAGCAGATGCGTCGAAGGGCGATGCATAAGTGCCAATCGGTGCAAAGTTGTCAATGCGCGGATTCTGCTGGATCAGCACAGAAACAAACACTTCTCAGGTCCCAGGAATGGATTGGAACAACTTGGCAAGGCAGGACTCACAGATGCCGAGTCTGGGTGCTGGTGCAGGGTTGGTAGGAAGTTGTTGATGGCCCTAAGACTTCAGAACAGGGTATAACCCAGCAAGACCTTAGAGTCACTCTGGGTTCAAGTGAGAGGGGTCCAGTCCTTTTCTTGAGCAAGACAGAGGGTCGCAAGCAGCTGGCAAGAGGCAGCACATCAGAGCAGAAAAGCAGTTCCTCCAGAAGAGCAATCAAACAGAGTGGCAGTCCTGTAGCAGCACAGCAGTCCTTCCTCCTGACAGGGTTCTTCACAGGTCCAGTAGTGAACTCTCTTGATAGGGTCCGGGACCCAGTACTTATACCCATTTGTGCCTTTGAAGTGGGGGTAAATTCAAAGAAGGGACTTTGAATTGTACACAGGTCCTTTCTTTCCAGCCCTGGTTCCAGACTATCAGTACCGGGTAATCAGCCCTTTGTGTGGAAAGAAGGGCAATTCCTGATTTCGGTTCTTACTAATGAGGCACATCCATTTCCAACAGACAGGCATTTTGAAACCCGAAATAGAAAACAATGTAACTATTCACATGTACTAATCAGAAAAAGCCAGTCATCTCCCAGCGTATCCTGTATTTACCAAGCAAATAAAGGGTCATAATTCTCTATCCATGACCCATTTTATCATGTTTATCTAGCAATGGGCAGGATGATGGGCACATCCAGGCTGAAGTGAGGACAACTGAATTCAGAGTAGTGGAATTATTGGTACTTTAAACATTGCCACACTGTCATCTTCATTTTAGTCCTTACTAATGAGGCATACCTAAGCCCTGGTTACTGCTTCCTTGATCAGCTTTTCAATTCTTGTGGGGGAAATGGCACCTGGAACTTCAGTAGGAGTACATGAACAAGAGCACCTAGATGTACTCCTATGCATTTGATCTTTTTTATAACAGAGGAATTATCAGGAGACTAAGGCTTCCATTCACCAAGCGTTCCACTCCATGGTTACTGCAAGAATGAACCAAATAAAAAAGAGGAGCTTAAATGGAAAAACATCTTCCTTCAAATGACTCAGTCGAAAACAGGATGGAAGAACAAAACAGTGCCTAAGGATTGGCTATCCAATTCTACAACCAGTATCTTATTTCTTATCTCTACTTTTTTATTTCACTTCATACATCCAATAGTGAAGAAACCAAGGAAGTAAAAAACATTTGAATAGAAGTAAATATAAGTATAATCCAAGCTGCTGAGACCTATACTTATCTGACCACAGGCTCTGCTATGCTGGAAATGCTGGCCACTTCGCTTTTGACCTGCAGAAAATATTATTCTTGCACTCCATTCCTAGTACCCTACTGAACATGGCTGCTGGCAACAGAGAACATCTCCTCCTACATTAAGTGCTTTTGGGCACAGACTCTATGGTGCCACAAGGAGAGGAGGCCCACTATATCAGCGAGCTCTGCCACACTCTGATACTCTAAATAACTGATCCAGCTTGTCACTAATCTCTGCAGGCCCCCGGGGAGCCACACAAAAGAACTCCAGTTCGGATGTATGACAGAACCCTGCATGCATTTCCCACTCATGCCTTTACTCCACAGTCACTACACTGACTGCAACATTACTACATGTTCCTGTACCACGCAAGTCATTAAAACGACTTACCATAGGGGCGCTGGACTTTGGAATAGTATAGATTACTATTCCAACTCCAGTCAGTGCATCAGTAGGGAAGGTGTTGGACTTAAAATCAACACCAGTCCAACAACGCACTCCGTAAAGTAAGTCACTGTAACGACATGCATGGTAAAGCAATATTTGGCAACATTGGGGTAGTGACTGTGAAGTAAAGGCACGTTGTATTACTGTCATTACGATGAAGGATGTTTCCCCTCGAGGTTATCTCATTCAGTGCATGGCACACAGCTAAATGTCCATAACCCAAGTAACCCAACTCACAGAAATGGCCCCCTGTCCTTACAAACAGACACTGAATCGAATGTGCCAGGGGAAGACACATTCTTTTGTTTATAGTACATGCATGCAGCTAACATTTGACAGTTTTAATTTAGAAAATGCCTTCATGTTGAGGCGGACAAACCTCATTAGTAAGAGCTGGAACGAGGAAGGAGACGGGTGGTAATTTGAATTAATTATACTGTGCTCGGAAGAGCAAGGATATTTCTTGCATCCGTAAATGGACTTGAAATGTACCCGTGGCACTGTTGATTGAACACTATTTGGCTCCATGTTGTAGGTGCTTGTCATACTGGAGAAACATAAACTTCAAACTCTCTAAGAAATGTATGAATGTTTGGCATCTTGAAGAAGGAAGAGGTGTGAAGGAGCTTTTCTGTAAGCAATGTTATGAGCTATCAAAGGCGGGTGTTTTAAACTAGCTCTGTGAAACATATAACACCTCTCTCTTCTACTGACATATAAGAAGATTGTTTTTGGTGTTCAGGCAGGAAAAACATATTTTTTTAATCTAGAAAACATGAATTTATAGATGATCTCATGCCTTCTCTTAGGTTTTCTATGTAAACGTTCATTGATTGTGTGTGTCCGTTTTGAATGACCTCATGTGCTGAGGAAAAGGGTGAGAGCTGCAGTATAGAATCCAGCTGTTTTCTTTGAAAGCTGGTTTGAGATGAGTTCGAAGTGTTCAAATATTTTAAAAATGCCAGACCAGAGAGCAGGCCTGTATAGCTACCTTCTGAGAGGTGATGAGTGATTGTGTATGAGGCGCGTGAGTTGAACCTGTATATTTGTCACTGATAAATAGGATTGGGGTAATAAATGATACTGGTATTTTTGTTGCCTTATTATTTGAAAAACAGTCAAACAGACAATTCACAACATCAGAATGCAGCTCTAACCTGTGCTCTTTGGCAGGATCGTGATTAATTTGTTTGCTTTTAAGTTTTGCCCTACAGAAATGTTCTGGCCACTAATATCAGTCTGTCTGAATTAAAATTGTTTCCCTCTGAAGTACAAGCATAAAATACTATACTATCAGACAAAGCTCAATCAGTTCTAGAAAATGAGTGTGGTGAAGGGTCCTACCATAACATTTAATTAACAGAATTGTGCCTGGTCTTACTCAGTATTCAAAGATGCACAGGGGTATTGCTGCTTTATATGTGGGATTGGATACTATATTGAAACAAAGGAATCTGTGGTTTTCACAACAATTCAAGAAACCTTCCTGTTTGGGTGACAAGAAACCGCCTTCTCAATTTCCTGAACGTTTTCTTCATTGCCTCGAAAGATTTTTCTGTCAGAACATCCCAAGTCACCAAGCATTTGGAATTAGAAAAAACATGACAAGATCAGTCTTAGAGGTTATCCCAATATTTTAATTAAAAATGATTAGACGGTAGGCATCCAAGATGTAAAGAACATTGATCGTGCTAAATAGAGCTTATACGCATAGATGTGCAGACACATCTCGGTGGCATCTTAGAAAGAGGCACATATTTTAATTGCTGCATGTTAATATGGTGCTTTTGGGGTACATTCGAAAATAACAGACACCTTGAATGGGCACACTGAAATGAATGAAGCAGTGGGCTTACCACTAGAAAGACAGAGGAGATCTATATGAGTCAATGTAACTGTTGTTTTATCTCTCTGTAATTGGTTTTGTAGCATGGGAGTATGTATTGGTATGATCGGATTAGAATGTATGAGTATGTATGGTATGCATAAAGTTGGTGGTACGTGGATCTATGTATGTAAAAAAGGACAAGTGAATAATTGATTTTGGGTAAAATAATGATATTGCATAGTGATAATGGTAATAGAAACTCTAATGAATTGGTTCAGTATGATATTTGTATTTATTGTGGTGTAAAGAAAGAAAAAATAAGTATTTTGAACTATAGCTACATTTCAACATTATTAATGTTCATTGGTAATAAAAAAATGCAGGTAAGGCGTTTTTTGATTGCGTTGACATTACCTCTTTCCCGCAACCTCTTTAGGTATTAAGGAGGGCTATTTCTTAGTTATAATTTACTTTTGGAAGTGATGGTAATGACCTTGTATTGGTCAAGATTTCCTAAAACAAAACAAAATACAAACCTTTTCCCTTAGCAGGTACACATCCTGAAATTGCAGTTTCACCATATGGTTGACCCACTGCAGGCTGAGTGCTATGTTTTGCAGCCTTACCATGTTCATATTATTTCCCAATGGACATGCTGAAACTGTTAGATCTAGAATCTGACACTGTGACATGTCTGACCAATTATTGCCACAAGGCAATTACGTGGGGTTTTCTTCACCCATCATTTCAGTGATGTTATGTATCAACTTCTTATATGGGAGCAACTGGAAAGACTGAGCTATGAGCTGCTCTAACATACTGGTGTCACACCGAAATCTTCATAAATCGAACTCTGTGTGTGCTTGCTTGCTCTTAAAATAACCCATCTGACCCGGCCCCTGAAGTAAATAATCAAATGAGCTGCATAAAAAAGTATTTCCACAGCCAAATGTTAAATTCAGTAAAATAAAGATGAAGTGTCCTTGTTGTAATGTTCATGTAGTATATTTATTCTTGAGATTAGATAGAAGGTACAGCATTCAGGTAGGAATGTTATATGGTAAGAAACCCCACCGGGAGCAGATAACTTCCTGCTCAGCCTCCAGGTAACTGATAAATCCCTTGAACAGCAACAGGTAGAATCCTGGATGACATCACAGAGACATGACATAGACAAGCAGACACTAACACTAAGGAGGGACAAAGAGAGAGGAAGAGCAGGATATAACAAGGATATAACACATCTCCCTCCTTTAATTGAAAAAATGAATAAGATGAAACAGAAGATGGCAGAAGCAGAAAAGCAGAAGAAAGAACATATATGCACAGGAAATAAACACCCTCTTCGACGTAATGGAAAGAAGAGGTAACATCAAAGGGGCGCAGGTACAAAGGTCGTACACGCACCGTAAGCTAACAAAAGGATGTAAGCTTAAATGAAATGAAAACTGAACATCTCAATACAAATGAGCAAAGGTACAGTATGGCTCAGTACCGTAGATAGAAAATGAAATATCAACTCCTCAAATTCGAATATTTTTGATTCCTCTAAAATAAAGCACAATAAAAATGAGCCCAACTCCTCAAAGTAAATACATGAACTCCTCTAAACATGGAGCACAGTAAAAGTGGTTCATGACAATAAAACGGCAATAAAAATGAACCCAATTCCTCACAGTAAATACATGAACGCCTCTAAAAATAGAGCACAGTAAAAGTGGTTCATGACAAAACGGCTCTCCACAGAAAATGTACAACTTCTCTATCAATAGAATAAAACTGAGACCATGCAGCTCCTCACAGTAAGTAACAGAAAATCAGCAATAAAACTGAGCCCTGCGGCTCCTGACAGTAAATAGATGAACTCCTCTAACCATAGAGCACTATAAGTGGTTCATCTGAAATGACAATAAAATTGAGCCCCTATGGCTTCTAATAGCAAGCACATGAACACCTCTAACAATAGAGCACTATAAAGTGGTTCATAACAGAAATAAACATCAATATTGAGCATCACTCTATCTCATCATCACTAAGAATGAAAACAAACTGGAGCAACTCAACATAGTTGAGCACATAAATGACCCCAATAAGCATAACGCCTACAAATCATCACCAACATGAAAGCAAATGAGCACCTCAACAAAGGTTGAGCACAAACGTGGCTCCAGTAAAGTAGGCAATAATAGAATACATTATTTCAAAATGCATCACTTGCAAATCCACACAGAAAAGAACATGTAACAGCATACATACATAACCTAGAAACAGAATTCTAAGCATTGAGCATATAAATCGATATTTAGCACACCACAGTACTTAGAAGAAATGCACCCAAGGGTAAAGTACAGCGCAAACTACACATTACATTAATTAGGAAAAATGCAAAATTGTACACAACATCTTAAACATAACAAATCAAAATAATAAAAGTAGTCACCGTTGTCATTTGAATGAAGGGAGACACAAACAGCTCTTAGAAATCTCCATGGGAAAATTTAAAGAAAATCAAACAGTACCTTGTTGGAGAACACCCTTTTGTTTAAGGAAAATACATAAATAAATAAATAAATAAATAATTCATGAAACAGCAAACACCGGTGAGCGATCTCCCACCCGGGTTGTAGATCCAAACGTAGTGAAATGGTGTGCAAATCAAGTTCTCGAAGTCAGGAATGTAGACAGACTCCCAAATGCTGTAAAGCCAAGCGCTGGCATGTGAATTCCAGATGACAGAGCACAAATATCGAAGATTGGAAGTTAAAGAAGTAATGCCGTAGTGCTGCATGACAGAGAAATTGACAAAAGTACACACCAGAAGAACACGCAGTACTGCTGCAGAGTATGCGCAGGACGTGGTTGGCAAGAAGGCAAACTGCAATGACGGTACCAACCACAACATGGCGGTACATTTCTTGACGTCAAGCTGGGTGGCTCAAGGCACGCAGAAACATGCAGGCGTCGATAGGCAGCTGAACAGGCGTCATAGAGGAACGAGGAGAAAAAGACATAACAGAAGCACTCTGCCTCCATGCGACGCTAGAAGTAAGGTGAGTGTGCCCTTGAGCTCGAGCTACATCTTTATTTTTAATTTTTGAAAAAGACAATTGTCAAGAAATAGGCATCAGGTCTCAGCGTAGGCCACAAGGCAAGCCAAATAACAAAGTAGAATAGCCCTCTCTTCACTCAAACTGCCAGTGCACAACCTCCAAGGTACCAAAACACGGAGTTCACACAGATTGATGCAGGCAGACTTTAATTTTAAGTGCAGGTCGTAACGTTTCCAGTAAGTAGCGCTTTCGTAAACAGGAGACCTTTAAACAGCAGGTTGGCACAAGTTGCGCAGGCAATAAACTGAAGTCACAAAGTGAGCTGACAATCTTTTAAACAGCAGATTCCAGAAATAGCACAGGCAAACTTCCATTTAAACAGGAGGATGCAGAAGTAGCACAGGCACACCTAGGACAGACAGCAGCAGTAACGTTACTCACGTAAAACGCTGACTCACTAGATGAAAACAGGGAGTCCTTTAAGTTTGCTCTAGTGCCAGATGATATAGTAGTAGTATTACTTCAGCAAAGGTTATTCCAATGCTCTGGGTTGAGGCTGTCGGTTGGATTTAGACACCGGTGGGGTACCCAGAAACAGGAAAGTAACTTTAAACGTTTCTCTTCTTGTCTTTGGTTGCAATGATGTCCTTTTTAAATTCAATGAAGTCCTTTTTCTTTTAAATGGGTCCTTTTTTACCTCGTCGCCAGTGTTAAATTCAGTAAAATAAAGATGAAGGGTCCTTGTTGTAATGTTCATGTAGTATATTTATTCTTGAGATTAGATAGAAGGTACAGCATTCAGGTAGGAATGTAATATGGTAAGAAACCCCACCGGGAGCAGATAACTTCCTGCTCAGCCTCCAGGTAACTGATAAATCCCTTGAACAGCAACAGGTAGAATCCTGGATGACATCACAGGAGACATGACATAGACAAGCAGACACTAACACTAAGGAGGGACAAAGAGAGAGGAAGAGCAGGATATAACAAGGATATAACACCAAACTTGACTTTTTCTCTGAGGAAGTTTTTAGTAACAGTTGAGTGATTTAGTCAGTGTTGCCCTTTGGTGCCCCAGAGTATAAAACAGCACCGTGTATTACAAAAATATGGAAGCTGAAAGATTTGTCCCTTTACTCAGGAGATGTCATTAACAGAGTTAATTTGTACCTCCCCTCAAAGAAGAGTGTTATGAATTCAGAAGCCCTTTGCATGTAAGTAGTGAAATTAAAGGGGACATTTGGTGAATGTCCAAATAGTTTACAAAACCCTAGCTGACATCATCAAACATTCTATAATGCCTGTTGGTGAGTGTAGGAAAATTGATTATTAGTACGTGCGGTATTTACATTCAGATAGCAATAATATGCTACGGTCTACTCAAATCTTGCAGGAAGGTAATCCCGCTACTGCCTTTCCAGTCGCGTCTCATGCTGATCCAAGGCCTAATTTTATCCAGGCTGGACTACAGCAATGCCATTTACCTGGGCTCCCCAGAATCCACTCTTCAAACTCTGAAAAAAGCTCAAAATGCCACAGCCCGACTCCTAACGAACACCCCGGCTAGATCATCTGCGAAGCCCGCACTTAGGAAGCTGCACTGGCTCCCTATCAGGGAAAGGGTCACTTTCAAGGCCCTCTGTCTTGCCCACAAGGTACTCCACAACACCGGCCCCCCCATACTAAAGAACTGGATCACCCCTTATAGACCCACGAGAGCGCTTCGCTCGGAGCACGGAAACCTCATCACGATCCCCAAGGTGAAAAAGGCCCGCCGCTTCTCGGTCAACACAGGAAACAAATGGAATGCACTCCCTCTGAGCCTCAGAGTAGAACCCAACCTCCTTCGGTTCAGGAAAGCCCTCAAAACCCTACTCTTCCCCTAAGCTGTCATTTCTCCCGACCACTTCCCTTTGCGAGTATGTGTAAAGCATTTAATATCACCAAAACAGTAAATAAGTAAAAGACACAACACAATAAAAATCCAACATCAATTTATAAAAATAGAGAATATATTTGTCTTACAGTGACACCAGAATGACAAAAATCCAATGTTCTGGAACTGGACATTTCAATTCTTAAAGAGTAAATCTAAAATTGTGCAGTCTAGAGCCAAAAAAAGCTAAAAGCACCACTTGTGGCTCTCTGGTTGCACTAGACAGGGACAAAGTCAAAGATTTTGGCTAACCACAATAGAGTGAGGGTCTGATAGAGCAAGGTCCTGGTCAAAAGTTTACATTCGGACTTAGGGCCTGATTTAGATCTTGGTGGATCTGCTCCCACTGTCACTTTTTCAATGGTTTCACTGCCCACCTACTTGCTGGTCTACCCACTCTACTTTTATGTTGGCAGCTCTATGAATGAAAGGCTATCCAAGTGCCACTGACTCTGCCAGATTTTTTTCCTGCATCAACGGTGTCATAAGCAGAAACGGCTGTTGGCGTGAGTCCAGCCAAGATTACTGCCATGCCAATCACAAGGTGCCTTTACATCGAGGAAACCATTTATTATTTATTATTTATGGTTTTATAGAGTGCGTAGTCACCCAGTGGGTATCCCAGCGCTGAACCTTTTACTCGCAAAGGGAAGTGGTCGGGAGAAATGACAGCTTAGGGGAAGAGTAGGGTTTTGAGGGCTTTCCTGAACCGAAGGAGGTTGGGTTCTACTCTGAGGCTCAGAGGGAGTGCATTCCATTTGTTTCCTGTGTTGACCGAGAAGCGGCGGCCACCTATGCGGGCCTTTTTCACCTTGGGGATCGTGATGAGGTTTCCGTGCTCCGAGCGAAGCGCTCTCGTGGGTCTATAAGGGGTGATCCAGTTCTTTAGTATGGGGGGGCCGGTGTTGTGGAGTACCTTGTGGGCAAGACAGAGGGCCTTGAAAGTGACCCTTTCCCTGATAGGGAGCCAGTGCAGCTTCCTAAGTGCGGGCTTCGCAGATGATCTAGCCGGGGTGTTCGTTAGGAGTCGGGCTGTGGCATTTTGAGCTTTTTGCAGAGTTTGAAGAGTGGATTCTGGGGAGCCCAGGTAAATGGCATTGCTGTAGTCCAGCCTGGATAAAATTAGGCCTTGGATCAGGATGAGACGCGACTGGAAAGGCAGTAGCGGGATTACCTTCCTGCAAGATTTGAGTAGACCGTAGCGTATGCCGGCCGTCTTTCTTGCCTGTGTCCTGAAGGTAAGGTCGGTCTCCAGCCACACTCCGAGACTCTTGACCTCCTTCTTGGGGGTGGGGGGTTCACCCATACAGGCTGGCCAGATGTTAGAGGGGAGGTTCGTGGTTTTATGTCCTAGGAGTAGGATCTCCGTTTTGGAGCCGTTTAATTTCAAAGCAGAGTCACTCATCCACTGATGTACGTTGGAGAGGCAGTCGTGGAGATTGGAGGGCTCTAGCTTGGGGTGGGAGAGTGTCACCACCAGTTGTGTATCGTCAGCATAGCTAACGATAGTGACTCCGAAGGGTGAGACGAGTTCCTCCAGCGGGCCATGTAAACGTTAAACAACGTGGGGCTCAGGGATGAGCCCTGAGGAACGCCGCACTGGAGGGGGATGGAGGGGGAGCGGCTTTCGCCTTCCCATACTTGGTAGGAGCGTCGGCAGAGAAAGGACGAGAGCCATTTCAGCGCTGTGTCTTTAACCCCAATGTTCTCAAGACGTTGGGTTAAGACCTGGTGACTGACCGTGTCAAAGGCCGCGCTTAGGTCTAGGAGGACCACTGCCACTGATCCTCCTGTATCAATGATTTTCCTGGTTTTTTCTACTGCTGCGAGGAGAGCAGTGTCCGTGCCCTGACCTGGTCTAAAACCAGTCTGTGAGTCGTTGAGGAGTTGGTTTGACTCTAGGTAGTGTGACAGTTTTTTATTCACGAGTTTTTCGGCAACTTTACCTATCCAAGGGAGGAGTGAGATGGGTCTATAGTTGGAAAGGTCTGTAGGGTCAAGAGACGGTTTCTTGACAAGCACTTTGACGACAGCCTCCTTCCAGTTTGAGGGGACCTCTCCCTGTTCCAGCGAGATGTTAATGAGGGCTGTCAATTGGGGAACTATGGTCTGCAGGAGGTTTTTTGCGAATCGTATGGGGACTGGGTCGCTAGGGGCTCCGCTCTTGGTTGACGTGAGTGTGGCCCTTACTTCCTCTTCTGTAACCGGGCCAAGCGACTCTAAAAAGGGCTTGTCGGGAGGGGACAACTGCTCCTTGGCTCTCTCTATGGAGTCTGAGTTGGCGGCAGGGAGGGAGGTAAGGATTTTTTTAATTTTTTCGTCGAAGAAGGAGGCCAGCTTGACGCATTTTTCCTCCGCTGCTTTGGGGTCCATGGGTTTCTGTGGGGGGTCAGGGAAACCATGGCGTGGTACCACCTACTTTGAGTGGCAGACTCGAGGAAAATGGGGTAGAATCATACCTTTGTTTTGTTTCCCACTTCCGTTTCAATCTCAAACCCAATTGTCCAGGTCCTTCCTCTGCTGCTTGTACTTGACCCTGACGTTAATCAACTCCGTTGTTGCAGGGATCTGAGGTACGCTACTTTTTTAATTGTCTTACTATGAATCATGTGTTGACAATTGCTTTTGCCACTAGTAGGTATACATTGCTCTTACATGTTATTTCTTTCTTATGTGTTATGCAATAGTGTTCACTTTACAACTTATCTAGACAAAATGAACACTCCTGTTTTGACACTTAGAAAATATTGATTTAATGTAGTGGTTTTGGGTGTTGTGCTTGTGGTGCCTGTGTGTGTACATTCAATAGTGTGGGTGTGTTTTTTTGTCTGCTATGCTAAATGTAAAAAAAAGGGGCATAACACATTCCCTATACATATACGTCTGAAGCAAACACAAGATATATATGTTGTGCACATTCATAAGTAGTACTTACCAGTCTCCAGTACAGCAGGGACCAAATACATAAGGAATCTTTTGCTATGACAACACCAGCACAACGGGGAAATCTAAATAGGCTCTGTGAAAATCCACTGGCCTGACAGCAAGAGAGTACTCTTAGCCAGCAGAGTAGTCCTTTGCGTCAATGGAGGTGTGCCGCTTGCGCAATGGTAATCAGTCTTTTGATGTGTACGGCGGTTCAGTCAGCCCATATCTAAATATGGCAGATGGGACTCCATCAGCTCCAACAGGTATTTGTAACCGACACCATGAAGAGTGGACAGAAGTCCTGCCAAGATCTAAATCAGGTCTTTAGTCTTTTTCTTGGAGCTTTTTCTCACTGACGGGATCATCGGTGGATCTTCTGGCTTCTCAGGTTCAAAGTTCAATTCGGTGATGGCGGCCTGCTGCAGCATGATGCGTCAGTGAATCTCCAGACATCTTTTTCCTGTATGTCAATGGCGAGGAGCTCCGGAGCTTTCAATAGGACAAACTAGCAATGTCCCAATGGACATGCTGAAACTGTTAGATCTAGAATCTGACACTGTGACATGTCTGACCAATTATTGCCACAAGGCAATTACGTGGGGTTTTCTTCACCCATCATTTCAGTGATGTTATGTATCAACTTCTTATATGGGAGCAACTGGAAAGACTGAGCTATGAGCTGCTCTAACATACTGGTGTCACACCGAAATCTTCATAAATTGAACTCTGTGTGTGCTTGCTTGCTCTTAAAATAACCCATCTGACCCGGCCCCTGAAGTAAATAATCAAATGAGCTGCATAAAAAAGCATTTCCACAGCCAAACTTGACTTTTTCTCTGAGGAAGTTTTTAGTAACAGTTGAGTGATTTAGTCAGTGTTGCCCTTTGGTGCCCCAGAGTATAAAACAGCACCGTGTATTACAAAAATATGGAAGCTGAAAGATTTGTCCCTTTACTCAGGAGATGTCATTAACAGAGTTAATTTGTACCTCCCCCCAAAGAAGAGTGTTATGAATTCAGAAGCCCTTTGCATGTAAATAGTGGTGAACCTAAAGGGGACATTTGGTGAATGTCCAAATAGTTTACAAAACCCTAGCTGACATCATCAAACATTCTATAATGCCTGTTGGTGAGTGTAGGAAAATTGATTATTAGTACGTGCGGTATTTACCTTCAGATAGCAATAATACCACAATCACTAATTAGTCCAGTGAAGCCTCAATAAATTTATCGTTGCTCAACGCTTAGTAGCTTGGCAAATGAGCAGTCAGGCTTAAATTAGGAGACAGGTATGTGTAAAGCATTTAATATCACCAAAACAGTAAATAAGTAAAAGACACAACACAATAAAAATCCAACATCAATTTATAAAAATAGAGAATATATTTGTCTTACAGTGACACCAGAATGACAAAAATCCAATGTGGGGAACTGGACATTTCAATTCTTAAAGAGTAAATCAAAAATTGTGCATTCTAGAGCCAAAAAAAGCTAAAAGCACCACTTGTGGCTCTCTGGTTGCACTAGACAGGGACAAAGTCAAAGATTTTGGCTAACCACAATAGAGTGAGGGTCTGATAGAGCAAGGTCCTGGTCAAAAGTTTACATTCGGACTTAGGGCCTGATTTAGATCTTGGTGGATCTGCTCCCACTGTCACTTTTTCAATGGTTTCACTGCCCACCTACTTGCTGGTCTACCCACTCTACTTTTATGTTGGCAGCTCTATGAATGAAAGGCTATCCAAGTGCCACTGACTCTGCCAGATTTTTTTCCTGCATCAACGGTGTCATAAGCAGAAACGGCTGTTGGCGTGAGTCCAGCCAAGATTACTGCCATGCCAATCACAAGGTGCCTTTACATCGAGGAAACCATTTATTATTTATTATTTATGGTTTTATAGAGTGCGTAGTCACCCAGTGGGTATCCCAGCGCTGAACCTTTTACTCGCAAAGGGAAGTGGTCGGGAGAAATGACAGCTTAGGGGAAGAGTAGGGTTTTGAGGGCTTTCCTGAACCGAAGGAGGTTGGGTTCTACTCTGAGGCTCAGAGGGAGTGCATTCCATTTGTTTCCTGTGTTGACCGAGAAGCGGCGTCCACCTATGCGGGCCTTTTTCACCTTGGGGATCGTGATGAGGTTTCCGTGCTCCGAGCGAAGCGCTCTCGTGGGTCTATAAGGGGTGATCCAGTTCTTTAGTATGGGGGGGCCGGTGTTGTGGAGTACCTTGTGGGCAAGACAGAGGGCCTTGAAAGTGACCCTTTCCCTGATAGGGAGCCAGTGCAGCTTCCTAAGTGCGGGCTTCGCAGATGATCTAGCCGGGGTGTTCGTTAGGAGTCGGGCTGCGGCATTTTGAGCTTTTTGCAGAGTTTGAAGAGTGGATTCTGGGGAGCCCAGGTAAATGGCATTGCTGTAGTCCAGCCTGGATAAAATTAGGCCTTGGATCAGCATGAGACGCGACTGGAAAGGCAGTAGCGGGATTACCTTCCTGCAAGATTTGATTAGACCGTAGCATATGCCGGCCGTCTTTCTTGCCTGTGTCCTGAAGGTAAGGACGGTCTCCAGCCACACTCCGAGACTCTTGACCTCCTTCTTGGGGGTGGGGGGTTCACCCATACAGGCTGGCCAGATGTTAGAGGGGAGGTTCGTGGTTTTATGTCCTAGGAGTAGGATCTCCGTTTTGGAGCCGTTTAATTTCAAAGCAGAGTCACTCATCCACTGATGTACGTTGGAGAGGCAGTCGTGGAGATTGGAGGGCTCTAGCTTGGGGTGGGAGAGTGTCACCACCAGTTGTGTATCGTCAGCATAGCTAACGATAGTGACTCCGAAGGGTGAGACGAGTTCCTCCAGCAGGCCATGTAAACGTTAAACAACGTGGGGCTCAGGGATGAGCCCTGAGGCACGCCGCACTGGAGGGGGATAGAGGGGGAGCGGCTTTCGCCTTCCCATACTTGGTAGGAGCGTCGGGAGAGAAAGGACGAGAGCCATTTCAGCGCTGTGTCTTTAACCCCAATGTTCTCAAGATGTTGGGTTAAGACCTGGTGACTGACCGTGTCAAAGGCCGCGCTTAGGTCTAGGAGGACCACTGCCACTGATCCTCCTGTATCGATGATTTCCCTGGTTTTTTCTACTGCTGCGAGGAGAGCAGTGTCCGTGCCCTGACCTGGTCTAAAACCTGTCTGTGAATCGTTGAGGAGTTGGTTTGACTCAAGGTAGTGTGACAGTTTTTTATTCACGAGTTTTTTGGCAACTTTACCTATCCAAGGGAGGAGTGAGATGGGTCTATAGTTGGAAAGGTCTGTAGGGTCAAGAGACGGTTTCTTGAGAAGCACTTTGACGACAGCCTCCTTCCAGTTTGAGGGGACCTCTCCCTGTTCCAGCGAGATGTTAATGAGGGCTGTCAATTGGGGAGCTATGGTCTGCAGGAGGTTTTTTGCGAATCGTATGGGGACTGGGTCGCTAGGGGCTCCGCTCTTGGTTGACGTGAGTGTGGCCCTTACTTCCTCTTCTGTAACTGGGCCAAGCGACTCTAAAAAGGGCTTGTCGGGAGGGGACAACTGCTCCTTGGCTCTCTCTATGGAGTCTGAGTTGGCGGCAGGGAGGGAGGTAAGGATTTTTGTAATTTTTTCGTCGAAGAAGGAGGCCAGCTTGACGCATTTTTCCTCCGCTGCTTTGGGGTCCATGGGTTTCTGTGGGGGGTCAGGGAAACCATGGCGTGGTACCACCTACTTTGAGTGGCAGACTCGAGGAAAATGGGGTAGAATCGTACCTTTGTTTTGTTTCCCACTTCCGTTTCCATCTCAAACCCAATTGTCCAGGTCCTTCCTCTGCTGCTTGTACTTGACCCTGACGTTAATCAACTCCGTTGTTGCAGGGATCTGAGGTACGCTACTTTTTTAATTGTCTTACTATGAATCATGTGTTGACAATTGCTTTTGCCACTAGTAGGTATACATTGCTCTTACATGTTATTTCTTTCTTATGTGTTATGCAATAGTGTTCACCTTACAACTTATCTAGACAAAATGAACACTCCTGTTTTGACACTTAGAAAATATTGATTTAATGTAGTGGTTTTGGGTGTTGTGCTTGTGGTGCCTGTGTGTGTACATTCAATAGTGTGGGTGTGTTTTTTTGTCTGCTATGCTAAATGTAAAAAAAAGGGGCATAACACATTCCCTATACATATACGTCTGAAGCAAACACAAGATATATATGTTGTGCACATTCATAAGTAGTACTTACCAGTCTCCAGTACAGCAGGGACCAAATACATAAGGAATCTTTTGCTATGACAACACCAGCACAACGGGGAAATCTAAATAGGCTCTGTGAAAATCCACTGGCCTGACAGCAAGAGAGTACTCTTAGCCAGCAGAGTAGTCCTTTGCGTCAATGGAGGTGTGCCGCTTGCGCAATGGTAATCAGTCTTTTGATGTGTACGGCGGTTCAGTCAGCCCATATCTAAATATGGCAGATGGGACTCCATCAGCTCCAACAGGTATTTGTAACCGACACCATGAAGAGTGGACAGAAGTCCTGCCAAGATCTAAATCAGGTCTTTAGTCTTTTTCTTGGAGCTTTTTCTCACTGACGGGATCATCGGTGGATCTTCTGGCTTCTCAGGTTCAAAGTTCAATTCGGTGATGGCGGCCTGCTGCAGCATGATGCGTCAGTGAATCTCCAGACATCTTTTTCCCGTATGTCAATGGCGAGGAGCTCCAGAGCTTTCAATAGGACAAACTAGCAATGTCAGGCCAATTTGCAAGTTGACGTCGGCAGCTTGACTCTCGACATTGTGCCAGTCTTCTCCTGGACCTTTTGTTGCAGAATTGTCGTTTCTTGGTTCCTTTGGTGAAAATAAGTGGCAACTAGTTCAATCCAAGGGTTCAGAGACTCTGGATTGCTTCTAGGGGGGTAGGACTCAATTTCCCACAATGCAACTGCACAGTCCAGGGAAAAAACAGTTGCAACTGGTCAGCTGAGGTGATCCTCTCTTTGGGCTTGCAGGTGACTTCATCCAGCTCTGTTGTACTGGTTGCCAAACCGGGAGTCCACTCCTTTTCGCTTGAGTCAGGAACTGTCCTTACTTTGTGGAGCCTAGCGAGTTCAGCAGGTACAGATCTTTTGAGTTCAAGTCTTCCATCGTGCAGTCCGAGGGTCAAGCAGGGCAGGCCTTCTTCTTCTTTTGTTCCAAGCAGTGTTCTGAGGAGCTCCTACAGCTCTCCCATATTTTTCTTCCATTCTTGGCTGGCAAAAGGAGGGACACTCCAACCAATAGGCATAACGTTACCTCCCTCTGCTATGAAAACTTCTTGTGAAATGTGGCATATTTTTGATCCAGAATTCACTGGGTACACAAAATAAAAAAAGGAGAAAATCTCTCCTTGGTGTGTGTTTGTGTGTAACCCAACCCAATGTCTAGCTAACAACTCACTACACTCCCCTTCCAGCCCCTTTCCTAATCTACTTGGAGCCCGATTATGAGTTTGGCATTGTGGTGATGGGTCCGCCCTGCTGCCACACCGCCAAACCCGTGGTGAGGCCATCTGCCAGATTACAAGTTTTCTTGTGTCTGGCAGGCTTTTTTTTTCCATTCCCACGGCGGTGTCTTTAAAAACAGGCTCCGCAATGGGAACGTCAAAAACAGTTCCTGCGCGGCATGGACTTGAAAGTCCATGCATGCAGGAACTAATGTGCATGCACACAGGGGGGTACATCCACATGGCATGAGGCATATTCTGGGTGGGACCACGGTGGTCCCGCCAAACATATTGCGGCCTCAGGACTGCTGTGCCAACTCTAGGGAACTGCAGTTCCCTGGCAGCCGCAATGGTCCTATGGCAGTCCCACCACCAGAGTCATAATAAGGCGGTTCCCATCTGGCTGGGGTTCAATGGAATGCATGCTGGCCTGGTGCCAGTGACATCTGTTCTCCTGCCTTTGAAGTTCAGCTTATCTCCCCAGTCCCCTTCCTCTCCATGGCTTCTCCAGGAAGTAAATCTCCTCCCACCAAATGGCTGTTTTGTTTGAGCCCCAGGCCTCTTCTCACCTACTCAGGGAGCAGCGCTGCACAGGCTGTCAAAGGCTGACCAATGAGAAGAGTCTGCTACAGTGCTGCTTTAAGCAACCTCAGGATAGTAAGTTCTAAAACCACTTTCCTGTAATAGTTATAATAAATCCAACCATGGCAAGTTGTTGGATTTATCATAACCATTATTTTTTAAACAAAAATAGACTTTCTATGGGACTAGCAGCACTACAATAGGGAAAGTGAGTTTTGCTGTTTTCCCTACCAGGGCATATAAAACATATTTTACATTTCCCCTGCTTTTCATAAGAGAAAAAAGTAAGCCCCCCTTGCTAGTTTTAGGGTTTTGAAGTACTTTTATTTGAAATTTGGACATAGTTTTATTTTAAGACCAGCCTGCAAAGTGCACTAAATCCACTGTGGTCTGCAAACCTACATGCCCTACCCTATACTAGAGACTTACAGGCTGTTTGTCTTGGCCAATTAAAAATATACCAATTACCATATACCTTTAGAGGGCCGAGCCCTAGTGGTGGGCTAGGTTAGCAGAGCCCAGGGCCCGTTCTGAGTCTGTAACCACAGCATCCGTCACAAAAAGGGGTGATCAGGGGAAAAAAAGATAACTTTCCTACAGCGATTGTCAGAGATGGAAGGCCAGACAAATACACCCATTTGTTTTACACTGGATGGCCCTTTTGAAAGGCACACATGGCAAAATACTGCATAGAAGATACTCTTGATTAAGAATTAGCATTTTTGTTACATTACTTTTCTACTGTTTAAAAAACATATCAATCCAACAGCATGTTATCTTGACAACAAATTAAAGCAAATGAACCTGCCAGGTCGAACAGTGAATAGAAATTCTTAAACAAAACTGCCATAAATTATCAATTGCAATTTAAATGCAGTGTGTCATTAAACTAAACACACTGATAGAATTACAAGATGCATGTCAAGTGGTACCTGAAGTCTAAAAAACAATAATAAATGCCCATTCTACAAAGCCTAATGGGAAGTCAAATGAAACAATGTAACCATTTGCTAAATGCCATAGCTTTTTGTGTGAGTATGAACATTACATTTTATTCCTTTAAACTAAATTAGTTTGGGTATTTTTATAGTGTGTGTTTATTGAATACAATGTAGTTTTGAGGTTGCTGGCTATGTGCAATTTTCTTGATGACAGTGCCCTTGCTTCACATGGTAAGCTATAAGAGGTTAGAATTGAACACATAAAAGTGACGTTTTTAGTTAACAGGAATTACTTATTTTACATCTGTGTGAGTTCGAATGACTATAGCAACCAATCACCCCAGAATATTTTGCATCATTGTAAAAATATGTAAATTGTACCCTAGGGCTTAGCACCCCTTTTTCAAATATCTTGTGTTCTATACCTTGGTTTGATTTAAAAAATGGAATTACATACATAACCATGGAATGCAGGAAACTATAACTTGTGCCCGGCAATTCACTGCTTCTGACTTCACATAGTACATCACTCATGACATGGTCAGTGACTTCACTGATGACATCTGAAATGCCCCTTTTATTTATATATTGTTTTTAATGGTAGGAGGGATGCAGCCCCCCATACCGGGTCAATGTTTGCCCCAGGTACCCAATCTCCCGGATCCCGACCTTTTCCCGCCAAGCGTTAGCAAACTGCAATGTTCTGGGGGTGGGTACTGTGGGACATTTCTGCAGCCGGCCCTTCCCTGGGTTGGCAGTCCCCAGGGCCTTGTACAGCTCCAGGAGGGGATGGCGTGCACCCCCCTACCTCCTTGAGTAGAGGTCTGCCCAAGGGAGGTGGTGGTTCCCGGAGAAGAGAACGGCCTGGGAAGGGGACCGCGTTGCCCCCCTTCCATTTCTTCAAAACTCTGATTTGTCCCAGGTAGGTGGTGCTCCCCGTTGTCGGGGGGTCTTTGAGGCCCCTCACATAAGAATGTAAAAACTCTAGAGAGGTGGTGGTCCCCTAAGCAGGGGGGGTCCTTGAGAGCCCCCAATTGCTTTAGCCTTGGGGAGGTGGCAGTCCCCGTGGCTGTGGGAAGTCCATAGGGCCTCCCCTGCACTTTTTCAAATAATTAGCCCCAGGGAGTTGGAGGTCCTCAGGGCAGTGAGGTGTCCCTCCACCCGCACATCTTTCAATATGAATTCCCTGCGGAGGTGCTGCTCCCTGGTGCACAGAGGGTGATGCATAAGCACCCCCTCCATTACCACATAAACTGCCCCACAGACCTGGCACACCCCAAGGGCCTTTATTTAATAAAGCACGGGAGTCCGCACTTCAGTTCGAAAATACTTTTCAGTGGGAGTTGCAGACCCAACACAACTCCCACAGAATTTTTTTTAAAAATGTTTTTTGGGTCCTGGGGTCCCTGCAAGTCCCCCCTAGAGGCCTGTGGGGTCAGGGTGTTTTTGCCCTGCCCCCTTTTCTATTTTTATCCTTTTTTCTTGTTACTCAGTTCAACTGGGTCACAAGATGGCTCCCAACACTTCCTGGTTTGAAGTGTTGGCAGCCAATCAGACCTCAGGCACGAGATCGGGAAGAGTCGCAGATCCACTGCGTCCCTATATATACAACTGGGAATTTCGTTAAATTTCTCAGCAGCTACTGAACGGATACACACCATTTAACAAAAAGAATGCTTTCTAGACCAAGAGATGCCTTTCCAACGAATGTGGTGTAATAACGTTCAGAAGTTCGGGCTCTATCCATGTCTAAATTTTCCTATGGAAATTAACATGGAGAAAAAGCATTTAGGGCCCCCCTTTTTCTCGTACCCTGCATGACGGATTACCCGTATGCAAAAGGCTGCTTCTCGCTTCCCACAGATATCTTCCAAGCAAAGCAGACGCGGACTCACGATTATGTGTTTAAAGTTGAAGTTCAATGTCGGCATCATGCGTTTCAGTCCAGACTGGACCTTGATCACATGACAACGCAGTTGGATGTCGACAGACCATTTAAAGTGATACATGCTAATACGTGAATGATGATGTGTCATAGACATAGAGGAAATATTCTAAATGTTCATAGAATGAGTTAGATACTTGTGTTATGTATCACAGAGGAGAGTGAAATAAACAATCCTTCTCTGTTAGCTAAACATATAAATGCATTTCAAAATCAAAAGGAATTACCACATTTCATAATGATATAATAAATAGCCTTAAAGACATTTCAAAAAGACAATCAAAAAATGAATAATGATCCTATTTGAATGAAATGTAAAATGTATAAATACATATCAAATATTAAAAGGTTCTAAAAGGCATTTAACATTTTTAAAGTAGTATTCCTGTGCAAACATATTGGGATCAATCCCTGATTTGACTTTTATGATATTGTGGCATAAATGCGTTCCTATGTACCATAGATTGTAAGTGAACGTGCTGATTCTCTATTCTATGTGAATTCTATATAGAAAGTGCTATGTGCTACCTTAAATAAATATACATGTTTCCCAATCACCTTTCTCTTTTAAATGACAATAATTGAAAAAGCCAGTGCTAAACAAGTGCATCTGTTTGTAGCTTATTAAAAAAACATGATGTTTGCTGGTTCTGGTGATTTGGCAGCCTCCAATTTCAACATATATAATAATTCTATTTATAAAATGCATCTCAGTTGTAGAATAAATAGAATAAATATGAGATAATATTAGATGTTTGTAAAAATATATGGATCTATAAAACCTGAAAGTTAATGTTTACTGGAAAAGGACGCGCAGTGATTTGGGGAGGGCAGGGCCTCTTCATAGGCAGGTATATACATCTTCTTTATTATTTAACCCTCCTGGGGACTTGCTATTCATATTTAGAATATAGCGTGTCTCTAGTCTTCAGAGTTGATTATCCCTGTTGCTGCCTCTTTTGGTTTTGGGTATGGCATCTATAACAAATACGAGAAGTCTTTCAAGTTGTTGTTATGGACTTCATGAAAATGTCTGCGAGAGGGTAAGTAGGGTCACAGTTGTTATTGGCCCTAATATGCTGCATAATTCTTTTACTCACCGGTAGCTTAGTGCTACCCACATATCTGAGTTGGCATGCACATTCCAATACATAAATTGCATATTCCGTTTTGCAATGGAGCGGTTGGTTAATGTTTACCTCCTTATCGCAAAACGCATTGACATACGTTTTTTTGTTTATGCTATATTGGCATGCCTGGCATGTCTTACATTTAGTATATCCATTAGGTACAGACAACCAGTTGGTAGCATTGGATGACTCAAAACTAGTCTCTTGTACATTGAGGGAGCTCTTTTATAAGTAATGTTGAGTTTAGGTGATAGCTCATGACCTATTATGAGGTCATTCTTAACAATTGCCCAGTTTCTTTGTATGGTTTTCTTTATGGATTTTTCTTGAGCACTCTAAGTGATAATAAGTCTCCACTCATCAGGATTTTTACTCGCTTTTTGTGTTGGTGTTCTATTCATTTTGGGGATTAGCAATTCATTACTGACCAAATATTGTGTTTTCTTAATTGCCTCTTGAATAATTTTAATTGAGTACCCTCTAAATAGAAATCTCTTCTTACTTTCCTGTTGGGCTTTCACTAGGTCTTCTGGGCTGCTACAGATTATTTTAAGATGAAGCATTTCCCCATAGAGAATGCTGTGAATTCGGTGTCAAGGATGGAAACTGAAAAAGTGTAACACAGAATTGCCAGCAGCTTCCTTTCTATATACCCTGGTTTCTAGTTTATTTCTGTTAGAATATATTTCTACATCTAAAAAATTGACGTTAGTGTAACTGAGGGTAGCAGTGTAACTTAGGGTGACACCATTCTCATTGATATCTGATACAAAATTCATGGCTTGCTCTTGGGTCCCCTCCCACACAATGAATAGGTCATCGATATACCTATAGTAAAGCTTGACATGATCGTTCATGTATCTTTTGTGTGTATCCCTGAGAACCAGCTCCTCTTAACAGCCCATAGATAAACAATCATAGCTGGGGGAGAAGTATGCTCCCTTCGTGACTCCTTGCATCTGTTGATAGTGTGTGTTATCAAACGGGAATATATTGTTATTTAAACAAAAGCTGATCATGCCTAACAAAATTGCTTTGTGTTGGGGCAAAGCTGCCTTGTTTTTGCTTAGAAAAAAATCAACAGCACGCAGACCGTCTTTGTGATTATTGCATGTATATAGGGAAACAAAGTCCAAAGTTATAAGATGATAATTGCTGTTCCATTTAAAATCTGTTAGCTTGGAAATAAAATCACTTGTGTCCCTTATATAGGAAGGTAATCCTTGAACCCATTCCAGTAGAAAGAAATCTATATATTTTGAAGCATTTTCCAATAGACTGGATCTGGGCGAAATTATGGGCCTGCCTGGGAGTTATGGCTGAGATACCCGCCACCCCCTCTCAACACACTCCCCAAGGATGGGAAACCGGAAACAGTTCTTGAACTTTTGGAAGGCGGGAAGGGAGTTACCCTTCCCGGCCGTATTTATTAAAATATGAAACAAAATTAAAACATTAAAATAACAGTTTCATATTATGTACAATTTCATTACCACATTGCGATGTTTGGCTAACCTTAACATATCCTCTAATACAAAGGTTCTCCTAGCCGAACTAACATCCTACAAAACATTTACTTGAAATTTTGAAATTGTACATCCTAACGTTTAAGGGCCAACGGCAAGGTCGTAACCGGTGTCAAGATCCCTAACCCAGACATATCCCCCTCCCTTGTGAGGGGCGGCACGGAGGCATACCTCAAGTGCAACTACCAATTTCCCTTGACTTGACGGGGGCCCCACTAAAACTCGACGCCACTTAAAGGTCGTACGAGGCTCGTGTGAGGTATCTAGAAGGTAGCGTAGACCCCCCCACACCCCACACAACTTACCACATCTGCCGTCGCAGACGTCCTGGCCCCGGGAAATTCACCAGGAGGGGGCTGTAACCCCTCCTACCCATGAAGGGGCCTTGACCGCCTTCCCTTTCCTTTCGGCGACCCATCCTTAGAAGGGACCGCCTCCCCGTTGAGGGGCCAATGGCCACCTCCCCCGAGCGCCCCCATCCGTAATGGGTAATGCCCACTCATAGGGATCTTCCAATTAGTGCTCACCGATCATGACCTTACCGCCACAGGTCCGGATAGTTGACCGGCTATCCGGACCCCCCACCACACTCCTATCTAAAGGTCATGTTTTAACATCTTTAGCCAAGCTATGAAGTCTCCTATGAGTAACTCATTCCCCACCCGAGACAAATGAACACCGTCCCCCAAATACATACTGTCATCATTAATACACCCATGCGAAATAGAATGCAGTGCATTGGACCGGAACAACCTACTCACTTTGTTATTAATTTTTCTCACCGAGTGATTTAAAGCAGAAACAGAAATAGCCCCCCGCCACACTTTTCGTGGGATCATATGGGACCACGCAATTGTGCACCCTGGAACTCTCCTCGCTAACCAACTTACAGTGGAAAGCATCGCCTCCAGGAGAAGTCGTCTACCAGTGGTGACCAAATCATTGCCCCCAAGATGTACTATGACTACAGACGGCGGTGACCTCGTCCGCCCTAGCAAACCCTCGAAAAATGATTGAAACTGGTCAATACAGAGACCGCCCTTTCCGTAGAAGGACACACTGTACCCGTATTCCCCAGCCACGTGCACCATGTCACCTGCCTTGAATACGTCCGCGGCACGCCTCACGTATGAGTGGCCCACGACCCACACCTCCTTTTTCACAGCCGGTGATGTCTGACCGCTGTCCCGGTGTTGGGTCGACTGCATAGTCCGCCCCGCCTCGTAGGCTTGCGTAACTGAAAACCAAACAAAACAAGAAGCGTGAGTACATCATTACAGCTTCACAACATGTGCAAACGCACATACCTCTTATAACAATTGGAGGACCAACGCCCCACACGTTTAACTTGTTCTACATTCAGACCCCTGGCTGTAGCCTCTGTAGCAGCCCCTATCCGAAAGGAATGGGTCCCAAACTCGCCCGGGTTCAAGCCCGCAGCTGTAATTGACATCGCAAGCACCCGCTGAAACTGAAACCTTGTCAGTGGGGTGACGTCCGCGTGTCTCAACAAGGTCCCCCCCCATGATGCCACCCTTCGTGTTAAATAATCCTCTAAACACTTCACTGGGCACATGGACGACCCGGGAATC
The DNA here is from genome assembly GCF_964263255.1 of Lissotriton vulgaris. Taxonomy (NCBI): domain Eukaryota; kingdom Metazoa; phylum Chordata; class Amphibia; order Caudata; family Salamandridae; genus Lissotriton; species Lissotriton vulgaris. Next base: position 1,072,078,601 of record NC_141696.1, on the reverse strand, counting down.
CTGCGTATAATTATGCAGTCGCCCATCCCGCTCTGATCAACCACGGTCATATTGTCAGACCAAAATACCACAGAGTGATCTTTGAACCCTTCGGGCCACGTTCTCAGGGCCACCAAAATGGGGAAAAGTTCCAGGAAAGCAATGTTACTTGTCAGTCCACTGTCATGCCACCATGCCGGCCATTTTTGTGCAGACCATCGGGTGCCGAAAATGGCACCAAAACCTATGCTCCCTGCCGAGTCTGTCCACAGCCCCAGCTCCTCAGAGGACACGGCCGGCTTGTTCCAGACGACTCGACCATTGAAATCCGCCAGAAATGCCAACCAAATGCGCATGTCCTGGCGGACCTCTGCCGAGAGCCTTGTGCGATGATGGCCCTCCTTCAGTCCGACCATGGCTTGAGCGATCGAACGGGAAAAAGGGCGGGCCATTGGTATGACTCTTAGGGCAAAATTCAACTGTCCCACTAACTGCTGTAATTGATGCAGCTTAACCTTAGATTCACTCATACACATTTGCAGGGATGCCCTGAACTTTAACACTTTATCACCTGGTAAACGGAAACAACCTTCTCTGGAGTCTAACTCGATCCCCAGAAACTCGAGGCAAGTCGAAGGACCCACAGTCTTACCTGGTGCCAGTGGCACGCCAAACTGATTCATCAAAACACAGAATGCGGCTAAAGCCTGCCCACATTCCGGATCCCCGGCTGCCCCCAGGAACAAAAAATCATCTAGATAATGCATCACATGTTGGAAACCCGTCTTCTTTGTGAAGACCCATTGTAGGAAACTACTGAATTTCTCGAAATAGGCACAAGATATCGAGCATCCCATCGGCATACACCTATCCATGTAATATGGACCCTGAAACATGAATCCCAGGAGACGCTGATCGTCTGGATGTACCGGGAGCAACCGGAACGCTGACTCGATATCAGATTTCGCCATCAGCGCACCGGGCCCCAGGCGATTCAAAATGGCTACGGCCTCATCGAAGGATGCGTACCGCACCGAACACATTTCCGGGTCTATCGCCTCGTTTACGGAAAGACCACGTGGGGCTGATAAATTATGTATCAGCCGAAACTCACCCGGGTCCTTCTTGGGAACCACCCCTAAAGGAGAACAAACAAAGTTAGCAACTGGGGGTACACTAAACGGACCGGCGACTCGACCTCGAGTAACCTCCTTCCGGATCTTTTCCTGTACCACAGTCGTATGCTGCAAGACCGATATTTGATTTTTGCATTTTTCCACACCCTGAAAGTCCCCCACTGGGATGCGGAAACCATATGAAAACCCGTTCCGCACCACCCCAGCGGAAGCACGATCCGGGTATTCGCTGAGCCAGGGAATCATTGCCAAGGTATCAATCGGGGTAGGTAAAGGCGCCCCTCGGACTATGTTAGACCTGTTTGGCACCTCCTCTACCCCCGTTATCACCCGTTTTGGCTCTGCACGTGGACTCAGGATGGGATGATTGCCCACACCCACTACATTCGTGTCTAAATTTGCACGACCCCTGGGGCCTAGTACATTTGCCCCTGTTAAAGTTCCAACAAACCCCCTTTTTACCTGCATTGCCGGTAGGCCTCGAGTGATTGTCGGTACCCGTACCTGAGCGAAAGGGCGTCCCCGCATACTGACGGGAGGATTCGCCCACGTTACTCCCCACCAATGGCAATTTCAACATACCAGTATCCTTCATTTTGGACCAGGACACAGAATCATAACAATCCCAAGTTAAGTTTTTATCATGTTCTTTTGCTTTTCTGAAAATATTATCATAGCAGAACCAATGATTACCCTCGTGTGATACAGAGTACCCCATGATTCGTGACTGATAAATCGGCAATTCGGGTAGCAATTCGGGCCTTCGTTCTCCCAAGATCGATGTGAAAACCCCCCACGCCTTGCCCCAATTGCCAATGTTCTCATTTACCTTAAAGGCGGCCATCTTTGCGCGCCAAACACTCGGATGCATGAGGTCCTTCTGACCCTTAACATGCTCCATCTCATAATGATCAGTAAGCAACGAGAAGATGTTTACATACTCCCCTGCCCATATCTTTTCTTTAATAGCTAAAGGGACATGCTGGCCCAACTTCTCCCTTCGAGAGGGTGCCGACTCCTCCCTCGCAATCGGCAATGGTCGCTTACCTGCACCGGACGCTGTCTCTGCGACTAAAACCGTCCCTCGTGGCTTCTCAGCGGCCGCAGCCGGCGTGGATACCGTCGCTGCTTCCCGAGTTTCACGCAGTTGCTTCATCAACGCCTGCGCGTCGACAGCCGTGGCGCCCTCGCTACCTTTTCCCAACCACGCTGCTAATTGTGCCGCCAGCTCGGGCGGCATATCTTCCCCGGACACGGGGGTGACCACAACGGGAATCGGATTCCCCTCCTCCGGCACGGGAGTGGGTGCTTCGAGCGGGACACTGGGACTCGGGATGTCTCCCCCAGCTGCTCCCCTCCTGGGCCTCTTGCCTTTTCCTTCCGGGGCTGCTCCCGCCAAAGGACGTTTCGGGCCCCCTTCCTCGTCTTTATCCATTCGCCTCTTTAGGTCGGTCACCTCTTTCATGAGTACACGCAGCATCTGGTCGGTAGTCATTCGCTTTCCCGCCTTCCTCGGCATTCTCCAACAAAGTATCTGAAAAACAAACAAGAACGATTACAACGCTCAAAATTGGCTCTTCGTTCCGTCTCGAGCTCACGTGCAGCGAGGAGGTGCAGCTTCAGAGCACAGGAACAAGAGGATGCCTTCTGGTCTTGTTTCTCCTTTTATCCGTCTTCAGGGCGGGCGTAAACCCGCCCCTGCCTGCCCCAAGGGCGTGGCCAGTGGCGTTAGTGTCTAGGCCAACCCACTCGAGGGCGGGAAAAGGCGCGCCCCGGCTACGCCGCTTCGGGCATACCAGCCGAGACTCGCCTCCCGCCCAAGATGGCTTCCCGGGGGGATCGTGGTACTCTGCCATACGTTCGGGGGGACCGATTGGTCGCCCCTTTCCATTAGAGGCATTTTTATGGATTTTAGGAATAAAGTAAATGTATAGGACTGTTGGATGGTCTTTTCTAATGAACTGGCACTCGTCCATTGTTAGCGGGTCCCGCAATTTTCCAAGCCACCAGTTTAGCATAATAACCATTGAATGTCTCTCTTAAGGCACTGAGTTACTGAGTCTGTAACATAATCTCTCATTCAACTGTGACATTGCTTCCTCCACATAGTAACATAGTATTTTCTCGCGCACAAAACTACATTTTCTCCCTTGTCAGAATTTCTGATAATAACATTTGTATCTTCTTGTAGATTATTAATCAGAGAATAGTACAGTTTGTTGTTGTTGTTTGTTTTCTTCTTGATGTTCAAAGTTATGTGTCTTAATTTTTTTTATCATCCCAGGCTATCTCTAACAAAAAACCATACTAGCTATGCACTAAAACAGTTTTTTCTCTCAAAAAATGATAAGCATAAACTATAACACAACAATACAAATTGATATCAAAAGGATTTTTTTAATTTAAAAAGAGAAAGTGATTTCACATTTGTATCTTATATACATAATCAGTTGATATAATAAAACATATATTCTTGAGCATAAAAAATTCAATTCTTCAGCGGGGGAAGGTGCTACGTGGATTCCGCCTGCCATTGGTGTAATTGTTTCCCCTTCAGCTTCACTTTCCATCGCTGAGCTAAAGTCGGAGTTGGAAGTGTCAGCAGGTACTTGTTTATTAGATAGGGTGCCTGTTTGTTGTGAATTAGTGGCAGCATATTTGGTGGATTTCATGGCTTCATATTTGCGCAAAAAGGTGAAAATGCGCCTGGTTTCGTAATCCACCCGGTCCCGGAGGAATTTGAATGCTTTTCATTCTTTCACCTTATCTTCTTCTTTTTTTAAACGATTAGTCATTTCTTGTCTTAGTTTAGCTGTTTCCTCAATAAGACCCAGAGCGGAGATTTCATCATTCAACTTTTCAATGCGGAGTTGTAACGCCGCTCTGTCTATCTCCGTGTATTTTAATAATATCTCTACCAATCGACTGGATGAGTCCAGATTGCCTTGGGCAATTCCTTCATCATTTTGGGGGTCGGTTGGTCATAGTTAAGAGCTGTTAAAATGCGCAGTCCTCTGGGGATTCTCCCCACATCCAAACATTGCAGTAGTGTCTTATGTTCCAACCACTTTCCCTGTTCTCCATGCATCAACTTTTCCAACATTTTCATTTTGCTCTTTAAATCATCATCTCTCCTTGTGACGTTAGCACCTCACTGATTATAGACATTACTAGTTAAGGGCATATTGTCAAACATCTTGGAGGCTGTCACCTCCCGGTCTTTCAGCGTGTCTGTCGACATTATAGAATCTTTGTAATAATTTAGCAAGCATTCCGCGGGCTCAAAGAAGTGTTAAGTAACCCTCTTGTCCCGTATGCTGTTCACACACCAATCACCCCACAATGCTGCTTCGTTCTACCTTTCACACCTCTTCAGCGTCTCGTGAGTCCTCCGACACTGTGGGTGCCGCAGACCATCGTGGCGGCACAATCCTTGGCTGTGGGGGGCTGACTGTCCAAATTCCTTCCGGAATCCTGTTACTTGTGGTCGTCGACTCGGAGGTGGTTGCTTTGTTTAACAGTCACCTCTTCGTGATTGGGGGTCCGCGTTTTGACTGGTCAAAGCCTCGCCCGTCCAAATATCCACAACAGTGAACCAATGAAGGTTTCGGATCCTACATCTACCCAGCCCGGATCTCTACAACATGATAAACAGAACAGGGTGGCTGGACAGGGCAGTTTAACAAAGGAATCTTGCAGGCACGCAGTCAATATGTACCACGTGACCACTGTATTTATATTCCAGAACACATTTATTTTTCTTTTTTCAGATTTCTTAAAAATTCAAAAAACACCGGCACAAACAAAAAAACCATCAAAACAGTAGGTTCATTTACACAGTATCTACAAAAATACAAATTTACAAATGTACACTATTTACAACGATCGAGTCAAACGAGACAAATAATAACACACCAAGACAATAGAACATAAAGTGATTCAATTCAACTGCAGATTGAACAATGCAATACTGATGCATAGAACAAGAAGGGAAACCAGTCCTTAGAACTATGAACCCATGGGACAGGCGGGGTAGAGGTGGAAATGAGTGCCTGCCTGTCTACCAAAGCCTGTGGTCAGGTATTTAAATGGGGTTGCACTGCTAGGGTCCAATAGAGTGGAATTAGTTGTATCCTAGCGGCACCCTTTGAAGTTGCCACAGGGTGGGGTGTCGACGCGTTTCGAACCTGGATGTTGTAGGTTCTCTTCAGGACAGGGACTGGGGAAAGTAAATCTGCACAATGGCACAAACGTTGCCGTAGTGTGGGCAATTCTCAGAAAGCAATCAGTTTTGCGGTTGATACGTGGATGAACTGAAAACGTGATGTCCGCCTTGTGTCCGCCTTGCGGTACACACTCAGAGTGGATAGACAGCTCACATGGTTTGCTGCGCCGAGGAAATTTCCTCGATAGAACGGGCTCCGGTGAAACTGACACCGCCTGCCGGCTAGAATTGGGCTCTGCTTTCCGTGCGCCTAACGTACTGATCCCTTGGCGTTCAGCCACTACATCGGCGCAGCAAACCATGTGAGCTGTCTATCCACTCTGAGTGTGTACCGCAAGGCGGACATCACGTTTTGAGTTCATCCACGTATCAACTGCAGAACTGATTGCTTTCTGAGAATTGCCCACACTACGGCAACGTTTGTGCCATTGTGCAGATTTACTTTCCCCAGTCCCTGTCCTGAAGAGAACCTACAACATCCAGGTTCGAAACGCGTTGACACCCCACCCTGTGGCAACTTCAAAGGGTGCCGCTAGGATACAACTAATTCCACTCTATTGGCCCCTAGCAGTGCAACCCCATTTAAATACCTGACCACAGGCTTTGGTAAACAGGCAGGCACTCATTTCCACCTCTACCCCGCCTGTCCCTTGGGTTCATAGTTCTAAGGACTGGTTTTCCTTCTTGTTCTATGCATCAGTATTGCATTGTACAATCTGCAATTGAATTGAATCACTTTATGTTCTATTGTCTTGGTGTGTTATTATTTGTCTCGTTTGACTCGATCGTTGTAAATAGTGTACATTTGTAAATTTGTATTTTTGTAGATACTGTGTAAATGAACCTACTGTTTTGATGGTTTTTTGTTTGTGCCGGTGTTTTTTGAAACTTTAAGAAATCTGAAAAAAGAAAAACAAATGTGTTCTGGAATATAAATACAGTGGTCACGTGGTACATATTGACTGCGTGCCTGCAAGATTCCTTTGTTAAACTGCCCTGTCCAGCCACCCTGTTCCGTTTATCAAATATCCACAAGGCTGCTTCTCGCTTCCCACAGGTATCTCCTAAGCAAAGCAGATGCTGACCCACGATTATGTGTCTAAAGTTGCAGTTTTATGTCGGCCATTATGTGTATATATGTATATAAATAACTTTAGCTCAGTCCTATACATCTTCACAAAACTTTCCAAATGTGCTATTTTTTGCCTAGTTAGTGCAAGGAATATTTTGGGGGGTGATCAATCATGTATTAAGCATGGGAACAGAAAAATTGAGGGTGCCCAAAATACAAAATCCTTTAGCAATTTCCATAGACTTTTTTTCAGATGGGATACCACAAAAACTGTTGAACAGAATTACACCAATTTGGCAGAAAGCTAAATCAGGGTCCAGAAAGCATTCAATTTGTGGTTTGGTGTAAATTCATTTAGTGCATGTTTGAGAAATTAAGGTTTAAAATCTATAGCTATCTGGACAGTTGGTGTCCAGATATGTTCTGATTAGTCAATTAAAAGGGGACTAGTTCATCATGATTAGTTGGTGATAACCTGAACAATGTTTTGGCAGCCATTACAAGACTCAATGATGTGACCCCTGTATCCTGAAAATAAATAAACAAAAATATGTAAGTGGACAGGGAGAGCACCCAGGGATCCCAAAAGGCATGTGTGTGGGGGGGGGGCTCAAATGGACCTACCTTTATTGGCTGTACACAACATGAACATGTTGTGGTAGTTGTTACAGGATTCTGGGGAATAGTCCCAGCTGAAATGCATTGTAGCGAATAGCAGGCTTTGAGGGTGACATCAAGGCGCACATATAAAGGGTGATAACACATTTTAGTTACATTATAAAAACTCTTGTTTTGTACCCTATTCATTTTACGAACTGTGGTGAAAAATGCGGATCCTCTGTTGGGATTTCATGAACAATGTTTTTCTCATTATTTTCTCATAGAGGTTATAGAATGTTCTTCAGAAGCTAAAATTAGAGTTTATTTTCTGCAAATCTACACTATCTTTCATAGCCATTTGATAATAAAATGTGACATTCTGAATAAAAGTATACATTCCACCTTACAAATAAATGTAGGCATGTAAGGTGGGGTGGGACATTGAAGGTGGCAGAGCCTCATACCAAGAACTACTTAAAAGGCATTATGCCCAACAACAAGCCCCTCTGCCCCCTGGCAAAAAAACTGAGCCGAAATAGTGTGACATGCAGTGGCACCATGGGAGTTGGCAGGTCGGGTAAAACATGTACTTCTGACATCAGCAACAGCGTCTCAGTTTAGTCCCCTGTATTCTTCTGCAGTCTCACAGAGTGTTCTAAATAACCAGAGTGCTAAATGTGTTACCTATAACAAACGTTTGGTAGTCCTAAAGCCACATTGATTGAATCAAACTAGCAAAACATAAAATATATCCTTTAGAAAAGAACAAAATGAGGGGGCTCGTGTTGTCACTGACATTTTGCTTAGTGGAGTAGAAAGCAAAATTAGGAAACATTGTAATTGCGCTCTCCCATATCTTCCTTTTTTATTTCGATAAAACATTCTGTCTTGCAGACTGAACTGTACTTTCAACACCAGCAAGAAGCAGACTGCCAGTTAATTCCCTGGTGAGCAGCTGAAATTTTATTCACAGTGTTCTAATGAGCAACTAGAGTTCTAATATTTTGAATTTGTGACAAAAGTGAGGCACATGTGAAGGCCATCTTGATGGAATAGAAGTGGAAAACTGAAAGCATGTAAGTTTGAGAATACTACAGTAAAGAATGAAATGAGGGCCCTTCACAGCAGAAAAGCATCCCAAATTGGCCATCAGAAAAAAAGAGAGCCCAAATGTAGCCCAAATATCACCCTCAAACATAGCCCAAGTGTATTCCAATGACAGAAGTGTGCAAAGCGCTTACATATTCAGAGTTTTCTTTCCCAGTTTTATATAGTGTGGATATGACCCAAAGATATTGGAGTGCTTCATATGAGCATTAGTTACATTACACAAGAACACATACATTTTGGGTTTAGATCAAGTGATTTGCCCAGAATCACAGGATGTTGAACCAAGACTTGAACCTGGTTCCCCAGTTCCAAATCGTCAGCTCTGGGCGTAATAACACATCCTATCCCATAAGTACAACAAATAATCTAAGTGATCAACTAGATTAAAAAAAAGAAAATAGTAAATAATTTAAAAGAGCTTTGTCACTATTTCAGAAAGTGTCCTCATTTTTGTTTTTTAGAGCAATAACTCGAACTGCTCTTAGAAAATGCTCTCTCACTTTTATCAGTTCTAGGGATTGCATTAGGTTTTACAGTTTTGATTGCATCAAGATGACTTTAGGTGTGCCACACTTTTGTGTTAAATATAGACTTTTAACTCCTTCGCTGCGGCGGCTATTCCGCCGCAGCGCTAAGGGGGTGGGGCGGCCGCGCGGCGGCTCCATACTAGTGACGGAACCGCTCCGTCACGGCTCGCGGGTGAGCTGTGCTTGTGACGGAACGGTTCCGTCACGAACCCGCCTGCCCATTAAAGCGTCAGCGCAGGCACGGAATTCGCGCCGTGCAGGCGCAGCGAGCGGGCCGTGATGGAACCGTTCCGTCACAAGCACAGCTCACCCGTGGCTTGTGACGAAGCGGTTTAGTCACAAGCAAGCAACTGGTTTACGATCTAGTTGATCATTAAAGCACTGTATGGGGGCAGGGAGCAGTCAATTGAGGATAGAAAGGAGGTGGTAGAAGCAGCAAGTTGACCATGCTTCGCAGAAGGAGGGGCAGTGGCAGCACAAAGGACCTCACAGGCCAGGCATGAGGGGTAGTGGTAGAACAACAGACCATGGAGGACAGGCGCCATTGTGGCAGGTCCAGCAAACCAACAATTCAGGACAGATGAGAGAGTTTGTGGCAACACAATGGACCTTTCAGGGCAGGAGGGCGAGGTAGTGGCAGTACAACCATACATGCCAAAAGACCTGATTCAGGTGGTAGACACATGACTTTTTAAGTCCAAAAGGGCTTTATTTTAGCTGTCCACTACCAAAAATCTCCTCTTTTTAGAAAATCGATTCCCCCAATTTTATGTTTCAAAATCTCCCTCCTGAAAATTTCAAAATGTTGTCATGTATGGAACAACGAACCATTGAGGGCAGGGGGAATTGGATAGGGACATGGGTGCAGGCAATAGATGGCAGGAAGGAGGTGGCAGGGGCCCCAAATTGACCTTAGTGGCAGTACAATTCATCCCACAGGGCTCACTGGAGGGCAAAGCAGCACAATAGAGCTGGTAAAACAACAACATGAAGGGGACAGGGGCATGCACAAGGACAACAGAGTGCAGGATAGGAGGCAAGACAAGTAGGCGGCCATGCAGGGATGGCAGGAGGGTCAGTTGCAGCTGAACTGGAGGGCTGGAGGAAGGGGCAGGAGAACACCAATAAACTGTGGAAGGCAGAGCAGAGGGGATAGGGGCAAGGACACAGGCAATGAAAGGCAGGAGGCAGCAGAGTCAGAAGCAACAAGCTAATCAACTAGGGCAGATGGGAAGGGCTGTGATAGAACAGCAGACCTAGCAGGGCAGGTCGAATAGGGAGTGGCAGCAGAGTACACCATGGAGGGACGAGAGGGAGGGAAGAGATAAAACAATGGAACATGGACGGCAGGAGGTGGGGGATGGGCATGAACATGGATAACAGAGGGCAGCAGTGGGGACAGAAACAACAAGCTTATCACACAGGGCAGGTGGAATGGGTAGTTTCAGTATAAAGGTCCACACAGGGTACACAGGAGGGGCAGTGGCAGCACAGCAGACAGTGAAGGGCAGGAGGAAGGGTTTAGCGGCTCACACATGGACAAAAGAGAGCAGGCGTAAGATGGTAGTGATAGAGGCAGCAATCTGGCCATGCCTGGCAGGAGGGGCAGTGGCCACACCATGGAGCACTCAGACTAAATAGAAGGGGAAGTGGCACCTCAATGGAATAGGGTGGGCAAAAGGGAGGGGGCAGGAGCATTCACACAGACATTGGAGGGCAGAGGGAAGCGGCAGGGCAGCAAGATAATCACAGAGGCTAAAAGTAGCAGGGCAATGGGAGGGTCATAGACTTGGGCAACAGAAGGCAGGAGGTATGGGAAAAGTTTGCAAGGTAACCATGGAGGACAGTGGCAGCACATTGGACCATAGAGGGTAGGAGGGAGAGGCTAGGTACATGGGTTCAGCCAACAGAGGGCAGGGAGGATTAACTATATAGCATGCCCTAAATAACTATAACCCGGGCAGTCACCATGCAGTGTTTTTAACCCCTCATATTATAACAATCCCTAATAACATCTGAAAAGCCATAATGTTTGACAATACTGTGCATGGAGGGGGACACAAGTTACAGTTGTTTAGGGCACCAGTTATAGTTACTTGAGATAATTTCAACTGGTAACTTTCAGTGGTTCGTTAGTTTAAAATGATATGTTATAAGTGACATTTTCAACTTCTTTATTGCTTAGAATTCAGCAACACAAAATGATGCAAGATAGAATATTCCTCTTAAGACCATTGGAATCAAAATACATATTCAAAAAACAGAACCAAAATTCCACATTGGCATAACCAAGATGAAAAGCTTCATGTATATTTATGAATAATGAATTAGGAACAATACTGAGCATCCAGTCTGCAAATAAGTATTTGTAATTCAAATTTCTGCGGTTATAATTTGCAAATAAGGAATTGCAGCTGAGGCCCTTACATTCAGACATACCATAATGGCCAACAAGTTGAATTGAGCAAACAAGTTTATAGTAAAAAGGTTAAACCAGTAGAGGGTGATAATGAGTGAGGATTTTAACAGAGAGGCATTACATATTCCCCTAGCAGGCATGAGCAGTAGTATGTGGAAGTGTATAATTTTGTTTTAAGAATAATGAATGTTATAACGAAAATGGAAGTAACCTCCATAATATGGAGCTCACTCAAGAACCTTATAAATAAATTTTAGACTGTGTCTGATATGTTGACCATAAGCTGCTTTCAAGTACAAGTTGTTGATTTTTTTCGGATCTGGAAAATGAACTACTTATATCAGAATGCATTGTACTAGGAATGTAAGGGTAAAGGGAAAATATAAACAGCAAGAGAAAATGGCATCTTGCATATGTGCTCAAGACTGTGAAATCAAAATGCGTCATTTTGTGTTGCTGAATGATAACCATTTAATAAGTTGAAATCCTTCCCAGAGTCCAGCATTTGTGATTGCATGAGATACGGAAGTTATTATCCTAATAGGAAGGCACCAGAAGGAATAGCTGGGCCCCATGGTATAATGCCAACCACATGAAAGAATATATGTGTGTGTGCGTGTGTGTGTGTGTGTGTGATTTTGTGTGTGTCCAAAGAAATTACTCCAATCCTCAATTCCTCAGTAAAAATGTAGCGAGTGCTTTTGAAACCTCTTCGGAGGCAAGATTGCGGCTGTGTGAATGCTGCTGAAAGCCACTCGTTCAGCTCTCCACAATGATTTAAAAGCCCCCACTACAGATGGATAAATTGCCCTGAAAATGAAAATACAGATTTCTTCCCTACTTACCTGGCTGTCTGTGTGCGGACATCAGAGGGTGGCCTGAAGGCGTTCACGGCATTGATGCTATCTGGTGAGAGACGCTGATCTCGATTTCCTGGTCAAAATATGCCACCAAAACAATTGAAGCCCCCGCTGGAACGCAGAGAGAAGGGTGCTGCGGATGGCGGTACTGCAGAGGTGGCAGGTGGACGTGGAGGTCCGTCCGCTTCGCGGAAGGCAGTGAGCGGGAGAAAAGCCAGGGATGCTACTCCCGCAACAGGAGCAAACAAAGGGCAAACAGGGAAGCCCAAGGCACTTGAGCAGCGTCTCACTGAAATGACAGGTGCAGGCTTGGCTAAGCAGCGGGTGATAGCCGGGATGTTTTCTGGGCAGGGTAAAACTACATGAAAACCCTAGGAATGCAGAGAAGGAGCTGCCCCCAGTACAGTCTAAAGGGCCACTAGAGGAAATGGAGATCCTGGAGATAATAGAGGGCACTGTGAGTACTAATGCGAATACTAATAGTGGTGGTACCAATGTGCTGGATGTAGTGGACCCTTGCTCAGTACGAGAGGCTGTGGGGAGTCACGTAGCCCTGGCTATCAGCGTCGCAGATTGTGCTGCTGATAAAGACGGAAACGCGTAGGCAAATGAGTATCTCAATGGGAACTCAGTTAATAACTTTAACCTTAAATCTATTGATATGTTGGCAGAGTGTCCTCGAAGACCGGAACATGGAGAAACATAATTTCTCTTAATGAAGATTGAGAACTATCTAACCCCGGTAACCTAACAGATCTCGACAACTCAGGGACGGATTCTGATAGCCCTCTCCCTAACACCTGTACACCGAAGTGACTCCCTTCTTTAACCAAATGCAGGAAAAAGCAAAAAATAAGGGAGCATTGCAAGATTCTGGGCAATCGGTTCTGATCATAGCCTGCTCAAATGAGACTACTCAACTATGCAGTTTCTGAGCAAGGATGGTGGGCACAATAATCGAGACAAGGCAGGGGTTTTAATAAACCTACTGATAAGCTGGAAAGTGCAATAGAGCTCCCCCTCAATGACTCTGATATACGCAACCCTTAAATAGATACAAGGTGAAGCAAAAGAAGAACATACGCATGCCCATCTAGCAACAAAGAAACTGCAAAGTGCAATTTGGAAAGTAAATAAATCCTGTGCTGAGATTACAGAGAGAAGGGATGCCCCGAGTAGTAGCACTAGAAACCAGTGCAGAGAGCTCAATCCGACAAATTGCTACTAACGAATCCTGGAGGATGGACGTTATGTGGAAACTTGAAGATTTCAAAAATCATCAGCGCTGCAACAATTTAAGACTTCTTGGCATTCCTGAAAATGTTGAGGGGGCGATATTTGAGGCTTTGTGTTGCTCATGTTGCTCATGCTGAAAGGGGGGTTACCTGCACTTGGACATTGGGATTGGTAAAAGGAGATCCAGAGGGTTCATCACTTCCCTCTCATGCTTAAAAAAGAATATGATCTTAACAATTCTAATGACAAGCCAAGAGCCATAATAATATTTTTTTGGGCAATTTTCTCCTGTGTTAGGCAGTGTCTGACAAAGTTAGACCGGAGGCACCAAGTTTGGCAGAGGGTCTCTACTTCTTTGTGAGACTTGATTTCTGCCATATCACGCTAGAGAGAAGGTGGAGGCTCCGTCAACTAATCTCTTCTTTCCAACAGATAGGAGCAGAGGCTTTTTTACTTAGTCTAGCGAGACTTAAAATCATCTATAAGGGTACCACTAGATTATTCACATCAGGAATTCAAGCTGAAGACTACCTACCTAACATCTCAAAGACTAGGATCTCCTAGGGGCCTGAGGGATTGACTGATGGATAACTGTGGTACAACTGGGAGCTTTGTGAAGGGTTAGAGCCTACCTTTTTTTGTTTTGGTAAAGCCTAACTTTTTTAAGTGGCTTGATTACTTTCTATTCTCTTTTGTGGGGGATTCTTAGGGTATTTTCAGTTTGGTGTTTGGTGGAGGAGCTCAACGGGTGGTGTGGTGAGCAGCTTCATGCCAGAGGCATCACAAGGGATTTCTGACCTTTCTTGCCTAGGGATAGAGGTTAGGGGAAGATATGGGGACTTCCAGCTTGTTGTATTTGATATGTCAGATATGGCAGTTTTAATGTCAAAAGTAGGGGTAGACAGGAAGGAGAGCAAAATGGGCATGCTCCATATTAAAAAATGGTCCTAAATAAATGAAGGATAACCTCAATTAATATGTGCGGCCTGAATAATCCTCTGAAAAAATGAAGGATCAATGTAGATGTGCAATTTTTGAAAGGAGATATATATATAGTAGACTGAGGATCAATGAATTAGAGGGGTATCATTTAGTTTCTGCTACTATGCAAGGGACCCTCACAAAAGGGGTTGCTGTTATGGCCAAGAAGAACACAGGTTTAAGGTTCCCACATTCCAAATCCGACCAAAATGGCAGATGGGTTATTACTCATTGCTGCACCGAGGGCTACTCTTTTACTCTTTGCTCCCTTTATGGTAGATACTTGATGATCCGTCCTTTTTTAAATAGTTGAATATTGGGCTGGTGGGCTGGTGGGCTGGCCGTTACCCTTAGTTATTTGTGGGGATGCTAATATAAATCTATATGGCTGAATTGGGAAAATAGGTGGAAGCCCATATGTAGGATGAAAACCTAAAGTTTTTAAGGCACTTTCTAATGTATGTAAAACTCACGGTCTTTCTGATGCTTGGTCTGTACTTAAGTCTCAGGATCTGGGATATACCTTCTTTTCAGCCCCACAGCAGACCCATGCTAGGCTTGATTATTTTTTGGTATCTCAAGAGATTTTAGCAAAATCCGACATAAGGAAATATCCTCGGGTGATGTCTGACCATAACCCACTGGTGTTGGAGATCTCATTATAGACATGGAAACCCCCTACTTCTCACTGGACTTTTGATAGAGCATTGTTATATGAGGATGATTATGTGCAACATATGAGGGAGTAGATTCCTAGATCTTAGAAGAAAATAGGGGAAGTGCGCATGTTGAGATAATCTGGGATACACTTAATGCCGGGATCAGAGGTGAAACATCTGGATATGGTTGGGCTGCACAGGCAAAGGAGAAACATTTTCTTCAGGAACAATATCAGAAGCTGAGTGTAGCCGAAACTCAACTGATACAGGCTATTACCAATAAACGGGAAGTAGAACAGGCACAAGTCCGGGTTGCCACTGCCAAATCTTCCATTATAGAAGTATCAGCAAGCAAAGCAGCCTGGAAAGATGCTGCTTGGCAGTCCAGGCTGTATGAGTGTCGGGAAAGCACGGGTCACGTGCTAGTGATGCGGGCGAGACAACGCACAACCCAAGGAGGCATCAGACCCTATATTTATCAGTAGAGGGGTTCAGCAGGGGTGCCCCTGCTCACCCCTACTGTGTGTGCTCTATCTAGACCCGCTTGTTAGAATGATTGAAGCTAATAATTCAATTGCCGGAGTACAGAACATAGGGGGGAGTACAAAAATATTGACGCACACTAATGATCTTGCCATAATTACGTCCAATCCTGCGAATACTGTAATCAAGATAGAGAAAGAAGCAGATAGCTTTGTGAAACTATCAGGCTATCGACTGAATCAGAACAAAACTCAGATTTTGACTGGTAATGGTCTTCAGATAAATAATTCACGAGATGTTCAGAAAGCAGTTTATCTGGGGGTAGAAATCATGGCAGACGTTTCTAAAATCATGGAAAACAACTTAAATCCTTTAATTTTTAAAATTGAAAGCATAACTCAGCCATCTAGAGAATCTCAAGCTTACGATGGAAGGGAGATACAATGTCATAAAAATGATTTTTTTGCCAAAGATTTTATATTTTTTAAGGGCCATTCCCTTGTCTATTTGTAATGCTTGGTTTAGCTCAAAAAACCAACTTTTTTCCAAATGTATCTGCTTTTAAACTACAGACCCTGCCTAGAGACAGAGGGGGGGTGGGCAGTACCCAATCTACAATTATATCATTGGGTGGCCCTGCTGCAGAAAATTGGGATACTGCTTAATGAAAGAGATGATATAATGAGGGTAGGTTCTTCAGGTCCGTCTATGAGCTGATTCTGGGAACTGAGGCTAAGGGGTGCCTTTTAGAGCACATTAACTTTAACTACTTCAAACAGGTTAAATTCAAAACTTTAATCTGTGCTTTTAAGGTCTGGACTTCGGTACGGAGAAAACTCGGACTAGGAAGCTTTAATGCTTATACCCCTATATTTAAGAATAATTGTTTTCCGCATATCTTCAGTGATGGTCATATGAGGCATTGGCATGATAAAGGAGTACAAATAATTTGGGATCTTATAAATGAGTCTGACCTGTTATTGTTTGATGTCATAAGGGACAAGTTTGGGCTAGAAAGTCGACAGTTCTTTAAATATCTCCAAATAAGAGATATAATGAAAAAAAAGCTAGGGGTAGCCTCCAGCTTCTCCAGGGTGAGGTTGATGGATGAATTATTTAAAGGCTCTAGCACTTTAGAGGGATTGTATAAAATGTTAATTGACTTATTACCTGACAACCTGACCAAGCATATTGTTTTTTTGGCAAAATTTGCTAGAGATTGAGCCTGGAGATATTGAGGATTCCCTATATATGGCCCAGACGTCATTTATGGTGACTAATTTACAACAAAACGCCAGATTCGAGTAGCCCTACATGGGGTGTTGATGACAGAATATTTGCGAGTTGGAGCAGCACCTCCGAGTTTGATAGTAAAACTCGAACCCAAAATTTTTTGTGAGGATAGGCAATTCCGTGTGGATTGTAGCTTCATTGCGAACAAGTGCAGACAGGATTGGCTTATCTTAATTATTAACACGGCTAAAAGACTCAGTGAGGATTTACTTAAAGAAATCCTTGATTTGGAAGAAAGCATAAAGAATAATTCAGCACTAACAGACGCTAAGGAACAGTTAGAGAGGATCCAAAGTGACTTGACTGACTACAAGACCTATATGGTCAACCAGAAAATAAGGGGGCTTAAAAAGAATTTGGATAGGTTCACTCACGCTTGGGCATTCCCATACACTGAGGACCAGTACTACGATATACCTACAGATCAGTCCAGACAACCGAATTTCCAGAGGGGAGGGCAGTATCCTCAACGTGGGGGGAATAGGCAACAACGACGACCACCAAACAACTGGGTGTTCGACAACACGAGTAGTGAGGAGGAGGACGTACCCTCTCATCCGGCCCCTCAAAATACCAACAGGGTTAATTTTACATCAGAAACAAGGACAGATGAGGATCTGGGAACTTTGTTGAGGTCTTTTTTAGGTCAAAATCAGAGAGGAACGCGGGGTGGAGGCAGTCAGACGTTCAGAGGAAGAGCAGAGGAAGAGCACAATTCCAGCCCAATTGGCAACAGTATTCCCCTCGGGTAAACCGCAACAGAGGTAGGACGGGCCAGCAATGAGTCTGGTTGGAGAGAACATAATATCAAATGATATTGTGGTAAACTTATTGGATCACGTATTAACACTAGCAGAAATAGGAGTTTTAAACAAGGGACTAAGGTTTGTCCCCACTCCACGCCATGACCCTTTCATCTGCAGATTAGAATTACATGAAATGATGAGGAAAATCAAATTACATAAATTCTTCTCCGACAAAGAAAAGGTTGACCCATCGGTATTCAATACGAATCTCCATCGTCCTTTCAATTTCTGTCCACCCAGTGCCTCTTTGGGTCCAGAGGTTGCAGTGTTCGAACAAAAAGTGCTCTGTGACATTGCTACTCTGGAACAAGCCCCTCAACAACATCATGGTTGCAATATGAGCAAACAGGACTGGCAAGCTGTTAAATCCCTACAAGAGAATACAGTGCTAACTATAAAACAAGCGGATAAGGGGGGTGCGATCGTGGTGTTAAACACATGTGACTACGAGGCAGAGGTGTTGAGATTACTTAGTGTATGCACAAACTATCATCCTTTGGTCAAGGATCCAACGCCTGACTTACTCGAGATAATTACCAACATGGTGGCAGTTGCTCTAGATAAGAAGTGGATAACATCCAAAGAGGCGGACTTTATTGTCAACAAGAAGTTGCGCATTCCGGTGTTTTACATCTTGCCCAGGATCCACAAACCCCAACGCCCACCCCCAGGACGCCCGATAGTTTCGGGCATCCAATCGGTGTTAGAGCCCCTATCTCAATTCGCTGATTTCTTTTTACGTGAGGCAGTGATCACCCAGGAGTCCTATGTCCAGGACACGACGGATATTTTGAATATTCTTGAGGGAGTGCAATTTGATCCCGATTTCCAACTACTAGTGACTATCGACATCGAGTCACTTTATACCAGTATTCCCCAGGACTCCACGCTGGTGGCAGCAGCACGGGCCCTGGGTTCACTGGAGTGGTTTTATGACACGCCTGTGACTTTTGTCATGCAATGTATTGAGCTTCCATTGACCAAAATTTTTTTGAATATAAGAACCAATTATACTTGCAGGTGTCTGGTACATCTATGGGGGCCACATTTGCCCCAAGTCTGGCCTGCATTTATGTGGGCCAGTTTGAGGAGAATGTGCTCCTCCATGGGGATAACAACCCCTTCAGGAACCATATCTCCCTGTGGAGGAGGAATATTGACAACGCCCTCTGTATCTGGACAGGTACAGAGAACCTTCTTGTGAACTTCCTAACATGGTTAAACCAGATGGACGATTACCTGAAGTTCACGTGGTCTATTAATAGAACCACGGCAGTTTACCTAGATGTTGATATCCTGGCAGCTGACCAAAAATTGGTCACGACTGTACACCACAAAACAACTGATAAGAATTCACTGCTCCATTATACATCTTTCCATCCTCGAGCTTTAAGAGATAATCTTCCAGTGGGGCAATTTTTGCGCTATCGGTGCAATTGCTCCACCACGGAGGCATTAATGGCACAGTCCGAATAATTGGTTGAGAAATTGTCAAACGTGCCCTGAACACGCCCCGTGAAGCACTTCTTGAAAGACATGTGAGAACTAAACAGTATTCCCCATCAGGCAGGCTTCTGCTCGGGTCATTCAACCGAGTCAGTGGTGCTTGCGGTTCTCGATGAGTTGAGGGCCAAGGCTGACACCAACTCTCCTCAGGCTTTGGTCCTCCTCGACTTGTCCGCTGCGTTTGACACGGTCGATCACACCATCCTTCTTGACCGTGTCAGCGCAGCGGGCATTCGGGGGCCCGCTCTCTCTTGGATCACGTCCTTTCTTACAGGACGCTCACAAGCTGTTCACCTCCCTGGTTTTTCTGCCCCCCCCCCTTCCGGTGTCCTGTGGGGTTCCCCAAGGTTCCTCCCTTTCCCCTCTTCTTTTTAATCTTTACATTCGTCCTCTTATTGTCTCTCTTCTCGACCTGGGGGTCTCTGTGTATAACTACGCAGATGACCTCCAGCTCGTCTTCGATCTTTCCTCTTCTTCTCATTCTCTATCTTTTTTTCGCTCTACTCTGGTTTTCATCTCGGGGTGGATGGGCGCCAACCACCTCAAGCTCAATCCAGACAAGACTGAGCTTGTCTTGACTGGCGGCTCATCCAGCCCTTGGTCCTCTGCTTTTTGGCCCCCTATCTTTGGTCCCCCTCCCACCCCTGTCCCCTCTGTCAAAACGCTGGGCATTAAGGTCAGCCACGACCTGTCAATGCATGGCCAGGTCAGTTCTGTTGTGTCCTCTTGTTTTCTTTCCCTCCGTCTTATTCGAAAAATTTCCCGTTTCTTTTCCCTTGATTCTCTTAAAATTATTATTTCGGCCCTCATCACTTCCCGCCTTGATTATGGAAACAGCTTGTTCGTGGGCAATCCTGCCTACGAAACCCGTCGCCTTCAAGCAATCCAAAATCAGGCTGCCCGACTCATCTTTCACCTTCCCAAAACTCACCACATCACCCCTGTTCTCAAATCCCTTCACTGGCTCCCCGTTTTGCAACGCTCCTTGTTTAAACTAGGTTGCCTAGTCTTCCGGGCTGTTGATCGCTCTGCCCCGGCGTTCATCACTTCCCTGATTTCCTCTCACACCCCTGTTCGTACCCTCCGCTCTTCTTCTTCGGCCCTCCTCACTGTTCCCCGTTTCCGCAAATCCCGCACTGGTGGAACCAGATTCTCCGTTCTTGCCCCCCGCTTCTGGAATTCCCTCCCTCTCTCCATGCGTTCTATCCCCATCTTTTCACACTTCCGTAAAGCGCTCAAAACATTCTTGTTTGCCCAGGCCTACCCCGCTTAACTTCCTCGGCCCTGTTTGTTCTGTCCAGTAGAGCTCAGCGCCAGGAAGCCGCTTGGCCACCGTGCGCTCTATAAATACTTTATTCATTCATTCATTCATTCATTCATTCAATGTATACACGTAGTTGCGACCTACAATCCCCTATCCACTAAATTAAGACAAATTGTGAGGAAACACTGGTCGATTCTTGATACCAGTGTTGGAAAGATGCCACCCCCACGATTTGCCTTTAAAAGAGCCACTAATTTGAAGGACAAACTGGTCCACTCTCAGACCATAAATACCCCATTTACAGACAGGTTACCGATTGGTCACCGCCCCTGCACCAGCTGCTCAGTATGCAGTCTGACAAAAACCACCAAGGCAGTCACTCTGAGAAATGGTAGAATCTGGCACCTTACCAGGTTTAGCAATTGCAATACTGTTAATATGATCTACAAATTAACTTGTAAATGTGGCCTTCACTACATTGGACTCACATCGAGAAAGGTGAAAGTTCGTATTCAAGAACACCTCAGCACTCTACGAGCAAAAAAACTGACTACGCAACTGGTGCAACACTTCAATGAGATGGGACACGACCCCAAGGATCTGGAGTGGGTTGTACTAGAGAGAGTAATGTGTGAGAGTCACAATGCTGAAAGCATTCTAGCCAGGAAAGAAGCACGCTGGATCTACCAGGAACAGGTTGATCGTGATGGGTTAAACGATTTGATCGAATGGAATAAAATCAGCAAACGATGATTATGACAGGCGGGTTGTTCCATACTCAGGGGGACCATGAACTGTGCCAATTGGGTATATCAGGGGTGTACTGTGATCTATACAGATTAGTGTCTTTACCCTGTACCAATATGTCCGCCATGTGACGTGGGGGTTGCTAGAGACCTGGTGACTCTTACACATTGAGGGCTTGATAATTAGCCACTAGGTGTAGTTCGGCTATCATATACCATCATTTATCACGCATTGTCATCTGCAGGGCTTAGGGCTTTGAAGTATATTAAATCAAGACTGGCCCGCATATCTTAGTATGTTATTTTGGGCCCATTTTAAGATGGCCGCCACGGAATACACACTGTTGTCATGTGACAGTAGACGCTCTGCACGTAACTTCACGTCTGTTGATATTTAATGGTGGAGTTCCGGGCTGAGCGCGGCGGAGTTCAAGAGTTGCCGGTCTCCCGGCATGGGTAAGAGGCTCGTTCCTTTGCGGTAAGAGTAACAAGTTGGTATCTCTACCGGAACAGTTTTCTATAAATAATCAGCCAGTAAATGGCTGTTTGGCTAAGCGTGTGCGCTATAACAGTACAGGCGGGTAGTGCATCTTCTATCCATGTGAGTTAGATGTTTTGATAGTCATGATGGGGTGCACAGCCTAGTGTGATATGGCATTGATTGGACTAACTCCTGTCTGTGTATCTGTATTTTTTAATAGAACACCTGACGATAGCGGGTCTTCAATGGGACACGTGATCCTTTAGGACACGGATGTATTAATCAAGTGGGATAGCAGTTAAGCGTGAGAGACGCTAACCCCAGGTAATTTTGCTAACAGATGTCTCGAGTGCCACAGCAATGTACTATACCTTGATCAATCCACTTGGTATGTAAGGGTCTTGAACCCTTGGCTCATTTTATTTGCGATTTTCTGTCTTTTACCATCACAGGTGTGGTTTACAAGCGAGTGGGAATTAAAGTGCATAACTCCTGTTTGCCCTGAAGAAGTTGCGCAAATTAATTGCAACGAAACATGTTGGCGACAATGATTCACACAAGACATTGCTTGGTGTGAGTCGTTTTAATTTGAAGAACTCGCAGCCCAGAATAAATCTAGAGTGGCCAGTGAATTCTTCAATTTTAATTGTGTGAGATTCACGTTTTCATTTCTCACTAGGGGTTGGTGTATGTGCACACTTAAATAGCAAGGGTTTAAGCTAACTTGCTATAGTAAGAACAATCAGCAGACTGTGTGGCTGATGTTAAGAAAAAGCACTGTTTTATGTTGTTGGTCTTTTTCTTTTGTTTGTCTTTTATTTCCACTATTATAAGAGTGAGTTACCTCTGATGATAAATGGGTATACTGGCAATTGCTAGCCAGAAAACCCCATTGGCGGTTCTTCCGTGAGGGGCTCACTCTTTCTCCCACATTTTTTCCACTTAAGTTCTTGGTGGGTGATGGTATTGTGACAAATTTTATTTGTATCTTGTGTGTACCTTGATAGTTTCTGACACATGTACAGGTATGAATAGCCAAAAATAGTGGGCTGGTGGTAGTAGAAATTGTACACCACTACATTACTTGTATATAAAATAGAAATAATTAGATTGTCAGGAGGGACAGGCCATTTGTTGTTCATTACAGTTTGAGTGGGGGCGGCCTGTTCTCTCTTCCCCCTGAGGCTCCAATTTATTTGATTTAATAAGACTAATTTACAACTACAATGTTTTAAAACGTGGTTCAATCTGTATATTATGCCTGCTAAGATTGACAAATGGGTAGAGCAGCAGGTTCTACCTGCCCTCGGTGCCAGTATCCAGCAGCAGACAGTGTTCATATGTTTACCACATGTCTCATTTTAGATACTTTGAATTCAAGTGTTAGCTGCTTCTTAAGAACTATGCTGGGGAGGGAAATCGATCTTATTCCTCAACTGATTGTATTAGGGCAAGGGGCCTCCCCTTCACAAATCAAAACCACTCTTTTCTATTTATTGCTTCAACAGTTTTCAGGTTATGTTTAGCCATTCACTGGCTTGATCCTATTCCTCCAACAGGCCAACAGTGGCTTGAAAGATTTCAATCAATATACAAATTCGAAAAAGCGGTTTACCTTAGAAAAGGCTGCAAATTGAAAGCTAAAGGTTTGGCTATTTGGGCTCCCCTAATAAATTGGGCCTATCTGAATGGTGAATAATGAATCTTAAACAGGTTGCACATTTTTTTCTGGAAATCTATGTAAATACACGACATTTAAACTGTATCTATTCAGTCATGGGATGGGGGATCCAAGGGGAAGGCAGAGTAGGTTCTGGATTAAAAAAAATGGAACTGATCATTTGTTCCGTCTGATATGGCCATACGTGTGATAATGCCAATAAAGATTTATTTTAAAAAAAGGAAAAACGCTAGCACTCCAAACATGCTAATCACCCTTAATTGTTGTTGATGGATTTCAGGATGTCTGCCTTCATTAGATAAAATTGCTCCATCACCATGTGACACAATTTAAAAAAAATGCATAGACATTGAAAAAGCACTGTTACCTCAAATATAACAATTAATGCTGTATATTCATAGAAGTTGTGCATTCATGTAATAATACATAGTCAATTCATCATATGTAAACACATAATTTGCACTACATATCACAGAATATCTTACAAATGCATCCAGAATAACATAACAAAATAGGATATCGATTCATGCAGATGGAGAGAAATATATCAGTCATTAATTAAATCCCCAATGTACATGCCCATAGGCATATCCATATAATGTAGGCTAATCTTGGGGTGTATTTTGTAGCCCCTGGCCATGCATCATGCCACAGTGCTCTAAAGACATGTGTCCTTCCAAATTGGTATTCAACAATTGATTGATACTGCAAGCACTCTGTGTTAGTGCACACATCTTCCCTAATCAGTAGCACGGTAATTCAGCATTCTGCAGGTCATGTACAGAGGGGATGTATATCACACTATGCAATCTTGACAAACTATAGTTAAAAATGAAGGCATAATTTCCCAGGCAATTAACATGAAATGGCACAAATGTGCTTAATTTACAGTTCAATTATACATATCATTATTGGGGTATGTGTCAGAGCACCCATTCACGTTACTCTTCTGGTGTATATAATGGCCCTTGTCCATAAATCATACACCTGGATTGGGATATATGAAAATCCAAATAAGCATGTGCGAACTGGTGAAAGTGTCAAGATGATGAGAGAAGGTGTAAATCCAGCGATAAATTACTGAACAGCAATTATGGATGGTTAAGGAGGTGATAATTCAAGGGAGATTGATTCAAAAAAGGACAAGGATTATGCATGGAAAAATTGGACTACCAAATTCAATGTGATGATAATATCCATCGTTCAAACTGAATATCACCTTTGTATGAATATGCAATATACACCATCTTCCCCATCAAAAAAAGAATTTGCAAGCATAAAAGAGCTATTAAGTATTGTGATGGAACCTGGGCGGTGCTAGAAATGTTGATGGGATTCATGAAATGGACTTCATTTACTGGCATTTTTTGGAATTGAAAGGGTCGCACCACAGAGATGGGATGGTGACAGAACAAAATTACTTTGCAAACTAAACTCATGTTACATCATTCACCTGAAAACCAAATGATCCCCAAGGATTTAATAAGGACTAGGTACTTAGCTCAAACCTCAATAACTGATGTACTCAGTAGCTATGATCATTTATCAGTGATGTTCAATTTGAACCTTGGATATTAACATCTTATCAATTTTAAACAGGTGTCAGTGAACCAATAAGTGTGGCTGTAATGAACTACCTCATGCAAATTACTGTATACACAGATTGATCAAGTCTTAGTGCCTCCTTCAGTAGCGAGATAACATACTGCTTGATATCTGAGCCTTCTTTATCCTCTGGAATATTCATTAGACGAAGGTTATTTCTGCGAGCATTATTCTCAAGCGTCTCCATCCGCTCTGAAAGAATTTGATCTTCTTTTCTAAGCGTGACAATATTGGATTTAGTTTCTTCTAAATGTATGGACAGGCCTGTCACTCTGTCCTCCAATGTCTCTGTTCTCATTGATAGGTCGCTTAATTTCTTGTCTAAGCTTTCACAAAAACACCTTATGTCTGCTTGGTTAGCTGCTGAGGTTTCAAATCCCTTTTTAAAATCCACTGATAGAGAGGTAAACATCTCCTGAAAAGACGCCTGCAAAGTAGTGATCAATTCTGCATTAGTAGCTGTAATTCCTTGTGTGGAATCCTGCAGCCCTGTGGAATCCTGTAGACTCAAGCCAGCTAGTGAGGTCAGTGCAAGAGGAGGAGCCAATGGGGGTGCCAAAACCAAAGCCAGAGGGGGCAATTGTTTTGATGAATTCTCTGCATCACTGCCATCTACCGCACCTGCTCCAGAGTCCTTTTTATTAATCAGATCCTCGGAATTTATTGGACCCTTAAATTCCATCTTGCCTTCCGGGATCTTTTCTGTCCCGTCTGACAGTAGTACTACTTGTGGTACTACTTTAAAGTAAGACCTCAATGATGGTGTAATTCTAGAAACTGAGGTAGCGTTCTGACTCTTAGATGCTTTCGACCCTTTGGCTGATTTGCGCGTGTAAACACGTTTTGCTTTAACCTGCCCGGTTAGATATGAGGAGGACTCTTTTTTGTTACTAGCAAAATGACCTACAGTAGAACTGTGCTTTCTCTCAGGTTCCACTGATTTAATTACCGGTCCATCATCCCATCCTAAACCGGCTTCAAGATCCGCTGTTGGTAAGCTCGAGCCTTCACTCGATGGAGCAATGGTATCACGTGACTGCGTTATTTTATTTTTATTTCTGCTTTTATATTTAATTAATGCTCCCTTGTTGACCTTGCTGACCTTATTTTTACACAGATCACCTCTCGAGTGATCAGCTGTTATCCTCTCGGCATCGCTACCACTGCCTCCAATTTCCCTCTGCTCCCTCTGCTCCTGGAGCAACAATGCTTCCCCTACCTTCGTCGTCTTCTCATCCAGTAGTATGGGCGTCTCCACTTCTGCAACTACCCCCCGGCGTCCGGGAAGTAAGCCTCAAATTCGGCGCCCCCGTCTTAGCTCCAGGGCGGCCAAGCTCCACAACAGATCGCTTCGCGGTAGGGTGCGCCCACAGCATGTGGCGTCTAGCTTCTTGTTACAAGCCAGGTGAGCCGAGTAAGCGTTCTCCACCTTCACGGCACTCGCACTCGCATCTGAGAAAGAACACGCCCTCTCAAATCCCATTGGGCAAATAATATGTACAGCACCGATTCCACTCGCAAAATTTCACCATTCAACTACTACACCATTATAGTGCAGGGGTGTCGGGGGTCCATAGTTTAGGTTTACCACCTAAAAAAACCACGTCAAAAGCCGACCAAAATCAGTGAGAAACGCATCGAACCAGGAGAGCACACACAGAGCGCTGCAGCGGCTCAAGCGGCCGCCGCCATGTTTTCCCCCTTTACCAAAAAAACCTCACTAGCGTTAGATATCCAGCGCATACATAGAGAGCCTTTTAAGAAAAACCCTCAAAGAACCAAGCCCTGAAAAATTCTGGTCAATTTCCTTACATACTCCCTTAAAGAAACTATTCTTAATCTGGCCTTAAAACAGAAAACTGTTACGGCAAAAGGGTTCAATTTTCAAGTAAGATCCGACCTGTCTAGAACCACATTAGACAAACAATGGGAGCTTGGAAAATGGCTGGAGGTTTTCAGAAGCTGGTGCAACTGCTCAATTGGTTTTTCCCGCCACACTGAGAGTAATGTATAATAATACTATGCACAATATAAGATCAGTGCAAGCAGCGGATAAGTTACTGCTCACTATAGGTAGAGAAAAAGGAGAAAGGGGAGCAAGAAATTAGAGGTAGGATAACAGAATAATGAAATCTCAACTAGACATGGAAAAATCAAGAAAAGAGGGAGGTGAAGGGAAAAGGGAAGAAGAAAAGAAAAGGAAGGGAAAAAAAAGTCTATACACACAAATAAAGAAATAGTTTAAAAAAAAATGTGTATAAGATATAAAAGAGAATATGGAAAGGTTAGTTACCAAAACACATAGTAAAATAATGCACTACACATATGAATATAACGGAAAGGTCTAGGTAAAGAGCACATATATTAGTGTTAACATATCCCTTAGGGGTGACTATTCTATCCATCTTATTGTTTTTTTTTTTCTCTCTTCGACCATCACTAGACAGGGAGTTCACAACAGAGTGCTATCTTCTGGTTTTTCCAGATAGATAAAACAAGGGTTTCCCAGGGGGTGGGGGGAGATAGTCAGGGTCACTGGGGGGGGGGGGGGGGGTTGCAGGGGAGAAAATCACAAAAGAGTCCTTTTTTTCGCTGTATTTTGTTTTTTTGCTTAATAGGGTCACTGGCAAGAGCTGTCTTAGCTATAACTGTTTCTAGTAGGGGTATATGGACTACAGAGCCTTCTTTTTGGGGAGGAGCGGTAGGATTGAAGAAATGGAATTATTATATTAATGAGTAATTATGAGTAATCTATCTATTCTCTCCTGGAATACCAATGGTCTACGGACTTGCCCCAGGAAAAATAACATCATGCAATATCTTCGAGATTCAACCGCACAGATCATGGTACTTCAGGAGACACATTTGACCGATCCAGAATTACAGATACTGGTTAAGAGAAATAGATGGATTGATGCCTATATAAACACGACACAAACAACACACACTAGAGGTGTAGCAATCCTATTTAGAAAGTCTATTAAAGCAAGACTGATCTCGAAACTAGTAGACTCAGGAGGACGATGGGCAATAGTGTCAGCTATAATATATGGTGCTCCAATAACTATTGCAGGATACTATGGTCCTAATCAGGATGACCAATCGGCACTGAAAGTTCTTTTTTCACACCTATATTCACACCCTGATCCAGTTATCCTTGCAGGAGATTTTAATATAGTTCTAGATCCTGTAATGGATAAATCTCCATCTAACAGAGCCAAAGTCTTGTCGAAAACAAGGGCATACTTGCAGGACAATATGAAGCAGCTAGGTTATAATGATATCTGGAGAACAATGCATGGTCTACAAAGAGGAGTCACTTTTCGGAATTACAGGTTTCATCACCAATCTCGTATCGATTTTATCTTGATCAGTCAGTCTTTAGTGCACCAGGTTAAATCAGTATCCCATTCACCCTTTCATCTTTCAGATCATGCAGCAATTCTCTTAGACCTGGAAGGATTTCCAAAGAAGCGATCAAGTAATTGGTCGTTTGACCGTTCACTACTGTCATCATCTAATATCATTGACGATACACTTAAGGCGTTTTTAAGGGGCCAGATAAAGAACAAAGTATCCTATAAGAACAAACTCTATAGAGAAGCAGTAAACTCATTGGAATCAGAGTTAGCTAATCTTCAAGCAGATATAACAAGACACTCTGATCCCAGCTCTCCCACTGCTCAGGAAAAGCAAAATAAAATGACCATCTTGAAAGGAGAATTAAGCTCGATATTAAATACTAGGGTTCAAGAGAGATGGGAAGCCAGCAAATTGGCACACTTCGAATATGGCGAAGGTGCCAGTAAATTGCTCGCATGGAAATCAAAGACCGAGCTAGTCCGTAATAACATTAACTCTATCATGACTGACGGCATCACAGTTTCTACTGATGTGGATATTAGGAGAACGCTTTGTGACTTTTTTAGTAACATCTACTGTGAGGATACTCAGGTGGAGCCAAAGCAGGTTGAAGATTGGCTAGCGGAAGTTTCTCTCCCCGCTCTGACATCAGAACAAAGCAATAAACTAGATGACCCGATCTCACAAGAGGAAGTTAAGCGAGTTGTGGCCAGTAGCATAAAGGGTAAAGCATCAGGCCCTGATGGTCTGCCATCTGAAATCTATAAAGCCCTATCTTCAGTCATTATTCCTTTTTTGACTGAGCTTTTCAATAAAATCCTCCTTGAAGGGATGCCCCCCCCTAAATCATGGGATAGTGCATCAATTACATTGATATTAAAACCAGGCAAATCAGCGCTGAACTGTGGGTCTTATAGACCAATTTCCATTCTAAATACAGACTACAAAATCTTTACTTCTGTACTCGCGAATAGATTGGGTGCAGCTGCAACAAACATCTTGCACACAGATCAAAAGGGATTTGTAAGGGGGCGTCAATTATATGAATTGACATATGACCTTATAGGTGCTATTGATATGGCGACGGCGACATCACTTCCTCTAGCTGTAATGACCTTGGATGCCACTAAGGCATTTGATAGAGTTAATTGGGTTTATCTATCAGAGGTACTGGAAAAATTCAATTTAGGTAGCAAATTTAGACGCACAATCAAACTCTTGTATAAGAACCCATCAGCATCTTTACTTGTTAATGGTGAACTATCGGCCCCTTTTTTTTTTTTTTTTTTTGAAATTTTTGGAAGACCTTTATTGAGAAAAAAGGTACACATACAATCAGGAGCGCAGCCCGAAGGCACTAAAATACAATACAGGTCAATAAGGCAAGTCCATCAGGATCACTGAGGTCTAATTTTTAAATTTAAAGTCTGAAGGATAGTTGGTATCAGGATATCAAGAACAAACCATCGGTTCCGTTTACATGCAAACAGGATTAAACAGTATGCAATGCAGAATGTCGCCAGAACCACTTCCCGCCACAGTTAGAAATCATCCTGGGTAGGGCACAAATTAGGAAGCAAAGTGAACTACAAGTAATACTCTAAACACAATGGTCCACCTTCAAGTGGCTACAAATATACCCAGTCCGCAATGTTTCACAGTGGACACCCTTCCAGATTACGCGAAACCCAATCCCACTAAAGAAGAATATAGAAAAGAAAAAGACTAGAAAGAAGAAACGTAGGGCCATAGAGACAAAGAAACACAAAAAACACGTTGCACCCCAACCCCCCACCCTGCATGCAGCGGAAGGCCACGTCCCCCCCCCCCCCATAGGCATGCTTGGTACCCCAGAAAACCCACAAGAGGGAATACAGAAGAAAGACTCAACCAAGAAATGGGCCATAGAACAGAAGAAGAAATAACCCACAGGTCCCCAGCCCCCCACCCTGCACGCCTAACGAGGCTATGGCCCACCCCCGACTAGCGTGCCCGTCACCCCAGAAAGGTCCCAAAGAAAGGGAAAGAAAACGGGGGGGGGAAGACACAAAAAGTAAACCCCCGCCCCCCCCACCCACACAAAATAGCTCAGTGTCGATCATAATTAAGCCAGCTCATTAACAGGCAGCAGCGGCGTCGCTACACAAAACAGTAATCAAGGTCATCACACTAGTCATCCGGGGATCAGTCCTGGTTACACCGAAGGAGGGGTCACCCCTGACCCATTTTGACCCTGCCATCGAGGCGCGGTAGCTGAAAGGTAGTAGTGCAGTACATCAAAAAATCAGGGTCACCAGGCAAGCAAGGCAGGACCAGCCGCACGAGCGATCTCGCCATCCAGAGGCTAGGAAAACAATCCGTCCAGGCATGTAGGAACATCAGCAAAGTACCAGGCCATCTCGCCAAGTCACAACACAATAAGGGCAAATCGAATTTAATGGTCACAGGAGCAGGTCCGTGAACGCGATCCACCCGCGGCACAGCAGCAAGTCCCAAGGCCACACTCACGCAGTCAGGCTGCCCAAAGCCACCACCATCACTGGCCCGGGTCTCCCACAGGGCCACCCGTGAAGGCATAGTCGGTGCACCCACCTCCTGCACAGAGCTGTCCGTGACGCCACTCTCCGTCCGATCATCAGGGCTGTCATCCAACGGCGAAGCTATAATGGCATCCAGCCGTCTACCAAGGTCTTCGGCTCCCCTTACCCAGGCGACACGGAGGGAGTCCAATGCAATCAGGATGTGTCGAATCGAGGGCTCCATCCTGCGACGCCAGTCCAAGCAAATACCCCCGCAAAGTGACGCCCTCACAAGACAGCGTCTGAAATTGACACTGTGCCACCTAGCCAAGAGCCCCTAGGGGAATCAGCAAGCGGGAGCCGGCAAAGCACACATTCGTGGGGTACAGGTCACCACGCCAACCACGGTCGTGGACAGGGCATTTAAACAGCAAGCAGTCCATGGGGGCCTCCGGAGGTATCCGCGATTCACGGTACGGGGTCGTAATGTACAGGGTAGACAACGCAGGAGTTCCGGTCCCCGTACCACTGAAATCTAGGCACATACAGCTCAGGGCTTACTCCGACAAACAAGTTCCACAACGGAAAGTCTGCTCCAAAATGGCGCCCCACCTCTGAGCAGTTAATTTGTACCATCCACTCCGAGAACAAAGGGACGACTTAGCAAGCCGATGTGGCGGGCTTCGCAATGTAGGCGTCCGTTTCCGGGGTTGCGCCGGTCTCCGCGCTCATCCGTGTGTATCCAGTGCCATCCGCAGCATTACGGACCTTCGGACGTCCCGGCCTGCACAGCCGCGGTCTCTAGTACCACCAACAGCCGGCGTCAGCATCCGGACCCTCGACCAGCTGTCCGTCTCCGCATCGGCTCAAACGGCAGGGAGCAGAAAAGGGGGATGCCGGTCACGTCAAGCCCCAGGGTTTCGGCCAGTTACTCCCCGGACCTTCCGACGCCGCAGAAGATCAGCACCAAGCTGATGCGAGCGGGGGAAGGCAGGATAATTTCAGGATTGATGCCGCGGCGAGCGGAGCTCCCAGCCTAAGCGGCCATCTCGCTTCGCGCTCGGCCACGCCCCCCCTATCGGACCCTTTTAATATCACTCGGGGAACCCGACAAGGATGCCCCCTTTCCCCCCTTCTATTTGATCTTTACATAGAACCTTTTGCACAAAAAATTCGAGACAATAGTAATATCAAGTCCTTTGTGTTTGAAGGGTGGGAGAGGAAGGTCGCTTTATATGCGGATGACCTTCTCATTTTTACATCCAAGTTAAGATCAGCTTTTCCAACACTAATTACGTTGGCTAAAGAGTTTGGAGCAGTATCAGGATATGAGGTTAATGCAGCCAAGACAGACATTATGGTCTGGAATGACCCTGTGCCTGTAGCGGGAGCCCAGATAAGTCCAGTCCTTCGATACTTGGGGTTGAATATATACAAGAACATAGACGAGATTGCTCCAGCAAATTTTTCACTTATATCTAAAGAATGTCGTAGGCAAATGAAATTATGGTCCAACCTACCGTTATCTTTATTAGGTAGATCTAATCTAGTGAAAATGACGATCTTACCTAAGATCACATTTTTATTTAACACCATTCCCCTTTTTTTTGATCCCAAAATGATAACCAAACTACAAAGGGATATACGTTCTTTTATTTGGAATAACCATAACCCAAGAATCTCATGGAAGAAGATCAGGCGTCGTAGAGAGAAGGGAGGCTTGGCTGCTCCTGATTTACAACTTTATGGGTGGGCTTTTCAAATGTCCCATGTTAGGATGCTGTTAAAATACCCTATAAACTTGGCCTGTGGACACATGTTCGCTGCATTACTTAGAGGAGAAAAAGTGGCTGACCATGAATTTTTGTTTAAATTTGGGGACCCCAAGTTTTTTAAGAAAATAAAACTAAAGGTGCTTAGGGATGCATGTAGAACATGGACTAAACTTAGATGTACCCTTAAAATTGACTACTATTCTGCTAAAGCCCCACTTTGGAACTCTCCTGGCTCTCCGAGCTGGCTTTTGGATAGTCTTGCAACACCATTACGTGAGGCGGGCTTGATCATTTGGGGGGACATCTTTGTTGAAGGAAGTTTACTACCATGGGAGATCTTAAGTTCAAAAGTGGGGCCTAGGTTTTCTAGGTTTAAATATCTCCAAATTCAAGGTTGGGCAAATGCAAGGTCCCGTGTTGAGGGTAGATTTCAGATAGGAGGTGATAGCACATTAGTGTCACTACTAACGGATAGACTCCCATTTCAGAAAGAAGTCTCAATATGGTATAACATGTTACTAGATGAAGTAGAGGGTGAGTTCCTATTACCAGAGCAGTTATGGTCTATACATATGACTGGTATTAGTGTTGAGAATATGTGGCATGAATCATTGAAAACTATGTGGAACATAGTAAAACCTTCGTGGTTACGCCAAAATCATCTGTTCACCTTACATAGGGCCTATTATTCGCCCCAACGCCTGTCAAAGTTTACAGACTCTGACACCATAGATTACACAAGTTATTTTTGTTCAAGTCCTGTTTATTGACTATGAACGCTATTTATCTTAGCACATTGTTTTAGAGTTCAAAACAGGTACACACGGGGTGTGAACAACTCAGCTTGGAATATCTCCTTATGGCATAAAGTGAATTCATGATTTACACAAACATGAGAAAAAACAATTGCAAAATTACAGTGAAAAAGTAAATTCAACAATGAACAAAAAGACAAATTACGTTAATGTGACAGCAAAGTCCTATTTACAGGTGAAGTTTCAAGGTCCTAACATAAATCTAAGGGAAATTGTGTTGGTGTCCCAGGGGAGTATTATCAATTTGTCCCTCAGGGGGAACGTTAGTTATCCTGTATCGTGCCAGGGGCAATTGTATCTTCAAAATTATTAAATGCCTGGTTGTGAGATACGTCTCTCACTGTATGTCCCAAGTGTCTGATTGGATCATATGGCTAATATTTCTCCTGGCAATCAAATTGAGCCTACGCGTTTCGACCTGGGGGGGGTTCTTGACAGGATGTGCGTTTTAAGGCAGGTCTTCATCAGGGCTCACAAAAGGTGTAGGGGATCGTCGTGTCACACCCGGGTGTGGAAGAATCAGTTCAGCTTCTCTCAACGCCTCCGCTGTGAAGTGTTTACACGTTGTAAACACTTCACAGCGGAGGCGTTGAGAGAAGCTACACGCCAACGAGGAGACGCCGGGAATTGAATGACCCCGAATCCGTCCCGCGACGGCAACGCTGAGGCGCACTTAAAAGACCCTATCATCCGACAACAGTAACTAAAGACTGCGGACACCTAGCCACTCCGGCTAGGGTGTAACCCTGCCTCCTGATACCCACCAGCACCTAAAGTATGCTGAACTGATTCTTCCACACCCGGGTGTGACACGACGATCCCCTACACCTTTTGTGAGCCCTGATGAAGACCTGCCTTAAAACGCACATCCTGTCAAGAACCCCCCCCAGGTCGAAACGCGTAGGCTCAATTTGATTGCCAGGAGAAATATTAGCCATATGATCCAATCAGACACTTGGGACATACAGTGAGAGACGTATCTCACAACCAGGCATTTAATAATTTTGAAGATACAATTGCCCCTGGCACGATACAGGATAACTAACGTTCCCCCTGAGGGACAAATTGATAATACTCCCCTGGGACACCAACACAATTTCCCTTAGATTTATGTTAGGACCTTGAAACTTCACCTGTAAATAGGACTTTGCTGTCACATTAACGTAATTTGTCTTTTTGTTCATTGTTGAATTTACTTTTTCACTGTAATTTTGCAATTGTTTTTTCTCATGTTTGTGTAAATCATGAATTCACTTTATGCCATAAGGAGATATTCCAAGCTGAGTTGTTCACACCCCGCGTGTACCTGTTTTGAACTCTAAAACAATGTGCTAAGATAAATAGCGTTCATAGTCAATAAACAGGACTTGAACAAAAATAACTTGTGTAATCTATGGTGTCAGAGGCTTTGCATATTTAATAATATTGACCTAGATTCCTGCCTCTGATTACCTCAACAGAATCTATCCCCAGTGATTTTTGTAAAGTTTACAGACAACACGCAGGTTTTATGCCCTAAATGTGGTCTGGCAGAGGCCTCGGACTTACACATGTGCTTGGAATGCCCACTACTAACATCTTTCTGGGACTCTGTCTCGAGTTCAATATCCACCTCTTTGGGATCTCCACTAACTTTGACACCTGCTCTTGTTATTTTTGGAATTTCTCCAGAGTTTTACAGTCCAGCAAAAAATCTACTTTTCTTCTGTATATTGTTGGCAAGGAGGGAAATATGTAAAAAGTGGAAAGATCCATCACCTCCAATCTTGCTGGATTGGCAAAGGTCAGTTTTACAAACATCAAGATGGACCTTTTAAGATCAGGAAATCAAAGAAAAGAAAATTCTGGAGTCTGCTAAATTGGTAAAGAGCTATGGTTGATCTTGTTTTTTTTTTTTTTTTTCCCCAATGTCCAATGATTACGCTGCTTGGCATCCTCTTCTTTTTCCACTTGACTATACCCAGTATATTCCAACACGATGGGTATATGAACGCAGCATGTGTCCCATATGGTTATTCAATGTGGTTTTGTTGAACTACGATACTACTTACTGTGGAGCAATTAGAGCTGCACTCTCCGGAACTCCTTCCAGTATATCTGAGACAGTAAGATCGTTTCCACATGCTACTAGTTGATCTCCAAGGGTGAAAATGAGGACAAAAAAAAAAAGCAAATTACTGTATAGACAAAAAAGTCCACACTAATTTATGCAGCCTCCCCGTGTAAACTGTCTCCTTCTGTGCCTTCTATGTCCATCCTCAGGCTTTCTGTGCTGAAATAAAAACTGCACAATAAGCTAGGGGAAGTGAAAACGGAAAGAAGCTCACATTTGGGGAATATATAAAAAAAGGAAAGAGATATAGGATGCACAGAAAAAAGGCAGGTTGCATACAGATGCAGAATAAATATGCCTGAATGCCTCTGTTGTCATGCATTACCACATTACACCCAGACATTTTGGCTTTGCCAATGGTTGTCAATACATTTGCAATCATGAGATCATATCATTACTGTCTCTAATTTAGCATGGATTATGGGCACTTAGGGTAAAGATTTTGATGTGTGGGATGCACATTTCCACCAGTAGAATCAGTGGAATTTACTAATTTTGCGTTACTCTTGTTATGTGGAATTAAGCTACAGTAAAGTAAGGACCTGATTTAGATCTTGGTGGACAGGTTACTCTGCCTCAATGGTGACGGATATCCCACCCACAGAAATCTAAATCCCGTTTTGACCTATGGGATTCATATTTCGGCCAACTTTCGAAAACCCGTTTACCAAGATCTAAATCAGGCCCTAAGTTTCTAAAGAGTCCTGGAAGAGTGAGCAGCTCCTCAAGGTTTAAAATCACTGCAGATTCAATATTAATCTCTAGTGTTTTTTAAACATAGAGGGACTGCTCCCTCTTTTGCTCCCTCTTTAGAAACCACTGATATGCATACAATCTCTGTGCCCATACATACTCTGCTGTAATTACTGCAGAGGATGCAAGGGCCTTGAGGGGAATGGATTGAAGTGAATTTTAATCAGGACAGAAAGAGGGCAAAGATATAAGCTTGAAACAGCGGCATTGGTAAGACCAGGGCTGCGGTGCAAAGCAGGATGGTGCTCCCGTGTTCTCCACGATCGATGTCCACAGGTTATGGTACATGCAGTGGCGTTGGTGTTTGCGTAGCGGCATCAGCAGGGATACCAAGGCTGTGGTGTGAAGCAAGGTTGTGTGGAGTGTGGTGGCCACAGTTCACGGTGAAGGCAGGGGGTCGGTGGTGTCGTCGTCGAGACCAGGGTTGCAGTGTGAAATGTGGCGGTGCCCTCTGTGTACCTTCAGGTCATGGAGCCAGCAGCGGTGCAGTTGATAGTATCAGGTTACCTTTTTTCTCTGTGGCTGCTACAACATTCAGTTCCAGAAGCCGGTACCCAGAAGAAGTTGAAGTCTTTGATTTCCCTGAGAGTTCCAACAGGAGGCAAGCTCTACATAAATCCCTTGGAGATACTTAGAATGCAGATAGGACAGTCCAGTCCTTTCCCTGCCCAACACAGAAGCTGCAACTGCAGGCCAACCCAGCGAAGGACACTGCAAAGTAATAGTCTCTCCTTGCTGCTCTGGCAGCTCTTCTTCCTTGCAGGTTCTTTAGTCCAGCAGCAATCTAAAGTTCTGGGGTCAAGGCCCCATTATTTATGCCACATTTCCCTTTGAAACTGATAGAAACAAAGTTATTTTGGCACACATTAACCTGTTCAGCCTGGCTCAGGCCAGGTTCACCAAAGGAGGTGGAGACAGC
The DNA here is from genome assembly GCF_964263255.1 of Lissotriton vulgaris. Classification (NCBI taxonomy): domain Eukaryota; kingdom Metazoa; phylum Chordata; class Amphibia; order Caudata; family Salamandridae; genus Lissotriton; species Lissotriton vulgaris. The sequence continues at coordinate 1,072,041,675 of NC_141696.1, read as the reverse complement.
TTTGTTTAAGGCAGCCACAGTCCACTCAGGTGCAAACAACAACTCCCCCTACTATTCCAAATGCAGCCAGGTCGATTTGCCTGGCTATGAGTCACCCAGGCAACGCAGGACACACCTCAACCTCAATCTACTGTGAATGCACATCCCCTGCTCCTGTCACTCTATACCCAGACAGGAAATACACAAAAGGCAAGGCACACAGAATGGTTAAGCAAGAAAATACCCACTTTCTAAAAGTGCAAAAGAATTCCAAACTGGGTGGTGAGCAAAAGAATTATGTATTAAACCCAGATCCTTGTGACTGAGGGTGAATGTATGTATTGTCCAGCATTCAGTCCATCAATTGCTTATTTTGCATATGTCACCCTAAGTGGGAAGGGTATGCGCAGACGTGGATCCCGTGCTCACTACTCTACTGGATTCAAGCTTGCATGGTGATGAAGGGTGATGCCCTGAAACCGGCCTCAGGATGCTTGTTTCCAGTCCAGGGAGGAACTGGCTTGGCAGTTCAGGCAGGACTGTTCCCATAAGGAATAGGTTCAAGACTGATTTGCATATGGCTGGGTCCAAACTAGAGTGGTGTGGTGAGCAAAGGAATGATGGATTAAACCCAGATCCTTGTGACTCGGGTAAATGTTTGCATTGTCCAGCATTCCGTCCATTAAAAGTTTCTTTTACACACTTTCTGAAAGTGGCATTTAAAAAAACCCAATATAAAAATCATCTTTACTAAAAGATACATCTTTAATTTTTGAGTTCAGGAAGCCTAAACTCCATTACTCTATCTTGTCCCCATTGAAAGTTAAGCTTGTAAGATGCTACAAAGCAACTCCCATGTTAAACTATCAGACAGATAGCCTTGCAATACTTAATTGCCCAGTATTTCACTATCAGTACATGTAACACACACCAGTACATTTCCTATCTTTCACATACTCTGCGCTCTACCCATTGGGGTATCTTGAGCCTATCTGAAAGGTGTCTTACTTGTAAGAAAAGAGAAGGTTAGTGACTGGCAAGTGGGTGTAATCACAGCATGCAGACACTGCAGTGGCAGTTCTGAGAACCCTTTTGAAAGGCTGCTGATGTGGGTGACAAAATCAGTGCCCTGGGCACACATGTGCACATTACTAGGGACTTAGTAGTAAATCAAATAAGCTAATCATGGAATCACCAATCCATACACAATTTCCATGGAGAGCATATGCACTTTAGCACTGAATAGCAGTGGTAAAGTGCCCAGAGTCCTTAAACCAACGAAAATTAGGTCAAAAACAGGAGGCCAAAAAGCAAAATGTCTGGGGGTAAACCCGCTGAAAAAACAAGTCTACCACACATCAAGTGGAAACAGGGCATTTCTCTGATATTCAGTGTGGGACCCGAAGAAGGTGGACATTGTGAAGGAGCAGGTGACGGAAAAAGAGCTGAGGACGGTGAAGGAATCGAGGACAGTTATGGAGCAGGAGACAGTAGAAAGAAAAGAGAGGGCAAGGACTGTCAAAGAAAAAGAGTTGGTGTTAGAAACCCAATGGAGAAAGAGACCAGTAAAGGGGAACAATTAAAAAGGGAAGGAGAAGGTAAGTAAGAAAAACAGCATGAAGGAAAGTCAAGACAAGAAACCAACAGAGGGTGAGGACCACAAACAAGGAAGGAAATCTGCACCACACCCAAAGCCTCTACAAGCTGCCACATCCAATAGTTGTTGTAAGGCAAGTGCGGCCAAACTGGTAGCGAAACAACACACCATTAAGCACTAAATACAACATTTGGTATTGTCTTGGGATAGCACTAAAATAGATTTTTATTTTTTCACTGTTAAGGTCACCTTGGCGCATGTTAAAAGGGGTGCAGAACCATTCTTTTTGTTTTTGATTATAAAACTCCTGCAACATAACCATCAGCTCCTAGTGCATTGAAAGAAGAAATTCATTGAGTTTGCTTTGCAGTCATTATCACCGTTTGTCATATGAGAGTCCAGTGACTTAATATGTGCATCGATGTAAAAGGTGCACATATTCAGTAAAAAAATCAAATCTGAGCAAATCTCTTTCATTTCCAACATGCGTTTAATACATTTTCTTTGTTTAAAATGATCGCTCAATATTTTCAATTTATTTTTCAATATATCACTGCAGCTTCAGTCACCATTTGTATAACTCCACCCAATGCTTTTTGGTAAATATACCATCTTCAGGTATAGGTATAAAAAAAGGCTGCAAATACCTGTTCATATTTAGTCCTAAAAAATGTAATAAACAAAAACTTTTACCCCTGTCACTCAACCCATTAATCTGCTCTTGCAATGAAATCTCACAAACTATTTTTAGTATCTGAAAGCAAAAATGAACGAGAATCCGGACCCTTGTTTTTGAATGCATCCTTTTTTCACCATGCGCACATTTAGGCAGACGCAGTGGGCACAAACAGGGACAGGGCACACTATAAGAATCAATGCCCTGCCCCCCGGCACATTCAGTGAAATACAAAACAGTTGCTTAAGAAGCTGCTCTGTTTTTCACAGTGCAGGCAGAAGACATCTGCACCTTACAGAAGGTGCAGAGATGCCACTTCAGGAGGTATCAGTGAGTGACTGCACATGCCTTCACGGGGATTGTCTCTGGGATCTATGAGAACCCCACTACCCCTTGCAGTGGGATGCTGGGGGTGGAGGAAGCACTGACAGTGAACCACCACAAGGGAATGAGGCTGTTTCTGTAATACTGTAGTGGCCTGAGGGTGCAAAACACAGTGGCACATGCCAGTTGCACCCCTGGCACTGTATGTAATAAATATCTCTGTGTCTCATTCACATAGAATACGCCGTCTCATGCACGGAAACCTGTCTACTCTGCCCATGAGAAAAAAGAGAGGTACTTGGATGAATTATTTAAAAAAAAAAGAACGGTTGTTACACTTAAAAATGCATTTTTGCAATATCACCACGGAAAGGAAGATTTTTTTTCATGTATGTAATGAAATAATCGTCATTAATTAATGTAATTACTACTAAGACCTTGCGAGCATTTGAAATGATTGAAGAGGAAAAAGTACTGAAATCACTCGTACAAAACTACTTTTTAATAAAAAAAAAAGAGAAGTATTAGATCGTTTATAATGAGATCTGTGACCTGGACAACTACACAGCAAGAAAATCAACTAAAATTAACCTGTCAAGCTAAAAAAGGAACTTTTCCATGCTTACACTTTATGAACTGCTCTTAGATTTTAAGGGAAAATACACTCCTGCAGCTCGTCAGCGGAAAGGAGATAACACTGAGCAATTTGGGAACCTGAAAAAGTACGAAATGTATTTATGTCATAATATGTCTGTTCAGGAAATAGTATGCAGTTATGATTGCGAAAACAGTGAAGTATATGTAAAATGAACAGCATTCGAATATTCATCTAAAGAATTTGATATCTCCTGTTGCTAGACACTTCAAAGAGGCTCAGCTTGATTTGAATCAGAGTCACTGTGTGATCTTGCAAATTGTACAACCACCATTAAACGGTGGAAATCATCAGCAATTGATTGCACAAGCTTATGCTCGTGGGCAGAAGAACCAGGGGCCATATTATCAAGAACAGGCGATAAAATTATCGTTGCTTTATCGGCAGGAAACTGCCGCTAAAGCGGCGATAATGGGCTTGATAATATGTCCTTGTGAATTCTCATAGCAGCCCAGTTTCTGGTCTTAACCTGGGCTGCTATGGGAATTCACAAGGGCATATCATCAAGTCCATTATCGCTGCTTTAGCGGCAGATTCCTGACGATAAAGCGGCGTTCATTTTATCGCCTGTTCTTGATAATATGCCCCCAGAATCGATGAGTTCTGGGGATCTTAATGAAAAACACAGTCTTAAGAGATGTATTTGTTTATTTATGTAAGGCATCATGTCTTAATTACTTGATATGTTTTGCATATATTTACAATAGGCCTGTTAGTTTTTAGATTGACATGTCTCAAGAATTTAATTTTGGAACCTGAATGTTACTTTATAACATTAACAGAGTTTTGATTTTTTTTTAACAGATGCTTAGAAATGGTGATTTTGAGTTATGATTTTCGAAGAAAGTAAATAAAGACAGGAGATATTGCAATTGTAATACCACTGTGTTTTAGAAATAAATGTAAAGTTATTTTGAATACAAATGAAACAGTGTCAAAAGGCATCAATCCATAAGATAGTAATCAAAGTAGCAGCAGGAAGACGCCAAATCAGAATGTTTTTTTTTCCTTGAGACACCATGGGGGATCTAGGGGGCATATTACCAAGAGGGGCGATAGGCAATTATCACCGATTTAGCGGCCAGTTCTTAGCCATGTTATCCAATGGGAGGTGGATAACATGGCTAAGAGCATTTCGTCGCTAATGCGTGAATATCCCTGTATTCTCAGCGATATTCACGCATTTCACCCCTATCGCTGGATATTTTAGCGCAATGGAGAAAAAAGTTGCTAATAGCATGTTTTCTCCGCTAACATATCCAGCGATAGGCAGCGATAATAAAATTGTCGCTAAGCCTATTTAGCGATAAATATCGCTACTTGTTGGTAATATGCCCCTTTATTTTAAAAAAAAAACTATTATATCAATTAGGACAGGAGAAGCTGGATATTATGCGGCCCTTCTGAAGGGGGAGGGCCAAAGGATGAAAGGATTCCCACATTTCGGGGCCTATTACCAAGAGGGGCGATAGGCAATTATCGCCGATTTAGCGCCCGTTTTCAACCGCTAAGCGTCGATAATTCTATTGCCCTATTAGCAAGCTGTCACTAACTGATGTTAGCAACAGCTTTTAGGCGATAGCGAGCGGTTTGCGGCCCGCTTTGCATGTCAGCGATGTTTTTTTGCTAATGACATGAAAAAGTGGGCATACCCAACCAGTTAGCGACTGAAAACAGTCGCTAACGTCACTATCGCCTATTAGCATGGCAGGGGTAGCGTTGGAAATATTCCTGCTAAGCGCGATTATCTCCAAATACTAACACCTGCCCAGACCAGTTCTTAGCCATGTTATCCAATGGGAGGTGGATAACATGGCTAAGAGCATTTTGTCGCTAATGCGTGAATATCGCTGTATTCTCAGTGATATTCATGCATTTCGCTGCTATCACTGGATATTTTAGCACAAAGGAGAAAAACGTTGCTAATAGCATGTTTTCTCCGCTAACATATCCAGCGATATGCAGCGATAACAAAATCGTCGCTAAGCCTATTTAGCGATAAATATCGCTACTTGTTGGTAATATGCCCCTTCGTTTCTCATAATCGGAAACTCCACAAAGTTTATTTAATCACGTTTAGATATTTTTCAGAAATGTTTGTGAAGATGGCATTTTGCTCGCCTTTATCATTGTGTGCAGTGTTTCACATGTATTTTTACCCTGATATGTTCAGTGTCCCTTTTTATGGGTATTTTGAATGACACCAATGCCAGGTTCTGGGAGTGTCACGCAGCGCTATTCACTCGAAGCGGCCTGCACGTCTCCTTTTCTGACACATACCCTTTCTCGCCCAGTTTTTTTTTTAGCAGTATCTCTTTGTGCAGCGAAATGCTACCAGTCTGAACAATAGCTGTCAGACCCTTTTGCGCTTCAGACAGAAGTAGCTGCCAACAATATTTAAATTAGCATTCTAGAGTCAGTGAACAATGCAATATGTCGTGTTCTCACCGTTTTAGATATCACTGTCCGGCAATAAACTGGGACAGGCGACAGCAGTTCCTGGTAATATAGGACCTGGGCACTGCACTGCCTTAAATTATTGACGATGGATCTGGGTCAGATGAGTAGAGGTGAGCACCCCTAACAGAGCCAGTAACAAAAGGCAATGCTGTAATACCTATAAAATCTGGGGAAAAACTCTTTGCGTCTTTTATTGTCATGTTATGACAGGTTTTGACTGTTTTATAGGCTATTAAAAGTGTCCTTTCCTCTGAATCTGTCTAAGTGTTGCTGGTAATAGGCAGCAAAGTGGCAGTGCCGTAACCAGCAGCTGAGGAAGTTACATATGAAGCAATTTTCTCCCTCACCCCTTATTAGATCTGTCTCAGCCCGTCAGAGCTTTCTGAAGGGCATGTCTTCTGCAGTGGGTTAGAGGGACGAGGCTAAGCTTGCATTTGTGCTGGAAAGCCCCATCTTTTAACTGAAATAAATATTCCTTTTTCTCCTGAGGAAAACACACAACTAAAGCAACAGTGTGTGACTGTAACACTTTTAAAAATAAAAAAAAGAATATTCTTTGCAAAACACTTTCTCAATAAACATATTTTCAAATGAAATCTTGTGCATTGTTTTATGAAGAAGTGTATCATCATTCGAGAAGTCACTTGTGAACAACAAATGTCTTTCTAAACACTGGTAAGTACTGGCGTAAAAGCGCACGGGCCTAATTTATGAGCAGTGACGCATAGCTGCATGAAAGCAGCAATGCAACACTTCTCAGTGCGCTCTCCTTGTGACACCTAGGATGCGTCATATTTACTTCATGGCGCATCATGTCACAAGGAGTTACAGATACGTCAGTATTACTGAGGTATCGGTTGGTGCAAAAGTGGCGAATTGCTGGAGTTGTGTCCGAAGCCCCATGTGAAAGGGCCTGTGTCACCCTTATGCTTGCCATCCGGGACCCTCAATATTCATGGGGACTTAATTTCCCATCTTACAATGCACTAGGGGACGTGTTTGCAGAGGGGTGCAGGGAGGGGGTTGGGCCTCCGGCATGATGCAGGCTTTTCTTTTTTTTAGAAGGGGTGCTGTGTGGCCCCCCTTCTTTTACAATGTTAGGGTCCTGGGGACTCATCCCCCAGGGCCTGACCCTGTTTTTTATAAAGAAAAAGACCGGAAGGTGGCCACCTCCCCCCCAAGGCCAATTTCAGCCCCAATCCCCAGGGGCATGGCCACCTTTTTTAATGTATTTTTGGGGAAGGGGGGCCACGTGTCCCCCCTTCCCAAGGCCACTATTGGCCCTGGGGATCCCATCACACTGGGTCGGGCAGCCATCTAAAAAAAAAAACTAAATGGAGGGGGGCCAAGTGGCCCTCCTACCAGGCCATTTCTGGCCCCAGTGACTCCATCCTCCAGGGACGGCCCTTTGCGTTGAGGACCGTGGGGGGAACCCCAATGCCTCCACGGTCCTGCCAGCTCCCCACCTCATGTGGGTGCCGGCATTGCTTTTGAGCAAGGGGAGCATATGAAAATCAGTTCCCCTTGCTCAAAAGCAATCCTGCTTTGCTTTGTTGAAGCAAGCTCAGAGCTGAGTTTGCTATGTCAGGGCGGGAGCCATGCTCCCGCCCTGACATAGCAAACCCCAATGTCCCCGGGACATTGCAGGAGCCGGCCCTGGGTGTTGACGGTCCCCAGGGCTATCAAGCCTTCCTTCATTTTCAAAGCCCGGGGGAGGTGGTGGACCCTATCCATAATGGACCCCCTATGTAAATAATTAGGAGGTGGTGGTCCCTGGGGCAGTGTGGGGGGGCATGAGCCCCCCATACCAATTTATTTGATTTAAGCCCCAGAGAGGTGGTGGTGCCCATGAGGCCCCACCATTTAATTAGCAATGCCCCGGGGAGGTGGAATCTCCGGGGCTGCGTGGGGGAGCAGGAGCCCCCCCATGCTTTTTTGTTCAAGCCTTGGGGAGGTGGCAGTCCCAGGGGCTAAGGGTGAGCTGCGTGCCCCGCTTATTATTTCAAAAACCCCAAGGAGGTGGCGATCCCTGGACTGCAGGGGTGCCCCCGCACACAGTATAAACATTGACCCGAGCACCTGGCCCACCCGGGGGTTTACAGATAACTAAGCGCGGGAGCCCCAGCTTTGTTTTTTTTTAAATGTTTTGCCCTGATTCGCGACCAGCTCAATTTCAGCCGTTTCTTTCTAAAAAATGCTTTTTTTGCACATGGGGGTCTTGTGGGACACCCTGCACAGACCTAGGGGGTAAGGGTCTTTCTACCCTGCGCCCTTTTCATGTTTTTTTAACCTTTTTTCCACTGTTTTCTTTTGACTTCATGACATTTTCATAACTAATTTTTCATTCAGGGCAGCTCCTGTCTTGAAAGATTCAGGGTGATTCGTCGAGAATGGCTGAAAAAAAAGGGAGGTCCCAAAATGCATTTTCTCCATGTTAATTTCCATAGGAAACTTTAGACAAAGCCACAGCCCAAACTGCTGAACGGAATTTTACCAAATTTGCTAAAAGGGTAGGTCTTGGTTCGGAAAGCGTAAAGTTTTTTTAAATGGTGTAAATCTGTTCAGTAGTTCCTGAGAAATAAAAAAATAATAATAATCGATATCTGGCGGCCGAGGAGGATTCGCGAAACCTCCCGAGCACGAGCCTCATTTTGATTGGCTGTCAACACGCCAAACCAAGAAGTGTTGGCAGCCATTGTTATTGTTATTGTTAATTGCAGTTTATGTAGTGTGTAATCACCTGCAGGTCTCTTAGTGCTTAGAGAGAAAACTCAGATAGCCACAAGAGTCCCAGGCCCAGGCAGAATTATACTGTAACTAGAGCTTCCCTGAACAAATACATCTTAAGGGCTTTCCTAAAGGAAAGAAGGGCAGAGTTTTTCCGAAGGTTTTCCATTAACTCATTCCAGTTTCGGGGGATTTGAAGCGAGAATGCTCGGACACCTTTTGATGCCAGTTTGACTCTTGGAAGAGCCAACAGACCTGCTGTGGATGATCGCAGTGTGCGTTCCAGCATATAATTCACCAGACGTTCCTTAAAGTTGCTTGGGGCCTCACCAAAAATGACTTTGTGGGCAATGCAGATGCCCTTAAACTTGGCTCTCTGTTTAACAGTGAGCCAATGCAGTCTGTGCAGCAGGGGGGGTGGCATGAGCCCATCTAGGCAACTTAAAAATCAGCCTTGCCGCATCATTCATGATCACCTCCAGCTTGCTGATTAATTTCTGGGGGAGACCAATGTACACAGCATTCCCATAGTCCAATCTAGACATGATTGTGGCAGAAACAATCGTCCTCAAAGAGGTCTGTGAAAGTAGGATAGCAGGCTTCCGCAATTGTCGCATTAAACCCAGGCAGGTGCCAACCACTGAGGATACTTGATTGGTCAGGGAAAGGTTGGCATCAATCTTGATGCCCAGACTTTTAACTACATGCGCTGGCCTTGGGGCAGTGCCAAGTTCCTGCGGCCAGAAGAGATCATTCCAGGGGTTCCCATTAACGGAGATAACAAGGATCTCTGTCTTGTCCGTGTTAACCTTTAATGAATTAGCTGTCATCCAGTTCACCATGTATCCGTGTATCTGAGGATGTTCTTTACACTGGACTGATCATGCAATGAATTATTAATTTGCAGAATAAGTTGGGTGTCATCTGCATAATGAAATACTTGACAGTCCATAGCAGCTAGTGCTGCCACTAGTGGTTGCAGATACACGTGGAACAGGAGGGGAGACAGAGCTGAACCCTGGGGGACTCCACAAGTAAGGTTGCCCTTGTATGATATTTGGTCGCCCAATTGGGTCCTTTGCGACCTTCCTGACAGGAAGGACCTGATCCATTGATGGGCCAACCCGCTGATGCCCAAATTAGCAAGTCTCAGCAGGAGTTGTGCATGGTTGACCGTGTTAAGCGCTGCCAACAGATCCAACAAAATTAGTGCGCTTGCATCTTTGTTATCTGCTCTAGTTCTGAGCTCATCGAGCACGGCCATCATCACAAGTTCAGTGCTGTGATGTGCCCTGAAGCCAGCATGCCTCCCTTGAAGTAGCTTATGTTCCTCAATAAAGCATGATAGTATTGTCAATCAATCAAAGCATTTATATAGCGCACTACTCACCCAGAGGGTCTCAAGGCGCTAGGGGAGGGGGGTCCGCTACTGCTCGAACAGCCAGGTCTTGAGTTGCTTCCTGAAGGCGAGGTGGTCCTGGGTCAGGCGGAGGTGGGTCGGGAGGGAGTTCCATGTCTTGGCGGCGAGGTAGGAGGAGGACCGTCCCCCTGTGGTGGCTCTTCGGATGCGGGGGATGGCGGCGAGGGCGTGGCCGGTTGATCGAAGCTGGCGTTTGGGAGCGTAGAAGGTGAGGCGGCTGTTGAGGTATCCTGGGCCTTGGTTGTGTAAGGCTTTGTGTGCGTGGGTGAGGAGTCGGAAGGTGATTCTTTTGTTGACCGGGAGCCAGTGCAGGTCTCTCAGGTGTTCGGAGATGTGGCTGCGACGGGGGATGTCCAGGATGAGTGGTGCTGAGGCATTCTGGATCCGCTGGAGTCTCTTCTGGAGTTTGGCGGTGGTTCCGGCGTAGAGGGAGTTGCCGTAGTCCAGACGGCTGGTGACGAGGGCCTGAGTGACCGTCTTCCTGGTCTCGGTGGGGATCCACCGGAAGATCTTACGTAGCATGCGCAGGATGTTGAAGCCCGATGAGGAGACGGCGTTGACTTGTCTGGTCATGGAGAGGGAGGAGTCCAGGATGAAGCCCAGGTTGCGTGCGTGGTCTGTTGGTTTGGGTGCGCTGCCTAGGGCAGGGGGCCACCAGGAGTCGTCCCAGGCGGAGGGTGAGGATCCCAGGATGAGGACTTCCGTCTTGTCCGAGTGCAGTTTCAGGCGGCTGTTCTTCATCCATTCGGCTACCTCTTTCATCCCTTCGTGTAGGTTGGCTCTGGCGGTGGCGGGGTCGTTGGTGAGGGAGAGGATCAGCTGGGTGTCGTCGGCTTAGGAGATGATGTTGAGGTTGTGCTGGCGTGCGATGTCTGCGAGGGGGCTCATGTAGACGTTGAAGAGGGTTGGACTGAGCGAGGAGCCTTGAGGAACGCCGCAGATGACTTTGGTGGCTTCAGATCTGAACGGAGGGAGGCGGATTCTCTGTGTCCTTCCGGCGAGGAAGGAGATGATCCACTCCAGTGCCTTCTCCTGGACTCCGACGTTGCTGAGGCGCTGTACTAGGGTACGGTGGCAGACAGTGTCGAAGGCCGCGGAGAGGTCTAGGAGGATGAGGGCCGCTGTTTCTCCGTTGTCGAGCAGAGCTCGGATGTCATCGGTGGCTGCGATCAGGGCAGTCTCAGTGCTGTGGTTGGCCCGGAAGCCAGACTGCGAGGGGTCGAGGGATCCGTTCGTCTCGAGGAAGGCGGCCAGCTGCTTGTTGATGGTCTTCTCGATAAATTTTGCAGGAAACGGGAGCAGCGAGATGGGGCGGTAGTTCTTGAGGTCTGTGGGGTCGGCTGATGGCTTCTTGAGTAGGGCGCTGAGTTCGGCGTGCTTCCAGCTCTCCGGGAAGGTAGCGGTGTCGAAGGAGGTGTTGATGATGTCCCGCAGGTGGGGTCGGCCTTGTTGAAGACGTGGTGAGGGCAGGGGTCGGGCGGAGATCCAGAGTGGATGGAGTTCATCGTGCGAACGATGTCTTCGGTGCTGATCGGAGTCCAGGCGCGGAGGGTGGTGGTTGGGGGCGGAGGTTCGGTCGTGGTGTGCATCGGTTGAGTGCTGAAGCTGTTGTGTATGTCCGCGATCTTGTTGTGGAAGTAGGAGGCGAGGGAGTTGCAGAGGTCTTGCGAAGGGGTGATGTTGTTGTTTCCGGCGTTGGGGTTGGAGAGCTCTTTGACGATGTTGAAGAGTTCCTTGCTGTTGTGTGCGTTGTTGTCCAGTCGTTCCTTGAATGCGGTTTTCTTGGTGGCGTGGATGAGTTGGTGGTGCTTTTGGGTGGCGAGCTTGAGGGCAGCCATGTTGTCCGGAGTTGGGTCTCTGCGCCAGGTTCTCTCGAGGGCTCGGCAGTTCTTCTTGGAGCTCTTGAGTTCGTCGGTGAACCATGGGGCTTTCTTGCTACCGGGTCTGCTAGGCGGGGTCCTCAGGGGGGCGAGGTCGTCTGCGCAGTCGCTGATCCACTTGGTGAGGTTGGTGGCCGCCTGGCTTGGGTTCGTTGTGCTGGTGGGAGGGTTCATGCTCAGGGAGGTCGCGAGCTGGTCGGCTGTGATCTTGTTCCAGCTTCTGCGTGCAACCTGTTGCTGGTGGTGGTAGATCGTGGTCCTTCTGAAGCTGAAGTGGACGCAGCTGTGGTCCGTCTAGTGGAGTCCGGTGGCGTGGCTGAAGGCGATGTCCTTGCTGGATGAGAAGACGGGGTCTGTGTCCGGCGTAGTGGGTGGGGGTGGTGACCAGCTGCTTGAGTCCCAGGTTTGCGAGGTTGTCCAGCAGGGTGGTGGTGTTGCGGTCGTTGTTGTTCTCCAGGTGGAAGTGGAGGTCCCCGAGGAGGATGTAGTCAGCGAAGCAGAGGGCGTGCGGGCTGATGAAGTCGGCGATGTCTTCGCTGAATTGTGTGCGTGGTCCCGGGGGTCTGTAGATGAGGGTGCCTCTAAGGGTGGTCTTGGGGTTGATGTGGACCTGGAAGTGCAGGTGCTCAGCGGGTGCGAGGGTGTCGTCGGAGTTGGTCGTGATGCGGATGGTGTTCCTGTGGATGATGGCGATGCCTCCTCCGGTGTGGTTGATGCGGTCCCCTCGGATGATCTTGTAGCTGTCTGCGATGGCGATGTCGGGCGCTGAAGAGGCGTTCATCCAGGTTTCCGTGAAGAAGGCGACGTCTGGGGCTGTGGTGTCGAGCAGGTTCCAGATCTTGATGGCGTGCCTGTGGACGGAGCGGGTGTTGAGCAGGATGCATTTCAGGTGGCTGCTGCTGTTGCTCGTCTTGGTCTTGGTCGGTGCTGGTGTAGTGCAGGTCCGGATGCAGGTGAACTTGCAGGAGTTGCAGCAGAAGGGTCCGTGGGTGCGTCTCGGGGTGGCTCGGTAGCAGCCCGGGAATCGGCCGGCGTTGAGTGCGTTGAGGGTGGCGGCGTCGTACGTCCGGCGGGTGGGCTGGGGTCTGCGGGGGCCAGGGGTCCTGGCACTGGGCACGGTCCAGGCGCGGACGGGCGCAGACAGGCTTACCTTTGGCGCACCTTCGGCGCTCAATCGGTGCTCCCGCTGCGCGCGTCCGCTGCGCGGTCGCTCTGGGGGCGTCGTAAATCTGGAGCCGGGAGGGCGGGTCAGCTGGGAGGCGGGAGCGGGGCGGCCAATGGGCTGGTGGTGGACGGGGCCGCAGGGAGGCAGCGGTGGGAAATCGGCACAGCCGGGCGGCTCAGCGGCGGCTGGGTCGCTCGGCTCAGCGGCCGCAGGGTCGCTCGGCTCTGCGGCCGCAGGCAGGAAGGTGTCGGCAGCAGGAGGGGTGACCCGGCCTAGTTAAAGGCACAGTGGTCACTCCTGGGCTCTCGCTGCAATCCCCTTAAATCTGGAGCCGGGAGGGCAGGTCAGCTGGGAGGCGGGAGCGGGGCGGCCAATGGGCTGGTGGTGGGCGGGGCCGCAGGGAGGCAGCGGTGGGAAATCGGCACAGCCGGGCGGCTCAGCGGCGGCTGGGTCGCTCGGCTCAGCGGCCGCAGGGTCGCTCGGCTCTGCGGCCGCAGGCAGGAAGGTGTCGGCAGCAGGAGGGGTGACCCGGCCTAGTTAAAGGCACAGTGGTCACTCCTGGGCTCTCGCTGCAATCCCCTTAAATCTGGAGCCGGGAGGGCGGGTCAGCTGGGAGGCAGGAGCGGGGCGGCCAATGGGATGGTGGTGGGCGGGGCCGCAGGGAGGCAGCGGCGGGAAATCGGCACAGCCGGGCGGCTCAGCGGCGGCTGGGTCGCTCAGCTCGGCGGCAGCAGGCAGGAAGGTGTCGGCAGCAGGAGGGGTGACCAGGCCTAGTTAAAGGCACAGTGGTCACTCCTGGGCTCTCGCTGCAATCCCCTTAAATCTGGAGCGCGGGTCAGCTGGGAGGCGGGAGCGGGGCGGCCAATGGGCTGGTGGTGGGCGGGGCCGCAGGGAGGCAGCGGCGGGAAATCGGCACAGCCGGGCGGCTCAGCGGCGGCTGGGTCACTCGGCTCAGCGGCAGCAGGCAGGAAGGTGTCGGCAGCAGGAGGGGTGACCCGGCCTAGTTAAAGGCACAGTGGCATTGTGAGACATGTTGCTCCAAAATCTTAGCCAGGAGGGGGAGCTGGGAGATGGGTCTATAGTTTTTAAGGTTGGCCACATCCGACCCTGGCTTTTTCAACAGAGGGGTTGATCTGGCTTCCTTCATGCTACTGGGCAAAAAACCTGTCTCCAAGGAATGGTTGAGTGCTGAAAGGATCATTCTTTTTAGCCCAGGAAGGGCCATACGAAAAATCCATGGTAGGTAAGGATCGGCGGGGGGGCCCGTTTTAACCCTATTCATCAGACATGATATCCAAGCTGAATTTAGTTTAGGGAAGGTTGTGATCCCCGCATCTGGTCTACAGGGGAGTCTGTATACGACTGAAGCATTGGGCTGTTGTCTATTTCAGTGAGAATGTCCTTAACTCTCTGGAGAAAAAAGTCCTGGAATTTATTACAGTCCGTTGCGACCACTGCCAAATTTTGTTCTGACTTCTGGCTACGCTCCTTTAAAATTCTAAAAGTTTCTTTCTGTTTATTGGCGGCACCCATTATTCTGGCCTCATAATATTTACCTTTCCTGTCTATTATGGCCTGTTTATATAGTGTTAACAAGGCTTTATAATGTGCGAATGCGTCTGGATGGCAGAATTTACGCCATGATCTTTCAGCTTGGTGGAGGATTTGTTTCCTCTTTCGCAGATCTTCATTATAGCAGGGGGCTCCCTTGCTATAATGAAGATCTGCACTTATCTCTTATTCTTTCAGTCCGAACTGGTGCCACCTGATCTATAGCCCTACACAGACTTCCTATTAGTGCTTCACAATCCTGATCGAGGTTATCACATGAAGTTAAAGTTGGGGAGTTATTAGACAGGGCAGCAATCAGGTTGTCTGCTTCGATCTTGTTCAAGCTATGCACCCTTCTCCACTCAGGAGGGGAACAAAACATTTGGCTGGCCATCAGCTGATTAAACAATGATCCGACCAAGCACAGGGGCTGATGTACGTGAGGGTGGTCTGTGGCACAGAGGTCTAGACCAGGTCCAAGATATGACCTTTAACATGGGTGGGGGTGTCAACCAACTGGAAAATTCCCATCGTGCTCAAAGAGCCATCAAATTGACTGGCAGTTAGCTCACTAGGGAATACATCCCATTGATAGTTAAAGTCACCAACCACTGGAAGGCGTTGGTACCGGGAGCAGAGGTTAATAATGATTCCCGAAAAACCTTAGTGGCAATTTTTACCCCTAGAATGTCCACACAGTCCACATTTTCAGCCACAATATCCGTAACCATCAGCCGCTTGTTATAAAAAATGGCTACCCCTCTCAGGTTTTCCTGTCTGTTTTGGCAGTGGACATCGAAGTTCCCTGAGAGTGCTGCAATGACATATGGGGTGGACGACTCCTCCAACCAGGTTTCTGAGACAGCTAGAGTATCAATATCCCCCCCTTGGAGGAGCGAGAAGACCTCTAAACAATGTTTTTGTAGCGACCAAGTGGTAAAGGTCGCAAATGTAAGCCCTGATGGAGCATACTTTCCCACCCTTACGTGGGAAGGAACCCCCAAGGCCCTAGTCCTGCCACCCTCCCTAGTTTCCTGGAGAGTTCCCCCCTTTAACCCATCTTGTGACTCATTAAAACTGAGCCATAAGAAAACAGCAAAAAAGATTAAAATAACACGTAAAGGTGGCAGGGTAGAAACACCCTGAGCCTTAGGCCTGCTCAGGGGGTCCCAAAAAAGCATTAAAATAAGAAATTGTCAGAATTTGCTGTGGGTGCGCAAATCCTGCATAAAAAAACAAAGTGCGGTCTCCCGTGCTTCGTTTTAAACAGCCTCCGGGTTGCCCAGGTCCCAGGGGCAATCTAAAAATATAGTGCAGGGGCAAGTGTGGGCCCATGCTGCCCGGTGACCGCCACCTCCTGGGGATTTTTTCTAATATAAAAAGCTTTGAGGGGGCTCATGCCTTCCCCCCACACAGCCCAGGGGGCACCACCTTCCCGGGGTTTTAATAATAACAGGCTCTGATTTTTAAAAAAAATGTGTGGTGGGGCTCAAGTCCCCCAACACGGCCCAGTTACCACCACTCCCCGGGGCATGCATACATTAAATTTGGGTGTCCATTGTGGATACCCAACCCCGGAAACTACCACCCCGGCCGGGGCTATGTAAATGTTGGGAGAGGGTCCACACTGCCCCTCTCCTGGAGCCCTCTATGGCCACGGGGACTGCCATCCCCATGGGTCGTCTCAGGCAATGTCCTGGGGTACTCACCCCTGGGACATATTTGAAACAAAAATGTAGGCAAATAACTGGTCATAGACCGACCTACAAGAGGCTCATTGATATAACATTATAAACTACAGTGCACTAAACATTTATAAAAAAATATCACTTGTTAATATTATAAATTCATATTAAAAATGGTGTGAATAAAAATATAGAAAACATACATGATCTCAAAAATTCAAAAACCGTTTATACAGACAATTTTGACATGATTCAAAAAACCAAATTCAAACATAAAACACAAAAACAAATAGACAAAAAAAGGGGTATTCTTATTAAAATATGGTGGCTAAGTGTTGGACAAGTTCTTAATTTGTCTACGCACGGTTCGGCTTGGGAGGGCCTACTTCAGGACGGCTACAACATAGACCAAATTTGGTATAGCAAAAAGGGGGACCCAAAATGTGATATGTGATCCCTGGGACATTGCAGTTTGACAGGATGAGAGTACAGCTCCTGTCCTGTCATTGCAAACTTCTGCTTTGCTTCGTGGAAGCAAGAGCAGGAAACCTACTCTCGCTTCCACAAAGCAAAGCAGATCGTTTTTGGACAAGGGGAGCTGCATGTCAGCAGGTCCCGTTGTCCAAAAGTAATGCGTCTCCTGCAGGAGGTGGGGAACTGGCAGAGACTGCGGTGGCATTTGGGATCCCCCCAAGGTCCCCAGCGGGAGGGCCATCCCCAGGGTATAGAGACGCGGGGTCAGAAGTGGCCCTGGGAAGGGGTGTTATGCGGCCCCTTCCCCTAATAAAAAAAAAGAGGCCAGGCCCCATGGGAGGCGGTCCCTGGGGCCAGAAGTGGCCTGGGGAAGGGGGGTCATGCGGCCCCCCCAGTGAAAAAAAGCTATTAAAAACACAAGGCAATGACCTGGGGGATGGGGTCACCGGGGCCAATAATGGCCTTAGGAGGGGGCCACATCGCCCCCTTCCTTAAAAATAGGCTTTTTAAAATAATCAAATATGTGGCCATTTGAGGGGAGGCCGCGCGGCACACCTTCCTGTTTAAAATAAATGCTCCGTCCCTGGAGGGTGGGGTCCCCAGGGCCCAAAGAAATTAAGATAAGGGAGGCCACACAACGTCCCTTCCAAAAACCAAAATAAAAAAGCCAACATCTCACTAGAGGCCCGCCCCCGCCCTGCACCACTGTGCATTGCAAATACACCACCTGGTGAATTCTTGATGGGGGAGGAAGCCCTCTTGAATACTAAAGGTCCTTAGGTGCCAACTAGCCCACCAGGTACCTCCAGTAAGCCCCAAACAGTAAGATTGCTGAGAGGTGGTCCAAGGCCACGCCACTTTTCACACCACTCTGCAAACACGCCTCTTGGTGCACTGCTGGTGGGGCAATGAGCTCCCTTTACCTCCTGAGGACTTCAGGACTAAAGTGGACAAGCAGCAGTGTGCCAGGAGCTGCGTTTGCTGAGTGGTGTACAAAGGGGGCGTGGGTTTGGACCCCCTCTCAGCAATCCAACTGTGTAGGGCTTACTAAAGATAATAGGAGGGTTAGTTGTTCCCTAGGGACCCTCAGGAGGCAAGGGGACTTTATCCCCAACCAAGAGCATGCCAAGAGGTGCTTTCGAAGAGTGGTGGAGAAAAGAGACACGGTGTCTTTCCACCTCTCAACAATCCCACTGTGTGGGGCTTACTGGAGGTAACAGGTAGGCTAGTTGGCCCCAGAGAACCCCCAGCAGTGAAGGGACTTCAATCCCCATCCAATGGCATGCACGCAAGGGAGCACGTTTGCACAGTGGAGGGCAAAGGGGGGGCGGCCTGTGATGAGAATGTAGCAATCCTACTGTGAGGGACTATCTGGATGTAGTAGAAGGGGTAGTTGGCCCCCAAGTATGTCCTTGGGGGCCAACTACCCCTCTTGTTACCTCTAGTAAGTCCCATACAGTGGGATGGCTAGGAAGTCTTCGGAGACTATGTCCCCCTTTCACCACCACTCGTGCCTCCTGACACACTACTGGTTGGGGGATGAAGTTCACTTTACTCCTGCGGGAATTTGGGGGCCAAGAAGCCTTCTTGGTACTTCCTATAATCCTACACAGTGGAAATCCTGAGTGCTGGTCGGAGGCCCAGTCCCCTTTGTCCACCACTTTGGCAAATGAGAGAAACTGGTTAAAGAAGCATTTGGAATGTAATAGGTCTCGCATTTACGATAGTTAAGGCTATTGGCATTGTAAATGTAAATGTTTTTACTAATGTTTTTTTGGAGTGGAGTGGGTGTACTTGTGTGTAGTTGAATTATGTGGTATGTTGGGCAATGAAATTAGGTGGATCGAAAGTATGTTGTATTTAGTGTATAGAAATTATGTAGAGTGAGATTATTTGTCATGGAGAGTAAATATGTGGTATGGTAGTCTGTGCTCTGAAGTGGTAACCTCAAGGTTTAGTCTTCCTCATTTCCATAGAAGTTAAACTATAAACTCAATGAGACAAGAAAAAGAAGGAACCACTGAGGAGCACTTCTGGACTAGTCTGAGGTATGAGCAGGACAACTGGAATTATGCAACTGTTTAGCTGCACCGATTTTTGCACAATTATACATTTTTTGCTTTTGCCATATAAACCATCATCTGCTGCATAATCTGCAGATTTGAACAAAAGAAACATTGTTCCTGCTCAAACTCTACCACAAATGTAGCAACTAGTGTTACAGCAAGAAGGAAGACCGTTTTCCAAACCTGTAATGGTCACTTGTTACTTATTGCTAAATGTGTGTATTACATTGGTACTAATGGTGTGCAAACCACTCTTGCTTTTCTCTGCATCTCTTGTGCCTCTTTCTGCATTTATGTTGCTTCTTTCTGTACCTTTCCTTTTGCAAACCTATAATGGTCACTTGTTACTTATTGCTAAATGTGTGTATTAAAGTCACATTAGACGCCTTGTGGGGAAATGCTTTGGGGTTCTGAAGGTTCTGAATAAGACACTGGATCTTCTCCCCTTGACTGCCAGAAGGACGATGACGCAGGCTTTGGTCACCTCTCGGTTGGACTATGGGAACGTTTTGTTCCTTGGTACCACCGAGAGGAGTATGGGCCGTCTGCAGGTCATCCAGAATGCGGCTGCTCGCCTGTTGCTGAGGAGGCCGTGGAGAGCCAACTCACAGAAGGTGCTGGACGCCCTCCACTGGCTCCCCATAAATTAGCGTGTTTTGTTCAAATGCTTGGTTATGTGCCACCGGATTGTCTGGCTAAGGGCCCCTGCCTATCTTCGGGACCTAGTCTGCAGATACGAGCCGCCCAGGGCCCTTCGCTCGGGTGGTACGGGGCTGCGGCAGTTCCGCGGATAAAGAGATCCAGAATGGGAGGGCGTTCCTTCACATTACTGGCCACCCAAAATTGGAACAATCTCCCGCTAGCCCTTAGACTAGAGAGCAGAGAGGGACCATTTTGTTCTCTGCTGAAAACCTACTTGTACATACTGTAAGGCTCTGGGGAGGGGTCTCCTCTGAGGTCTGTTTGCTTCTTCTCCACTAGCGCGGGGACACGCCGTGATGCCGTTACTGAGCGCTCTACAAAATCCTTTATTATTATTATTATTATTATTAAATTGGTACTAATGTGTGCAAACCACTCTTGCTTTTCTCTGGATCTCTTGTGCCTCTTTCTGCATTTATGTTGCTTCTTTCTGTACCTTTCTTTTTGTATGTACTTCTTCTGGCTCTTTCTGCTCATCTCTTCGACTTTCTGTACCGCTCTTGCCTCTTTCTGCACCTGTTGCCTTTTTTTTAACTCACTTGCTTCTTCCTGTACCCCTCTTGCCTCTTTCTGTACCCTTCTTCCCTCTTTCTGTGCCTCTCTTGCCGCTTTCTGTACCCCTGTCCCCTCTTTCTCGATCCTCTCCTGCCTGTTTCTGCACCTCTCTTACCTCTTTCTACACTTCTCTTGCCTCTTTCTGCACCTCTGTTTCTTCTTTCTGTACCCCTCTTGACTCTTTCTGCATCAATTTTCCCTCTTTCTGTACCTCTCTTGCCTCAGTATGCCCACCTGTTCCCTCTTCCAGCACCCCTTTTGCCTGTTTTGTAACTCTTTTGCCTCTTTCTGTACTCCTCTTGCCTCTTTATGTACCTCACTTGCCTCTTTCTCCACCTCTGTTGGTTGGTTTGCACTGCTCTTGCTTCTTTCTGCACCTCTCTAGAAAATGTCTGTACCCCTCTTGCCTCTTTCTGCACCCCTTCACCTCTTTCTGCACCTCTCTTACCTTTGTCTGCACCCCTGTTCCCTCTCTCAGTACCTATTTTGCGCATTTCTGCAACTCCGTTGCCTCTTTCTGCAGTTCTCTTGTATCCTTCTGTACCTCTGTTGCTTCTTTCTGCTCTTCTTTTGCCTCTTTCTGCACCCCTGTTGATTCATTCTGCACTTCCTGTGCTTCTTTCTGCATCTGTCTTGCTTCTTTCAGTACCCCTGTTGTCTCTTTCTGCACTAGTTTTCCCTCTTTCTGCACCTCTCTAGCCTCTTTCTATACCTCCCTTGCCTCTTTCAGCACTTCACTTGCTTTTTTCTACACTTCTGTTGCTTCTTTCAGCAATTCTCTTGCCTCTTTCTGTACTTCTCCTGCCTGTTTCTGTACCTCTGTTGCCTCCTTCTGTACCTCTGTTGCCTCCTTCTGCACCTCTGTTGCCTTTTTCTGCACTTCTCTTGCTCCTTTCAGCACCCCTCTTGCGTCTTTCTGCGCCATCTTCCCTCTTTGTGCAGCTCTCTTGCCTCTTTCTACACCTCTCTTCCCTCATTCTTCAAAACTCTTGCCTCTTTCTGCATCTCTGTTGCTTCTTTCTGCACTTTTGCTCATTCTTTTTGCACCCCTCCTGCCTCTTTCTGTACCCCTCTTGCCTCTTTGTGCACCTCTGCTACCCCTTTCTGTACCACTCTTGCCTCTTGTTGCACCTCTGTTGGTTCTTTCTGCACTTCTCTTGCTTCTTTCTGGACCTACTTTGCTTCTTTCTGAACCCATGGTGCTTCTCTCTGTACTTCTCTTGCATCTGTCTGCAGTTCTGTTGCTTCTTTCTGCACCTCTCTTTCCTCTTTCTGACACATTCTTCCCTCTTTCTGTACTTCTTTTGCCTCTTATTGCAGTTCTCTTGTCTCCTTCTGTACCGCTGTTGCTTCATTCTGCACCTCTCTTGCATATTTCTGCACCCCTCTTGCCTCTTTCTGCACCCCTCTTTCCTCTTTCTGTACCTCCCGAGCCTCTGTTTGTACCCCGTTCCCTCTTTCTGCACGTCTTTTGCCTGTTTCTGCAACTCTCTTAGTTTTTTCTGAACTTCTCTCGCCTCTTTCTGTACTCAAATGAGAAGTGCAAGCTGTCAAGTTTAAATGTTTGTGTTAGACCAAGCACCATTGGCTTGGGTCTCCCTTCCATTTTTTGCTGTTGCCTCATGTATTTTTGCTGGTGTTAGATGCTTTGGGCACTGTGCCACTGCTGTCCAGTGCCACAGTGCAAGTGCTCCCTATTGTAAATTGATGTATTAATCAGTGGTTCCATGTTTGGCTATTTGGTTTACTTGTCAGACCCTAGTACAGTGCACTGAGTGTGCCCAGGGCTGGTAAATCCCAATGCTGCTTGTGGGCTTGCCGCACTGGTTGTGCCACCCACAGAAGTAGCCTTGTAAAATGTGTCTAAGGTCTGCCATTGCAGAGCCTGTGTGCAGTCTGGTACTGTCATGCTGACCGGGCAAGTGCACCCACTGGCAAGTCCCTAAACCTTCCCTTTTCTTCATATCAGTCACCCCTATAGTAGTCCCAAGGACAGGGTGCATTGTAAGTATAAGTTAGGGCATGCCCTGGTGTGTGTGGCATGTCCTGATAGTGAATTACAGCCATTTTCGTTTTTCACTATTGCAAGGCTACCTGTTTTCCAGAATCGTCACTTAGATTATTACATTCTTATAATCCTAACTGACTCAGAGAACATGGTGGAAATTCGAGTTTAGTATGCCTGGACTCAGAATGATACAATACAACTTTTAGTGAAGTTGATTTTAACATTCTGTGTTTGAAAATACCACTTTTAGAAAGCAGGTATTTTCTTGTCTAAACTTTCAAGTCTGCCTCTGTTAAGTTGTGTATTCCATGTCTGGAGTTTGTGAGTGACACGGCTGGGGGATTCCAAGTGACAGGATGAGTCAGCCCAGTGGTAAATAGAGAGATCTGCATCTAGATGGGAGGGAGGAGTTGCACCTGAACCTTGAATAGGGCTGTGCCTGCCTTCCACAATGCTGGCTCCACCTCCTGCGGTGCGGCTGATGTTCCTGCCCTGCACACTGAAAGAAGAGAAGGAATCCTGTCAACAAAGTGCTCCAGGGCTGTACTTGCCTTCCACAATGCTGGCTCCACCTCTTGTGGGGCGTCTGATGTTTCTGCCCTGCACTGTGAAAGGAAAGGAGAAGTCTGGTAAACAGAGTGCTTCAGAACTGGTTTGGACTGGGCAAAGGCCCCTCTCCCCTCAGAGAACAAAGGATTTTGGGGTATAAATATTGGGACCCTGATCACAGGAAATTAGATCACTTTTGGACAAACAAGTAAAATCCTCTGCTGAGGAGAGGAACCTGAAGAAACTAAGGAGAGACTATTTCTAAGCTGAAGTGCTGCTTAGGGGATTGGCCTGCAGTGGTTGCCTTACTTCCAAAAAGAGGAGAAAGGAACTTTGTGTAATTTGCTTTCAATTTGTGAAGGATTTCCAAGGGCTTGGAAGAGAGCTTGCCTCTTGCTGAAGTCTCAGGGACAACAGACTTCAAACCCCAGCTCCCCAGAGTTCTTTTGGAAGTGCCTGCTGCTGTTTTGGGCCTTCTGAGGAACTGCGTGTCTCAAGGAGCTGGAAGCGTGACGCAAAGAAGAGGGAGTGTGCCGCTGTCGCTGCTGCTGCCGTCGCACTTCTAAACAAGGGTGTCGCCGCTGGAGTTGCCGCACTGCACTGCATCGTGAAAAGAGCCTTGCAATGCGGTAGAAGCGTGTCGCCGTCACTGTTGCTGCCGTCGTACTTCTGAACAAGGGTGTCGCCGCTGGAACTGTCTCATTGCACCGCTTTGAGGAAAGCCTCTTGCATCCCTGAGAAGTGTGCCACCGTTGGAGCTCCTGCTGTCTCATTTCTGAACAAGTATGTTGCCGATGTAGTTGTTGCATCGTGCAGAAGCTTCATGCACATGTGGGAGAAGAGTGTCACAGCTGAAGCTGTTGCTGTCGCACTTCTGAACAAGGGTGTTGCCACTGCAGTCCACGCATCGAACAAAGAACTTCTCACATCCCCGGAGAAGCATGCCACATCTGGAAAATATTCATGTCTTTATTTCTTTGTACCGGAACTTTGCCGCATTTCCCTCGCTGCGACATTGCTTGTTGTGGAAGCGCAACGCATTGTAAGGTACATTGACGCAAAGTGTTGCATCTTAAAAAACTGAACTGAACTAAGCTAATACTACCATCTTGAAGTAACAGTATTGCGTATTTTTGTCGTTTATGGTCTTGTGGTAAATCTATATAAAGTATACTTATTTTTGATATAAAAATCTTGTGTGGTGTCCATCTGTGGTGTTGTCACTGGGTGGTCAAAAATGCTTTAAACAGTGCCTCTGAGATAAGGCTGTCTGCTCCTGCCAAGCTACCAAGGGGGTGAACAGGGGTTATTTAGAAGTGTAATCCCCTTATCCGGACTAGAGGCAAGGGTCCCTATTTGTCACAAGTACCTACCTGTGCCAACTAGAGACCCCCAAATCTAACAGTCTGCATGCTCTCGTGACTGATGTATATGTCTACTTGTATATATATCATTACCTTTGTTATACATCTGAAGAGTGTTGGTTAAAAAGCGGGTACCTTCTCCTATAGGTGGTCAAATCTTCTAATTTTTGCTTTGTAATTCGGTTGCACAGGCAGGCATGTCTTATGTATATATGTGTTATAGAGTCCCTCAAATAAACTATTGAATACCCATGTGCCCTGTATTGTGAGCAGAAAGAAATGCAAACACCTTTATTCACACAAATTTACAGAGTATGCTGATTGAAACACAAGTAGTCAAGTGTTTGTACATTTATTTACAATTAACATGTCACTAGGTAAAAGCATTGACACACATGCATACCTTCAGAAACTTGGTCATACTTACAACAGTGATATGCTTAGGATCGCTAATCTATATTTGTTAGGCCTAAAATTCTGAGCAGTTGACTAATAGTGAAACTTCAAGAGAAAAGTGAGGTTTAAGACATCTTCGGGGAAGGATTAGTGATTTGGGTCCTTTGTATGTGTCTTTTGTAAGGTATACTTAAAGTAGACCTAATTCTGCACCTCTGTTGGATCTTTCTGTACATCTCTTGCTTCTTTCTGCACCTTTCTTCCTCTTTTTGGATTTCTGTTGTCTCTTTCTACATTTCTCTTGCTTCTTTCTGCACCTTGCGTCTTCTTTCTGCACCTCTCTTGCCTCTTTCTGTACTTCTCTTGCTTTTTTCTGTGCCTTTCCTCCTCTTTCTACACATGTCCTACCTATGTAGGCATAGATGGAAATTAGCCTGTAATAAGCCTAAGAAATTCACTGAAAAAAATCAGAGGTTTCAGGGATGTTATAGTTAGGAATTAGCATTTAAAAGACCATAGAAATTCACTGAAAAAACAGATGTTTCAGGGACAATATAGTTAGGGATTAGCATTTAAAAAACCTTTGAAATTCACTGAAGGAACCACAGGTTTCAGGGACGTTTTTGTTAGTTGGCCATTTCACTTGTATAAAACCAGAGAAATGTGGCCGTTATCGTTAGTAGAGCTAACTCATTAATCTTTATTCGGATATAAAATATCCATAAAAGCACAAAGCAAAGATACCAGAAACAAATGGGCATTTTAAAACATTACATAAATAAGACAATAAACACATTGCTTAAAAACGTGAAAACACAGGGACCTGTGCATTGTGCAAAACAACGCAACAAATTCATCATAAGCTTATGGTTAGGCCAGACCGATAACAAAGTATTTCATAAAATATAGCAGCGTACTGTAGTAAAGTCCAAAAGGTTTGACAAAATAGCAGCAGAATATTTTCAGGAGACTATTCAGTGTAAGCAGCCTAATACATTAAAAATACAATCAAATTAGACTTTAAAGTTAAGATCATAAAATAAGTAACAACATTTTTCAGGGCATCAATCAAAGTCCAAATTAAGGTTCCTTACCAACAAAAATTTAGCAAGGAAGTGCAATCAAGTCTACTTATAAAGTGTTCATGGAGATGTGGAAGCGGATTGCCATTTTCAGAAAAGTGCTAAGGCGGAGGATTACATTTTCCCCCTTCAGCTTAAGGGTGGCCTTATAGGCTACCCTAAAGTCAGTAATGGCCAGGTCCTTAACAGATGTTTGCTGTATTTTTGGTAAAAGTTACAAAAAAATAGAAAATGTAACATAGATTGATTGCCATGATTGCCACAGGGACAGGGTGTTTGCTCAAGATTGATGTTAAAGCCTAGAGGGAAACACAGTAGATATTTTAAGGTGCCAGACCTAAGGCAAAAGAACAGGCTTCGGTCCCAGTGGTTGATCATTTTTAGGAGATAGCTAGCTAGTAAATGTGAAGGGGTACTATCAGCATCCACCATGGATATATACTGAGTGACTGATGATTTTGAGAGGTCTTGTTCATATCTTATACCACCCTCATGTTCATACAGGGCCTCCTGAATGATCTTTTTATTAATACCCTCCATATGACTTGGGTTTAAAAAGAAATGGTCAAGGTTTGTGGTAGACAGGCTGGCCCTAACAGCCGCCAACCACGGTATATCTCCGCCCTTGTCACATCTAAGGCAGTCAGCTATAATTTCTCTAGGTAATGTGGCTGCTGGATTTTGCAAAACTTTTAGCCAAAATATAGCTGGGCGGGACCTAATATAGTCTTCGACGTGAGACAAATTTAACTTCTTGTGGCAGACAAAGGATGAGGACGAATTCTGTGCCCCCAAGATTCTCAGACAAAATCTGTTTTCTTCTACCGGAATGCTGTTACAATTTGTATGGCCCCAAACTTGTGCCCTGTATGTTGCCGTGGGTATGCACAGTGTTTTATATATTTTCAATAAAGAAAGCACTAACTCTGTTCTTCTAGGTTGGGTGAGGCTCAAGATCGAGTTGACAGCCTTTAAGAATTTACTCCGGCTGTGCGCCAGGTGAGCTGCCCAAGAACCATTAACTGAAAACACTGGACCCAGGTATGGAAAAGTCCTAGTGCATAGCAGATTGTCAGAGCCTTAGGTGATGACATTAACAAAGTGTTTTTTGGGGCCACAACTCATTAAAAACGATTTCTTGAAATGTGTACAAAGGTCCAAACTGTCCATAAAATCAACAAAGCCCCTGACTAAAGTGCGCAGTGCATTTGGGGTGTAGCCCATTATTACCGCATCATCCTCGTATAGTAGGGCAGGCAATTTGCTATCATTAATTATAGTGACATCTGTGGTCAAGTTTGACAGCACATTATGTAACTCATTGATGTATAAAATAAATAGGAGTGGGGCGAGTACACACCCCTGTATGACTCCACTGCCAATAGCTATGTCCCCTTAAACTGCCCCATCACTGCTGATCCTCACCCTTGCCCTCAGGTCCCTGTGTAAATAAACTAAAAAATGCACTTAAACCTCATCCAAAACATATTTTAAAAGGCATAAATATAGACGCGATCTATTAACAAAATCAAAGGATGAGGTAATGTCCATAAAGGCTAAGTAAATGAGAGATTGCAGGGCTATTGTATATTTGCTGATGATCAAATTAAGATTAAGCCATTATTCCACGGTTCCCAAATTACTTTTAAAACCTAGGGGACACTTATTTAAAATACATTCCTTCTCAGCCCAAGACTTGATTTTGTAAAAAAAAAAAGCGCCCCCCGGAGTATTTTAAGTGTGTTATCAATCAGGGAGATTGGTCTGTAGCAGCTAGGGTTGGATCTGTTCCCCTTTTTAAAAATTGGCACAATAATGCTGGTCGACCAAGTGCTAGGAATTTCAGTGTTTCTTAAGTTGTTAGAAATGTTGAGTAAGAGAGGCACCAGGAACTCAGTTTTATGCTTAATAAGATCGATGGAAGCCCATTGGGACCAGGGGCCTTGTTACCTATACTTTGATGGATAGTATCCTCAACTTCAGATATAGATATCTGAATTCGTGTAGCAGCATAGATGTCTGTGAGATCCTCATATTTTGGAGAAATGGGCTTCCCACGCTTCTCTAGTTACAATGCAGCTTGGAGGAGTAAGTCTAAGGCCTATGGTTCTCATGTCTTTGACTGCAGACCAGAAACCATTGTCTGATTAGGTCTAGCAGCACAAGTCAAGTTGTCCCTTTGTTCTTTCAGGATCTCATGTTTCCTCTGCTTAGCCACTTGTTTATATTGAAACCTCAGTGAACTACTGAGGTTTGCATCCCTCTGTGCAGCTGTAAGGGCAATGCGGAGCTCTCTATTTGCTTGTGAGCAAGCACTATTAAACCACTTAGGGTTATGGTTGTTATTAGAGGGAGGTCTTGAGATCATTTGTTTAATGCCTGCAAGTAAGTGGATAAAGGCAATAACTGTCTCAGAATTAGGGTCAGTGGGAGACAGACACGTATCAACAGATAGTCAATAAGTTATTAACATGTTTAAGAACACTTTAGTGTTGTCAATACCTTTCCAAATAACAAATTATCTGTTTAGAATGCTAAATTGCAGGCCCCTGGTTCTTCAATGAAGTCTGGTCTAAGGGCGACCCTGAGTGTAAGTGTAAGTGTAAATGTAACCGAGGTTAGATTATGGTCCCCATACAGGGTGGATTTAACCTCAGCTTTAGCTAAAAAAAAATTTAATGAAGCCGATATAGAAACATAATCTATTATTGTGCGCAGCCGCGGCCTCTATTGATGGAGATTGGGTGACTGTCATTTTGATTTACGGCTGTGATTTCCATCACATTTAATATGTTGTGATTTAACAAATCATCTTGTAATTGAGCCCCCCTTTTACACATGTGTGCCTAAAGTTGGTGGACAGCAACCAAATTGTTTGCCTCGGCAATCTTAACATTAAAGTCGCCACAGTTAAAAAGTCATTCTTATAAAAATTGATAAAAGCAAATGGGGGCCCCCCACGTGTATACCAGGGCTTGAAAGTTGTCACTATTAGTGGTGATGGTTTTGACGCTTCCACACAAAGAAATATTGACCCAAATGGAAAGGCCGCCAGAGGGTCGCCCATGTTTGGGGACGGGTGCGGTGACGCTAAAGCATTCAAACTCTTCTAGATATAACTCCCTTGTTTCCTAAGTCTCCTGGAACATTAACATATCATATTTATTTACCATCTTAACCCAATCCTCAATTCTTGCCTTAGAAGACAGCCCAGCAATATGCCAGCTTAGTACCTGCAGGTTTGGGTCATGTGGCTCCGGGGTGTCATTTTCCAGATGAACCAGCATGGGTGTAGAGGGAGCAGATGTGGTTGGTGTTAATATAGGCATCAGTCAGTCTAAACTATCTAAACCAGAGACGGCGGAAAACCTGTTATGTGTTGAGTATGAGGAGATAACAGGTATGTTTTGCCCAAACTTTGGTTTGTAAAAAAAGCTGAGAGGCAGTGACCAAATATCAGTGGGTGAAGAGCTGTTATGCTCTTTTGACATCAATATAGATCTTACAAGTGCCGGTTGGCAGAAATTAATAACAACACAGTTGCCCTCTATGGTCTTATCCGAGGGTCCAACCCAGCCAGCCCTGCGCACCATTAGGATGTCATTGATGTTAGACACCCTGAACCCTTTGTGTTTAATCACCTAATCAGTGCTCTTGTTACGTAATTGGTCCCAGGACTCAAGCTGGTTTATCCCTATAGGGGGGACCCCTGCAAGAACCAGGACTTAAGGACAGGCTGCTGGTGGTAAACATCTCTAACCAAGTAAATACCTCACTCCCCGAACAATTAGAAAAATTGAGGAAAAAGCAAGTCCGCCTACAGTTAATGGTGTTGATGTTAACTGACTCAAAGCTGAGGTAATCCCCTTAGGCCTCCAAGTTCTAAATATACCAGGCATCTTTACGGACAACCCAAAATATATATCAGGGTTTAGTTACATAGGGACAACTTGTTCCCGTCATTGGCTGGCATTAGGCATTGATACAGCGTCTGAAACTCTAAAATCACTAGAGACAGAGATTGCCGAAATCCTAAAACAGCTTGAGGATCCTGATACTATCGCTGACAGCAAAAAACTAATCGAACAAGTAGACAAAACTGTTGCAGAGTTCTACAGAATAGAGCAGAATAAAAAATCAAATAAAGTGAAAAAGGACATAAAATCCTAGAACATCGAAACAACTTATCCTTACTTGCAAAAGGACTTCTATACGACTAAGGCTTACAACAACCCCCAACAAAATAGACCGTGGGGCAGATTCAATAGGAGACAAAACCTAGTAGGTTTCTCTTCGGCTGAGTCGTCTGACAATTCAGACGCCGGTGAAGGATCCAGTACATCGAGACGTGGTGGAGCACATCAGAACTCGAGTACTTTTTTACCGAGAGGACAGCAAGAACAACCTCAATGAGGCCGCGTCAAAAAACCCCAGAGATGGGTCAATCCACCAGGCGAATGGAGGACACGGAACAATTATTACCAATGGTAATACAGACTACCTCCACAGTAGACACCATCCCAATCTTTAATCTGTCAACTCACTTGCTGGCACAAGACGAACTCTCTCTCTTGAAAAAAGGCCTCACTTTTGTTCCAACTGTGGCACCTAACTTTATGGAGCTACATACCGAACTCTTAAGATTCTTCAGACGAGTACGCTTAAAAGCATTTTTTCAAATCCACCCATCCCCTGAAATAAATGCTCAGACTCCTTTCCGCCCTCCTTCGACCTTTTTACCATCGGCTAGTATGATACCGCCAGAGGTCACTACATTCGAAAAACTAGTACTTAAGGACCTCTCAAATATGAAACAACAAAGAAAGTTCATACCATATAATATCACACTAAAAGAAACAGAGGCCATTAGCTCTCTAAAACGTAATGATTCAATAGTGATCAAAAGTGCAGATAAAGGGGGAGAAATTGTTATACAGGAGCTTGACTCTTACACAAGTGAAATCCAACGACAACTAAACAATACAGACCACTACCTTAGGCTCGCATCCAACCCGACCAAGTCCATTCAAGAACTAATACGGAAAATAACAACCGAGGCAGTATCAGAAGGCTTCCTGACCAAAAAAGAGTTTAACTACTTAAACGTGAAAAGTCCTAGAACCCCGGTAATTTACACTCTATCGAAGATTCACAAAAATCTCAGTACCCCCCAGGCCGCCCAATTGTTTCGGCTTGCGGTTCCATTTTAGAACCATTAGGGGCCTTTGTTGACTTCTTTATAAAAGAATTTGTCCCCCCAACACTCTGCTATGTACGTGACTCCATGTCCATGATCAATCTGATCGAGCACCATCCCTTCAATCCCCTGACCGATACCCTGTGCACCATGGACGTGGAGTCTCTGTATACGAATATCCCACAAACAGCAGCTTTACTTCTTATACAGAGAACTCTAGATAGCCGCCCCCGCCCACATGCTATTCCAACATCTTTTATTTGCAAGTTATTGGAACTCTGCTTAACAAAGAATTTCTTCACATTCCAAGGTTACTTCTACCAACAAATCAAGGGGACCTCCATGGGCGCTATTTTTGCCCCAAACCTGGCCATATTGTTTATGGACGAAATAGAAAGACAGGCAATTCTTGTACCCTCCAATCCTTTCTTCTCCGGTATCATCATGTGGCGCAGATACATTGATGACATCTTCATGATATGGAGATTAGACGTCAATGTACTGCACCACTTTTTACACTGGATGAACAATAACTGTTTGGGACTCCAATTCACCTCAACATCTGACAAAAACTCCATAAACTTCCTGGACTTGACTATTTTCCACCAGGAAGGCGAACTATTGACAAAGCTTTATAGAAAGCCCACGGAGAGAAATACCTTGTTAGAGTACTCAAGTAATCACCCCAGGGCTCTGAGGGACTCCTTACCATTTTCCCAATTCTTGCGAATCAGGCGAAATTGTTCCCATAAGGAGGATTATTTTCGAGAAAGCTCTACCCTGGCCAACAAACTAAGGAATAGGGGCTACCCAAGGAAAATAGTCAAAAACGCCCTCAAAAGGGCTTGGTACCACCCGCGTGATACACTCCTTGTCCCAAACCCAAAGAAAAATATGGACAGGATAGCCTGCGTGACAACATTCTCCCCCATTTCCAATAACCTGAGGAAAATGATCCTAAGACATTGGCCAGTAATTAACGCTGGAATTCTAGAGATCGAACGTCCCTTGTTTGCATTTAAAAAGAGCAAGAATTTAAAGGACCATCTGGTTCGTGCAGCACTACCCAGTCCTACCAATTCTTCCACTCTTGAGTCAGCATGGGGTCTGTCCCCCATTGTCGGACACGTTAAATGTGGTAGTTGTACCGTGTGTGACTTAACAATTGAAGGGAAAAGCTTTGTGTTTGATAATGTCACCTTTAAATGCAACACACTTACAAATTGCAACACTAGCAATGTTATTTATTTGATCCAATGTCCGTGCAACAAAAATTATGTTGGGCAAACATCTCAAAAAATCAAGACCCGGATTTGCCAGCATAGGAGCCGCATCAGATGCCGCACGCCAAATGCCCCTCTGGTGGAACACTTCCTGGAGACCAACCATGATGAGGATGACATCCGTTGGACGGTACTAAAGGCACTGAAACTTCCCCAGAGAGGGGGGAGCATGACCAGTCTCCTGAACAAAGAAGAGCTGAAATGTATCATATTGCTAGACTCTATTCGCAAAGGACTGAATCGAACAGAGGACTGGACATCCCTACTATGAATGCTCAACTGGATGTACATAAGTGACTTTCTTGTATCGCTACAAATTGAAAAGACTTTGAGAGTTGGAAATGTGAAGACTCAAACAATGTGTTCTTAAATTGCAGCCAAATCCAATGTGTATGAATGAGGAGCACAGACGGCCTTCACTACTAGCGGTTATGAGCACAAAACTGCACAATTCACTCACTCTAATTGTTTGTTATCACCCACGCCCCTCCAAAATGGCCACTGTAAACACAACCAAGTTGTACTCTGCTCATCCCGACCTTGCCACTCCAAGATGGCCGCCAAGCACCAGGAAGTGGTACCTAGTCCTTCCTTTATCAATTTCCGGCTTTAAAAAGAACAGCCCAGAGACACCTCTGCACAGCGGATTCGCGCTGCCATTGAAGGGGGAGAAGACCATCGAGTTTCTCCCACCACCCCACCGCCACTTCCACCGAGAAGTCAGGTAAGCCCACTCCCAAACGCAGCTCAAACCACTACCCTACTGCCATTTGGAGGGCCTGTCGTAATTTTAATCCTTGTCATTTAGTATTGAGTCTGCGGATCAAAACTAAGCATGGGCGAATTTTGCGAATCTCGCGTTCGCGAATTTTGCGGATTTGCGAACTCGCAATCCGCAAAATCAGCGAATTCTCGCGAATTTGCGGATTTTTTTTTTTTGTGTTTGCGCGGGTTTCTGCCAGTTCGCGAGC
This sequence comes from Lissotriton vulgaris, assembly GCF_964263255.1. Taxonomy (NCBI): domain Eukaryota; kingdom Metazoa; phylum Chordata; class Amphibia; order Caudata; family Salamandridae; genus Lissotriton; species Lissotriton vulgaris. Next base: position 1,072,008,909 of record NC_141696.1, on the reverse strand, counting down.
GTTTTGTACAATGTCGCAAATTGCGAACTTACCTGTCGGGTCGCAAGTTTCGCGAACTTGTTGTTTCTACGTGTCCAGCCTGTTTGGGACACTCTTCTTCATCACTGCCACTCTCTGTCACCACTGCCACTCTCTGACTACTCATGCTACCCTCTGGCCCACCCATGCCACCCTCTGTTTCATCACAGCACTCTCTGGTTGTCCAGTCAGTGTACATTATTGTGGCAACGCAAGCACACCTTCCCTGCCTCAAGTGACCTGAATTAATTTGGGGCTGATTAATGTGTCACAGAATATTTTTTTAGCTGGCACCTGCTTCCTTAGTGCTTCCTGATTAGTGATCTTTTGCACTTGCTAAGTGCTTTCATTGTTGCAAAATTAGTTACAACACCTGCCCTGCCCCAACTGACAATAATGAATTAGGGGCTGATTAATGGATTTGAACTTCCAGCCTGGCTCCTGCTTGTCTCCCTTAGCTGTAATTCAGGACCTTTGTGGCATATGTGTAACTATTCTGAGGTTCAGAGCAGGGTCACATAATAGTTGCAACTGGCAGCTGAACTCTGGAGGGGCCCCTCAGGAAGCACTACAGGAAATGGCTACTAATGATGAGCCTGAACTTTTGAACCTGGTAAGTAGTTTCAGTTTTGCTAAGATCGTATTTCTGCAATTTTGCACTTATTCGCGGGGCGCGAAGTGTACTGGGAAGCCGCGAACTCACGCGAACAGTGCGAGCAAAATCCGCTGCTTGCGGATTTGCAGATTTTGCGGGAGATTCGCTAATCTCGCGGATTGCGAATTTACCGAAAATCCGCAAAATCCGCGAGCGAAACGGATTTTCCGCCCATGCTTAATCAAAACAAAGGAGTCAACCTACTCTTAAAACGGGAAGAAACCATCGTGTTCCACTTCCACCCCACGGCTGCCCAAAGTGCGGCCAGGTAAGCCTCAATCCTTACTTCCTCGACCTCGGCAATACTGCCCTCACCAACCCGCTCATGGTAATGTTCTTTTACCATACAGCAATCAGCTCCTAGAGCCGGAAAGAGAAATCCTCTCCAACTAAGAAACAATCATGCCATCACGACCTTGATCTTGGACTTGTGAAGGTATTTTTCTTGACCATGGCTTGATGACTGCCCACAGACAGTCAGCTTGCCCACTTGTATCCCTCACTCACTTTCACCACCACCGCATGTCAACTGAACCCAACCATGCTCCAAAACCGACACACGGAACCACTGCTTCAAGAATTGAGCACATTGAAGAGACCACCATCTTCACTGATATAGATCTATCACCATGTCACTGCGCCGTTTTTTCACCCGGTTTTTAAACGTTATGAATATCACTACTCACCTTCACACTAGTCAAGTGTCCGCGAGTAGTAACACAGCAATGGCCTTTATAAATTGCACTTGTGCCCTGTCGATTTGTTTTTAAATTCTTATCAATTCAGGCGGATGCCTTACTTTATGTTTCTATTTTTTCCCCCCACTTTTTTCCTTACAGGCATTCGCATTGTAATGCAGGCTATGATTGTAAATTGTCCTGATGATGATCCTATTTTATTAAGAGCCCTTAGGGATCCAAACGTCGACGCTCTGAACAGTGTTACATATGATCTAATGTGTATAATTTACTGTTGACACTGTTGGGTGTATTTTGCGAAACTATCTATTGAAATCGCAAGCCATCCTTTGGCTCCAAAAATCTTCTCTTGCCTGAAAAACCTCTTTCCTTCCTTCTACCTTGCTTGACTCTATTGGTTTTCCAACCTTGCGGGATAGGTACAGGACTGTACCCTATCTTGTTGTTCATATTTTGACCTTCTCCTGGTCAATGTAATTCTATGTTATTCTTAATAAATTACTCTACGCCCGGCAGGGCGACAACAAATATAGTACTGATTGTGGTCTATATTAGCATCTCCTGTTACATCGTAACTCCCTAGGACCCCTGTTTTCTATAATAACTGAATTAACCCATGGTCCGAAGGCCCCTCTACGGGTTTCCTTGTGTTCCAAAATGGTGGTAAACTTAAAACATCTTTTTTTGCCTCAAGAGTCCCACACCCATTATTCTTAGTGGCAGGGGTCATAATCTGGGGGTTGCATGCTAAACGGGCGTTAGTTACGGGGGCTGAGAGGGAAGCATGGTTGACTGATGGGCTAGGTGGGTGTAATCTGTCGCTTGGCTTTGGAGGATTTACCTGGTTGATAGAAGGTTTAGGGAAGATACATTCTTTGACTTTACGACAGATGTCACATGAATCCTTTAAAGGAGGCTGCGCTAGAGTTAAAGTTTGCTGTTGCATCCTGGAAATACTTACATTCCGGGGCTGTGATTTATGGGTCCCTCCCTATTTGGGTAGTGTCTCGGGTACATTGTTGTGAGAGCTTAGCTTATTAGTTAATGATTCTAAGCGATCCATGCACTTCCAAAGTGTAGCAAAGTGCTTATCTACAAGCTCCGTAGCACGCTCATACATAGTATGTACGATAATATGGATTGCAGTGTCCCCAAGTTTAAAGTTAGTAAAAGTTGCAGGTAAAGACAGAGGGACAGATTTACAATAACTGGTGCATCCCCAGGGATGCACCAGTTATTGTGCGCCGCAGCTCCGCCAATCATGGTGCGCCACATTTACAATGCGGCGCACCATGGGGCAAAAACAGCACAAATGCGTCACGCATCTGTGCCGTAAAGGCGGCGCATTGCTGGAGTTGCGTCGCAAGTGCGATGCAGCTCCAGCAAGGCTGGGGGGTGCCCTATCTGTCCAATGCTGGTCAAAGCCTTACGCCTGCTTCTAGCAGGCGCAGGGTTTTGACGCAGCATTGGCCTAAAAGTGACTGAGTGAAATCTTGTAGATTTCACTCAGCCACTTTTAGGAGGCGTTCCGGCGCAGGAACGCCCCCCCCCCTCCACCTGCACCGGAACGCCTTCTTATGGCGCGGGGCTTTACAACGTGACGCATCTCCCTGATGCGTCACATTGTGAATACCTCGCACTATGTCGCATCTTTTGTACGCCTGCTGCGTCACAAAAGTGACGCAACAGCGATGTAAAAGAGGCACAAGGGGCTGGTAAATCTGCCCTTAGTTTGAGTGTGAATAGAATAGTTTATTGTCTCAGAAGGCGTTGGATCAACGGAGACACTTACAGTTGCTGTATCAACTGGGATTGCTGGTCCTTGAATCCATGTACCTGAGGTGGTAGGTTGTGGTTTTGAACGCGGGGGTTGTTTCCTCTTTAAGCAAACAGGCTTAGTAGATTTCCTTTTTCTTTTTGCCCCATTAATTTCTGGATTTAGGGAAACGTTCACGATTGTGCCAGTGTCCTTGTTGTAAATTGACGAAGGAAAGTCCTCAACCACCCTTGAATCGCCAGCTTCTTATTACCCTCTGACCCCTGCTTGCTTCCCAGGGCTGGCGAATGCATATTGTGTTCCATTGATGGGTTTGACATCAAAGGAGGGCTGGGACGATCAACATCCTCAGTTGGATGAGTGAGGAATTGCTAGACCCAGGGACAAGCGTCTCTCAGTTAGCTCGATTTCAGTGCTAAGAATGTTAAAGGCTCTTTCCAGCATTTTGAGCCAAGTTTGGAGATATATTTTATATAGCCTTACTTTTAAACGTGACTATTTTCCTATTTGTAAATAAGTGCACTTGGACTATGCTTTATGTGATGTTTCCTTGACTCTATCAAGCAAGACAAATATGAACATTACATGAAGCAGATTGCAATCATACTATAAGTGCATTATGGGAAGTGATGTTTAACCCCTTCGCTGCTAGGCCTTTTTCCCTCCTGTGCTAAGCCTTTTTTTGGCTATTTGGGGTAGTGCGCGCTTAGGCCCCCGTAACTTTTTGACCACATAAGGTATCCACGCTAATTGTGTGTCCTTTTCTTCCAACATCATGGGGATTCTAAAGGTACCCAGGGTTTGTGGATTCCTTTGGAGGGGTCCCAGAAATTAGCCAAAATACAGCACAATGTTGTTGTTTTTTCATGAAATTGGGAAACACGGGCTACAAATGAAGCATCTGTTTTTTCCCTGCAAATGTTATCAAAAAAGGGTTTGCGGGGTCATACTCTGGGGGTTGCATGCTAAACGAGCGTTATTTACGGGGCTGTGAGGGAAGCATGGTTGACGGATTGGCTAGGTGGGTGTAATCTGTCACTTGGCTTTGGAGGATTTACCTGGTTGATAGAAGGTTTGGGGAAGATACATTCTTTGACTTACGTCAGATGTCACAGGAATCCTTTAAAGGAGGTTGCGCTAGAGTTAAAGATTGCTGTTGCCTACTGGAAATACTTGCATTTCGGGGCTGTGATTTATGGTTCCCTCCCTGTTTGGGTAGTGTCTCGGGTACATTGTTTTGAGAGCTTAGCTTATTAGTTAATGATTCTAAGCGATACATGCACTTCCAAAGTGTAGCAAAGTGCTTATCTACAAGCTCCGTAGCACGCTCATACATAGTATCTACGATAATATGGATTGCAGTGTCCCGAAGTTTAAAATTAGTAAAAGGTGCAGGTAAAGACAGAGGGGCAGATTTGCAATAACTGGCGCATCCCCAGGGGTGGACCAGTTATTGTGCGCGCAGCTCCGCCACCCATGGTGCGCCACATTTACAATGCGGCGCACCATGGGGCAAAAATGGCACAGATGCGTCACGCATCTGTGCCGTAAAGGCGGTGCATTGTTGGAGTTGCGTCCCAAGCACGACGCAGCTCCAGCAAGGCTGGGGGGTGCCCTATCTGTCCAATGCTGCATCAAGCCTTACACCTGCTTCAAGCGGGCGCAGGGTTTTCCCGCAGCATTGGCCTAAATGTAACTGAGTGAAATTTTGTAGATTTTACTCAGCCACTTTTAGGTGGCGTTCCTGTGCTGGAACGCCCCCCCCCCCCTGCACCGGAATACCTTCTTATGCACAGGGCTTTACAATGTGACGCATCTCCCAGATGTGTCACGTTGTGAATACCCTGCACCATGGCGCATCTTTTGCACGGCCGCTGCATCACAAAAGTGACGCAACGGCAGCGTAAAAGAGGCGCAAGGGGCTTGTAAATCTGCCCCTTAGTTTGATTGTGAATAGAATAGTTTAATGTCTCAGAGGGCGTTGGATCAACGGAGATACTTACAGTTGCTGTAACAACTGGGAATGCTGGTCCTTGAATCCATGTACTTGAGGTGGTAGGTTGTGGTTTTGAACGTGGGGGTTGTTTCCTCTTTAAGCAAACAGGCTTAGTAGATTTCCTTTTTATTTTTGCCCCGTCAATTTCTGGATTCAGGGAAACGTTCACAATTGTGCCAGTGTCCTTGTTGTAAATTGAAGAAGGAAAGTCCTCAACCACCCTTGAATCCCCAGCTTCCTTATTACCCTCTGCCCCCGCTCGCTTCCCAGGGCTGGCGAATGCATATTGGTTCAATTGATGGGTTTGACATGAAAGGAGGGCTGGGACGATCACCATCCTCAGTTGGAAGTTGGAAGAGTGAGGAATTGCTAGACCCAGGGACAAACGTCTCTCAGTTAGCTCGATTTCATTGCTAACAATGTTAACGGCTCTTTCCAGCATTTTGAGCCAAGTTTGGAGATATATTTTATATAGCCTTACTTTTAAACGTGACTATTTTCCAATTTGTAAATAAGTGCACTTGGACTATGCTTTATGTGATGTTTCTTTGACGCTATCAAGCAAGACAAATATGAACATTACATGAAGCAGATTGTAATTATACTATTAGTGCATTATGGGAAGTGATGTTTTTCCCCTTCGCTGCTAGGCCTTTTTCCCTCCTGTGCTAAGCCTTTTTTGGCTATTTGGGGTAGTACGCGCTTAGGCCCCTGTAACTTTTTGACCACATAAGGTATCCACGCTAATTGTGTGTCCTTTTCTTCCAACATCATGGGGATTCTAAAGGTACCCAGGGTTTGTGGATTCCTTTGGAGGGGTCCCAGAAATTAGCCAAAATACAGCACAATGTTGTTGCTTTTTCATGAAATTGGGAAACACGGGCTACAAATGAAGGCATCTGTTTTTTTCCCTGCAAATGTTAACAAAAAGGGTTTGTGGGGCTGAAATCACCATCCTCCCAGCTTTTAGGGAATTACATTCTTTTGTCAAGAGTCCCACACCTATGATTCTTAGTACCAGGGGTCATACTCTGGGGGTTGCATGCTAAACGGGCGTTACTTACGGGGGCTGTGAGGGAAGCATGGTTGACTGATTGGCTAGGTGGGTGTAATCTGTCGCTTGGCTTTGGAGGATTTACCTAGTTGATAGAAGGTTTGGGGAAGATACATTCTTTGACTTACGTCAGATGTCACAGGAATCCTTTAAAGGAGGTTGCGCTAGCGTTAAATATTGCTGTTGCCTACTGGAAATACTTGCATTTCGGGGCTGTGATTTATGGGTCCCTCCCTGTTTGGGTAGTGTCTCGGGTACATTGTTTTGAGAGCTTAGCTTATTAGTTAATGATTCTAAGCGATACATGCACTTCCAAAGTGTAGCAAAGTGCTTATCTACAAGCTCTGTAGCACGCTTATACATAGTATCTACGATAATATGGATTGCAGTGTCCCGAACTTTAAAATTAGTAAAAGGTTCAGGTAAAGACAGAAGGGCAGATTTACAATAACTGGCGCATCCCCAGGGATGCGCCAGATATTGTGCGCGCAGCTCTGCCACCCATGGTGCGCCACATTTACAATAGGCGCACCATGGGGCCAAAATGGCACAGATGCGTCACGCATCTGTGCCGTAAAGGCGGCGCATTGCTGGAGTTGCGTCCCAAGCACGACGCAGCTCCAGCAAGGCTGGGGGGTGCCCTATCTGTCCAATGCTGCGTCGAGCCTTACACCTGCTTTAAGCAGGCGCAGGGTTTTCCCGCGGCATTGGCCTAAATGTGACTGAGTGAAATCTTGTAGATTTTACTCAGCCACTTTTAGGTGGCGTTCCTGCGCAGGAACACCCCCCCCCCCTGCACCGGAATACCTTCTTATGGCACAGGGCTTTACAACGTGTTGCATCTCCCAGATGCGTCACGTTGTGAAAAGCCCGCACCTTGGTACATCTTTTGCACGGCCGCTGCGTCACAAAAGTGACGCAACAGCGGCATAAAAGAGGCGCAAGGGGATTGTAAATCTGCCCCTTAGTTTGATTGGGAATAGAATAGTTTAATTTCCTTTTTCTTTTTGCCCCGTCAATTTCTTGACTCAGGGAAACGTTCACAATTGTGCCAGTGTCCTTGTTGTAAATTGACAAAGGAAAGTCCTCAACCACCCTTGAATCCCAAGCTTCCTTATTACCCTCGGCCCCCTGCTCGCTTCCCAGGGCTGGCGAATGCATATTGGTTCAATTGATGGGTTTGACATGAAAGGAGGGCTGGGACGATGACCATCCTCAGTTGGAAGTTGGAAGAGTGAGGAATTGCTAGACCCAGGGACAAACTTCTCTCAGTTAGCTCAATTTCAGTGCTAACAATGTTAACGGCTCTTTCCAGCATTTTGAGCCAAGTTTGGAGATATATTTTATATAGCCTTACTTTTAAACGTGACTATTTTCCTATTTGTAAATAAGTGCACTTGGACTATGCTTTATGTGATGTTTCTTTGACGCTATCAAGCAAGACAAATATGAACATTACATGAATCAGATTGTACTTACACTACAAGTGCATTATGGGAAGTGATGTTTAACCCAATCGCTGCTAGGCCTTTTTCCCTCCTGTGCTAAGCCTTTTTTTGGCTATTTGGGGTAGTGCGCGCTTAGGCCCCTGTAACTTTTTGACCACATAAGGTATCCACGCTACTTTTGCGTCCTTTTCTTACAACATCATGGGGAATCTAAAGGTACCCAGGGATTGTGGATTCCTTTGGAGGGGTCCCAGAAATTAGTCAAAATACAGCACAATGTTGTTGTTTTTTTAAGGAGATTGGGAAACACGGGCTACAAATGAAGCATCTGTTTTTTTCCCTGCAAATGTATCGTGTACATGGGTATTATAACAAATATTTAATACTGGTCAATTAAAACGGTCAGAGACCGGTTAGAGGCGGCAGACCCGAGAGCAGAGGACGGCCCGGGGACCAGGGTTCGATTCCCGGCGCGGCAGGTTTCTGGACCAGGGTCAGCGGACTCGATAATTCTCTCGCCTCGGTGCCCACTCTGATCAGCGATCACACTCGGCAACTCTGGGCATTAGCTTGCCTCATCTTCACTAACGGCCCCACCAGACCGCCGGGGGGATGCCTGGTCTCACCCTGGAGATACCCATTAAGGGACCATCTCTCAGGGAAGCCAGGAAGGGTTTCGCAGCGGTCGAAGCGCCTTGGGACCCTCCGGGTAAGTAGTACGCTATATAAATGCCTATACATACATACATACATACATACATACATATACTGAAACTAAAAGCAGGCAAGTCCATTCGTCAATCCGCCTTAGATGAAACAATCCATGTAAAAATGATAGACTAAAAGGTTCTTGTGTAAAATAGATTGGCCATTAAGACTACCTGATCTATGTCCATAAACATAGTTAGTTTTGCTAACATTATGCTATCTTTGCTCTGATAGTGTGTACTCCCGTTGCTAAAACATTGGTTTCAGGCTAAAGGTTCTCGAGACTCTCAATGTTGGGCTCAAATAATTCTTTTTTAACTCATAATAAAAAAAAATCCAGACAATGGAACGAAAATCCTTCCATGATTTCTGGAACTCTAAAGTTTGGATAGTCAAGAAACACAGGGGCTTATTTACAAGATGCCTGCGCCACCAGAGTATCACTTTTTTGATGCTCTGTTGTCACAGGGCTATCAATCATATCTATGTGGTGACACAAAGCCACTCTGCGTGGCTTTGCATGGCTTCATAGATATGGAGGAAGGCAAGGCGGAGCAAAGTACTGCGTTGCTTTAGTCAGCATCAAGGAGGTGTTCCATGGGTGTTGTGGTAGTTGTTCCCACACACCACCCATGGATTTTGACTCTGCCCCAGATTTACAAAATCACGTAATCCTGGGGCAGAGCCAAACCTTACATCACCCCAGTGCAGGCATAACTAGGAACAATGGTTTAATATCTCCTTATTGTTTCCTTGTTCCATGTGTGCTGCATTTTGCAGCACACATAGAACGAGGAAAACGCCTCTTGGGATTGTTTTTGTGCAGGAAGGCCCCTTTCTGCATAAAACAATCCTGCAAACAACGGAGACACCCTTGCACCATGGCGCAAGAACATGAAGGGTGTACTCACAATAACTCGGTGAGATCTGCACAGAAGGTTTGCAGTGCGAGAAGGTAGCAGTTCTTCAAGGCTGAATAGCTAATATCTGATTCCCAATGTTCCTCAAAGTTCAAATTCTTCAAGGGCCCGCAGGAGAATCCCTTCCACAAGTTAAAATGAAAACCCCCTACTTCTGTGCTAACATCAAGGATTAGGTCTTTAGTGAGCTCTTAGTCTAGCCCACATTTAATATAACAGGATTAATCACACTAGGACTATCTTGAGAGATTAAACTCAGGACTGATTTGATCTCAAATGGAGGAAAACGGAATCCTGAAAAAAATATGAAAAAAATTATGAATGTTTTATATTGTATCATGTTAAACCCATGTAAACATTAATCCATAAAAGCCTCTGTCCCTAAAGAAATGTTGGCAAATATCTTGCATGGAAGTCTGCACAAATAGGCTACAGGATTAGGCTGACCATTGTTACATAGAGACATCTACCAGCCAGATGTATAGATGGTGTCTTGCCTTGAGTTATCTAGGTAGTACTTGGGCCTGTCCCACTTATATCGATGAAGGCTCAAGTAATTATGTCATTGCTTGTTTTATGTCTAGGTCACAAAAATGTTAACACTCTGATGTGTTTCTTCCCAAAGGCAATTACTTTTGACTTGGATGCATTAACATTTAACAATCAATGTATTACACCAACAGTACTGACTACATCAAAGGCAATGCAACTCTGTAGCAGTCTGACGCAGGATATGAAATGTTTATTATTACTTAAATTGCATATATCATTTCTTATTTGATTAAGTGTGTATGTGTGTTTGTGGAGGGGAGGTGCAACTTGTATACCCAACACTACCAGAACAGAGTGATGCTCTTAGTTTTGTTGAGCACTCATAAAGTCAGACAAACACTGATGCTGTGAGAACCACAGTACTCCAAGGTGTAGTCCCCATTGTGTGTTTACGTACTTTCAAGCAAATGTATCACAAAGTAAAAATGATTTGGTCACGTATAACTTTCACCAGTATCAGTGCAGATGTATAGTTAGAATAGTAACTACACATGTATGTATATGTTATTTCAATAGCGTGAACCTAGCCAAAAGGCAGCAGAGCCCTAAGCAGGGTGAAATACAAGAATAAAGTCAGTGAGCGATAGGAAAGGTGGCATGAAGTGTTCTTTAAAGTGGTCAGTCCTAAACTCTTTGCTAAATTGGAGCAGCATATTGGCAGTCCTGATGGATACAGTAATGTAGTTCTAGATCCTGGGTGCATAGATGGAAAATAACTATTGCCTTGTTTTTTTGGGTTTTAAACTTTTTAATCTGAAGTCTAATGGCGTACGGGCTGCAGGTGTGCCGAGAAACACCAGTGATGTTGAGCTTGTCAAATTAGTATGGGTGATGGTCATGATGGCTTTGTAAATGATGCAGCTGATTTGAAGATGGTGCAGGCTTGCAAGGGGAGCCAATAGATTTCCATCAGGATGGGGGTAATATGGTCATATTTTTTCAGGCCCTGGATGAGACATGCTGTGGCATGTAAGATGCCCTTAAGGGGTGCCATCATGGAGTCTGATAAGCTATGGAGCACAAGGTTACCAGCTTCCAGATGCAAGCATACACGGATTAGAATAGTAGTTTTGAAGTTACTTTCTGGAAGAACTGGTTTCACTTTAATTTCTTTGGCAATGTGTTCCTCAAGGGAGAGGTTGGTGTTCAAGATGAATCTAAGTGTGGCTCACTGGTTAGAAGCGGCAGACCCTGATGCAGAGGTCTGACCCGGGACCAGGGTTCAATTCCCGACGCAGCAGGGTCTTGGGCTCAATGTCCACGGACTCGATAATTCTTGCCTCGGTGCCTACTCTAATCATGGGTCCCACTCTGCAACTCTGGGCAATAGCTTGCTTAATCTCCACAATGGCCCCAAAAGCGCTGGGATGCCTGGCTTCACCTTGGGGGTGCCCATTAGGGGGCATCTCACAGGGAAAGCAAGGAAGGGTTCCACAGCGGTATACAGCGCCAGGATGCCTGAAAGGTGATAGTGCGCTTTACAAGTATACATACATTTACACACACACACACAAGTCACTTGTCTTTGGTGAAAGATGGGATTCAAAGTCAGCAAGGTTCATGTCATTAAGCCAGATTTGTACTGTTACTTGTTTGTTGTTCCTTCCAAATAACAAGAGTTCTGACTTTGTTGGGTTGAACTTCAGATAGATGCTGAAGATCCAAGTCTGGATGACGTGTAAGCAATTTTTGAGGTGTTCAGAGTCTGAATCAGAGGAGACTTTCAAATTGAGTTGTGTGTTATTGGCATATTGATACATTTTAATGCTGTTTTCTGTATGCAGAACACAAAGCCGCTTTATGTAGAGGTTGGCACTGACACTGTATGGAAACCTGGTGGAAACTGTAGGTGATACTGATCTTTTGGGACCTAAAGGTGCCCATCTGGACAAACTGGTGAGAGCTTTGATGTGCTTACTTCATTATGGTCATTGGCTGGTCCTCCTATATATACATTTGCAATGATATGCATGTTCGTGTGCATGCATGAGTGTGTGCCAGTTCTCACGCTCTCTACTGTCATGTAGACAAGGAGTAGGTGAAAACTTTTCTTTGTACAAGTTATAATACCTGAAAGTGCTGATATGTCACCCAACATGTTATTTCTCATACACAAAATTCACTGAGCCCACCAATACACATTTTGATGCTGTTAAAATGACACACACAACAGAGTAATATATTACCATTGAAAGGAGCAGCACAGGTCAATATGTATAATGTATACACTAAAATGCGTGCATCAGCTCAAAAACATTTGAACTATTATTTACAATCAGTAATTATTGTGATGCAAATCTAACTTAGTTGTGCAGTTATATCATAGTTCGATTAAGTGTTCTAATTGGCAGAAAAAAGCCTAAATACCTGTAGCAAAGTAAAAGTAAGAAAACATTTGCGTAGCACATTAACTTGGAATAAACATCTTTTAACGCGTTTACGGGTGATTTATGACTGGGCGTGGTCAGGACGGCCCCCGGCCGTCCTCCTCACATGCCCACTGTGACGTCGGACGGCCAGGGGCCGTCCGACGCACGGAAAGGGTTAAAGGCAGAAAGACAGTTTATGTCAGAAGGAGGAAAAGGCTGATTTTATGAACTTGCATGAAAATGACAAGTAGTGGGGAACACCAGAGTCTTACCTGGTCACTTGCCATTGGGCGGACCGTGAGGGGAACGGCGGAGGCGGGAAGAAAAACGCCGGACCAGACACCAGCTAAACCGGCAAAACTACAATCCCCAGCAGCCTGAGGGGCGGAAGCGAGCTCGTGACGCGCCGAGAGCGCCCGGAGGCGCCTGCAAAAGGCTGACCCCCCGGGAGCCCAGGGGGGAGCACCAGAGTCTTACCTGGTCACTTGCCATCGGGCACAGTCGTGAGGGGAACGGCGGAGGCGGGAAGAAAGACGCCGGACCAGACACCAGCTAAACCGGCAAAACTACAATCCCCAGCAGCCTGAGGGGCGGAAGCGCGCTCGTGACGCGCCGAGAGCGCCCGGAGGCGCCTGCAAAAGGCTGACCCCCCGGGAGCCCAGGGGGGAACACCAGAGTCTTACCTGGTCACTTGCCATCGGGCAGCCGTGAGGGGAAACCCTGAACAATTTTCTGATACAGTATGATATGGAAATTATGGACAATGCTAAAAATGATGTGGGTGAAAATATTCCAACTTTTAAAGGAAGGGGCGCTAATACCATTATCGATTTTATTTGCATGTCTTCAACCCTTGCTCCGTTATGCCCCATGCCTAAGGTGATTGATATTATGTTAAGTGATCACAACTGTTTGATTACCGAATTACCTTTTTGGAACAATGTCTATGTTTGTGAACAGGGTAACATTGTTAATATAGAACCTCATAGACCGAATGGGTATAGATTGAGGTGGAAGGGAGAAAAGGCGGATATAAGATCTGATTCCATCATTTCTAATTGTCTGATGGAGATCACGGCTATACTAGAACAGGATGACACCTCAAAAGACAGTATTGACCACTTTAACAGAATCAATTCAACGATCAACAAGAAGTTTACTAAAGAGGCTGGGTCCAAGAAAAGGTGTCAAAGGGGTTGGTTTGACCATGCTTGCTCTACTGCCCGGATTGATCTTAAAGAGGCTTTAGCAGCTAAACCAAGGGATAAGAACCTGGTGGTTCAACTTAGACAGGGATATAATTTGACCCTTAAACGTAGAAAAGCTGAATTACAGCAGGAAGCGTGGGATAACCTAAGCCAAGCAGCGGATACGAATAACTGTACCCTGTTATGGTCCACGGTGAATAGCCCATTCCTAAAAGATGATAAGGCGCCAGAACTCACATCTAATGTGAGCATGGAATCTTGGATCCAACATTTTTCTAATATTTTTGATTCAAGTAATACAACAGATTCCCATGAAGAAGGCTGGCCCATCTTAGCCCTAAATATTACCACAGAAGAAGTCATGGCTAGTATAAGTACCAGTAAAGGAGGAAAGGCCCAGGGCCCGGATGGCGTCCCCATAGACGTGTATAAGACTGCACCGGAGATTTGGGGCCCATTGTTGACCAAAATCTTTAACGCAGCCATTTGTTGTAAAATACCGTCTACCTGGGAAGAGTCAATAATCATCCCCATTTATAAGAAAGGTGACCGGGGGATGCAAAAAATTACCGACCAATATCCTTACTGGACTCATCTGTTAAAATTATGAGTAGGGTCCTCCTAGTAAGACTAGAGGAGTGGGCAGAAACCAATGAGACCTTAAGTAACAGCCAGTTTGGTTTTCGAAAAGGCCGTGGTACCATTGAACAATGCCTGAATTTAGAGCTTCTGATAGGGAAATACACCCAGGCCAAAAAAGGGTCGCTATATTTATGTTTCGCTGACCTAAGCAGCGCTTTTGATTTGGTAGACCACGCCATTTTATGGGTCAAATTATTAGAAATGGGGGCACCTGAAGGCATAATATATTTCCTTGCCCGCTTATACGAAAAGCTCCGCACCAGTGTCCGTTATGGACCTAATTGGGAATGTACGACCAAGTTTGGGATAGGAAGAGGTATTAGACAGGGGTGCGTTTTAGCGCCCCTGCTTTTTACTCTCTTCATAAATGAGGTTGATTCTGTCCTGCAGACAGTCGCTGCGGATGCCCCTAGAGTTAATAATCTTAATATACCTGTACTACTCTATGCGGATGACGCAGTGCTACTGTCTAGGACTCCCCTGGGTCTTCAACGTTTGATTGACCGTTTTGTACAATTCATCCATAGCAGGAAACTGGTGATCAATAAGTCTAAAACATATGTAATGGAGTGTGGACCGGGAAAAAGTAAAATTAAAGGTAAAACCCACTATTTAATTGATGGTGAATCGGTTAAAAAAGTTGAACATTTTTGCTACTTGGGAATTACTTTTTCTAATAATGGGAGCTGGGCCACTGAACACAAAGCTGTCTGTACAAAGATGATTAGGAGTGCCAACGGGGTCTTTTTGTTTGCAAAGAAGCTGGGGAATAGACGTATTAAAGACATGTTAAAAATTTACCAATCTAGATGTCTTTCTGCGGCCCTTTACGGGGCTGGCATCAGGGCTGTGTCACCTGCGAGGAGCCTTCAGGTAGAGGAGAATATCTTCCTGAAAAGGCTCCTGTGTTTGCCCAAGTCTACCTCCAACTCTTTGGTTCATAAGGAGACAGGGATTTACACCCTAACTGATATGATCATGTTAAGGCCCCTATTATTATGGCGCTCAATTTGGCTTAGCGACGGTACCTCATTGAATAGAGCAATTATCGAGGACTGTCTTTTATTAGGCCAGCAGTTAAGGATCCCTTGGATTAAATACATTATTGAATGTTCTCAAAAGATTTTCAGGACCAATGTGATTAATGATCCGTATAGTGTCTCGGATATCTCCAAATCAAATATGAAAACAATTTTTCTGAATTACTGTAATGAAAGGCATTCTTTGGAGGACTCTAAGTTATCCACATGTGTACTGTACAATAGCATGAATGAATTTATTGGATTTAGTCCGTATTTGTCACAAGTTACTAGAGTTTCGCATCAGTTTGTACTAACCAGAATGAGGATGGGTATAGTACATTATCTTGTTGCGTGCCCTAACATTAAAATGCGCCCCATTAGCCCATGTAAATGTGATAACAAAACGGAACAGAGCACTAAGCACTTTCTTTTAACATGCGAATTGTATAGGGAATTACGGAAATTCTACCTGAAGCCTATGCTAAACAGATTTGGAGTAAGAACTACCACGGATACTATAAGACTGCTTTTTAATTTGAATCATCCGGACATTTGCTTTTTTACTGCTACTTTCATGCTCAAAGCTATTAGCGCCAGGAAAAGTATGTGTTTTTAAAACATGTAAATATTTTTAAATATTTATTCCATCCTCCTCTGGATATTTTGTATCAAGTGTTTTCTTTAATGAAATATGTATTTTTAATGCATTGTTTGTATTTGTAACTGTATGTGATTTTATGGACATGTCTTTTAAATGCTCCGAATAAAGCTTTATGAAATGAAATGAATGACAAGTAGTTATTTTGCACCTAAGACTTAGGGGGACTCTTGACATTTAATCTTCATGATTCATACCGTGCACTCTTCTTTCAGTTCCTTCACCGATGCCAGCAAAGAACACTAAAGACACACATAAAGTCCAAACTGTTAAAACATCTTTAGAATTCCTGATGCTCACCTCACTTTCAACAGCCTATGCCTGCCACTGCTGTCTCTTCTAAATGACAAACTTTTCTAGCTAGATCCAGTTATCCCAAATATCCTAAACCCGCGCCCCCCGCAAACGGAGTGAAATACGGGCTTTGCTTTCAGGCCACTGGGACCATTTGATGCTGTTTTGAGACTTCCTACCTGGCCCTTTGGACTCTTGCTGCTTCCAAGTAACTTCCTGCACCTAAGGAACCTCGCAGCGCCTCGCCGGACCAGCTCCGCGGGTCCCGCAGCGCTCTTAATTGCTGAAGCTGCTGGCTGTGTGGGCGCGCTCATAGGAGGAAAGCGGGGCAGGTGATAGCGCTGACGGGGCTGCGAGTATACAGGCAGGGACTCCAGTGTCCAGGAGTCCCTGCGCGCCCGATCTATCACACCTGGGCTGCTCTCCCCGCTGGCCGCGCCCCCCGCCTATCTGCCTATCAGACATTTGCACGTTGTGTAAAGGAGACCAGTGGAACCGCAGCGCGGAAGCGAGCCGGGAGAAGCCCGGGACAAGGGCGGGACCGTCTGTGGCCGTCAGGGGCCGAGGGAGACCAGGCTGGGCCAGCCCTCTGACATTGGCCCTAACGTAATATATAGTACCAAGTAAATTGCTGTGTCAGATAAGTGCCCAACATTGAGTTTAGTAAAAGGGTTGGTGACCTCAAAGTATGCCTGTATCCCCAAGTAGCATCATTCCGATGACCCTACCGGTCGAGGCTGGGACAGTAGTTATTGGACCTTTGGACACATTTTTTAACCGGCCGACCCAGAATATTGACAAAGAAATAACGCTTGCAGAGAGGCGTGCTGAGCGTAGATTATCTATTGAACTTCTCAAAAATTCTGTAGACAAGCGCTCTGTACAACTCTATCCTGCATTGGTAACGCCCTTATAATCAGTAAACCTGCCTGTTGCAGCTGAAATATGTCATGATGTTATCATTAACGAAGCGAACCAGGGTACTGTAGTTGAATCAATTCCTTCTTGTGTGAGCCATAACGACCCTATAACAGGTACAGCAGAATTATGTGCCCAGGTTTCCCAGTCCTAACCTAAATCTGGATCAAAAAGAAAAAGGACTACTGCATCTAGAAAATGTTATCCAGCTAAACCCCCACACAAACTTAGAATAGTAAGCAAAACTACGTGCCCCAGTAAGGCTGTCACTGAAGTAAGCCGCAGTAGGGAAATTATACAAGAGGGGGATGTTGTGCTATTAGACAGCCCAGATCCTAGCACTATTATTTCTCCAGAGACTGGCTTGGCAATGGCCGGCAAACTGCCACTTCTCTGCAACCTGTTTCCTGACTTAGAAAGGTTGCTAAGGTCAATTCTGCTCCCAATAGAGGAACGAATTAGTAAGCTCTCTGACCGGCTAGACCATTTTGAGCAGGTAATGTTAGATAACTTCTTCTCAACAAAGGCATTGATAAAAACTCAAGCAAGGCTGGACGATAGTAGTAAGCTCCAGAACAATACCCAATGTGTACCACAGGAGAAGGGATGAGTGCAACACATTATTTCTCCAATGCCACCTAAGCCAGGTAGTGCGGTTGTGAAGAGACCATCCAAGCCTCTTGACCTAGCACCACCGGGACCTGCTAAAAATCCCCCTAATATTGTAATCTCAGCTCAAATTGCGGCGCAACAGCCGCCGCTTAGTTTAAACCCTTTGCTTACTGTGGGAGTAGGGGGTAATGCGTGTTCTATAACAGGTACAGCCCCACCAACTGCCCCACTAACTAGTAACCAGCCTATAGCAAATAAACCTGCACCCCGCCCTGCTCCTATAGTCCCCAGACCGTCCCTATCACCCTTGATAAAATCACATCGAAAGAAACACCCCATGAACCTTACCCCAGATTCCTTTCCCTTTGTAGCAGTCCCACCATTTTTAACGGGACAGAGAGAAACCTTCCAGATGCTTAAAAATAAGGTTATGCACTGGCTAAGGGTGAACCGGCCTCTACCAGGGAAAGTTGATGGATTAATATTGGGGGTGAGGAGAATAGACTGGATAGGCTGTACTACCAAAAGCCTGGGGGGGGCTGTATTGTGATCAATTTTCAAGATCCAAGGGTGGCAGGATGGATAACAAGACAGGGATGGGGTACAAATAATGGAGGAATTGGCATTGTTGACCTTACTTTCTTCTATCCACGACCTACTAGTGTTTCGACTAGCCTGCTTAATGAGCAAAACCGTCTTCCCAACCCCCCATGGCCAAGGATTTCCACACCAGTTCCACTGCTACAGTGCCAAAACCATATTACTGGCCCGAATTATAATCCCCCGGTGGGATGGCAAGATCTAGGGTGGGGATGCTGACAAACCCTTGATCGCATGTATACTAGCAGGGGAGGAAATAGCAGGAACCAACAAGGGGATTGTGATGAATTTGATCTAAATGTTGGTCCGACGTTAAATGTCATGAATATTGGCAATGAGATCGTGAATATGGTGGAAGAATGTGGGGAAGCAAGTGTCAACGGTGGAGCGGGGGAGTTACCCTCACTAACTGCAAATGTTGATAATAATATGGATGGGGGTAGCACAAGGAAAATCGAGAGATTTGTCGGGATTGATGAAAGCTCAATGAACCGCCAACCATGTTCTAAAACAAATGCAGCATGTGGGGATGGGCTTAGTTCTGGGAAGTTTTTATCCTGGAATATTGCTGGGCTGGGTAGCAAGTTAGAATCACAAATCAGGCTAGATTTTATTAATGGGTTCGACGTGTGTTGTTTCCAAGAAACATGGGCCTGCGACCCTGTTTTCCTCCGTGGGTATTTAAATGTTTCTATCCCAGCCTCTAGAGGGGTTAGGGGCTGGCCAAAGGGAGGGCTTACAGTATGGATAAAGCAGGACCTGGACATTTCTATTAAAGTGTTGGATTTGGGCCTTAGTGATATACAAATGTTAAGACTGTCCCCAGAAAAGGGGGATGTGATTGATCTGTATAACATCTACGCAAGAGGTACTAATTCAGCGAGTTCTTCCACCTTAGAGGCATTGTCCGCCTTCTTAGAAACTAAGGGCCAGATGTAGGTAAATTATATTTACCGACCTCCTAAATACCGAGTCATACCGACTCGGTATTACCGAGTAGGAAAATGAGATGTAGGTAAGAATGCCGGTAACAAATACCGACTCGGAACCTGTCGGTAATCGGAAACGGTATTTACCGTCTCGGAATATACCTACACGGTAAAATCCGAGACGGAAAAACCCAAACCGATCCACCGGTGCCACGGCCCATAGGAATGAATGGCAACTCCCGACCCGGAAAATACAGAGTAGGTAAAAACCGACCCGGTATTTACCGTGTCGGAACTAACCGCCGAAGAATTTGAAACTGACAAACATGTGTGCCTGTGAACCAATCAGGTACTTCAACCACACCCAAATTCCAAGCCACAGGGGAACTAACCAATCAAATCCAACCACCACACCCCAGTACCTGGGACAGGCCACGCCCATGCAGGTGCAGAAACAAACAGTCAGGAGAGCAGGAGGACAGAGTGTGGAGCAGCCTTACCTGAGACAAAATACACAGCAAGATGGAGAGCCAGGAGGCACAGAGAGATGCTGCAGAGTGCAAAAGGAAGCAGAAGTTCAGCCAGGAGGAACTGCAGGTGCTGATTTCGGAGGTTGTCAGACATTATGGCAAAATTTTTGGAAAGCAAACTCTGCATGTTGCTGAATCAATCAAACGCAGCACCTGGTTGGACATACAAGGCAAGGTAAATGCCATTGGTGTCACCCACCGTGACCTAGAAGACCTAAAAAAACGGTGGTATGACATCCGCATAATCACCAAAAAAAAGCTTGCTGCCAACCGCAAGGAAAGTGCTGCTACAGGCGGAGGAAGAAACAGAGCCCCCAGACTCACCCACATCGAGGAGATGGTCGCATCCACCCTTGAGAAGGAATGTATTCACGGAATTGGAGACGCAGACAGCTCAGCAAGAGGAGCAAAGAAACCAGGTAAGATGCAAGAACATTATCATTTACCCTTTTACCTATTCCCCTCACAGGACAAATCAGACTCCACAACAGGTTTAACTAATGTCCTGCAATGCATCCTGTGGAATGTAGTCATGTGTAGATACCTCAGAGCCGTCAGCGTGCATTGCAGCAAGGGGAGCAACAGACAAGTAGCATAGGCAAATGAGAGACAGGCTAAAGTGCTATAGAAGTGTATTTTATCTCATGACACAGGTGAACAACATTACTGACACAATGTCCATGTCTGTCCACAGGAGAGTCAAAGCGCAGCACAGCTGAGGTCAGAGAGAAGAGGAGGGAAGGAGCCGGACCTAGCACATCTCACGGAGGGCAGGACCAAGAGCAGGCAGCCCCGATACCTGAGGAGGCAACTGCAGAAAATCCACAATCCCCTCTCCTATTCGGTAGTCAGGACACAGGAGCGGCAGAACTATCACCCACCCCCACATCACCATCCCCAGTGCTGGGAAGAGTCAGGAGCCATGATGTGCCCCCTCGCAGAATACTGCAAACATCATCGGAGGAGGAGGAGGTGGAGGGTGACACACAGGACAGAGGCAACACCGAGCAGCAGCCCAGTCCCAGAGTCATGCGGGCCAGTGTCCGAGGGCGACGGCCACGGGAGGTAGAGGATGTGCGGCAAGTCCAAGGTGTCTTCTGCGGACTGGAGGCCACCATGGTGAAGGTGCAGCGCCTGCAGGCAAAAGCAATGATGGGGGTTTAGAGGCACGCACGCACAACAAATAATAAACTGGAAGCAGTAGGCAAGGGCATAGGGGAAATGGCAGAGAGCATGCAATCCATGGCGTCAGGAATATCAGATATAACACAGTGCATGACTGTCCTGTGTGACAAATTGGACAGGGACCATTTGGAGAGACGCAAGGCCCGTGTGGATGTGCACCAGCAAACCAAGGCCCTGAACAGGTCAGTCACGATGCAGGATGCCATAGTGCAGTGCTGCAACAATTTAAGTGAAGGCATGGCCAGGATGACCTCTGCAATGGAGCTGGTGCTCGCGCATCAGACTGGCACTGGAGGCGACACTTGTGCCTCCGAAAGCGAGGGGTCCACCAGCAGGAGTGGTGCAAGCACTCCTGTGCATGAGTTACGGAGGAGTGGCAGGCGTGGGGGAAGTGTGACAGGCCAGCGTGAGGACATTGATTCACAGCCACAGCAGCCCCGCCCTGTGGCCCGTGCCCACAAACAATGACTTTGCACTCCACCCAAGGCTGTAGTCACGGTGGTGTTAACCGTGACATCACACTCATGGAGTGTTTGTATTAGTGAGCCCAATGTGAGCAAACAATGCTGTGGCGTAGTGAATATTAAACTACTTCCACAAAGTTACATTCATGCCTGTGTCTCTTTACTCACTCAGAAATATTGTTGTGTAACCTCTGCCCGTCTCAGTCTCCCATCTGTAGCTGCTGCTGCCACTGTAGCTTGGGGCTCTGCCACCTCTGGGTCGTCATCAATGTCCTCATGATATGTGAGCTCCACCTCAGTGCCTTGCTTGGTGGCGAGATTATGCAACATTGCACAGGTCGCTATTATTTTGCAGCAGATGATTGGGGTGTACTGCCGTGCACCTCCACTCTTGAGGAGGCAGCGAAACCTGCTCTTTAGGAGTCCAAATGTGCGCTCAACTACGTTTCATGTGGATCTGTGAGCCACGTTGTATCGCCTTTCACTCCTGGTGGATGGGTTGAGGTAGGGAGTGAGCACAAAGGACCGCAGGGCATATGCACTGTCGCCTAGGGGGAGAAAGATAGACATTAATTGCAAGTACATGAGACGTAGATCTAATGTGAGTGTCAGGGTGTGTCAATGTGATTTACCTAGCAGGTATCCATTTCCAAATTCTCCGGCAAGTAGGCGTGTGTATATTCCACTATTCTGAAAGATGTATGAATCATGGGTACTTCCGGGGAACTTGGCTACGATGTCAGTGATGAGGTTACCTGCATTACATATGACCTGGACGTTGATGGAGTGCGTCGATTTGCGATTCCTGTATATGTGCTCTGTGGCTGCAGGTGGACAGAGTGGGACGTGGGTGCCATCGATGCAGCCGATCACGTGAGGGAAGTGTGCCAGTTGATAAAAGTCAGTCTTGGTTTTGGCTAATTCTGCCGGTGTAACAGGGAATGAAATATAATGCCCCATCCTCTGCATCATGGCGTCAAGAAACCTCCTGAAGAAGCGGGACAGGCAGCCCTGGGACACGCCACCCACTACAGCTATCACACTCTGGTAGCTCCCTGAGGCCAGCAGGTGTAAGCTACATAGCACCTGGACATGAGGTGGGATGGCATGGGCCCTGGGTGTTGGGTGGTCCAGGAGAGGGTGTAGGTCCCTGATCAATTGCTTGATGGTGTCTGGGTGTAGCCTGTACCTCTGCAGTATTTCAGGCTCTGTCAGTTGGAACAGTGTTATCCTCTGCCTGTACACTTGTTCCTCCCTTAGCCATTCTCTCTGTCCTGCTGCCTGTAGTCTCTGCCGTCTTTCTATGATGTAAAAAGCCGCCATCATGGGTCCTGAGGTGCATTTTGGGACTTTTGTTATAGCCCTCCCTTGGTTACCACCTGCTTTCAATGCATGGTAAATACCGACTAAAAAATACCGTTTTTTGGCAGAATCGGTATTTTTGTGCTTACCTACATCTCCAAGGCTAATTTTTACCGTTTCTGATTTACCGAGTCGGAGAATACCAACTCGGTATTTATGTATACGGTATATTCCGACACGGTAATTTTACCGGGTCATTCTTACTGAGTCGGTATGTTTCCGACTCGGATTTTCTAAAATCGGTAATTAATGGCCTCCTACATCTCATTTCCTCGGTAACGGCCGATTTTACCGGTTTTCGGCCGTTACCACCCGGTAAACGCCTACCTACATCTGGCCCTCAGTCTCTAGGCAACAGAGTAGTAGTAGCTGGGGATTTAAATCGGACCTTCAAACCACTTGACAGTACAAATGATCCCCTAGGTCAGGATGAGGACATGCTCTGGGGAGTACCATCTTTGTGTATAAATCCTGTCAAGCGGTGGACGAAGGACATACTGCTACTAAATGCCATGTGTATGGAGCTTGGGTTAAGAGCCCTAAATGGGAGGACACCAGGGGAAAAAGAGGGTGTTTGTACTTTTGACAATGGCCATAGTAGGAGCAGAATAGATTATGTAATATGTAGTCTTTCACTCTGGCAGGGGGTTCTTGATATGGTCATCAAGGGTAGATTGGAAAGCGATCACAATCCCCTTTGTGTGACCCACAAATGGTGGAATGTTGGGCCCCAAAACATGCATACAAGAAATGACCAAATCCCGGTAATGGCCAACGATATGCGAAGGTTGAAATGGCCAAGGGTACTAGCAAATGAAGAAGCAATGACCTTTATTAATGCTGAGGTGGATAAGGCTCTTACTTCTATGGAAGCTGCAAAACCTACAATCCCTGGTTCTAGGGATATTACAGATATTCACAATAAGTTTTTCTCCCTCCTAAAACCACACTTTATGCAACCACAAAGTACTAAAGGTAAAAAACCTCCTAAAGCGGCCAGGTGGTTCAATCGCCAGTGTAGGTCAGCACGATTGGCACTGGGCCATGCTATTAGAGAAAGAGATAGGGCTGCAATTAGTGCAGCCAGGAAATTGTATAAAACAAGCATTTCTCAGGCAAAGAGAAAATGGGATGAAGAGCACTGGGCAGAGTTAAAGGAGGCCTCTAGTAACAAGGACTCCAGGCTTTTTTGGAAGATTATAAAGTGGGGTAGAGGCGGGACCCCTGATAGTCCTGATAATAATGTAGCTGAAGAAGCCTGGGTTGAGTACTTTAGACCACAATATGCAGAAGTAAAGAAGGTTGGGATAGGGGAGGTGATATCGCCAGTTTTTGCCACTGATAACCTGTTTTCCCTTAAGGAAGTTGAAATAGCAATTTGCTCTGTCCAATGGGGAAGGGCACCAGGGTTAGACGGGATACCCTCGGATGTCTTCAAACATGACATGAAGAGGTGGGCGAGGTATGTTTTACTTTTAGGTAACACCATTGCCAAGGGTGGGGTGGTCCCTGAGCTGTGGCAAGGTGCCATTATCATACCCATCTACAAAAAAGGAGACCGGTCTCTCCCAGCTAACTACAGGCCAATAAGCTTGATTGTAACCATACAAAAAGTTATGGGGAAAATGGTTGTAAATCAGCTTATGGACTGGGTGGACGATAACAATGCTCTTTCTCCCTACCAAGCAGGATTTAGGCGGGCCACCAGTACAATTGACCAAGTTTTTCGCTTCACCATTTTGCGGTGGAGGACGGTATTGCTTGGCAAAGGCTGCCTGTATGTTGCATTTGTCGACTTGCGGGCAGCCTTTGATTTGGTCCCAAGGTATAAGCTATGGATGGTTTTACACAAATTAGGCATTCCAGCTGAACTCCTTACCCTAATCATGCGATTGCATGAATGTAATTTTGCTAGAGTCCAGTGGGGTGGGCACGGCGAGTCATCATCGGATTTCCCGGTAGAAAGGGGGGTCCGCCAAGGCTATGCAATGGCACCCCTACTCTTCTCACTATTTATTAATGGGATTGTGGGGAGGATGTTAGATGTTGGTGTAGATGCACCTTCGTTAGCGGGCGTCAGGGTCCCGATCCTGATGTTCGCTGACGATACCCTAATTATGTCAAAGACTCCGGCAGGTTTACAGCGTGCCCTAAACATATTTGATCATTTTTGTAAAGAGCACGGCCTTGAAGTAAATGTGGGTAAGACGAAGCTAATGGTCTTCTCCCCACGCTATAAAGCCCACCCCAGGGTATTCCTGAATAATACTAAGCTAGAGGTGGTTAGGGAGTTTACATACCTAGGGGTCCAAATAGTAGATGGCCTGGGTTGGTCACATCATTTGGAAAAAACGGCATTAAAACACCAGCAAATCTCAGGGGCATTGCGGGGGGAACATAGAAAATCCCAAACCAAACCCATCAAGCCTGTCCTCATAGTGTATGATGCAAAGGTTCTAGGTGCGGCCCTATATGGTGCAGAGTTGTGGGCCTGGGAAAAGTTATCGACCTTACAGACATCAGAGAACAGGTTCCTTAGAGGAATTACAGGTGTACCCCAGAGCACCCCTCTAGTTCCACTGCTTCTTGATCTAGGTAGACGATCAATTAGTGATAGAGCGCGATTGCGCCCCATTCTCTACTGGAGACGTCTTTGGACAACTCCAGAGATTAAGCATTACGCAGATGGATTCCTGGCAATAATTAAGGAAGATAATTTTCATAAGATCAACTGGCTAAAAAATCTAAGGGCCATGTTAATTAAATTGGGCCTTTTTAATCTTTGGACCAATCCACAGGGGGAAGTCTTTCCAAGTAAAGAAGCCCTCAAGTCTCTATATTGGGATTGGGTAGATAGCAGCCTCCTGAGGGGCACGAGCTCTGATTCTATGGCTGGCCGCTTTCTGGAAGTCAAAATCTGTCCTATTCTAGAAAACTATTGGGACAGTATTACTGCCCCATTGGACAGGAAGTTAGTCTTCCAGTTGAGGTCTGGATCCCTTCCGCTAAAAATATTAACTGCAGGATGGCAGAGTTCGATCTCTATGTGTTGCCCAGCGTGTAAAGCTGCTACAGAAAGTCTAGGCCATTTTTTATTTGTCTGCGATGCTTATTCGTTACCAAGGAGGGTATGGTTAACTCCAGTTTGTAAAAATCTTGGGACACGACACAGTGTAGTGGCTTTGAGAATCTTGTGCACATCCACCCATGAGTCGATCGTTCTTGGAGTGGCCAAATATCTGGGGTGGGCTTGGTCAATCAGGCGGAGGTCGATAGGTAGCCTCATTTGACCTAAGGTAATTTTTTAATGCAATTTGTTCTTATTTTCATGTGCAATTCTTATTGTCTAGTATTGTATGAGCTTGCACAACTGTTTTTAGAATATGTATATGTATAATGATGAATGATTAACTGTTTTATCTGTATTGTATATGATTATATGTTGTGCTTTTATGAGAAGTTATCTCGAATAAAGCTTGTACTACTACTACTAACAGCCTAAACCCAGAGTTCCATTATTTTTCCAACTCGTCTTTGAGAATGAATGTGGCGAATCATCAAGTAGTTTTTTTTTACCAAAGCCCTATAATCAGCTGCAGATGAACCTTTATATATAAGTTGACCTGTGGAATTATGCTGGACATCTTACACAACAGATGTAATCTGGCTCTGGGAATTCTGGAAGATACTGGACAAATTAATTTGAAAGAAGACCATTTGCGTTCTGAGACAGATCCATCTGAACAACGATGAGAGAAGCCATCAGACACAGCACTCTAGAGGCCTGAAAGCAGCCAAGCAAGGGCAGAGTAACTGACCCAGTCAGTGTCTGGGGGCACGTCAGCCTCTGTTAGAATGAAGAAACAGAGCCTGAACACTCACTAAGCCACTATGTGTCGGAATTGATGGTGTTAGAGTGAGCATGTTAGACTTAGGTGTGGGGTCAAAACAGCGGCTTCTCCAGCAGTTTGCGAACTTTTGGGTGGGGACTGTCATAGCAGTCATGTTTGAGGCACAGGGCATCAAAAAAACAAAGTGATCTATGGAATGCTTGATTTTTTTTAACCACTGCCAGTTGCTCAGACTACATCCCAATCCATTTTTTTCGACGGCCACTTCAGCTCAGTTTGTACCCAGCCATCTGCAAACCAGCCTTAATCTTGTTACAGTGGGAACAGTCTAGCCCGAACAGCCAGGTCAGGTCTTTCTTGAAGTGGACCACAAACAATGCAGGAACCGTTTTGCCCTAATTAGAACTCATCAACCAGGTATAGCCTGGTTCCAGTGGCTCTGGCTGCATCCCAATACATTATGTTTCACTCACCATGCCACCCCAGATTGGACCCAGCCATACGCAAATCACTCTGATGTTGCTCCATTGGGAACAGATCAACACAAACTGCCAACCTAGGGCCATTCTGCAGCATACTTAGAAAGAGGTAAACTCCTCTAAGGACTGTTTTGTGCAGGCAAGTATCCCATCCTGTACATAAACAACTCTGCATGCTATGCAAGCACCCTTGCACCATGATGCAAGAGTGCCTGCTTTGGCACTTTGCAGCCACAAGAGCCCTAGCGCAGAGAGAGAGCAGGAATGTGCCATACGTTAGTGAATATCGAGCAATACTGCTCTCTCCATTTGATGCAGCTCAGCACAGCAAGTTGTCTTGCTGAATTGTGTAGCATAAAATAATGATATATCTGGGCCCAGACATGGGTCCTGTGCATGTTGTGTCACTGGAAACAAATTTTATCTAGAGCAAAGAAAAGCTTAGATTATTTCTTTCTTAAGAAAACTTAGGCTCAGGCAGTGCCGCCAAGCCATGCTCTTACTCCAATTACTAGAGAATGAGCTTATAGCATGGAGGGTTGCTAAGTCTTTAAAAGCTGCATTTTATATAAGGAAAAGTATTTCATTGGAATAGTAATGTATGTTACTTTTTTATTGTCAATAGCCTGTAATATTTATTATGTTTACATAATATGCTATGTTTTTTTAATTCTTGTGCTTTTATGACTGTATTAAATAGCAGCTGAATAAATCTTTCCTTGACTTGCCACTGGAAACAAGCTATATCTGGCTGATGAGCCCTAACTAGGGCAAAATTAGTCCTAGATTGCTAGTGTTACAATTCAAGGAGCACCTGGTCTGGCAGTTCGGGCTGGACATTTCCCATAGGAACAGGGTCAAGATTGATTTGCAGATCACTGGGTCCAAACTGGGGTGACATGGTGTGCAAAAAAATTATGAACTGGGATGCGACCCTGAGTAATAACAAGTGGGTGAGATTGATTCACGCATTCCATCCATCACCTTTTTCTATACTTTAGTGTGTCACCCTAAGTGGGACGGGTAGGCACAGATGTGGGTCCCGGCCAGTTCAGGCTGGATTGTTCCCAGTGGAGCAGGGTCAAGACTGATCTGCATATGGCTGGGTCCAAACGGAGGTTGCTTTGTGTGCAAGAGAACGAAGGCCTGTGATGCGACCTTTAATACTTACCAGTGACTGAGATTTGTTCAAGCATTCCATCCATTACATTTTTGTATACTTTATGTTCTAGGCACAGGGCACACTAAAAATCTGTAAAGCAGCCAAAAAGTTGTGAGAAGGCATGATAAAGATAGCAATAGGTTCTGTTAGTGGTAGTGTATCAAACTCTATCATTAAGTCTCAAGGTATGGCTCACAGTATGGGTAAAAAACAGCAGCCTGGAAGCTGAAACGAGATGGTACAGTGATTATTGGGTGTGTTTTGGGGTGGAATCATGGTAGTAATACTTTGGCTTAGGCTTCGGCAAAAGCTTGAGATCTGGTAAAAGTAGGCATAGGAATGTGTCAAAGGGCGGATGCCAGTCTCTCTGCATGAGGAGTAGGGCAAGGAACAGAGGGCCTTAATTAGGAGGCCCTTGCGCCGCCAGTGCGTCACTTTTTGCGATGCTGGGGAGGCGTAAAAAATGGGCCACAATGCACTATATCTACAAAGTGATGCATCTGGGCAGATGAGTCACTTTGTAAACTCCTGCACTACATTATACCTGAGATAGGTATAATGTGTGCAAGGTTGAAGTTCCAGAGCAGAAAAGGCTCTTAGAAGTATTGCAGAAATCCATGAGATTTCACTGCAACACTTCTATGCCTTACTGCACCCAAAACGTACGCCTGCTTGAAACAGGCATGAGGGGAGTTGCAGGCCTTTCCGCATGAGGTTCGCCCCATGTGAAATGACACATTGCTGGAGTTGCGTCTGTTTCCAGACACACTTCAGCAAGCGCCATTTTTACGCTGACAGATAAGTTAGGATTCCAGAAGTATCTTTAGTTACGGCGCATCCATGGTGTCGCTAGTAGGGCGCATTGAAAAGTGTTGCATCACTGTTTTACTGCAGCAATGTTACACTTTTCATAAATAAGGCCCAGAGTGGGACCAGAGAAGCCTTAGGACAACAAAACATCTTAGTTTGTTTCTCCTCAACGTCCATACACTTTAGCCAACTTGTAAAAGGTTTGTTAAGTCTCCAAAGAAGGCTGTCGTGCCAGCTAGAGAGAGCTGGTCTGAGACTGCAGGTGGTAGGCACATTGAGTGGGGAACATGTATGCTGTTGTAGGTATACTCTTGGCTGATGCTTTATGGTGGAACCTTGAGAACAATCATTTAGGATGCATTTGATTGTTATGTATTAACTTGTTCATCCATGTATGCACTCACCCACCCATGCACTTACTCATCCACCCGTTCATCCACCCTTTCATCGATACATGCACCCATTCCTCCACCTTCATTTGGCAATTAATTAATGCATCAATGCACTCATCCACTCACTCACCACATCATCCATCATCAGTTTTTACATGCACCGGTTCAATCAGCCACCTTTCTGTGCCTTCTGTAACTTATTACTGCACCCAGCCCTGCTTTCATTCACGTATCCATTCATCCATTTCCACTTCCAATGGTGCTGTAGAATGCAGCATGCATTAAAGAGGAAAAAAACAAGGAGAAATGAAAACATTTCTCCTTGTTGCTCCTCGTTACCCACCCCTAGGGTGGCGTAGCATTCTGACGCATTTCCAGATTTACAATTCCTCGTAAATCTGGAAGTGCATCAGTGGACATGGGTGTTGCGTGGGAACACCCACAGCAACACCCATGTCATTACCCTAACACGCAAAGTGTTGTGTGAAAAGGGGCGATATTTACAAGAACAGGTAAAGCCACGCAGGGTGGCTTTACCTGTGCTTGTAAATATCACGCTGCAGGTTGCGCCACCGGTGCGTCACACAACATGACGCACCGGCGGCACAAGGAGTTTGTTAATAAGCCCTATACATTACTCAGAAAAAGATAGACCTATTGGGTTTGACAGAGCTTGCTATATATATGTAGGTTGGTAAAAAATCACATGCAGTAATACAAAATTGGCGCATTTCAAATAATGATTTACATTGACTTTTCATTTATGTATACATATTAATCTGCTTTTTGGATACCAACGTGAATACCAACAGCAGGTAATTTGTCCTACTGCATATGAGCACATGCCCACCCACTGATAGTAGTGCAAATGTAGGTTACGCTAATAGCTGTATGGCACGGGATGTAACAGAGCTCACTGCCTGCTTGGTTTAGCAGATGTATGCTCTTTTCGCGTTGCAGATAAGAGCTTGAAAGCGAGCAAGTCCTTAAAAGCGTGTTAAACACATTGCCCCTGATACTGCGAGGAGTGAAAATGATTTGAAATGATATAATTAATTGGGCGTTTGAAAAAATGCATCAGAATTGCAGTGTCAAGTGGTTTCCTGTGTTGTAGAAATACATTGAAGAAAAGCCAAAAAATACACCCTCCCTGGCACCCCCTTCCCTCATTTGTAATCTCCGCGGCGTAGTAGAAAGTCCGCGGCTCTAATGAAGCGTCTGCTATGCACAAAACATTCGCTTCTATGCGCCTGTGATTCGGTTTTATATAAACGCACGGTTCCCGAACGCATTGTTAGATTCACAACAGGCGCGTCGTTTGCCTCTGAGGTGTAGGCCTCTACGCAGCCATTTTACAGAACCGCTCGCCTGCAGCGTGTTTCCGGATATGCCAATCACTGTAAAACGGCTGAAACCAAACTGATCTTTCGCTTAACTTAGCTCCAACCCTTAGGTGAAAAGGCACATCATTCGTTCTGACTCGTACTTCTTTTTCTATATTTCGTAAAGAGCACTATTCATACCTAGCCGTTCTCTTGATATATTTTTTGCCCGCAGTTACAGCGCTTGACATTTTTAATCATCAAGCCTTGAAAAACTTCATCTGTAGGCCGCACGCTCATTTCTCTGCTCCAAGTAAGTTAGAACTATTTCCGTTTCTCAAGTGGTGAGCTTTATTGTTTTTATGCCCTCTGACCGCGCAGCCTGCTTCTTTTTCTTACTCAAATATATCATCAAATAGATAGCCCGACATTTTTTCTGGAGGTTTTTCATGTTAGCGTAGCATCCTTGTCCAGGACGCTCACTCATCTGCTGGCATATCAGTCTTCTGCATTACCAGAATACTTAACTGTTAAAGAAGCCTCAGTTTACAGGGGCACAGTTAAAAATCCATATAAAAGCATATACATGTTCTTTTCAAAGAGACTCAATCATTGCATCCATTTTTCACGTATTGTATAGCTCTGATTCATATGTGACGTTTTACACATCTAGGACCATATTCCAGATAGGGCTCATTGACTTGGTCAGTAAGGCAGTGCATTTTTAACCACATGGCTGCTATGCCTTTTCCCTCCTAGAGAGCTAGGGGCCATATTATCAAGGCAGGGTGATACATTATCGCCACTTTTATCGGCAAGAAACTGCCGCTAAAGCGGCGATAATGGGCTCGATAATATGGTCTTGTGAATTCCCATAGAAGCCCAGGTTAACACCAGAACCTGGGCTTCTATGGGAATTCACAAGGGCATAATATCAAGCCCTTTATCGCCGCTTTAGCGGCAGTTTCCTGCCAATTAAAGCGGCGATAATGTATCGCTACGTTCTTTTTTGCCTATTTGGGCTACTTCATGCATCCATAACTTTTTTCCAACATTGCGTACATTTTTTCCAACATCCTGGGAATTATCAAGGTAGTAAGGATTTGTGGATTCCGGTGGAGGGGACGGAGAAAATTTGGCAAAAAAAAGCAACTTTTTATGTTTTTCGGAAAAAATAGGAAAATATTACTATGCAAAAAAGTGTTTTCTTTCCCCCTAAAACATTTGCTGTGCTAAAGTCACAATTTTCCCGGCTTTCAGGAACTTCCAGAGCTGAATTAGAAAATCTAGGGGTATATTTATGAGAATTTTTGGCTCCGCTCAGCAAGTTACCTTGCTGCTCTGCCCAGTGTCACAGGGAAAGGGCACAAATCTGCTGTAGTTAATCAATTCAGGGCCGGACTGAGAACCACAACCAGCCCTGGCAAAGTGCTCGGCCGGCCCCCTCTCCCCCCTCGGGGGGGTTGGAGGTGCCGCCGAGCTATTTGCTGGTTTTCTGCCGATTTTCGTACAGGGCCAATTTTGCAGCTATGCTGCAAAAACAGCCCTGTAACTGAAACGCCCCCCAGGGGCCCAAAACCGGCCCGCACCTGTGTGGCGCATCGGGGGATTGCCCGGTGCTCGCTATGGCCAGTGTGGCCCTGAGTGCATTCCTGTTCTTTCCCTCTGTGCTGGCACTGTTTGACCAGCAAAGCGCCAATGCAAGAACCCTTGCATCGGTGCAACGGTGTTTGTGTTGTAGGCAGGATTGTTTTTGTGCATGAAAGGGCATCTTCCTGCACAAAAACAATGCATAGAGGTATTTTCCTCTTTTTATGTCTGATGCAGAATGCAGCACACATAGAAAATGGAAAAAACATGGAGAAATAAAGATATTTCTCCTCATTACACCTCAACTAGGGAGCCATCATTCACAGGTTTACCAGGGAGAATATTTATGAAAATAGTAGTGGAGTGCAGCGCAGCAAGTCACCTTACTGTGCTGCCCTGCTTCACTGAGAAAGGGCATGAATGACTGTATTCATCCAATACGACACATTCCTGTCCTTTCCCCCTTCACTGGTCCCAGTTCGGCAGCATGGCACCAATGCAGGCACCCATGCACCACGGTGCAAGGGTGCCTCCATTGCAAGCAGTATTGTTTTTGTGCAGGTAGCACAAAACCAACCCTGAGAAGCTTTGTTCTCTTTTTATGTGTGCTGCATGCAGCACATGTAGAAAGAAAATAAAAACCATGGAGAATTAAAGATATTTCTCATTGCTACACCTCACTTGGGGAGGTGTAAGATTTTGCCATATTCCCAGGTTTACAAGTGCTTGTAAATCCTGGAATGCTTACAAAATCATGAGAGTTCCGTGGGAACACCCACCTCAATGCCCATGGAAAGCCTCCCTTGCTCAGAATAAGGCAATGCATTGTTTGCACTACATTGCCTTACTTCAGTTTTTTAAAGTCTTTTAAAGTAAGTATGGGCAAAATGTGCAAATTTGCGGTACGCGTATTCGTGCGAAAGCGAATTCGCGGTCCGCAAAATCCGTGAATTTGTGCGAATTTGAGGATTTTTTTATGTTTGCGTGTTCGCTGGGCGCTTTGCGTGTTCGCAGGTTTTTTTTCAGCGCGCCGACCGCAAAGTTACCCATGCGGTCGTCCACGGGCACGACCATCTTGTTTTCAGTATTCGCGTTGCTTATTTCCATTTCCGGGCGCTCGTTGCATGCTCGCGTTGGGAATTTCCTACGTGCAGGCGCAATTAGGTGTGTGCGTGCGTTTTTGCGTGCTCGTGGGGGAAATATTGCGCAAACTTACCCACTGGTCGCAATGGGCACAGCCATCTTATTTTCCATTCATTGCTATGGTTCTGGCCATGCTTTTTCAATCCTCCCCTAATCTTTGCAATCCTTTATTTCTTTGAATTTTTTTTAAACTATTTTACTCATTATCTATCCTTCTATTTTTCTAGATCTATATTTTGTGTTTTTTTCAACTTTTCATTACTTTAAAAACTAAATTTTTTACCTCTTTTATTTTATTTACTTTTTCCCTATTCTTTCCTATTTTTTATTTAACTTTCCTGTCCAGGACCATGGCAAAGGGAGCCGGGAAGAACCAGAAGGGGAAGGGTCCCGCACCCCGTACCCGGCTCCGATGTGGGCGCTTAAGGGAGGAGGGAGTAATAGCTCGGGAGATTTTCAGCAGGGAGGAGGTGGCCGCACTAGTTTTTTTTTGTCCAGCGCCACCTCCCCAAGACTGTCGCGGCAGGCGGCAGGCTCGGTGCCGGGTACGGGCTCCGGGAGCATCGCAAGCTATGGGGGAAGGTGTGCCGGGCCATGTATCTGGAGTCTGGGGTCCGGCGCAACTACAACCAGGTCCGACATCCTGTACCGGGAACACTACCTACTCAACGTGCTTGGCATGGAGATCCCTGGGCTTGATGAGTAGTAGTAGTTATTTAATCACTACTTTGTTTTCTCCTGCGCTGTGTTTTTTATGATATTGCAAATATTTGTTTTTTCCGAAGAGCAAGAATGCAGCCGATAACATTGCAGGTAAATTATGTTTCAAAAGCTTCTGTGATTGCAGGTGCTCGCCTGCTCACTGGCGGTGCTACTATGCTTTTCTTGTTTTCAATTTTGTGCTCATTTGCCCTGGGTGATGATTATGTATCAGTGTACTTTACAGAACTGCGTAATGCTAGACATTAGAGACTCAAGTCCAGTCCTTCCTTTATACTCCTGCCACTAAGAAGAGATAGTTGTGGTGATCATGACGGACTGTGTCTGTCACTTTACGTGCTGCGTAGTGCTGCCTGCCAGTCCTAGTAGAACCTTTTTGTAGTTGGTTTAGTGAGTTACATAACTTTCCAAGTAGACGGTCCGTGAATCCAGCAATACTATATCCTAGTAGACCACATCAGATATGGGTCAATAAATTTAGTGCAATTTTTGTCTATTTCCCTGAAATAAATTGTTATTGTTTTTTTGAAATGTTTGATTTGGTTGACAACAATCATCCATGTTTGTGTCTTTCTTTCATGTTGTACATCTGCTCCCCCCAGGGGCAAGAGGACACAGGAGGAGGTAGCAGCGCCGGCGGAGCAGGAACAACCGCAGGAAGGCCAGGATAGTTCCACCGAGGGCTCCTCTGCTGGCCCCAGTAAGTTTTCCAGTTAATAATAATTTATTATACTTCCCTATCTTTTACAGCACCTATTTTTTCCAAATGTTCCCCATTCTATTTTTTCCTAAATCGTCTTTGATCTTCTTGTAGACTGTTTCTAAATTCTTATCCTGCCTCTACTATGAGTCTCTGTGCTACTACTAGATTATTATTATTAGTCTGTCTGTGTAGCTAGCTAAGCTTGCACGGTGACAAAAGGTGTTAAACAAAACTCCTATTCAGCAATAGCTCCAGGCACTGAGTTCAGTTCTCTGGGTTATCCATAATGTCTATTGAAGTCTTCTTAATGTTTATGCTTTGACAATTCCCAACAATAAAATGTCAATGGCCACCAAGAATAAGATATTAGTTTACTTCTTGATTGGATAGTAGGACAATCCATACTACTACTGTTGCAGGGACTATTCTGCACAAACAGAACTATGAACAAGAAATAGGACATTGGTTATAAATTATAATGGGCGCAGTTAGACTTTCCACATACCTCAGTCATAACAGAAGTTGAACACCCAATCTCCTTACTGACTAGCTGGTGTATCAGAGTTATTTAGCTCCCGAATGCAGCGATGATCCCCAATGAGTATACAACCCAGAACATAAGACTACGGAGCCAGAGCCCCGACCTCTCGGAGCCAGGTACTCATGCTTGCAAATTGCAAACCCTTTCGCTCACTCACTCATGACCAAAAACCACAGAGCCTATGTAAGTTTTAAAGCTTTATTAAAAGTAAAACAACTAGCTCTGTGTGTACTCTGTATATTACATTTCCATTGTGCATTATATAAAAACATTTATTAAAATCAATGTCATATAACAAACGGTGAACGACTGAAAAGTGACTGATTTCACACATTAAATGTGGCAGAGCCCTCACCTGGTTAAAGTCTTGGTGGGGATGAATCGTTGATGACTCCGACCATGATGATATGATGATGATATTGCTCTTGTTCGTAGAAGGGAAGCTTCTGTCTGTTATGAAAAAAAAAAAGGGTGCGTGTTAAAAAGCAAGCATTCATCAGTTGTGCCAAAAAGTGTAGCATCACATGTTATGGCTAAGCATAAATAAAAAAACACCCTTCCCTGAAGGACAGGAAATTTGTAGTTTAGTAGACTAGAGTCACAAAGACAAAATAGGGAGTGGTGTGTATATGGCATCTAAAACTATGAAATGTATTTTCTAGGCGGAAAATCGGCACTCCAGGGTCGGATGCGGTGCAAGAGCCATCCAGAACTTTTGTGGGGGATGCCAAGGGAGTGGCGGGCAGTGGCAAGCAAAGCTATTATATTCCGTTACTTATTGAGATTGCAGACTGCAGAGTGGGCTCTCTGCAGGGTTGTATATGTTGTACAGTACAAGTACACTTTACTCTTAAGAAGACTTACAAATTTAGAGATAGGGGGCATATTATCAAGGACCGGTGTTAAAATTATCGCTGTTTTATAGGCAGAAAACCGCTGATAAAACGGCGATAATGGGCTTGATAATACACCCTTCCTAATTCCCATTGAAGCCCGTGTTAACACAAGAACATGGGCTTCAATGGGAAGTAACAAGGGCGTATTATCAAGCCCATTATCGCCATTTTATCTGCAGTTTCCTGCCGATAAAACAGTAATTTTAACACCGGTCCTTGATAATATGCTCCTAAGTTTTTGTCAACCAGGTAGAAGACATTCACCCTTGACTTCTCATTAGCAATAGCATTAGCGGCGGAAGTTGATGAGTAACCAGTGGCCTCCTCTAAATTTGACTTCAACTCAGCTGTGAATGTTTTATTGAGAACCCAAGTCATATCAGAGATGAACTTGATGGATGGGAAGAACGAAAAGGGAAAGAAGGGTGTAAGGAAGGATTAGCGAGTTAAAAGTAATGACTGGCAAAGAATGAAACGTGTTTTTGAATGCTGCCCAAGGTGGCTGGGAATATGATGCATGGCCGCTTGAAGGCTGAAGCAAGGATGGGTGGAAGGAGAAAGGAAAGAGGACTGCCTGGGTGGGTGAAACAGAAAATATATTTGTGTGCAATATATCCTTTGGTTCAAATTCAAATGCGAGTCAAGCATGGATACATGGCTGGCAGTTTCCAAAATAAAATAAAAAGGTAGTTTTTCCGTGAGAAAAGTAAGGAGTGTCCAGTTCAGACATTAAGAAGAATGATTGACATTTACTTTGAATGGATGGATGCCTGGATCATGGTACTCATACTCGGGTGCAAGTTGACTGCACTGGCATTATGCCGGCTTCCACAAGTTTACATACCAATTTCGCTAAACAAGAAAGAAGAAGAAGAAGACTTGTGAAATGTCTGAGTCTAATGTAGTGAGTTCATATAGTGCTACTAGAATTCCTTATACTCCCACTAATGTTAGAGCAGAGGCCGACGAAGTGGGAGGTTAGATAGATACAGGCCACAAATGTTATGTACTGTACTTGCAAGTTGCTAGTGCTACTGTGACACAACTTTCTGCTGAATTATTTTGTGTTAATCGTAAAGAGCATTGGTTACTGTATGTTTTTCTTTCTTCATATAGATGCTCCTTCCAAACTAACACAGAAGGAGCTGGCTAGACAGGCACGACAACGGAAGCTGGAGGCGATTGTCGCCGAATATCGGCGGCTGGTGGCCCAGGAGGAGGAGGACATGCAGTCTCAGTCGACATCTACAACATCCGCGACATCTGCATTCTCCTCCGCTTACCCCGGGTCATCCAGTCAGCGCAAGCCTTCAGCGGAATGGAGCCGTGGTACCGCAGCCACCCGCCACCGCCAAGCAGCAAAAAAATCAGCTGCCCCACACTGCAGGTGCAAGGCTCGTCTGCACCGCTTGACCCTCAGGGTGTCCAACCTTGAGCAGGAGGTGGAGCGACTGAAAACCCTTCTCAAGGTCCTCCGCAGGGAGCGTCCGGACCACCTGGCCGAAGGACACTGCCGGCGGCAGTAGAGGAGGAGAGACTGTCCCTTACCCTTTGTTAAAGACTTTTGGGGGGTGGGAATTGGGCTTTGGGGTTTTGGAACTTTTCTTCTGGACATTTCATGGACATTGGTTGGGGTTAGGGAGGGTGGTGGGTCGGGTCTTGTGGGTTAGTTTATTTTTGTTAGGGTGTAAATAATTATTTATTTTCAACTTAAACATAGCATACACGTTTTTACTGTTTTGTGGGGGAGGCGGGGGTTAACTCAACTGTACGTTTGTTTCCCTGAAACTTAACTGGCTGGTTGATTCAAATTGTCTAATCGCCCACATTTTTAGAAAAGTGCAACTGACAGAGTTAGTGAATTCAATTGTCCTACTACTTTACTAGTACTACCGTCAGTCTCTCCTCTCCTCCTACTCCATTATTCTCCTTCCCACAAAATGCTTATCTTACCTGTGATTTGTGTTTGAGAATAGGGCAAGGCACAGGGCTGGGTGCATGGCAAATGGCGATTAAGGTTGAATCCTGGACAGATGAAATGTCATCGTTGTGGTGGTGGTAGTAGTAGTGGTACACTACACACGGGCAGTAGCAGCATATGAAAAAAAAGGAAATTAAATATTGAGTGGCCCGAGCGTAGCATTACAACAGTACGATAGATAGTACAGTACACAGTAAGAACATATCCTCGGATTCCTTCATCATCCTTGAAATTTATTTTCTGTTGCTTTGTCCTTATCCTCCCCAGCAAGTGTGTGAAATTATTGTTGTCATTTAGACACACCTCAAAAAACACACAACCCGGGGGAAGAGGGTTAGGGTTTGAAAATTGGAGGGGAATGGGGGTTTTTGTCAAAGTTTTGTGGAGAGACGAAAAAACAGCATGGACTGACAAACAACAAATGAATAAAAAAGAAATCTATGGATACGAAGATATCCATAAATCTTTTAAGGGACATAAAGGAAGTGCATACACTACTGCATGCATGAAGTGGTTTGCGAAATGGATGGTTAGATTACTGAAAAGTAACACTACAACTTACTAACTATGAAAAAACAATGTGACAGTACAGGGCTTCAGTAATTACGCAATTTCACTTGCCTACCTGCCCTCAGAGAGAATAAACATTTAGTAGTACATTAAATTAGTTTTACAAATAGCAAAGAAAAACTTATCAAATAGCTGGAGGGGTGAATTTGAAGCAGAGAGCAAACAAATGCACAGAGTCACACTAATAGAAGTTCACAACAATAACATTATTTAAAAGATAAGGAGAAGTGAAGAGGATACTGTAACTGTATGTTGTAGTTGTCCTGTTCAATTTGGGAAGTTGCATGCATCCAGCCATTCCTCTTCTTCGCGGTACTCCTCCATTCCATCTGACGCTCCATCGATCAATCTTGGTGAGCAGACACACTGTCCACTGCCTGCCTGGCGGATGCAGAATTGCGGATCGCTAATGGTAAGCCTGAGTTAATTGTTTTTCCCATCGCACAGGGTAAAAGCCGGCCTGTAATTGTTGATGGAAAAACAGGAAGTGAAATTAAAACACCACAGAGAAAAAATTATATTGTACGGTTTGCTGTAGTGCAAAAATACCACTTTCAGTTTCAGAGGCGACAGTATTAGATACAAGCATCATCATTTCAAAAGTGCGTACTCTGAGTCTCCTAGTTTTCAAGGATAGTAATTAGCACACTGTATGCCAGGGCAATGTAGACGGTCAAAGCAGGCACCACTGAGTGAAGCAACCTGATGTAGCATACCTCTTTGACACAGACAAAGCATATCTAATTGTATGCAGCAAACCCCATAGCCACAATTTTACATGAACTGCTGTCTGGACTCTGGCATAACAACACTGCACTGGCTCAACCACTCCATACCACGACTAGAAAGACATGTAGTTCTGCTGTAGTTGTTGTTGACTGGTTTACCTGTTTGCCACTCATGAAATGGCCATAGCTCTTCTGTAAACCGACAATGATGATCCATCCATCCCAGTGAGTGACTGTACTGTAAAGAAAAAAGATATTAAGTAACTTTGATCATCAAGACTCATCATCATCATGGTATATTTGCAAACTCAATGTTGTTCATGCAGTCGCAGTCTACACACACAGTGAATCCAAGGACATTTTGCATATTAAAAAATGCAACGTAGTGGCCCCTGCAGTAGAAGAATTTGAACTAAACAAGGTAAAAAAACACAGAGTAGACTTGAGTTACATTTAGTGTGTAAAACATTAAATAATAACAGAAGACATATGATGATTCATTTCATGCACATCAAAAAAACAGCAATTGCTTTTATCAGAGCCAGACCGCCAGTGCTGCTGTCCACTGCAGTGCATGCCATCTCATTATTCATTACCTGTTCCACTTTTTGTCTGCATCTCGTTGTTCTTAAAGTGGAGGCCCACAGGGCAGCCTCTTGTGTGTGTCAATCAATTTCAGAAGTAACTGTCAGCAATCAGCATATAGTCAGTAATTCCAGTACCACTTCTTTTGAGCGGGCTCATCAACGAAGCAACAGTTTTTTCATTCTGCGTAATCCAGCCATCTGCCTTGAGGGAAATGGATAGGGGGAGTCTGGAGGAGGAGAATAGAGGAGCATGACTGAGTTGTGAACTTGTGAACTTCAGGATTGCAGACAGCGGCACTTTCAATAAGGAAATAAGACAAAGACAGTGCTGCTGATGGATTTGTTGTGATTAGAGTTTTGTTGGGGTAAGAGTTGCAAAACAAAGAAAGACAAACAGGAGTAAAAGTGAATAAGGAGTCATGACGGAAAAAAAAGAAAGTCATTTTCAGGCCTCGGTGTCAGGGAAGTAGAGCTCGTCCTCAAACTCTGTAAATTGAAACGGGTGTAGGTCAGCTAACAGAGAAGAACTTCCGTCACCTAAGTCGGTGTCCTCTTCTTCCTGCGTGCATTCACGTATTTTGTAATCTGGTGGTACGAAGTGCTGATTCATCTTGATCATTGTTAACCTCTCCACATATTTGGGTGAGAGGCGGGTTCTTTTTGAAGTTACAATGGCATCAGCAGCACAGAAAACACATTCAGAAGACACGCTTGCGTGTGGGCAAGACAAAAAATAAAGAGCCAGGTTGGTGATCAGTGGCCATAGAGGCCTTTTCCCATACCAATACAGCAATGAATTCTGATTAACAAAGACCTCTGTTGGGTCATCCAGATAGGCCTGCACCAAACACTCAACGTCCCCAGAGGTGCTCTACTTTGCCTACCATCTGTCGAAAAACACACACAAATCACCACAAGCCAATGCCGTCCATGCCCTCAATGATGTTTAAATTCACCCCACAGAAAGACTTGGTCCATGCACCACTCACTACCCCTGGGCATAATGGATGAAAGCAAGTCAAACTGGGTGCAGGCGTGAGCGCACTGCCTGGCTTCAAAATGGCCCCTTGACCCCCAGCCACATGGCCAGGCCCTGCCCGCACCAGGCCTCGAAAGTGCCCCCA
Source organism: Lissotriton vulgaris (assembly GCF_964263255.1). Lineage (NCBI taxonomy): Eukaryota > Metazoa > Chordata > Amphibia > Caudata > Salamandridae > Lissotriton > Lissotriton vulgaris. The sequence continues at coordinate 1,071,967,691 of NC_141696.1, read as the reverse complement.
TCCACATGGCCAGGCCCCAACAACACCCCAAAAAGTAAAAAAACACACACAAATCACCACAATCCAATGCCATCCATGCCCTTAATGATGTTTAAATTCAAGACACCCCACAGAAAGACTTGGTCCATGCACCACTCACTACCCCTGGGCCTACTGGCTAGTGTGGCTTCACAGGTACCCCACAATTTAAAAAAAATCACTTATAGTGAGCTAAAATTCCATGACATAAATGAAATTTAGGTTCAACAAAACTCACAGAAACAGTTGTATCATGCCCCCATGACTAACCCTGGGCTTACTGGATACTGTGGCTACCCACAATATACATTTTTAAAAGTTGTGAAAAAGTTTTAAAATTGTAGTTGCTGCAACTGCAATGCCCCAAACAAACAACATCAACTTACTTGTAAAATCTCAAATCCAAAAGTGATCCAAATTCTAAAAAGTCCTCAAATACAAATATCCAGCAGCAGCCACAAAAAAATAATCCTTCCAGCTCCAGAACCAAATGAAAAATGACCAAGACATGGACAAAGCACTGGGAGGAGCCTGCTGGACAGGAACAGGAAGTTGGAGACTCTGGGGCACTTCCTTTCTCCCCCCCCCCCAAAAAATGGACTCCTTGCACAAAAAAGTGCAGCCGAATGTCAATCTGAGGAGTTATTCTGATTAAAATCATAATTTTCAGAAGGTTTATGCTGCCTGCGGTGGATTTCTTGTGCAGAATTGCAGTTTTTGCAAGTTCGGTAAAGCGAGCTGTTCAAATCTCCCGCCGGAAGTCATCTGAGCACCGCATCTACGTGTTCGCAATTCTTAACTCCCGTGATGCGTGATCGCGGGCCCTTATGACGTACTCACGTTGTCAAACTCTCTCTGTGCAAGATGGCGGGCCGCGATGACATACTCGCGGTCAAAAAACTCTTGCACGATCACGCAGCAAGATCCAAAATGGCGCAGCACACGCAAACCGGGAGGAAAAACAACTCTGTGAATCACTGTAAGTCAACGCCGCGCACGCGAGAATATATTTTTCAAGCGCGACTAAGCAAAAAAACTGCCAGCTTGCGAATTCTGAATTTTGGGCAAATTCGCGCGATTCGCGGACCGCAAATTTGCCAAAAATCCGCAAATTACGCGAACGGAACGGATTTTCAGCCCATACTTAATTTAAAGCCACGCAAATTGGCTTTGAGTTGCTTCATGAATCATACTTAGAGGTGTGCATCACGCATGTACCACCAGGTTTGGTAAATCTGGGAATGCGACAAAAACAGCAGTGGAGCACCTCTCTTGCGCAGAGAAATGCAATGCAGCGATTTTTTAAGCATTTCAAGGCCAAGCAAATTGGCTTTGCGTGGCTTCATAAAATGAATTAGAGCTTTGCATCACAAGAGTTTGTCAATCTTCCTCAGCGTGTGCCGATTGATGCATTGTCACGTGATTTTTTCCATCATTTGCAGCCTAAGGGATCTGATCGTGGTGATGCTCCCTCTGTTTGCTCTGGTTTCATTGGACTGCATCCTGCTATGTAGGCTAAGAGAGTCTCAGGTCCAGGGGCTACCATATTTTTCTCCTCTTTCCTCTTTGTCTATTGAGTGATTAGAGGAGACAGGTATCCTCCTCCCAGTGGCACGTTGAACAAAGGCTGCATTGAATTCCCTACAGAATTAGGTTTTAAGTCAGCCTCCCTGGCCATTTTCTCTGACCCCTTTTGTTCCACTTGATCCGAGGTGCTAAAGAGAGTAGTTGGGCCAAGGTGAACAGGCTGCTTCTCAGCCCTACCCAGGGCAACAAGGGGACTCTCATTATGGGAGGGGTCCTTAGAGGCCCCAGGACTCGTGAGAGCTTTGCAGCTTCCAGAGATCTCTTCTAGCTGTGGGAGGGGCATGACCCTTTTACGAATGATCACAGTGGGATTTAAGGGGACGGGCCGCTCCTTGAGGTTTGTATCGCTGAGGAAAATGTCTGCCCATTGTCCTTTAGAAAGCTAAATTTGGAGTTGATTTGTTTGGAAACGGATAGTGTCAGTCACTCCTAATGTACTACTTGAGATCACATGCTGTGTTGGGCCAGACTGATGGGCTTTTATTGGTGTTGTTGGAGTTAATTGAAGTATCTAGTCTGATGGAGCTGGGTATACAGGATGATCTGACCTCATCCTTTAGCTCTTTTCAGCGACCACTCGCCCCTGTGACATGCCAGATCGCATGGCTAAGGCTGCGTGAGATAGCTCGACTCCTGGCTGTGGTCATCTTGCCTCTGTCTGCAATAGCCCCTAGTGCCACAACAAGTACACTCTTAGGTGGACAGATGGAGGGAACTGCATGAGGTGATATGGTGTGCAGAAAGGAGCAAGCCACACTGGGCTAACTCCACTGCTTCCGTGCCTACCCTCCATATCTCCAACCACTTAAGGTCTCTCACCAGCCACAAGATAACTATGAAGCTCCAATGGTGGGTTACAAGTGGGCTGATGGGCTGGTAGACAAGCACCAGGTAAGTGTGTTCTTAGACCTTGCTACCTTTGCCTTTAGGTATTTAATGGCAGTTTTTGCTTTCACAGTTAACAAACGTCAACTCATCCCTTCCTCAGGGTGTTGACTAGCGGCTTAGGGAGGAGGGCATGAGCATGCACAGTCCCTATTGTGGAGATGTATAAAGTGTTCCTCAAAGCATCCTAGATCCCCTGGGCAATGAGGGGACACCTAGGAGAAAATGAGAGTAGCGTGGGTAGAAGCGAAGGTCCCTTCCCCAGGTCAATAGTCCTCACTACAATGTTGGACTCAGATCCCACAACACGGAGCACTTCACCTTAGCACATCTCTAAGCCTATGAGGCACTTAGCAGACCACAGGCCAAATGAGAGATGCTGTGCTCAAGTCTGAGGCAGCAGGTGCCTAAGAGTGTCAGGTAGACACTAGAGGTCCAACAGGTTTGCCACCACTGGCCTTCATATCCCCGATCCCGACAGGCAAGAGATGCTGTAACAGAGGTTGCTCACAGATTGGCTCAACCCCATTCCTTGTCACTAGAGAATGCAGATGTGGCTCACAGGTTACTGGCTTGCCGTACCTGATATTCAGCAGCCCACTGCAATAGGCCACTCTGAGTTTGAGACCGCTCCGCAGTGCGAACATTTCAAATGCCTCCTTTAAGCTGTTACAGCCTTTATTAGGTCGACTCTGACCCAGCATCTTACTGCACAGACCGCGGCTGTCTGCATCCTTTACTCTCCTTGTACTTGGTCTGGACTTCTACTCGGTCTTCGCCTGAAACAAACCTCGTCCAAGTCACTGACCTGGATCTAGGCAAAAATGTATACAGGCATACCATTGTTATTGCAAGCAATTTTAATTTAATCAAGAAGAAATTGATCATTTTACAGGAATAAAAACCATCATAATACAGTATCAAAAACAATTAAGTAAAATTTGATAAGAACATCATGTTCCAAATGAGAACAGAAATAGTTAAGAAGTAATAACAGTTCATTTCAATAAATACTGTTATACATATAGTAAAATTAAGTTAATGAAAACTTCATACGTTTCCGCCACGCGTACAAAAGATACCTAGTTAGTGCAAATAAAAGCCATCTGGTATTATCAGATGTAAATATCCTAATGGCATCAGAGAGGCGAATGCAAGATAAAATGCGACACACAGGGATGATCCATTTTTTCCGATAATCATTATATGCAGTACATAAAAAGAGAAAATGTTCTATAGTCTCTGGTTTATCCAAACACACAGGGCATATAGATGAAACAAGTGCATTAGCCCAGGTACTTCTTCTAGCGTACAATGGTAAAATCCCATATCTGAACTGCAAATATATAGCTCTTGCCTGAAGGGGCTCAATGTCATCTAAAAATTGTTCAAACGTAAGCTTGCATTTAAAGTTAAGAAAATGTATTGTAAGTGGGTCATTAAAAATATTTATCAAGAATTCATGGTCCATAAAAGCCCAGAACCTTTTTTTAAAAAACGGAATAGTCGCCTTCAGAATACACCCTCGTTCATCCCATAGATAACTCATACTAAGTTTGGTGAACCAATACCTCAATTGTTGGAGCCATTTGACCCGCCCCTTTTTTTTATGTAAATCAAGGAGTTCACCCATAGCTCAACTTAGGGGTACTTTAGTTCTACTCACCCAGATTATTAGCCAAAAGGTGAGCCCCCCTAGGATAGCATAATATCCTATGCATCCTAACCCTAAATCAGATCTAAGGGGTATTAAGGGTGTGCATCCTGGGAGGTTCACAATTGCCCTTATAAACTTATTTTTGTCCCATTGTTAATGTCCTGATGATGATCTTATATCTTTTGTAAGGATTGAGATGCTGTTGACTTGTTGTAAGTCATATACACCTCTTTATTTAAAACTTATTATGTGGAATGGTGTCTGCACTATAATTTGTTTGTCCTACTAAAATGTGTCTCATACATCCAACTTACTCTGCCTGAGCCATTTTGTTTCATGTTGTACGTCCTTCGAACTAAGTTGGATACAGGCTTGTGTCCCACTTTATTTGTTTCTTGCTGAATTTTGTGTATATTTAGGCAACTATATATTAAAAACACCAGTCCTGCTGGACAGATGTAAAATATAGTACTGATTGGATCTATATGTATTGTTTGCTCTCATTAATCCTTGACTAAGGACCACTGTCTTTAGAAATAATTGGTTACCCAAGTTCCCTGACCAACTGTATTTGGGTTCCCTTGTTCTTCATAACACACCACTGTACTATGCAGCGCCCCCAGCAGATCTTCTGGTTGCATCCAGCAGGACCCCGTGAGTTACGCCAGCCCTGCAGCCAGCAGACTCAGTCCTGCCCTGCCTCACCTGGCAGTGCTGGGGTCACAGGGGACCACGGGAGAACTCTGTCTCTTCTCCTTTACTCTGCACCTCACCTCACTGCCTCACTGCTTCACTGTCAGATGTGCGAGTGGGTGCCGGGCCTCAGTAGCAGAGTTAGGCACCAGGACTGGCTTGGCTGTGAACCTGTTTGTGGTGCTGCCAGTTCCAGACCACGCACACTCAATCACTCGCTAAACAATCCATTTATCCACAATTGGTATATTTATGTTATCTGTAGTTCCCCTGAAGAGTGCACTACCTGTGCCCAGGGTCTGGAAATTAAATGCTAATTGTGGGGGTGCAGCACTAATTTTTCCACCCACACAAGTAGCCCTTTAAAGCATATCACAGACCAGCCACGGCAGAGCGTGTGTGTGCAATTTACACTGCCATTTCAACTTGGCAATTAAAACCCCTTGACAAGTCTTAAAGTCCCATTGTAGTACTTATAAGTCACCCCTAAGGTAGGCCCTGAGCAGCCCATAGGGCTGGGTGCTGTGTGACTAAATGGTAGGACATGTACTTTTAACATTTACATATCCAGGTAGTGACAAAAACATATATTTGTTTTTCACTAATATGGGGCCTACCACTGTCATAGTTTAATATTGCAAATTCCTTATTTCACTTTTAAGCTGTAATTCCTGACTGAGAAAGAGTAGCTATGTCATGTTTTATATAATTGGAATGGTAATGATCAATCCTATTTGTTGGCAAAATTGAATTTAACATTACTATTTTAGAAATGCCACTTTTTTGAAAGACACAATTTCTCTGGTTTTAAAGCTCTGTGTGCCTGCAGGCTTTCTCTATTACATGCATGGGGCAGGTGACAGCTGGGCATTTTGCAGTCTCTCTAGACAGCCACACACAAAGCAAGGATAAGTGTGACTGAGTGCACATCTACATCTGAATGGTTCATCGTGGGAAGTGTAGGAGGAGTTGACTCTTCCACCTGAATCGGCAGTGTCCTGTCCCCACACAAAGGGTTGATTGTCTCCCTGTAGTGAGTCTGGAGTCAGGACTGGTAAGGGAAGACCTCTGTGCACTTCAAACCCCCTCTTCCAAGGCACAACTGGGTATAATTAGTGCATCTGTGACCCCATCAAACCAGATACAGCTGGACTTGTAAAGAAACTCAGCCAAGAAGAAGGACTGCTTTACTTGTACAAGGACAGCCACTATGCTGTATTACTGTGCTGCAAGAACTGCTTTTTCTGCTGTGTTGCCCTGCTGCCTGCTACGCTCTGCCCGTGCTGAGGATGAACTGAACATTTACTTGAACCTGATGGCTTGCCTCCTGTGTTAAGACTCATGGGTATCAAATTCTCACCTCCTGCTCCTGTGCCTTGTCTATTGGAAGTGGATCCAGGAGCTTGCTCCAGTGGAACCAACATATCCTCTGTTGCATGAAGCAGAATCTACACACCCAAACGCTGTTGCAGGGACAAGAACTGGTACATCGCAGCTGGAACCAGTGCATCGCCTTCCAAACCGATTTATCAGAACAGCTGATCGCCGCTTACTGCTTCTAAGTACTATTTTTACATTGAATCTTTAAAAAATCATATCACAAATTCTACTTAATGGATTTTTGTTATTTTGGTATTGTTTTATTGACAACATCCTAATCTATTTTTCTAAACCTATGTGGAGTCTTTTTGTGGTGTTTTTACTGTGTTACTGTTTTAAGTGTTGCACAAAGACTTTGCTCTTTGCCTCTTAAGCTAAGCCTGCCTGCTTTGCGCTAATAGGATGAGCACAGGTTAATTCATCATGTGTATCTGACTTACCCTGACTAGGGTTGTGGTTCCTGCTGGAACAGGGTGCATACTTCTGCCAGCCAGAAGCCCAGTTTCTAACAATAAGATACCTATTTATTACTGATCCAGTGACTCACAGTTTGTAAGCTGCACAGCCATAACAAGTCACCAACCGCTCCGCAGGCCATGCACACACCTTTCATGTGTCCCACACACAAAAAAATTCACACCAACAGCCATGCACCCAGTAATGTCAACAATTAGTTCCATTCAATGGTCCATCACTTTCATACACCCACAGGACTCACACATCAATCACGTTGCCTGGCAGATGGTGGAAGGAATGGAGTGGCGTTTTGCTGCCAGTGCGTGTGTTGAGACTAGCAGCAAATCACTAAAGTCACCGCCAGCCGAAAGCCAGGTCACACATATCACCAGCCAGACACCAGCCACACACACCACCAGCCAAACACCAGTTTAGACATAGCAATTACACCGCTTGGCAGCTGACAGAATGTGTGGACTGGCATTTCGGTGTGTGTGAATTTAAAGCATGTGGACATGCATAGCCCAGGATTAGAAAAGCACTTAGGGCACTACATATGACTCTCCTTTCATGATTATATAATAAATCAGTGGAGTCGAGGGCAGTAGCTATGACAGGGGGACTTGTCTGCTTTAAAAAGACTTGTCTCCCCTCTTAACCGCTTATAACGCTATGGTCCCCAAGCAATGTCTCTATGGGGCTTAGCTCGTAGCCCTTAGTATGGAGGAAAGTTGGGACAGTTGTGAAAACAAATGTCTAAAAAAGCTGTTAGCGCTCCCTAAAGGTGCAACGTTCTGTACAATAAGATTAGAAGCAAAATTACAAGCCTGGAACTTCCTAACTTATAAATCAACTCTGCGTTTTTGGGATAAATTATTGGTCCCAAATACTCAGAAGATATCAGCCTGCTGTGCCACTAAAATAGAAAGAAGTGGATTACAGTGGGCGAGGAAGGTAAAGAGAAGATTGGAAGAGATTTCAAGAACATTAAAACTAGAATTAAAAATAGCTGGAGCCCCAATCTCTAAAGCAGAATCAAAGTCAGCCTGTAAAAAAAGACTTGAAATATGTAAGGAACAAACCCTCTGCAAAATACATGGTAGATTCATGGGAAAATATGAATGTATTACCGTATTTATTGGCTTTACCAGATGCCCGGTTACGATTACTACTATTAAAGTTCCGGGCAAGATTAAATGTGCGTTATGTAAGAGCTGAGAAATTTGAAGCCCTTTTAGATCAAAAGAATAACTGCACAGGTGGACTGCTGTGTCATAACCTTGACGTGCATGTTTTAATTGATTGTCCTCATGTTTATAGGCCACGCTGCTTGATTTTAGTATTAAATCGATTTTTATTGGCAGCACAGAAGGCATGGCAATACATGACAGCGTCGCATACAACCCAGTGAGCCGGCAAACGCCTAATCAGACAGGGGTGGCAAGACAATGAAGTAGAGGCACACCCAAACTGGTAATTAACACAGCATGTCGCTTACAACCCAGGCAGGGCCGGACATATTTGTAAAAAGGAGAGAACCGGCAAGCCGGTTCCACAACAAATGAGTAGCTGCAAAGTCCAATGTGCTGCAAAGCTTGTGAGCAATAGTGAACCAAAAGTCTGTGACAGACAGCTAAGTGCTAGTGAGTCTGCTTTTCACAAGAAAAACAAAGAACAACAGAAAAAAAAAACTTCCTGTTCCGCCCCCCCCCTCAGTGAGCAAGACACAAGGAAAATGGAATCCAGCCTGTAGGTACTATTAGAGGTGGATCTCCGTAATGTCAGAAGAGGTCAGGAAGCCCAGTGGGGATCAACCACCCTAAGCATCAGCAGCACCATCCTCTGGAATCAATTTCAGGATCCAGAGGTTTCTAGGACAGGACAGTTCGCGGAATTCATTGGAGATTAAGGGAGCCCAAATCTTGGCATAGTCTGAGCTATTCCCAAGAATAGCCATCGACAGTCTTTCCATGCCTAAGAGATACCATAGTTGATGCAGGCATTGTGTATACTCCAGGGTCCAGTCCGATTTCCACCCACCAGTAGCACCCGATGTGCAGCATTCAGCGCTAGCACCATCTGTCTCCTTCTAGTAGAGCGCAGGGGAAAGGTTAGCGCGTTGGGCAACCCCAAGAGAGTGTAAGCTGAAAACCTGGGAATGGTGATGCCGAAGGCCCTATCAATTACCTTTATCATTAACCTAAAACACACCCTTTCCTTGTAGGCGAAATCCATTTTGTACTCGATTTTATCAAAGTCGGTGTGCAATCACTCTTAGAGTGCTCCGTCCCGGTGCACACTGGTAAATACTTCAACATTTAGTGACACGTGATAAGCGAATCACAGAAGAGCTGCACAGCCTTATGCACATTTGTGATCAAAATACTACATTCTATTTCAAAAGTTCAATCCAATTTATTCCAATAATTTTTCATGTTTATCCATCATGTCAAAGGTCCTCAGTTCCATTATCTCATGCTTTTTTATTACTCAAGAATTGCCCATCCAGGCCTATTCTCAAGCATGTTAAGAAACTCGATTCCTCCATCACATTCAAATTCACCAAATGCATTTCGTCCTATGACCTTCGTCAGGGGTATCTGCAATACCTGAACAGTGTAACCTCCTTTATCTGCGCTCTAACATCCTTGCAAATAGGCCCGAACGGCCGCATCAATCTAATAGCAAAGGGTCATGTTGTGGCACCCGACACCCAATGCATCATTTGTGAATGTAGAAAAAGATCAGAGCCGGAAAGGTCATAGTCCCCTTGTAGCTCTTTGAAGGGGATGAGGCCCTGGATGTCAAATAGATATCCTAAGCTTTTTTGCAACCACCCTACAGCCAGTGCAAAGCAACCCTTTTTTCCATCCCAGGCAGGAAGTCAGGATTTGAGAAGATTGGGGTCATCGTCAAGGGGAAAGTGGTCAGGTTAGTCCTTGTGGAATCCTTATCCCAGACAAGCTGAGTGGGGCAGCAACCAGGCCTCTCTTAATAGTTTCCATAGAAGTCCTTGCTTCTGTGTTACTTATTTGAGTGCCCAGGTACAAAAATGTCTTGTTTAACCTCTCGCCAGATGTGGTGCCTGCCACCGTCTGGTCCATGAAGACCCAGCACTTCTCTACCATAGGCCGGTTCCATTTCACAAGGTACCGCAGCAGCGAGGCTTGGAAGTAGCATATAATGTTGGGCAAGGCGAGACAGCACTCTTTCTTAGGGCACTGCAGCAAAGTCCTCTTCAGCCAGGGAGATATCGGCCCCATACAAAATGTACGATTGCAGTCTGGATGGGCCAGAGCAAGTGCGGCGGGTTATCCAAGGGAAGCGTTTGAAAGAAGTAGAAGGTCCTTGGTAGAATGTTCATTTTAACAGCAGCCGACCTCCTAAACCACGTCAAATGCAGGCGCCGCCAGCATGCCAAATCATCACGGATGCGAGAGAGGAGAGTTGTATAGTTCACGTCTGCTGTTTTAGCTAGACTTTTGTGGAGGACCAGCCCAAGGTAGGTGATACCTTCCATCACCCAGTCGAAGGCGAAGTGGGAGCGCAAGGTGTCAACCATCAGTTGTGCTGCGGTAAGATTGAGTCCTTGAGACTTCTGTATGTTTATTTTAAAGCCTGAGACTTGGCTGAAGGCCTGTAGATCATCCATGACAGCCGGCAATGAGATCAGGGGACGGGCTACCGAGAAGATAACGTCATTGACGTAAAGGCTAATGACATGATGATCCCACCCAAATGGGACACCCCGCGCCAAAGGGCTATCACGAAGCCGTTGGGCGAAGTACTCCATATATAAGGTGAAAAGCAGAGGGGAGAGAGGACAGCCCTGCCTGGTCCCCCTCCCCACCGCAAAGTCGTTTGAGAGCAAGCCGTTACCCCTTAAAGCTACTAAGGAAGCGCTATAAATGCTCGCCACCCTTCACTGAAACATGGCCCCTAGTCCAAAGCGCTCGAGAGTGGCAAACAAATATGGCCAATGCACACGGTCAAAAGCCTTTTTTCTGCGTCAACCGCTAGTAATAGGGCTTCCTCCTTAGACCGTTGCACCTTATCGATTAAGTGGCAAATCTGTTTGGTTTTGTCCCCGCATTGCTGACCCAGAATGAAGCCGGACTGGTCTGGATCGACCAAGCCGGCATGAGAGAATTTAATCTATAAGCCAGGATGCTGAAGAACAGCTTTGTGTGAACATTCAGCAGGGAGATTGGCCGGTAGGAGCAACAAAGCGCCGGGTCTTTCCCCAGCATGGTAGTAGCTTGCAACATGGAGGCCGTAAGGGAACCTGTATCTGCAAAGGAGTTAAACAAAATGGTGAGCAGCGGGGCAAGTTTGAAACAAAAGGTTTTTATAAAAGAGAGCGCTCAAGCTGATGGGGCCCAGCCCTTCAGGGGCTTCAGCCAGGTGATAGCAGAGATCCCCTCCTCCATTCGTATGGGTGCCTCCAGCGCATCAGCCTCACTGGGCGGAAGAGGAGTGAGTGGCGCACCATGGAGGTACTCATTAGGATCAGTCAGAGTGGAGAGGTCTGCAGAACAAAGGGTTTCATAAAAAGATTAGAAGGCTGCTACAATCCCGGCATCATCCATAACCGCTGACCCGTTCTCTCCCCCTATCGCCTTGGTAACCTGCGCCGCAAGCTGACTGTGAAGACAGATGGTCATCATGCGGCACCCTTTATTAAAGCCCTCATATTATTTGTGCTTCAGCCGGACCAGTGCATGCTCAGCTCGTTCGAGATCTAAACGCCTCAGCTCTAGTTGCTCCCTCTCCAAATGACGCCAAATTCTGGGGGCACCGTTATGTTTATGAATGGCTTCCAGTTCTCTTACTTTAGCTTCTAGTTCTGCGTGCTTGGTCCGCCAGGTCTTGTTCTCATAAGCCACTTTGGCGATGAGGGCATCTCTTACGACCAGTTTAAGTGCCTCCCACACCGAGGACAGCGTCATAGAGCCCACATCGTTAAGCGCGAGGTAGTCTGAGGTCGTCTACCACTGTCGGGGATGGGAGCAGTGAGTCTTGCAGGCACCAGTGTGAGGAGAAAGACTGCAAAGAGGAAAAGTGCATGGTCAGGGTAATGTGCCAGTGATCAGACAGGGAGCGAGCCCAGGCAGCTTGGGTAACGAGGAAGTGGTCCAGGCGGGCATAGGTCTTATGAGTCGCTGAGTAATAAGAATAATCCTGGATGTCGGGGTGTAAGCAACGCCAGGAGTCTCTGATCCCCGCATCGCGCAGCCAATCATCACCGCTCACCGACAAAGCTCCCGCACCCCTGGACCACAAGCCAGAACGGTCCAGCCCAGCATCCATCACTAAATAGAGGTCACCTCCCACCACTACTATAAAGTCGGGTGTGTGAAGGACGTCAGCATAGGCATCCAGCAGGAATTTCTCCCGGCCTTCATTTGGGGAGTAGATGGATGCTACAGTCATGTGAGAGGACCCCATACCGAAGCGCAGCGCTAGATGGCACCCTTTGATCTCAGCGATAGGTCCCACCACCGAACCTCTGAAACCCTTTGAGAGCAGGATAGCCACACTACCTCGTTTACTGTTCCCAGAGAACCAAAACTGCTGGGGAAAGTGAGTTTGCTGAAGAAGACAAACATCACCTCCAAAGTGTTCAAGCAGGGAGAGGACCGCTTTCCGCTTAGTTGGGTTGTTAAGACCCCGAGCGTTGAAGCTAACTACCCTAATTTCCATCTATGAAAGATGGACCATCTAGTGCTGCGACTTAGGCAGCAGGAGGTGCACTAAGAGGCAGGGCTCGAGAGGAGCCCCTGAGGAATAGGCATGCGGACATAGCTGGACATAAGTGTATGCAAAGAAAAAAGACTCACTGGATAGAGGACCCCCCATACCCCAAGAAATCTAGGACCTAGTAGACAAGACCGAGCCAGACCTCTGTCTTTTCAAAGAAACCTGGCTGAATAATGAAGCAACACCAGCTTTGGCAATGGCATTTCCAGCTGTGGTCCTTCTGGATAGATCAGGAAAACGGGGCGGAGGTCTGGCTATTGCCACTCGTCCCCCCTTATTATATTAAGACCCTTGACACACTATCTTCCACCAATATAGAGCTATCGATCTTTAGAGTACATCAAGGCAAAGGGATTGAGTGGGGGGGAGATTTAGCTTATCACCCCCCTGGAGGTAGTTAGAGCCTACTTAAACAGCTGTAACATAGCTAGGCGCATCTACCTAGGCTTTCGCATTGTAAAAGCTAAGAACTCCTCTCGGGAGTTTTTTTCCATCAAAAAGGAGTTCACAAACCCGAGGCCAAATAATCCACTCCCGCCATCCACCCAGGAATTATGTGAGGACCTAGGGAGCCACTTCACTAATAAAATAAACGTGATCTATAGTGCCTTTGGGCCTGAAGATGTGGCTCCTGAGAATGTCCCCTTGCCGGAAAACCACTGTCCTTCGAGCCTAGAGTTTTTTCACACCATCTTGGGGGAACAAGTAAGCCTTTTATGAAATTCAGGTGAAATCCGGTTCCCCTCTAGACCTGGTGCCGCCTGCTGTTATGTCTGAGCTAACCCCAGTTTTAGCTGATGTGCTTGCTGAAGTTTGCAACATCTTGCTAGGCACAGCAACAGTGCCACGAAAGTGGAAATGCACTCGTATTAAACCCTTGCTTAAAAAGGCATTAGGTGATCCTACTGATTTACAGAATTTTAGACAGATCTCTCTTCTTTCTTGTTGCTCAAAAATTATGGAGACACTAATCAACCTACATCTCTCCTGTTACTTGGAACAGAACAACATACTGGACATATCCCAGTCGTGTTTCCGTGCTTCTTACTGCACGGAGGCCACCCTGTTGGAGGTCACTGATACTTTAAGAGTGTCTCTGGACAACGATATCCCTGTCATTTTAGTGCTGCTTGATTTGTCGGCTGCCTTTGACACCATCTTTCATCGTATCCTGTTGGACAGGCTCCATGAGATTGTTGTCTGAGGCATGTCCTTTAAATGGACTCAGAGCTATTTGTCTGACAGAACACAATGTGTCCAGTTGGACTCTTTTATGTCACAAACTACTCTGATAGATAAGGGAGTTCCACAAGGCTCAATTATGAGCCCCACCCTGTTTAATATATATGTGGCCCCCTTAGCAGAAATCATTAGGGATTGTGGTTTTGAAACTATATCATATGCAGATGACACGCAGGTGATAGTCCCCCTTGAGTTCAACCCTTCAGTAACCAAAAAGTTCATAAACTGTATGACCAGTGTAGTAATCTGGATGAAGAATTTCCTCCAACTCAACTCCTCTAAAACAGAGATTTTACTGTTTGGTAAGGCCAAGGTGCTGTGGACCCCTGATTGGTGGCCAGCAGAATTAGGAGAATCTCCTTCCCCTAGAGGATGGGCTAAGAATCTGGACATCAAAATTGAAAACAAATTATAAATGGAAGAACAGGTGAAGACCGTGACAGGCACGTGTTTTGGTACCATGAGGATGCTTAGAAAGATCTTTCTTTGGATCCCGTTTAATGCCAGAAAGACTCTTATCAAGTCACTCTTAGTTAGTCTACTGGACTATGGCAACTCTTTGTTGGTGGGAGTAAGAGAGGACTTGGTGGCCAAACTTCAAGTGGTTCAAAATACGGCAACCCCTCTTGCCCTCAACAAGCCAGCATGAACCTCCTCTTTGCCTCTCCTGCGCCAATTGCACTGGCTCCCCATTAAAAAATTAGCCATCTTTAGGCTGCTATGTATGGTTTTCAAGGATCTTCAGGGGCCGGGTCCTACATACATGATGAAAAAAATTGAAAGCTATCAACCCATACAAAAGCTGTGATCCAGTAACCGCAATCTGCTCTGCATCCGGAGAATAAGGAAGGCCAAAATGGGTAGGCGGCTCTTATCTGGCACCTAGTCATTGGAACTCCCTCCCCGATGCGATTCGCACTTGTTCCAATCTCTTTCAATTTAAGAAACTGCTTAAAACCTGGCTTTTCTAATCTGGTTCCTATTGCTATTAGGGTGCCTTCCTCTCAGGTGCCGAGAGATCCCCTTGGGGATGATTCTCTGCGCTCTACAAATGAAAAAAAAAAGTGAAAAAAAACAACCCCTTAAACAACAGAACATTAACTAGGGCAAGCCCAAGAAGTCCAACCCTAAGAAGATCAGTAACAGTCGGGGTCCACCAAGGGAGCAGGCCTGCTCCCATGCAGAGAGGGGACTGGTGGCAGACTCCCCTCTGGGCAACAAGAGTCAAGGAGTGGCTGGCTTTCCGGCACCTCCAAAGTAAACCATGATGGGATAAAGTGACCTCACATTCAAGCAGAGGACAAGTGAACCAGGCTGGTGGTTAACAAGGAGAGGACCGCCTCCCTTTGTTTGGCCATAGTCTCAGTGCCCGGCTTGTGAGTAACTGATCGCCTGCCCACTGTCTGCCATCGTTGAGGCCTGTTGCTGGAATCATCCGTGGGCATGTGCTGGCTGTCCGGGGAGTCTGGAGATTGCAGCCCGAGGACTGCCTTGGCCTCTTGCAGCGAACTAAGCTGTCTTAGCTTGCCATCGAATTAAAAATTACGCGGAAAGCATTTCCCCAGGCATAAGCAATCCCTTTCTCCCTCAAGTGGAGGGTGACTGGATGAAATTTCCTCAGTTTGAACTATGACAGCCGCGAGGTCCTGGAAAAACATTGGGGAGTGACCTCTGAACTGCAAGGGATGCGAATCCCGCGCCTTTCCGCAGGCTGAGCTATTTTAGCCGAAAATCATGTATGCATGCCAATATATCTGGTGGCTGTGCCGATCCATGGCGTGGCAGCCCCACACAGTGACTCCGTGAATCTGGATGTCACTCGTATATTCCGAGCACAGCACATGGTAAAAGAAGGCCTGTGTAAATTCCCTGATGTCGTTGCCTTCGGCCCCAGATTTCACTCTGCGAATCCCGACATTGTTGCTGCAGGACCGCTTCTCCAAGTCTCCTGCGTACCCTTGGAGCTCGGTGTAATGTTCTCTGAGTTTTAGGATCTTCTGCTGCATCATCTCTATTTCCTCGGCACAGGATATCTTGTGGTCCTCTAAAGTCGCTACACCATCTCCGATCTCCTCCACATCGTGCCTCACCTCTTTAAAGTCTGCAGCCAGTTGGCCTTTGAGCTCCTGTAGGTCCTCTCTCAGGGTGGCAAAGAGCGACATTATAAATGCCTTTGTTACAGTGTGCGTCTGACCCCTCCTGTGATCCGGAGGCCTCACCTTCCACGCACCTGGCTGTGCCCTGTGAAGGGGCCTACAGCAACATCTCCTTCAGGGAGCACTCTTTTTCGGAGCGCTCTTTCTTGGGTCTAGCGCATCTCATCTGGACCTCAGCGAGGACCCTGGTCCCCCAATACTGGCGCCGAGTGCTGTGGCCTGAGCCTCAGTGTTAGCCCCAGACCAAGGTCTCCTGGAAGATGTGGGTGCACCAAACCACGTGCAGGTACAGCACCCCTTCCTCGGGTGCACGCCTCCCTGTGCCTGGCCTCGCAGGAGCCCCGCGCTCTATGCCTGAGGGCCCAGTCGACAGACGATCATCCACTGGTGTGTAA
Organism: Lissotriton vulgaris; assembly: GCF_964263255.1. Classification (NCBI taxonomy): domain Eukaryota; kingdom Metazoa; phylum Chordata; class Amphibia; order Caudata; family Salamandridae; genus Lissotriton; species Lissotriton vulgaris. Next base: position 1,071,951,462 of record NC_141696.1, on the reverse strand, counting down.
CTACGGACCTCGACCCTAGAGGGAGTGGACGCAAAGGGTCACAGAGAGACGCAGAGGGTACAAAGCGGCTGGTGAACCATTGCTTGGTCCAGTCTGTGACCTCACTGTCCCGCGGGATAACCGGCCAGCTGCCTCTAGTGCTCGGCCCCCGTAGCAGCGTCTCTGAGTCCTCCGATGGCGATGATTACATGGCAAGCACCTCGCTGCAGCAGTTCCACATGCACATCTGTCCATTACAGAGGTCGGAGGTGAGACAAGCACCCCCCGGCTGTCCTGCTCCCGACCCAGCTTTGTGTTCAACACGCGGCCTCCAGACCTACTTCAGCTGTCCACGAGGTGTTGGCCGCGCCCCCAGGCCCAGTCCGATCAGGGCCTCTCGACATCGGGTACGGGCCTGCAGAGGCGGGGCTGTGCCTGGGGATCCAGGCCCCTTTGGCAAGCCCCCTGATCATCTGCTGGAATCCCCAATGCCTGCAGCGGGGCCCCCGGATGTCGATCTCAAGGGGTAATTTCCATATTCACATATTGATTTGACCCCATGCAAATGAAGACCCACTTTGCTTCTGCACCAGCGACACATAATAGACATGGGTGCTGAGGCAAAGTTGTCAGAGAGCTCACCGATTGTGCACCACAAAGAGGTGGTGCAGATTCAGTGCAACCGCATGTGTTCACCTTGAAAGGGGAAAAGGGGAAAAGGGGCTCTAGGTAGTCCCAGGCATTTTGCTACAGTCACTCACTGCACCTTTGTCCCACTTTCAAATGCAGGCCGGGTGCCACATGGACAGTGAAAGGTGGACCAATGGATTGAAACAGCCAGTACACCTTCCACTACAGCTCTACTCCTAGGAAACAGACACGTTTGCAACTGCACAGAGGACAGTGCATTTATTGTGAAATGACACACAGCTCTGGTATGCACACCCAGTAAAAGGAAGACCAGGCAATGCTGATATGGGCCTTAGTTCTGCATAATTTTGTGAATAAATGACTATTATTTACTCATTAACCAGGAACTATGCATACCTATATGTGTAAGAATTTATTGCTGTGAGTAAGGTTGATTTTTGTCAGTCGCTAGTAAAGGGCTGAAGGTGGGAGCATGATTGTTTCCAAGGGAGATAAGGTGTATGAGGGGGTGCGGTGGAAAGCCAACACATATTGGGGACTTTTAGTCAAGGTAATGAAACATGTAAGATATTTAGCCAGTTCAGTAAAGTGTCTGGTCCACACAAAATTCAGGACCTCATTTTGAGGTGGGTTGGAATGAGTCAGCAACAAAACATTGTCAGCTATACAGACTGCTCACCCTGGCATGACCAGCCTCATTTGGAGTGCAGGGTATAGTGTTTACCTGATAATAGCTGGCTCTGCTGTTTTTTCACTAGACCCAAAGCCGGCAGAAATTGTATCACAGAAGCAGTTCTTTATAGGACAGCCTCTCCAAAGACATTCCTGCCATCTTTCCCAGTCAGTGTAAATGTCCATCCTTAAAGGGAAAAGCTTGCAAATGTCTCCTATGCACTGTGAGAAAACAATCCATAATTGGGAGTCATTAGTTTGCTCTTTTCAAAGACAACCCCCTGTTTTTCCCCAAAAGTGGCTTGAACCTTGAAGGCAGGAATCTCTTCAGGGGAAAAATGGTGCATATAGGGTGACCAGGTTTAAATCTGGCTAGCTGGCTGAGGTGATGGATGATACACTGCCTCTGTTGCCCAGCTGCCCAAAGGATAGTCTTCCAAACTACAAATAAAAAAACTAGACCCTTTTAAGTCCAGTGTTAGCCAAGACCTTTTGATTTTACTTAAATGATATCTACAATGTACTTACTTAACGGGGCTTTCAGAAACCTCTCTTCCTCCATTGGTCTGTTGTTGATCATTCACATTTTGCTTCAGCCCACTATAGCATACAGCACGGGGCAATTGGTCAGGCTACTTCAGCCATGGGTCAATTCACTTTGAGTGACTGCATTATGTTTTTTCAAAAACCGTACATCCATCCACAAGGTAGTTCCCTTCAGTGCAAGTGCTTTTGATGTGAGGACAGGACAGATTCCAGCTTTATAAGTCCTTGCCCCCTGCTAATGCTATTGTAAATTCCTTTTATGTCTGGTTTTAGCCAAGCCCTTTTGGTAACTATTACATAGTTCGCTATAGGGTTTTTCAGCCAGGCTTCATCCATTATTCCGTTAATGTGTCATTCACATTTTTCTTCCACTAACTCCAGCAGGCATCTTGGGGCCATTAGTCAGCCCACTTCAGCCTCTGGATGATTTCACAGTAGGTTGTAGCAGATTGACCTTTGACCAGGACCGCTTCCCCAAAACATTTTTGCCTTTAGCTTTTATTTTTAGATCGATGAGGGCCCAACAGCTTCCCCAACAATAATGTTTAGCAAAAAACCATGAAAAAATAATGCATGATTTGGCAAAGCCGAAAGGCTAATGGTCAATGCAAGACCTACTGTTTTTACCAATGCATGTTTAGTTTAAATTCATGCATGATATTGAGACCACAATAGGAAATGAGTGAACAATTGTTGCACACATGGAAGACCTTCAGGAAATAAATATTTTAATTGACAAGACGGAGGTCCTCATCCTCCTCTCCAATCCTTCAGCCTGGTACGACTCCTGGTGCCCGATGGCACTGGGGGCAGCCCCGGCACCCACCGACCACGCACGCAACCTGGGAATCATCCTTGACTCAAAACTCTCATTGACCAAGCAAGTCAACGCCGTCTCCTCCTCCTGCTTCAACACCCTCCGCATGCTCCGCAAGATCTACAGATGGATCCTGACAGATACAAGAATGACAGTCACCCATGCCCTCATCAGCAGCAGACTCGACTACGGAAAGCCCTCTATGCGGGAGCCCCGACCAAGCTCATCAAACCACTACAACGCATCCAAAACACCTCGGCACGACTGATCCTCGACGTACCACACCACGGCCACATCATCCCCCCCACCTGAGAAACTTGCACTGGCTCCCCGCCAACAAGAGGATATCCTTCAAGCTCCTCACCCACGCACACAAGGCACTCCACAAGACTGGCCAATCCTAACTAAACAGACGGCTCTCCTTCTACATCCCCAACCGCCAGCTACTGTCCACCGACCTCTCACTCACCACAACCCGCGCATCGGAAGAACAACCACTGGTAGGAGATCATTCTCCCACCTCACTGTCAAGACATGGAACACCCTCCCACTGAGCCTACGACAGACCCAAGACCTGCTGACCTTCAGGAGGATACTTAAGACCTGGCTGTTCGATCAGTCGCGCCCCCAGCGCCTTGAGACCCTTCGGGGTATGTAGTGCGCTTTACAAATGATTGATTGATTGATTAATAAGTACACCTTTCCTTTATGATTTATTAATAAAATAAAGCTTAATGGGGCAGATAGTCACAATCTTTTCCTCCTGGCCTGAATATGTAATATGTTCAAGCTTGATGTTACATTTGTTTTCAATAATCAATTAATCTACCACCATTTCACAAGAAGCAAATATGCAGAGTTTCAAAATTGTAGCTTCAACTCTGCTTCTTATTTATGAACCCAGCTTCCTTTCCAATCACTTGTTAACTGTTTATTTGCTATTGACATAGTACAGTCCTTCATTGTCTTTTGGCTAGGGTTGCACTTTACGATCCCACATGTATGCCTGCATCCACTCCAGGGAGCATGCACATAAGAGCCTTGTTTCATGTTTGCACGACATAAAGTGGTACATACTTTAAGGCTCTGTGTCATATTTATGATTCCACACGAAGCCACATTGCATGACTTTGAGTGGCCTCATAAATCTTGACTAAGGTAATCGCTGTGCCATATTACTCTGCGCAAGGAAGGCATTCAATGGGCATTGTGGTGGGTATTTCCAAACAAACTACCATGGATTTTGATGCATTCCCTGATTTACAAGGACCTGTAAACCTGGGAATGCATCAAAATCTTATACCTCCCCAGGGCAGGTGTAACAAGGGCAAATATCTTTATTTTTCCTTGGTTTTTTTCAGTTTCTACACATAGAAGGAGGAAAACGCCTCTATGAATTATTTTCATGCAGGAGGGTGCCCCTTCTTGCACAAAAAACAATCCTGCCTATAACGAAGGCACCCTTGCACCATGGTGCAAGGGAGTCTGTGTTGGAGCTAGGCTACAGGAAAGATGCCAACACAGGACAGTAATACACCATATTGGATAAATACGATGAATTCTTGTCAGTGGCAGCTGGCTTGTACTTAAGGTGTTGATTTGGGGGCACAACAAAAAATCACTTACCATTGAAGCCTGACATCCTCTTCCCTCGGGTGTCTTCCAGTAAGCTCCTGATGTGGGAAACTGTACTACACAATCCTGGTGCTGCTCTCAAAGCATGAAAGCACAATCAGCACTGGATAGAGCAGGCTCTCCCAGTGGTCCTGAGAGCACTGGAGGCCTGTCCTTTTTTTTAACCCCGCTGTCTAAGACAGCTAGCTTAGAGAACTTTAAAATACGCATGTCAGGCTGGCCATACCAAGAAGGCCAGACAAAGAGACACGCACATTTTAAAGTGCATGATCAAGATAGCCGATTGGATGAAGAGGAACTTTGTACAACTGAACTCTTCAAAAACAAAGATCCTAACACTTTGGCATGGCTGCGGACCTGTGGTTCTCAGACTGGTGGCCTTCAGAGTTGGAAGAGGCCCCCTCTCTAAAAAGTTGGGCGAAGAATCTCGGAATAAAGATTGATAATCAGTTTTCTATGGAGGAGCAGGTGAAGACGCTTGCAGGCTCCTGTGTTGGGAGCATGCAGATGTTGAGAAAGATCTTCCCATGGATCCCGCTCAGTGCCAGGAAGACCCTGATTCAGGCGCTTTTAATCAGTCACCTTGATTACGGCAACTCCCTATTGGTGGGAATTAGGGAGGCCCTCTTATCCAAATTACAGGTTGTGCAAAATACAGCGGCATGTCTTGCCCTGGATAAACCAGCTCGAACCCCCTTTGCGCCCCTCCTATGCCAATTACATTGGCATCCTGTAAAGAAACGGGCCACCTTTAAAATGCTGTGTCTGTTCTTCAGGTCCCTGCACGGACAGGGACCAGTCTTTCTGACTAATAAACTTAAATGGTACCATCCTGCACGTCAGCTCAGATCCAGCAATCGAAAGCTGGTGTGCTGCCAGAGAATCAGGAACGTTAAAACGGGAGGTCGTGCCTTCTCTTATTTGGCTCCCAAACACTGGAACTACCTCCCTGAACACATCCGGGAATGCCTGAATCTGTCCATACTAAAAAAAAGGGCTTAAAGCCTGGCTATTCTAATCTGCCCATTAATGACTGCTTGTCTTTCTCAGGTGCCGAGAGATCCCCTTGGAGATGATTCGTGCGTATTATAAATGACCCAAATAAATACATAAATAAAGTGCACAGTTCTCTGCTGCCACGCAACAGCGCTGGCCCCACTCCATCCTGACACTTAGTTCAGGATGGGTTGCTGAAAAATAAAATGATAATAAATAAACGTTACCATTTTATTTCTAGGCTCTGGGGCTTGTGGGGCGATGCCCCTCTGCTCAAATGAAGGAGCCATCCCTGATTCCTGCCCTTTCCCTGTGGCACAGGGCAGCATTGCAAGGTCACTTACTGCGCTGCTCCATACCACCAATCCCATAAATGAGGCCCTCGGTATACATCAATCTACAATCGAAGTCAACATGGAGCACAGCAGGCTCTGTTTCCTAAGGAATTTGAACAAGAGACTTCTCAACGATGGAGCAGATGACTCCGAGACAAATATTTAACATCCATTCACAGAGTCACAACCCATTTTGAAGTCTCATCTATAAGAGATTTCCCATTAAACCATTTACACCTTCACTTCGCTGTCTGATTCCACCTTTTAATCTCTTTCACATTCAGGGATGCTAGTTTGCAAGTCAAATACTCATCTCTGTTCTGATGTATTGTACAATGCTTTAGTTTATTCTGATGTGTAGTTTTCTTAGCAGGTGCGTGACAAGCTGAAAATCAGTGTGACAAACAATAGGGTATTTGACTCTGTCCCTCAAGACACTAGAAAAGAATCACCTCCCTCTTAATTTGCATCAAAAACGTAGTGAAATACTCCCTTAATTTATTATGACTAATGGTTTCTGGCTATGGTACACATTTCTAGTTTTAAATTTTGTAATTCCTTTGTTATGTTCTGATACACTTTAGTTCTCAGGAGTGCTGATGATCTAAATGTGTTTGCAGCTTGGGCCAGGAGCAAAGCAGTCAGAAGAGCAAAGCATCAAGACAAGTCTAAAATATGGAGATAGTCAAATGGAGAGCTGAAAATCAGTCACACCTGCTTTTTGATTACTAATCTATTCCCCTCTCCCCCAGGGCAATCCACTGGAGTAGCCAATAGCAATCCCAGTGTTGTTTTAGAAAGTGCAAATTAGCCCTTCACTTGGAGACATATTCAACTTTAAGATTCAAACATGTTGGTGTATCTGGCCATATGCATGCTATAAGAAAGTCTCACGTTTTTGAATAGGCATCTCAGCTGATATCACAGAAAAGAAAACTGTTTTGGGGTCAGTTTTCTGTTCAGCAACCCTCTCTGATAGCAAATGTTCATTCTTTCCATGACGGAACCACATGAATAGCCAGAGTTTGGAAAACAAATGTACAGGTTGATCAAAAGACAGGGAACTGCAAACGTACTTAAGGATTCAATATATCCTGTTAGCGAACATGACACTGATTCAATATTACAATACTGAAGCAATCAGGCTCCACTTAAGTTTCTGGTGGGCCAGTTTGAGACTACTTCAGCTAACAGGTAATCACGTAGGCCCATTTTCATGAATGTGAAGTTCCACAGGCCTCATTTATGAGGCTGTGCGTCACTTTTACGCCGCCGGCGTGTCACTTTTTGTAACGCACCAGTGGCGTACAAAAATGCGCCTCGTTGCGCCATATTTACAAAGTGACGCATCTAGGTAGATGCGTCACTTTGTAAACCCCTGCGTCACATTATACCTGCGCCAGGTATAATGTATGCAAGGAGGGCGTATTGACGCAAGGAAGGGTCGTAGAAGTGATGCAGTGAAATCTATGAGATTTCACTGCATCACTTTTAGGACGCTGTTGCGTCAAAATCTAGCGCCTGCCTCACAGCAGGCGTAAGACTGATGCAGGCCCTTTCACTTGGGGCTTGCCCCATGTGAAAGGACGCATTGCTGGAGTTGCGTCACTTTTGTGATACACTCCAGCAATGCGTCACTTTTGCGCTTACAGATACGTCAGAAATACTGACGTATCTGTAACTCCTTGCGACATGATGCGTCATACATTAAATATGACGCATCAGGAATGTCGCAAGGAGTGCGCACTGAGAAGTGACGCATCGCTGCTGTCACGCAGCGTTGCGTCATTTCTCATAAATGAGGCCCAACATTTTTAATTGGCTGAATTGCTCGTGCAAGTGTGTGGATTATTTCTTTTGACCCGTAGGTCTTGAAATACACACACGGGACCGCAACTACAGAAAGGGCTGGGTAGCGAGTACAAACGTGACACTCACTTTTCCATTGTGGGTCACCTTGAATAACTAAACTCCGAGTGTTCCTCCCTGCTCTGCTATGTATTTGCTCCTTTCAGCCCCATGAGTCTGGTGATGGGGCCATCTGGTATCAGCAAGCCACCTATCACCCATGTCACTCTTCGGAGAAGTATTAGAGGTGCAGTCCTTAATAGGAACATTCCCACTCCTATATTATTACACATATAGATTCCTCCCTATATCAAGGTAATTTTTCTGTGTGTTGTGGTTGTAGGTTTCAAAGGCTTGCACATCTACATGTACAGTTGATTGCAGCCTTTGTACAGTTGCAGCAGACGAAGCATTGTTGGAAATGTGTCTGACCTTTTGTCAATGTTCAAGGCATTGTTTGATCCTCATCTAAATCTTCAGCATTACATACAGTGTTTCCTCACCCAAAGATGGAAATTACATTTCTGTGTTGCCTCTTCCTTCTACATCAAGTGAAAGGTTCACTTGTGAAGTCTCAGGATCTGCACATATGCATAGAGAGACAAATATAAAGACACGTGATTATAAATAAACATTGATCCTATTTATTTGCGTATGAGGAAAAATAACATATGTTAGTAGTTTATACAAATGTTGTCTTTACATTATGACAGTGATGCTAGATGATGTGATGTAAATGACATTCAAAAGACTCTGATAAGATGACAAAATGTTAGTAAATCTGTCCCTAACTGATTGCCAATGGCATATCTTGTAAAAATATATCATTTTAATTGCATTCTAGTGCTTTAGTACCCATTTAATGTTTGCATCGTTTCACTTTAGATTACCGTTCCATTTGTACGATTGCCAGTTCATTGTAACTGTTTGATGGCATTGCCCTATTGTATTTTGACCTTTCTTCTGATATAAACTGGTAATACTGAAAATGCAAATATGTAATACATGAGATATTGTTAGAATTTGAAGAAACGCAACCCTGGCTGAAAATCTATACTGTATGTTGCTTTTAAATTATGCTGCTTACATATTTTTTCCTACTCTTGTATACCTGTATGATCTCCTCTTTCAGTCATGAGGTGAGTACTTTACACATATTCGTAGTACCTTAAGCACTGATTGCTGTCACTCAGAGCTCTTTTAGAAAGCCATGTGCCCAGTTAATTAAAGGCTATGGAGAGCGTAGCTTGACACAGTCTTTCTAAGAAATTGTATTGCAAGGGTACTAAAAGTCTGAGAAGTTCCCCTCGGCCATTCCACAGGAAGCACCCTTAGAACAACACAAACCTCATGCACAAAACTGCATGACTAGTGGACTAACCTAACGCCCTTGGCTGATAATCCTGTGCTATAGACAGTGCTTCACTTCCATACATAAATGAATCCAAGTCCAACTTAAATTATTTCAAACATTATGATCTAATTTCCTACTACTGATATCTAAATGACACCCTCAACTACTCAGGCCATGGATGTTGATCCTTTTGCCCCTAGGTAGCAGCATTTCTAGCCCAGACAAAGCCCTAAATTGTTTTAAACTCTGTGGGCCTTGCCCTAGAGCAATACACGACAAAATTAGATCTTTCCTTAACAAATTGTCTTACAAACACAAACTCCAGTATAAAGAGATTCCACTTAGTAAAACAGGGTGAGGAAAATTCAAGAGGAAAAATACATTTTGTTTTGATTAGCATTAGGATATGCAAAATTGGACATTAGCTTGTTTTATGTTCTATTTCTTCACATTTTTAGATCCCATAGTTGCCACCCGCAATAATCACCTTCTACTCAGAACCCCAAATAATCATATAGGAGACTCTCTCAACGTTATAATTTCATATAAGCTTTTTTTTACCTGTTTCGGCTAAACTGGATGCCTTTTTTCTGGATGTATGACGTTACTCCGCATACCGTTACAACTACCTACCATTAAAACGCGACCATTACAACGCATACCATTACAACGCATAGCGCTTTGGGGTGCTGGATAGTGGTAAGTATAATTTACTATTCTAACTCCAGTCCCCGTGGACCCTAGGGAAGGTGTTGGATAGTAAATTATACTTATTCCCTATCCTATAGCGCCCCCAGCGCAATGCGTTGTAATGGTATGCGTTATAAAAGTCGCGTTGTAATGGTAGTGCGGAGTAACGAATGCGTTGTAACAGGTGCATACCCTTTTTTCTTATTAGGCTTGAACTCCAGATTTCTACCTAGATTAAACAGATTGATGGCAGCTGATGTTCTTCGAAGGTCAAGAAGTATGTTGTAACTTAATCCTCCCCATCATTTCAAGTCCCAACTGTTCAGCCAGTATCAGGGTTGGATTGGTAACGCGGGCACTCAGGCAGTGCCTGAGGGGCCGGTATCTGAATTCCAGCGGTGGCTGCTTTTTCAAGAAGCCTGGGGGCCGATTTGGGCGGTTTTTGTGTTGTTCGTATTCCGCCAGCGACCCCGTGAAGGCCTGAGTGGCCTTTATGAGGTAGATGTGCCTCCATTTCTTTTATCAACGGGTAGATGTGTCACCCCCTTTCTTTCGGTTGGCCGGCCCAATAATGTATGCATATTGAGCAGGGGGATGAGCAAAAGTGGCCTCACTTGTTTTCAGGTGCTTTTCAGCAGTGTAAATTAATCTGTGCATTTTTTGACCCTCCCTCCCCCCTTTTGTAGCAAATTTCCCCGAAGCAGTGTTTTGCGGAAAGGCAATATGCAAATGTGGGCCACTTTTTTTTGTGTGCCCGGTCCGATTTTCAATCCTAATCCAACCCTGGCCAGTGTGTGTGGTCATATAGAATGTTGAGAGTGTTTGTGTTGGATTGAGATCCAATTGAAGATATGGGCTGAGCAGGAAGGATGCTGCTCTTGGTAGGGCTTAGCTATCTACTTACTTACTTGTAACAAAGATCTAATAAACCTTCTTACAACCAACACTATGCCCACCGGACTTCCTTCCATTAAAACAATCTAAAAGCAATGTGTCATCTCCGTCATTGGATGACTGGAAAAGATACCCAATTGAGTTTATTTAGCCATGTTGATACTAGCCACAAATAGGCACCGAAGCCAGCCAGCAGCTGTGCACATCAACATCCCTGCTTCCAACCTCATTTTCTAAAGATGTTTCTGGAAAGTATGACAGAAACCTGTAAATTGATCTTGACCAATGCATCAATATAAATAAAAATGTATGACATCCAAAACCTGATAGATTATATTATGATTAGGGCTCCCGGTTTTATGGTATTTATTTTTTGGCCATTTCTGTCAGTATTTATCCATCTTTTTTGGGAGGCCATTTTATCTGTTTTTATCGATATTTCTTCTTTGTTTTGCGTGTGAATGAAGTTGTAAAACTGTACATTTCCATATCTATTTAACTTATTGAAGCTCACTCCTACCTAGATGTCGATCGCGTTTTTGCCATTTAGTCAGCCAAATATTACATAACAGTACATCCACTGGTAAATACTAGCATTATACCATAAATGTATGCTGACATATGCCGTTATTTAAAGAAATTTCATCCTCAGCTGCTTGCCTATATTTTATGAAAGACAGCACGGAGATTCACTTAAAAGAAGCACAATTTTCTGTATTTATCCAATTTTAAAAATAAATGCAGACATAAAAACATTGTTTTCTGTCTGAATTTATCTGTAAAAATCAATAAAAATGGAAAACAGGGAGCCTTAATTATGATCCTGCTGAAAGCAGCATAGCAATAGGTGTAGTGGTGTGCTAAAGGGGCCATCCACTAAATAGAAAAAAATCTGTTCTCTTCACCTTGTCTTAATAGTAATCAACAAAGAGCATTTTAAAATGCTGCTTTGTGTGGTGACGGTTGCTGGGGTTTTGACATCTATTATGACATCATTTGCTGTATAACATCATTAACATGGTGCTCATCATAATATAACCTTGTAGTCCGCCTTAACGGCTATTCTGGCCATTAAAGGAAGCGGGCCTTTAATTGCCTGGATAGCCCGCTGCAGTGGGCTACAAGGGTATTAGAACATATGCTAATACCAAGAGGGGTAGAGAGGAGACAAAAGTGATTGGCATGCAGTGGCACAAATTGTGCTATTGAAAACTGCCCTCACTCACACACAAATGTGTGTGACATGCTTCATCATCGGGTACGCTTACAAAACACCCTTGGTGTAGCCACGCACAGGATGGAGTACAGGGAGTGGGGAAGATGAACAACATAAAAATAGGTCAAAATGGTGTATGTGTGTGATGCAGCCAGCGACTGGAGACAGAGATAGAACAGGTGCAGTGAAGAAAGTGGTTAAAACTGGCTGATGGGTAACCTATCATACACCTTTATTCCAAGGTCCCATGGTCAGGATTAAAATAGTGAAGGATGGGCGTGTTCTAGATATGACTAGGTACTCACAACACCCCTCCTTAAACTGCCAATGTCAACATGTTTCGACCGTCTTGATATGCCCACAATAGAGGGTCACGTCGGTCTTTCTCAGGACTTCTACCAGACCCAGTCAGGCTTCCCACATTACCTTAATCTGGTCAATTGCTGGGGATCAAGGCGTAAAAAGATTCAAGCGTGTGGAGGCAGTTCCCCTAACACAGGATACAAATACTGAAAAGATAAAACTTATATGTCACGAGGAGTAAGATAGATTCTGGTAATTTACATCTTATCCATAAAGTTACGTGCCAATAGACACCTCTCCACAAAGACATCAAACTATTGGCTCTGTATGTATGATAAACCTCCCAATCGTTCTAAGGCCAGGGTCATGTATATAATTATATCAACCCCTCCTTGCATACCCTACCACGGTATGTCCCTGTATGTTTCAGGTATTCATATTAGCTGCTGCAATGCACAAAACGATACTCTATCTACTCATTATCGAAAACACAGCCTCTTAATAGTTTCACAGGGAGATGACTCAGTCCCTACCCCTGGCCTGCATTCACCGAGTTGATCAATTTTGTGAACTCGAAATGGTGGCGGGCAGGGAGAACCCCTAAGAACACAACCTGCATCAGCAAAACACAATGCACATCAACAGACATTAGTACCTGTAACGCACTGGGTACATTAGCCATAATAATAATCAGGACACCGGAAAATCCCCAAACATAACCCCCTTACTGTTCCGAAGGTAGTTCACTCAAGTCGGGCCTGCTTCCTCACCGCCGCGTTGTGCAAGGAGAAGACGCCGACCGGAGCAATATGTGTTCTGCTTCCGCCTATGCCCCCCCAGGTCACGTGGGGCGCGGATGCGTCAGAACTCCCAATGCTGAGGGGGGGCGGGGTCCCGCATGTCCTAGGCCCGCCTCTTTGCAATCCAGCCCAATTCTGCCGTACTCATGAAAAAAGAAGAGTGTTTAACAGTGGATCCCGATCCCATCCTGCACGTAATCCTTAGAGAGTCCAGTGTATCAGAGTATATAATGTGAATACCACCCCCGCAACAATACTACAAGGACCAAATACCGGGGGCATTCCCTCACATACCAAGCGCCCTGATCTCACTCTCGGCCAAAGATGTGAAAACCAAGATGTCAATCCTAAACACATTCCGCAGATATTCATTAGGGAGTACAGTGTAACAGAGTGTATAATGTCAATGCCACTCCTGCATCGGTACTGCAAAACCAACTACAGGGGACATTCCCTCACACTCCAAATCCCCTGATCTCTGTCTCGACCAAAAGGGTAAACCCAGGTTATCAGTCCTGATATGTCTAGCGATCTCAAGCTATTCCAATCCCTCCTCCTCCTCATAGGATGTGTTACAAAGAGGAGTGTACACACAATTAAGGAGAACTCCATGTATTAACAGATGGAAAAGTCAGATGGATCACATGCATGTCCTCCACGTAAATCCCCATGTATGGAGATATATCAATCTAGAGTAACAGAAAAGGGGGGCACCTGGGGGTTGGAGGGGGGTGTTGGTTTATCTCATAAGGGCATGCCACAGGATATCCTCATTCAACCCCACCATGTGGCTTTTCAAACGGTATACCCACTTCTGTTCTCTCAGTAAGAGGGCTCTATTGTTGTCCCCAGTGTAAGAATTCAACTGCAATTTTTTGATAACTTACCACCTAAGCTCTTCCGTAGTATGCCGCAATTCCAAGTAATGTGCAGTCAGTTTTGTATTAGACCTCCCACATCTAATAGTACTTCGATGCTCCATAATGCGGGTTTTCACTTTCCAGCTTGTCATACCGACATACTGCTTCTGGCATGGACACGTAATCAGATAAACTACCCCTTCAGAGTTACAATTAGTATGGGATCTCTGCTCCCAGGGGTATGCTAAACCAACGTCAATGCACTTCGTTTTGCTGGCCAAATGGCACACACTATATGAACCACACCATGTATGTCCACTCAAATGAGGTAGACCAGTTGGTGAGTTTGCTCCACTGTGTAGTATGATCCTAGGTCTGGTATGAACCAATAGATCTTTCAAGTTCTGCCTACGTTTCAATGAAAATAGTGGCTTTTCCACAATCTACCCATTTGAATTCAGAATCCTCCAATTCTTGAGGACAGTCCGTTTGATCTGCTGTAAAGCCGTGTTAAATGTGGAGACAAAAACTGGTTTGTTAGTTGCGGGTCTGATAGTTTTGGACAGCAAGAGTTCTCAGTTGACATTGGTCATTCTCTTTCTGGCCCTTTTATTCACCCGTTCTGGGTAACCCATTGTTGTTTTAAAGAAGATCAAAAGCTGCACATCACATAAATTATAATCACAATTTCTAATCTATTTTCACTCAAGAATGAGAGTTTGGTGTGAGTTAAAGGATTTTAATATTCAACATTTGAGTAAGTCATCTTTATTAGGTCACAAGTCAACTTTATCAACCTTAGTCATTGGAATCTTATTATAAATCAATAATCAATCAATAAATCACATTAAAATGCATTAAACTTGATCCATAAGGGAAAGAAAATCCCTAATCTATGTGATGGGGAGAAATGGTGTCAATCAGAAACCATAAAGAGTTCTAGTTTTAGAAAGTGAGAAATATAAAGAATAACGCTGCAGCATTATTAATTAGCTCAATAAATCAATCATCAATCAAAGTCGAAATTCCGACAAAGAGAGGTTCAAAAAACTCAGTAGAGTCTCTAAGCAGCGTAGAATAGGTCATAGATATGGGTGAAGTGGAGAGAAAGGTCGGAGCCTGCTCCAGGAACATGCACTATTATAGACAACACAATCTAAAGTTTTTGCAACATGTTGCTCCTACCGTCTCCAGTGAGCAAATCAGCTGTTGATGCTCTCATGGTAACAAATTCACTCCCTGTGTTCTAACCAAGAATACAATAGTTCACAGACAGCAATGTCGAGAGAAACATTTCTTATCATCTACAATGTTAATTCTCTTAGACTTTCATACTATTCAATTCCTTTAGGAATGTTGCATCTTCATGTGGTAACTTCTTCATTATCTCACTAAATGACACATTCTAATCATTAATTAACAGTGATATTTGTATAAGTAGAAACATTTTGCAGAGTTAGTTGAAAACACGTATTCAACTTTTATTTATCATGAAAAACATGCCCATGTAAAGGTCAAGAAATAGACATTTTATGCACGTTTAAGCATTTTTATTTATGTCAGCTTGTCATTGAATGTTTCCTCAGCCATTTGAGTCCTAATACGAGTGAATAATGTTGCCTACTGCAATATTTTCTCAATATTATTTTAATGTCCCTACATTACAACATTTACTGAGGCCCAGTAAGTTAAATGCTGCTAGTGTACTGCAGCACACACTGTGCCGACATTAGAGTCACTATGTGTTAAAAACAGGTAGCGTGGTGCAGAGCGGGCGGGCCAAACTACGGAGGAAATGTGTAAAGCATCCACGCAGCACACACAGGCGACACACAAGGCACACTACAAAAAGAGACTCCACTCCAGGCTGAATGAAAAACAGCAAGAGGTAGTCACAGGGGTGAACACGGTGCCAACTGGCACCCGGTAGTCATGTACAGATGGGGACTATTTATAGGGCAGGGCCAATCGGGCCACTGCCAGAACCATCACACGAGTACGTGGAATAAATGCAAAACTCAGTACCAAACGTAAGGCATCCAGTACCTACTGGCAAGGTCAGGAGCTAGTATCTTCACATTAGCATAACGGCAACATCGTTAGCACCACAGCATTTTCATAAGTCCATTTTGCCTAGCCTTAGCAACATTGCCATAAACATAAAGCATTATCAATTTGCATACATCTGTGTGCATAAACATGTGAACATTAGGGGTATATTATGCACAACAACCGTCCGTGTAAGGGTCTTCACACATTTGCATAACTCATGAGTCTCCTCCCTATGCATAAATGCACACCAGTCGCATAGGACCTAAACATGAGTTCCAGAAGGAAAACATCCCTGCATCATGATATCTCCACCCAAGTATGAGCCTGGGAACATATGGGCATGAACTCAGCACTGCACGCCTAAATCACATTATATAAGTGCAACACATATGATGCAAAGCCACATTAGCAGGGATAATATACCAATAGGCATAACCCTAGAACATCAGAGCGATAACGTTAGGCATCATTAGGGCACTATCACATGCACTAAGCCCTTCATGCAGTACATTGGGCCTACAAACATGAAGACCTCACCAGTAGCGTAAAAGCATAACATTAGGCACCCAACCCTCTTTAGCCAGGGCGTTACTATCAGGCCGTAAGCACACTAGGCGCAAAACCACCAGAATCATCTTAACGGGAAAACACGTTATGCATTATGGGGGCATAACATGAACAGTAATGCAGTCATTGAGGGAAAGCAGCACACAGTATAAGTGTCATCAGCCTTTGGAGCCACCATGTCCTGGGACTCTAAAGTACCCCAACAGCAATGTCTCCTGGTGCAGGTTAGTTTCAGACGCTACTGCATTAAGGGAGCCCCTCTCTGTGACATTAAGATCAAAAATTAGGTGGCCCACAAAGTTCTGGCCAGTTAGGTGTCCCTTCCTGGGGCCTGATGCTACAAGAAAAAAATGACTCACGTTGCAGCGACCTGCAACTGTGGAGTCGCTATGTAGCCCCTGGGGCACTGTGGCCCTGTCCGTGGTGGAGCCCCACATGGCTTCACAACAATGATGGCTGCACGTTGCAGCTGCCCACTGCCAGTCAGGGTAGCTAGAAGAAATAGGCTCAGCACCGCCTCTAGGGCTTGGGGCCACTGGGGGAAGGCACCGACCCTGTGCCTCGACCAACCCCCCTAGGCCCGACATGCAGCCCCACTCACCGGGACTCTTCTCCTTCTCTGCTGAGGTCGCGGGGAACACATGGGGCTCTCCCTTGCACTACGGTAGCCTCGGCAATGGCGGCACATCTCCCGGCTCTTGGGTCAGTGTGCGGGGCTCCCATAAGCTCACGGGAGCCCTCGCTCGGGTCTCGTCACCACTTCCTGCTTAGGCCCCGCCCACGCCAGGCAGTCTGCACTCCTTCCGGGTCGCCGTGGGCAGCGCCACGGCTCTTCTATTGTCGTTGGCCCTGGGCTGCGGCAGTGATATTGGCGCCTCTGAAGTGCAGGGTAGGCTCCCGCCTAATTTTTAATATGCAGAGCGCCGCCATTACACGGGGTAGGCTCCCGCTATATGTTTAAATACACAATTCTTCCTGGCAACACACTCCTCACCTCCTTTGGGTCATGAAGTATAGCGCTTAACAGGCGCTAGGCAGTCCCATCAGCTTCAGGGGCAAAAGACAGTGCTCCTCTTCTCCTGGGCAATCGATACATAGCGCCGCGTTTGCCCAGCGCTAGATAGTAGGCAGGATTAAGTGTAGCGCCCACCAAATATAGCGCTCGCGTTACGCAGGGCATGCAGTCAGGGTCGCACAAGGCGCTGGGGTGCAGGCCAGTCCAAAATAGTGCTCTCCTTCTTCAGATGCTAGTCAGCAGGCAGAGCACAGTTGTAGCGCTCACGAGGGGCGAGGTAGGAGAGCAACAGGTACTACTGGCAAGATGAGAAGTCAGTGGGCACTCATCAGAACAGAGCTGTAGGTCCTGGGAACCTTCATCCTCTGTAACTTGGCAATCCTTCTGATACAGCAGCCTTTACTCCAGCAGCAGGGCTCTCACTAGCCCTGTGGACAGCAGATGGGTACAGTTGGGCACAGGGGCCGGCATACAGGCCCATGTGGCGGCACCTCCTGGCAGTAGGTCCCCTCTCACTCAAGTCCATGCTCAGTCTGAGCACATGGTCGCACAGCCCCCCTAAATATATACCCATCCTCCCACCTACCAGAAAGGGCTGGAAGCTTCTAGAAGGTCACTGGCAGTTCAAGGCTCAACTGTCAGTGTGGGTGAAGTGTAGAGCACCTTGTTACTTCAAACACTAGACCACCAACCCACCTCAGGCAGGCGGCACATGTGCAGACAGGAATGGCGTCCATTTTAAAAGTGACATTTTACCAAGGTGCATTCATACAATGGGGGTATGACAGGTGCGTACACCAGTGCATCACATTTAACATTTATATTTCAAATTCATCAACATGACATGTTGATTCCCACAAAAGCGAAACAATTCAGGGAAAAAGGGCCAAGTCCAACACTATGAAAAACATGACAATAGGCCAACTACTGTAGCCTGGCTGAACAGTTTTAAAACTGCAATTGTGACCTGTCAAAGTAACCCATTTTAAGGCTTAAACCCTCTTTTAAATATAAATAGGATGCCCCGACATAGGCCTTAATGGCCATTAAGACAGAGTCTGTGGTATTTAAAAGCAGGCAAAGGTTTAATGTAAAAACGTTTCTTACAATGACAAGCACCCAAAAGCTATTCTCACTGTAAAGGGGTTAGCTATTCCATAGGAAAGCATTGGGAGTTAAAATTTAAATTAAATAAGGTAATCTCCAGCTAGGAACCAGCTAAGAAGTTCAGTCTCATCTTTTTAAAAAAATAACTACGAATCCAATTCATTGCAAAAGTTAGATTTGTACAAAATAAATTGCAAAAAGTTATTATAAAAAACACATTTTGCATGCTGAGAGCCTTTAGAAGCCTTATGCACAAGCTATCAACTGTCACCTTGAAGATGAATAGTTCCTTTATGAGGTTTTGGGAGGTGTACAGTTCATCTTATAGGATGACCATCTGGGCAGTGCTCATGAACCTTATCTTCAAAGAGGCCAACCCTGTCATTGTTAGCTGTAGCTCCCTCTTTTGCCCTTCTAGCCAGCCAGGCACCAATCCCAGTGGGAGAGAAGCTGCATCCTGAACTCATTTTGAATTTTCACTGTGAGGGGGTGCTCATTTGCCCAGCTACACCTTTGAGTTGGCACAGGAGCTGTGTGCAATGACGGTTCTGCCATCTTGGTTTTAGGTAGAGAGGGGCACTGTGGGACTGTTACAAAAAAAGCACACAGGAACTGCTTTTCAGGTCATCAATGCTATACCTGTAGAGAAAGAAGAAAGAATTTAGTTGCTGTATAGGCCTGTGAGGGGAGCCCTAAGGGCTGGACTTGTGCCCACTTGTACCCAGGGCTACGGAGTGGACTCAAAGGTTCCTTTGATTGACCTCCTGTTAAGCTACAGGGACATGTAAGCTGCAAGAAGCCACTCTTAATGGAAGAGCCCAGTTGATAGTTTCCACTGGCACTGGACCTGCCCTGGACCATGGATTCTATAGGAGTGAGTCCTGACCCCCAAGTACTGTTCCTGAGGTCTCAGAATCCTTGGCTGGTGAAACGTTTTGCAAAAGTTCTGCCTGGAGAACAGATGTGGGAGCAGGACCAACCTATTAGCTGATCTGCAGAGGGTACATCACTGGTGGGCCTAACTTTCTTACGGCTCCCATTACATTCTTCTCCACAGTCGCAAATCTCATTAAGTGGATCTGATGCTAACCAGCATTCAACGATATTCACAGAGACCTCATCCTTCACCAACCTGCCGTCAACAAGCCCATTTTTGGATTCTGCCTGCAGCCTTGCCCTGCTGAGGATTCTAACTTCTTGAAAATCTTACAAGTGTGTAGGTCATTTTTTTGACCAGGCAGAATCAGACCATTGTATGTGATCTGCACTCCATCGCAGTCAGCCTTAAAACTTACCCTTGTCCAAGACTCGGAGGTCACGATTCCCATACTGTGCATTTTGTGTTTTTTTGTGCTACTTTTGTTTAAAACCTAACAAAAGTCCAAATTTATGGGTTCCCCTATAGGATTTTTTATTATTTTGGTGTCAGTTTGTTTATTCAAATATTCTCTATCCTTATAGATTGGGGTGGGATTTTTATTTTGTTGTGTTTCTGACTTTTTAACTGTTGTTACTTCTAAATTCTTTATTGAGCTTAGGTTTAAATGACTGAAACCTTCATTGGACCTAATAAGAATAGTGACATGCTTACTCCTGGCTGGATACCACCCACCCCGACCAATAATCCACTTTCTCACACCTCCATATCACTGGTCAGTTTATTAGAATAAGGTGCATGTTTTTCCATCAGCTTTTCACGAAGACGTGACCCGATCTTAAAAATTAATTTTTCGGCACGACGGCTGACACGCCGCAAGAGCAAGAGGATTTAAGTTGACACCCACGGAACTGACGACACTTTAAAGCAAAAGCACCCTTGGTCACGGGACGACAAGTTCTCATGGACCTGACTAATACCGCCCTGATGAGAGTCCTCTGAATCAGAGAGTGGGACTCGAAACGCCTCGTTCATTAATTTGCATTCATTTTTCTGATCTGAATACGAACAGATTGACATTGTATCAGGAGTTGGGGTGATATTTGATAAGTTCCTTCACACCTTATGTTTTGTACTGATGATTGAGATTTGTGATCAATGAATTTTTCAGTAGCGATTAATTGTTCCATGTTGTAGCAAAATTTCAAGTACACTATTCTTGTTTGTATAATCACATGTTCACTATTAAGTTTTGTCACTGCAAATATTCATGATTCGTTTCTTAGGGTGTTAAAATATATGGCAACACATGAGGTTGACGACGATCTTTGTTCTGTCTAGATACAAAAAGAATTTGATGATTCAGTAAAAAGAAAAAATGACATAAATCGATGTCAGGATAAACTAATAAAATTTTGTTTATCCTCAAATCAACATTCATTGTTTGAATTTATATTAGAGGCTTAGGTAAACCCCCTCATTTTCACACCTCAGAGTCATTGAAGCAGTCAAAAATAAAGCATCACCTTTGAAACTACAGAGAAAATTCCCCTTTACGGAAGGGATCCTGAATTTGTACAGAGTACCAATGTAAGGTTTCATTTACTTCAAATGCCATAGTTTGTAAAGGGACATTTCTATGCATCATTGCAAGCCATTACTCATACATTGTATAATAAAAGTTCCTAAATTGCTTTTCAACATTGCTTTGCTTACAAAGTAGAAAGCACTCTAACATGGAAACTGTTGCAGTTCTTCTAACGTCACTAAAGGTGCCGCCTAGCCTACTCTCAAGAAGATGTTTCACATATACACCATTTATGCTGCACGCTTGGCAGACAAGGGTGTTTTGAGTATATTATGTCCACTACAGCAGTTATGTATAGCATTCCCAGCCCATTGTACTGAGAACCATCAGCTAAGCGACACAGTTGGGATGGCTCTTTCTTTGATGCCACACAAAGCACAAAATGATAAATATTTGTGTTTTAGTTCCCGTGCATAAAAAAACAGTGCACCAAAATGGACTAAAATAGCATTCTGCATTAACTCTGAAGATTGTAAAGATGATTTCAGCATACCATCTAACAAGTGGCAAGGATCTCTTACAGGAAAGCACTTCAGCTCAGGTATCAATTTTGACATGTCATCACACAACTTTTTCATATACAGAGCTGAATCACTGCAAATACAAACAATATCACTCCAATCTTTGTTGAACTTGGAAGAACCTTTTTGCTACAGCAGTCTAAGTGACACTGTGTTCCATGTTTTCCAAAAGTCTGGTATCATGTTTTCACAACTATCCCTGATGCTTGGTGATAGCACTGTTTTCACTTATACTTGTTACTATACCTTGCATTGAATGTTTAAAGCCTAAGGTGTTGGCAATTCATCTACTATCAATACTTACTCACTGGTAACTGGGGGCGGATGTATCAAGGGTTTTTATCCATATTCTGTGGGTAAATGTGATGGCACATATTGCGAAAGATTCTTATGCAACCAGTCATTTTACCCACCAGTCAAAAAAATCAAATGCAGCCAATATATCAAAAATGATTTTGATAATTTCTGATTCTCTACAGTTTATAAAATAATTAAACAAGTCCTAAACCATGCTTCTTAACACTGCATCTTTAGACCAAAGACCACAAAAACAAAAAAAGAAAAAAGGAAGAAAAAACAATATTTTAGTGACATCCCTAAACAACTAAACTCAAGAAGAGTAATGTTAGCCCAGTCTTTCTTGCTGCTAGCTTGTATTACAAAGGTATATTGTATTGGCCCTTTCTGGAAGAAAAAAAAATACTCCTTCACTCTCCATTTCCTTTCTTTGAATGGCATATAGTTTGTGGTTGTGCAGGTGTTTTTTTGTGTGTATATATGTGTTTATACTAGTGAGGGCTATTTCTGTTCGGTGGGGTTTTATCAGTTAATATAGGTTGAAACCTAAAACCAGACTACTGATATGTGTTCTCTTATAGTGACCCAGTCTAGTCACATCATAAAGTCTCATAGTGCTCCATTATCATCTACAGTGGATGAAAGTTTTCAGCGACCAGAATACAGTTTTGCTATTGGTAGAACTTCCTGCCTTCTGCCCTTGGACCATCTTGCTTGTCTTTTGATTGTGCTTGAAATGCACTTGTACGCATCTTGTCTCCTTAACCACCCATTTGCTTAGATGCATGGCAGATTTATTGATCAGTGGACATCCTAACAAAGTGCAACGTAAAGTAAAAAAGCATAGTACTAGATATCCTGGAGCAACTCAGGTCACAATGGTAATCAAACAAGCACATATTTCCTTCATGTATTGCTGCACGCTTTCCAGCTGATCATATTCCTTTTAACTGCCCATGCTGTACTAGACTGTTAGAAACTGGGTTTCTGGTTGGCAGAGGTATTCACCCTGTCCAAGCAGGAACCACAGTCCTAGTCAGGGTAAGTCACAAACACACCCTAAATTACCCTGTGCTCGCCCTCTGATAGCTTGGCACAGAGCAGTCTGGCTAAATTTAGGAGGCGACGTGCAAAGCATTTGGCAACATTTCAAACAGTAACACAATGAAAACACCACAAAAAGGCTCTACACAAATTAGAACAATAAAGCTTAATTTTATAAGTACAACTAGCCCAAATTTACAAAAACAATAATAAGAAAAAAGAGATATTAATTTTTAAAGGATCAAATGTAAAATAGTGCTGTGGAAAGGGGTCAACCCATTCCTTGGACTTACCTGGAAGAAAGAATAGGGCTCCCTTGGAGATCTGGAATCAGCGTCTGTGGCATCTGGAAATTAATGGAAATCAGAGCATGAGAGGGGAGGAGATGCTTTTGTCACCCAACCAATCCCTGAAAGTAAAGACTGACTCTATTTTCCATGAAGGATGGAGGGGAGGAAATAAAAGAGAAGAGGGACAGAAAGGAGGCAGTCCCCAAAAACAAGGAAGATGCCAACTTTGAGAGGGGAGGAGAACTAAAGGAACTGACAACATGACAATGGAGGACCGTGAATGGGAGAGAAAGAAGAGAATCAGGAGAGACATTCCCAGGAGAAGAGGAAGAGACTAGTGAGGAGGCAGAGTGAAGAACAACAGGCACTGCCAGCCTTTGCTTTCAGCCCACCACAACTCAGGAGAGTTATGGCTGCTTGTGTGAGCGGCTCGAGAACATGCCTTGCCGAGGCCATTATAATATCACTTAAACTCTTATAGCGCCAGTCCATTTTTTCCCATTACTGTTTTAATTTCCTTTCCTGGATACAAAGCTTACTGGGGATCTTATGCAAAGGAATCTGGGGAAAAGACAATGGCTTATCTAAAATCTGAGTTTGGATAAATATATATTTTTATCTTCTTTTCCTTGCCATAGCTAAAGCACTCCTAATTCTGGTGTTTAAGAAACAAGAGCCTTGGGAATAGATTTAAGTAACCTTAAAGTTGAAAATAGTTATTTGCTTTAATAAGTAACTAACTTTGTAAATGACATCAAAGAGTAAATACTCTCCTTGTACCAACATCGCATACCTCTCTCTACATCAAAGTACAATCCCAGAGTGTCTAAAGGATGGGCTGGTCACTACTATTACAAAAAGACAAATGGAAGATCAAGCTGACTTAAATAACTTTTGCCACATCACCAACATTCCAACTTTGGGGAAACTCCTTCAAAAATGTGCAGATGTCCAACCAAGTAGCCACATTGAACAGTTCCATCTTCTTACCTGATTGCAATCGGGTTTTTGCCAAGGGCATAGCACTACATTGGCCCTTAGACACATAGTGGATAATGTACTAATAATGCAGAATCTAGCCTCCTAATCCTCCTTGACCTATCTTCTGCATTTGATACTATTTAGCATGAATTCCTGCTAGATCTATTGAAGCACAGGATGAGAATCTCAGGTTCTGTCCCAAACTCGTTCACTTAGTTTCTCTATAACATAATTTAAAAAGGCAAGGTAGATCAATCCCTGTCTAAGACTGCTCTGATCACATTTGGGATTCCACAAGGCTCTGCCCTCTCACCTTCTCTTTTTACCTTATTCATAGACCCACTAACGGAAATGCTATGTTCATATAATATCTACTATCACATATACGCCAATAATATCCAACTCTACCTTAAAGTCTCCTCCCCTGAGGGCATCAGATCACTCAACATAACTGTACAAATGCCTGAAATTAGCTGGCATGCAACCACCTTAAACTCAACACACTCAAAACTAAATTCCTCGTAATCGCCCCACCCAATCAGTCTCCCATCATTAATGAATGGATGAGGCAACTAACATCCTTCTAACGCCTACAGCAAGTTATTGATTCATCATGATCACTTGGAATAACTCTTGAAAAGAACATTATTATTCAGAAACACATTAGTGCTGCCATTAAAGGAACAAACCACCTAATGATCATCTTAAGAACATTAAAACCTTTCCTCCCCTGCACTGACTTCAAGACAGCTGTCCAGGCCCTAGTGATTATCAGATTGGACAATAAAAGTGCTATCTTTGTGGTTTGCCAAGATCCAAAACAGGCCCATTAAGGTCCTTCCTTAACTCTGCTGTAAGGCTCATTTCAGGATCAAAAAGAAATCCCTCAACTGGCTTGGTTACAAAGCCAGAACTCATCAGAAAATTGCATGCATGACCCACAAAGCTCTAAACCTTAATACCCCAAGCTACCTCTCTCAGAAGCTGGTGCTTTTGGGAGGCTTGAGGCCCTCTAGAAGCTCCAGCACTTTACTATTGAAACCTCAGAGAGTCTTTAAAAAGAAAACATATAACAGAGCTTTCTTGGACATCGACCTGAGAACTCAGACCTCCCTACTCCGGAAACTAAGGCTGAACCCTTCAATTACATCTTTCAGAAAGGAGTTAAACTATTACTCATGAACACATTTCTTCCCTAAAGCCCCAGCAGCTCCTTCGCATAGCAGATAATGGAAAGGGGCGACCACTCGGTCCCCCCGAACGTATGGTTGGGGGCCCCGATCCTCCCGGGAAACCATTTTGGACGGGGTGGTCTCGGCTGGTATGCCAGAAGCAGCGTAGCCGGGGCGTGCCTTTTTCCCGCCCAAGAGGGGTTGTCCTAGACACCTACACTGATGGCCACGACCAGTAGGCGTACCGGCGGAGGGTTCACGCCCTCCCGAAGAGGAATAAAGAGAGAGGGAATCTGAAGAAGCATCCTCTTGTTCCTGTGCTTGGAAGCTGCATCCACTCGTTGCACGTGAGCCCTCGACGGAACAAGGAGCAATTTTGAGAACTTGTAATTTTTGTGTTTCTTTTTCAGTGACTTTACAGAGAAGAGTCCCGGACCGTCTTGCGACCCGGAGTGGATATTCGAAACCATGTCTGGCAAGAAGGCAGGAAAGGGTTCCGAGACAGACCAGGTGCTTCGCATGTTGGTGAACAGAATGACGAGAATAGAACGAAGCATCGGTCAAGTTCCAGCGCTTGGTCGTGATATGGCGGGCATTAAGAAGCAACTGGCCGCAATGAACAAGCCTGGTAACCCGAAGAAGGTAATAGGCCCGGCATTGCCGGGAATCATCCCCGAGGGGAGAGGGAAACGGGGCACGAGGAGGGCGGCGGCAGGGAGGTTCCGGTCCCTGAGGTGCCCCCGGTCAGCCCTGCCATACCAGCTGATGCCCCGGTACCAATCCCAGACGCGGGTCAACCGATTCCGGTTGTGATCACGCCCGCGAACGACGAGGACATGCCTCCCGAATTGGCCACCCAGTTGGCCGCATGGCTAAACAAAAAGGCAGGGGGTGCTACGGCGCCCGGAGACACGGCCGAAGAGGCCAAGTTACTAATCCAGCAGTTGCGGCAGTCGCGAGATGCTGCGAAGGCGAATCTCCCTCTTGTCTCCCCACAGGTGACCCCGGAAGGACCGGCAGATGGCAGCGAGAAAACGGCGGGAACAGCGACCGAACAGGGTAAGCTCGCTTTGCCAGTGGCGGGGGAGGGCTCATTGCCCTCAAGACGGGAGAGAGTGGTTCAACATATCCCATTGGCCACGAAAGAATTGATATGGGCAGACAAGTATGTTAATATGTTTTCGTTGCTGACTGACCATCGCGAGATGGATATGCTAAGACACAGAAAGATTTATGGCACCCGAGTGTATGGCGAGCCAAAATGGCGAGATTCAGAGTGGATGAGACGATAACAAATTGGGCCAAGGCCTTTGCAATGTTTACTGCGATTATTGGTGAGCGTAAGCCCGAGGTATTGCCCAAACTGTCTTGTTATCAGGCACGTATAATGGATTTTTATGAGACATATGAAGGGAATGAATGGATGAAATTCCGTAAAGCGAAAGAGTATGATTCATCTCTGACATGGGATTGCCTCGACTCGATTTCTTGGCAAAAGCAGCTCCTGCCTGGCGCGGCGAGGACGTCCTCGCCAGGTGGGAATGGGTAAGGGTTTTCCCACCAACAACCCGCGGTGCCCTTTCGAGCGGGCGCCGGTGGCGAGCACCAGCCGAAAACCGGCGGGAATGGGGGAAAGCGGGGGGTCTGTTGGGGCTTCAATAGAGGCAACTGTACCAGACCGCAAGGGACATGTAAGTTCAAACATGCTTGTGCGGGTTGTAGGAACTCCTCACACCCGGAGAGTTCATGCAGGTCAAGAAATAGCGGGTCGGGAGGTAGAGGAGGGTCCAAACAAGACTGAGGGGGATCGTTGTGTACAATTGCCTACCCCCGTTGATATCATGGCTATGACTCCCTGGCTAAACAAATACCCTGATTATGTCTCCGCTGGGGTGTTGAGGAAGGGATTCTTATATGGCTTCCACATCCCGGCGGGGGATTTTCATGGGGAACCTTTTTGTAGAAACCAGCTTTCGGCACAGCATAATACAGGTGTGGTGGAGAGAAAGATTGTTAAAGAGGTGACCCTAGGCTGGGTCGCTGGCCAATATCAGCACCCGCCAGTAGCAAATTTCATCTGTTCCCCATTAGGGGTGGTCCCCCAAAAAGACCCGGGGGAATTTAGACTGATCCATAATCTGTCGGCTCCAAGGGGTTTCTCAGTTAACAATGCGATTGACCCAGGAGTCTGTTCGGTGCGGTACGCGTCCTTCAATGATGCCGTCACCATGTTGAATCGCCTGGGCCCCGGAGCGCTGATGGCGAAATCAGATATCGAGTCGGCGTTCCGGTTGCTCCCGGTACACCCACAGGACCAGCGTCTGCTAGGTTTTGCGTTCCAAGGATGTTACTACATGGATAAATGCATGCCGATGGGTTGCTCCATCTCTTGTGCCTATTTCGAAAAATTCAGCTGTTTTTTAGAGTGGGCGTTCACCGAGGCCACAGGGTATAGGCATGTTATGCATTACCTAGATGACTTTCTGTTCTTGGGAGCAGCCGGCGACACGAAATGTGCGCAGGCGCTACAGGACTTTTGCATCCTCATGAGGGAGTTTGGAGTGCCATTGGCACCAGGTAAGACGGTTGGACCATCTACTTCACTGGAGTTTCTGGGAATTGAGCTCAATTCAGTGGAGGGATGTTTCCGTTTCCCAATGGGAAAAGTAGCTAAATTTAGGGCTTCCCTGGAGCTGTGCCTTAGTAAAGAGAAAGTGACCCTGCACCAGTTACAGCAAGCAGTGGGTCAGCTTAACTTTGCCTTGAGAGTAATACCAATGGCCCGCCCTTTTTCACGCTCTATTGCACAAGCTATTGTTGGTCTCAAAGAAGGACACCACCGCACGAGACTGTCAGCAGAGGTTCGCCAGGATATGCGCATTTGGTTGGCATTTCTGGCGGACTTCAACGGTCGAGTAGTGTGGAACAAGCCGCCAGCGTCCACAGACGAGCTGGGTTTGTGGACTGACTCGGCGGGGAGCGTGGGATTTGGCGCCATCTTTGGTGATCGATGGTTGGCGCAAACATGGTCGGAGTGATGGCACACCAGCGGTCTCACAGGTAACATAGGGTTCCTCGAGCTATTCCCTATTTTTGTTGCTCTAATGGCATGGCCGGACGAGTTCAGAGACCGCTCTGTGGTATTTTGGTCTGATAATATGACTGTTGTCGAATGCATTAACAATCAGGCAGCACGCTGCAAATGGATCTTGAGATTGTTGAAGGACGTTGTGCTGCTTTGCATGAGACTGAATGTACAGTTCAGGGCGAAACATGTGCCGGGGGTACTGAATCATGCTGCTGATGCACTCTCTCGTTCACATATGCAGGCGTTCAGGGGTTATCTACCTACAGCGGACCTAGCGGCGGCACCATTCCCCGAAGCACTCTGGCTAATCGGTGCCCCGGATTACAAGACCTCGTGGCAGCAAGCTTAGCCCCCAGGACGAGGAAGGCATACGAAGGAGCGTTTCATTCCTATTGTGCATTTTTGGGTCCCACAGCGATTCAGAACTGGGGTCAGGAGGATTCCTTCCTAGGGTTCCTGGTAGCACTGCACAGGGAAGGCCGATCAGCGGCAACGGCCAATAGACACAGGGCGGCCATCTCATTCATGGCGCAGGTGCATGGCATCAAAGACCCAACAGGTTCCTTTGTGGCGAAAAAAGCCCTTCGTGGCTGGCAACGCCTTGAGGGTCGTAAGCAAGACGAGAGGCGCCCGATTGGCTTAGAAAGGTTGTCCCTACTCATGGCGAAACTAGTCACGACATGCTCCTCCCAATTCGAAGCAGTTCTGTTCCGGGCAGCCTTCGCACTAGCGTTCCATGGGGCTATGCGGGTGAGCGAACTGGTCGCAAAGAATAAGAAAGACGTGGAGGGAGGCTTGTGCAGGGATCACATCCTAATTAGGGGTGATTCGATGGTAGTCACGATAGCTAGGTCCAAGACTGACCAGGGAGCTATGGGAAACAGTGTTGTTGTCCAGCGCATGCGAGGGTCCCCCACGTGCCCGATAAGGTGCATTGAGGAATACTTGGCCCTGAGGGCGGATACAATGGGGGGGAGTTTGCTGAGGCACATCGATGCCACCCCACTGACGAGGTTTCAGTTCCAGAGGGTGCTAGCACTGACAATCGCGGCGGCAGGCATGGACCCGTGCGATTTTGGGACCCACTCCTTTAGGATAGGGGCTGCTACTGAGGCTACAGCCAGGGCTCAGAGTGCGGAAGAGGTGAAACAGTTAGGATGATGGTCCTCGAATTGTTTTAAAAGGTATGTGCGATTGCACATGTTGTGAAGTCAAGTTACATGCACTCACGCTTCTTATCTTCTGTTTGATTTACAGTTTCGCGAGCATGTCATGCGGGGCGGAATTTGCAGTCGACCCAGCACCAGGGGACCAGCCGTCAGAGATCACCTGCTGAGGAGAGAGTGGTGTGGGTCGTGGGCCACTCATACGTGAGGCGGGCCGGGGACGTATTCAAAGCAGGTGACGTGACTCACGCAGCTGGGGAATACGGGTACAGAGTAGCCTTCCACGGAAGGGGCGGGCTCTGTATTGACCAGTTTGAATCGTTTCTTGAGGGTCTCTTAGGGCGGCAGAGGTCACCGCCATCTGTAATCATAGTACACCTGGGGGGTAATGACTTGGTGACACTCGGTAGGCGAGTATTACTCGAGCGAGTTTTGTCTGCCGTTAGCTGGTTGGCGAAAAGAATCCCGGGGTGCACGATTGCCTGGTCCCACATGATTCCCAGAAGGGTTTGGCGGGGGGGCCTTTCAGTGTCAGCACTGAACCAGTCGGTGAAGAAGGTTAACAACAAAATTGGTAGATTGTTTCGCTCTGCGCAGTTGCATAGCATTCCGCATGGGTGTATTCGGGGTGATCACATGTATCTCAATGATGGGGTTCACTTGTCCCGGGAGGGGAATGTCTTACTCATAGGAGACTTCATAGCATGGCTAAGGGGTTTGAGGAAGCATGACCTTTGGGAGGAGTTTGTGGGGGGGCCGGATAGCTGGTCAACTATCCGGCCTGTGGCGGTAAGGTCATGATCAGTGAGCAGTAATTTCAAGGTCCCTAGAGGGGGGCGCCACCCACTATGGATGGGAGCGCCCGGGGGGAGGCGGCCATTGGCCCCTCCCACTGGGAGGCAGCACCCACTAAGAATGGGACGCCTAGGGGGAGACGGCCATAGGCCCCTTCCAGGGGAGGAGGCGGCTATATGCCCCTCCTACGAATTTCCCGGGGCCCGGATATCCGAGACGGCGGATGTGATAGAGAGTGTGGGGTGGGGGGGGGGAGTCCACGCTGCCTTCCTACAGATACCTCACACGGGTGCTCGGACGACCTTTAAGATGGCGTCGAGCGGAAATGGGGGCCCCCAACAAGACAAGGGAAATTGGAGTTGGCACAGAGGGTACAGTCCTCTGCGCGGCCGCCACTCACACCGTGAGGGCGAGAGTTTTTGGTAGTAGGGATCTGACACCGGTTGCGACCTTGCCGTTGGCCCTTAATGCTAGGATGTACAATTTTAATTTAGAATGTATGCATTTGCAGGATGTTAGACTCGGCTAGGAAACCTTTGTATTAGAGATTTGTTAAGGTTAGCCAATGAACATGTCTTCATCGAAATGTAATAAATGAAAATTGTACATGATATGAAACTTTTATTTAATGTTTTAATTTTGTTTCATATTTTACTAAATACGGCCGGGAGGGTGACTCCCTCCCGCCTTCCAAAAGTTCAGAACTGCGTCCGTCTTCCCATTCTTGGGATTGTGTTGGGAGGGGGTGACAGGCATCCTGGCCATATGGAAAGGGGCGACCACTCGGTCCCCCCGAACGTATGGTTGGGGGCCCCGATCCTCCCGGAAAACCATTTTGGGCGGGGGGCGTGTCTCGGCTGGTATGCCCGAAGCGGCGTAGCCGGGGCGCGCCTTTTTCCCACCCAAGAGGGGTTGTCCTAGACACCTACACCGATGGCCACGCCCAGTAGGCGTACCGGCGGAGGGTTCACGCCCTCCCGAAGAGGAATAAAGAGAGCGGGAATCCGAAGAAGCGTCCTCTTGTTCCTGTGCTTGGAAGCTGCACCCACTCGTTGCACGTGAGCCCTCGACGGAACAAGGAGTAATTTTGACCCACCCACCAGCCCCTAATGGCAATGTTAGTTTTTGCAATAAAGTCTTTATTTGATAACATCTTCTTCCCTCCGTTTAGTGGAATATGAATGTCTAGTTTAAAGATGTGACTTCTGTCTGAAGGTACTGTTCTTTTAGGGATAAATAAATGATGCAAGTAGCCACCTGATATTTTCTCCCTTAGTAGGTAATCAAATGTCGTATTTATTTTCTGGTTGGGCGGTAAGGTCATGATCGGTGAGCAGTAATTTCAAGGTCCCTAGAGGCGGGCGCCACCCACTATGGATGGGAGCACCCGGGGGAGGCGGCCATTGGCCCCTCCCACTGGGAGGCGGCACCCACTAAGTATGGGTCACCTAGGGGGAGACGGCCATAGGCCCCTTCCAGGGGAGGAGGCGGCTATATGCCCCTCCTACGAATTTCCCGGGGCCCGGATAGCCACAACGGCAGATGTGATAGAGAGTGTGGGGTGGGGGGGAGTCCACGCTGCCTTCCTACAGATACCTCACACGGGTGCTCGGACGACCTTTAAGATGGCGTCGAGCGGAAATGGGGGCCCCCAACAAGACAAGGGAAATTGGAGTTGGCACAGAGCGTACAGTCCTCTGCGCGGCCGCCACTCACACCGTGAGGGCGAGAGTTTTTGGTAGTAGAGATCTGACACCGGTTGCGACCTTGCCGTTGGCCCTTAATGCTAGGATGTACAATTTTAATTTAGAATGTATGCATTTGCAGGATGTTAGACTCGGCTAGGAAACCTTTGTATTAGAGATTTGTTAAGGTTAGCCAATGAACATGTCTTCATCGAAATGTAATAAATGAAAATTGTACATGATATGAAACTTTTATTTAATGTTTTAATTTTGTTTCATATTTTAATAAATACGGCCGGGAGGGTGACTCCCTCCCGCCTTCCAAAAGTTCAGAACTGCGTCCGTCTTCCCATTCTTGGGGATTGTGTTGGGAGGGGGTGACAGGCATCCCGGCCATATGACTCATCAACCTCTTGTCACGATCACTGCTAGCTTGTTCTTTTGATTTCTCTGTGTCATCATTGAGGTGACACCATCTTTTTTGGGATGTTGCTTGATCTCTGCATTGTTTCTTGATCATTCTGTTATGTTTACTTTTATGGTTTGTCATTTGTGATCTATCTGTCCTAACACTGAGATGTCACCACTCTCCTATGGGAGTTGCCTTAGCCTGTACTGCTCTACACTATGACATCAATTCTACTACTTGCTTAATATGGTATTGTCATGTCTGATCTAGTGGTAACATTGAAGGGTCGCCACCCTCATCTGGGCTGTTGCCTT
Organism: Lissotriton vulgaris; assembly: GCF_964263255.1. Classification (NCBI taxonomy): domain Eukaryota; kingdom Metazoa; phylum Chordata; class Amphibia; order Caudata; family Salamandridae; genus Lissotriton; species Lissotriton vulgaris. The sequence goes on along the minus strand of NC_141696.1, from coordinate 1,071,918,898 downwards.
ATCCGGGATTGTTGGAATTGTTCTAATGTTTTGACATGAGTCATTGTATTATTCTATCGTCTATAACTGTTGTAAAGCGCTCAGATACCAAGGAGGGTCATGTTTGGGCTATATAAAACTTTTCAAATAAAATAGATAAGTAGGGCGTTTTTTTCCTTCTTACACCCATGACTGGTGAAAGAGTCCCAGCCTTATAAGTTAACATTTATAGGTTCAGAACAGATGACAGAATCAGGGGGAAAACATGTCCATCTTTTTACTTACAACTATGTTCTCCTGCTTTCTACAAAAGTGCTGGCAGTGACCATACCGAGAGCTTTGAAAGAGATGAAAGAGTAAAAGACTGGGTCAAAATAATATCTACCACCCATACCACATAATAAAACTGGCTATTTAATAATAGAGATTGGGACTGTCTATTCAGTGTGTATGAAATCCGTTTTTGCTCACATTTCCCACTGTACACTTAAAAACAGTCTGTGAGTATCTTCCTAGACAGTAATAACATTTCATTGATGTGCCATGCAAAGGTCATAAAGTATATAATGTCAAGCACACAAAACTATATAAAATAGTGTAAGATTTATTTTCTTTAAAAATATAAAAAAGATTGTATGTATCACAAGGTGCATTACATATCACTTTCAATTATGTATATATACAATGTATTAAATCAATATGGAAATATCTTCGATCTCGCCACAACTCCAAATATATGACCTTATAAATGTATTGTTCAGAAAAATGTATTTTTTAATGATGAATTTTTAATGTTGATTTAATACATTGTAAATATACATAATTGAAAATGATATGTAATGCACCTTGTGATACATACAATCTTTTTTAAATTTAAAAAAATAAATCTTACACTTTTTTATATAGTTTTGTGTGCTTGACATATACGTTATGACCTTTACATGGCACATCAATGAAATGTTCTGACTGTCTAGGAAGATACCCACATAGTGTTTCACCCTGCCCTAGAAGTTTCTATAGAACCAGGGGGGCCTTGTTGTTTCATTAAAAAAACACTTAAAAACTGTCAACATTTGTAAAAGTACAAAGCCTCTGAAGCCATATTTCCGCCTATCCCTCCACAAGCACTTATAGGCAGTAGGAGCTTATGTGGGTTCTCTCGTGGCGCCGGATCAGGACAAGGTCAAAAATTCCAGCCAATCATGATGTAGTGCAGGCCCGATACAGGGACCCAGTTAGGCCCACTGGACAAAAGTACCTTGATTTGCGTAGAAGAAAATGCAGGATGCAGCGGAAGCGATGCAGCATTGTCAAGTCACGCAGTGGAGGAGATGCATGGATTTTCTCCATGCAATGGCGGTGATGTGCTGGATCCGAATGAGATGCGCGAGCACTGCTCCTACAGCAGAGGATGCGACAATTCTGAGAGCAATGCACTGGTTTTGAATGCAATGCTTTGGTTTTGATCCACGCAATAGCATCAATGTGACTGGCCTAGAGAGGATGCGCGGGTTTGGTTGAAGTAAGTACCTTAGGGCTCACTTTCAAGGGAACAGTCCTGGGGTGGCGTCACTTGTTAGGGCAGCCTAATATATGGCTGAGTCCAGGTGCTGCAGCATAAAGGTTTGAAGTCTTATATATCCCTGAGACTTCAGACTGGAAGGCAAGCCAGCAACCCCTGGAGTCACTCTGGGTTCAAGTGATGCAGGTCCAGTCCTTCTCAATCAGGCGGGAGAACAGCAGGCAGCACGGCAGCACAACGAGGCAGGAGTCTAGCAAAGCCACAGTCCAGAAAAGCAGCAGTCTACAGTCTACCAGAGTGCCAATCCTCTCAGCAGCACAACAATTATTCTTCCAGAAAGATTTATCACATGTCCAGAAGTGTACTAAAGTCATGGTGTCAGTGTTCCAGGCCTTATACCTGTGCCTTTGAAGTGGTAGAGACTTCACAGAAGGGTCGTTGGAGTGCAGAGAGGTCCTGGCTCAAGGCTCACTAGAGGGGGGTATGCAGCTCTTTGTGTATGGACAGGACACAATCTATTCCTTTTTAAGTGTGAGGCTGTGCTCAGTTCCTCCCTCCCATTTCCCAGAATGGCCCTTCAAGTCACACCTAAGCTACTTTTGTTTATGGCTGTCTAGAGAGAATACACAAAGCCCAGCTGTCACCCAACACAGGCTGAACAGAGACAGGCAGGAGGCACCAAATGACTAAAGTAAGGAAAAGCCAGCTTTTTAAAAGTGGCTTTTACAGAATTGAAATTTAAAATCTGACTTCACCATAAATTATGTTTTTATCTTGTGATTCTCGATACACCAGAAATGGGGGTCTTATCTCTTCCCAATTGGAAATTACACTTAAAAAATGTAATAAGGTAGTCCCAATGGTATCCAATGGGAGTGATAGGTCTTGCAATATTGAAAAACGACTTTCAGTGTTTTTTACTATCAAGTCATGTAAAACTTAAAAGTACATGTTCTTCCTTTCAAATATATTTTGCGCACTGTCCTAATGATTATAGAGGGCCTTCCTTACAGGTGGCATATATGTATACAAAGGGAAGGCTTGGGCCTGGCATAAGAGTTGTTTTGCCTAGTCGACATGGCAGTGTAAACTGCAAAGACAGGCTCTGCTGTGACATGCCTGAGAGTCCCTCATGATAGACTATTGGATTGGCTTCCTGACATCGGGATTGGTGGTGGCGTTAAAGTGTCTCACCTCCTTTCTGGACAATAGAAATCAAGAAGTTTGTATTCCCCCATGTGTCTCCCCTATACAGAGCTTGAAGATGGGTCCCCCCAAGACTCAGCACTGAGCCATACACTTTTTAATTCTTATATGGCTCCTCTAGTCATTCTTGCTGAATCATATGGTACCAAAGTGATATCGTACGCTGACGACACTCACCTTTTTTTCACCTGTGATAAAAGGGCAGAATTTGAGGGTAAAATCATAAAAATCTGTTATCTAAAGTGTTTAACTGGTTGGCCATTAACCAACCAATACGCAACCCAGACACATCTATGATTGTTTCCTTTGACACAACAACTACAGAAGAAGTCAGGAGATCGTGGTGGCCCTCCCCAGCCACTGTTCAGAGCTTGGTAAATAATGTGTGAATTAAAATTGACAGTGCGTTTTCCCTGCAACTCCATATTCAAGCCATGGTGGGCTGTTTTGGTTTACTAAGCACTCTGAAAAAATTCTTGCCACTCCTCTCCATTGATTCTAGGAAAACAGTGGTTCAGGCCTTGATTACTTCCAGACTTGATTATGGAAATGTCCTTTACCTGGGTCTGCCACAATATCTCTTTAACAAATTGTTCAAAATGCGGCAGACAGATTGATTCTCAATCTGGCCACTAGAACCTGTCTGTCTCCACATTTTTAAGAATTTCACTGTCCTCCTATGAAAAATAGGATTCAAGGTAAAACACTTGTCCTTGTGCATAAGGCACTGCATGGAAAGGGCACATTATATCTTCGGAGGAGCATTTCTATTTATGCCCTCTCCACCAGGACATTACATCAACTTGTGGTCATCTAGTCAGCCTCCCATAATTCCACGCACTACAATTGGTGGAAGATCATTCTCGTGTCTGTGTGCTAAAGCCGGAATCTACTCCTACTGGCACTTCGGAAACCCCAAAACTTTCAATTTTCAGGAAAAAAAATAAAAATTTGTTGTCCAGTCTCTTGTGTTGCAGAGAAACTGCTATTACCACTAGGACACTCCTTGGAGTAGGTGTGTGCTCTATAAATGCTGTTTCATTCATTCATTCATTCATTCATTCATTCATACATTCATTCATGTTTCAAGGGTTACTTAAGTGGGTGGCACAATCAGTGTTGCAAGCCTGTAAGTAGCATTTAATTTACAGGCCCAGGGTGCAAGGGTTGCCACTCTACTAGTGACTTATCAGTACATGTATCATCATCATCATCATCATATATAACTTTATTTCGATCACAAAGGTCTAAAAAGTACACAGCACCAGAGGAGTTAAGAACAGAATATGAATAACATTTTCTTTTTTTTTTAAACACATAAATGCCATAAAATAGTTTAAAAAGAAGAAATAGTAAAAAAAATGGGGTACTTCATACAATACATTTAGAACGCTTAATCCAAAGTGCATGCAAATAGTTGGCCAGGCCAAATACTATTACCCTGCGTGTATCTGTATACGAGATTTTCAACACCTCTAGGAAATGTCCAGAACCAACCAATCTGCATAACGGGATTATCCACTTTTGCCTCAAGGATATGTAGTTTGGACAAATAAATCGTAGAAACACAACGTATTCTGGGCTGACTTTGCACGAAGGAAAGAGATCATCGTTAAAAAGCATTACAATGCCACTTAATACAAAAAGATGCAGTATGTAGAGTCTTGTAACGAAGTTGTAAAAAATGTTTGCGTGCCAGAGGGGGTACAATTTCATTGATAGTGTCCTCATAATGGGGAACAAATTTAAAATGAAGACACTCCCGGGTCAAATTACCCTCTGATTTAGCCAACTCCTTCTCAGTTATTGTTTCCCAGAACATCACTTTAACCCTGGCCCTAGAGATAACAGCCAGTCTTTCTGGATATGACCAGATCGGCTCCATTCCAAGCCTCAACAATAAATCTCTCAATGTACTAAACCATGGAATCGAGGTTACCTGGGAGATTACCTGGGAGAGGTTTAAACGACCAGACAGAGACTTCCGGTAGGAGGTAAGCTCTTCAAAAGACTACAAACGATACCAAAACATGCATAATTTGTAGTCAAACTTGTGGATCAGCTGTCTATGGGCAAAATCCAAATAGAGAGGAGTCATAGGGGTACTGGGAGTCAAGTCCAAAAGAGATCTAAGAAAACAATTCTCTACACTAGACAAACAATATGGTTACCAGTACCCCAAAGTTCTGCTCCATAGAGGGCCCCCCAGTGAACCTTAATATTATAAATTTCTAGGGCTTGGGCCACTTGCCTAGATAGAGTATTTCTGTGAATTTTGCTAATGTGAGTGGTCTGCTGAATTAACAACAGTTTCACTTTCTCAATATGTGGAGCCCAGTGTATGTTGGGTGTCAGGCGGATGCCCAGATAATCAAAAACATCTACTTGCTCCAAATGACCGTTTCCTACAAGCAAATCTCTTTTGGATGGTTTAGCATATCATATATTTTGTTTTAGCCTACTTTAATACCATGCCCGCTTATCTCAGTACCGAGTGAAGTCATTCAGGAGTTTTTGGAGACCTTGTGTTTCTTTTTTAAATAAGTAGGATGTCATCTGCAAAAAGGAGAGCAGGAGCTGTTCTTGCACCAATTTGGGGGCATCACACCCATATCAATCTAAAAAATCAACCACCCCATTGATAAAGAGAGTAAAAAGTGTGGGAGCTAGCACACTTCCCTGTCTCACTCAACGTTGCATTGGGAATTGCTCTGTTAAATGATTGTTCTCCCCCACCTAACTTGAGCTGTGTTTGATGAGTGCAATTGAATCAAAATATATGTAAAAGATTACTCGGTATGCCCATCTCTTTCAAAGCTCTCCATAAACTGGCTCTGGGGACAAGATCGAACGCAGACCGTAAAACAACAACAGCCAAATAAAGCTTCCTAGCCTTAATGACAACTTCCTTCCAATAAATGCAAAGAAGGTGAAAGGCCTTATCCAGGGTGCTTGTTTTTTGCGCAAAAAAATCCTTGGTAATCGCTCAAGATTTGGGACTCTAGGATCCAATCCTGGATCCTAGCCAAAATATATTTAGAGAAAATTTTCTTCATGGAGTCAATGAGGCTTAAGGGCCTATAAGTAGCCGGCTTAGCTCTGTCACCCTTCTTATAGATGGGGATTATTTGTGCTATTTTCCATGAAGGGGGGGGGGGGGTGGTAGCACCAGATGTGATGGTATTGGTGAGCAAATTAATATAGAAGCCCCAAAGGATTATGTCCTCTCTATACAAGTCATTTGGGATTCTATCTGGCCAGGGGCAAGGGCTGGACCACACAAATGAATCGGTGCCTGGGTTTATTTGATGGAAAAAACAGAGCTTCAACCACTCCGGTTAGGTCCTCCCCCTCCTATCACTAGCTTCCTTCATTACTGTTGTGTCTGACTCATAAAGAGACCCAAACTGAGACACCCACTCCTTGAGGTGGACTGTAAACTCCAGAGCTGGCTTTAAACCCTTAAACCAGTAAGCTGCTTTCTTCCTGAAGGTCTTAGGAGACTCGGTTGTCAATTCCCTCTGTAGGGAGGACCATAGGGAGCCTTCCCAGTTCTTCTTAGCTATCTCCATTTCCTGCCTGTACATGGCTTTACTTACCGCTACAGCTGGGCGTACATTTGATTTTACTGCATGTGCAAGCACCCCCTTTGCTTTCCTGCAGTCCTGGTTGTACCATGCAACCTGTGGACCACACATCAAATATGTTAGTTTACCTCCTTGCGTGGTTTCCTCAGCATGTCCCTAATCTAATTGAAAAGTAACTCATGGTGGATGCCCAAATTCATCGCTACATCATTTTCAGGGCATTTGGCCAGTTCTTCCAGCTCCAGGCGGACTTTTGCTTTGACTGCGTCTAGAACCCCTGGGTGATCCTCCACTCAGTCCCATCTGATTAATTTCTGGTTGTTTGTAATTGATAGGGCACCCAAATCAGGTCTAGCGGTTATGGTAGGTACCCAGATTTAGAAGGGAAAGGGCATTGTGGTCACTATCGGTTCTATTGGCCACTGTCATATCGTGGACTAGGGGCCAAAGTTTGAGGGCAGCCAAACAATAATCGATTCTGCTGACATGGCCAGGACTATTGAAAGTAAAATCCCCTTTTGGGTCAGATTTTATTCTCCTGTTTGTAGCTCTCAGGTCATGCTGCAGTGTAAGGGCCAGCACCTGGCCTCCTCTCTTTGTCACTTAACTGTAGGAAGAACTAACTGTGGAATTTGCCACTCACAGTCCCACTCCTCAGTCAAATCTGACTGGAAAAGGGTGAAAGGTTCGAAGGTGCAGTTAAAATCATCCACTACTAACTTGGAAACATTATCTAAAAATTTGGGCAGGGCATGGTCTAGGATGTGGATTGTGTTCGTTTCCTCAGAACCCCGCCCCACTCTATAGTATACGTAAAAAAATCCAGATTTTCCAGCCATTGTAAAGTATCTGCTCTGATGCTAATATACCTTGGGATTCGACGTGGACCAGCTTGACTTTGGACCCCAGTGCACTTTTGACCCAGATTGCTAAACTTCCTGAGGGTCTTCCCATCTCTTTCTTAGTGGCCTTTATGCCATGAGCAGAAATTCCGCTTCTATGGATGGTACACTAGCTCCAGGATTTTTTAAATAAAATCACATCATGGGAGTCCACGAAGGTACACCATTCAGGGTCGGCTAGCAACTTAGAAATCCCTGCCACCTTCCAGACAGGAAACCTTAGATAACAATCACAAACTCTGGGGTGGCTGGGGTCACTATAGCGATCAATGGATTCCCCCCTTTCCACTGTTTCGAAATTGGTGGGAACCCTCCCCATGTCAAATGGCTCATATAAGCCTCAAAACTTGTGGCCAGCCCTGGGTGGGAAAAGACTTCCGACTGGTGCAAGGTTAAGGATGGCCCATGAGACCCTGGATTTTTGTCTAGTAGTGACATCAGACCCTCGGCCTGAATTCATCTTTGCCCTATCAAATCACCCATGTTGATTGTGGGATGCCCTTCCGGGACAAGTCTGGGTAATACTAGGTCTGGCCTAACTGGTAGTCTGTATCTGATGGTAATAGAGGAGTTCACAATAAGAATAGTGTGGGAATCAATTGACAACAATCCAACAACTATATCCATATCAAAGAAACTAACTTGGCTCATTTACCATGGTTACCCCAGAAGGAGCAATCTTTCAACATGCTTAATATCGTCTCCAATGATTGAGTAGCAGTGACGAGTAGACCTAAACCAATATTGAGTGCGTCCTGGTCTTCATACCCAGCCTTAGAGAGTTTGGGAACCGCTGTAAGGTATACCACTGCTTGATTGCCCTGGTCATTGGATTTAGACAACATCCCTCACTACCCACTTTTCCAAAAAAGACCCCATGGTCAGACTTCGAAAGGTCACTCTTCATCTAATGTAACCTCATCTCTATCTGTCACCCTACCCCCTCCCCTACCTTGGCCAGCACCTTGTAGATCTACTGATGATTCAATAAACGGGTCACTAGAACAGTGACCTTGTGGATGGGTAGGGGGGGGGGGGGGGTGGTGTGGGCCTAGCGATCGTAACACTATACGCTGGTCTAACGTCACCCATCCTGGAATGTCCCAAACACCTAACATCACTTCCCTTTGTGACAGTGGACAGAAATACTGTGGGACCTTTCTTGAAACAGCCTTCTTGTGGTTTACCTTCCCTGTTAAACTAGCAACCTCCAATTTCAGTGCTACAACCTCAACTCTTAGAGACTCGATTAGTGTTTTCAGGGCCTGTAACTCACTTGCAGGAATATTACAACTCTTTTCATTGTCATCCAACCAACCCTCAAACTGCTCGAGTTCCTCATCGGCAAGAACCTCAAATCTGTTGGGACCTTCTACTTGTGTAACATACGCCAAATCGGGGGGATCCCTTGTCTCACTACAAGGTAAGGGGAGACATGGCCATGCTCAAGGAAAATGGGCCTTCTTCCAGAACCTTTCCTCCTTCCTTTAGTATGAGTTTTAAACATCTGAGGGATTTGCCTGCCAGGTTTTTTTGTTAGTGGCGGTACAGGAGAAGTAGCTGTCGGGACTCCACAATTAATATCATAACTTGAGGGACTACCTGGCAGGGAGGGTGGGGAAGATATCCCGGAGTGGACTGTCTTGTGACATTCGGTCAATATAGATTCTATTCTATGCATTGTCTCATCGCAAACAGAACCTGAGGCCTTCTTTTTGGGGTTATCCATACCCCGGACCCTGTCCTGACATTTTCTGTTGTCCATCTCTCAATGTGCCCTCTATATAGCCCTAGGGAAAGTTGTAACCCTGCGGGTAGACTGAGGAAGACAAACCAGTTAAAAAAAGTAAATAGTGGAAATTACAAAACACACAGCCATCCACTCTGGGCCCACACGTGGGTTACACAAGAAATCTAAGTTCCGGAGTTTGATTTGTAGCCAGGAAAGGTAATGGAAAGCAGGAAAAAACCCAATGTCAAACAAGCCTGTGCCAACGACTATTTCAGTACCTTATTCCAACAAGGGACAGTCTGGAGCACTCTGTAGCAGCTTGCGCTGGGAAAAATCGGCTAAATCCAACAACAGCCAGCAAAAACCAAGGGAGTGGACCCACCCGCCTCTTCCTGGCGCGGACAGGGGCAGATTGGCTCTCCCTTGGCCTCGGCTTTGCCTAGGCGCGTCCCACGCTGTGGGAGCCCCGAACTGCTGTAAGCACCTCCTGGCGTGGGGACTGTGGCGGCGTAATAGCTGCAAGGCAAGCTGAGGCTTGAGTCCCTGCCCCGGTGTGGGATGACAGGCTCCCGTGCTGCGGGAGCCCCAGCTGCTTTAAGCACCCACTGGCGCAGGGAAGGTGGCAGCTTAATAGCCACAAGGCAAGCTGGGGGCTTGAGTCCCTGCCCTGGTGCGTCAATAATGGGCTTTAAGTGCCTCCTGGCGAGCTGACTGTGGTGGAGTAATAACCGCAAGGCAAGCTGGGGGCTTGAGCCCATGCCTTGGTGTGGCAATGAGGGGCAACTCTCATTTATAAGTAAATTAAATATACCAATTGGGAATAAACCAATACTACTTTCTTTTGGTGACAGAGCCCAAGTATGTTAGCACTGATTAGCATTGGTAAAGTGCACAGAGTTCTAATGCCAGAAAAAAGGAGATCAGAAAAGTGAAGGAGGTAGGCAAAAAGTTGGGGGAAAGACTACCCTAAGGTTGCCAGGTCTAGCATAGACCATTTGCTGTAAGTAAAATTCAAACGCTTCAAAAACCAATTGTGTCTGAAGAATTTGACCTTTGCTCTGTGGTTAACTCCCAAGCTCAGCTACCCTCAATAGCACAGCGACTAATATGGTCTGTTTCACTATTTTGTATCTCACTTTTAAAGAAAATACCTTAGGCACCTTGCAAGAGGTAATTGCAGACAAAGAGGCACTTCTCCCCCTGACAGAATATTGTGAAGTATCAATTCATATATATATACATAATTTCCTTCTATTGGCACGCAGGTTTCCTCATGGAGGTCCTGATTATATAGTTTGCATCAAGAGCATTGCACATTTTACATTAATTACACAAATTGCTCATCTATCAATTACATTTTGAAATAACAGTAAGTAAATAAATACATGTATTGTTTAGTTAAAACCTTAAAATATTTGCATTTTTAAAAAAAGTATGAATCTATTTGACAAATTATGAAACATGTTGTCTAAAATAAATACTCTGCGCAAATTCTATTTAATAAACAAGCGTATGATGGCTGGAGCTGTTAGGCATTCCTACGTGTTTCTAATGGAATAATGTGTTAGGTTCCTTCTGCAGAGTGGGCTTCATGTCCACCGACTACAGTTAGGTGGTAAGTGTTCTTGTGATTCATAGTTGTTCTATTTCGGCCCGCCGCCAAGGAGAGTTACTTTTTCCTTTCAATCTTTACAAAATCATGTCAATGTGGCATTCCCTATTTTTGGAATTAAAGCAGAATCCTACTGGACTATTCTTCATATGAAAAGATCATGTTCTTTTAGGTATTTTACCAATTTACAATTTAGTTGAGGGTCTAACGGGTCCAGGGCTTTTTTGATTGATGCTCTGCATGTCCTTATCCCTCTCGTGTAGAAGTCTTTTTTCAAAAAAGTGATGCATGCCGTGTGTAGGTGTGGACAAGTGCATACTAGATCAATAAAGTCCTCTTTTGATCTTCCACAAATTCTGAATGCTGAGGACCCGGTTTGCTTCCAATACGGCTGGTCTACCATTGATGGTAGCTGGCCAAAGCGAATTGCCATCAGTTGTTTTTTTCTTCTCGACAAGAGTTTGAGGCCTAAGTAAGGTGCCAGTTTTAAACTTTTGTGATTTTTAATCACCATCTAATCATGAGATCTAAGGCTTAAGCTGCTTTTGTCAATCAATAACGAGTGGAATTTAGCAATGTTATTTATTGTGTGTTTAAAAGTTGCAAGAGGGAGATTCTTGTTCCATAACTCAATTTTGTTGGTGATTGTTAGAGCTTTGAGCAGGTATCAATTGTATGTTGAGTTTTGTTTTATTTTGTACTAACATTTTATAGTGGGTGACATCCTCCCTGCTGTTTCATTAATCAGGCCTAATTCTAGTAGCACCTGCGAAGGCGAGGCAGACGTAGGTAGTTGGAAGACTCGCTTGTAAGTTGCAACCTGCAATTTGTTGAGCAGACCAGAGTCTTTTCCATGAGGGATGGTGCTTTTTTTCCAATTTTTTATTGAGCAGATCTTTCAAAGAAAACATTCCATATTGATACAATACAAGAGTCCATCATTGACATATCTCATTTCACAACTTATAAAACAAAGTACAAGAAATGTCAAATCATTCTGCAAGATATTTCCAATTCTGCAAGAATTTTTTGGTTGCCCCAGTTCATTTACCGTAAGCTTCTTCAAATTTTTTAGTTTGTAGCATTTTATTTAAGCATTTCTCAAAGATAGGTATTTCCTGTGATCTCCAGTTTTGTAAAAACTATAGAGCGAGCAACCAGCAGAGAGATAGCAAGAAAAGACCTCTCAGTTTTAAATAGTAAAACCTCCCTAGAGGTACTCCCAAACAGGACTGCTTCTGCTATTAGATCAAATTGTTTTTTAATCGCCTGACTAAAATATCTAAATATTTTCTCCCAAAATACTCTTAATTTAGGACACGAGAAAAAGATATACCTCCAGCCCCCGTCAAATGGGGTACAACAGGGAAAACACCTATTTTCCACCTCCGGATACATTTTATTTAGAGCCTCTGGCATATAATAGGCCAACCAGTGTGAAAGAAAAGCCATTCTTTTATATTTAGCTGCTCTAAGAGACTTGTTTGCTGAAATAGATATGTTAAGCCATTCTTGGAGGGAAAAAACACATTGAGACTCAGAAGCAACTTTTTCCAAATGCTTCATCACCAAGGGAAATTCGTCTTGTGTTCGCATTAAACAATATCCATTACCGACCCCTCTCGAATAGGAAATAAACAAAGAGATAGCAGCCCTTGAAGGGGAATTATTCAATAACAACTTACTTCCCACGTAATCTTCCACCCCTGAAAAATGAACTGGTTAACTACTTCTAGCTCAACATCATGCTAAGTTTTCAACTGAGCCAGATGAAAAAGAAGGCCCAACTCTCTACATTCATTAATTTTTAAGGAATAAAACCCAGCAAATCCACTATGTTTATCAGTGGAGAGAAGTCGGTTTGAAAAATCCAAAAGTGTTTTGGACCTTGTTTTTTGGAAGTTTGGCAGTTTTTAGGAATGTGGGGATTTAAGTTCCTGCTCCTTGGATCATCTTGTTTATAAAAAAATCATGAATCCGTTTAGTTTTAGATACAAAGCATGCTGTGCAGTCCAAAAATGCAGATTCATATTATGAATGAACATTCTGCAATGCTAAGCCACCCAATTGAGTATCTAATTGTAGCACCGAGAATTTCACTCTGGCATCCTTTTTTGTTCCAAACTAAAGATCTAACCATCCAATTGATTCTTTTAAAATAGCTAAGATTAATTTTGATTGGAATATTGGATAAAAGAAATATCAGTAAAGGTAGTATAGACATGTCAATGAGCGCCACTCAAAGTTAACGGAAGGCTAGGCCATTTTTCAAGTAGTTTCTGGATTTTAATACTGGTGGCCTCATAATTTAGTTTCGGCAACTGTCATATTGGGCTGTAACGTAATCTTCAGGTATCATATGGGATCTGTTTTTAAAGCCAAACTCTCAGGTAAAAACTTTACCCCCTTATTTAAAGGTATAATCTCGGTTTTACTGGGATTGATTTTATACCCGCCTATTTATTCGTATTTTTTAAATTCCACCAAAATCAGTTCTATATTTAATTTAGTGGGAGACAGGTACAGAATGGCATCATCAGCGATTTTGATTTAGTCATGCCACTAATCGGAGCTTTAATACAGAGATTAGTACGTATTTTTATTGCTAATGGTTCTACAGAAAAAGTGAACAAAAGGGGTGAGATGGGACAGCCTTGCCTGGTCCCCCGATTAATATCGACTTGCCCTATTTGATCCTCATTAATTACTAACTGAGTCTGCGCCCATTGGTAAATATTTTGCCAGATCAACATCAAGACAATACTTGAAGAAATTTGCGACATGAAGAAATCTCAAGAAATTGAGATAGCAGCACTTCATATACATCTGGGAAAAATTGAAGAGGCGTTGGCAAGCTTCCCAATCAGAATTCAGGAAGCAGGGTCTGGGATAATCTCATCTGGAGGACCAAATGAATGCTATGCTGCAGCATGTAAATTCTGCCGCTCAAGATAAAATACACTTGAAAAACAAAATTGAAGAACTCGAAAATCATTCACGCCATGCAAGCCTGCAAATTGTTGGGGTACCGGAAGGGTCCAAAGGAGCCCATACACTTTAATGAGTAGAGCCATTTCCTTAGCAAAAAGTGATTTCAGAGTTCTTGGCCGATATAACAGTGACCCGGGCACATCGTGTACCAGCACATCTTCCATCAAATATTAAATTTCTTCGCACAATCTTAGTCAATTTTGCGGACTTTCGCGCCAAGGAAAAGATATTGACTAAAGCTATCCAGCTGAGACAATTCGACATAAATGATGGGACTACATGTAGAAATTGTTCGGATATGTCTGTTGCAGCAGCAAGTAGACGCAATGAGTTTGTAAAATTACTATATCTTTTTAAAGCTCATGGTGCCTAAGCCTCCATTGCGCAGCAGTCCAAACCAAAAGTACTTGTGCAGGGGAAGTTTCACAAGTGTACACGAATTGAGGAAGCCCAGGAATTGCTGAAAGTAATTTCAGTAGGGAAGTAATCCTAGATGGGTCTTCTTCTCTGCCGTTCTTGAGTTCTTTTCGATTTTAGTTTTTTGCTTTTCAGCTCCATTACGAGGAGGGTGGGGTTAGGTCACCTCAGGTGCAGTACCAGGCACCACTAAGTTAGTCTAGGGGGGGGAAATGTGGATTGCGGGGCAGCCCACATGTCTTAGGGGGGTAGATGCTGTGGGGCAGAAGCCCTTGGCATTGGGGTGGGTGGGGGATCAAAAAAAAAGAGCAGTAGCAAAGAGAGGAATCAAATAGTGAGCAGACATTTTGATACTTTGAATTTTGAATGTAAAGATTGTTATTCTCTAACAGCAAAAGGAGCACATTTTAGAAATTGTCAGATAGTTTCATTAAATGGGAACCGGATCTTGAATAAACAGAAGTATGGAGGGTTAATCCGGTGGCTTGTTACGTTAAAACCTCAAATTCTTTTTATCCAAGAAACTCATTTGAAAATAAATTCATCAAAATTATTTATACCGCGATTCTTCTCCAGTACATTCTTTGCTTCAGCAGGGGCGGCGGTCAGAGCATCACAATGTACTTTTCATGTGAACTTAATTGGGAATTTCTACAAGTACAATGGGATCCCCAAGGGATGTGGATCTGGGTCCATGTTAAAATGAATAATCGGGTCTTCAATTTGATCAACTACTTCGGGCCTATAGTAGATGAGGCATCCACATTACTGCAAACAAAGAGAATCCAACTGTGACATTCATAAGCTTTTGATAGGGGTCCCTGGCAAAATCGTGTTAGGGGGAGATTTTAATTTTTTACAGGATCTCAAAACTGATACTTCTAATATTAATAAGAAGCAACTTAAACCCAAGACAAAAAATGTCTTAGACGCTGCGATTCAAGACCTTCATCTATTTGACTCATGGCATTTGCTTAATCAGAATGCTCGGGAATACACTTGTCGGTCCCGTCAGTATCAGACAGCCTCACAAATTGATTTTTTATTGATTTCAGACTCTTAGGTCCTCAGAACTGCAGTAATTGGTGCAAATGCCTTCTCTGATCACTCTTATGTTCAGGCTGACATAGAAATTGGGTTACAGAGGAGGAGCTGCTCCAGGTGGCAGATGGACCGTCTTATTCTGCAAGACCCTATCTGGCTTGAGCAGTTTAGGCGGTGTATTGTAGAATATTTTAATATTATTGAAGGACCTGCAGATATTTTTTCTGTTTGGGGTGGCTTTAAAGCTGCAGCCAGAGGGCTGATGATAGCTGCGTCTGCAGGGAAAGCTAGGGTACGATCAGAAAAAATTACAGAATTCCAGTGATCTCTCGAACACGCTGCAAATGGTCAACTCCCCCATCATGGGCGCGGTGGGAAGAGGCAAAAAAAGACATCCAGAGATGTTTTCATTCTTGAAGAGAATAATGGCTCCGAGATTTACCAACAAAAGGTTTACGAAGAGAGTCAAA
Source organism: Lissotriton vulgaris (assembly GCF_964263255.1). NCBI lineage: Eukaryota > Metazoa > Chordata > Amphibia > Caudata > Salamandridae > Lissotriton > Lissotriton vulgaris. The sequence continues at coordinate 1,071,903,436 of NC_141696.1, read as the reverse complement.
TGGTGGGGAAATTGTTGGCTTGGTCAACAAAGGCTCGTCAGGAATCAGCGAGTATTCTGGAAATAGTTGACTCTAAAACTAATCGTTTGGTAACTGAAAGAGGTGATATTGCCCAGGCCTTTGTTGAACACTACCAACAACTATATACTACAATATATTCTACTAGTAGGGTAGCAATTCAAGAGTATTTTACTGAAGTACAACTACCTACAATATCACAGAATGAAGCCTCCTAGCTTTTAATTGAAATTACCAGACCTGAGATTACGGCAGTGATATAAATCATTGGCTGGGGCAAAAGCTTGTGAGGAAGATGGATTTCCCATTGAATTCTACAAAACTTTCATTAAAGAGCTTATCCCATTTCTCAAGAAACCTTTTAATTATATCAAGGCTGGTGGCTTGGTGCCTTTGGAGTTTAAGGTGGTGATCGTAGTCAGCTTTATAAAAAAGGGTAAACCATCAAATAATGTGAATTCATTTAGACTGATCAGCCTCTCAAACGCTGACTTTGAAATTATGATGAAGAACATGTGGGATGGTGCTAGCATAAGTGGGTAGCAGTTTTGCAGCTATTACTGAGAGCAATGACTTATAGGATGGACCCTTCAGATTTTTAGCCAGTGTTCTAAATGCAAAAGTTAATGTGCTCGTTTTTTGCAACATGTGGTTTTTCTGTTGTTGGTACGTGAGTTTTCTGTCAATATGAGCTCCCAAATATTTGTAGCTGGTCACTCCTTCAAGAGCTCTACCATTCAGCCATATATCCAATGGAAGGCGTGTGCGATTGCTAGTCTGCAAAATTGTAGTTTCTGATGTATTGATTTTGAGATTATTGGCTGTGACATATTCCTACTTTTTGTTTAGGGAGTCCAACTTTTGTTTGGCTCATTAGTACTACATCATCTGCATATGATATGACAGATGCGAAAGAGTTAGATTTCCCTGATGCGGCAGGTCGGAGATAATCTGGTTAAGCCATGGTGTTAAGTCAGACATAAACAAGTTAAAGAGGTCTGGCGCCTGCACACACCCCTGCTTAAGATGCTTGTTTGTGAACACTTTTCTTGAGATTCTGGAGCCATCTCCCAGCTTGACTCTTATCCAGGTGTTTGAATACAATGGCATTATTCCTTTCAGAATTCCCTCTGGGATATTCCAAGCTCTTGATTTTCTCCAGAGACTATTTGATCCACGCTATCAAAGGCTGCTTTTAGGTCAATGAAGCAGAGTTATGTTTGCTCTTTTCTGCTACAAGGGATAGCACTACTATGTTTACAATAGTTCCGATCCCTTTTCTGAAACCAGTTTGGTTGGCCGGACATACTCTGTTAGGTTCGGACCAGTCTCTGACATCTTCTAGGATCAGAGAGTCATAATTCTTGGCTTCAGCGTCTAGTGACACTATGAGTAAGTGTAGGCGAAATTTTGGAATTTGCGGTATGGAAATTATCTGCGAATTTGTGAATTGCGGGCCTCTTGCAGCGCACCAACTGCACAGTTACCCATGCAGACGTACATGGGCGCGGCCATCTTGTTCACGTTGGGTATTTCGGTTTCCGGCCGCTAGTTACATGCTCGCATTGTGCGCGGGGCGCCATTGTGGTCGCCTGTGTTTTTGCTTGCTCGCGGGGGAAATATCGCGCAAACTTACCCACCCGGTCCTCAATGGGCGCGGCCATCTTGTTTTTAATTCATTGCTATGGTTCTGGGCATGCTTTTTCAATCCTCCCCTAATCTTTGCAATCCTTTGTTTCTTTGAACTTTTTTGGGATCTTTTTTACTCATTATCTATCCCTCTCTTTTTCTACATCTATATTTTGTGGTTTTTTTCTACTTTTGGTTACTTTAAACTACTTTTTTTTAACTCTTTTCTTTTATTTATTTTTTCCCTATTCTTTCCTATTTTTTATTTAACTTTTCTGTCCAGGACCATGGCAAAGAGATCCGGGAAGAGCAAGGGGAAGGGTCCCGCACCCTGTACCCGGCTCTCTTGCGGGCGATTAAGGGGGGAGGATGTAGTGGCCAGGGAGATTTTCAGCGCGGTGGAGTTGTCTGCACTTATATTTTATGTTCAGCGCCACCTCCTGAAGACCGTGGCAGCAGGGGGCAGGCCCGGTTCAGGGTATGGCATCCGGGAGCATCACCAGCTGTGGGATAAGGAGTGCCTGGCCATGCGTAGGGAGTCGGGGGTCCGGTGCATCTATGACCAAGCGACACACCAGACATCCTTAACCAGGAGCAGGACCTGCTCCACCTGCTAGGCGTGGAGATCCCTGGCCTTGGTGAGTAGCTATTTAATAACTACTTTGTTTTCTTCTGCTCTGTGTTATATTGCTAATAAATGTTTTTCCTGAAGAGCAAGAGTGCTGCTGATTCGATTACATTGCAGGTAAATTAATGTTTAAATAGCTACTGTGATTGCAGGTGCTCGTCTGCTCAGTTACGTTGCTACTACGCTTACTTGTTTGCAAATTTGTGCTCATTTGAGCTGAACTGCGTAATGCTAGAGAGACTAGAGAATCAAGTCTAGTCCTTCCTTTGTATTCCTGCTGGCACTAGGAAGAGATAGTAATGTAATGTAATGTAATGTATGTGTCTTGTAAAGCGCACTGCTGCCCTGAGGCGTCGTGGCGCTGTAGACCGCTGGGGAACCCGTCTTGGCTATCCCTGTGAGATGGTCCCTACTGGGTATCTCCAAGGTGAAACCAGGCATCCCCGACAAATGCGGGGGGCCGTTGTAGAGATGAGGCAAGCTAATGCCCAGAGTTGCCGAGTGTGATCCCTGGTTAGAGTAGGCACCGAGACAAGAATTATCGAGTCTGCTGACCTTGGTCCACGACCCTACCGCGTCGGGAATTGAACCCTGGTCCCGGGCCGTTCTCTGCTTCTGGGTCTGCCGCCTCTAACAAGTGAGCCACACCACTCCACCTAACCAGTGAGCCACATCACTCCACAGTGGTGGATTGATAGCTTGAGTATATTATGACTTGTTATTTAGTAGTAAGACATTTTTTAGTGGTCTGCAATCATGATGACGGACTGTGTCTGTCACGTCGCGTGCTGTTGAGTGCTGGCAGTCGTAGTAGAACCTTTTTGTTGTTGGTTTAGTTAGTGATTTACATAATTTTCTAAGTAGACGGTCTGCGAATGCAGCAATACTGTACTATCTATCCTAGTTGACCAGATCAGATAGGTCAATCAATACATGTAGTGCAATTGTTGGTAATTTGTTTCCCCGAGATACTTTTAGATTGTGGTCAAAGAAATCAAATATTTCAAAAAAACAATCATCCATGTTTGTGTTTATTTCATGATCATTAGCACCTCCCAGGGGCATGAAGACTACACCCCAGACTCCGGCGGAAAATAATGTTTTTCTAGGTATCACAACATTGGATGTGGCACTTCCCACCACCAGTGCCGGGGCCAGCAGCGCGGAGGTGTCCACTCCAGGGGCGAATGCGGCAGTGACACAAGTGCCACCAGGAGGAGCTGCTGCGGGGGATGGCTCAGCAGCGCAGACAGTGCTAAGTTAATATACTCCTTACTTATTGACATTTTAGAGAAGGCTCGCATAGGGGTGTATGATGTACTGTACAGTAGACAGTACACTAGTAGAAGTACACTGTACTGTTACGAACAGTTACTGATTTAGAACTACATTTTTGCCAATCACGGAGAAGACAGTTGCCCTTGACTTAGCCATAGCTAGCATAGCTTAGTTAAAAAGCCTTGTGGCTTTTTAACCTCTAGGCCTTCTTTTTTCTCCCCTTTTTGCTTTGTGGTCTGTTATTTGTCTGTTGTGTTATTTACACTGAGCTGCATGTGGAAAGCGCTGGGACACTCTTTTAGAGCAGCCGTGCGCTATATAAACACAATATAACATAACATAACATAACATAGCGTTAGCGGCGGTAGTTTTTGAGTAAGCAATGGCCTCCTCTATTTGACTTTAACTCAGCTGTGAAACTTTTATTGTGAAGCCAAGTCAGATCAGATGAACTTGAGAGATGTGATGAACTAAAGGGAAAGAAGGGTGTAAGGAAGGACAAGCGAGTCGTAACATTTATGACTGTAAAGAATGATACGTGTTTTTGAATGCATGCAGAGGTGGGTATTAGGAAGGAATCAAATGCATGACTGCTTGAAGCAAGGATGGTTGGAGGAGAAAAAAAAGATGACTTCCTGTGTGGGTGATTCAGAAAATGCATGTGTGCATGCATTGCATATATCATTTGGGTGAAACTCAAATGCAAGTCAAGATGGTGGTTTACCAAATAACATGAAAAGGGTGATAGTTGGTTGTTGAGAAAAAGTAAAGTTGGTACAGTTGAGACATTAAGAAGAATGATAGACGTTTACTTTGGAAGCCTGGATGGTATCTTCTTCCTCGTAGATAGCAGAGGTGTATGTAGAGCAGACGCTCAGTGGATGAAGAGTGTTACTTTGTTTGAACAGCATGTCCGTGCCAGAGTAGCAAAGCAGAGGAAATCCAAATACTAGAAGTTGTGATTGTTCAGAAACTCTCCCTTGCCTAAAATAACAGTACAGTGGTTTACTTTGTAAGCACTATATATATTGTGTATGTATTGTACAGTTGACAATTATATAAAGTCAAGTCCCTCCCTCTGGCGATTATGGTTATCACACTCACTCCCCATGTTAATAATTTTCTTTCAGCTGTGTCAATCATGGGTGGACTATCGCTGTTGTTCACTCAATCTATCACAACAAAGCACCTAAAGTCTTCCGTCATATAAGCAAAGATCATGTGATCGGCTGGATACATGATCAGAAATGAATAATCTTCATTTTCCTTTTGTAGTACTGAAGGCCCAGGGGGCAGTATGAGCAGTAGCCCATGATGTAACCGAGAATGGCCAGTGCCACCCCTATAGAAAAGTAAGAGCTCCCCTATCCCCACCTGCATGTACTGCTTAAAGTAATGCGAGTCTGTGTCATCATGGCTTGTGTCTGTTTTTCTTGGGTGCAAGCTGACTGAGCTGGCATTATGCCGGCTACCATGAGTTCACGTTCAATAAATTTCTTTTGCAAAACTAGAGAAAAAAGAAGAAGACTGGTATACTCTCTGACTGTCTGACTATGTAGTGAGTCCATAGTGCTGCTAGTAGAATTCCTGAACCTCCCACTAATGGTACAGGCCTACAAAGACGGCGGAAAGATACATGCCAAAATGTTATACTGTGCTTGCAAATTGCTAGTGTTACTGTGAGACAACTTTCTGTTGAATTATTTTGTGTTATTGTTAAAGAGTATTGTTTACAGTATTTTTCTTTCTTTCTTCATATAGATGCTCCAAAAAAGCTCACCCGAAATGAGTGACTGTCCGGGCCAGGGCCCGGAAGCTGGAGGCCATTTGTGCCGAATATCACCGGTGTGTGCTCAGGAACAGGAGGAGGTGGCGGCAACAGCTGCATCCTCCTCCAGTGCACCTGGGTCCACCAGCCAGCAGCCTCCAGCATAGCGCCGTGGTCTGACAGCCCCCGGCCACTGCTGCTCAGCTGCAACAACATCAGCATCAGCCCCCCCAGAGCCTGGATGGCACGCCTGCACCACCTACGCCGCCGAGTGGACTACCTGGAGCGCAAGGTTGAGAAGCAGCAGCAACAGCTCCGGGACCTCAGCAAAGGGCTGCGGGACCACCTGTCTACAGGACACTGCCGGAAGTGACTGTGTCCCTTGCCCCTTTTTTAAAGACTGTTGGGGGGGTGGGAATCGGGAGTTGGGGATTCTTTGGGACTTTTCGCGGGACATTTGAAATGGGCAATTGTTGGGGTTATGGAGGGGGGTGGTTTGGGTCTTTGAGACTAGTTATTTTTTATTAGGGTAAATATATTTAATTGTTTATTTTAAATACTTCAACAGAGTGTACACGTTCATATTATTTTGTGGGGTGGTGGGCGGGGGTTACTGCACGTTTGGTTTCCTCAAACTTACCAGCATGAATTATCTAAAACGTCCAAAAATGTACAAAAGTGTCACTAACAGATTTAGTAAATTCAATTGGCCTACTAATACTTTACTAGTACTACTGTCAGTCTCTCCTCCGAGTCCTAGCCCATTATTCTACCTCCCCAAAATGCTTATCTTACCTGTGATTCGTGTTTGAGAATAGAGCTAGGCACAGCGCTGGCTGCATGGCAAATGGCGATTACGGTTGCCCATGAAATCCATCCAGGCCATAAATTCCATTGTTGTGGTGGTAGTAGGAGTGGTACGAAACTAGCAGTAGCAGCATATGAAAAACAAAGGAAAAAAATTAGACATTTAGTGGCCTGAAGGAGTAGAAGGAAGTAGCCTAAGCAATGCTGAAGATAAGTATGGGAAAAAAATTGCATGGATGATTATGGCTGCAATAAGAACAGTGACACAGCAGCGTAACAAGTCTTCTTCACATGTAGGATGATGATGCTGACGATGGATACAATCGATGGTGGGCATGAAATTCAGAATTTATTTCAAAATACTCATTGTTGTTTTTTTAAGCAGAATTACAATATCCTAGGATTCATCTAGCTGCCTTAAAATTGATTTGAAGAGGTTGCTTGCACCTTATCCTCCCCAGCAAGTGTGTGGAATTATTGTTGTCATTTAGTCACACCTCAATGAAAACCACACAGCCCGGGGGAAGAGGGTTAGGGTTTGAAAATTGGATGGGAATGGGGTTTTTTGGGAAAGTTTTGTGGAGAGAGAAAAAAAACACAGCATGGACAAACAACAAATGAAGATAAACAAATCTTTGGATACGAAGATATCCATAAATCATTTAAGGGACATAAAGGAAGTGCATGCACTACTGCATGCATGACGTTTCCTAAATGGATGGTTAGGTTACTTAAACTAAGTAGTACCTTCTACAACTTACTAGCTATGAAGAAACAATGTGACAGTACAGGGCTGCAGTAATTATGCAATTTAACTTGCCTATCTGCCCTCAGAGAGAATAAACAACACTTAGTACATTAAATTAGTCTTAAAAATAGCAAAGAATAATGTATACAATGGCTGGAAGAATGAATTTGAAGCAGAGAGCAAACAAATGCACAGAGTCACACTCATAGCACTTCACAACAATAACATTATTTAAAAGATAAGGAGAAGTGAAGAGGATACTGTAACTGTATGTTGTAGTTGTCCTGTTGAATTTGGGAAGTTGTGTGCATCCAGCTATTCCTCTTATTCGCGGTACTCCTCCATTCCATCTGACGCTCCGTCGATCAATCTTGGTGACAAGACACACTGTCCACCGCCTGCCTGAAGCGGAATTGCGGATCGCTTATGGTAAGCCTGAGTTAATAGTTTTTCCCATTGCATAGGGTAAAAGCCAGCCTGTAATTGTTGATGGAAAAACAGGAAGTGATACTAAAACACTACCGAGAAAAAAATATAAGGTACGCTGTGTAGTGCAAAAATAACACTTTCAGCATCAGAGGCGACAGTATTACATACAAGCATAATTTCGAAAGTGCGTTCTCTGAGTCTCCTTGTCAAGGATAGTAATTAGTAAGTATGGGCAAATTTTGCGATTCTGCGGTCTGCAAATGTTACGAAAATCTAACCATAGTCCCTTTGGGTCATCGTCAGAAAGACTTGGAGTTGCATATGCTTGTTTGTAACGTCTACCAACGTTAGAATTCACCCCTTGCATGAACGTGATATTGTTTGGCCCAATGCTTGTTAGTTTTTCCTAGAGACATGAATATTCATGAAGGGCTCACGTTGGACAGGTGCGCCTAACCGGCGCTGCTGCGCACGTGAACTACAGCCTATAAAAGGCTCACCGGCTCTCTGGAAGGCGCTTCGCTTCTCAGCGTACGCGTCACTTCGAGAGCTTCCAGGTTCCTGATTCCAGCCCCCCAACCCCGCCCTTGGTCCTGGCGTTGAGACTGCACCTACCTGATCTCAGTGGAGAGCAGCATTCTCCGGACTTCTCTTCAGTTTCCAGCTGCCGACAGAACCGAGGACACGGACTACAGCTTCCGGCATCGAAGTTCCTTGGAAATCGGACTTCCTGTTTCCTCACCCGGCTTCGGACCTTTACCTTCCGGTTCATGGGAGGTGACAGTAAGACTTTTCTGTTGTAATGAGTGTCGAAACAAGCCTTGGCAATTTCAAGATCGAACATTGTTGAACTTGGTATTCAGTATCATTGAAAGCAAACAAACTTTGGCAAATCTAAAAACGGACCTGGTAGAATATTGTGTAAGACTTTTTGGCCTAGTTAGAGTTGTGAATGTAACTAGTTGCCATCATTCATTGTAGTGAATTTAACTGCAATAATTTATGATTCATGATTCAGATGTAGAATCTTTGGGGCTTGTTGTTGTTTCTTTCTTGTTTACTTAGAGAACCCCCTTCAAGGTTGTACAACATTAAGTACAAGGTAAGAGGAGGTTACTGCATGCTAGTGTGATTTCAGTTTAACTAACAAGTTACCAGTTCAGATTATGTTAGTATGACATTTTCCTGTGAACAGTTTCTGATATTATTTCACATTCCTTAAAAGGTGTTAAAAGAACTCAAGGAAGCAAATCTGATTAGACCTTGTGCAAGAAGTACAGGAATGGGCTTAATGAATAGTTGGTATGTAAATGAATAATTGTTCAATTACAGGAATATTGTGTTGGAAGGTTTGCAGTTAATTAATAAGGGTCTTTCAAACGCAGTTCAGCATCAGACAAGATTCACCTGATTAGATCAACAGAAGCCCAGAGTACTTCGAAGAGAGAGACAGTCATCTCAAGAAGAGATCCTGTGTTTGTTTCTCTCTCTCACTTTCCGTCCCCCATTCCACTACCCTTTCCGTCCCCTTTTCCCTGTCCCTTTAGGGGTCAGCACCTGTGACCAGTGTATCTGTTCCTTGTCACATTTGTTGGTTCCTGGAGGTACTGGGATTAGTCATCTCCAAGACGGAAAGAATCTGGACTCTTGAGGTGGCACGCCTGACAGAAAGCGAAGCCACAAAAAAGTCTTTAATTCCTCTTGGATCTGACTAATCTCATGGAGGACATGGATGTCACCCAGTTAGTTGAGTTGGTGCGTAAGATGAACGACGAAATACAGGACTTGCGCTTAGAGAACCAAGCCCTTAGGCAAGAACTAGATCACTCTAGGGACGAGTTAGAAACCACAAGAGAAGGTTTCACCTCTTGGAGGGACAAAGGAGAGTTTAAGAAACCAATTCTAACACCACCTAAGTTTGGAGCTCAGTTTCAGAATCAGACTCAGTCCTCAGGTTTAGGTCAGTCGGCCCAAATTACAGTACTTTCTCCACAACCTGTTCCTTTGGCCAATCCAGAACGTTTTTCAGGAGATTGTGCTCATTTCGCTACGTTTATGAGCCAATGTCAGTTACACTTCCTATGTAAGCCGCACACATTCACTACTGACACATCAAAGGTAGCCTTCATAATCTCTTATTTGGGAGGAGTAGCGGCTAATTGGGCAATGCCCCTGGTGGACAAGAATGATCCATTGTTACATAACTTAACTCATTTTAAGGCAGCAATGTCGGGTTTGTTTGCAAAACACGTATTCCTCCAAGCCTCTGATAATGAACTACTAAATCTGCGCCAGGGTTCTCGGGATCTACTTACTTATGTCACCACGTTTAATCGTTTATTAGCCGAAACCCACTGGCCTGATGAAAAAAGAATATCCCTGTTCTACCGAGGGTTGAGAGAGGAACTAAAAGATTCATTGGCGCACATAGTAAATTTACCAGACGATTTTATTGAGTTTCAGGACCTAGTAATCAAGTTAGATCATAGGTTAGGTGAAAGAAGAACTGAAAGACCAAAGACAGATTTCAGGAACTTACATTTTAAAACTGAGAAAAAGGTTATAGAAGACAGAAACGCCCAGGTAGAGCCCATGCAGATTGGGGGAATTAAGGGACCCCTTTCCCAAGATGAAAAAGATAGAAGGAGGAAAGCCAATTTGTGTCTTTATTGTGGTAAGGCAGGTCACTTTGCCAAAGAATGTCCAGTCCGGCCTGTTAAAAAGAGGTTAATGGCCACAATGCAAGACCAGGAGTCGGAAAACTAATGATCTCGAGAGAAGCAGAGATCGATCTCTCGGGAGGAGACATGTTAGAGATCTCGCGTTATGTGACTAGTGTAGAAAACCATGTACCCCGCCATTTCACCATCAGAATGGTTTTAATCCTAACTAATCAACAAAGACACAGTATTCCTGTGCTCATAGACTCGGGGGCTACCGGAAACTTCTTTGATCTAGGATTTGCTAAGAAATTAAATCTGGAAAAAATTCTCAAAAAGGAACCAGAACCAGTGCGAGCAGTAGATGGTTCAGCACTTTCATCTGGTTTGATCAGGTTTCACACCCCCCCATTGCTTCTTTTATCTGACAATGGACATACTGAATTGACAGCGTTTGATCTTATTGATACCCCGGCTTTTGGGGTAATCTTAGGTATTCCTTGGCTAGAACTTCATAATCCAAAGATAGATTGGGTTCAACGAACAGTAACGTTAGATTCCACATATTGCAAAGATCATTGTTATCAGGAGTACCGAGATCCTAACCTACCTCTTGTCTGTGCTGCTACACAACCTGAGCCTGTTGTGTTACCAATTGAATTCCAAGACTTCTCAGATGTTTTTGACCCCGTGAAAGCCACTAAGCTACCACCTCACAGGGTCTATGACTGTAGAATAGATCTAATTCCGGGAGCAGTGTTACCCTGCAGTCGGATCTATGCGCTTACAGAACCTGAAAATCAGTATCTTAGAACCTATCTAGATGAGTTACTGGAACTGGGTTTTATCCGGCACTCCACCTCTCCAGTCTCATCTCCGTTATTTTTTGTAGCAAAAAAGACAGGTGATTTGAGGGCCTGCATAGACTATCGAGCAGTTAATAAGGCCACAATTAAAAAACGATATCCATTGCCATTGATCCCTGTGCTTTTGAATCAAGTAAAGGGCTCCACCATTTACACCAAGCTGGATCTCCGTGGGGCTTACCATTTGATCCGAGTAAAGGAAGGGGACGAATGGAAGACTGCCTTCCGCACTAAATTTGGGTTGTTTGAATATACTGTGATGCCCTTCGGTCTCTGCAATGCTCCAGCAGCCTTCCAATATTTCATTAATGAGGTTTTGCATGAGCTGTTGGACGTCTGCGTCATCGTATATATTGATGACATCCTGATTTTTTCTAAGACCCCAGAAGATCATGTGCTTCACGTGAGATCAGTCCTGCAAAAATTGCGAGACAATTCATTATTTGTCAAGCTTGAAAAATGTGTTTTCAATTCATCCAAAGTTGAGTTTCTAGGCTACTGGTTGTCACCAGAAGGCGTAGTCATGGACCCCAAGAAGGTAAAAGCAATTCTTGATTGGCCAACGCCAACCTCTGTAAAAGAAGTTCAAAGAATCCTAGGGTTCGCAAACTTCTACCGAAGGTTCATCTCAAAATTCTCTGAAATAGTCGTACCAATTACAAGTCTTTTGCAGAAAGGGAAGAAATTTCAATGGAATGCAGATGCTGAAGAAGCTTTTGGCATACTAAAAAGGGCCTTTATTTCAGCTCCCATTTTAACGCACCCAGATCCTGACAGACCTTTTTTCGTTGAAGCTGATGCTTCGCAAACAGCAATTGGAGGAGTTCTTTTACAAAAGGATGTTAGCTCTGGAAGTTTCCACCCCATTGCCTTTTACTCTCGGAAACTACTCCCTGCCGAGCAGAACTATACGATTGCTGAGCGCGAATTACTGGCTATCAAGGCGGTCTTCCAGGAATGGAGACACCATCTCTTAGGAGCTAAGCACACCATAACCATATTTTCAGACCATAAGAACTTACAATATTACTCCACAGTAAAAGCCTTTACACCACGACAGATGAGATGGCTACAATTCTTTAGCGAGTTTGATTTTATCATTACCTATAGACCAGGAACCAAACAATTGCTGTCTGATACCCTCTCACGTTTGGTTTGTGATAAAACTAAGGAAATTGAAGAACAACAGAGTATAATACCAGTTGAAAAAATTTGTGCCGAAATCACTCAAGTAGATTTCTTATCTATCCTCAGAGATCAGACCAAGGATCTTAGCAAGGAAGACTGGCTTTCACAGGGACAAAATTCGATATCTGATGGAATTTTTTACTCAAAGGGCAAGATATTTGTTCCAAAAGAGGAGTTAAGAGAACTGGTCATGAAATGGAATCACGATCTAGCTCTAGTAGCCCATCCTGGAGTCAAGAAAACGGTTGAGTTATGTGAAAGGTATTTCTGGTGGAAAGGTATGAAGTCTGACGTACAGCGATATGTTCAGACCTGCCCGGTCTGTGCTCGACAAAAATCTTCACATTCATTTCCAGTAGGGTTGTTACAACCTATGGAAGTTCCTCCAACACCTTGGCATACTATTAGTCTAGATTTTGTAACAGACTTGCCCAGATCTTCAGGAATGACCACTATTCTGGTGGTTGTAGACTTGCTATCCAAAATGGGACATTTCATCCCATTACCCAAACTTCCCTCGGCCATAGAGTTCAGTAATGTGTTTTTGGCCAATATAGTTAAGTTGCATGGATTGCCGCAAAAAATCATCTCGGACAGAGGCCCTCAGTTTTTATCAAAATTTTGGAAACAATTGAGCACGCAATTAGGAATTGATTTAGGACTATCGTCGGCGTTCCATCCCCAGACAGATGGCCAAACAGAAAAAGTCAATCAATATTTGGAACAAAGTCTGCGTTGTTTAACCACCACACTGTCCACTGAATGGTTAGATGCCTTACCCTTAGCCGAGTTTACTTACAACAACACAATACATTCTGCCCTGGGCTGTTCACCATTCTATTTCCTTACAGGTCAACACCCCAGAACTTTGCCAATCATATTCCCTGAGAAAGGAACGGTAATGCCAGCAGTTTCAGACAGAATAGACAGTTTACAGAAATTCCAAGAAAGTGTTAAAAAGAGTTTAATCAAGCAAAAAGGAAGAATGAAACTGTACGCAGATCGGCATAGAAAACCAGCGCCGGTTTATGCGACAGGAGACCAGGTTTGGTTGTCAACCAAAAACATACAAATTGAGGGACCTAAGAAGTTGAAACCAAGGTACATAGGTCCGTTTCCCATTGAAAAGATTGTAAATCCAGTTTCAGTAAGATTGCTCCTTCCCCCCGATTACAAGATCCATCCAGTATTCCACGTGTCCTTAATTAAACCTGTAAATCCTGACACCCGTCATGACTCCCCTCCCCCGCCTGTTGTTGTAGGAGACCATATGGAATATGAGGTCCGGAAGATACTGGATTAAAAAAGGTTGAGGGGGCGTTTATATTACTTGATCGATTGGAAGGGTTATGATGTTTCCGAGCGATCTTGGGAACCAGAGAGTAATGTCCACGCCCCTCGTTTAATTCGCTCTTTTCATGCATTGAATCCAAGCAAACCTAGGCCATTAAGAAGACCTTTGGGGGGGGGGGGAACTGTTACGAAAATCTAACCATAGTCCCTTTGGGTCATCGTCAGAAAGACTTGGAGTTGCATATGCTTGTTTGTAACGTCTACCAATGTTAGAATTCACCCCTTGCATGAACGTGATATTGTTTGGCCCAATGCTTGTTAGTTTTTCCTAGAGACATGAATATTCATGATGGGCTCACGTTGGACAGGTGCGCCTAACCGGCGCTGCTGCGCACGTGAACTACAGTCTATAAAAGGCTCACCGGCTCTCTGGAAGGCGCTTCGCTTCTCAGCGTACGCGTCACTTCGAGAGCTTCCAGGTTCCTGATTCCAGCCCCCCAACCCCGCCCTTGGTCCTGGCGTGGAGACTGCACCTACCTGATCTCAGTGGAGAGCAGCATTCTCCGGACTTCTCTTCAGTTTCCAGCTGCCGACAGAACCGAGGACACGGACTACAGCTTCCGGCATCGAAGTTCCTTGGAAATCGGACTTCCTGTTTCCTCACCCGGCTTCGGACCTTTACCTTCCGGTTCATGGGAGGTGACAGTAAGACTTTTCTGTTGTAATGAGTGTCGAAACAAGCCTTGGCAATTTCAAGATCGAACATTGTTGAACTTGGTATTCAGTATCATTGAAAGCAAACAAACTTTGGCAAATCTAAAAACGGACCTGGTAGAATATTGTGTAAGACTTTTTGGCCTAGTTAGAGTTGTGAATGTAACTAGTTGCCATCATTCATTGTAGTGAATTTAACTGCAATAATTTATGATTCATGATTCAGATGTAGAATCTTTGGGGCTTGTTGTTGTTTCTTTCTTGTTTACTTACAGAACCCCCTTCAAGGTTGTACAACATTAAGTACAAGGTAAGAGGAGGTTACTGCATGCTAGTGTGATTTCAGTTTAACTAACAAGTTACCAGTTCAGATTATGTTAGTATGACATTTTCCTGTGAACAGTTTCTGATATTATTTCACATTCCTTAAAAGGTGTTAAAAGAACTCAAGGAAGCAAATCTGATTAGACCTTGTGCAAGAAGTACAGGAATGGGCTTAATGAATAGTTGGTATGTAAATGAATAATTGTTCAATTACAGGAATATTGTGTTGGAAGGTTTGCAGTTAATTAATAAGGGTCTTTCAAACGCAGTTCAGCATCAGACAAGATTCACCTGATTAGATCAACAGAAGCCCAGAGTACTTCGAAGAGAGAGACAGTCATCTCAAGAAGAGATCCTGTGTTTGTTTCTCTCTCTCACTTTCCGTCCCCCATTCCACTACCCTTTCCGTCCCCTTTTCCCTGTCCCTTTAGGGGTCAGCACCTGTGACCAGTGTATCTGTTCCTTGTCACATTTGTTGGTTCCTGGAGGTACTGGGATTAGTCATCTCCAAGACGGAAAGAATCTGGACTCTTGAGGTGGCACGCCTGACAGCAAATTTGTGCCAAATCGCAACAAATCAGCGATTTCGCGGATCTCCTCGCAAACTTGCAGATTTTTTCCCAATTTGCATAACTATTACTGGAGTACTTTCCACTGGCTAATCCAGTAAGCGCTACCTCGTTGGGTAAATGTATAGTGCTTTTTCTACACTACAGCTGCGTAAAGTGCCATAAGAGTATTCTCCAGTGACATCTGCAATAACGCATTACCGGCAATGTTAGCCTATGGGCCGAAAATGCACGTTGGAAACAGGGCCAAATCACCTTTCCCCTCAATTTACAGACAAACTACTATTTTTCCCCTAAACTAGACCTTCCCACCGTGCCTACCAAACCCCTAAACCCATCCCCAAAAATCTAGAACACCCTCAAATAGCCCCCCAAAAACATGCAAAACTGCTACCTCAGAAACAGGGCCAAATTCCCTTTCCTCTCAACCTACTACTAAACTGCTATTTTGACACAAAATTAGACCTTCCCAGCAGTGCTCCCAGACCCCTAAACCCACTCCTAAAAATCTAGAACACCCCTAAATAGCCCCCCAAAAACATGCAATACTGCTACCTCGCAGGCCGCCCATGTAAGCCAATGGCAAAAATGCATCTCAGAAACAGGGCCAAATTCCCCTTTCCCCTCAACCTACGACTAAACTGCTGTTTTGACACAAAAATAGACCTTCCCAGCAGTGCTCCCAGACCCCTAAACCCACTCCCAAAAATCTAGAACACCCCCCACAAAAAGATGCAATACTGCTACCTCGCAGGCTGCCAATGTAAGCCAATGGCAAACATGCACCTCAGAAACAGGGCCAAATTCCCCTTTCCCCTCAACCTACGACGAAAATGCTATTTTGACACAAAATTAGACCTTCCCAGCAGTGCTCCGAGACCCCTAAACCCACTCCCAAGAATCTAGAACACCCCCAAATACCCCCCAAAAACATGCAATACTGCTACCTCGCTGGCCGCCAGAGTAAGCCAATGGCAAAAATGCACCTCAGAAACAGGGCCAAATTCCCCTTTTTCCTCAACCTATGACCAAACTGCTGTGTTGACACAAAATTAGACCTTCCAAGCAGTGCTCCCAGATCCCTAAACCCACTCCCAAAAATCTAGAACACCCACAAATAGCCCTCCAAAAAGATGCAAAACTGCTACCTCGCAGGCCGCCAATATAAGCCAATGGCAAAAATGACCCTCAGAAACTGGGTCAAATTCCCCTTTCCCCTCAACCTACGACCAAACTGCTGTTTTGACACAAAATTAGACCTTCTCAGCAGTGCTCCCAGACCCCTACACCCACTCCCAAAAATCTAGAACACCCTCAAATAGCCCCCTAAAAACATGCCATGCAGCTACCTTGCAGGCCGCCATTGTTAGCCAATGGCAAAAATGAACCTCAGAAACAGGCCCAAATTCCCCTTTCCCCTCAACCTACGACCAAACTGCTATTTTTACACAAAATAGGACCTTCCCAGCAGTGCTCCCAGATACCTAAACCCACTCCCAACAATCTAGAACACCCCACATTACCCTCCCAAATACGTGCATTACCGCAACCTCGCACAGGCCTTAAAGTCATGCCAAAATGTACTCTGAAACTAGGCCCAAAACACCCCTTTTCCACCACGGATTTTCTTCAAACCGCTTGCAATCAAAACTAGACATTCCCAACTCTCATCCCAGCTAAGCAAATCCACTGTGAACCACCTACAACACACTCCAATGGCACCCTGAAAACACGCAATAATCGAAAATTAACATGGGCGCCTATGGCAGCGGTTTCCCTTTCTCGACTTTGCCTAAACACACCCATCAATCGATTCCTCCCAAATGTCCTGTGCAACCACCAATTCCCCCTCCCTACCACTGAGTACCCCTGGGCATAATGGATGAAAGCAAGGCATACTGGGTAAAGCAGGCCTATGGCACAAAGCACACTGCCTGGCTTCAAAATGGCCCCTTGACCCGCACCCACATGGCCAGGCCCTGCCTGGACCAGGGCTCAAAATGGCCCGACCCACATGGCCAGGCCCCAACAACACCCAAGAAGTTGAAAAACACACAAAAATCACCACAATCCAATGCCATCCATGCCCTCAATGATGTTTAAATTCAAGACATCCCACAGAAAGACTTGGTCCATGCACCACTGAGTACCCCTAGGCCTAATGGATGAAAGCAAGGCAAACTGGATGCAGGCCTGAGCACACTGCCAGGCTTCAAAATGGCCCCTTGAACCCAGCCACATGGCCAGGCCCTGCCTGGACCAGGCCTCAAAATTGCCCCGCCCACATGGCCAGGCCCCAACAACACCTGAAAGAAGTAAAAAAAACACAAAAATCACCACAATCCAATGCCATTCATGCTCGCAATGATGTTTAAATTCAAGACACCCCACAGAAAGACTTGGTCCATGCACCACTCACTACCCCTGGGCCTACTGGCTAGTGTGGCTTTACAGGCACCCCAAATTATTTTTAAAAATCCACATATAGTGAGCTAAAATTGAATGACATAAATGAGATTTAAGTTCAACAAAACTCACAGAAATAGTTGTATCATGCACCCATGACTAACCCTGGGCCTACTGGATACTGTGGCTACCCACAAGCTATTTTTTTTAAGTTGTGAAAAAGTTTTAAAATTGTAGTTGCAGCAACTGCAATGCCCCAAACAAATAACACCAACTTACTTGTAAAATCTCAAATCCAAAAGTGATCCAAAGTCCAAAAAGTCCTCAAATACAAATATCCAGCAGCAGCCACACAGAGTAACCCTTCCAGCTCCAGATCCAAAGGAAAAGTGACCAGGACTTGGAAAAAGCACTCGGAGGAGCCTGGTGGACAGGAACAGGAAGTTGGGGACTCTGGGGCACTTCCTTCCTCCCACCCCCCCAAAAAATGGACTCCTTGCACCAAAAAGTGCCAAATGTCAATCTGAGGAGTTATTCTGATCAAAATCATCATTTTCAGAAGGTTTATGCAGCCTGCGGTGCATTTCTTGTGCCGAATTGCAATTTATGCAAGTTCGGGAAAGCGAAATGTTCAAATCTCCCGCCAGAAGTCAGCTGCGCGCCGCATCTACGGGATATGTGATCGCGGGCCCTTATGACGTACTCGCATTGTCAAACTCTCACTGTGCAAGATGGCGGGCCACGATGACGTACTCGCGGTCAAAAAACTCTTGCGCGATCACGCTGCAAGATCCAAAATGGCGCAGCACACGCAAACCGGGGAACTCAGAATCACAGTAAGTCATCGCCGCACCCGTGATATTGTATTTTTGAAGCGCGACCAAGCAAAAAAATCCGCCAGCTTGCGAATTGCGGATTTATTGCCATATTCGCGCGATTCGCGGCCCGCGTATTTGCCAAAAATCCACGAATTCTCCGAACTGAACGGATTTTCAGCCCATACTAATCTATGAGCCTCTAGTTGGCTGGGTTTGTTCTGTCTCTGCCCTTCCAGATTGGACTGATGATTGAACCTTGCCAGCTTGGTGGTATTAGATTAAATAGCTCTATTTCTTTCAATAAAATGGATAGTTGGTTACTCCAGAAAGCTGGTCATATGTGAAAATGACCATAGGGACCATTAGGTCCTAGTCTTCCTTCCTTTCTGGCCTTGAATATTATATTAGTTATGTCTTCAGCCTAGGAGTTTTTCCTATTTTGTAATAACATTTAAGACACCTTAGATGTGTAAAAGTGATATTTTCGCCATTTTCATACAAATTTAGATTTTTAATTTGGCAGTCGGTCTAAATTTAATGTCAAAAACTGACCTGCATCAATTCAGGCTATGTATTCCAGAAGTGTCAGGGTGTCATTTTACAGGAACTAACGCAGGCTATGTAACCCGGCCAGAAGAGGAATGTAAAACAGTCGGGAGAACAATGTAACGTTATCTGCAAGTGAATAAATAAGGATAATTGATAGCAGGAAAAAGGATAGATGAGGGAAATACATGGTAAAACCAAGAAACCACTTCCTTAATTAAAGCAGTAAATACTGATAAATGTTCACGTTGAATCAGATCAGAAATGCTAGAATTTGACAAATAAATGGTGCTGGAGCGAGGGGAGCTGCTACAGCGTTCCAGCAAAATGCTTTTTACCAGATGGCAACTAAAGATTACAGCTCCTAAATGTGGTTTGCTAATCATCCCGGATTGTCAAAGGGGATAAATGAGTGGTAAAAGCATAACAAAGACTCAGTTAATGAGGCTGTAATAGCTACGACAATATTGCACATAAAATTGTAGTCCTGTTAAACAGCTGAGACAACAGACTTCTGCAGAAAGGTTATCACCTAGGAGCTCGAAATACAGAAATGGTCCAGGAGGTACACTTTTATTTATTAATATTTCCTGAAAGCAAAATTTTCATAAGGGAATCAAGACTAAGTTAAAATACATGCAAACGTTCCATCATGGTAAAGTTGGTTCTGTGCTAAAAAGGAAAGTGCTATGGAACAGCTTGAGGAGAATTTGGTGTCCCAAACAGAATGGATTGCCCTGAGTGTCTATATAAATATGGAGTAACACAAAGCAGTGCAGATCGCTGGCTGCCGTGCAACAGGTAGTTGTGCCATGGGTGGGCTGTGGGTGATTCCACCCATGCATTCTGACACATTCCCAGATTTACCAACTCTGACAGACCTGGGAATGCATCAGAATTGTAATCCTCCCCACCAGAGGTGCGACAACGAGAAACATCTTAATTTCTCCTCATTTTTTCATCTTTCTACATGACCTGCATTCTGCAGCACACGTAGAAAGAGGATAATGCCTCTGATTTTTTTTTCCCTTCGTGCACAAAAACAATCCTGCTTACAACTCAGGCACCTTGCACCATGGTGCAAGGGTACTTGAGGTGGCACCAGGAAGCGGTTTGTGTGCATGCACCAGATGATAGCAAGTATGCACCAAATAAAGTTCCTGAAGTCACCTTTTCAAGAAGCACAGCAAGGTGGCTTCTGTGTAACATTGGTAAATACGGACCTTGATGCGGCATTCTTCACAACTGAATTCAAGTATGCATATTAGAACATTGATGTTTCAGCCATAACCTTAATTTTCACATAGTGGCACATCCGTCATATTATACACTTCCCATACTCAAATGTGGTATTTAGAGCCTAAAGAATAATCAAAATCTTATTGTCTGTAATTAATATTTGGGGATTTAGGCTACCATTAGAATTTTTTAACCTGGAGGCCTATCAATTGGGCCACCAGTTCATATTTGCGATTGCCCCATCTAAGGCAGATGACCGTCAATAGATTTTCTTGCCAGAGACCATAATGAGAGGCATTGTAGTTTATGGCAGGGATATCAGTCAATGGCACCCATGCTCAGAGAGAATGTCCCTGAGCTATTGGGCCATTAGTATTTTATTTTCAACAACAATAAAAACCCTTCAAGAGTTTGCTTCTGTGAAAAAAACTTTGCAGGTGCAACAAACATGGTGCCCATTCAACAAAGTTCCACGCCTTTACTGCAATTGCTGAATAGAATTGCTGCATTGAAGACGTTAGCACCCGAGTTGCTGAGGAGCAGAGGCTGAAGCCTTTGTTGAACTGATGGGTTAGAAGACTGGTGGACCGCCAACCAGGCAATCTTTGAGTCTGAAAGACCTAATGGAAAAGTTGATGGGTCCCTAAGTAAGCCAAGTTGAAAGCCAAGGTGTTTGTCAATTACCCCCTGCATCAGCAACAATCATAATACATACCAGATTAAAAATACATTTGCGGAATACTAGTATTAACACCCATACACTATCCAGTGTGATAAATAAATAATTATATATACTTACCTACCAGGCCATGGTAGAAAAAGTGAGTCACTGCAAATTGGAATTCAGTTTCCAAGAGAATGTTAATGTAGTACACTGTGCACATGCACTCAGATTTACAAATCAGATCTGAATATTGAGAAATCGGAACTATAGAAAATAAATCTAATTGTTTGGGTGATTTAACCTCACAGGTGCATTTGGATGAAATCATGAATTAAAAATGTTCATTTGAAAACTGGAAATGTAATAAGTGTGCAATAGTCAGTAATATTTTAGTAGGTAAAAACATACTTTTTTATTGCTAGTACACCTGAATGAAGGGGATGAATCATATTTGCAGGACTATTTCAAATTGTTTGTGTAGCATCTTGCCAGCCTCGGCACCAGCCAATTACAATGCCACACATAGAAGGAGCTTATTATTACACATCTGTATTCTGCTGCATGTAACTGCAAACTCAACATTGTAAAACAAGCGTTCATGGCATTGCACTCAGGCACAGTCACAGTTCCACTCAGTCTGTAAGGAGCCAAAAGGGTTCCATTTTAAAATATTGCAAGACACTACATCTCCCCCTATGTTACATAAAACATTAATATTTTATACAAATCACCAAATACATATATATAAATATATATATATATTCACTAAAAAATATTAGGTTTTAGATTTAAAAAAGCTTTGAAATTCACTGAAAAGAACATAGGTTTCAGGGGTGTTATAGTGAGCTGGACATTTCACTTCTATGAAACCATAGAAATTCCTCTGTTATAGTTAGTTTTGCTAACTATAACTTGCGCGCCCGCAATGCACTGCTGACTATGTCACATATTACATCATTCATGACATTGTCAGTGACATCACTGATGACATCTCAAATGATATCACTGATGACATCACTGATGACATCATCCAGTGAATTTGGTTTAGTTTGAAATTTAAATATGAATTACATATATACCAATCTGTATTGAAGATTAAGTGGATATATAACTGTCTGGATGGAGGATTTATTGGCTGTCTGACTGTCTGTTTAAGTGATTAATTAAAAGTATCTCACTTGATATATGGATTAGTTACTAAACTATGTGAAGGTGTGCATCACTGTCTTTTTGTTGTATAACATGCTGCATCAGTTGGTCACTAACTACATGAGTGTGTATATTACTTATTGATTAGTTGGGTGAGTATTTGAATGGGACACTGAGTTTGTGTGTGGTTGGATGGGCTGTGTGTAACTCTATGCATAAATGTGTGAATGGTTAATTGACTAGGTGTATAGTTTTAAGACTGCATGTGGAAACAGTTCTTTGGGTGACTGAGTGTATTTATTTGTGTTTTGATGAGCGAATATATGTTTTAGTTGTACATCAACAACGTAAAAAAATAAAAAAGGCATTATATGTGAGAGTTGGTGTATATAAATAAGTATATGTAAGAGTTAGTGATTGTGAGAGTAACTATATGAATGAGTGTATAATTGTAATGGTGAGTTTTTAACATATTAACTATGACTTACTATGTGTTTGAAAAAAGGAGGTGTTGTGTGTATAATTGTGTAAGTGAGTAAATGTGAGTGTGATTAATTTTTTTCATGAGTGAGTAGGATGACTGCATTACCGACTAAGATTACTCTTATGTCTATATATGTGTATAAGTGCATTTGATAGTGTTCTATTAATTAGTGATTGCATGTATACATGATTCTGTTGTTGAATAGGTAGTTGTGTGTGTAGACTTAGGAATCAGTGAGTGGGTATGTAGTAACTGGTATTGGTGTGTCAATGGTTTCAAATATGGTACTCTTTATTTTACAGTGAGTGATGAAAGGTTATATTAGTGTATGATGAGGTGTATCAGATTGTCACGTGGATGATGTCATCAGTGATGTTATCAGTGATGCCATCAGTGATGCCATCAGTGATGTCATCAGTGATGTCACAGACCATGTCTTGAATTATGTAATATGTGACATCATTAGGAGTGCATTGCTGGTGCGCGAGTTATAGTTAGCAGAACTAACTATAACGGAGGACTTTCTATGGTTTTGTATGAGTGAAATGTCCAGCTCACTATAACACCCCTGAAACCTATGTTTTTTTCTGTGAATTTCTAAGGTTTTTTTGAATGCTAATTTCTAACTATAACATCTCTGACACCTATGGTTTTTTCAGTGAATTTCAAAGCTTTTTTATATGCTAATTTCTAACTATAACGTCTCTGAAACCTATGGTTTTTTCAGTGAATTTCAAAGGTTTTTTAAATGCTAATTTTTAAGTGTAATAGTAGTTATACCTTTTTTGTACTGATTTTCCACAGTTTTTAACTGTTTATTTATAAATATTTCTTTTATTAAATAACATTATATATTTTTCTGAAATTACAAATAAAAAATTTTTTTTATTCAAACTGAAATATTGATAAATGTTTTTGTTTTATTTTTTATTTTAATATATTGATATTATTTTCTTTCAAATGTTTTTTTCCTAATTTTTTCGGGGTCGTGCACCCAAAGCGTACACATCACGGTGGATGCGCGGATTCTAGTCACCATTTTAGAAAAGTCATGAAAAATCCGCGTACGGTGTGCAATGGATGCGTGTTTTTCAGTTACATCATATACATTTAATATTACGTGATGTGCGCGATTGGTATACAACCAGTCCGCAACTCCTGCTCCCACGCATTTGCAACACATGTGCATTACGGTACGGGCCGCTTGCGCGGTGGCGTGTCCCATGTGATGTCATATACGTGCTCCCGCAAAAAAAATGCGTGCTCTAAAATGATATGTATGTGTCTTTAATATACATATTAGGGTAGGAGATTATCTAAGATATTCATAAAAATAATATATTTGTACTCATAATATACTTATATTATTTTTAAATATATTTTCAGGAAGTCACGTCGGGTGCGTGTCATGAGCGCAGAGTACGCAGGTCCCATGTGACCCAAAAAAAAAGAGATTTTATTGGTTCATAACATTTACCACTGTAACTATTTAAGGACCCCACCCATTTTAATCATTCTTGTTGGAGCATCTTTAGAGAGACATCTCTTTTCCTACAAGAACCCTTTTTGCTTGGTTTTTTTGGTGGTTTTCAAAAAATATCAAACAAAATGGCATCTGGACAGCAGCAGCAGCAGGAGGGAATATCTTCTGAAGAAGATGTCTTGCAGGAGGCACCATGTCCACAGAGGCCGGAATCTGTCGTGTGGAAATTCTTCACTTTTCCACCTGGAGAGAAGAAAGTAAATGCGAGAAAGGTGACGTGCAAAATTAGTGTCTGAGTCCTGTCAGGAGGCAGTGAAAAAAAATACTCTTGTGGCACTGCTTCTATGTACAAGCATCTCCGGACCACACACCCTCTCAATCTTGCTCGGGAAGAAATGAGGCGAGCTGCTTTGAACCCCTCACCTGCTGTGGCAAGTACGTCTGGAGCGTCCTCAGGAACACCTGCAATGGATATTAGGCCAGAATTCCCTTTGCACTGCTGCATAAACTGGAGCCATGTGGTGACACAGGCACCCTTGCACCATGGTGCAAAGATGTCTGTCTCGTGCAGAGATTGTTTTTGTGCAGGAAGGGACACCTTCCTGCACAAAAACAATCAGTAAAGGCATTTTCCTCTTTCAATGTATGCTGTGGAATGCAGCATGCATTGAAAGAGGAAAAAATGAGGAGAAATGAAAACAATTCTCCTCGTTGCACCTTGCTACACCAACTCTAGGATGCAGCAGCATTCACACACATCTCCAGATTAACAATTTCTTATAAATCTGGAGATGTGTCTTGTTTTATGGGTGTTGGTGGGAACACCAGCAGCAACTCCTATGGAACGCCCCTTCAACGCAAAGTTCTGTGTATGAAGGGGTCGTATTTACAAGGAGAGGAAAGACCACGAAGGGTGGCTTTTCCTCTCCTTGTAAATATGAAAGAGTGCCTGGCACCATCACTACGTTACAAAAAGTGACCTACTGGTGGCGAAGGGTGCTTGTAAATTCGCCCCATAGGTGCTTAGGTATTGGCTGACTGATACAATAAGAACATAGTGCTGGATAGGTGATTGGAAAATTGTATGATACTGACAGGCGGTATCCTACGCTGCATGGGTACTACTTCAGTATTTAATGGAGTGAAGCAATAGTATGTATCTGCTTAGAGATTGTAGGGATTATGCACAGAATAATAGATAGTGGTAGATAAATAATTAAAGAAGTGCATGGGACAGACTGGACGATTCCTACACTGCATAAGTACTAACTGGGAATTTAGAAGGGTGTATCAATCGTATGTAGCTAGTTAGAGGTCTGCTTGGAGTAGCTGGGCCATTCCATAAGTTCATGACTAGAATAATTACAGTATTACAAACAGAGTGTATAGTGAATTTATAGGTGCTTAGGTATTGGTGGGGTAATTGGATAAGTAGATAGTGCTGGATAGGTGATTGGATAAATGCATGGGGCAGAAAGGAGGATTCCTACACTGCATGAGTACTAACTGGGTATTTAGAAGAGCATATCAATAGTTTGTAGCTGGTTAGAGGTGTGCATGCATAGTGTACAAAATATTGTACCTGCACTTGTGTTAGTGACTACGCCATTCCTTAAGTATACAACTAATTTTTTTTTTTAAAGAATTTTTATTGCAGATTCGTAAATAAAACAATGATTCATGCCAACCTTCCAATTTCTGATCATCCTAAGTCCCCTGCCAGTAGTACAATTGTACACAGCCATTCAGCCCACATCCCGGAGGCAGGGCGGCGTTAGTGACAGACCTGTCGGAGAAAACAGCTAAGGACACAAACAAGAAAAAATCCCTTCCAACACCAAACCCTCTGTCAGCAAGGCAACAGGTCTACAGCACAATTTGTCTTCTGCTTTTCTATTTTTGTTCCCCCTTCTGCAACACCCAACTCCCCCCTCCTAAATACGATCCGCCAGATGCAGTGTACTCCGTTTGCGCCCGCTCATAGTATAAGCGCGACTCAACCACCTTCAATCATCTCTCATAGCGCCCCAACATCTAAATCTCCCAGCCAAAGACAGTTAAGTATACAACTAATAACTGAAGTAATTTCAGTGTTGCAAAGAAAGTGTGTTCTGAATTTATAAGTGCTTAGGTATTGGTGGAGTGACAGGATACGTAGATAGTGCTGGACGGTTGAATGGAGAAGTGCATGGGACAGAAAGAAGGATTTCTAGACTGCAGAGGTACTAACTGAGTATTTAAAAGACTGTATCAATGCTATGTAGCTGATTAGAGGTCTGCATGCATATCGCACAGAATATTGTAGCTGTACTAGTTTTACTGGCTATGTCATTCCTTAGGTACATGACTAGTAACTAGAATAATTTCAGTGCTGCAAAGAGAGTACATGTTGAATTTATAAGTGGTTAGGTATTGCGGAGTGATAGGGTATGTAGATAGTGCTGGATGGGTGATTGGAGAATTGCATGGGACAGACAGGAGGGTTCCTAGGTTGCATTGGTAGTACTTTACTAAGTAGCTGGTTAGAGGTTTATATATATGGTGCAACACTGAGTGTAGTTGTGCATTGATAGTGTTTGGATTACTTAATCTAACCTTGACAGTAGTACAATTCAAAGAATGCTAAACATTTTTTTCAGTTATTATAAGTGCTTAGGTATTGGTGGAGTAATAGGATGAGTTTCTAGTGCTGAATGGGTGATTCCATAAATGCATGGGACAGACAGGAGGATTCCTACACTGCATAGGTACTAACTTGATATTTCGAAGAGTGTATGTAGGAAGGGGGAGGCTCTAGTTGGCGCAGTGGCGACACTAGCGACAAGCAGGGACTCTCTCTTCCTCGTCAGGGCTGAGGGTTACCTTCCAGACAACCTCTGCTTACCCTCTAGGTAGTGTGGCTTAAGCAGTCGTAGGCTAATCTTTGGGGCACATAGGGTTAAACACTTGCAATATTACACCGTCACAACCAACCCACCACACCATGAGACCAGACTGTATTCTGTAAAAATATATATCTTTATATAGACTTCAAGCAGGCTTAAGAATACAGTTATCGACTTTCAAATAGCGGTTCCAAGTTTACTTAGTTCAAGTTGCCACAGTTCGTTCGAGCAATAAGAGTTCTTTAGGGCCTTCTGCCCAGTTCAACAAAGTTCTTGTGGAGCAGGCGGCTCCCAGGGGATCTGTCCCACGTCGCGTTGCCTTCCCGGGGTCGCTGTTCGGTGCGGCTCTCAGCCGGGCAGTTCACGGGTCATCCGGGGCAGCGGTGTTCTGTGGCGGCAGGGTCCTCTCCTCGTCGTCCGCTCCGACCCTGGAGGTGGCGGTGGCGTGGTGGTGGCAAGTGGCAGTACGGTCCTCAAGTGCAGGACGTACCCAGCCAAGTGCCGGTGCAGCTGTGCGCTCACAGCTGGCTGTCGGGCAAGGTACCGACCTAGGGGACTCTCACAGGGCGACTGTCCATCTTTGCAGGTGGATTGGCTGCTCGTTGCGCAGTCAACTCGAGAGCTCGGACCGGACGGGTCCTCCTTCGCTTTGCTCTCGGGCTCCCGGTGCAGTTGCGGTCACGGTGTTCGGGCCAGCGGCGGCTGGTCCTCACTTTGCTTTCGCTGTTGCTCTGGGCCCCGGTCACGGTGGTCAGGGGGATGTTGTTGCCTTGGAGGAGATTCCTCCGTCTGTACTGCCACGAGGAGCAGCACACGCCGTTGCTTTCTTCAGGGTGTAGCGCCCACTGGTCCTGGGGCGCTGGTCAGGGGGCAAGCTCAGTTTCAAGCCCTTGGAGATCTTTTAGCAGAGTTCGGCACAAAGTCTTGTAAGGCAAAAGTCTTTTCGTAGTCTTTCCTTTGTCCTCTCCTTCAGCAGCAAGGCACCAGACACAGGCAAGAGACAGCACTCTTCCTTGTCCTTCCCGGTCCTTCTCGTCGGGCAGAGTTCCTTCTGTAGCCCAAACAGGATCTAATTTTCAAGGAGCAGGGCTCCTTCTTTTATATGGCATTTCTTTTGTTCTCGCAGGCCAGGGGGGCCTTTGCATAGCCACTCTCAGTCCTTGAGTACCCTGGCGGGTGTACTCCGGCTTCTGCTTTCAGTGTGAGGGGCAGGCGCATCAGACGCCCCACAGGAGGTGGAGCCAGCATTGTGCGGACAGGGGCAGCCAGAGTACCTTGTTGATGGGGCTTCGCCCTTCCTGGGCCAGGTGTCGGCTGAGTCATCCGACGCTCCCCAGGAGGGTGGAGCCAGCATTGTGGTGGCAGAGCACAGCAAGATCCAGAGTCAAGAGACACTCCTACCTCCCACTAAGGTGTAATCTGCGCATTCACCACCTGTCATCCCCCCAGCCCTGTCACTCACACGTCCCAGACCGTCAGATACACATACCAGCAGAGGCGGGCTGAAATGGTTAGGCAAGCAAAGGCTAACTTTCTAAAAAGTAGCATTTGCAAACCCAGGATACTAAAATAAACTTTACTAAAAGAAATATTTTATCATCCTGAGTTTAGGCATACTAAACACAACGCGCTACTATGCTCCTTGAGCCTGCTGGGATTATAGGGTGTAATAACTCCAGCAGCTCAGTCTGGCCTAATGGAGCAAGTAGCCTTCAATAGTGAAATACGGTTTTGGTTGTAAGTCACTACTAGGACATGCCACCCACATCAGGGCTTGTCCTACCTTACGCCTACAACGCACCCTGCCCGTAGGCCTACCATAGGGGTGACTAATATGTAGTCAAGGGAAGGTTCGGGGGCTGGCAAGTGGGTGCACTTGCCCAGCTAGCGTGACAGTACGAGACCGCACGCGGGTTCTGCGGTCGCAATTCCCAGACACATCTTTACGGCTGCTTCGGTGGGTGGCGCAACCAGCGCTGCAGGCCCACCAGCAGTATTGGCATCTAAAAGCCCCGGCACTCCTAGTGCACTTTACTAGGGACTAACAGTAAATCCAATGAACCAATCATGGATACCAATCGCATGTACAATTTACAGTAGGGAGCACTTGCACTGCGGCACGGGTCAGCCGTGGCGCAGCGCCCTGAGTATCGGAAAACCAGCAAAACATCAGAGGCACATCAGCAAAAAGTGGAAGGGAGACTCACGCCAAGGTGCCAGGTCTAACATGTGTCCCCTCCAGCTGAAATGTGGGGGGAACTACCCTTCCCCAGGGAGTTCCACATCACTAAGGCGGAAAAATCTGGACAGACCGTCAGCGTTGGCGTGATCGGTGCCAGGGCGGTGTTCCACCGTAAAGTCCATACTCTGTAGAGAAATGGACCACCTCAACAGTTTCGGGTTCTCACCCCTCATTTGCATCAACCATCTGAGGGGCCTGTGGTCCGTCTGAACTCGGAAGTGAGACCCAAACAAGTAGGGTCTTAGCTTCTTCAGTGCCCAGACCACAGCAAATGCTTCACGCTCTATTGCACTCGCCCTACTTTCCCGTGGAAGTAACCTCCTACTTATGAAGGCTACGGGTTGGTCAAAGCCCTCCTCAGTCATCTGTGAAAGAACGGCCCCTACACCATGCTCTGAAGCGTCTGTTTGCACTATGAATTCCTTGGAGAAATCAGGAGCCAGGAGCACGGGCGCCGTGCACATGGCAGTCTTCAGGGTGTCAAAAGCCTTCTGACAGGTGTCAGTCCAAATCACATTCCTGGGCTGCTTCTTCGAAGTCAGCTCTGTCAAGGGGGTCACGATCGTGCCATAGCCCTTGACAAACCTCCTGTAATACCCAGTGAGCCCCAGGAAGGCTCTCACTGCAGTCTGGGTCTTGGGGGGTTCCCAAGCCAGGATGGTCTCAATTTTGGGTTGCAAGGGTGCTACCTTGCCACTCCCAACTTGGTGTCCCAAGTACACCACGGAACCCTGCCCAATCTGGCACTTGCTTGCCTTGATTCTGAGGCCTGCTCTGCGCAGAGCCATCAACACTTCCCAGAGGTGTCGCAGGTGTTCTGGCCAGGTGCCACTGAACACCGCGATGTCATCCAGGTAGGCGGCACTGAACTCGTCCAGCCCAGCCAACACCTGGTTGACCAATCTCTGAAAGGTGGCAGGGGCATTCTTCATTCCAAATGGCATAACCCGGAACTGGAAATGCCCATCTGGTGTAGAGAATGCCGACCTCTCCTTTGCCCCATCGGTCAAGGCGATCTGCCAGTACCCAGACGTCAAATCAAACGTACTGAGGAACCGAGCAGCCCCTAGCCGATCAATGAGCTCATCAGCTCTGGGGATGGGGTGCGCGTCAGTCTTCGTGACTGAATTGAGTCCTCTGTAGTCCACACAGAACTGGAGTTCGGGTGTGGCTCCCGGCGCCGCAGCCTTCGGAACCAAAACCACGGGGCTGGACCAAGGACTGCTGGAAGACTCAATCACCCCCAGGGCAAGCATCTTGGAGACCTCCTCCTTGATGCAGGCCCGGACACTGTCAGTCACCCTGTAAGCCTTATGCTTCACAGGTAAGCTGTCTCCAGTGTCCACATCATGGACGCACCAATCTGTGACACTCGGAACCAGGGAGAACAGATCTGGAAACTGCCCCAGCAACTGGCGGCAGTCTTCCTGTTGTTCGGGGGTCAGGGTGGGTGAGAGGTTAACTCCATCCACTGACCCGTCTTTCTCACAGGCCACTAAGAGGTCAGGGAGAGGCTCCGACTCCTCCTCCATTCCGTCATCAGTTGCCAACAACATGCCCACTTCGCACCTTCGCAAGTGGGGCTTGAGGCGGTTGACATGTAGGACCCTCAAAGGGTTCCTGGGCGTCTTCATGTCCACCAAGTATGTCACTGGGCTCTTGCGCTCCACAACCTCGAATGGGCCTGTCCACTTATCCTGAAGGGCACAGGGCTCCACTGGGGCCAGGACATACACCTCTTGTCCAGGCTGAAGCTCGACCAGAGTGGCATTCTGGTCGTACCACCGCTTCATCTCTTCCTGGCTGGCTTCCAGATTTGCCTCGGCAAGTTGTCTGAAGCGTCTGGTCTGGTTTCTGAAGGCCAGCATGTAGCTATATACATTCTGGGGAGGTTTCCTGGGAGATTGCTCCCAGCCTTCCTTTACCAAACTCAGTGGTCCTCTCACGGGGTGACCGTACAGTAGCTCAAAGGGGCTGAACCCTAGGGACTTCTGGGGTACCTCGTGATATGCAAAGAGTAGGCATGGTAAGAGGATGTCCCACTTACGCCTCATCGGACCTTCCAGGCCCATGATCATGCCTTTCAGGGTTCGGTTGAATCTCTCAACCAACCCGTTACCTTGGGGATGGTAAGGTGTGGTGAACTTATACGTTACGCCACACTCTTGCCAAAGGGACTTCATATATTTGGATATGAAGTTGGTCCCCCTGTCGCTCACCACCTCTAGAGGGAATCCTACTCGTGAGAAAATTCCCATCAGTGCACGTCCCACCACGGGGGCCGTCACTGTCCTCAGAGGGATGGCTTCAGGGTACCGGGTGGCATGGTCCACCAAGACCAGGATGAACCTGTTGCCCATGGCTGTCTTGGGGTCCAGAGGCCCAACAATGTCAATACCCACTCGCTGGAATGGCGTACCGACCACAGGGAAGGGTTGGAGGGGAGCCTTCTTCTTCCCTCCGGTCTTCCCACTTGCCTGGCAAGTCGGACAGGTTCTGCAATGAGCGTCTGAACTCTTATGCATTTGGGGCCAGTAAAAGTGGGTGACAAGCCTGTCATAGGTCTTGTCCATCCCCAAATGTCCTGCTAAAGGCACATCATGAGCCAGACCCAGTAGGAAGGCTCGGAACTTCTGGGGTACCACCAGCACACGGGCTGACCCAGGTTCCGCAGCCTTAGGCTCTGAATACAGGAGGTCGTTCTCCCAGTACACATAATGTGTTTTGGCCTGAACACCATTGGCCTGGTCTGCAGCCTGCTGCCGCATACCCATGAGAGAGGGGCATTCTTTCTGCTCCTTGCAGAATTCCTCCCTGGAGGGTCCTACTTCTTGCTGCCAATGGGTCAGCTCAGGCAGGTCCCCCAGTTCGGCGATCTGTTCCCCTGTAGGCTCCAGGGCATCCCCCTCAAGGTCTGCTTCCTCCTGGACCGTGGGAACCTCAGGGGCCGGTTTCCCGCGCCCCCTGCGCCCTCTCCCTAAGGCCGGTTCCTGGGCCTCTCCTTCAGGCCCCAGGACCTCTTGATCACCCCAACTGGCTGTCATTGACCGGGTGGTCACGCACGCCCAGTCAGGCAGACCCACCATCCGCAGGTGAGTCGTTTTCTCCACCTTTTCCCAAGGGGAGTGCTCCAAGTCATTCCCTAGCAAACAGTCAACAGGCATGGTTTTTCTTACACAGACCTGCAGAGTACCAGAGACCCCCCCCCACTCGAAGGGAACTTGAGCCATCAGACACTGACTCTCAGAATTATCAGCGTTGATAACCCTACAGTAGGCATGGGGTACAACCTGCTCTTGAGACACCAGGTGCTGCCTCACTGCAGTCACACTGGCTCCTGTGTCTCGAAGAGCCTCAGCTTCCTTGCCATTGATGATCACCATCTGCCCATATTTCTCAGTGTTAGAGGGCAGGTAGTTCGTAGGGATCATCTCACTGTCTCCTAGCGAGACTAGGGTCATCTGAATGGGATCTCCACCCCCCGGGACCATCACTTCTTCTCCTAAGTGAACACTAGTCACTTGACGGGGCGGAGCACCAGTGGGTGCGGGTTTTCCAAACAGGCGACACTTGGGGTCACTGGATATGTGCCCAGGCTCGCCACATTTGTAACAATTGAAGGGCCCCTTTGGAACAGGTTTACCTGTCGGGCCCCATTCTGCTTTGGGGGTGGGGGAGGCTGAGAACCTTGCTGCTGGTTCCCCTGGGAACTACTTTGGGGGCCTTTTTGGAACCCTTTCTGTTTTCCCCCCTTGTCCCCCCCACTCTTCTGCTGGGGACCTTGCCCACTCTTGGCGGAGTCTCCCACGGGACCCTTGTGGACCCTGGTGCTGAGCCAGCGGTCCGCCTCCTCAGCAAGCTTCCTCGGGTTGGATAGCTTGCTATCGATCAGGTGTTGGCGTAACTCAGGAAAACAGTGATCAGACAAGTGCTCCCATGCAATTAAATCAAAGAGACCTTGAAAATCATTCACTTTGCTACCCTTCACCCAACCATCCAGTGCTCTGCAAAAATAAGTCACATACTCCACATACGTATTCCCAGGCCGCTTAGTACATCCCCTAAACTTCTGTCTATACATTTCAGGGGTAAGCCCGTACCTGCGCATTAAAGCTTCTTTCATGTGGGAATAGGATCTCTGTTTCTCAACGGGCAAATCTAGCAAGGTATCTCGCCCTTCGCTAAGGAACCTTCCCCACAACCCCGCTCCCCAATCCTTGTCAGGGACCCGGTGGGAGGACATGGCTACCTCGTATGCCCTAAACCACTGTCCTATGTCATCCCCCTTAAAGAACTCCTTAACTACGTCCTTCGGGATGTGCACTCTTGACTCTACCTGCACTGGCGATGTGCTGCCACCAGAGGGAGGACGATCCAAGTCTCTCTCCTTGAGACTTATCTCCCTCATTTTCACTTCATAATCTATTTGGTGCTTTCGCTCTTCCAGCGCCATTCTTTTTGTTTCCAACTCCAGTTGGATTTTCAATTCTGCCAGCTTTCTTTCGTGATTCCTCGTTTCCTTCCTGTCTGCCAGTTCCTCTGGTGACAGGCCTTTACCAAAGCTGTGCACGCTGTCTTGCCTTTCGAGATCCACCAGATCCATAGGTGCAGTCTGCTCTTCAGTCGCATCTTGCTCGGCAAGGGCATCTTGATCCTCCGGGGCCTTTCTGGACTCTATCCAGGCTTTCAGGGCTTTGTAGAATTCTGGCTTATTCTTGCAACCAGCGTGCGGGACTTTGAGTTTCTTACAGAAAAACTTCAGCTCCGTCTTTGAGTATTCGTCCAGCTTTGCGGCGTCCCACTCCACCTCCAACACCTCAGAGGTCGTGGACTCAGCTCCATCCAGGCTCTTCGTGCCCGGCATGGTTCTCACACTCGGAATCTTCTTTCAGCGAAAAGCAAAGTCTGTGGCTAAGTAACTGGACTGAAATCACTCTGCAATGGTCGGAAGCTAAGGTATAGATACCGCAAGTGTAAATTCGAAAAATCCTCACCGCTGCGTCCAATGTAGGAAGGGGGAGCCTCTAGTTGGCGCAGTGGCGACACTAGCGACAAGCAGGGACTCTCTCTTCCTCGTCAGGGCTGAGGGTTACCTTCCAGACAACCTCTGCTTACCCTCTAGGTAGTGTGGCTTAAGCAGTCGTAGGCTAATCTTTGGGGCAAATAGGGTTAAACACTTGCAATATTACACCGTCACAACCAACCCACCACACCATGAGACCAGACTGTATTCTGTAAAAATATATATCTTTATATAGACTTCAAGCAGGCTTAAGAATACAGTTATCGACTTTCAAATAGCGGTTCCAAGTTTACTTAGTTCAAGTTGCCACAGTTCGTTCGAGCAATAAGAGTTCTTTAGGGCCTTCTGCCCAGTTTAACAAAGTTCTTGTGGAGCAGGCGGCTCCCAGGGGATCTGTCCCATGTCACGTTGCCTTCCCGGGGTCGCTGTTCGGTGCGGCTCTCAGCCGGGCAGTTCACGGGTCATCCGGGGCAGCGGTGTTCTGTGGCGGCAGGGTCCTCTCCTCGTCGTCCGCTCCGACCCTGGAGGCGGCGGTGGCGTGGTGGCGGCAAGTGGCAGTACAGTCCTCAAGTGCAGGACGTACCCAGCCAAGTGCCGGTGCAGCTGTGCGCTCACAGCTGGCTGTCGGGCAAGGTACCGACCTAGGGGACTCTCACAGGGCGACTGTCCGTCTTTGCAGGTGGATTGGCTGCTCGTTGCGCAGTCAACTCGAGAGCTTGGACCGGACGGGTCCTCCTTCGCTTTGCTCTCGGGCTCCCGGTGCAGTTGCGGTCACGGTGTTCGGGCCAGCGGCGGCTGGTCCTCACTTTGCTTTCGCTGTTGCTCTGGGCCCCGGTCACGGTGGTCAGGGGGATGTCGTTGCCTTGGAGGAGATTCCTCTGTCGGTACTGCCACGAGGAGCAGCACACGCCGTTGCTTTCTTCAGGGTGTAGCGCCCACTGGTCCTGGGGCGCTGGTCAGGGGGCAAGCTCAGTTTCAAGCCCTTGGAGATCTTTTAGCAGAGTTCGGCACAAAGTCTTGTAAGGCAAAAGTCTTTTCGTAGTCTTTCCTTTGTCCTCTCCTTCAGCAGCAAGGCACCAGACACAGGCAAGAGACAGCACTCTTCCTTGTCCTTCCCGGTCCTTCTCGTCGGGCAGAGTTCCTTCTGTAGCCCAAACAGGATCTAATTTTCAAGGAGCAGGGCTCCTTCTTTTATATGGCATTTCTTTTGTTCTCGCAGGCCAGGGGGGCCTTTGCATAGCCACTCTCAGTCCTTGAGTACCCTGGCGGGTGTACTCCGGCTTCTGCTTTCAGTGTGAGGGGCAGGCGCATCAGACGCCCCACAGGAGGTGGAGCCAGCATTGTGCGGACAGGGGCAGCCAGAGTACCTTGTTGATGGGGCTTCGCCCTTCCTGGGCCAGGTGTCAGCTGAGTCATCCGACGCTCCCCAGGAGGGTGGAGCCAGCATTGTGGTGGCAGAGCACAGCAAGATCCAGAGTCAAGAGACACTCCTACCTCCCACTAAGGTGTAATCTGCGCATTCACCACCTGTCATCCCCCCAGCCCTGTCACTCACACTTCCCAGACAGTCAGATACACATACCAGCAGAGGCGGGCTGAAATGGTTAGGCAAGCAAAGGCTAACTTTCTAAAAAGTAGCATTTGCAAACCCAGGATACTAAAATAAACTTTACTAAAAGAAAAATTTTATCATCCTGAGTTTAGGCATACTAAACACAATGCGCTACTACGCTCCTTGAGCCTGCTGGGATTATAGGGTGTAATAACTCCAGCAGCTCAGTCTGGCCTAATGGAGCAAGTAGCCTTCAATAGTGAAATACGGTTTTGGTTGTAAGTCACTACTAGGACATGCCACCCACATCAGGGCTTGTCCTACCTTACGCCTACAACGCACCCTGCCCGTAGGCCTACCATAGGGGTGACTAATATGTAGTCAAGGGAAGGTTCGGGGGCTGGCAAGTGGGTGCACTTGCCCAGCTAGCGTGACAGTACGAGACCGCACGCCAGTTCTGCGGTCGCAGTTCCCAGACACATCTTTACGGCTGCTTCGGTGGGTGGCGCAACCAGCGCTGCAGGCCCACCAGCAGTATTGGCATCTACAAGCCCCGGCACTCCTAGTGCACTTTACTAGGGACTAACAGTAAATCCAATGAACCAATCATGGATACCAATCGCATGTACAATTTACAGTAGGGAGCACTTGCGCTGCGGCACGGGTCAGCCGTGGCGCAGCGCCCTGAGTATCGGAAAACCAGCAAAACATCGGAGGCACATCAGCAAAAAGTGGAAGGGAGACTCACGCCAAGGTGCCAGGTCTAACAGTGTATCAATAGCATGTAGATGGTTAACGGTCTGCATGCAAAGTGTACAAAATATTGTACATGCACTTATATTAGCAGCTAGGCCATTCTTTCAGAATATGACTAATAACTGGAGTAATTTAAGTGCTGCAAAGAGAGAGCATGCTCAATTTATAGGTGCTTAGTTATTGGTGAAGTGATAGGATACTTAGATAGTGCTGGATGGATGAATGGAGAACTTCATGGGATGGACAAAATGATTCCTAGACTGTATAGGTACTAACTGAGTATTTAAAAGACTAGGTCAATGCTATGTAGCTGATTAGAGGCCTGCATGCATAGTGCACATAATATTGTAGATGTACTAGTTTTTCTGGCTAGGCCATTCCTTAGGTACATGACTAGTAACTATAATATTTTCAGTGCTGCAAAGATAGTACATGTTGAATTTATAAGTGCTTAGGTATTGGCGGAGCAATAGAATAAGTTGATAGGGCTGGATGGGTGATTGGAGAAATACATGGCACAGACAGAAGGATTCCAACCCTGCATAGGTATTAACTGGATATTTAGAAGAGTGTATTATTAGTATGTAGCTTGTTAGACATCTGCATGCATAGTGTATAAAACATTGTACCTGTACTTGGGTTAGTGGCTAGGCCATTCCTCAAGTATATGACTAATAACTGGAGTAATTTCAGTGCTGCTCAATTTATAAGTGCTTAGGTATTGACAGAGTTATAGGATACACACATAGTGCTGGATGGGCAAATGGACAAGTGCATGGGACAGACAGAAGGATTCCTTGACTGCATAGGTACTAACTGAGTAATTAAAAGACTGTATCAATGCTATATAGCTGATTAGAGGTCTGCATGCATAGTGCACAAAATATTGTAACTGTACTAGTATTTGTGTGTCTATGGTTTCGAGAATGGTAGTCGGTATTTTAGGGTGTGAGGAGGTGCTTCAGATAATCACATGGATGATGTCATCAGTGATGTAATTTGAGATGTCATCAGTGATGTCATCAGTGATGTCACTCACTATGTCATGAGTGATATAATATGGGACGTCATCAGCAGTGCATTGTGAGGGCGCAAGTTATAGTTAGCACAACTAACTATAACGGCTGAATTTCTCTTGTTTTGTACGAGTGAAATGTCCAACTAACTATGACGTCCATGAAACCTGTAGTTTTTCAGTGAATTTCTGAGGTTTTTTAAATGCTAATTTCTAACTATAATGTCCCTGAAACTTGTGTTTTTTTAGTGAATTTTATATATATGTATTTTATCTCCTCTCACTCTTACAAGGAAGGAATGGCACTCAGGTTGTAGTTTGGAAGTATTTATTCTGCAAATGACGTGATCCACACGTTTCGACTTATCCGAACCTTGATAACGATACAAGAAGTCATTGTAGCATCCTTATTTAAATGTACAAATGCCTCCAGTTGACAACATTAACAAAGGACTACATAATACTTTAATCCAAAAAGCTGGCAGCCATATTAGCCTGGTCTCAATGTGAAAATCCAGGAATTGATACAATAAAGAAAAGAAAATAAGTGTTACTATGCACACAATGTAATTTCAGCATATCTTGCCCCGTGTCCACCAAACCTGTATGTTCGTCAACATGACTTATTCATATTAAACACATTTAGGATTGCAAATATCAACATAAACATTGGACTACACATTACTTTAAAGTGAAAGGCTATCAGCCATAATAATCTGGGCACGTTGTGTATTATAATGGTTCTTACACGAAAGAAAAGTTGAAAAAGGGTGTTAATATACACACACTATCCCTAAATAAAGTTCTAGCGATTATAGTTCCATTCCATTCACAGCTAATTTTTCGATGTCATGAGTGATGTAACTATCCATGCCATGAATGATGCAATGTCTTAGGTAATTAGAAGTACATTGAGAGGGCAAAAGTTTTAGTTAG
This sequence comes from Lissotriton vulgaris, assembly GCF_964263255.1. NCBI lineage: Eukaryota > Metazoa > Chordata > Amphibia > Caudata > Salamandridae > Lissotriton > Lissotriton vulgaris. The sequence goes on along the minus strand of NC_141696.1, from coordinate 1,071,865,319 downwards.
CTCAGGTAACTATAACTGCTGCATTTCACTGGTTGTGTATGAGTGAAATCTGAGTCTAACTATACCGTCCCTGTAATCTTTGTTTTTTTCAGCATATTTCTAGGTTTTTTTATCGTTAATTAAGATGCATATCACAATGGATGGTGGGGGGTGGAAGCTGGGCCTGGCATTGTGCTGCCCCCACCCAAGCTTGCTGCTCCTGCCTTCCCTTCTCCTAGCCATCCATTGTCCAAGTCCATGTCCCTGCTCCCTTATTACAGCCCTGTGTGGCCGTTGTTCTGCCACTGGCTTTCCCGCCTTCTCTGAACAGTTAGCTTGCTGCCCCATCCACCTCTTCCCTATCCTCTGTTGTCTAAAACCATGGACTAGCCTCCTGCCTCTTGCCATGCATGGTCTGATGTGCTGCCACTGCCCTCCATTTAGCATGATATACAATTCCACTCCTCCTACCCTTCATTGCCCAGTTCTATGCCCCCTCATTGACCTCCTGCTTAGCCTCTGTGCTTAGCTTGCTGCCCTTATTCTCCTTCCCCCTGACCTTTGATGTCTGTGTCCATGCCCCTGCTCCATCCTTTTTGCCCACCATGATCCATGGACCTGCCAGTCCTATTGAGTGTTCTGTTGAGCTGCCACTCTGCTCCCACCTGCCTAGCATTGTCAGATGACTGTAACCTGTCCCTGCCACCTCCACCATGCCTGTCCACATTCCATGCCACATCCCCTTCCTCCTGTCCTCCATGGTCCATTTTACTGCCACACCCTTCTGCCCTCCCTGGTTTGTTTTGCTGCAACTGCTCCTCCTGCCTGCCCTGCATGGTCTGTTGTGAGGCCCCTTCCCCTGAACTTTCTTGTCTGTGCCCAGGTCCTGACCCTCCCTTCTATCCTCCTTGGTCCTTTGTGCATGACCTTGCACCCTCCTTCTCCTTCTTGCCCATCATAGCCACTGTGCTGCCACTAACTCTCTTGCTTGCTGTGCATGGTCTTCTGTGCTGCGCGCAGCCCCTCCCACCTTCCTTGTGTGGTCAGCTAGCTACCCCTGACCCCCTCTGACCTTCCCTCCATGGTCTGTGTGTATGCCATTATAGTCTCACTGTTGCTCTCCATGGTGTGTCTTGCTTCTAGTGCCCATCCTACCTAATCTCCATGGCCATCTTGCTACTCCTGCCCTGCCCCCTTGCCCCCAGCCCTCTGTTTCCATGTGCAGACCCTATTCTCTCCCTCCTGGCTTGTCTGTTCCATTGTAATGCCCCTGATCTGTCCCTCCTGCCCATTATGGTCCGTTATGCTGCAGCTTTCTCTCCTGTCTGTCCATTATGGTCAGCTGGCTACCATTGCCTCGTTCATCTCTGTTCTCTGTTGTCCATGTGCATAGTCCTGTCTGCTCTCTATTTATCACTAGGGAATGTTGTGCAGCACTCCCGTCCTGCATGCCCTGTGTGGTATATTGTGCTGCTGCAAACCCTAATGCCTGCCATGTAGGGTCAGTTTGATGCACCTCTCTATGTCCATCCTGTCCACTGTTATCCGAGTCCATGTCCCCACCCCAATTCCTCCTGCCTTCCATGAACCAATGTACCATACTTGCTAAAATTCTGAACTTGGTAAGAGGGAGATTTTGAAAAAAACTGGGGTATTGATTTTGCCCTTTGACTTACATTGAAAAAGAGGAGATTGTAGACAGTAGACAGATCAAATAAAGCCCATTTGGGCTTAAAAACATTGGACGTTTCTTGGCTGAATCGGGTCTATTGGCATGTATGGTTGTACTACCACTGCTTCTTCCTTCTGCCCACAATGGTCTAATATATTGCCACTGCCTCTCTTGCCAGTCCTGTATTGTTGGCTTGTTGCCCCCTTTCCACTGCCCTCCATAGTCTGTTGTGCTGCCATTGCCCTTCCTGCCTGCCCAGTGTGGTCAAATTGTTGCCTCTGCACTCTCCTACCTGCCTTCAATTTTCAGAGTCCATGCCCCTGGCCTCTGCCTCTCAACAGTATCCTAATGAACAACTAGATTGCTAACAGTCTATATTTATTACAAAAGTGTGGAACGCCTGACGTCATCTTAATGTAATCAAAAATGTAATACCTACAGCATTTTGTTTAGAAATTACATATATAAGAAGGTCTTATTTGCATCATAATTATACAGGCTATATGGTGTATAATCTTTTGAAATAAAGAAATCAAACAGAGGAACTTCATTCTCCGTGATTTATTGAAATTGTAAATCGAATGCCAAATGTTGTGGTGCACCTGTGCTGTTGTGTTTAATTGACTTCGTTCCTCAGGGAACAAGCACTGTTACAGTGGGTGCTACTCAGTGTGCACACAAACCCCAATGTTAATACTAGGGGTACCTATTACTATTTGGGGCTATTTTTTGTTAGGTGCTATTCTCAAGAAGGTTCCACTGTTAGGTCTCGTTTATCTATGTAATGTTCACCATTCAATCTTTTAAACAACCATCTCATTAACCATAGTTTCCGCCCTCCCGACACATGCTAAACTAATCTAAACTGCACGCTCTGCGAGGTCAAAACTACACAAAAAACACATATAAGTACACTTCCTGGCCAGACAGGAACTGAACAACGCCCAGCTCCCCGGAATAATTATTCACACCCCTACGCTGCCCTGGTGTATGCAAGCCCAGCCCACTTTGCTTACATATAGATAGGAAAATGACTATGTCACATCTACCAGTTCTTCCACACTGACTCAGGTGATATGACCGCATCCACCTCGCATATCACAATGCGCAATAGAAAAGAAAAAGGATCCTACTGCCCGTCTTCTATGAACGGGATCCATGAGGTGTACACTATCCGGTAATCCACACTGCATCTGAATTGTGAGCACTGATGCCTGTAGTGTTTGCTCACACAACAATGACAGTTGGTAAGCAGAGTGCCCTGGGTGCACAGGGCCTCTTGGGTGCGGTGCTGCGGGAGGGGTGGGATGCATCAGACAGAGTGCGAACGTGCGAATAAACAATTTTGCTGTGTGTAATGATGTGATCTCTGACCTCATTCAGTCGCATCTCTGTCTCTTTTTAAAGACCTGCTGTACCATACTGTAGGCCTGAGCCTATGGGCAGCGCTGCCCTACAGACACCTGTTGATCGCGATGCTGTGGGGGGATGGGGTGCATCACCCTGAGTGCGCACATGCGAAAAAGCGATGTTGCCATGCGTAATGATGTGATGTCTGACCTCATTCAGTCATATCTGTCTCATATTAAGGACCTGCTGGACCGTACTGTAGGCATGACCAAGCGGGTAGCGCTGCCCTACAGACACGTGGTGTTGGCTTTTAGGACACTGTAGTGAGCTTGTTACTAAGCGTACATGCACACAGGCTTCTACCACTGCATTACACATGCACATGATGATTCTAGCATGCACTCTGTTCCTTTCTATATAAACATTTGTATAACGTATAATTATTTAACCTTGTGAATTCTTGAGCACTCTATCTCCTCTTTGAACCACGATTACCACTAACAGTTGGTAGATCATACTTAAAAAACAAAGGATGTACTCAACTCCTATTTTTAATCAAGTTTGAAATAAGCCTTCATTTACCTCCAGACGTTTCCACCATTAAATTATTTCTCCCTTTTTAAACATTCCATTGATTTCCTCAAGAATTGGGAGCGGGAGCTGACTCCGCAATGATGCCCTGGGCATTCTGACACCTTCTGTGGTGGTATCAAGACACCGTCCTTACCGGAGACCTGGTTTACCTTACAAACATACCCCAGACTAGGCGCTTGCACCAACATGTCTTGGGACACACCAGTGGTGGCAGGTGAGCAGTGAAGCCTCGGTGTTCAAGACCTACAATTGAGAACAGTGCGGCGGAAGGGTCTTGGGTGCACAGGTGCATGCAAGAGATTTTCCAGTAGCTAATAATGTAGGACTATTTTATCACACCAGAACTTAGGCTTCTATGGGAATACACCAGGGCATATTACCAACCCCTTTAGCAGTTTCCTGCCATTAAAGCAGCAATGTTATCGCCGTTCCTTGATAATATGGCCCATAATCTTTATCCTCATGTGTTAATTTTAAGGACGTGCTGAATCACGTTCTTTCTCGTGATTCCAGCATCCTAGACAAATAGGTGATGGAAGGGTAAACACTAAGGGCTGGGTACAGAAGGCTGACACTCTGTCTCCTCCTCCCTCTCTTCTTTTTACTCTCCCTCCCCTTCTCCCTTTCATCCACTCCCCCTCCCTGCCATTATCACTATCGTCCCTTCATTCAGACTTCCTTTTTTTACCTCTTCCACATAGCACACATACTTATGTTTCATTTTTGTCTTAGTTTCCTACGCTGCCTCCACTGGAGTCCAAACCACTTTTTTTATTACAATGTTTCTTCTATTTCAGTTACATTTCTATTTATTTGTGTTTTAATAAAGGTTATTTTTTTTCAAATGAATAATGAGTGTATAGGTCTTCTTTTTCTGACAACACTTGCTTATTATTTATTGTAAAAATCATCTGTTTATAAGAGATTTTAAGGATAAAGTTATCTAATATTAAAGTGCACCTACCAAACATAATCTAACTGACTATTAGACAAATGAAGCCTGAGTAATTGTACAACTGCAAGAGTTCTATCAGTGTATCACTTTATAACACCATAAATTCTGCTCGTGTGATTATCGAACAAATAAGGCACTGCCTAGGACCACCAAGGCTTCAGGGACTGCTGAGGCCTACCCTGCATATTTAAATAAAGCCCCGGAGTATGGCGATCCCCGGATTTCAATTGGCCTCGAACCCCCCGAACAATTAGTAAACAATACCCGCGAAGGTGGTAGTTCCCTAGGCAGCAAAACGTCTCTGTGCCCTTCCGTGCCTAATTTACATGTGACATTAGGATCCCCAGTCCTACAGAGACCCCGCAATATAATAATTGGATTTGCCACGGAACATTATCCACCAGGGGCCTCATTTAAAAGAATGGCTACAGCGCCCAGAGGACCTCACTTTACAGCAATGAGCTGACAATTTAGGCTAACGGTTTAATCCCCAAGTCTTCACACCAGTAGGAGTGAGTAGTTCGCTTCCCACTCCCTATATTTTATAAACGCATACTAACACTACTTACACACTTATACCACAGCGGCTAGTATCCTACAGTGCCCAGAGCCCATCACTTTAAAGCAATCAGCTCGGTTTGATCCCTGAGTTTTCACACCGGTAGGCGTGAGTACTTTTCTTCCCACTTCCGGTATTATATAAATGCAAGGTACCGGTCAGTAGTTCAGCTCCCACTCCCTGTATGGTATAAACGCCTACTAACACTACTTGAACACGTATACTACAGCGGCCAGAGCCCATCTTTTTACAGCAATCACCTCAATTTCATCCCTAAGTCTTCACACCGGTAGGCGTAACTACTTTGCTTTCTCTTCCGATATACTATCAACACACAGTAGGGGTCAGTAGTTCGCTTCCCACTCCCTATATGGTATAAACGCCTACTAACACTACTTGCACACGTATGCTACAAACACCAGACCACATCCCTTTACAGCAATGACCTCACGGTTTAGACTCTTGGTTTCATACCCGAGTGTAGCACCATATTATATTGGCATCATGTCACTCTGAGCAACACCGCACTTTCAGACCGGTAGGAGTGACTACTTCGCTTCGCGCTCCCCCACAAAGCTTACAGTTCTCCTACCCTCCTTATCTACTTTTTTTCGCCCTTTTTTCTCCTTACTCACTTCAATGGAATCACAAAATGGAGGCCAACACTTCCTAGTTGCAACACCATAACAGCCAATAAGCAGCAAGCTCCTGCTCGTAGCGCCTCAGCCAATCAGATGGAAGAATTCCCAAATATCGATATCTATAAATTTCAATATTTCTCAACAACTACTGAACGGATTTACACCAAATAAACAAAAGTGTGCTTTCTACACCAAGACCCTTCTCCCTGCCAAATTTGGGGTAATTCCCCCCCCCATCGTTCGACCTGTAGTCTAAACTTTCCTATGGAAATTAACATTGAGAAAACATGTTTTGGGACCCCCCTTTTATCGCCGCTCCCAACTATATGAATCACCCCCAAACTTTCAACATGGGAGCTGATATGAAAAAAGAATTTGTTTTCATAAGTTCATTAATATTCATCAAATGAAGCCAAAGTTATAAGCAAAACAAAAAATGCTCAGAAACTCGGTCCTAACTCTATAACTACTTACTGGTGACCGCCAGTAGGTAATAAAGAACAAATTAGAATCGTTCCTTGATTCTTTTAGCTTTCAAAACTTCTCTCTATTACTATCTTTCTAATTTTCCATATAAACAATTTTATTAATATTCAAGTACACATAAAAGTCAGAAATGCAACGTATTCTATCAACATACTTTCTAAAATATTCGACAGCACGTTGAGTTAACAGTTTATCAGCTGTTCCGCACCTCCGCTGAGGCGCTAGACGTGTGGGTAGGTCTCCGGACCCGGGCTGCTCTTGATAGAGGCACTATTCCTCACTAAGCAGCCCCACGGGAAAAGACTGCAGGGCCCACTAGGGATTCTCCTGGGGTCACCCTGATAGAGCAGGACCTTCTGGCCTGTCTCCCCACTGACCCAGAGAGGTTGTATTGTTTGTCCTTATTTATTTATCTTTTCCATTCACTGTGTAGTACCGAGCACTTTTAGGTTCTGAAGAATTGCCAGTCAGGCAAGAAACATGTCGACCACTGTAGAGGGTTGAGGTAGCCCACTGTGCCCCTTACAAGTCCCTATCTCCCCTCCCACCCTTTTAACCTAGGAAGTCAGCCACGCGAATAAAAGTTTTTGTGGACTGACGCACCTAATTTTAAACCACCCCACCGTCACGACTACACCTTCACCAGACCCCTAACATGCACTCAACCATTGGCTGGAACAAAAGATCTCCAAAAAAGAGCGCCTCTTCGGCGCCTGTCGGACATTGCAGCTCCAGTCTGACGAGGAGCAGTAGACCGATGATGAAGCTTGACATCTAACTAACTGGATGTGTGAGGTCTTCTAGTTCAAATAAGGGAACACCTGTCCCCTGTCTTTGCTCTCCTCCCTTAGACACACCTATTGTTGTTACCATTCCCCGGGGAACTTTGTACTTTTGTGATATATCAATTTTTTTAAACCTAATGATATTTTTTGCAACATTTTCTCGAACATTTAACGGCACGTGCAGGTTAAATGTTCACAATTGTTTTAAGTTCGAACAGTGCCTTCCAAATGCAAGTAGCAGGTGTGGTTGAGTTAAGCAATTGTTATCCTATAATATGTACTCCAAGTTCAAACTTCTTTTTCTTAACCAATCACAAAGATGCATTTCCACAAAACGAATGTGCACCCTACTTTTAAAAAACAATGCTTTTCATCTCCCAATCAAGTACCGTTTTCTATGCGAAAAGAAACTAGTTCCCCATCTTGGTCAAAAATACTTTTATTATAATATGTAGGAGCCTACAGTGCATAGGCATTCACAGCTAAAGCAAATGGTCCCACGCAGGGGAGAATACAAACATGATGAAAGCTTGGCATACAAAAAAAAGAGAAAAACAAAAAAGGCGGGGGAGGGAAGCCCCTCATCAAAGTCCATTAGCTAGTTAAGAGTCACAAATGCTAAGATAGCGGAGCGAGTCCCCCTGTCAGCTGACCAAGCCTCGTACAGCCAAATAAAAGTCCACATTATCATGTTGTCTAAAACACTCTCCCCTAGTGCAGCCGAGTGGTGAAGGAGGCAGCTGAAGCTCAACAACCTTGCCCCAACATGGGGCAAGCAGTGAAACAACTACGAAGAGAACAAGGCCCTACCCCCACCCTAACCCACCCTCCGTGGTGGTGGCAAAATTCCAAAAGAAAGGATGAAGAAATAAAACGATCTCTAGACACCAGAACATTGATCAGAATTGAAAGAGGTGTACAGCCCTAATGGTAGAAGGACAGACAGCAGAGGGGAGGCCTCGAGAGAGGAAAGCGACCAGCGGTCCCCATTTGAATTCCAAATTCTTGTAGTCGTCTCTGAAGATGTCAGCCATACGTTTGAGGTTCAGTAGGCTCCAGAGGCAGGCATGCCACAGGGATATAGCCGGAGCTTCCTTCTTTTTCCAGGCAGCCACCAGAGTGACCTTGGCCGCCCCAATACACAACCACATGATCATCTTGTCCTCATGAGTCTGATGTTCTAGGGAAGGGTCACGCAGCCCCAGTAGAACCCCCGCCATAGTAGTAGGGAAAGGGTAGCCCAGCATTCCCTTTAGATGTGCTAAAATTTCCTCCCAAAAGGGACGGATAGATGGGTAATCCCACCATATATGCTGAAAGTCACACAGGAGCCCACACCCCCTCCAGCATCTGTCTGAAGCAGTAGGAAATATACGCTGGGGTTTGGAGGGATGTAGGTACCATTCCATCATGGTTTTAAGGTGCGCCTCTCTAAGATCTATGGAGTGGTTGAATCGGATAGTATCAGACCAATGGTGGGCCCATTCCTCATCTAAAATAGGGCATTGGATCAGGTCTTCCCACATACCCATATACCTGGACCGGGGTGAGGGGGTGGTTTTGAGCAGAAGGGCGTAGATAAAGGAGATCACCCCTTTCATGGAAGACGACTTGGCGAGAAAGGCTTCAAATTTTGTAAGGGGGCGCGTAGCAGCTTCCCTAACCTGAGGGTTGAGGACCCAGTGCATTAGCTGTGTGCAATGATAAAATTCCGTACCCTCCAGGTCAAACTCCCGCTTGCACTCATCAAAGGTGAGTGGCTCACCGTCTGGAAAGAGATGGATCAAGGCTAAGCAGCCACCTTGCTTCAAAGAATCAAAGGGGCCCTCATGAAAAGTCGGAGGGAAAAGGGAGGTGTGGTGGATCGGGGTGAATGGTGATGGAAAGGAAGTCCACCCAGCGTCACCCGAAAATGTGTCCCATACCCTAAGAGTGATGTGAGTAGGTGTGGTCAGATAGGTGTTTGGGGGTCTATCCCTATGAGGGTGCCACACCAGATCCCATATAGTCCGACCTGTCACACTGCGATCCATATGAAGATAGTATTTTTCAGAGTCTTTCTGGGACCATTCGACCAGTACCCACAACTGAGCAGCCTTGTAGTACATCCGTGCAGGGGCGGCAAAGCAGGGAGAAGGAGAAGGAGGCACAAACCCCCTGCCAGATGAAGTGCAGGAGCATGCTTTTGAGTTTTTGAAAGAAATCAGGGTCCAGTCTGATAGGTAGAGCTTGAAATAAATAGAAAAGCTTGGGCAAAAGGGTCATTTTAATGGCATGTATGCAGCCCAGCCAGAAGAGGAAAAGTGGCTTCCACTTCTTCAGCTCAGCTTGAATCTGTGCAAGAAGGGGAGGAAAATTGGCCCCATATAGCTCCAGATGTTTGGTGTCAGGGATACTGAATAGACTTAGAGGCCCAAGCAAGCGAGGTGAAGGAGCGTAGCTGGGCAACCTTCTCCGGCGCGAGAGAGAGATTGAGAATATAGGACTTCCCAGCATTTATTTTAAAGCCTGACAGTTTCTCAAAGCGTTCAAGCTCGGATAGTAAGCTTGGTAGGGAGCTATCAGGCTCTGTGAGGGATAAAAGCACATCATCTGCAAAGAGCGAGATTTTGTGGGAGTCTCCAGTAAACGGGATTCCCTTGATGCTTGGATTATTACGAATCACCATGGCTAGAGGTTTGATGCTGAGGGCAAAGAGTAAGGGGGATAGAGGGCACCCCTGCCGAGTCCCCCGTGAGTGTGGGAATGCACTCCATTGACTATCACTCTAGAGTTAGGGACGCGATAGTTCGTCTTTATCATATTAAAACCAAAGGCAGCAAGCGCATGGAAAAGGAAAGACCAGTCGACCCGGTCAAAGTCCTTCTCCACTTCGAGGCCCACAAGAAGCACTGGGATGTGGCACCTGTTAGCCTTTTCTATAAGATGCATAATTCTATGGGTGTTGTCGTGTGTTTGCCGCCCTGTAATAAAGCCTGACAGGTCTGGATGAATGAGGAGTGGCATAAGGTCATTCAGTCTTTTAGCAATGATAGAGGAATAAAGTTTAGCATCTAAATTGAGCAATGCAATTGGCCTATATGAGGCGCAATTTTGAGGGTCCTTCCCTGGCTTAGGAATAACTGAGATCACTGCTTCTGACATAGTGCCGGATGCCCTCCCCTCCTCGGCCATCTTGTTGAAGAGGGAGACAAGGTGGGGAGAAAGCTTGGGGGCGAATGTTTTATAAAAAAGATCTGTATAGCCATCGGGACCTGGGGCTTTATTAGGTTTTAAAGAGTTAATTGCTAGGGTAACGTCCGCAATGGTGATGGGAGCGGTAAGTAGATCATTCCATGCCTCGGAGACCTGTGGTAATGGCAGGGAGTTGAGGAATGCCTGTTGTGCGCCCTCGTCTAATGAGTCCCCCGCATAGAGGTCCCTATAAAAAGACCCAAATATAGCTGCATTCTCCTCATCCTTATGAGAGACCCTTCCTGCTAAGTCTAGAATGCCACCAATATATTCTCTCTCTCTTTTATCCCGCAGCTGGCGAGCTAAATGTCTGCCTACCTTATTACCTTGCGTGTAGGAAAGATGTCATCATTTAAGAAGGGTGTATTCTGTTCTATTAGAGTAAATGGCCTGGAGTTTACCCCTGAGAGTGGTGAGCTGACGTTGTGGTTGTCTTGAGGGGTTTATTTTATGGGAGAGCTCAACAGAAGCCAACTCAGCCTCAAGAGCATTGCACTCTCGGGCGCGCTGTTAGTTCAAGGCGGCATTACGGGCAATGCATTCACTCCGGAGAACAGCCTTCAGGGTATCCCAATTAGTTAATTCAGAAGTATCTTCCGGAGGGTTAGATACATAGAAGTCTGCTATAGCAGTACATAGCTTAGTGCAGGATTCTTTATCACGCACAAGAGAAGGTGGCTGCAGTGTCTGGCTGATAAAGATGTAGTCCAAGTGGGAGTACGTTCTATGGACATGGGAAAAAAATGTGTAGTCACGGGTCTGTGGGTAGAGTGTGCGCCAGGTGTCTAAAAGGCCGAGATCCCGAATGCGTTGTTGTATCTCCCCTGTAAAGGTCTCTGTGAGTGTGTGCTATCTAAATCCTTTTACCAAATAAGATTAAAGTCACCCAGAAGAATGAGGGGACCCTCCACAAAGTCCACAATCCTCTCCAACAGGTTGTGTAAAAAAGATGTTTGACCCGAATTGGGAGCATATAGAGCAACGAAGGTGCATATCTTCCCCCTCAGGAGCCCCTTGACCATGAACCAGCAACCATCCTTATCACCCTGGACCCCTAGTGGCTGGAACTTGAGGTTTTGTAAATTACAAAATCGTTTGTGCTCAGCCTCCATTTTGAGATCGCCGCCATTTTGTGTTGCAATCACTCAAGCTGCTAGGCGAACGCAATGTTTTTTTCGTTTCTGCTTTGCGTGTCAGGTGGCTTCCTCGCCTATGTTTACTAACGAGTGTCAGGGTCTGGCCGAGTACACTAATTCCTGTCTGAGCTGATTAATCCCCGTCCGGACTACATGTCATTTCACACCATTGTTTCCCTTAAGTTATATTATCTGCTGTCCTTCGCTACACATCTCATGAATTCTCCTTCTGTGACACACAGCTGTGTTTTCTCTGCTAGTAAACCAACTGGCGCCCAACGTAGGGCGACTTCAGCGGTAGCGGTTGAGCCCGAAGTTCGTGAGGAGCCCCGCAGGAAAACCCCGGAGGAAGCGCACCACGTAATCGACCTCTGCATGTCGGAATGGACCGAAGGACTTTGACGGCGCGGCTACTCCTCTCCGAAGGCTGCTGACGACTGCTGCCCTGACTGTCACCCTGCCTTGGACCCTTCCAAGTTTTGGTAGAGCGAGACGATAGACGGACCTTCGCTGGCGCAGAACGATTTTTAGTTAAGTATTTGGTGGGTCGCTCCCACAGACCTTTGTTTTGTTTTTATTCGTCTCTGTTCAGGTATTGCAATAACTGAAGTCAAGGGGTAAGTACGATTGTACTGTTTCACTGATCTATACCCCTTGTTGTTTGTGATCAGTCTAGAGAAGTGACGATGCTTGGGCTGAGTAAGTTCAAAAGATTTTGTTGTTTGGGTTGTACAAGGGATTCCCAGTTGGAGGAGTCATGTCCGATTCCTCCGGTTGGAACCCCAATTTATGAGCTCTATTCGAAACATGGTATTGGTCCCATTACCTTTAACGAGACATGGGTCCGATATACGAGAAATAGTGGAGTTTTGAGTTAGCCCCAGAATGGTAGCTATATTGGATAATTTGGAAACAATTCTGTTCAGAAGAAAAGCCCGGCTGGCTATGTTTGACTACTTTCGCCTCTGGCGTAAAGAAGCCAAACGGAAAGAAATTCAGCAAGCGAAAAAGGATCAGAAAGCACAAGACATGTCAGTCCTTCAGGCTGCCCAGCAGTTTAAAGATAACTAAGTAGATGATGAGAAGGAGATATCAGAGAGACAACATCGTATGGCTATAGATAGATGCTATCCGATGTTGCCTACTTCCTCTTCAGATAAGAGTAAGGAATTAGAAGAAGATCCCCTAATGACTTGTTTATTGAATTCCGTTACCCCCTCCTGTTGCTCAACAAGTGGTTGCTCAATTTCCGATTGTCCAGCAACCAGCTCAGCCCCTTAATGCTTCCTCGTCTACTTCTGCTCTGCCTCTGCAGCTTGTACTTCAGCCCCCGCCTTCTCCCGCTCCTATTCTTCAACATGCTACGTCTCAGTCTCCATTGCCTTCTACATCTGCAATACCCCCTATTCTTTCGAGGGATTCTCCTGTTTCACAGAGGAGGATAGCATATGCTGTTACAAATTTCTTCTCTCCTTTTGTTACGTCCCTGAAAATGTCTCCAGCTTTTTCTAGACGACAATCTTGCTGTCAGCTTCCTTTTGCGGACTAGAAAGCAGCTCTGAGTTCTCTCGCTCGCAAATGGATTGAGCATGGACCAGAATATAGTACTGATGATATTATGAGTTGTTTTCATCAATGGGGGGAGCCCATGCAGAGATATGTTTTCAACATCATGTGTCAAACTCTCATCAGAGGTTGGGAAGATATGGAGTTAGATACAGTCCCTTCGGACCTCCTGAATTTACAAGGTGATTTTGACAAAGGTTTTTTTGTAGGACACCAAGTTGAGGAGACAGTAACTAGACTCATTGCATTTCGAATAATGTTTCTATCCCTGTCCTTTTCCGAGGTTGATTCCATCAATAAAAAGGGTAGCAAGAATTATTCGATGCGTGAAGTCCCTCCCGTATGGAGAGACGCGGTGATTGGTCCACCTGCTGTCCCTGCTCATTTCCAGCGTATATGGGTTCACGAACCATGGAAGAGGTCTGAAGTGTTGGCGCTTAAGCAAACTCTTCCCGACCCCCGCAAAAATCCTGCAGGATATTACAAAGAATTGTCCCAAACAGTTGATGCTTGTATTATGAATTTGGCCGACATTGATATGTTATTTGGGAATGTTGTTCCGCAAGGTATATGGGCACGGATTCGTAGGGAAGATCATTTGGCCGAATTAGGTGGTGATTGGGCTGCTACTAGAGCTGTGGATGCGAATCAGGTGGGTGGTGCAAAACCCGAGAATTTGATTACGGCTCTTCCAGGTAGAATAATCGAGTTAATGAAGACAATGATGCCAGCGGTACGAGTAAATTGGGATAAGTTGGCCGCATGTAAGCAAAAGAAAGATGAAAGTGTCTCGGACTTTTTCACTCGTTTCGAAGAAACGTTTATAGACCATAGCGGTCAGGATTTGAGTGTAGAGGGTGGCCAGCGATTGTTTGTGGACAAGTTTGTATATAATTTGCTCCACGAATTATCGAATAAATTGAAGAGTTCTGAAAGTGCATGGGCTGTCTCTTCTCCTGCCAAAATATTGGCTACTGCACAATATTATGAGAATAGGGATAAGGAGGAGAAGGGGAAGCAAGAGAAGAAAAATAAGGATTTGAAAAGTTCTTTTACAGCAGGGTTATCCGCCTAGTTCGAATCAGCATCAGCAAAACACTCAGTTTCAGCAGCCTCCACAGTTTCAGAGACTGTTTCAAAAACCTGAGTATTTTGTGCCAAGACCTTCATTAGGTCCTAATCAATGTGCATATTGTAGGGAGGAAGGATATTTTAAAAGTAGTTGTCCAGTTCTTATTACAGCGTAATAATGGGCCGTCTGCTTCTTGAGGTTGTGGTAATTTTCAGACGGGATCTAGGGGAAGAGGACGCGGTGCGCCCTCTCAGGAGCAGCGTTCTTGTGTCCCGTCTACATCGAATTACTTTGACCAGCAGGCAGTTCCGTCAACGCAGTATTACAACGATGATTATTACGTTGAAGAAAGGGCCGACAATTTTTAGACCGAATAGGACAGCCAAGGACAAAGTGAGGGAGTTGTGTCGATCCCAGTTAGATCAAGATGGGCCATATGTCACTGTTAATACAATGGGTGTCTCAGAACCATTTCTTTTGGATACTGGTGCGATGAGAAGTTCGATTATTCATTCTAAACTCCCTTGGGCCCCTTTGTCTGGCTTAATAAATACTTTTGTGGGATTTTCTGGTGCTCCAGTTTGTAATCCGGTTTCCTGCCCCCTGCCTGTTTCGATTGGTCCTTATGATTTGGAAGCTCCACTGATATTGACAACTGGTTGTAATGAGAACTTATTGGGTTTAGATTTGTTAAAAAGGTTGCATGGGACATTGTATTGTTCCCCTTCTGGTGTGCATCTCACATTGGGAAAAAGATTAATGTCCCCTATGTATTTATCTCGGGACAAGTTTCCACCTGAGTTACATTCTCTCCCAGAAAGTCTTTGGGCCACGGGTCCAAATGACGTGGGTCGTCTTGCGATCCCTCCGTACGTCGTCACAGTTAAAGATAATGTTCGAATGCCACGCATTCCTCAATGTCGTATTTCTAGTGATGGAGAGAGAGCATTATTGACCATTGTTGATGACTTCATTCAGGAAGGTGTGGTCGAAGAGACTAGAGGCAATGTCTGTAATAGCCCTGTTCTTCCGATCCTTAAAAGGACGGATCCTTCACAGCCTCCTGTCTATAGATTTGTTATTGATTTAAGGGAAGTCAACAAAATAGTGGTACCACAGTTTCCTGTTGTTCCGGACATTACAGCCTTATTGACAATGATTCCTGCTTCGGCAACTTGGTTCTCAGTGATCGATCTTAAGAATGCTTTCTTTAGCATCCCCATTGCTGAGGAGAGTAGGGATATTTTTGGTTTCTCTTTAGGTCGCCGAAGTTTTCGCTTTAAGAGATCTCCTCAAGGCTATTGTGAAAGTCCCTCTATTTACAGTAAAGCTCTTAAATGTCAACTTGATACTTTTCCTTTGCCTCCAGGTGCTATGCTTGTTCAGTATGTGGATGATTTTCCAGTGGCTGCTGATACGGAAGATGTGTGTAGGAGTGTGACTGTTGCGTTGTTGCATCATTTGGCTGTTTTGAATCATAAAGTATCGCCCTCCAAGTTACAGTATGTCCAACAAGAAGTGACCTATTTAGGTCATCTCTTGTCGAAGGAGGGAAGGCGATTGACCCCAGAATGTATTCATGCTATTTCACAGATGTCTGTACCCACCACACAGAGAGAAGTGCGTGCCTTTTTGGGTATCACTTCCTACTGTAGACAATGAATTCCCAATTTGTCTCTCTTGGCGAAACAATTGGTGGCATTAACGCCGAAAGATACGCCCCATCCTCTCCACTGGAGTCAAGCTAGCCGGGCTGATGAGAGGTGTTACCTCGAAACCGGTCCGGTCCTCGGATGCTTGATTCCGTTCTGGGAAGGACATGGCTTTTGTAGTTCGGACTGGACTGTTCCCATTGGGCACAGGGTCAGAGCTGATTTGCACATCGCCATTGTCTAACCCAGGGTGGTGTGGAGTGCAAAAAAACGATGGATTTGGGCCCAGATCTTTGGACTGGGGTGAATGTGTGACATTGATCCACATTCTGTCCATCACCTGTTTTGTTTGCAATTGCCGCCATAAGTGCGCTGGGGATGCTCAGACGTGGGTCCCAGGCACTTCACACCACTGGAGTCAAGCTAGCCGTGCTGATGAGAGGTGTTACCTCGAAACCGGTCCGGTCCTCGGATGCTTGATTCCGTTCTGGGAAGGACATGGCTTTTGTAGTTCGGACTGGACTGTTCCCATTGGGCATAGGGTCAGAGCTGATTTGCATATCGCCATTGTCTAACCCAGGGTGGTGTGGAGTGCAAAAAAACGATGGATTTGGGCCCAGGTCTTTGGACTGGGGTGAATGTGTGACATTGATATACATTCTGTCCATCACCTGTTTTGTTTGCACTTTCTATTAGACATTCTGCCAGATTAGTATTAGATAACACACTCATTGTTATGGTTCCACATGCAGTGGATACCTTGTTAAATAGAACCAAGACGCAGCATCTCACAAGTGCTCGTTTGTCTGGTTATGGGCTGACACTTCTGGCGAGTCATAAACATATCAAAAGATGTAACACGCTAAATCCAGCTACATTGTTGCCACTCTCAGATGAGAAAGATGATCAGGAAAAGCATGATTGTTTTCTTCGAACAGAAGAAGAAACGAAGGGGAGGATTGATTTAAAGGACACTCCGCTCAAGGACCCGGACGGGATCCTATGGGTGGACGGTTCTTGTTTTAAACTTCCAAATGGAGAAACCACTTCTGCCTATGCTGTTACCACCTTATGCACTATTGTTGAGACGGCACGTATTGGACATAATTCAGCCCAAGCAGCTGAATTGATAGCTTTGACTAGAGCATGTGTACTGTGGAAGGGAAAGAGAGTGAATGTGTATACAGATAGTCAGTATGCGTTCGGTGTTGCGCATAGTTTTGGAAAGTTATGGAGGGAGAGAGGATTTTTCACCTCTCATGGGACAAAGATTCAGCATGGTCAGTTGGTAACTGATCTTCTTAAGTCACTTACTTTGCCAGCACAGATAGCGATCATAAAGTGCAGCGCACATAAGAAAATCTCAGATGATGTGGGTCGTGGAAATGCGTTTGCAGACGAGATAGCGAAAACTACAGCTAGAAACACCACTAGTCGAAGGTATGTGGCAGGCCCTGCAAATTGGGTGAGGGAAATTGGAATGTGTGAAGATACGATTGAGAGTGTGAAAACGATTCAGGGAGAAGCTACTGAGAAAGAATTGAGCATGTGGAAAGAAAGGACAGGAATGTTAGATCCAACGGGTTGTTGGACAGAGTTGTAGGAACATCAGCGATGGTTGTTACCCGAAGCTTATGTATTGCCGGTCGTGAAAATGGCTCATGGCCCAGCTCACATTAGTGCAAAAGGCATATGTAAGCTCTTGGCTCCGGTATGGCAGAATGGAGGAATTCCGAAATGTGTAGAAAATGTGGTTCAACATTGCATTGTTTGCTTAATGCATAACCCAGGAAAAGAAACCCCAACTCCAGCAGGCCATTTTGCTCCCCCGTCATATCCCTTTGAGGTGTTGCAGATCGATTACATTCATATGGATCGCTGTAACAACCTCAAGTATGTTCTGGTGGTGGTATGTGCCTTTTCCCGCTGGATAGAGGCCTACCCCTTAAAAGATAACACTGCTTTGTCAACTGCTAAAGTACTAATTAAGGAATTTTTCCCTAGGTTTGGTTTGCCGCGCATTGTCTGGAGTGACAATGGAAGTGAATTCGTAGGCCAGATAATGCTGAAAGTATGTTCTGGTCTCGGAATCAAACAAAAATTCCATGCGGCGAACCATCCACAGTCAGCGGGTTTGGATGAGTGTTACAATGGTACGCTCAAGCTTAAGCTGGCGAAAATTCAAGCCAGTACAGGTCTTGCTTGGCCTGATGCTTTGCGCCTAGCTCTTTTGTCAACCAGAACTACTGTACACTCTCGTATGGGACTTAGCCCATATGAGGAGGTATTTGACGTCCAGCTAATGTTTGGGGTGTCCCTCATCCCAAAAGATACTCAGACATTCCATATCCTCTGTTAATTGACTATCTGCACGATTTGACTACTAAATTAAGTGTTATTCGTCAACAGGTACAGAGTGTTCTGCCAGAGGCCTCCACAGACCCAGCTCACACCATCGTGCCCGGCGACTGGGTCTGTGTGAAGAATTTTCAACGGACCAAGAATTTGGAGCCTCGGTGGTCCCTGCCTATGCAGGTGTTGCTCGCTACTCGCACGACTGTCAAGGTGGTGGGAAAGCGCAACTGGGTGCATAGAGTGCACTGCCAAAAGGTGCCACTTCCATTACCCTTTTATCAGTGGACCTACAGTGGTGTAA
Source organism: Lissotriton vulgaris (assembly GCF_964263255.1). NCBI lineage: Eukaryota > Metazoa > Chordata > Amphibia > Caudata > Salamandridae > Lissotriton > Lissotriton vulgaris. Next base: position 1,071,846,982 of record NC_141696.1, on the reverse strand, counting down.
GAGAATCGGACACTGCAGCTGTTCCTTGTTTTGTCTCGTTCAGTGATGCTCAGATTTATGGGACTCAGTCTGAAAAAGCGGCTGACGATATTCTTTAAGCTGCTGTGCATGTGCATCGTCGAATAGACACCACCAACCCAGAAATACTGTTTAAAGATCAGACCGTGCCAAACAAAACACGCTACAATTTAAGACAAAGACCCAATGAACTGAACTCTTGAGCACTTTTTATTAATTAAAGACATTCTTTTTGTTCTTTTTGCCTTTTTGTGTAACATTAGTATTAGATGTGCCATCTGTCTCCGTCGCAGGGTCACGGTAGGAGACTCAGACTGTAACCTGATTCTGTTCTTTAGTAAGCAGCTAGTGCCTCAGGTATACAGAAGTGATTAGCTGAGTGATCGGAGAAGAGTGCCGTGAGCGACATTTTTTTAGATAAAGATGGATGGTGCAATAATTGTAGGTAGGGAAAATAGGAAGCAAGAAAGGAGAGTGAAATATTGTAAACTATTAAGTAGTCGATTTGGCGCAGCTTTGTGTGTTCTTATGTTTTTGTGTATTTTATTAGCCTGCACAGGATGGATTGTTCATATCTTTCAATCAAGAAATTTTGCTAATACTACGACTTCTTTGCCTTCTCGACTTTCTGTCTTTTCACACAAAATGCATACTTTACCCCCACATGAACAGATAAGGAGAGCCGAGTATATGAATAATACGTTTATTCAGTTGTTGGACCAACATCAGTTGGCCATTAATATGACTGACTGTTGAGTGTGCCGAATCATGCCACATAATACACAAAAGAGAATGCCATATCTGGTTCTTCCTTTTTCATACGAAGGTTCAGCTTGGGCCTATTTGACAATATTTTCGGCCACATACCACAACAGACTTAGAAGCCCTGTGAGAACTCCTGGGAATGGATTAGATTTTAGTCATAGCTCCTTGATAAAAAGCATAGTGGTAATGGCCAAGATTGTAGAGAAGAGTAAGATTCCATTGGATGAAAAGAAAGCTTATGATGGATGGAATGTTACCCACTATGTCTCCATTCTCAGCGATAAAACTAGAAAAGGCGAGTCTTCCCCAGTGTGGACTGTGCCCCATAAAAGGAAATCTTTGTCTCCAGATTACCAGCAAGAAAATTGATGATATCCAGAAATGTACATATACATATGTTCTTTCATCTCTTGATTTCCGCCGCTAGTTCCGTCTCAAGGAACATATTTTGTTTGTAATGATCGAGCCTACACTTGGTTACCTTCTAACTTTTCTGGAACTTGCTACATAGCTTTTCTCCTGCCCCCTACATATACGGCTTCGTCAGACCATCACAGAGTTAGACATAGCAGAGGCGTATTCAATGCCAAAGACACGGCAGAGCAAGAGGGAGGAGATTTCCTTAAGGGATTCCTTCCCTTTTGGGGTCCAATGGTTAACAGCAGCCACATTAGGCAATTGGTTCGAGTGGTTGAGACCACTAATAATGTTACAGCAGGTGCGATAGGTAACATTACAGCAGAGCTTCAAGCGGACCGTCTTATGACGCTTTAGAACCGAATTTTGCCAGACGTGATTCTAGCAGATCGAGGAGGTGTCTGTAGATTGATCGGATCTAGTTGCTGCATTTATATTCCAGATGACTCTCCAGCAGTATACCAAGCTATTTCCAAATTGCACACAGTCTACGAGTCGATACATCAGGATGAAGGAGATTGGTCTTTTATGGGATGGTTTTGGGGAATATTGTCAACTTGGCGATGGAAGATCTTAACGTTCCTTGGAGCAATTCTAGCTGTCATATTCTCTTGTTGTTTGTGCGTTCAGTGTGGTCCTTCAGTTTGTGGCCTGTTGGCTACCTTGTGCATTCCACGATCTGCTGCTCAGAAGACAGAGAATATTAGAATGATGGTGCAGCAACAACTTGAAGATCTCATGAATATCAGTGTTGACTCTGACTCAGATTAGCATGAGTTGGTTTGTTTTTGCCTGAGTAATGGCAAAAGGAGGGTCTGAGGTTTTGTAAATTACGAATTTGGTCGTGCTCAGCCTCCATTTTGAGATCGCAGCCATTTTGTGTTGCCCTCACTCAGGCAGCTCGGCGAACGCGATGTTTGTTTTGTTTCTGCTTTGCGTGTTAGGTGGCTTCCTCGCCTATGTTTACTAACGAGTGTCAGGGTCTGGCTGAGCACACTAATTCCTGTCTGAACTGATTAATACCCATCCGGACTACATGTCATTTCACACCATTGTTTCCCTTAAGTTATCTTATCTGCTGTCCTTCACTACACATCTCATGCATTGCTCCTGTTTCTCGACTGTCCTTCTGTGACACACAGCTGTGTTTTCTCTGCTAGTAAACCGAATTGCGTGGATTCACTTGTGATTTACTTAAAGGGTCGAGTGACAAACATAGCCGGGAACTTGAGTTGTTTTGGACTTAAAGTATTGTCTATAACGTTTGCTTATAGCTCATGCTTGTGTGTGATTGCATTTTTGCATTGTGCTGTATGATATATAAACCTGTGCGCCACGGAGTTAAGTGGCAGTCTCTTTTGAACCTCGTTGTACTGACGACTTCTAAGACCAATGTACTAGATACAGCTAATAAATACCATCTTCTAAGCCAGATGAAGAGTCCGTGTCTCTGTTTTGATAGGGCAGGTGAATCCTGGGGATTTAGGCGTACCCTCTGCCACGGGCCCTAAGGCTGCGGTTCTCCAAACTGGATTGCAGCTCGGAAGAGCAATGTAATTCCTCTTTGTTTAGTAGTTGCAGAGGACCTATAAATAAATGAGAATGGCTACGTGGGTCTCCTGTAAAGCTACCACATCAAGCTGGTGGTCCATGATGTATTTCCAGAGCTTGAGATGCTTCTGTGGGGAGTTCAGGCCCTTAACATTCCACATAGCTACGGTAATGGGGGCCATATCACTGATGGGGAACGTCACTTTCTCGACAACAAAAGGGACCCAACACACCACTGCTATGACCACCCAGCATTAGATACGAAATGATTCAGACCTTCTCTTAAACCCACCCTGGTGTCTGTAAAGTTGAAGAAACCTAACTTAAAAAGCCGCCACCACCCCTCCCCCACAACCAACCCCCGAAATCCCCACAAACCCTATACAACCCCAGAACAAAAAGAAATACAAGGAAAGAACTAACTAAAGTCATGGTCGCCACAGAGGACCTGAGGGGTCTGAGTAAGACCATGGAGGATTTCGGGTCCAGGGACCCGGTCCACGCCCGCTCCCATGGGCCTGCGAGTCAACAGTTCAGCAGCATTATGGTAAGCAAAACATGAGGCAAGAAGAGAATCAATATACCGGTGCATCTGAATCAACAGCTGTGCGAAAAGATACAGGCACCACTCCGCTATAGGCATAATGCAAAAGCCTTGTTCGCTCCGAGCGCCCAAGGTGCACATAGTCCCTAGAGAATAGCAATAGGAAGTCAGAAAACGGAGGCGGCTGCCTCGGTCTCACCCAGGAGTATCAGCATCAATAGGGGACCCCTGAAGGACTGGGTTCTTTTGGACCCAGCGGTGCCAGGGCACAACACCTGAAACCTTCGTGGGTAACCTGTTCCGGCGTACAAGTCACAGAGACACGGGACACTTCCTTCGGCGTCAAAGAGTCAAGGTTTATTTACTGCAGGGAACACAGAAGTCACAGGAAGTACATCGAGTGTAGTTCGGGGAGACTGCTTCAAATTGGTTATGTGGATCGCTCCTTTTATACAGTTTTTACCCATAGGCTAACATTGAACACAAAGGTTTACAACTCAGTTCCCACATCTAGCTCCCAGAGGGGTCGTTTTGGTCGCTTTGAAACACATAAGATCCGGAGCATAACTGCGGAAACATTTGGCGGTTCCCAACTGTAAAAACCCATCTTCCCACCATTAGCAAATTCCAATCAGCAATCAAGTAGATCGAAACAGGAACGAAGACAGGTGCAGAGGAAGACGGAGACAGTGGGGAGATCGGAAAGGGTGTAAAAGGGGAGGTGTCGGGAAGCACGAGATACAGGCATCAAAGGGACGTGTCTAATGAGATGCACGGTTGAGACAATAAGCCCGTGCGGCAAGATGAGCTTCGAGCGGCGCCACCTGCCTTACAGTAGCAACCCCCTCGTCATAAAGACACTTTCAAAGGACATGTGTCTTCCGCAAATATCTTGGGAGTCCCAGGGTCGCGAAGCGGACAGCGTCCGTTCGCTGACTACTTGAGGGCAAGAGACAAAATGGATGCCGTATCTAAGATGGAACCCGTGGGTACAGATGAAAAGCCCACGTAACAAACGAACGGTTTAAGTTAGCACAGCGAAACTGCGCACACTTGCTAAACTCGTCATTTGCGGTTCATAGATACTAGACTCGACCATATTCGTGCGAGTGAAAAACACCACTTACAATTGTCACGGAACCTCAGACGCTCCTTTTGCCCTCATGTAGGCAAGCACTAGTCGGAATCATATTCGATATTCATCAGACCATCAAGATGTCGTTGTAGCATAGCTCTGTCCAACCGAGTCCCCTTGGTAACAGGTGGTTGTCTCATACACGTTGTAGCACAGAGGCCACATAAGGCAGGACCACACTGCACACAAAGGCAACACGTGAACAGGAACACTTACACAACCCCGATGATCATCAGAATCTTCCAACCCCATGTCGACATCAGGCCCCAAAACCAACCGAGTAGCGTCCAATCCCCTACATCCACGTGTATGGATTCGGAGATCTTATGCAACTTCGAGATGGCTTGATAGACAGTCGGAGCATTATCAGGTATGAAAATGCAACAGCTCGAATGGATCACTTTACATACCCCACCGCGATCTGCCAAGACAACATCTAAAACCATACGGTTTTGTAACGTCATAAGTCTCTCCGCCTGAAGTTCTGTGGTGATATTACCAAGGGCACTGGCAGTAACATTAGCTGTCGATTCTACCACTCGAGTCAAATGTCTCAGGTTCCTACTATTAACCATAGGTCCCCAAAACGGGAGGAAACCCTTGAAAAAGTCTCCTGCCTCTTGACCGGCAGTATCCTCTTCGCTAATTACGCCTCGTACAACTCTAGTCTTATGGTAATCGGCATCTACAGTGAACGTCGGAGGCAACAGATTTGCAACAAAACATGAGCCCATGAAGTCTGAGGGCAACCATGTATATGCACGATCATGACAGATGAAGTACGTACCCTTGGCAGCCAGAAACACAGGGGTCGGGGACATAGGCAGAACGTAACTTTCAATGCAAGCACTTACTCCAAGTGAGGCTTGCGAACCACGACCCACAAGACAAAAATTACCAGTGTGGGGTACGACCCATATTGGAGGCGAGCTTTTAAGCTGCTTTTCATTAGCGAACATACTATATTCCCCTCTACCCAGGACCCTATAGGCTTGTACCTCTTCTTTAGGGATGAGAAAAGCATCATGGATCTCATCTTCCAAATCCTGTATTGCCATCGATAGCACCCACTGGTACGAGGTAGGACCAGGTTTGGGGGAACGTTGTTCTGGAATGGGGTGGAAACCTAGTGCGCTTCGAAGCATTGTTTGGAATGCTCGAGCTGACCCTTGGGAACTATACGGTAACACCAGATATGGAATTCCCTTACCCGTAGTATGTGGCATCAACCCACACACCCAACAATTAGTAGTGTTAACCACTAACTGATGCTGATGGAGGAGCTGGATAAAGGAATTATTGCGGAATTCTACACGTCTAGCCTGTTCGTGTTCCGGTAAAATGTGAAAGGAATGGGGAGAAGCAGTTGTAGTAGTAAAAGTAAGGTTAGGGTAAGGAGTAGGAGTAGGGGTAGGAAGTAAGAGGTAAGACATAGTGTAATACACCCCACCCGCCAAGAATGCAGAAGTAGTTAAAAACAATACAAACAATTGAAATACAACGCATTTAGTACGACTGAGTTTCTGCAGTTTGACTCTGTACGCCTGAGCTCCTTCCAAATCGTTCAGCTTCGAAAATGCCATTTCCCTACGACCGTCCGCAACGTTTCTTGACGCACTTCGTTCTGTGCAGCAATAGTCAATCCCCAGGAGTTCCTAGGAACCGACGGCCTTAAACCTAGCGTCAAGACCTACTGTCCAGAAGGAAGTACGCGCGCGGCCCTACGGCCCTCAATACACAATATGTATTTATTTAGCACAATAATTCAGCTGTGGAAGGAAAAAGATACAAGGAAGAAGCTTGATATATATATACAAAACAAGTTTCAACGATACGAATGTTCAAAGTTGATCAGGGGAAACGAGGATATTGCAGGTATCAATTTCAGCAAAGCAAGAAAACAATTTTATTTGTCCTTAGCATGAGAACGCAAAGAATATCGATGTTTCCCGGGACGTGTCTGCTCGTCGAACAAAGGATCCGTTGAAGAGGCAGCGTCCTGCTGATCAGTTGGTTGATTTGGTCTTGAGTCTTTTGCTGACAATGTTCCAACAGTGGCTTTCTGCTGCGCCGAGTGTTCACCAACAAGCTGTGCGTCGCTAAAAGGTACAAACGCCGGCAATGTCTCTGCTTCTGTTGACGCAATGCCTTTCCTCACCCACGGGTCTGCCGGTAAAGGAATAGGGACTCGTTTACAATGGGTAGCATGTACCCAATTCTTCCGCCCCTCAAGACGAACGGCAGTCCTCGTGGCCAGGAGCACCTGGAAAGGTCCAACAAAGCGGGGGTCCAGATTCTTCTTGCTTGAGAAGTTACGGGTGACAACCCAATCACCGGGCTGGAGCTGGTGGCCTGGACCCTCCGTCTGCGTCGGCAAGGCGTCGTAAACCTGTTGATGAATTAACCTCAGTTTAGCAGTCAAGTCATGTAAGTAGTCAATCAACATCGGATACTCAAGATCAACGAATATACCTGGCCTAGGAACCCCCCACACATTCGCAGGACGGCCGAACACTATTTCATAGGGACTAAGCCCTATTCGGGAGTGTACAGTCGTCCTAGTTGACAGCAATGCTAGAGGCAAAGCGTCAGGCCACGAAAGTCCAGTCGTAGCCTGAATCTTCGCTAGTTTTAGTTTAAGGGTACCATTGTACCCTTCAACCAATCCAGCTGACTGGGGATGATTGGCGCTATGGAATTTCTGATTAATTCCAAGGCCCTTACACACACTCTTCATCACACTTCCAACAAACTCACTTCCATTATCTGACCACACGACTCTATGCATTCCATACCGAGGGAAGTATTCCTTCAGTAGGATTTTCGCAGTAGACAAAGCAGTATTATCTTTGAGGGGATAGGCCTCAATCCATCGGGAGAATGCGCAAACCACAACCAAAACATATTTCAAGTTATTGCATCGCTCCATATGGATGAAGTCCAATTGAATCACCTCAAAGGGATACGAAGGAGGAGCAAAACTGCCAGGGGGAGTTGGGGTTCCTTTGCCAGGATTGTACATTATACACACCATACAATTCTTCACCAGACGTTCAGCACACTTTGTAATGCCATCATTCTTCCACACAGGCGACAACAACTTGCAAATGCCTTTCGCGCTGATATGTGCTAACCCATGTGCCATTGTCACAACGGCCAGCACATACGCATCAGGCAACATCCATCTTTTCTGATCCGACAAATCAATCCAACAACCATTCACATCCAACTTTCCCGTGCTTTCTTTCCACTTCATCTTTTCCGTGTCGGTGGCCTCATTCTGAATCGCTTTCACGCTCTCTATAGTATTCTCACACATACTCGATTCTGTAGGCCACCTAACCGAACTCGTCACATACATTCGAGTGCTAAGGTTCCGGGCAGTCTCTTTAGCAATTTCATCTGCAAACGCATTACCACGACCAACATCATCCGTTACTTTACGATGCGCACTACACTTAACAATCGCAACTTGAGCAGGCAAAGTCAATGCATCCAAAAGATCATTCACAAGCTGGCCATGCTGTATTTTCGTGCCGTGTGACGTGAAGAAACCACGCTCTCGCCACAATCGTCCAAAGCTATGCGCTACACCGAAAGCGTACTGGCTATCGGTGTACACATTCACACGTTTCCCTTTCGCTAATACACATGCTCTAGTAAGAGCAATCAGCTCTGCAGCTTGGGCAGAATTCTGATTCAATCTCGCAGTCTCAACAACAGTATTCAACGTCACAACAGCATAAGCAGTAGTCACATCACCATTCGGCAACTTAAAACATGACCCATCCACATACAAAGTGCCGTCAGGGTCTTCCAATGGGGTGTTTTTAAGGTCCACTCGACCTTTTGTTTCCTCTTCTGTACGCAAGTAGCAGTCATGTTCTGTTACTTGATCTGACTCTGCACCAATCGGTAACAAAGTTGCCGGATTTAGGACATTACAACGTTTTATTTGAATATGGCTTGCCAAGAGCGTCAATTCGTACCCAGACAACCTCGCACTCGTCAAGTGCTGAGTTTTCGTTCGATTTAAAAGAGTGTCGACTGCATGCGGAACCATCACCGTAAGCATATTATCCATGACCAATCCTGCTGATTGTCGGATGGAGACCGCAGCTGCCGCAGTTGCTCTCAAACAACTCGGCAATGCTCTAGCTACCGGGTCTAAGGTCGAGGAAAAATATGCACATGGACGTTGCTTACCACCAAAAGGTTGCGTTAAGACACTCAACGCACAACCTTCCCTCTCGTGAACATATAACGTAAACGGCTTACTGTAGTCAGGGGTACCTAACACAGGAGCTGAACACAATGAATCACGTAATTCAGAAAAACTTTTCTGACATTCTTCCGTCCATGGTAAAGGAGTTGAAACATCCTTGCACGTAAGAGCCACCAACGGTTTCGCTAGCAATGAAAAATTTGGAATCCACTGCCTACAGTACGACGTGATACCTAGAAAGGCACGTACATCTCTTTGGGTTTGTGGCACAGCCATTCGCGCAATCGCTGCAATTCTCTCTGGGGTCAATCTCCTTCCCTCCTTTGACAATAAGTGACCTAGATAGGTTACTTCTTGACAACAATATTGGAGTTTAGAAGGTGACACCTTGTGATTCAACTCACAGAGATGTTGCAGCAACGACACCGTAGCAATTTTGCAAATGTCCTGAGTATCAGCAGCCACCAATAAGTCGTCGACATATTGAATTAAGGCCGCACCAACCGGCAACCGAAACGCATCCAGTTGTCCCTTCAAGGCTTGACTGTAAATCGACGGACTTTCACAGTAGCCTTGAGGAGCGCGTTTGAACCGGAAGCTACGTCCACCAAGAGAGAAACCGAAAAGGTCCCTGCTCTCCTCGGCGATCGGGATGCTGAAAAAGGCGTTTTTCAAATCAATCACCGAAAACCATGATGCAGTAGCTGGAATCAGAGTCAGTAGCGCCGTGATGTCAGGCACAACAGGGAATTGAGGAACCACAATTTTATTCACCTCCCGTAAATCGATAACAAAACGATAAACAGGCGGTTTGGTAGGATCAGTACGTTTAAGAATGGGCAGTACAGGGCTATTGCACACGTTTCCCCGAGTCTCCTCAATAACATCTTTCTCGATCAAGTCATAGATGATCGCTAACAAAGCTCGTGCACCATCAAGGGAGATACGATATTGGGGAATACGTGGCAATCGCACATTCGATTTCAACTGAACAACATAAGGGGAGATATCAAGTAGGCCCACATCGTTTGGACCCGTCGCCCACAAAGACGCAGGAAGAGAATCCAATTCCGGTGGAAGCTTATCGAGGGACAAATACATGGGAGAGACTACTGTCTCCCCAAACGTAAGCTTTACACCCGCAGGAGAACAATACAAAGTTGCATACAAACGTTTAAGCAAATCCAGACCCAAAAGATTTTCACCACAACCAGTGGTTAAAATCAACGGAGCTTCGAGCTCACGAGGCCCAATTTTAAGGGGCAAAGGGCGCGAAACTGGATTGCTAACGGGGGCGCCAGAGAATCCAACGGATACATTTGTTAAGCCAGACAAAGGTGCGCCAGGGAGTTTCGAATGCATAATGGAACTTTTCGCTGCACCAGTGTCCAACAGAAAAGGCTCAACGACGCCCGATGTAGCAACTGCGACGTAAGGCCCTCTCTGATCAACCGGAACTGATACCACTCCCTCTCCTTGTCTTCGGCTGTCCTAGTAATTACTGTCGTCAGTTCCCTGATCAACGTAATAATCGTCTACATTGTACTGCGCAGATCGTCCTTGCGATGATCCACGTTGGTCGAAACAGTTATTAGAATTTGATGAGTTGTCAGAGCGGTCGTTCTGAGCACCACGACCTCTACCACGTGATGCATTCTGTGAACCACCACGGCCTCCTCTAGACGAATTACCACTATTACGATCATTTAAAGCAGGACAATCAAATTTAATGTGTCCCTCCTGTCTACAATAAGCACATTGATTGTACCCCAACGAAGATCTGTTGAAAGAGGAATCATTACGCGACTGCGATCGATTCGATTGCGACTGTGATCTATTCTGCTGAGACGCATTCTGATTAGAACGCGGCGGGTATGCTTGTTGTAACAACACTTTAGTTTTCAGCTCTTTTGTCTTTTTATCAGCTCGGTCATTTTCTTCTTTCTCTCTATTTTCATAATATTGTGCCGTAGCCAGAATCTGAGCTGAGGTAGAAACGGCCCACGCACTCTCTGAATTCTTCAATTTATTGCACAAATCGGGCAATAAGTTCGATACAAATTTATCCACAAACAACCGTTGTCCACCCTCAGTACCCATATCCTGTCCACTATGATCAACAAATGTTTCCTCAAACCTCGTAAAGAAATCTGAAACACTCTCATCTTTCTTTTGCTTACAGGCTGACAACTGGTCCCAATTTACCTTCATAGCTGGCATAAGCGTTTTCATTAATGTAATGATTCGCTGGGGAAGAAGTGCAATCAACTGATCGGGTTTAGTAGCAGCCGCTTGTCCAGCGTCTGCCGCTGTAATGGCAGCCCAATCACCACCTAATTCATTTGTGTGATCTTGATGACGAATCTTGGCCCATACCGGTTGCGGTACGACATTGCCAAACAACATGTCAATATCGGCAAGATTCATTACCGTAGCATCCACAAGCTGCGATAATTCTTTGTAATACCCCGCAGGATTTTTGCGAGGATCAGGCAAAGTTTGTTTCACCTGAAGCACTTCCGATCGTTTCCATGGGAGATGTATCCATACTCTCTGGAAATGTGCCGCTATTATGTTATTAACATCAGTATTATCAGCAGGTACCCAAACCGGCGGAACTTCGCGCATAGGGTATTGGCCAGACTCAGCTTGTTGGCGTTCAAGATCCTCAACAAACAGTGCGTGAGGAATAGGAGCAAGGCGATAAGACAGCAACTGCTCAATAGCTCGTCGGACATTAGTATCGACTATCAGTCCAGTTGCGAACTGAAGCCGAAGATTAGACAGGGCGGTCAGCACCTCGTCAGGCGCAACAGCCGCTATCTGATCATGTAGGAGTTTACACATTTCGTCAAACACATATCTCTGAGTCGGTATGTTGAATTGACTAAATGTTTCAAGAACGACTCGGGGTGGATTTCTTTGCGGATTGTCCATCCAACCCATCGCCATATTGTATAGCGCAGCGCGTTCTCTATTGCCGGGAAGCTGACTACGTCTCTGTGGTGGACCATCAGAACCAGCGGACCCAAAAACAGGTCCGAGCGACTGGAAAAAATTTGTCGCAATGGGAGAACTACGGTTACGAGTAGAGGGACAAGAGTAAGACACAGGACTAACAAGAGGAGGAGTAGAAACGTTAGAAACAACAGGGGTTAACAACACAGGAGCAGTAGCGTGAGTAGGAGTATGTGGAAGCGGAGGAGCAGTAGGAATAGAAACAGGCACAGGAGCAGGAACAGTCGGAAGAGCGGGTGCAGGTTGAGGAACGGGTGGAGGAATAACAGGTGGAAGAACAGGTACGGCAGGGACCACAGGAGTTGCGGTACCCTGTACGTACGGAGGTGGCGACTTCATAAGATAGGACATTAAAGGATCCTCAACTGCCTCTTCCTTCTTATCCGACTCCGTAGGCAAAGCAGGATAACATTTATCTATGGTCATACGTTGCAACCTCTCAAACACTTCCTTATCCTTATCCTCCTTATCACGCTGAAACTGCTCAGCTTTCTTCACAATGGTAGCAACATTATCTCGCTCACTACGTTTATTCTGTCTGATCTCTTTCTGTCGGGCTTCTTTGCGCCACAACCGAAAGGCATCAAACATGGCCGGCCTAGATTTGCGTTCGAACAACTTTATTTGCAAATTATCTAAGATCGACGCTTCGAAGCTACCGTGAGGTGGCCAACGAAGATCGCCGTCTTTCTTTGTATATTTTATCCAATAATCGTTAAAAGCAATCGGGCCTAGCCCATGTTTGCTATATAAGTCATAAGTAGGAGTTCCAACCGGAGGTATCGGACACGAGTCCTCCAGCAGGGAATCCGCACCACAAGGTCTACAACAACTGAACAAAGTACTGCGACCAGGCATCTTGCACACTAGCCGAGTTTCACAAACTTCAAGGGTTACGGGATTTACCAAGTCCCAGCAAGAACAAAACCCTCGGTCTTTGGCGGCTGCAGTCGTCAAACAAGTACAACAACAAAGTACGCTGGCAAAGTGTCACCGACAAAAACACTCACACAGCGTGTACAACAAAAACCACTAGTGTTTACAACAAAGACACTCGCTAAAGTGTCTACAACAAAAACACTCGCTAAAGTGTTTACAACAAAGGATTCTTGGACCGACCCACAAATACTTAACTCAAAGATCAATGGCGTCCTCAGGAAGGCCCGTCAATCGTCTCGCTATACCAAGGTCTACGCCAGGCGCCAAAACAGGTCTACAGTCAGGGCAGCAGTCCGTCGCAGCCGTCAGGAGGCGGGAATCTTCGCGGGAAAAGTCTTCGGGCCACTTATTTCGACAACAGGATCGATGAAGCGGGGTGCACCTTCCCTCGGAGATTTCACACGAAGTTCCTCACGATCGTCGGGCTTGGACCGGTACCACTGATGCAGCCCCACGTTGGGCGCCAACTGAAGGACTGGGTTCTTTTGGACCCAGCGGTGCCAGGGCACAACACCTGAAACCTTCGTGGGTAACCTGTTCCGGCGTACAAGTCACAGAGACACGGGACACTTCCTTCGGCGTCAAAGAGTCAAGGTTTATTTACTGCAGGGAACACAGAAGTCACAGGAAGTACATCGAGTGTAGTTCGGGGAGACTGCTTCAAATTGGTTATGTGGATCGCTCCTTTTATACAGTTTTTACCCATAGGCTAACATTGAACACAAAGGTTTACAACTCAGTTCCCACATCTAGCTCCCAGAGGGGTCGTTTTGGTCGCTTTGAAACACATAAGATCCGGAGCATAACTGCGGAAACATTTGGCGGTTCCCAACTGTAAAAACCCATCTTCCCACCATTAGCAAATTCCAATCAGCAATCAAGTAGATCGAAACAGGAACGAAGACAGGTGCAGAGGAAGACGGAGACAGTGGGGAGATCGGAAAGGGTGTAAAAGGGGAGGTGTCGGGAAGCACGAGATACAGGCATCAAAGGGACGTGTCTAATGAGATGCACGGTTGAGACAATAAGCCCGTGCGGCAAGATGAGCTTCGAGCGGCGCCACCTGCCTTACAGTAGCAACCCCCTCGTCATAAAGACACTTTCAAAGGACATGTGTCTTCCGCAAATATCTTGGGAGTCCCAGGGTCGCGAAGCGGACAGCGTCCGTTCGCTGACTACTTGAGGGCAAGAGACAAAATGGATGCCGTATCTAAGATGGAACCCGTGGGTACAGATGAAAAGCCCACGTAACAAACGAACGGTTTAAGTTAGCACAGCGAAACTGCGCACACTTGCTAAACTCGTCATTTGCGGTTCATAGATACTAGACTCGACCATATTCGTGCGAGTGAAAAACACCACTTACAATTGTCACGGAACCTCACCCCCAGTAAGAAGGGGGGACCAGCAAACAACAGTGCGGGAGCCGCAGTGGGGGCCGCAGCGGGGCTAGAGTTCCCGACTCACCCGGTATATGCAGGCCCCCACCGCAGTTCAGAGGAGAGGTTCACAAACGTCAGTAAGCAAGACAAACCATGGATGAAATGTAAGCATGGTCCTGGAGCCATATAAGGATGAATAGATGGTGCAGGAGAAATTCTGAAATGTGACAGAGTCCTTAGATCTTCCGGCCTGCAGGATTGCTTTCTAGGTTTTGTCGTGTCGTTTAGGAAGGAGGTAGAAGTACGGCATGACAGTTACGAAGGACGTGCTAAGGGTACTTCCGGAGGACACAAAATTTCTCCAGACCTCCGGAACGAGTATGGGCTGCGTTTTCTTCTGGAGTGACAATGGAAGTGAATTCTTAGGCCAGATAATGCTGAAAGTATGTTCTGGTCTCGGATTCAAACAAAAATTCCATGCGGCGAACCATTCACAGTCAGCGGGTTTGGTTGAGTGTTACAATGGTATGCTCAAGCTTAAGCTGGCGAAAATTCAAGCCAGTACAGGTCTTGCTTGGCCTGATGCTTTGCGCCTAGCTCTTTTGTCAACCAGAACTACTGTACACTCTTGTATGGGACTTAGCCCATATGAGGAGGTATTTGGACGTCCAGCTAATGTTTGGGGTGTCCCTCGTCCCAAAAGATACTCAGACATACCATATCCTCTGTTAATTGACTATCTGCACGATATGACTACTAAATTAAGTGTTATTCGTCAACAGGTACAGAGTGTTCTGCCAGAGGCCTCCACAGACCCAGCTCACACCATCGTGCCCGGCGACTGGGTCTGTGTGAAGAATTTTCAACGGACCAAGAATTTGGAGCCTCGGTGGTCCCTGCCTATGCAGGTGTTGCTCGCTACTCGCACGGCTGTCGAGGTGGTGAGAAAGCGCAACTGGGTGCATAGAGTGCACTGCCAAAAGGTGCCACTTCCATTACCCTTTTATCAGTGGACTCGCAGTGGTGTAAGAGAATCGGACACTGCAGCTGTTCCTTGTTTTGTCCCGTTCAGTGATGCTCAGATTTATGGGACTCAGTCTGAAAAAGCGGCTGACGATATTCTTTAAGCTGCTGTGCATGTGCATCGTCGAATAGACACCACCAACCCAGAAATACTGTTTAAAGATCAGACCGTGCCAAGCAAAACACGCTACAATTTAAGACAAAGACCCAATGAACTGAACTCTTGAGCACTATTTATTAATTAAAGACATTCTTTTTGTTCTTTTTGCCTTTTTGTGTAACATTAGTATTAGATGTGCCATCTGTCTCCGTCGCAGGGTCACGGTAGGAGACTCAGACTGTAACCTGATTCTGTTCTTTAGTAAGCGGCTAGTGCCTCAGGTATACAGAAGTGATTAGCTGAGTGATCGGAGAAGAGTGCCGTGAGCGACATTTTTTTAGATAAAGATGGATGGTGCAATAATTGTAGGTAGGGAAAATAGGAAGCAAGAAAGGAGAGTGAAATATTGTAAACTATTAAGTAGTCGATTTGGCGTAGCTTTGTGTGTTCTTATGTTTTTGTGTATTTTATTAGCCTGCACAGGATGGATTGTTCATATCTTTCAATCAAGAAATTTTGCTAATACTACGACTTCTTTGCCTTCTCGACTTTCTGTCTTTTCACACAAAATGCATACTTTACCCCCACATGAACAGATAAGGAGAGCAGAGTATATGAATAATACGTTTATTCAGTTGTTGGACCAACATCAGTTGGCCATTAATATGACTGACTGTTGGGTGTGCGGAATCATGCCACATAATACACAAAAGAGAATGCCATATCTGGTTCTTCCTTTTTCATACGAAGGTTCAGCTTGGGCCTATTTGACAATATTTTCGGCCGCATTCCAAAACAGACTTAGAAGCCATGTGAGAACTCCTGGGAATGGATTAGATTTTAGTCATAGCTCCTTGATAAAAAGCATAGTAGTAATGGCCAAGATTGTAGAGAAGAGTAAGATTCCATTGGATGAAAAGAAAGCTTATGATGGATGGAATGTTACCCAATATGTCTCCATTCTCAGCGATAAAACTAGAAAAGGCGAGTCTTCCCCAGTGTGGACTGTGCCCCATAAAAGGAAATCTTTGTCTCCAGATTAACAGCAAGAAAATTGATGATATCCAGAAAAGTACATATACATATGTTCTTTCATCTCTTGATTTCCGCCGCTAGTTCCGTCTCAAGGAACATATTTTGTTTGTAATGATCGAGCCTACACCTGGTTACCTTCTAACTTTTCTGGAACTTGCTACATAGCTTTTCTCCTGCCCCCTACATATACGGCTTCGTCAGACCATCACAGAGTTAGACATAGCAGAGGCGTATTCAATGCCAAAGACACGGCAGAGCAAGAGGGAGGAGATTTCCTTAAGGGATTCCTTCCCTTTTGGGGTCCAATGGTTAACAGCAGCCACATTAGGCAATTGGTTCGAGTGGTTGAGACCACTAATATTGTTACAGCAGGTGCGATAGGTAACATTACAGCAGAGCTTCAAGCGGACCGTCTTATGACGCTTTAGAACCAAATTTTGCTAGACGTGATTCTAGCAGATCGAGGAGGTGTCTGTAGATTGATCGGATCTAGTTGCTGCATTTATATTCCTGATGACTCTCCAGCAGTATACCAAGCTATTTCCAAATTGCACACAGTCTACGAGTCGATACATCAGGATGAAGGAGATTGGTCTTTTATGGGATGGTTTTGGGGAATATTGTCAACTTGGGGATGGAAGATCTTAACGTTCCTTGGAGCAATTCTAGCTGTCATATTCTTTTGTTGTTTGTGCGTTCAGTGTGGTCCTGCAGTTTGTGGCCTGTTGGCTACCTTGTGCATTCCACGATCTGCTGCTCAGAAGACAGAGAATATTAGAATGATGGTGCAGCAACAACTTGAAGATCTCATGAATATCAGTGTTGACTCTGACTCAGATTAGCATGAGTTGGTTTGTTTTTGCCTGAGTAATGGCAAAAGGAGGGTCTGAGGTTTTGTAAATTACGAATTTGTTCGTGCTCAGCCTCCATTTTGAGATCGCAGCCATTTTGTGTTGCCCTCACTCAGGCAGCTCGGCGAACGCAATGTTTGTTTTGTTTCTGCTTTGCATGTTAGGTGGCTTCCTCGCCTATGTTTACTAACGAGTGTCAGGGTCTGGCTGAGTACACTAATTCCTGTCTGAACTGATTAATACCCATCCGGACTACATGTCATTTCACACCATTGTTTCCCTTAAGTTATCTTATCTGCTGTCCTTCACTACACATCTTATGCATTCTCCTGTTTCTCGACTGTCCTTCTGTGACACACAGCTGTGTTTTCTCTGCTAGTAAACCGAATTGTGTGGATTCACTTGTGATTTACTTAAAGGGTCGAGTGACAAACATAGCCGGGAACTTGAGTTGTTTTGGACTTAAAGTATTGTCTATAACGTTTGCTTATAGCTCATGCTCGTGTGTGATTGCATTTTTGCATTGTGCTGTATGATATATAAACCTGTGCGCCACAGAGTTAAGTGGCAGTCTCTTTTGAACCTCTTTGTACTGACGACTTCTAAGACCAATGTACTAGATGCAGCTAATAAATACCATCTTCTAAGCCAGATGAAGAGTCCGTGTCTCTGTTTTGATAGGGCAGGTGAATCCTGGGGATTTAGGCGTACCCTCTGCCACGGGCCCTAAGGCTGCGGTTTTCCAAACTGGATTGCAGCTCGGAAGAGCAATGTAATTCCTCTTTGTTTAGTAGTTGCAGACGACCTATAAATAAATGAGAATGTCTAAGTGGGTCTCCTGTAAAGCTACCACATCAAGCTGGTGGTCCATGATGTATTTCCAGAGCTTGAGATGCTTCTGCGGGGAGTTCAGGCCCTTAACATTCCACATAGCTACAGTAATGGGGGCCTTATCACTGATGGGGAATGTCACTTTCTCGACAACAAAAGGGACCCAACACACCACTGCTATGACCACCCAGCATTAGATACGAAATGATTCAGACCTTCTCTTAAACCCACCCTGGTGTCTGTAAAGGTGAAGAAACCTAAGTTAAAAAGCCGCCACCACCCCTCCCCCACAACCAACCCCCGAAATCCCCACAAACCCTATACAACCCCAGAACAAAAAGAAATACAAGGAAAGAACTAACTAAAGTCATGGTCGCCACAGAGGACCTGAGGGGTCTGAGTAAGACCATGGAGGATTTTGGGTCCAGGGACCCGGTCCACGCCCGCTCCCATGGGCCTGCGAGTCAACAGTTCAGCAGCATTATGGTAAGCAAAACATGAGGCAAGAAGAGAATCAATATACCGGAGCATCTGAATCAACAGCTGGGCGAAAAGATACAGGCACCACGCCGCTATAGGCATAATGCAAAAGCCTTGTTCGCTCCGAGCGCCCAAGGTGCACATAGTCCCTAGAGAATAGCAATAGGAAGTCAGAAAACGGAGGCGGCTGCCTCGGTCTCACCCAGGAGTATCAGCATCAATAGGGGACCCCCAGTAAGAAGGGGGGACCAGCACACACCAGTGCGGGAGCCGCAGTGGGGGTCGCAGCGGGGCTAGAGTTCCTGACTCACCCGGTATATGCAGGCCCCCACCGCAGTTCAGAGGAGAGGTTCACAAACGTCAGTAAGCAAGACAAACCATGGATGAAATGTAAGCATGGTCCTGGAGCCATATAAGGATGCATAGATGGTGCAGGAGAAATTCTGAAATGTGACAGAGTCCTTAGATCTTCCGGCCTGCAGGATTGCTTTCTAGGTTTTGTCGTGTCGTGTAGGAAGGAGGTAGAAGTACGGCATGACAGTTACGAAGGACGTGCTATGGGTACTTCCGGAGGACACAAAATATCTCCAGACCTCCGGAACGAGTATGGGCTGCGTTTTCTCGCCGAGTCTGGCAAATTTGTACATGCACCATTTCGAACAACAACATTTACTCACACCTACCAACCCATACATATCATCGATAGTATGGTGGAAACGCTACATTGATGATGTGTTGGTAGTGTGGAGAGGGAGTTTGGAATCAGTGAATAATTTTCATCTTTGGTTGAATGGCAGGAATCAATTCCTCAGATTCACTTTTGAGACTCACAAAGAAAAACTGTCCTTTTTAGATCTCTCTATTTATGCGACACCTGCAGGCTTGCAGACCGAGTTGTACAGGAAGTCGATAGCTAGAAATTCGTTACTTTTGTACGAGAGCCACCATCCCAAATCCCTTAGGGACAATTTACCATATGGCCAGTTCCTCCGCGTTCGGAGGAACTGCTCTAGGTTGGAGGATTTTAACATTCATGCTAGGAACTTGTCTTCACAACTATTGGACAGACATTATCCGAGACCACTTATTAAACGGTCTCTCAAAAGAGCGTATAACAACAACCGGGAGGCGCTCCTAGAACCTCCAGTCCCTAAAACCTCCACAGATAGACTCACTTTTGTGAGTACATTCAACACCAGGAGTAACAGCCTACAGAAAATTATTAAGAAACATTGGCGTATCCTTAACCATGGCAATGACAAGATTGCACTACCCCTATTTGCTTTTGGAAGATCCAACAGCATTAAGGATCGTCTAATACATACGCGTCCTAAAGAGATGCCCAAATGAACTCTGGGCACTTTATGGGATTTACCACCTGCAGTTGGCCACCATCCCTGTGGCAATCGCTCTGTATGTCCACAGACAAAACATTCTACTGAAATCCACATAGGCACTGACAGGCCTTGGCTGTAAAATTGCTTTACTAATTGCAACAGGGATAATCTTGTTTATTTACTGACTTGCCCTTGCTCCTGTCAATATGTGGGGATGACTACCCGCAAGGTTCGAGTTTGTATGCTTGAGCATAACAGCTCGTTCCGCTGTAAAAAGTCCATGACACAACTTACAAGACATTTCCTTGAGAAACAACATGAGGAATCGGATTTTGTATGGACGGTCTTGGAAAAGCCCTTCATACCTTCACATGTAAAGAATGTCACTAAATATTTGTTCACGAGAGAGCAAAGATATGTTTTCAAACTCCCCTCTGATACAAAGGGACTTAATGATCAGATACCGTGGTACGCTCTGTAGTGCCCCTCTAACACACATTGGAGTACTTTTGAGATGGGTCCACCACTAGTTTGATTTCTTCGAGTCTTATTTTGGTGGCCTGTTTTTGGTTTCACTTTGCAGAACCCCATTTTTTGGTCTTTGTTCAGGACAATATAGTTCTTTCACTGAAAAAGCCAACACATTTCATACACTCTTTGACTTGATCTGTACACCCGTAGGTTTCAGATATTATGTCTTTTTTCCTTAAAGTGAGCGAGAACTACATTAGACATGACTTGTACTACTAACATGTTATGATTTGAACTACTAAAATGGCCGATCCGAGGTCATACGGTAGTTCTTTCTATTCCACATTAATGTTATTCTTAGTTAGTGGGTGGTATGCTCTAGGACAGAACGTAATAGCTAACAGGGACCCCGTAGAAGGAGCAGTCATCCTTCTCTGCTATCATGCTCAATATCGAACTGATTAATGCGTCTGTAGGCGCTCGCGCCACTGGAACTACAGAAATGGCCGATATGACGTCATTCTGTAGTTCTGCGGATTGATACGGGCGCCCGACGATCGTTTAAGCATTGCGGTCAGCCACTGGGTTTTATACTATACGGGGCGATTCATCTATCAATATATTTCTCCTTTTCCATCCACATACTGATTGTGCAGACCGCATCAAGCACATTTATCAATACGTGTGGGTACTGTCAGTGCAGACAAGAGGGTAAAGTAGTCCCCTTTGCTGCTTTTGCATGTAAACCCACTCTTCTTCCATTGCGGTGCCTCCCCCAAGCCTCAGGCGAGTTTTGTGGCACCGACGGAGAGGTGAGTGAAGCAGCTAGTTGTGGCCATTACTGAGAACTATTAAAACCATGCTTATACACTAGTTTTACTATACTCCTAGAGAACATGCACTTAACAGAATGCTAGAGGGTCGTGTTTACACATCAATTGGGGGTATTAGCTACACTTGTGGTCATTGTTTAGAACTGCTTGATCCCTGCTTTTACCCTGTGTACACATTTTTAGATTAATGTTACTGACTCACGGTTAATGTAATACATATAATAAGATCAGTATGAAGCTACTTGCTGTGTTAGCATGAATGTACGGAGTACTAGCCTTATTCCTGGTGGGCCTTCCACTACTAAGTTTACATGTGGACAGATGTGACGTATATAACAGGGACTGAAAGTAGACATCTTTATACTCCATATGAAGTATTGAGTTTTGATGCCTTCCCCTGTTCGTATTTTTCTGTTTCACAGTGCGGGGCCTTAGATACCTGAGTACGGTCCAGGTGAGGTGAGGTCCAGTCCCCTGTCATGCTGGTTGAGCAATCAAAATGTTTAATATTGTTAGAACAGTTTATTATGTTAAAAGTATGGTATTAAATTGAATATCACATATATGCTTTTCTAGATCACGTTGAATGTCCACTGACATGGAGGATGTGTATATAACTGTAGGTACAGGTTGTATCGTTCCTACTTATATATATTTCTTTTTTCACTTACACTTAACAGTAGCAACTTTTTAGAGCAGTGGCCCTGATGAAAGCCATGGGACGAGTTGTCCGGTAGGCAGAAACATGTTGGCCCTAATTGCGACAGCTATTTGTTCCATACTGTCGTTTGCGCTGTACCTATTTTTTAATTAGGGAATGTGCCTGGTTTCTATTAAAGTGTTTGTTTAGACACATCACTCTATTTTAAGCTTCACCACTTTTTTGTGCTTTGCACTGTTTTTTCATTATTTTTCACCAACTATCACAATGAGACTAACAATTGGAGGTTCAGTCTCACTGTAGACCATATCCAGTACTTATTATGACTGTGTGGCATAAGGTCCAGATGATCGAAGGACCCGCCAGGTCACAGTGTGGACTGGCTAAATGATAGGACCGATCATCTGGTTTGTTTGATGGTTATCCACAAATCATGTGTGCTGGATTCGGTTTGACCAGACTTTCCAATTGAGTCTTAGATATCACGACTCTGTTTTTTTCCCTTTTTTCCCTTTTCTCATGCATGTGTCTCTCATTCTCTCACTATTGCTTTGACACTATTACATGGTGACTGCAGCACTAACTGACTTATTAGATTTGCCAGTTTAAGCAAGCAAGGTGCTTGGCCTATAGACCTCCTGGGTTCTTGTCTGTTATTCATATGTTGTTGCTGGGGAAATGAACCAGTAGTAGGTCTTTAAACTATTCCCGCTGACCCTACTCTCCCTGTTTTGTTTTTGACAGTCACCATATGTCCCTTGGTTGATACAATGTAGAAAGGTGCAGCATCATATGGACCATCAGATTTCTCCTTCGTAGTTGCTGGGCGATCATTAGATCTCCTGTCGTAAATCCAATGTTCTTTGCATGTCCCCTCTTGTCAGCTTCTTTAATAACCAAGTCCTTAATTTGACTTATATTATCACCTTCTTCCCTTTTAATGGTCCAGTGAGACAATTTGGTTGGCCTTGCTCCCCAGAACATCCAAGTTGCAGGACTTTCGCCTGTGGTCTAGTGAGGTATTGAACAATAGGCTCTTACAATGGAATTCAACATAGTTTGAAATCTGAGCCTCCCAAGATTTACACATTGTTCTGCTTTCTTTAGTGTACTCCTAAAACACTCAATGAGACAGTTGGCCGAGGCCACAAAGGTGCATTTTATGTTCAGATGCTCCACAAAATCTTTGAATTCTCTACTTTTGAACGATGAGCAATTATCAGACTTCAAATGCCTGAAACGCCTTACATTGAAAGATTGCCATCAAGTCTCTCATTGACTGGCTCATGAGTTGTGTATGAGAGATCCTCTATTAATGGAAAATGAGAGTATTCGTTTCCAATTGCCATCAAATGATGGCCATTGTCGTGTGGAACAAAAAAAATCAATGGCTATCCTCTCCCATGCATTCTTAGAGAGTTCTGATATGGTAAGGGTATGTTGAGCAAAGTTTGTAGCGAGGCAGTTACATAGACGACAGGCCTTGAGTTCCTTTTTAAGCCTATCATCTAAGTATGGAAACCGAAGTTGATCTCAGAGAGCTCTCTTGGTGGCAACAATACCACAATGTCCTTCGAGAGCAACTTCAATAATCTTTCGTCTTAAACTCTTTTTAACCTTCACAGTATAACTGTTTCCTGAGTTATAGACAGTTCATCTTTAAAGCTTTTGACATTCACCATCACTGGTGAGAGGTCAAGCATGTTCATTCCAGAACTGATGTGCAATTATATCTTTCAACTTCAGCATGCCACTATCATGGCTTGTGGCAGTGATGATCTGGGCTAACTATATGGCAGCTGGCGTATTTGACTTTACAATGAAATTAATGTAGGATTCAGCCATCCCGATGGAGTACCATGAGCTTCTATAGGCACTCTGGAAAAAGTAGTAAGCAGTGTTTTGATCCTTTCCTCGATGATGTGCAATCATACTTTTATAATCTGAGTCCCAACCATTCAATGTGAGGAGGCATCTTGGCTTTTGTATTACCAAAGATAGTCAACAAAGCTTGATTGTCAGTTACCAGCATAACAGGCTTTCCACGAAGGAATACTTAGAAATGTTCACAAGCCCATACCATGGGCAAACATTCCTTTCTCAGGTTGTAAGTAGGCATGTTCTGTTCTGGACAAACTTCTACCAGCATTTGGCACAATATGCCCTTGATCATGAGGCTGTTCACTGTGCTGTGCCAGGATAGCACTTAACCCAACGTGGCTAACGTCACAACAAGCTGTGTGAAGCTTTGGATTGCAATAGGCAATTTCAGTAGCCATTTGAGTGGCTTGTTTTATTTTCTTGAAACTTCTCTCGACATTCCTGTGACCACTTGAATGAAACATGTTTTTTCTATAATTCTTGTAAGGGAGCGCTAATGGTCGCAAAGTCTCATTTGTATTTTGAAATGCAACTGGCCAAGCTAAGAAATGAACAAATCATAGAACCATCTTGTGGGGCATCAGCACTAGACAGTGCTTGTACTTTAGCAGAAAAGATATGGCCAAAGAATTTTAATTTAGTCATGTGTAACTTATACTTGTCTACCTTCAAAGTCAGGCTTGCATCAGTCAGTAAGCAACATACTTGAGTGAGAGCTTTATCATGTTTCTTTTGTGTAGCTCCAAAAATGAATATGTCATTGCTATAGTTGGATGCATTCACAACTGGCTCTATGACGTCTTGGAAAACGTCTGAAGCCGATGACACAACAAAACTGAGGGGTATATTTACAAGAATTGCCACTAAGTGGTTTTGACATTGCTTAGAGACAAATGTTTACTGCTGTCTGTCCATAGCCATATTTTCGACATATTTACAATACATTTTCACATGGCATTAGGATCAGTTAGAGGTGGTGAAAATTGCTGCTGATTCTATCGCATGGCGATAACAATCTTGACACTAGTGTGAAAAAAGTGCCAGCCAGCCAATTAGCAGCAAAGAAAAATCACATTAGTCAGCCAACATCTCTTTTCAGCCTCCAGAGGCAGAAAAAGCTGACAAATACACCTCTAAGGAGGAAAAAAACACCGGAATGCAGAATGGAGTCACCAGGACCAAATTCCATACATGTTAACTACCCCCACCCCCAACACCCCAACAGTCAGGACAACCAGCCAGAGTCCAAGGGGAAGAGGAAATGCAGAGTCAGGGCCTCATTTATGAAAAGTGGTGCATTGCTGGGGAAAAACAGGGATGCAGCACATTTCAATGCAACATCCTTGCAAACACCAATGCAGCTGATGCATGGAAGCACGGACTGTCCTTGGGGCCTGGAGGCCTTGCTAGGCCTGTGTCTGAGAACCGGAATGGGAGGCACTGGTGTTGTGGAGTTACTGCAGCCTGATGGTGGAGGTGGGATGTGTTTGGCCCAGGCCTGTGGACCATGGAGGTATGCATTGAGGTGTCGGTGATCGCTCTTACCTGGTGGCAAAGTCTGGCAGGTCGCATGAGACACATTGCTGACCCGTGTGAGAAGGCCACCTGGTGCCCCTTGGAGCTGTGATCGTAGAGGCACTCCTATGCACTGACGTGGAGAGGTCTGCATTACATAGCACGTACCACTATTGCATCGGAGTGCACAGAGGAGATTGCCAAAGATGCGCCGCACCTGTTTGCATCACAGGCCGGAGGAGGTGGCTCTGACCAGATACTGTGAACGGTGAGGGCTCTGAGCTGCACCAAACTTGTGTGGCTGGATCGCTGCAACGTCCCACCTAAGAAGGCCTTGTTGCATCACCCGCTGTACCCAGGCTTGTGAAATCCAGCCTGGCTATGTCTCCTGCTGGCTGAGTCACAGATTCGGAGAGAGCGCAGCAGATTGAGCCCAGGTGTCGATGTCCAGATTAGGAGAAGGTGGGACTAGCAGCGGAGGAGGGCTGGGGTTTGTGTCACCTCCAGGCCTTGTGCCTGTGGGCGATGCACACCATGCCCTGAGCAGTCCTCATGCTGCAGTGGACCGACATTGCTGAGGACAGTGCACAAGAGTGTGAGGAGACTCCACTAACTGGCTCAAGTCACTTGTATCGGCCGTTGGTGGCAGCGGGTACCAGGGACATGGGGTCACTTTGGGCCCAGGCCCTTGGGCATTCAACTTGATCCACTGTTACTCACTGAGACACTAGGAAAGACGGAATCTGGTCACCACTGTTAGATCGGAGGAGGTGAATGGGTGGTGCTGCCTTTCCTCGCACCATGCTGGTGCATTTTTTATTGTGTATGGGGGACTATCCCTTAGTGGACTTGTTCCTTTCACAGCACAGCCCCATCTGGTAGCTGCTGCTGCTATCCCCATCTGCTGCTGCTAGTTCCTCTGACCCAGAGGCTAGGAGTTCAAGTCCCTCCTCTACCTGCCTGCTCCTGCCTGTGCCTCATACCTGGTGGTCCAGTGGTATAGCGGTACAACTCTGCTGCTTGACTGGCTTCCTGTCCCTTTTTTCTGCTGTTTCTGTCCCCCTGTCAGCTCTACTCTGTTGCTTTTCTGCCTCTGCCTTTGTGTTTTTTCCTTGCTTTGTTTGGCTTTGTTATTTCTGTACTTTTTTCCGTTCCTTTTTCCCTGTCCTCGCCCTCGTTGCCGCTATGATCCCCAGTGGCTCACCCCCCCCCTCCAGTGTCCTTTCCCGCTCTTGCATTTCCCGCCTCCCAGATCTCAAGCCCCCTGGAGCACTACTAAATGGTGGCCGAACGCGTGCCAAAGGCAAGCCCATCTGCGTCCTTACATGCCTGAAACCCTTCCTCTCCACATCTCCACCGCTGTGTTGCAAGCACCCTCCTCAACCCCAACCCTGGATGCCATGCCGCCTACCATCTTGCATCACCAAAGAATTCTCTTTGACCCTTCGCCTGACAAAACTGCAACCACACCTTCTGCCATGCCAATACACCAGCTCCTCTTGCTGCCCAGCAGACCAACAGCGCAGCCGCCCAGCTCAACCACATCCTCCTCAAAGTGCGCTCCCTCCACAAACACGCCACAAAAATCTGGGACATCCTGGATGCCACCTCTCCATACATCGCCTCCTTCATGGAAACCTAGACCAACCTCTGTTTTGGACATCACCATTACCATCCCAGATGGCTACAAAATCACCTACAAGGACCCCCCAACCACCCAGGAGGAGGCATTGCCATCATCCACAAAAGCACTCTCCGACTGACCACGCACTCTAATGGCCTAACGGTGACCATGGAACACCTCCACTTCCAGATCGGGACCAACCCCAACACCACCCTCCACGGCACCCTCGTCTACAGGCACGCTGGCCCCTGACCCCCTTCCAGTGACATCATTGTAGACCTCATCGCATCCCAGGTTCTCGTATCCACTGACTACAACCCCAGTGACAAAAACTCCACCTCCCTCCTGGAGAACCTTGCCAACATCGAACTTAAGCAGCTAGTCACCACACCAACCCTCATGCTCAACCCCATCTTCTCCACCAGTGGCATCTTCAACTACAGCCACACCACTGAACTCTCCTGGACCAACTATTATTGCCTACATCTCAACTTCACCACGCCCACCGTACACCACCGCCATCATTCCCCCCATAGCAGCTGGATCAAGGCCACCAAAGAACTTCTCAACAACTTCCTCAGCACCACCACTCAACCAACGCCCATGGACACCAACACAGCAGCACGCAACCTCCAACGATGGGTCTCCAATTGCGATGACACCCTGGCACCCCTCAAGAAAAAAACAGGCAAACAACACTCCAAGAACGCCAGCTAGTTAACTCCTGCCCTCCACGAGTACAGTCGCACCTGCAGACATCTCGAAAAAAGATATGTTTGCCATCAATGCACACCACCTCCTCATAAAAACCACTAATAATATGTCCCTCCAAGATAGAATCAACACCAATGCACACAACAGCAAGGAACTCCTCACCATTGTCAACGAGTTTGCTATGCCCAACAGTGAGACAAAAGACGTCCCCCCAAGACCTTTGCAAAAAACTCAACGCCTTCTTTCACCACAAGAATAGGGAGATCTATGACAGCTTCAACACCACATATCCGGCCACCATGCCTGCCACCATCATACGCATGCAAGCTGCACCCCAACAGACTGCTGCAACCCGCTCACAACAGAGGACATGCTCAAGACCATGAAGAGCATCCACTCCGGTGCCCTGACGGATCTCTGCCCATATCACGTCTTCCACAGATCAGCTGCCACCATCGCCCCTCAGCATTGCCACACCATCAACTGCTACACCAAAATCGCTACCCTCCCGATGACTGGAAACACACTGAGATCAACCCTCTGCTGAAGAAGCCATCATCAGACCCGGCGTACCTCAAGAACTTCAGACCGATCTCGCTCCTCCTCTTTCCAACCATGGTCAAAGAGAAGGCCATCAACACCCAACTCCCTGGGTTCATCGAAGTGAACCACGTCCTGGACACCTCCTAATCTGTCTTCCGATCTTTCGAAGCAACCACAGCACAGAGACTGCACTCCTCGCCACCACAGATGACAACTGCTCCTTCCTTGACTGGGGCGGGACCGCAGCCTCATCGTATTAGACCTCTCAGGCTCCTTCAACACTATCTCCTACCGCACGGTAATCACAAGACTGAAAGAGGCTGGCATCTGCTACAGGGTTTTGGACTAGATCCACTCCTTCATTACCGGCCGGACCCAGCGAGTCAGACTACCGCTGTTCCTCTCAGAATCCACGGAGATCAGCTGTGGAACACCTCAGGGTTCCTCCCTGATCCCCGCCCTCTTCAATTTCTACATTGCCCCCTTGCAGCAATCCTCCCAACCATGGACTTAACATCGTCTCCTACACCGATGACCCACAGCAGATCCTCTACCTCACCAATGAACCCACAATCACCAGAACCAATTTCCACAGTGGAATGAAGGCCATTGCTACTTGGATGAAAGACAGCTGCCTGAAGCTCAACTCAAACAAGACTGAATTACTCATCCTGGGTCCCATCCCTTCACCCTAGGCTGACTCCTGGTGGCCAGCCACTCTGGGATCTCCCTCCAAGCCGACGGAACACGCACGCAACCTCCGCATCATACTGGACTCATGGATTCTGATGGATCCCAATAGAATACAGAAAGGTCACCCACACAATCATCACCAGCAGACTCGACTACGGAAATGCACTGTAAGCCGGCATCCCCGAGAAACAGCGCAAGAAAGTACAGAATGTCCCAAATGCAGCAGCCCGACTGATCCTCGACATCCCCCACTGCAGTCACATCACACAACAGTTACGACAACTCCACTGGCTCCCAGTCAACAAGAGAGTCACTTTCAAATTCCTCACTCACGCCTACAAAGCTATACTCGACGAAGGACCAGCCTACCTGAACCACCTCCTCAAGCATCTATTTCCCTCTACCTCAATCTGACAGGGAGAGCTATTGCAAACAAACAGTTTTTTACCTCTCTTCTTCACCCTCCAGCAGCTTTCTGTAAGCATTAATCTCCATGACCAGGGCCAATTTGACATTTAGAAGTTGCTCATAGTCATTGAGTTGCTTCTGCATCTTTCCTCGTATGTCAGACATTTCTCGCTCTCTCTCCACCAGCATCCTCCGACAGTTATCGCATTCCTTTGCTAGTGCTTCTTCCAACTCTTGCATCCGATCATGCCATGCTCTTAACTCTTTCTGCAGATTAGAAAGCTGGGTGGAAAGGCTGTCGATACGCATGCAGCTTTCTATCAGCTCTTCTTTGGTGCTGCTGGCCGTACTGCTGTTCATCTCAGAAGCCATTCTGGCGTTCTCCAGCTTGGCCTGGTAAGTTTGCTCCAGTTCATCCTTATAGAGTTTCACTTGCAAGTCATGTTGCTCTCTAATATCCTGAAGAGCTTCAGCCAGTTTAAATTGATAGTCCGGGCGTCCAGAATCCACCTCAACAAAACGAGTTTCGTTCCTTTTGCTGGACTCCTTTAACTTCCTCCTCATAAACATTTTTACGAAACTCCAATTCTTCTATGAGACTTTGACAGCGATTTTCCAGATCCACTTTAATCAAAGTTTCATCTCCCAGCTGTTTCTTGGCAGAGTTCAAGGAGGCTGCAAGCTGTGCACACGCCTCTTGCAGGTCATCCAGTTTTTTTTCCAGTAAGGGCTGTAGCAAGGGTAGCATCTTTTGAGTTGAGCGATGATTCAAGGGCTTTAAGCTTCGAGAGTGCAACTCCGAGGTCCGCTTCTTTCTTTGCATAGCTGTTCTGCAGTTGTTCGTGCCTGGAGCGCAGAGTGCTGAGCTCGATCTGTAGCTGCGCGCGCTCCTTGGCTGTGTCATCGAGCGCACGCCGGGTGTTGGCTAATTCTGTCTCGTAGAGCAGGCGCAGGCCAGTGAGCTTGCGGCCTGTCACCTGCAGCCGGAGTCCACTGTTTTCCGACTCTAGGCTGCGCACCTGGTTGATGTAGATTGCAAGGCGGTCGTTGAGGTGGCGCAGCTCCTCCTTTTCTTGCATCCGCGAAAGGCGCGTGAGACTGAGTGGGGTGCCAGCAGCACTACCTCTGCAAGAGCTCAAGCGCAAGCCCTGTACCGGCGTAGTGGTGGCCATGTCGCCGGAGGGAGAAAAGAGGCTGCAGATGTGCCAAGAGACAATACTAAAGTGGCCAATGCAAGACACCAGAGACAGCTACAATTCCAACATGCACTCTGCGCCTGGCGAAACGAGCAAAAACTAAACTGCAAAAATCCGAGGATGCCACCACGCAGCTGTTACATGTACAATACAGATGGCAATAAAATTATATATTTTTTAAAAAGGCAACAGTAGGGAAGAGGAGTTGCAAGCAATTAAAAAAATAAAAAGCGTTGTGTCCGAGTTCTGCTCTCTCTGTTCCTACTGCCACTGCTGGCTACCCAAACTGGTTATGCGTCTCTCCTTCTTCCACAGTTCCAGGTGGCTCTGGAGAGTCTCTGGCTTTCTGCAGTTCCCAGTCTCCAGCTTCATGTTGCTGACATTCTGGTCTACCGAGGTCAGCACTAGAAGGGATCAGGTCCAGTCATCACCCAAAGGGAACCGAGCTGTTGTTCAGGTAAGTGATGCATGACAGTGGTGTGGGTGGTGTTCTCCTTGGTGCTTCTAGCTGCAATTGCATGAGGTCCATGGCATTATTGACCTTGCCAAGGATGAACTGTGGGAGTTTACCAAGGGCCTCATTTATGAGACCCTAGCGGCACATTTGCACCTCTGGAATGTCACTTTTTTGTTGTTTCAGTGGTGTATGTGCCACATCATATTTATAAGGCCACGTAATGCTACTTTACATGGTTTTTCATGGCCTTGTATATATGTGCCCCATTCTTGCAGAGAACTGCTTGAAAGGGGCATTCCATGGGTGTTGCTGTGGGCGTTCCCAACCGAAACCCATGGAATTCCTTGCAGTGCTGTCTGGCACCAAAACCTCTTAAATGGTGCCCCAAGTATGTTTGCATCATTTTTAAGACCAACTAAATTCTGTCATTCTTTTTTAGCGGCATACAAGAAAGCCTTTGAAAATATTGTGTTGTGTGTTTTGCTGGAGTTCTTACACTGGAACACCTACCTTGCATCTCATTTTCGGTAAGTCACGCTAACAGAAGTGATGCTTTGAAAAAATCATTTCAACTCAGAAAAAATGCTTCTAACTGAACTTTGCGACAACTTGTAAAATGGCGATGAAAAAACGCTGGTGTAACGTCAAAGAATACATGCTACTGTGGTGTTAAATCCTTGTAAAAATTCCTATGAGTCTTTTATATTGCAACAGGCCTATGTGTGTAGAAAAGGTTGTAATATACCTGCAATCTTCTTCGAGGTCCAACTGATGATAACCTTTATTCAAATCAAGGTGAGAGAAGACCTCTGCACCATTTCGTTGTGATATCATGTCAGCAATATGTGGGCCTGGATGTCGTTCTCATTTAATTGCCTTGTTGCATATCAACACACATGTGTACTGCTCCTTCAGTGTCCTCTTTTGACACTACCACAATGGGAGAGCCTTGCGGGCAGGTGGATATAAGGAAGAACTGGCCAGAAACCCAAGATGCGGCACCAAATAATACAGCCACAAACACAGGCACTTAAAGAGGCAGCAGTAGCTCAACCAAGGCGAGTCAAGGACACAACTGAGGAGGATGGGCCAGCCTAAAGAAAAAAAATGAGCGTACTGAAAACGACATAAGCAAACACAAGAGGAGGGGGACATGTAACAGGGCCTGTGTCCATTGGACGGAACTGCATACCAAAAGGCGGGTCAGATAGCAACATTTCACTAATGAAAAACATGCTCTTCCTATGCAAGATCTAAAAAGGATAGAAAGAAGAAGGAAAAAAGTAAGACTAACAATTAAAGGAAAAATTGAGAAAGTAAAAAAGAAGGAGATAAGGAAAGAAACAAAGAAACAAAGAAAGAAAAAATGCATGCAATCAAGAAACAAAGGAGAAACAAGTACACATGGAAAGAAGGCATGCTAGAGAGAAAAAACAAAGAAAGAAAGAAAGAAAGAAAGAAAGAAAGAAGTATAGACGAAAAATAAGAAGGAAAGAAAGAATACATGAAGTAAGGAAACAATGGAAGAACAAAAGAATGAAGGAAGGAAAGAAAGAAAATAGAAATAAAGAAAACATATAGAAAAGAAGGAAAGAAAGAAGGAAAGGAAAGAAGAAAGGAAGTACAGAAAGGAAGAAAGAAATGAAGACTTAAAGAAAGAAAGAGGGAGGAAAGAAAGAAGGATGGAGAGAACAACAGAAAGGAGGAATGACAGAGAGGGTTGCAAAGTTGAGCACCATCATAGTGTGAAAAGCAGAAGTCAGATAAAGAAAGGAACATACAATAGCATTGGCAGGAGACATGTACTGATAAAGCTGGAATTTGCCCTGTGCACTCATCTGGTTGAAAGTTGCCTGCTATCACATCATGCTCCAAAAACAAAAGGCAACACGAAAGTTATAACTATAAAGTAAAAACACAAGCACTGAAGGGCACTACCTTATGCATAAATGTGCTCCTTGTGAAAGGGCTACATGCAGTCACTCATAGTGAAGTTCTCCAGTGGCTGAAGTAGGCTGAGTCATTGCCCCATGCTGCATGTTGCAGTGGGTGGAAGCAAGACAAGAGTTATACAAGAACAGACCAATGGATGAACAGAGGTTGGTAAAAGACACTTTAAGTGAGTATATTATATGTAAGCTTTGGCAAACCCCAGACCTCATACGTAGAACATTAATTTATTTATCAAGTTCATGAAGAATGTCTCATTGAGCATTCTCCCAGTCTTAGGCTGTGTATTTGTAAAACACAGCCCTGCTATACTCCAAGGTGAACAACTTGGTGAGAGCTATAAACTCCATAGGATCCTGGGGAAACTCCACAGTATAATCCATTATGGTGGACAATGGTCTGTAATTGTAATTGTAATTGTGACTTGTAAAGCGCGTTATCACCGTCAGGTCTCTAAGTGCTGTGAGAGGATACTGCCTTTGCCCAGGTGGAGATGGTATGAACTGGAACGCGTCCCAAGCCTCCGAAAATAGTACTGTCTTGAGCTTCTTTCTAAAGTGAAGCAGAGAATGCTCCTTATGTACATTCTCTGGCAGCTTGCTCCAGATATGGGGGATACATTTAGAGAAGGATATTCCTCCGTAGGAGGACAGGAAGAAGCGAGGGCAGACCAACAGGCTGGCATCTGATGACCGTAGTGTTCCACTTGGATTGTATTTTACTAGGCTATCTTTGATATACCTCGGGGCTTGACCATAAATGGCTTTATGTGCAATACAGAGGCCTTTAAAATGTGAAACAATATATTACCCAAGCTACACCGATATCTGTATAGTCATGTGGAGGGGCGCATAGATATCTTTACACACACAGCACTTTTTTTCACAGCACCCTATATCCACATAGTCCATAGAAAATCTCATTGACACCAGAAATAGTCCAATCAAAGCTTCTGTCTTGACGTCTTTAATTTCCACAAATTCGTGATATTCCAAGTTACAGCCGACGCGCGTTTCGCCCTCTGGGCTTTCTCAAGGCTGCAATACAGATATTCATACGTGTCCATCAGACATTGTACAGGTCATTTTGGTACATGTCACTACATATTCGCATGCAAAATCCCTTGTGAAGGATAAATTGTGTTTATGCGATATGGAAATCATTGTCCTAGACATAACACCCTAGTGGACAGTGTCTCCCAGAGACCGACTGTTTATGTTGGCAGATAGGAAAAGAATTTATAAAGAAGGCCATGCTTTGAATTTCCATAGAGTTCTCTAATTCCAGTGATTTACGAGTGCCAACCTGAGCAAAGAGTCACTTCACCATAACCATCACCTAGTGCACGGTGCATATACACCATTTCTTTATTGTTCTCACCTTATTTGAAAAAAGGGCTGAACGGGATGGAAGAGATTTCCTTTGTTATAATAATGTCCCTCGGGTTTGTATAATCTTTCAATGCGCATATGTAGGAGGGTACATTCACGAATATATGAGGATTAATCGGGCTCCACTTAATATGTTTGTCCAATTCTGTAAAGAATGACAATGCTCATGTTTTTTTGGTTCACTTAATTCACCATGAGCCATAAATATGTACAAGATATTCATTTACTTCTTAAAAAACACTCTAAGTATTAAAAGCTGTCTCAATATTCATGCATAATTTGCCAATAAATTGCTTATTTAATCTACATTGAGACACATATTTCCTATTTCACATAGTGAATAAATCGTTAGAAGAAAAACGTTATAAAAACCGTGGCCTTACCAGAAAGTAGTTAGTCTTTATGTGACATCAAGAAATTCATTAGAGTTGCCACTCCATGTTAATCAATGGGGCCAAGATTTCGATGGGATTGTGATATATCCCGAGTATTCCCGACTAGTTGTGAAGAAGTCAGCGTAAAAACGGGTCCCCAGAGCAGGAAGGAAAGAATATAGGGGGAGATATATTAGTCCCAAATATCGCGTTTTACGTTTTATAAATAGATAGGCAACTAGCTGATCAAACAACATACACATTATTATCTGGGAATCCTATGAGGCAAATAATCACATTAATTGAAACACGGTTAAAACACTGGAAAAGTAAGGGACTCATTTCGGAAACGGAATTTAGATACCTATTCAATGATACAGCCACCAATCCATGTATATATGTACTTCCAAAAGTACACAAGCAAGGTAGATTCCCCCCCGGAAGACCAATAATTTCTGGCATAAATTCACCTACAGAACAAATATCAGAGTATATAGATATGTATCTGCAGCCACATGTAGTGAATTTACCGTCGTACCGTCGTACATAAAAGACACCCGTGACGTCCTAGGTAAGGTCTCTGATGTAGAATGGACAGAGGGCCATTTACTGGTCACTATGGACGTATGCTCTCTATATACGTGTATACCAGGGGAAATGGGTCTCAATGCTATTGAACATTTCTTGGACAGTCGTCCCATTGAATGCTACGAGCACACAGTGATGCTACTTGACTTGATAAATCTGGTCTTAGATAACAACATCTTTCTACATAATGGCCAGTGGTATCGCCAAAAGAGGGGAGTGGCAATGGGGGCTAAATTTTCCCCATCCTACGCAAATTTGTATATGGGACTGTTGGAATTAGGACATATATGGCGCAACTGCCCTGAACATCTGTTGGAACAAATTCTTTATCTTGGAAGATATATTGACGATATTTTATTGTTCTGGGCGGGCTCTAAAGCAGAACTAGATTCTTTCTACACATATGTCAACACAAATAAATATAACCTAACCTTTACCATTGAATCAAGCACTGAAATGATCGATTTCTTAGATATTAAAATCATGGTTGACAAGAACAGGTTGGTGACCTTACCATATAGAAAACAAACAGCGTGCAATGCTACATTGCACGCGGAAAGTGCACATCCCCCCTCACAAATAAATGCCATACCATTTGGCGAGATGCTACGCATCAAACGTAACTGTAGCGTAGAGTCAGCTTTGGAAAAAGAACTTGATAAGGTGGAACATAGATTCCTAAAGAGAGGTTACTCTCCTATGAACATCAATCTAGCAAGACATAAAGTCAACCAAACAAAAAGATCCACCTTATTGACCAACCAAAAATGCAAGTCTAAAAAAAGAAACAAAAACATGAAGGTTAACTTCATTGCACCTTATATGGCTGAGATACCCGCCACCCCCTCTCAACACAATCCCCAAGGATGGGAAACCGGAAACAGTTCTGAAGTTTTTGGAGACGGGAGGGAGTGACCCTCCCGGGCCGTATTTATTAAAATATGAAACAAAATTAAAACATTAAATCAACAGTTTCATATTATGTACAATTTCATTACCATATTGCGATGTTTGGCTAACCTTAACATATCCTCTAATACAAAGGTTCTCCTAGCCGAACTAACATCCTACCAAACATTTACTTAACTTTTGAAATTGTACATCCTAACGTTTAAGGGCCAACGGCAAGGTCGTAACCGGTGTCAAGATCCCTAACCCAGACGTATTCCCCTCACTTGAGAGGGGCGGCACGGAGGCATACCTCAAGTGCAACTACCAATTTCCCTTGACTTGACGGGGGCACCAATAAAACTCGACGCCACTTAAAGGTCGTACGAGGACTCGTGTGAGGTATCCAGAAGGTAGCGTAGACCCCCCCCAAACCCCACACAACTTACCACATCTGCCGTCGCAGACGTCCTGGCCCCGGGAAATTCCCCAGGAGGGGGCTGTAACCCCTCCTACCCATGAAGGGGCCTTGACCGCCTTCCCTTTCCTTTCGGCGACCCATCCTTAGAAGGGACCGCCTCCCCGTTGAGGGGCCAATGGCCACCTCCCCCGAGCGCCCCCATCCGTAATGGGTGACGCCCACTCATAGGGATCTTCCAATTAGTGCTCACCGATCATGACCTTACCGCCCGACCAAAATAAATACGACAATGATAACTAAATAACTAAAGACTAAATATAACAGACAGTATCAACAACCACTTTATTCAAAGCATGCTTACTGATGAACACTAAAGCACAATTACTTTATTTGCAAAACATAACACAAATCGATCATTCTTTATTGCATACTCAACATCTTCACGATAATACCACAACCTGTAAACGAAAATCAGAGTTATCCATCAAACTTTATTCAAAACCACTCGCTGTCTTCAGGGGCTGGTGGGTGGGTCAAAATTGGCTCTTCGTTCCGTCTCGAGCTCACGTGCAGCGAG
This sequence comes from Lissotriton vulgaris, assembly GCF_964263255.1. NCBI lineage: Eukaryota > Metazoa > Chordata > Amphibia > Caudata > Salamandridae > Lissotriton > Lissotriton vulgaris. The sequence continues at coordinate 1,071,810,146 of NC_141696.1, read as the reverse complement.
GAGGTGCAGCTTCAGAGCACAGGAACAAGAGGATGCTTTCTGGTCTCGTTCCTTCTTTTATCCGTCTTCAGGGCGGGCGTAAACCCGCCCCTGCCTGCCCCAAGGGCGTGGCCAGCCGCGTCAGTGTCTAGGCCAACCCACTCTAGGGCGGGAAAAGGCGCGCCCCGGCTACGCCGCTTCGGGCATACCAGCCGAGACTCGCCTCCCGCCCAAGATGGCTTCCCGGGGGGATCGTGGTACTCTGCCATAAGTTCGGGGGGACCGATTGGTCGCCCCTTTCCATATGGCTGAGATACCCGCCACCCCCTCTCAACACAATCCCCAAGAATGGGAAACCGGAAACAGTTCTGAAGTTTTTGGAGACGGGAGGGAGTGACCCTCCCGGGCCGTATTTATTAAAATATGAAACAAAATTAAAACATTAAATCAACAGTTTCATATTATGTACAATTTCATTACCATATTGCGATGTTTGGCTAACCTTAACATATCCTCTAATACAAAGGTTCTCCTAGCCGAACTAACATCCTACCAAACATTTACTTAACTTTTGAAATTGTACATCCTAACGTTTAAGGGCCAACGGCAAGGTCGTAACCGGTGTCAAGATCCCTAACCCAGACGTATCCCCCTCACTTGAGAGGGGCGGCACGGAGGCATACCTCAAGTGCAACTACCAATTTCCCTTGACTTGACGGGGGCACCAATAAAACTCGATGCCACTTATAAGTCGTACGAGGACTCGTGTGAGGTATCCAGAAGGTAGCGTAGACCCCCCCCCAAACCCCACACAACTTACCACATCTGCCGTCGCAGACGTCCTGGCCCGGGAAATTCCCCAGGAGGGGGCTGTAACCCCTCCTACCCATGAAGGGGCCTTGACCGCCTTCCCTTTCCTTTCGGCGACCCATCCTTAGAAGGGACCGCCTCCCCGTTGAGGGGCCAATGGCCACCTCCCCCGAGCGCCCCCATCCGTAATGGGTGACGCCCACTCATAGGGATCTTCCAATTAGTGCTCACCGATCATGACCTTACCGCCACAGGTCCGGATAGTTGACCGGCTATCCGGACCCCCCACCACACTCCTACCTAAAGGTCATGTTTTAACGTCTTCAGCCAAGCTATGTAGTCTCCTATGAGTAACTCATTCCCCATCCGAGATAAATGAACACCATCCCCCAAGTACATACTGTCATCATTAATACATCCATGCGCGATAGAATGCAGTGCATTGGAACGGAACAACCTACTTACTTTGTTATTAATTTTCCTCACAGAGTGATTTAAAGCAGAAACAGAAAAAGCCCCCTGCCACACTTTTCGTGGGATCATATGGGACCACGCAATTGTGCACCCTGGAACTCTCCTCGCTAACCAACTTACAGTGGAAAGCATCGCCTCCAGGAGAAGTCGTCTACCAGTGGTGACCAAATCATTGCCCCCAAGATGTACTATGACTACAGACGGCGGTGACCTCGTCCGCCCTAGCAAACCTTCGAAAAATGATTGAAACTGGTCAATACAGAGACCGCCCTTTCCGTAGAAGGACACACTGTACCCGTATTCCCCAGCCACGTGCACCATGTCACCTGCCTTGAATACGTCCGCGGCACGCCTCACGTATGAGTGGCCCACGACCCACACCTCCTTTTTAACAGCCGGTGATGTCTGACCGCTGGCCCGGTGTTGGGTCGACTGCATAGTCCGCCCCGCCTCGTAGGCTTGCGTAACTGAAAACCAAACAAAAACAAGAAGCGTGAGTACATCATTACAGCTTCACAACATGTGCAAACGCACATACCTTTTATAACAGTTGGAGGACCAACGCCCCACACGTTTAACTTGTTCCACATTCAGACCCCTGGCCGTAGCCTCAGTAGCAGCCCCTATCCGAAAGGAATGGGTCCCAAACTCACCCGGGTTCAAGCCCGCAGCTGTAATTGACATCGCAAGCACCCGCTGAAACTGAAACCTTGTCAGTGGGGTGGCGTCTGCGTGTCTCAACAAGGTCCCCCCCCCATGATGCCACCCTTTGTGTCAAGTAATCCTCTAAACACCTCACTGGGCACATGGACGACCTGGGAATCCTGTGTATAATTATGCCGTCGCCCATCCTACTTTGATCGGTCTTGGACCTTACAAACGAGACCGTCATCGTCTCCCCTCTGATTTGAACGTGCTCTGCGCACAACCCTCCCGTAACATCCTGCTTGTTCCTTGCCACTAATTCGCTTACCCGCATAGCTCCATGAAATGCTAGCGTAAAAGCAGCTCGGAATAACACTGTCTCAAAGTGAGATGAACATGTTGTAGGGAGTCTGGATAATAACTGGGCCAACCTATCCAAACCTATCGGGCGCCTCTCGTCTACTCTGCTACCCTCAAGGCGTTGCCACCCTCGTAGCGCTTTTTGCACAGTGAAAGACGCTGTCGGGTCCTGTATCCCGTGAGCCCTAGCAACAAAAGAAATGGCAGCCCGATGCCTCTGGGCCGTGGCCACCGATTTCCCTGCCCGATGTAAAGACATCAAAAAATTCACTACCCATTCCTCCTGTCCCCAAAGCTCCCCTCTAGCAGTCCCCAAAAAGGCTAAATAGGAAAGGAACGCCCCTTCATATGCCTTCCTCGTCCTGGGTGCTAAACTCTCTCCCACGAGGTTACGAAGCTCGGGGCACCGAGAGACCAGAGAGCTTCGGGAAAGGGTGCAGGCTCCGGGTCCGCTGTGGGAAGGAAACCCCAGAAAGCCTGCATACGAAAACGAGAAAGGGCATCAACCGCCTGGTTCATTATCCCCGGGACATGTCTCGCTTTGAATAGTACATTCAATTGCATACATAATAATACAATTTCCTTGAGCAGTCTCAAAATCCATTTGCATCGTGCTGCCTGGCTATTGATACACTCAACCACGGTCATATTGTCAGACCAGAATACCACAGAGTGATCTCTGAACCCTTCAGGCCACGTTCTCAGGGCTACCAAAATGGGGAAGAGTTCCAGGAAGGCAATGTTACTTGTCAGCCCACTGTCTCGCCACCATGCTGGCCATTTTTGTGCAGACCATCGAGTACCGAAAATGGCACCAAAACCTATACTCCCTGCCGAATCTGTCCATAGCCCCAGTTCCTCGGAGGACACGGCTGGTTTGTTCCAGACGACTCGACCATTGAAATCCGCCAGAAATGCCAACCAAATGCGCATCTCCTGGCGGACCTCGGCCGAGAGCCTTGTGCGATGATGGCCCTCCCTCAGTCCGACCATGGCTTGAGCGATCGAACGGGAAAAGGGGCGGGCCATTGGTATAACTCTTAGGGCAAAATTCAACTGCCCCACTAACTGCTGTAGCTGATGCAGTTTAACCTTAGTTTCACTCATACACATTTGCAGGGATGCCCTGAATTTTAACACTTTATCACCTGGTAAACGGAAACAACCTTCTCTGGAGTCTAACTCGATCCCCAGAAACTCGAGGCAGGTCGAAGGACCCACCGTCTTACCTGGCGCCAATGGCACGCCAAACTGATTCATTAAAACACAAAATGCATCCAAAGCTTGTCCACATTCCGAATCCCCAGCTGCCCCCAGGAACAAAAAATCATCAAGATAATGCATAACATGTTGAAAACCCGTCTTCCTAGTAAAGACCCACTGTAGGAAACAACTGAATTTCTCGAAATAGGCACAAGAAATAGAGCATCCCATCGGCATACACCTATCCATGTAATACTGTTCCTGAAACGTGAAACCCAGTAGCCGCTGATCGTCTGGATGTACCGGGAGCAACCGGAACGCTGACTCGATATCAGATTTTGCCATCAGCGCCCCGGGCCCCAGGCGATTTCAAAATGGCCACGGCCTCCTCAAAAGATGCGTACCGCACCGAACATATTTCTGGGTCTATCGCTTCATTTACGGAAAGACCACGTGGGGCTGACAAATTATGTATCAGCCGAAACTCACCCGGTCCCTCTTGGGGACCACTCCTAAAGGTGAACAAACAAAGTTAGCCACCGGGGGTACACTAAACGGACCAGCGACTCGACCTCGAGTAACCTCCTTCCGGATCTTTTCCTGTACCACAGTCGTATGCTGCAAGACCGATATCTGATTTTTGCATCTTTCCACACCCTGAAAGTCCCCTACTGGGATGCGGAAACCATATGAAAACCCGTTCCGCAACACCCCAGCAGAAGCACGATCCGGGTATTCACTGAGCCAGGGAATCATCGCCAAGGTATCAATCGGGGTAGGTAAAGGCGCCCCTCGGACTATGTTAGACCTGTTTGGCGCCTCCTCTACCCCCGGTATCACCCGTTTTGGCTCTGCACGTGGACTCAGGATGGGATGATTGCCCACACCCACTACATTCGTGTTTAAACTTGCACGATCCCTGGGGCCTAGTACATTTACCCCTGTTAAAATTCCAACACACCCCCTTTTTACCTGTATTACCGGTAGGCCTCGAGTGATTGTCGGTACCCGTACCTGATCGAAAGGGCGTCCCCGCATACTGACGGGGGGATTTGCCCACATTACTCCCTACCAATGGCACTTTCAACATACCAGTCTCCTCCATTTTGGACCAGGACACAGAGTCATAACAATCCCAAGTTAAGTTTTTATCATGTTCTTTTGCTTTTCTGAAAAGATTATCATAGCAAAACCAATGATTACCCTCGTGTGATACCGAGTACCCCATGATCCGTGACTGATAACTCGGCAATTCGGGTAGCAATTCGGGCCTCCGTTCACCCAAGATCGATGTGAAAATCCCCCATCTTTTCTTTAATAGCTAAAGGAACATGCTGACCCAACCTCTCCCTTCGAGAGGGTGCCGACTCTTCCCTCGCAATCGGCAATGGCCGCTTACCTGAACTGGACGCTGTCTCTCCGACTAAAACCGTCCCCTGAGGCTTCCCTACAGCCGCGGCCGGCGTGGGCACCCTCGCTGCTTCACGAGTTTCCCGCAGTTGCTTCATTAACACCTGCGCGTCTACAGCCGTGGCGCCCTCGCTACTTTTACCCAACCACGCTGCTAATTGTGCTGCCAGCTCGGGCGGCATATCTTCCTCGGACACGGGGGTGACCACCACGGGAATCGGATTCCCTTCCTCCGGCACAGGAGTGGGTGCTTCGAGCGGGACACTGGGACCCGGGGTATCTCCCCCAGCTGCTCCTCTCCTGGGCCTCTTGCCTTTTCCACCCGGGGCCGTACCCTCCAAAGGACGTTTCGGGCCTCCTTCCTCATTTTTATCCATCCGCCTCTTTAGGTCGGTCATCTCCTTCATGAGAACACGCAGCATCTGTTCGGTAGTCATTCGCTTTCCCGCCTTCTTCGGCATTCTCCTACAGAGTATCTGCAAAACAAACGAGAAAGATTACAACGCTCAAAATTGGCTCTTCGTTCCGTCTCGAGCTCACGTGCAGCGAGGAGGTGCAGCTTCAGAGCACAGGAACAAGAGGATGCTTTCTGGTCTCGTTCCTTCTTTTATCCGTCTTCAGGGCGGGCGTAAACCCGCCCCTGCCTGCCCCAAGGGCGTGGCCAGCCGCGTCAGTGTCTAGGCCAACCCACTCTAGGGCGGGAAAAGGCGCGCCCCGGCTACGCCGCTTCGGGCATACCAGCCGAGACTCGCCTCCCGCCCAAGATGGCTTCCCGGGGGGATCGTGGTACTCTGCCATAAGTTCGGGGGGACCGATTGGTCGCCCCTTTCCACTCTTGTGCCAGTACGGATGTATATAAAATACTAAGGAAGCACTGGAATCTCTTGACACATGATCCTGACCTTAATTCTGTAGTGGGAAAAAAACCAATGCTTACACATGCAAGAGGTAAAACACTTAGACAACACTTATGCCCGAGCTTTGTACCACCATTAAGGCAAGACAATTGGTTACGAGGAACACAAAAAGGGTTCTACCGGTGTGGAAACTGTAATATCTGTTGCTTTGGATTACATAAAAAAACTGAGTTCAAATACAATACAAAAAAAGACCTACCACATCAATACCTTTATAAATTGCAATACAAAATTTGTAATCTATTGTATTGTCTGTATGTGTGGAAAAATCTACATAGGGAGTACCATCAGACCCCTAAAGGAAAGAATCCAGGCGCACATACGGGCCATTAAAAATAACAATGCACGATACCCACTGGCAGTCCATTTCAATGACATGCATAATCCTAATGATTTACACAAGCTTACAATGCATGGCATAGAAAGTACCAATATGGGACCAAGAGGTGGGGATTCAATATCTTTTCTGCGTAAAACAGAAAGTCTTTGGATTATAAGGTTACGTGCGGTAGAACTTGGTATTAACATCACCAAAGACTTTCATGAATTTCTGTAATCAATATGAATCATAGGCTGAATGCATATAAAATAAGTGTTGTCTATAACCAAATGGAGGATATACAATTATGAGAAAAAAGCTTTCCCCATGGTTAGCAAAATGTTAAGCATTGAATATAGATCCAAATAATGATACATAAGTGAAAATGAATATACGCAACATTCATAATGCATGTATTGACTAACTGTCTGTAAAGATTTTCTCTCTCAATCTCTTATAATATGAGCGGGGGATTTATCCTTTTATTAAGACTGTATTTGGTGGACGGTGGATCCTATGGATCTACAAGCTATGTTGGCGGAATGGATGTGATCTTGATCACGCTTTGGACTGGCTGGGTTTACTCAGTCACTCATACAGACAGCCCCGGCGCCCGCTCATAACTTAATGTAACAACGTGACCTAGCCCACAGACCTTGGTAGAATAATACGTCTCGTAATTTTTAATAATTTTGACCGACCGGTTCTGAATGTGGTAATTCCCAATATACAATTAGCCCTGAAGAATAGGGAGCGAGTGAATAATTGTGTTCCATTAAAGTACGTCTTACAACTTTTTATACAATTATTCTGGCCGACTAGTTCCGAATGCGGAAATTCGTAAAATACAATCGACTATAAAATAATATGGAATGAGTGAAAACTGCGTCCCGTTTGGTCCCTGTAACTATAGGCGCTAATGCTACAAACATGTTCACTAATGGCTACCATTCTTGGCACCTAGACCGATTCAGTCTAGATACATTGCCAAGTCCGCTTTCCATGCACACGTTTATCAGGTGCACGCGGTTTCAAAACAAACCGCCGGGAAATGCGAGCGTAAACGATTAGTCAGTGGAAACACTGACCGGGAACACACCATGGCCAGGAACTACTGATCTCAGGTGAGAATAGCTACAAAGGCATATAACAAGGAAAGTTGCCAAACAGTGATCGGATGGTGCCCTCTGCACAATGAGAAAGACAGCGCGTAACGATATAATTTCGTTCGAGTTCACTCGAACGGTTTGTTGGGACGTAAAACGCGATATTTGGGACTAATATATCTCCCCCTATATTCTTTCCTTCCTGCTCTGGGGACCCGTTTTTACGCTGACTTCTTCACAACTAGTCGGGAATACTCGGGATATATCACAATCCCATCGAAATCTTGGCCCCATTGATTAACATGGAGTGGCAACTCTAATGAATTTCTTGATGTCACATAAAGACTAACTACTTTCTGGTAAGGCCACGGTTTTTATAACGTTTTTCTTCTAACGATTTATTCACTATGTGAAATAGGAAATATGTGTCTCAATGTAGATTAAATAAGCAATTTATTGGCAAATTATGCATGAATATTGAGACAGCTTTTAATACTTAGAGTGTTTTTTAAGAAGTAAATGAATATTTTGTACATATTTATGGCTCATGGTGAATTAAGTGAACCAAAAAAACATGAGCATTGTCATTCTTTACAGAATTGGACAAACATATTAAGTGGAGCCCGATTAATCCTCATATATTCGTGAATGTACCCTCCTACATATGCGCATTGAAAGATTATACAAACCCGAGGGACATTATTATAACAAAGGAAATCTCTTCCATCCCGTTCAGCCCTTTTTTCAAATAAGGTGAGAACAATTAAGAAATGGTGTATATGCACCGTGCACTAGGTGATGGTTATGGTGAAGTGACTCTTTGCTCAGGTTGGCACTCGTAAATCACTGGAATTAGAGAACTCTATGGAAATTCAAAGCATGGCCTTCTTTATAAATTCTTTTCCTATCTGCTAACATAAACAGTCGGTCTCTGGGAGACACTGTCCACTAGGGTGTTATGTCTAGGACAATGATTTCCATATCGCATAAACACAATTTATCCTTCACAAGGGATTTTGCATGCGAATATGTAGTGACATGTACCAAAATGACCTGTACAATGTCTGATGGACACGTATGAATATCTGTATTGCAGCCTTGAGAAAGCCCAGAGGGCGAAACGCGCGTCGGCTGTAACTTGGAATATCACGAATTTGTGGAAATTAAAGACGTCAAGACAGAAGCTTTGATTGGACTATTTCTGGTGTCAATGAGATTTTCTATGGACTATGTGGATCTAGGGTGCTGTGAAAAAAAGTGCTGTGTGTGTAAAGATATCTATGCGCCCCTCCACATGACTATACAGATATCGGTGTAGCTTGGGTAATATATTGTTTCACATGTGTCCTGGATTCGGCTGAATCTCAGGACAAATTGACACTTCGGTGGGTAGGTGTCACATACCTTTAAGCACCCAGGCTTTGGTTGCCATAGATACGATTTAACTATTGCAGTACAATTGGCATTACTTTGGAAGATAGTGCGGTTTATTATAGCAAACCCATAACCAATGTTTACATGGCCTTTAAAATGTGTTCTCTGCCTGATTGGGAGCCAATGTAGCTGAAGTAAAAGGGGGGGTGGCATGAATTTGTCTAGGCACTCTGAAGATTAGTCTGGCGGCATCATTCATGACGACCTGTAGTCTGGCCAATAGTGTCCCCGGCAGGCCAATGTACTCTGTGTGTTATTCGCAGATGCAATGCTAGCAGCAAAGAATTCTGCTTCCCTTGTCAGGATTGCTTTTTTATAGGCTACAAACTTCATGTGGTCTTCTAGTCGCGCCCCTGGGTCGTAAGCTTTTCGCCAGGCTCTCTCACATTGGCGGAGTGTTTGTTTCATGCTACGTAGAGACTCATTGAACCAGGGCACCCATTTCCCTTTGTCCCTTATTTAATGTATTTGTCAGCCCGTTATCTAGAAACTGATGGTGCTATTATAATTGTACCTCCTGAAACAAGTTTCCCATTTCTGGCGTGGCATATTTAATAAGCAGGTTCTTCATCATCGTCTCTGTCATAAAATATATGTTAGAAATGGGGGTCTTTAGTTGGCAGGATGTTATCCTGTCGCAGTATAGACCTTTCTTCCTAGTCAGGATAAGGGGGGTAAACTTCTAAAATAACCCCTGCACACCCTCTTGGTAGCTTGGCATGAGCAGTCAGGCTTATCTCAGAGGCAGTGTGTAAAGCATTTGCACATAACTAGCAGTAATACAGTGAACATACTACAAAAGGACACCACAACAGCTTAAGAAAAATATCCAATATTTTATCCATGCAAACAAGTCCAAAGATGATAAAAATCCACCATACAGTGAGGAAAAATAGACTTAAAATACAGTTCCTTGAAGTTGTGGCTATCACGGCATAGTGCACAATAATCCAAACAGTTCTGGCTGACCGCGGCATTGCAGGCTTGCTGCCGTGTCGGAAAGACCCACAAAAGAGTACCTTTAGAAATGCAGGGCGTCAGGGGCATCACAGTGAGTTCCAGTGAGCCAGCATCAGGCGTCGGTTCACACGCATTGCAGATCGAACTCCATGGGGTTAAAGTCCGGAGCGCTGGCATCGGTGGGTGTCGGGGCTGTTGTGCATAGTGCTGCGTGAGATGCGCACAGGTTGCGGTGTAGGCAGCGGCTCAATGACGGGTATCCAGCAGCGTCATTGAGACCAGAGCGGCTGTGCGAAGTGGTGCGGTGCTTGCCGCGGTGCTGGTAGGTCAGGATGCAAGCAGTGTTGTCGTTGTTGCTTAAGCTATGTCATCAGTTGACAAACTGGCGTCAATGGCACCAGCATCGGTAGCCAAGGCTGCGGTGTGGGATGGGGCGGTACATTGGGTAACCTATGAGCACTGCCCTCAAACCACAGTGCAAGCAGCTGCGTCTATGTCGGCATGGAGTGTTGTCGTCAGAGATACCAGGGCGGCGGTGTAAAGCAAGGTGGTGCAAAGTGAGGTTGTGGAGCAAGCAGCGGCTTGGTGTCGTCAGCAGGCAGCGTCATCATGAGACTAGGGTTGTGGTTTGAAGTGCTGCTTGCCCTCTGAGGTGCATTCAGGGCACTAATCCAGCGGCAGCGGCATTGACGCTGTCGGGTTGCTTTTTCTTCTGTTGCAGCACAAAACACACAGTTCCCTGTGCTGGTACCAGATGAACTTTAAGTCTTTGCTGTTCTTGAGACTTATTGAACAGGGGGAAAGCTCTACCTCAATCCCTTGGAGAAACTCCAACGAAGAATTTGCAGAAAGTTCAAGCCAGTCCTTTCTCTGCCCAAGACAGAAGCAGCCACTGTAGGCTAACACTACAAAGCACACAGCAAAGTGGTAGTTCCTCCTCACACCTTCTCTAACTCTTCTTTTTGGCAGTTTCCTTGATCCAAAAGAGTTCTAAAGTCCTGGGGTCAGGGCCCCAATATTTATACTGCATTATATAATGCAGGTGCTAGTGAAAACTCCTCCCACCTCTTTAAATGCAGACCAGGTCTATTCAGCCCAACTATGAGTCACCAAGGAAATGCAGGACACACCTAAACCCCCCTTGTGGTTGTCTACAGAGAATGCACATGCCCATCCCCTATCACTCCAAAAACAGACAGTCAGTACACAAACCAGGAGGGCACACAAAATGCAACAAAATACCCACTTTCTAAAAGTGGTTTTATTTTTCTAGCTTGTCCCAATGGAAAGTTAGGCTTGTAAGACACTACAAAGCAACTCCCATGTTAGCCAATGGGACAGATAGCCTGTCAATAGTGAAAAACAAATTTGGCAGTATTTCACTCTCAGAAAATGTCACACATATCAGGACATGCCCTTCCTTTCACATACACTGAACCCTCCCCATGGGGGAACCTTTGTCCTACGTGAGGGGTGCATTACATGTAAGAAAAGGGAAGGTTAGGGCCTGGCAGATGAGGGCACTTGTCAGGTTGACATGGCCGCAGAAACTGCACACAGACTCTACAGTGGCAGGTCTCGGACACCTTTGAAAGGCTGCTTTTGTGGGCGGCACAATCAGTGCTGCAGGTTCACTAGCAGCATTTGATTTACAGGCCCTGGGCACACACAGGGCACTGTACTAGGGACTTAGTAGTAAATCAAATACTGTGGTCGGTGTGAACTCATAAGTGAGCCCCAAACTGGTAGGGTCTTGGCTTCTTCAGTGCCCAGACCACGCAAAAGCTTCATGTTCTATGGCACTCAACCTCTATTGCTTGGAGAGTAGTCTCTTACTAAGGCAGACTACAGGCTGATCTAGGCCCTCTTCATTCAGTTGTGAGAGCACCGCTCCCCACCACGCTCTGAATCGTCAGTAAGTCTTTTTGGTCTGCAATCTCTGAGGTAAGACGCAAAAATCAACCTCAGTCCTCTAATAACTGTCACTTTGCCAGTAAGACCTAGGAGGCCAATTTTGAAAAAAATGTATGCTGCTCCCCCCTCCAAAGTTAGTTTTGCAATAGACTGCAGCCAACTGTCATGTTTTCAGACATCCTTAAGTGAAGTAGAGTATGCCGAAAATCAAAGAGTTGGCAGTAAGGCACCGGGCCCAGATGGTGTCCCAATTGATTTGATAGAGAGTAACACTGACTTTTGTGCCCCTTTACTTACCAATGTTTCTAACAATCTCGCTCATCCTATGGTGCTTGCTGCCTGGTCATCTTTTTTCATAGTACCCTTATTTAAAAAAGGTGATTGGTCCCTCCCTGGATGTTATAGGTCCATTTAATTAATTGATTCCATGGTCAAAAAGTCTTGAGGGTACTTTACAGCAGAATCAAGGAATGTACTCAAGCTGAGTTAGATTTATACCCCTGCCAGCATGAGTTTAGGAACAAAGGTGGGACGGTTGAGCAATGCCTAAATCTTAATTTGGTTCTGGGCAAATATACTGTAGTCAAACAAACTCTCCTTTACCTGGCATTCATTGATCTGACCTCAGTATTTGATTGCACTAATCGCTCAAAATAATGTCAAATGCTTTTTTCACAAGGTCTGAGTGCAGCTCTTTCTTGCTTATTTGCACAAAGATATGAAAGCTAGGATTAGAATTAGCATGCAGGGAGAGGTTTCTAGTGACATAGAAATCTGCTTCGGTGTGAGACAGTGGACTGCGCTGGCTCCCCTTTTAGTCATTTTATACATTTATGAGCTTCCCCCTTTTTTATATAGTTTTACCTCCGACATACCTAAAATTAAAGGTAGGTTGTTACCCTCACGTCTTTATGCTGATGATGCAGTGCATATAGCATGCACGCCTAAAGTTCTGTATCTGCTGGTGCTCGCCTTTGTGGATTTATAGCTGCATTGGATTTACGTACATATGTTACAAATTCACACATTATGGCATGTGGCCTGAAGCACAAACAGCTTTGCATTTTATCGGTTGTCTCCTGAGTTTTCAATGTCAAGGTCAATTACTTCGTTATGCACTCTCCCGAAGCCAGTCGGTGGTGGTTCTCATATTCCTTTGTTACAGATATACAAGTCGCAATGTATTTCTATTGCTGTGTATGTGGCGGAGGTGTGGGATATCTCGCAATGTGAGTCTATTTAGCTCAAAGAGAACCAATTCTGCAGGAAACTCCTCTCAGTCCCTATTTCAACCTCCCATTTTATTTGTTACGAAGAATTGGGACTGCCTAATTTAGCAGATCGTATTAGAGCCCGGTCATTATTGTTCTGGCTTGCAATATGGAGAAATGAGGAAGCTGCCCTGGTGAGAAATGGTATGCTGGATTGTCTCTCATGTGATAGAGGTCTTCATATCCCCAAGTTGGCATACGTTAAATCCGAATACTGTAAGGGGATGTATGTCGTTACAACGCATACTTTTACAACGCATACCTTTACAGCACATTTTTTACACCGCAACATCCAATACAACGCATTCCATTACAACGCATGCCATTACAACTAATCCTTTGAAACTACCTTTACAACGCATTCCACTACAACTCCTACTATATTTACAATGCATACCATTACAACGCATACCATTACATTGCATGTGTGGTAAGTATTGGCTAGTGTAGGGGTAAAAATTATTTTTCTAACTCCAGGGGATGCAACAGTACGGTAAGTATTGGATAGTGTAGGGGTAAAAATTACTTTTCTAACTCCAGGGGATACAGCAGTAGGGTAAGTGTTGGATAGTGTAGGTATGCGTTGTAATGGTATGCGTTGTAATGACCGGGTTGTAATGACATGCGTTGTAGTGGTATGCGTTGTAGTAACATGTGTTGTAATGGTTGCGTTGTAATGGCATGCATTGTAATGGATGTTGCTTTGTAAAAGTTTTATAGTAAAGGTAGTGTGTTGTAAAAGTTGCGTTGTAAGTGTTGTTTCCTCTGTAAGGTTGGCTTACAAAGTGCCTTTATGGAACCATCAACCTGCACTAATTTCAATAAAATGCATGCACAGCACGCACTTTATAATTATGAGTACTCTAGGAGACTACTGGAAGTAGAAGGAGAAACCAGTATTTTCACTTACCTCAGCTTGGCCTAATTAGATTAACCCACAAATAATCGATTTTGGTGCACATGGGGCCACTGGCAACGCTCTATACTATTTTCTTTTAGACCCACACTGTGAAATACCTCTGTGCCTCCCGTTGCAGGGATTGATTCGGGGGCCTGTTACGGGCCCCCTTGTGTTGGGGAGGGTGGTGGTGTACTTGGGGGTACCCCTCTACATTTCCATGCACTAAGTGGCAGGCACTGCATGGTGCCTGCCATGTAGTGCAGGGAAATACACAACATGGCTTTTGAGCATAGCGGTGGGTGCTGCAGCCAGCAGCACCTGCTGCAATGTTAAATGGCCTGGATGCAACCGCCATGGTGGTGGTCGCATCATGATACTATGGGGCCCATTAGCCGCCCGTCATCCAGTCGTGTCTAGGGACCCCATAAGGGCGGGGGTCCGTTGGGGGCATTAGGATGCGCCCGCCACAGTGGCGGTCGCATCCTGTATCTTCAGCATTGCGGCGGGCGGTGCTGAATGCACCGCCCGCCGCAATGCTGAAGATACATGCAATGCATTACAAAGCACAACGCCGCCACCATATTAAACCTTTTCGGCCCCGGCTGCAAGGCGACCGAGGCGGAAAAGCGGTGGACAGTCTTTCCGTACGTCGCGGTCCCCCTGCCATCCTAATATGGCCGGGGAATATAGGTGCGGATGACGGGCAGATTGCCCCCGCCAGGCTGGCGGTTGCTACCACCAGCCTGGCGGGGGCAATCCGCCCGCCATCGTAATGGGCCCCTATGTGCGAGACCGACTCCTTACAGGCGGGCGTTCACAGTCACCACAGCTATGGCGGGTGAACTCGAGTCCGCTTGCCATCATAATCGGCCCCAACGTTCTTTGACTTGACTTTACTTTACTTGTTGGTAGTTTATGCCAGTGGGTTGCATGTTTTTGAGCTGATTTTCACTTGTGGAGGGTTTCAGGGACATGGCAGTATGTGGGCAGTTAGAAGAACGTTGCCAGTTCCCGCCATCCTGTAGAAGGGGTCATGTGGTAGTCCCACACCTTGAAATGCCAGGGGTAGAACCACAATATGGCTCATGATTAGCAGAGTGGTTATCACCCGCAGTCACTCCTCGGCTCATGTAGAATTGGGCCATAGGGCCGCATAGCTGGTTTATTTTTCATCAACAACAACATTCTGATTTGTTAGTGTAGTGGCAGCTTGTGAAGGGTTATCTCCTTCAATGTAAATGGTTTAAAAAAATTCTTCAAAAACTGAATTTAAAAAAATTTAGTAACATTAAGAGAAATCCCCTCTATTCACCTGTTCATTGCAGTCAGAGTGGTTCCACAACAAAGCATGGGTCTTGTGGTCAAGTAGTAAGATACACTCGATATACTAAGTCAAAAGATGTGTGAACAACTATTTTACGCTTGTACAAAAGTACAATTTGAATGGGTAAGTCTCTGCTGCAAATGTGTTTCCTATCTATGAATATGTACGACAAAGAAATCTCAATGTAAGAAATTAAGATGACTAATTTCATACTTCTCCTATGATTTACTTAAAATGTCTCTCCTTGGTGAAATATAACTGACAATGTGCAGCACAGTCTTTTATCTCGGTGAGAAGAGTACCTGTCAGACGTTCATCAATGTTGCAATAGCATTTGAATATGTTTTATTCATCTGAACAATGGAGGCTTTCATGTGCTGAGAAATAAAAGAAGGACATATTTGATTATAGGACAGGTATCCCTGTGAACCACAGATAAAAAAAAAAGCGAATAGGACAAAAGTCTTCAAATATATATCAGTGTTCTTGGATTAGAAAATGAATATATTTTTTTAGTTTTTATGTACAAACACTGAAAGTTATTTTATAGCCTGGCAATCGTACTCCTTCTCCTATTGCTTCGGCAAATATGTTCCTCATAAAAATAGCACAATTAAAAGAGCATTTAAATTAAATGTAATTCATGTTAAATGTTTCTGTAGTTCAGCATTCATTATGTTCTTTTACTACCAATTCCTAAGAGAGGTTTTATTTATAGGGTAACATTCTTCCTTTTTCCCCCGCGAGCTTTATCACAGTGAAAATCTTCAAGTTTATAATGGCCTTTTAATGTCTACCTTGATCAAAGCTGTGCCTACTCCGTCCACAAATCTATTTTTGATCTCGTGGTCACAGGCTCGAATCCTGGCGGGTCCACTAAGCTTTTCATCCTTCCAAAGCTGATAACATAGTATCACTGGACAAAACTAAAGGTCTGTGGTTGTGGACCAAGGTGCCACCATGAGCGAATGGGTTCTTTACTGATACACGCTTTGTGTCAGTCCTGAGCACCATTTCTGAAATTGGACAAAGATGCTTATGGTGCACAGTTTGACACTATTTACTGTAAGCAAATAACAACCGGCAGCAGGAAAGTCTAGACTGTTAGTATTTGCTCCTGCAGACCACTGTTTTTCTGGTAGTAGCATGATGAAAATGGTTGCAAATATCATGTATGCACATAATTTAGTATAAAATTGTGCACAGGTACTTCCGTAATTGCTATGTGCCTCACGGTGTTTTTGCACTGTGTTCTAGATGGACAGTGATAAGCAGAAAGAAATATGTTTGCCAAAATGTTTATATTTTGCACGCTTTAGGTAATTATTTAAAAAAATAGATTCGCTCTGCATGTTTGTACACATTCTGAGCTACAGACAGCCTGATTCACAAAGGTAAACTTGAACTTTTATAAAAGTAAATTTTTTTGGGGTGTCTGGTGTACAAAGTACATGTCGGCTGCTTCTCGATGAAAAATGACGCATACAAAATCATCCAAGAACTACAAAGAACATCATCTATATTTGAATGGGACGTGTAAGGATTGCAATACCTATAGCGTGTGTGTGCTTCAGTGCCATTGTTTGTTGAGTCCTGACCTACACCATTTCAAGCGCTTAATAAATGGGATTGAATGGCTACAGAGAAATAGAGAAAGAAAGCTGCAAAAGAGGTAAGAGTTATTTTAGACATTGGCTAGAGAGCAAAATAGATCAACAAGAGAAAGGTTGGAGAAGTACATGCTCTAGTCACAGAGAAATAATAACACAATAAAAAGAAAAAGAAAGGTGAACATGCAGATCAGAAGACTCAGATGATTATGGCAACACATTTATAAGAAATGTGAAGTTTTGATTTCAAGACTACCTTCCTATATAGCTAATGGAAGAACTGCTTTTCCTCCTGTTACTTTGAGAATGGACACAGTTGCTGGAGGAGAGAACGTGGTGGTACAAACTCCTACTGGGGTGGTGTCAAGTGCAAAGACACATTTATCAAAGACAGCAGTGCCTAAACTGAATAGAAATGGGTCATCTGAATCTCTGATGGCGGTTGTTGCACTAGAGAGGCCAGTGATAGTCGAGCCTCCTCCTAGAGAAATTAGTAAAGGCATTTTAACAATTGGATTTGGTGAAATGCTTTCAAAGGTAACATAGATGTGAATAGGCTGTTGACTTACATTTCAGCTGAAATAACATATTCGATTTGAAGAAGCAGCCAGATGTGCAAGAGAGACACATTATAAATTTGAAGAGTTGGCTAATTAATTTGAGGTAGACATCAGCAACATGAAACGTGAAGCAAAATTATAAAATGGGTTTGACACATGATGAAATGAAGGAAAGAGGCTTGACTACTTTGAGAGCTCGTATTAAGGATTTAATTGAGGAAAACTGAAATTGGAGTTATTAAAAGAAATATTGAGAAATATTGAAAAAGTGGACAGCAAACAAAAAGAAAATGAAAGAGGCCAAAGGTAAAGCGAGAAATGTTGCAAGTGATTTCTTTTTGGAATTTCCTTTGAGGGAAGTTCATGAAGGAGATCTTGTACATTTACTGTGGGTTGAGCTGATTTGTATGCAGTTACACATAATTTTCTGAATTCTGAAGATCCATCAAACTTATACAATGAAGAATGTAAGCTGACACACTTTTCTCAGATGTTTTGAATCTATTTAAATTAATGATTTGAGATTGTGGTTGCTGGATATTTGAGGTTAGAATGCAAGGATGTGGTTGTTTGGCTGACACAGGACCAACTAGACTTGGTCCTAAAGATGCTTCAGATGATGAAGCAGCACAAAACATGAGGCTGTGATTAAGTATTTGAAAAACAAGCTCTTGAGAAGTACATAAATTGCCATACGATTTTGAAAAATGTGTAAGAGTCGAAGGAGTCATTGCGTTCCTTCTATGAAAGGCTAATGTACAATTGTAAGTAACATGGCAGAGTTGAAAATCCCAAAAAATAACTGAGTTTAGTGGTTTTGTATCTGCATTCTTAAATGTCCTAAGGCCAGAAATCCATACCCACATTCAACAGAGTGAGCTGTGATGGCAAACAAAAGGCATAGACAATATCTAAGCTAAGAATGGCTAAGAATAGTAGTGATTACTTTCAAACAAAGTAGAGAAAGCTTAGTGAGAATTTTATAATGACTCCCAATACAAAGCAATTTAAGAAAGGGTCCAAGAATCAAATGGGTTCAAATTTAAATTTGGACAGAGTAGAGTGGCTGTAATGAATCCAGTGGAAAAACAAAATGGTGGTAGAGGTGATGATGTGAAGGAAAGTGTTGAACTTATGAAAAAGAATGTAGCCTCTCACTTCTGTGGGAAGATTGGGAACTGAAGGACAGAGAGTCATCAGGATCCTAATTGGGTTCAGAGGAATGTTTCGCAGGTTTCATTGATACAAATACATTGTGTGATGGTTTTCAAAAAATGTTGAATGCTGAACAGAATGTGCAGAGGCAGAAATCCTTTTGTATGCCAATGCCTACAGCTCCTGTAATGTAACAGAATAAGAGTAACAGTATCGGCCCCTCAGTTTACTTTCCGACTGGCACATTACCATGCTGGCGGTCGGAAATGAAACAGGCCAGTCATTCCAGCTACCCTTTGACGGGCTCAAGTTGGAATCGGCTCATAATCCAATGGGCGGGCCTTTCCGCCCTTGGAATCACAATGCACTGTTTTCGGCATGGTTTCAATGCCAGCCTGTCCGATATGGAAACCATGTCAGTAAGTGTGCTTAGGGACCCCCAGCAGGGCCTCCTTGGGTGTGCAGCCTTTGGTTGGAAGCTGAGGGGGCACCTAAGGTGCCCCATTGTTGATCCCTGCACGCTGTGCCACGGAATGCAGGGATTAACAGCACCTCCCGTTCTCCTAAGGGAACATGGTGTATGGCTGTTTTACAGCCGTAATGCATGCTGCCATTGGGAAATGTAGGACTGCAACCAAACACTGTCCAGTCACATCCAAATTTGGCAGTCAGGACAGCCGAAAAGACGTCGGCCGGTCCCAAGACCAAGACCGTGTCGGGTGGAATTAAGTCTGCCCGAAATCGTAATTAGTCCCTCAGAGTTTAAAATGAGTTCTTCAGAATCAAGAGTTGAATTGTTTCCAGTTCAAACCAAAGAAGACCTGCCTCTGGATTCAAGACATAATGGCAAAGATGAGGTTTGAGTTTTTACAGGAAAATAAATTGGATAAATCCAAAGATCAAAGCCAGTCACACTAAAGATTCCTAAAAACAGACACTACCGATTGACCAAAGAGGCAAAAGAGGGAATGAAGCGGATACAGTGGTGTTGTTGTCTGTCAATCGCACCCCTGCTCATCATGGTCTTTCACCAGCACCTTCCCCTGCTTGTTCCATTAGGTGTGTGTGGCACCCAGATATTAATATCTAATCTATCCTGGTGTAAGAATTGTGTGGGTTAGAGTAGAAAATGTAGTCCTTTGTGTCCAGGTGTTAAAGGCGCCTTGCATCTTTTAGGTTGTATTTGGAGCAGATATTTTGGAGGGCTGCATGTGATTTTGTGGGGTAGAAACAACAGGTGGATTGTCTATCTGTTATGTGTCTAATGGGATATTAAAGTCCCCTGCCATCACTGTGAGGTCAGTTTGGGGGAAGCTCTCTACAGATCTGCATACCTCTTCCCAGAATGTTGGGTCATCCTTGTTGGGCCCGTATACATTAGCCAAGTGGATTAACTCCTCTCCCTTCTCAGGTGCATCACCAGGAGCCTCCCCTCGCTATTGTGGGATTGTGATTCTATTGTTAAGTTGGATCTCTTGGATACCAGTGTCATCACCCTTCCCCTCTTTTTTACGGCTGGTGAGCATGCCGTCTGTGAGATCCAATTACCTCTCACTAGTTTGGCATCTTCCCAGGATAGTTTGGTCTCTTGTAATAGGATTGTATCCCCCTACGTTTTGGCCAAGTAGTCTATGATCTTTCTTCGCTTAATGGGGTGGTTAAGGCCCTTCACAGTGAGGGACACAATGTCAAGGACTGTTGCGAGATTGAATGTGTTGCTTCCGGCCATCACCTAGGGTGTAGCGTGGCGGGTGTATTTGTACTTACATACATATTGGTCTTGTTGGGGCCAGTCAGGCCTATTTGCACCGGTTCCCTACGCCCACGGTCCAGTGCAGCCATGCTCCCCCAGTGCTCTGCAAACAATGAACCTAGCATGTCTGGACGAGCATCTGTTTCAGATCTCTTACGGATATTCTCTATCAGAACGTGCCAGAATGTAGAGAATAAAGAGGTGAAAATGGACAGGAAAGAGTACCTGTCTGACAAACTCTAAATCAGAAGCTAGGTTTCAAAGACATACAGGTGCATTTCAAGAGAATTTCAAGTCTGAAATGAGGAGATGGGATTGTAGATAACTTTTCAAATTATTGTTAATAAATTGTGAAGGGACAGAGATAATGCAAATATTGAAAGATAACCGACATTTACTAGCATGTTTTATAGGTTTGTGGCTTTGCTTTACCTGATGTAATATATCCTGCATCCCAATTATGACAAATGGCTCAAAGGAAGATAGATTTGTGTTCTTGTAGGAAGTGAGATAGTGCTAGATGAAGACCTAGTTTTCACTGAACGCAAAAATTAAGGTGGACAGTTGAAACTTTTAAGGGAAGAAAGGTCATCCAGTGTAAGTCTCTTGAAACATGAACATGTCAAACGCGCTTGGATGTTTTACAGATTATAGTTAGAAATGACACAAATAACCAAAGAAGAAAAATTAGAGGAAGAGTGGATATGCAAGTAATTAACCTAAATTAAACTTTTTTAATACAGATTTGACATGCTCAAAATTTGCACTAGTTGATTAGTTTACTGCAACCGTACTACAGAGGCATTAACACAGAATGATAGACATATAGTGTGTAGTTAATGGTGGCAGGGGCGCACTCGAGCCAACACTTAGGAGTCCAATCCCATGTCTTGTAGTTGTTAAGAAAATTCTTTTTTCTCAACTATAGCCATTTTTGCTTTGTGTAAAGAATCTTTGTGCTTGTTATTGAGTTCTTTGCTTTATAAACAACTTTCGGATAGGGTGCTTCACACCAGATTTCTGTGGTCGCTAAGCATTGTCAATAGCAGATGTAATAATGTGCAAATATATTGGAACTTAATGTTCTGACCTTAGAAGAATGGATGGACAGGCCTGCCCTGCCAGGATCCTCAATCATGACGGGTAAGCTATCATAGATAGCTTAAGAGAATACTTCCTGGCTGGAAATTCTACTCTAATGACAAATGCCATGAAATGACAATGCCTGACTCCCTCTGACTTCTGACTTAATTCAGGGCGCGGTATCTGGTGTTTTTGACAGTCTGTATTGATAATAGTATTCTAAAATGCTTACTGTGCAATTTTGCGAAAACAGCTGGGATGTTGCAAATGATCTTCTATTAAAACTGCACTTCTCATTCAGATGTTTCACTGATGCTTTTGTTTTCATTTTAATAAAGTGTATTTTACCTAACCCTAAACACTTGTTGACAAATTGCTTGACTGAAAACTTTGACATGGTGCCCCGGTCCAGATCATGAGGAAAAATAAATAGCTCGAAGAGACACATCAGATATGCTTCATGTTTTGAGGAGATACAGTAAAGCTGGAGCACACAGCATGGATGAGAAATGCAATGCATGACGACGAAACATGCATTTATAATAGAGCAAGACAGGCAAAAGAAAATGATGCTGTGATTGCAAACCAGCATCACAAATAGAAATCACTAGAACAACATACAGAGAGGAAGGCATAGTAAACACCAAAAACCGTAACCGCTGCTAGTTTGACCAAATATAGCTAAGCTACTAAGATAATAAGTAAAATCTAGATAACCAACTTCAGCATCAGTCACCTAATGCTTAGCAGGCAGGTACAAGGCTCTGGTCAAGTTAGGGGACTTGGTGCCTATCAGGATCTTTGCTGAGGCATTGATGGAAGGACTCCAGCATAACAACACATAGCATACTGTATGGAATGGTGGAAAGTCGCCTGTCTATTAAAATTTTCCCTTTCTGGGCTATAGCTACCCTTATGGGCCTGCTCAGGGAACATTTCTTGGTGGTTGGTTCCCTTCCCCTCTGGCGTGGGTTGCTTGTAACTCATGTTGTATCTTAGTAACTGTTGTTAGCCTTCAAAAGTATTGAAAGAGAGGCAGGCAGATTGTATGGCTGATGCTGTAGGAGAAGGATGTATTCAGAGGTTGTTCCTCCACACTTGAAGAAACCTATTCTACCAATTTGATTGTGTCTGCACTTCTTAAAAGTGGTAATGAGGATAGGATTTCAACCCATTATCAAGATTGCAGATCGGACTGGAGAGGGATTAAATTTCCAGAACCAAGCAACCCCTGACCTTCTGGGAGCAGCTGAAAGCCAAGTAAAAGGCTATAACATGGGCTACTATTTGGGATTAGACTACTGTGTTCCACTGAAATCAGCTGTAACCGAATGAATACCGGCCTGATTGTGGGATTTTGGCTGAACCGAGCTCAAGAGAAGCCAGATTGCCAGCAACAACAAAGGTTGGATTGGGGAAACGTTGGGGTGTGCTGACCTGTGCAAAACCTGCATACTGAGAAGGTTTCACGTATACTTGTTGCTACCAGCCAAGGGTGCTAACATGAGGTTTGTCCTGGCAACTTGGATGTGTGTTATCTTTGAAACTCACCTACCGGCATTCCGTTGGTGAGCAGCACGCATGCAGGTCGCGAGGTGGTGAATGCTGAGAATTCTGCCACTGTTGTCTGTGTTGATCAACGCGCACAAGTCTCAGGAGCACGTCCTGAAGAGTAGCTCCGGAAGCGTTGTTCTGGCTGGACGAATAGGCTGACTCGTTACTTTAGGACCTGTGTTGGCTGGCAGGCGTGTTATGTGAGATGCCCTGTGAGTGTTGAGCCATGTGAGCAGAGGAGGTTACTCCAGCAGGAAACCGTCCGTGGCTTGGAGTCATGTTGAACTGTAGATGTTACTCAAGTAGGAAATCGGTTGTGGTTTGCTGTGAGGAGCCCACTTGACGGGGATACAGAAGAAAAGAGAGGTTCAAGCAGCCAACATCTCAAGCAGCGGTGGCCACTTTATTTCTTTTAACTTATTTAAAAAACCGTATATTTTTCCCAGAAAATTCTCACTTCAGCATCCAAAACTAAGGATATCTTCTCAATTGTAGAAGAACTCTCCCGGCCTGACCGCGTCACTGTGCAACCCCAACCCTCACAGGCTCTCTGTGATTCCTTCAATTCGTTCTTTATTGACAAGATCACCACCATCAAAAATAACATTCCTTCTACTTCCTCATCCACTGCCTGCTCCCTACCTCCCATGAACCCTTGTTGTCTGCACGAATTCCCCCCATTTCCCAGACTGAATTCATTTCACTATTACACGCGGTCAGCTCAGGCTCCCCCAATGACTGCTGTCCCCCTCAAATCTTGAAAGCTGCCTTTCTGGTCTGTCCTGGTCCCCCACTGGCTCTTCTTAATAACTCACTTGCTACAGGCCCTGTCCCCGATGCTTTCAAACAAGCAGTTGTTGTGCCTATACTTAAAAAACCTGGTGCTGATCCATCTGTTCTGAGCAATTATCGGCCGATCTCCCTCCTCCCCTATTTGGGGAAAGTTTTGGAGACCTATGTCACCCGTTGCCTCAGTGCCTTCATTGAAAAATCCTCCTTTCTTGATGACCAGCAGGCCGGGTTTAGACCGGCCCATTCAACGGAAGCTGTCACCGTGGCCGTGATGGATGCGCTGAGACAAGGCGCAGACAAGAATCTGGCTCAGGCCCTTGTCCTATTAGATCTGTCGGCAGCTTTCGACACGGTCGATCACGTCATCTTCATCGACCGTGTCCGAAACGCGGGCATTCAGGGCTTGGCCCTAACTTGGATCAGCTCCTTCTTGCACCAGCGCTCCCAATCGGTTCATCTCTCAACTTTCTTTGCTCCCTATTCCTCACTCACCTGTGGTGTTCCCCAGGGTTCTGCTCTTTCACCCCTTTTGTTTAATCTTTACATGCAACCCCTCTTAGCTTCCTTCCGTCACACCCCAGTCACCATCTTTAACTATGCGGATGACTTGCAGTTAATTTTCCCCATCGACATTTTCTCCTTCTTCCTGTACCAACTTCCAGGCCACTATGCTTTCCATCGCTGAGTGGATGCATTTTAGCCAGCTGAAGGTCAATCCCAGCAAGACAGAGCTGGTACTGACAGGAGGGTCCTCTAATCCTTGGAGCTCCAGCTTCTGGCCCCAATCTTTAGGCCCTCCACCCTGTCCCGTCGATACTGTGAGGAGCCTTGGCGTCATTATCTCTAGTGATCTGTCCATGAGACCCCAAATAAACGCCGTGACATCTGCATGCTTTCACCACCTGCGCAGAATCTGTAAAATTCGAAGGTTCCTTTCCACAGAGGCTCTTATACTTGTCATCATGGCCCTTGTCACCTCCCGTATCAATTATGCCAACTCCCTGTATGTGGGAATCCCTGCCTACCATCTTCATCGGCTTCAGCTGGTGCAAAATCAGGCGGCCAGACTGGTCCTCCAACAGCCTAAGTACCAACATGTCTCGCCCCTGCTGAGGAGATTACATTGGCTTCCGGTTGCCTCCCGATGTATTTTTAAACTGGGCTGCACTGTTTTCAAGTCACTCCTTGCCCTTGCCCCAGCTTTCACTTCCTCCAGCCTCAAGCGTCTCATCCCCTCGAGGAATCTTCGGTCTTCTGACTACAACCTTTTAATCGACCCCAGGTTGAAACGGAAAAAACATGGTGGCTCCTGTTTTTCCTTCCTTGCCCCCTCAACCTGGAATTCCCTCCCCTCTTCTATTCGACTCTGTTCTGACTACACATGTTTTCGCAAACTTCTCAAAACTCATCTTTTCCAGCTAGCCTATGAATAAACCTCACCGCCTAGCCTCCCTGCTTTGTCTATGAGCGCCATGAAACCGTCTGGTGACAGTGCGCGGTACAAATCCTTTTAACATAACATAACATTTAACATATTTTGTTGGAACAAAACTGTATGTAATGAATATTATGTGCTGTATGTTAATACTGTATAGGGAAGCTTCAAGTGACTAGTGACTGTTATCTCAAGCAGCCGTGACCACATTAATTATAATATTTTTTTTTGTCATGCGTTATCTCATGTAATGTGCATATAATCAGTTATTGACTAAGGGTGAGCGGAAAATCCATTCCGCTCGCGGATTTCGCGGATTTTCGGTAAATCCGCGGTCCACGAACTCCCGCTAATTTACTGAAAATCCGCGAGATCCGCGAGCGGCGGATTTGGGGGGCAAAAGTTCAAGCCTGTTGAACTTTTAACTATTTTAGGATGGGGCCGGCAAGCTGCCAGCGCCATCCTAAAATAGTTACTTAGTTAGCTTCAACAGGAAGCACTAATAGATAAAATAAAGCAGCACCTGCTTTATTTTATCTATTAGTGCTTCCTGATGAAGCTAATTTAGTAACTATTTTAGGATGGCGCTGGCAGCTTGCCGGCACCATCCTAAAATAGTTACAGGATGATGTGTGTTTTGTCGAGGCTGGGTAGGTGTGCGTTCTCCCCATATCTATCGTCGAAAATTAGCTATGATGCTTGATGGAGGCCTTTGCATGATTGACTTTCACGAGCTCAATCCCTGTGCAGTTCCTGTGACCACGAGCTTCACTGATCCATGCCTGTCCTTTTATACACACAAGAGGCATGTGAACTCGCATATAAGCCCCGTCCGTTTGGCCCCTCCCCACACACTAGGGGTGTGTCCACCGTCTTCGCACCCTTTACCCACTTGATGGACAGCTCACTCGAGGGACCCCGGCGCTCTTTGGTGTGATGGCAAAGTTAATCAGCCCCCCCAAAAATGTGTGTTTTGTCGAGGCTGGGTAGGTGTGCGCTCTCCCCATATCTATCGTCGAAAATTAGCTATGATGCTTGATGGAGGCCTTTGCATTATTGACTTTCACAAGCTCAATCCCTGTGCAGTTCCTGTGACCACGAGCTTCTCTGATCCGTGCCTGTCCTTTTATGCACACAAGAGGCATGTGAACTCACATATAAGCCTTGCCCGTTTGGCCCTGCTCCTCACACTAGCGATGTGCACCGTTTCCCACCCGACCATTACCCACATAATCCGCCAAATCGGCGAATCCACAAATTCGCAGATTTTGCGGATCGCAAATTCGCAAATTTGCAAACTTCGAAATCGCAAAATTCGCCCATGCTTATTCTTGACTAATACTGCCTCTGTAAACCACTGGGAAGTAATTTGTTAACATATCAAGTATCGATATGTCCTCAATTTTAGCTCCTCCAAAATTTCTCCAAAGGCCTGGTTAACCTACAATGCCATGGGACGATTGGTTAGAATCCTTTAAAACATATTTCAAAGCGATCGGTAGAGAAGATATTGTGGCTCACGGGAAGGTAAGATTGCTGAAGCATAATTTGGGGGTGGAAGGTAGGAACGTTTTTTAATCTTTTCCTGAACCCACACAGGTAAATTCCACTACCCAGGAAGGGGAAGAAGGTGATGAGGGTGTAGACATACAAGGGGACAACGCTGATGATCATTCAGAAGTCATAAAAGCATTAGAGGAACATTTTGAGAAAAAAGTCAGGATTGTGGTACAGAGGCACAATTTTTTTACCAGGTCACAACAACCAGGTGAATCAGTAGAGCAATATATCTCAGTGTTAAGGACATTAGCGTCAACCTGTAGGTTTAGAGACTTAAGTGATGAAATTATAAGAGATCAATTTATCAACAGGACAAGTAATGTCAACACACGAGAATGGTCTACTGGATTTAAAATCCATCATTACAAAAAACCATAGAGGTGGCAAGAAACACAGAAAACACAAGCAAGTATGTCAAAGAATTAAATAGTGATCAAACGAAAGTCAAGAGGGATTCTACAAAAGATTATGCAGTGGAAAACATTATTGTCAAAAAAGGGATGAGAGGAATATTAAGGGGGCATTTTCAAAACATATTTGTGTTTGCTATAGGTACATGGATTAGGAGAGATTGGGGTGTTATAAGTGCAGACAAATGGGTCATTTCTCATGCATGTGCAAGTCTGGTTCACTAGATAGGTGGAAAGATTATGTGCATGCAATCAAGGCGTGCAGGGGATAGGATTCAGTTGAGGAAATTGATGTTGTTTAGGTTTTGGTTGGATGTGATGATATGATCAATAAAATTCATGAAGGTTACACTCCACCCAAATGCACAATGGGAAATAATGGTACTAGATTATTGGTTTGGGCAGACATTTTCTCCCCGTACACAATCATCGACAAGGATACATGGAAAAAGGTAGGCAAGTGTAATCTGAGTCTCCCAGACATAGAAACTGTAGGCTATTGTGGTATTAACACCTTCGATGCTCATGACGAGCTCAGCTCGTCATGCAGTACACTGCTCGTGTGCTCATGACGAGCTGAGCTCGTCATGAACAATGGGACTCAAAGCCTCTCAGCACAGGAGGGGAATTGCTGCAGCACTGATGGTGTTAAACTTTCTATATCTGTAAATTATCATACAGGGATAAGGAGATAGCTATCAAGGTAAATGTTGTGGAAAAAGGGAGAGTTGGTGGGTTGGTGCAAACAGAAAATGATGGGAATTGTATTAGAGCCCAAACACCCTCAACAAGTGTAAATGAAGATGCTGAGAAATCAAAGTGGAGAGCCAAGCACCCCAAGTTGTTTGTGGGTGACCTGAGATGTTTGCCCATGTTTGAGCATCGCATTGTATTAAAACCTGATCATGTCCCATGTGTGCACATTGTGAAGAATGTGCCATTGGCACTCAGAGAACAGTTGAGGCAGGAACTGCAAATATTGTGTGAGGCACATGTCATAGAACCTATAGAATCATCTGAATGGCTCAGCCCCATTGTTTTGGCATGAAAACAGGATGGAAATGTGCGCATGTGCTTAGATTTGAGAGATCTCAACAAGAATATCTGGATTGACCGACACCCATTACCCCACATTAACAAGATGGTGTCTTCTGTCA
Organism: Lissotriton vulgaris; assembly: GCF_964263255.1. NCBI lineage: Eukaryota > Metazoa > Chordata > Amphibia > Caudata > Salamandridae > Lissotriton > Lissotriton vulgaris. The sequence goes on along the minus strand of NC_141696.1, from coordinate 1,071,782,050 downwards.
CTAATGCAGCTTTTTTTCCTTGATTGATTTGTCAAATTTGGATCACCAAATTTGTTTACACCCAGCATCTAAACATTTTACGTCATTCATAACGCTGAAGGGTGCAGTGTGTGGATGCTGTTCTGGTTAGCATCTGCATCTGCTGTTTTCCAAAGAGTAATGTGTAAGATTTTCGGAAAAATGTCCAAAGGTTTACTGTTTCAAGATGATGTTCTAGTGTGGGGTTCTAATCAAGAGGAAGACAATGAAACTTTGCACAAAATGTTAACAAACCACAAGTAGCTGTGCTAACTGTGGGTGTTAAAAAGAGCAAGTGTGGAGTAAAATAAGTTCACTATTTAGGACATACCTTATCTGGGGAGGGAGTTAAACAGAAAAAAAAATGTTAGATGCCAATGCTAGAGCACCATTGCCCTGAGACAAAGAACAATTACATTAATTCCTTGGGCTAGCTGAGTTCTATGCTAAGTTTGACCAACATTTTGCCGACAAGGTTCATGTTTTAAGAGTGTCAATGAAAAAATAAACAAGTTTGAGTGGTCAAATGATTGCCTTTGATGATATCAAGGAACAAATAGTAAAGGCAGTGGCCTTGAAGCCCGTTAACTCGCAAGATCAGAGTGTACTTGTAATGGATGCTACTGCGTAAGGTTTGGGGGCTGTTCAAATGCAGAAACAACATGGTCAAGAGCGTGTGGTGGCGTTTAAATCTTGTAAGCTAAAGGGAGCAGAAGCCACATACTCAGTTATGGAGAAGGAGGCCTTAGCATGCTGATGGAGTATTTCAAAACCTATGTGTGGGGAACTCATTTGAAGTAAGATCTCATCCTAGACCCCTAATAGATGTGTTCACAACCAAGGGAGCAGGCAAGGCGACACCTAGAACTGCCAAGTTGTTATACAGATTACAGGGGATGATTTTATTTTGAATTATGTTACTGGGAATCGAAATATCAATTCTGATTGCTTATCTCATTTGCCTTTGCAGTGTGTGGACAAAGAGGATGAAACAAGTGATGACTGTGTTGTGGCCAGCGTATCTGAATAATGTAACAGTGCTATAACTGAAGCTGAGTGGAAACTGGCGGTAAATTTTTGTGAATTCTGGATGGTGTGGTCAGAGCTTTTGGTTGAGGATAGTGTGATGCGCAGAGATGGCAGATTAGTGGTGCCAGAAGGGTTCAATCTAAGGGCTAGATGTAGGTATCCAAATACCGGTCGGTAACAGCCGAAAATATAGATTTTCGGCCGTTACTGACCGATATTTGGATACTGAGATGTAGGGCATCTCAAAATACAGGTTCGGTAATTTTACTGAATCTGTAATTTTACCGAATCGGTACCGAATCGGTAAAATTACCAAATCTGTATTTTGACATGTAGGTAGCACTGTAAACAGTGCTACAGGGCTTTAAGGATTCGTTATTTATCACCAACTATTAGTTGGTGGTAAATAAGGAATTACTATGTAAATGCACAAATGTGCATTTACACCTGTGCCTTGTGGCACACATACATGCCCTATGGGCATGTATGTATGCCACATGGCACACAAGCACTAATCAGGGGTGCAACAGGGTGTCAAAGTGACACCCTGCCACCCTTGACTTTTTCGGAATTTTACTGAATCGGTAATTACCGATTCGGTAATTGACATTCATTTCTATGGGCCTCCAGGCCCATAGGAATCAATGGCAAATACCGATTCGGTAAATACCGATTCAGTAAATACCGAATCTTACAGATTCGGTATTTTTTACCAAATTTTTATCTACATTGCAATTACCGATTCTAAAATACCGAATCGGTAAAATTCGGTATTTTAGTTTCGGTAATTTGCAATTACCTACATCTAGCCCTAAGTTACTTAACTTGTTGCATGAGGGTCATAGTGGCATGCCAGGAATGAAAAGGAGAGCGAGGGAAACATTTTGGTGGGTAGGAATGGATAGAGAAGTGGAAGGGTGTGTACGGGATTGCGTGGATTGCATGTGTAGTGATAAGTCCCTCCGATCTGAAGAGTCCCCGATTGCACAGACCAAGTTACCTAACAAACCATGGCAAAGGGTGGCTATGGATATTTGTGGTCCTTTCTCAACCAAAAGAGTATACACTTGTATTGATAGATTACTACTCCAAGTTTACAGGAGAAATTAAGGCAGCTAACATAATGGAATTTTGTGACTAAACTTTCCACAGGGAGGGATGTCCAGAATCCCTGGTCATGGACAATGGGCAACAATTTATGGTGGATGATTTCAAAGCATATTTGTCAAAGATTGGAGTGTTGCACCACACCACAGCTGTGGGAAAATTGTCTTGTTGAGAGATTCAACCACGTATAATAAGAATTTACACAGTTGTGTGAGAATGATAATGGGGATTGTGGGGAGGCAGTCAAGGAAATGTTATGGAGCTACTGTAGCACATCCCATTCTATTACAATGGAAACTCCTTTCATGCTTTTGAAGGGAAGACAGGACAAGCAGGCACCAGGGTCTTGCCAGCACGGGTGTTCAGAGGTATTATGCGACGTGTGGGTAAGGAAGATTTGGAGTGCAGGGTTAAGAATTATCAAGTGTGTGAGGGGACAAAACGACTAGTTAAAGAAGGGGAATTGCATGTTTGTGGTTGGAGATAGGGTGAGGACCAGCAGGACAAGTGTGCAGAAGGTGGGGTTGTCAAGCTGGTCAGAGCCAAAGTGTGTCACGAGGGTGGCTAGAAATTATGTGTGGTTGGAAGATTATGAGGAAGTGGAATGTTCTTAGAATCACGTTGTGCAATGAACTGGAACAAGACATTTGGTTAAGGAAGTCAGGCGGTAGTTTGGTGAAATGGTTGTGTGGCAATTCTGATGTTGTGAAGAAAAATGATGTACGTAACAAGAGGAGACCTAAGTGACAAGACAAAAATGTATGTTCATAGTCACAGCAGAATGTAGTCTTTACAGACATGCGTAATCAGAGTTGCAATTTGTTTTGTACAGTGTTTATAGGTTATTTGTTTTGTTGCTGATTTGTGTTCTACAAATGTGTTATTTATTTGTTTTTCATTATTGTTGGGAAGGGGATGTGTGTGGTATCTTAGTAACTGATGCTACCCTTCCAAAGTTCTAGAAGGGAGGCTGGCATATTGTAAGGCTTTTGCGGTAGGAGAAAAACATATTCAGGGTTTTTTCCTCCATACTTGAATAAACCTCTTCTACTAATTTGATTGTGTCTTCAATTCTTAAAAACTCATACGAGCCAACAATTAAAGAGGTTAAGATCAGGGCTCCTGAACCTCTGTAGAAGAACTTGTTTTCCCCTTAAACACGACAGTGCTGTGGTGGTGGGGTGGAGAGGTTCTAATAGCTGTATTGACCTTACTTGCATGGCACCAATACTTTTAATTACCCTCCCCTTGTTGTGAGCCCGAGCCACAATGGAAGGTAAGTAATTATCAGCTGTTATTGGCTACTGCTGAGGGCAATAGCACCAACTGCAGTGTCATCTTTTAGCTTGAATTATACCATTTGTTTCAGGTCTGGATCATGAGATGGTTTTGCACATTGTGCTGATATATTGGTTCATAATGGGTCTGGGCCAGTTCCAGTTGATAATGAGCAGTTGGAGTTTGCTTAAGAGATTTGTGGAGACAAAATATATAGTGGGGCAAATTCACAAAGGCACCTTTGATTACTTGATATAGTACTCCCTTGTGTGTTGACTCAAAAAGCATGTCAAACAGAAATATATTCATAGAACATTTGTGTGCTATTAGTACAAATATAACAGACTGTTTCCTCTTTATTCTTTAATTAATAAAAAATTGAACATTTCAGAGCCTAGTCCCAAAGACTTAAAATTCTGATTCACACTTCCTTAATCCAGCTTCACATGCCCATAAATGCGTTTGTGAGCTACGACTGTAAGGATACATATGAAGATGTGGATCCTCTATAGTCTCTTTATCTGGTCAAGGAAAGGTAAGTGAAGGGGAAACATATAAGACTCCTCACATTTTATTTTTATTTCTCCTAATGATGTTACCCATGAATATGTAACACAGCATTAAAGAAAGAGATAAAAGTACGCAAGACCAATAATCCCGAAAAATAGAGATTGGCTAGGTAAGAACAGAGCATGCAAAATGATTAATAGTAATGTAAATTCTTAGGCCTAAGCATGGATTCAAGAGTCACAGATACTCAAACCTCAAAGAGGAGAGCACACAAATGTTAATAAAATAGGCAAATATGAAAAGCCCATCGAAAAACATTGCAGAACATCCAAGGTTCAATGCTTTTAATAATCTAATCCTTGAAATGCTAGAGTTGTAGTAAGCCAAAGTCCAGAGAAGCATTACATTTTCAGTAACACTAAGAGAAATGGCCCCATCTAAGTCAATGGAGTTAGATTTCAAGTGACCATGAAAGGTTCTTCTCAAGTCTTACATAATCACCTGCTATTTTTAATTCTCTGGAATGTTGTGTTAATTTATAAAACCATTTCAGCCCAGCCAGTTCTCCAGGCTTGTGAAGGAGTTTCCAAATAATGACACCTAAGCCCTATAGTCCTGGCCAGATTGCATTCATTTACCACAGTTGACTGCCGGGATGCTAATTCAACTGATTAAACTATTAAAAGTGCAGAGTCTGCACTGGGCTATACCCTCCTGACACTAAATGTTAGTGTTATTCAAACCCCTAGAAGCAGAGTAAATGTTGAGATTCATCAGTTCTTCGTTATCAGGGTATTGAGTGTCCAGTGATCTCCAAGGGTTGCTCACCATACCCTAATCTCCAACAATCCCACTGTCATAAATAAAGTCCATCTCATCTGATGTTTCTGTATTTTTTGCTTTTCCACTGCCTGGTTTTGGACTTTTACTGTGAGTGATTGTCACTAAGTCTCACTCGCAGGAACATCTGTCATAATGGTTTTAGAGTATTAACTATCAGTGTCCACCTTTTAGGATAAAGCTTGCAGCTCCACAGTTATGGTAAGAGGCTTTAGGTTGGTTGCACATGAAAACACGCAGGTACAGGTTGAGCATGTGAGGCTACTGTATAACTCAGCCCGGCTTCTGCACACAGGTAGCTTGTAACAGAAGAGACCCTTCAGTGATTAGTGCTGACCTGGGGTAGTTCTTATAATGTGAATAGGGATTCATAGTGTAGGTTTGTAGAGCTTAACTCACAGGAGAATTTGCTTTACTGAATAATACATAATGGTTAAAAACTTTGTTATTGTGCAGTTTTGCCTTACTTAGGCCTCACTTTACCAATTATATTGTAACGATGTACCCCAAGTCCATAAGCAGTTTCATTTTTGTGATATCAGCACTCCTTATGGTACATGGAGAGATGTCATATTTCTCTCGCTCAGCTCATAATTAGAACCTAGGTTTTTGTTGCTCTTATGGGCCAAGACAATTACTCCGCAAGCTGGAAGGTCAAAGGTCTCCCCACACAATGGAGCAATTTAACAGTGCTTTGGCATGTTCCTGAGATTGGGGGGCAGAATATTTATATGGTCATTACTATTCAAACTGCATCTGGCCTGAGAAAGCTCACTCTAACAAAAATAGAAGAACAGCCAACCAGCCGAATCCAATCATAGGACTATTCTTAGAAGCTTTTAAATTGAAGGGATCAGGAAACTGTGGCTTTTGGGGGCAGGGCTGAGAGTCTCAGATAAGCTATTTAAGCAGATCACTTAAAGTTGCCATGTTGTAATGTCCCAGAATAATGTGCAGGAGCACTGGAACAGGGTGGAGTGATGATGTGTCATCCTAGGATTGTGCAGAGGTACCTACCTTCTAGAGCTTTCCACCTCCACTTTAAAACCCCTGCACAAGGAATAGAATGTTGAGGACATTATGGACCTGTGAGTGCCGCCACCAAAGGAATGCCTAGCTGGAAGAAGAAGCTACCTGATTCTACTGCAAGGATAGACTTAATTACTTTTGGACTCATAAGGGGATTAGGACTAGTTCTCCATGCCAGTAGGTCTATCCCCCTTACACCCTCTTGGAGACAATAAGGGTTGAACCTGCTGGCATAGGACACTGGAAGGTTCCCCTGGATCTTGTTCATGCAGATGGGTGACCTCCATCAAGAAAGGATCAGCCATTGACGCATATGAGTCCTGCAAGACAGCCAAGCCCTGGGGCCTCGGGAGTATGTAAGGGAAGGTACTCTGCTGGGGGTGGCTGAGAAGTTGCTGAAGCTTCTCCTCATGCAAAGGCAGGTGCAAGAAGCCCAGACAAATGACATGTCCAGCATCAGGAGCTAAAGGCTGAAAGGCAGGGCCTGAGCACTGAAATAAAGCTCTTGATTATGAATAAATGTTAGAAGCCAGGGGGCCTGACGAAACCCATCCCAGGATGTTTGTTTCCGGTCCAGGAAAGACATGGCTTGGTAGTTCGGGCTGGACTTTTCCCATGAGGCACAGGGTCAGACTGATTTGCATATGGTCATGTCTGAACTAGGGTGGCGGAGTGAGCTAAAGAATGGTGATGGATTAAACCCAGATCAGTTGACTGGGAGTGAGTGTTTGATTTGCTCAAACGCTCCGTCCATCATCCCCTTTTGTATAGCTTTGTTCGCCGTAAGTAGGCAGGGTTTGCTCAGACGTGGGTCCCTTGCACACTTTGCCACTGGATTCAAGTTAGCCTGGCTGATGAGGATTATAAATCCGAAACCGGTCCCAGGATGCTTGTTTCCTGTCCAGGAAAGACATGGCTTGGCAGTTCGGGCTGGACTGTTCCCATGAGGCACAGGGTCAGACTGATTTGCATATGGTCATGTCTGAACTGGGGTGGCGGAGTGATCTAAAGAATGGTGATTGATTAAACCCAGATCAGTTCACTGTGGGTGAGTGTTTGATTTGCTCAAACGCTCTGTCCATCATCCCCTTTTGTATCGCTTTGTTCACCATAAGTTGGCAGGGTATGCTCAGACGTGAGTCCCTTGCTCACTTTGCCACTGGATTCAAGATAGCCTGGCTGATGAGGATTATGAATCCGAAACCGGTCCCAGGATGCTTGTTTCCGGTCCAGGAAAGACATGGCTTGGCAGTTCGAGCTGGACTGTTCCCATGAGGCACATGGTCAGACTTATTTGCATATGGTCCCGTCTGAACTGGGGTGGCGGATCGAGCTAAAGGATGGTGATGGATTAAACCCAGATCAGTTGACTGGGGGTGAGTGTTTGATTTGCTCAAATGCTCCGTCCATCATCCCCTTTTGTATCGCTTTGTTCGCCATAAGTTGGCAGGGTATGCTCAGACGTGAGTCCCTTGTTCACTTTGCCACTGGATTCAAGATAGTCTGGCTGATGAGGATTATGAATCCGAAACTGGTCCCAGGATGCTTGTTTCCGGTCCAGGAAAGACATGGCTTGGCAGTTCGGGCTGGACTCTTCCCATGAGGCACAGGGTCAGACTGATTTGCATATGGTCATGTCTGTACTGGGGTGGCGGAGTGAGCTAAAGAATGGTGATGGATTAAACCCAGATCAGTTGACTGGGGGTGAGTGTTTGATTTGCTCAAATGCTCTGTCCATCATCCCCTTTTGTATTGCTTTGTTCTCCATAAGTTGGCAGGGTATGCTCAGACGTGAGTACCTTGCTCACTTTGCCACTGGATACAAGATAGCCTGGCTGATGAGGATTATGAATCCGAAACCGGTCCCAGGATGCTTGTTTCCGGTTCAGGAAAGACATGGATTGGCAGTTCGGGCTGGAATGTTCCCATGAGGCACAGGGTCAGACTGATTTGCAGATGGTCATGTCTGAACTGGGGTGGTGGAGTGAGCTAAAGAATGGTGATGGATTAAACCCAGATCAGTTGACTGGGATGAGTGTTTGATTTGCTCAAACGCTCCGTCCATCATCCCCTTTTGTATCGCTTTGTTTGCCATAAGTTGGCAGGGTATGCTCAGACGTGAGTCCCTTGCTCACTTTGCCACTGGATTCAAGATAAGCTGCCTGATGAGGATTATGAATCTGAAACCGGTCCCAGGGTGCTTGTTTCCGCTCCAGGAAAGACATGGCTTGGCAGTTCGGGCTGAACTGTTCCCATGAGGCACAAGGTTAGACTGATGTGCATATGGTTTTGTCTGAACTGGGGTGAGCTAAAGAATGGTGATGGATTAAACCCGGATCAGTTGACTATGGGTGAGTGTTACATTTGCTCAAACGCTCCGTCAATCGTCCCCTTTTGTATCGCATTCCACATTCAGAGCTTCATTGCAAGGGGCGCCCCTGAACCCTCTAGGGGAGGCTCACAATTTAGCATTTTGGCCCTTTGTGGTCCCCAAGAGTGGGAAGCATCACCAGTCATGTTTTAAAATACATTTAAGGTGCTGCACTCTCCCAGAAAGGATCTGTAGATGTTACCCTTGCTCTTCAATAGAGCTGAATATATGACCTCTTGAGACATTTCATCAGTATGCAAGCAATTCTTCAGTTAGTGCCTTCACAAAAACTCTATGGAGTGATTGAATGGCTAATCCTAAAGCTGCAACTGCAGCATATTAAACATAGAAGAAAAACGTATGTACTCTTTTAATTAAACTGGTATCCTATATTGACAGTGATAAAATTAACAAGGAAATATTACATGGTTTACTAAAGGTCATGAAAAGCCTTTATTGAAAGTCTCAGTTAACAACCAATCATTACATCTATTAAAGAAGGTCATTGCAATGTTTAAAAAAGCTTTCTTGGCAATGGTATCACTAACAGCACTCCCTGCACCTTCTAAAATGCTTTTTACAACATGTCAGGCCTTAATGTCATTGTGAGATGGTACCAATTATAGTGATTTTTAATAGTGTTGCATTGGTATTTTATGAGCTATTTCTACTTTTAATATTGTGATGACACCCTAAAAAAAACAGTAGGACTACCTTTTGATAACATCACCCCCTTATATTGTGTCTAATATAGTTGGAGGTATTGTGGTTATGCGGCTCCAGGCTGACTACGGGAATGGTTTATTGGTAGGGTGTCACTGTATGTATTTCCTGCATGTATATATTTGCGAATTAATGCGTAGTATTCCGTAGTGTGTGTGATAAATTTCCTTTTCTTTTTGTAAGAATAAACAGTATCTGGACAATGATTAGTGGGGTTTCATTGCATACCAGTGAACCGGGGTACCAGCCCACACCACCTGCTCTCAGTAGGGCTTGAAATTATTTGCGGCAGGTGAGGCAGGAAACAAAATATTGTCCCCTTATGTGTAATGAACCTCAACTAGTGTCAGTAATTTTCTTTTAAGGAACTTCTAGCTCTCACACACCCACAGGTGGCATGCTTCATCATAGGGCCTACTTCTGTCTCAAACTCCTCATTGAGGGAGTATTTACAGTGTTGAGGTCATCCTAACCGCATCTCTGTTGCAAACTGACTTCCCATCTCGGATGAAGATAGGACCCTGAGTACATCACTACTAATGAAACCATTGTGTTCTTGAAGTCTATCCACTAGGGGGCCCCATATTCCCACTGCCCCAACCACATGTTAAACTTAGGACTCCTACCAATCAGTGAAGCTTTTCACCCCTCCTCAACACCTCCATCAACTCAACCCTGTTGCCTGACATCTGTAAGCGCCCCACTGTCACTTCTCTGCTCAAAAACCCTAACGGCCCCAGCCACACTCACCAGCTATAGATGGAACTCCCTCATGCCATTCCTGGCCAAGGTCATCAATGGATGCCTCATTGCCACCTTAGCAACCACCAACTGCTCAATGTCATGCAGTCTGGTTTGAGGGCTTACCACACTACAGAAACAGCACTAATTCCCACCACAGACAAGATCCACATGATGCTCAACAGCAAAGACATGGCGGTCCATTGTGCTGGACATCTCTGCAGAATTTTACATGGCGTCATACACCATCCTCATCAGATGCCTACATGAGATTGCCGTGATTCCGGGGTCTGCTCTCTGCTGGATCTGCTAGACATGACCACACAAGTCAACACCTTCACCACATCCTGCTTCCTCACCTTGAAGATATTGTGAAAAATATCTTCAAATGGTTTCCAAGCAGCATCAGAAAAACGGTTATTCATGCACTCATCACCAGCAAATTGGACTACAGAAACATCCTCTACACCAGAATCACCAACCAACTCACAGGAAGATCACATTCAATCCAGAACTCAGCAGATAGACTCATCCTAAACCTCACATGCAGAACTCGCATCACACCACATTTCCAGGAACACCACTGGCTTCCAATACAAAAATGTGCTTAGTTCAAACTTCTCACCCTCCATGTCCAAGGCACAACAGAACTTAAGGCCCCTCCGACCATAACATTTGCATCTCCTTCAAACAACCACCCATACAACTCTGCTCTACTGGGCTCCTACTTACCTACATCTCACACAAACACAGAAACAGATCCATACAATCGCACTTAAAGCATGAATCAACTTCCACTATACATCAGAGCCTTCTCCTCTATTTTTGAATTCCGCAAGAATTTGAGGACCTGGCTTTTTGATAAAACCCTTTCCTCCTAGGCCCTAGGATTAACTAGACACACACATCTGGTCAGCAGCAGGTAACCTTCACAGCTGATAGTGCACTCTACAAGTACGTATATCATAACATGACATAACAGGTTTGTATGAAGACACCATTATTATGCTTCTCCTATAGATATAGGTGGAATAAGGGACATGTGGGTTAAAAGTACATTACTATAGGGTATAATTTCTTATCTGCAGGATGCAAATATTATATTGGTATTACTTAATGACCATACGTTTCAATGCTCCACTGAGATTCTACCTAGATTGGATATAGAGGCTCATTACATCTGCGTAATGAAGGACACAACACTTAATACCATAGAAGACATGCTGAGACCTGCAATTCCAGTTTGCAATTTGAAGTTCATTAATAAAGAGGTAGTAATCACCATCACTTACAGTAAGTACTAAATTTGGGAACACAGCAAAAAAGAGAGCAGGTGATCCCACTAGAAATGGTTTTTCCAGACGTCGGTTGTTTCGCTTTTGGGTTTTGCAAAATCCTGTAAGATGGTAAAGAGTTCCTTGGAGTTGTGAGCATTGGAGAGGATTCTGTCTTAGATCAAGTTTTTCTTTGCTGATTTGATGGGTTGGTGGTGCTCTGTGATGGCTGTATTGTAGGCAGAACGTGCTTCTGGAGTTTTACTGTTTCTCCACGTCTTCTCCAGTCATCGGCAGGAACGTTTATATTCTAGGACTTCTGTGGTGAACCAGTTGGCTTTGAGTCATCTTGTGGTATTCTGGAAGGGTACAAGGGTGTTGGTGGAGTTGGCGATCCATTGGTGGAGGTTGCTTGCTGCTGTGTTGTCAGCTGTCATAGCTGGGTGTGGAGTGCAGATAAGGGTGACATTGAGGTGTTCTTCAGGGACTTTGTTCCAGTTTCTGCGTGGAAGGCCCCGCGTGTGCTTGTGTTAGTTGGGTTTGGTAAAAGATACCTGAATGTAGCGGTGGTCTGTCCAGAGCAGTTCCGTTGTGTGGCTGAAGTGGATGTTGTTTCCTCTGGTAAAGATGGGGTCGAGTGTGAGTCCTGCCGTGTGAGTGGGGGTGGAGACGAGTTGCTTCAATCCTTGGTGACATTCTCCAAGCGGGTGGTGTTTTTGGGGTTTGTGGTGGTTGTCCAGTTGGAAATTCAGGTCTCCGAGTAGTATGTTGTCCGCAGAGGCGAGGGCATGGGGTGCAATGTAGTCAGCGATGGTGTTGGTGAAGGGTGCATGGGGTCCCGGAGGTCTGTAGACAAAATTTCAGTGGAGCATCATTCTGGAGTTGAGCTTGCACAGATCTCCACACGTAAGTGGTTTTCTATGGTATGCCTTAAGAGCATTACATCTGACTTTGGAACCCCCTCCTTTCTCTTTTTTTTCAGAGCTCTCCTCAGGAGTTTCACTGCCTCTTCTTTGAAACAGCAACCATATTGCAAAAGATACATACCTTCAGCCTTGTAAAAGCATAAGCCCTTTACCAGCTTTCACTGAGCTTGATTTGCATCTTTTTATTCTGGCACCATCACTAGATGTATAGTGAGCAGTACCACAAGCAGTTTAAGACCCTCATTACAAGTGCCTTTTATTGTATGTGCTAATCATCACATCCAATAAAAACCATGGCTAAAGTGTTTTTAATTTTTTTGAGGCACAATAAATATTGCCTATTCAATGTTTTGGGAAAATAAAATGTGGACTTTGGATTACCACAACAAAATCTGCATGTTTAAGCAATTACCCAACATTTTTCGTTCTATAAAATTGTGTAGGTTTGACCTGGAAAGTTACATGGGAAATTGAATGGGTGCAGTATTAACCATAAAACTCATCAATCTGATATGTGCAGAAAACAAACGTTACCGCACATACCGGAATTTAAGGACCACTCAATATTAGGGGTTTTTTGGCCTACTGCTTTTGCTAAATTATATTGGTGTATTCATTATAACAGGCCATTAGTATGCCACATTCTACAGTACTGCTGAACTTATCAGATGCAGTACCATATTACTAGTTGCATTACCTGAAAATGATTATTTTTTACAGGCTAATATACTTTCTGAGAAAAGAGGAGGAGGGGCTGCTGTAGCTATTAAAAACATCTCTCTTTCACCTCCATCCCCCTTGGGGGTCGGATCAGTTGATAGTCTAACTATAAAACTGTATACTCCCATAGTGATTTGGGAATTTACTAAAGATCTAGCAAATTATGTTGCACCCTTAACCATAGATTACGCAGAAATTCTGTTAATTGGAGATCTGAACTATTGGGTAAATGAGGAAGAGGGAAACAAGGGCTCCAAGGAACTTACCGATTTGCTAAAAAACCTAAATCTTGAAGGACACATATGTCTACACATATGAAAGGACTTGCACTTGACCTGATATGGTCTATCAATCTCCTAGTTCAGAAGTTAACAATCAATCTGTGCATCTGGTCTGATCCTTGAAATGAAACCCGAGTTCACGGGTTTGAGGACCTAGTCATAGGGTAAGGATATGGAATCCGATCAATATGATCAGAGGATGCCTTCAGGAAAGAAATATTTCTTTCTTGAGTCCCCTCACTCACCAGGGTTTCCCTATGGTGACGTGCTTCATTATTGGGGCCATCCCAGTTCTCTACGAACTGGGGCATGCAGTCTTTGCACAGCCACAGCAGAATAGACGGAGCCTTACCAGCCTTGCCAGAGCGTCCCTGTGTGGGGACAGAGCGCGGAGAGCCACGCAACGCGGACAGCAGACCCAGAGCCCCGCCACCAGTCGCGCCGCCGCCTTGGGACTACGTTTCCCATCAGGCTCAGCGGCGGCGCGTTCCCCGACGCAGCTGAAGCGCCGGGAGGGGCAGTACAAGTGTGAGAGCCCTCAGCGTCGCGGGACGCGAGCGGGACGCCCGGGGCTAAGCCCGGGCAAAGGGCGGGCCCTCTACGGCCCTCCAAGGCCGGAACAGGCCGGGCCGGGCCACCCCCCTTAAATTGTGTCCCAGCCCACCAGACTCAATAACTATGGCCAAAACAGGAATTGAAGCTCCATGCATGGGCGAAGGGAGCATAATCTCCGGCCCTTTGGATAAATTTTTCACCAAAGTGAAAAGCGACATTGACAGAGACCTTGCCTTGGCAGAGAGGCGTATGTTAAGACGCCAATCTATTGAGCTACTTAAAAACAACGCACTCATACCACTTCCGACACCCATTCCCGAGCTTAGCCCACTAAATTCTACCTTGAAAAACACGCTAGAGGATTTAATGAACACTGACAACGTGCCCTCGCTCTTTCAATCCTACTTTCCCCCAAACAATGGATCTCTGCATTCATCCCCTCCAAAAACGGATAATTTCACAACCAAGGCGTCCACCGACCTTATAGATTTGGTCACGCCAAATCTCCCAAAAATAGCGGAGTTTGTGGGGCCTGATATAATAGACATTCCTTCCTCCCAGGTTTCCCCAAAGATTTCCATGTTCCACCCTTCCCCAGCGGTAGTAAAGTCAAATAAAGTGTCTAAAGGGAAACAGAAATCTAAAAAGAACCAGGTTATCATACGATCCCCACCAAATAAACGACGGAAAAAAATGCTAACAAAAAATAACACCAAAACTCAACCCTTGGCTAAGGACATACTCACAAAAGAACTTCTACAAATTGCAGAAGGATTACCAAAACCACCACGGGAAAAATTAATTTCGTGTGTCCCGCCCACAATTAAAGACTTCGTGGATGCCATGGAACATCTTGTAAAAGCTTTATTATCACCGATACTCGAGAGAGTGAAAAGAATAGCTACTGAACTGCACACTCTCTCTGAGACTTTGACCCAAACCCAACAAATAAAGTCTGACCCCATGTTAAAAATTGGGGAAACATCCAAACAAGAAGTAAAAACAAAAACAAATACATTAAAACCCAATACCACCAAAATAGGGGGCGGGAAATCTACTGGTGAAAAATCGATCAAAGATCAGATTCCAAAGAAGCAAACCCCGGTACTAAATCAAAATAATGCCCAAACGTTACCTCCCATAAAAAAGTCACTAACAACTCAAGGAACAGTTCCTTCTTCAAAAGCGCCTCCTCACACGCAGCCAAATGCGACACAAATAAATTCTCTCATTGCCTCAGCAAAAATGGGTAATAACACTCCTACCCAGGAAAAAACCCACCCTCTTCCGTCACAGGATAAATGGACATGTAAAAGATACGTTGATCTTCCCCCGGCTGCATCGCAAAACGTTATTATACTAACGGGGGTCGCACCACTATCAAGCATAGGAGGTTATGAAAATCACCATAGCCTAAAAAATAAGGTGATTTTCTGGCTCAGGGAAAATAGGCCCCTACCCCCCCATATAAACGGGGATATAATCATGGTGAAAAGAACCAACTGGGTTGGTATTCGACCGAAAGATATTGATGGGGATGTGGTCATTATTACCTTTAAAGATCCTAGGGTCATTCCCCACATCACAGATTGGTTCGCGGGCCTCCATAAGGGACCGATTTTGCCAAAACCCTTAGCATACTTCTATCCAGAACCTTTAATGGCTTCAAAGACACATAAACCCTACTACCCTAAACACTCATTTGCGCAGCATGGAAAAAAACATCCTATTCCGCCAGTAAGAGACCAGTCATTTTTCCCCCCAAATGATCCTTTCCTACAGCTTATTCCACACTTTTATCCACAGGGAAATGTCAACCGCCCCTCTTTTTTCCATTCAAATTGGAACTTACCATGTTACAACTTTTTTGAGCCACTTCAAGGGATGGAGGATGTAGAATGACTCTCTCAAGAGAAGCAAGCAAAGGTTGGTTGTAGGAGACCTGAGAGTATTATCGCTCATCCCAATCATACTCAGGTTACTCACGCAAGGAGCCCAAATAAAAATTCCCCTCCAACTCGGGCAATAAATGGTTGCCAATCTACTGATAGGGGCAAAAAGAAAAGTCTAACTCCTAGTCCCATCAGTACAAATCTCAATTCATATGCAAATAATAATCCAGACAAGAAAAAAACCCCTAACTTACAGTTCCTTTCGTGGAACCTGGCAGGACTTTATTCTAAAACTAGTCTACCGGATTGGATAAAGTTGGTCAACGAATTTTCAATCCTTTGTTTTCAGGAAACTTGGGCGATCTCTCCCATCCATCTACAAGGATTTAAGACCTTCCACTCACCGGCCGTGCCGATCACACAGGGCAGACACAAGGGGGGTTTATGTACCTATATTAGTACAGCAATCGGCCACAGGGTCAGAAAAATACTATTGAGAGATTCCTTCCAAATAATAGTACTGGACATTGCCCCGTCATTGTCATTGATAATTATCAATTTCTACAATAACCTCCCTGTAGATCAACTGGAGAGAGTTATGCACAATTTACATCAGGCCTTGTTCAGGTTCAAAGAAGAAACGGGTGGAGAGTCTGCAATTCTCTTAGCGGGCGATTTAAACTGCCATATCTGCCCAAACACAGAAAGAGATGCCTGCGATATCTATGATACTTACGCTTCAGACCCTGGTACTTCTACCTTCAGCCATTTCATGCACACAAAATCAGGGGATCTTATTAATACTTTTTTGACCTCTTTTAACTTATACCTGGTAAACGAGCTCCTGCAGACCCCATGCCTCTCTAAACCAACCTTTCATGGGAGAGGTAGGAACACTATTATAGACTTCTTATTCTTTTCAAAAGCACACGCGTCGCTATTACTAGATTGGAACACACTGGACCATCTATATAGTGACCACTACCCCTTGACCATGATCATGGACTTATTGGGATCATCGGTGAGTTCTAATTCACACAAAGATACCTACAAACAACCAATTATGCTGGGAGCCAAAAACGGTTACTGTCTTAAATGGGATAAAATCAACCCAAAAAATCTCCTAAAGAATTTAGTCAACAAAAGGAGGGAGGAGATTGGCACTTGTCTCTCAATTAAGGAGATTCCCGAAAAAGTCTGTGAAGCTTTTATTAAAATTCAGGGCACCCTGAAAGAACTTTTAACGAGACTGTACAAAACAACCACATTTCTTCAAAATGGGTGGTTCGATTCAAAGTGTACAAAGGCGTTGAATTCCCTAAAGAACTTGCTGCGTGCCCATCCCAAACCTCTTTTAGAAGTACGCCAGGCAAGAAAAAAATATCACCTAGCCATTAAACAAAGAAAAAGGGAATTGAGACAGGAAGCATGGCATAACTTGGTGGAAACATCGAAGATAGGGGATATGTCAGCTTTTTGGAAACTCATTAATTCCCCTTTGCCATGGGTAAAAATGCCAGAGAGGAACCTGGACATGGCAATAGATGGAGAGATGTGGGCGGACCATTTTCAGAACCTCTATAATAAACCAGCATTTTTAAACTACTCTAACCTTGATCAATTTCCTATAACTTTAACTCAGGACACTCCGTCCCATATCTGCTTTTCACTAGAGGAGGTGGAATCAGCTATTAAGGAAAGTCCTTCAGGGAAGGCTCCTGGACCAGACGCAATCCCTGCGGATGTGTATAGGGCAGAGTTGGAGTTCTGGGCCCCCCTGTTGACCACCGTACTTAACTCTATAAATACCACAAAGCTCCTGCCAACCTGGAGAGAGGCCATAGTAATACCTATTTTCAAAAAAGGAAATAGGAACCTTCCATCGTGCTATAGGCCAATATCCCTTCTTGACACCTTAATGAAAATTGTTGGACGCATAATCCTCAAAAGATTAACAACCTGGATAGAGGAGCAAGACGTATTATCGAAACTACAATACGGCTTCCGGTCAGGCAGAGGTACAATTGAACAGGTCCTCAATTTACATCTAATCCAAACAAAATATATCGACATTAAAAGGAATAGTCTATATATCACATATATAGATCTTACCTCTGCTTTTGACTGTCATATGCATGACCAACTATGGGACACTCTAACCCAGCTTGGGATGGATCCACCAATCCTTCTGTTCATTAAGGCTTTGTACCATGAGGCAGGAGCTAGAGTGAGATACGGACTGAGGGGAGAGTGCTCGCCACGTTTCACCATCAATAGAGGGGTCAGACAGGGGTGCATTTTGGCCCCTCTGCTTTTCTCCCTCTATATAAACGCAATCGGCGAGCATCTGAAAACCTTCGAGTGCGACTTCCCCAAAATAGGAGGCCAACCAATCCCAATTCTGCTCTATGCGGATGATGCTGCAATCCTATCTCAGACAAGAATGGGCCTACAAAAGGCAGTATCAGCCTTCACGACTTTTATGAAAGACAGGGGCCTCAAAGTGAACATAGCAAAATCGTACACCATGCTATGCAATAAAAGACAAAAAGCCCAATGCCCCATTTTTATAGAGGACCAAAAATTGGGGACAGTAGAAGCTTTTACGTATCTGGGAAT
The DNA here is from genome assembly GCF_964263255.1 of Lissotriton vulgaris. Classification (NCBI taxonomy): domain Eukaryota; kingdom Metazoa; phylum Chordata; class Amphibia; order Caudata; family Salamandridae; genus Lissotriton; species Lissotriton vulgaris. The sequence continues at coordinate 1,071,764,137 of NC_141696.1, read as the reverse complement.
CTGTCTACATAGAAAGTTAACGTGGAAGGCTGCAATAGAGAAAAGGAAACTGGCCTTTGTAAGAGCGATTGGAGCCCTCCGGGATTTTGCTGGTAAGATAGGGGGCAGACCTGTTAAACAACTACTAATTATATACAGAGCTAAATGTGCATCTACTGCTATCTACGGGGCTGGCCTATGGGGCGTGGATAAAAACATCTCAGCAATACAAACTTTGGAAAACCAATTTCTAAGGTATCTCCTTGCTGCCTCAAAGGGAACCTCTGTATATAAAATGCACATCGAGCTGGATCTCCCGTATGTAACAGATATCATCAAAACGGAACCCCTCCTTCTCTGGCACAAAATTTGGACTACTCATGAGACTGCCTTCAATAGAGAGGTGCTACAAGACATTTTTAAATTGGAAGGGGCTAAACATTTTAAACAAACTAATTGGCTGAACTATGTGAGAAATCTCTTTTTTGAAATCGGTCGCCAAGAGTGGTTCACAGATCCACTTTTACTAGAAAACATCTCGCGAAAACACCTGAGAAAGACCTTAATGGACCACTTGGAATCAGTCAGATGGAATAAACAAAAAATTTCTGACTCCATCCTGGCATATCAAAGGGCGACACCTATTAAGGGGCTTCAATTATACCTATCATCAGTCATTCCATGCTATTCAAGGATGTTACTTACTAGATTTAGAATGGGCTCCTTTTTTCGCTACGTAACATTCCCAGAATCCAACGACTGGTCACGGATTACTTGTCTTTGCCCCTGTGACCTTAGTTCACAACAATCAAATATTCATACCATCCTCTTTTGCAAGTACTATGGAGCTTTGAGGAAAGCCCTTTTATTACCCTTATTAAAGAAATGGAATATTCGGACATGCAAAACTGCTTTTGAGCGTTTAATGGAACTTGAGGATAAGGAGGTGATAGCCATAGTAGAACAGTTTTTAAAGTTAGTGATAAAATTTAGGAAAACTCTGGATTGAGACTGGTGATATTGACCAACGCCTTCCTGCCGTTTAACTGTCTTGTCTAAATTTATATGTTTTTAACTTTGCTGGAAGTTTTGTATAGAATTTTAAACTGAAAGATTTTTTATCTAATTATTATATAAATGTATTTTTATTTTTAATTATGTACATGAGGTATGCTTATATGATATTTGTTTAAATATCGAATAAAGCTTATTTTGAACCTTTGAACTGGGGCATGCTGCGACTTGCAAAAACTACCTAGGAGCACTTTATGTGGAAGACTATGTGTAGTTCACAATGTGGTGGAGTGGATTACAGTGATTAAAAATACCTTGCTAGTGGGCTAAAATACTTTATTATCGCTCCTAGGTTGGTATGTCTAAAAGGGGGTGTTACACGGACAAAACTATCTTATAATGGGTTAGAAATTCAGTGTAAGATCAACATGTTTCGAGCCTCCCCCTAGGTCTTTGTCAGGACCGCACAGGGACCAGCCCGGTGTATGCCACTCCTATCAAACCTAAATATGGAAATTAAGAATTTAATCAAAACAAAAAATGCTGCAACTAATAAAGCATACTTGGTTATACATACGATCGCTATGTCACGTATTATGGCTGCAGCAATGAAAAGAGAATTGGTTAGGTAACAGCCCCCTCTCTCTTGCAGAGATGCTAGGTACACAGTTAAATGAACTTCCATGCTAGTGAGATGCTCCTTAATGGTGTGTGCAGTCGTCCAGGCTCAGTGAGAAGTTGTACCCTAAGTAGGTAAAAACATGCTGGCCAAACGTGCTGCATAGTGGTTGGTTTCACATTAAAACACACAGCAAACATGAGGTGAAAAAACACTACACACACAAAAGTCAGGGGAACAATGGTTACCCCAGGCTGGTAACAAATACTTAATTTTGAGCAAAACTGTTCTTCATGGACACGAGGGGGTCGAGGTTTCCCTGAAAGTATTATCTGTAAAATGAGGAAAATGGGTCGGTAATCGTTAGTGCTGGTCGAAATAACCCCCAAAAATTGAAACGGACTTCCGTCCTGTCGTCTGGTTCCTGTGGATGGAAAGTTTGAGTCACCAATTATAAATTAGCTACCGAAGGCAAGTGAGATACATGCCCTCTTTACATAATCAAGCCAGTTGCCTGGGGCGGCACAAGACTTCAAAGTGGTTCTCTCCAAAGCTGAAATTAGCTAAACAACGGGCCCGTCAGGCTGAACAGAAATGGTGCAAAACTTACCTGCCAAAAACAAGGGAAATGTATATAAAATCCCTGTCAGCCTTTAAAGCAGCAGTTCCAGAGGCTAAGAAAGACTTTTTTACTGACAAAATATTAAACTCGGAAAACAACACTAAAGATATTTTTTATATAGTAAAGAAATTATCAAATAGGGACCGAATTGCACCCGCTATCACGCCATCTAAGGCATTGTGTGACAATCCCAATTGTTTCTTTGTGAACAAAATAAAGAAAATATCAGACTCCATCGCTCCTAGTCTACAGGGCTGGAAACCCCAACAGTTAGATAGCAACCCGTCACGCTTTCCACCTTTCATGATATAAATTAAGAATATCTCACAGATTTAACTAATAAAGTAAAATCAGGCTCACCCAAAGACCCCTGCCCCCCTGCAATTCAAAACAGACAGTATCCTCGCCGTGCTCAGCCTTTCACTTATGCAAGGTGTGGTACCTCGCATTTTTAAAGAAGCAGTTGTAATTCCGCTTTAAAAGAAAACTGGCATAGAACCCCGACAGTTAGACAACTATAGACCAATCTCGCTTCTTCCCTACCCTGCAAAAATCCTCGAGGCACATGTAGCCAAACTTCTTTGTGCCTTTATTGAGGAGACCAATTTCCTAGATCCCTATCAAACAAGATTTTGGCCCTCTCCCTCAACTGAATCAGTGAATTTAAGTGTTGTGGACGACCTGAAAGAAGGAGCTGACAGGGGGCACACGCAAGTAGTCCTACTTGACCAGTCAGCGCTTTCGATACCGTGGATCACGTTAAAATAGAGGAAAGAATGGCGGTGGCAGGTCTTAGAGGCACAGCATTAGAATGGATGAAATCCTTTCTGAAAGATCACACTCAATAAGTTAAGCTTGCCCCCTAAAGCTCTGCCACAGTCACCACTAACTGTGGGACCACAGAGCTCGTCTCTGTCCACCCCACCTTTGTAACCTCTATAATCGCCCCTGATTCATTCTTTCCACAAATGAAGGTTAATGTTTACAATTATGCAGACGACATGCAACTGATGTTTTCAGTTGATGAGACTCAGGAATCAAAGGTATTCTTTCAAAACACTATGTTATACATTGAAGACTGGATGAATCACAACCACCTTAAGCTGAACTCTGATAAAACAGAGATGGTAATTTACAACAATAGTCTAAATTAATAGAATGTACACACTGGCCAAATACATTATGAAGCCCACCAACCCCTAAGAGTGTTGTAAAAATTGTGTGCATTGAAATAGATGCCAACTTTCAATGCAATCCCAGATAAGCATGGTTACATCATCATGCTTTTATCATCCTTGACATTTCAGAAAATTCTGAAGATACTTCACAAGAGAGGCCAGCATGTTAATCATGATGGCCATGATTCTGTTCAGAATTGATTTTGCAAATGCCATCTACTTAGGTTTACCTACCAATCAAAACTATAACCTTCCGTTGATCCAAAATCAATCTGCCAGAATCATTTTTCAACAACCCTGGCACTATCATACAAAGCCATTGACGAAGGAGCTTCACTGGCTTCCTGTAGTACAGAGGTCCATGTTTAAAATGGGTTGTATTATCTTTAAGGCAATAAACAACAGAGGCCACAAATTTATTTCTAAAAAACAACACCCATACCTCCCAAAAAGGAATCTCAGACCGACACAAATGTACTTGATGATAGACTCCAAATATAAGCGCCAAAGAATGGGTGGCTCGCGCTTTTCCACGTTGGGTCCCAACTTTGGAACTCCATGCCAATTGAGATTAGACAGACAGCTGATTATATGTGTTTTAGGAAAAAATTGAAAAACTGCCTCTTCACTGAAGCCTATTGCTAGACATAACTTACACCCTCTGGTAGCTTGGCGCAGAGCAGTCAGGCTCAACTTAGACAATGTGTAAAGTATTTATGCAACACTGGCGAGGAATGCGCATGAGCAGGCTCCCACGCATGCGCAGTTCCAAGAAGATGGCTAGCTGGACAAGGAAGATGACCCCGTGATAAGGTAAGTTCTTATTTAAATCTTATTTTAGGTTTAAAGTAATTTAATATTGCGAGCGAGAGGCGGGCGACCAACTTCCGTTACGCACCCGAGTGTGCGGAGATTTGCCTCATTTCTCCGCCTTCATTGCGAAAGGTGGAAGGGGCAAATCTCCGCACATTCCGTGGGCGGAACGGAGATGTCTGCCCACCCCGAGTGTAGAGTCCTTAAGCCAACAATAACGCAGTTAGCAAAACAGGAGGGTTGATGTCAAAAGGTTAAGGGGAAACCACACCAAGGATGCAAGGCCTACACAACTCATCACATATCTGTCTATCTAACAATAAATTACACATATGAACAACACCTTACACTTAAAATAATTTAAACTATATCAACCAACCTACTTAGTAACACACTGTGAAAAACCCTCTCCCCTCCTCAAATAATTGTTCTTCCCAATGACAGGGAAAGCAACAAAGGCATTTTTTGACAAGACATTTTTGTTTTTTGGTTTCTTATGTGGGCACACTGTGTTTACATACTTGCTATTGTAATAAGTGTCATCTAATGGGCATGGCCAAGTTCTGACTGATGACTTTACACACACTTCCTTCCACCATAGCAGAACAGTAGGTGTGTTGCATCCCCTCGAAGCATTATTAAAATATATGCTTGTACCACAAAAAAACAATTATGTGTATAAATGTAATTATTCTGAGATTCAAAAATATTTTCCATTTTCTTTCCTAGTTTTTTTGTGTTGTTAGTGCTAATCCTTGTTTCCATTGATTTATTTAAGAGTGTGCTGCAGTACCAGTGACTCGCCATGTTAAATACTTGATTGACTCCAAAGCTTGGCTTTATAAGGTATGAGCCAATCTTGTCTGCAGTATTACGGCTGTAGATTTATATTTACATTTTGTGAATAGCCGTTGTCTTACTCTTATGTTTGTTGCTTTTGATTCCCTCCCTAGCCCCTCTTTAAATTTCATTTAAACTTCCATGTAGTCATTGGAATCTCCAAACTTTATAAATATGCTCATAATACCTAAATGAGTGTCCACCCAAAGCAGCTGCCTGCACCATGTAACTGACTTCACAGAAACTCTGCTGTGCTCAGGTGGTACATGGAAAGGTGCTACTGAGTGGTTGTATGTGAGAATATTGTTTGCTAAATGTAAAGCTAAAAGTGTATTATACAAAACATATTGACAGCCAAAGTATTGTGAAGCTAATGTTATATTATTAAGTATAGATTTAGTATTCTTAATTCCACATCTAGATACCTTGAAGATAAATATATATAATAAAGACATATATGTTCTATTAGTTAAAACCTTGGGGTACATACTATTTTTTTTTCTGGGGTTGGCACCTCCCTAAATACCATCTGACCAATTAACCTAGAATGTACAGTCAGTCTAATTTATTGTAGTATAATAGGTTCAAATCCCCGATCCCATAATAGATATACTTATGAACTTGTATCTGCTTCAAAACATATTCCTCGTATGCATTATTAGAAAGCAACCTGGGACTGCCACCCTTCATAAATTGAAAAGAAAATGAAGCTAGTGAAGATTCTATTCGTAGGTGCTTCCTTTTCAGACCACTTCCATGACACCATATACATTATTTATCTGTGTAAACGGTGGTATGCAGGCCATGCAACTAGTATTAGCACAGTACTAGGTAAAGAGAAAGGATGCAACTCCTGCCTTCATCTTCATTACTTTCTTTTTTTTTGTAACATATTCCTCATGCTATCGCTCTTCTCAAAGTGCACCCCTGACGTTTTTATAAGGAAGCTTCATCATTGATTTTATGTCCTTTAGGCTGTTCAGGTTGTATAAGTACCCCTGTTTTCAACGCCATTAAAATCAACCGACTGATGTGCTGGCCATTTACCTCTCCTTAGAACAACAACCTATGATTTCTGCAAGATTATTATGGATTTTATCTTTCCTTTATTCCAAGAAAGCCCTGTTGGTTAAAAGAAAAGCAGAACAGGCGAATACATCTCTATTGCATCGAAAAACTCTTCAGGAAATGCATGATGTAAGTGTCTTGCTTTTTGCTACATTTACTGCATTTCAAACATGATTTTTGATAAACTAATAATTGGGTTTTTTTTTCGGACATCTGAGAATATTAACAAAAATAAATGTCCATTATTTAAAACAAGCATAGCTTTAAAAAAAAAAGTTCACAAGACAAAATGAGACTTTTATTGCATATATATTTCCGACTGAGCTACCTACTTCATGCATTCACAATATTCATAATTAGAAAATACAATAATCTATGGGTTCGTTTTTAGTTACTTTTTCATGTCGAAACAATTTATACATTTTCTTCCGTTTGACAATCAAGGGCCCTATTATTAAGAAAGGGAAACTGCAGCTAAAGCGGCAATAATGGGCTTGATAATATGCCCTTGTGAATTCCCATAGAAGCCCAGGTTCTGGTGTTAACCTGGGCTTCTATGTGAATTCACAAGGGCATATTATCAAGCCCATTATCGCCGCTTTAGCGGCAGTTTCCTGCCGATAAAAGGGGCGATAATGTATCACCCTTCCTTGATAATATGGCCCTAAGAAAGTACAATACCTGTTTTGCATTGTACATTGCCATTTCAACTGCTCATTATGCATTCAAAATGTGTTTACTCTCCTTGCGTTTATCTAAAAGCTCAAGGCCATATTATCAAGAACAGGCGATAAAATGATCGACACTTTATCGGCAGGAAACTGCCGGTAAAGCAGCGATAATGAGTTTGATAATATGTCCTTGTGAATTCCCATAGCAGCCCAGGTTCTGATGTTAACCTGGGCTGCTATGGGAATTCACAAGGGCATATTATCAAGCCCATTATCACCGCTTTAGGGCAGTTTCCTGCCGATAAAGTGGCGATGATTTTATCGCCTGTTCTGGATAATATGCCCCTCAATTTGGGCGCATACTTTTTTTGCCTCATTTTTTTGTTCATTTAGTGCGAACTCGCTCCGGAGGTATTGGAGCGCTTTACATGAGCACCATTTACATTGTACAAGGTCACATTCCTTTCTTAGGCACGGGGAACATTGAAATTTGATGAATAAATGTATTGTTTCAGGAGAAAATGTACATTCCCTTTTAGTACTCTCTAAAATGTAATGTATACTTGAAAATATATGCAGTCTGCCGTCTCGTGGTATGCTTTTTTGCTAAATGTTCCCCATATTATTAGAGAAGGGGATCTGAAAGTGTCTATGGCCCCTTCTGTGAGACAGGCGTGCCCATGAGCACCATTGTCAGCAGAAACGCCTATTGCACACCTGGTGCACCTCAGTAATCAGGGCCCATATGGTAAGATTTTAGGTACGATTAAATCTAGTTACAGAAAAAGTGGGTGTGTACCAGGGCAGGATGACGTTAGTTGAACACTAACATGCAAGTTTGTGGGTCTTGACAGATCTAAGGAATATTTCCACCATGATTTTCGTCAGAGATTTAATCCTGTGAGACACGAGAGTAAAACTCAGTCCAGTGTAGAAAAGTGGAGGCAACACTCACAAAATTGGTGTCGGTGTTATGAAATGGTTGTCTATGCAGGCAAAAACTGTTTTCCCTTGGTGAAAACATGCCTTTATAATGGTCATGCACAAGAACTGTTTCAGAGTCATCTGGATGCATGTGTGTGCCTCTTTGTAGTGGTAGAAAAAGTAAATTTCCAGATCTCTGTATTTGTCAAAGAAATGCAACATTAGCAGTAGTGGGGATGCACTTGTATTGTGAATTTGCAGAATTCCTAAATGTGTGTAACACAATGAATGAGAAGGTAAAAGAAATGCTCTTTCCACCCAATCAATCAAGCAGGGGAATCGTAAGCGCACTACTCACCTGTGAGGGTCTCAAGGCGCTGTGGGTGGCAGGGGGGGGGGTTCAGATCTGTTTAGCTGAAAAGCCAGGGCTTGAAAGGGTCTTCTTGAAGGTGTTCAGGGAGGGTGCGCATCTGATGTCTGCTGGTAGCTAGTTCCAGGTCATGTTTGCAAATGTCTTGCTGCTTACTTGAAAGCAAATGTTTGAACATCTTCCCTGTAGCTATGCATTTGATTCTCCTGACTTAGTTAAGGGTTTTGTAAAATTCCAAAAATCATTAACCTTTAACCTCCTTTACTGACCTGCAAGCCAGCACAATCTCAGGAAGTGGAAGTAACAGAACAATGAATTGACTGATGAACACTTAGAGGCACCGATGAACAAAATTATTTAGCTGTTTGCAAGATCAGAGCAGAAATAACCCTAAGTCCAGTGCCAGGTTGTGCCAAATGATTTGCATCAAATTATTTTCTATTGTCGTGGGGCGCTAGGTGGCGCTTGACCAAGATGGTCGCGCTTCTGTGAGGCTCCAGCCCTTCTGAGCCTTAATTTATCTCTCATCCCATCCTAAAGTGCAATTTTATGCCCGCAATCATCGCTTGTTCGCACCGTGAGGTGGTAGGGATCTGGCGATACCACACATGCTGCATTTCCTGCCGAGATTGATGCACTTAAGCCGCCTCCAACTCTCAACGGAACACGCCGGCCCTCCTTGGAGCCTCGGATTTTGCAGCGACTGCCACTGGACACTGTGGCTTTTGGGCCTGTTCGGCCACATGGAGCCGCCTGCCCAGCACCACCTCGCCGGTATATCGGAGCACCCATCCTGCTGCCTGGCTCCGATGACAGACTATACCAATGCTGAGGTGAGGAGCCCATCTGCTGCGTCCCCGCTCCCGCTGCACAAACTCACGCGGGATCGCGACCCTGCCGAGTCCGGTACTCCCATGCGGCTGACGGAGCAACTCCAGACCGGGGCTTAGGGCCTTCTCCCCCGAACTCTGGGATTGCCTGCTCACCCCACGCTCAACGGGGCTCGAAGTGATTGACCCCCACACTAAAGGCTGAGGCACGCTGAGAGGTTCCGGATACTTCTATGCCAGGGAGATGCCTCGGACCCCCCCCACTAAGTTGCTCCTAAGGCATCTGCCTGTTTCAGTGTGGCCTAGCGAATTCTGGACGCCCGCTGCCTTATCCGCACAAGTGAAAGACACTGCTCACAACCACCCGCAACGCGGTGAGCACTTCTGTGTGGCCCTGCTCCCCCTCCTGGACTGAACTCTGCCTGCCGTGGCTCTTTCTGGCGAAGCGGCCTAAATAACGCCTGGGGCTGGGTCCGCGGCCTCCTTTTTGCAAGCAAAGCCATTTCCCCTAAGGAGGGGTACCTCTAACATCTGAACCCTGCCACCGCTCAGCTCGACCAGATACACCTGACCGGCCCGACGCCCCGTGGCCTTCATCTTCCAGGACAGTCTAGCCACTCAGCCCTGCTACTACTCCACCTTCCTGGCCGCCACAACCCGGGGTGCTCGTTATTGTCTATATTGGGCCCACTCTGGAGACACGCTCCCCCCCAACCTCCTGGGCGACAAGAGAAGGGTCCTGTTGAGTGCCGCCCGGACCCTAACCTACCTTTTCGCGCAGGCGGCGGGAACGATCCTGGTGGACGCCATTTTGACTCGACCTCCAATTGTGAGTCACCCCCCTCTTTGCTGTGGCACCACTTGGCCCGTCCGCCCCTTCCTGGATAAACCTCGCCAATACTGCACGGGCTGCTACATACCAACACAACTGCACGCCTACAAAGGACGCATACCGGGACATTCATCCCCACCTTCCTGGGATACCCGGGGTCGGACACCAGGCGACATTAGTTGTTTTTCAACGTACATCACTAGCCGCAGTCTGCCACCTTGGATACCTGCCTACCCTGCTGGGCCTTGCATACCCCACAACTTGACCCTCCTTCACCTACACTGCTGGATTGCATATTGAACCTCCACAAACCGCTGCGCCCGTGCGGCCTAACTGTCCCCTGGCAGCCTACATCGCAGCCTTTAGATCACTGGTGGCAACATGGGGCGGAACGATGCCCGGCAATCCAAGCAGCCCTATGAAACCAGGAAAAACCCAGAATCCCAGTCTGGGGAGCAGACCGCTACTGGGGCTGCAGCTCTGCCTTAGGAAGACTGGAAGTCACTCCTCCTGCGAATGAAACAAAGCCTCACTTCAATCGACTCCAAGATTGATGCACTCAACACCAGAATGGACACGGTGGTAGCGAAGCTGAGCCAACATGACACTCGTTTAAAGGAGCCGGAGAGCAGAATTTCATAGCTGGAAGAAACTGCTACTGCCAATGGCCGCCAGGTCACCCAAATGGACAAGCTACTTAAAATCATAGCTGACAAAATTGAAGACCTTGAAGCCAGGTCATGGAGAAACAACGTACGTAGTTTAGGCCTTGCGGAGACAACCAATACTGGCCGCATGGAGGAGTTCCTAGAACAACTCCTGGCTGACCTTTGGGCAGAGACTCCTTCTCTGCACAACTCACGATTGAGAGAGCGCACCGTTCCCTTGCGGCCCGTCCTCCCCCCGGTGCTCCACCCAGGCCTATTATTGCTCGTTTCCTCAACTACCGGTAACGGGACACAGTTTTGCGATTGGCACGAGAGAAACAACATGTCCCTTATGAGAACACCTCGCTGTTCTTCTATCCGGACTTTACAACTTCGGTGCAGGAGGCGCGCCGCAAATTCACTGGAGTAAAGACAAAGCTGCAATCCCTCGAAATCCCCTACGCTATGCTGTATCCAGCCAAACTTAAAATTACTCATCGTGGGAAGCAACACATCTTTACATCCCCACAGCAGACTGAGGACTACCTTAAACATCACAGACAGGTGACCTCCGGGACAGTGGAACCCAGTAGCCGCTCCAGGTCACCCTCACCACTGTCTCAGCAGGACTGACTCATTATGCCAAAGTGTGTCCCTGAGGAAGACCCTGCCTCACTCACCATGATATGATTTTCTGCACTATTTGGTGATGTATAAGACTATTCAAACATTTATTTTTGTACTCATTAAATTGCTCAGACTTCCATCTCCATCCCACGCTCGTGTGCTTAGCCTTTGGCTATAGTACCAGTGGGTGAAAGTAGGGAGATGAATGGGCAGGTCAATGGCCCCTAGTGACTCTCCCCTCGTTACAGGACAAACCCCTGATTTTTCTTTACTACTGTCTGTTTTGGGGGATTACTGTTTTCTGATGAGTTTCAGTTTCGGGGGAGGGAAGGTGATTCCCGGCAAGTTGAGGATGCTGAAGTGGGTGGTGGGGGGATTACTGTACTACGCATCACATTTCATGTCAAAGCATTGTCAGACTCTTTGCCGCACTCTTGTAGAAAACATTAAAAAGGCTCAAGAGGAGTCTACTCGAAAGAAGATGGACAAGGAACGCTTACCCTAAGCGAATCCCTAAGGTGCCTCACAGTCTGCTCTGTGGGACCTGCACAGAAGAGTCAGGGACCTAAGAGAGGAAAGGGGAAGGGGACAGGATAATTGGTATTCTCAAACGTGTGCCGGTAACAGATCGCGGTAAAGATCACTAGCAACTGGGACAGATCACCCCATATCACTACTGGTGTCCACTGTACACATCGCAGACCGCCAGCTGTGGCAAAATCAGGCCGCCCGAATAGATTCAAGAACGGCAGCCGTTACTGTGCTGGTGGCGACTGATAGGGCAAAGCATGGGGCACCGTCAAGACCCCTGCATCCCACACCGTCAGCAGAAGCTGAAAGTACGAGAGCTCGAGGAGAGACTGCGCCCATGACTGTCCGCCAGCGTGTATCACACCAGCAAGCACCGTCACTGAGACCTCAGAATCCGGTTTATGCCGTAATGCCCCCGGTTAAGCGGTAACAGTAAACACAGGGGACCCCAGCGTGTCAAGGCATCACTAGCCTCGACTGGTATCGTGGGGCAGAACCCGCAGTGATTCGACGCAGATTCAATTACACTTACCCAGGCGGTGTGCGGTCTCTGCCTGCAACAATACCCCCATGCGTAATGCGGAAGGGATCTGGAGCGACTGGTGAAGAAGTCGCGGGAAGCGAAGTGTTCTTGTACCCTGTGCTGCCATAATCCCACGAGTCTGGCGGGGGACGTGGTTACGTGGTCAGTATTGGCGCATGCGCAATGGTAGGCCGGAGGAGCTGGTATCGGTCTGATTTTTCAGATGGCAAGAGAAGGGTATAGCCGTCGGCCATATTGGAGGTGAAAAATTGGAGGTGAGAAATTGCCTGGGGAGACACAGTGGGCTGTTGTGGAGATGTTCACGCGGCTTAAATGGGTCAGTAAAAACGGTCAGGATGTCATTACCAAGCAATCCGGTTAGTTTGGTCATATCAATTCCGTTTATGGAGATGAGCATAAGGGATAGGGCGGTAGCCCATTGAGGAGCATTAAGTTTGACTTATCATGCGGTACGGGGGACTCTTAATAAAGAATTGGGGGCAGGGGTTCATGTCAACAAAAAGACGGTCACTCCAATGGTTTAGTATCGAAAGGAGGCCCAGGGTACAGAATCGTTGAGACCCACTACGTCAAGTCTCAGACGATGTACCCACCTCTGTTCAATCCTGAACAGACCCTGATTGGTGATGCCAGGGTGACTTTCAAGAACCAACCAGCGGATGCTGTCAGCTGTGTGGCCCGTTTGGTTGTAGTGTTGGTACAGTTTAGTGTGTGTCTTAAGGCATCTTATATTGCTTTTATGCTCTTGGATGCGCAGTTTCACTTGTCTCATCGTCATCCCTATATAGTGTTGATCACAGGGACACGTGAGAAAGTAAATGCATTTTGTGCTGTTATAATTAGTATGTCTGTGTAACTGCCAGACAAATGAATTGGTCACTTGGATCTCTTTAGTTATACTGGTCTGAGGGCACACTGCACACCCCCCACAAGGAAAGTGACCCTGTACTGGTGGGAGGTCCCATAGTGAACTCTGGTTACTTGTGTTCAGTCTCTTGGGTCTAGTGTGGACCAGTGCATCCTTTAGCAGTACAATTCATCCCAGCAAGCTAGGTGTCATAGGCCTTAGGCCCATAGGAAAGAATGGGGAGTTATTCCTTATTTGCGATTAGCAATTTGCTAATCGCAAATAAGGAGGCTGTAGGAATCGCAATTTATTTAGCGATTTCTACATGAATCCCGATTTGCAAGTCCTTAATAGCGATTCCTTAATAATCGCTATTAAGGACTCGCAAATCGGGACATTGGTGAATCTACCTGCATGAATCTTAGATTAGGCGGCTTAGAATTCCATAGGCTTTTCTGACTCTGATGTGGTGAGGATTACAAGTCAGGTTCGAAGCAGCACAGCATAAAGCTATACAGGGCATGTATGATTGTATCAAGGCACTTACGGCCAGATTCATCAAGCTTAATTGCGCTCGCAAAGGGCCAGATTCTGAGAACCTGGCCCTTTGCGAGTGCAATTTTTGCATGTGGGATTCATCATCCCAAATGCAAAATTCGCTATTAAAGAATTCGCACATTTGCGAGGAATTGCATTTAAGGAATCTCTATTTGAGATTCCTTAAATGCAATTCATGAACCATTTTAAAATTGCGAAATCGCAATTTTGGGCCGCTATTTACCGCGAGGTCAAACCTCGTGGTAAATAGCGAAAACTTAGAAAAATGCATTTAAATGCATTTTTCTAAGTTGCATGTTACACACACATGTCCTTTGGACATGTGTGTGCCCAACACCATTGTAGATTACATTTCAGGGGTGCTACAGGGTGTCCTTTGGACACCCCTGGCACCCTTGAAATCGCATCCTTATTTGCGATTAGCAAATTGCTAATCGCAAATAAGGAATAACTCCCCATTCATTTTATGGGCCTTAGGCCCATAGGAATGAATGGGAAGTTATTCCTTATTTGCGATTAGCAATTTGCTAATCGCAAATAAGGAGGCTGTAGGAATCGCAATTTATTTAGCGATTTCTACATGAATCCCGATTTGCAAGTCCTTAATAGCGATTCCTTAATTATCGCTATTAAGGACTCACAAATCGGGACATTGATGAATCTACCTGCATGAATCTTAGATTAGGTGGCTTAGAATTCCATAGGCTATTCTGACTCTGATGTGGTGAGGATTACAAGTCAGGTTCGAAGCAGCACAGCATAAAGCTATACAGGGCATGCATGATTGTATCAAGGCACTTAGACTGTGTGTTCTTTGCATGTAAAGGATGTTATGGTAGATGCACAGAGATTTGAACTTCACAGACTTCTTGGGGGTGTGGCTACATCATGCAGCAGAATGGCCGCCTTCTAAAGGGGCTCTGCAGACCAGGCGCCATTATCCTGCAACACCACCATTCTAGAATCGCACTCTGCAAGAGCTGACCCACTCAATGCAAGGCTGAAATAACCTACTCCAATTTGGCAGGATTTCAATGCTGGTGGTGACGTGGGACCCAAAATATGAGGCCTACTGAAACACAATTGGAGCGGCACACCAACATGGCCCCTGAGCTCTGCAGTTAGGCAACTCTACTCCAGGGGCCGCTGAACTTGGGTACGACACTACTGCTGCGGGCTAAGTGCTGTAAATATAAGCGCTGTGCAGTCGGAACCTAGGAGAGCATCCGGAACTGAGGGAACCCCTAAGATCACTGCCGGCGAGATCGCAGCATATGTAATAACTATGTCAAGCAGACTGTGGAATCTGCAATTGTTTGTTCGACATAGCGGAGCTCTGTGCTTTGCCACGGAGACATCATCTACTTCACATCTTTGGGCCCCATAAAGATGGAACCGGAGTGACGCACACTACTGGTGCAGACTGTCAACTGGAAGAGCTCCTGTAGGAGAGGTCCTGCGGGAGAGGCATCTGATCATCACAGCGAGGTGCGGTAGGTATGGGCTGGGGCTTGGGGTGGTGCGAGGCCGCGGGCACTCCTGCTGTAGTAGCCTGATTACCCTGATAACGTGGGGGTAGTTCTAGGGCAAGGGGTGTGTGTGTGTGCCTGCGCCGTGAAAGCCCTTTATTCATGACGGGTTGTGGAGGGGCTGTGGTGCCTCCCTTGTTGTGCTACGAGGTGTGTGTGTGTGCTGGGTGGATCTCTTGCTCCTCGTTTGTGCACCCCCACGCAAGTGTGCAATTTGGGGTATGGATGCCGCTCGCCTAGGCCCATTCTGGAGTAGGGGTGTACCAGGCAGTGGCTCTGACCCGCTGTGATATGAGGTGGGGATAAATATAGAATGAACCTAGTTAGAATGTATAATGTGGATACTATGGGCAGCGTTTAAAGTATTGTTTCTTTGTAACACAAATCTTGTGTATAACTGACTAGGAATGAATTTACATTGAGATAAAACTCTGAAAATGTTTTTACAATTGTAGACAGCTTAAATTGACATCTTTACTTGTAATTATAGATACCCCCAACGAAGGGATCTTATTCCCGAAATGCATTGGGTTATTGAATAAAACTGTGGCATGTGGAACCGATTGATGACTCCTGCGTTTCTTTGAATAGCGATTACACAAACATTGGATAAAATGGATTGAACGAATAATATGAGGATAAAAAAGGATGAAAAATAATGAAGAAAAAATAAGAAGAGAAAAAGATGGAATTTATATGATTTTGATTCATTGGATTCAAAACGAGATTTGGCTGTGCAGCCTGACGGGACCCAAACCGGTTCCTTTTTCAGTGAGTTGTTATGTTGCAGCGCAACGAGACGAAGCGCGGAGCAGGTTTTGCACGCTTTTCAAAAAATGAAAGAGTCGACAAAATTAATGGAGTACAAAAAAGGATTAACTGAATAAAAATGGTGTGCATCCCACTTCACATTTTCATGAACAATGAACACTTTTTGTCTCACATGAGATTGCACCCAAGGATAAGCCGTAGAGAGAAAGAAATAATAGACAAATAAAGTATCACAAACAGAGACATAACCAACGATCACGTGAAATATCGTGAATGGCGCAGGCAATTGGTTTCACCGGCTGAACGTCAATGTCTAGGGAACACAATTTTATTAAAAATGTCTTTATTGTAAATATCAAGCAAACTAGGTTTTGATCAAACAGACTTATAAGTCCGAGTTTATTAAGCAACAGATTTATAGGTTCTAATGTACCAAGTAACGTGTGAGGGGATAACAATATTTAAACGCATATTATCATGGTGACATTGTTCACGCTGCATTTCGGGAAATGTAGTGAAACAATGGGGAGAACATAGGTATTATGGTCCGTTGTTTATGTTTAGTTTTCTAGAGAAGATTCAGGTGTAATTAATTCACCGGGGGAGGGCGAATAAGGGTGGGAACGTACTGGAGTCAGTTTCTCACATCACACTCGGCACTAATGACGGGTTACTGGTGGCGCCGAAATGTTTTTCTACACGTAATTTATTATTGGATATGGCAGTTTGATGCTGTGATCTTAAGAAATAAGAATGATGAGCATGCCAAGGTAAGCGTAGATAATGTTGTCAGTGCCTTAAGTTTGTTAGTGTGAGCATCGACTAACGTAAAGTAACAATCCTCTTTACACTTGAAAACGGGGAAGGAACACTGTAGCTTAAAACAGATGTACCGTAATGCGTGTGTGATATGAGGTGGGGATAAATATAGAATGAACCTAGTTAGAATGTATAATGTGGATACTATGGGCAGCGTTTAAAGTATTGTTTCTTTGTAACACAAATCTTGTGTATAACTGACTAAGAATGAATTTACATTGAGATAAAACTCTGAAAATGTTTTTACAATTGTAGACAGCTTAAATTGACATCTTTACTTGTAATTATAGATACCCCCGACGAAGGGATCTTATTCCCGAAATGCATTGGGTTATTGAATAAAACTGTGGCATGTGGAACCGATTGATGACTCCTGCGTTTCTTTGAATAGTGATTACACAAACATTGGATAAAATGGATTGAACGAATAATATGAGGATAAAAAAGGATGAAAAATAATGAAGAAAAAATAAGAAGAGAAAAAGATGGAATTTATATGATTTTGATTCATTGGATTCAAAACGAGATTTGGCTGTGCAGCCTGACGGGACCCAAACCGGTTCCTTTTTCAGTCCGCTGTTCAATATCGCCATAATATCCCCTCCCCAGGCACGACCTTACTCTGGACGGAGATCTATTGAGACAAGAGGAGGTGCTGAATTAAAATAAGCGTAGCGCTGGGTGAGCG
Organism: Lissotriton vulgaris; assembly: GCF_964263255.1. Classification (NCBI taxonomy): domain Eukaryota; kingdom Metazoa; phylum Chordata; class Amphibia; order Caudata; family Salamandridae; genus Lissotriton; species Lissotriton vulgaris. The sequence goes on along the minus strand of NC_141696.1, from coordinate 1,071,746,816 downwards.
CTGTTGAGGTGTTGGAGCTCCAGGTTTAACCCGCGATGCTGGAGCCCAGTCTTGCAGTGTTGCAATGGGGGAACCCGACCCCAAGGAGGCAAAATTACCATTCAAGAACAAAGACCTCATATGCACCAATGACACTGGCCCTGAACTGGAGGTGGCCCAGGGCTCTAAAGAACACCTTGAAAGTCCAGAGGAAGATATCCGCGCAATCTTGATGGATGTGCGCTCCAGCATAAAAACAGTAGATAGCAAAATAGACTCCCTCACTTCCAGCCTTGATACTGTTAAAAAGCGAGTAGATGTGCATGAGAACCGCCTGGACGTATTGGAGAACAGGTTGTCAGACACTCAGGATGTGACAGTGGAAGCCCGAACAAATCCTAAACATCGAAAACGTACTAGATGTGATTAAAGCTAAGAATGAGGACTTGGAGGTGCGCTCAAGGCGCAATAACCTAAGCCTTATTGGACTGCCAGAATTGACTGCCATTCTAAAAATGGAACCTTTTATTGAAAACCTTTTGCATGAACTGTTAGATTAAGCTCCATCACAAGGTATGATAGTCGAAAGGGCGCAACATACCTTGGTCCCTAGAACCCCACCAGGAGCCAAGCTTTGCCCAATAATTTCACGCCTCCATATTACAGGTACAGAGATACTATCCTCAGAGCTGCAAGGACCAAAGCCCCATATTCTACCAGGGGAACTCCATATCTTTTTTCTCTGACCACACACCTATAGTTCAGGCAGCCTGTCAGGAATTTCTGCCCGCGAAGCGTATCCTGCAGTCAGCCTCTATTGAGTATGCTATGTTACACCCAGCAAAGCTCGAAATCACATACAATAGGAAACCACAGTTCTATACTGACGCTAAATCAGCTCTATGCTAAACAGATAGGAGTAAGAAAATCACCCTTGTTACCCTCACATCATGCTGCTTAGGAACCTACTCTAAGTGATAATGAATGAGATGTATCTTATCAGTCTCAAACTCTTATACGCAGGCTTGGTCGCAGATCTGTTAGCTGCTGCATTGCTGTATACGAACCTGCCTACCATTATTGCAGTTGGAATGAATAAGATTTTGAGGGGGGACAGTTTTGTCCTAGGGTGGGGTTTGTACCATTAGTTAACGCCTGGTCACCCTGTTAACAGGAAGGTTAAAGCAGACGTCCCCAGCCCCCATGGGAGATCTCCCATGGGGTGTTGTTCTGTTCATTGGGTCAGTTGTAGGTGGGAGAGGGGTTATGCATCACAACTTGATTGGGAGATTGTTGCAGGTGAAGGGTGGGACGGGGGAATATTAAACACTCAGGCGCATGGTCCTTAACTGTACAGCATGTAGAGGAAGAGCACTGCTGTTTTGATTGCTATTACAGGTTGCACAAGTTTTACTTTTTACGGAATATAGTATATGGGAAATCGGCACGTCTGTAAATTTTCTCCTGTTCTATTGTACATTTATTCTATGGGTACACATTGTTATATCTTGTCTACTAGAAATGACTGAGACTACGTTTCTCACTTGGAACAGTCATGGGCCGGACAACTTCCAGAAGGCTCGGTGGGTACACTGATATTTGAGCAGGCATCACATAGATGTGTGCTTCCTTCAGGAAACTCATTGTTGCCACGGCTCTGACCCCAAGCTAAGGAATAGATACTTTGGGTAAATACACTCAGCACCCCACTCTAACTACGCTAGAGGAGTTGCAATACTGATTAGCCGTGGCCTGGGCTGGTCAACTACACAGGTACAATTAAACCAAGAGTAGATAACTTGTTCTCACGGGCACCTTGATGACTTCTGAAAATAACGCTGGTGGCAATTTATTGCCGGAATGTGGATGACCCACACTTTTTCTCACTGCTTGGGCCAAGCTGGCATCACTGGGGAGCGACACAATTATTTGGGGTGGGGACTTCAATGTTACTCTCAATATTAATTGCGACAGAGTAGGTGCTCATTGTAATTCACATCACAGGGCTACATCTCAATTAAACACTATTACACATGAACAAAATCTAACAGAAATATGGCGTAGTAGAAACCCAACTAAGAGGGAAGGCACCTGCATCACCTCGTACCGCAATGCATGGTCAATAATCGACTACTGGTTGATCTCATGTGGGATTGCGTCATAGACCATAGACATACTCCACCTTGCACGCACACTATCTGACCAGTCTCAAATGCTGCTACACTGGAGGATACCAAAAACTGCACCCCGCACATTTAGTTGGCATCTACCACCCCATGCACTCTGTGACGCTGCATTCAGGGAAGAAATTAGAACTGATATTACACAATATTTCTCCATCTACGAAGGCTCAGTAGACTCCCCGTCGACCTGTGGGAGGCCATAAGGTCGTGATTAGGGGAGGAGGCGTGCATTTCCAAGCAATCGGGGGTGCTAAAGTCGATTCTTACCACCATAACAAAACTAGAGCTAGAGATCAAAGCCGCTGAACAACTGTTCTTTCAATCAAGGGACCCAAGTCACCTGGCCACCATCAGGGGGAAGATCACGGAATTCAAAGAAGAGGCTGACAGGGAAACTAGCTTCTTGTGGGCTCATACAAGGGCACATAATTATGGCGAAGGCGATAGGCCTGGTAAAACGCTTGCTAATGCACTACAACAGCACACTTCCCCACCTTTAATAGCGGAGCTATTGAATGATGATGGGGACCCTATAAGAGGCCAAGAGGACACACATACATTTCTCATAAACTAATATGTCTCACTATACACAGCAATGTGGCCTTTTCTGTTCACTATCCTGCCCAGATTCTGCTATATACTAAACCCACAGCCAGGATGCAAGCCAATAATCTAATCTCAGAACAATTCTACATAACTCGTGGAACTAGACAGGGCTACCCACTTTCACCGCTGCTGTTCTTGGTGGCAATGGAACCCCTGCGGGCAGGATTCGCCTACACCATGGCACGCGAGGCCTGCGATTTATGGAAAGGAATCTCGTCATATCAATGTATGCAGACGACAGAACATTATACATCCGTAGACCAGACGAAAACCTTAACCCTGTTTTGAGAGAAGTTCTCCGCTTTTGTGGGATGTCCAGCATACAGATCAATTGGTCGAAATATTCAATTTTGCCTATGACAGATGCCCCGCTGGAACTTACCGTATAGATTGATTAGAAGGCAAATCAAAATTCTGGGCAGCTTTGCCTCTGTCTCTTGCTGACAGAATCACTATCACCAAAATGATCATTCTTCCTAAATTTCTATACTTATTCATTAATATTCCCATTCCCTTTCACTATTCCTATTCCCATTCCCTTAACTAAGGTCTTTTTTAATTCTCTGCGCTTGTGCGTAACATGCCAGCTGTCTGGTGGTGGATTGGGTGCAACCAACTTCAAAATTTATGCACTGTGTGCACAGGCACAATTTCTTCACTTTTGGCTATACCCCATCCCATTCCAACCACATGTGGCGATTGAAACAGATATAGCTGACCTTATCCCTTTGCAAGTAGCCTTCTATAAACCACACTACAGAGTGATGAGTGAAATAAATAAATACAGTTGAGACCCTTTAATGGGCCTGGAAAGGTTTGAGGAAAAGAGTGGGGAAGACATTGTTATACACACCATCCACTCCGATAGCACACCACCCTCATTTCCCCTTCTTTAATGATAAGGGATCGGTGTCACGAGCGCGAGACATAGGTGTTGTCACGATGGGGAACCTCCACCCACGGGACACCTTTTTAGAGCAGCCACAACCACAGGAAGATGCTTGCTGCCACTCCTCAATTAATTCTTATATTTTCAGCTCCATGCTGCCTGTAGGGCACTGAATCCTGCTTTTCCAGCCCCCCCAGATGTGATGAAACCATTAGAACACATATTAGCTACACCCTCACCACTCAGATTGATTACAAGACTGTTTAACCTCATGCAAACAAACACCCCCTGGGCTGCTCCCAAGGCATTAATACAATGGAGAGCTGACCTGGAAGACATACCCACAGACGAGCAGTGGCTATTCTGCTGCTCATAGCTGAGATGCCTATCCCCAAACTATAAGCTTCAATTGATCTACTTTAAATTGATACACAGGTTATATCGCACTCCTCTCCAATTGCACAAACTGGGGTTACGTCCCGATTCGTGTTGCTTGAAGTGCAGACGAGAAGCATCTGCTTTTCTGCATGTTGCATGGAGCTGCCACTCCATTGCTGAATTTTGGAGTGAGTTATATGACACTATTCAGGCAGATACAGGTCTGCCATTGAAACCTACCCCACTGGTAGCCTTGCTGGGGTATGTGGGGGAAATCCCACTCAAGAAATGACGCTTGGAGGCCAAGATGTTATTACATGCAAACCGCAGAATAGCCATGCGGTGGGGTGCCCCGGGGGCCCCCCGGGTGGCCGAATGGGACAGGATGTGGCTTACTGTCAGGAGCAGCTGGCGGCATTCTGGGACCTAATGCCAATGGCATCTCGCCTGAAAGATATCTGGGAGTCCTTCACCACAAGGCTACGGGGACAAAATACAGATCTTCCAGATGCTGCTGGCCCAACTTAGGTCACTTCCCAGTCCACGTTGCTTTATTAACCCCTCTACAGCTTGGCCATTTGTGGGTGTGCTCCCAGCACTCAGGCACCGGCCGGGTTTGGGCTTGGGGCCGGGGTCACGCAATGCACGATCCCCCCCTCTTGAATATACTGGACTATAATTTATTTGTCTCTACGGTCCATAACTAACACTGATATTTTATAATCAATAAATCTATGATAGTTAGTACTATGTGATGTATAGATGTACCGGTTGAGTAGTTGGTGGGATGATCTGTAATGAAACAATATACCGGACAATCTTTAATATTGATTGATATTCGATTCTACTACGATAATACTGTTTGAAATTTAGCTGTACAGTGCTCAAATGTGCAAGCATTCATGTATATAAAACAATAAAAAATTATTTCCAAAAACTTCATAGACTTCTCAATAGATAGCTAATGAAGCTTGCCCAAAGTGTTCAGAGCTGATTGTTTGAGCCCATATAGATTATTTTGCAGTAGCCCAGGTGTGAGATAACAAGGCATTATACAAGTAATTGCCAGAAAGAAAAGAGTCCCATGATGGATTTGAGGGTTCTTAAGATACCAATCTAATGACCAGTTAGAGTTTTAACTTGGGTTTCAAAGGATAGAGAATCATCCTTCCAAACCCCATGGTTTTTTACTACATATTTAGATTCAAGGGGGACCCTAGTACTTCTGGCCACCATCGATCAGCCCAGAGATGTGTGTGCCTGCCCAACAGGAGGATATCTGTTTTAGTGACATTAAGCTTTAGAAAGGTGTTGTGCATCTTTATGGCAACCAGTGTGTGACCGTTTTTAAAATTAGTCAAGCTATCAGCCTGTTCTTGAGACAGGTAAATATTTAGCTGAATGTTGTTAGCATACGACACTAGTAAAATCCCAAAGGATTTCACCATATCCGCTAAGGACTGGATGTAAATATTATAAAGGGTAGGACTAAATGCTGGAGCCTGGGGGATGTCATGTACTAATGGTCTTTAGGATGAAGCAAAATAGGGGGGTATTACTTGGAAAGACCACTTCTTTAGAAAGGAGTTAAACCAGGTCAAAGCTTTTCCTGTACCCCGCACTTAAGTCTAGAAGTATCAGTGCCTGGGATTTGCCAATGTCAGCTGCGCAATTAAGGGTTTCAATTACTGTAAGAAGTGCAGTTCCAGTGCTATGCGGTGGTCTAAATCCATTTTGGGAACAATCTTATATTTGATTCTGTTCTAAAAGTTTGGTTAGGAGATTATTCGAATGTTTCTTTACAACCTTGGATAAAAAATGGCAGAAGAGAAATGGGGCGATAGTATTCTGGTTAAGTAGCATCCAGCTAAGGCTTTGTTAGAAGAAGAATAACCTTGGTGTGTTACCATGACGTTGGCACCTTAGCAGTATTCAACAAGGGATTGGCCAATTCTAGAGAAATAGTTTTGATGTTTTCATAACATTTTAAGATGTAGTCAAGTGTTAGTCTATGGTTCGGGCATCCTGATTACACCTGGTGTTTTAGGGCAGAAATGGAGTCTATGTTAAGCTGAGCTAATTGGTCCGAGGGTGCCCTATGTGTGTGGTTGGTCCTCTAACAAGAGATAAGGGCATAACTATTTCCTCACACTTGTTAAAGTGAAGGTAAATATCATGGACTTTATTTCCAAAATGATCTGCAAGTCTAATGCAGTGGCTATTTGAAGCTTTAACCAGTCCATGATAAGTTGTTGGCTTAATCAAGTGTCCACAATAGAAAAGATTGTCTTAGAAGGGTATTACTGTTTTTGATTTTGTCTGCAAACAAGTCAGCACAGGCTTTTAAAATAATTTTCTGATAGTCTTTAATCACTCCGCGGAAATGCATTTTTACTACAGCATCGTAGGTTGTGAGCTAAGCGCATTCTACTTTTGTACATCACTTCTTTTCTGTGAGCAATGTTTCATTAAACCAAGCAGCTGAGGGCTGCTTCCTAATTCGGCAAGGCTTAGCAGGAATAACATAATCCAGGGCAGAATCGAGCCATGCTTTGTTGGTAGACTCTGCCCAGTTCCATGTTAGTGTCTAATTGAGGAACATTCATCTCAATATAACTCAAAAAGGCAGACGGGTCCAGTTTGTTCAGTTGCCTTCTCATCGTGGGATTAAATGTGATCATCGTGAATTCTAGGAATATCAACGTCATTGGCACCACACAATTGTCTGCTCAGGTCACTGGAATAGGGGCAGCTTTTTGGAGAGTATAGAGATTAGAAATAAACTGGGTCCAACAGATGACCAGCCATATAAGTTGAATGACTTACTAACCATCAGTTGCAAAAAGGCGAAGTCATTAGTAAAGTCTTTTGATGTCTTTATCAATGATTAGATCAATATGCAGTTTCAGGTCTCCAATGATGTTAAAATTAGACAGATGAAGTGAGAGCAAAGAATTTATTATGCTATGTGTATATGCATGGGGCTCAACTTACCAGGGAGGGTATCCTTTTGCTGGGATGTTTTACAACACTTTATCCAAAACGGCTTTTGCTTTGAAAATGTTTGAATCGTCAGTAAGGACCCAATTAAGAGTTGCCTCTGTCGGATGCAATAATGATCGCACCCAGACACAGAGGTGTTTGAAATTTATCAGATGTGATAATTATACAGAACTCAAATCTGCATGTTCTAGTAAATATTGGGCTGCCAAATTTAATGTAGGGTCCAAACTTAATTACGCCAGGTAATTATGAGGTGTGAAAAACTTTGTACCAGTTATAAGTAAGATCCCTGTGCAAACAGGCATTTCTCCTGGGATAGCAATTTAACAGGTCACCTTTTTGATCAGGCGCACACATTCTAAAAATATATATATTTTACCATTAGACATTCATATATATTACATTATGAAATGCTTACATGCCTGTAGAAGTATTTTTGCAGCTTGAACAATACTCTGGATTCACATGCTGCACACCACTCCACCATTCAGTAGTTGAGTCTGGAACCGTTTCATAAAACACATCACATGGAAAATTACTTTTGCTCTAAAACTGATAAATCGTATCGTGCATCAAAATAGAAAAACAAAGGCACATTTGAAATTACACACTCAACCTCCACTAGCCAGAGGAAGTGGCCCTATAAAGATACAGTTGAGCTTCGCTCTTTTCACCAGGATATAAGTAACTCAAAGAAGAATGCATTTTAGGATACAGAGAAAATATGACTATAAACCTTCTTGAATTAAGAGAATTTTACAAAATGCTGCAGGACTATATTTTAACTCTAGCTGATGCAGACTTAGAAATGAGAAAACATGTAAATTTAGAAATTTGCAATGTTCAAAAACGACAAGTGCATTTGAAGCACAGCTTGGCCTGTGCATAAGGATTGTTTACGTTAACTTCAGCTCAGATGTATGGTTTATGACTTATTCTTCTAAAACATATTATTTATTAATTCTTAATTCACTTCTACATCAGCCAGAGAGTATTCATAGTACTACTTATCAAGGGGAAAAAGACATGGCAATCTGAAGGTAAACAAATAACAAAATGATATAGTTGTCACTGTATCTATGGGCACTAATGCTACACTCCGGGCTGATTCTGGTAGGAGTGCGATCAGGGAGTGAGATTAACAGTAAGCTGTCTGATTATCAGGGCCCAATTGTAAAAAGATGGTATCATATGTAGGAGAGTGATTCCCATGGCAATTAATTAAAGGACAGGTGCTGCCGCTGTCCATCTAATCAAAAAGCTTCTTAGCATCTAATGGGTGCCAATTGACCCATCTCAGGAGAAGCTGAAAAAACTACACATGGAAATAGCATAGGCGTTGCCCACATTTTCCCGTCCTAGCCAGTCCCCTTATATGGCAATTATCCCTCTTCTCCTTAATGCTGTGCCTCAAAGTCCCTTTACCCCAAGCATCACTATGAGCTTCCTACAACTTCCAAAATTGGTCATACCGAACTTGCTCAGCATTCATCCATCTTTCGTTACTTGCTATGTAAATTTTGATGCAGCCTTGACTAAATCCACAATGAGTCTTCACGCCAGGCTGACATCATGTATTCATCAATCCCTGTTCCTTGGTCCATGCTGCACTTCCCTACATACCATGCAGGTTAAACCATTCGTTCATCATTGCAGAGGAGCTGGTAGTTCAGATATTGCAAGATCTATAGTATAAATAGTGAGAGAGCATAAGTTTCATGAGATCTCTTTCCTGCTAGGTCTCTTTTCAATGCTAAAACCATGTGGCATTCCAGAGTCTCCAAGCCCAAATGAGAGTTGGGATGGTGTCTGGGTTGTACATTGGTATCCTTTGAGAGCCATATGTTTCATCATTTCGCCACTATATGCCCAACATCTTATCACTCCACAATGTATGTTATCGGTGTCCAGACCCTCATGTGTCTTGGTACATACTTAAATAGGGGAACTACACACACCATGTGGAATCTGATTGCTGTTTAGATTGTATAATGAATGAACACTAAATTATGTTGCCTTTTTTCATGGCTGGCAGTTTTATATATGCATGACAGATTGTTTAGCAAACAAATGCTACCTAATTCTAAAAAGAAGAAGCATTTAGGGTAAAAGTGGTATTATACAGGTAGGTGCTAGTTTTGGCTCTTAGTCATCTTCAATCAGGGCATGAATTGTTGTCATGTGCAAATAAAAACAGATGCAAAAAATGTGTTAATCAAGTATTACATGTTAGATTACAAAATTCTCTAGAACTGCAAGCAGCAAAGCACTGAACCTTTATGTTTACTCTAGGTGGTATTATTAGGTGACATCTTAATTTTATTTCTATTGATTTAAATATGTATCTAGAGCACCAAGTAGTATGAATGTATAAGGGAGGGTTTCATAAAACTAGATATTGAAAGCTTACATGGTTACATCAATGAGGAAAAGCAAAAGAGCAATCGCTCAGATTCCGATAGAACTTACTGACCAAATGTAAAAAGAATTTTAGGGAAAAGAATGATTTATACTTCACAAATAAATGCTTGGGTCTACAGCTAGTCACTATTGATGCTCAACCATACCTCCCTGGAGGTGTCCTACATCAAACAAGATATTTGGAGGGCCACATCACCCACAATTTCTCGTGCAATGCTTCTTCATAGACGTCCCCCCACAGTGAAGTAGGTCAGTGCCAATTCAGTAAACTCAACCGTCGAGGGAGGTTTTATATATTAGATTTTACAGGACAATGCAGTGGCCCAGATGTAGTTTAAAAATATCTCAGGGTATACCCAAATGTTTCCTTTTATTCAAGGGAACCCTTGATATTATTAAAATAACATATAATTATAAACGGTTCTATTGTGACAAAGAAGAGTCAAGCATCCAATCATCCATATTGCAGTATGAGTCAAGCAACCAATTATCCATATTGCAGTCTGACCAATCCTTATGAATGGATGGTAGACATGTTAAGTCAGAGTCAGCTGCTCTTGCATGAAATGAATGCCACAATATAGATGTTAAAGTATCTAAACGTATCCTGTCAGTTGGACATTGTTTTTGAAAGAACTCGTAGCCTTTGGAAACTAATGCATTTTGCTGATATCACTTGCTGTTTCAAGCCCTGAAGAATCAAGATTCGGTGAAACACGTGTTTGCTACTTTAGTGCTAAGACCCCCAACTCATCTCTTGTTATTGTTATCTCAGAACTATATTTGTTTGGATTTGTATAACAGTATGATTTGTTATTTCAAAAAAATTGCTCCAAATTTCCTTCAACCGTATAGCAAGAATTTTCAGTGCTGCGTATCCGCCAATTGATGTTGACATATTGACATAATTACCTACTGGCGGTCGCCAGTAAGTAGTTAAAGTTAGGACATAGTTTCCATAGGAAATCCGCAACATTCTATTTGGAATACCTTTTGCGCCGGTCGATGAATACACGCAGAATTTTCCAAGAAAATGGCCTGCTTCGCTCCTTCCTTGAAAGTCGGGGTGATTCCTGAAGCGGGGGCTGAGAAAAAAGGGGGTCCCAAAACATGTTTTCCCCATGCAATTTTCCATAGGGACCTTTAAGTGAGGCTACAGCCCGAACTGATGAACGGAATTACACCAAATTTGGCAAAAAGGTAGAGTTTGGTTCGCAGATTACGCTTTTTGTTAAATGGTGTAAATCCGTTCAGTAGTTCCTTAGAAAATCAAAAGTAAAATCATAGATATATCTATAGACGAAGTACGGTATGTGTACAGTACGCGTACCTTCCCGAGCACGAGCTTTATGCTAATTGGCTGTCAATACTCCAAACCAGGGAGTGTTGGCAGCCATCTTGTGCCTCGGCAGAACCGAGGCACAAGAATACAGAAAAAGAAACGTGAAAACGTGAAAAGGGGACAGGGTAGAAACACCCTAACCCCCTAGGCCTGCTTAGGGGTCCCACAAGGACCCCCAAGGCCCCCCCCTCAATTTTTTTTTTAGATCACGGGATACGCGTAGGTACGAGTACCCTGCCAATAATAAAAATTAAGTTTTTATTTTTATTTTTTTAGCCCCCGGGGGGCAAAATCCCGGGGGCATTTTTGTTTATTTTAATGGGGGCCCCCCTGCCCTGGGGACCGCCACCCATGGGGCTTTTTTTTATAATAATGGGGGCCCAGAGGGGCCCCCCATCCCCGGGGACCACCACCCTGGGGATTTAATATTATGTATGCGGCCCCAGGGACCACCACCCCCGGGGCTTCTTTTAAAAAAAAACCTGTGTGGGGTGGCTCAAGTGGCGGCTCCCCCCCACACGCCTCGGGGCCCGCCACCTCCCAGGGGCACTAAAATTTAAAATAGGGGGGTCCGTGATGGACCCTCAGCCCCGGGGACCACCACCCCCTGTGACTTTTAACTGGTGGGAGGGGGGCTGCGCAGCCCCCCTCTTGGAGACCTTGAAGGCCCTGGAGACCGCCACCCCCCAGGGCCAGCTCCTACAGTGTCCTGGGGTGCCTACCCCCGGGACACTGCTGTTTGCTATCGTAGGGCAGGAGCCTCGCGGCTCCCGCCCTACCATAGCAAACTGCTTTGGTTTTTGAAAGAGAGAGCAGGGAACCTGCTCTCTCCTTCAAGCACCAAAGCAGATTGCTTTTCAGCATGGTCCCCAGGGACCCCCAGTATGCAAGGGTCATTAGTTCCCCCTCTGCAAACACGCCAGGTGCTGCGTTGCAGCGAGGTGTAATGAGCCACTCCCCTTTTTACACCTCTCTGCAATACAGCACCCTGGCGCATATTTGAGGTTCCTAGTGGGCTAGTTGGCCCCAGGGACCCCTAGTATTAAAGGGGAATTACTCCCCCCTCTGCAAATGCGCCAGGGGGCGCGTTTGCAGAGTGGTGCAGGGTGGGGGTGGGGCTTGAGGTGACGGATTGCACCACTCTGCAAACGCGCCCCCTGGTGCGTTTGCAGAGGGGGAACTGATTCCCCTTGAATTCTGGGGGACAACTAGCCCACCAGGAACCTCCAGTATGCACCAGAAGGCTGCGTTACAGAGATGTGTAAAGAGGTCACGCCCCTTTTTACACCTCTCTGCAACGCAGCCCCCGGTGCATACTGGAGGTTCCTAGTGGGCTAGTTGGCCCCCTGGGACCCCCAGTATTCAAGGGACTTAATCACCCAACTTGGAACGCGCCACGGGGTGCGTTCGCACAGTGGTGAAGGTAGGGGGCGGGGCTTGAGGGGATGTGTGTGCAAACAAGCCCTTTGTCACGTTTAAAGTTGGGGCATTAATTCCTTTTCAACCCAGAGGTCCCCTAGGGGCCAACTAGCCCACCAGGTACCTCCAGTAAGCGCCACCGAGCTGCGCTACAGAGTGTTGTAAAAAGGGACATGGCCTCTGAACACCTCTCTGCAACGCAGCTCCCTGGCACATACTGGAGGTACCTGGTGGGCTAGTTGGTCCACAGGGGACCTCAGGAATAAAGAGGAATTAATTCTCTAACTTAAAACTCGACATAGGGCGTTTTTGCAGACATGTCACCTCAGGCCACGCCCCCTTCCTTCATCAGTGTGCAAACGCGCCCCGTGGTGCATTTTAACTTGGGGAATTATTCTCTTTCAATCCTGTGGGTCCCTGAGGGCCAAATAACCCAACAGGTATCACCAATATGCGTCAGGGTGCTGTGTTCAGAGGCCATGCCCCTTTTTACACCTCTCTGCAACGTAGCTCTGTGATGCTTACTGGAGGTACCTGGTGGGCTAGTTTGACCCTAGGGTTCCTTAGGATTGAAGGGGACTTAATCTCTCAACTTAGAACGGTGACAGGGTGCGTGTATACAGTGGTGAAGGGATGGGACCGGGCCTGACGTGATGTGTGCAGACACGCCCTGTGGCGCGTTTTAAGTTGGGGACAAAATTCAACTTCAAACCTGAGGGACCATGGGGGCCAAGTAGTCCACCAGGTGCTTCCAGGAAGTGCCACTACACTATTTTGCAGAGAGGTGGTGCATGCCGTGCCCATTTTTACATCTCTCTGCTACGCAGCTCTGTGGCGCTTACTGGGTGAAGTACAAATTCCGATTTACTCACCTGTTATCAGGAGAGACTTCAGTGCTGCATCTTTTAGCCCAGTACTGATCCTCAAAAGTCATTCTAACCATACGTACCAGTAACTTGAATTTCCTTCTATAGGCTAATATTGACTTGTTTCACTTGGAAATTCTTCTAAGTGTGGAGTTTTGGAACCTAATAAAAAATCCTCTAAAATCAGCCGAACTACGAATATCGATTTACTCACCTGTTATCAGGAGAGACCTCAGTGCTGCATCTTTCAGCCCACTACTGATCCTGAAAAGTAATTCTAACCGTTCTTACAGTAACTTGAATTTCCTTCTATAGGCTAACATTGACTGGTTTCACTTGGAAATTCTTCTGTCTGAAGCGTTTTCCATCTGACATTTCTCTGGTCAAATTCAAACACGGCTTGTGACAATGTCTTCACACGCTTACCTCTGTGCAAATTCCTGATAGCTTGTGGTTTCTCCAGTTCTGCCTCCCATCACATCTTTCACAGAGTCATCAGTGTGATGCACAAGTTCCTTCATTCACACTGATTCTCACTCTTTGGTGCGTTCTGCCAGTCAATGTTCCTGCAAGCACGGACGTGCTGTGAGCTATCCGGGCGACATGGGATACGTCCCACCATCTTGCGTTTGGTAGCATGTTCTTCACGCTTTTCTCTGTACTCCCGTTCTATTGGCCAACCAAGTCAGGAACTAAGTGGCAGCATCTTGAGGCACTCGCGATGCATCGTGTGAGTACACTGTTACCGGGAAGGAGAGTGTACCTCAGGTATCGTCATCGTTGAGGGATTTCCTGTCTCGCTGATCTAAGGTAGTTTATCTGACACTCTTGCTGCATTACACGCTGTAATTGGAGTCAACTGCATGCTGGCACAGAAGAGAATCGTGGTGTGTTGTTTTCTTCGGGTTTTATATTCCAGACTTACGATACTAGGTTGAAATTCCGATCACCAGTGTGGTGATAAAGTTTACATGTCTCTTTGACATGTGATTTTGCTGTAACATATGTGAGAGTTTTGCACGTATATCGGACTCTTGTGTGTCATTGCTTCTGCCAATTTAAAAGTCTCCCGTGAGTGTTTCTGCATTTCTGGGGGGTGGCTAATTTTAACATGCTATTTATTTTACCTACCTGTATTAATGGCATTAGCGAGTCCAAGCTCCGTTTACAAATGTTCTATGTTTGGAGTTTCCCCACACATTGCAGTGGAGAGATTGCAAAGGGTTTTTAGTTCTATTTGCCAGCAGTGGGTTTTAGTCCCATTTGCTCATTTTACAGCTGCTGTTCTATGTTTTAAGTTGTGTTGCTAAGCTTAAAGCAATCATGCATTAGGTTTTAGTCCTTTTGCATCTCCTTTCACTCAGGGCAACTATGCAACGATTTTAGTCCGTTTTGCATCATTTGAGCTTCTCTATCCATAGAGATTTGTCCTGGGTTCCTACCCACATTATGTCACAGGTTCCAACCATTGTACTATGGTTCCTACCCGAAAAGCTAACATTTATGTTGCTTTAGTGCACAGTGTGGAAGTTTCAAACTAGTTTTCAGTACACTGAATCTTCTCGTCTTATTTGTTTACCCTACATAGGGTGTGCGCAACTCTGTTCTACCTCCCTCCTGGGAGCTATGCAAGGGTGTAAGTCTCTTTGCATTAAATATATATCGGTTCTCACCCATATCTATTTGCTCACATCATTCAACCCTTTTTCGTTTTCCCTGTGTCATGACCACCAGGGGTATTAAAGCTATGTTTCTTCTGATTTTATTTTGCATCTTTTTACACTCAGGGTGAGTATGCATAGGTTATTGTCCCTTAGCATTTTTTGTGCATTACTGTGACTAGAGCTCCACACAGGGTGTATGTTATGGGCCTTAGTCCCATCTGCTTATTTATGCATAAATCAATCTGTTTTGCATTTGTTAACCATTTCTAATTCTAGGTTTCAGTCATGGATTCTTACACATGTAATCTGGTTAATGTTAAAAGGCCAATGCCTGTGTCTGCCAACGCCTTTAACAACTAGATTTCATTTTATGCAGAGGCACAGATATTTATTTTGGGGTTGCCTCATATCAAGCATTCCTGGCAGGTTTTTTTTTGTCTGCTTGCTTTTGTGTTCCTTGTCGAGTAAAGTGTTTGTCTACACTGAGAAGCTTGCTGGGTTCTGTGTATTCAATCGAGTGTTGTGTGTTCAATTTATACAAGGGACATCGTCTGCCATGTAAAGTATTTACTTACTTATCTATTTTTGGATCCTTTTTCTATTAGGTTGCTGTTGGGTTCAGTTTTGTCTGCCTTGTTCCAAATCTTGGTGACAGGCACACCAGTGACTAATATCCTATAGTTAACTTGTGGTTTGATTTTCTAGCTTTCAAATGTGTTACATGTCCATTGGCACCATATTCTCTCACATAGTCACATATCTGTTGGCTGCAAAGTTGTCTCCTAATACTTGCAGTTTTTAGCGTTTGTATAATCTCCGCAAAGTCCTCATGCATATTTGTAATATTTTTGCACCAAACTATGTTCTATACTGTTTTTGTACAAACGGATATGTCTTGTCTCTTATGCTAGGGTGTCTTGTGCTTATTAAACCTTGGGTGAGTAGTCACTCACCGGCATGGATCACTGGTCTGCCTTCAACACTATTGTCCATGGAAACCAGGTATACGCCAAGTTGGTAAGCGCCGGCAAGAGTCCATTACATTATTCTGTTTTCTCTTTCACAGTGGATCTATGCAAGGGTTCACTGTCAAGTATCCATTTTGCACGCTTTTTGCTTCCCTACTCCGGGACTGTAATGGGTTTCAGTTGTACAATGATTTTCTTGGATTTACATTGTGCGTTCAAGGACCCGAAGTTCTCACTTTTGGAGTCCATTGTTTCATTTGTCATATTCACATTACAGTTTGTTTTCTCCATTTTATCCTTCATAGGATTGTACGATTCATTCAGTTATTCTACGTTGTACGTTTACAATGGGTTTTAGTCCATTTTTATTACATTTATGCATAAATTAGAAACTTTTTGCATTTGTTAACCATTTTTTTTTCTAGGGTTTAGTCATGGGTTCACACCTATATTATTTGGTTAACATTCTCTAATCCCCACATGCTGTTCGGAGATTCTATGGGTCCTGACCCATATACTGTTCTTGACATTAAATAACTTGCTCTTAGTTACAGTCACTTGTTCCCTTACAGGTGTGTTGTATGGATCAAAGTCCCATTACAGCTATGCTACAAATGTCAACTCCATGTTACATTTTGCAAAGTAATGTCTTTATTATCTCACTTTATTAATATCTTAGAGGGTTATAGATGTTACATTTTTTTTATTTTTCTCTTCTGCCCTCTATCTGTCATGTGTTCAGTTTTCCTCTTATTTCTTTACTTTGTGTCATTTACAGTGACTTTCTCTTCATTTTTTTGTCTTGTGTGTTTGTTTCCTGTTTTTTTTGTCTCATCTTGTCTGTGTCTGAGTTCATCTCAACGTTGTTTCTTTTCTTTTTCCCTCTTCTTTGCGTACTTGTCTGGCCAGCTGGTGTGTTTGGGAGTTTGTCATTGGCGTATGCGTGCTCTTTCTTTTTCGTGTTAGAAGGGAGGATGTTGTTCCTATCAGTTGTTTTTCAATTTGTCTTGTTCTCTTGAACTTCTATCAGTTTTCTTTTTGTTTTTCTGTACAAGAAAGGGTGATATGTTGTATGCTGATTTTAGTAAATGCAATGCTATTTAACACAAATGGAATGTTACTTTGACGATACCACCAATGGAATGTTACTTTGATGATGCTGTTTAGAATGTTATGATTCAGTCAGAGAAGACACAGTTGAGTGGGCTGAGCAGCTTGATGGCTGCTCCTGGTGGGGTCTCGTTATGATCTTGTAACTATCTTAAATAAACTTCTCTGAACTACATCTAACTGCGATCACTACACCCGCTCAGGTCAACTTCTCTTTTGAAAGTTTCGGGGTGATTCGACAATCGGGGCTGAGAAAAAAGGGGGGTCCCATTACGTGTTTTCCCCATGTTTTTTCCATAGGAAACTTCAGACACAGCTACAGCCTGAACTGCTGAACGGAATCACACCAAATTTGTCAAAAAGGTAGCCCTTGGTTCAGAAAGAGACCTTTTTTTAAATAGTGTAAATCTGTTCAGTAGTTCCTAAGAAATTTGAAAAATAAAAAGTTTTGATATCTAGGGACGCGGTGGAGTCACGACCCCTCCCGAGCACAAGCTTCACTGTGATTGGCTCCCAACACTCCAAACCAGGAAGTGTAGGCAGCCGTCTTGTGACTCGGTAGAACTGAGTTACAGAAAAGAGTGCTTCATTTAATTGATGCCCCAAGGTAGGTCTGTGCCTGGAAGCTTTGCGAAAAAACATTAGCGGGGGCCCCCACAGCGTGGGGGACTGCCAACTCTTCAGTGCTAGGATTGGAATATGTGGGAGGGCATGCAGCCCTCTTGGAGCCCCGGGGACCGCCAAACCCCGGAGCTTATTTCTTTTGTGGGGGGCCTTGGACCCCCACCCCTTGGGGCTTTTGTCACATATTGGTGGGGGGCACATAGCCCACCTCCTGCAGCCCTGGGGATGGCCACCCCCTGGGCTTCGATCTTATGAAATTATTAAACCTGTGTGAGGTAGTTCAGGCCCCCCCACACATCCCTGGGGTCCGCCACCTCCCCCGGAGCATTACAAATGTAAAATGGGGGGTCCGTTATGGACCCCCAAACCCCGGGGCCACCACCTACCCGGGGCTTTAAACTGTAAGGGAGGGGGGCCACGTGGCCCCCCTCCAGGAGCACTTGATGGCCCTGGACACTGCCATCTCCTAAGGCCAGCTCCTGCAGTGTCCCTGAGTGCCCATCCCCAATTTTTTTTAAATAAATGAAAAAAAAGGCTGGCCCCAGGGGATGAGGTCCCCGGGGCCAATAGAGACCTCAGGAGAGGGGCCACGCAGCCCCCGTCCTTACAAAAGTCAATAAATGTGGCCATGCCCAGGCCCAAATTGGCCACAGGAGGGGGGCCCACGCGGCACCCTTCCCGTTCACATATATATATATATTTTTTTTAAAAGGGGTCAGGGCCTGGGGGATGAGGCCCCCAGGGCCCGAAAAAAGGAAAAAGAAGGGGGCCACACGGCCCTGCTTCACTCTGCAAGTGCGCCCTGTGGCGTGCAAGTTGGGGAATTAATTCCCCTTAAATGCTGGGGGTCCTTGGGGGCCAACTAGCCCACCAGGTGCTTCCAGTATGCACCACAGGGCTGCCTTGCAGAGAGGTGGTCTGAGGCCACGCCCCTTTTTACACCTCTCTGCAACGCAGCTCTGTGGTGCTTACTGGAGGTACCTGGTAGGCTAGTTGGACCTCAGGTACCCTCAGGATTCAAGGGGACTTAATCACCCAACTTAAAACACGCCACAGGTGCATTTGCACAGTGTGGAAGGCAGCGGGTGGGGCCTGATGTGACAAGTATAATTTGAGATGCCATCAGTGATGTCACTGACAATGTCATGAGTTATAAGTGATGTAATATGTGACGTCATCAGCAGTGCATTGGGGCAGGCAAGTTATAGTTAGCTGAACTTACTGTAACGGGGGAATTTATATGGTTTTGTACGAGTGAAATGTCAAACTAACTATAACGCCCCTGAAACCTATGGTTTCTTCAGTGAATTTCTAAGGTTTTTTAAATGCTAATTTCTAACTAAAATGTGCCTGAAATCTATGGTTTTTTTAGTGAATTCCAAAGGTTTTTTAAATGCTAATTTCTAACTATAACGTACCTGAAACCTATGGTTCTTTCAGTGAATTTCAAAGGTTTTTAAAATGCAAATTTCTAACTATGCCTACAGAGGTTGGACATGTGAAGAAAGAAGAAAAAATGCACAGAAAGAAGCAAATGGAATGCAGAAAGAGGAAGCAGAAGTCCACAAAGACGAAGAAAAGTGCAGGAAGAAGCAAGACATGAGCAGAAAGAACCAATAGAGAAGCAGAAAAAGGCCTTGTTGCAAAATCATCCTGTACCCACAACTTTTTCAGACGGGTACTGGTGGTAACTGACTCTGACTAACCAGGCCTAGAGCCAGTCCTATGCTAAAAGACACTTAGAATACAGTGAAAATACCTACATACACTAGGGAACACTATGCGTTGGGGTACCCCTTTGATTAGCATGACCTCCTCTGTAAGGCCCTAGTACATATTAGGGCAGAAGGATTAAAACTACCTCTTAAAATGCTCAATGGGGTGTGTTTGCACAGTGTGCAAACACGCTCTGTGGGCGTTTTAAGTTGGGAGATTAAGTCCCCTTGAATACTAAGGGCCCCTGGGGTTCAACAGCGCACTAGGTACCTCTAGTAAGTGCCACAGAGCTGTGTTACACAGAGGTGTAAAAGGGGGCGTGGCCTGGACCACCTCTCTGCAAGGCAGGCCTGCTGCGCTTACTGCAGGTACCTGGTGGCCTAGTTGGCCACCAGGGGCCCCCAGGATTGTAGGGGACGTAATTCCCCAACTTAAAACGCGCCTCAGGGCATATTTGCACATGTCTCCTCTGGTCCGCCCCCTCCCTTTACCGCTGTGCAAAGGCACCCTATGGCACATTTTAGGTTGGGGGATTAAGTCCCCTTGAATCCTGAGAGTCCCTGGGTCCAACTAGCCCACCATGTACCTCCAGTAAGCACCACAGAGCTGCGTTGCAGAGAGGTGGTCCGAGGCCATACCCCATTTTACACCTCTCTGCAATGCAACTCTGTGGCACTTACTGGACGTACCTGGTGGGTTAGTTGGCCCCCATGGACCCTCATGATTCAAGGGGACTTAATTCCCCAACTTAAAATGAGCCAAATGACACGTTTGTACACTTGTAACATCAGGCCACGCCCCTCCCTGCACCACTGCGCAAATGCACCCTCTGGTGCATTTTAAGTTGGGAATGAATTTCTCTTCAATCCTGAGGGTCCCTAGGGGCCAACTAGCCCACCACTTACCTCCAGTAAGCGCCACAGACCTGCGTTGCAGAGTGGTGTAAAAAGGGGCATGGCCTGGGGCACCTCTCTGCAACGCAGCGCAGTGGCGCTTACTGGAGGTAAGTGGTGGGCTAGTTGGCCCCCAGGGACCCTCAGCATTGAAGAGGAATGTATTCCCCAATGTAAAACGCGCCACAGGGTGTGTTTGCACACATGTCACCTCAGGCTCCGCCCAATCCCTTCACCACTGTGCAAACGCACCCCGTGGTGCATTTTAAGTTAGGGGATAAAGTCCCCTTGATTCCTGAGGGTCCCAGGGGCCCAACTAGCTCGCCAGGTACCTCCAGTAAGTGCCACAGACCTGCGTTGCAGGCCTGGGCCACCTCTCTGCAATGCAGCTCTGTGGCACTTACTGGAGGTCCCTGATGGGCTAGTTGGCCCCCAGGGACCCTCAGGATTAAAGAGGAATTAATTCCCAAACTTAAAATGCGTCTCATGGCGTGGTTGCACACGTCACCTCAGGCCCTGCCCCCTTCCTTCACTGTGCAAACACACCCCCTGGCGAGTTGTAAGCTGGGGAATTAATTCCCCTTGAATACTGAGGGTCCCTGGGTGCCAATTAGCCCACCAGGTAACTCCAGTATGCACCAGGTTGCTGCGTTGAAGAGAGGTGTTCAGATGCCACTCCCCTTTTTACACCTCTCTGCAATGCAGCTCTGTGGCACTTACAGGAGGTACCTGGTGAGCTACTTGGACCCCAGGGACCCTCAGGATTTAAGAGGAATTTATTCTCAACTCAAAATGCACCACAGGGTACGTCCACCCATGGAATGCTTCTCTGGGGCAGAGTAACACATTGCAGCGATTCACGCTGCGCTGTGTTACTCTAGATTTATTAAGCCATGCAAGGTGGCCTTGCATGGCTTGATAAATCTGGCTAAGTACTTGCATCCCCCTTGAACCTCAGTGTGTGGTGGCAGGGCAATGCAAATGAATGATATATATAGGCCCCTTAGGGCCTCATTTTAAGTATAACACATGGGATACAACATCACAAATGCAGTGGATACCCTGTCTGCAACATTAAAAGGGCATAATATCCAGCAGACATGACTGCCATGTTTTGACAGGGTATCCCATCCATCAGACTTTAAATAAATCTCTAAGAAGCCACTGAAAGAGGAATTTGAAATAGCTTAGTTTTACTAAGTGATGGTAGGCATATGGCGTGCACTGAATCGGGATCCCTTCATTACAAAATACTATACTTTGACATAGTATAATACTTTTATAACTCTGTATTGGTGCTGTACAGAACTGGAAACATGGAAAGTCAGAAAAGATTTGAGAAAGGAAGATGTTTCTCTAGCATTTCATCTGCTTCAGAGTAGTAAATGTTTGTTAGCAAATCCCTGTATGACAATGTTAGTAGACAGAGATTTGCTTTAAAACCCATGGGTAGTGCATTAGACAAACTATTCCACTTGACCTCTGGTTAAATGATCATATGAGGTTGAAGATATTCATAGTCCCTATTCTGCATGTATTGTATAAAGATTTTTGGTCTATTCCACTTTTACCTTTTCTTCCTGATTTCTGAAATAAACAAGCCACCCTTAAAATCCCATAAGGTGAAAGATTGTGTACATGAAAGAGGGGAGTCTGGAAGCAAAAGGTCATATGGCATCTATTTGTTCACTGTATCACAAATTGAGGTAAGAAATATTGAAGAGGATGTGTTTGGAATTTTGTGGTCAAATAGTACAGGATGTGTAGCATCTTCCCCAACCCGGGAGCATGTAACAGATCACAGAGCTCTGGTTTACATGTCTTTATTCTTCAGCATGCAACAGTTAGCTGAACACATAGGATGACAAACTTTATTACCCACACCCATCAGATCATATAATAGTCGCAAGGAGTATGCAGAGGAACACTAAAGCCTTCATGGACATAAACACAGGACACAAAATCTCCCCCTTTGTTAAATAAAAAGAATGAACATCTATATACACATACACACATTACAACTCCTCTTTGAGTGGTTGAGGTGCTCACACCAACCTTCCATATCTAGATTTTATTTATTTATTTATAGTGTTTTATATAGCGCGAACAAGACCCGTGGGTATCGGAGCGCTTAACATAGGGGGTAGGTTACAGATTGCAAATATCATAGAATTATACAGAGCAAACATATATGAGGTAGATATGTGGCTGAGATGGGTTGATTACATTTATATATTCATAAGCATGTGCAATTAGCATTAAGAGGTGAGTAAGGCTTAGTATATGTCAAGGACAATATAGACAAACAATTGTGAGGTGGGGGTTATATAATATTGGCTGTGCGATGCCGTTATCAGATCACATAGCCATGAGGTAGGGTTATATTGTTCAGCTTGTGAGATACATTTATAAGGATCACCTATACATGAGGTAGCTATTAAGGTACAGCCAAGGCTTGTACATGGAGACAGTCATTTGTCAGTTCATGATCTTCAAAATCTTCGTAACAAGTACCATCGTTCTTCTAACAAAATGTTTATACCACCGATCAGTGGGCTTCCCTATGCGGGGTATTTACTCATCATGTGGCTCTTCAATTCCCGTTTAAATGATACAAAATTTTGGATCTTCCTTATGCTTGGAGGGAGTGAGTTCCAAACTCTGGGGGCAGCTCCAGAGAACGCTCAGTCATATGTCTTTTTCTTTCGGAAGAAGGCTGGTCGCAATAGCAGCTCCTTGACGCTTCTAGTTGGTCTGTTACCTCCCGATAGCTTAATTTTCTTTGCTAGGTATCTTGGCGTGTTGAAGTGAACCGCTTTGTGGGTAATACATGCCATCTTCATTTGGATTCTGGCCTCGTAAGGTAGCCAGTTTAGTGCTTTCAGGTGAGGAGATATGTGATCAAATTTCTTCGATCCAGAGATGAGTCTTGCCGCTGAGTTGAGACAAGCTTTTAGTGGTGCTGTGGATGTTTTTGGAAGGCCAGCCAGCGTGGTGCAGCCGTACTCGATCCTCGCGATAACTAAGGATTGGATAGCCAGTTTTAGATCTGCCTCTGAGATGAATGGTTTTAGTTTTCTTAAGAAGTTCAAGTGGAAGCGGGCGCTCTTAGCCAATGAATTAATGTGGGCTTTCATGTCAAGGTTCTCATCTAACGTGATACCTAGTGATTTAGCTGAGTTGACTAGTGTTGGGGAGCAGTTTAGCGCAGTCACCAATTTGGTCCATTCTTTTACTTCGGACTGGTTCTTTGGAGGTGAAACTAGCAGGAATTCTGTTTTATGGGCATTTAGTTTCAGATGATTAGACGTTAACCATTGCAGGGCCCTCTTTAGTGTCTCGTTCATTAGATCAATGTCATCAAGGGAGGCGATCTTTATGTATATTTGTGTGTCGTCTGCATACATGTGATATGATATCTGTGATTTACGAAGAATGACCGTGAGAGGTTCTACATACAAGTTAAATAGATCTGGGGATAACGTTGAGCCTTGCGGGACCCCAATTGCGTTAGGGCAGGGAGCTGAGATTTCTTGGTTGACCATAAATCGTTGGGTTCTGTTTTGTAGGAAAGAGTTGAACCATTTCAACACGTTTCCGGACAATCCCATCCTGTCCTGAAGCCTGGACAATAGTGCTTCGTGATTTACCGTGTCAAATGCCAATGACAGGTCTAGGAGAATCAGTAGGCATGCTTGATTTTGGTCTAGGGCTTGTAGTGCATCATCGACAATATGCAGGATCGCTGTTTCCGTGCTATGCCCTGTTCTGAATCCCGATTGGCAGTCATCAAGTAATGAGAACTTGGAGATATGTTGACTCAGTTGGCCTTGCACGCATTTCTCAATAAGTTTGGCCAGTAAAGGGATGTTGGTCACTGGGCGATAGTTATTCGGGTCTGTTGCATCCGCTGTCGGTTTTTTGATGATGGGCGCTACTTGACCTGTTTTTAGGCAATCAGGGAGGGTCCCTTGTGCTAGTGAGGAGTTTATTATTTTGGTCCATATTGGAACCACAATGTGGCTGATTCCTCTTACACACTTTGCCGGTAGAGGGTCCTGGTAGTGGTTGTTTGGTCTGATTTCCGCTAGCGTTTTGGCGATCTTCATCTACCATCATTGGAGAAAAGCCGGATGCTTGACTTGGGCCCTCAGGCAGACTTGCCTCACTCACGAGGACTGGAGCTGATGAACATCAAGGCATAGGCCGAAAGTGTGATGAGTCTCTGGTTACAGACTTTCCAGGACATTGGGCAGTCACCATATGTCCTTTGCTCTCCACAACTCTTAGCGGTTCAGCATCAAATAGTGTGTCCATCTTTCATGTCTGCTTTTGTTTAACAATAACATGTTCTCCTTTCTCAAAAACCGTGTCTCCTGCACATAGGCGCTTATCGGAGTAAGCCTTCATTTTGAATTCACGAAAGGTGTCAGTGACACAAATCTCTTTAAGGTCTATTGACCAGCTGGTGGTCCATTGCTGTATCTTCATTCCAGGAGCTGTTCCAAACAGTAAGGTGGCAGGATTTTCTCCTGTCGTGGAATGAGGTGTGGAATGGTAGGCACAAAGGGCTGGGCGTCAAGCAGACTTGAATTTGATGCCTTTCAGTGCAGCACTTTGAACCACCCTTTTCAAAAGTACTCATACATTTTTCATCAATGTCACTTGCCTGTGGCCATAGAGGTATACTTTTCTGATGTTTGATGTTCAAACGTTTAAGAACGTTTTTGAACTCTCTACTATTGAAGGGTGGACCATTGTCAGCTTTGAATATGGAGGGGACACCCCATGTCGTGAAAATGTCATAGCTTCTTGGTATCTTTGTCATGTGTGGTTAATAATAAGTCTTCGACAAGAGGAAAATGTGAGTACTCATCGACAACTACCATGTGACGGTATCTGTTGTTGAGGGGTTCATGGAAGTCAACCTCAATCCTCTCCCAAACTTGCTTAGGTAGATCAATGTTCAACGTATGGTGAGTCATTTTGGGTAATAGGCTGTTGCACAGATGACAAGCTTTAAGTCCCCTTTGAACTTGTTCGTCAAGACGTGTGAACCACACTCGATCTCTCTGACTTCTTTTGGTAGCAGCAATGCCACGTTTAACTTGTGCCAGTTCAATAACTTGTTTCCTCAAGCTTTCAGGGATAACTATTCTTGCTACTCTGAGTATGGCACCATCTTGTGTAACAGAAAGTTAATCATGAACATTTTTGAATTTCCGGTACTCAACATCATCCGTACGAGGTTGAGTATGCTTCCTCCATGATTGTGTTGCAATGTTTTCCTTGAGCTTAAGCACGTCATTGTAAGTATTAGTAGCTGTCAGCATCTGTACAATAGAAAAAGTTGCAGATGCACATGACTTACCTTAATAAAGTTGATGTAGGCCTTAGCCTCTTTGGACGTGGTGCTATGATGCTGTGACAGCACTCTTGAAAAGTAGCCTGCGGGGTTTTACAAATTCCCTTGTTTGTGAAAAATAGTGTAATGACACTCGATCCTCATGTTCGCTGACGATACTCTCATCATTTCAAAGACTCTGAGTGGACTCCAGCTAGCACTGAAAAGGTTTGAAGATTTCTGTCTGGACAGGGGACTAGAAATACATACTACAAAAACTAAGTATATGGTTTTGACTGGTCGTAAAACGTGTGGGTCAAATAGACCTTTCAGAGGGCTGATCAATATGAATGGTTCCCTGTTGGGGCGTGTAGACGCTTTTACTTACCTGGGGGTCACCCTTCAGAAAGACCTGGGGTGGTCCAGCCAACTAGATATCGTGGTCCTAAAACTCCGCCAGCAGGCAGGTCTCCTTCTAAAAAAATTCTCCACCTCAACAACTAAGCCCATTAGTCCCTTACTGGAAGTATATGGGATGAAGGTCCTAGGTTCGGCCTTATATGGAGCCGAACTATGGGGTTTTGAAGATCTTAGGAAATTAACGCTAGCTGAAAATGAATTTCTTCGAAAAGCTACTAGCGTCCCCATAAGTACCCCCTTAGTGCCGCTAATGTGGGACCTTGGAAAAAAGGCGGTCCATGACTTAGCCTTCCTGTGTCTGGTTCTTTACTGGCGCCGGCTGTGGACGACAGAAGAACTACAGCATTATGCTCACGGTCTGAAGGAGGTAATAGCTAAGGACACGTCCCAAAAAATTCATTGGCTTAAGAACATCAAGTTGATACTTTCCAGGTTAGGGATGACTGACTTATGGGAGGACCCAGAAAATGCTCATTTTCCCTCCCAAAAATCATTAAAAGGAAAATATTGGGAAATGGTGATCTCTGAAGCAAGGTCAGAGGGTCTTTCCACGAACTTAACTAGTCGCTTTATGGACATTAAAGCCCTACCGAAACTAGAACAATACTGGGACATTATTGCTAAACAACAGGATAGTAAGCTCTATTTCCAGCTTAGAGTAGGATCACTCCCAGTAAGATCCTTTACGGTTAAATGGGCAGATAAAAGTGGAATTGATAGATGCCCCAATTGTGAGGAGGAACAAGAGACAATCAGCCATTTTTTAATCTTTTGTCCCCTGTATAAAGCCCCCAGATCATTGTGGATCAAGCCTTTATGTAAATTACTAGGGCTTCAAAGACACGCTGAGGCTCTGAGAATTTTAACTACAGACTCGACGCCTACAATTTCTGTTGCCGTGGCTACATTTTTTAAATGGTCCTGGGTAATCCGCACAAAGTTTATAGTGGTAAAAATGTAAAGACCAAATTGTATTTGTCCGTGCACTTACGGGCCACCACTTGCGAACTTTGCACAATATTCCCCTGTACTAATGTATGCTTATGAAATAGTTTTTATATATTTCTTTTAAACTGTAATTCGACATAGTCTATTCAAGTTTAATACCTTTTTAAAATAATTTATTGTATGGATTTTAATGTCTTTTTTATCTCTGTTTGTGTAATATACGTATGTATACTTTTATGACTTAATTGTCGAATAAAGTTTGTGAATCAGTAATGACACTCCTACATATGCAACCCCCACCTCTCAACGCGAAGAGGTATCTTGGCTTTTGGATTTCTGAAAATGGTGAGCATGCTTTCCATACAGAAACCTGTGAACAACTGGGGTTGGCTCCTAATCAGTAAGGCTGAGCCGTAATTATTGATCAACAGAAAACAAGTGCCAATACTGATCATATATTCATGGTATTATTCTAACAACCAGAACAAAGACAGTTTATCAAAGCTCGGAAATGAATTCTACCTCCAAATAAAGGGACTCGCCATGGGGTGTCCCTTTGCCCCTGAGCTGGCAGTGTTATTTATGTCGCTCTATGAAGACACTTACATTCACAACAACAATCCTTTTAAGTAATACATTGCCACATGGTGGCGCTTTATAGACGATGTCTTCATGATTTGGACTGGCGGAGAAGAAAATCTAACATCTTTTTACAATTGGCTCAACACGAGAACACTAGATATACAATTCAGTATATCGCATTCAGCAACCAAGATCTCTTTCCTGGATGTAGAAGTTTTCCCGCTAGATGGCAAATTAGCAACATCTTTGTTCACCAAGCCCACTGATCGCAACAAGGCATTGCTCTTCTCCAGCAACCATCCGCGGAGTCTTAAGGAAAATTTGCCTTTTGGGCAATTTCTACGAATTCGTAGAAATTGTTCTTCCAATGAGGACTACAAATTTCACGCTGAAAATCTAGTATCTAAGCTATGTGACAGGGTTTACCCTAAAAAATTGGTCCGCAATTCAATGAAAAGGGCAAGATGGATTCCCAGGGACAGTCTTCTTGAACGAAAAACCAAACCTAATTCCAATAGGCAAGTTTGTGTAACTACCTACTGTCCCAATGCCAATAACCTTAAAAAAATCATAGGTCAAAATTGGCACCTTATAAAAAACTTGGACGAAAGCCTGCAAGCTCCCCCGTTATTTGCCTTTAAAAAAGAGAACAGTGTGGCCAACCACATAATAAGAGCAGGAATAAAAAAAGAAGAACAACCGTCCCTGAGACGAATGATGGGATTGGCCCCCATTGTCGGTCACCACAAATGTGGTACGTGCTTATGTTGTGACCTGACAATAGAATATGGCTGAGATACCCGCCACCCCCTCTCAACACAATCCCCAAGAATTGGGAAACCGGAAACAGTTCTGAACTTTTGGAAGGCGGGAGGGAGTTACCCTCCCGGTCGTATTTATTAAAATATGAAACAAAATCAAAACATTAAAATAACAGTTTCATATCATGTACAATTTCATATCCACATTACGATGTTTGGCTAACCTTAACACATATCTAATACAAAGGTTCTCCTAGCCGATACTAACATCCTTACAAAATGCATTTCAAATTGAAATTGTACATCCTAACGTTAAGGGCCAACGGCAAGGTCGTAACCGGTGTCAGATCCCCAAACCAGAACTCCCCCCTCACTTGTGAGGGGCGGCCGCACAGAGGACTGCACCTCATGTGCCATACCAATTTCCCTTGTCTTGACGGGGGCCCCTGTTAACTCGACGCCATCTACGTGGTCGTCCGAGGACTCGTGTGAGGTGTCTAGAAGGTAGCGTAGACCCCCCTCCCCACCCCACACAACTTACCACATCTGCTGTCGCAGATGTCCTGGCCCCGGGAAATTCCCAGGAGGGGCCCGTAGCCCCTCCTATCCAGGGAGGGGCCTTGACCGCCTTCCCTTGCCTTTAGGCGTCCCGTCCTTTAGAAGGGACCGCCTCCCCGTTGAGGGGCCAATGGCCACCTCCCCCCGGGCGCTCCCATCCGTAATGGGTGACCCCCCCCCCTAGGGATCTTCCAATGACTGCTCACCGATCATGACCTTACCGCCACAGGCCGGATAGTTGACCGGCTATCCGGACCCTCCACAAAACTCCTACCTAAAGGTCATGCTGTAAACTCCTTAACCAGGCTACGAGGTCTCCTATGAGTAAGGAATTCCCCACTTGGGACAAATGGACCCCATCTTCTAGATACATATTGTCCCCCCTGATACAACCATGAGGAATCGAATGCAATGTACTGGTACGGAACAGTCTACCCAGCTTGTTATTCACCTTTTTCACAGAATGATTTAATGCCGACACTGAATTAGCCCCCCGCCACACTTTCCGTGGAATCATATGGGACCATGCAATCGTGCACCCTGGAACTCTTCTCACCAACCAACTTACTGTGGATAGTATCGCCTCGAGAAGTAGTCGTCTACCAGTGGTCACCAAATCATTGCCCCCAAGATGTACTATGAGTATAGATGGCGGTGACCTTTTCCGCCCTAACAAACCCTCGAGAAAATGTTGAAACTGGTCAATACAGAGCCCGCCCCTTCCGTAGAAGGTCACCCTGTACCTGTATTCCCCAGCTGTGTGAACCATGTCACCTGCTTTGAATACGTCCGCGGCACGCCTCACGTATGAGTGGCCCACGACCCACACCACTCTTTCCTCAGCCGGTGATCTCTGACCGCTGGTTCCCAGGTGTCGGGTCAACTGCACAGTCCGCCCCGCCTCGTAGGTTTGCGAAACTGTAACCAAACAAAGACAAGAAGCGTGAGTACATGATATCAGCTTCACAACATGTGCAACCGCACATACCTTTTGTAACAATTTGAGGACCAACGCCCCAACTGTTTCACTTTTTCCACACTCAGACCCCTGGCTGTAGCCTCTGTAGCAGCCCCTATCCGGAAGGAATGAGTCCCAAACTCGCCCGGGTTCAAGCCTGCGGCCGAAATTGCCATTGCAAACACCCGCTGGAACTGAAACCTTGTCAGTGGGGTGGCATCTGCGTGCCTCAGCAATGTCCCCCCCCATGATGCCGCCCTCTGCGCCAAATACTCCTCAACGCATGCCACCGGGCACATGGGAGATCCGGGTATCCGCTGGACTACTACACTGTCCCCGATCGCCCCCTGATCGGTCTTGGACCTGACAAATGAGACAATCATCGTCTCCCCTTTTACTTGAATGTGCTCTCGGCACAAACCACCTCCCGTATCCTGCTTGTTTCTTGCCACCAGTTCGCTTACCCGCATAGCCCCATGGAATGCTAATGCAAAAGCGGCCCGGAATAACACTGTTTCCGACTGGGATGAACATGTTGCCGGGAGTACGGACAGTAACAGGGCCAACCTATCCAGACCTATCGGGTGCCTTTCATCTACTCTGCGACCCTCAAGGCGTTGCCACCCACGCAGCGCTTTCTGTACTACGAATGACGCTGTAGGATCCTGGATACCATGGGCCCGCGCCATGAAGGAAATGGCGGCCCGATGCCTCTGGGCCGTAGCCACCGATTTGCCTGCCCTGTGTAATGACAGTAAAAACTCTATGACAAATTCCTCCTGGCCCCAAAGCTCCCTCCTAGCAGAACCCAAAAAGGACCAATAGGAACGGAACGCCCCTTCATATGCCTTCCTTGTCCTGGGTGCTAAACTCTCTCCCACAAGGTTTTGTAGTTCGGGGCACCGAGAGACCAGAGAGCTTCGGGAAATGGTGCCGCCACCGGGTCTGCTGTGGGCAGAAAACCCCAGAAGGCCTGCATACGGAAACGAGAAAGCGCATCAGCAGCCTGATTCAGCACCCCTGGCACATGCCTCGCTCTAAAGAGCACGTTCAGTTGCATACATAGTAAAACAATTTCTTTGAGCAACCTCAGAATCCATTTACATCGTGCTGCCTGACTATTGATACACTCAACCACGGTCATGTTATCAGACCAGAACACCACAGAGTGATCCCTAAACCCCTCAGGCCATGTTTTCAAAGCCACCAGAATAGGGAACAGTTCGAGAAAAGCAATGTTACTTGTAAGCCCACACTTGTGCCACCATGGCGGCCACCTTTGAGCCGTCCAGTGATTGCCAAATATGGCGCCAAAGCCTATACTGCCCGCCGAATCTGTCCACAGCCCCAACTCCTCGGAGGACACCGCCGGCTTGGTCCAAACAACCCGACCATTGAAATCCGCCAGAAATGCCAACCAAATGCGCATGTCCTGGCGAATCTCTGCCGAGAGCCTCGTGCGGTGGTGCCCCTCTTTAAGACCGACCATGGCTTGTGCAATCGAGCGGGGAAAAAGGGCGGGCCATTGGCATTATCCTAAGGGCAAAATTCAACTGACCCACAGTCTGCTGCAATTGATGCAAGTTCACCTTAGTTTCCCTAATGCATGCCTCAAGCGAGGCCCTGAATTTCCGCACCTTTTCTTCTGGCAACCGGAAGCAACCTTCTTCGGAATCGAGCTCTATTCCAAGAAACTCGAGCGAAGTTGATGGCCCCACGGTCTTACATGGCGCCAATGGTACACCAAACTGCCTCATCAGATCACAAAATTGTTTTAAAGCCTGTGCACATTCTGTATCCCCGGCAGCCCCCAGGAACAGAAAATCGTCAAGATAATGCATAACATGCTGAAACCCCGTCATTCTTGTGAATGCCCATTGCAGGAAACAACTGAATTTCTCAAAATAAGCACAAGATATGGAACAGCCCATTGGCATACATTTATCCATGTAATAGCGCCCCTGAAACATAAAGCCCAGGAGACGCTGATCGTCTGGGTGTACCGGGAGCAACCGGAACGCTGACTCGATGTCCGATTTGGCCATCAGCGCTCCGGGCCCCAGGCGATTCAACATGGCGACTGCATCATCGAAGGATGCGTACCGCACCGAACAAACCTCCGGGTCTATCGCATCATTAACTGACAGACCTCTCAGAGCTGACAAATTATGTATCAGTCTAAACTCACCCGGGTCCTTCTTGGGGACCACTCCCAAGGGTGAACAAACAAAATTAGGAACTGGTGGCATAGTCGAATGGTCCCGCAACCCGACCCCGCGCCACCTCTTTCCCAATCTTCGCTTGCACCACCGCTGTATTATGCAGGACCGATAGTTGGTTCCTACACTGCGCTTTACCCTGAAAATTCCCCACCGGGATGCGGAAACCATAGGAAAAACCGTCTCGCAACACCCCAGCGGAGTCATGATCCGGGTATTCACTGAGCCAAGGAATCATTGCCATGGTATCAACTGGTGTAGGTAAAGGCGCCCCTCGGACTATAACTATACAAGGATCCCTGGAAAACACAGTTCATTCACTCCTTCACACTAGAAACAATCATTGGTCATAAACTATTTTATACCGTTCACAGACTTATTTTTATTAAAACAAAAGAAGTTGTACATAAATAGATAAAACTCAGTACATTTAATATTGTCATTTAAAAACAAAAAGCAAGAAAACAGTCCATACAGTAGATAAAAATCACAATAATAAATTAATTCACCAGTTTATATGTGTAAATCAAAATAACGCCTAACATCTGACAAGATATAAACAAATCCTAACCTCAAGCATGACAGTTTGTTGTAAAGAAATAATGTCAACAGTGTGAATTCTAAATCAAAACCCCAAGAGTCAAAAACAAAAACAGTTGCAATTATCGATTATGAGATTCATCTAGCCCTGCTGATGGTTTTTTATACAAATCTCTTTTTTTCCTGTACCAGAGATTTACTGGGCTTGAATTCTCAAGAAAAAGCGTCGACGCGTTTCGGTGTCACTGCCCTTGGATATCGGCCCACCTTCTTCAGGACAATAATTCAAGTCCCTTGGGGTAAAACTCCTTAAAGAAGATGTATTTCTTCAAAGGAAATCTCTAACTTCGCGGAATAAGGAGACCTCAAATCCACACTATGGAGACATCAGATCCACATTGAGCTCAGAATCTTTACAATATGTGGTCGTAAAAGGGAGGATATTTTCTTATAATTTCTTCTCTTCCTTCTGGATAAAGCTTATCTCTGTTTCAGTTCCCTCCG
This sequence comes from Lissotriton vulgaris, assembly GCF_964263255.1. Classification (NCBI taxonomy): domain Eukaryota; kingdom Metazoa; phylum Chordata; class Amphibia; order Caudata; family Salamandridae; genus Lissotriton; species Lissotriton vulgaris. Next base: position 1,071,713,921 of record NC_141696.1, on the reverse strand, counting down.
GATATGGGAACATACCTTATTCAATGTAAGGCCCTGCAATTTTTTAAGTAGCCTCTTTCCCGTGGCAACACTCGCCCTTTTGGAGATAGACTCTGCACCTTTTGATGGAGGTGAGTGGCTCGTCCTGGGTGATACCTGACCTTGGTCTCTGCATACGTCTGGGCTCGCCACGGGTACGTCTGCTTCTCAGGCTAGTTCGGACTATGTCAGACCTGTTTGGCGCTTCCCCTACTTCCGTTATCACCCGTTTTGGCTCTGCACATGGTCTCGGGATGCGAGGACTGTCCACACCCCCCACAGTCGTGCCTAAACTTGCATGACCCCTGGGGCCTCGTACACTTTCCCCTGTTAAAGTTCCAGCATACCCCTTTCTTACCTGTATTGCCATTCGACCTTGGGTGATGCTCATTACTTGCCCCCGCCCGAAAGGGCGCCCCAGATGAATGGCGGGAAAACTCACCCCCGCCCCCCCCCCAACAATGGCACCTTTAACATGCCTGAGTTCTCCATTTTTTGCCAAGAAATGGAGTCGTAACAATCCCACGTCAGGCATGTGTCGAACTCTTTGGCCTTGCGAAAAATATTATCATAGCAAAACCACTCATTGCCCGCATATGTCTGAGAAAATTCCATAATACGTGTCTGGTACACAGGTAACTCGGCCAACAGTTCAGGCCTCCGTTCCCCCATAATTGAAGTGAATATGCCAAATGCTCTGCCCCAATTACCTATCGTCTCATCGACTCTAAAAGCGGCCATTTTTGCGCGCCAAACACTCGGATGCATAAGCTCCTTCTGGACTTTCACATGCTCAATCTCGTAATGATCAGTTAGCAAGGAAAACATGTTTACATATTTCTCAGCCCATATCCGTTCTTTGATTTCCATCGGGATATGCTGAGCCAATTTCTCCCTTCTCGAGGGTACAGACCCCTTCCCCGCAATCGGCATTAGCTGCTTACCTGAGCTAGAAGCTGTAACCGCCGTTGCTGCCGAACTCGTGCCAGCTGCGGGTTGATCTACTGGAGCCTGTGGGGAAACAAACAGACAAGATGGTTTCGCGGCCTCCCGTGACTGCCGCAACTGCCTCATTATTTGCTTGGCCTCTTCGGCCGTGTCCCCCGGAGCCACGGAACCCCCGCTGCTATTACCCAACCATGCCGCCAGCTGGGCGGCCAACTCCGGGGGCATGTCCCCATCGTTCACTGGGGTAACCACCACGGGGATCCGCTGGCCCTCGGCGGGAGCCGGCTCGGGAATCTCCGCTGGTCTAGGAGGGCTCGCCGGGGGAGCCTCCGGGACTGCGACCTCGTCCTCATTTGCCCCATTCCTGGCCCTCTTCCTTCTTCCGGCCGGGACCTCCGCCGGGTTGGATCTTTTCGGCCTTCCCTCACCGTCCCTGGCCGCCATTTTTCTCTTCATCTCTGCCATGTCTTTCACCAACATCCGGAGCATTTGGTCGGTGCTGACCTTCTTTGTGACTCTCTTGCCCGGCATTTTCCTCACGTAGGTGAAAGATCCTGGACGATCTGCAGTGCTAGAAGAGAAAAGAGAGTAATTACAAATTTCAAAATTGGCTCTTCGTTCCGTCTCGAGCTCACGTGCAGCGAGGAGGTGCAGCTTCAGAGCACAGGAACAAGAGGATGCTTCCTTGGATTGTTGCTCCTTTTATTCTTCTCTGGGCGGGCGTAAACCCGCCTCCTCCCGCCTCCAGGGGCGTGGCTGACAGCTTCAGTGTCTAGGACAACCCACTCTTGGGCGGGAAAAAGCACGCCCCGGCTACGCCGCTTCGGGCATACCAGCCGAGACGCGCCTCCCGCCCAAAATGGCTTCCCGGGGGGATCGGGGTACTCCACCATACGTTCGGGGGGACCGAGTGGTCGCCCCTTTCCAGGATCATTGTTTCAACATCGTGGCATCTCATGGAAACATGAAACTTTCAGCAATTGTAAATCGAAGTATGTAGCCTATGGTATTGTTTGCCCTTGTGTACTCCTATATATAGGAAAGACTAATCAAGAAATCCGCAACCGAATCACCCAACACAAATCCAGGATAAAAAATGGAGTAGAAACTGCCCCGTTGGTTAACCATTGGAAACGTTGCAAACATCTCATAAGTGACATTAAATGGACTGTCATTTCACGCGTTGAAAAAGACCCACGCGGCGGGGATCTGGATCAAAAACTTTCAAAGAGAGAAGCTTATTTAATTGTAAAGTTCGACACAGCAGTTAGGGGACTTAATGAACTATCAGAGATATATAAACTCTAGAAAAATATTGTCCCTGCACAGATCTTAAATACACTGTTAGCCTCCGCAACTCCATCCGTCTTTAACTCTAGCTCGGGATCCCTCGACTGATGTTACATTCTTTGGACTAACACGCTTTTGCGTTAGGATAGCATCGCCACCAAATAGAGAAGTCTCCCAAGCCGTTTTCACTCTACGCATGCGCGAGAGATCAGTGCAACTGGAGACGCCGGCAACTATCTTCCAACTATAGGATTCCCCAGCCGGTAAGCCTTCACTAGATCCCGCTCCTTGCAGACCGATAACGTTTGCGTTCAAAACCACGGTTTGACACTCTTTCTCTCCCCCTTTCTTTCAAAGAGGCTGGTTGAAACCATTATTCGATCTGATTTATCACCGATCCCCTTCTCTGGACGTGGATTTTTACGATCTTCCGGTAAGAAGAACGACCCTGTATATTATCGTTAGGGTCTTTCCATGTAACCCTCTAGATACTAAATAGCCTACATCTTTTTCAGGCCATCCAGCTTTACTTGCCCTAACAAAGACAGGCTTGGCTTCCGTTTTCCGTGCAGACCTAAGGTAATTTTGTGTACATGATCATGTTGCAGGCATTACATAAAATCGAGAACAGCAGGCTAGATACACACCTTTTCATTTTTACATATTGTTTCTCTTTTCTGTTGTCAACACAGGTGACATTTATCTCTGTATATTCTTCATAGTGGTAAGCATAGGTAACTTTGGGTGCTACAGTGCTCGTTAGATTCTTTTTTAAAGAGATGTACACAACGTTTTTCCTTTTCTTTTTTCAGAGCTACCCGGCCCTGATGAGAATCCCTCCCAATCCTTAGGGATTTGAAACGCGTAGGCCCTTTCATGCTCAGTGTCTGCTCCTCTTGTTTCTCCCTTAGTGTTAATATACTGTTACACTATTGGTTTAGAACTTTTGCATTCATATTGTTTGATTGTTCGATTTGATTTTCATGACTAATTTGATTCAGATCCACAAATATGAGTTCATAGTATAATTCTATGTAAATAATTGTATATATTGTAGCAGACCTAATACTCAACCCGCTTGTCTATTTATATTCAATAGGGCTGAGTATTTGTATTTTGTCTTTGTATGAATGAATGGTATGATTGAGATATGATTGAGTATGGAATGCATGTTTGATTTTAATACTTCACTGTTTGTGTCCTAAACTGTTTTTGTTATCGATAAAATGTTCTGTTTCTATTGACAGTATATGACTAAAACTTGGTTGTAATAAAAAGCTATTAATTAGTATATCCAAGCTTTGATAAACTGTCTTTGTTCTGGTTGTTAGAATAATACCATGAATATATGATCAGTATTGGCACTTGTTTTCTGTTGATCAATTCCATACAGAAACACATGGAAGTGTTCACATGCCCATACTATATCTTAGATTCATTTCTTAATTTGAGAATAAGCACATTCAATGTGTGTTAAACTCCAGCAAGTACAGGCTACAACGTGTCTCTGAGCATTGGGCTGTCAATCAATTGCATGTTTTATTTTCTTGAAACTTTGATCACATTCAGATGACCATTCAAACAGAACATCTTGCTTTGCTAGTTTTCTCGAAGGGGCACTCACTGGGGCAAAGTCATGCACCTGGAGCAGTAACTATCCATGCATAAGAAGGATCACAGCATGGTCACATCTTCAGGAAGGCAAACAGAAGACAATGTTTGCACCTTTTCAGGGCCAGGAGTCATCCCCATTCCAGAGAAAATATGCCCAAAGAATTAAAGTCTGTTTTTGTGAAATCCACACTTCTCAGCATTTAGTGTGAGACCTGCATCAGCAAACAGATGGCATACTTGTGTGGCAGCTCTATCATGTGTAGACCCTAAACACCAGTATTTTATTACTGTAGTAAAAAGCATGTTGGACAGTCTAAATTACTCGATGAATGATATCGTGAAATATTTTTACAGCTGACGGCACACCAAAATGGAGTCTTTTAAATCTGAACAAACCAACATGTGTTGAAAAAGTAGTACCAATCATGCAGATTTCTTCCAGTTCATTTCCACGAACAGTGAAGGGAATTGTGCACTGTTTTTAACAATTTCCAATGTACCCTCAACGTCCTGTTCAGATTAAGCGATAATATTGCACTCCGCTCCAAGACCAAAGAACCCCCGCCAGTAAACATCCACTCAAGACGATGTTGAACACATGGCCATGTCAGCACTTTCAAATATCCCACATGTTCCAAGACCTTAAAAATTGTCCCTGTGCACAAACAAGACCATCTCACAGCCCGTGCAAGAGAAACAACACAATGGTGAACGTGTTGCCATAACACCAAACTGGAAGCTAAAAAAATTCAAGGACATTCGCCCAGCGGAACTAGTGTCCAAAGCTAGGTACAACAGTAAGTCAGGCACTACAGTTAGGCATGCAGTCCGTCAACACAAAACACGTCACGACGTTACAGCACCAGAAGTACAAGTAAACCAGAGAGGGACGAATGGTAGATCGAAAATCCTTTGAGAGTTGAAATGAAGGTAATGCGCCATCAAGCAAGTAACGCATGCAATAATGAAGGGTTTAGAAATCCCCGTAATTGGTTTCAAACGTAGCAACCCATTGCTGATATCACTGCATGCTGGCCACAGGAAGCATGAACAATTTTTAACGGTCACAATCATGCCCCCACCATGAATTAATCCAAAGTCACGTGCACCATGTCCCACACAAGTGGCATGCAAAAACTATGTGAAGGCACAACAACTTGGTCCCCTCAGTTACCTTGACACTGCGAATGTAACACCTAAACAAACAACAGTCATCAAAACAGAGGCACTTTCCTAATACCACACTTCGCATGAGTCCCACACATGTGCGAAGAATCGCGGCCCCATTTAAAACTGAACAATGCTCCTCAAAAATCAAAAATTCATACTTTTCCTCCTTCCATCTTCCTCCCCCCTTATGTCTCTCTAGAGGGTCTACCCCACACAGTAAAGAAGAAACAAGAAACACAAGAAGTGCCACACTTCCTGGATCATTATCCAAGTACAAGATACACAATGGCATTCATGAAGTGTGAGTAATTTCTTTAATTTCTTTTGAAAATGCTTGTGCACTGTTTGCTTACAAAACAACCCCCTATTATCACTTGACTAATGTGCCCCTTTTCCACCACAGAGTCCTATACAGAATCTCCCAGCCCTGAGGAAGACCTTCTAAAATACCACACGGTCCAAATACGAAGGTCGAAACACGCCGGCACACCCCTCACTGGGGCCAATGGTTTCCCGGTGTGGAATTACACAGATATCACAGATTTCTATCCAAGCTGGATTAAGACAGTTTATTTTTTGGGACGTTGACAGGCTCTCCATGACCTCATCACTTTGGACCTAGGAATGACCATAGTATCGAGGGCGTATAAACTAACAAGACCCAATACTTTATAAATATAGTAGGACTATCAAACACCAATCAGATGAAGATCTATGAAATGTATGTAATGCATGTTATGTTTCGCTGTCACTGTATATGGAGTTACATCTAATTTGTCTGTTGACATTTTGTTTGTCTTGTTTGTACAATATTGTTTTTGTCTTACAAAAAAAATTAAAGAAAGATCAAAATAAATAAATACACCCCTTTTGATAAATTGCACTTTGAGTTTTGGTTTTTCAAACTAATGACTGTATGATGGCTTCAATCTAAATGCACCAAATGTAGTTGACTAATCTAAACTTACCTGCAGGTGAAATTAAATGACCTGTGGTACAAGAAAAAAATAGAGTATTGCTGGTTTAAGAGTCATACACTTATTGTTCTAGTTCTTTCTCAGCGGCTTTCTGTAAGTGAAAAGCAATTTGATGGTGTTACGATTTAAAGAGGAAAATAAATTCATTATTGTGAAGCTGTACCTTTATTGTTCAGAGTTTCCCAAGCCCATGAAACAATGTCAGAAATTGTCTCACTATTTCAAGATGGGCATTCAAGTTATAGTTAATAGAAATCATTCCCATGTTAGCAGCAGTGTTGAAGTTTAAGAAGCATTTACTCGACAAAGTACCTAGAGTACATACATTGGTGCTTGCACTGTCATTTCATTTTCGTGTACAGCATGGTCTCCACAAAGGATCCTTTACTCCGCAGGTTGTAGAAACCTCTTAGGTAGACACTTTGATTCTTGACGGTGTGAGACGTGGTATCAGAGATAGTCCTTTGTTCTTTTCTGTCAGCACGATGTTTATTGACGCACCATTGTCTATAATGAAAGTTGGAGGAGCGTGATTTTAGGACAATGTCCAAAGGAACTTTGTTGATTCATGTGGTGATTTTTTTCAGAACTGGATTTTTCTTGCAACCGGCCAATCCTACATCGATCTGTGATTGACATCACCATTGCACCTCCATTTTCCTCATTGTCACTCGATGATGACATCAGTAAACCATTGAATGATGAATTTCATAACAATTGATTTTGTTTAGTTTCCACTTGCCTTATTCGATGTTGCAGTTTTGACTTGTTGGAGTAGCTGGTGGTTCGAGAACCTTTTGACACCCATCTTTTCATCTCTTTGTGATACACTTAGCTTCTCTTTTGCTTTGCAAACCATTATAAAATGGTTTTCCTTCCCGCAGCCTTTGCATATTTGCAAATTTTGCATATTTGTCCAATAGCAGGATATTTACCTTCATGTGGAAAGTAGAATCCACAGCGGAAACACAATTTTCTTTTCTTCTGAGACATCACTCAGTGGGCCTCTGCCTTGTGTTTCTTCCTTTCCATGCTCAATGCTGATTCATTTTGAGTAGTCCTAGCTTACATATCAGCAGCTTGTCAATCGGCATGTTCCTCTACTCTTGAAGCCATGAGCACTTTACCCAAACTGAGCCTTTCTCTCAGCATGCTTTATCAGATTGAGTCAGAGAGGCAATCATTAATAACGCTAAGACGCATGGCTTCTTCATCATTGAATTCATTGAAATTGCAGTTTTTTATAAGTGAATCAAGACTCTAAAAATAACTCATCCATCATCTCACTAGGTTGCTGTCTTGCTTGGTTAAAAGTGCACCTTTCATGGTCAACATTCCGCATTGGATTAAACTTGGCCTCCAAAGTCTTTTTGATGTGAAGATATAGTATTTCACCAGCTTGTAATATCTTCTTTATCATCTCTTTTACTACATCATGTGCAAGGTTCTTTAAGTATTCAATGATCTTTTTGTCACCTGCATCATCTTTAGCAGTGGTACCCACTGGTATGACTCCTGAAGACCTCCACTGAGTCACTACTGGAAGCTAGGGACCCCCAAGCAATTTGTACAATTTACATTTCACACATAAAAACATAAATTTGCAAAAATACACAAGCAAGTACAAACCAAACAAATACTAAAATTACTAAAGATGTTATTACTTTATATTGAAAAAATATGCCAAGGGAGATCTTCCCCCCAAGAAAATATGGGGGAAATAGTGCCTTCTATAACACATTTGTCATTATATATTCAATTGTGTCAGCTTTTAAAGCATAGTAAATGATGACCTTACTGATTACACCAGGATCAGACCATCTTTGTTGAGGCTATTCAATGATTCCCTCACTATCACCCTTGAACAGTGCCTCTCACCTATCCATAGCCCCTCTTTCACATGTATTTAATTTGTTTTATTTTATCTATTTATTTATTAATAAAATGTATGTGTCAGCGCAACAGCTACCCAAAAAGGGTTTCCCGGCGCCGTGAGGCAACAGCAAAGAGACGGGAGAGAACTACTGGCCAAAGAGCCAGGTCTTCGGAGATTTGCGGAATAAAAGAAGGTTGGATTGTGTATGGAGCGGCAGAGCATTCCATAGGAAAGGACACAAGTATTAGAAGGAGCGCTCTCCCATACGGGAAAGTCTGGTCTTAGGGACTTAGAATTTTGCTTGTGTAGAAGACCGGAGAGTGATTTAAAGATGAGCTAGGCATTGTAAGTAGAGGGGAGACGCTGCATGCTTAATGCGGAAAAGGGCCTTAAACACAACCTGTTTCTGTATTAGAGTAGGGTCTGTTCCTATGGTTACCCCCACTTTTGCTGTGATTCTCTGGCTTTTCGTCTTTAGTGTGGCTGTGGACCTGCTAATCAGGCCCACAGCCCAGCTGTTCTCTCTCTAAATTGATACCATGTCCTTTAGGTACATACCAGATTGGTTACCTGGTCAACCTTTTGAGCCCCTGTATAGTGTACCATAGGTACCCAGGGCATAGGTGCACCCTAGACCTACCAGTGGCTGCAGCATGTATTGTGCCACCCCTGGTTTGCCTTCCAAACTGACACCACAGGTCTATTCACACAGCCTGGGTAAGGTGTTGTAATCACCCTTTACTTAGATATAGTATACCTATATCTATATAACTATATAGACACACATCCACCTATAAGTCACTCCTATGCCAGGCCTTGACAATCCTGGAGGCAGAATGCTTGGTTTTATGTGAGAGGGTGCCCTAGCATAAGCTGAGCCCATCTGCAGCTTTCAGAACCATCTCCTTAGAGCTGTTCTATGATATAGCCATACCATATACTCTTAAGTGCACTATAATCCTCGCGGTTAAAGCTAACTTTGGTTTGGCTTTATGAAAACATGTTGTGTAAGGTGTCAAACACTTTGGAATACTACCCCCCTCCACCAGTTCCGGCAGTGGGGGTAGCATTCCACCCTTCTAGAGGTAGAAGACATGTAACTACTGGTTTACCCGGTTAAAGTTAAACAGAGCCTCAGCATCACAAAATGGATGCTGCTTCCACAGACACAAGTCTGCCCACCTGCTGCTAGATGAAACTCCGTCAAGGGAGGCCTGGACGATAGGCTTCCTGCCCAGGGAGGTGCTGGCACCTCCCCAGACAGGTTCTTTGTGTATTGGGGCAGGGTGGGCTTCATTCAGTGAATGCTTTCCAGACACTGCCTGGGGCACACTAGGTGCTCCATGCATTTTGCAGTTCAAACCGGTTGCTGGGTCACTCAGCCCCAGCTCTGATGCAAAACTGGACAAAGGGGAAGGGGTGTATCCACCCCACCCCAGGTCCACCCATAGGAGGGACCTTAGAGTTAGTCTAACCCCTAAAGTTACTATAAGTATAGAACCCCAGTCCCTAGGATTTTAGATTAGCCTTGATAAAACTCTGCAACATATATCCTGGACCTTCGACATTCCATATCGACTGGAAGATGGAAGTAATCTCCCTTGTGGTCAAGGAGTGACCACCCTATCCAAACAGGCACCAACAGCATCTTTGCCAGTCTGCATTTTCAAGGCTCCAGCCAGATCCCGAAGAATCTGTGACGCAGGACACAGACTTCCAGAGATCTCTGACCCCGACCTTCACTCACAGCAATGCTGAGACACGTGACGGACATGAGAGACATGGGACCGGAACTCCTGCACATCCGGCATTTTGCTACCTGCACCAACTTCTCAAGGTATCCCAAAGTTGTGCATTGGGGTGCTTGATTTAAAAGGGTTCCATTGTAGCTTATTTAGAAGTGTCCTTAATTGTAAAATTGTAACTTGTTTGTTTCCAATAGAAAGTCAATGGTAACCCGTGGCTGTGTTTAGACACTGCACGAGTCTCCCGTGGGCCTCCTACATCCTAACCTTTGGTTACCCCAGCGATTCCACAGGCCCCAGGACTGCTTTCTATTTCTCATGTGGTTTTAGTAAATGGTTTGTGAGGCCCAGAGGGCAAAACGTATACTGTGCAACTTATCGTATACTAACTAAGTTCCTTGTATTGTACTTTTACCTCTGACCTCATAAAGAGTGCAAAGGGGTTGTGTTTAGATTAAATACATATATATTTGATATGTACCTTCTGTGGTGTGCTTTCATTTGGTACTCAAGAGATTATAATTGGTAAAACAATTAGCTTAATTAGCTCTCTTAAGTTTTAGCCTGAAGACTGCTTGCCATTGCTACCCCTAGGATATCTTTCTATAAGGTTGACTTTCCAACCACCATCAATAAGGGTCGATTAGACTGGTGCAAGGTGCCCACTAGAACTAGTGGACATCATTTACCAGGCTAACTTCCCACAGTTTCTCCATCGAGAGGCAGTGGAGGCTCCCCAGCAGCCTGGAGGCCTGCGCGGTTTTGGAAGCTCGGAAAAGTAATCTGGCAGCATCCCTATTGACGCCCAGATAAAGGATGTTCCCGTAGTCCAGCCTTGATGTAACGAGGGCCTGGACTATGGTACGCTGGGTATGAGCAGGTAGCATCTACACAATCTTCCTCAACCATTTTAAGATGGTAAAACAGGTTGCGGCAACCTTGGTAACTTGTTGACGCATGGATAGTGAATCGTCTATGATGAAATCAAGGTTGTGTGCCTGGGTTGAGGGTTGTGAAAGCACACCCATTTCCAGGGGCCAGTGCTGGGGGCCCCAGAGATCTTTATCTTTGCCCAGGACCAGGACCTCTTTTTTTTCGCCACTAGGTTTTAGGAAGTTGGTGTTCATCCAGGTCTTAACATTGCTTAGGCCTGCTTGAGGATAGACAGCTCGGAGGTCCTGCTGAAAGGGAGAAGATGATCTAGGTGTCATCGGCGTATTAGAATAGCGAAAGCCCAGAATCCTCTACCAACACTGCCAGGGGTCTACATAAATGTTAAAGAGAAGGGGGCTGAGAATTGAACCCTGTGGGACCCCGTAAGGTGAAGAGTAGGGTTAGATTTAGCAGTAGATAAAAAATCCTGGAAGGTACGATTGGAAAGTAAAGACGAAAGCCAGTTCAGGGCTGTCCCAGTGACTCCAGAGGAGTGGAGGACCTTTATAAGTACGGTATGGGAGACCGTATCAAAGGCCGCGCTGAGATCCAGCAATACCAGGGCCATAGTTCCACCTGCATCCAGGTTCTGTCGGAGCATTTGAGTCCCACCTAGAAGTGTGGCCTCCGTAGCTAGGGGTCAAGTAGCTAGTTTTATAGCACCTATAATACCAGTGTAGGGTGTTGGAGCACTTTACATCACACATATAAAGAGACAATGAATCATACATGTGTAAATCAGTGTATAGAAAATGTAACGTAAGGCAAAGAGGTCTACAAGATGTAGGATCCACATGTCTTCCATAATGGTAGCATTTTTTAGAGTTCAGGAGAAGCACAAACTCAGTGGTTAGTGTTGGTTTTAATAATAAGAATTCATTTCTACCCAAAAATCAGTATCAGGATATGGAAAGACTGGGGAAAAAATAACTTCCTAACTTGTACCATGTAGTTTGCATGCAGCACTTTGATGGCAGTTCATAACTCACTTTGCTAGATTATGATTGTAACTTATGAACTGCACAGTTACAAAATAATTGTTATGATGAAGGCAGTAAAGCACTGAGCAATGCACATAATATACTGTTCTTTAAAATGCATGGTACACAATCTTTGCAGCAGAAATATTAACCATCCGTGCTACCATAGATGAGTCAAAGCTGCCACTAGCCAAAACTCCAATCTCTCTCCAGCAGGTACGTTAATCATGGGAGTTATCATGGCACTTTTATTGTTGCCCTGAAGCTGCTAGTTACACAAGGAACTTTGCAGTGCTTTTAAAACTTTTGCCTGCGGACCCTCTGGGAATCTGTCATGGACCCATGGGGGCCCGCAGACAGCAGTTTGGGAACTGCTGGTCTATAGCATCAATGAAGTAATTGAACATTTCAATCCAGGCAAGTCCTTCTGGTATCAATATTCTTTTTAGCTGTATCCATTGGTGGTTTCATGAACACAGCGGCGCCATACTTGCCGCTCTTTTCGACAGCGATTGGAGAGCTCCAAAGCTCGAAAGTCTTTTGAGTTGCTCTGAGTGCCACCAGCTGCCTTTGTGGTTGCACCTGCAGAGACCAACAGCTAATCCTTGTGCTTACGCTTAGGCTGTTGTGGATGCCACCTGATACTTTGAGTGCACTGGCCACATGTCACGTCTTGATTGAGGGTCAGTGACACATTTTAGGTTTGCTCCAGTGAATACATTTGTACTTTTTATACCCGGTTGTCGCTGCCTTAAGCACTTCTTTGTATCACGTTGTCAATGTCATTAGTGTTTCTGCTTTGCATCTGTGCTGGCCTTGTGTTAGGCTATGGCATAGTATCTCTTCCTTTGGCATTACCAGTAGATTTTTTAGCAGGCTTAATGAATGTACTCCTCTGTAGGAGTTGTACTTTGACTTCACATACACAAACTGTAGACCACAACTTGAGGCGCATGTGGCACGCACAAGCAGTTTGCTGGACCACTGCAAACTCTCAGGGAGAGCAGTCTTGAATCAGTGGTGGGGGGGGGGCACATATCCCCTATCTCATCGTCAGTTGTAGCTTTTTCCCTACCCCTGGAGCATGTAACAGACCAGGATTCACATTGAGCTCTGGTTTGCACTTCTTTATTCTTCTGCATGCAACAGTTACCTGAACACACTTCCTCACAAACTTTATTAACCACATCAGATTATGAAATACTTGTAAGGAGACTGCTGAGGACCACTAGAGTCTTCATGCACATAAACACAGGACAGTAACGTAACAAAACTTGAGGGGGGCCCCCCTGCAAACTACATGGTGGGGCCCTCAGGCCATGGTACTGTGCTGAGGGTGTAACAGACCAGGATTCACATGGAGCTCTGGTTTGCACCTCTTTATTCTTCTGCATGCAACCGTTACCTGAACACACTTCCTCTAAAACTTTATTAACCACACCCACACTAGAGTCTTCATGCACATAAACACAGGACAGTAACGTAACAAAACTTGAGGGGGGCCCCCCTGCAAACTACATGGTGGGGCCCTCAGGCCATGGTACTGTGCTGAGGGTTCCCCCTGGAGCTTGTAACAGACCAGGATTCACATGGAGCTCTGGTTTGCACTTCTTTATTCTTCTGCATGCAACCGTTACCTGAACACACTTCCTTTCAAACTTTATTAACCACACCCAGCTAAACCCATCAGATTACGAAATACTTGTAAGGAGTCTGCTGAGGACCACTAGAGTCTTCATGCACATAAACACAGGACAGTAACGTAACAAAACTTGAGGGGGGTGGGGTGCTCAGGCCATGGTACTGTGCTGAGGGTGCCCCCTGGAGCTCGGGGCACCCCTGCACAGTGGGAACTGCTGGGGCCTATCTCACACCCCTGCAAAAGGATGCTCGACGTTTATTGATGATTGAGAGTGGTATTACATGCTGTTTGTCAATAGTAAGGAATCTGAAAGTGTTCATAGGAAATATACTGGTGGTGGTCTTTAAAAAATGTGCCAAGATGAGTCGTTGGTAAGGGAGGAGATGCAAACAACCTGACAGAAGAATTAGCTGCACAACGCAAACGACCTAACTAACATTCAGTGAACACCAACGTGTGTTCATCTAGATAAGGTTTTGTTAATAATGTTAGTGAGTATGAAACAGATTATGTAGTTGGGTATTATGTACTTCTAAAAATGTTTAAAGCAAACATTTGTTATTATGGACTTAATTTGTTTAGTACTACTAGTACTGCTGCATAATAATTTGTAAGAAAATCTTTTAATGTCTAAATATATAAAGATATACACCAAAAGAAATATATGCTAAGGTCAATTGACTACGAAGCTGTGACAGAAGCTTTCACTTGTTTTCAAAAATGGCTTTGCTTTAAAATAGGCACCACAGAATTAGAGAGAGAAAGTGCTACAAAAATATAAAAAATTAATTCATATTAGAAACACAGAATGCAGCCATTAAATGTTAATAAAAATGGTCACATAAAATCATAATCACAGCGAGACTGTAATAAATTGCTAATAAGCTTGAGTTCATAGAAAAGCAGAGTGTAAAAGCAAATAAGTTTCCCTTTTTACAATTTTATTACACGCACACTATAATATACCAACAAATACATTTGACAAATGAGACTTTAAAACTCAATATAACGAGAAAATGATATCCATAAACGACATAAACTCCCTCAGTATAAATAGATTTAATTGATTCTGTGTTTTTTCATAGTACCTACTGCTCGGGTGGGAAGTCGACTAAATCTAGGGTCGAGATTACAGCGGTAAAATGACAAACCAACGACTCCCACTGAAATAAGCTGTAACATTTATCTGTCAGACTAAGAAGCTATTTGTCTAAGAGGCTTCTAGATCACCACACCAAGAATATCCATTAAAAGCACATTAACAGCTGGGCTTATTCTATTGACCCTTTCCTTCCTAACTTGTTAGTCAAGAACTTTACATGCTCTCTGACTTTCTGTTGCATTTCGTATAAGAAAGGCCTTAGCAAGGATTCGACAGTCATGAAAACCTCCTCTGTGTGGAAAGTGTTTTGCTGCCTTCTGGGATTAAGTCCACATATAATGTAATAAAATAAAACATAACGATAAGGCTAAACGTGTATATCTGTCATTTCAAACAAATGGTGTCAAGGATGGTCCTTGATTACAAAGATGGTGCAATCACTGGTGCAAATTGTGCATTTGGGGATTGCAGATTTCTCCATTTTGCATCCCTTTCCAAGTTGCCTAAATCGAAATGGTATAACATTAAAATTGAGATTATTTGCCCCATTTCAGAAGGCTAAAAATGTCATTTTGCACCATTTGCCCCTCACTTAAAGCCCACTTCCACTGATTTATGCCAGATTATACGCGGAACAAATTGGGAGGGCATTACAAGGCAAGGTGCAAATAGTGCTTGAATCGTAACCCCGCTTTGGTGAGAAAAGGGTGTGTGTGTTCACTACTGGTTGTATTCAGTTTAAAGCTGTATTTTATAAAATTAGTAAAATCTTGAATGCAGAAAATTCACCTTCACCGCATGGTTAACCAAATTTGTCATGTTTTTCTGGGCATTCTGTTTTCTCAACTATTAGGACGCTGTGCACTAAACACTGCTATTCAGTGTATCATCCATGTGTTCTGGCCTTCAATTTCTTTTTGTAAAATTGGTCTTACCCAATTGGTTTATTTACATTTCCTGTAGGTTCCTAGTATATGGTGCATAAAATGCATAAATTACATGGGATTTAAATGTCAGATCTTGGCTGCAGTGTGTATTTACATCACCAGGGGCATGAAAAGCAAAAAAGGTTCCTGGAAGTCCTATGCTATCTGGGCTGAGGTTTAGAGACACTGCTGTAACACCTGGGAAGGGAAAGTACCTTTGCTATGTTGGAAAACCTACTTTTTAATATTAATTCACCCCACAAGTAGACGTTGTAAACCCATAAGGCAAGATGCTGAATATATATAGAAAATGGGCACGCTCTATAATTAAAAAGTATGCCATCCATTGACTGAAGATCTAAAAGCTATTTCACTGAGTAGGTCCACCTTCAATGTATATGCCTAGTTATGCTATTACATTTTTATAACTTTTCCTGGGAAAATGTGAGAAAGCCATTCAAAGTTATTTATTACTTAACTTTCAAAAAACAAATGTAATGGTACATTCTGATTATTGATAACTTGAGTAGAAAATGTAACTTTAAAAGTAACCTTATAAACATTTACTTCAGGCTGCCTGAGCCAGAACTAGTTTAAACCCCGTCCTGCAACTTATCATACTTTCAGAGCTGGAATGCAGTCGTCGGCTGAGAGAGTTAATATTGACCCTGTTTCTGAGCACAGGAAGGACAGGGGTGTTAACTGCTTACAACTTAGCAGGGATTTGGCTCTTAGGGGCAAAAGGGAACATTTAGCCAAACATAGGACAGCATTAGCACTACCTCTTTTGAAGTAGAGATTCCACAGTGGGCCTTTCCTATTTATTACTAGGGCCTTCTCAGACAGGAAGGATTCTCTGATAGTGGAAAACAGATACAACTGTTTCACCCCTGTTGGTTGGGAGGAGAGTTCATCTAAACAGGATAATGGCAAAGGAGCAAAAGTCAGGCCTGTCTAGTGGCATAAGGGTTCTGCCATTTTCAGACCAGCGCTACTGGATAAGTTTACATTAAGTGTTCTTTGGATTTTTAATTGATTTCTATATGATTTGAGGTTTTTGTTTTTATGAAAATTAAAAGAGACTGTGAACGTTCACTTTTTAGTGTGGAACTCCTTATCTAATGTTTCATCGCCATATGAATTTTGCGCCTTAAATGTACCTAGAAGGAATGTTTGTATGAGTGGTCAGCACACACAGCAACATAATACGTAACCGATATAGTGTACTCCTGGGATTTTCTCTTGACTAAGTTTACATTAAGCCAAAGAGGAGATTCTGAAAAAAAGGAGGTGGGGAGCGCACACAAATATTTAGGATTTGGTGCTAGAATGTCTCCAATCATTGGGCAGTGCACATGATAATTTGGCACCTCAACCATGCTTCTTTGGAACATGTGTGGACCTGGGAAGACTTAACCTGCAGAAGTCACTCCTGGAAGAAAACACTTGATGTGCGCTGGCCGAAAAATGTTGACTCCACAATACAATACAGAACCAATTTCTGATGTTGAACTAAAGGGCTCTTTAACTGTATTCTAAAGGATGCAAAGAAAACATGTTGGGAAACTGTTTTAATTTCACAAGTTCCTGATATGATATTATATAATTCGCCAATGATTTTGATATCTAAGTCATTTTAATATATATAGTATTTTAGTTTGAGTTTAATGCTGAATTCTCTTCTGTTCTTTATTGTTTCCTTTTCATTCCATCCTCAGAAGGTAATTTATCTTTAAATGAATGTACATCTTGCCATTTCTTCAAGCTGTTGCCTTTCCTGCATCCTGACTCTCAGCTACAATAACCAGCACAATATCTCATTTAAACTCTAGTCCTATTTTCATTTTCAGTCTGCTACTTCCACAATTACAACCTTCCAACATCTTTCTTATTCTGTCTCTTGCTTACTACTCCCTACCACTGGGTTGACGCATTAGAAAAGTCAGGCATATTCATAGTAATATAATAATACCAATGATATTAGATAAAAAATTGAAAAATCTGAAAAAGTAGACCAAGGTCAGTTGAAAAATAATGCATGCATTAGAAATAAGCTGTATGCCACTTGATTTACAGTACTTCTTGGTAAAATTCACCATGGTAGATTATTCAAGCCTACAGCTGTCATCTGTATTGTGATATTTAAAGAGTGTTGACAACGCTTTTGAAGTCAACAGACTGGAGGACGACTATAAAAACTGGAACAGGTCCTCTGCTTCCAACATTCCAATTTGCTCAAATGCTCTACGCTAGAGCCAGCTCTGACTCTTACTGTTCCTTGTCTCTCCTAAGGATATGTAGGCTGTATAGGGGAATGACACAGTCAGAAAATGAAGATGAGGGAATTATCAAATCTTTACCCATTCATCCCACTGTAGTTACAGTATCAGTGTTACTTTTTAAGAAGGGAGGGGGGACTTACCAGTAGCTTCTGAGTCTCCATGTGCCTTACAAAATTAAACAAAAGCAGTTTAACAGAGTAGATGGATGGGTATGGCCTGTCAAGCCTCTTTTTGAGGTTCCTGCTATTGATATTAGATTTCTATTAGTTACTGCTGTAGCTGTGCACAAAAAGAAACTGGCAAAAATATATAATAAGTTTAAGTTTTGGAGCAGCTGAGTTTTAAACCTATAGTTTACTCTTTTTTTTAAACTTGTTTTATTCACATTTTTAATAAGACATTTTTAATAAGACACAGGCACACCACAATATTTGACTGCTCATCAAACCCTGCTGGAAGCATTTATAATCCTTCCTATCCACCTTCGTCCACTTCATGTCCTTCCTTCCCCTCACCATACCCCTTCGACGAGGAGCCAAAATAACCAGACTTCTTAACAGAGTGAAAAAAACAAGTTTGCCCTTCTTCAGCGCCCATTTGTCACATCCCATGCAGCTCAAATCTTTGTCCATTTCCAATGGCACCCTCTGCCCTCATATATCGTGTTCTCCACCAGCATGCACCAGCCCATGTCTTTGCTCCAGTCCTCCAGTACAGGAGCATCTGAAACACCACATTTATGTGCAATAATATGTTCTGCTACCACTAGTTCCAGTGCATCTCATATTTTATGATACCTTGTGGTTATATCTGTATGTGAATTACCCACCTCCCCAACAGTGCACATTGCCTGTCGCCCTATACTGTGTAACCTTCTTGTTTGGGGCCTCGTCAGCTCCCAGAACTGCTTATCATTTATATCCCTTCACTGTCTCATGTACAGTTCAATACGGATGTATGACGTTGCAACGCATGCTTTTACCACGCATGCCTTTACAACGCGGTTTTTACAACGCATGCCTTTACAACGCATAGTGCTTTGGGGCGCTGGATAGTGAATAGTTTAATTTACTATTCCAACTCCAGTCCCCGTGGATAGTAGGGAAGGTGTTGGATAGTAAATTAAACCTATTCCCTATCCTAGAGCGCCCCCCAGCGCAATGTGTTGTAATGGTTTGCGTTGTAAAAGTTGCGTCGTAAAGGCACTGCGTGGTAAAAGTTGCGTTGTAAAGGATGTTTCCCTTCAATACTCACTCTACCCCTGTCCATGCCTGCATCTATCTGGACACTGTCTAATCATTGTAAATATCTCAGCTATATTCTTTCTGGTCATCAGGCTCAGCTTCTGCTCCATTGCTTCTCCAATCTTTCCGAGGGAATTTGAACATCATGTAGGCTTGTGCTTGGGGTGAATTCTGGCCTATGTGTTTCTCAGGGGACCAGCCAGTCTCCAGTCCTCCAGTCACTCCCATGACTCAGAAGGTACTCTGAAGTGCCAGGTTTTCCTCTCCATGATCTGTCGAGGTTTTATAGGTTAAAGAAGCATGAATTTCAAGTCTCTTTGACTTAATTCCTTTTCAACCCCCTCAAGAAGAACTTAGACAGTCATTTGAGCTGCAGCACTTGAGCTATAAGTTCTTCCATGAACAATTCGACAATGGGGCCCTCTGCCTTCTCTGGTATCCCACTACACATATATTACTTTGTCAGGAACGACCTTCATAATCCTCCAGTTTTGCCATGATGGTCTCATCATCTCGCAGTAGGTGTTAAACCTGGTCCTGTAAGGTGCCTGCTTCAACCTGGAAGACTCCCACAGTGGTGTCAGCTGCTGTGACTCCCTCACTAAAATTCCAGATAGCTACCTGAAGGAGTGTTAATCCTGTTACGACAGTGTCCAGTTTAGGTTCAAGTGTGCCCTTTATATACTGGATTGCTCCCATAATTGGCTTTAGCATTGGCCCTGCGTTTGAGGCACCCCTGCTGTTCCAGAGAGCCTGTAACCACCACTGCACCACATTTGGATCCAGCTTCATTTGTTAGGTAGGTTTAATGCTGTTAGAACCGGGGTCTCTAGTTGGCCGGGTATTTAGCCTAGTCCAAGTAGGGACCACAGCTTCCGACAGGGTAGCTTGGCGCAGAGCAGGAAGGCTTGACTTCAGAGGCAATGTGTAAAGTATTTGTGACCTGGTGATAAGAATCATCCCGGGGTCGGTGGGTTTCACGTACCTCACTTTTAACGAAGGAGACACAGTACCTATTGCTTACAAGTCACACTTGTACACTTCGGCTGAAATGTGGTTTTCCTCTGTGGAAAAAATTTGACAGCAGTGCAAATGGCGATTCTTATGGTACGTGCACTGTCGCAGGGATAACGCATGTTGGTTGTTACCCCGTATCCTGCACTAGAGGCAGTGACGAAGAGCAGTGTACCTAATTCTAAAGCTTTGCACCCACGGTGGATGCAATGGGCAGCATCATTGACATCTCTGGATGTCACATTTATTTTTGATGCCTCCTTACAGTCGCAGGAGTTTTTGCAGTATGAGTTTGATGATCCTGCACCTTTGGCTATGTGGCCTTTGGAGGATTTCCATTGCATCATATACACTGATGGATCAGCGCAAGTTGCGCATGGGTCTAAACACGCATACGATTCCACTTGCGCCATTGTGGTAGGTGCCATGGTGAATGATGAGTTCAAGTCCAGAGTCATGCACATGCAGACTCTTGGGGACTGCACCACACAATTAGCAGAGCTCTGTGCTCTAATGCTTGCATTGGAGTACGCTGATCCTAGTGTGACAACTCTTATTGTGAGTGATTATTACTGCTGTGTCCAGTCTTACAATGAAAACATGTTCTTTTGGATTCAGAATGATTTTCGTGATTCCAAGGGTAGCACAATAAAACATAAAATGATCTGGGTCCGAGTGGCTGAGCTTAAAGAGCAGTTGCCACTGTTGTTTGTGATTCACACTCTCGGTCATCAGCGCGTAGGAGTCCACACTGTTGGCAATTCGTTGGCTGATGAGGCCGCAAAATCAGCAGTATTAACATATTTGGTTGCAGCAGTTACACGTTCCAAAAGTAAGATTGATGATGATATCTAGGCAGCTGTTGCTGCAACTGAGATGGGAAGTAAATATCCTAAAGGATTCCCTTCGAAGTATTTATACCACTTAAGTCCTGATAAAGTTCCTTATGTGAAAATTCCTGACGTTGGTGAGAGTGTGATTTCCAACGCGGCCCGCAGGCGCACACTGATTACCGCAGCCCATGAAGGTGTTGCATCTGCGCATGCGGGCATTTCGGCTACTGTAGCTCAGTTACAACAACGATTCTGGTGACGGGACTGTACAAACAGACGCGTGAATATGTCCTTCAATGTGACATTTGCCAGCAGATTAAGCCTTCGACTGCTGCGTGTCCGCCCCAGACACAGTTGTACATATCTAATAAACCGCTTGGGTGTGTTTATTTAGATCACTGCGGTCCTTTTTCTTCTGATACTGCGTATAAGTACATCTTAGTAGCAGTTGATTCATGCACACGCTTTGTGTGGGTGCGGCCACACCGCAGCACTGATTCACCGACTGTCATAAGAGACTTGCATGTCTTTGTAGGGATTTTTGCCAGTGGTACCTTCCATTCGGATTAGGGTCCGGCTTTTGCCTCTAAGGCGAATAAGGATGCCATGACTTCGTTGAGGATCCAAGTCAAGATTTCGTCTCCATACAGACCTGAGGGTAATAGTGTTGTGGAACGGATGAACAGAGATTTAAAGCAGTCTTTGACAGCTCGAGTTATAGGCACTGGCAGGAACTTGCTGGCCCACCTCAATAGCATGCAGCGTGCTCTTAATAATCTCCCTAGAAGGTCTCTGGGTGGGCGGACCCCATATGAGATGCTCTTTGGTATCAAGATGTTTGTCCCGGACCTTGACGGTCTAGACTTGGCGGCTATTGCTGAGTCCTTTGACGTAGATGAACACTGCAATGTTTTACAGGCTCGACAAAAGAGAAGAGACAGTCTTGCAAAGGATCATTTGCCCTCCTCTTCGGAAGATGCGTTGCAGATCCCGGTAGTTGGCTGGCTAACCCGAGTTGGAGAACTGGTTTGTAAGAAGATCGAAAACAAGAAAGAATTTGGTCCCTCTTATCGAGCTCCGGTTCCAGTGCTTGGTGTGAAGGGCAGTAGAACAGTCATATTACCACCACTTCCAGGTCATAAGGAGAACAGGTATATCTCCATTGACAATGTCAAGATACACAGAGCGGCCGATTCTTCTTAGTATGACACCGATATCCTTCGATTTTGAGAAATTCTGTTTTGGCTCTGGTTTCCAATCCTGTGCCTGATGTTGTTCTTGAGATGCCTGATGTTTCCAGTCCTTTATTGAGTAAACTGCCTGGTACCCAACTTGATGAAACTGACTACACTTACCCAACTGATTCATCGATGCTTGATTTCAAACCCGCTTGGCTACAGAATCCAGATTTTCACTGATTCCCAAACATCAAAAAAGCCTTCAAAGATTTCTGTTCTAGCAAGACTGTTAAAAAAACATTTTTTGATTCCCCCCTGGACCTATATTTGGCTGGTGCTTTTTTTGATTTACCTTTTATGTCAATTGGTTTTGTGTTTTATTTTTTCCGTCTCATCCATGGACACTATGTTGAGGAAAGAACATCAATGAATATCAATGGAACACTGGCTCCCCATTCCTCATCACATAGATTGAAGAGAGACTTGGCTTTTGTTAATATCACTGCACGGCCTGTTTTAGATAGGATTGTATGGGATGCTGTTCGATTTCAAATCCCTGGGCCCACCGAGGTTATAAATGTACCTAATATGCGTAGAGTGTCTATGGGGGATGTAGTTAAACAAAATATATGTTCTGATGATTGGGATGTTCAGGCCGTAGAATCATTGTTTTCTGATTTGAAATATTATGCTGCCTTTGATGCTGATGATTTGTATTTGGAGTCTGCTAATTACGGTGATTTGTATTGTTACCAACATTTTGGCAATCACTACCTGCATAAAACTAATACCAGGAGGCTCACTGTAAATTATACCCAGTGGGAACACTGTCTGCCTCCTATACATGGCAGTTCTGCTTCCTTTTTTAAAAGGTTCACTTACTTTACAGATTTTAATCAGTCTAATCCCAATGCATTTTATTTTAAAATGACTGAAAAGTCCACATTCAAAGTTAGAATTACCAATACTAAATTATTGTACTTGAAGTCCTTTCTAGACCAGTTAGCTGTTGGGGGCTACGAGTTGTGGAAGGATACAATTGACCTTAAATCAGTTTGGGGTTCTAAAAGCTGGCAAGGCACTGAGGCCTTGCACCGTGCATGCCTCATCCCGAACCATATGTTGTTTTTGAATTCTACAATTTCACAGACAACTTGCTTTGGATTGGCTATTGCTAAAAGATTAAATGCTCCTTCTTTTCCTGACTTAGAGGAATACTCCGGGTGTAGTAATGCTACTAAATTTTCCATGAGAGAGTTACAAACTCTGTTATTTAATTCCTCCTTTAACATATCCAGTTTGGATCCCAAGGGCTGGTTGCTTTGGCACAGAAGTGCTGACTCATACCAGCATTGTTTTCTGGGTTTAGCTTATGGCTTTACACAGGTCAGGGTGGATCCGCGTTTTGACAGTGGCCATTCTGTGACTACCTATTCTGTAGGCAAATTGTGTCAGAATTGGCTCAGACATTCTACCTTGGCATCAGTTAAACTGCATTTATCTAAAGACGATCTTGATCTGAATGATTTTATAAAAGGCCCGGCTAATGGTAGATCTAAAAGATGGATATATGCTGTTTATAACGAATTCTGGAAAACATCCCAGATTGAGGCGGCTACCCGCCTTAGAGCTATAGATCAAGCTAATATAGAAAAAGTGCTAGCGGTTGTAGATAATAGCATAAACACGCTCTCTTCCCGCATTTACACATTAGATAATATTGTGTCATCTGTTGTAGCTATTGTGCAAGATGAAGTGTCTGTTTGGTACCATGGTCAAAATCAATTTCGTTCTATTATGCAGTTTGCATGTACCCTACAGACCCTTAAGGCCGGAAAAGTGCCATGGCATTACATGAACACATCATCATTGTTTGCCCCGTTAAATTTGACTGACAAGCAGCGCTTACTGTCGATGAAAGATGCTTCTTTTTCTATGTTACACATTGAGAGGTTGGAGCCTTTTCCGTTTTCAGTGGCAGAGCCCAATACTGCAACGTGGCTTATTCATGGGTTAATAACTGTCCCGTTCCCACTGTTCGAGTTCAAGTATGAAGTACTTTGCCATTGGTAGATAAGACCCTCTTGGTAGTGCTTATCTCCATGAAGCTTGGTCGCTTCCATTTACCTATAGATGCCTTAGGGAGGGTAATGAAGTTTATTTGAATGGTGAAGAATGCACTGAAACACCGGATCACTCATAAATGTGTAGACATATCCAATTACACGGCTCCTGTAATCAGAACGAGACAAATTTAGCCTGTATTTTGAAAGTTACCCCGTGCCTGCAATCGTTCCCACATTCACATTACTGGCAAATAGGAGTTATTTACTTTTAAACAATGATTGCAGTGGGTTAATAAAATGGATTGCTTATGTTGTTACTGTCAGTGAGTGTGTGGTTTGCTGTAAGAATGTAATGTATCCACCCTCACACGGGAAACTTGATGTTTCCATCTGGCCTAAGATTCCGTCCTTGAAAGCAGAGTTCAATAAGATGAGTCGCATAAGGGCTCTATTGCCCCAAAAAGAAGTTGCACTCACATCTGCTCGTGAAACATTCGTCCTTCACATGGCTAACACTCGCACAGAGGGGCATGCCTTATTAAATACTGATTTGCCCTTGCATTTCGGTGAGTTAATTCACACTATCTTCAATGCATCCTCCACATCAGGGCTGGCTCACTTTTTTTCAAGTTGTAAGCAGTGGCCTGGTGACTTCCTTTCAAATGATTTTCAGGGTCTTTCCAGCTTTCTTCCATTCTATTTTTTCCAGCCTGTTGCGTGGATTTCCCTTACTACTGGCTCTTGCTGCTGGCGTGCTATTGCTGTTTTGCTTGTTTCAAAATGGATGCACATCCTGTGTTACAAGACGAGCTGTCTTGGCTGGGGCTGTTTCGCGCCGGATGCTTGAGTACTATGGAGCGCTGCCTCTTGCTACATTGCGTGCAGCTTATGGATTATCGTTTCGATTTTCCTACTTTACATGCGCCCAGCCTGTCTTTCATTGCCAGAGTTGCGACTTCGAATGGGCCCTGGATTTGTGTCTCTGCAATACGGTGTCTCCCGATGCGGATTATAATCAGTTTATGAGCCCCTTAGTTGCTCATGAATTGCTTTGTTCTGATGGAGGGATTATGGCCTTTGCAGCGATGCATGGAATACTGGGTCGTTGGAATGTGTTCACAGCGGCGCAAAATTTCTTGGCTATCAGCTTCCAGGAAAGCCCACCGAGTTGTCCTCTGATGGTGCTAGAGGCTCCGGTAATTGAAGAACATGTATGTTCTTTCCCTTTGTTAAATTGGATGGCCAAATTATTTTCTGATGGGAACAGTGACTTCCTGTTGGAGGCTGTTGCTGCATATTTTGCATATTCATTAGTAGGATGAGTTTTGTTTGCAGTCTCGCTTCCTTGACCGACACCTTTCATTGGATAATCGGATTTGTTTTTTCACAAATTTTTTTGGGGGGGACCCAACCTATTGACTTTATCAATGTCCGAAGGCTAGATTCTTTTTTCTTACTTTTCAAAATTATGGTTATTTTTATCTCTTTTATTGAGGTGCCAAATCGGAGACTTGTGTTCGGACTATCGATCTTGAACTCTGCATTCCTAAATTTGCCCCTTATCTTGTCTTATCCGTGCTCGGATCAAAGAGAGGGTGTCTTGTAGATAGACTTTGCCTTCACACTGTGTTATGTTAGCATGAGCTTATTAGAAGTTTAAACACCATTTTCCTTTTCTGCAGCCTCTACACACAACACATTTTGTTATTAAAGCTTTTAGCCAAGTAGAATAATTTGCTTTACCCGAGAATAATATGTTTGCTTATAATATCAGCCTTGCTCTGTAAGCTATGTCTGAACAGTGAGTGCCGAGGCCTTCAAGGTTATTTCAACACAGCGCTTGTTGTTCAGTTTGATCAGCGCACGGTTTAGATATAATACATATGCAGCTGTGGCCAACTCTTTTTTTTTGGCGCGTTTAATAATGCACTGCACAGAGCATGCATACACACTTGATGAATATTTGCATGCAGAGAGTTGGTGCAGGAGATGATGTGATCCATTTCTGCTAAGACCAGAGGTATGGGCCCGCCCTTCTAAACCCAAAGAGACCTTCTGTATGTATAATGTAATATACTAGCAAGGGAGGGTAAACTGAGGTTCTATTTAGACCTTTTCCCTTTAGCATTCTAACATGCTTTCACCCTTTGCATTTTATGGAATAGTAACTATGCTGCTAACCTTGTTCCTTATAATATGTTTGCTAGTATTAGCTAAGATACTGCGCTTGAGAACACTGCATTAGAAACAAATATTTCAAACTTGAACGTGTCATCATTTACTCCTCTTTCTGGCTGATGTGTTAGCATACCGAAAGAGTGTTTGTGTGTTCCACGTTACCTGAGGTGTTCTAAGTCCATGTTCTGTGTTGTCTAATCATTGGGGGTGTGTAAGAACCAATGAGACACTGATTGCTAGTCTGGTAAGGGATTTGGATACTATGGTGAGTTTTGGCACACCATAATTCATTGAGGTTCCAAGTCTCTATGCACAGTTCTATGTAGGAGCAGAATCCCTGCGACAATGGTATATAAGCAATCCCAAAATGCAACAGTTTGATCACTATGGTGGCTTTCTACGTGATTGCAAGGCGGCTACGTCTACCGGCAGCAGGAGTGTGGATCTGGAGACGGGAGGAGCGCATTTACAGACAGCGCATCACTCACTTCCAACAGACTGAGGCTGAGATCCATGAAAGGTACAGGCTACACCCCAACACCATCTAGGACTTGATAAGGGACCTGCACCCACTCCTTGAGCACCCAACACCAAGGGCGCACGCCATACCACCACATATGCAGGTGCTCTGTAGTCTACATCTTCCCTCATCTGGCAGTTACCAGGGGGTGATAGCTGCGGTAGGCGGGGTGTCTCAGAGTTGCCTGTCTCATTTTTCAGAAAGTTCCTGGATGCCATGATGCAGAGAATGCATTACTACATCAGCTTCTCACACACACAAGCGGAACTGCCGAAAAGAAAACCAAGACCTACTTTTACCAGATGGCACAGTTCCCGCATGTCATCGGCTGTATTGATGGCACACACATTCCAATCTGTCCACCAGCATCCACTGAGTATATCTACAGGACAGAAAGTCCACCAACTCCATAAATGTGCAGGTAATCTGCGATGCTGGCAACATAATCACTGACATCGTGGACAAATTTCCTGGGAGCACCCACGATTCATACATCTTCCAGAACAGTGGGATCTACACAAGCCTGGCTGCAGGAGATTTTGGAGAAGGATACCTGCTGGTAAATCACTGTGACACTCCCTTATACTAACTGCAGATGAATGTATATTGGTATATGTGACTAATGGCACTGTCTTTCTTACCTAGGCGATAGTGCATATGCTGTGCTGTCATTTATCCTCACCCCCTACCTAAACCCGAGTGAAAGACGATACAATGTGGCACACAAATGAACTCGCAATGTTGTGGAGCGCACCTTTGGACTATTGAAAAGCAGGTTCCTCCACAAAAGCGGAAGTGCACGACAGTACACACCCATCATCTGCAGCAAAATCATTGCAAATTGTGCAATGCTGCACAACCTTGCCACAAAGAAAGGTACTGAAGTGGAATTAACTGATTATGAGGACCATGATGATAAATTTGCACAGCCAGAGCCCAATGCAGCAGAAGTGCCGCCAGCAACAGATGGGAGACAGAGACGGGCAGAGATCACATGCAACTATTTTTAAGTAAGTAAGGAGACACAGCCAGTTGTTGAATGTAATGACCTAGTATAATTTCTGGGCACTACGCCACAACAAAATCTCCAATTTTTCACATCCATAATAGGAAGTAATGAGTTACTCCACCCAATACTGTCCTGAAAGTGTGGGCTGCATTACCATCCGCGCCCACGCACAACAGTGCCAGATGGCATTGATTGACTTTCCTGACTGGCTGTGGTACCAGTGGCAGCCTCATGCCGTCTGCTGCTCATCCGGGTGTCTGTAACAGGGGGGGTAATGCTGCTCCGATTGGTTGTGTCTTCGCTGTCTGCAACTTCGACAACACCAGTGGTGGCAGAGTGACTTGTAAGCAGCACTTCCAGAGCAGTGGTGACCTTTACCAGTCCCCTAGACACTTCCGTGCTGCAGTGTGCCAGCCCCTCCTGCATGGCCACGGAGCGCCTGCATAGTAGAGAAGTGGCAGTTGCCTGCTGGTTCACTGCCCTCGTATGTTACCCCATTTTCTGCCTCTCCCTGCGTCTTGTAATTCTGTCCTCATCCATTTTGCTGCACAGCAGCATCACAGACTGGGACATGTCCCACATGCCCGCTGCCATTTCCTTCATTCCCTCTGCCATTGAGTTGATGCCCTTGTCAATGTTGGTCATGTTATCATTGAGGCGCCTCATTTGTCATTGGACTGACAGTATTGCCTTTCCCTGTAG
The DNA here is from genome assembly GCF_964263255.1 of Lissotriton vulgaris. Classification (NCBI taxonomy): domain Eukaryota; kingdom Metazoa; phylum Chordata; class Amphibia; order Caudata; family Salamandridae; genus Lissotriton; species Lissotriton vulgaris. The sequence goes on along the minus strand of NC_141696.1, from coordinate 1,071,685,674 downwards.
GCGCTGCACCTTGACCATGGGTGCTTCCAGCCAGCCAAAGACACCATGGATCTCATCCTGTGGAGGTGGACTTGTCACACGAGCCCTGCTACGGCATCTGGCAACTGTGTGCGCTCCTTCAGTCATGGCCACCAAACCAGCATTGCTGACATTGGAAATACTGATTTCTAAATACCGATTCGGTAATATTAGGTAATTAGGAATCGGTATTTCCAACTTACCTACATATGGCCCATTGTGCGTTATACAATTGAAGGTTATACATCAACACACATTTTAGCATGTGTACATTGTGTGTATTTTTGTTTTACTTAAGAATTGTTTTACATCACTGTGTTAGTAAAAGTAGGAACTCTGTTAATGGAGAGTAAAATCTCTTTTGCTGGATCAATGAAAGTAATACAGAGAGAGAAAGAGTATGGTAAATCACCACTAAAGACCACACTGGCCCCTTATTTAGATGTAGCAATGACTGAGTAGTAAGGTATACTTACAAGTGTTTATTTTTCCTTTATATAAACACTATGAGCAGTGGTATTTGTTTGCCACAATTGTTCTATATGTATTCTGTACAAGTATAGCTGCTAATAAAAGCATCTAACAATGTTAGTTCAGTTAGCTTCTGCGTGGTCTAATTCAGTGGAAAGTGTGAAAGGAGTCCAAGGAAATAAAGCCCTTTTTTCACTGGTGGGCTTGTCTGTTTCCTAATATGGATTATTTTCGAAATAGGTTATAGTACACCTGTACTATCTTGGGGCCTAGAGAAATTTACTGAATGTGCCAAGATTACTTGATAACATGAAAGGGGACATGCACCACCACTTCGCCCTGTATTTCTAGTGTCCCCATGAGGGGCTTGGTACAAGTAATTTATAGCTGTGCTGGTTCCAGCCTATTGATTTCCGAGCCTAGAGGGCTCCAACATGTGGCACCTGTTGTGCCAAGGGCTACGGAGAGCCCATGCCGCATTCCTACCTCACAGCTGTCCAGCAATTAGTGGGCAGCCACAACGTTTAGGCTGTGCAGATCTTGGAGATCTTACAGCTGCCCAGCAAGTAGTGGGCAGCTGCATCTTTTAGGCCTGACCTTTTGCGCACTCTACTTCTGCTGCCCGGACATTCTGGACATTGATTACTGATCACCACTGGGTATCGGCTCCCAAGCAGTAAGGCCAAACCCTGCCTTAAATTGTATCACAAAACAAATGCCAATACTGCCAATTTTAGTTCTAAAGTCTTATTTCATTCTTTACATATGAACAAAACACTATGTAAGAGGAATTCTAATCATAGGATCAATGTTTTCAAATTTGCATTTTATTTACAGTTTTCTTATTTCATTTATTTTTTAAACATTTCCATATTTCAACAAAATATTTTGAAGCACATTACAAAAACAAACATGATAATACTTCTCTCCTCAAACCTCATTCATACTCAGTCATACTAGAAAACTTTTCCATACATACTCAAATCATTCATTCAACTAACAGTCTAAAGCAACAAACAATTATTTTTTGTACAATTTATATACAATTTTTGAATAAGAAACCATAGGATCTCATTTGAAGGTATAAATCCCTGTAGTCAAACTATTGTTCAGTTTTCTAATGGTTTCAACGTAACAACGTTGCATAGGAAGGTCTACGTGTTTCGAACTCTTTGAGTGTAGAGTTCTCGTCAGGACCATAGACTGTGAATGAAAAACAGGGGAACCTCTATTAGCATGTGGTGTTAAAGTTACAGAAGCTGATTTGGGCTCTACACCCGGTTCTCTGCTTCTTACCTCTCTAAATGTCAGTTGGGATGTGCTTCTTAAATTCGCCACCGTCCGCGGAGCGGGACCACCTATATAACAAATACACGCGCTATTTACATTTGTCAAATTGCAAGCATTCACTGTCAGGCATGTTTACAGGCATACTTACTTAAAGATGTTGCCTTTTTCTTTTATTCTGTGAAAGACAATGACAGGGATTGTGTGAGGGAGCTGTTATCTGATATGTGACTAGCCACGCAGTCCAAGTCTGAAGAGTTATGAGTCTTACCAGTTTGTTATTCTCAGACGCTGTTCAAAGGAATCTGTTCGGTATTATTCACGGTTCACAGAGCGCCTGAAAAACATCAGGGGAGGGTAAACGTCTCTTTGTTGATTCCGGCGTTATGGAAGCATGAAAATCGGTTGCAGTGTCTTTAAAACTACCTAATAAATCGTACCTTCCATTTGTGGCGTGTTCTAGCCGGGTCCCGTCTCACGATCTGAGACGTGTTGCTCTGTGACGCTATTAGTTCCTGGTTCTGGTGTCACATGAGTTGATGGTGAATTGCGGGCGCCATCTTTCTCTAGTCAATATTGCTCTGTGTTCTATGTGTGTGTATTAGGTTGGCGCGATGATATAAACTTGTGGGTCCTTTAAATGCAATGTTCTTGTTTGGGGAACGGTTGCACATCCCACTGGAAGTTATTGACACATTTATTTTACATGTGAGGAATTCTCATGTAGTTTCCTTCTGCGGGTGCCATCTTGGATAGGGAACCTGTCCGATGGATCGTGTGATCGATTCTGATGTTTTAATGTTTTTGTCTGATGCTGGGCCATACCGGTGTGCATATAAACTCATATTTATAGCTTGAACATCTCGGACAGTTCATTTAATCCTTTCGTGGCTGTATTAAATCTTACAATCATCATAGCTTCTTTTTTTTTAGAGTTTTGGATCTAGATCCCCTCCTCTTGGATCTTTTTCCACTTTTGTGATTACAGTCCATCGCAGTTCATTAGCTCCGTTATTTTGCATTTGCCAATGGTTGACCAATGGGGCATTTGGTACCTTTCGTTTTATCCTTGATTTATGTTGCTGGATTCTTAAACGGATCTCTTGGTTAGTTTTGCCAATGTATAGAAGGTTACATGGGCACCTAATTCCATAGATCACATATCGTGTTTTACAATTTGTAAACATCTCATGTCTCCATGTTATTTCCCCGCAGAAGGAAACTACATGAGAATTCCTCACATGTAACATAAATGTGTCAATAACTTCCAGTGGGATGTGCAACCGTTCCCCAACCAAGAACATTGCGCCAACCTAATACACACACATAGAACACAGAGCAATATTTACTAGAGAAAGATGGCGGCCGCAATTCACCATCAAGTCATGTGATACCAGAACCAGGAACTAATAGCGTTACAGAGCACCACGTCTCAGATCGTGAGACGGGACCCGGCTAGAACACGCCACAAATGGAAGGTATGATTTATTAGGTAGTTTTAAAGACACTGCAACCGATTTTCATGCTTCCATAACGCCGGAATTAACAAAGAGACGTTTACCCTCCCCCGATGTTTTTCAGGCGCTATGTGAACCATGAATAATACCGAACAGATTCCTTTGAACAGCGTCTGAGAATAACAAACTGGTAAGACTCATAACTCCTCAGACTTGGACTGCGTGGCTAGTCACATATCAGATAACAGCTCCCTCACACAATCTCTGTCATTGTCTTTCACAAATAAAAGAAAAAGGCAACATCTTTAAGTAAGTATGCCTGAAAACATGCCTGACAGTGAATGCTTGCAATTTGACAAATGTAAATAGCGCGTGTATTTGTTATATAGGTGGTCCCGCTCCGCGGACGGTGGTGAATTTAGGAAGCACATCCCAACTGACATTTAGAGAGGTAAGAAGCAGAGAACCGGGTGTAGAGCCCAAATCAGCTTCTGTGACTTTAACACCACATGCTAATAGAGGTTCCCCTGTTTTTCATTCACAGTCTATGGTCCTGACGAGAACTCTACACTCAAAGAGTTCGAAATGCGTAGACCTTCCTATGTAACGTTGTTACGATGAAACCATAAGAAAACTGAACAATAGTTTGACTACAGGGATTTATACTTTCAAATGAGATCCTATGGTTTCTTATTCAAAAATTGTATATAAATTGTACAAAAAATAATTGTTTGTTGCTTTAGACTGTTAGTTGAATGAATGTTTTGAGTATGTATGGAAATGTTTTCTAGTATGAATGAGTATGAATGAGGTTTGAGGAGAGAAGTATTATCATGTTGGTTTTTGTAATGTGCTTCAAAATATTTTGTTGAAATATGGAAATGTTTAAAAAATAAATGAAATAAGAAAACTGTAAATAAAATGCAAATTTGAAAAGATTGATCCTATGATTAGAATTCCTCTTACATAGTGTTTTGTTCATATGTAAATAATGAAATAAGACTTTAGAACTAAAATTGGCAGTAATTCTGGACATTGGGCATGTGAGCCCCTGTGGAAGATCAGTTGGCCTGGGGTCAGTATCTCATGTGATTCTTGCACAGGCTGATTGGTGATTTGTACTTATGTTGGTAATTACCTAATGCCTAATGTGATTTGTGCGTTATGCCTTTATGCCGGTGATACCACTAACTATGTTTTATCCGTAAGAGGTTGTTTTTGCCTAGTATAGTTTATGCTAGTGAGTTTATCTTTTCCTGCGTGATCTATGCCTAAGGTGATTAGTATTGCGTAGTGTGTTCCTACCTTTTATCAGTGGTGACTGGTTGTGTCCTAAAAGTTTTCTAGTATGAATGAGTATGAATGAGGTTTGAGGAGAGAAGTATTATCATGTTTGTTTTTGTAATGTGCTTCAAAATATTTTGTTGAAATATGGAAATGTTTAAAAAATAAATGAAATAAGAAAACTGTAAATAAAATGCAAATTTGAAAAGATTGATCCTATGATTAGAATTCCTCTTACAAAGTGTTTTGTTCATATGTAAAGAATGAAATAAGACTTTAGAACTAAAATTGGCAGTAATTCTGGACATTGGGCATGTGAGCCCCTGTGGAAGATCAGTTGGCCTGGGGTCAGTATCTCATGTGATTCTTGCACAGGCTGATTGGTGATTTGTACTTATGTTGGTAATTACCTAATGCCTAATGTGATTTGTGCGTTATGCCTTTATGCCGGTGATACCTCTAACTATGTTTTATCCGTAAGAGGTTGTTTTGCCTAGTATAGTTTATGCTAGTGAGTTTATCTTTTCCTGCGTGATCTATGCCTAAGGTGATTAGTATTGCGTAGTGTGTTCCTACCTTTTATCAGTGGTGACTGGTTGTGTCCTACAAGTGTTATTTTGTGCTACAGTTATTCTAAGTGCTATTTCTACTAAGTACTATTTCTGACGGTGGCCCATGGAGCCCTGTCCTGTGTATATAATCCCTTGTAAATTCTGCCAGTTGACACAGTGTATCTGTGTGATTATGATCTAATGTGTTTATGGTCATACAAAGGATATTTTTGTATATAACCTTGTGTGGAGTTCCTTTTTGTAGTTTGCCTAGTGTGTCGCTGCTGTGTGTGTGTGTGTTGCACAAACGTTTTACACATTGCCTCCGGGATAAGCCTGACTGCTCGTGCCAAGCCACCAAGGTGGTGAGCAGGGGTTATCTTTTTTTTTTTTTATAGAATTTTTTATTGAGCGGAACAGAAACCAGGTACAGGACGGATAAAAAACCAATCTTTACAAAAATTGAGAAAAAAAATTACGAGAGAAATACAGCTTCTTATAGAAACCGCCAACAGTCAGGCAAACAATCAATCAATCTAACTATTACTTCATAGATAAAAAATGCAAAATCCATATTTTGCTTTACCAATCTAAAGTGCAAGTATAAAGACCATTAATACATTTCTAGAGTACAAGTATAAGAGAGTGCAATACAGTCGATCCAATAAAAGCAAGTTGCTGGATGGGTATAAAACAGCTTCCTTTAAAAACCAAGGGTCAATATAACTGTTAATTTACATACTAAACATAAATGCAGAATCCAAATTTTACTTTTCGTTTCTAAAGTGCATGTGCCAAGAGCTTTCATTCATGTTGAATTAAACTTAACCTCTACTATTAAAAACTGCGAATATGATACAATAGTATAATGGTTTAGCGGTCCCATAATGCTTATACTACAGACCCCTAAAGTGCATAATACCCCAAAGTGCTAGTGCATACCCACCTATTATATTCAGCTTGCCCCGGCCTCGAGACTGTTTAATTCTCCTGATTTAAGTTCTCAATTGGCACCCCCTTACTTCCTCCAGATTCTCCAAATAGTTCCAGTTCCTTTCAAATCTCCTAATAGCCCCAACTCTACTTGAATTTGCTTCCTCGAAATTCCGTGCCCTTCTCATTTTATTGAGCCATTTCAGGTGTAGTGGGGCTTCTTTAGATTTCCAATTTTGTAGGATTAATGATCGTGCAACTGTGCAAGAAATAAACATTAAGGTTTCCTCATCCTCCTTTAGCCACCCTCTATTATGACAAATCCCAAAAAGGGCCATTTCGGCTGAGGGCGGAAGAGCTTTCCCCAGCGCTGCCGCAATGTCTAAAAAGACCATCTCCCAGAAACTATTCAAGTGGGGACAGGTATAGAAAATATGTAGCCAACCACCCGGGCCTTCAGCTAGACATCTAAAACACTTATTCTCTAGCTCCGGAAACCTCTTTCCCAGTGCCTCCGGAGTCCAATATGCTAGCCAACGAGACAGAAAGGACATTCTCTTACAATTAGCGGCTCGCAAAGATCTATTGCCCAACCCACTTATCGTTTCCCAATCTTTATGAGATAAGTTGCATTGTGTTTGATTATTAATTTTCACAAGATGGCTATCTATAATAGGGAGTTGTCCTTCAGATGCAAGCTTCTTGTACCAGTTTCCTATTCCACAACTTTTGGCTTCATACAACAATTTCATCATCCCCTTTATTACTTCTAAATGGTCACCTATATTATTCCGTAGAAAATGCACAATTTGTTGATATTCAAGAAGTAGCGAGGAACCAGGAGTACTTGCTCTACCCAGAACTTCTTGCCATGTAATTATTCTATCCTGGACAAATAAGTGCCTTATCTCCCGAAATCCCAATCTTTCCCAGTTCATTATGTGGCTACTGCTAATTTGAAGGCCCAAGCTGCCACATTCTCGCATGCTTAGAAACTGAGAAGCTGAGGAGCTAAGATTTTTTTTTAAAAAAGACTGTAGTCTAGATGCATAATCTTTAATAGTCTTGTATCTTGTCCTTTTCGGTAGCTTTGCTACCTTTAAAAATACTTGAACTTGAGAGTCCGCCTCCTGTACCATTTTTTCCAAAAAGAAGCTATCATGATTATTCTTTGTTCCTAGCAAACCTGCCACTATATCAAGAAAGGCCGCTTCATAATATGTTTTCATATTCGGAAGAGCAAGACCCCCCTGTTCGACTGAGAGTTGAGTTACAGATAGTTTGACCCTCGAAGCTTTCCCACCCCAGATGAAGCTCCTGATCAATGATTCAATTTCTTTAAAGAAACGGGTATTCAGTTTAATTGGAACGTTACTAAACAAAAATAGTAATAAGGGTAAAATTGACATTTTTATCAATGAAACTCTGCCAATCACTGTGAGGGGAAGAAGAACCCATTGGGCAAGAAGATTCTTAATTTTATTTTTCATCCTCTCATAGTTTAGCAGAAAAAGCTGATGGTAATCGCTGGTTACATATATGCCTAAATACCTTACAGGATCTTGCTTTGAGGCCTGAACACGAAGCCAAGATGGAAAAGAGCTTAGGCTGGTATTCAACGTAAGTACCTCTGTTTTCTTGGCGTTTATTTTATACCCTCCTATTTGTTCATAGGCTTTAAATTCCCTTAAAATATTTTCTATGTTTCCTTTATCTGGTTTCAAATATAGAATGATATCATCTGCGAAAAGTTTGAGTTTCGCCATCCCTGGAATGGGAGGGATGATAACAGGATTTTTTTCTAATCTTGATCACAAGGGGTTCAATAAAAAAAGTAAAGAGCAATGGAGACAAAGGGCAGCCCTGCCTCGTACCGCGGTTAATTTTGATTGAGCCTGCCCTACTTGAATTTATTATTACCTGTGCTGAGGCATTTTGATAGATATTCTGCAGCATTACAATTACCTGTTCTGGGAACCCGAACAAAGCCAGGGAATGGAACAGAGTATCCCAGTTGACAAGGTCGAACGCTTTTTCTGCGTCAACCATTAATATACATGCTGGTGTTGAATTTATATTAAAAAAATCCAATGCCTGAATCAAGAATTCTGTATTAGAAGCCATTGAGCGACCTACTATAAATCCTGACTGGTCATTATGAATAACTTCTTGTGCAGCGCATTCAAAACGGAGAGCCCAGATTTTCATAAGGATTTTATAGTCAGAATTGAGCAGGCTTATCGGTCGACAGGAATTAATGTCATCAGGGTTTTTATCTTTTTTGACAAAAGATATTATTGTAGCTTCTTTAAATGCTGAGGGTACCAATCCTCCTAGTTTTATATGATCGTATAAATTCTTTAGCAGGGGTTATCTTGACGTGTTACTCCCTTGCCCTGACTAGGGTGGTGGTTTTTGCCTGGCTTTGGTGCAAGCCTTAGCCAACCAAAAATACCATTTCTAACAGCTACAATCACAGGCATGGTGGACTTCTGGGTCAATAGACCACCATGTCTGTGATTTCTTTTCTATTAAGCAATACTTTTTCAAAAATGCAGTGATTTTTCCTAAATAGAAAATGGGATGCACTTAATTAGAACAATGAAATGTTTTGCAAGCCTGTTTTATTAGTATGCTGTGGTCCAGTGGGCCACTGCCTACTCCTAAAATGGTTTGTTTTTAAATTCACAAAGGGGAAATATCCCTTGAGGATCATTTCACATTTTTAATGGATACCACCTCCTTGAAGGAGGTCGTAAAATAGTAATGTTTTGCAAACGAATTTCGGATGCAAAAAATTATTGCATACCATAAGGAATCCAATTCTGGAAGGATGGCTTTTAACACAATCCTACCAAATGCTGATTCATAATGGTTTCCTAAGTAAATTTAACAATTCTGGAAACCTTTTCTTAATCATTAAATCGGCTTTGTACATTTAAAAAAAATGCCAGCATGTAGAAACCCTCTGATTTAAGGAATCAGAAGGTTTGCAAATGCTACTTATTACCCGAGACCCCAGCGTCACAAGAAATACTCTTCCCAGACCTCCTTGACTTCAGTGAGGATAGAAGATCTCTATTAGGTAATGTATTACAGAGGTTCAACGAAAGCCACAGCTGGCAACTCACTGTAATTCATCTTAGCCTTTCTGGCCACTGTGCAGCCCGTCCTTTGAAGTAATAAACTGTAGGATTATTAAAAGATGAGAAATATTTGTGATTCTAGAAACAGATGCATATACGTTTGGAATAGACTACGCATAGCTAAAACAGACTAATTCAATAGCTCTAAATTGTTGAGAAGTTTATAGGTAACAGTACTCTTACTTTACTAAACGTCTTTTCAGACCAGATTACCTACATGCTTCAAGTTCTGAATTGCTGGCATTTTCCTACCAATTCTTACTGATTTAGTGCTTAGTTAGGCATTGCTAATATGCGTTGTAGCAGTTAATTTAAAAACATTCCGATCTTTTCAGCCCAGATTATGTACATGCTGCATATTGCTGTCCATGCTTACCAAGCCATTTCTGCCACAACATTCTAAAAACCATATGTCAAGAGCAACGGGAGCACACAGCCAATGAAATTAGTTATTGAGCACCGAGAATCCACAATTGCTTTACTTCCACCAGCGTTTGCATCTTCTGCAGTACGAAAATTGATTGAGTGCTTCTTCTGTTATGCCAAAGTGTGCAAACCATGGTTTATTTTGCATGTGGACTTCCAGATCACTCTCTGTTATGCAAACGGCAGCGAGTGAAAAAAACAACTCAGGGGCAGATGTACAAGAAACTAACACTGCGAGGTGCCGCAAGTCATTTTGCTGTGTTGCGCTGCATTAGTTTCGAAGCACAGCGATGCAACATATTTACAACAAAATGTCCCATCTCTGTGCTTCCCCCTGCGCTGGCGCACAAACATCTGACGTGCGCCGGCGCAGGCACCCTTTTACCATGGTGCAAGGATGCCTGTGTCGTGGGGAGATTGTTTTTGTGCAGGTAGGGGCACCTTCCTTCACAAAAACAATCAATTGTGGTGATTTCCTCTTCCAATGTGTGCTGTAGAATGCAGCACACATTGAAAGAGGAAACAAACGAGGAAAATTGAAAACATTTCTCCTTGTTGAGCCTCACTATGCCACTAGCGTAGCATTCTGACACATTTACAGATTTACGATTTCTCGTAAATCTGGAAATGCATCAATGGACATGGGTGTTGAGTGAGAACACCCACAGCAACCCCTAACACGCAACGTGTTGGGTGACCAGGGGCTATATTTACAAGCACAGGTTCAAGTCACGCTAGGGTGACTTTACCTGAGCTTGTAAATATCACTCAGCAGTCTGCGCCACCGTTGCGTCACGCAACGTGATGCACCGGGGGCGAAATGGGCTTGTAAATCTGCCCCTCAGGATCTTGACTAGGCCTTGTTTGCTCCAGCTGGAATCCCCCAGCAAGATCACCAGGTATAAATGATCTACAAGGTAATCTCTCACATCTCCTAAATCTGTCCAGGAAATCATGTGCAATCAGTCAGAGCTAAGGAGAATCACAGTTACTTTAGATGTATGTACTATGAAGTGTAATCTGCCCTGTAGTTATCCTGCAAATCCCTTTTTCTGCACCCCACTATTCTATGTACCCTATCTACAAAACTAATAAATGTCCTACTTCTGTTTCGTTCATTCTTTGAAATTTTATGATAGGTTGGGGCTGGAAGTCATTAAACCTGAACCTTTTTTATTCTTTATTAGTCCATTACATACACACAGCATTAATGCAACTGAGGTCATTCTGGTAAGGAATTATGTGGCATGGTGAATAGAGCACAACGTGCTGGGGTACAGTGACACCACAGGTTTGATGTTCACAGTTATTTATAACAAGGAAGGACAACAAAACAACAATGAGGAGCACTTAGGAAGCGCTGTGAAGCTGGAAGCAGCGAGGGGAATGGGAACCAAGCCCTCCATGGCGATTTCACGTAGGGAATATTTTTGCTGGCCATCGCACTGTACAGCGAGTGATGGCCCCTCCTCCTGTATGGGCATTGCAGCCTTTACACAGGGAGGTGGGAGGGAACTAACCTGTGTAAAGGCTGCAATGCACATACAGGAGGAAGGAGGAGTGGCCATACCATGTACAGTGTGATCGCCAACAGAAATATTCTCTTAGTGAATTCACCAGGGAGGGAACTCAGCACACAAAGGAGGAACTTTTCCACAATGCACCAATAACAAGCCAGCATTTCTGAATGTCACTGTTAACAAGCAATGGCACTCGGTGGGTTTTCCAAAAGCCCACAGAAGAGATGCAGCAGGTCTTGCAGACTGTGCAAGAGCTGTTGAGGTTCGTCCTAAAAACGGCCCTGGGTGAAAGGATAGTCTAGGCGGTGGGTGTATTTGCTTGAAAGAGCCCTTCTGCACTACTCACATGCTCAACTGTTGTTTTACCACGGTTTCTGTACTCGGTACGAAGTGGTGGTGTTTCCAGAAGTTTTCATTTGAAAAGGCTGAGTACATATGTGCACAACGCTTATATATTACAAATGTTGCATAGGATGATGGTTTTGTAACTAGGAATAATAATGATTACCGATTTGTTGAGAGGCTGTTCCGCGATGACTCACTATTCAAGTACTAAATGGATTTTTAATATGTTTGTATTTATTCACTTTATATTGCTAAGCAAAGGACAGCAACAAACTAGCTTCTTGACACATCCTAAAAAAATTATGTATCAGCGCTAATCTATAGCTCAACAGACAAATAAAAAATGTACATCATAAGTAGGGAAGAGGTATACAAAATGGGAGAAGTAAAACAACCACCGAAAAAGTTCAGCTAAAGTTGTAGCTAAGAAATGTTTTTTAGCTATATCTTGGGACTGCTCTGCACTATTAGAAGGCTGTGGAAAATGTCTTATTTTTTTTAGAAAATCCATTGCATATTTTCTGCTTGAACAAGTCCCCAGTGGAAAACGTGCAAAATGACACTTATTTCACACAGCATGAAATCCCTCTGATTTCATAAATTACTGAAGTGTAACAAAAATATCTCACACCTCCAACAACGATGTTCCACAAGGCATTAGGTAGCCGAATCCAGAAAGCTCCACCTGTTTCTTTCAGATAAAGTCGAGTTCATTAATTTTAATATAAGCTTCCACTCTGACCCAGGCAAACATGCATTGGAAACGCCGTGTTCGTATTTTTTCTCAGATCAATCTTATTATGTAATGGTGATCAAAACACAATAAAAAATGTTGTCCGTGAAATAGAATTTATGTTTTTAAGACATTTGTGCTAGAGGAATTTTCCATCCAACTTTCAAGCTTTCACTATAATTAAAATAGAGGCAATGCTTTCTGTTTATGGTGGATGTGGAAAAGATGAAAACGTCCACTGCTTGCCAATAGTGCAGTGCAAACGTAAAAAGAGCCACAAACATAAATATGCTCTAAAGTGTGAATGCAAGTAAAACCAATTCCTTTACACATAAGTTTGGTGTGTCTGTAATGAAGAGCCGTTTACCTTAAACCACATTGCATGGATGGGTCTAGATGAATAATATAACTCACTGACAGCATGTTTTCGTTTAAAAGAAAAGGTATTCTCTATTTTCCAAGAGGAAGGGTACAATTAATCAACTGATAGATGACCGAGGTCATTTCTAATTGCTGCTGGATAGAGCAGAAATGATTGTTGTCTGAGCTGTAGCATTGCCTTTGATGAAAAATCATGTTTTTCATTTGGAAAAAAGACAAAGGTTCAGGAGTAGAAGGTCAAGTGCAATGTTAAGATTTGCCTCTTGGTTTGTTCTATTTTGCCTCGGCAATATCCAACAGTCCTTCGGGAATTCATTTTAATGTACGGTATTTAGGTTTTCTCCAACATGCATATAGCACAATCCTATGCCCTGATTCAGTGGGTGGGGTTTAATATCGATCCCTCAGTAACATGTTTGTTTGCACATATATTGGATTTCTGACCCCTGAGGAGTTTACTGCCTGGGGTAAACAGAGAGTGCGAAGAATATCATACTCATACAATTTTCTCCGGGTCGATTTCAGTAGTTTAAAATCACTGAAATGTACCCTTGTGTGGTGGTCGGTTGGCTAACATCTAGTAATTACTGAGACAAGGTGAATTCTGTCTGTGCAGTAGGCACTAGTGGGCATATTACCAACAACTAGTGATAATTATCGCTATGTTGGTTTAGCAGCGATATTTTTATCGCCGAGCTGCGGCGATTTTAATCGCTTAGGAACCTTGCTATTATCAAGGTATAACGCCTAAGCAAAAACAATCGGCCGAAATGCATGAATATCGCTGAAAAATCTGCGATATTCATGCATTACCGAGCTAATGCTCTTAGCCATGTTATCCACCTATCATTGGATAACATGGCTAAGAACTGCTCTGGGGCAGGTGTTAGCTTTTGGAGATATTCGCGCTGAGCGCGAATATCTCCAAAAGTTGGTAATAGGAGATAGCGATGTTAGCGACTGTTTCCAGTCGCTAACATCGTGGCACGCCCACTTTGCATGTCATTAGTGATAAATATCACTGACATGCAAAGCGGGGCCCAAGATGGTCGCTATCTCCTACTAGCTGTCGCTAACTGGTGTTAGCGACAGCTAGGTAATAGGGAGATAATTTTATCTCCGCTTTCTTGGCTTTTAAAGTGAAAAAAGCAGAGATAAACCCCCTTGATAATATGCCCCTAGATTCTGCCTCTCAGTCCCTATTTCCGACTTAAAACTAGGAATAGCAGGGCCCTCATTTATGAGGCCTTGCGTCACTTTTGCGCTTTCGATTCGTCACTTTTTGTGACGCATCGGCAGCGTAAAACATGCCTCCTGTTGTGTATTATTTACAAAGAGAGACATCTAAGCAGATGCGTCACTTTGTAATCCCCTGTGCTACATTATTCCTGCGTCAGGTATAATGTATGCAGGGGGCGTTCCCCCGCAAAAAGCCTCATAGAAGTGACGCAGTGAAATCCATGAGATTTCACTGCGGCACTTCTAGGACGCCATTGCCTCAAAATCTTACGCCTGCCTCAAGGCAGGAGTAAGACTGACGCAGGCCCTTTCACATGGGGCTAGCCCCATGTGAAACGACGCATTGCTGGAGTTGCGTCACTTTTGTGACACACTCCAGCAGTGCGTCACTTTTGCGCCATACAGATACGTCAGAAATACTAGCGTATCTGTAACTCCTTGTGACATGATGCTTCATACAGTAAATATGAGGCATCAGGTATGTTGCAAGGAGTGCGCGCTGAGAAGTAACGCATCGCTGCTTTCACGCAGCGATACGTCACTTCTCAGCGCGCACTCCTTGCGACATTATTATTTCTTATATAGCGCCAGAATCGACCCCCGAAGGGGTATCTCTGCGCTTGCCTTGGGAACCCGTCCTGGCTTTTCCCTGTGAGATAGCCCCTACAGGGCATCCCCAAGGTGAAAGCCAGGCATCCCGCCGCGGGGGGCCGTTGTGGAGATTAAGCAAGCTTAATGCCCAGAGTTGCAGAGTGTGAACCCATGATTAGTTCAGGCACCGAAGCAAGAATTATCGAGTCCATGGACATTTGAGCTCAAGACCCTGCCGCGTCGGGAATTGAACCCTGGTCCCGGGTCTGACCTCTGCTTCAGGGTCTGCCTGCTCTAACCAGTGAGCCACACTTCTCCACTTCTCCATACCTGATGCGTCATATTTACTGTATGACGCATCATGTCGCAAGGAGTTACAGATGTGCCGGTATTTTTGACGTATCTGTATGGCGCAAAAGTGAAGCATTACTGGAGTGGGTCACAAAAGTGAGGCAGGCGTAAGAATTTGACTCAACGGCGTCCTAGAAGTGATGCAGTGAAATCTCATAGATTTCACTGCGTCACTTCTACGAGGCTTTTTGCAGGGGAACGCGCTCCGCTGCATACATAATACCTGATGCAGGTATAATGTAGCGCAGGGGTTTACAAAGGGACGCATTTGCTTAGATGCGTCACTTTGTGAATAGTGCGCAACAGGGGGCATGTTTTACGCCGCGATGCGTCACAAAAAGTGATGAAGCATCACAAAAAGTGACGCATCGGAAGCGCAAAACTGATGCAAGGCCTCTCCGGGTGCTTACCGTACCCTGTAACTACCTCAACCCCTCAGGCCTTCGTGAGTTTGTGGTAATTACACAAATTAGTGTTTCCGCATGATTTCTGCATTTTTTGAAGAAAAGTTAGCATTAGCTTTTAGCTCGGGCTTACGTGAAATGTTGCCGAGAGAAACTATGTAATAATAATTCACATTTAAAACCCAGTGATAGAAGATTAACAAAAAAAATGGACGGAGTTAAAAGAGGACACTTCTCCACGCATAGTTATTTTGACTTTTGCACCCATTCAACAAACAATAAATAAGGTCCAAGCTGAGAAAACTGAGGATTTCAGTTGCTTTTAAATGTATTGCCTAAGCAATCATTTATAGAAGCCTGTCCACGGGTAGATATAGAGTCACATATCTTAATTCTACTCGCTCTTGGCATAAACTACAGACAGCCACATATTACCCTGATATCCTAAATAATGAGCATTAAAACTTTGCTCACGGAGTAACTTCATTCATAACCCTCCCAGGCTACAGCGCTTATATACTTGTGTAGGTTTCGGCGCTCTGCAAATGGGCTGAACAGAAAACAAATTGAAATGTGTCTAGAAAAGATGACACAAATCCTATGTTGATACTTGGCACCGCTATAGTTTCACATCATTTAAATATGATAGTATGGGATTTTCTTTAGAAATTTGCTATGCATAATAATGGATTTGGGGTGCTTGATTCGAAGTGATATTTTATAGGGTTTTATAGATTCTATTTGAATATATGTGTCTTTAGGGAGCATCTCGGAATGTCCGATCTTTACTTTGGGCAGGTAAGAGTAGTGGGCGGGCCATAAATTAACATTGAATTAGAATGTTGATAAACTTTGAATTTGTCACATAGTGCACCTTTATTATTGTACATTTATGGTAATGGATTGTGTACCTCTGCTTCTCAAGTCTGGTTATAAATAAACCAATTAAATTGAAGAGGGGTCATGCAGACTATATATCAATGCAATAATGATAGTCTGTGGTGTTTCCATTCGGAGGAAGAAAATCCCTAACAATTATCATTATGGCTTCTCAGTTCAGGAGATTTGAGGCCTAACTGGCAATAGACGGTCAGAGTTATAACGACTGAGTGCTCCGGGTTGAGTGCGGAAGGCGTCTTGTTCCTGAAAAAAGTGGAATGAGAAATGTCCCAGTAACCCCACAGGGACCATTTTGGAAATGTGTGGAGAATGCATCCCTTGTCTGTTGATGCTCATCCTTTGGATTGACTTTGAGGAGGAAGTTCCTTGACAAAATAAGGCAAATAAAAGACCACTAAGCATATTAGAGCATGAATATTATACAACAGTAGCTGTACTAGGCACTACTTCCTCTGGGGTGGAACCATTAGTTCTGCACCGATATAGTCAAGCTGGACACCCCTCCCATGAGAAATTAAAGCAGGAGTGAACCTGTAGTAGAGAAAGCATCTGTAACACTTCGACCTCTTGAAATCTAAGAAGGGGAATGAGCGTGCAAAGTGCATGAACATGCTGTATATCAGAAAAGGCCTTCATTTTGCCTTTCCAGGGATCAAAATCTCCCTACTCTAAATTATTTTGACGATTATTTGATGCTGTTGCCTTTTTGACTCTTTGTGCAGGAACTCTCCTAACCAGGCACCAGTGCATGTGCTCTGACCCATAAAGGATGCTAAATTTGTCTATCTCCTAATTTGTCTATTTAGCATACCTGTAAGCCCCTAGTTACTTGTCCAAGTATACCCTGGCCTGTAAGTTCAATGCCACTAGTGGATCTCAGCACATATTTTGCCACCACCAAAGTGACAGTACAAAACATGAACACAGGCCACCACCAGTAGCCTAGCTCTGCAGGTTTAAATTGCAAATTTAACCCGGGAAAATAGCATAGTTAGAAAGGACTAAACCCCCATTTTAAATATTAATGGGGCACCCAGTAGTTAGCTTTAAGTGCCTATATGGCGGCTTGCATGATGTTTAAGAGTAGGACTTGTAAAAGTTTAAAGCAAAACATGTTCTTACAATGAAAAGGTCTAACATTTCAGTTTAGCAGGGTTAGGTGTTCCACAGAAAAGTATAGGAACTACTTAAAAAGTTACTTCTTGAACTTTTGAATATATATATTAGAAATCAAATTCATTGGTAAAGTCAGATTTTTAACTAATATTGTACAAAAGAGGTCTGTGAACTTTCTGCAGGAGGGCAAGATATTGTACATTATTACTACCGACTTCCATGGTGTAAAGAATTACTATTTTGATAAACCTAAGTAGCAGGATAACACCCTAATAGAATCAAGGCAAGCAATAGTAGGAGGAGCTGTAATGAGTTGAAAAAAGAACAATATTATCACAGTGCTCATATGTCATGTCCAACTAACACCTCAGTTCACAACACAGTTTGAAATCCATTATTTGAAAATATTAAAAAAGGGGGAAGGGTGCACCATAGATGGATTTCCTCACATTTTATTCAATAACTTAACCGCATCACTGCAGCGGTTATTTTTACGCTACGCGGCTTTTTTCTAAAAGCCGCGTTAGATGACGAGCTCAGCTCGTCATCTGCACACGCACCCCGTGGCTGATGACGAGCTGAGCTCGCCATCAGCATTGAAGGGGTTAATGAAGTAAGGTATGTCTTATTTGCTCCATGAAACCTCTTTGATTTGCCAATACCCCTTACTTCTTTGGGGTGACATGCTAAGTAGAGTCATAAGACAGTTAGGCCTGAACAAGAAAGACTTTTCCTCTGCACATTCTTTTGTGTAAACAAAATGGTCAAATTTTGTGCAATGATTATCATGGAATGTCTATTTAGGTATCAAGCACATTACAAAAGGGGCCATAATGGGAAGGGTTCGTTGCACCACACATACATTAGCCAACCCATGGAGTGAACTCCAAGGATGACTAATGTTAATGTTCACCAGTTTCTTTGTAAAGGTTGTAGGTGGAATGATGGAGTTGAGAGCCCTTGGAATTGTGGAAACTAGAGAGACTGGACATTGTTTATTAAGGGCCTAAATATGAGTCTGGCGGTCCATAGATCGCCAGAATCACAGTGGCATGTCAGTGGAGGTCCAGCCACCTAAGCACCAGTGGTCCAACATCACCATTACGAGTTGAGCAGTCAGATCACTATGGGACCACCAGAATCACCATGGATCAGAGATCACTGGAGGTGGCGCAGCAGTCGAGGCTGCAGTATGCTTGGCAGGACCATCGCAGTCCTTCCAAGCATATTTTGAGTTTCCTCTCCATCACAGTTTACATGGCAGTTCCTCCATGAAAACCCTGGCAGAGAGGAAACAAATGGATCCTATAGGGTCCTCTGTTGCCTCATGACCATGGGGTACATGCAGGGGGGGCACATGTTGTGCCCCCCTGTATGCATGCACCACAGTACCTGCACGGCATGGACTGCACCAGTCCAAGCCGTGCAGGTACTGCCTTTGACATTCCCATTGCTGTGCCTATTGCATAGGCACCGCTGTGGAAACGCTAAAGAACCACCAGCCAGTGACTGAAAAAGTCATAATTTGGTGGGCAGTGCGCACATTTGTTTGGCAGTCATGGAGCAGGGCGGTGGCATGATGGCCCACTCCAGGACCGGCAAATGCGTGATCGGGCCCTTTGTCTGTTACTATAGCACTGCCTTAAGGACATTAAAGCATTGCCCTGAAAAGAGAATGAATATTTAAATATGTCTCATGTGTTTTTATGTTTATCTACTTACAGTACTATTCACTATGCCTAAAGTTGCCAAAGTTATAAGATTGAGTATTTGCCTTCTCAAAGAAATGTAAAATCAAAATAATATAAGGCAAAGCAACATTTAATTGTTAATTGATATGCAAACTAGATTTGTGTAATACCTATTTTAAGCTAGTACTCATTTTCAAATTGTATACAATCAACTATATTTTATATAACAACTTCTCAAGTTCACATGAGACACCAATTTGCAAGTTCAGACTTTAAACAGCTCCTCAACACTATAAAGGATGGGCATTCACAATGTAAACTTACATGTGAGTAAATCTACATGTGATATTTACTGTTACACTTTGCAATAAATATACCACAACTCTAGTCTGTACACTATTTATAAGTGTCTATTTACTGCAAAGTGTAGCCTTATAAGGCACTGCTCCCTGAAACCAGTGGAGGAGCCTAATTAATAAGCATAAAGTTACTACCTGTAACTTTTCACACGTAGGGGGAGATCTTCGCCTATACTTTGCCATACGATAAACTAGAGTCAATAGTGAGACAGATGAATAAACATAAAACATTGGTAAACATATTTAAATGTTAAATATTATTGTACATTAATTTGATATATTGTTTTCCATGTAGAACAAAATAAAGAAACAAAATGCTGCAGAACTAATAACCTCATTTTGAAATAAGATATATTTTTCAAAGATTTATATAATTGCACCGAAAGTAAAATGTTTATCTTTAGTTTGTAATAAACATTATTAAAATCTATGTATAGAATACATTTAAATTAATGTCATTTGTTGTTTTTTAAAGTCTAAAGAAATTTCTTTATTTTAACATTATTTTTTACAGTGTTCTCTTTTAATTCATTACTGCTATTATTTACAATGGGAGGGTATTGCAGTACAACTGGTTGGCCATGTGTGGTTTTGAACTTACTCCAGGTGTGAGCTGGAGTACATTTTCTACTGCTGTGGATCCTTACTGGCTATAGTAACTTTAGATGTGCAGTTTGTGCAGTCTGTCAATAGCAGGGGGCTTATTAATATGTGGGTTGGTGCATGTCAATATCTAAATACCTCCTTACCCCTTCGTTAACCCCTCCTAAATCCTCATAAAATCCCTCCCTTTGAGTAGAATTTTCAATTTTCCAGACTCTCCTCCCAAGTCCCTCTGACTTTCACTACAGAAATGTAGGCATACATGTACAGAGATCTCCACAGTCATGGCAGAGATCTTTGCACATAAAAGATATAAAAGGCAGAAACCTCTTCATGTAGATTAATGAATAGCATTTTATAGTACGTAAAGAGTACAATTGTGGACTGCCAACATATGGTTTGCCATTAGGTCTTCGAGTATTCACGTGTGTCACTATTGTTGACAATGGTGTAATGAAAAGACATAATTGGCATTGCTTCATTTCCAAGATTATACTGGCAGACAGGCAAGGCTCTTGGGGCCAGATGTAGGTCGCCTATTACCGGTCGGTATCGGCCGAAAATCGGTAAAATCGGCTGTTACCGACCGGAATCCATGAAATGAGATGTAGGAGGCCAAAAATTACCGAATCGGAAAACTCGAGTCGGAATAAATCCCACTCTGTAAATATTTGTCGGATTTTTACCGACTCTGTAAATATGAAAGTGCTAAATTACCGTGGCGGAATTTACCGAATTCAGATATACCGAATTCGAAATTTCCGAATCGGTAAATAAAAAACGGTAAAAAAAGGCCATGGAGATGTAGGTAAGCCCAAAAATACAGAATTTGCAGAAATTCGGTATTCATGAGTCGGTATTTACCATTAAGTGAATGCAGGTGGTAACCAGGGGAGGGCTACAAAAAGAATCCCAAAATGCACCTCTGCACCCATAATGGCGGCTTTTTATGTCATAGCAAGATGGCTAAGACTACAGGCAGCAGGAGAGAGAGAATGGCTAAGGGAGGAACAAGTGTACAGGCAAAGGATAACACTGTTCCAACTGACAGAGCCTGAAATACTCCAAAGGTACAGGCTACACCCTGACACCATCAAGGACTTGATCAGGGACCTACACCCACTCCTGGACCACCCAACACCCAGGGCCCATGCCATCCCACCCCATATCCAGGTGCTATGTTGCTTACACTTGCTGGCCTCTGGGAGCTACCAGAGCGTGATAGCTGCAGTCGGTGGTGTGTCCCAGGGCTGCCTGTCCCGCTTCTTCAGGAGGTTTCTTGACGCCATGATGCAGAGGATGGGGCATTACATTTTATTCCCTGCTACACCAGCAGAATTAGCTAAAACCAAGACAGAATTCTATCACCTGGCACACTTTCCTCACGTGATAGGCTGCATCGATGGAACCCACGTCCCACTCTGTCCACCTGCAGCCACAGAGCACATTTACAGGAATCGTAAATCTACGCACTCCATCAACGTCCAGGTCATATGTAACGCAGGGAACATCATCACAGACATCATCGCCAAGTTCCCCGGGAGTACCCATGATTCGTATATATTCCAGAATAGTGGAATTTACACACGCCTACTTGCCGGAGAATTCGGAAATGGATACCTGCTAGGTAATTCACATTGACACACCATAACACTCACAGCAGATCTACGTCTCATGTACATGCAAATAATGTCATTCTTTCTCCCCCCTAGGCGACAGTGCATATGCCATGCGGTCCTTCGTGCTCACTCCCTACCTCAACCCATCCACCAGGAGTGAAAGGCGCTACAATGTTGCACACAGATCTACACGCAACGTGATGGAGCGCACATTTGGACTCCTTAAGAGCAGGTTTCGCTGCCTCCACAAGAGTGGAGGGGCACGGCAGTACACCCCATTAATCTGCTGCAAGATCATAGCGACATGTGCCATGTTACATAATCTCGCAACAAAGGAAGGCACAGAGGTGGAGATCACTCATCATGAGGACATTGATGACGACACAGAGGAGGCAGAGCCCCATGCTACGGTGGCAGCAGCAGCTACAGATGGGAGACTGAGACGGGAAGAGATTACACCGCAATATTTCTGAGTGAGTAATGATACACAGGCAGGCAGAGTAATTTGTGTAAGTAGTTTAATTTGCACTACACCACAGCATTGAAAGCACACATTGGGCACACAATATCAAACAGTCCCTGACTGTGTTGTCATGGTTAACACCACCGTGACTTCTTCCTTGGGTGGAGGGCAATGTCATTGTCTGTGGGCACGGACCACAGGGCGGGACTGCTGTGGCAGTGAGCCAATGATCTCAGTGTTGCCTGTCTCACTTACACGACGCCTGCCGCTCCGACGTAAGTCTTGCACAGGAGTGCTTGCACCACTCCTGCTGGTAGACCCCTCACTTTCCAACACACAAGTGTCGCCTCCAGTGCCAGTATGTTGAGCGAGCACGAGCTCCATTGCAGAGGTCATCCGGGCCATTCCTACAGATAAATTGTTGCAGCACTGCACTATTGCATCCTGCATCCTCACTGACCGTCTGCACAGCACGTTGGTAGCAGTGGCAAACCTGTTCAAGGCCATTATCTGCTGCCGCGTATCCGCACGGCCTTGCGTCTCTCTAAATGGTCCCTGTCCAACTTGTCACACAGGACAGTCATGCACTGTGTAATGTCAGATATTCCAGACACCATAGACTGCATGCTCTCTGCCATTGCCCCTATGCCCTTGCCTACTGCATCGAGTTTCTTGTTTGTTGTGTGTGCCTGCCTCTGAACCCCCATCATCGCTTTTGCCTGCAGGCGCTGAACTTTGACCATGGTGGCCTCCAGTCCGCAGAAGACACCCTGACCTTGACGCACATCCTCTGCCTCCCGTGGCCTTCGCCCTCGGACACTGGCCCGCGTAACTCTGGGAGTGGGCAGCTCTTCGGTGTTGCCTGTTTCCTGTGTGTTAACCTCCTCCTCCTCCTCCTCCTCAGATGTTTCTAATATTCTACGAGGGGGCCCATCATGGCACCTTGCCCATCCCAGCACTGGGGATGGTGTTGTGGGTGAGGCTGAATGTCCTGTCGCTCCTGTCTCCTGACTCTCGAATAGGAGAGGGGACTGTGGATGTGGTGATGTAGGCTCCTCTGCTGACACGGCTGCCTGCTCTTGGGCATTCCCACCGTGTGATGTGCTTGGTCCTGCTCCTTCCTTCCTCTTCTCTCTATCCTCTGCTGTGCTGCGCATTGACTCTCCTGTGGACAGACGTGGACATTGTGTCAGTGGAGTTGTTCACCTGTGTCTCATGATAATACACAATTCTACTGCACCTTTGCCTGTCTCTCATTTGCCTATGCTGCTTGTCTGTTGGTCCCCTTGCTGCAATGCATGCTGACTGCTCTGAGGTATCTACACATGACTACATTTCCCAGGATGCATTGCAGGACATTAGTTAAACCTGTTCTGGAGTCTGATTTGGGCACACAGAGTGTGTGAGGGGAATAGGTACATGGGTAAATGACAATGTACTTGCATCTTACCTTGTTTTTTTGCGCCTCTGCTTGAGCTGTCTGCGTCCCCGATGCCGTGGATGCATTCCTTCTCAAGGGTGGATGCCACCATCTCCTCGATGTCGCTGAGTCTAGGGGCTCGGTTTCTTCCTCCCCCTGTTGCATCACTTTCCTTGCGGTGGTTAGCAAGTTTCTTCTTTGTAACTATCCAGATGTCATACCACCGTTTTTTAAGATCTTCATGGTTACGGTGGGTGACACCAATGGCATTTACCTTGCCTTGTATTTCCATCCAGGTGCTGCGCTTGATAGATTCTGCAAAATGCTGAGATTGTTTGCCAAAAATGTTGCTGTAATTGCTTGTCACCTCTGATACAAGCACATGAAGTTCTTCCTGGCTGAACTTCTGCTTCCTCTTGCGCTCTGCAGCATCCCTCTGTGCCTCCTGACTCTCCATGGCGCTGTGTTGGTTAGCTCAGGGAAGCCTGCTCCAGTCCTCCTGCTCTCCTGACTGTTGGTTTCTGCACCTGCATGGGCGTGGCCAGTCCCAGGTACTGGGGAGGGGTGCTTGGATCGGATTGGTTAGTTCCCCAGTGGATTTGGATTTGGGTGTGGTTGGAGTTCCTGATTGGTTCACAGGCTCACATGTTTGTCAGTTTCAAATTTCCGACTCGGATTTTACCGAATCGGGAATTTCCGAGTCGGTTTTTACCGAGTCGGTATTTTCCGATTCGGTACTGCCCATTCATTTCTATGGGCCATGGAGCCATTGGTGTGTTCGGGTTTTACCGAATCGGATTTTACCGAGTAGGTAAATTCCGACTCAGTAAATACCGATATGGGATACCGACTGATTCCGATTCGGTAAATTTTACCGATTTTTTATCTACATCTCGTTTTACGATTTTGAAATACCGATTCGGTATGACTCGGTATTTTAAAATCGGTAAATGAGATTTACCTACATCTGGCCCTTGATCTTTTACTTTCAAGAACATATGATACAAACAAAATAGTTTTTCTGTTACTGTCAATACATTAATTAAATGGTTTACAGTAACATGCCTTTAAATTGTACGAATAAAGCAAACTAGGCACTTATTGTGGGTGTTCCATGTTCAGAGAGCAAACTGTGATTAACCTGAAAAAAAGACTTATTTTGATTAGTCTATACTACTATTATAAAGAGAGAACTTGCAGTTTTGGCAAGGTAAACTCGAAAACTACACCACCAATCTGAACACCCAAGACATCTTAGAAAACCTCAGGGCAAGCAGAAGGACATAGGCTACATAAAAATAAAAATAAAACGTTGTTTAAAATATTTACAAATAAAAATAAAGTAGTCCCTTGCAAGTAGCGCCGGCCGCGGCGTATGCGTGAGGGAAGTAGCGTCGTTCACAGCAACAGGAAGAGCGAGGAAATGAGTAGCGTCTGCGTGAGGGGAAGAGCGGAGTTCACCAACAAAAGCAATACGGAGCGGTGAGAAGCGGAGGAGCAGTGGCAGCGCAGGGAGGTAAGTCGGGACCTTGGGGGGGGGTTTACAAAGCCGGGGCAGGAGGCGGGAGGCGGGCGGGAGACTCGAGGCGCAAGGCGCGAGGCGGGAGGCGGAAGGCGGTAGGCGCTATGCGCTATGATCAAAGCTCAATGTCGGGTCGGGTCGGGGCGGGGTCGGCGGGCTCAAAGCGGGAGGCGGGAGGCGGTATAGCCAATGTCAAGGCGGGAGGCGGGAGGGATGCGGACTGGGCAATGTCGGGGGGGTGCGGTGCACAGAGGCTTACAATGCTGCCCCCAGCCCCTTTCTGCCCCAGGCAACGCTGGGGCGGGCTGCTAGTTATTTATATTGAGAGTATATCCTACAGTTGTACAGGTGACTTCTGAAGCATGATTGATTTTATTACATGATTTTCAGTGTAATATTTAGCTATGTGAAAGCATAACATTGCATTGTATTTAATTTTCAATTAAAATAATGTCAAACGTATAGTTTTATCCTAAATTTCATCATCCAATGATGAAGATTGTTAGAAATTGGGTTTTTGGTTCGTAAAGGTATGCACCCTCTCCAAGCAGGAACCCCAATCCTAGGCAGGGTAAGTCAGCTACACACCATACCTTGTGCTAGCCCTCTGAAAGCTTGGCATAGAGCAGTCAGTCTTAAGAGGCAATGTGTAAAGTATTTGTGCAACACATCAAATGGTAAACCAGTGAAAACGCTGCAAAAAGACTCCACACCAGCTTAGAAAAATAGATTATGAGTTTTATAAATAATACAAATCCAATATGACAAAAATCCAATAAGTAGAAGTCAAGATATGAATTTCTAAAGATTAAATGCAAAAATTGTGCTTAGAATCAATAAGCTCATAAAGAGTTATTTGCTTGCTTTGGACCGGGGCAAAGTCAAGAGTTCAGACTGACTGCAATGAAGCGCAGGCCTTATACAGGACCCACGTAGGGCCCATTTAACAAATGTACCTTAATCTGGGTCATAAAAACAAGATGCCGGCGCAGCTGATCTATGCATTGCTGTCAATCCTGCAGTCAAGGAGATGTGTTTATTTTCTCCAAACAACAATGGCAATGTGCTGTTTCCAAAGACAAAGTGTAGGTTTTGAGAGGTGTTGGTTCTGAAGCCGATGCACCGGGTTTCTCCACGCAGTCAAGGAGATGCATCAATTGTCTACCTGCAGTGGTGGCGATGTAGCAGTTCTGATGCGGTGTTCTGATGGTGATTTGCTGGCTCCAAATCCACCACTTCTCTTCCCACAACAACGTTGATGCGTCGATCCTGCTCATGCAGCAAAGGATGCATCGGTTCTGCTGGAGCGAGTACCTTGATCCACTTCCAATGGGCCAGGCACAGGAGCAGAATGAATGAATGAATGAATATAAAACTTTTAAAGCACAAACTTAGCCCGAAGGCATCAAGGCGCTGCAGACAGGATCAGTATATCAAAGTTCACAGATTACTAAAACTCAAGGATAAAGGGAAATTAGGGCTAGAGAAAGAGAAAAGCTAGGTCTTCAAAGATTTCCTAAAGGCAGAATGTGATTCCAAATTGGAAATTGAGAGAGGAAGCAAATTCCACAAGCTGGCGCCCAACAGCGAGAACGCCCTCCCCCCCCATCTGGCTTTCTTGAACCTAGACACTATTACCCAATTTCTACTGGCATATCTCAGGTTCTTGCTCAGGATATATCTGTGAAACAGTTTATTAATGCCTTCACCAACCCTGTTGTGCAAGGCCTTGTGTACTATACACAGCGCTTTCAACACAATTCTCCTCCCAAGTGGGCGCCAGTGAAGGCTCCTAATGGTGGCTGAGTTAGAATGAAATTTAGGAAGACCCATCACCAGCCTAGCCGCTGCATTCTGCACCAGTTGGAGTCGATGCAGGAACCCCCCATTTATTCCTAAATAAAGGGCATTGCAGTAATCCAACCTGGATACCACAAGGGCGACCGCTTCCTGTTTCCGAGCTGAAAGGGAGAGAAAACCAAAGATATTCGTAAGAGTCCTTATCATCCCAAAGTATGTTGTGACGGTCCTATTCATTTGTGACTTTAATGACAGAGAGGAGTCTACAATGATGCCTAGATTCTTGGCACTTAGACAGGGGACAGGGCATGCTCATAAAGAGACAGGCCACCAAGCCTTTGACCAAATATCCTGCTTGTCTCCAAAAATGATAACCTCAGTTTTATCCCCATTGAGTCTAAGATAATTCTCCACCATCCATGCCGCCACCACTTGCATGCAATTATTAAAATTTGCTGCTGAGGCTGAGACACTCTCTGTGATGGAAATCAAAATCTGAGTGTCATCAGCGTAGGATAGGACTTCTAAACCAAAAGACCTAACCACAGCAGCAAGCGGGGCTACATAGATATTAAAGAGAGTAGGACTCAATGAGGATCCCTGAGGCACTCCACAAAATAATTTTTGGAGGACAGATGAAAATTGACCCATCTTAACTATCTGCGACTGATCCGTAAGGAAAGATGACAATAGGTTAAGTGCAGATTCCTCTATCCCAATTTCTTGGAGCCTATCAACCAGCCTACTTGCAGAGATCGTATCGAAAGCTGCAGTCAGGTCAAGGAGGATCAGCAGGAGGATCAGCAAGGTGGTGTGACCAGCATCAACCTGTTGCCGAATGTTGTTAAAGGCAACTGTTAATGCTGATTCTGTGCTGTGCTCCCTCCTAAACCCATGCTGCGAATCATCGAGCAGTTGGCATTCCTCCAAGTAGCAACTGAGATGGTGGTTAAGCTGTCTTTCCAGGGAGCAGGGTGAAAGACGTTGATGTCCCTGAGTTCTTGAAGGACAGGAGGCTAGTCGCCCAGCCCTTGGAGCCACTCTAGGTCAAGCGATAAAGACCCAGTCAGAGAGAGTAGCAGGCAGCAGGGCAGTGTAGCAAGGCAGCAGTCTTCCAGAGCAGTAGCCCAGCAAAGTGGCAGTCATTAAGCACAGCAGTCTACTTCTCGGTAGATGGTTTTTGGTCCAGAAGTGTACTGAGTTGGTAGGGTCTGAGGTCCAGTACTTATAACCAGCCATGGCCCATGTAGGGCGTGCCACCGGGCGGTGACGTGGGGTGGGGGGGTTGTAAAATGTGGAAAATTGACGATTTCAGGTAAGTAACAGAAAAAAAACGAATTTTGTTGCACGCACTGCGTCGCACGTGCAACAATTTTTTTTGTTACTTACCTGAAATCGTCAGTTTCCTGCATTTTACAATCCCCCACCCTGCCCCTCTCCCGCCCCACGTCCCCGCCCAGTGGCACACGCTACATGGGCCGTGGCTGCTTATACCCAGTTGTGACTTTGAAGTTGGGGGGAATTCAAAGAAGGGTCTTTGAAATGCAGAGAGGTCCCTTCTTCTTGTCCTAGCTCCAGACTCACTACAGGGGGTATGTAGCTGTTTTTGAGTGGATAGAGCCTAGCCTATCCAAGTGTAATTGAGAGGCTGTGCCCATCTCCTCTCTTCCTTTCTCTCAGGAAGACGCATGAATTCATACCCATCCTTCCTTTGTGTGTGTCTGTCTAGGGGGCATACATAATGTGAACTGTCACCGAGCCAGTGATCAGAGACAGGCAGCAAATACCAAATGGCTAAGAGTAGGAACATGACTAATATTCCAAAAGTGCCATTTTCATAATTGCAATGACAGGTCCAACTTTACCATTAAAGAGGAATGATCATTACCATTCTATAGGTTAAAAAAATGACAACTCCACCTTTACTCAGGAATTACAGCGTATTAAATGTAACAAGAAATCCCCAATGTTAACCTTCACTACCAGAACATGTACAATTTAAAAGTACATGTCTTTCCTTTCAGTTTATAGCACCCTGCCCAAAGGGCTACCTAGTCCCTACCTTAGGGGTGACTGATATGTAATAACGGTGAGTTAAGGCTTGGTAAGGGGTTTTAAATGCCAAGTCAACATGGCAGTGTAAACTGCCCACATAGACTGCAGTGGCAGGCCAGAGACATGTTTAACGGCTACTTGAATGGGTGGCACAAGGAGTGGTTTAGTTCCACTAGTAGTAGATCATTTACATGCCCTGGGCACATGTAGTGCAATGTACTGAGGACTTACAAGTAAATTAAATGTGCCAATTGTGGATATACCAATCAAACCATTTTTTAGGGGAGAAGCTCAAGCACTTTAGCTGTGGTTGGCAGTGATAAAGTGCTCAGAGTCCTAAGACCAATAAAAAGAATCAGGAAAAATATTGGTCAAGCTGGCAGAAAGTTTAGGGAGGACCCTCTTGATGCTGTCAGGTCTAACAAAGATGATTAAGTAAAAGGGGATATTCTAGACTCATTTGCAAACATTAATAAGAGGGACATACTGCTTTGCTCTCGTTTACTATTTGCACAGATTTAAAAATGTAAAGAAACCCCCAATGTGATGTGTTTTACTATACTATAAATGAAGTAGAATCATATCAAATGCTCACCAAAATTACAACCATCAAATACAATATTTTACCTTGAAAATTGCACAGGGTAAAATGTGCACGCATATTTATTAACTCTGATGTCAGCCATTCGTCATAATTGTCTCAAACCACATTGTATATTCAAAGATGAATCTAACAAACAAAATTTCCAGGGCAAGGTTTACATCATTATTTATTATAGAGGTTCACCTCATGAACTGGCACACTATAAACAAGGTATCTTGAATTTCAAGGGAACACCATGAATGAGACACATTGCACATCTCACATGTAGTGAACTTTAATATTGAGTTACACAGTTCATTGTCAGTTTATTTTAAAGTTTGTTATCTAATCTCCGTCATAGTGCCCAACACAGTTCAGTTGTAACTGTTTCACAGAACTTACATTTTTCCCCAAATGTTTAAGGTCTGGAAATAATTGCCAGACTCCATATGTCCTAAGTTGGAGATCTCAATTGTACTTTGTGAAGATTCAATGTACACACATGCCAATATGTAAAGTCTATACACAATATTGTGGCAACAACTATCAGATTTACTATGCATTGTTAGATTACATACTTATTTTACTGTACTTTACTGAAATATGGGTGCATGCATGACGAGGTTTTATAAAATGTCCTAATTGTAATCCAATATGCCACCGTACATAGTACTTATTCAAATATATCCACTCTTTCTCCAAGTATTTTAAATGTTATTTTATACAAGTATGTATTTGTAGTTTTCAATAATAATAAACTGCATTTTATTGTGACAATTAATTAATTAATTCACGTTTCATACACAGTTTTCCTCATAGATTCAACTTTCATGCACTCAATGCGTTTCAAGACATTTCAAGCCCCTTCGTCAGGAGTAAGAGTTTCGAAGATAATCTTTGGATTTCAGCAAAGCACAATGAACAAATGTATTTGCACCTTAGATTGTATTAATGTTTAACTGATATCATGTATAAAAGCTTCTAATTTCTTAACCTTTACATACCTCTAATTATGGATTTTGAATGCACGGACCCCCTCATTGTCCTTTCCTCCTGAAATTCTCTTCTGTTATTTTGTCTGCCTCATTCATCTTTGTCTCTATTAAGCTTTTTTTCACTGATCATTATATCGCATTTCTCCCACTGTACTTCTTTTAGTTTCAAAGAAAATACGCACGTTCATCCAAGTCCTCTTAAAAGAGAGGTGTGTGGCATCTCCCTCAGATAATTGAATATCACAAGGTGCTAATCCAAAATATTTCATGCTTTAATAAATCAGTTCTGATGTTTTCTCCTCGTATTGGTAGCTTTGATACCTTAAGAATTTGGATGTTTAAGTGAGAGATATTATGTGGATGATGTGCAATTGATGATTTAACATTCTATGACCAGATATTTGATCAATGGATAGTCTACCGGATCTACACGCTGCTTTCCCTCATCCATAAATTAAGTAATCCACATGGATATATAATCATATCAATGCAATTTTGAGGTTCACTTGTAACATTGCAATTTCATTTTCTTACCTGAATGAGAAACACTCAAATAAGTTTGATATGTCTAAAGTGCTCTCTGAAGAGATGTATTTATCTTGCACATTATGAGATTATCACACTTAATAATGGCAGCATTAAATTCTCAACAGTTTAAAAATAGTTTGGGCAGCGAATTTAAGATTACATATTTAAGGTCATTAGTACTGGAATTATCACCACCCCAACTGACTGGAATCAAAATGGTTGTAAATGTAAAATGTACTCTTCATCTACCAAACCAAATGAGTGGTGTCAATTTGCTGCATAAAGATGCTAGATTTTCAGTCACCCAAGAAAGTCAAGAATATACTTGGGATATGTTTAGTGACTGAATATGTACGATTGTTTAAGCATATGTGTATTAGTGAATGGTAAACCTATAATTCCACTTGCTTAATATTTGTAATGTATTTTATTATAATTTCAGAAAATTATTGTGCTTTTTTTGATTTCATCTTCTTTGACTATTCAGTTTATTTCAGGCACAAGATGTTTGTTTGAAGATATTTTGAACACAATAGAACAGAGAGCTCTCAAGAGATGATTAGCCATTTTCTGATCACTCAATCTACAAAAATCATTATTCTGTGATTTTCTCTTCCACAAAACCTATATTTAGTGACTATGGAGGATTCTCTTATAATTTCCAAAAACCTCTGACTAAATATTCTGCACTTTTGCTCTCTACCAATTTATATAAGCATTTACTACTTTAGGCAATAATATCTTATATGTCAGTGATTAAAAGGGGAAAAAACTAATTTTCTAGGCTTGATAGATAATGGTTAGCAAATTGATCTTGGACTAGAGTGACCAGCAAAGGCATAAACATGCTTAAAGTGTGGAGCTTTTTATTGTGAGTGTTCCACATGCAGGTATTGAGAAAATGAATAATTTATGTATCCTGAGAAAACACTGGCATTTAAAGATATGTTGGTTCTTAAACAGCATGTGTCCAATACGCTAAATATGAAAGTGTAAGCAATTTGCCTGAACAGAAGGAGGAATCCACTTGATTATGATCTGGACTGTGTGGCATTTTAAAGTTCTTTGGGCCTCGTTTATGAAAAGTGACGCATCACTGCTTGAAAACAGTGATGCGTCACTTTTCATTGCGCCCTCCTTGCGACATGCTGTATGCGTCATATTTACAGTATGACGCATCATGTCGCAAGGAGTTACAGATATGTCAGTATTTTTGACGTATCTGTAGGCGCAAAAATGACGCATTGCTGGAGTGTGTCACAAAAGTGACGCAACCCCAGCAATGTGTCCTTTTGCATGGGACAAGCCAATGTGAAAGGGCCTCCTGCGTCAGTCTTATATTTGCTGTGAGGCAGGCATAAGATATTGACGCAATGGCGTCCTAGAAGTGACGCAATGAAATCTCATAGATTTCACTGCGTCACTTCTACGAGGCTTACATGCGCGGGAACGCACCCCCTGCATACATTATAGCTGATGCAGGTATAATGTAGTGCAGGTGTTTACACAGTGACGCATCTGCTTAGATGCGTCACTTTGTAAATAGGACGCAACAGGGGGCATGTTTTACGCCGCTGCTGCGTCACAAAAACTGATGCAACAGCAGCGCAAAGCTGACGGAAGGCCTCATAAATAAGGCCTGTAGAAT
The DNA here is from genome assembly GCF_964263255.1 of Lissotriton vulgaris. Taxonomy (NCBI): domain Eukaryota; kingdom Metazoa; phylum Chordata; class Amphibia; order Caudata; family Salamandridae; genus Lissotriton; species Lissotriton vulgaris. Next base: position 1,071,653,235 of record NC_141696.1, on the reverse strand, counting down.
GTAGTGTGTTGAAATTTGGAGGAAACACAATCCATGTAGTTGGTTACAATACAATAATAAACCATTTTATCATCTGTAATATAAAATATGTGGAGTAATTGTTAATTTGTCAATGAACTCTGATAAAATTAAGGAATACTACTACAACACCTTAATTAAGACTACAAGAAGACATGGCAGACATATAAATGGAAACGACCACAAGGTGCTGGATTGAATCTTTAAACTATTCTCAGCCACTCGTTTTTCAGGCCACATTCCAGCCTATCGTTTTTCAACAACTATGCCACTCTAGACAAAATGCCTCCCTTAAGAAGTAGACACCTTTTAATGGAGACAGCAAATATCTGATAGGACTACACCTTCTTGAGAATCATCCAAATGTGTCTGGTATTGGTATTTAACACCAATGTAATGTACCTCTGGGGGCTTGTGGGTGAGGGAAATGGAAACATTTAGTTTAACAGAAAGAGGGTAAATGGGTCATTCAAATGAAAGCTTTGGAAAAGGGCCATAGTATCGACCCAGAATATATATTTATTTTATAATCAAAAAATGTACTCCTGTTGCTTGTTAATTTGATTGACATTAAAATCACAGATGTGGTCTAGTGTATTGGATCACACTTGTTGCGGTCCCACTCACAAGAAAAACTAATTCCGCAAGAACAAAGATAGTCTACCTCTCACCTTTGGACTAGCCTCCCCCCAAATGCTCCAATAACCAAGTGGGTGGTGGATTAACCCTAAGGGTAGATGAGAAAACAAGGGAAGAAAACAGTTGCACTGTTTTGGAGGAATGTGTGACCATGCTCTCTCAGGCTGTGAGGAAATGCTTTGACCCTTGTGAAAGACACCATATATATCTATTTAAAGAAAAACAGAAGGAAAGGGTACATTTCTCACTATATATTATAAATGGGGTCTGTGGTTGGCAGACGGAATGCACCCTGTCCAAGTAAAGACCTTCACTCTAGTCAGGAAAAGGGGATTCCACAGCTAGGATAACACCTGGCCATCCCCTGGGTAGGTTCACACCAGCAGTCAGGCTTATCTCAGAGGTAATGTGTGAAGCAATTGTACATTCACACACAGTAACACAGTGAAAACACTACAAAATGAGTCCACACCAGTTTAGAAAAATAGCCAATATTTATAAGAATAGAACAGAACCAAAATGACAAACATCCAGCATACACAAGTCAAAATATCACTTTTAAAAGATTAGTTCATAAAAATCAACAAACGCGTCACCCTTAGCACAAAGTACCTGAGTGAGTGTAGGTCATGCATTGATTCCTTACTATCAGGGGAGGTGATGCATCGATTCCTTACTGAATGGGGAGGTGATGCGTTGATTTCCAGACATGCAACCTCAGTTCCTTACTGCAGTGTGGTGTCACTGAAGAAAAATAGTGCCCAGAGATGATGCGTTAAAAATCCAGGTGAGCTGCATCGATGTTGCAGCACCAAACATGCGCTGTGTTGATTCCTCAGCCGTGAAGCAGGCTCTGCATCGGAGTCTGAGCGATGAGTCCCAGTCCTCAGGGATGCGGTGCTCGAACCACACGCTGCAGCGACTTTTTTGATGCACTGCGAAGGCAATGCTGGAGTTTGCAATGTTGTCAAGGTAGATGCGTCGATTCTCAACAAGTGGTGACCTCGGCTTCGGTTCAGGCAGCGGTGATGTGTCGATCTTTTGCACTGATGTGTGAATAAAAGAGTCACTGGGAAGTGATGCATTGATTTTCTGGGGTCTTAGCAGCAAAGCCACTTCCAATGACCCAGAACTGGAATTAGCAACACTTGGCTGGTCAGAACTCACAGAAAAGGAGTTCAGGGGTTGCAGATGAAGTCTTTGATGTCCCCGAGTCTTCCAACAAGAGGCAAGACTTCACTCAAGCCCTTGGAAAAACTTGGAAAGCAGGAAGGAGAAAGCAAAGTCCAGTCCTTTCACTCCCCAGGACAGAAGCAGCAGGCCATCAACACAAAACAACAGAGTGACAGCTTTCTGTGAAGACTGGCACAGCCCTATTCAGGTGCCAGCTACAACTCCTTCCACCACTCTAACTCAGGAAGGCCCATCAGCCTGGTGATGGCCCATCATGATATGGAATGTAAAAACCAACTTTATAAAAATATGTACTTTTATATTGTGAGTTCAGAGACCCCAAACTCCAAATCTCTTTCGGTTCCTAATTGAAGATATACTTGTAGGATGTTACAAGGCAGCTCCAATAATAACTTATGGGAGAGATATACCTTGCTGTAGTGAAAATGAAATTAGCAGTATTTGACTACCAGGACATGTAAAACACAACAGTAGATGTCCTACCTCTTAGATAACATGTACCTTGCCCATGGGGCTACCTTGGGCCTACTTTAGAGGTAACGCACAGGTAGTAAGAGGGAAGGTTTGAGCCTGGCAAGTGGTTGCACTAGCCAGGTCGACAGGGCAGTTTAAAACTGCACTCACAGACATTGCAGTGGCAGGTCTGAGACATGTTTGTATGGGTACTCATGTAGGTCGCGCAATCAGTGCTGGAGACCCACTAGTAGCATTCTGTTTACAGGCCCTAGGCATACACAGTGCACTTTACTAGGGACTTGCCAGTAAATCGAAAATGCCAATCATGGATAACCAATTACAAATACAATTTACACAGGGAGCACTTGCACTTTAGCACTGGTCAGAAGTGGTTAAGTAGCCAGAGTCCTAAAACCAGCAAAAACTACATGCAGCACACAGTCAAAAACAAGAGGTCAGAAGCAAAAATATGAGGTAATAAACACCACAGATGCCAGGTATAACACCATGCAAACATCCACACAAAACCTTGTTGTCCTAAATACTGTCATTCACACTCATAATCACGGGAAAGAGCATGAAGGTTACAATATTCATATTTATGGCATAGGAAGAGTATTTTACAGAAACCTCCTGTTGAACCTGGCCATTTGGCCATGTTTTTATGCAATACAGAAACTTATTTTTATATAATATTGTGCGGAGTCTCTTTTGTTGTGTATTTATTGTATCACTGGTGTGGGTGTTGCGCAAACGCTTTACACATTGCCTCTGGGATAACCCTGACTGCTCGTGTCAAGATACCAATGGGGTGAGCAGGGGGTTATCTTGGCTGTGTAACTCACTTCCCTTGACTAGAGTGGTGGGTTCTATCTGGCTTGTGTACATACCATAGCAAACCAGCAACCCCACTTCTAACATTGTTGATCAGCGGTCAGGATAGGGCTTGCGTTTGCACAGTAGCACAGTGACTCTTTGTTGCACTGCAAACTCTGCACTTAGACCATTACATGTTTCTTTCTCCTGATTCTCTTATTGGCAATTTTTTATTGTGTACTCCTGCTTCAGCTCTCCCGCATGGAACTTGTGTTGTTGCACTCATGGTTTTGTACCTTGCCAAAATAGGGTTAACATTTGATTCTGATGACTCTCTGTAGGTCCTTAAAATAATTCTGGGTAGGTTTGTAGTGAAATGCAAGAAAGCAGCCTTAACCCTGAGATTATTGAGGACTCTGAGTAGGAGTGTTCCCAGTAGCACACCTGGTGGGCAGTGGCCCTGCTGAGACTGAGCAGGAAGAAGAAAATGACTAGGCAGACACGCAAGTATAGGTTGAGGCGAGGGAGTCCCTTGCTGGTTCTAGTGACAGGAGCACTGTCACCTCCCATTCCCTTTCCCGTGTGGAGCTCAGAGATAGGCGGGAGGAAAGGGAGCAACAGCTGATACTGGAAAGGCTCAAAATGGAGCTAGCACAGCTGGCTGTTGAGGAGACAAGGCTAGAGACTGACAAAGCACTAGCTCAGGAGAGGATGGTGGAGGCAGAAAGGGCCTTTGCCTGAGAGAAACTAGCTCTTGAGAAAAGGTTGGCCCATGAACGTAGTTTCAATGTTTTGGACCAGCGCTGCAGTAGAGTTCAGTGGTGGCAGCAATATTGTGTCGGAATAGAATCTTCGTGGCGAAGGAGAGCCTTGCCCCTGAGCCCTGTCTGGCCTAAGTGTACACAGCCTGGGCTGGGGGACCAGTAGCAGGGTAGAACCCCTGAACTGGTAGGAGGTAGAGTTGGGCACGGATGCAATATTCCCTGGGCTACCAACCACACTCTGAGAGATACCAGAGTCAAGAAAACCCAGGATGGCATGGGGCATGGCTCTGTCGAGTGACAGCTAAGGAATCCCCATGGGTTATCTTAGTTTGTCATGGGAGCAAAGACAGAGAGATCCGACTGGGTTCAGACTGGTATAGAACTGGAACGTGCCCCTGCAGTTGCGGTCCAGGGTCCATGTTCTATCGCCCCAAGAAGGGAAGCACATCAATGTATTGATTTGTCTACCCTGGCTATAGGCTGGAGCGGGGTTGTGTTGTATCTGGCCCTTTTTGCAGGGTTATCCCAAAACCTTTTGCCTTTCTCCTGTATTTTTTCTGACCTGTTTATGTTGGCTTTAGGACTTTATCATGGCTATTCAGTGCTGAAGTTCATGTGTTCTCCACTTTAAACTTGGTATGATTCACTTCCACCTGTTCGGAATATTTAATTTACCTGCAAGTCCCTTTTACAATGGTATCCCATATATTAAATGCTACTCGGGGGCCTGCAGCGCTTCTCGTGCCACCCACAGAAGCAGCATTTTGAACCTGTCTTAGCAGGGCCTGCATGCACAATTGCCACAGTGACTTGCCATTTATAGTGCCAAGCCTGGAAATCCCCTTTTACTCTACATAGGCCACCCCTGAGGTAGGCCATTGGTAACCCTATGGGCAGGGTGCTGGTAGGAGATGCGCCATTTTTGTGTGGCATGTCCTGGTAGTGACAAACAGTCTATTTTATTTCTGACTGCTGTGAGGCCTGCTCTTCTCCTAGGTTTGCATTAGGAATTCCATGATATGTTTTATTAGTGGTCATTTTTGATCTCAAAGGGTAGTTTGGCCATGTTTGGTATGTTTGGCATAGTGGTGATAAATATGGCTTATTGGTGAAGGTGGACTTTTCATTATTCTTTTAAAAATGCCACTTTTAAAAAGTGCAAAAAGAACAATTGATGAACGGAATGAAGAATACTGTCATACATACACCCCAGTACAGAGATGGACCTAAATCCATCGTTTTTTTGCTCACCATACCATTCCAGTTTGGACCGAGCCATATGCAAATTAGTCTTGACCCTGTGCCCAATGGGAAAAGTCCTGCCCGAACTGCCAAGCCAGGTCCTCCCTGGACTGGAAACAAGCATCCTAGGACCGTTTTCCGGCTTCCAGCCTTCAGCAGCAGGATAGCTTGACTCCAGTGGAATGGAGAGCACGGGACCCACGTCTGGGCATACCCGTCCCACTCGGGGTGACAAATGCAAAAAGAACAATTGATGGACAGAATGCAGACCAATGTCATACATTCAACCCAGTACAGGGATCTGGGTCTAAATCCAACCATCCATCCTGGCCTGGCAATTCGGCCAGGACTGTTCCCATGGCGCACAGGGTAAAGACTGATTTGCATATGGCTGGGTCCAAACTTGGGTTGCCTACTGGGCAAAAGAATGATGGATTTAACCCAGATCTTTTAACTGGGGGAGAATGTTTGCATTGTGAGCTTTCCGTCCATCATTTGTTTGCTGTTACACTTTTTGCCCTAAGTGGGATGGGTATGCCCAGACCTGGGTCCCTTGCTCACTGTGCCACTGGATTCAAGTTAGCCTGGCTGAAGAAGGGTGACATACCCTGAAACCGGTCTGAAGATGCGTGTTTTTCGGTCCAGGGAGGACCTGGCCTGGCATTTCGGTCTGGACTGTTCCCATGGGGCACAGGGTCAAGACTGATTTGCATATGGCTGCGTTCACACTGGGGTGGTGTAGTGGGCAAAAGAATGATGGATTTAACTCAGATCTTTTGACTGGGGGGAAATGTTTGCATTGTCAGCAATCTGTCCATCATTTGTTTGCTGTAACACTTTTAAAAAGTGGGCATTTCTATGTGCTCATGACTTTTTGTGTTTTGCAGCCTAGCTCCAATCAACATCTGGTTGGTACTGACAGGGGCTTTTTGTGCATTAACTCTAGACAGTCACACAAAGGGATATGAGTTGTACTATGCATTTCCTGATGGTCCATCACCAGGCTGATGGGTCTTCTTGAGCTAGACTGGTGGGAAGAATTGTCACTGACACCTGAATAGGGCTGTGTCTGTTCTCTCACAATGCTGTCTCCACCCCCTGAAGTGTGTCTGTAACCAGGGCTGAGGTTGAATGGAGGGTGATGTGCACTTCTAAAAATCTTTTGAAATTACCTCCACAACAAAGACATGTTGAGTATAATTACAGGGTCTCTGACCCCATGATTTTAGACACTGCATGGGACTTGTAACAATATGCTGCTGGCTCTGCATACTGCACCAGAGGATTGCTGTGCTGCTAGGAAGTCCACCACTTGGACTTTGCTCTGTTCTGCTGAGCTGGTTGTCTGCTTGGCTGCTAGAGAGACTGCCACTTTGCTGAGGAAACCATTGTGCTACCCTGCTCCCTGCTCACGCCTCCAGTGCATTGCGGGAACCTCAATCAAGGTCCTCCTGGTTTTGATTTGTTCTGCATTCCATCCATCAATTTTGTATCTTTCACTTTCTAAAAGTGGCATTTGCCTTAAAGAGGATTTATCATTACAATTCCAAAGATATAAAGCATGATGCAGCTATTCCTTTCTAATCAGTAATTACAGCTTAGGAGTGTTTTAAAGAATTCCCAATGCTCTCCTATGAGAGGAGTAGGCCTCATTGTAATGAAAAACAAATGTAGCTGTTTTTTACTCCCAGGATATTTAAAACATAGAAATATATGTCCTACTTTTTAGCTACAGTGCACCCTGCCCTTAGGGCTATCTAGGGCCTATCTTAGAAGTGAAATATGTGTAATAAAAGTGGAGTTTAAGGCTTGGCACATGGTTTTAAATGCCTAGGTGAGGTGACAGTAAGCTGCACACAAATGCCTTGCAATGGCAAGCCTGAGACAGGTTTGAGAGGCTACTTGTGCTAGTGGCGCAATCAGAGCTTCAGGCCCACTAGTAGCATTTAGATTACAGGCCCTGGGTATGTGGTATACCATGTCACAAGGGACTTATAGATAAACTAAATATGACAATCAGGTATATACCAATGTCAACTATGTTTAGGGGAGAATCACATGCACTTTAGCACTGATTAGTACTGCTAAAGTGCTAAAAAGTCCTAAGGTCAACAAAAAGATATAACAAAAAGTGGAGGTAAGTGGGCAAAAAGTTGGGGGAAGACTACTCTAAAGATGACAAGTACAGCATGTGCATTCTGAGAGTTGCCGGTGTTTAAGTGAGAAGACATGGAATTGAGTGTAAAGCCCAGATTAACAGCCAGGTCATCACAACGGTGGATCAGTCGGGCTGTTTGTCCCTGGCCTGGTCTTTTTAGAGCTCCATGCTGTCAGTGCACATTATCTATATATCACAAAATCATGCATGGCCTTCTTTTGTAAAATATTCTTGACATGGGTGTTAAAAAGTAGCCACCACTAGGTGATAACACAGACCTGAGAAGAGCCTCATATCATGTTTGTGACTTGAGCCCTCAAAAGCCCACAAAAGCTTCTCACAAGCCCAGCTAATAAAACGATTATAGAAAGGTAATTAATCTGGCCTATCTGGAACTAACTCCAAAGCACAAGTGTATCAATACACCTAGGAATTTCATTGCCGGAATGTTACTGAGATGAGGGCAAAGTGATCTCTGGTCCCCAAGTGGCAGAAAATGTATTGCCCTGCACTGCTTTGCATTAGACCCCCTTTGTCGGCAGAGTGGGGTGTAGATAAAAGGGATGCCCACTGCTCCCTTAATGGGTGGCTATTTATGATGCAAACACAAGGAGATGATGGACGGAGCACTGAAACTTGTCAGACACTCACACTCACCCCCAGTCACAGATCTGGGATGAATCCTTCACATTTCTTTAGCTCACTTTCTCACCCCAGTCCAGGCACAGCTATATGCAAATCAGTCTTGACCCTGTGCCTAATGGGAACAGTCCACCTCGAACTGCCAAGCCATGTCTTACCTGGACCAGAAACAAGCATCCTGGGACCGGTTTTGGGCTAACAACCTCATCAGCCAGGCCAGCTTGATCTAGTGGCAAAGTGAGCAAGGGACCCACGTCTGGGCAAAACTTGCCAACTTAGGGCAAACAAAGAAAACACAAGGAGATGATGGACGGAGCGCTGACACTTTTCAGGCACTCATCCCATTCACAGATCTGGGATAAATCCATCATCGCTCTTCAGCTCACTTCACCACCCCAGTTGAGACACAGCTATATATGATCCCTGTCTATCCAACAGCAGCGCTACAGAGACTATGTCTTCCACATACTCTAAGTGGTTTTGTGTAAATATTGTGTTTCTTCGATCTCTTACAACTTGTGACTGTCCCACAGGTCCTGTGCTCTTAGGAAGGCCTTTGTAGCCTCTTGGCTGACTGACTTTGCCACTTGAACTCGCTTTATACTCTTTGGTGGTGTCTCACCTCTCCCTTTTAGTACTCCCTTTACCTTCCTTAAGGGATTGCCTGATGAGATATCACGGTCTGTGGTAGACGGCATGATTAACAATACCTAATGTTTCCCCCATGCTAGCCAAGTCCCCCAGCTCTTTAAATCTTCCACACCATCCTCAGGGCCCATGGACACAAATAAAATTAACACAACTAAAGAAAAGCTAAATAAAGCAAAGAAGCATGTTTGCAGTTGCCTACGACACCTACTGATAAACAGTAGAAGTTTGCACCATTGTAAAGCTGACTCCCAAACTATCAATTCCAGTTTCTCCACTACAATCTACTACATGCATAAAAGTGTGACCTGAGGAATGTGTGAAACAAACTTTGTGAAATTGCATGTCAATTACATGAAACTGCACAAAATTACCTAATTGAGATACGGTTTGCAAGAATCTCGCATTCCTATTTTCACAAACCACATACCTCAAAAAGCAAGTCATGGATAGTTGGTGACTGATTGGAGCAGGAAATGTTTCTTAATGAAACATTTTTTGGATGAACCAGTCTCATGTGAGAAAAAATAGGTAAATCATATAATGGAAACTTTTAGAGACGTTTTTCAACTTCCAAGACGTCCATTGCCCTCATTTATTTTTGCCCAAGTTTAACCACAAGTTAATCTTTCTGGCACACAGATCCTTGCCTTCTCTCAAGATTGCCATCTACCACTGGTCTCTAGCACTCAAGAGTCTTATTTACTAAATGTTGCTTCTGATCACATTGGGTCTTCTTTCTTTTTTCTCTTTCTGCATTTAGTTTTCTTTTCAAACTCTGTTTGTCTTCTTCAGCATGTGCCATACCTGTGCCTGCATATGCGAAATGCCATAGGGCACTCTCTGCACTCTCAGTTAAATTAATACAATGCTGCTGATGTGCAGCAGGACATAACCCTACTGGAACACACTTTGTCCATATATGGACACTTTGGGCTTGATTCACAAAACATTTGCTTTGCCTTACTCTTTCAGTACTCCCACATTCTAGCAGAAAGCAAGGAAATAATCAAACTACTACCTAGTCATACCTGACTACTGAAATTCATTAGTAAGAAAGAAGTACTTGAATAAGTCACACTTACTCATAGGCAAGTGTTGGTAAATGAAACCTATAGCATTGATTTGCAAATCGGTAATCCTGGTTCTTACTGTGCTAAGGAACCCGCTGCAAAGGGGTGGTCTTCCTCATCCACCCCAAACACTGACCTCCACAATATCTGCCCAGACTTACATTACCACTTAATATTAACACAACACTATCATGGTACACGAGTATCGAGGACAGAATATCGAGGGACAAAATATTGAAAGTTAAGTGCATATAACGTATTATTGATTAACTATTCCTAACTGCACATCTACATAGCTTGAAGATATATGTGCCTTATAGGTACATATAAGTGGTTTTGGGTATAGAAAATCTAGACTTACTTACCTGGTGATATTTTGTTTTTGCTATTCTGTCCTCAATATTGTGTTCCATCGATATTGTGGTTTTGATATTTGTAGTAGCGCGCATTAGTGTACGATGAGTTGAGGCGCGGCGCTCCTCAGAGGTAGACGTGTTAAATAAAGACTGTTAACTCTACCTGATTGCAGCGTCATCATTGCTGGGTACAACACAACATTACAATGGCGACGAGGATGGGATAACTATCCCTACCCCGCAGTGAACCGACGACAACCAAGCAACCACCCTGAAGAGCGCGGCAGGGCCGAACAACTACAACCTCCTCCAGAGCCCAGAACAGGAGAACGAGGAAGACACGTGGAGCAGCTAGCCATGAGGTATCGTCCATCAATCAAGGAACGAGCTGGATACCTTGGTAAAGATCGAGGGGGCTGACACAGGTGGTCCCCAGAACCACGCGAACAAAGCAGAACGTGATAGTGCCCCGGGAAGCCCCAAAGGACAAACAAGCCTTCAGCCCACGATCAAGAGTGAAAGAATGAGCATCCAAACTGGATACGCGATGGCGCCGGTGCAATTCCTGCCCAGGCCAGGAGAGCCGCTGATGAAGTGGGATGACTGGAGGGCGTACATCGACAACTTCATTGGCGTGCTAGAGGACGAGAGCGAAGAGACGTTCAAACCATCAAGGAAAAAACGTATCCTGCTGTTGAACCTAGGCCCGGGAGTGTACAAAAGTCTGGTGCCGAAGCAAAGGGACGACACGGATGACGATGTATACGCCCAGGCAATCAAGGACCTGAATGAACATTTCAAACCGGCGGTGTGTGTATCGGTGGACAGGTTCAATTTTCAGCAAAGAAAACAGCGGCCAGGAGAGACGGTAGAGGAGTACGTGGCGGCGCTGAAACGGCTGGCAGCCGCATGCAAGTACAACAACTGGGAGGAGGAATTCATAAAGGACCAAGTGATAATGCACACCACGTGCGTTTCCGTGCAGGACAAGTTGTGGGCCAGCGGAGAAACCACCCTGAAGGATGTAATGGTCATTGTCAAAAGAGCGGAGCTGGCGAGGAGATGTGCGGATGCAACTAAGAAGGAGACGGCAACCAGCACTATGGTGAACAAGATTGACGAAGACGTGACCCGTAAGGACTAATCGACGAAAAAGTCCACGGAAAGGAATGGCGCCAAATGGACCAGTAATGGCGGGCCTTCAGGAAGGCACACGGGCGCCAACCGGAAACCATGCTACAGGTGCAGTAACTGGACGCACGAGGCGCATGATAGGAAATGTCCGGCGTTCCGGGCCAAGTGCATGTACTGTGGTATATTTGGACACTTCGAGAAGGTGTGCAGAAAGAAAGCCTCCAAGAACACAGTGAGACTCGTCGGCCAGGACAGTGACACGCAGGAAGACACACCGGAAGAGGAAGTAACCACAGTACTGGGCATATACGATCAGGTACTGGGAGCGGATGTACAAGTCATGAGTGTGGATGGAAAAAAGTCTATGAAGCCGGTGCTGGAGATGGCCATGGGAGGTGTCACGATCAGTGTAATAGCGGACACCGGTTCGCCGTATACCATCGTCCAGAGGGCTGTGTGGGAGGAGAAGTTTGCACCACGACTAGGCCCGGAGCTGGAGAAGCTAGATATCCGTCTGGTCACATACAACGGGGACCGCATACCCATGGTGGGGTTCCGACCACTGAAGTTCGAATTCCGAGGCCGATCGGCCCACTGCAAGCTCTACATAGCGGAAAAAGGACCATCGGTGTTGGGATGGCTGGACCAGGGTGACCTGGGCATCAAGTTGGATCCAGGGGGAGTGGAACAGATCTTATTAACAGAACATGAAGAGTGGCCTGACCAAGACAGGTGGAGGAAGACATTCCCCAAAGTGTTCGGAGGCACAGTGGGGAAGCTGGAGAAGTTCGCACATAGGATCATCTTGAAGGACAGGGCAGTACCTGTGGCCCACCGAGTCAGAAACATCCCCATAGCACTACATGAGGCCGTGCGAGAGGAGCTCCAAGAGCTGGAGAGGAAGGGGATCATTCAACCCATCACATGTGCGGAATGGCTATCGCCATTGGTGGGGGTCAAGAAGCCCAACGGGAAGGTCCGGCTGTGCGTGGACCTCAGGGAGCTGAACAAGAATATAGTTGTGGAAAGATTCCCCCTGCCAAGGATAGAAGAGATGCTGGCCAACACCCGAGGCATCAAATGGTATTCCACCATCGACCTGACTTCCGCCTACCACCAAATTGCCCTGCACCCGGAAAGCCACCGGCTCACGTCCTTTATCACCCCGTTCAGGTGTTACCAGTTTCTCCGCATGCCATTCGGACTGGCGTCTGCAGCGGCAGTGTTCCAAAAACTGATGCACCAGCTATTCCATAAGAGCACCGACGTCCAGTACTTTCAAGACGACATCTTGATAATGGGCCGAGACAAGCTGGATCATGATGCAAAACTAGGAAACGTGCTGCGGATTTTGGAAGGAAAGGGTCTCACCGTGGAATGGTCAAAGTGCCGCATCGGAATGTCATCAGTGACATATCTGGGACATGAAATAGGCGTGGATGGAGTGACCCCCAAGACGGAAAATGTCAAGGCGATCCGTGAAGCACCTCCTCCAATCAGCAAGGAGGAAATAAGATCATTTCTCGGCATTGCCGAGTACTATGGAAAATTCGTGCAACATTTCGCCTCCAGAACCCATCACATGAGGCAACTCACGAAGGAAAACACTGAGTTCTGGTGGTCAGCAGAGACACAAAGTGAGTTTGATGACATCAAGAAAGCGATCACAGAAGCCGTTCCCCTTCAAGGGTATGACCCCCAAGGCAGAACGGTCCTAACTACGGATGCCAGCGATAAGGGCTTGGGAGCAGTCCTGATGCAGGACAGAGGGCAAGGACAGATGGAAACTATAAGCTTTGCCTCGCGCACGCTGTCGGACACAGAGAAACGATACAGCGTAATAGAGAAGGAGATGCTGGCAGTAGTGTGGGCCACCGCAAGGTTCCGGCAATTTCTGTGGGGCATACGGTTCCTATTGAGAACAGACCATAAACCTCTGCTCAAGGTGCTGACGTCAATTGGGCACGCTGAAGCCACACCAAGAATATCAAAAATGTCATTGAAATTACTAGAGTTCCGATACGACGTGGAACATGTACCCGGGAACAGGAATCGTGTAGAAGACTACCTAAGCAGAGCTGCTGCGATGGAATCCAGTGATGGAGATACGGCAGGAACAGAGGAATGGGTGGCACTAACAGAGGACCAAGAAAATTCTATCAGCCTCACAGAATGGAGAAAGGCATACGACGAGGACGCGGTGCTACGGGAAGTGAAGCAGTTTGTGACACAAGGCTGGCCTGAGAAGAGAGCGCTGGTGAGGGAACTCAGACCCTACTATGAAGTTAGAGAGGAACTATCGATAGGAGACAAAGGAACATTTGTGCACAGGGGGGAGAGAGTGATACCACCCGCCGACCTCATAGACCGGTTACTGGACACACTCCACGAGGGACACCTTGGGATCTGCAAATTGAGGCTGAGGACCAGGCAAAATTACTGGTGGCCGGGAATGGACTTGAAAGCAGAAAGACATGTCAGGAACTGCACCAGGTGTCAAGGAGCAGATAAAACCTTAAAACTTCTCCGACCTGAGATGGGGAAGTTTGAAATACCAAAGAACCCTTGGGAAGAACTGAGCGTGGACATACTGGGCCCGGTTCTGGACATACAAGGAGTGCAAAAGTACGTGTGTGTCATGGTGGACAGGTATTTGAAATGGCCAGAGATTATGATAAGAGAGACCATGGACACTGATGCAATTATCAAGTTCCTAGCAGACACGTTTGTGAGAGAAGGCATCCCCAAGGTGGTGCTTAGCGACAATGGGCCCCAGTTTAAATCAGAGAAGTGGAACAGATTCATGGAAAGGAATGGCATAGGTGCCAGGCACACGGCTATTTACCACCCAGCCGGCAACGGTTTAGTGGAACGCTTTAACAGAGTGGTGATGGGGTCAATCCAAGCTGCTATAGCCGATGACAAAGACTGGGAGGCGGAGATTTGGCACATGATCTGGGCGTACAGGATAACACCTACCAGTACATGATACAGCCCGTTCCAAATACTCTGAGGCAGAGAACCCTTCACACAGGACAATCGAGTGTGGAAAGAAAAGACAATCACCAGTGAATGGTCGCCCGCGGTGGTGCGAGCCAATCTTGAGAAAGCCCAAGCAACCTACACTGAACACTATGATCGCAGACGGAATGTACGAGACACTGGATTAGAGAAAGGAGAGTGGGTGCGAGTGAGGTTGGCTAATGTGCAGAGGAAGGGAGCGAGTAAGTACAGCAAGCCTATGCAAGTGAGAGAAGTAAGAGGCAGAGCGGCCTTACTGAGTGATGGCAACGTCTGGTCACAAGACCGCATGGCAAGATGTAACAAGGTTTTGAACTGGAATCAGAGAACCACGGACTGGGAGGATGAAGGAACAGAGTTGGCAGAGCAGGAGGCTCCAGAAGGAGTGCTCGAGGAGGAAGGAGAAGACGCACAGGATCTAGAGACAAGAGAGCACGAGTTGGAGTGGATGGCCTGAGGAAGTAGGAGAGAAGGAGAAGCAGGCGCGGCTACGCAGAAGTCAGAAGGAAGTAACGAATGTGAGAACACCAGCACCCCGGTAAGACTGACCCGAAGTGGCAGGGTGGTTGGTAAACCAGCAAGATACAAAGACTATGAGTTGAACAGTGGACAATGAGGAACTATCTCCATGTTGGGTAAAAGGGGGAGATATGTAGTAGCGCGCATTAGTGTACGCACGTCACGTAAGCTACGTGACGTGCCGCGCCCGCGCAGGGCTACGCGGCTGCGTAGTGGGTTGGCGCGGAAGACCGTTAGATGAGTTGAGGCGCGGCGCTCTTCAGAGGTAGACGTGTTAAATAAAGACTGTTAACTCTACCTGATTGCAGCGTCATCATTGCTGGGTACAACACAGCATTACAATATTGAAGAGGTACACCTCCCAGGCTGCAGCCTTGTTTGAAAAGACAGTGAGGAACATTTTATAAAAAATACTGCTGCATTCGCTATTTTTGTTGTAACAATTCTAAATCAGAGCAGCGTCAATACAATTTGCATCGCCTTGGGTAATGTGGCATTCAGGGAGCAAAAACTTTCCCTTCTAAATCTTTTGTAATTAACTTTAGCTAAAACATACAAGGTACATTTTTGACACACTCCCAAAAACACGTCGTATTTTAGGACATCTAGCATTTTAGACTTGTTTTGTTGTCTCAAATATTATTCAAGATGTTCACATGCAAACAGGAATACAAGTAAACTTCAATATTGAAAAATAACATAAATGCCCCTCTCGTGAGCAATAAATAATTAGGAAAGAAGATGCTGTTCTATGCCAAGAGGGGTTTCAGGTAAAACCTGGAAACACTATTTTCTCCATTAGCCAGATACATCCAATGCCGTAAGTGAATTCCTCCAAGGATTTACCCTCCGGCTGAAGTCCTGCTTCTTTACCATTGCAGACGTTTTACATCTGTACTGCTGTTAAAATTGTGAATTTGGGAAGGACAGAATAGGGAAGCAAAGCTGTACTAATTGAGGTGAACCGTGAGAATGTCTCTAGGGAGTATTTATATGAACTAAAAATGAAGGAAATGGACATTGATGGACAAGGATGAGGAGCAGGTTTGACAGCATGTTGTACATCCTTCCTCCCGCGTTGTATACATAGGTTGGCCGTATTCAAATGCAAGCTTTGAAAAATCCTTGCTCAGATGTGCATATAACAAGCATTGGCAATGTCTATGCGACTGAAACTGAAGTGCCTCTTCAGCCACTGAAGAGTTTAGACCCTCAATATATCAACATACATGCACTGTTGCAGTAGTTGTAGCACTCATAAATCCATTCATCCACCAACTGACTCATTTTTGTGTTCACAAACTTACTTACCCATCTCGGATAAAACAGACTCACAAACTCAGCGAGCTTGTGGAAGATAAAATAAAAGGATAACAGTAGAACACATAAAAAAATATGTAATAACAATCTATCCCTAAACTCCTATTGGTTTTAAATACATTTCACAATAGGTACGTCCTGTCTATTACATCTTTCATAAATCTTCATAAAAAACAGATAGGACCCATGAAATACGACAAAACTGTTACCAGTGAACCACTTGAGCCTATAACCTTCATCATCGGCTTGTCATCATGAGCAACTGAGGCAGCGTATATTGCACATAAGCTGGAAACCATCAGGTACACAGTAATAAAATTGAAAATATTTATAAAATTACAGCTGGCAAAACATTAGGCAACCCCTCTGAAACAGGCCTTTCAGGAATTATCCCTTTGAAAATCGTCCACTCCAAGTTCCCAATTTACGAATATGCAAAGGAAAGCAGCACAGAATATAAAGCTGCTGCTCTGTGTTGTGTGAGAAGAAGAGAGCAGGAAAGTGCTGTATCTACAGAGATATGGCACTTCCTCCCTTCCGCCTAGTACAGGCACACAATCAGACAGCCATGCCCCACCCACACACCCTTGCATCTTAGCGCAAAGTTGTCTGCATGAGTCTAGCATAGGTTTTGTATTGAAAGGGTACTCTTCCAGTACAAAATAGAATGCTTAGACTACCTTCAAAACTTCTCTTACTTTGTATATGCACTGTACTGTACATAACAAATCTAAAGTCGGAAAAGAAAGGAGAAAGAAAAGTATTTCTCCTTTAAACACCTGCTTTGAGTTGGCTATATTTTTTGGTGCAAAACCATGTTGCCTATTATTAGTACATAGGGTTTGTAACAAACAACATGGGTGGTAGCATGGAAATGCCTATGAACCACCCATGTAACACAGCTTCGTTGCAGAGTAATGCAAAGCAGCAATTTGCACTGTTTGTATTACTTTTAGGCAGCTTTACAGTGCAAAACACGTTTTACTCTGGAAAGTACATTTAACAGAAATTGTTTCATGCTGATTTGTCTCACTTTTGTGGTGCAGATCTAATGCAAAAGATTTCTATATCTGGCCCCAAGTGTTTGTCAGAAGGGGCGACCAACACCAAAACCCTTGACTATTAGTGTGTAAGATGTATGTCTTTAGATGTGGTTATATTGCCCCAAATCAAGCATTCCTGTAAGATCACTACCTTATCCATTATGCATGTTGTTATGTTTATGTACTGAAACTATTGACGGTGGCTCTCTGAGTGCTATTGGTGTTTCCCCATCAGCCTGTACGTCATTGTAGTTTGGAAATCAGGATACAATGTATATTATGGTATTCATTTTTGTTGCACTACCTTCTGTAAATTGATTATAAAGGGGCATACTAGCAAGGGCAATAGCGCCACTTTAGCGGGACATTTCCTCGCTAAATCAGCGATATTTTTATCGCATTAGCAAGCTGTTAGCAACAGCTTTTAGGCGATAGCTACAGGTTTGGAGCCCGCTTTGCCTGTCAGCAATATTTATCGCTAATGACATGCAAAGTGGGCATACCCAAACTGTTAGCGACTGAAAACAGTCGCTACCACAGCCATCGCCTATTAGCAAGGCAGGCGAAGCGTTAAAAAAAATCACGCTAACCGCGAATATCGCCATAAACTAACGCCTGCTAAAAAGTTGATTTACCTGTATAATCAATAGAGGGTGGATTATCAGATTAAGCCCCCATTGGGGTTAATGTGAGAATATCGCTGGATTTCCACCGAAATTCTCGCATTTCGCCGCTATCGCTGGACATTTTAGCACAATGGAGAAAAATGTTGCTAATAGCATGTTTTCTCCGCTAAAATATCATGCGATAGCCAGTGATAAAAAAAAAGTCGCTAACCACGTTTAGCGATAATTATCACTATTTCTTGCTAATAGGCCCCACAGTTCTTTACACAGATGTATTGTAGCCATTCATGGTGGCAGTTTGCTTTTTCCCTAGACTCCG
Organism: Lissotriton vulgaris; assembly: GCF_964263255.1. NCBI lineage: Eukaryota > Metazoa > Chordata > Amphibia > Caudata > Salamandridae > Lissotriton > Lissotriton vulgaris. The sequence continues at coordinate 1,071,635,247 of NC_141696.1, read as the reverse complement.
GACCACAAAATTTCCGAATCTTGAAACAGTGTAACTGAGGGGGCACCTAGAGCGCTAACCTGGTGGGCACCATTTTGGATTCCTTTGCCCCCTACGCGGCCGGCGTGCATGTTCACGTTGGCGTGAAGCCTCTTCTTTATCTGGCGGTTTAACAGTCACACTGTGACCGCTACTGATTTCTGGAGTGAGCGACGGCAGGGTAAAAGTCTGAAAGGTAGGCGGCGTGTTGAGCTTCTCTCACACAAACCAGTGTTTTAGGTCCTTGTCCTGGCTTTTAAACACAATTTTTTATATCACTTTTCCATACAGTTAAGGCCCTTTGTGAGATGATCAGGCAATCTGACGTGCAAATTGAGACTTGGAGGCCCATTAGGATCTGCCCGCCATCCCATCGTAGAAAGTGACCGCCCACCATAAGGGAGGGGGTCCCTTGCCTGCAATTAGGATGCACCCTCCACAATGGCGGGCGCATCCAGCATTCCTGACATTGTGGTGGGCGGTGCATTCAGCACCGCCTGCCACAATGCCAGGAAGGCATGCTGTGCACTTCCATGCACAACATGGCAGGCACCGCGTAGTGCCTGCCATGTTGTCCATGGATCTGCTGTGGGGTACCATAGGGGCCCCCCAAGTGCACCCCCCACCCCTGGGAGTCCCTGGGGGCCTGCAACAGGCCCCCCAAACAGACTCAGCATGCCTTTCCGAAAGGCATTGTAAAATGCCCATTCTAATATGGCTGGCGGTGTCTGATAGACACCGCCACCATATAGTACCCTTTTCCGCCTGGTCGACATGTCGACCGGGCGGAAAAGTGGCGGACGGTCTTTCCGTCCGTCACGGACCCCCCCAGCCATAATAATATGGCGGGCGTCATTCCGGCACGGAAGGCGGGCAGATCGCCGCTGCCAGGCCGGCGGTGGCTACTGCCGGCCTGGTGGGGGCGATCCGCCCGCCATCCTAATTGGGCCCTTGGTAAGTTGTAATGAGCTTGCCCCTTTGCTCCTAATTGTATTTACTCTTGTTGATTCAAGACTGGAAGATTTCAGTTGTTTCATTAAAGTAGAATTTAGTGGAGGAGAGATGGACCTTTGCCTGTCCTTCCCGTTACTTGTTTAAAGTGGCATATTGAAGAAGTTAGTGATCAACGAGAAGTCAGTCGAATTGGTGTTTATTAATTCACTTCTGGACTTAATTTTCCCTATGCATGTGTCCTGATTACAATGATATACTTCTGTGGGAAGGTGTTCCTCACATTGTCCTGATGGCACCCAAGTAGATTAAAGGAAATCATACGCTGTTCGAAGGGGGTCAAAACATCAACTATCAATATTCTTGCTCAAACTGTATTTTCTCCTGGTGGGAAGTAACGGAAAATACTTAACCAAGCCCCCCAAAAGGGAGACTATAGACCATTATGTTTTAGAGTGTGCTGTTAACTTAAAGATTTTCACTTATTACTGTGGTTACATGTTGTAACGCGCTGCATGAGCACGTCTTGCTCTTATTTCACACATGGAACACCCTCTATACATTTAATATTTGGTCATTTTGATGAGACAATACAGCATTTCTGAAGTATTTGCTGTGTGCAGGCCTATGTTTAATTGTTTTATATAGATGATATTGCCTTACTTTTTGCTTAAGAGTAAATCCCCAAAAAAGTATTGTGCTGATTTAGGTCACTTTTGTGATGAAATCCTAGTGACTACTCTTGACTACTAAAGTAAACTGTAAAATTCCTTATGGCAAACTATATGACAACAGCGTTTAACAATCACAATCCACCCTTTAAGTCAGAAAACTATAAATATACACAAAATACAGTTGGCAAAATAATGCTCTACACGTCCTAAAAGGTTTTGCAAGTTTTATGGAAGTGCAAATCTACCACCAAGGTTTTCAGGTGCAGGAAACCAACAGCTAAAACTCTTGCCTTATACAGTAAGCTGTGAAGAGCGATGTAACACAATATCGTTCTACAGACTTTAGCTAAAGAGTATACTAAGATTCATCTCTTCTTTAATATACAATTTAAAAAGTAAAAAGGCCGGCTTACTGCGTTTGTCATAGATGTTCTCAATAAAATGATTAGACTTATAGCTTGCCATAACTTTTCCTATGACCACAGCATCCTGTAGCCTTTATCACTGGCTTATCACCATGACCAATTCAATGCAACTGTAGTGTGCATAACCCTTCAAACAAGGCACCTATCAGTATAGAATCATGGAATTAGAAATGTACCGTTACCAAAACAATATATATCCCGTCCTAAAACTGCATACCAACTATTCCTAAAGTAAAAATCTTCCAGCAGAGGGTTTGAGGCAGAAGGTAATTCACACCAACACCCTTGCCTACTATGTACATTTGTGGGATCCCTGTAACAAAACAGGAATTTACAAGCTTTAACACTGTGTTATGACAATCAAAACTGAAAGGCCTATTTTTTTTCACAGATGCTCTTCACAATACATCAGGCCTATTATTTTTGTGGTAACTTTTCAAAAGAAGCAGATCAGACAGGTATCTTCTATCAATGACTTGTCACCACAACTATCTCAGTCCTGCTGTGTTTAGCATACGATTTCCCACAAGGTAAAAGGTGTATTTTTTCAACAACTTCTGCTCACATAAAATCTGTATTAAAGGGAATGAACATTTCAACAGAGCACAAGTTCCTATGTCAGTAGTCAGAAAATTATAAATATGTACAAACAATATACATCTCCCCAAAACAGGCTTAACAAGGATTATCAAAGAGCAAATCTACCAAAAGGCTTTTTAATCAGTGAGATTCTCTGTAACAACTCATCCATATACAAGCTTTAACACAGTGTAATGACAATCTACTCTTCAGGCCCCATGAATTTTAACATATGCTTTTCACAATATATGAGTGAGGCCAACTGCCACTTAGGGAGAAGTTGGGAGGTGTTTACACAGCACTAAGGAAGGGTATGGGGTGACATCCACCCACACACAAAACAGTAAGTCCATGGCTACTCACAAACTACACTGATAGTTACTGTAGCCAAAAGCACCCAAAACAATAAAACATGCACTCCAGTTAAGACCTGGTGTAAGTCCAGCACCACCCATGGCTCCTAACAGGTACTATAAGACCCTCCCATAGAAAATAATGTGAGGTAGGGGCTTCAAATAAAACCCTTTAGAAAATATTGTTAAAATGAGATGATTCATTTAAATATTTTTTAAATATGCATACATGTATTAAAAAATATAATGTATATAAATGTTATTTATTAAGAGATATTTTATTAACCCTATTTAATACATTTTTTCAATTTAAAAATAAATGTACATTTAAACAAACTATAAGATAAATAAATTTAAAATAATTCTAAACAAACCTTTAGTAATTGGTAATACATAATAAACAAATATAAACATTAATCTTTAAGTGGGAGCTTCTTTAAAAATAAATCGTCAAAATAATCTTTTACATTTTATTTAATTTGCTTGAATGATTTAACTTTGCATTTAAAATTTAGTTAATAGTGATGTAATATTTTCTTAACAATTATTCAACGTTTATAAAGAAAATTGACTTTCAGTTTTTTAAAACATTAATTTACTTTTCAAAGTGTTTTTGCAATTTCCCATTGGGAGAACTGCAACTCAATTGCAGAGGTATATTTAAACTGTGCCAAACATCAGATATAGTCACCAAGTCACTGCTAAAAGTAACTTTACAGCCTTATGTGATGCTTTTACTGGCTCCATCCCCCTACTTCAGGGCATGAGGACATATATGTCTACACTTTTGAGTAAAGTTACCCTTGTAAATGGTAAATTGCCAAAAGCAGCAAAGTTACTCAAAAGTGTAAGAGCAAACTTAGAAGCATAAATTTACTCATGTGAAAGTTACCTGTGTGACTAAGACCGATCATGTTCAAAATATTGTTTCCAAAAGTATAGTCCCATTAGGAAAAATGTTGTTATTATGAATTCCAATGGGATAATATTTGTATATGATATTTAGGATGCAATATGGCAGACAACATTCTGACTTAAGGCCTCATTATGAGTATGGCGCTGCAGGAGCGGGACCTCCCCGATCCGCCAAACATGTGCTTGATGCTTGCCAGATTAGGAGTTTTCTCCTGTCTGGGGTGCGGTTCTTTGGCTTTCTGATGAAAGTGCCTATGAAATAGGCACCGCAATGGGGATGTCAAAATCAGTAACTGCACAGCATAGACTGCTGCAGTCCATGGGTACCGAGGTGCATGCACACAGGGAGGCACATGTTGTGTATCCAGTTGGTGCAGAGGCACAAGGGGGCCTTGTGGAACCCCCTTTGTTTCCTCACCGCCACACTTTTCATGGCAGTCGCACCGCTTTGAAAAGTGTTGTGGTGAAGAAAGTCGTAATATGCTTGGTGGGCCGCAGTGGCCCCGCCAAGCTTATTGTGGCCTCAAAACTGCCACTCCACCGCCAGCAATCTCTTTCTGGAGTTCTAGTGGTTGTGGTGCCCTCGTCATAATAGGACCACCAGACTCGTAATAAGCCCCTATGGTATTTTGGTACCATAACCCCAGCTTTCCAGTCTGGTTCAAATGCCCCTCTCCGAATGATTCCTATCTATGGAGCTCAAATACCTCTCTGACAGAATCCAGAAAGAAAAGACCCATCTGTTTAAGGGCTAAAGACTTTGGGACATATTACCAAGCAATAGCGATAATTATCGCTATTGCTTGGTTAGAGACAAAGATTTATTGCCGACCTGCGGCGATTTTTATCGCAGATAAACCTTGGTATTACCAAGGTTTATCGCAAATGCGATAAAAATCGGCCGCAATGCATGAATTTCGCTGAAAAGTCAGCGATATTCATGCATTACCGAGCTAATGCTCTTAGCCACGTTATCCACCTCCCATTGGATAACATGGCTAAGAACTGCTCAGGGTAGGTGTTAGCTTTTGGAGATATTCGCGCTTAGCGCGAATATCTCCAAAAGTTGGTAATAGGAAATTGCGATGTTAGCGACTGTTTCCAGTCGCTAACATCTTGGCAAGCCCACTTTGCATGTCATTAGTGATACATTTCTCTGACATGCAAAGTGGGGCCCAAGATGGTCGCTATCTCCTACTAGCTGTCGCTAACTGGTGTTAGCGACAGCTAGGTAATAGGGAGATAATTTTATCTCTGCTTTCTTGGCTTTTAAAGCCAAAAAAGCGGAGATAAACCCCCTTGATAATATGCCCCTCAATACTGCCTGGTATTTATAGTAAATATAGTACCCAGAAGCCTTTTGGAATTTGTTTCCTTTATAAGTAATATGAATGCATTCCATAAATAAAATGTCTTTTGTTCATCAAGTGATCAGCTGCCATATTGATCTACTTGTTTTTCCAAAGTCTTTGTGCCCCTTGAACTACACATATAGATTTCCTCTTTCATTTGCTTAATATTATTGCATATACCGTAATGTTCATGTTCATTTGTATGTACAATGCTATGATTCCTTTGGGATCACTTCATTTATTTTGCACCGCTAGTCGATCGTAATTCTAAATCTGTGTGGCTTTTTAAACATTCACTGTGTGGCATTTTTAAAACATTCACTGAACGCTGTGCTGTTGCGGTGGGATTTCAAAAATAGCGCTCTGTCCCTACCTCCTCCTTAGCACGCCCAGAGAGTCCACGCTGTTCTCAGTAGCCGATTAAGGGCCTCTGGAATGCGGGACTAGGCACAACCAATCTCTCTACAGGTGCCATATTGGGCGTACCGCAGGCTCAGCGGGCTAGTGTTTAGGGCGATTAGGCCCAGCACTACAAAATGCCCCTCCCACCTCGTCCGCGCAGCGGGCGCGACGATGGCGCGCCAGAGGTGCGCCAGAGGTAAGCCCGTCTTCGCTCGTCCACGCTAGGCAGAGCTCAGAGCTCGGCACTATGGGAGGATTTCATCAGGCCCCAGTCAAATACTCTAGAGACGCCCTGATGCATATGAAACAGAAGGTAGCAACCCACTGCTTACACTCCATGTTAGGGGATAGCCTCTCCACCCACTGCCTTCACTGCCCTTACAGGTTTAAGCTAGATGAGCCTTGTCGAGCTATTTCTGTCTCATTACGCATGGCCCTAGTCAATTGCAGATCGCTTCCTAAACATGCCGAAGAAATCTACCATATCCTAGATGACCTCCAGTTGGAAATCCTCTTCCTAACAGAAACTTGGTTAGGACCCGACTCAGACCCTGACATCAGTAAATCTCTCCCACCAGGCTTTCTTATTCAGCATTTAGATCAATCAAAAGGGAAAGGAGGGGGAATTGCCATAATTTATAGGGACCACCTTTCCTGTCATCTTCAAGGCAGCCCCCTCTCTGACTGCGAAAATGTTCTATTTATGATTCAAGTCTCCCCATGTAAATCTCTCTCGGGACTTCTTATCTACCGCCTGCCGGGCCCAATAGGACAATTCTGTAGCTCACTCCAGGAACACTCAGGCATATTGGCTGCCACCCACTCTAGCTTTATGATTTTAGGAGATCTTAATATCCACTTCGATAAGGGTGAAGATAAACTAGCCTCTGATCTGCTCTTAGACCTTGAAACCCACCAGCTCAAGCTGGAAAGTCGGTGTCCCACCCATATGCTAGGGCACCTCTTGGACCCTATCTTTTCTAACATCACTGACCTTACAATTCTAGGTCCTACCATGGGCTGATGATTTCCTAATAGTGCTGAACTGGCGACTTTCCATCCTCGCTCGCCCCAGACCTCCACCTAGTAAACCTACATGCCCCTGGGCTAAACTAGACCCAGAAAAATGGAAGCACAACTTGGAATTCTCCTCTCCATTATTAGTCCCGGATCATTAGCCGATGCCGAGTTCTCAAAATGGATTGGAGAGACATTGGACAAGACTCTCCCGAAAAAATCCACCTGCAAACCACGAGATAAAATTACCTCACCTTGGTTCACCAAGGAAGTGCGCCTCGTAAAAAAGCTCTGTTAAAAAAACTGAAAGAGAATGGAGAAAAAACTTTGACCCCATCAAAAAGCTAGAATATAAACTCATGATCCTTAAATACAAAAAAGCCCTCAAAGCGGCACAGTCCAATTTCTTCGAAGAAAAAATTAGGCTATCTGCCAACTCTTCTAGGGAGACCTTCCAAATTGCAAAACAACTCCTAAAAACCCTCGATCCTCCCTCCCCTGTGGAACCCTCGGTCAGCCGGTGCAATGAATTAGCCAAGTTTTTCGATTCCAAGGTTAAAAAAATTCTTAACTCCCTCCCCCTACAAACTCCGGACAAATCACCCCCTCATACCCTGCCCAGATCCGTACCCAAAGCTCTAGAGCCCCAGCTGACTCGGTTCCCCCCACAACAGTAGATACGCTATCCCCAATACTACAATCAATCAAAAGTGGATCCGCATTGGACCCCGCACCTTTTAACATACTAAAATCAGTCGCCCCAACCATCCTGCCTCTCATGGCGAATCTGATTAACACTTTGCTTTCCCATGGTATTGTTCCACCGAGCTGGAAAAAGGCAATCATCAAGGCCCTGACCAAGAAACCTCACCTAGATCCCCTGGACCTAAGCAATTTTCGGCCAATCTCCCTACTACCAGGCGTCAGTAAGGTCGCGGAAAAATATGCCAATCGCCAACTTTCCGACTACCTAGAAGTCAATGGCCTTCTTAAACCCTCACAGACAGGCTTTAGACCAGGCCAGAGTACAGAGACCGTGATGTTGGCGGTGGTCGAAGAGGCAAGAAAGATCATTGACTCAGGAGGATCAGTGGCAGTGATCCTCCTGGACCTCAGTGCGGCCTTCGACACTGTCAACCATTCCACACTGGTCCACAGGCTCAAGGACTTGAATATCTCAGGGCCTGCTTTATCCTGGCTGGAATTCTTCTTGAGTGACCGTTCCTTCCAGGTTACGGATGGTAATTTCACCTCCAAGTCAACACCTATACACTGCAGGGTCCCTCAGGGCTCATCCCTGAGCCCGACCCTTTTTAATGTGTACATGTCCCCCCTCGAGAAGATCGTCGCTCCATTTGGGATCAAGTTTTTAACCTATGCCGACGACACCCAGCTGGAGGTATCCCTTAGTCAACATGACCATCCTCCCACTCATCTCTACACCTGTCTTAGTGACCTAACAAAATGGATGGACAGGTCACACCTTAAGCTCAATAGCGAAAAGACTGAGATCATGGTCCTGGGCAACCAGTCACCTTTCCACCCCGAGTCCCTCTCGCCTCCCTGTATGGGCACACCCCCTACCCCTAAACAAGAAATCAAGAGCTTAGGGATATGGCTTGAAGAGGGTCTTAACTTTTCCACCCAAGCCAGGAAAACGGCCGGAACTTGCTATGGTCTCCTACGGACCTCCAGAAAAATCCTCCCTCTGCTACCTGCAAAATCCCAAAAAATACTGATTCAGGGCCTTGTGATGTCCCGTTTGGACTATGGTAATGCCCTGTATCTAGGGGCCCCTAACAAGGTGCTGGCAAATCTCCAGACTGTGCAAAACACTGCCGCCCGTCTACTCACAGGGACACACAGTCACTGCTCAGCCAAACCAGCCCTCAAATCACTACATTGGCTGCCTATCCAAGAAAGGGTGCATTTTAAAGCTCTATGCACCACCCATAAAATCCTGCACAGAACGGCTCCACCCATCCTAAAGGACCTTATTGACCCCCACATAACTAACAGAACCCTCCGTTCTTCACTTTTAAACTTGGCAGCAGTGCCCAGGATTAGGAAAGCCCGCTCTGGAGGCCGACTGTTGTCATACAATGCTTCCAAGCTGTGGAATACACTTCCCCCAGACATCCGAACCAAGCCCAACTTTCTTCCTTTTTGCAAATCACTCAAGACCTGGCTGTTTCCCTAAACTCAACCTTCCTCTCAACCTCTTTTGATCTATCACTAGCGCTGGGACACTCACGGGCAGCCATGCGCTTTAGAAGTCTGTAAAATAAATAAATAAATAAATCTGGTTGACTAGAAAACTATGTAAATAAATTAATAAATGCACAATTTATACAGCTTGCAGCAGAGTGGGATAGCATTATTTCCTCTCTTTGCAACCTTTTCATCACCATGGATAAGTCAAAACCAAGGGCTTCAGATAATATTTCAAATCAGTATTACAAAGAACATGAAAACATATGCTCAGTCTCAAAATTATGACATATCGTAAAATTAGATGGTGAACTATTATAGTAATGCAAGCCTTTTCATCTCCAAACATCACTATTCGAGTTCAACAGTTTATACCTGTTTCCATAACTACAATCCTAACTGTGATTTGGTCTCCAGTTCAGAGCCAGATAGAGGAAAGCGGCTCTCTGAACTCCACCAATAAATGATTACATTGCGTCCAAATAATAATATTGTCCTAAGTAAAGGGGCACTCAACAACTTTCCGTCTGATCCAAATGCTGCTCTTTTTTAAATTGTTTTTACATGGGCTTTTTTTATAATCATAACCAGAAAATGTCTTTGAAATACACTTCACCACTTCATATGGGGATGTCTTCATAAAAATCACAACACTTCCACCATAAATATTGGAATGTCAGTATTCCTATATTTGCAAATGGACTATAGAATTTACCTAATTTTTTAAAGGTGCGGGCACGATTTGCATTATTGCCTTTTGCTTAGTTAGAGGAAATGTCAGAAAAATTACCTGTAACTACGTGAAATGCAAATTAGGCATTTCACACTGTTTTTTAATGCAAGATGTACCGATGCATTTTGTGTTGAAAATTTGAGCAAGAAACACAAGTGCTATGAACAGCGGTGTTCTCACCATACTACAATAGGATTTTCTTTACCTTAACAGGATTGAAATAATACAGGGGCATATTATCAAGCCTGGGTGATAAAATTATCGCTGCTTTATCGGCAGGAAAATGCCGGTAAAGTGGCAATAATGGGCTTGATAATATGCTCTATGGAATTCCAATCGAAGATCATGTTAGATGTCCTTCACATTTAACATGAGCTTCGATTGGAATTCCATCAAGCATATTATCAAGCCCTTTATCGCCACTTTATCGGCAATTTCCTGCCGATAAAGCGGCGATATTTTGATTGCCCAGTCTTGATAATATGCCCCACAGTTTTGAATAATGGAGTAATAAAGGAACTTTCATAATAACACGTGTAATGGGAAAAGCTGAAAATTCGTAGAGAAAAGGCTGCTATTACAAAATTTTCAGCAGGGTGTAATTATTTGCATACTTGTATTGAGCGAGCTCCATGTTGCAAGTACCTTAAAGTCTACTGCCTTCTGTATGTTTTCCTTGTGGGCTGTGAACCTACTTCTTTCATTTCCTCTTGTGTGTATTCTTAAACTCACAAATCCAAACTCTCCGATATGCACACAGCTGTCATGTGCTCTTTTGTAAATAAATAAATAATAAATAAATAAATCCACATTTGTAAAGCGCACAATCACCCGTAAGGGTCTCTAGGCGCTGGGGGTTGTCGGGAAGATTAAGCAAGCTATTGCCCAGAGTCACATGGTGCTGGGCTAACCTTCCGCCGGAGCTGGGGATCGGAGCTGGGATCGAACCGTGATCCCCAGATTCCTGCATCAATCGCCCTGGCCGCGGCGCCACACCTCTTCTTCAGACCTGAAGATATGGCCTGTTGTAATGATAAGATTATGGTTTGTCCAACTTTAATATATTCCTTTGAAGTGCATTTGCCTACAAAACCCTGTGGCAATCTTCCCCTGTATGCAATAAGTTACTATCCAATCTTTCCTAAGACATAAATTCATCATTGCTTGACAATGAGAATCTGCCAAATGACCCTCGAAAGTAACAGCTGGAAGTCTTGTGCTATTGACAATATATATGTTATCCTTTCTGCCATCAATGATAAAAGAAATCATGAATTAGGGAAGTGAAATTACTGGGCAATACCGCACATGCCATCAATCTAGAGCATGGTGCACGCTGTCACACATTTCTGCAGATAAAAGTATGATTTCATAGAGATTAATAGTGGCTGAAACGTTGTAGGGCTTTACAATATCTATCTGGCAAAATATTGCCAATTTTTTAAGGCATATATGTCAGAACTGGGTGTTTGTTGAGTCCCTGACAACCAGGCTCGCGGTACAAGTGTTAATTCCCTAAAAATATAATACAATTGGCACCACCTCAGCATTCCTTTTAAGACCCTAGTAAATGGTACCTCTGGTACCTACGGGCATTGGGACTGAAGAGGGTCCCAAAGGGCTGCTGCACAAATTGTGCCACCCTAGGTACCCCTCAGTGAGACCATGCAAACTGCTATTTTCAGCTGTGTGTCCTGGTGCGGAGAAAACTGAAGAGTCGACTTGGCACACATCTTTGTGTATCATGCCCCCATACACTACATGGGGTATAGGTAAGTTACCCCTACTGCAAGCCTCACAGCACTAACGCAGGCTGAACTATATCCCATGTATGGACATATCTGAACACGCAGATTTATCCCTACAATATCAATTCCATTCTGCATATAGTAGGTGCACATGGAAGCCATATAGAGGACATTGGCTGGATGCTTGTCATTACGATTTTCTTAGCTCTGTGATGGCTTCACTGTACCCTAAGATGTTTGGTACCAAATATCTTGTTTTAATAAATGCTCATTGATACCAGTTAGATGAGGAGGTGTGATCACATTCAGTTAGTACCACCCCTAAGTTGTGATCCACCAACATCCACACATTGTAATGTGAGGGAAATGTGATTTTTTGGTCGGCTAAATGTGAAGTTTGCAGGGATTCTGGGTCAGAAAACCTTGGTGGATCCATGCAAGCCACATCTCCCTGGACTCCCCCGGGTGTCTAGGTTTAAGATATATCTGGGTTTAGCAGGCTTCAATTGATGGTTGCCAAGCCCGGGACCAAAAACGCAGATGCCACTCATGCAGAACCAGGTTGTTTTGTTACAGATGATTTTGATGTCGCCACAATATGTTTTGGGCCCTTCCCTGTCGCTGGCTCGTGGCCCACCCACACAGGTGAGGTACCATTTTGTATTTGGAGACCTGGGGGATGCTGGGTGGTAGAAAATGTTTGCCAGCTTATAGGGGCAGCATATAATGATTTAGCCAAAAGAATGTAAAGAGTCACATTCCCGCAAGTCAGGATTCAATAGTAGTCCTAATGTGTTGTAAAAATAAAAGTATATTATACCTTTTGGCAAAATCGTGCACCTGTAAGAGATGAATCAAAAATAGTTGATAAATATTGAGCAGCAAAAAACAGCCTGGTTCACAGTGGTAGAGAAACCAAGAGACCATGGAGGGTGGAGAGACAGATGATGGAGCATGATTTTTGTTAATAAAATTTGGTCGGAAAAATCCACCCATGTGTGTGTTTTCATAAATTACTAATGACTGTGACAATCAAAATATCTAAAGTAATGAAGTCTTAGAGGGTGCGACCGGAAAATGTGCAAGTCGCATGTATTTTTAAGAGTCAGAATAACACATTTAGAACACATATAGAATGGAAGATTTCTCTTTAGGGTTAAGAATAGTAATAGAATAAGAAGAAATTAATATTTTGTGTGTCTAATAATAATGTTCCTATGTTTCCTGAACTGCAGGAATATTCAAGCACAAACACAAAAAAGCTGTTTTATTCTTTGTGAAAAAGCAGGCCTAGAAATTATTTTCTTTTCTCTTTGCTAAAACATGTAGACTGTAGGCCTAAGAAAATGGATTGGTTAGGGGATGTGCTTCCGAGCTCCTTTGTTTCCTGATGTCCTTGTAAAGAATAACATTTACATCATTAGAGAGCAAAGAAGAGAACAACCTTTTCCTGTTGAGGCGAGGATTTAGAATGAAACTGTTGCTATGTAGTTACAAAATATGTAATTGTAGTTTTCTTCTTTCTCTCTAGAAAGTTATACAATTTTAGACAAAGACAGTTTAGAGAAATGTGTAAAGTCATCATCAGGAGATGTTGGCATTTCCTAGTTACTGACCAATGAGAATGGCTTGTAGAGGTTAGGAAAGTTTTAACTTAGAGTAACAATATTGCGAAATCAGTATAAAGATGCTGGTGGGAAAATGATCTTCGGCTTGTTCACATTCTGGTGACCTGTCCTGCATCTGTGGTATGATGTATGCTGTGCTGTGCTGATTCCTGAACTGGCTGGCAATCCTGACTGCGGAAAATCTTTCCCTAGAGACTTTGCACATCATCAGCTGGTGATGCTGCCCACACTATTCTCCAACGGCCGTGGAGATAGTTTTCTTGACTAATTGCACACTGCGTGTTAGTTCTTTCTAATTTACCGAGAGGTAACTGTAGTGTGATTATCCTGATGATCCTTGTTTTCCCCTCTTCTTCCCTTATTTCTCACCTAAGTTTGATGATTTCTATGTTACTCTATTTGTGGTAACTGTGATATTTTGCCTGTATTATTATGAGCAAAGTTCCCTTATGATTTGTATTTGTGTATGACCATTCATATTTTCTGAAATAATACCAAAAAGAGTACTTAGAAAGAATAGTGTCTGTCATTATTTCCTGAACTATGAATTATTTTTAGGATTATATTTGCCATAATATTGATGAATTTGTTGTATAATCTAGGAACAGCTGTTTTTTCATTACAGGTCCTCATGAATGAATAGTTCTCTGAGTTCTCTAATTAGTGCCTTTTAGCTCTACCAAAGATCCATTGGAGGACCTTTAATATTGCTAATAAAAAGGACAATGACTAATGGGCCAGTCAATATAGTATTTACTCTTCCTTAGGTAATTGTTAGTGTGGGATATTATATGACCCCCCTCGCTTCCGCTGAATCCGTTTTTGGTAGTTGCATCCGATGGTTCGTTTAGACTAAAATACTAGGTGGAAAAAAATTAGTTTTCGCTGACTAGATGGAATTGATGGTTGAGGTAATATAAATTTTATGGTCAAGTTATGTTCCCTAGCGCGTACCCCACCGACTCCATGTACGAGTTAAAGTGCATGTAACTTCCCTCCTGTACCAGCTATAAAGACGCAAATACATTTGCGTCCAACGTTAACTTGTCCTCTTCCAGACCCACCATGAATGGGTTGGATGGTCCGTTCCTAAGTATGCTATGCCAACGTCTTTTTGTAGTGTACTCCTACGTTTTTCAGCCCTGGCTGAAGTAGGCCCTGAATCTCTGCCACCGAGCCTCTTTTCTGGCTTCTGACTCCGAGAAATCTTTGCCCAGGCAGCCCCCGTATCCGTGAACTCTGACTTACTTCTAGCGCGGCCCTCCGTGCTCAGCTCGGCCTGCTGCCTGCCAAGATTGACTATAACCTTCGAGTTATCTGTTTCCCTCCCCGAAAATACATTCCAGCCTGCTAGTTTCAGTAAACATCCTTCCTCAGCTACAGGGCTAAAGGGCCGACCTGTCTCTGTGCAAGTAATTCATAGCTCCGTTGCCATGCTTTCATGGAAGGCCCCTCGCCCCACGCTTCTCATACAGACACTCAGGCGCTTATACCCGCACTCACAGCAAGTATAGAATAGCTTCTGCTCTAGAGACCTTTCTGCCCAGATAGCTTGGTTCCTAAACATCAGATATCAGATATGATAAAAGCACAAGTTGATCTGACATGCCAGACTTCTGTCTCTTTCCGTCAGTGTAAATGTCAAGTCCCCTGCACCCCTCCAGTTACACGTCATCCAGCTGCGCGCGCATCCAAGTCTCCGATTTCTGCTGACATTGCAACATTCTGTTAGCACCACCCCTTGGTGCCACCCACTTGCGTCACCTATCAGTGACGTTTCTAGTACACACCTCTAGTTCACGCCTAGTTTACGCCTCTTGATGATGTACATGCACCACGTGTATATTGTTATCTTGTCTTCTCTCAGCTGTTACGCCTCTTACATTGAACATTATGATGTGAATCAAGTATATAAGCTATGTATTGTCAATAAACGAGAGCGCGCTCATCTATCCCTTCTGACACCCTGTGTGGTGGTCAGAACACGATATCCTGATTCCTTTATGAGGAATAAAACCCTTAGAAACTCTTACACCACGGACTCTGTTTTCCTTCATTCTGATTGAGTTATTATTGATTAAGTACTTACCTGCATAGAAATTAAGAGAGTAAATTAATTATTTACGTCATTTTGGCGCCCGAATAGGGACCCCTCCCCCACCTCACGCACCGGTTGGCGCGTTGCATACTGTGTCCCCTGCCATCAGTTAGATGGAATACACGTGTACTGGCAGGATTTCCTGCATCTCCCTCTGACCCACGGAGGTGACGAAGACTGCAATCAGTGCCCAGACGAGGCGGTGAGGAGTGCGGAGGATCCCGACCAGAGCCCAGCCGAAAGAAGCAAGGTCCGAGGTGTGAAGAGGCCCACCAGTTTTCCGAAGTTTTCCGAAATTTTCCGAAGTTTTCCGAAGTTCCGAGCCGAGTCCAGTCGAGTTTTCCGAGGCCTTCTGTTTTCCGTGCTTCCCGGTGAGTACCATTGCTGGGTCGTATCTAGACGGGTTTGGGTACGCAAGTCCGGTCTGCACTGTTTTTAGGCAGTGTATCTGTACTGTTTAGCAGTATATCTAGTATTCCGAATTTCTGAAATTCTGCACTGTTACAACAGTGTATCTGTACTGTTGAGCAGTACATCTAGTATAGAGGGGTAGTCATCTATGTTTTAAATGTTTTTGTAATTAATGTCGTGGTATGAATGTGATTGTTTTTGTGCATTATTGTGTTTTTCTTGTATAAATAGTTGCAGTCGACATTAAGTATCAAGGATCAAGCATTTCAGTATCAAGTAGGCACAATGCCGTTTTTCAACAAGTTAAGGCAGATAGGGACTAGGAAAGGGATGTTAGAGGAAGAGATTCCAATCCCCCCTAGGGACACTCCAGGTAATTTTATGTACAATAAACATGGCATAGACGCCATTCTGTATCTAGAGTTATGGACCGATTATACCAAGCACCTAGAGGAAAGATACCGATGGCCAGTTAACGGAACATGGGATGCCGAGTGCATCATAAAGGTAGAAGAAATATTACGGAAAAAGAAAGCCAGACAATCTCAGAAAGACGCCATAGAATTTTGGCGTAAGGAATCACGTAAGCGTGCTGAAAGAGCACTCCGTAGAGAAGACAGACTTCAAGAATCAGAAAAGGCCCAAGAAAACGAATTAGTTACTGAGGGAATTCGAGTAAAATTAGAACAAATAGATCGTACCCAAAATAGCCAAGTGAACAACATGTATCTTTTGGCCGAAGGTACCACTGACGCCATTTCAGAAATACCGAAAAATTCGCCGTCACCATTGGTTCCAACTAAAGTAATGCACAAGACTACTAAAGACATATTCCTAAATTCCTATCTGGATGATGTAGCACCAGCTTACACCAATCTGCCTGTTCGTGCCCTGCCTGCAGACAGGGACGGGGGTGGTACTCCACCCCCAGGTCACGTTCCGCTGGTACCGCAACAGACTTCTCCTGTTCCGCCAGCCCCGCCACTTCCCCTACTCAAAACTGACCTACCGAAACAACGTTTGCCTGATCCACCTAAACGACAAGTTCACGTTCAGATACAGACTCCGCGGAGAGATAATGCCCAAGCATCCGCCTCAGGAGGTGCGACAGCGGGTCTACAGACCCCGCCACCGACACACAGATTGCTTTTAAAAGACACACAGAATCCTTTCCAGTCTCCCCAGTACTCATCCCGGCTTGAGGCATTGAAAGATAGGATGTCATTCTGCAGATATGATCCAGTACCCGGAACAGACGATCTAATGGTATTAGCATCACTGCGCTTAAGATCTGCCACCGATAGCTTGTTATGCTGTGTGGGAATGCAGGAAGCCCTCGACAGACTATACAAATTCATACAGACAGGGAAAGACCCCGACAGTGTCCAAGCTGCCATGTATAAACAGAAAGTTGACATTCAAAAACAGATATTACGATTCTTCATTAATTGTGTAATAAGAGAACGAGACAGGCCCGGAACAGATCAGAGTGAATTAGACGTATTGAACAAGTGGGGCCAAAATATAGCAGAAGCAAAACATGACAAGGGGACTTGCATAGCCGCTATGTCCCAGAAAATTAGAAAGGCAGTATTAACTGCACACCAGGAAAAAACTGATAAAGCTTCCTCCGAGGAGGAAAATGAAGATGAGACATCAGGAAAGTCTACAGACATTATAGCATATGTAGGTAGGGGAAACTACCTTAGGAAAGGTGTCCGTCCGGAGAGCAAGAGAGTTTTCTTCTCTGCCTTAACAAATCCGAATTCTGCCGAGCATCAGTTCCAGGAAACTGACAAACGGCTTCGAGATCGAGTTGGGTACCATGTACTCAATTCTATGGATGAACAAGACCTAGCCCGATCAGCTGTATCATGGGCCGAGAATGCAGACATATATAATGATGATACCGTAGCACAGACGTTTTTGAACCTCTCCCCCGACGAACAGAAATTAGCAGGTGTATACATGATTCAGCACCTTCTCATTAAATACAGAAAACATTATTCCGACCCAGGTCCCTTACACGAGACACTAGAAACACTACTGATGGATAGATGGAGAGGCTTAAGTACCAAATTAATTCAAATAATTCTAGAACAACGACGCAGATATGATACCTTTGTAAGTTCTGAATATGTTCCCGCCCCACCTCCAGAGAGGAAAATGTACCATATGCAGTGCGGGGGTGGTATTGAAAGTCAGAACCCCTTACGAGAAGTGCACCCTGTTATGGGTGAGGACAAGGTTTTGAAACGCGTGTATGTACACACGCCTCTGACTAAATTAGAACTGTTAGAAATGAAGAAATTAGTCCCGTGCCATGATAAAGACCCTGCAGGTTTTCATAGAGAGCTCAAAGATATGTTACTGATGGGAGACTACACGTATGATGATATCATGAAAATGTTGAAAGTATTACTGCCTACGGGTATATTCGAGAAACTGAAGGAAAAGGAATGGGAGGTGGGAGACACAAAGATTGCCTGGGCAGAAATAGAAGAAGAAGAGAAAAAACGGGTTCCAGGGTTAGGCCTTGGGGACAAAACTAAAGCATTACCAGGTTTGATAGTACAGGTCTTGCCCAGATTATTGACAACTAGAAAAGAAGATTGGGACGCAATCTCGTCCTGTAAACAGAAACAAGATGAAGATACTAGCGACTTTTATTCAAGATTCGAGAAATGTTTTATTATCAATAGTGGCCTCCAGCCAAGTAGCGAGTCGTACCCACATCTTTTTGTATCAAAGTTAGTCGAGAATTCCCTACCGTTAGTTAAAAATAGAGTGTATAAAGTCGAGAGTACATGGCAAGCAAATACGCCATCCCAGATGTTACAAATGTTACAATATCACCAGAATAGAATTAGGGAAGAACAAGATCAGGAACAGAAACGTATGAAAGACACGAAAATGAAAATGTTAGTAGCTCAGACGGTCCCATCCGACAGTCACAGAAAAGGTACGACCCAGACAAGTCACACTGCAGCTCCTGTTAAAGGGACATGCAATTATTGCAAGCAGCCAGGTCACTACGTACACGAATGCCCAGTTCTGAAACATAACATAGCGACAGGTAAAACTAAAGAAAGACCGCATCCGCCTAGACAAGACCATAACCAGCATCAGTCTACACAGAATACACAGCCTATGCATGCATCCGCACAGACAGCACAGACCGTAGCAGTACCACAGCCACAGCCCATTACTGCAACTCAGCAAGTCTCACAACAGATGTACCAGTATGCCCAGTCTGCTTACCCCGAATATTCCCGATATACATGAAACAGCCTAGAGAGGGAAGGTGGCTTGCCTCTTATTGAGATTCCTGTAGATCAAGAAGGTCCTTATGTACACAGTCAAGTATTGGGGAAAGACAGAAAGTTTTTAATTGACACAGGGGCAAGTCGCACTACAATAAGTCATGACGAAGTTCCAGGGGCACCCCTCTCAGGCTCACAAAATGTTTCCCTTGGTTTTTCAGGACAGCCTATTGTAAATGAAGTATCAGAACCAGTTCCCCTGGCTGTGGGTCCATTATCACGCGTTACAGACCTGTTACTAACAAAATCATGTCCGGAAAATCTGTTAGGAATTAAAACATTGAAGGCTCTAGGAGCTATAATCTGCTGCTCCCCGGAGGGAGTTAGACTCTTTCTGCGGGATTTCAAGGGTCATTACGTTCTTCGTGAGTTTGACGTCAGATTGAAAAATGTACCTGATTACTTGTGGGCAAAAGGCCCAACTGATGTAGGATGTATGCATATTACACCATACCGTGTTACACTCAAGGCAGGTGTTGTATTACCCAGAATCAGACAATACAAGTTACCACCCGATGCTGTAGTGGCTTTACTGAAAATCATTGAAGAGCTCATTGCCCAAGGAGTGGTCGTCGAGACCGACTCCAATATCTGTAATTCACCCATCATTCCGATTCTTAAACGTACTGATCCCAATGCACCACCAGTATATCGGCTGGTGATTGATCTTCGAGAATTGAATAAATGCATTATCCCACAGTATCCTGTGGTTCCCGATATATCATCTCTATTGACTGCTATTGATTCAGAAGCAACGTTCTTTACTGTAATTGATCTCAAGAACGCCTTCTTCAGCGTGCCTATTGATCCAGAGAGCCAATATCTCTTCGGATTCTGTTTAAATGGACGCAGTTTCAAATTTTCGCGCGCACCTCAAGGATTCACAGAAAGCCCCAGCATCTATAGTCAAGCACTGAAGAGACAACTAGATTGTATTCAAATGCCAGTTAACACCGCTTTACTACAATATGTCGATGATCTGCTGATCACCGCACGAAGTGAGCCCGAATGTGAAAAAGCATCACTGACAGTTTTACATTTCCTGGCCGACAAGGGACACAAGGTGTCTCCTTCGAAGCTACAATTCTGTGTTCAGCAAGTTGTGTACTTGGGTCACTTGCTGTCCAAAGTGGGGAGACAGCTCACTCCCGATCGCATTCAGTTAATTGCAAATATGCCACAACCCCAGACACAAAAGGAAGTGCGGGCCTTCATAGGCCTCACCTCGTACTGCAGACAATGGATTCCCCAGTATGCATTTCTAGCTAAACCACTCATCCAGTTAACGACACAGGAGGCAGCGACTTCGACTGCCCTCCCTTGGACTCAGGAACATACACAAGCTTTTGAAGACTTAAAGAAAGCCTTATGCCAAGCACCAGTTTTAGCAACACCATGTTACAGCAAACCGTTTACACTTTTTGTTACAGAACGTGATGGTACAGCATTGTCTGTCCTCACTCAAGATCAAGCAGGTTCGCATAAGCCTTGTGCTTATTTCTCTAGTACATTGGATTCAGTAGCACAGGCACTCCCTGCGTGCTTAAAGTCAGTAGCAGCAACAGCGTTAGCAATAAGACAAAGTGATTCAATTGTTTTAGGTCATCAGTTAACAGTTCAAGTACCACATTCTGTAGAGGTTTTGTTAAACAGAACCCAGACTCAACACTTAACTATAGCACGACTGACAGGTTATGAATTAACACTATTCCAGCCACACATAGAAATCAGACGTTGCAGCATCCTGAATCCAGCAACACTGTTACCTACAGTTATGACAGAACCAGCTCCACATGATTGTATAGAAACAATTAATGCAGTAACTAAGCCTAGACGAGATTTAACAGATGTCCCATTGACAAATCCAGACCTGACACTTTATGTGGACGGTTCATGCATGAGAACAAGTACAGGAGAATTAGTGGCCGCGTATGCCGTGACCACTGAAACTGAAGTTAAAGAAACACATCGTATTGATACACTGTCTGCTCAAGCAGCAGAGCTCATCGCTCTGACCCGAGCTTGTATTCTAGCCAAGAACAGAAATGTTAACATATATACTGATTCCCGTTATGCCTTCGGAGTTGTACACGACTTCGGAGTCCTCTGGCAAGAACGAGGTTTCCTGACCTCTCATGGGGCCAAGATACAGCATGGCCCCCTCATTCAAGCACTGTTAGAAGCAATACATTTGCCCTCGGGCATATCAGTCATGAAGTGTAAGGCACATACTAAAGTCACAGATTCTGTTTCCCAGGGTAACGACCTGGCAGACCAGACAGCAAAACATACAGCACTGACTCACACCCAGACTACTGATGTGACAAAGACAATAGTACAGACACAGTGTATGGCAGTTAGAGATCCCGCCCTAGACGTAATTGATATCCAGACACATGCTACTCCAGAGGAGATAAAGAAATGGACTGAACTAGGAGGGATTCAGACAGATCAAGGTTGGGTGACGAAGGGAAAATCTATATGGTTTCTCCCCGACTCAATGGTTCAGGTCATGATAAATACAGCACATAGCCCGGCCCATCTAGGAGAGAAGGCGATGTTAGACAGTTTACAGAATCTCTGGTACAACAAACACTTACGAGCAGCAGCAAAACAGAAAGTGCGTACTTGCATGATCTGTTGTCAGTTCAATCCAGGTAAAAGCGTCCCTGTTGAGCAAGGTGGATTTCATCCTCCCGATCACCCTTTTGAAGTCCTCCAGATGGATTACATCCAGATGAATAGCTGTAGAGGATTTAAGTATGTCCTTGTAATTGTTTGTGCTCTGTCTCGCTGGACCGAAGCATACCCAGTCCCAGACTACACTGCTCCGACCACTGCCAGACAGTTGGTTCGTGAATTCTTCCCACGGTACGGTTTGCCCCGTGTCGTGTATTCAGATAACGGACAGCCGTTTTCGTCCGAGTTGATGAGACAAGTTTCCCTCTTGCTAGGATACCAGTGGAAGTTCCACTGTGTCCGACATCCCGAAGCAGCTGGCCTCGTAGAAAGGCATAATCAGACACTAAAAATCCGACTTGCCAAGATCTGTCAGGAAAAAGGGGTCGACTGGATAGTCGCCCTGCCCGTGGCACTATTCTACATGAGAATGGTCGCCCACTCAAGATCAGGGCTATCCCCGTACGAAGTGGTCTTTGGCAGACCACCGAATATGTGGGGGACGCCCATTCCGAAAAAGATCACTGATGTTGATTGTAACATGTTGACAGATTACCTTGCCTCCTTGATGTCTGCACTCCAATCATGTCGTTCACAGGTGGCCGCAGCCTTCCCTGACAATACCGATGTAAAGGCGCATGAGGTCCGTCCAGGGGACCTGGTTCTCGTCCGGAATTTCGACCGGAAAAGTCCGCTGGAGCCCCGCTGGAAGTCTCCGAAGACCGTCCTCCTTACCACAAGGACCGCTGTGAAGATCGAGGGGAGAAAGGGGTGGGTCCACACGAGTCACATCAAACTATGCAATGAACTAAAAAACGGACTGAAACAGGACTCTGACTCGTCCACCCCCACCAAAGACTGTGTTGAAGCACAAGACGTTACCGTCCCTAAAAGAGAAAAGACTCCCCAAGAACTCTACCGAATGAAACTCCGATCTAGCAAGTCAGACAGTTTAATTGTTTAAGTCCTCCCCTAGGTGAATCGGTTAAATAGTTTCTGACATGTATCCCCTAGATCGAGATAGAGAGAGAGAGAGAGAAGAAAAGAAACGTACATACTGTAAATCACTGCGTAGTCACTGCATAGTGACGTTGTTAATAATGTTTTTTCTAAGTATTCTAATTATTATTGCCAGCATTCTGCTACCTATATATTGGCCTATTTTCAGGCGTGAACAATCTGCTTACAATGTCTCTGCTGAACACACTTTTAGTGAACTTCCTGCACATGAACTCTCTTACAGACTTGCGCTGCGCAACAATACATTCATTAGTATGTTACACCACTCCCATCAGACAAATAATGCTACCAACTGCTGGATATGTGGCCGACTCCCTCCCTACCAGAATTACAAGGGAGCTCTGCCCCTCTTTCCGTACCCATTCACTCACAATGGCTCCTGTGGAGCATGGTTTAAAATAATTAATTCCTTAAATCCTGATATTGCTGTTTTCGATGGGGGCTGGGTTTGGGGAAACTTGAACTTAGTCCTGCTCAACGTCTGTTATCCTGATAAAGAAGGACTTCCCACTCGAATAGGAACTGACCTAGAAAATGAAGTATATGGATTAGGTAATTACACAATTAGCCTTATGATCCTTACTGTTGAATCTGAAGCTGCTCCAGTTTTGCCCCATATGTTAGTATTACCAGTCACAGGTGAATTATGTGTTAGCAAGAAAGGTTCAGTACACGTAGGTCATAGTAAATGCACTACTGTGGTCGAGTTCAGTGACCATGGTAAATCATCCTTCAAAGCTATCAGTCACTCCTATTTTGTTTGTGGTCATACCGCATACATACGTCTGCCTCCAGATTGGGGTGGTACCTGTTACATTGCATTCCTTCTGCCACCTGTTTTTCTAGCTCCCCCTGATTACCATAGAAATACGAATCTAGCACCGAATAGACCAAAAAGAGATATTCCCCTTGTCGACTACACAGAAACGGCATGGGAACAGTACACTGATTTCAATAAAGGATTCTTTTTCTTCCTAGGACCTGTCCAAAACAGTAAATTAATCCGCCGATTAACCAGAACACTTGAAGCAGTAGTACATGAAACTGCCTCCGCCTTAGGTAACTTAACAGAGGAGCAATCTGCTATGCGGGTTGTTGTCCTTCAAAATCGTCTTGTGATTGACGTCATCTTGGCAGATAGAGGTGGAGCCTGTAAGGTCATCGGGTCGAGTTGCTGTGTTTTCATTCCACAAAACGCACCATCTGTCTATCAAGCTATTACCCGTTTGCATAAAATTGCAAATCAGATACATCAGAATCCAGGCACCTGGACTTGGTCCGGTTGGTTCTGGACAACGTTAACCGCTTGGGGATGGAAGATCTTATCATTCCTAGGCATTGGCCTTGTTATAGTATTCAGCTGCTGCCTGTGCCTACAGTGTGGGCCGGCGATCTGTGGACTGTGTGCCACATCCTGCATTGAGCATTCCAGTTGTCTCTCAAACAGTCAAAGAAAGAAAGATGAACATATAATGTTACAAGAACAGACTGATAGATTCATGAGGATTGATATATCATGAAGGGTCCGTAGGGAACAAGGAGGGAATGAGGTAATATAAATTTTATGGTCAAGTTATGTTCCCTAGCGCGTACCCCACCGACTCCATGTACGAGTTAAAGTGCATGTAACTTCCCTCCTGTACCAGCTATAAAGACGCAAATACATTTGCGTCCAACGTTAACTTGTCCTCTTCCAGACCCACCATGAATGGGTTGGATGGTCCGTTCCTAAGTATGCTATGCCAACGTCTTTTTGTAGTGTACTCCTACGTTTTTCAGCCCTGGCTGAAGTAGGCCCTGAATCTCTGCCACCGAGCCTCTTTTCTGGCTTCTGACTCCGAGAAATCTTTGCCCAGGCAGCCCCCGTATCCGTGAACTCTGACTTACTTCTAGCGCGGCCCTCCGTGCTCAGCTCGGCCTGCTGCCTGCCAAGATTGACTATAACCTTCGAGTTATCTGTTTCCCTCCCCGAAAATACATTCCAGCCTGCTAGTTTCAGTAAACATCCTTCCTCAGCTACAGGGCTAAAGGGCCGACCTGTCTCTGTGCAAGTAATTCATAGCTCCGTTGCCATGCTTTCATGGAAGGCCCCTCGCCCCACGCTTCTCATACAGACACTCAGGCGCTTATACCCGCACTCACAGCAAGTATAGAATAGCTTCTGCTCTAGAGACCTTTCTGCCCAGATAGCTTGGTTCCTAAACATCAGATATCAGATATGATAAAAGCACAAGTTGATCTGACATGCCAGACTTCTGTCTCTTTCCGTCAGTGTAAATGTCAAGTCCCCTGCACCCCTCCAGTTACACGTCATCCAGCTGCGCGCGCATCCAAGTCTCCGATTTCTGCTGACATTGCAACATTCTGTTAGCACCACCCCTTGGTGCCACCCACTTGCGTCACCTATCAGTGACGTTTCTAGTACACACCTCTAGTTCACGCCTAGTTTACGCCTCTTGATGATGTACATGCACCACGTGTATATTGTTATCTTGTCTTCTCTCAGCTGTTACGCCTCTTACATTGAACATTATGATGTGAATCAAGTATATAAGCTATGTATTGTCAATAAACGAGAGCGCGCTCATCTATCCCTTCTGACACCCTGTGTGGTGGTCAGAACACGATATCCTGATTCCTTTATGAGGAATAAAACCCTTAGAAACTCTTACACCACGGACTCTGTTTTCCTTCATTCTGATTGAGTTATTATTGATTAAGTACTTACCTGCATAGAAATTAAGAGAGTAAATTAATTATTTACGTCATGGTTCAAATATATTTTGAGTTAGTTTGTCACACTTGGTTTTTTGGACGGGTCCGTCGAGGCCTGAGATCCCAGGATATGCCTAATGGCTGTTTGCATACACTAAGGTGATGTACATTGTCTGCTGGTAATACAATACTAGGCAGTCGTCAAATTGAAAGTATTGGAAAAGGAACTTTGTTGAAAGAAATAGTAGAGGTTTATTTGGGTCACTTCAGTAAGAGCAACTGGGGAAGCCCCGTAATTCTTTAGCGTCTAAGAGAACAAAAATCATGCTGGTCGTGATTCATGGATGGAGAGTAGGGTATTGTCTTCAAATGCATGAATATACTTTCAAAAAAAATCTTTTAGTGGAGCAGACAATTTGTGTTTATGTATGTAACGAGGTAGGGATGCATACCCCTCTGGACTGGTGGAGTCCCTACCCCGCTGACCATGCCCCGACTCCTTCTTTACAGTCTGAACGGTGGAAGGAAGGACGAAGCGGGCCAGACGACAAGGGAAACAGTGGTGACTCCTTTAATTGGGCGTATACTACGGAAGAGGAGGACCCGCCCCCGAAGGACGTCAGAGAGACCGGATTGGTCAAAAGACAGAAAGTGATGTACACCGGGTGTGTGAACACCCCGGAGGAGAGACAGGCGGAAACGAGCGGTACGGAGGAGAGTGGTGAAAGCGGAGGAGACGTTGAAAGAGGCAGCCCGAAGGAACATCGCGGAGGAGACGGAGAGACGGAGGACGGAGGAAAGCCAGGAGGCCAACGACCCCGTGGACCGCCGTGCCACACTCCCGAGGGAGGAGTGTGGCTGTCACAGGTACGGCGGCGTTGGGCAGCCTGGGTGGGGAGAAGGAGTGATAGAGTGTAAATATTGTACAAAGCCCGGTTTGTTCCAACCCTTTGTAGTTTCCCTTCCCTTCCATATGCCTTTTCCTCCCCGGTACCTCACCTCTAACCCCCCCCCGGTTCACCGAACACTGTACACTGCTAAAGCACGTATCACTGGGGTTGCCCTCACCTCCCCTGGACCCTCTTGGTGCACCACCCATAGAGGTCTACGATCTAACGTTTTCCCTCTTTGTTGGTCTCTTGCATGTACCGGAGCGGGCGGTAGCTGGAGTAACAGCCGACCAACCCCCCAACAAGAGAAGGAGAATATCACCGCCACGGACCCGAGTGCCTTCGCCCGAGAGAGACTGACCCTGCAGAACAGAAAGAAGTTGATGTCAAAACCCTCTAGAACAATAAAAATAAAACCATCTTTAACCTCACTACTTGGTGTCACGGTCATCCCTACTCCCACGCCCACAATGTAGTTTGTTTTATTTGTGTAAAAAGACCATAAAAGGCATTGATGATGATTTTGCAAAGCAGGGTCAGTGGAAGGAGTGATACTGACATAACAGAGAGCCGCGCTGATATTGGACAATTGGTGAGCAACGTCACAAAGGTGCAGTGCTGATACTGGTTAGTTGGTCTGAGTCGCACTGTTATTGGACGACGAAAATAACCCTGATTGGAAGTTGAAAACATAACACGGAAGAGAGTTTTTAGGATTTTACGTAGATTAGAGTTATTAATAATATTTTACTTACAGTAAGCAGAGAAAATGAAGATAATAAAGTTGTTAAAAACGTTGTTTAGCAAAGATCAACCAATTCCAATTAGATAAGGGATTCCAACAGCTGCTGAAGGTACACCAGCAGCATTTATGGAGTTAGAATGGGGGGTATCATACATGTGTATGGTTAGAGAACTTGGTGAAATATACAGAGGATGAAGGTGAATTAGCTTTTCCTGAACATTATACTTTTATTACAAGGATTTTAGAAAATCTGAGGTTTCAGATTAATGGGTTGAATCCAAACCCAAGACCAATGTAGTATGAGGCTTTAGAATAAGCAGGGTATGAAGGATATAAGAGAGACAGAGGCAAGCATCAGACAGAATAGGTATAAAAATACAGTGAGCAGATACTCAGAAGCAAAATGGAATGCTTTCATGAACATGTGGAGAAGAGGTACTGTTATATAAACAAATGGTTTATTCCCTGTTAGAGAGGTTGATGAGACTGAAAGGAGAAAATCACTGATTTTAAATCAGAAGAGAAAAGAATAATACAGAAATACAAGATAAGAATGTTAATGTGAATCTAATGGATTCAGATGACATTGATGAGAAGTTCCTAAATGAGTTATTAATTAACTTCCCGCCGCCCTCATATCAAAAAGGAACTGATTAGTTTAAGTACAGGTGGTTCACATACTTCAAATGTTATACCCAGTGCTCCTTTGATTCCAACTGAAGAACAATCACAGAATAGAGTCACAAATGGAGTACAACCAGTTTAGATTGAAAACAAGCAAAGGACGATTGTTAGGATAGAAGCAGTAAGAAACCTAGAAGTGTTGTCAGTGCCAGTGACGATTGGTCCAGTAGTTCCATTATATAGTGATGGACAGAGTGTTACGGAGTACATGCTTTGGCAGTCCCAGAAGTGTTTAGGACTAATGAAAGAAGTAGTGAAAGTAACAGTGGAAATGTGGGTATAGTTTCGAGACATGAAGAACAATTGATTGATGCTTCAGTGAGAAATGAGACACCACAAAGGGTAGTGTATCAAGAACCTAGGAGATTAATACATACTGAAGAGAGGTTGAATATACAAACACCTGCTAAACCTAGAAGTGAGACGGGTGAAGATGTACAAAGATCAATGGGCCAATTTCTGTGAGAATTATATCAGTGGATTTGAGATATAGCTCCTGGTTGTAGTGGTCAGAATAAAGATGATTGTGTTCATGTGACTAAATCAAAAGGAGTTATAGCTCCTAGTTGTAGTGGTCAAAATAAAGATGATTGTGTTGATGTGACTAAATCAAAAGGAGTGCTAGAAGAAATGAAATAGGTACAATTAGTCTAGAGAGACTGAGTAAATTTCAGGATGATGAGTTGTTGTTCCTATGTTAGACTATTACTCAAAGAGCAAGAAATTTACATGAAACATTTGCTTAGACAGCTCATGTATAGAATGGACATTGAGAAGTGAAAGGCATTACAAAAGTCATTAGATTAGATTTTACAGACAGAGATTTGGAAAAACTTAAATGTTTCAGGAAAACAAGATGAAAATACCAAAGTGAATGTAGCTTCTCCATCCTACCCTTTGAGAGAACCGGAGAAAAGGATGGAATCGGATAATGCTGTTAGGTCTTATCCACTGAGAGAAGTACCTGGAGGTGGTTATGTTCACATACCATGGTCAAGACTGGATATTTTGTCATTTACTAATGATTTTCTGAGTTTGAGAGAAAAGCCTGTTGAATGGTACAGAGAGGTTGAAAGTATCACAAGTTTTGGGGGTTGATCTAGAGGGTCTTTTTGATATAGTGGTTCCAGTTGATTTGTGGATTGTGTGTAACAATTCTGTAGGTTTAGCCGAATAAGGAATACCCAAGAGATCCCAAAACAGGAGCACCTTCTCATGCTGTTATGACAAAATACAATGAGGTAATTACATACCTGAAAGGGAAGATTTTTCCAAAAGAAACAGATTGAGTAAAGATTATTAGAGCAACTAAAGAACTGAAAGAATCACTGCATGCATATTATGAAAGGCTTCTTCAAGTGTTCAAACAGTTTAGTGGTATAGAAAATATCACAAAAAAGGATATGGGACACTTTGTATATCGTTTTGTCTATGGTTTGAGACCAGAAATAAGTGTTATGATTCCACAACATTTAATATGTTGGCAGATAAATCTGTTAATGAGATTCTTCATCATTGCAAAATATTGTGGAGATGACATTGAGGTGAGACATAAGAAATTAAAGGAGAAATTGATGTTAGCACATATGAGAGCAGCCAAGAAAGTAGGATACCGGAGCGTAGATGCGACTGATGATGTTCAGACTACAACTGGTATAAAAGGTTTTGTTTCAAATGGCAATACAGTGACACAGATGGTTCCAATGGGTCAACGAAGAGGTAGAGGCAATATTGCGAACATAGAAGATTTAAAACAAAAACGTCCTTGTTTTAATTGTGGCAAGTTTGGACAGTGGCATCACGAGTGTAAGATGGTGTTGAATAATAATGGTAACTCAGGTTCATTTGATCAGGGACAAGAGCAGATGCAGAGCCAAAATCAGAATTATCAGGTGCAAAATAGAATCAACAAGTGCAGATGGCAAACAGGGGACAGAATTTGCAAATTCGACAAGCTCCAATACCTAATGATAATGTGAATGGTCAAATGCAAAGACAAAATGTAAATACTGGTTTGCATACAAATGCTAAAACAGGTTTAAATGTGCAGGTTATTTCACAAAATGTTTTATAGACAGATGGGAGTGATTCGGATTCATCACAATGCAGGTGCCTGAGGGGGAGGAGGAGTGTGTTTTTGGTGCATCTCTATTGATAGACCAGTCGGGTCCATATGTGGATTAAGCATGGGCATAAAATTCGTTCCGCTCGCGGATTATGTGGATTTTCCGCAATTTCGCGAAATCGCGGCAAAATCCGCAAATCCGCGAGCGGGACAAATTTTGCTCAGGAAGAACTTACAGGGTTAAAGCAGGTGCCCAAGTTGAAGCTAATTTCTTTTTAACTATTTACAAAATGGTTACAAAGAAATTAACTTCAACTTGGGCACCTGCTGTAACCCTGTAAGTGCTTCCTGAGCGGCGCCTCGTTGCCTACTTGCAACTATTCCCTGACCATGCTCTGACCCTCGAAGCAGGGTCAGAGAATAGTTACAATTAGGCAATGAGGCTCCTGTCACTAAAATTAAACCTCAGCAGGAAGCACTTACAGAAAAATAAAGCAGGTGCCCGAGTTGAAGCTCAAATTCAGTAACGCATTATAATCAGCCCAAGAATCTAGTGAGCACGGTCGATGCTAGGCAGGTGTGCTTTCTCCCCAGATCTACCGTCTACAATTAGCTGTAATCCGTGATGGGGGTCTAGGCATCCATGAGTTTCTTGAGCGCAATCCCCCTGTACTTCCAGTGACCAGCACTTACTGCATTCTCCTCATTTGCTTCTCTGATCGGACTCTGGCCCTTTATAAACAAGAGGCATGTGAACTCGCACAGAAGCCCGGCCCCACACACACTAGGGTATGCAACCTCTTCCCGTCCTTTCCCCCACTGTGATGGACAGCTCACTCAAGGGACCTCGGTGCCTATGGGCGCGGTGGCAAAGTCACAGACACACGTGGTGACTTGCCACTCTTCTATGCCATTACGCAGCTGCAGTGTAGGAAAAGCACGATACATTTACCCAACGAGGTAGCACTTACTGCTTTCTCCTAATCTGCTGCTCTGATCGGACTCTGACCCTTTATAAACAAGAGGCATGTGAACTCACACAGAAGCCCGGCCCCACACACACTAGGCTATGCAACCTCTTCCCGCCCTTTCCCCCACTGTGATGGGCAGCTCACTCGAGCGACCTCGGCGCCTATGAGCGCAGTGGCAAAGTCACAGACACACGTGGTGACTTGCCACTCTTCTGGGCCTTTACGCCGCTGTAGTGAAGGAAAAGCAGGATAGATTTACCTAACAAGGTAGCACTTACTGCTTTCTCCTAATCTGCTGCTCTGATCAGACTCTTACCCTTTATAAACAAGAGGCATGTGAACTCGCACAGAAGCCCAGCCCCACACACACTAGGCTATGCAACCTCTTCCCGCCCTTTCCCCCACTGTGATGGACAGCTCACTCCAGGGACCTCGGTACCTATGGGCGCGGTGGCAAAGTCATAGACACATGTGGTGACTTGCAACTCTTCTGGGCCTTTACGCAGCTGTAGTGTAGGAAAAGCAGGATGGATTTACCCAACGAGGTAGCACTGACTGCTTTCTACTAATCTGCTGCTCTGATTGGACTCTGACCCCTTATAAACAAGAAGCATGTGAACTCGCACAGAAGCCCAGCCCCACACACTTTAGGCTATGCAACCTCTTCCCGCCCTTTCCCTCACTGTGATGGACAGCTTACTTGAGGGACCTCGGCGCCTATGGGCGTGGTGGCAAAGACACAGACACACGTGGTGACTTGCCACTCTTCTGGGCCTTTACGCAGCTGTAGTGTAGGAAAAGCACAATAGATTTACCCACCGAGGTAGCACTTACTGATTAGCCAGTAGAAAGTACTCCAGTTAAGTATGGTGCAAATCACAAAAAAATACATGATTTTGCAGGAAAATCCGCGAATTTGTGGATTTTTTTGCGATTTCACGCAAATTCGCGGACCGCTGATTCGCAAAATTCGCCTATAATAATGTGGATGGCGAGGTCGATAGTAATGCACTTACTTTTCTTGTAGATACTGGTGCTACCCGTTCCACTGTGAGAACTGTGGAAATACCAAACCTAGCCCTCTAGGGAGAGGATATCCAAGTTGTCGGAGTATTAAACAAACTCATTAGAATACAAATAACTAAGCCAATGAAAGTTCAAATTGGGAATTTCAAGGAATTACACAAATTTGTTGTGTTTGATTCAAGTCTTGTTAATTTACTAGGTTGGGTTCCGTTGCCTAAAATTAATTGTTCCATTTACTGTACACCAGATGGAATAGCGTTTAACACAAAAGACGAAGATGAAGCCTTCAAAAAGCTGAATCAAGGTACAGAAGTGAATGAGTTGTACCCATTGCGTAGAGAGAATGATTTGTCTGTTGAGTTGAGAAAAACAGTGTTGTCTGATGTGTGGGATTTTTCTGGGAAAGAAACTGCTCCGATTCAGATTACAGTCAACCCTAATGCAGAGATTCCGAGAACCCCACAATACAAAATGAGTCCTGATAATGTTGCAGGAGTGACACCCATAATAGATACGCTGATTGAACAAGGAATTTTGAGAGAGATAGTAGGAAGTCCATGCAATTCGCCTATGATGGGAATTCATAAGCCTAGTGGAAAGTACAGGATCACGCAGGTCCTAAGACTGTTTAATCAAATTGTTGCACCTTGTTGTCCTGTAGTACCAAATCCAGCAGCGAACCTATATCAAATTCCATGTAACTCAGAATTGTTCACAGTGATCGATCTGTGCCAAGCGTTTTTCTCGATACCTTCGCATCCGGATAGCCAATATTTATTTGAATTCCGGTTCGTAAACCGTGTTTCAGCATGGTGCCGAGTTCCTCAAGGGTCTAATGAGAGCCCCTCAATTTTCAATCAGATATTGAAGAAGTGTTGGGTGTTATTGGTCATGCCAAGAAATTTAGTTTTAGTCAAATATATTGATGACTTACTGGTAGCATCAAGGACTAAAGAAGATTGTGTGACAGATACAATTGCCTTACTGAATCATTTAGCAGTAGGTGGTCACACATTTTCACCGACAAAATTACTATTTTGTAAGACTGAATTGCTTTATCTTGGACACATCATTGATAAGGAAATTCACAAAGTTTCTCAGGATTGAATAAATGCTATCATGCAAATGAATCCGCCAAACACACAGAAAGAGGTTCAAATGTTTTTGGGAATGGTTGGTTACTGCAGACAGTGGATTATGAATTTTTCACTGATCGCAAAACCACTTCAGAGACTGACTCACAAAGATGTGAGAGATCCAAGACATCTTAATTAGGAATGTATGAAGACGTTCCTAGAGTTGTGAGAGAGTTTGTGTCGAGCACCAGCATTAGGTATGCCAGACTTTGAAAAAGAGCTTGCTTTATTTTGTAATAAGGTTGAGGGTTGAACACTCTCAGTTCTAATTCAAACACACAGAAAAGCACAAAGACCAGTGGCATCTTTTTCTGCTACTTTGGATCCCTTCGCTGCAGCATTACCAGGATGCTTGCAAGCAGTTTCTGCTACTTGTGTGAGTCTTTGAGCAATGCAAGTTCATTGTAATGGGACATCCACTGACAGTGTTTGTTCTACATTCAGTTGAGATTTTGTTGACGCGTACTCGAGCATAACATTTAACGAGTAGTCGTTAAGCAAAATATGACAAGTGATACTGAGTGCTGAAAATGTGACAATAACAAGTTGTACTAGCCTAAATCCAGCCACGCTATTGCCAACTCCAGACTGTGAAGAAGTTCTTGATGAAGTGGATGTGACAGAGACATGCACAAAACCAAGGCCTGATATCAAGGATACACAGTTACCGGAATCTGATGTTGTTTTGTGTGTGGATGGCTAATGTTCGAGAGATTCGGAGGGTAGCTTGAGAGCTACCTATGCAATTTGCACAGTAGCAAATGTGTTTGAAGCATCATGCTTGAAGGGAGTGAGTTCTACACAAGTGGCTGAATTAAAAGTGCTCACCCGAGCTTGTATCTTGTCAAATCAATTGAGAGTTACAATTTGTACGGATAGTCAATACAGCTTTGGTGTCATACATGACTTTGGGTAGTTGTGGATTTTTGACCTCTTTGGGTTAACCGATCAGAAACGTGAGAGTGTGTAAAAAATCTGCTGATGGCATTACAGTTGCCAGCACAAATTGGGGTGGTGAAGTGCAGTGCACATAGATATGGTGGTGAATACATCACACTGGCAACATATATGCAGATGAAATTGCTAAATGTTGTGCTTTGTATGCATATTTGATTAATGTGGAACCATCAGTAAATGAGCAAAATGAGCAAAGAGAATGCAAACTATTGTTCACATCTGTTGAGACATGGGATGAAATGAGAGACTTACAAGAAGAGGCAAGTGACTCTGAAGAAGAAGGGTGGATTAAATGAGAGTGCACTCGCAGGTCAGATGATGAGGTCTGGGTGCACACTGATGTGAGAATAGTAATGCCAGATAGCTTTCTTTTCCAGATGGCTAAAGTTCATCATGGGCTGACACATATTGGGAAAGACGCAATGATTAGATTGTTTCAACAAACATGGTTTAATCTCAAATTTAGAGTGATTGCAGAAAGTCTTTGTCAGAGATGTACAACTTGTCAGCAGCATAACCCAGGAAGAAAGACAGTGGTTAGCAGGAGACGAATTGGGAAAGCAGCTGGTCCATTTACAAGAATGCAGTTGGACTTTAAAGAGATGCCCCCTTGCAATGGATTGAAATATGTCCTGGAGGTTGTCTGTTTGCTTTCTTGTTGGGTTGAAGCATATCCAACAGGACGTAATGACAGCTTAACAGTTGCTAAACTGCTTCATAGAGAGATTATCCCTAGATTTGATTTTCCAGTCTCGCTGGAATCAGAGGGACACATTTTAATAATGAAATAAGTTGGATGCTTTGTGCAGCATTACAGATTTAGCAAACACTGCCCTGTGCGTATAGACCTTAGGCGCCAGGTGTAGCTGAACAGGTTAATGACACAATGAACTCAAGACTGGCTAAGGTGTGTGCTTCGACAACACCGACATTAGTGTTAATGAGTCTAAGAAGTATCCCAGACAAAAAACCTGGATTGTCCCCTCACAAAATCATTATGGGCAGGGCTTTGAGACAGCCACCAGTTCCAGCAAATCAACTAATGAACATTACTGATGACTTGGTACTGGATTATTGCAAAGGATTAGCTGATGTGGTGCGTTCTGTGTCTCACCAGGTTGGAGAAGTTGCGACAACAGGTCAACAAGAACAAGGCCATGATCTAAGTCCTGGACACAGGGTTACGGTTAAAAAACATGCCAGAAAGTCCTGTTTAGAACCTTGTTGGCATGGCCCTTACCTGATCATACTGGTAACTACAACAGCTGTCAAGAGTGGTGGTCTGCAAAATTGGATTCAAGTGAGTCACACAAGAAAAGTCCTAAGTCCACTTGAAAACAAAGAATCTGCTGCAAAAGAGAGGCAGGAACAAGGGAATGTTCCAGAGCAGGTTGAAGTTGGATTAGAGTGGGCACAAGTAACTGGGACCAGTGAAGATAACACTGTCGCTGTCAATGGTGAGAACAGTGTGATTCCTTCAGCTACTGCAGTTCCCAAAGACAAAAAAAAGAGGAATTAATCTGAACAAAATTCAGAACCTACAGTTGAAAATGAAAATGGAAAAAGGGCAAAGTAGGGAGACAAGTGGCCAAAAAAAGTAAAAAAGCTGAAATATACTGTCAAAAGTAAAGTTCTTGAAACAACACTTGAAGTATCGAGTCAATCAGAGCAAAGTGAAGCAGAAGATGAGAATCAAGTACGAATAATAAAAAGAGTGAATGTAACGAACAAGAAATACTAGTACCAGAATGGACTTATGTGGTTGTAAATGCAAATGAAAATGCTTAAACTAATGACTGGGAAAAATAATTTTTAAAATTCTGTGTAAAGAAAGACAACTCTTTTAAGCAACTGTAAGTGAACTACTAATTTGAAGAGGGTGTTCAAAAAGAGAGAGTAGATTTATGTGATAAATTTCCAGTAGTTTCCGAAGTGGTGGATTTTGAAAAAGAAGAAGTTCAAGAGCTCAAGGCTCAAGTCTTTGGTGTGAAGTGCACAAACTAAACTAGGCAAGTGAATTTACTGATTATTTTTGAGTAAACTTTTTTTAGTTAGAATATTTTTGTGCTTATTTTTCCTTTTTACATAATCTTTGAAGATGTTTAGAACTGAGACTGGTGAACAGAATCAGGGTATATGTTGCGAAAATGCTTCAATGTCTGTGCTTTATGTGTTTTAATAACAATGTCAGTATGATTTGTTTTAACATTTGTGCTACCACGCTTTATGTTTACTAATATAGTAAAGATTACTACTAATAATAATGAGCTTGTGACTCAGAGACTAATTTGAAAGAAATAACCGGTAGTGTCTTGCATTTGGATACATCTATTAGTGATTATTTGTTAAATGTCTTTACAAAATTACTTCATGTGTATGTTGACAGGATGGATGCGAAAGATTTTTATGTGTGCATGCAGTTACCTACTTCTGTGTCTGAGGGTGTAATGTATCACCATTTACCACTAACATATGGTATAGCGTGTAGTGCACTAACTAGTTTATTTGTGCTAAAGGGGTATTTCAGTATTTCTATTCAAACTATGATTTAATATTTTCTGAAATACTATTAAAACAATAGATACAGTATATGCACATAGGCATAATCTAACATATAAATTAAACAATATAGAGATTGATTTCATAAAATCTGTAGAAGATAGGCGTAGAGAGTTTAAATGCAGAGCTGCTGAACAGAAGAGTAAAGAGCCTCCATGGGCACTTAAAGAAGTAAAATATCAGAAGACTAAGACTTATGCTATAATTGCTCTGGAGTACCCTATATGGGAAATCTTTGCATACTAAGGCAGAAAACAGATTATAGTAATCATTCTGTTGGTTCCAGTGAATGTGAACACACTTTCTTAATTACTGGTGCTACCCGTTCCACTGTGAGAACTGTGGAAATACCAAACCTAGCCCTCTAGGGAGAGGATATCCAAGTTGTTGGAGTATTAAAAAAACTCATTAGAATACAAATAACTAAGCCAATGAAAGTTCAAATTGGGAATTTCAAGGAATAACACACGTGTGTTGTGTGTGATTCAAGTCCTGTGAATTTACTGGGTTGGGTTCTGTCTGCCTAAAATTAATTTTTCCATTTACTGTACACCAGATGGAATAGCGTTTCACACAAAAGACGAAGATGAAGCCTTCAAAAAGCTGAATCGAGGGACAGAAATGAATGAATTATACCCATTTCGTAGAGAGAATGGGCCCGATTCACAGAATGAACTTACTACTTTTGGCATTCACAGAATGCACTTACTACTTTTTGTATTCACAGAATGAACTTACTCATTTCGGTATTCACAGAAGTTAGGACTACTAACTTTAGGACTCCTAAATGCCTTCTGTGAATACCGAAAGTCCTAAAATTAAGATTTTTCTCAATTTAGTAGTAGTAAAGTTAGGACTACTAACTTTAGGACGCCTAAATGCCTTCTGTGAATACCGAAAGTCTTAAAATTACGATTTTTCCCAATTTAGTAGTAGTAAAGTTAGGAGTCTTAACTTTACTACTACTAAATTGAGAAATTCCTAATTTTAAGACTTTCGGTATTCACAGAAGGCATTTAGGAGTCCTAAAGTTAGTAGTCCTAACTTCTGTGAATACCGAAATGAGTAAGTTCATTCTGTGAATACCAAAAGTAGTAAGTGCATTCTGTGAATGCCAAAAGTAGTAAGTTCATTCTGTGAATCGGGCCCAATGATTTGTCTGTTGAGTTGAGAAAAACAGTGTTGTCTGATGTGTCTGATTTTTCTAGGAAAGAAACTGCTCCGATTCAGATTACAGTCAACCCTAATGCAGAGTTTCCGAGAACCCCACAATACAAAATGAGTTCTGATATTATTGCAGGAGTGACACCCATAATAGATATGCCGATTGAACAAGGAAATTTGAGAGAGATACTAGGAAGTCCATTCAATTCGCTTATAATGGGAATTCACAAGCCTAGTGGAAAGTACAGGATCGCGCAGGTCCTGAGACAGGTTAAGCAAATTGTTATACCTTGTTGTCCTATAGTACCAAATCCTGCAGCGATCCTATATCAAATTCCATGTAACTCAGAATTGTTCACAGTGATCGATCTGTGCCAAGCGTTTTTCTCGATACCTTCCAATCCGGATAGCCAATATTTATTTGAATTCCGGTTCGTAAACCGTGTCTTAGCATGGTGCCGAGTTCCTCAAGGGTCTAAAGAGAGCCCCTCGATTTTCAATCAGATATTGAAGAAGTGTTTGGAGTAATTGGTCATGCCCAGAAATTCAGTTTTAGTCCAATATATTGATGACTTACTGGTAGCATCAAGGACTAAAGAAGATTGTGTGACAGATACAGTTGCCTTACTGAATCATTTAGCAGTAGGTGGTCACAAATTTTCACCTACAAAATTACTATTTTGTGAGACTGAATTGCTTTATCTTGGACACATCATTAATAAAGAAATTCGCAAAGTTTCTCAGGATTGAATAAATGCTATCATGCAAATGAAACTGCCAAAAACACAGAAAGAGGTTCAAATGTTTTTAGGAATGGTTGGTTACTGCAGACAGTGGATTATGAATTTTTCACTGATCATAAAACCATTTCAGAGACTGACACACAAAGATGTGAGAGATCCAAGACATCTTGATGAGGCATGTATGAAGACGTTCCTAGAGTTGTGAGCGAGTTTGTGTCGAGCACCAGCATTAGGGATGCCAGTCTTTTCATAATAAGGCAGAAAACAGATTATAGTAAAAATTCTGTTGGTTCCAGTGAATGTGAACACACTTTCTTAATTACTGTTGGTTGGGGATTAATGGATGGTACAGATCCTGTTTACCCTGGGGTGTATTTTATTTGTGGTAAAAATGCCTATTATAGGTTGCCACCACATTGATATGGATGTCGTTATATGGGGATTGTTTTCCCTAAGATTTACAATGTGAATGATGAGCAAGGAACCAAAGAAAAGCAACTAACTCTGAGTAAAAAGGGATTGAGTGCTGCAGAAATAATTGGGGATATGTTTGGTTCATTGATACCTTCAGTTGGGGTTATACTAAATTCAATGAAAATTTGAAAATTGGCTACAGTGGTTGATCATTTATTCACGGATATCGCTGGAGGGTTCTTAATAGTTGCTACTAAAATGGTTGCTATGAGGACTATGGTTTTACAAAATAGACTTGTTTTAGATGTACCATTGGCAAAAGAAGGCGGAGTATGTTAAAGATTCAACAATATTGCACTATATATATATATATATATATATATATATATATATATATATATCCATACACCTCACTGTTGCTCTAACTCCACTGAAAAAAGAGCGCGGAACCTAGTAAGTGCTTAAATCAATTACTTATTTATATATGTGTATATATAAATAAATAAATATGTACATATTTATTTTTTTATTTCATTTATTTTTGGTATTTATACAGCACTCTGTTACCCGGAGGTGTCCTGGCGCTAAGTATTACTCCTGATATAGAGGCAGGTTAGGGAATCAGATGGTAAACAACCATGTCTTTAAAGCTCTTCTAAAGGCCATCAGGTCAGTCAGTTTTCTGAGGGCGTGGGGCAAGGCATTCCAAACTTTGGCTGCGCCCAGCACAAAGCTTCTGCCTCCCCAACGCGCTCTCTTAATACGAGGCACCACGATCAACCCCAAGTCGGCTGATCTAAGATTTCTAATTGGACAGTACCAATAAAAGTACCGCCGAAAGAATAAAGGCCCCTTGCCTTGTAAGGATTTAAATACTAGGCATAACGCTTTAAAGAGAATTCTCTTTCGCATTGGAAGCCAGTGCAACTTGACCAGCTCCTGAGACACAGGGACAAATTTAGGGACCCCCAAAATATATATATATATATTCACTGAAAAAACCATAGGTTTCACAGCAGTTATAGTTAGCTGGAAATTTTACTGACATAAAACCATTGAAATTCCAACGTTATAGTTAGTTGGACTCACTATAACTTGCGCGCCTGCAATGCACTGCGGATGACGTCACATATTACATCACTCATGACATGGTCAGTGACATCACTCATGACATCACTGTTGACACCATCCAGTGAATGTGTGTCTTTCTGAAAAATAAATATGTTTTATATATGTATATGTAAGGTCAATGGAAAAATAAATGTTTAAATAAGTGTCTTAGTGTATGTTTTATTTAACAAAAAGTTGATTGGTTAACTGGCTTATTAAGTGTATCTTAGTGAATACATATATTGGCGACTAATTTTTAAATATTTACATATATGTTTCAGTGTTTCACTTTGTGTATAAGGGGCTGCATGGGTTGGTGACTGACTCACTGTTTGTATGTGTTTTGAAGACAGCATATGTGCAGGACTGTATGGGTGGATGAGTGTGTATATGTGTGTGTTAGTGAGTAAACGACTGTCTCACTATTGTCTTTATCAGTAACAACATATGTTTTAATCTAGTATATGTGAGTATTGATATATATAAGTGAGTATATGTGAGAGTGAGAGATTGTAAGAGTTCCTGTTTAAATAAGTATGTGTTTCTATAAGTGATTATTTAAGAGAGTAAGTATGTGTAAGTTTCCTTAGAAGTAAGGTGGTAGTGTGTGTATATCTGTATATGTAAATAAATGAATGTTTATTAGTTTATTTGCATGTGTGAGTATTTGTGAGAGTAACTTTTTGATGACTGTCGGTGTGTAACAGGATGTATAGGTGTATCACTACATATGATGAGTGAGTATATATATGAGTGACTATATTGAACTGTTGGTGAATGAGTGAATGTGTATATAGATGTTGGAATTACTGAATTGGTTGTTGTAACTGTTATGGGTATATCCACTTTTTTGAAAATGTTAGTTTCTATTTTTGAATATGTGTTTCAAGGGTTACATTACACTGAAAGGAGGTCTATCATTCTGTCACAAGGATGGTGTCATCAGTGATGTCATGAGTGATGTCACTGACCATGTCATGAGTGATGTAATATGTGACATCATCAGCAGTGCATTGCAGGCGCACAAGTTATAGTGAGTCCAGCTAACTATAACGTTGGAATTTCAATGGTTTTATGTCAGTAAAATTTCCAGCTAACTATAACTGCTGTGAAACCTATGGTTTTTTCAGTGAATTTAATAGGTTTTTTAAATGCTAATTCCTAACTATAACTGGTGTGAAACCTATGGTTTTTTCAGGGAATTTCAAAGGTTTTTTAAATGCTAATTCCTAACTGTAACTGGTGTGAAACCTATGTTTTTTTCAGTGAATTTCAAAGTTTTTTTAATGATAATTGCTAACTATAAATCTCAGTTTATAAGTAAGACTGTTAGCGCACTAGTTGTTCTTTAGAACACTCTGGGACATTCTGTCATTGGTCTATATTTGGGCTACATCTGGCTAATATTTTGGCTACATTTGTTTTTTTTGTCTCTGGTGGCCATCTTCGGGCTACATTGTACTATATTGGGCTACATTGGACTACATTTGGGCTATATTTGGGCTCTAACATATATATAGCCCAATGTAGCCCAATATATATTTTTTCACAGTTAATTTTCTTCAAAACCACTGGAGCATATATCTTGAAACATAGCAAAGGCACATCGGGCTACCAGTCCCTACAATTTTGCCGAATTTTTTTTACAAATATATATATGTTTTTTTTTTTGCCTTGGTGCGCTCTCGGTGCGCGCCCCGGGGAGCGCACCGGAAAGCGTAATTAAATGAAGCACCCGGGGCGCGCACCGGTTAGCGTCCCGTAAGCACCATTATCGCGAACGAAAACATGATCGTGACGTATCGCGTAGCCGCGTCTGCGTGAAACGCACGGCGTAAGCGCACCCGGAAGTACTCGTAAATTTCCTATGCGCTTACGCTACGCCACCCGGAGCGCGCCCCGGGGCACGTAGCGTAAGCGCGTCGGGTTATGTGACCTGAAAATAACACTTTTCATTGGTTCATAACAGTTTTGGTTTCATAATGATGAAGCCCCTGGTCTTGTGACCTGAAAATAACACTTTTCATTGGTTCAATACATTTTTTTTTCCAAATGATGAAAGACCCCACCTTTTTTCCTTATTCTGACTTTGTCCTTTGACTTAGGAAGACCTGCTTGTACCTCTCTGTACCAATTTAATCATTATAATGGCTTCAGTAGTAGCAGCAGCTGGTGGATCTGCACCACCACCACCACCACAACAACCAAGAGGACCACCACAAGATTTCATTGGTGGTCAACAAGAGGAGGAAGAGGAGGAGGAGGAGGAAGAAGTGAGGAGACCATTTCTCCAAGAACATAATACCCCATACCAGCCCAGACCACATATTATTTGGGAGTTTTTTTTCGGTTCCACAGGGGAAGAAAAAGGTAAATGCAGCCAAGGTGACTTGCCTGATCTGTGACATGGGGGAACCCTAATAAAAAATATTCCTTTGGAAATCACACAATGATCCGTCACATGCAGCGCAAGCATCCTATAAACTATTCTGCTGCAGAGATGAGGGAACTGGCCAGTAACCCTCCCCAATCAACACGAACCAGCTCAAAAAGGAAGCAACCCACTGCGTCTGCACCAGAAGAAAGTGAGACGATGCCGTGCATTCAGCCACGATTTGCTGATTTCAGAATCACATGCAAATATTGTGGGAAGACCATCTCCTACGGAGAACAGAGCGTGAAGCTCATCGTCCTTGCTGGGGACAACCATAAATGCCCCAATCAACCCTAATTATTTCTTTTCTTTTTTTTTTTGCTTCAGTTGAGCCATTTTCAATTCCCTGTTTTTTCGTTTCTCCCCATGGAAAATACAAAAAAAATATAAAACTGTTCAGAAAACCCCAAAAAAGTACTAAATGTTCATAAAAACAATACAAAAAATATAAAACAACAAAAAGAAGAAAAAAACTGTTCTTTTTAGAACTACCTCCAATATCTAAAAAAGGCTACATTTTTTAAAAACTCTATCATTCATTTTTCCCCATGGGACGCTCCCCGGTCCGCTCCCGGGTGAGCGTACCGGGCGCTCCCCCCGCGCAAACCAAAAAAAAAAATTTTTTTTGCCCCGCGGGGCCCTTTTATAGCCCCCACATCAAACCTAGAGGGTCAGGGGGGGTCTATCCCTGCCCCCCTATGTTCATTTTCCCCTTTGTTTTTACCACCTCTTGTGTCTCGATTTTACCGAGACACAAGATGGCGGTTTCGAATGTTTACAGACACCCGAGAGCCAATCAGCTTTCCGTGCGCAAGTCGCGTGGCGCGCCCGGAGCGCTCTCCAGTGCGCGTACCGGGGCGCTGCCATAGATATATATATTTTTTTGAACCTAAATTACTCAAAATCCACTGGAGCACATATCTTGAGACATAGCAAAGGCACATTGGGATACCAGTCCCTACAATTTTGCAAAATTTGGTTGAAATCCATTCAGCCGTTCGGGCTAAAAGTGAAATCGACCGCCCTATGGAAATTAACATGGGAAAACACGTTTTGGGACCCCCCTTTTATCTCGGCCCCCGCTTGACGGATCCCCCCCAAGCTCTCAAGGAAGGACCGGAGCGCCGCAAGGCCATTTTGAGGACATTTTCAAGCAGATTCGTCAACCGGCGCCAAAGTTATTCCAAATAGAATTTTGAGATTTAACATTGAAAAAAATCCTAACTATAACTACCTACTGGCGACCGCCAGTAGGTTATATATATATATATATATATATATATATATATATATATATATATATATATATATATATATATATATATATATATATATATATATATATATATATATATATATATATATGAGTAAGGATTTGAAGGGATAAATTAGCAACATTACTCATTTACATGATGATTTGTCAAAACTGAAGGCTGATGGTGCATGGGAGGAAATTGGTAAGAGGATTTCTTCCAAAGGTAGTTCGTTTTCAAATTCAAAACAGCTTATTAGAGAGAAAACTAACACTGATAATTGCTATTACTACAAGCAATCTAATAATAATACTGCTTTACAAGTGTCACAGAAGTAAGCCTACAGAGGGAAAACGATAAGCAAGAAAAAGGAAAAGAGAAGAAATAGAAATGGAAGACTGAAAAGTATTTACATTTCCTTTGGTAATTGTAAAGGTTAGTGTGGGATATTATATGACCCCCACCACTCCCGCTGCATCACAGGCAAGCAAGCACCTAGACAGGACAGAAAAAAAACACAATGGTCGTAAGAATGTTTTTAAAAAGGTTTTTTAAACAAGCAGTATGTTTTTTTTTTAGCTGGAAGGCCCACAAATAAATTAACAATTCCGTACCCAAACATGCATCATTTCGATGAGTGAGTGGCAAGGCCATGTGGTGATGCATCTTTAGCAGGGCAGTCTAACCTGTGGAGTAGCAATTTATCCCCGTGATTCTGTGCCCAAGCATGTGTCATATGTAGTCTCTGCCACAAATGAACTCACCTAAATAAGGGGGGGGGTAATTCTGCCCCAAAAGAGACATACTTGGGTGCTTGCTGGCGCTGCAAGACGGGCCAGACTGAAAATGGAAAGGTTGGATTCGTAAAGGGTTAAACACGGATTACAATGCGTGGCTAGTAGGGACCCACTGTGATGGGGACATATACTCTAGTCTCAATGTTGCTAGGAGGTTTGTATATGGACTGAAACCTGGGAAGGAAATGGTGCCATCTGGGTACGCAAGCAGTGTTCATCATAAAAAAGAATAGACACAGGGTTTGTGGCGATGGTCCTCAATCCATGGGGGGGGTCTGTGTCTAGACTGACAAGGCTTTTTAATGGTGCTGCCTGTGCCCGCCAAAGTAATGCAGGTATTCATGTCGTATGAGCTCTGCTAAATGTAGTAAACTGCAGTTTGTGAGTGTGGTAGGTGCTGTGGTTAAAAGATTCAAAGGGAGACCATGTCACTCCGGTACATTACTGGGATTGACTAGTGCTGGTGGCCGGTGCGGCAGGTGTGACAGAATCTAAACTCAAAATACCACAACGCGGCTGCTGGGTAATAAGAGTTCTGCTTTGTGCAGTAAACCGCAGTTCGTAGGTGCGGTAGGCACAGTGTTTTTTGGACTTAAAGGAAG
The DNA here is from genome assembly GCF_964263255.1 of Lissotriton vulgaris. NCBI lineage: Eukaryota > Metazoa > Chordata > Amphibia > Caudata > Salamandridae > Lissotriton > Lissotriton vulgaris. Next base: position 1,071,590,445 of record NC_141696.1, on the reverse strand, counting down.
ACAGTGCTGCTCCGGTATATTACATTGAGTGACTAGCACTGGTGGCGAGAACAGCAGGAGTGATGTAATCTAAAACTCGAAAAATCGCGGTGCGGCTGCCAAGTCAGAAGGTGCTGCTGGCACATGCATTGCATACCTACTTTAGTCCGGATGGCTCTTAGTGTCGGACCTAACCATGGCCGACTGTCCCAGGGTGTCAGTGGTGGGATTCTGGGAGGAAATATAAAGGGCAAGATGCCTAGAGCTCTCACATGCATATTGGAGAGGGATCTGACGGCGGCAACGTTTTCCCATATTTAAAGGTGGGTGCCATCTCAGAATGGAGTTCAGGTGTGGATATGAGAAAAGGGGGAATGATGTGTGTAGTATTAGGCACACTGCCAGCCAGGAGCCTGTCCATGCACACCACCAACCATGCACACGGCCAGCCAAGCTCCTTCCACGCACACCGCCAGCCAAGCAACAGCCACATACACTGCCAGTATTGTGCCATTCACACACACTGCCAGCCAAGCACCATCCATACATACCACCAGCCAAGCACCACCCATGCACTCAGCCAGCCAAGCGCCATCCATGCTGTGGGAAGCTGACGCTGTGTATGATACTGCCACTAGGTGCACAGAATCCAGGGGTTTCCCAAAAGTGTATAGGGCTCAATGCAAAACCCAAAGTGCTCTATTAGTGGTATAGTGGGAGAGCAGCCTTAGGTCTAACACAGAGGAATGTAAAACGTATATTACACAACAGTGATCAATAAGAGACACACGACTCAAGAAGGACATCTAGACTAATTTAGGAAAATGATAAATTGCTTACATTTTATTTTTAGGACCAAGGTCTTCGTCTTAAAGTAAGTACAGTTCTCAGTAAAAAATATTTTTCGGATTTCAGAAGTTTGACAATGCACATTTCATAGCATTTCAATATTCACCTGTGGAGGAAAACAATTGTGCGGTGTAACAGGTATATATACCACTTACAGTTCCTGTCCAGTTTTCAGGTTTCTCAGGCCAACACTACGTGCAATGTGGGTTGTTGGGGATGGGACCCAGTATCTACGCTGAGGTGGTCGATACTGGTGATGATGTTTACCCTTGTGGTCCATGGAGAGTAATGAACCCGGCTGGTTGTCAGTAGACGGCCAACACAGTTACGGTTGGGGTAGCCAGCCACAGGCTGCTGTAGTTCGAATGGCGATGTCCTGCCTTCATCGGACCATCAGGGGGAGGCTGTGGTCAGGCGGCAGTGCAAGGGGGCTGAAGGAGGCTCACAGGGTCACTTGCAGTAGGGCAGGGGCTCTCTGTTAAGTTATGTTATGTTAATATTTTATTAAGCGCAAACAGCTGCCCCAGCAACGAGGCGTCCCGGCGCTGAACCATAACAGAACCTGAAAGGGGAGGGGAGGAAGGGGAGGTACTAAGGAAGATTATGTTAGGGAGAACAGAAATGTTTTAATCGCCTTACGGAAGGCCAACAAGTTGGTCATGGAGCGAATGTGAGGAGGCAGGGAATTCCAGAGCTTCGCCCCTAAAACTCTGAAAGAACGGCCACCCATTCTGCTTAGTCTTGTACGAGGGATTACCATCAAATGTTGACCTAAGGAGCGTAAGGCACGCTGGGGGGTGTAAGGCTCTAAAAGTGGGCGTAGGAGTCCGGGACAGTCAGATCTAAGAATTTTAAAGGCAGTGGTAAGAGCCTTAAATTGAATTCGGGCTTCAATGCGCAGCCAGTGTAGCTTCTGGATGGTATTTCTGCCAGAGCATCTGCGAGGGAGGCCTATGACAGCTCTGGCTGCTGAATTTTGTATCCGTTGCAGCCGAGCCATCTCTGCTTTGTTAATGCCTAAGAATAGAACATTGGCATAGTCCAGTCGAGCCAAAATGATAGATTGAACTATCAGTTGGCGCGTGCTGGGGTCAAAAAAGCCAAGAATCGGATGAAGGCTCCTCAACAGGCCCACACAGGTAGCAGCCAATTTCTTAGTGTGGGTCTGGAAGTTAAGGGAGGAGTCCACCCAGACACCTAGATTTTTCACCACGTTTTTGGGGGAAGGGATGGGGCCCAGTAAGGACGGCCACCAGTGCTCAGTCCAGTGGCTGGGATTTTTTCCCAGGAGCAGCACCTCAGTTTTTCCAGCATTCAGCTGTAGGCAGTTGTGTGACATCCATCGCGCAACTGCCTCTAAACCATTCTTGAATTTCGCAGCTGAGATGGAGGGGCCTTCAGTTAGGGAGATGACCAGCTGTGTGTCGTCGGCGTACGACACCAGCGTAAGGTCCCATTCTTTTGCTACTTCAGCGAGGGGCTGGATAGAGATTAAAAAGGGAAGGGCTAAGCGCCGACCCCTGCGGGACTCCTTGCTCTATGGGGTGAGGCTGAGAGATAAATGGGGGGGCTGAGACTCGGAAGGATCTATCCTTCAGGAAAGACCGAAACCACTCAAGAGCCAGGTCACTGATACCAATGGCTTCGAGACGTTTTAGCAAAAGGGAGTGGGAGACTGTATCAAAGGCCGCGCTGAGGTCGAGTAAGATCAGCGCAGCACTTTGACCGGCATCCAAGATGTTCCGTAGGTGTTCGATAGTGGTCAACAGGGCAGACTCAGTACTGAATCCTGGCCTGAATCCATTCTGTGAAGGATCCAGGATTTGATTTTGCGCCATATAGTTGGCTAGTACTTTGTTCACGTGGGCTTCTGCCAGTTTTGAGGCCCATGGAAGCAGCGAAATTGGTCTGAAATTTTCTGGCTTTAATGGGTCTAGGGTAGGTTTTTTAATAATCGGAGAGACCCATGCCTGCTTCCAGCATGTGGCAACCACCGCCGAGGAAAAAGAGAGGTTGAGTAGGGTAGCCAGGGGGGGGAGGAAGAAATCAAGGGATTCTAGAAATTTGGCGGGTCTCATAGGGTCAACAGGAGAACCGGATTTAACCTTGGTGCATAGCTTGGCTAGGTCGTCATGGGTTATGCTGGGGAGGAGTGGCAGACTAGGATTGTCAGGCAAGGGCTTACGAGGTTTGGAGATATCTAGGGGGTCCTGAGGGAAGGTGCTGTAAATTTTCCTTACTTTTTCCGTAAAGAAAGTGGCAAGTTCATCACATTGTTGTGAGGAGGTAATGCATGGAGCTGGATTAGAGCTATTTTGGAGTTTTTGAACAAGCTTAAAAATGGTTTTGGAGGGGTTTGTACTTAAGCTGATTTCTTCAGCATAAAAAGAAGCACGGGTGGTACGTATCGCCTTGTGGTACGATTTTAGCTTTGACAGGTAGGTGGCTTTGTCCGTATCCTTATATTCTATCCTCCAATAGCGTTCAGCTCTTTTGCAGTCTTTCCGCATGATTTTTAAATTCTCATTATACCACGGGTTAGATGGGGTGCTACGGGTTTTGGTCCACTTCGCTGGAATAAGGGAGTCAAGTCCTGTGTTGATCCACTCATGAAAGGCCGCATAGGCTGAATTTATGTCTCTGTTTACAGAGTTGAGATGGAAGTCGCCTAGTGCTTTTGTGAGATCACTAGGTGACAGTTTATGCCAAGGCCTCTTGTAGCAGGAACTGGAGGTATTTTTCGTGATCGGGTCTCTGACCATCAGAGAGAATCTAATAAGAGAATGGTCAGTCCAGCCCATGGGTTTGGGGGAGTCGGCCGTAGCCTCTAAGAGGTTGGAAAAGACAGGGTCCAAAAGGTGCCCGGCAGAATGAGTGGGGGCATGGATAAGTGGGTTTAGCTGAAGGGCAGAGAGGTCCGCCTGAAGGTTCTTAATGGTTAGATCAGACATGGAGTCGAAGTGAAGGTTAAGGTCTCCCAAGATGGTAAAGTTGGGGGAAGATACCACTAGAGTGTGGGCTATATCTAGGAGTTCTTCAATAAACCTAGAGGTAGGGCCGGGGGGACGGTAGATATAGAGTCCAGAGAGGGTAAACTGAGGACTAGTGGAGATCTTGAATCGTGCGCTTTCGCAGCCCCAGATGGCTTCCTTTATAAAGGAGCAATTGTACGTCGTTCGGTAGACGACGGCTATCCCCCCACCCCTAGAGTCCCTATTTATGGTTTTCATAGAGAAGCCCTCAGGCAACGAGAGGTTTTGGACGCTAGTTTGTTCGTCATGAAGCCAGGTTTCGCATAGAAACATAATGTCTGGGCTTTCATCTGTTATAAGGGTGAACACTTCAGCATGGTGTTTCACAACGGATCTGACATTAAGTTGAAGAACAGTGAGGGAGGAGTACTTATGTGTAGTAGTTTTAAGTCTTGCTAGGCCAGGTGTGGGTGTCAGGAAACTGCAGGACTTGCAATACAGACCTGTTTGGCCAAGACAGCCTTCGAGTTCGACGCATTCTGAGTCAGGGTTGAGTGCGAGAAGAGACTCTCTGTCGTACTGTATTCTGTGGTGAACGAATTGTGCAGGGGGACTGGCGAGAGGCGATGGACTGGCAATGACGGGCGCAGACGGGCTTGCCTTAGGCGCGCCTTCAGCGCGCAAACGACGCTCCCGCTGCGCTCGTCCGCTGCGCTTCCTCCAGATGCACATACTTTAAAGGGGAGCGTGGGTGGGAGAGGGGCGTGGCCTCGAGGGGGCGTGGCCTCCGTAGCTGATGTCGTCAGCTGTATCCAGGCAAGTGTCTCGCGTCTGCGCTATGCTCCGCAGCGCGCGAGGCTTGAAGTTAAAAACTGCAGATAATGTGACACACAAGTGAATTTTTAAAAGCAGAACAGCAATATACAAGAAATTTGTCAGCGCTCCCGGCTTCCGCCTCAGGAGTTACGGTGTGGGAGGACGCTCGTGATCGGCGCCTCTATATAACGTGGGAGGGGGGCGTGGCCTCGAGGGGGCGTGGCCTCCATAGCTGATGTCGTCAGCTGTATCCAGGCAAGTGTCTCGTGTCTGCGCTCTGCTCCGCAGCGCGCGAGGCTTGAAGTTAAAAACAGCAGATAATGTGACACACAAGTGAATTTTTAAAAGCAGAACAGCAATATACAAGAAATTTGTCAGCGCTCCCGGCTTCCGCCTCAGAAGTTACGGTGTGGCACAAGGCTAGCTATAACTCGGATCATGGGGCTGAGAGGATCCTTCGAGGTTGTGGAGGCTGTCCTGCTGTGAGGTTTTCTTCTGACCGGGTAGAGTCCCATCAACACAAGTGCTGGTCCTCTATGCCTGTGGTCACAGTTCTTTGGTAGCAGTGAGTCACATCAACACCAGGTTCGGTCCTCACCACTGAGGTTTTGGTACCGGCAGTCACTGGGGACTAGAACCTCTGGTCTGATGGCGTTTCTTGGCATTTTGGTGAAGGTTGAAAGGTCTCCGGGGTTTCTTGGAGGTCACACAGAGTTTCTGGAAGAATGGCAGGCCCGTTGGGGCGACCCCACTCTTCTTTTAAAAAATACAAAATTCTTGGTGTCTAGTGGGCTTCCTCACTCCCCGGGGGCAGATCGGGGTAATATAACCCATCTGCCCCCCCAGGAGAGTAGAAAGGCTGTCCCATTATTGTTTGGGGGTGGGGGTATTGACATGTCCGTTTTGGGCAGTCCCCACCCATACATATTAAAAAAATAGAAATCCCTGGTGCCTAGTGGGCTTTCTGCAATCCTGGGGAGCATATCAGGGGCTAGTCCACCCATCTGCCTACCAGGGTGGCAGAAACACTGGTGGGGGCTTGGTTTTGCCCATTGTAGGCAGGCCCCACTCTTCTTTTATAATTGTTTTTAAAAAACCTGGTGTCCAGTGGGCTTCCTGCCCCCATGGGGCAGATCGGGGGTAATTACCCCAACCTTACCCCCTAGGTGGGCAGAAAGACTGTCCCATTTCTATTTTCGGGGGGGGGGGGCATTGACATGCCCATTGTGGGCAGCACTCACCCTAGGTATTGAAAAATACAAAATCCCTGGTGCCTAATGGACTTTCTTCCCCCCGCAAGGGGGCAGATCGGAGGCAGTTGCACCATCTGTCTCCCAGGGGGGCAGAAAGACTTTCTAATATGTGTTTGGGGGTGGTGGGGGCACTGGCATTCCCATTTTGGGCAGCCCCTACATGTTAAAAACACATAATCCTTGGTTCCTAGTGGGCTTTCTACTGCCCCCAGGAGGCAGATTGGGGGCTAGTGCACCCATTTGCCCAGCAGGGGGCAGGAAGACTTTCTTCACAATTTAATTCCCATTTTGGGCAGCTCCTACATATAAAAACAAATATCATTATTGGTGCCTGGGGGCAGAAAGACTGCAGATCATTTTTGGGGGTGTGGGGTCATTGGCATGCCCTTGCTGGGCAGCCCCCACCCCTGAACTTTGAAAAACCGAGTTCCTGACTTCCTTATTGGCTTTCTACCCCCCATGGGGTAGAAAAAATGTATATGACCACAATTTACAGGAGGGAGCAAAAGCCCTTCACAAGGGGTCTCCTCCCCCTACCTGGTGTCTAGTGGGTAGATCCCTGCTAGAGGATCTCCCTCCTATGGTGATCCCCAAGTAGGGATCCTTTAGGGAGGGATACCATTGGAAAGAGGAGATTCTTCCCTTTATAATGATACCACTCCCATTTGCCTCAGTGCTCAGGGAGATGTAATGGCCTCACGAGCACCGAAGCTTTGAAAGTGAAATAAGCCAATCGTCTAATTTCCATTTTGTTTACAGTGAAATGACGTCAGTGCGCGGAGCGCCCTGATCATCATTTCACTGACAACCTAGAACAGTCTCGGGACCCGAGAAAGCTATTTCACAGCTCCCGAGGCTGTTTTGGAAGAAAGGAAATCTCTCTGGTGCCTGCACCAGAGGGATTTCCAGTGTTGTGTGTGCGGATGGCCGGGAGCTGTCCGACGCACATGAGCACCATGACGTCGGATGGCTCCCAGTCATCTGACGCATGGAATGGGTTAGAAAAAGAACAAATAAATAAAGGGATTACATTTTTTTAGGAACCTTCTATGAGTGCTCTAGAATGCTGTGGTCGTGTATACCAAGGCTCCCTAGTTTTGATTCCACCACATGCCTATCTCTTTGTTGATGTGTTCTTATACTTCTCTTTTTCCTCCATTTTCAGTCTTGATCTGAGTCAAAGTGTGAAGGTGAAAAATAAGTCTGCATCCCCAAATCAATGCCACCACCAACACAAATTAACTACTGGTATCAAAGTGATACTGTGACCTTATCTTTGTTGCACATCATTGAAAAGTACCTGGCAAATTCTTGCTCCATTGTACGAATTTCAGACTCCGGAAATTATGTTTTTTTATGTAATTGTCCAAACAATGGGGCAGATTTATGATAACTGGCGCATCCCCAGGGATGCACCAGTTATTTTGCGCCGCTGCTCCGCCACCCATGGTGCGCCGCATTTACAATGCGGTGCACCATGGGGCAAAAACGGCACAGATGCGTGACCGATCTGTGCCGTAAAGGTGGCGCATTGCTGGAGTTGCGTCGCAAGCGCAACGCAGCTCCAGCAAGGCTCGAGGGTGCCCCATCTTTACAATGCTGCGTCAGACCTATGCCTGCTTCAAGCAGGTGCAGGGTTTTGACGCAGCATTGGCCTGAAAGTGACTGAGTGAAATCTTATAAAACAGAAACCAAACAGAAAGTCAACCGCAAAATAAAGGAACTAAACCCAAATTCAACGAGGGTGGAAAAGACATATCGGGAGTTTTACATGACCAATCAAGTGAACAAAACCTATCAAACCCTGAATTTGACCCAGAACAAAATTCTAGTCCATCAGTTATAGAGGAATCCCCTCTGGAATCAGACTTATTCGGTCTAATTACTCCGAGTCTATTAAACATCCAATGCAGTACTGATTGTAACAACTTATGTCCAGAAACAATTGTCAAGGAGGACGATAAGAAGCTTGAACCGCAAATAAGGCCAGAGGAGATATTTACTAGTACACTACAAAAATCCCCGGATCGAGTAGTTGATCTTGAATACTCACCAGACCTTTAAATGTTTTAATCTTCCAGCCTAAATAATCACAACACTCCTGTGTCCAAATCACTCCTTACCTTGCAAGAAATTTTAGAATCAGTCCTCTCATTCTTAGGCCATATTCTGGAGAATTCAGACCAAACTCTTAACGTTCAAATAGGAATACTAAAATTCCTAGTAGAAGAAAAAAGAAAAAAAGACCACACTGAGTCAACAAAAACACAAGAAAAGCCAGTAAACTCTCAAGAGGCAACAGGTAATAATAATATCACCATTATGCTGCTAGCCCAGGGAAAAAGCGACACCGGTACTCAAACGAAAGGTACTCAAACGAAAGGAAGACCAAATAAGGGAACTCAGAATAACCACCAGGAACCAACTATATATTCTTTAAAGAAACTCTTCAGAGAAGATACAATTGACGCCCACAACCTATATCCTATTTTCACAAACACCAAAAATAAATCAACAACGTCCAATTTGGTGACCGACCAAGGAAAGAAGGCAAACATCACCCCGACGGCGAACAAGCGAGGGACACACAAGAAATCAAGAAGAACCAAGAAGGAGCTGGGAAAAAAAGAAGAAAGCCGCAACGTAGAATCAAAAAGAACAAAGCGCGTAGACTCAAATTCCAGAAAGCAACAACCCCCCCGCATCCCAGTACGAGCACGAAGAAAGCACGAAAACACCGACTCCCACAAAGGGAACATACCGAAACGCGGCAGAGAACACAGATAAAAAAATTCCTCGACAATATACCATTTTAAATCCAAGAGCTGAAGAATTTCACCTCAATCCAACAACTACAGGGTCAAGGGAGCGCTTCAAAGGGCCAGATGATCACGACAAAAAAGCCCCTCTAGGGGAAGAAACATCGTCAAAACTTTTACAAATAACAGAGCTTTTTCCCACAGCATCCCACTAAATTGAGGGAGAATAGTCAACCTTCTTCAACGCATAACTCCGTTACAAACCTTAACAAGAAAAGAGATCGATTTAGTAATATTCCCAGACAAAGAAAATACCAAAATAGCGGTGGTTGCATTTCGGTCACCGGTGTTACCAGGGATCATCCTAAGAGAACAGGAGACCTTACAAAAATGTGGCTATGATCTGGTCCCTACACAGAAAACCACAGTCAACCACCCGAAAAAATTGTTCAAAGGACCCTTATGGGAAAATCCCCAAATTCAATACAAATCTACCTACAGCATTGAAGACTCAGAAACAAACCCAAATTCTGACCAAAATCTAAGGATCTCAGTAAAGAACGGAGAAAGAGAAGTTTGGAGCCATGACTTAGAAGCAAAGGAAGTAGCAAAAACGCTCCAGTCATGGTCATGGATTTCAGAGTCACTTAATGGTAGGAAAAATGTGAAGTACCCGACTCAACCCATTTAGCAATGGCCTTTCGATAACATCCTGGAACATGGCAGGGAAAACCACAGAAAAAATGACGGAAGTCTCAAAAAATCGACCTGATATATTGGCACTACAGGAAACTTGGTCAATAAAAACCTTTAACCAGGACGGTTACTTCGTTTAATGCACCCCTGCGCAGGAAGCTAAACAGGGACACGCTAAGGGAGGGATAGCTATCTTATTAAGGGAAGAGTATCTCTGGGCTCAAGAGATTGTTGACACCAATTCTAAGCAATTCCAGTGTATAAAAATCAGGTTGGAGATTCACTCCTCAGACCCCCAAATAGGTCTATTACTCTTCAACGTATATGTCCCTCCCGGACCAAAGAACGATTTCCACTTTGAGGAAACCTTTGAAACCATTCAACAAATAATCGAAGCTCAATCTTATCCGCAATTCCTGATAATGGGTGATCTCAACGGAAAAATATCAAATAATGAAATCTCCAACTGGGCGAACTGGTACAAAGATGAAGCTCTAGAAATACCGGTGCCGACATTCCCGACTAGAAGCAGGGCTGATAAAAGGGGGAAAATGCTATTAGCGTCACTTCCAATACTAAATGGAATTATTTTGAACGGGAACGTGGAAGGTGACATCCCAGCATCGCATACCAGACGGGGAAATAGTACCCTCTCAATCCTAGATTATATGATCAGCAGCATGGAGTCGTTTGAGTCCGCTTCACATCTCCGCATCTACTTTACTGAAGAGAGTGACCACGCAATCCTGCTATTACATACGCACTGGAAGATAAGCATCTGCTCTCCTAGTCACATCATGTATAAACATAGCACAGTGGAGGCAAAAACAAACCAAAGGAGGCTCTACTGGAATTCATCTATGTTAGATAAAATAACTACCTTAATTGATACAAATCATCTTCTAACTATAGAATTCTCCGCTGATGTAATAACAAACTTTGAATCCATTATCGAGAACTTAAAGCAAGTCTTTCAAAATAAATTGCAACAAGTCGCACCAGTAACGAATAAAAACAAAAATAAAACCTCAAATTCTGCAACTGCAAAAAGACTAAACAAACTTATTAGAGCACAATATGTGGACCACTCAATCACAAGACAGGCAGAAATTAACAAACTGAAAAATCAACTCAAGCGAGAAAAGCGTCGCTTAAAAAGAATAACGCAGGACAAAAACTGGGTCGATCTACAAATTGCGGCTAAACAGCGCAACCAACGATTATACTGGTCATTAATCGCAAAGGAAACTGGAACAAAAAAGGCCCTGCACCCCATCCCAGTTCCACCTCAAGAATGGGAAATCTACCTGACAGCTTTGTACAGAGCAAACACGAGTAATGAAGAGGCTGTAAACACTGGGAATAACAGCGAAGGAAACAACGCTCCGATCGGAACTGCCTCCCCGTTCTCAATAGAAATGCACATCCGAAAGGCGAGATCTACAGGAGCCTCCGGCCCAGACCAAATACCAATCAAGGTCCTACAGGCAGATCCCAAGGGTTGGAGTAAGATGCTCTCTCCCCTTTTTAACTTCATCTTTAAAACAGGATCAGTGCCAAAATCCTGGAAGGGGAGCATCATAATACCGATTTTTAAAAAAGGGTCAAGACATCAGGCTGGCAACTATCGCCAAATAGCATTACTAGATGCCACGGGGAAAATCTTCGCCGCCGAAGTGTTGGACCAACTTAAAAATTGGACATTTTCTCAGGTTCTAATTCCCTTATATCAGGCCGGCTTCAGGCCTAACCATTCGGTTATCGATAACATCGCGATATTACAAACAATCCTCGACAAATACGTTGTAGGAAAATCCCAACCGGTATACGCAGCATTCATCGATTTTTCTACCGCATTTGATCGAGTAGACAGACCATCACTCTGGAAAAAACTGAGGAAGTTAAGAATCCCTGAACAATTATTACAAATTATAATTACACTGCATTCGCACACGTGGTGTCAAGTGCAAATGGGGAGTGAAAAGGGCCTGACCAACATAATTCCAACAGCAAATGGTCTCAAGCAGGGGTGTCTCTTAGCCCCTTTATTATTCTCACTATATCTTAGTGATTTGCCTCAGAACTTGCAACAAGCGTCAAGTCTGCCTCCAAAGATCGCAGCCCATAACGTTCACGCCCTCTTATATGCAGACGAGATCGTAATGTTAGATCTTACGCCCTTTGGCCTTCAAAGACTTCTAGACACTCTGAACAAATACAGTCAGGAAAATTTCTTAATCCCGAATCTCACCAAGACAAAAATAGTCTCCTTCTCAGGAAGAAAAATAAGCACCAAATTCTGTTGGAGACTCGGCGCTGGAACAATAGAAGAGACAGAGGAATACACATACCTGGGCAGGATCTTCACTAAGACATTAAAAAACAATTTGCAGGTTAATAACCTGACTAGGAACTCCGAGGTGCATGCCGGAGCCCTTCAAAGACATACTATATAGTACAAAGATACCTCCAGTTTTATCATTTGCTTTGGAATATATTCCAATAAAACAGTGGTCATTCTTGGACCAAAAAGAAGGGAAGATACTGAGGAAAATGCTGAAAGTATCACAATCCAACCCGGTGCAAGCCCTTCACCTCGAATTCTCTATCACGAGCTCCTACTCAAGAGCTATCGCAAACGTCTTCAGGTGGGCATATAACCTGCTGCACGCAAAGGCTGGAACTCTCCGTTCACTACTTAAAACTGAGACCTTTGACAGTGACGCTTCAAAACAAGTATTCTTCAGCAACATGTCCACTGCATTTAAACTAGCTGAGATCAATGTTAACCTATTGCTCACGTGGACTCCGTCACAACTGAAACTCTTTTTAAAATGTTTCACCCCCAGACTCAGTTATGATCTTGATTTTTCACATTGTGCCAAATTGACTCTGTATATAAGTTTCACGGAAACAATCGCACCTAAGCAAGTGCAACAATACATACACTTTAATCTCTCGCACAAAGCTAGGAGAACAATTATCCTGCTACGGCTCGGCATTTTACCAGTGCTAACCACAACATCAAGATGGCACCCAAATGGATCTTCATTATGTAACCTCTGCCACGGAGGGGAGCAGGATGTAGAACATCTTTTATTTATATGCCCTAACCCAAAAGTAGCGCCCGCTAGGACAAAACACCTGTATCCTATATACATTAACTGCCGTACCACCACCGTAAAGGACTTGATCACAGTATGCAAATTTCCTCCTAATGAACTAGTTTGTTATAACTTTTATAAATTTTTAAAACCTTTTTTAGCTTTGTATTAATATGAAATTCTAAAAGTATATGTAACTGAATTTTATTGTATAAAATTTGTGGTCCTCAGTAGAGTACCAAAACAAATAAAATAAACTGAACTGAACTGAACTGAACTTATAGATTTCACTCAGCCACTTTTGCGAGGCACACCTGCCCCGGAACGCCCACAAGTGGCGCAGGGCTTTACAAAGTGACGGATCTGCCTAGATGCGTCACGTTTTAAATGGGTCGTAGGGATGCACCACGTTTACGCCGCAGTTGCGTGACGCAAACGTGGCGCATTCCCAACATAAATCTGACCCTAAATGTCTTGTTACTGTGTAATCAGTATTGATCAGAGGTCGAAAGGTGGCTGCTACTGAGTCTAATTGTGACAAGAGCTGCTCTTGCTTTGGAGGGTGACACAACTGGACATGTGTAATTGGACACTGCTGTATAAACTGTTTGTTTTATATGGATCCTCACTGATGCAGGATTTATTTCCCCAAGAAAATTAACCCTAGCACTCCCTATTACGAAGCTCCCTCATTTCCTTTTGTGCCCACTACAATTCTGACAACTAATTTCTACTTGAATAACACCACTGTGTTTAAATATCAAGTCTCACCTGCCTACTGTGGAAAGACTAGCCCCAAAAAAAATCAGTTTTGCCTAACTTCAGTGGTCTAAAAATAACCAATTGAAACTATCACAGATATGATGTATATGTGCTCTGTATTGGCGGGTGGCACACTTGTGCGTGTTTATGGTTAATGAAGTGGACCTCCTCATTGTTTCTAGGTCTGAGGAGTGTAACTCCTGAACAGTATTGCCTGATGCTGGGGAGTTCAACTTTGTAACTCCATAATTTCTGCTAAGAAGATAAAATGCCACAAAATGTGGCAGATATGTGGTGGGTCAGAAAAGATCTATTCTAGAAGCGCTTAGAAACTATTGACTGAATATAACACTTCTCTGTCTTTGCCTTTATTTGCAATTAATAGAACGGGAGCAAGGAAAAACATATTTTGCAGATTTCTTTTCCCATACAGCAGGTTAGAAAATGCAAGAAAGTATTATATAAGGATTGTTTTTACTTTTTGGCATTAGTGCATTTTATAAGGCTGACATGAAAAATCTTTCTTCTTTCCCTGGGAGACGTTTTATTGCGGTGAAGCAAACACATCCAGGAATGTATCAAAAACAGTCCATGAAAAGTGAGAGTTACAGTTGCAAGGGATTCTTGGACTAGCAATTATTCTATATAATGCCAACCTGTCGTCTTCAATGTAGTATGAGCAGTTAAAATAAAAGCTGTGCAAAAAGAAAAGTTGTTCATACCTTAAAACATAGGGCCTTATTTATGAGGCCTTGCAACAGCTGTGCGCTTCCGTAGTGTCACTTGTGGTGACGCATCAGCAGTGTAAAACATGCCACCTGGTGCGCCCTGTTTACAAAGTGGCACATCTAAGCAGATGCATCACTTTGTAATTCCCTGCTCTACACTATACCTGCGTCAGGTGTAATGTATGCAGGGAGGGCATTCCCACGTAAGGGCATTCCCTCGTAGAACTGACGCAGTGAAATCTACAAGATTTCACTGTGCCACTTCTAGGGTGCAAATGCGGCAAATGTTACGCCTGCTTCACAGCAGGAGTAAGACTGATGCAGGACCCTTTCACATGGGGCTTGCCCCATGTGAAAGGACACATTGCGGGAGTTGCGTCACTTTTGTGACACACTCCAGCAATGCGTCACTTTTGCGCCTACAGATATGTCAGAAATACTGACTTATCTGTAACTCCTTGCGACATGATGCGTCATACAGTAAATTTGACGTATCCATCATGTTGCGACACTGAGAAGTGACACATCACTGCTTTCACGCAGCGATGCGTCACTTCTCAAAAATGAGGTCCCAAGTACTTTCCACAGAGGAAGCTACAGAGGGAGTTAGGAATAGGCCATAGATAAAACAGACTGTATTATGGTAGATACAAACATTCTCAAAATATAAATTATAGAAGAATAAAAAGATCAATTATATAACTCAGTGAGCAGTCTCACATAATCTGTTTTATGTAGTTATTGTTTGAATGTGTGCTGGCCCGGTCAATTTAGATTTGTGCCAGCTGTATTTGAATTTGTCGCCTGTAAAACACACATAATTCTTTTAAATTGTTCTGCAAAATAGCTTTTCGTTATATGCTATTGGCAACAATCTAAAAACGTTGTATGGGTCTATGCGGTACTACCATTAAGAACTGCAGATTGGCGCTGACAAATTAACATTTTAGCCACAGCTTTTTCCACTGGCAAAGTAAAATACCGCCAACACAAAACTGTGTTTGTGACATGGCCATTACTGATGATACATTCCGGCGACATCTAACTATTTTGGTTAGTACCTCGGTTTGCCTTTCCTTTCATCCATGATAGTGCACACTTTACTGCATTACTTTATGGTATGAGCCTTTCAATACTATGTCAAAACTGCCTCGCCTTCATATTGCTGACCAATCACCAAGCAATGGAAACCTTACCTCTATTGCTCTCAAACATAAAATCATATGCTTTAAATTAGAAAACAACTTCAACCCAAGTCACAAAACCTTTTTCAGACCTATGGACACCTAGGTGTGCAACATATGCCATCTGTGGATATAAAAAGAAGATTGTGTGGGATATAATAAACTGCAGGCAGTTAATCATGCAAATGGACCTTACGGTGGTGGGAATATTAGCAAAAGTCTGTTTTTCCACAGTAATAAGTGGAGGGTTACAGTTGTGTACAGGGTTGTTCCCTTGAGGGAGAAGGGGAGTTCACAAGTACGACAGAGAGAAACCCACAAATTATCAACTGTGGTTATTCAAATTCTTTCCTAATGGGCTTTTATAGTCAATTTGCGTATCAACAATGACACTATGAGTGGACTGTAAAATGCTCATATGTGCGGTAACAAGAGTTACCGCACTTTAGGAAATTATGAGGTGTACAGCAGTTTTCCCCAGGTAAGTTATTGCAGAAATAGCCCCGGGTGTGGACATTTTCAATGAATTCAAGGACATACTTGTGATGGGTGATAATTATTCCATCCTCGTCATTATTAAAATAACTTCATGTCCACATCAAGGTGAGTGTAGTAGAGGATATTTATTGACAAATAAAGCAGAAGCACGTCTCATCTAGCGTGTTATCAGTCATGGAGGAGATGATTTTTGTAATACATGTTACTGCCTTGTACTAAAACATTCCCTACCCCACATTCCGCTCTGTAATTTATCTAGCCCTACATTTGGCCTGTATTAAACCTAATTGTAATACCGATAAAATCAGAATACTTCTGTGAGGGCTTCCATCAAGTACAATAATTATTAGCTCATTTACCTGGTCGTTCATATTGAGACCCTTTGTACCCAAAAAGCCTGTAGCAATTGTGCAAATTGTGTGCGACAACTGATTCCTCAATCTGTCAATAATTCCAGGTGAAGAAAAATGAAAACCGTGGGTGCTGCCACTTTCTTCATAAACTTGTGAATTTGCTGCTGTGAGAAAAAACTGCTGCGGAAGAGTTTGGTATGCAAATTGGATTGAATGATTTTGATAGATTTACAAAAATCGTATGCAGCAAATTTTGAGCCACATACCAATTATGTTTCTGTAAATTAGGCCCACACTTTAAAGCAAACGTAATTGTACCTCAAAAATTAAAAATATCAAAATTGTTGTTTTTTCTTTCCATTTCTCACGCCGGGCCTTTAAGACACGTTTAGGTGTCTTGCCAGATTACAGTTTTTCAAGAAATGTATAAACTATATATGGGAACTTTTGGTCAGCTGGCTTCAACCACTGGTCAACCAAATTGTCAATCACATTGTTTTCTGCCCAGTCTGTTGCATGGAACGGGCAACCTGGTTTACCCGTTGGATCCCTTCTCTATGATCCTGTGCACTTTGGTAACATCTGGCTAAAAATAGTTCAGTTCTCTTAAGTGATAAAGCTAGCTCAAAATGCGCTTTATGTTGCTTCATTTTTTAAATTCATTTTAAATACCGGCTATTTACGTTTCCTGCACTTTGGGTATGCACTTAGATGATTATTTATTTTCTGTCTCCTTTTTTGTAAATTGCTGTAAACAATGTGCTTATTTGACAAAGTAACATTGCAGCTGTCTGCCATTTGAGTGTTTAATTTGGTGATACTTTATTCTTGTCCCCATCACAAATAATAATAATGCCATTTATGGCACAACTGAAAGGTTTGCTATGCAAAAACATCAGTTGTGAAGCCGGTACCTCATTGGACTTTGTTTTTTAATTTAAACATTTCTAGATGGTTTCCATATTTTGTGGCATACTCTTGGATTGAAAAATACATTAACCTTTGAACCTGCAAAGGTAAAATATATTAGCTTTGCCAATTCTTTTTTTAGTTTTCTTTCAGTTTTGATTTCTCTACTAAAAAGAAAGACTTTCTCTGCTGTGGAAGGATAAAACATGTGCATACCAGCAATCAGATTCACTGTGGAAAAAAGTGTTCTCACTAGAGCACAGGAAAGGAAGCTGCCCACAAGATGCAGCTCCTGCCTGACCCTGCCTTGCATACCAATATAGGAATCATGGAAGATAAATGTTCTTGCATTGTTAGTATTCATGACTCAGCACTGATAGCAGCCACTGGGCCATGGCAGTATACTCTGGTTTCATGCTATAAGGACTACATTAATTGTTCTAATTATGTGCATTTTCTGTAGAAAGTTGATGCACATAATACCTCTGTCTGTTCTGGTGATGTAGAATGTGTTGAAGCCGCTCATTTGAAGCTTGATATATAGTATCACGTCAGAGATGGCCGGATAATTCTTCACTAGCTCTTACATTTTTCAGAAAAAAAACTGATCAAAATTCAGAAAAGCATTCCCAAAAGGTGGCCTGTTTGCTTCACTGCACAGCTACTGGTTTACAAATATGGCAGGTCACAGAGGTCAATTGACTGTACAATTGGTGGAGCTCTGCTTCGGCTCTTTTTCCCTGAAGTAGTTTGGCCTTCCTTATAATTAAACCCCCATAGTGGAGCTCGGCTCCTTATAGTGTCAGCAGGGCAGGAAAGCTGATTCAAGCCCGAAAGAACTGGAACCTTTCTGCTTGCCTCTTAGTTTCTGGTGTTTGTGAATACTTTGGTTAGCTTCCTTTTTTATTGTAGTTTGAAAACAATGTATATTTCATCATTATAGCAGCGATGGTGATGATTCATTTAAATATAGAATCAACTAAGGGTGTGCGAAATTTGCGTAATTTGCTTTCGTATAGTTATGCAAAACGTTGGGTAAATTGTGCAAAATTGCACACAATGTAAAATCGCCATTTGGCGCTATATTTGAATTCAAATACGTCCTTGCTTTTATTTTGAAACACATCAGCAGAAAAATACACAAGCATAACGAACAACAGCCGATTTTTTTCTGTTCTCCATGTTGTACCTGCGTGCTCTCACTACATTTATACAACTAACAGTATGATATGGTGCTATATTGTAATTTTGGAAATTTCATCTCATTGAACAAGACTAATGTGAACTTGAGAAAACCATTCGCCATTTTGCCTGCTAACTGTGAATTTCACCTGGGCCTTGCATAAACTGGCATGATGGTTCTGTGATTTAGATACTCATGGCTGAAAAAAGTGGTAGGTTGCAGGTCACAGCTTTGAATCCTAGGATGGACGGCTAAGCTTTTGCAATTGGATTCCACCCATTTAGTAAAACAGAATGTTTTTGCTTTTTCTGACCTGGTTTTGAACTTTTTACTGTCGGTGAGTCACACTACTTGTGTCTCACCCCCAAAATCACATGATAAGTAGACTGTGCATGTTTATCACCAGTGTCCACCTTTTCAGATAAGGCCACTGTGACGTAGTTAGGCTAATGAGGGTTTGGGTGGCACATGTGAACACATGTATACACTCCTGTGCACACATGTGCGGGCAGCACATGTTAGGCTACCTCAATGCACTGCCCGGTGACTACACACTGGTAGCCGGGCACACAGTCCACTGTGCAAGTTTAGATGTTGACCTCTGATAGGCCTTATATGAGTGGGCACTTATAGATAAAGTGAGCATGTCTTACTTTTTTATCTGTAGTGATGCTGTATTATACAAAAGGGGAAATCAGCTTTAGAGTGCAGTTTTGCTTCCTTTAGGCCTTCAAAGTCCAGTAAGGCATACAACCGGGGTGAAACATGTGAGCCTAGTTTGAATATGCAGGTTCAAAGATCCTACACTTCATGGGTTGCCCAGAGTTTTCATATTTCTCAGAGTTAATTACTCTACTATCCAGCAAAGCGAACAATGGCTTCCCTGCACAAAAGGAGTACTTATCAGTGCTTCACTCTGCTCGTGAGGAGGAAGTGGTGTGGAAGATAATCTGTATCTATTAACTAGCTGTCACAATCTACCAGTGTTGGGACAGCCCATGCCCACTGAACAAAGGAGGAAGGCCAGATTACTGGAGCCAACATAGGAGGGGGCATCCCTTTGAATTTTTGGTGGGAATAACCCTGGCAGTGATATCAGCTAGTGGTCAAGGTGAGGCCTCCAAAGGACATGTGAATAGTGACATATTGATGGGTCATTATGAATTGTCCCAGCTTGCTGTGAAGGAGGATTGAGATGTGGTGGAAGGGTGATTGGTGCGCCTTAGGATTGCAGCAGGGATGCCTGGCTTCTAGAATTGTTCACTCCCATTTAAATACGCTTGCACAAGGGAAAGTTGTTGTTTGACCTTGGACCTGAATTGCAGCAGTGGCAACACAAAAGAATGCTGCAAGGTCAAGCCACCTGATAGACTAAGGACTCTGCCCACATCTATCTTCAGGATAAGTGGGAGATTCCAGGACCAGTGAAGCTTGTTCTCTTTCACCCTCTAAGGACCAGTTTCGGGAAGATATATATCCTACTGCTCCCCAGATGGCCTGTAAGAAATCCAGTATGCCATGGGGTCTGTGGAGGGCACATCAGAGTAGGAATCTGGCACAAGGAGACATTGAAGGCAGCTCCCTGCAAAGTGTGCTGCTTTTGAGACCAAGAGGCCTGCTTGTACTGCTCCCGGTAGCAATGAAGGAAAGGGTCCTGGGACTCCATCTCCAGACCCCTGACACAAAAGGAGGAAGGGTGAGCATCGTCACCCCGTACCCCCAATGGAGATGTTCCCACCCCAACTCCCCTTGCTCGTGTCTGGGGAGAGGGGAGTAGCCACTGTGAGAAACTTACTGTCCTCACAAGTGGGTAGGAGAAAATCTAGCTGGCTACTCCCTTACAGGCAGTGAAGAGAGACGGATGGGTGGGGAAACTGATGGGCAGTGTGGGAGTGAGACCCCCAAGAGCCTCAACCAAAGGTGTATATTTATGCACACAACTTTATACTGTGTGTAATAAATTGACTTTTTGTTTCTTCAGAAAATGTACTGACTGGATAATCATCTATAGAGTGTTATTATTCTGTGGCAGTGCATAGTGATCACTAGCCCACACCACCTCCCCTCTGTAGGCCTTGGATTGCTCTGCTTTGCTACCCTGAGAGAGTCAAGTGCTACACTGGGGTGCTCGGTTCCCAATACAGGAAAATTGTGTTTTTATTACTTGTGAATGCCTCACATCCTGCACACCTAATAACCTAATTTCTCACAACTTCTAGCATCATGAGGTTGATAACATGAGCAACATTAACACCTGTAGTTTACAGTGCATACAAATGTTTGCAAAATGTGTAACAGCAAGATCTGCTATTTATACTGCATACAAATAACAACAGAGTGGTGAGTGCTTTATAAAAACGTTATTGCTGATATTACTTTATTTGCATAATTGCATGAAACACAATAAAAATATACATAACTTGTGAAGTGTCTTTTACCGGGACACAACATTACTTAGCACTGCATATATAAGCTAACATCCACTTTGATGGATCACCCTCACCAGCTGCTATAGTGACTGAGGCATATGATATGTCCAGCTTGTCACCTGTTCGTGAGCACCTTGTCCTGGTTTCAGTGACAATTCTAGCAAATAGCTCAATCTGGGTCAACAAGTGAGATAAACTGTGGATTTTACATCTACCATTTATCTATTGAAGCAACTAGAAGAGAAATCTGTGATGGTTTCTCAGTCCCAAAGTCTGCAAAAGGCTAATCCAAAGGCTAAAAAACAACTGATGATTGTGCATGGTCAAATGCATTGTGGAGCATATTCCAAACCACACGAATGGTACAATGAACATGGTTTAGACCAACATCTGCTATTAAGCCCCCTGGAGATTTATGCATGTGAATGGCTTGCTGTGCAGGCAATGGAGAAACCATTCACATTATGGTGTTATGGAAAACAACCAATCTTCTGGATACCAGCAGCTCTGGCACTCTACAACTGGGTGTAATTTAGTCGTTTACTCCTGGACAATCTCTCTTTTTCTAAAATGAAGGCAAGACCACAGCCAATATGGCTGAGTCTTCACCCTATTGAGACCAAATGTTTGTGTTTAGAGCGTACTCATAAAAATGGATATTGTACAATGAACTGCTGAAAATCACAGCAAGAACCACAGTGTGGGACAGGAGAATGATTTAGCTGGTAGAACTGTGGCTAATTCAAACCTGTGGGGGGGGTCTCTGTCCTTGATGGTATAATGGTAAACCTAAGCAACGCAATGCATTGCAAATATTTACCCCATCTTAAGCTCAATAGCAGCAAATGACAGCTATCATATATTCACACAATGCAACACAGCAAGCCACCTTGCTGCGCAGCACGAAAATGAGAGGGTAGAAATGCAGCATATGTAACATTATATATCACATTCTTTCTCTCTGTCTGTGCTGGTGCAACAAGTGTTGCCGAGCTCCATCGTGGGCACCCTTGCATCATGGTGCAAGGGTGCCTGTGTGCAAGAATATTCTTCCTCTTTCTACAAGTGCTGGAGATTGCAGCACGTGTAGAAGGAGGAAGAAATTGGGAGATATGAAGATATTTCTCCTTATTATGCCTCTCCTGGAGAGGCGTAGCATTTTAACACATTTCCAGGTCTACCACTTGAGGTTCTGTGACAATTGTAAGTGGTGTTTTCGACTCGCACGAATATGGTCGAGTCTGGTATCTATGAACCGCAAATGACGAGTTTAGTGGGTGTACGCATTTTCGCTGTGCTAGCCTAAACCGTTCGTTTGTTTCGTGGGTTTCTTCATCTGAACCCACGGGTTCCATCTTAGATACGGCATCCATTTTGTTTCTTGCCCTCAAGTAGCCAGCGAACGGACGCTGTCCGCTTCGCGACCCTGGGATTCCCAAACTCCTGCGGAAGACGCGTGTTCCTTTGAAAGTGTCTTTATGATGAGGGGGATGACACTGTAAGGCAGATGGCCCCGCCCGAGGCTCATCTTGCCATGCCGGTCTATTGTCTCAGTTGTGCATTCATTAGGCACGTCCCCTTTGATGCCTGCAAACTCGTGTTTCCTGATACCACCTTTTTTACACCCTTTTCGATATGTTCACTGTCCTCGTCTTCCTCTGCACCTGTTTCTGTCTCTTCCTCGACTCGTTTACTATTGATTGGAATGTACTAATGGTGGGAAGATGTACTTTTACAGTTGGGAACCGCCAAATGTTACTGTAATTATGTTCCGAGCCCTGAATACATGAAAGCGACCCCTCATGATCTTTACGATGGGAACCAGGTTGTAAACCTTTGTGCACCATGTTATCCTATGTTCAAAAACTGTATAAGAAGAGCGATCCACAGATACAATTTGAAGCAGTCTCCGTGAACTTACATGCTATGTACTTCTCGTGACTTCTGTGTTCCCTGCAGTAATAAACCTCGAATCTTTGACGCCGAAGGAAGTGTCCTGTGTCTCTGTCATTTGTACGCTGGAACAGGTTACCCACGAAGGTTTTAGGTGTTATCACTGGCACCGCTGGGTCTTAGAAAAACCCAGTCCTTCAGTTGGCGCCCACGTGGGGCTGCATCAGTGGTACCGGTCCAAAGCCCGACGATCGTGAGGAACTTTGTGTGAAATCTCCGAGGGAAGGTGCACCCCGCTTCATCGATCCTGTTGTCGAAACAAGTGGCCCGACGACTTTTCCCGCGAAGATCCCCGCCTCCTGATGGCTGCGACGGACTGCTGCCCTGACTGTAGACCTGTTTTGTGGAGAAGTGTGGCTCTGGGGTTAGAGGCGGCAGACCCGGAAGCTGAGATCGGCCCTGGACCAGGATTCAATTCCCCACCTCGGCGGGTCTTGGGCTCAAAAATTCCACGGACTCGATAATTCTCGCTCCGGTGCCTTCTCGACTCAGGGGTTCACACTCTGCGACTCTGGGCAATAGCTTGCTTAATCTCCACAACGGCCCCTCGCGGCGGGATGCCTGGCTTTCACCTTGTGGATACCCTGCCGGGTTATCTCTCACAGGGGAATACCAGGACGGGTTCCCTAAGCAAGCGCCGGGAAACCCACTGCGGGTAGCTGTGCGCTATATAAGCTCAAATACATACATTTTTGGCACCTGGCGTAGACCTTGGTACAGCGAGACGATTGACGGGCCTTCCTGGTGACGCCATTGATCTTTGAGTTAAGTATTTGTGGGTCGCTCCCAGAGTCCTTCGTTGTGGGTGCTTAGTTGTTGCATGGTTCCATTGCATTTGTGGTTCTTGGTATTTTGTTCTTTGTTGTGATATTTGACGTCTGCAGTCGCCAAAAAACGAGGGTTTTTGCTCTTTGCAGGGACATTATAATCCTATAACCCTTGACGTTTGTGAAACTCGGTTAGTGTGCACGATGCCTGGCCGTAGTACTTTGTTCAGTTGCTTTCGAAGTTGTGGTGCGGATTCCCAACTGGAGGACTCGTGTCCGATACCTCCGGTTGGAACTCCAACTTACGAGTTGTACAGTCGACACGGTTTGGGTCCAATTACATTTAATAAGTGTTGGGTTCGTTACACTAAAAAAGACGGTGTCCTTAGTTGGCCACCTCATGGTAGTTTTGAGGCCCCGATTTTAGATAATCTTGAAGCTAAATTGTTCCAAAGAAAAGCAAGGCCGGCCATGTTTGATTCCTTTCGGTTGTGGCGTGAAGAAGCCAAGCAGAAAGAAATCAAGCAGATTAAACGTAATAAGAGAGAAGGAATTGTTACAACGGTAAGAAACGCTGAGCAGTTCCAGCGAGATAAGGAGGAAAAGGAAAAGGAAGTTTTCGATAGATTGCAACGCATGACTATAGATAAGTGTTACCCCGCTTTACCGACGGGTACGGATAAGAAGGAGGAAGCAGTAGAAGACCCCTTGTTGTCCTATCTCTTGAAGTCACCACC
The DNA here is from genome assembly GCF_964263255.1 of Lissotriton vulgaris. Taxonomy (NCBI): domain Eukaryota; kingdom Metazoa; phylum Chordata; class Amphibia; order Caudata; family Salamandridae; genus Lissotriton; species Lissotriton vulgaris. Next base: position 1,071,566,514 of record NC_141696.1, on the reverse strand, counting down.
TCCGTATGCACAGGGTACCGCAGTTCTTGTGGTTCCCCCTGTCCCTGTCCCTCCACCTGCTCCTGTTCCTGTACCCCAACCTGTTCCCGTTCTTCAACCTGTTCCTGCTCCTCTACCTGCTCCCGTCCCTACTGCTCCCCCGCTTGTACTTCCTCATACTCCTGTTCCCGCTGCTCCTACTGTTCTGGTTACTCCGGCTGTTCCTTCTATTCCTAACACTTCTCTTGTTACCCCGTTGTGTTACTCTTCTTCCCCATCTTCTCGACATCGTGTCCCTTCTGTTGCTGCTAACTTCTTCACTTCTCTTGGACCGGTTCTTGAGTCCGCTGGTTCTGATGGTCCCCAAAGGCATAGTCAGCTTCCTGGTAGTAGGGAACGTGACTCGCTATATAATATGGCGATGGGTTGGATTAGATACCCCCTTAGGAATCCTCCACGTGTGGTGCTTGATACGTTCTGTCAATTCAACATACCAACACAAAGGTTCGTGTTTTCAGGAAATGTGCAAGCTTTTACGTGATAAAATATCGGCTGATGCGTCTGATGATGTATTGACTGCTCTAACTAATCTTCAGCTCTAGTTTGCGAGCGGAATAATGGTGGGTAGCAATGTTCGACGTGCTGTCAAGCAGTTGCTATCTTTTCGTCCTTCTATAATGCCTCGGGCATTGTTTTTAGAAGACATTGAGGAACCGCCAGCAGCGCCTGGTCAGTATCCCATGCGCGAAGTTCCACCAGTGTGGATGCCAGGCAACCCTGGTGCTGCTCCGCCGATCCTGCCACATTTCCAGAGAGTGTGGATACATCTTCCGTGGAAACGATCAGAAGTTTTGCAGGTTAAGCAGACTTTGCCCGATCCTCGCAAAAATCCTGCGGGGTATTACAAAGAATTATCTCAGTTAGTAGATGCTACTATCATGAATCTTGCCGATATCGATATGTTGTTCGGTAACGTAGTTCCGCAACCGGTTTGGGCGAAAATTCGTCAAGAAAATCATGCGGCAGAGCTAGGTGGTGATTGGGCTGCTCTTATAGCGGCGGATACACGACAAGTTGGTGGGGCTAAGCCTGAGCAGCTCATTACTGATCTCCCTCAGAGAATAATAACTCTTATGAAAACGCTTATGCCAGCTATGAAGGTGAATTGGGACAAATTGTCTGCTTGCAAGCAAAATAAGGACGAAAGTGTCTCCGATTTCTATACGAGATTTGAGGAGGCATTTATCGATCACAGTGGTCAGGATATGGGCACTGAGGGAGGTCAGAGATTGTTTGTGGACAAATTTGTGTCGAACTTGTTGCCGGATTTAAGCAACAAGTTAAGGAATTCCGAGAGTGCGTGGGCTGTTTCCACTTCTGCTCAGATATTGGCTACGGCCCAATATTATGAGAATAGAGAGAAAGAGGAAAATCATCGTTCCGATAAAAAGACAAAAGAGCTAAAAACGAAAGTGTTGTTGCAACAAGCGCATCCTCCACGTTCGAATCAGAATGATTCGCAACAGCGGAATCGATCGCATTCTCAGTCGAATAGGTCGCAATCACGAAATGACTCCTCTTCGCAGAGATCTACGTTGGGGTACAATCAGTGTGCCTATTGTAGGGGAGAGGGTCATTTGAAATTCGATTGTCCAGTCTTGCGTGATCGAAATAGTGGTAATTCATCTAGAGGAGGCCGTAGTGGTCCTCAACAGGCCTCGCGTGGTAGAGGCCGTGGTACTCAGAATGATCGTTCTAATAATTCTTCCGATTCTAATAATTGTTGTGATCAGCGTGGATCGTCGCAAGGCAGATCCGCACAGTATAATGTGGATGATTATTACGTCGATCAGGGCACTGACGACGGTAATTACTAGGACAGCCATAGACAAGGAGAGGGAGTAGTATCAGTTCCGGTTGATCAGAGAGGGCCTTACGTCGCAGTTGCCACCCCGGGCGTGGTTGAGCCTTTTCTGTTGGACACTGGTGCAGCGAAAAGTTCCATCATGCATTCGAAACTCCCTGGCGCACCTTTGTCTGGCTTAACAAATGTTTCCGTTGGATTCTCTGGCGCCCCTGTTAGCAATCCGGTTTCGCGCCCTTTGCCCCTTGCAATTGGGCCTCGTGAGCTGAAAGCTCCTTTGATTTTGACTACTGGTTGTGGTGAGAATCTCTTGGGACTGGATTTGCTGAAACGTCTGTATGCGACTTTGTATTGTTCTCCTGCGGGAGTAAAGCTTACATTGGGTGAGAAAGTTGTCTCTCCTATGTACTTATCCATCGACAAGCTTCCACCAGAATTGAGTTCTCTTCCTGCATCTTTGTGGGCAACAGGTCCCAATGACGTGGGCCTGCTTGATATCTCCCCTTATGTTGTTCACTTGAAATCTAATGTGCGATTGCCACGTATTCCCCAGTATCGTATCTCCCTTGATGGTGAGCGAGCACTGTTAGCAATCATCTACGATTTGATTGAGAAAGATGTGATCGAGGAAACTCGGGGAAACGTGTGCAATAGCCCTGTTCTGCCCATTCTGAAGCGCACTGATCCATCAAAGCCCCCTGTTTATCGTTTTGTCATCGATTTACGGGAAGTGAATACAATTGTGATTCCTCAGTTCCCTGTGGTGCCCGACATTACGGCTCTACTGACTCTGATTCCAGCCTCTGCATCTTGGTTCTCGGTGATCGATCTGAAGAACACTTTCTTTAGCATTCCGATTGCCGAGGAGAGTAGGGACCTTTTCGGTTTCTCTCTTGGTGGCCGCAGCTTTAGGTTTAAACGTGCTCCTCAAGGCTACTGTGAGAGTCCATTGATATACAGGCAAGCCTTGAAGGGCCAACTTGATGCGTTTGTGTTGCCGGCCGGTGCGGCCTTGATCCAATATGTCGATGACTTATTGGTGGCTGCAGACTCTCAGGACATTTGCAAAATTGCTACAGTGTCGTTGTTGCAGCATCTCTGTGACTTATATCACAAAGTGTCACCTTCTAAACTGCAATATTGTTGCCAAGAAGTAACCTATCTAGGTCACTTATTGTCAAAGGAGGGAAGAAGGTTGACCCCAGAGAGAATTGCAGCGATTGCTCGAATGACTGTGCCAACAACTCAGAGAGATGTGCGTGCCTTTTTAGGTATCACGTGATACTGCAGGCAATGGATTCCACATTTTTCATTGCTAGCAAAACCATTGGTGGCTCTTACGTGCAAGGATGTTCCAACTCCTTTACCATGGACGGAAGAATGTCAGAAAAGTTTTTCTGAATTGCGTGATGCGTTGTGTTCAGCCCCTGTGTTAGGTACTCCTGACTACAGTAAGCCGTTTACACTATACGTTCACGAGAGGGAAGGTTGTGCGTTGAGTGTTCTAACGCAACAATTTGGTGGTAAGCAGCGTCCATGTGCATATTTTTCCTCGACCTTGGACCCAGTAGCTAGAGCATTGCCGAGTTGTTTGAGAGCAACAGCGGCAGCTGCGGTGTCCATCCGACAATCTGCAGGATTGGTCATGGATAATATGCTTACGGTGATGGTTCCGCATGCAGTTGACACTCTCTTGAATCGTACGAAAACCCAACACCTGACGAGTGCAAGGTTGTCTGGGTATGAGCTGACGCTTTTGGCAAGTCACATTCAAATAAAACGCTGTAATGTCCTGAACCTGGCGACTTTGTTGCCAATCAGTATGGAATCAGACGAGGTAACACCTCATGACTGCTACTTACGAACTGAGGAGGAAACAAAAGGTCGTGTTGACTTGAAAAATAGTCCATTGGAAGACCCCGATGGGACCCTGTATGTGGATGGGTCGTGTTTTAAGTTGCCGAATGGCGATGTGACAACTGAGTATGCTGTGGTGGCGCTGAGTACGGTTGTGGAGACTGCGAGATTGAATCAGAATTCTGCACAGGCGGCAGAGCTGATTGCTTTGACTAGAGCGTGCGTGTTGTCGAAAGGGAAACGGGTGAATGTGTTTACGGATAGTCAGTATGCATTTGGTGTTGCGCACAGTTTTGGACATTTGTGGAGAGAGAGAGGTTTTATGACATCGCATGGTACAAAGATTCAGCATGGACAGCTTGTGAATAATCTTTTGGATGCACTTACATTGCCCGAGCAGGTGGCGATCATTAAATGTAGTGCACACCGTAAGGTGACAGATGATGTTGGTCGTGGCAATGCGTTTGCGGATGAGATTGCTAAGGAGACTGCTTGGAACCTTAGCACTAAAATGTATGTGACGAGTTCGGTAAGGTGGCCTGCAGACACTGGTATGTGTGAGGACACTATCGAGAGTGTGAAAGCAATTCAGAACGAGGCCACTGAGTCTGAAAGATGAAGTGGAAAGAGAGTACTGGAAAGTTGGATGCGAATGGCTGTTGGATCGATTTGTCGGAGAATAAGAGATGGATGTTGCCGGATGCGTATGTGCTGGCTGTTGTAACGATGGCACACGGCTTGGCACATATTAGTTTGAAAGGTATCTGCAAGTTGTTGTCCCCTGTATGGAAGAATGATGGTATTGCTAAGTGTGCTGATAGATTGGTTAAGAATTGTATGATATGTATGATGTACAATCCTGGTAAGGGAACTCCTACACCTCATGGCCATTTTGCTCCCCCTTCATGTCCCTTTGAGGTGATTCAGCTAGACTTCATCCATATGGAGCGATGCAATAACCTGAAGTACGTTTTAGTTGTGGTTTGCGCATTCTCCAGATGGATTGAAGCCTACCCTCTCAAAGACAACACTGCTCTGTCCACTGCAAAAATCCTACTGAAGGAATACTTTCCTCAGTATGGAATGCCACGGATTGTATGGTCTGATAACGGAAGTGAGTTTGTGGGGAGTGTGATGAGGAGTGTGTGTAAGGGCCTTGGAATTACACAGAAATTCCACAGCGCCAATCATCCACAATCAGCAGGTTTGGTTGAAGGGTATAATGGCACCCTTAAATTGAAACTAGCGAAGATTCAGGCTACGACTGGTCTCTCGTGGCCTGACGATTTGCCCTTAGCTCTTCTGTCAACTAGGGCGACTGTACACTCCCGAGTAGGGCCCAGTCCCTATGAGATTGTGTTCGGCCGCCCTGCCAATGTTTGGGGGGTCCCTAGACCCAGTGTGTTCTCTGATCTTGAGTACCCAATGTTGATCGATTATCTTCATGATCTGACTGCTAGACTGAGGTTAATTCACCAACAGGTCTTTGAAGCACTGCCGACGCAGATGGAGGGTCCAGGCCACCAGCTCCAGCCCGGAGACTGGGTGGTGACGAGGAATTTTGGCCGGAAGCGCAACCTTCAGCCTCGTTTTACCGGACCCTACCAAGTGCTCCTTGCCACGAGGACTGCTGTTCGTTTAGAAGGGCGTAAGAACTGGGTGCACGCCACCCATACCAAAAGGGTACCTATACCTTTACCAGCAGACTCGTGGGTGAGGAAGGGCATCGCTTCGTCTGAAGTTGAAACTGTGCCGAACTTCGTTCCATTCAGCGACGCTCAGCCTGTCGGAGAGACCTCAGTGCAGCAGAACGACATTGTTGAACATTTGTCATCACAAAACTCAGGATCCGAACACTTGACTGATCAACAGAACTCTGTGTCATCGTCGGACCAACTGTTTGATGAACAGACTCGTCCTGGGAGAAGCCGATATTTTCTCCGCTCCAACACCAGAGACAAATAAAAATATCTTTGCTTTCTCCCCTGACATCCATGTTACCCCATTGCCACTATTCAGTCTGAACACACTTGCATAATTGTGATTTCGTGAATTTTGAGCCTTTTTCCATGTATGTGTTTTGCTTCCACAGCTAGGAGATTTTGTATATATTGTTGATTAAAAAAATACCTTACATCCGGGTAGACCGTAGGGCCGCACAGGTACTTCCTTCTGGTTAGTAGGTCTTGACACTAGGTCAGAGACCGTCGATTCCTAGGAACTCCTGGGGATTGACTACTGCTACACAGAACGAAGTGCGTCAAGAACGTAGTGGACGGTTTTAGAGGATGGCTTTCTCGAAGCTGTCGGAATTGGAAAAAGCTCATGCCCAAAGATTCGAATTACGCAGAATTTCACGTACAAAATGCTTCATGTTTCAGGTGTTCCTCCTGTTCTTAACTGTTTCTTCGTTATTGGTGGGTGGGGTGTATTACATGATACAGTTATTGTTGCCTCCTGCCTCACCTACCCCTTCTTCTGAACCTAAACTTACCTCCACTGTTTCTCCTCATTCCTTCCACATCTTACCCCAACACGAACAGGTTAGACGTGCGGAATTCATGAACAATTCCTTCGTTCAGCTTCTTCATCAGCATCAGTTAGTGATGAACACTACCAATTGTTGGGTGTGTGGGTTAATGCCACATACCACCGATAAGGGAATTCCGTTCCTGGTCCTTCCTTACAGTTCCCAGGGTTCAGCTCGAGCATTCCAAACAATGTTTCGAAGCGCACTAGATTCTTACCCCAATCGAGAGCTGCGTTCTCCACACTTTGGTCCCGGTCCGTACCATAAGTCGTTGGCAATAGCGATTGCTGATTTAGATAGGGATATCTATGATCCATCGCTTATCCCAGATGAAGAGGTGCGAGCCTACAGGGATCTGAGTGAGGCTGAGTATAGCGTGCTAGTGCGTGATAGACAGCTCAGAAGTTCATCTCCTATATGGATCGTACCCCACCTTGGTAATTTCTGTCTGAAAGGTCATGGCCGAAGCCCGAGAGCTCATCTCGGGGAGAGTGCTTGCTCCGAGACGTATGTTTTACCAATGCTCTCTTCCCTTGTTCTCCTAACTGCCAAGGGTATGTACTTTGTATGTTACGACCGTGCATATACGTGGTTGCCCCTTGACTTCGCGGGTACCTGTTATATTGCAAACTTGTTGCCATCGACTTTTACGGTTGCCTCCGATTACCACAAGACTAGAGTTGTGAGGAGCGTGATTAGCAAAGAGGACACTGCCGGTCAAGAGGCAGGAGACTTTTTCAAGGGTTTCTTTCCGTTTTGGGGACCTATGGTCAATAGTAGGAACCTGAGACAGTTGACTAGAGTGGTGGAATCGACTGCTAATATCACTGCCAGTGCCCTTGGCAATATCACAGCAGAGCTTCAGGCGGACAGGCTTATGACGTTACAAAATCGTATGGTTTTAGACGTTGTCTTAGCAGATCGAGGTGGAGTATGTAAGGTGATCCATTCGAGTTGTTGTATATTCATTCCAGACAACACTCCAACTGTCTATCAAGCCATCTCGAAGTTGCATAAGATCTCTGAGTCCATACACGTGGACGTAGGGGATTGGACGCTACTAGGGTGGTTTTGGGGCCTGATGTCGACTTGGGGTTGGAAAATTCTGATGATCATCGGGGTTGTTGTAGCATTCCTGTTCACGTGTTGTCTTTGTGTGCAGTGTGGTCCTGCCTTATGTGGCCTTTGTGCTACGACGTGTATAAGGCGGCCGCCTGTTACCAAGGAAGCACTGATGGATAGAATTATGTTGCAGCAGCATCTGGATGGTCTGATGAATATCGAGATCAATTATGATTCCGACTAGTGCTTGCCTACATGAGGGCAAAAGGAGCGTCTGAGGTTCTGTGACAATTGTAAGTGGTGTTTTCGACTCGCACGAATATGGTCGAGTCTGGTATCTATGAACCGCAAATGACGAGTTTAGTGGGTGTACGCGTTTTCGCTGTGCTAGCCTAAACCGTTCGTTTGTTTCGTGGGTTTCTTCATTTTAACCCACGGGTTCCATCTTAGATACGGCATCCATTTTGTTTCTTGCCCTCAAGTAGCCAGCGAACGGACGCTGTCCGCTTCGCGACCCTGGGATTCCCAAACTCCTGCGGAAGACACGTGTTCCTTTGAAAGTGTCTTTATGATGAGGGGGATGACACTGTAAGGCAGATGGCCCCGCCCGAGGCTCATCTTGCCGTGCCGGTCTATTGTCTCAGTTGTGCATTCATTAGGCACGTCCCCTTTGATGCCTGCAAACTCGTGTTTCCTGATACCACCTTTTTTACACCCTTTTCGATCCGTTCACTGTCCTCGTCTTCCTCTGCACCTGTTTCTGTCTCTTCCTCGACTCGTTTACTATTGATTGGAATGTACTAATGGTGGGAAGATGTACTTTTACAGTTGGGAACCGCCAAATGTTACTGTAATTATGTTCCGAGCCCTGCATACATGAAAGCGACCCCTCATGATCTTTACGATGGGAACCAGGTTGTAAACCTTTGTGCACCATGTTATCCTATGTTCAAAAACTGTATAAGAAGAGCGATCCACAGATACAATTTGAAGCAGTCTCCGTGAACTTACATGCTATGTACTTCTCGTGACTTCTGTGTTCCCTGCAGTAATAAACCTCAAATCTTTGACGCCGAAGGAAGTGTCCCGTGTCTCTGTCATTTGTATGCCGGAACAAGTTACCCACAAAGGTTTTAGGTGTTATCCCTGGCACCCCTGGGTCTTAGAAAAACCCAGTCCTTCACACTAATGGTACATCTGGGAATGTGCCAAAATTCATAGGTTAATGGGCGGTAACACACACCCTCCACCCATGGAACTCCTCCATGGGGCTGAGTAACACAAGGCACAACTTGTACTGCCTTGCGTTACTCCACATTTACCAAGCCACACAGGACCATGCAAGGTGGCTTGGTATATATAATTCTAGGTTTTGTGTCACACTTGTGCCCCATTGCATGGCACAAGAGTGACACAAAACCATGGTAAATATGACCCTAGAATTTCTTAAACATGCACACTCCAGTTCAGAAATCAAAGAGGTACACTGCTTCTGATCACTTACTATAATAACATACTCCAAATCAAATATCACAATAACACAATAATACAGTTTGGCTCATAGACAACACTAAAATGAAGTAATTGTCTTACAAAATGATACCAAAGTTGCACCCTGCTCAAGCAACACAAAACATACTTATTTATGGAAAACACACTCCAAGATCACTAATTTCACAAAACTTCATGGCCAGTACAAGTGCTAAATCCTTCAGAGAGACAACTCAGAGCTGATAGGAAAAGCAAAAGAAATATATCTGTGAACCTGTAAATTATCAGCGACACCTCTAACTCTTTATGTCATACCAATGAAGCTTTATTAAACTGACTAAACAAAATTGAAGGGGATGATATGAAAGGGGAGAAATAGAGAACACATGAGAGAAAGGGATAGATGAACTGAATACCATTACCACATACAAAAGGGTGAGAGACCGGGACTGGGCAGAGGAAAAGTTCAGGGAAAGAGGAAGGGGAATGAGAAAAGAATAAGAGGGAAAGGGTAGGGTAGTAAGAAGGGGAAAGTATTAGGATCGGAAGAAAGGGAGACACAAAAGACAGCAGACAGGGAAGAGGTAGAGGGTGAAGTAAATAGTATCCAAGAGGACATTGAGAGAAACTGAGAGAAAGTGAAGAGATGAGTTAGTGACATAATTTTTACACCCCTAGAGGAGATAGGGACTAAAATGAGAGAAGATAAATGGGTATGGAGGATAGATGAGATGGGAAGAGGAGAGAGGTTGAAAGACAAGATTGTGTGAGAGATAAACAGATAAGCAGAGAAAAAGAGACAGAGCAATTGGGAATGTAAAAGAGAGGATATAGAGGAAGAAAGAGATTGAGAGGCTTGGAGAAGGAAAACGGGTGACACATGGCTGGCAAAAAAATATTGTTGATGTGAAGAGAAAGGGTAAAAAAGTGAAGAGGAGGAAAAGAAAGCAATGTAATTCTTGTAACTGGTCAACATGGGAAATAACATACTGAAATAAATCTATTGTGAGAAGCACCCCAACTATCCCCTTCTCCCCATCCCACACACATGTGAAATGTTAGCTCTAACCCAGCACACCCCATCAATCAACATTGCTCCTATCACCCTCCACCTACCAAATAAATGTGTCTATATACACACTATAATTCATAAGGCCTGCAGAACATGTCAAGCACTAATTTGACTTTACCCCGTAAATGCCTTATCTTGGTATAGAAATGTAACATATAGTGCACTTCAGGATAATATATATCCTATGTAAGGTGAGCAGTAAAATTATCATCAATCTGATACTGGCCACCAGCTCATCTAACCTCTGTCAGCCAAAATCATAAAGCTTGGCCAATCGCGTTAGCTATATTCATCACTAGATTCCTCAACAATTTCCTGTGATCAGGAGTTTTACTTGATTAACTCAAACATGCTTCATTAGAATGCTTCTAGGGAAGTCCACATCTTAACCAAACAATCTGACAAATGTCAGACCAATTTCTGGTCTCCCCAAAATCTTTGCAGGTGTTCTCGCTTCCCAAATTACCACTCATCTGGAAACTAATAGCCTCTAACGTGACCTACCATCAGACGTCTGTCTTGTGAGAGACACTGAAATCACCACAATGAGCATTAGGGATTAACTTGTTATTGCCAGATACAATGGTAAAGGTGTACCTTGATCCTCCTAGACCTGTCATTAGAATATAGTTAATGATGGTCAAAGCTGTGTCTAGATCCACCAGGGCCTGCCAGTAGCCTTTGATACAGTTGATCAAGGTACACTCCCTTTCCGGCTGAAGTCCACATTTGGGATAGGAGGGGTTTTGTGCCAGAGGTTCAGATCTTTCTCAGCCTTGTCCACGAGGTAAAAATTATTTACTTCTTATCCAAATCTATGCAGTTAACCCATGGTGTACATCAAAGTACATTGTTTTCACCGACCTTCTTCAAAACTTACTTGCCTCCTTTTTCTGTTGTCCTCAACAGTCTAAACATTGGCTATCACATGAATGCTGTTGATTCTGAATAATACATCAAGTTTCCAAATAAAAAAATTCAAACATGAAATGCTAGTCAATTCAATTCGAATAACTGTATTCGGTTATTATGCATATAAGAAATACCCATAAAAGTACAGTTGTTATTTCACAATCAAAATCTATAATTTAAAAGAATAAATGACATGCCACTCATAGTTAAGAACTCGTATAGTAAAATTCATGCTATAATTGATTTCCGATATCTAAAACTGTCTTTAAAAAGGCAGTGACAGAAGCAACCGTAAAAATATCATCTAGTTTCTGAATTGCCAGGAATGCTGGACGGCATCGTTTTAATTCCATACCTTTTAATACTGGAACAATCCATTTTTTCCTGGGAATCGAATAAAATATACAAAAAAACAAAATATGAATGGACGATTGAGCCGGCAAATCATCACAAGGACATTTGCAGAGTGAGCGTGACCAATCATACACCTCTGGAAAACTCAGAGATCTGTGCAAGATAAAAAGTCTGAGGCGTGTTAGTAAAAACCTCTCAAAGTCCTTCATAGGTAGTAAAATGTAAGGCTGAATGTTACCAGTAACTAAGGTGAGATGGTGTGCTACCACAGTGGGCTTGGTCATTTCATTGGTTATTCTTAGGTCACTCAAGTGTGAGATTTTTAAGGACCTTTCTAAGAACCTGGCACATTAGTGAAGGATCATTAAAATATTCCTGATGGCCTATTTGTAATAAAAACATTTTAACATAATGTAACCATCTTATTTTATTGGTCCTGTCGATGCTCATTACATCTGTTAAAATAAAATAGTTAAAAGCTGATTCTTCAGTAGTCCAAACCCTAGGCCACAACAGAACAGGTTGGATCTTGACAACATCTTCCAGATACGGAAGGCCAAGTTCTGTGTGGCAAATTACGGTGGAAACACTATCCGGGACTGTAAGCAGATACCGGAGAAAATAATTTTCTGCCACCTGTAATGTAGAGACATTGGCATACCCCCAAATGCCAGCTCCATAGGTAGCAATTGCTACACATGTAGCCTTGTAAATACACAGTAATTCCCTTGGTGAGTGCCTGCCCATTTTCCTACTAAAATTTGTCAGAGCCATTAGGGGCTTACAGAATTAAAGCCTTCTAATTTTTATTGAATTGCTCCAAGAGCCAGACTGATCGAAAAGTATCCCTAGATAGGAAAATGTGGGAGTAAATTCTAAAATGTTTGAGTTTATATAAATTGACATTTTCATTTTATATGACCCAGTGCCACAGTTTATTAAGAAAGTTTTAGAGCAATTAATTGTAAGGCCCAGATTATTCATAAATTGTGAAAAGGATGTTACAACCCTTTGCAGGGCAATAAGTGTCCGGGCCAGCAGGACCGCATCATATGCGTATAGGAGTGCAGGGACAGGTCGTACCGCTGCCAAAGGCAGATCCCTGCACTCCCTAAGCAGAGTGTTTTCGAGATCATTAATGTTTAGGGTGGACAGAAATAGGGCAAGGATGCAGCCTTGCCGCACCCCTCCTGAAATGGGGAACCCCCTAGTTAAGTCCAGATCCTTACCAAATCGGACCTTTGCCCTTGCTCCTGAGTATAGTTGCCTCAGAAAGTTCACTATATGACTGTCTACCCCCAACCTTTTCAGAATTGTCCAGAGTATTACATGTATGATGCACTCAAACGCTGATGTTAAATCAACAAAAGTTAAAAACAGCCTCCCTCCCTTGGCTTTCGTGTATTTGTCTAAAAGAATGTGAAGCTTTAGGCTGTGATCTACAGAACAGTGATGGATTAAACCCAGATCTGTTCACTGGGTGAGAGTGTTTGATTGGTTCAGATGCTCCGTCCATCACCACCCCCTTTTGTGCCGCTGTGATCTACAGTGCCAAGGCCCTTTCGAAAGCCATTTTGGAGATCGCTGATAATTGATTGCTTGTCTGCCCAGAGTTGTAGTCTGTTTAGGACCACACGCCCAATTATCTTAACGGTGGAATCTAAAAGTGAAATTGGGCGGTAGCAACCGGGACTTGCTTTATCATACTTTTAAAATATTGGGACTATGGTAGATTCGTACCACGTCTTTAACAGGCCTATAGAGCAACATGCATTCAATAATTGGGTAACTAGTGGACCCCATAGTGCCACATTATTTTTGAACAGGTCAACCGGGACGCCATCCGGACCCGGGGCCTTACCTCCCATACTTGCTTTAATGGCTAGGTTAACTTCCTCCAAGGTAAAACCTATATCCAGGTGCTTAAAGGGGGGAAAATGTTCCTGATTAAGTTCTGGCCCTATCATTGCCTGGTCAACTTGAGGTTGATCGCTATAGAGTTTGGCATAATGTAGTACCCACTCTTCCTCAGTTATGGCAATCTCTATGCTTACCTTAGGAAAATCATTAAGGAAAGGCGCGTTAACCACCAAAACGCGGCAGGATCACGATTCATGGACACCTCATAAAGAGTATTCCATGCTTCTCTTTTCATATCATCCTTCCTTACTTTTATTACCTTCTTGTAGTTCCTTCTAGCTTCCCTTATTAAATCCTGATCCTTGCTCAAAGCATTTAAAACATGCTTAAGCCTGGAATAAGCAAAAAACACAAAGAGTCCGTAGATGGTGGGGGTATATACCCTACAGCGTAGACTGACCCAACCAGAAGGCTCAAGGGGTATCTACGCTGTCAAGGACAAGATAGTATTTCACTTAACATACACATAATTTTTCAAATACAGGCTAACAGTCAGTGTAGGAACCCTGTCTACAAATCACCACATTAGTTAGGAGACTATAATCTTTACCAGTATAAAAAACAGTTTATTAAAAACAATACAGTTTAAGTTTGCATTCATAAAACAATTATACATTCAAATAGACATTATTTATTAAAAAAAACAAAAAGTCGACGCGGCGTTTCTGTGTCTTGTGTTGATGGTAACACCTTCTTCAGGACGGTGTTTTTTAGTTAAAAAAATCTCTAAAAGGCAAGATTACAGAAACATAATCAACAGGGGCCTATTATCCACTGACGTTAGCATTGACACAAAAATTATCACATAAAAAATTAAAAACATTCATGATCCCTACATTCACATTTGTATGTAGAGAGAGACAAACACTATTTTCTATACATTTGTTACAGATGTAAACACCAGGTAAAGTTACATCATGTCTAGGGTCTCTGTTATTTATACCTTCATTGAGTGTTTGATACAAGTAACCACATTTGACCCTGGTGACCAAAGATATTGTCTAAATCAGGGTTTAATCATTCTATAAACTCATTGTTTGCTTGCATCACACATACCCTTTTGTCGCAACAGGATTAACTCTATACTGCCTTCTAATTATCATTGTCGTCCCATGCAATCCCTGTTTTATCAGCCAACATTTATTAACCTACCTCAGAGATTTTGAGGGATTTAGGGCATATGAGGTCTCATGAGGATACAGTTTTTTTCAATCATTAATCTGACTCTCATGGACTTATCTTCATTCGATGTTGTTTAGTTAAAATTGTTCCACCTAGAGGGTAAATTTCATAAATCAGATAAACCCAAATTCTATTATGCTTACTATACTTCTTACTCAGTGATATATGTAAAGGTTCATTACCTGGATATAAGAATTCATTTATATTATCAGTGCTGTATCAGGGGTGACCACCGTATATCATTTCAGCTATACAACATGTAACTGCAAAGGGCCCGCTCTCTCAGATCAGAATCTCTGTTTCTGGCGGCTGTGCCCCGCGTAAAGAGAGCTCGCATTGGAGGACGCTCCTTTGGACTGCTGGCGCCACAGCTGTGGAACACCCTGCCGCTGACACTCCGCGGAGCTACTAGTTTACTTGCATTCAGGAAGGGCCTTAAAACCTGGCTGTTTGCCCTCTAGGCTATTTTCTTTCTTTTTCTGTTCTGCTTTCCACTATGCTTTTTTCACTGTGTTGTGTTATTCTGCTGTAGGTCTCATTATCAAAAGCGCCGGGACACTCTTTTTGAGTAGCCGTGCGCTATATAAGAATAAATATAACTTAACATAACATAAAATCTGCGATAAAAATCGCCGCAGCTCAGCAGTAAATTTTTGTCTCTAACCAAGCAATAGCGATAATTATCGCTATTGCTTGGTAATATGCCCCTAAATGTGTTCAAAGCAATGTCTAGCCAACTTCTCGGATTTATCATGTATAGTAAGAGTTCCTACAAATAGTGTGGAAGGTTTTTTACATTTGGTATTTTGAATGAAAATCTATCATTCACCCACTTTAAATGATGTATGAAAGTATATTAGCGGACATCTGTCCATTTCCAAAGACACAAGGAAAAAAGTTGCAAAGACACAATATTTTCAGCGACATCTAGCACTAGTGAGGAAATATTGTGACGTCATGCTTTGATTTGCTGGAGGTGGTATTGAATCACTGTCTGGGTATGACAGTTAATCAAGATCTATAATAAGCTTGCTTTAACACCTTTTTTCATAATATTTGCTGAAGCGATAGTGTATCTAAAAGAAGGCATACGTTCACACATTCCTGAGCTTCTTCACTTATAGAAGGACGAGAATGTCTTTCTGTTCTTACACTTGCATGTTCGTTTAGAAGAATGAGAAAACAATTGTTCTAAAAATATCCTGATAAAATGATATTTGAGATGAAAATCAGGTCATTTCTGTAATGTTTTTTTTTGGATCATGAATATTACCGTGGTTATAAGTCATTGGGAACAATGTCAACATATATTTTAATACATTTTGCAAACATTATTGAGCTATTTTTCACATTTTGCTTCTGTGGGGTACCACCTGTGCTGACTAGTTGATACTGTCTATACAACAATCATTTGCCAATGCAATAGGTCATGCGTTTGGAAGAGTTAGAGCTATTAGCGCTGTAAATGACAATTTCTTTTACCCATGTGTTTTGGTTTGAGGTGGAGTGGATCATGTGGTATGGAGTGGAATTATGTGGGGAGGATTGGGATTGAGTGTTGTGGAATAGGTTGGAGTAGTGTATTTGTGTAGTGGAATTATCTGGTATGGTGACTATGTTATGTTACTATGTTACTGGGTACTTATAAAGTGCACGGCTACTCCCTGGAGTGTCCCGGCGCTAAGAAAGGAGAAACCAGTGACAGAACAGAGCAGGCAGCCCCTAGGCCGCTGACCTATTGTGCAAAAAGCCAAGTTTTTAATCTGCGTCTAAAGCTGAGGAGGTCCTGCGCCTGACGCAAGGCTGGAGGCAAGTTATTCCAGAGCCGAGAAGCTACCACCTGGAAAGAACGCCCACCCAGACGAGAGCGGGAGAACCTTGGGATCTGCGTAAATAGCTGATTTGAAGACCTCAGAATTCTAGATGGAACATAGTGCTGGCACCTGTTTCTCAAATAAGAGGCCCCAATATTATTGAAGGCCTTATAGGCCAGCACCAAGGCCTTGAAATGTGTCCTCTTTCGTACTGAGAGCCAATGCAAGGACTTCAGGTGGGGAGTTATGTGTGTCCTGAGGTCCACCATAAGTATGGCTCTAGCTGCAGCGTTTTGTACCACCTGTAGGCGGCCTAAAAGATAGTCAGGAAGGACAACAAAAAGAACGTTTACATAATCAAGGCGGGACAAAATCAGTGCTTGTACTACTGTTTTCCTATGGGAAACTGGGAGTAGTGGGAGGAAGTTTCTCAGCATTTTCAGTAGGCCAAAACATGTACCAACCACAGTCTGAATCTGGGATTTCATGGACATATCCGCGTGCTATTTTACCCCAAGATTCTTAACAGTAGTGGCTGAGGTAGCAGGAGGGGGCATGTTCCGTGGCCACCATTCATGCCACTGTTCCCCCAGGTTGTGACCAAAGAAGATCATTTCTGATTTCTCAGAATTACACAATAGTTGATTCTGTTTAAACCACTCAAAAACTGCTGACAGGTGGGTGTTTATCTCATTCCCATTCAGGGCCTCCTCCTTACCGCACGTGAACAACAGTTGTGTATCATCGGCATATGATATTATTTTGGCGCCGTATTGTTCTGCCAACCGTGCCAAGGGGGCCATGAACACGTTAAACAGAGTGGGGCTCAAAATAGATCCCTGTGGACCACCTATATTGAGTGGCAGAATAGGGGCGAAGAAAGGGGGAGGCCAGGCTGTTTGCTGACGATTTTCCAGATAAGATGTAAACCACTGGAGGACCGTGCCACTTATACCACATCCCTGGAGTCTACCCAAAATGAGGTCATGGGGCACAGTATCAAAAGCTGCAGACAGGTCCAGCAGGTTCAGAACTTCCTTCCCTCCTTTATCCAAAGAGGTTTTAATGGATTCAGAAATTTTCAGAAGGGCGGTTACAGTACTAAAATTAGCACGGAAACGTGATTGGCTCGGGTGTAATACACAGTTGGTTTCTACATAATCCGTGACAACCTTATTTACGTATTTCTCCAAGATCTTGGAGAAAAAAAGGCAGCAACGAAATAGGCCTTTAGTTGCTGGCTACTGAAGGGTCGGCGGAAGATTTTTTTAGAGGGGGATAATGTTCCTGTGCTTCCAACTGTCCGGCATCACTCCTTCGGCCAGAGAGAGGTTCAAAACCTTGTTGACGGCCGGGTTAATAACCTCTGCAACAGATGCCAATATTTTCGCAGGGCAGGGGTCTGTGGGTGAGCCCGATTTTAGTGATTTCATTATTTTCAATGAGTCATCCAGTGTGATTGGAAGAAAGTGCAGTAGGGATCCACCAGCATTGGGTAAAGCACGAGGGAGCTTATTAATAATGGCTGCTGTGGCTGTAGGTACTTCCCCAAGCGTAGCTTGGATGGTAGTAATTTTTGTATGAATAAAATGTGAAATGCGGGTCGTCCATTCGTTTGTGGGAATAAAAGGACTGTTTGTCGCGCATGGGGAAGAGAAGTCTTTGACAATTGTGAACAATTCTTTACTTTTATTGCCTGATTTCTCTATTTTTAACGACAGGAATTTCTTTTTTTCCAAGCAGACTTTAGCATAGTGGGCTTTTAATGCCACTTTATACGCTAACTTATCCTCGGAACAAAAAGTCTTCCTCCATGCTCTCTCCAGATATTTGCAGAAGCTTCTACTTCTCCTTAGAGCCTCCGTGAACCATGGAGCTGAGGCTCTGCCATCATTAGCTGCACGGAACTTAGGGGGGGCAAGCTCATTAGCACGAGATTCCAGACAATTTTCTAGTGAACATACATCCTGACTAGAGCTCGGTGAGAACTGCACAGAACTGACAGAAAGGAAGATAGAGGGGTATAGGTAGTTTGTGCACAAAATAGTGAACCAAATCCAGACAAAGGTGCAGAAAGTGTGTGTGAAAAAGAGAAAATGAAGGGGAGGACAAGGGAAAGACGCATATAGAGGAAGACCCTGTGTTCCCCAGATGCAACTGCAAGAAGGGAAGGAGAGTGTGGGTCTGAGGGACGGAAACCTTGCAAAGGCACGGGAAAGAAACTGTGCTTGAAGACCTGAAGTTATCCATATGAGAGATGCCAGACGTGGGCAAGAAAGAGGGTTGAGAGAGAGGGACGAGTGGGAGGAGCACCCAGGGGTGGAGTGGAAGGCGAGATGAGGAACTGTGCATAGCGCAAGGAGGTACAGGAAGGTAGAATGTGTGAGTAGGCAGTTTAGAGAGGAGACAGGGAGTGTGAGGGAGGGACGATGGGAAAGTGAAATTGCAAGAAAAGAGGGGGTAGTGGCAGTGTGAGGGAGAGATGAGATGGACATTGGTTGTGTGGGGAGAGATGACAGGGATGGTGAAATGTGAGTGAGAGATGGGGTGGAGATGTAAAAATTAAAGGCTACACTGATGATTTAGCTATTTTGACTTGCTCCTCACAGCCGGCCCTCTTAGAAATTAATATTTTAACTTCACAGTTTGGCAAGATTTCTGGCTACCATCTAAATGAGGGCACAACTCAAATAATTTGTAATGCCAAAGGTAATTTAGCGGACCACCGGATAGTAGAAGCGCCAAATATCTAGGCATAGAAATCAGCTCCAAATCTGAAGAAATCGTGGAGATCAATCTTAAGCCACTTATACAAAAACTAGGGGGCATATTATCAAGGGGGTTTATCTCCGCTTTTTTGGCTTTAAAAGCCAAGAAAGCGGAGATAAAATTATCTCCCTATTACCTAGCTGTTGCTAACACCAGTTAGCGACAGCTAGTAGGAGATAGCGACCATCTTGGGCCCCACTTTGCATGTCAGTGATATTTATCACTAATGACCTTGCAAAGTGGGCGTGCCAAGATGTTAGCGACTGAAAACAGTCGCTAACATCGCTATCTCCAATTACCAACTTTTGGAGATATTTGCGCTAAGCGCGAATATCTCCAAAAGCTAACACCTGCCCTGAGCAGTTCTTAGCCATGTTATCCAATGGGAGGTGGATAACATGGCTAAGAGCATTAGCTCGGTAATGCATGAATAACGCTGACTTTTCAGTGATATTCATGCATTGCGGCGATTTTTATCGCATTTGCGATAAACCTTGGTAACACCAAGGTTTATTTGCGGTAAAAATTGCTGCAGCTCAGCGGTAAATTTTTGTCTCTAACCAAGCAATAGCGATAATTATCGCTATTGCTTGGTAATATGCCCCTAGGTGTGGATGCCCGTTGAATGAATAATTTACATCTGACATTGATTGGCAGATGTAATTTGTCAAAATTATATTCCTCCCCACAATTTTATATTGTTTTAGAGCAATTCCCTTTCTGACAGATAAATTGTGGTTTAAAAAATAGGATCAGATCGTATAATGGTTTCTATGGGCTGGGAAACGCCCAAGAAGGGCCCCCAAATTTATGACTCTGCCTAGTGATAGGGGAGGGTGGGCAGTACCTGATTTTCAAATTTACTACTGGTCTATCACATTGAAACAAATAGGGGAATTATTGGATTGAGGAATCTCGGATAGCCCGGACAAATCAATATATTATTTAATTTATGGGGCAGAGGCTAGGGGACTTTTTTGCGTCATATAGATTTTGCATATTTCAAAAGGGTGAAATTCAAGGTTTTGCTAAGTGCCTATAGAGTTTTGACGGTGGTCCGCAAAATGTTCGGAATTGGGCGGCTTCATGTTTACTCTCCCTTTGCAAGGAACACCTTATTTCCAGAAATATTTCAGGATGTCTATTTTAAAGACTGGGTAGACAAAGGGGTTCAGTTTATAGGGGATATTATACCCGATACTAACATAATGACCTTTGAGGCCATTAAACAGAAATATGGGATTGTGAACAAACAATTTTTTAAATATCTACAGATTAGGGATTTCCTCTATAAAAGAACTGCTACCTGGACACACATCCCGGTAGTTGATTTGATTAATGGGGGTCAGTCATCAATATCTTCTTTATATAAACTTGTAAACGAAAAAAAGGAGCAATGATTTAGCTAAGCACTTTGAGAGGTGGCAATCGGCTTTACAAGCGAGTGTGAAGATTCTCTGTTGTATAGTCAAACAGCGTGTATATCTGCAAATTTACAGGTACAATGCTTTAAGACTTGGCTAAATCTTTATATAATCCTGCTCGAATTTATAATTGGGGGGGACTTCTGGGATAAACTGCTCACGATGTGGGTTGCTCGCTGCGGATGGTACGCATATGTTTGCCACCTGCTCTAGTTTGTTTCAATTGCTAAGTAAAATTGAACGGCGCTTAGAACAAGTACTGGGACACTCAGTATCATTGCCCCCTCAGGTTATTATGTTAGGAGTTTCTAATCAAAGCATGGCTGAACCAGACCGTAAGATGGTTTTTGTAGCAATGGCTGTATTGCGGCCTTGCTTCAGCACGTTATGGCTTGACTCGACCCCCCCGTCGATACATGTATGGTTTAGTAAACTTTTATTTGTGTACCACTGGGAGATTTCTGTGTACAGGAGAAGAGGAAATAGGGCTCGGAGGGAGGGAGAAAAGATATGGGGATCTTTTGACGTACCATAAAAAATAACATAAAGAGCTATACTTACCAATAGCCCCAATACCAATTTACCAAATAACCAGTCAGTTGGCAGTGAAGAAAGTTTAATTGTTTATTATGCAAAATACTCTATAGAGGAGCCTCTCCAACCCTTACCCATCAGGTGCGCGGAGAAGACTGCTGGCTTACAGTCAAAAACAAATATATATACTTTCAGTTCAACACATGAAGTCACCGTAAATGGAAAAACACCACTCGGTCCTTGGGCCTCAAGGAAGGACCATATATGGCACACATGATTGGTTCAAATCTTTAGTATTTATTGCGGAGAAGGTCAGGAGGGGTGACTCCCTTTCGTCCTGGTGCCCGGGAGTGTAAGCACGGCGCCTCCAGGAATGAGCTTATCGCACCTAAAGCCGGTTGCGACCTTGAGTCCCAGGATAGAGGGAGAACAGTCTACTTTCAGCTGCTCTCAGTATTTCAAATGGACTGGGAACTGACAACTAATGCAGAGTACACGTGATCACAGCTCGGGTCTGACACAAGCAGAGAAAAGATGGCGTCTGTATGGTTTCTCGGTCTTCTCTTTTAGTGTAGGACAAACGGACAGAATAAACCTTTTCCTCCTAACTAAAGCGAATAGAGGTTATGCAGGGTGCATATTGAGCATAGAGGATATATAGATACATCATGGTCCTGCCCAAACGTAAGTTGACTGTCGGCAGAGTTGAAATGAAGGATGGTCTATTGGAACAAACCGATACTTTTTCCTACCTGGGGGTTCGTATTGATCGCAATGTGAGTTGGAAACCACAAGTAGAACTCCTCACAGTTAAGCACGCCCAATTGACAAGTGTATTGATTAAAGAGCATAGATCCTCTTAAACAAAAAGGATAGCCCCTGTCCTCCAAATACACCACACCATACCAAAATTGGTGCCTCAATCCTCTACGGGGCTGAGCTGTGGGGCTACGCTAACCTGGATTTTTGGGTTTTAGCGCAAAACAAGTTTATGCGGTCCATAATTGGGCACCCACAGTGAATCCGCTGCTACCATTGTTTTTGGATTTGGGGTGCCACTCCATTAGGGATGTGGCACAGTTCAGGCCAATTGCTTATTGGAGGAGAATTTGGGTGACTCCAGACCCAGGGGATGTTGTTTTTCCATCCAAGGCAGAGTTTAAGGCAGCATACTGGAACATGGTTGTAACTAGGCGTTATGCGTCCCTTACTGGGGCTTCTCTGTCTAGAGCATTTCTTGACCTAAAACGTGAAGCTAAGTATGAAGGCTATTGGGACCTAATTACCACCCCCAAAGAAAGAAAATTATACCTTCAGTTTAGGGTGGGTTCTCTACCCACAATGGTATTTACATTGAAATGGAACAGCATGAATACTAGTGCCTGTCCCCATTGTCTAGATGTGGTAGAGACAGTGATCCACATTCTAATTGCTTGTCCAGCCTATCACAAACCTAGGCAAAGGTGGCTGAAACCTGTTTGTCAGAACATGGGAACTAGGTCGAGCAACAAGGCTGTTAGGATTTTATCTACATCATTGGAAGAGCCGATAGTGGTCGCTAAGTTCTTGGGATGGGTGTGGGTTATTCATTTGAAATCTAATAGTCCATGATAAGACATTACTTGTATCTGTTCCTTACACTATGCACTTTATATTATTTGCACTGTGCCCTTTGAATGTAGTATTGGTAGTATTTCTGGATTGTTTATTTATTTATTTATTTTTAATATTTAATATTTATAAAGCGCTGCTTATACCCTTGGGCGTCAAGGCGCTAAACCTTATTAACAAGGAAAGTGTAGAGGCATGAGTGAAGGAATCGGATAGGATGAAATGGAAAGAGATTACTGAGAGAACATTGCTGCTTGTTGGAACCAAATATCTTAAACGGTTTATAAATCGGGGTTCTCATTAATTTTTATATGGTTTTCACATGTTATTTGTATATTTATATCCATTTGGATGAATTGTCTAAATTGTAGAAATTGATGATTAATTGTTATGTATGAATTTTTAGAGCTTTTTTAACCTCACCACTCTTATGTAATGTATCAACTTTTGTGATTTTTAATCGAAATAAAGTTTTTTAACTGAACTGAACTGATACATCATGCTAACATAATATATATGTCTGAGATTTTCTCGTGTAGGGAAAATCTAACTTTTATCCCTCAGAACAGCCCTTTTAGCATGATGTAGCTAACTAAAAATGGGTTCAGTCTTCAAAGATTCCTTCGTCAATCTGCATCATATCCTTTATTTCTTGCTGAACTAATTGGATTTTCACTGCTGCTCGGGAAGGACCATTCACAGAGGAGGTGAGTTTAGTAGCACAGTAAGAGCAGCAGGCAGGCCCACTTTGTATGCAAAGGCAACAGGTGAATATGATACCGGCTATACCTGCCAGTACCATCAACATTTTCCAACCCCAGGTAGACAACAGTCCCCAAAATCAAACAGATAGGGACCAGGTACCAGTTTCTGCGTGTACTTCAGATGCCAAGCGATGTAACTTTTGAATGGCCAGATGAACGGAGTGAGGGAGTCAGGGATATATAGCCAACAGGGGCTGCCGATCATGCGGCACGCTCCTCCTCGGTCAGCCAAGATGACGTCTAAAACCATTCGATTCTGAAGCGAGATGAGTCTCGTCGCTTGAAGCTCTTCAGTAAAATTGGTCAATATACCTGCGGTAGTATTGATCACCCTTTCGACTACTCTGGACAGACGCTGTACTTCCTTACTAGTGATGATGGGTCCCCAAATAAGAAATACTCCCTTTACAATATCAATAAAGTGCTGCTCAGGGGCATCTGTTTGGTCTAAGTCGGTGGTATCTATCTCTCTCTTATTCCTGAAGAGGGACAGATTTCTTTTATCTAATCAGTGATCCTTGTGATAATTAGAATGGGCTATATAAACTGGAGGGTACAAGAAGAACAAATAACAACGGCCAGTCCAGACGCGGGGAAGCCAGGTTGAGGCATTTTCTCCATAGACAAAACATACATTTGGGGGAGTCAACAATGGAGGGCTACTGAAAGTACGTAACCAATCGGTGTAATTGCATCGACTTTCTCCAACCGATATGTGCTCTGCTCCCTAAACACAAAATGCAGAGGTACTGTTTAATATAGGCACTGGAAGTGCTCTATCATCTGTAACATTTCTTTCCTTAAATTGTTGGAAATACTGAGTGAAATTGAATTCTTCAAAATCCAGGATTTCGTTTTTTATCCAAGTGACATTTTCATGTCCCTCCCCATCATTTCCCTTCGGGTCAAAATCTTGACGAATCTCTATATATGCTAAAATCATCTCATAGTCTCTCTGAATATCTTTGAGTATCTACAGTATAATGCATGTACATCACGGAAAGTAACTTAAACCAAGCTTCACAACTTTCTAAATAGGACAGGGGCAAAGAGATGAATAAATCATGCTTGTGCATAAAAGAGGGTAAAATGCCACAAACCCAACAGTTCGTAATATTCGTAGCACTGTGCATTTGATGAAGCATTTCAACAAAAACATTTTTCGTATAAGTCTGACGGTGCCTTTCCTTATGCGGGGCTAAGGTATAGAATATATGTTCCGGAGGCGGGGTAGTGGTTCTTAAAACAGTATGCATAGGATGAACAAAAATTCTAAATATATAAACACACTCATTAATATTATTAACAAAATCGCTATTGTGACCACGAATGCAATCTTAACACTCCCGGTCCAACTCCAAAAGACAGGCATATATACAGAGTGAAAACGTGGTGCAAGAGGACGTTCCTCCTCTGGAACGAAATGGACAAAAGGGTACATGCTAGCTGAAAGTCAGAAAATAAACTTGGGCAATGCAATCCAACCTGCTAGAGGGTGCTTCTTTCCTGTGTCCGTCTAGAGCCTCACAGGCAGGCTCCTATCGTTCATCACAAAGAAAAACCAAAGCAGACTTTCACATTGGAGTTATGTTCTCACACAACCCTTGAAGAATTCACAATCTGGGCCCCTTTTAAACAGAAGATTCAGTTTTTCTTTTTGAACAGAGCAAACAAAATGTTCCAGACTCTCAACGTGTTTAGTCCAGTGTCTCGCTCAGTACCCCAGAAATGTTTTTGACAAGCCCTATTACACAAGTCTCTCCCTATCTCCTACCATCTTCGCCTGGGGTACTGTGTCGTTTTCTGGACCACAGTTTGTATCAATGATGGCCAGGCGTTTCCTGATCAGAGAACAAAACAGAGGATGGTGAATCCGTCGCAACAGGAATATCACAAGACTTTTGCTCAACTTAAGGGGCAACAGAATCTGGGGCAATCACTGGTACAGATGACAAGACCCCTTCCAAGCCCGGTGCTCCATCTCCTTGCCCTTCTTCAGCATCCAGGACATCAGAAAAAGGGCCAAAGTGATGGGCTCGTTCACTTTCCTGGGTCAAAATTCCTTCCTGGTTTCGCTAATCATAAGGAAGCGGGAGGGGCAGCTTTTTGACGTGGGAGACATGGATCCAATGTCTCTTTCCATTCACCTTCACTGCCGTCCCCGTGGCCAATAGAATCTGATGAGACTCGGACCGAGGGTTCAAGCTGGATTTCCGCTGATAGTTGAGGACCAAGACCCACTGTCCTGGCTCCAAACGATGTCCGGGACACTCCAGCAGGGGCTGCAAAACTGCTGAAACCTGTTGGTGAATGGAACGAAGATCTTTAGTCAAAGCATACAGATAATCTGTCATCATAAGATATTCAATATTACAAAATGTTCTGGGTCTTGGGACACCCCAAACATTGGCAGGGCGCCCAAAGATAACTTCGTAAGGTGAAAAGCCAGATCGAGAATGTGGGGTAACCTGTATTCAATCAATCAATCAATCATTACATTTGTAAAGGTCGCTACATACCCATGAGGGTCTCAAGGCGCGGGGGGGGGCTGCTACTGATCAAAAAGCCAGGTCTTGAGAAGTCTTCTGAAGGCCAGCAGATCCTGGGTCTGTCGTAGGCTGGAAGGGAGCGTGTTCCAGGTCTTGGCGGCGAGGTAGGAGAAGGATCTACCGATGGCGGTGGTTTTCCGGAAGCGTGGAACCGAGGGCGAGGTTGGCAGACCAGATGCTGTGGATTGGGGTGTAGAGGGTGAGTCGGTTGTTGAGGGATGCTGGTCCGACGTTATGTAGGGCTTTGTGTGCGTGGATGAGGAGTTTGAAGGTGGTCCTGTTGTTGACCGGGAGATAATGCAGGCCTCTCAGGTGGGGTATGATGTGGCTGCGCTTGGGGACGTCGAGGATCAGTCGTGCCGAGGCGTTCTGGATGCGTTGCAGCCGTCTCAGGAGCTTGGTTGTTGTTCCTGCGTAGAGGGCGTTCCCGTGGTCCAGCCTGCGGGTGACGAGGGCCTGGGTGACGATTTTTCTTGTGTCGGAGGAGATCCATTTGAAGATCCTGCGGAGCATTCAGAGGGTGTTGAAACAGGAAGTGGAGGCGGCGTTGACCTGCGTTGACCTGCTCGGTTATGGAGAGGGCAGAGTTGAGGATGACCCCCAGGTTGCGTGCATGGTCAGTGGGTTCTGGGGCTGTTCCTAGCGATGTTGGCCACCAGGAGTCGTCCCAGGCTGAGGGGCTGGGGCCGAGGATTAAGACCTTTGTTTTGTCTGAATTCAGCTTCAGCCTGCTGTCTTTCATTCATTTGGCGACGGCCTTCATTACTCTGTGGAGGTTGGCTTTGGCGGTGTGAGGGTCTTCGGTGAGGGATATGATCAGCTGGGTGTCATCGGCGTATGAGATGATGTTGAGGTTGTGTTGTCATATGACGTGGGCGAGTGTTGCCATGTAGATATTGAACAGCATCGGGCTGAGGGATGATCCCAGTGGAACGCCGCAGATGATCTCGATGGTCCTGGAGCGGAAGGGTGGGAGGCGGACGCTCTGGGTTCTGCCGGAGAGGAAGGATGTGGTCCAAGCCAAGGCCTTCTCTTGGATTCCGGCATCATGGAGGCGTGCTGTTAGGGTGCGGTGGCAGACCGTGTCGAAGGCTGCTGATAGGTCCAGCAGGATGAGGGCGGCCGTTTCTCCTTTGTCCATAAGGATCCTGATGTCGTCGGTGGCGGCGATGAGCTCGGTCTCTGTGCTGTGGTTGCTGTGGAAGCCAGACTGGAATGGGTCTAGGATGTTGTTGTCTTCGAGGTAGCTGGTCAGCTGTCTGTTGACAATCTTCTCCGTGACTTTTGCTCGGAAAGGGAGCAGGTAGATGGGCGGGAGGTTCTTGAGGTCGTTGGGATCCGCTTGGGGTTTCTTCAGTAGGCCGCTGATATTGGCGTGTTTCCATCTCTCTGGGAAGGTTGCTGTCTCGAAGGAGATGTTGATTGTTTTCCGGAGATGGGGTGCGATGGCTGTGCTGGCTTTGTTGAAAACTTGGCGAGGGCATGGGTCAGATGAGGATCCGGAGTGGATGGAGTTTATGATCATGATGGTGTCTTCATCGCTGATGTTGGACCAGGCGGTCAGGCAACTGGTGCGGGTGGTGGTTGCAGGGGTGGTGGTCTCGGTGGTGGATGTGGGGGTGGCGGTGTTGAAGCTGTCCTGCATGTCGGTGATCTTGCTGTGAAAGAAGGTGGGCAGTGAGTTGCATAGGTCTTGTGATGGTGGAATGTCGTTGGTGATGGAGCTGGGGTTGGAGAGTTCTTTCACAATGTTGAAGAGCTCTCTGCTGTTGTGTGCGTTGTTGTCTAGGCGGTCCTCTTGGCGGTCCTCTTGGCGGTCCTGATGAGTTGGTGGTGTCTGCGGGTGGCGATCTTGTGGGCTGTGTAACTGTCTGGTGTTCGGTCGCGGAACCAGCTCTTCTCCAGCTTCCGACAGGTACGCTTGGAGGTTCGGAGGTCTTCGGTGAACCATGCGGCTTACTTGTTGGTGTGATTGGTGGCGGAGGTCTTGAGTGGGGGTAGGGTGTTTTCGCAGTCGTTGATCCACTGTTTGAGGTTGATGGCGGCGGTGTCGGCGGCAGTGGGGTCGGCGGGTGGTCCCAGGGCGAGGGTGGTGGTCAGTTGGTCCTCGGTGACCTTGCCCCAGCCGCGGCGTGGCTTCTGTTGGGGGCGGTGGTGTGTGGTGGGTTTCCTGAAGGTGAAGTGGACGCATCTGTGTATGTCCAGTGGGGTTTGGTGGTGTGGTTGTAGGAGAAGATGGGGTCCAGTGTGTGTCCAGTGGCTGGGTGGGTGTCATCACAGGCTGTTTGAGTCCGAGGTTGGGGAGGTTGCCGATCAGGGCGGTGGAGTTGGCTTTGTTATTGTTCTCGATGTGGGAATTCAAGTCCCCGAAGAGGATGTAGTTGTGGAGGCGAGGTCTGGGTGCTGATGAGGTCGGCGATGGAGTCGCTCAACTGTGGTCTGAGTCCGGGTGGTCTGTAGACCGGTGTTCCTCTGAGGGTGGTGTTGGGGTCGGTGTGGATCTGGAAGTGCATGTGCTCAGCGGTGGTGAGGGTGTCGTCGGTGTTGGTCGAGACTCTGAGGGTGTCCTTGTGGATGATGGTGATTCCCCCCCACTCCCTTGGTGCAGTCTCTGCGGGAATTCTTGTAGCCTTCTGAGATGGCTATGGCGTTGTCTTGTGCTGAGGTGGCGTGTGTCATGGGTGCTGGAGTCGTAGTGTAGTCAGGTGTTGTGGCGGCTTCGGGTTCCAGGGGTTCTGGCGCTGGGCGCGGTCCAGGCACGAACGGGCACAGACGGGCTTGCCTTTGGTGCACCAGTGGTGGGCCCGCTGAGTGTGTCTGCTGAGCGGCCTTCATATGAGGGGTTATGGGAGGGAGGAGCAGCTGGCTGGCGGGACCAGGGTGGCGAATGGGGCACCAGGGTTCGGGCCACAGGGAGGCAGAGCAGGAAAGCGCGAAGGGAGGGGAGCAGTGGGGGGCAGGGTGGGGAGGGCACAAGCGACAAAGGAAAAAAGTGCAGTAATGGTCAGAAATCAGTGGCAGTGCCAAAAATAAAGAAAAACAGTTTGGACAAAAGGAAAGGAGAAAAGCAGTCTGAGGCCGAGGAGAGAAGAACAGCAGCAATCAAGGGCAGCCAGGGGAGGACAGAGTGGGCAGCGGGAAAGCAGCACAGGGGACCATGTAGTGGCTGAGGTGGGTGACCTACCTGGTAACAGGGTCAAAGGTCGCTCCCTTCACCACCGCACGGCCTCCCTATGAGGGGCTATGGGAGGGAGGAGCAGCTGGGAGGCGGGAGCGGGGTGGCAAATGGGGTACCAGGGGGTGGGGCGGCAGGGAGTCAGCAGCGGGAGGTGCCAAGGGAGGGGAGCAGGTGGTGGTAGGGGGGAGGGCAGAGCCGACAGTGGAAATAAGTGCAGTAATGGGCAGAAATCAGTGGCTGTGGCAAAAATAAAGAAAAACAGTGGGCACAAAAGGAAAGGAGAAAAGCAGTCTGAGGTCGAGGAGAGAAAAATGGCAGCAATCAGGGGCAGCCAGGCGAGGACAGAGCGGGCAGCGGGACAGCGGAACAGGGGGACCGTGTAGCGGCTAAGGGGGGCGACCTACCTGGTGACATCAATGCTAATGGTAAGGCATCGGGCCACCTTAACCCAGTACTGTCTTGAATTTTTGCCAGCTTTAATTTCAGTATTCCATTATACTTCTCAACCAGTCCAGCAGACTGAGGCTGTCGAGCCGCATGGAATTTCTGCTTAATTTGCAACCCATTACAAACATGACCGATAAGATCTGCATTAAAGTGCCCCCCGTTATCACTCCAGATCACCGGAGGCAATCCGTAGCGTGGGACGTACTCCTTTATCACAGGCTTTGCTGTTGCCAGAGCAGTGTTTTCTTTAGTCGGGTAGGCCTCCACCCATTTACTGAAGGCGCACACCACAACCAGGACAAACGTTAGATTATTCACACGCTCCAGTTGGATATAATCCATTTGGAACACCTAAAAAGGCAAAGATGGTGGTGCAAAATTCCCACTGAGAACAGGTTCATGGTCATTACGGCATTCACTAATGCATAGGGCAATAACCATCTCTGTTTCTTGGGTAAATCAACCCAGCAATAGTTTTCATCTAATTTCCCCACTTACTTTTCCCAGTGAGCCAGTTCAGCAGATGTAGCTTCCTTCTGTATCTCTCGGACACTTTCCATAGTGTTCTCAAACATTTCCGTCTCCATCACCCACCTAGCAGGAGTAGTCACGAACATTGAGGACATTTTAGATTTGGCAGTTTCTTTAGCTATCTGATTGGCAAAAGCATTACCTTCACCTGCGGCATCCCCCACTGTCTTATGTGCGCTGCATTTAACTACAGCCACCTTTTCTGGTAATGTTAATGCAGTCAGTAATCGTAGGATCAAAGGGCCATGTTGTATTCTCTGACCATGGGAAGTGAGAAAACCTCTCTCCGCCCACAGTCGGCAAAAGCTATGAGCCACGCCAAAGGCGTATTGGCTATCTGTGTAAATATTTACTCTCAATCCTTCACTTAACTCACAGGCCCGAAGCAATGCCACTAACTCAGCTGCCTGTGCTGATTGATAGGGTACTTGAGAAGCCTCAACTACAGTGTGAAGAGTCGTAATCGCATGTGCAGCTGTTGTTAGGCCATCTGGTAACTTGAAACAAGAGCATCCACATACAGTTCCCCTTGAGGGTCAGAAAGAGTAATGTCTGTGAGATCTACCTGTCCCTTGGTCTCTTCCTCTGTCCGAAATATACAATCGTGTACATCATTGTTTTTCTCATCCGAAGGGAGGGGTAGTAACATGGCAGGATTCAGAGTGGCACACTGTTTAATTTAAATATGGGGAACAAACAAAGTCAATTCGAATCGAGTAAGACGCGCATTAGTAAAGGTTCTGGGTCTTTGTTTTGTTCAAGAATGTATCCACAGCATGCGGTACCATCACTGTGAGATCAGTGTTCAGAACGAGCCGATCCAACTGTCGAATGGCAACCGCAACTGCAGCAGTTGCCCTTAAACAGCTAGAAAGCGCTCTGGCGGCGTTATCCAACACCGCCAAAAAATAGGCACAAGGTCTTTGCTTACCATCAAATCCTTGTGTTAATACAGAAAGCGAGCAACCGTCCACCTCGTGTACATAAAGCACAAAAGGTTTTCGTAGTCAGGAGTACCCAAGATGGGTGCAGAGCAAAGCATAGATTTTAAAGACTCAAAAGCTTTCTGACATTCATCGGTCCAAGGTAGAGGTTCATGCACATCTTTAGTGGTTAAGTACAGGAGAGGTTTAGTAAGAAGAGAGAAATTAGGAATCCATTGCTGACAGTAAGAAGTTATGCCAAGAAATGCATGAACATCACGCTGAGTACAAGGTACAGACATGTTGGAAATGGAAGTCACACGCTCAGGGGTTAGTCTCCTTCCCTCTTTCGACAGTAGACGACCAAGGTAGGTCACCTCCTGGCGACAATATTGAAATTTGGAAAGGGATACCTAATTTTCATTAGCCGACAAATGAGACAATAATTTAACAGTGGCGTCCTTACAACCCTCTTTAGTATCAGAAGCCACCAACATATTGTCACCGTACTGTAAGAGCACATTACCAGGGGGCAGGGTCAAATCATCCAATAATGCTTTCAGGGCCTGACTATAAATGCTAGGACTCTTGAACCCTTGGGGAGTGCGGAAAAACTGGAAGCTGCGACCAGATAAGGAGAAGCCGAAAATGTGACGGCTATCAGGATGAATTGAAATGCTAAAGAAAGCATTCTTCAAATCGATAATGGAAAAATACTTAGCAGTGGGAGGGATCATAGTCAGAATAGTAGTGATGTCAGAAACCGCAGGGTATTGCAGCACCACTATCTTATTAATTTTTTGCAGGTCAATTAGAAAATGATAAGTGTCAACATGATCAGGGTCGCTGCCAACACGGCCCTTTTTCAAAATCGGTAATATAGGACTATTGCACACGTTGGCAGCCGTTTCTTCCACCACACCTTCATCAATCAAATCTTGGATATTAGAGAGCAGAGCTTTCTCACCTGCCGGTGAAATTTTATATTGTGGTATACGTGGTAAACAAGCATTTTGCTTCAAAGAAATGGAGACAGGCGGAATCTTAAGTAATTCTACATCTGTATCTCTGGTGGCTCACAAGGTCACTGAGATGGCAGTGAGCTCAGGAGGGAGGGATTCATTTTTAGCAAAAAACTGCAACGTATGTTTACCAGGAGATTGTATAGTAAGAAAAACACCGTCAGGAGAACAGTGAATCTTCGCATGCAATTTCTTTAACATATCCACCCTAATAGGTTTTCCCCACAATGTGAGATCAACAAAAATGGAGAGTCCACTGTGACCGGACCAATTGTAAATGGAATAGATTTAGAAATGGGGCTCACCACCGGAATTCCAGAAAAACCCACCGAAACGTTATTCTGCCCGGACAGAGCAGCCCCTGGGACCAGTGAACGAGAAATAATACTATTCATCGCACCCGTATCAACTAAAAAGTTTTCAGATGTCCCCATCAACCGCCCTCGTACATAAGGACCTTGCTGATCAACGCGACAGACACCTGACCCACACTCTGTCCTTGGCTGTCCTATGCGTAGGCATACCCCTCGGTCCTATCGAACACACTGTAGTGTAGTTCCTATATTTCCAATAGGCTCTGTGCATTGGAATAACAAAAACTGCAGTTTAGACGTAGGACTGAGGTCGACTTGGTCTCTGCTGAATATGTTAGACTTAATTAGGTATGCCAGCTAGCTCAGAGGTCACTATAAACTTTCTCGAATGAACAGGGTGGAGTTAACTTCCCTGATTAGACAAGAAGGGATTAGCTTCTGACAACCGCATAAACATGACAACTTTGCTCCCTCCAGAATAAGGAGTATATCTCCAGAGTCATGTGAAAACAATAGATAGCTATTTCACTCAGTCAATCGTGCATACTTAATTTCACCAGAGTGCAGAGAAATAGAGAGACGTGCGTTTTCAATAAAAGGTGTTATTTATTTAGCAGTCTTCTTTCTCATGCAAGAGAAGTGAATTGCCACAATTGCAATACTTATCATAAAGTAAAGTGCGTACAGTAAAAGGAGTATTATGAAATAATACTGTAAAAGCATTTATATAGTTTCTGAGCCATATGATACTTAAAACGGATAAAATATATACAATACATACAATGATAAAAGTTGACTAAACTTACTCTAATGGTGCTTCTGAATTACGCCTACCCCAGTGTACCTAACCTAAGCCTAGTACGTGGGAAGGAGTAAGGGAGTTGCAGTTTAAGTTAAGTTAGTTTTGTCAAGAATCTGAATCAAGAATTCTCTAAGGATCTAATCAGCTTCATACTTTGGTTTTAGAATGAAGGAATTCTTGTATCTCGTTCTCCCAGTAACCCGCAAGGGTGACTGGAAACACTGGAGCTGGATTTTCTCGGCAGGAGAAAAGACAGCGTCTTTCTCAGTGCATCAAATGGGAGGGACGGCTTCCTTCGGCACTCGCATCAGCTGGGCTTTGGGTAAGTAGATAGCCGCTCTGCTCCAAACCACCGTGTGTTGCTTAAGGCAAATGCTGGTATATTTATACCTGGAAGGTGCCGTGTTTGACGTAAGGTTGGACATAAGACGTCAATAAGAACTGTCACTAAGAACTGGCAGTTCTTTCAGGACTCGCAGGAGTTCTAGGACAAATCAAAACAAAAACAGGGGGAATTCCCAGGTTGCTGGAGGTTTGGTTTGTTTAAAGAACGCGTTGTACTTTCTAGGAGTCTAAGGAAGTAGCCTTGCCGTATTTGCACTGCATTGGCTATGACTAAATATGGATATGATTCTTATGCTTTATAAGGATATGATTTGTTATAACCACATAAAGGAATAAATCGGGGATATTTAATTACGGTCCTAGATACGTTTACACCCACTCCACATATAATGTCCATCATTACTAAATACTAAGCAATATATAAACATATAGGTATGCATGTGTTTTCCAGCCCACCCCAAAATACATCAAGTGCATTTGAAACGGTATAGACACGAAAATGAGTATTATACTGTACGCTTTCAAGCAGTGGTATAATTCAGTAAAAATTATGTTCATTTAGAATGTGGACTGAATGAATCATGGAAATCTACATTTATGAAATGGCTCTTAATACAGAAAAGAAGGTTGAGAACATTTCATTACATATTTATACAAGAATGTAAATGTGCTAGAAGCTGATTCAAAATAGTGTCTCTAGAGTCTCTAAGAATAGAAGTTCTGTTCTCTAAGAATAGTTCTACTTTAAGCAGAGTATCATGTGGCAAAGAAAGTAAATATTTTGCATATTGGGAAACAATAATTTCGCTTTCATTGGAAAAAATAGTTCCAAATGTTTTCAGCAGTGTTGTTTATAAAAACTGAAGGCCGAATTCAGAGTTCAGGGAATGCTGTGTGCTCGCTAATTCAATTGTTATTCTTGTTGTTAGGAGAGAACATTACCTCAGCTAGACCAGCAAAAAATTTGTCTACAACAGTAGGTGAAAGTTGGGCCAACGCTGAAAATCAGAAATAGTGCATATATGCGATGCATTGCCATCATCGGTGTTTAGATCAGCAATGTTCACAGAAGGTTGTACCTGTGTGGTGCCGCTTTCATCTCGTACTTCACCGCCACCTAATCGTAATGGTGAAGTCTCAACGAATGCCGTCATCAGAATCGGTAGCCGCTGGGGACAACACGTTGCATGAGTGGTTACCGGACAAAGCAAAGCGT
Source organism: Lissotriton vulgaris (assembly GCF_964263255.1). Classification (NCBI taxonomy): domain Eukaryota; kingdom Metazoa; phylum Chordata; class Amphibia; order Caudata; family Salamandridae; genus Lissotriton; species Lissotriton vulgaris. Next base: position 1,071,532,048 of record NC_141696.1, on the reverse strand, counting down.
CGATATCCATTGGTACTGTTGATGGTAGTGTAAGACAGACGTCCAACACGCATTCTTCACCGCATAGCAGGCATCGAAGCACAGGTAAGATGCAATTTTGCCAGATCGGTCTGAATGAAAGAAACCAGGTAGTATTCAGATCTCTTAGCCGGGCCAATGGAGGACCTTAGTGATACGGTCTCTGCATCATATTGCTAGGATCGTTTCTTCCATCGTAGCCTGAGTTTTGTCTGTGACTTGGCTTGCCATATCAGAGCAGAAGGTACAAAAATAAAATTAATGCTACGAGTCCCAAAATAAGAGGCAGGCCACCGAAAAAAGAATACACAAAATTCAGGAAGATGCCCAGAACTGTTCCAAAGGGTGCTAACAGTCCCGAAAAAATTAAATACATGTGCAATGCCACTGGTATCTGACATGTTTAGGATTTGGCTTAACATTTCTACGAAATGCACAGGGCATTTTGTCGATAATAGGGTAGGTATCTCTGCCGCTGTCCTTGCAACTTGCAGTTCATACGTCTCTTTAGACGAGGTTAAAGGCACAGTTGTTTGTAAAAGAATAGACTTCATTCCGCTTAAAGTATCAATTCGAATAAAAGAGAAATTCACAGAAGGCCATATTGCTGCCTCCATGTCTGGAATGCTGTTTGGATACAATACTTGCATACAACAATTGACCCTGGAAGTAACGCTCACGAGATAGGCTTTTCCTGGCATCTTGCCACAACAGCTGTGGTCACTTAATATAACGTAGCTACCGTTGTAAAGTTGTCTGAAAAAGGGCTCTCTCTGTGAAGCAGGGGTGCCATATAGATGACATGAAAGGTTGTTTGATGAACCTTCGCAGGCTCCATGCAAGTTAATACCTTGACACAGAAGTGTACCGCTTAGTGATTTTTTACAATTGTTACCACTAAGAAATACCTATTTTTTCCCTTCACTATAACATCTATGCGTATAAGGTAAATTCCAGGTTGATATGATGTATCCTTTACCCAACCTTTCCTACAGGCCTGCTGGTATATACTTTTGGCAGTATTGAAACTGAACAGTTGTTATCGGGATTGAAATGGTGCCATGTATTATCCATTCAATGACAGGTTTTTCTGACATTGTCAATGGTAATCTTTCTAGTTTTTCAATGCTCAGCACCATATAGTCTGCTCCTTTTTACGCCAACGAGATTTGTCTATCAGTAAGGTTAAAGATAGAAAATAATGACGTTGTGTTGATTAGACGCCATGGCACGTAGCCTGAATGGAGGTTTTGTAACGTCCAGCCTAGCTGTACAATAGAACGCAATTGGGATTGACCATGTTATAACATTAGCATATCCTGTTCTATTATATCAATAGCAGATGATACAATGCTGTCCAGTGAATAAATTCTGGAGGACAGAGTCGTTAACACATTGTCCACTACAGAAAGTGATTTTTCCAAATTAATACCATCAATTTCTCGTATTTTTTCTGCAGTTTCAATTTGTGATACTTTCCAAGCTTCATTGTAAGCTGCATATATACCGGCGTATGTGAAACGTCTTTGACGCTGTTTGCGAGGTCCCATTATGAAACCTCGCAAGTCAGCACCTTCTTTAAGTAAAGTTAAGTGATGCTTAATTTCGAGAAGTGTGGATCTCTGTAGCCAATCGAGGCATAGTTTTCCTACACTGAATGTTGTAACTATCCCTGGATGTTGTCTCTAGGAATATCTTGGGTATGGCCTGTTCTGTTTGAACCCCTGTATTTTGTTCAGGAATCTATCTTGACAGTTATCAGTGGGCCAGATCAACCATTTGTTCCAATCAGGAATTGTTCTGTTTTGTTTTAAAATATAGGACACGTCTAACCCCTCATCTGTAGTGGTGTTTCTATCAGGCATAGGCTTTGGTATAGACGGGTTGTTTAAATCTTTTATCTTAGCTAGACCAAGACAGGTTGTTTGTTGAATGGTGTCATTCAGGAACATTATTCGTTCTGGGATCATGCAGGCTCTAAATAATGATTCTAAACCTTGTACCTGCCCCTCTTTAGTACCCCAGATGGTTTTTGTCTCAATGCTGTTTTTCCAAAATTCAAAACCAAATGTAGACATTTTTTTATAACATTTTTCAGAATAAATCAGTTTAGTATTTGTCAACATGGTTTTCACTGCTGTCTTATTTAACATTTTAAAATAAAACGTTTCTGGATTAGTGTAATTAAACCCTGAGAAGTATGGAAATTTCGCAATAAATGTTTTTGAACTGCATTTTGGCGGAGTTGGACAATGTTCCCATTGATTATAACTGAAAACATTTCTAGGATTAGCAGACTTATGCAGATAATGATGTCAAAAGTGATTGAAACAATACATTTCCTCATAATTCAACAAACCCTGTAAATAATTATGTTCTGTAAATTTTGCTGACATTTCTAAATCTGACATCATATTATTAATATTTTCAAAGTCCCAATCGTCAGAGAAGGTACTAGGTGATACAAAGTCACTTAAGGAGATCTTGAATTGGTGTGGATATTTCAAGAGCTCAACCGGGCCATAGATTTCATAGTCAGTTTTGTCCCATGCTATACCACCAGGTATAGGGATGGCTGTGATGTTTACTGATGAAAGTTCTCTTTTTTCGATGTGAGAGGATCTGTGTGGTTTCAGGACCAAGTTGATGTTCTGACTTGCTGTGTCCATTGTACTATATTTTCCATCAATAAATCTACCCAAACTTAAAACCAAGATGAGCCATAGAAAGAGGAAAAGCGCACCTAACACAATCCATATTGTAATCCATGTTGAAGTTAGATATGTTTCTCTGAGTTGATGAAAGAGCTCTGTGATTTTCTATTTGAATGTTTTTGTTGCTGGCTTGTCTCCATGTTCACTTGGATCATCGGAAAAGTCATCAAAGTTGATAAAGTAGCCAGATGCAGTTCTGTCAATTGGTGGAATTGCTTCCGGATTTCCATTGATCTTTGGATTTTCTTTTGTTACATTTGTATAGTCCGAGGCTACATCGTTGTAGACAGATGTTTCTTGACGAACTGTTGCGATTTGGGTTTCAAGAGGCACAAGTTCCATGGCATTGTTGCATAGTCCTTTTTTATTCACTGCAGGTTTATCAAATGTGATTAGTCTCTCAGTTTGAACCTCTTGGATTGTAGCAAGATTTGGTCCTCTGCTATTTCTTGGTAGTCCACTGGGCCTACTACTTATTATTGGCCATATGGTTGTGGTTTCACCAGGTCGATTGATACAACTCTGTTCTCCTTTTTACCAGCAAGGGGCTGTTGTATACTTATCTTGCTCCGCTGATAGCTAAGACAGGTACTGCTTTTCTGTAAGAAGGCCCAAATTCCTTCTTCACCGTGATCTTTTCTCTGACTAGATCCCCAATCTTTGGATTCCAGACAGGTCTTGCTGGGACAGGTGGTTTTTCTTCAGTGGTAGTTGGCTTTCGCTTTTCGTTACTTAGACTTTTTCTTGTTTCATTTAAGTCCTGTAAAACAGCCAAACGATCTTTGATATCAAAGGTTTTTTGTTTCACCACTGAAGTCTGACAATCCAAATCCTGGATGATCATTCTACTACCAAATAAAAGTTTGTACGGACTAATACCTCCTAGAGAATTTCTTGGCATGTTATTAAGACTACGTTGGACACTTATTAGATGTTTGACCCACCCGTCACCCGAACCTAATACCCTCGCTGTTATAGATTGCTTTATGTCACGTTTTTTTCTCTCCACTACAGCATTACCCTCGGAATGGAATGGACTAGAATACCGCAATGCAATGCCCATGCTGGCCAGGGCCTCCTTGTAAGCCCGAGAGCTAAACGCAGGACCCTGGTCAGAATGTAGCATGCCAATTGCGTATGTGCCAATAAAGACTCGCAAATCTTTTATAACAGTTCTGGCGTCAGCCGAGCGCTGGGGCCACATCTAAATGAATATCGTCTTAATAATTATGGGATCGCATTTTTCCGTCTGGATGTCTGCGCATAGATAGCCTGATGCTGTCTAATAGAGGTGTCTGGGCAGGTCTCTGGTCCGGTTCACAACTGCGATCTCTGTTGCAGTCCTGACATACCATTGCAAAGTTATAAATTTGCACGCTCATCCCCGGCCACCAGTATTTTGATTGTAATTCTTTTAGAGATTTCAGGATCTCTTGGTGCCTCAGACCCAATCCCATGTGCGCTTCTTCAATTAAGAAGACCCTCCGGTTCGTGTTTGGAATTACTCTATCCCCCCACTCCAGTGAATTTAGCAAACGGAACGGAGTTTGCATCAATTATGTATGTATTGCCGAGTGGATAGTTTAGAGGAAACGCCGCATAATTGCCTTCCATTGAGGCTTTTACTGCAAGCAGCGTTTCGCCATCTATTTTTTTTTTGTATGCTTTTTTGTAGCTACGGAAGCCGAGTGATCAGCTTCTGCTGTGGCTCTGTGAGCCAATGAATTCCCTGCAACATGAACGCCATCACGTTGAAGACTCTGCGTATGTATCACGTGAGTCATTTGTAGTTGTTTCTGCAAAAGAACAACTTGTTCCCATAGTTTTTTATGCTTTATTGTGGCACCTGTCTCATCTTTGTAACCGTTTTTTATCCAGGTCTGCATGGAATTATTGTAAGACCGGACGCAGTAATGTGAATTGCACACTTATTTCAGCTTGCTGAGCTGTACAGTTTCTGAGTGATTCAGTTTTAGTGACCATCGGTCTGAATTTACCTAAGCGCCAGCGACCTTTAATAATCGCGCACGCAGCATTGTAAATTTGTTTTTCCACAACCTAGTGTTGTGCAAATCTGTCCATGTAGATTACACAGGTGTACTGTTCGAGAGGTAGAATTTCGATTGACAGGGGGGATTCATGTTCGTATTCCAGATTTTCTAGTTTTTTCATTTTCGGATCAAAAGCGTGTTTCACACCTTCTGTAGCAAGAGCATTTTCCCATTGTATCCATTTTGGATCTAGAGCTATAGCATTTGGAATGCCTGGTCTTTTTACTGCCTCAAGGGCTGATACTACTGTTAAAACAGATATCCTTTTCCCTTGGGCTAGGGCTCTTTATTTTGCTACAGCAGTTTGAACCGCAGTTAGTATTTTCTTAGTAGAACTGAATTTCATTTCAGCTTGTGTGTACAAGTGTGATTTGTAAGCTATTGGTACCATTTCTCCCTCTATAGAGGTCAGGTATGTGAATCTGCATCTTCCTGGGATGACTCGGATCACAAGGTTGCGTTTGTTTGCGCGTGTTTGCAGTTTTGTTTTAGTTAACATGTCTGTCTGTGATGATCTCAAAATTTCTGTGTGTTTTTGAGTCCAATTAATTGGTTTAAAATCAAGTTTTATTAGTTCGTAGAGAGGTTTTACCCTCTCTGCATAATTTAGAATGTATGTTCTTCCGAAATTCAGGAAACCTAGTGTTGATTGTAATTTTTTCAGCGTTTTTGGAGCTTGGAGTACAGCTCACTTCTCTAAGAAGTTGTCTGCTAGGCTTTTGCCTTCACTTGATAATTCATATCCTAAAAATAGGACAGTTAGATGGGCAATTTGTGATTTTTTAAAGTTAAATTTGTACCCTTCAGATGCGAACACAAGTATTATGGTGTTCACTCTTTTCAAGTGAGTCTCCAGGTCATTGTCTGTAAGATAGATGTCATCGACATAAGATAATGCCTCATCATCATATATTTGTAGTAACTCTGTTACCCTGGCTGAAAATAATCCTGGGCTGTTCTTGAATCCCTGTGGGAGACGACAAAATTGCTTTTGGGTCCCGATGCTGGAGAAAGCGGTCAAATATCTGCTTTCAGGTGCTATGTTTTGACAGAAGAAACCATTTGAAATATCTAATGTCGTTTTATATTTCTTGCGCACAATGTTATTCATTAGTGCTGCACTGTGTGAGTTTTGTACTGCAAATGTTTTACAGCAGGAGTTTAGGTGTCTGTAGTCCAAAACTAGACGATATGAATCGTCTAACTTGGAGACAGGAAACAAAGGATTGTTCATTTGTGAGGTGCATGTTTCAATCACCCCCTGATATTCAAGTTGATCTAAAATTTCTCTTTCTTGTTTTTTAGCTTCTTGCTTAACAGGATACTGCCTCTGTGCAGTAGGTTGATTTTTTAACTGGATTTTATGGTGAGGAGAATCCTCATCCCATCCTACATGATTTTTATATAATGCAGGGGCTTGGGCCACTGCCCATTTTCTAGCAAATGTGCATTTTTTATAAATTGGAATGTGATTTGAGAAGGCAGGCATAATCATTTCTTCGCCATGTGGGCACTCCCTGACAAACTCTGGTGGCCAGTCTTTCTCTGCTAGAAGGATATCATAGCCTTTAGATAGATTTTCCCAAAAGAGACCTTTTATTTTCCTAGTTTTATCTCCCTATATACGTAATGTTATTTCATATAGTTTATGGGGCACGCTCACTCGGGTGTCTGCAGTTTCCACTTGAATGTATTCATTCGTGTCCACTGTCTCCAGAAGATTCATCAGGATATTGCGAGCTATGGTCACTTCTGCTGCGCTGTCTAGCATTGTCTTGGCCCACTCTCTGTTTTTCAGTTGTGTCCTCAGGATTCTCGACATGTTTTATTTTAATACTGGCTACCTTCTTTCTGGGAAATTGTAATTTTTTTACTTTGATGAGCAAGTTCCTTGTCTTTGGACTTGACGTGCTCTTCTTTATGTTCTGACCGTCCCCTTCTTTCCGATTTCTTTGAGGAAGTCTGAAAAGATCGAGAGGGACGTGTATCAATATCTTGATATCTGTCAGGTGTTTTCAAATTTTCCCTATTTCTAGGGTTGTATCTTTTTTCAGAGGGCTCCCGTTGTGGAGACTTGCCCCCCTTCTGGAGATCTATTTCTTCGTTGGGGAGACCTTCTTCTGGACTGAAACTGTTTTTCTCTGGAAGGGGTTTGTTTATTACCCTCCTACTTCTTCTTTTGAGAATTGAGATTATTTTTTATGAAAGTCTTTTCAGGATATTCAATTAGTTTATTTAGTCGGTAGGTTGTACCGTCAACTGTCAATTGAACTAAATCTCTATATGCTTTTGTTAATTCTTTTATTTTAAGTAAGAGCTCTTCGCTTGACGTTTTTTCAATATCAGGATGTGGTGTGTAGCTGGCTAGAACCGGCCATGTGGCTCCTGGTCTACCTAGTGGACCGAGCCTGGTAATGTGATTTTGATGTTTTAGGGCGCCATTAAACCAGAGCAGGTGCTCTTGGTATGTTAGTGGAATTTCAATTTCCTCAAAAGGAGAGTATTCCCCTGGAGCTTCTGCTATTTTGTAGTAGTGGAACTCATGAGTAACAGCATGTGCTGCTGGAAAATTAATCAAGGAATAGAATACCTCTGTCTGTAGAAATTCATGTGCCTCTACCATAAATACGACTGTACCACCTCTTGATGTTACTCCATTATCAATAAGTTCTATAGTTATGGTTTTTCTTATATTGACCGGGATGATTATTGCATCCGGGTCGTTATCTTCATTAAACCCTGTAAGGTCTGCACCCAGTTGATTCGCATCAACTGCGGCTCCACCGGTTTCGTTGTTGTCGCTGTGATTTGACATTGTTTAATGAAAGTTTTGCAGAGCAAGTTTTGAAGAAACAAAGATTAGGTGCACAATATTTTGGAACACTGTATCCTTCAACGTTGACTAAACCGAAAACTAATACATAGGAATCTCTTCCTACTAAGTTTCGGCGGATATTAACCTTTCACCCACTTCAGACGTCTATTGGAGTATTTACAGGAAAAAGGGGTCTGTGTGAAAAAGCACAACTGAGTTACTCTAGTATCTTGCGTTAGATTATCGCCTTACCAAATGTTGGGTGCCATTTAGTGTAGTTCCTATATTCCCAATACCTCTGCGCATTGGAATAACATAAACAACAGTTTAGACGTAGGACTGAGGTTGACTAGGTCTCTGCTGAATATGTTAGACTTAATTAGGTATGCCAGCTAGCTCAGAGGTCACTAGAAACGTTCTCGAAGGAACAGGGAGGAGTTAACTTCTCTGATTAGACAAGAAGAGATTAGCTTCTGACAACCGCATAAACATGACAACTTTGCTCCCTCCAGAATAAGGAGTATATCTCCAGAGTCGTGTGAAAACAATAGATAGCTATTTCACTCAGTCAATTGTGAATACTTCGTTTCACCAGAGTGCAGAGAAATAGAGAGACAGGTGTTTTCAATAAAAGGTGTTATTTATTGAGCAGTCTTCTTTCTCATGCAAGAGAAGTGAATTGCCACAATTGCAATACTTATCATAAAGTAAAGTGTGTACAGTAAAAGGAGTATTATGAAATAATACTGTAAAAGCATTTATATGGTTTCTGATCCATATGATACTTAAAACGGATAGAATATATACAATACATACAATGATAAAAGTTGACTAAATGTACTCAACTGGTGCTTCTAAATTACGCCTACCCCAGTGTACCTAACCTAAGCCTAGTACGTGGGAAGGAGTAAGGGAGTTGCAGTTTAAGTTAAGTTAGTTTTGCCAAGAATCTGAATCAAGAATTCTCTAAGGGTCTAATCAGCTCCATACCTTGGTTTTAGAATGAAGGAGGTCTTGTATCTCGTTCTCCCAGTAACTCGCAAGGGTGACTGGAAACACTGGAGCTGGATTTTCTCGGCAGGAGAAAAGACATCATCTTTCTCAGTGCGTCAAATGGGAGGGACGGCTTCCTTTGGCACTCGCATCAGCTGGGCTTTGGGTAAGTAGATAGCCGCTCTGCTCCAAACCACTGTGTGTTGCTTAAGGCAAATCCTGGTATATTTATACCTGGAAGGTGCCGTGTTTGACGTAAGGTTGGACATAAGACGTCAATAGGAACTGTCACTAAGAACTGGCAGTTCTTTCAGGACTCGCAGAAGTTCTAGGACAAATCAAAACAAAAGCAGGGGGAATTACCGGGTTGTTGGAGGTTTGGTTTGTTTAAAGAACGCGTTGTACTTTCTAGGAGTCTAAGGAAGTAGCCTTGCCGTATTTGGACTGCATTGGCTATGACTAAATATGGATATGATTTTTATGCCTTTATAAGGATATGATTAGTTATAACCTCATAAGGGCATAAATTGGAGATATTTAATTAGGGTCCTAGATACGTTTACAACAACACAGTCTTCATTATAGTACTGCCTACCTCTCGGTGATCAAAATAATTCTTCTCAAATTCACCATGTGTCTCTTTGCATATCACTTCCATCCACACCACCTCAACCTCTTCCTCTCCCTCTTACTGCCCCATTCTGAGCCATCAACAATGGACACTGAGCTCGCAAACGCCCTTCCTGTTTACAGAAAGCGTGGTGGTTTATTCCCAAAGCAGCAGCTGGTCCTCCACCTCGTCCAGTTCCCGCCCCCCTCGGGACAAACCCCCTACCAACTCTCTCTCTGCATCGTCCCCTGCTGACTTCCTATAACAACACCCTTGTCTTGAGATCCTTTGCTTTCTTTTCCGTCTTATCCTTACTCTCATTTTCCCTGTGTTCATAATACTGAGCCATGCTCAGTATAACCGAAGGTGTAGAAGTGGTCCCAGTACTCTCAGCGGCTTTAAGCCACGCGGATACTTCTGGCAACAAATTGGTCACGAAACAATTAACAAATAATCATATACCACCGACAAATCTTGCCTACTAAAGTCAATGAATACCCCCTTAAATCTAGTGAAGAAATCCGAAACACTTTTGTCCTTCTTCTGCTTACACGCTGTTAATTTGTCCCAATCCACCTTACGAGGTGGAATTGAGGAGTGCATATAGGTAATATTCCGACCCGGTAAGGCCAATATTTCGGGCTTCGGCTTATCACCAGGTTTTCGATCCTTGTCCCAATCTTTGATCTGATCCCAAGTTCCTCCCAGCTCTGTGGCATGGTCCTGGTCATGCACCTGACGCCACACGTCAACAGGGACTAGTAAGCCGAATAATAGCTCTATGCCAGCTAAGGTCATAACGGCTGAGGAAGCCGCTTCTGTAAGCTCTTCATAGTAAGCCATAGGATTTTTACGAGGATCAGGAAGTTGACATTTTAGTGAGAGAACCTCACTCCTTTTCCATGGGGTATAAACCCATTGCTCTTGGAATCGTGCCTCTACACGAGGTCTAGTTACTTGATTTTGATTGTCTCTTAATTCCGGTATTTCAGGATGGTAAATAGGATGTACTTCCCGCATTGGATGCTGCGAGTCCCAGTTTGGACATTTCGAGTGCAGCTGCCCTCGATAATTTATTAAAACCTCGACATTCCTGTACACTTTCTCGAGTCCTAATTCAGATTTATTAGCCCGGTCCCGCATATCATACATCACTTGAGGAGTCTTCCTTCTCGGGAAACATTGCTCCCATAAAGAAATAAGACATATGGCCATATGCTCCAGGGCATGCTGCTGCATAACGTGCTCAGGTAGTAGGGTCAGCTAGAGTTGGGGTCGTGCTCAAGAACTGGGAAGCCCAAGCGGACATTGGGGAGATAAAACAACTGTGGACATAGTTGGAGACGGCAATGCATCGGGCCATAAAGTGGCCGTTCCAAATGCTGAGGGAGATAAAACAGAGGACATTCCCAGAGGAGCGGGGGAAGAGGAAACAACAGGCGCAGAAGCCGTTGGAGCCGGTGCTGGAGTTAAAGGGACTGCAGGATATATGCGTTGTGGAGCATAAGGGGGTGGTGGACGCACATCCAATAAATTCTCTATCTCATCCTCTGGCTCAGTCCTAGTTACGTAGCTTTTACCCACCTGTAATCTGAATTGTCTATCCGTACGATCAATTCCCTTTTCAATTTGAGCTTTATCATAAGCCTTACCCTTCTGTGTAATCGTCTGACCTCCTTTCATTTTACATAACTTCACCTCCCTGATGCGCCTATGCTTTGCTTCCTTTTGCCACATGTTTAAAGAATCAAACATAGCCTGCCAACTTCGTTTGGAAAATAATCGATCTTGTAAGAAATATATATTTTTCTCATCAAAGGTTCCACATTGTCTTTGGTATATTTATGCCATAGCCCATTAAACAGAATAGGTGAAATACCATGTTTAACATACATATCATAACTTGGGTTGCCCTCAGGCGGGGCAGGCTGACTTTCATCCAAATGTGTGCCTTTTTGGCGACAACAACATTCTAAACATTATTTGCTAAAGCACAGCATTCTGATTCTTTGACAGTTAAATCTCGTTCAGAAAAACAGTGTTTCAAACATGGCCATGTTCATACATTCTCAACATTTCCATTCACTCTTAAGATCAAAATGCGAAAAGAACAATACATACATAGCTACACCAATGAAAAAGAATTTTCAAAGCGAAATGTCTTTTTCCAAACAAGGGAACGGAGCCCATTGACTCTCGTTCATGGAGAACTTAACCCATTCAGATTCCAAACCAACAGATACCAGAGTCAAGCAGTCAAAAGACTACCAAGAGACCGCCGGACAGGTATCAACCACAGACTGTCCTATAGACCATCCCGAAGCCTTCCTGGTTCACCCTCTGAACTATTCTGACTAAGCCTGCTGCCTTAGCATCGATTCAGATATGTCCTGACGGCTACCCAGGTTCAACCATAGGCCTTTCCGAGAGCAGTCCAGCTTGGTGCGCACCACACGTGCCACACCAGGGCATCCGATCAGAGTCTCTATTATTCACAAAACAAGTCTGTGGAGCATCTACCGGTGCAGCCACAATGCTGCCCCGTCAGACCTCCAAAGTCCTCCAAGGTACACCGACCACCAAATTCAATACAGTTAACTGCTTCAACAGCGCATTCCAAAAACACCAACATCGGTTCACTCACCTAGTGCACACAGGTGCAATTGCGTATTCTCCACTGCAGACTCCTGAAGACCAACACGGTCAGCTCCCGGGTTATGCCCGTAGGACATCGGCGAAGGGTCACTAGCAGCTGGGGCTCCCTGATCGTGAGAGCGGAGTAAGTCAGAATTTCCGGTCAGTACACCCACTCGACCAGAGCTCCCCTTTCTTTGTCCTTTTCACCCTATTACGGGAGGACGACCCTAACGTGGAGTCCCACCAGAGTCGCCAACTGACGTACCATAAAAAATAACATAAGGAGCTATACCTACCAATAGCCCCAATACCAATTTACCAAATAACCAGTCAGTTGGCAGTGAAAAAAGTTCAATCGTTTATTATGCAATATACTCTATAGAGAAGCCTCTCCAACCCTCACCCATCAGGTGCGCGGAGAAGACTGCTGGCTTACAGTCAAAACCAAACATATATACTTTCAGTTCAGCACATGAAGTCACCTTAAATGGAAAAACAACACTCGGCCCTTGGGCCCCAAGGAAGGACCATATATGGGACACATGATTGGTTCAAAGCTTTACTATTTATTACAGGGAAGGTCAGGAGGGGTGACCTCCTTTCGTCCTGGTGCCCGGGAGTCCCAGGACAGAGGGAGAACAGTCTACTTTCAGGTGCTCTCATGCAGTGTACACGTGATCACAGCTCGGGTCTGACACAAGCAGAGAAAAGATGGCGTCTGTACGGTTTCTCGGCTTACTCTATTAGTGTAGGACAAACGGACAGAATAATCCTTTTCCTACTAACTAAAGCGAATAGAGGTTATGCAGGGTGCATATTGAGCATAGAGGATATATAGATACATCATGCTAACATAATATATATATATGACTGAGATTTTCTATTGTAGGGAAAATCGAACTTTTACCCCTCACTTTAACTAATTGGTTGAACCAGGAAGAATGTTTAGTTTGATTGGGCTTATGCACTTATTCCCTTTTTTAGGATTTTATGCTTTCCTATGTACCCTGAGGGGATCCCCCTGGGGAAGGGGGAGAGGGGGGAGTGGTATATAATGAAAAATAGGACTTAAGGCATAGTTGTTTATTTTATGCTTTTTTCTCTTTTTTGTCATATTGTATCTATGTCTGACGCCCTAATAAAGATCTTTGGAAAAAAAAAAGAGAGCGAGATGGGTTGCACTGGAAATGTTTGTTGTGGATTTAGGCAGGGTTGAATAGTATGTTGTTGTGTGGAGTTGTGTAGTGGAAATATATGCCATGGTGTGCTGTGAAATTATGTGGATAGTAATTAAATGGGATTTAGTGTACTGGGATTATGTAGAGTGAGATTGTGAGTTATGGATGTAATCATGCAGATTGGTATTGTTTGCTGTTGATTAGTATAATGTGGTGTTAAGTTTGATGGCATGATGTGGAAATCTGTTGTGTGGATTGGAGGTATGTGGTGTGTTGTGGAGTTCTGTTGTGTAGTTGAAATATGTTGTTTAAAGTGTAATTATGTGGTATGTATTGGAAATGTGTGGAGTTGAATTGTGTGGCCTAAAACTGTGTGGCTTTGAGTGAAATTATGCTTATTGGAGTTATGCGTCATGGTGTGGAGTGCATTTATGTTGATTGCTGTTATGTGGCATAGAGTTCATTTATGCAGAGTGCATTTATGTGGTATTGAGCAGAGTGGTAGTATGTGGAGTGTAATTATGATGTGGTGTAGAATTCAGTGGCCTTGACTAGGGTGGTTTGTGTGGAATTATGTGGGATGGTTTGGAGTGGTATTGTTTGGCATGGTGTGGAGTTTAATTATATGGAGTGGAGTAATGTGGCATGTTGCAAATTTGAATGTATTTTGTGCAATGACAATGTGTTTTACATCTGCAAGAGTTCGAGCTATTGGCATGGGAAATGACAATGTCTTTGAGTTATGTGATACAGAGTGGAGTGAACGTGTGTAGAGTAGAATTGTGTGGGTTGGATTGGAATTGTTAGTTGTGGAATTGTGTGGCATAGGAATGTGTAGTGAGGAGTGGATGTGTGTTGTGAGATAATGTGGCATTGTGTGCAGTGGAATTATGTGCATAATGATTATGTGCTTTTAAGTGTACTGGATGTGGAGTAGGATTTTGAGTTGGGAAGTCTGGAAGTGTTGGGGCAGTGTCCATGGGAAGGCAATCCCTGCTCAACAGGAACTTACTGCCAATGTAAAAGGTGAAAACTATGGTGACTTTTCGTCGAAATAAAAAAGTCCCTGTTACTGCATCAGCTATACTGAAAGGAATGTGACAGTGTCAGTGGCACAGGCAGTCCTACTTAAAGTCGCTCACTGTAACTGTAAAATACGAAAAACATGGTGGCTTACCTCTACTGATAAGATATGCAGAGAGACCGCACATAAGGAGGTCTGCATTATGTGTAATCATTAGTTGAGCATAATGTATAACTTAATGCAAACAATCTATCTCTTAACTTAGGTGTTTGCTGCCATTCATGAACCACAAACTGTCACATCAATAAATTTCACTATAAAGTACATTGTTGAAGGCAAACGATCTGGCTTTAATGTACTAATGCTTTGAAATAGCATTTTCTCCTGACTAGATTTGTCTGTGTTTCCTCCAAGCCATATGCATCTACACATGCAATCACACACTCCCAGAAACCATTGCATGCATGTATAGACATTAGAAATTGCACATATATATACTAATATGTAAACAAGCACATACATAAATAACAGTCTGTAACTCCCTGGAACATACACATGTAGACTATTCAGGACATCACAGTAGAACCCACATACATATAATCAACAGTCTGACATAGCATAAGACAATCCTTCATTTAAGGGTTACCATGCTTTTTGGTGGCACTCAAAGAAGTAATGGGACAATCTGAAACTCGTTGCCTTAAATTTTATTAATTGAATTATTGTATACAAGCACTTTTGTCCATTATTAAAGCTCTATAATTATAAAGTCTTGATATCTTTTTTTAGCCATGCACAGATCCTTTTATCCTTAATTAAAGATCTTAAAGCAATTCTTTGTTGTAACATGCATTGCAGCATTGATATATATATTTTGTTTAGTTTTCCTGCTTTATTTATAGTAGAGGCGGGAATTGGGTCACTGGATTTTGTGATGCTTGACACCATCATGACACAAAACATGAACAAAAGTACTCATCAAAAATACATTCATATCATTAGCAAGTTATGTTTTAGATGACATTTCTATAAGTGCTGCCATTTGTCCTCAATGCCTCCCAGGTTGACACATGCACTCTTGCAAATAATTCCGAAGTATGGTTTTATCCTTAATGAATGACTTAAAATTAAATTAATTTCATTTATTTATGCCCTGCTTTTTTGGAACATATCCATGTTGTTTGTTTGCACACATACAATAATATTGTATACAAGAACGATTTCACATTTAGAATTAAAGCGAATAGAACAGCATTGGGCAAATTAGTTTGAAAGGAAAATGTTTCTCTTCTGAGCAGAACTGGGTGAATTCAGAGTGGAAAACATCCATTAAAGTGTCACTATCCTATTAACATATGGTCATTTGGGCCATTCAAAGTATTAAGGGCACGTTTACACGTGCTCTCCATGCCACTGGAGTCAAGCTATCCTGGCTGATGAGGGCTGAAAGCCCGAAACCGCACCTACGATGCATGTTCAGGCCGGACTGTTCCCATTGGGCACAGGGTTAAGACTGATTTGCATATGGCTGGGTCCAAACTGGAATGGCATAGTGAGCAAAAAAACGATGGATTTAGGCCCAGATCTCCTTACTGGGTGAATGTATGTCATTGTTCTGCATTCTGTCTATCAATTGTTCTTTTTTCATACCTTACATGACAACATGGATGTTGGAAATGAAGCTCCGCTGGTGATGTTCTCCTCTGTGAACTCTTTACAGCGGTGCTACCAGGACTGAAGCACTAGAACCCAGCATGCTGTGCTCAGCTGGTGTCCATTCCACACTGCTTGCCCACAAATGGAAGCACTCTTTGACAGAGCAAGGATATGTGAGGCCACCTCCAACCTTGTATTGTAAGCCCATAAAAGGGGCAGCCAAGGGCACAGTAGACTTTGTTAATCACTTGCAGTGTATGGGAAGGAAACAGCATTTGTGACAACATCCAAGTGTCTCATACGTTTCTTACTCAGCAGTCCTTAGATATTCAGTGTGATGCCGACTATCTGGGTGTACTCGTTTAACTTGTATTAATGTATTGTATTAGCACTTTGACCACCTAGTGATGTCATCATAAGAGCAGAGGGCATTTTCACAACCAAGGATAGGCAGTGGGTAGGCATTGCTGGGGGTATCTGTGTGCAGTCAAAAAAATATAAAATCGATTCAGTGCCTCATCATGAACACTAGGCAGCAGTACTTTTGTTTTAAATGTAGAGTTTTATATAGCGGGAACTCGACCCGAAGGTATGAGAGCACTTTACATGAGCACCATTGCGTAACAGGCGGACACATTCATTTTCTGCAGGGTGGGATTAAGTGATGTGGCCAAAATCACAAGACGTTTGAGCCTCCACCCAGAGTTGAACCTGTCTCGCTAGCTTCAAAGTCTGCAGTGCTGGACGTTAATCCATATCTGAAGTTGGTGTCAGCAACAGTCTAAATCTGCCAGTCCTTAGATTCTATTGGGATTGTTTTTCAAAAGAACAGCACCACAGCATTGCATTTCTGGCCAGTGCCAGAATGCAACCTGCTTTAGACAAAAAAAAGATACTGGCTCTAAGTGTGACATCTGAGACCCGGATGGTGGGTCTATGACTAAAACCGCTGCGGAGTGTTATGTGTTGGTTCGAGAGGAACTGGAGGCGAGAGCTGTAAGGAGCGTCCGAGGCGCATAACATTATCTGAAGATCATCACAGCACGTCCTCAGCATACAGCCCCTGTGCACTAGACAACAGTGCCGGGGTACAGTCACTTTTGGGGTGCTACATAAGCATGGGCGAATTTTGCGAGATCTAGCGTTCGCGAATTTGCGTATTTGTGAACTCGCAATCCGCAAAATCCGCGAATTCTCGCGAATTTTAAGAATTTTTTTATTTTTGTGTTCGCAAGGGTTTCTGCCAGTTCGCGAGGGTTTTGTACCAGTTCGCAATTGCGAACTTACATGTCGGCTCGCAACGGTTGCGACTTTGTTGTTTCTACATCTGTTCATCATCACAGGTTCACAGCACCCTCTGTTTCACCACTGCCACCCTCCGATTCACCCATGCCACCCTCTGGTACATCACTGCCACCCTCTGATTCCTCACTGTAGATTATGGGGGGGAAAGCAAGCACACCTGCCCTGCTTCAACTGACATGAATTAATTTGAGGTTGATTAATGTGTCACTGAATTTAAACTTCCTGTCTTGCACCTGCTTCCTTATCTGTAATTTGCTTTCTGTTGTAGTGCGATCTTTTTTTCCCAGGACCTTTGTTGCCTACTTGTAGCTATGCCATGAGCCTGCTGTGAGGATCAGAGCAGGGTCATAGAATAGTTGCAAGTAGGCAACTGAACTCTGGAGGGGCCCCTCAGGAAGCACTACAGGGAATGGTTACTAATGATGAGTTTGAACTTTTGCACCTGCTGAGTGCTTTCAGTTTTGCAAAACTCGTTTTTCTGCAGAACAGCAACTGTAATGCCCCAAACAAATGTAGGCAACTGAACTCTGGAGGGGCTCCACTGGAAGCACTACAGGGAATGGTTATTAATGATGAGTGAACATTTGCACCTGCTGAGTGCTTTCAGTTTTGCAAAACTCGTTTTTCTGCAATTTAGCAACTGTAATGCCCCAAACAAACTTACTTGTGAAAGTTGATTTCTAATCCAAAAGTGATCCAAAGAAAGTCAAAAAGGCCTCAAATCCAAAAAAGTGCAGGCAAATGTCAACCTGAGGAGTTATTCTGATAAAAATCATCATTTTCAGAAGGTTTATGCTGCTTGCTGGTGGATTTCTTTTGCAGAATTGCAAATTTTTTAATTTCGCAAGTGCGAGATTGTTGCTGCCCGCCGCATCTACATGTTCGCAATTGCGAACTCTCGCGATGCGTCGCCAAACTCCAGCGGGATCCCGCAGCAAGATCCAAAATGGCGCTGCACTCGCAAAATATCGAGAAAAACAACTCGGCAAATGCTGAATGATGGTAAGTGAATGCCGCACGCCGCAATATTGTATCTCCAAGCAAAAAAATCCGCTGCGTTCGAATTTGCAGATTTTCGGTAAATTTGCGAGAGTTCGCGGATTGCGAATTTACCGAAAATACGCGAGCGGAACGGATTTTCCGCCCATGCTTTGTGCTACATCATTGAGGAATGACGGATAAGGAGGTGAGCGACCCAATATACCCTTGCGGGCTCGGGCAGAGTTTGTTATAATGAAAAATGGCCAGCAGGGGATTTTGTTGTTCTATAATTTTTCAGCACTGTTAGGACTTGTTTTGGAACAATCAAAGTACCTAAACCTGAGATTAATCAGTGGCTGTTCTATTTAATCCAATGAAAAGAGTTCCTGAGAAAAGGAACAAAAGATGTTACCACACTAACATCATATGTACAATAAATGATCAATTAATTACAAGAAACCAGGATTTTTTTGTTGTCTGAACATTATTATTTAAATTCAAGGCAAAAATGTATATTTCTGTACAAAAGGATGAACATTCACGTAAGATAGGGTACATACATAGATATAATTTGGATATTCAAGGTATTGGTTACTTTTCCTTTGACATATCCAAATATTGAGTCCAGACTGCTTAGGCACAGTAGTTAATTGATTTCAACTAAAAATCAGAAGAAAATCAAAGGATGACATGAAACAAAATGTGCAGAGTTGGACTAAACAAGTCGACGTTTCGGTCTTTTTTGAAGTTTTCTTAAGACCATCATCAGGACAAAATTAGTGGTGTATACAATTGATGACCCTTTTCAAAATCAAGAGCACGTCAGTTTAAAGTTCAGGACGGCAGCAGCACCTTCAATTGTGGCGTAGAAATCAGGCAAAGAAATAAATCATTTGTGCCTAGGATACACTCGTAATGAATACAGTGATGTAATCAGCAGTTTCTGGCGGTTAATCCAATTTAAGTCGCTTTTCAAATCACTCGAAACATTTTTGAAACTCGCGCCACGGAACGTCCAATGAGTCCGGTCAGGGTTTGAGGCACACAGCACCGGTGCTGGGGGTACGGCAGCACAGGGCACCACTTAACTGTGGAGTGCTAGACCCACAGAACTGCAGCAGTGCAGTGGAGACAGCTGACTGTGTGGCACTGGTACTGAAACACATGGACAAAAGCGCAGGGCAGCAGATGGGCATGTCTCAAAGCCTGCAGCGGAGGTGGGGGAGAAGGGGTAGTGGAGTGTTCAGTTTTGTTCAGAGCTGGATTCACATAACACAAGCGCTTTTCTTTATAGTTGTTGCTACGCTTAAGGTTCAAACAAACTAAGTAGTCCCGAAACAATGCCCTACAATAGCTGCGGTGCAGGAAATAGGTGTGGGGCAGCAACGAGGGCGGCTGGCTCCGGAACCCAGGGGCTCAGGTTTCGATCCCCGGTGCAGGCGGCAGATCAGCCCAGCACCATGTGACTCTGGGCAATAGCTAACTTAATCTTCCCGATGGCTCCAGCGCCTTGACTCCCTCGGGTATTTGTTTGGCTTTACAAATACTGGACATATACATTTGTAGGGTTAAAGGTAGTTCAGTGATGCTCTGATGCTCTGGGGAGTGCTAAACACCGGAGGCGGCATTAGGTATGCATGCCCTTAACAAATGGGAAGCTCACAAAATGGAGCAACGTTGATGCCAGCAAATGGGAATCCAGTGGGCAGACTGTAAGTCAAGAATATGAATATCAATACCATTCTTTCAAAGTCCAAAGGATTAAAAACAGGAAGCACATTGTTTAGCATCGATCGAAACCACACCGATACATTAAGGTATGAAAGTGCATAAAAATATTGAGTTGCATAAAACGTGAACATGAAATGTGTGGAAAACATTCTAAAATTCAGAAGTGTTGAATGAGCATCAGTTATTAATAACAGATACTGAGTGTTGTACTTCCATAGCCCTTGCAAATAATTAAAATGTGACTGTGATTTGATATGTCCTGACGTTGTCTCAGAAGATGACCAAGGCCCTTTCAAATATCATAACAAACTTAAGCAAGAAAGCATAATTTGATTGATGCTACATTTAGACAAATAGAAAATATGTTTTCTCCAGCTATATGTAAAATTACATTATTCCCGATTCTATCAACATCAAATGCAACTTCTGTCAGTGTTGGTAATGCATCCACTATTAAACATTTTATTTCCTCGCATTTCTTATTTGCCTACGTTTAAGTGTCATATTAATGTTAGATTCTGTTCAATATGCGGTTTATCAGGTCATGTCCCGTACGTGATTCTTTCCTTTAACTATTTAATCAGTCATCTCATCTTCATAAATGTTTAGCATTGCAGTTCCATCTTCAGCTCCTTCCCTAATGGCATCTGTTTATTATTTCTGAAAACGCTTTTCTTACCCTACAGGTAACTGCTACACTTTATTTGCATCACTTGAGCTTGTTTTTCTATGTGTAAGTAGCCACAAGCTATAATGCGGGACTCAAATGTTGGAAGACCATGTAGTGAGACTGATAGCTTAATTGATTAAATATAAAAAACATAAAAGCACTGCCTGCTGTGTAGTGGGAGAGTGCTTTTGCAATGCCCCTGATGCCACCACGTTAACTTCATTGTCTATGAAATTCTTTCAATGGACAAGTCTAAAGTGTGTGTGACATTCAATTTTATAATAGGAACCATAAAAACGTGGGACTGCAATTACATAGGTGGCTATAGAACTGCAGGTTGTCTCTGAATAAATCATTTGGAATTCCTTCTGCTTTCAAATATTAATGGCTGAAACATTAATGAAATTCAATTGTGTCAACTTAATGACTCCATGGACCAGATTTATTGATTCTGTGTGCTAGTGCATAGTCACAAAACGTGATGCACACTGGCGCACTGTGTGGAGAAAATAATTACTGTCCAATGCAAAACTTTTTTGTGGTGGAGGAAATCCATAGCAGTAAAGCAAATAGTGCGTCAAGGCAGGTCCTATGTGTGGTACATGGGCATTCCCACACCACCGTCCAAAAATGTTGATGCAAAGTCCTATCTCCTAACAATGGTAGGCCAGACTTTGTGCCAAAAATGACACCTCCTCGAGGCAGGCACTAACAAGGATAGATCTTTTTATTTCTTCAACTTTTCATACATGGTATGTGTCCTACATTGTAAGGCACATGTACAATGTGGGAAAGTTTTAAATATATCTAAGCATATTAGTTTGTGTGGAAAAGCTATTATTCCAGTACAAAACCTATGACAAACAGCACTCACACACTTTTTCGGCCAGCTGTGGGGGCTGGCATGCATGTGCCGAGAGTGGTGTGGCACAAAAAAAATTTTTTTCCTTGCTGTGTGACATCTTCCTCCGTTGAGTGTCTTCTATCGAACAATAAAACATCACTACCCATGCCAGGCGCTGCTCTCACCGCATGCTAGCAGTGCCAGGATTGGATACAGCAGAACCTCTCAGCGCTCCTAAGAGCCCTAGATGCCTGCGCTTTCTCTAACCCAGCTGTATAAGACAGCTAGGTTAGAGAACTTCAAAATGCGCATGTCTCCCTGGTCATCGCAAGATGGCCGGCCAAAGAGGCATGCAGACTTTAAAGCGCACAACCCGCTGCTGCTGCCACTCAGCAGCACTGGCCCACACCGTCCTGTTTCTTGGTTCGGGACAGGTTGATGAAAAATAAAATGGTGAAAAATACATTTTATCACCATTATTTTTTTCAGCTCTGGGGCTTGTGGGGTGACGTTCCTCCGCTCAAATGGAGGAGCCGCCCCTGGGCTCTAGGCAGCCTGAAAGTGTGCCAGCACAGGGTAAGAGAGCAGTAGCACCATATCTTAGTAGACATGTTCTGCACTGCTTTCTCCTTCTAGCTTTGCGCTGTAGATCACTAAAATGCCCTTTTTTGTTGAAACTAAAAAGCAAAAGCAAGTTAAACCACAAATCTTTGAAAAAAAGGTATTGTTTTTGAGTAAATTCTTTGCAGTAGAAAAAGTAATCTCCATCCATCACTATTGACCCCTCTCTTTGCTTACTCTCAAGCACCAACACCAGCTCCACTCTAGCCCACTGGTCCTCGCCATCAGTCCACTCCTGGCCTTCCCTGCGTCCTCGTCACCTTTGAATGTAGTGTTGGCCGCACAATCCCATGTGATTCAGGGTCTCCCCAGTCCACCGGGGAGCCCAGCTGGCGCGAGGGCTCTTGAGGAATAATTTTGTGTCACACCACCGGGGGGCGCTACATCTTTAGGAAACTGCCCCTACTCCATGTCCACGAGTTTTGCATTTATACCCGTGCTTACACCTAGGATGCAAAATAACTTTTCCTGGAATGCATTAGGGTTGATCAGGTATTCACATGAAAAGTAAGTTTATACAGTGACATCTATGGCAGCAGCGATATTCCAGGAACGTAGCATATAAACAGGATAAACGATGCCACCATAAATGACATTTCCAACATAATTATTTACATCACTGATAGATTTACATCAGCCTCAAAAAGAAACAACGAGCCCCAATGGCTTTCATCTTCACATTGGAATATATCCGAGGATAATATGTAAAGTACACATCAATGACTTCAGTATGATGCTTTACGATTTCCTTACAGACAAGTAATTAAATTATTATGAATCGTGTTTCCCTTTGCTTAGAATAATGGCGTGTGGCCTGGTCATGGGCCTGCGTCTTTAGGAAACATCTCATCAGGAACAAATGTGGAACTGCTTGCATCATTAGCGTTTTAAATAGATACAGGGGACAAAATGGCTGCATCATTAGTTTCTCCATTAGTTATGTATGCTGATATTAATATCTTATTATAGCCATAAACATACATTTCTGCTCAATTAGGAATGTATATATGAAGGTATTACATGCGTATGAATGGCTGCTGGATACGATTACTGACATAATTATATGATCAAATACCCGTAAAGGCCAGCAACTTAGGCATATGCTTCTAATGGACAGAAACCTGCACTTACAGGTTCTTCACATCTCACTAGCATAGAATGTAAGATTTAGAAATCAAACAGTACAAGAATGACGGCTCTGAGGCCAGGCAGCAATGAAAGCTCGATCAAACACGATTTACGAAAGTTTGTACAAAATGATAACAGAAAAAACATCACACCAGGCCTATATCCACTATGTTTGTTGCTGCACGAAGTTTTTTCATGTTTGCCAGCAGTTTAACCCTGATTGTAGGAGTTCTCGGATTTGTAGACTTGGGCATATTTATCATAGGGCAGCATCGCTTTGCACCAAGCAAAGGGGTGCACAAGAGACACAACCATTAACTTTGATTTATGAAGCCACGCAAGTCCACCACACTAGGCCCTTAGTAGCTTGATAAATAAAGAGTAATGCAACATAGCGCCAATCGCCCTAGGATGGCGTTCCATGGTGGAGTGTGTGGGTTCCTACTCATCCACTCATGGATTCTGAAGAATTCCCAGATTTACCAATGCTGGTAGACCTGAAAATGTGTCAGAATGATAAGCTTTCCTAGGGGAGGCATAACAAGTAGAAATATCTTTATATCTCCTCATACTTTCTCTTTCTCTGTCTGCTACATTCTGCAGCACAAATAGAAAGAGAAAAATGACTCAGAGGATTGTTTTTCTGCAGGTATGCTTCCAGCACAAATACATAATGCTTACAATGCAGGCATTCTGGTGCCATGGTGAAAGGGTGCCTGCATTGGCACTAGGAAGCACATTGTGCACCAGCAAAATACATGAATGTGCTGTATTATCTTAAATATGATGCATTCCTACCATTTCCCTGTCACACAGCGCAGCAAAGTGACTTGCCGCACTGTTTCACTTTTTGGTAAATATGCCCCTATGTATTTTGCTACACCCTAAGTAATGAATAGGCAAGACCCCGCGCCTAGTGAAGGGGCGCCCTTAGTCATGCCACGAAACCGAGCCTCATCAAGGGGGGCTGGTTGAGGTAACGTTTCCAATGCGTATTCGAAACTGAAACCTGACATTTACCTACTTAAGGCGGTTTCCCAGGGTCTCGTCCTCTTTGTTTTCTCAGACCCCAGGGAAGCCGCATGAGCGTTGGAAACCACCCACGCACCCACCCTGCAGAAGAGCAAAGGCGATGGCGGAGCGCTGACAGATAACAGCAAAGGAGCATGCACAGCAATGGAGGTTCAAAGACTGGATAGACCCCAGGAGGGAGTAGGATGGATGTGCGCAGAGGGTAGGCGGGGAGGGGACTGACCTGCTGTTGGTCCTGGACTCTACTGCCCTAACTCGCTATGTATGGACTGAATAGAATCTTGGGGAGGCTTTCTGTGTTCAGGGACCACGGTGGGCCGGTGCGCTATGCAGTGCCCTGGATTGCAAGTATGGAACTGTTTGCAGTAGCACGTTGGGGCCTGCTGGCACAATGTGCTCAGCTGAGTGGGTTGGCTGAGTTGCCCAATTCAAATGCAGGTGTAAGGTTAAGCAGAAGTGCAAATGTAATGTCATGCCTAATTTCATTATTGCCTTTCACATGTGAATGTTGCTAAAGTCTAATGCTATGAATAGTGATATATCCAAGTAGAATATTTTTACTCGCAATGGCTGTGATGAATCATCTGTGTTGATGGGAATAAAAAGTCTATGCCTTGGACAACTTAACCTGATTCCGTAAATTCTTGGGTCCAGCGGGCAGAAAGGAGTCAGAACAGGGGGAGGATTGAGTGTTACTTTGTGCACGTACTATATAGATGATATATGTGTACGCTTGACATCGAAATGTACTACAATACCACCTGCTTCTAAGGAGAGCTCTCAAATATGGATAACCATGTTGTTGTTCTTAGATTTTTCAAAAAGTGAGCTGTTAAAAAGGCAATACAATTATAATACACACCGGTGTGTTCTGACATCAGAACAAGACCACTGACCCATTGTCAGTGAAATTGCTCTCCTTCCGTCGCAGCTCAACCATTAAGTTAGGCCTTCACCCGAGCCCCTGCACTCTCGAGTTTTCGTGTTCCAGGCCCTCCTACACCCGCAGGTTTCACCTGCGCCTCATCCCTGGTGGTGCAGTGGACCTCTGTCTCCATTCTATCGCCCTGTTTTTTCTCTCCTTTTTCACTTGTTTTTTTCCCTCACTTCTATCTCCCCCCTTCACTCTCCTTCTGGGCCTTTCCTCCATGTTCTGTGGTTTTACCCTCATTTCAAGCTTCCCCTTAACTATACTTCTGTGTCTTTCCTCCGTTTTTCACTTGTTTTTTACCCACATCTGCATCGCACCCTTTCACTCTCCTTCTGTATCCTCTGTGCCTTTCCTCCACTCTTTCTTGCACTATTGCTACCTTATTTGCAATTTTCTCTCTCATTTTGTCTTTTTCCTTTTTCCTTTTTCAGCCTGCTTTTCCCCGCCGCTGCTGCCCCCGTGGCCCCTCCCCCAGCACGACCAGTGCGACCGGCCCAATCCAACTCTCCTCCTGGCTCTCACCTCCCAGCTGTCCAGCCCTCCCCGACATCTACTTAATGGCAGCCGCTGCACTGCCGTGCCACTGGCGCGCCAAAGGCAAGCCCGTCTGCGTCTGTCCGCGACATGACTGCAACCAGCGCCTGGAACCCTAGATCTCTGCACTGCCAACGCTACAACCCAGCGGCACTTCATGCTCTCAACCCAGGCCGCAACAACAACTGCAAGCTACCATCACCAGCCCACACCCACGGACCCCTCAGCTGTCACCGCTGCTGACACACCTGCAGCACCGCCAAGATCACAGACCCAGTGTAACCTGCCCGCAAGAACACAACTGAACCGAAGACCCTGCAGTGCGTCCTACTCAACGTCTGATCCCTCCACAAATACACCACCTAAATCTGGGACCTCCTTGACAGCACCACCCCGGACGTAGCATTCTTTACCGAAACCTGGACCAACACCACCTCAGGACCGGACACCGCCACCACCATTCCCCAAGGATACAAGATCTCCAGGAAGGACCGCCCCACCCGCTCGGGAAGAGGAATCACCATTGTCCACAAATCCACTGCCCTCCTGAGCACACTCCCCGACGAGCCCACAGAACTGATGGAACACCTTCACTTCAAGATACTGGCCAGCCCTACCTCCACCCTCTGAGGAACCCTCATCTACCGACCCCCTAGACCCAGTGGACTTTTTGCCAACTCCATCACAGACATCATCTCTCCAGATGCCATTGCGTCCACCAACTACACCCTACTGGGAAACCTCAACTTCCACCCGACAACCAACTGGACCCCAGCACCACATCCCTCCTGAACAACCTCCACAACATTGGACTCTGCCAGATCATGAGCGAACCCACGCACTAGCAGGACACACCCTCGACCCCCTCTTCCCAACAGGAAACTCCATCACCTTCAGCCACACCACCAAACTCCCATTTACTGACAATCGATGCGTCCACTTCACCTTCAGAACACCCACCATACACAGACACCAGCACCTGCTCCCATGAAGAAACTGGACCAGAATCACCGACGACCAGCCAACCTCATGACTCAGCAACTCCACCCCAACCATCGCGGAAAACAGTGACCCCAACACTGCAGCCCGAACCCTGCACAGATAGATCTCCGACAGTGCCAACACCATAGCCCCCCTCAAGAAAAACACCAACACCCACTCGAAGAAAGCTAGATGGTTCACTACTGCATTTCGAGAGTCCAGACGTACTTGTCCCCACCTCGATAAGGCCTGGAGGAACACTAAATCCACAGAAGCCCACAACAACTTCAGACCCGCCACCAACTTATCAGAAAAACTAGGAAAAAAGCGATTGAAGACAAAATCTCCACTCATGCGTACAACAGAAAAGAACTCTTCAACATCATCGAGGAGTTCACCCAACCCACTAACGAGTCCACCAATATCCCTCCCTCACAAGACCTCTTCGACAAACTCAGCACCATTTTCCATCACAAAATCAAGAGCATCTACAACAACTTCGACGAAGACAACCAACACACTGAACCCTCACCAACCACCCCGACACCCTGAAGCCATCGATCAACTGGAGAAGTGTGGCTCACTGGTTAGAGGAGGCAGACCTGGAAGCAGAGGTCAGCCCGGGACCAGGGTTCAATTCCCGGCTCGGTGGGGTCTTGAGTCCTAAAATGTCCATGGACTCGACAATTCTCGCTCCGGTGCCTACTCGATTCACGGGTTCACACTCTGCGACCCTGGGCAATAGCTTGCTTAATCTCCACAACGGCCCCTCGCGGCGGGATGCCTGGCTTTCACCTTGCAGATACCCTGCCAGAGTTATCTCACAGGGGAATACCAGGACGGGTTCCCTAAGCAAGTGCTTAGAAACCGCTCGGTGATTTGCGCTATATAAATTCCTGTACATTTACATTTAACAACTGGACAGCCCTCACCACCGAAGACACACTGAAGAGGATAAAGTCAATCCACTCCGGGGCCCCCACGGACCCGTGCCCCCACCACATTTTCAACAGAGCCGCTGACACCATCGCTCCCTGGCAATCGCCTCATTTCCTGATGACTGGAAACACACTGATATTACCCCCCTCCTGAAGAAACCTTTGGCGGACCCCACCGACCTAAAAAACTAAGGACCTTACTCCTTGCTCCTGTTCCCAGCAAAAGTCATTGAGAAAGCAATCATAGCCAATTCGCCACATTCATCAAAGAGCACAACATCTTGGACTCTTCCCAATCCGGCTTCAGAAAAAACGACAGTACAGAAACCATCCTCCTCGCTGCAACAGACGATATCTGTACCTTACTGGACAAAGGAAAAACAGCAGCCCTTATTCGCCTCTACCTCTCAGCGGCATTCAACACAGTCTCTTACTGCACCCTATTACGCAGACACCACGATGCAGGGATCCAAGACAAGGCCCTCGACGGGATCCGCTCCTTCCTCTCTGGCAGAATGCCACAGATCAGACTCTCCCCTTTTCTCTTGGACCCTACACCTACCACCTGCAGAGTCCCCCAGGGGTCCTCCCTCAGCCCTACGCTCTTCAACGTCTACATGGCTCCGCTCGCTCCCATCATCAGAACCTACGGACACAACATTGTGTCATACGCAGACAACACCCAACTAATCCTCTCCCTATCCAACGAACCCAACACGCCAGACACAACTTTCGAGAAGGCAAGGAAGCCGTCGCCAAACGGATGAAAAACATCTGCCTTCAACTAAACACCAACAAAACGGAAGTACTCATCTTGGGCCCAAACCCCGATGCCTGGAACAACACCTGGTGGCCCCTCGGAAGCCCACCCACCCCCACGGACCACGCATTCAACCTGGGAATCATCCTGGACTCAGAGCTCAAAATGGACCGCCAGATGAACTCCTTCTCGTCCTCCTGCTTCCACACTCTCCGCCTCCAACATACGACCTTCAAATGGAACCCCCTTGAACACTAAAAGACCATCACTCGCGCCCTGGTCACCAGCAGGTTCGACTAAGGCAACGGACTCTATGCCGGAATAAACAAAAACCTCACCTGCAAGCTACAGAACATCCAAAACGCCACAGCAAGACTGGTCCTCAACCTGCCAAGACACTGCCACATCTACCAGTAACTGCGCACACTCCACTGGCTCCCCATCGACACTAGAGTCACCTTCAAGATGCTAACCCACGCTCACAAGGCCCTCCACGACACCAGATCAGCATACCTGAACAGCCGACTCAAATTCCATGCACCCCAAAGGACTCTACAATCAGCCCAACTCTCCTACGCCGTGGTCCCCCATGCCAGAAAGACCATATCGGGAGTCTGCATCTTCTCCTTGCACGAGGCCAGAGCTTGGAACGACCTTCCGCTCTACCTCAGACAGACAACATTGCCCCCCATCTTTGCAAGAAACCTCAAAACCTGGCTCTTCGCAAGACCCCTTCCTTGATGGACTGGAACTTGCGACCCTGCCCCCAATCCCCCAGCACCTTGAGACCCTTACGGGTGAGTAGTCGTGCTTAACAAACACCTGATTGATTGAGCACATACTTGTGATTAGTACTATGCAACACTGCTAACTCAAAATGAGTAGGAGTGTGTGGTGATTTAACATAGATCCTATTCGGAACCTCTGTCTGTCGGAATTTAAGGCTGCCCTTATCAAATTTCAGCATTCTCCTCCTCAGGACCAGCACTGGCAGGCCTTTTAGTCTACCTGGCATTACCATGGTCTGGATCCCATTGAGGAGGTCAATTGCAGCTGGCAAGGGCACACTTCAAAAGGAGAAGGGATAGATGAAAATAAAGAGGTTCGGCTGCAAGAAGAAGGGAGGAAGGTTATTTCTAAGGGGCTATGAAGTGTCCAGTACCTGCAGGTAAGGCCTCTTCCGAAGAGCCAAACATGTCATTATTGGTGCCGCAGCGTAGAGGTCACTGGGCAGCTGTTGAATTCTTATCGTAGACTTTCCTTGCTGGCTTCGTCCCGTGCAGCGGGGAACATTGGCGGGCTGTCCGGGGCCACAGAGTCATGCTCCTGGGCTTGTAGAGACCCGCCGGAACATTAAGGCGGACTCCAAGTCCCAGGAACCTCTCTGCTACATCACCTGGGCCCTGAGTAAGCCGCGCCCTCATCTGAGGAGGAACCTGAAAAGACCTCGCCGCACCCACTCTGCGGGTGCCGCAGCGTAGAGGTCACTGGGCAGCTGTTGAATTCTTATCGTGGACTTTCCTTGCTGGCTTCGTCCCGTGCAGCGGGGAACATTGGCGGACTGTCCGGGGCCACAGAGTCACGCTCCTGGGCTTGTGGAGACCTGCCGGAACACCAAGGCGGACTCCAAGTCCCAGGAACCTCTCTGCTACATCACCTGGGCCCTGAGTAAGCTGCACCCTCACCTGAGGAAGAACCTGAAAAGACCTCGCCGCACCTGCTCTGTGGGTGCCGCAGCGTAGAGGTCACTGGGCAGCTGTTGAATTCTTATTGTGGACTTTCCTTGCTGGCTTCGTCCCGTGCAGCGGGGAACATTGGCGGACTGTCCGGGGCCACAGAGTCACGCTCCTGGGCTTGTAGAGACCTGCCGGAACACCAAGGCGGACTCCAAGTCCCAGGAACCTCTCTGCTACATCACCTGGGCCCTGAGTAAGCCGCGCCCTCACCTGAGGAGGCACCTGAAAAGACCTTGCCGCACCCACTCCGCGGGTGCCGCAGCGTAGGGGTCACTGGGCAGCTGTTGAATTCTTATCATGGACTTTCCTTGCTGGCTTCGTCCCGTGCAGCGGGGAACATTGACGGACTGTCCGGGGCCACAGAGTCACGCTCCTGGGCTTGTAGAGACCTGCCGGAACACCAAGGCGGACTCCAAGACCCAGGAACCTCTCTGCTACATCACCTGGGCCCTGAGTAAGCTGCGCCCTCACCTGAGGAGGCACCTGAAAAGAACTTGCCGCACCCGCTCCGCGGGTGCCGCAGCGTAGGGGTCACTGTGCAGCTGTTGAATTCTTATCATGGACTTTCCTTGCTGGCTTCGTCCCCTGCAGCAGGGAACATTGGGGGACTGTCCGGGGCCACAGACTCACGCTCCTGGGCTTGTAGAGACCCGCCGGAACACCAAGGCGGACTCCAAGTCCCAGGAACCTCTCTGCTACATCACCTGGGCCCTGAGTAAGCCACGCCCTTACTACTCCGCCTATAAATCACTAATATCCTCTCCGCCCCGCGGGAGCGCGCGGGAGAAGCCCGGGACAAGGGCGGGGCTGTTTTGTGGCCGTTCGGGTGCCGAAGGAGGCTGGGCTGGGGCACCCCCCTTGGTTCCTCGAAAAGATATATGCGGACATGTGCAAATTGCTTATTAAGTAAGGACTTCTTACCCACAATTGCCAACTATATATTTGTTATGATCATTTGCTATCAGTCGAATTCCATTGTGATAGCACTGATCTAGGAGGCCACTCCATCTTTATCTATTGTATATTGATTCTTACCCTATATTTCCTTTCAAGCTAGGGTCCCATTTTGTATACACAACAGTTGTCGAAATGCCTCCGCCACCTGCCAAGAAACCGCTAAAGACTCCCTTGCCCAGTTTAACTGCGATCAACCGTATGCTCCAAAAGACTATCGGGGTGGTGGCAAATGCCATCGAGCACATGGAAAGACGCCTTTCACTACCCGCTGGGTTTCGCCCCCCTCTCCCAACCAATGACGTATCTGCGACAACTATTAATTCACAGGACTCGTTTCTTGCCCCTTCTTTTGTATCCCTCCCAGGAACCCACCACACAGCAGAAGTGCATACCGGACACCCCCCCAGAGATAATGCTCCCTTGGAGTCGCAGCCTTTGCTTAACAGATTATCTGCGACTGCTCCTATGCACTCTAAACGCTCTTCTCTAGGAACGATTAAATCAGTTAATACACCACCAGAACAGAGCAAGGGGGGAACCGGGAGGGCGACATTAGCATTCCACTTCAGTTAAGGGAACAATATATATCAATCGAATCCAATACAGATACAATTAATTTAGAAATGTAATTGGATATTTCATCTGTGGATAAATCTATGCCTGTGTCAGCGACAGGTACTAACTCTAAACTAAAACAGGCTCAGATTACCCGTGTAAAAAAGAGGAAACGTAGGGGGGGAAATTACCAATGTAAAAGTGCCAAATCCTCAAAATCAGGACATACGGTTTCGAGAATAGAAGGAACTCATATTAAGCCTTGCCCCCAGCGATTAAAAATGGGATGGAGCATCAACCTCTGCACCCTCCTCCTATGGAAGAACTAATGGAGAATATAGAACACTTAGTGAAGTCACTAATACTTCCCCTTGTACATAGGGTTAAAATAATTTATGAAAAATAGGGGAATTGGAAACCTTGATACAGAGAAATGCCGATCAGACTAGAGAGTATATAACCAACACCTATAAAAACAACATAGGCAAACCATCCTTATCCACTCTCCCACCAGATAAAAACCTTAGAAAGGAACTGCAGCAGTTACTAGTGAAGGAAAGTAGGAGTACTAACAAAACAGCAAAGGGACAACCATGCCCAAGTGATAAAATAGGGGAAACCCAGGCCGAAAAACCAGGAACCGAACAACCAAGCAAAACCCGGATGGAAAGTAATAAGACCAAATTACGCCCCCACCCCCAAAAAGTAAATAGGAAGAATATAGATCTTCCCCCACAGGCAGCACCCTATGTAGTGATTCTGACGGGGGTACCAGAACTGGAGGAAGGAAAAAGAGAAGATTTTCTAGCCCTGAAAAATAAGGTGATATATTGGCTGACAAATAATAGGCCGTTGCCATCAAATATAAATGGGGAAATACTGAATGTCAGAAGAACAGACTGGTTGGGCAGCAGACCTAAAGACCAAAAGGGGGATGTGATTATTATAAATTTTAAGGACCCTAGAGCACCCAACTACATCGGGGAATGGTTTGATGGAAGAGGTAGTAAGTCGGGATCTAACTTACTTTTACCCGCAGTCCCTAGTGGAGAAATCACATCGCCCTCCCGGGGCAAGTGCCTTTAATCAAAACCAGCTCAGGTTCAATATCCCTACATTTAATCACTACTACGTGTTTGCGGGAATGGAAGGAGTTGATTGACTTTGTAGCCAGGCCCTGGGGGTAGTCCCTACTTATAACCATTGTGATAAAACTAGTCCTCACATCAATATGGACATTGGTGTCCCACCACACTCTATAAAGGTTGGGGAGTCTAGAAATTGATGTCCGACAAACAATGGGTAATGAAGGCAGGGTGATCATTGACCACAGGGATGGGAACCCTAAGATAGCACCTGTAGTGGATAATTCCATAACTCCAAGCCTCGGAGGTATATCCTCAGACCTAACCACTAGTAATGCCACTCCAAAAACGAAAACTATCAAGTTAATTTCTTGGAACATAGCTGGACTCCAGAAAAATATGTTAAAACCAGAATGGAGTGAATGTATAGCGAGGTTCGACATCTGTATGTTCCAAGAAACGTGGAGTGTTGCCCCCCAATACAAATGTGGTTTCTCTACTTACTTTATTCCTGCTACCAGCATAGGGAGAGCCCGACCTTCAGGGGGCTTACATATTTGGATTAAAGTAGCACTTAATCTGATGGTCACTCCCCATTCCTTGCCATCCCAGGACATTTTGTATATCTCTGTAAAGGGACAGCATTCAATAAATTCTTTTGAGTTGTTTAATGTCTATGCACGTGGGTCCCCGGGAGGACAAACTTCACCCAAAATAGCTCTCCTTGAGGGGGCGCTAACAGGGATTTCTCCACTGTCCAGTGTTGTCATAGGGGGAGATTTTAATTGTACATATGAACCCCTAACGGTAGAAGACATTATGGACATAAAGAAAGATGACTGTAAAAAGTCAATCCCGCCCCTGACTCTCGCCCCTATCAAAAAGTGGACCCAGAGAGCGATCCAACTAAACGCCCTAACTGTAGAATATAATTTACTTGCCTTAAACGGCAGGATAATTTCGGACCCAAATGGTGCTATGACCTATAATAAACTTAGCTGCCGGTCCGGTATTGATTACATCCTGCTTGATATTAGCTCATGGAGTAGATCAGTGGATATGGTAGTCACACAGACACAGGACAGTGACCATAATCCACTCAATATGGAAATAAAATGGGGGAGGGCGAAGGACTCACACGAGGCTGTTTTAATGACCACAAAGAATTAGTCTTGTCTGATGGCAACCGTAAACTTAAATGGAACAGGGTGCTGTGTCAAGAAGATAGTCTACTCTGTATCAAAGGTTGGGTGGAATTGGAAGCAAGGGTATTTGCCTCTAAATCCATGGATCCCTACAGTGATCAACATTTCAGCCTTGCAGATTCTTACAACACTATAATAAAGAAAATTGGTTCCTTCTTTATGATAAAAGATAGTGGGGGCTCAAAAAGGAAGAACCCTGTAAAAGCTAGCACTCCATGGTATACAGCGCAGTGCAGGGAGAGGAGAAGGGCCATTGCAGATGCCATGAGAAGGAAGGATACAATTGCACTGCGGATAGCTAGAAGGGAATACAAGACTTGCATCATAAATGCTAAGAGGGACTGGGAAGAGGAATTCTGGCAGGAACTAAGATTGGCTGCCAGTGCTAAGAACCTTAGGCCATTCTGGAACCTGGTAAACACTCTAGATAGAAGTGGAGCAGAGCCCCTCGCCAACCACCTAACCGAACACCAATGGCATAGGCATTTTTCAAAATTATACTGTGATGAAGATGAGGTAGCCTCATTTTGTAGGGGGCAAAATGACCTGGGTAGCGAGGAACCCATAGCCATTGAGCTCTTTACCCCCAAGGAAGTCCTTGCTGCCATTAAGAAAATAATCCCCTCAAAAGCAGCAGGCCCGGATGGGCTACCGGGTGACCTATACCTATACGATCCAAAGGTGTGGTCGGCTTTCATTGCTCCCCTCATGAATCTGATCCTTGGTGGCCACCCGGTGCCCGACTCGTGGAAAGGTGCAGAAGTGGTTACCATATATAAAAAAGGTGACAGGGAGGACCCTGCCAACTACAGGCCGATTAGCTTAATCAATGCCATGCAGAAAGTAGTTGGCAGGGTCATTGTAAATCGGATGGATAGATGGTTGAAGGAGGAGAATATACTTTCCCACTTCCTAGCAGGCTTTTGTAAAAATGTGGGCACTATGGACCAAATATTTAGGTTTTGGGCAATCTACTGGAAGACAGTAACCGTTATGAAGGGGAATCTTTACCTGGCCTTTATAGATCTTAAAAGTGCCTTTGAGCTAGTACCCCGAGCTAAACTCTGGAGGGTGCTTCAGGATATGGGGTTCCCACGCTATCTTCTAGATTTGATAGTTAAACTCCACGAGGATAGCTATGGCAGGATTAGATGGGGGACTCAGGGACAATTAACAGGGAGGGTGTCTGTGAACAGGGGTGTGCGCCAGGGCTGTGTGATGGCCCTGACACTGTTCTCCCTCTTTGTTAATGGGGTGGTGGACCATTTGAGGGAGGACAGTGCTGATGCCCCGGTCCTGGCAGGGGAGAAAACACCAACACTCCTCTTCACAGATGACACCCTTCTGTTGGCCAAAACCCCATCTGGTTTGCAAAAGTTATTGGATAGGTTTAGTCTGTTCTGTCACACACGTGGATTGACTATCAATACTAATAAAACAAAGTTGATGGTCTTACCCCCTACCAAGAAGGCCAACAAAATTAATATCTCCCTTAATGGGTCATCTCTTGAGGTGGTGGAGGAGTTTGACTACCTGGGAATAAGAATAAACAGCAAAATGAGGTGGAATTCTCACGTGGCCAAGATGCTATTAAATCTCAAGAGAGTCTCAGGCGCTATCCTGAGGAATCAGCGACTGTCAGTCAGCAGGCCTATTGCCCCGGCTCCCGCTGTGTATGAGGGAAGAGCGCTACCTTCTGCAACATATGGTGCTGAACTCTGGGGTGGTGAAAATGTTCAAGATCTAGTTAGAGCAGAGAACAAATTTATAAGAGACTTAGTATCCCTCCCTACCTCTACTCCGCTGAAACCCCTTTTCTCGCACATGGGCAAACGCTCTATTTTAGATAAAGTTCATCTTTGCCCTTTGTTGTTTTGGGTACGCCTGAGGAGGACCCCAGAGCTAGCAAACTATGATCTGGTGTTGGATGAACTAATCACCTTGAACAGTGTCAGTAAAATAGAGTGGTTATATAAACTAAGGCACCTCGTCACGAAGTTAGGTTTGACTGGGTAGACGCAGAAGAACAGAGGAATCCGAATTGGGGCCTCCTAACCCTGCAGCTCCTGGAACATAAGCCAACCAGAAAGTTGGAACCGTTTCTAGACCTCATCAGAATATCAAGAGACAGATCACTTTTCTTAAAGATGAGGTATGGGACTTTACCCCTTAATAAATTTACGGAACGCTGGAAAGGTACAAGGGCCCCAAACGGTACATGTCCATGCTGCCCCTGTAAGACAGAATCTTTACCACACTTTCTGTTTGGTTGTAAAGCTTATAAAAGGGCAAGTCTGAGGTGGTTAAAACCAGTTTGTATGGAGTTGGGGGTTAGAGATTTCCGGGTCGCCCTCCATATTCTCACAACAGATACAACATCTTTCCTTATTGTCTGCGGAGTGGCAAAATATTTGTCAAGTGCTTGGATCACTCGAATTAGGTTTTTAAAAGCTAATAAAATGTAGCCTTATACATATTGTTAGTAATTTATATATGCCTCTCATTATCACTGCACTTTAAATTCTGCCTTTAAATGGCTTTTTATCTGTAAATATTGTTTTATTCTCTTATTATATGAAAACTAGCAGCCCACCCCAGCGTTGCCCGGGGCAGAAGGGGGCTGGGGGCAGCATTTGAGGCTTGCGTGCACTAAGGGCTCCTGTCCGTCCCTCTGTGCCCACCCGCTCCCGCCCGACCCCCTCCTGCCCGACTCCAATGTGTCCCTTTAGGCTTGTGTGCAGTAAGGGCTCCCGCCCGTCCCTGTGTGCGCACCCACTCCCGCCCAACCCCCTCCCGCCCGGTTCCAATGTGTCCCTTTACCTTTCCTGAGCCGCCGCTCCTCCCCGCGCTCCTCACCTCACCGCCGCTCCATGTCCGCCGCTCCTCCTTGTCATGGCGCACCTGAGCCGCCGCTTCTCCCCGCACTCCTCACTTCACTGCCGCTCCATGTCCGCCGCTCCTCCTTGTCATGACGCACCTGAGCCGCCGCTTCTCCCCGCACTCCTCACTTCACCGCCGCTCCATGTCCACCGCTCCTCCTTGTCATCACTCACGTCGCGGCCAGCGCTACGTCGCGGCCAGCGCAGCGTCGCGGCCCGCGCTACTTTCAGGGCACTACTTTTTTTTTAAACATATATTTTTACATTTGCATGGCCCCTGCGCAAGGATGACACGCAAATTCGTGAAGCGTTCTTCATCTGGCGAATCTTCACTGAAGATCTTAAGCTGGAATGTGGCTGGCCTGGAACGTAACCTTGATAACCCGGAATGGAACACCTTCCTGGCACCCTATGACATTTGTTTGCTACAGGAAACATGGTGCCAGGAACCTAGACATAGAGTGGGGTTTTTGACCTTCTACGTCCCGGCTGTACACCACCAAGGTTCTAAAGGACGCCCGTCCGGCGGTCTTCTTATCTGGATCAACATAGCTCTAGACCTCAGTGTTTCCCAAAGGCCCACTGAATCTTCTGACCTTCAATGGCTCACACTCCATCACAAAGGGGGAAGGAAACTAGAACTATTTAATCTCTATTTTAGGGGCAGCAGGAACGGAGGATCTCTAACCTCTTTAGGCTTAAGTAACAACCTGGCTGCCTGCGACGCCGACTCTCTCGTCCTGCTGGCAGGCGATTTTAATTGCTGTTTTGAGCCTTTAGCTAAAGAAGATATTCTGGACACTAACGATGAGGATAATAGGAGGGGTATCCCCATCTTGAACCTTGACCCGATTCCTAAATGGACACAAAGGGCGATCGATATAAATGCTCTCTGCATGGAGTATAACTTGAGAGCAACAAATGGGCGTTCTAAATCAGATCCCATGGGTGCCCATACATATAATAGGACGGGCCACTCATCCAGAATTGACTTTGTTATGCTCAACTATACCCTCTGGCCATACCACCAAGACATGGAGGTTATAGAGACCTGTGACAGCGACCACAACCCTCTCGTTGTAACCATTTCTGTTCCCTGGCAAAAGGGCTCTCAAGAAACTACCAACCAGATATGGAAAGCCTCACATGAGATCCTCCCCTCAAACTGTGGCAGACGTCTTAAATGGGCAAGAGTCTCAGCAGATGAGGCAAGGATGACACAAGCTGAAACCATCTTATTAGAGGCTGAATCTAAGTTTGACACCACAAATGGCGATAGGAAGATGTTCTTATCGCTATTTTTAGAGACTGTATCGGCATTAAATGGGCTATTCATCATTCCCAAACCCAGCTCCAGAACCGCTTCAAAAGGAGCCCTGAGAGCAAGCGAAAAGTGGTTCACAGCAAATTGCCGAATTGCTAAGGGTGAACTTGTGGCCGCAGTAAAAGGAAAAGACCAAGCTACCATCAGGTCTGCAAGGAAACTTTACAGGAAATCTGTGACTGAGGCCAAGCGGACATATGATTTCAACTTTTGGCGTGACCTAACGGAGGCGAGCACAAGGAAAGATGCTAAGGGGTTCTGGGACTTGCTAAGATCAAGAGACAAGCCCATTGATCAACAACTGACTTGTAATATCTCTGGCGCTGCCTGGTTTGCCCATTTCTCGAAATTGTATTCGGCTCATACAGGGCCTCTTCAATCAGACCCGCTCCCATGGCTCAGTTCCATAGATCTCCCACCAAATGAAGTCCAATTCACCACCGCGGAAGTAGAGAAGGCAATTAGTTGTATTGTTTCCAACAAAGCGGCAGGCCCCGACGGGATCCCGGGCGACCTGATAAAAAATAATCCCCCATTTTGGAGCAGATTAATTGCTGCACTTCTTAATGAGGTCATGTTGGGGGGGTCTTTCCCTGACTCTTGGAGGGGCGCTGAAGTAGTCCCCATTTTCAAGAAAGGTAGCAGGGAAGACCCAGCCAATTACCGCCCCATCAGTTTGTTGGACTCGATGCAAAAGGTAGCGGGGAAAGTGGTATTGGGCAGGATTCTGGAGTGGGTGGATGAAAATCAGATATTGTCTGATTTCCAAGCGGGTTTTAGATCAGGGACAGGCACCGTCGAGCAGACATTCCGCCTTTTAATGCTCTATTGGAAGGTAGTGGTGCTAGGAGGGGGCAGTTTATACTTAGTCTTCATAGACTTAAAAACAGCCTTCGACCTGGTCCCACGAGCATTATTGTGGAAGGTCCTTGATGGGTTAGGTCTACCTCCCTACTTGCTGGCCTTGCTGATAAAATTCCATGACAACAACTTTGCCCAAATCAGATGGGGTGCCCAGGGAGAAAAAACATTGTGTATCCCAGTAGACAGGGGCGTCCGCCAGGGGTGTGTGCTTGCCCCCACTCTGTTCTCGCTCTACGTCAATGGAGTGGTGGAGCACCTTCTCCAACATCCTGCAGATGCACCATCCCTGGCTGGAAGGAAAATCCCGACGCTCCTGTTTGCGGACGACACCCTTCTGATTTCGAAATCACCTGCAGGCATACAGTCACTACTTTCCAGCTTTAAGGCCTTCTGTGACACCAAGGGATTAGCCATAAATATTGGCAAGACCAAATTTCTTGTGCTCAACCCCCCTAAGAAATCTGTTAAACCCCCCACTCTAGACTCTGTCTCATTAGAACGGGTCAAAGAATTTGACTATCTAGGCATACGTCTTTGTGATAGTATGAGCTGGAAGGCCCACCACCAAAAAGTGTTTTTAACCCATAAGAGGGTTGTTGGTGCTCTACTCAAAGAACAGCGTGCTTCCTCCATAAAACCGATTGGGGCACTTCTTGATATTTAAAGGGGTAGAGATGTGAGTGCAGCACTGTATGGCGCAGAACTTTGGGGAACCCAGAGAGTGGACACCTTGGCCCACCTAGAAAATAAATTTCATAAAGATCTGATGAGGCTACCCCAGAGCACCCCCACAATCCCACTCTTGCTCGACGCAGGTACTCGCCCAATCTGCGAGCAAGCTAAACTACGCCCCTTATTACTGTGGTCCAGAATTTGGAACGTCCCCGAACTCCACAGCTATGCAGATGCCCTAAAAGACGTATTGTCCTTACCTGGCTGGCACAAGATCGCCTGGCTTAGAGAGGTCAAGAAGGCACTGTACATGCTTGGTCTAGGAGCTGCGTGGGAAAATAAAACAGCACCCCCCAAACAAGAACTGAAGAAGGCTTATTGGTCTTGGGTGGATAACGAGAGACTTGGTAAATCAAACCATCCAAAAACTGTTGCCAATTTCCTGATGGTTAAAGATATCCCCTCCAGAGAACCATATCTGGACCTGATCCACAGTTCACATGATAGGGCATTATATTTTAAATTTAGGGTTGGGGTCTTACCTTTATGCCAGTTTACCTCTACCTGGAAACCACCCCTGCAAACTGTACCCTACTGCCCATTCTGCGAGCTAAAAACAGAATCCGTCGCACACTTTTTATTTGAGTGTCGAGCCTATTTAGCCCCTAGACGGAGGAGGTTGAAGCCTCTTTGCAGGAGCCTGGGAACTCGCTCACACCTGGAAGCTATAAGAATACTGCTCTCAGACGCAAGACCTTTTTTTGCCATCTGTTTGGCAAAATTCTTAGGCTGGGCTTGGCGCATAAGAACCGCTCAAGAACTGACGGCCCAATAATGTGTCCCCTTTTTTAAGGCCATGTTTTCCTCGTGTAAAGGATCAGATGTTTTTTGTAATGGTATAATGAATTGTAAGTTGCTTTGTTTCGATTATTGTTTTTATACTGTGATGTTTTGCTTTTATGATATGTTTTTATATATCGAAATAAAGCTTACTACTACTAATTTACGTATATTTTAATTTTTTTATAGCCTATGTCCATCTGCACACCCTGACAATTTCTACGATGTATTGAGTGTGTGGATTGGCGCTGTGGTTCCCGAGTTTACCTGGCTCAAAGGTTTGTGTTCTCTCTTTATAATAATAGTATAGATGTATAATCTTAATCAAATTGTTTTTATATGAATGTATGTACTTTTATGATATGTCAATATCGAATAAAGTATTACTACTACACGCATTATTGCTTAAGTACAGACAACTGTTGCATGTCATGTATGATCAAAGAAAATCCAAAGTTCATTGAAAAAACTAAGATATGGTTAGCTTTGGTTAGAACAAATTAACACATGAAAATCCTAGAAATTCACTAAAAACAGTTAAAGTGCAGTTACGGTTCTGAAATAAAACCAAAAACCGCTGAAATTTGCAAGTTATGGTTCGTATCACAATTCATAACTTGAACACCAGCTATGAAAACCATAATCTACTCACCAAAGAAGTGCTGTCTAGTTAGAGCTGTATCTGTCTGACAGGCAGCTTTTCAGAGGTGAGGCCCCATCACCTGGAGTTTGACTTAAAAGAAAGAGCTTTCTCTCTGTCCTGAAGCATTTGGAAGCTGGTACCTGAGAATTAGAGGGAAGGGCTGAGATGACCCCGAAAGAGGTGCTGACTACCAGGCAAGCAAGAAGTGGATGACTCTGTAGATGTGGGTCATCTGACAAAAAGAGAGTTGAGAGAGAACAACCTGTGTGCCCCTCAACAGGAGCATTGTTGATCATGCCTGCAGTGGCATTTGCTGTCACACTGGATTAAAGTGTGTCCAAGGCAGAATGTGCTTCTTTGATTCTGCAGCAGAGAGACCATGGCACAGCCAAAGTGTGCCCTAATGGACTCCTATGTGACCTTGAGCAAGGCCAGGGTCTTGGCACTGCCCTAATGTGTGCTCAAATCAGATTAAGCCAGTTTGATTTAAAAGCAGCAGAACTATGGCATGGCAGAAGTGTGTCCGAGAGGATTTTGTGTAGTGAAAGTGAACATTGTGCCACAAAGTGGACCAAGTCACTGTGTCACCATGGAGTGTAGAGTTGGTGCCACCCTTTTACTTGAGAGGTTCCAACGGTGGCCATGTTACTTCTGAGCCCTCCTTTTTCACCCTGTGCCCAGAAAAAGGACTGTGGCCATGAAGGACTGTCAGTGATCCTGGAGCCTACAGACAGCCTATCCTAGGTAACAGCCCACAGGTTATGTCCAAAACTGAGGGCCATTGCACCAACAGCCAGCATGTGATTCTCTCAGAAGAGGGAGGGGAGGGAACATGGCTGCTGCAGGCCTGTCTGCAGGCTTCAGAGAACTAAAAGATTCGCACCTGTGGTAGCTTTTTCCCCTTCATCCATTGCGACTTGGCAAATCCAGATGAATATTTGTGAATCTGCTGCATTCTGATTGCTGGCCTTCCTAGGAACATTTCTACTGTGGCCACCATTACCTAACAGGCTGTACAGAGCACTGTGTTAGAAACAAAAAGAAAATGGGTATAATGTGGCAGGGTGAGTGCAACCTGATCCCCTAGACTTTGTGGGGTGACACTAAAGGGAGACCCTCTGGCAAAAAGTATATTTAAAAAAAGACTTTGGTGCAGAATTCATGGATTTTATGCTGGGTTCTTTAATCCTGGAGACTTCTGGCTTCAGAAGTCACTTTCAGCATAGGACTTGAGAATTCTGCAACAAAAAGTGGAAGGATGGATGTCAGGTCCAATTCCGAACACCAATGCACATGTCTAAAGGCCCTGAAGCTTGTCTTACTGATTATTGTATCGAGGCACTGCCCAGTGACCACAGCTATAACCCACAGATGAAGGATGCCCCTGAAGTGTCTGGCATGGGCATGGCTACAGATCAGGCTCTCTGACCAGTTCCCACTATACACACCACAACATTGTGCACTGCAGGTGATGGCCCAGCTCTTGCTCCAACCCCCCACTGTGCAAAAGCAAAGGCTGTGTACCTGGAGTTGGCTGCAGGGAACTATTGGATGTGGTATATGGCCAAACAAAAATTCATTAAAGAATTAAAGGTAAGTTGATTTTGGCTTAATGCAGAGGCAAGATGGCTTCGGCGTGAGCAGTCGCTGACAGTTCGCTCCGCTAAACCATGACCTGTGTGATGGGATTCAGGTCTTACTAGCCTAGCCCTGCCTAGCATGATAGGCCCGGCGTGTGAAAGAAAACACAAAGAAATGCCCTGGTGAACAGACGATTATAATTAAAGACTTTAACTTAAAGGGCCTAAGAACCAACAAGTCTGATGTAAGAGGGGGGGTCTCGCTGAGCTCCATCCATCCATCCTGGATGTGACAGGCTGCCTATATACTATATACCATCTACTACCGATACCGCGGCCGCTGCCAACAATCTGCAATCTACAATACTCTGCAACAATATGCTATGATCTAACGATCTAACGACCTGCCATAATCTGGAGACGGCGATCGATCTGGAGAATGGAGAGGTGAGGAGCGGGGAAGGGGGGACAGCGAGAGCGGCGAAAGACATGTGAAAAAAAACGTTTATTTTCCTCACGTTTGACACCGTCGCAGTTCCCATCTACCCTCTACCCTCTACCCTCATCCTTACATCTTTCCTGAATCCTCCCTGATTACTACATAATCATCGTAGCAATGATGTCAGCTCGTCACGCTTCCGTGCCTCCGTGTCTCTGATGTTTCATCGCTAATCCCGGGGGAGAAGCAGTGAAACAGCGGTTCTCGGTACTTTAATGGAGCCTTAGGAAACTTCAAGAGCTTCAAGGCACGCGCGTAAAGCAGACTAGAGATTGGGGGCTACTGTATCTGGCACGGTGTCTGTGTCTACGCTACCATATGCTGCTCTGAGTTAATTGAGAGATATTTATATAACCTACGGCTGTTTGTTCCCTCACTGCTCCCTCGCTGCTCCTCTTCTGCTGCCGGGTCTGCTAGAAAGCCTTGACCCTTGTCATCACTGTCATCAATCACTTGCACGCGAGATCTCGGCGGATCTTAAAAACTCCCCCTGCCACTTCGTCTGCTCGGCTGGGCTCGGCTGGGCTCTACTAGTAGTAGTTGTATTACTAGTAATACTAAATCCGGGAATCCATTGGAAAACAGGCTTCCAAAGACTTCCAAAAACCTGCCAGCAAGGAGTGAGAGCTAAAAAAAAAAAAAAAACTACTGGAAAGTGCGACCAGGGGGTGGGGGTCCTGGAAGACTGGCATATTCCGTGGTATATTCCTACAAAAAGGAGGGAAGAAGTAAAAAAAAAAAAAAAAGAAGAAAAGCCCAAAACTACCCTTATGCAGAGTACTCTGCAATGAGAACTGGGCCTTTGTGAAAAATACGAGAGAGTCATCTGTGGAGCCTAAGTATTTTTACAAGAAGGCTTCTGGTGGGGGCCACAATCGAAATATATCTCTCATGCACTACGTGTACTTCATGTACTACATGTACTAGAAACACAACGAACGCAACCAATTTCTCAGATACACGTTGAACATAATAAAAGAGACCTATCCAGGAAAGATAGCAGCAGCATCACCACTAACCCAGGCAATTCCAACTGGACAGAACGAAAAGCAAGAGCAAGACCAGGAAATGGATGAAGTGGGAACAGGAGAGGAGGGACAGAGTGGTTCGAAGGAGCTAAATGAGCAATGCTCGACCCAGTCCCTACCCTTACTACGCCCAGACACCCTAGACGCCCAACGCTTCCAAGAAACAGAACTTAATGAAAATGCACAAGACACACAAGAAATGCACAGTGCTCAAAGAGTAAAGCCAACACAGTGACGACCGGAGACCAGGGGAACGAAAGCAAAGGAAGTAAAAGACAAAGCTCAAGAGCAACACAGGGGAAAAGATAAAGATAAAGAGAAGGAGAAAGACAAGGAGAAGGAGCAGGAGAAAGAAAAAGGAACAAAAAGGTTCAGAAAAAGAGAAATTTAAAGATAAAGATAAAAATAAAGATAAAAATAAAAGCACGAGTAACTATGAGAAAAATGAAGACAATGAAAAATCCAAAAAAGATAAGAACAAAGATAAAGATAAAGGTATGGAGCCAGAGAAAAGGAAAGAAAAGGGCAAGGAGAAGGAGAAGGACTTTGAAGACACCGTAGAGATGGAACTAATGGTAAAAAAAGCAAAGCGATTACAAACCATTAAAAACCTGACAGCAAATGCTAAATCCACGGGTCAGATAACAACATCCCAGCCTAGTATTCTCAATATCTTTAGCCCAGTACCCAAAGAGGGGATGAATAAAGATACAAAACGCCAAGAAGTGGTGCAGGAAATGGCGCAGGACCCAATGACATGGGGTGGGGCAGACTGTGGAATAAGTGGAACTAGACACAATGAACC
This sequence comes from Lissotriton vulgaris, assembly GCF_964263255.1. Classification (NCBI taxonomy): domain Eukaryota; kingdom Metazoa; phylum Chordata; class Amphibia; order Caudata; family Salamandridae; genus Lissotriton; species Lissotriton vulgaris. The sequence continues at coordinate 1,071,487,224 of NC_141696.1, read as the reverse complement.
AGGTGTTGAAATAGAGGCTGAACCAGTTATTGGGGAAATGACTACCCGAACCCCTGACCTCAGAACAAAGCCCGGAAGCGTCAAGCTGGGGAAATTTATAGCTAGCATAGCCAAAACCACAACGGAAATCCACAACTACCCAATTGCTTCAGGTCAAAAACATGGTTCTGAAATTAGCGCTCCTTCAATGCAAAATTCCTCCCTTGAAAAAACACTACAGTCAGAAACTGAAGCACACTCAGAGGAATCTGATGCAGATATATACGAAACTGGCATTTCGACTTCCAGTGAGGCAAGCGACGCCTGCAAGGGTCCAAACCTGTTTCAACCTCGGAAATATCATACTCCTTGGATGTAAAGAAATTGAGCGATCCTGGACAAGGGATCACCCCAAGGAAAAAACTTGAGAAAAGAAGGATAAGGAATTAAAGACTAAACAAATCAACATATGAAAAAACCACTGATCAAGCAAGTAACTCAGAACAAATTAATACATGAAAAAACTCAACTCCAAAAAGATCTAACGAAACAGGACCTGATCAGGACAGTGGGGAGGAATCAAATGGGTGCGGCTTGCACCAAGATGGAACAGGAAATGTGGCGGAGCCATCTTTGAAAGATCTTTGAAAGATATACTCAGCTCCATAAGCAAATTCCACAAAGATGTTAAAAGGGACAGCCAAAAGAACCATATCGCCATCCAAAAGCCACAAGGAGCTATTAATAAAGTTGGCAGCACCTGTCTAGAGATATCAGAAAGGATGGTGTCAGTAGAAACACGCACTGACCATCTAGAGAAGAATGTCGCTTGTCTTCAAAGTCAGGAAAAAGCACAAGAAGGAATTATAAAGGACTTACTGATCAAGGTCGAGGACCAAGAAAACAGAGCAAAGAGAAATAACCTGCGCTTCCTGGGTATCCCAGAAGGCGCAGAGGGGAACGATCCAAGGGGTTATGTGACCAAACTCCTTAAATCAGCCCTCCCTGAACTGCTATCCTGAGGAATAGATAGAGAGATCCAACGTGCCCACCGCTTTCCCCTAACCCAGCCCAAGCGAACACAGAATCCACCTAAATATCCTAGGACAATGCTGGTGTATTTTGGGAATTTTCTACTGCGGGAAACTATCTATGACCTTGCCCGGCCTACAAGCAAGAGGGAGTATAATGGCTTAATATTCTTCGTTAGACCAGACTTTGCCCATGCAACCGTAGAAAGGAGGTGGAGAATACGGCAGCTATTTACTTCCTTCGAACAAATTGGTGCAAAAGTTTTTTTTACAAAACCCTCCTCGATTGAAAATAGTTTTTAGGGGAACAACCCGCAGCTTCACAACTGAAACTCAGGCTGAAAATTATTTGAAAGAAATCACAGAGACGGCAAAAAGAAACAACCGATAATTATCAAGAACAGATTAAACTATCACCATGATGGGGACCGGACCATAAGCGTCTTAATAAAGAATATTATGGGACTATAGGCTAAAAAAAAAAATAGGAAAGGGGGGGGAAATACCACTAGTTATTTATCAAATATGATGTAATATATGATTATGTTTATATCTATAGAAAAACTCTTGTTTACATAGAAGACTCTCTCCTTATCCTACTCTTATATTCATGCAGGGCCAGGGAGGGGGAGTGTACTGAGGCGCACTAATCACACGAACGCCCACACCTGGATCTCACCGGACCCAGGACGCCTCAACGGGTGGTAAGGGGGGAAAAGGGGGAGGGCGGGAGGGAGGGTTGTAGGGGGGGAGATCAGGGCTCAGGAATTTTACAAGGGACACATGAAATACACAGAGAGTAGCAAGAAGAAAAGACTTAAAATAGTATGCTGTCTTGCGAGATGGTATATAACAAGAGGATACTAGAGATCTGGATGGCTAAGATCAGCATAATTTCAATGAATGTTTGCGGCCTTAACGAATTAAAGAAAAGACAGAAAGATGCGGAGGGACTTAAGGTATCTGGAGCAAACATCGTTTGTCTTCAGGAGACGCACATCGAGGGGTCACAGCAATATCTACTTAAAACACTAGGATACCGACTCATATCCGCTACAACGCAAGGGACACGCACTAGGGGGGTGGCTATTCTGGCAAAAGGTGGAGGGTTGCAATTTCCAGGGGCTATAGCGGACACATTAGGATGGTTTGCAATAGCAGAGTGTCGTTATAACAATGGGGAAAGCAAGTTGACAATATGTTCTATATATGGTAATATTAGTGACGACCCAGATGTGTTGAACAATGTCTCTAATGAATTAGTACACTGGCCTCTTCCATTGATTTTATTTTGAGATTTAAATATTCATCTGCCTAGTGAATGGTCTACAGATCCAGGATTTAAATTTCAGGGAAGGAAGAGAAAAGTTTTCCAAGCCTTAAAAGACATGTGTCTGCGACATGGTTTAATAGATGGTTGGTCAACGAAACACCCAGGAGACCCCGGTTACACCTATTATTCACACCCACACTCAAGGCATGTAAGATTAGATTATATGCTTATGTCCAACTCCTTGAGAACAGCATGCCAAATTGACAGATTACCCAGCATTCTCTCAGACCATAACCCGCTTGAGCGTAGCCTCACGGGTGTCCCTGAGAGATCCAATACAAAAACATGGACATTTGAAAGGGCGCTATTAAACAATGATGCATATTGCCAACAAATGAGAATCTGGATTTCGGCTTTTTTAGAGGATAACATGGTATCTACATCAATTGACATGGCGTGGGATGCCATGAAGGGTTGTGTTAGGGGCGAAACTATGAAATTTTCCTTTAAAAATAACAAAATAGAAAAACAAAAAATGGTTCTGCTAGAATGAGACCTGTGAAGAGCAGAGGAAGAGCTGATTAAAGCTATACAGGAAGGAAGGCCAACAGTTAGCGAAGTACGTAGGATGGCAATCGCTAAAAACTATATATCAGAAATATTGGTAGGAAGAGCAGTTGCCAAAGCCAGTATCCAAAAGGAAAAAACATATGAGTTAAGCGAAAAAGTGGGACACCAACTAGCGGTTAGAACTCGAGAGGAAACTTCATTTGCATCAATAAAAGAAATCAGGGACCCAGTGCTGGGCTTAAGATCTGAACCCGCAGAAATAAGAACAGCCTTCCAGGGGTTCTATAGGAAACTATACCATGAAGAAGACAATGGAAGTGGTGACCCCAAAATATATCTTGACCGATTCACTCCTGATCATCTGGGAACAAAAGATCAAGAACTATTAGATGGTCCACTCTCTATGAAATCCCTGGCCAAGGGGAAAGCAGCTGGTATGGACAGGATTCCCACCGAATTTTATACAAAATTTGCACCACAACTTAGGACCATTATGACAGCACTTTTTCAATATGTCTTTCAGGGAGGGAACACACCAAGGTCCTGGTCGCTGGCTAAAATATTTGTTTTTCCCCAAAAAAACAAGGATGTCCAGGAAATGGGCTCCTATCGTCCCATTACCTTGATTAATGGGGACTCGAAAATGCATTACAAACTACTGGCAGCACGGCTGGCCCCCATTATTCATAAGATAGTTTCGGAACGACAACACGGGTTCATCCCTGGACGATCAACAATCGATCATATACAAAGAGTCATTTCTCTCTTTGATTACATGGGAGTGACAGGAGACCCTATGGCGCTTATACTGCTGGATGCGGAGAAGGCGTTCAATAGGGTCTCCTGGAAATTCCTGGGGGCAGCCATGTTAAACTGTGGGATTGGAGAGAAATATATAACAGCAATTCAGCGGCTTTATGTAAACCCTAGACCCTGTGTTTTGATTAATGGGGTTCTGTCCGAAAGGTTTGCCATCACTAGGGGTACAAGACAGGGGTACCCCTGCTCGCCCCTCCTGTTCGCAATTTATATTGATGCATTTATACATAGATTGGAAAATAATGCTTTAATCCTCCCAATCCAAGTACGTGACCTAGAAACAAAATGACTGGCATATGCAGATGACATTGCCATTGTTACAGGGACCCTATAAACGCCATAAACTGGATAGAAAAAGAAGCGCATGATTTCGGTGGAGTCTCAGGATATAAACTGAACTCTAATAAGACTCAGATTGTGCTTAACAATAAAATTATGATTAGGGACCCTAGGATAATTGATAAGGCAACGTATTTGGGGGTTAGTATTAGCGCTAACACTAAAAATATTGTTGATGACAATATTGAGCCCCTTATACACCATACTAAGAAAGAACTTCTACGGCTAAATAACTTACATCTGACTATCGGGGGTAGAACCAATGTTGTAAAGATGTTAATTTTTCCTAAATTTTTATATTTTTTCCATGCTATATGTTTAGAATTTTCGCCATTAGTTTTTAAAAATATAGACAATATGTTTTCACGATTTTTGTGGGGATATAACAGGCCACGTAGGGCATTCAGGTGGATTACTCTACCAAGAGAGGGGGGCGGGTGGTCTCTACCCAATTTTAAATTATACTATTGGGCTACAGTGTTGAAATACAGTGTAAGACTACTAATCGATAACCCGGATAGCTGCAATATACCCACCCCACAAGAACTGATCCTGGGTGAAGGGAGCGCTGGATGTCTGTGGCGACATGCAAACAATGGCTATTTAAAAAAAGTTAAATTTCTAGTGTTGTCAAAGTATGGGGAAATGTTAAAAAACTGGTAGGTTTAGGTCGATACTCTCTTTACACCCCAGTGTCACAGAATGCGGATCTTCCAGAGATATATCAGGATGCATGTATGCAGAGATGGGTTGGACACCTCAGTTGCTTCTTTTCAGTAAACGGAATTCAATCATTTAATGAATTGAAATCAGAATTTAATATGACTAATAGAGATTTTTTAAATATCTCCGGGTGAGAGACTTTCTATTAAAGAAAGCAGGTGGTCGTATCAAATTTCAAACTTGCCAAATTATAGGTAAGCTAAAACTAGTAAAAATCCCAAGAATCGGCGAGATATATGCAGGGTTGAATCTATTATTACCAGATGATATGTATAAACATGGGGCGGCATGGCAAACCAGGCTCGATGTCTCTCCTCGAACATCTCCTTATACCTACGAACTGTCATTCACCTGTTTAATGTCGTTGAAACTCCAGGCACAATTCTATAAGACGTTCTTCTCACTTTACTATACTCCGTACAAAATAGCAAAATGGGGAACGGGGAAAAGCTCAACCTGTCAACGATGAGCACTTCGCACGGCGGACATAGTTCATATGTACGCCTCATGCAATACACTAACAAAAGTACTATCTGAAATCTCCAACTTCCTCTCGGACATCGCACATTGTAGGATTAACATCACAAGCGAAGAAGTCATGATAGGCACATCCAATATCACTCGACCAAAACAAATAGAAGGGCTGATTTTTGTAGCTATGGCCGTCTTCAGGTTGTGCGTTGCATCAGCATGCATAGATCCGCTACCACCATCGTTTCTACAATGGAGAGCTAGGCTGCTTGCGACCTGCAACCTGGAAGGTTGCCATATATAGAAATAAAGGGAGGGGTACACGAATTAGGCGTATGAAGATTTGGGCGCAGTTGCTAGCTTGGATTTAGGAACTGGAGTAGGGGGAATAATGGACGCCGGCTATCATTCAAATATGGCATTCTTCTTTCTGAATATATATTCTCTTTCTTAAAAATTGACTGTGTTCACCAATGTATTTATGTAATAAAACATGTTGGGTACCTGTTCTCCTGGGGAAGGGGGGGGGTTTGTTATAAAATTGAAATTGAATAAAATCTGTTAAAAAAGAAAGAAAAATTAAAGGTAAAAAACAGAATTATGGTTAGCTGTGCTCATAACGCTGCAACTCAGCTAAGAAAACCTCAGAAATTCACCAATTTACCATAATTAAAGTTAGAGAAAACTTCAGAAATTCACCAAATTACCGTAGTTAAAGTGCAGTTATGGTTATGAATGAAAACAGAAAAAGCACAAAAAGCCATGGGCAGTGGTTGTTGGCTGTTCGCAGAAGGTTAGCACAGGTCAACTGTGCGCAGTGGGATTGACCACCTGTGGTGGGCTGGGGTTAATATCTGGACTGGTAAGGCCTGGCCAGAGGCAGGAGGCTTAAGGCACAGCATGAGCTAGCTACTCACAGAGGATTGGGTGCAGGGCCTGGCCTAAAGGCAGGCACTCAGGCCGACCACTGCTACCCACAGCTTTTGCAGGGGGGTGTTTGGATTCCTCCAGAAGGTTCAGTGCAGGGAACTCTTGAATGTGGTATATGACAAAAGTTGCGAAAAAAATCACTGAAAAAAAGCAAAGGGTATTGTGGTGTTATGATTGGCTTTGTTATAACAACTTAACATTTACTTAAGAAAAGTAGCACAGTATGCAATTATGCAATTATGGTGAAGAATTAAACAGAAAAAAACACTGAAACTCATAAGCAATGGCTAGGAGCACACATTATAGCTCACAGATCATTAACTTGCACACCAAAATCAATGCGAATGACCTCACAATATGTATGTCAATAAATACCAATACTTAGAACTGAAATGTGATTGAACAAAAACCCATAATCAAACCAATTATTGTAAACTACATTCGAAATTATCTCTGTGAAAGTGGTGAGGGTAATATGATATGTAATCTCATCTGTAAGATGATTTCTAACATTCGTATTTGTGTTTCATTAAGGGTGCGGTCTTGAGCATTGTATTTGGAGTGCAAGTTATGGTTTGCCTGGCTCTTTGGTGAGTTATGGAATGCGCTCCCTGCACATTTCAGTAGTTTTTTGGTCTTAATTCATACCTTCAAATGTATTTTAGCTGTATATTATTTCAAAAACATTTAAACACGAGGAAAGTGATCCAACTTCAGAAAAATTAAACAGAAGCGTTTGAAATCCTTAGGTTGTTAATTATCACAAAGAGAATGAATGAGGCAACATTTATCATGATCAACAATGTGCCAAACCTAAATTTTGATTGCAAAGTGGCAATTTGGATTTGGGAATACATACCAAATCGCTATCAGGAAGGGGCCTGGTGAGGGAGTCCCTATTATTAGCGTTTTGTGATGAAGTTATTCATGTTTTACAACCAAACTCTGGCCACAATACATTGATATTTTAGCAGCTACAGAAATGTAGTGATAAGCTATTTGCAAATGGTAAGAGCTACCCAAGGGAACACTTCCCCTTTGTGAATGTTCAGAAATGGTGTTTTAGGAATAGGTGTGTTCCATGTGACCACTGCTTACTCATTTAAAATGTTTGTAAAGGAAATGGGCTGCATTAAAGAAAAAAATTGCTTTAATGAAAAGCAATCACAGATATGGGGGTCTGCTGACCCAGCATCCCACCTCTGTAGTAGGCCACAATTGCAGCCTAGCTTATACATATTAATGAGGTAGGTTAGAGTACGAACCACTTCAAAAATGTGATTTTATGAATTGACCAATTAGTATGTAGGTTGGTTAACAACATTTGCATTGGATTAACGTTAGTGCACAATTTGCGACCACCTTTACCAAATTAATGTTTAGTACAACTGGCCCTACATGTGGCAACACATGTGTTACTTTATGACTTTTTTCCAGACTATTACCACCAGCTATTTATTAGTGATTATTTGCCACCTTGTTTCTGTGATGGGATGCATTAACTCCACACACTCCTGATTCTGAGACAACTCTTTCAAGAACCATACATTACAATGCTGTAGTTGTAAACATCTTTTCCCACCATCCAGCTGCTTCTTCCATCATGCATTGGCTCTATGCCAGTTTTACGCCTTGCTCAGCAACCTGCTGCATTTTGGCTAGGATTGCGCTGTACAAATACCACATAAATGCAAATATTGTTTTCAATATTTTGAGTCTTTTGCCAAACCCGAACAGTCTTCTCTGTGATAAAAAGACTCCTACACAATAATATCTCCCGCCATTGTAAGAATAGAATGAAAGGCATATGACAGCAGAATGTAATTTGATTAAATTAATTTCAATAGTTTCTGGAAAATAAAAAGAAGCAATTTGGGAATTAACTAACTGCAAGTAGTTACTTTCCACCCCAGACATAGGAGCTTTTGATGTTTTTTTAGTTCCACGTCGAAGATTGTGTAATTGAATGATTGAACGTTTAGGAATAAAGCCTTTAATTACTGTGAACCCCTCTGCTACTCATATGTCCACATCATAGGACTGAAGGCAATCAAAGCTTGTTTGTAACTTTCACGTGCCAGTGCGCAGACTGCATTTTTGGGCATAAAGGCATCTAGGACACTAGAATATGACATGTGACTAGCTGAAGAAAAAAACCATGAGTGGCCACAGATCATGGTTTTTAGGTCGAACATTCGAGACCTCTTGTATATGTATATACTTTAGTATATACTCATATACTTTGGTATATACTTATATGTATATGTACTTTGTGGGCTCTGGAGAACAGCCCTAGGACTTGTCAACTTCTGTTTAGGGACTTTTTCTGTTCAATTGCCGCAATTCAACTGTCTTGATAGAAAACAACCAGCAGAGGTCAGTAAAATACCAAAATTGCTTTCTGCTGAGGGACTTTTTTTTCTGGCAACTGCCTCTATTTAACTTTCTTGCTAGAAAACAACTAGAAGAGGTCAGTAAAATACCAGAATCACGTTAGCATTCTCTAGGTTCCAGTCCATAGAAATTGTTTTCCACAAGCACCCATAGACATTAATATTTTTTTCAAATCTTGTATTTTCAGTGATCCGACCACCGAGTGCCCTGATTTTATATTAAAAACAGAGCTTTGTACTATACCATTTCCCACTGAAAGGCACTATTTCCCTCCAGGAGTTCCCATACCTGGCGTGTCATGGAGTTTGGTACTTACTTTTCCTCCATGTCAAAGAACAGTAGATGTTTCAGCACCCAGTCTAATGAACTGCATATCTAAATACATATAAGGTCCAAAGGGCGAGACCGCTTGCATTGCAAATGCTTGGTTTTTTAACTTCTGTTTATTAGATTCGAGTGGTTGATCACATTATACATTACAATATTTTTATACATACAGCTCATGTTTTTAGTTTCTCTTCTATTATTACTAAGTGCTGTGCTGCTGGTTCCATTTCTTTCATCGGAACGTCTGCTGGGCAGAACACCAATCAACAACTCCTTTGAAGGATAAGCACTGGCAAAGGAAACAAATCTGACTTTAATGTGCTAAGGCAAGTAAACAGAGACATGCACAAATTTTGCTTGCATGAAGAAGATTGTTAAATAAAGACGGATGTATGACATTACAATGCATGCTTTTACAACGCATGCTTTTACAACATAAGTATTACAACGCAAACCTTTACAACGCATAGTGCTTTGAGGTGCTGGATAGTGAATAGTTTAATTTACTATTCCAACTCCAGTCCCCGTGGACACTAGGGAAGGTGTTGGATAGTAAATTAAATCTATTCCCTATCCTAGAGCGCCCCCCAGCGCAATGCATTTTAATGGTTTGCGTTGTAATAGTTGAGTCGTAAAGGCACTGCGTGGTAAAAGTTGGATTGTAAAGGATGTTTCCCATAAAGACTGGCCTTTGGGCTTTTGCAAAGCTTGCATCAAAACTTACCACTCAGATCAATAAAAGAAATAAAATAACAGAATTTTTCTGTCGTGTTGCGGCGTTTGCTGTTCCATTGGGGGCCGCTAAACACAGACAGGAGATCGAGAGACTCACTTCCGGTTGGAAGTCGGGTCCGGTCCAATCTTCTGCTGCCCTGCTGACCTGGTATCGCTGGATCACTTCCGCCAAAGCACTTCCGGGGGAAAACGCATAAACAATTTCCTGCCGGCTCAACGCTGTGGATTCCTTCCGAATCCCGCAACCTGGATTGCAGAGCCGGGGACGTATTCCTGACGTCTTTTTCGCGCAGGAGCGCTTGTCCGACTCCCCTTGTCTTTGCCGCACCGGAGCACTACTGAGACTGCATCAGTAACCCTTGCCGCGCTGGAGCGCTGATTTGGGGTTTTTGTGTTCCGCTCAGAAACGCTTGTCAGTTTCACTTCTGTTTTCACCGCGCTGGAGCGCTGACTGTTTATTTATTTTCCTTGGCGGCGCAGGAGCGCTATTCTGGGTTTTGCTTTTTGTTGTCTTCACCCCAACGCGCAGGAGCGCAGCTTTGGGGCAAAGCACCACAGCGCAGGAACGCTATTTATGTTTTCACGTTTTGCCACACAGGAACGCCACATGTTACTAGAGCCTGACACTTGGTTGTGCATCACCGCGCAGGAGCGCTTGACTATGGTAACCTCTTCTTCTTGGAGCAGCGCTGTATTCCTGTATTCCTGGATCCAGAGGTCTACATGAGCACTGGTGAGTTCAGTGGCAAAGAGTCCTTTGCTGTATGTGTTTAGAGGTCTGCATTGGAGGTGGGAGGTGTGGCCTTTCCCTGATTGAGTCCTGTTTTACCTCCCCAGTTGGCACCAAGACCCTACCCAAGCTCCACCCACGCCAAGCCTCTTCGTTCCTTTCTGGCTCCTTTCCCTGCCTCCATCTCATCCCTGCTGGGTACTACAGTCCGCACGGGTCAGGTGGGTACAGGGGCTGTGGCTCTTGTCGTCTCTGCAGAATCGCATCACAAGCAGAGGTAAGTCTTGTGGGGCACCTGACATTTTCTCTCAACAATGTTTTGTAACAAACCACTTGTAAGACGAAAGTTTTACAAAGTCGGATGTCTTATCCATATGCAGTATACCTATTGCAAGTGTCTAATCAACCGGTCAGTGATCAAACATACTATTTCTCCTGCTTAGCTGGCAGTTTACTCAATAGCAGAAAGCATCACTGTCTAGTGTCTACCTAACCGCTGCCTCAATAGCCGAGATCATACGCTGTTTGTACAGAGACTAGATGACCAGGTGAAGAACCTGTTAATTCATGCAGTCATTCATCCAATACAAATAACTTCAGCAAAACAAGCTAGCATTGGCAAAGCCAGTAGGACTGGCAATATAATTCAATTACATTCATGGCATTTGTATAGCAAATGGCTACCTCCAAGGAGGTGTCCCGGCGCTGGTGGAAAGCACATGAGTGAAGGGGGAACTAAAAATGACATAGCAATAAGAGAGGTATCAAACAAAAAAGGTTTTAAGATTGAGTCTGAAGACTGATTCTGAAGGGCTGCAGCACAGACTATACGGCATAGAATTCCACAATTTGGAAGCCAGGAATGTAAAGGAGCATCTGCCTCATCGGGGTTTACATATGCATTGAGCGTACAGATGTTTAAGATTGTTGGACCTCAAAGTTCTGGACTGGAATTAAGATCTAAGTCTTCTCCTAAGATATAAAGGGCTGTTTCAGGATGTAGGCTTCAAAAACTAGAGTAAGTGCCTTAAATTGAATTCTCCTAATAATGGGAAGCCATTGAAGGTCCCACAAGTGAGGAGACATTGATGAGCATGAGGGAATCTTCAAGGTGAGGCGTGCTGCAGAATTCGGAATAAAGGGATGCAGTTGGATAAGAAAAGTCTGTAGGCCTAAGTATAGACTATTGTCATGGTGCAGTTTTGCCGTAACCAGAGGGTGCACAACCAATTTTCGGGAGTCCACAGGAATGAGGTGGAGCAGCCTTCTGAGCGATCTTAGGGTGGCAAAACATAAAGACAGAGAGGGACCTAATTTGAGGTTCAAAGGTAAGATGTGTGTCAAATTTAACCTCAAGGTTTCTGGCCATCAGAGTGGGGGCCTGGGCAGCAGAAAGTTCAAGTGGCCACCACCGGCAAGCATTGGGGATGGACTTGGTGCCAAAAAAAGGATCTCCGTTTTTTCTGAGTTTAGTTTAAGGTAGCTTTCCTCCATCCAAGTCACCACAACTTTCAGACACTGTTTGAAAGAATTCTGAGTTAAGGGCATATTTTCAAAGAAAGCTAGGAAGAGCTGGGTTACATCTGCATAGGAGACCACTGGCATCCCCCTAGATTCCACCAATTTACCTAAAGGCTCCAGATATGTATAAAAAAAAGTGATGCTAAATGACGAGCCCGAGGGGATGCAGCAGATAAGAGGTTTGGAAGAGGAGGTGAAAGGAGGAAGAAAGACTGCTTTGGAGCAATCCAACAGAAAGGATTTCAACCAGTGCAGAGCTTTGCCTTTGACACCAAGTCTTCCAATTCTTTCAAGTAAGATGGCATGTGAGACAATGTCAAAAGCCAAAGAAAATCCAGCACCATAAGCAACACAGGAGAGCTCTAACGGATTTTTTCCTGATAAATTAAGGCACTTCAAGTAAGGTAGACTTAGTGCTGCAGCCTGAACGAAAACCAGATTGAGAATCAGGCAAAATAGAAAAAAAAATGTGACAGCTGTTTGATGACCCTTCTCTCTAAAGGTTTAGCTACCAAAAGGGAGGAAAGAAATAGTCCTATCCTGGCTGCCATTCTTTTTGCTTTGGCAATTCTTGTTTTGTTCTTTCATGGTTTTTGAAAAACTGTATTGGTGGGGAGATGCGGCTCCTTATCTAATAAAAACATTGCCTTAAGACACAAATCTTTTTTTGTAAAAACAGTCAACATTACCATAGTAGTTCCTGGCACTTAAGGGAACTGCTTTGCGAGTGTGCTTCTTCTGAAAGGGATTCGTTCTGTAACTGACAATGAATCCAGAAAATTGATGAAGTAGGCAGACACATTGCCCAATGGTGCTTGCTGGAGTGGGTGGAAGAAAATGGAAATGGCACAAAAGACTTGAGGATGATGTCTCACCAAAAAACCCTGCTTATAGAGATGCTTTGATAGATAGATAGATAGATAGATAGATAGATAGATAGATAGATAGATAGATAGATAGATAGAGATAGATAGATAGATAGATAGATAGATAGATAGATAGATAGATAGATAGATAGATAGATAGATAGATAGATAGATAGATAGATAGACATGCGAAAGTGGGTGAATAAAGAGGGTTTAATAAACAGGTACATAAAGAGGGAGTTAGATTGCATAGATAGAGAGTTGCATAGATAGATAGACAGATAGATAGATAGATAGATAGATAGATAGATAGATAGATAGATAGATAGATAGATAGATAGATAGATAGATAGATAGATAGATAGATAGATAGATAGATAGATAGATAGATAGATAGATAGATAGATAGATAGATAGATAAAGAAATCAGAATAAACAGCACAGCTCCAGTTAGTAATATAATGGTTAAATGTCTATAAAGCACAACTTATAAGAGCACAAAAAGCAAACTACATGCAGGACATACAGACTGAATTAGTTTACGTGTATAACTGTAGTCCTTAATTGAAATACATACAAGCATGACATACAAGAGTTCAGTTATAAATGCACTTTATTGCTTGCATAATAAAAGAAGATAACTGTATAAAGGACACTTTTAAATTAAAACAGTCTGGTATGATGTGAAATAGAAGCAGTCCGATAAACAAAAACACCCCCCAAATGAATTTGCAAATTTGTTTCAAATATATAAGGAGATATCCATAGTGGAGATGTCTTCCTCCACCCAAAATGACTCAGTGGAATCATGCAATAACATTGCTCAGTATTTTGCTGGTAAAATTAGTAAAATCTATACCAGTTTCTCTAAACAGGGAGCCCCGGCCGCAGATTTTGCTGAAAATGAGAAAATTGTAAACACGCCGGTCTGTCTCAAAGCTTTTGAAGTTCCCTCCCAGGAGACGCTGTCCAAGATGTGCAACAAGATCAAATCAGGATCGCCCCGAGACCCGGCTCCACCAAAAATTTTAGCTGAAGCTTTTTCAGTACTGGAACCTCACCTGAGGCATCTACTACTAACTTCTTTTTCAACCTCTTGTCTCCCGGAGGAATGGAAACAGGCAATAGTGCTACCCATTAAGAAAAAGCCAAACATCAGTTTGGACGTAATGGATAATTTACGACCTATATCCCTGCTACCGTATGTGGCCAAGTTGGCGGAGAAAATCGCTAACACCCAACTGATAGAACATCTTGAGACCCATAATGTTCTCCATAAATCCCAGTCGGGTTTTAGATCAGGTTTCTCAACGGAGACAGCTCTCCTGAGGGCCACAGAAACCCTACATGAGGGAGCAGATGAGGGAAAGACAATGGCCCTCATCATGCTTGATCTCAGTGCCGCCTTTGACACTGTAGCACACTCCATCTTGCTACAGTGTCTAAACAAAGCGGGAGTCACCAATAAGGCACTGGGATGGCTGAAGGCTTTTTTGCTAAATAGAAGCTTTCAAGTCCAAAGGGGGAGTTTTCTCTCCGATAGGGTGAGGCTTGAGCAGGGGGTTCCTCAGGGCTCTGCCCTGAGTCCCACCCTGTTTAATCTATACATGGCCCCACTGGCAGAGGTAGTGCAGTCGTTCGGCGTGGATCTTGTATCCTACGCCGACGACACGCAACTTCTCATATCTCTGACCCAAGCCCCTTCCAAGGAAGCTGATAACTTCAATGCCTGTATGACTAAACTTGCCACATGGATGAACGACCACTGTCTGAAACTTAACGGGACTAAGACAGAGGTCCTCATCATGGGAGGCAATGAGGCTAAATGGACGACTGAGTGGTGGCCCAGTTGCCTTGGTACTTTGCCCTCCCCCTTTCGAGAGGCGAAGAATCTAGGTGTCTGGGTGGACAATAAATTGTCCTTTGATAGCCATATAAGAAAAACGGTGGGCAAATGCTTTGGGGTGATGAAAACTCTGAACCGCACCCTTGACCTGTTACCCATCAACTCCAGGCGTACCATGACGCAAGCACTGATAACGTCCCGTATTGATTACGGAAACGTGCTGCTCATGGGCACATCTGAGAAAAATATTAAAAAGCTACAGGTGTTACAGAATTTGGCAGCTCGACTGGTCCTAAGGCTCCCTCGCCGAGCTCCATCACGCCCCTCCCTCGAAGCCCTTCACTGGCTGCCTATCAGAAAGAGGATTGATTTTAAAGCTATGCTTTGGTGCCATAAAATAATTCATCACAGAGCACCGGCTTACATGTCGGACTTGGCTTCTGTCTATGAACCTAGCAGGTCGCTTAGATCTAAAGGTATGAGTCTGCTTAGAACCACATGCCCCAAAAAAGCCAGAATGGGAGGCAGATCTTTCCGAACTTTAGCTGCCAGGAAATGGAACCTTCTTCCTTTGGATATCAGGATGGAGAATAATGAAGTCCTGTTTAGGAAGAAATTGAAAACCTGCCTCTTTACTTGGTGATGGGTTTTCCTCTACACCTTTGTACACTCTCTCCACAGCGCGGGGACACGCCGGGAGGCGTCACCAGGCGCTCTACAAACTCCTTTAAATTAAATTAAATTAAAAACAGCATTAGCATAAGACAGGAACTGGCAAAACTGGGATGCGCCCTGTGCACACAATGCTGCTAGAAAGCATCCTGCTAACATATCAGACTCTAAACATAAAAGCAAAATGCAGTGACTCAAAGTGAAATTCGGCAATGACTAAAGTATACTGACACACTGCCCCATGCTGTGTTGCAGGAGGCAGAAGCAAACTGTGAGTGATACAAAAACTATATTTTACATATCATTTTAGTAAACATCAAAATGTCTTGGGTAATGCCAGACTTGAAAATAGACTCTGGGCGATGGCTAAGTACTGGACATCAAAGGATGGCAGTATTTCCTTTTCAAATAAGGATTATTCAGCAGGAAAATATGTGAAATACTTATTAATAATGTGCTTACTTTCAAAAGGATGCTGAATCAAATGAAGTGGCTCAAAAAACATGGATCAACCTAAAATAAATACATTCTATACAGCATTAAATAAAAAATGCAAACATTGGAGGCTGCACACTGCTGCTTCAGAAGCATCATGATATGAAATGCACATTCACTGGTGCAGTATGGCATTTTTGGCTGCTTACAAACTACTCACTAAAGCTGTGTCTGCAAAGAAGAGTGAATATCTGCTTTTAAAACATGGCATTCATAGGAAAGCATAGTTGTTTTAATTATTAAATATTTATGTGTTCTCTTTCTTATTTTTGAGCCTTTAACTTCCTTTGGGCATTCTTTACACAGGCATTGCTTTTGAGCCGGGCTTATTTCAAGGGTAATATGCTTGTTTTAGATTTCAGACTTCACAGTGCTGTTGAGAAAGTGCTTGTAATAAGATCAAACACAGTGGTAAACAGGCAGCAAGGAACGAAGTGGCACAAAGAGGGAAAGGGAAGGGTGGGCCATAGAGAGTGGGTGCACATATACGTGAATGGGTGCTCAGTTATACAGCAATTTCTGTGCACTTGGAGGAGGAAAACTGGTTAGAACATAAAGAAGGGATATATGTTGCATAGAGGCAATGGATGTCAAGGGACCTGTAGGAAAGGCCACTTAGCAATAGTCATAGAGACGGGTAGCTGGTTTGCAGAGTATTTTGGGAAATAAAGAGGGGGCTATTAGTTTAGGTGGTGTAGGTGGCCATTTGGCTGTATGACTAGTGGGCAATTTCAAGGGCTGCTATATGGGAGGTATCTGGTTAAAAGAGGGAGGTGAGTGCTGATGGCACTTAAAAGTGGCAACAGGTGGTGTGGAGTAGACAGAGGGGGCATCTAAGCTACAGAGCGAGGATGCATCTAGAGATCCAACAGTAGGTATTGGAAGGACACAGAGATAACACATTATGAACAGAGAGGAATAGGAGGCACATGGAGATGGCATCTTAGGCACAGAAAATGGACACCGGTGGGCATGAGAAGAGCGAACTTAGAAATGTGGCAAAGACTGTGTGCCAGAGACTCAGTGGACTCCTGGGATTCATAAATAAATCCTATATGGGCAAAGAGAGAGAAAAGCGGGAATACATGTGAAAGGTGGCTGGGCCCAGACCATGGGGAGGTGGAATCTGGAGCACTGAGGCAGGAAGTAACTGGGATAATTCAAGTGGTGATTGTACGTGGGAGCACAAAGATGGCGAATCTAGAGGGGATACATATTGGAACTGGAGCAAGGAGAAAAAGAA
This sequence comes from Lissotriton vulgaris, assembly GCF_964263255.1. Classification (NCBI taxonomy): domain Eukaryota; kingdom Metazoa; phylum Chordata; class Amphibia; order Caudata; family Salamandridae; genus Lissotriton; species Lissotriton vulgaris. The sequence continues at coordinate 1,071,470,260 of NC_141696.1, read as the reverse complement.
TGGGCGCACAGAGTGGGGGGAGCATCTGCAACACTCCTACAGGCAATTTGGGTTGGAAGATATGATGATTCAGCATCATGGTAGCAGATGGAGTGAGAACAACATAAAACATAAAGACGACTGTTGGGGTTGAGTAGTGGAAAGTCTGCATTTGGGGCCACACTGATGCATCTAGAGAAGGCTACAGGTTAGAGGGAGGTATAGGAAAGATGGCAGGGTAACCCATGATGGCAATCAGTGGTGCGTGGTTCAACACATAGGGAGTGCTTGTAGTTGGCAAATTGGACTGATTCTTTGAAGATAGGACATCTGGGGCACAGACTGAGTTGACAACCAAGTTATATTTGAAAGAACCAGTACATACTCGTGGGTGGAAGGCAAGGTTTCAATGGCTCATAAACAATTGCTATTTAGTAACATGTTGAGATGATAGGGAGGCCATCTGGCGTAGAGAGGAAAGAGCTTCTGGACTCATGGAGTGGATCTTTATGCCACAAAGTGAGTGCCATTTAGTTGAGGGCAAAATAATTTAATCTGGAGAAAAGACTGATGGGAGAAGAGAGAGTCTTTGTGAATGGAAGCAAAAGGGATGATTTAGTTGAGTTAATGAATGAGGTGGTGCCTTGGTGTTATGAGGAGAGCACAGTTGCTTGTGTCAGGATATGAAGAGGTTGCATGTAAGCCTAAAATAGATTGGGATATTGGGGCATTTTTGGAGCAGAACTGGGAATTGTGTGAATGAAAAAGGAATGTCAGAGAAGGATGGATGGCTGGTGAAGTGAGGTCATGGGATTAACTACAGACATTGCTAAGTTATCATTATTTGGTGCATGCTTGGCAGCCATCTTGCCACTTTTACACTTGTTACAACATGGCTTTATTCTCATGGATAAACTGCTGGTGCATTCTCACATGAGAACCATCTGCTTTTCACACATTTAGCTGTATACTGTGCTCCTCGTCTGCACAGCACTTTCAAGGTCGAAAAACAATGTACAGCTGTTGATTCACTTTGGTCAGTCCCACGCCCATTGACACAACATAGAGCACAGCTGCACTACTGAAAGTTGAGTGCTTTTAATATGGCATTGAATGCATGAAAAGGCATATCGAGAGAATCATTACAACGAAGAAGAGCTGTGTTTGTCCTGAGATGTAATTTCTTGTATCTAAACTTGGAGGTATGGGGTCTCCCTGACAAAGCTTAGAGGTCTTCTATACTTATAATAAATTACCTTGTAGCACGGGGAGGGGGGTAAGGTGCTGTAGTCCTGTTTCCACTATCATTATAATATGGTTTCCCCTTTTGTGCTTTATTGAATTGTAACCATGCTGATTATATTTTTCTTATGCATTTTGCTGCTTTTATTGGCTTGTGTACTGCATTATAGAGCACATTAGTAAAAATAAATATTTTAAACGATATTGTGTCTCTGTTTACTCATGTTGTGGACAAGTATGAGTGTTTGAACGAAAGAGTGTTCCTTTTCCCATTAATCCTGAAAGGGACGGAGTGACATGTTCTAGGATGTCTAATCATTGGCAGCTTCGCTGTAGTATGGAGAACAAATGAGACACTATAGCTAGTCGGATTGGGGTTCTGGGCACCGAGGTAGGTTTTCTGGTACACCACTACACACCGAGGTCCTGGATTCCTGCGCATAGTTCTGTGTATGTACAGAATCCCTGCAACATGGCTCCCTTAACGTTTGGTCTGGATCTTATTTAAGAGGCACTCAAGTAGTACTGGTACTTGTGCACGATACCCTCGCTTCTGTTTTCTGGTAAACAGTTGTGACGGCATAACTTACCTATATTGATGTTTTTATAGGTCTTTTCAAGCTTGATACATTTAAACGGTTTTCTTTTGAATTACTACCCTATATTGTGCTGATATCATTATTGCGGCACATCGCAGCGCACCGCTCCGTCGTCATTTGCACACATATGGAGTGCTGGTCGCGGTATCGATCTTATTTTTGTGGTTGGAGCTGATCCAGCTTTCCACTTTGAGGTGTATTATTCTTGGGTAACCTTTCCAGCAGTGAATGGAGATGATAACTTGTTCCATGTATACACTCACATTGCGACACCTAATGTATATCGGCCTTATAGAACTCTTGAAGTTCCAATTTTGGCATGGCAACACCGTATTTGGTTTAATGGCGCCCTACCCCACACAGTGATTCCGGTCCGTTTAGGCCCTTTATCAATTCCAGGGGCCACTTGGCTAGTTTTGGCCGGGTACTCACCACATCCACATGCGCAACCAGCTTGACCTTGCAGACTGACTATTAATCCTCAGAATAAGGATGGTTTACCTTACTGGCTTGCAGAAAAATTTGACCAGCTGGAAGCAGTATTTCCGAATACCACCCCTGTGGAAAAACACAGGATTTTAACTATTAGTTTGCCGAAAGACTTAATACCCGAAGTAACCGATTGCGAAGATTGGGGTAAAGTGTTCGCTGCAGTGTATGCAAAATGTTTTGGCACACCTTCTATGACAGTGCTCCCTTCCGTGATTAAACATGTTCAAGATGAGCACGGACCGGAGGTGGCTGTGGAGCTGGGGATGAGGTTGGTTGGAGTGTTCGACGTAGTTGCTGATCTGATACTTGCTAGTGTCAAGGGAGATGCAGTTAACTTTCAAGTGTCTAATGCCTTGCGCCTTGTCCCGGAAGATGAGAAACTCCGCGAATTACCAAAAATTATTGCAGATGCCTATAAGACAATTGGCCGCAATAGTTCTGGTGTTATACCTTTTGCTAGAATACCAGCACAACAGCAAACACAGACGGTGCAGTCTGTAAAAGACGACCGTTCAATCTTTCCTAAGAAGAATTGGAAAAATTAAAAGCAGGGGAAGCAACAACAGAAACAAGGTACCTGGGTTTTCTGAGCGCACTCATGATTTTTGCGACCACGCCAGCATTAGGTCTCATAACAGATTTCATGTTCCTGATCAGCATTCTCCTCATTCTTCACAGGACACATCTGGCTCACAAGCTGGTGGCAGAGAACACCAGGAGTGTGGAAGAGGTTGAAGTGCCCCGCAAGGACGTGAGCAACCTAGCCAAATTACGGAAACAGGACAATTTTTCTCATCTGCGTCCACAGTTTCAGAAAAAGAAACTTGCTGTTTTACAGCGAGATATGCTACAGACGGAGAGGACACAGCTCCGGTACCTAATTTGGGCAGTAACGCTGCTAGACAGCGCAGCTGGGATAAAGATTCTTCCCTGTATGAGATACCATTACGGTCGATGCAACAGCCACAACCCTGGCATCCCATCCGGCAGGAGGTGAAAGCTTCAGTTTCTGAGATTCTCGATCAATTAGAGTATCAAGGAGTAATTAAGACATGTGTGTCACCGATGAATAACCCTCTGTTTATCGTAACCAAACTTGATGGGTCGTACCGCTTAGATTTGGATTACCGACATTTGAATTCTCTTTGTCGCAGCTGTGCGGTTCAGAATACCCATATGTCTGCTCTAGTGGACAGTATTGTTCGTAAAAAATATGAAACTACCCTTGATATTTCCAATGGCTTTTTCAGTCACAATCTGTCCCCTAAATGCAATCAATAGAATGCTTTTACCGCCAGCGGAAAACAGAAACAATTCCTCCGCCAACCATACAATCTTAGGTGACCTCAACCTCCACTTCAACTCCCCCTCAGACCACATTGCTCAGGAACTACAAGAGGATCTGGAAGCTCTCCAACTGCTCCAACTGGTTGCCGCCCCGACCCATGAAAAAGGCAATTTACTTGACCCTATTTTCAGCAACTGCCTGAATCTAACGGTGGATCAACCCATCCCCCTCCCATGGTCGGACCATTTTCTGATCCCTTTTACCTGGGTCAAACACAAGACCCCCCAGATACCTCCCCAAACCACTACTAGGAGGAACTGGTCAAAACTCCCATTGGAGCTCTGGATGCACAATTTAGACTCCTCTCGCCCCTTACCCTGCCCAGACCCTAATGTGGCAAACGCCCACTATGAGAGTTGGATTACCCACTCGCTAGACGCGATACTTCCGCTTCGTAGGTCCTTCTCGAAGAGACTACAGAAATCTGCCCCCTGGTTCTTCGACTCTCTAAGACAACTAAAACGTCTTTGCAGACAATGAGAGAGAGCTTGGCGCTCAGACTTTCTCCCAGACAAGAAGACTGCCTACAAAGAGGCGATCAGAGCCTACAAAGAAGGGATCAGATCAGCCCAGGCAACCCACTACTCGGAGAAAATACTAGAAGCAAAATCCAAGCCAAAAGAAATCTTCCAAATTATAAAACAATGCTCCAATGTCAATACGGTCCCCCCACCTAACAAAACCCTGGACCAATGCAACGAGCTTGCAGACTTCTTTCACGACAAAGTCCAAAAAATTTACTCCACATTTCCAATTGCTGCCACATCCCGGGATTCGAGCAACTCACTCCCTCCTAGGTCACCCCTCCACCCAGACCAGCCCTCCCTCGAGCACTTCCACCCTCTGGACCTTGACACCTTAAACAAAGTGGCACGACAAGTCAATTCGGGCTCCCCCTGTGATCCTGCCCCTCCAGAGATCCTGATGCAGGCTATCAAAACCACCCTGCCTACAATCTTGGATCTCCTTAACTCATCCATATCCGCCTGCTCAGTCCCCATGGCTTGGAAACAGGCCATGGTACGGGCACTGTTAAAAAAACCCAGCCTAGACCCAGACGACCATTCCAGCTACCGCCCCATCTCACTTCTTCCCTGGGCGAGTAAGGTGTTAGAGAAGCACATAAATGCGCAGCTGGTCCAGTTCCTGGAGGACCACTCTCTACTACACATATCCCAGACAGGCTTCAGACCGAAGCACGGCACGGAAACAGCCTTACTAGCAGTCACCGAAGAAACTAGAAGGATACTAGACCAGGGAGGATCAGTGGCAGTGATCCTCCTTGACCTAAGTGCCGCCTTCGATACGGTCAGCTATACCACCTTGCTGGACCGTCTCTATAACATCGGAGTTTCAGGTGACGCTTTAAGGTGGTTTGACTCCTTTCTGTCTGGGAGGTCGTTTCAGATCTTCGACAGAACGACAGTGTCCTCCAGGAAACCCTTGAGCTGCGGAGTGCCACAGGGCTCCTCTCTGAGCCCTGTACTGTTCAACGTGTACATGAGGCCGCTGGCGGGCGTTGTCGAACCATATGGCATTAAAATCGTATCGTATGCCGACGACACCCAGCTTGTGGTCTCGCTGGCCACGGAGAACAACACTCACTCCCCAGCTGACCTGCTAAATTGCCTACAGGACGTTAAGGGATGGATGACCAACTCCTCCCTTAAACTAAACGGAGAAAAGACAGAGCTCATGCTCCTAGGCCCAACCTCCCCTGCGTCTTTCACCTCCTTGTGGCCCAGTGTTCTGGGTTCCCCCCCCCCACTCAAAAGGAAAGTGTAAAAAGCCTGGGAGTATGGCTAGACAACAAACTTTCCTTCTCCATCCAGGCCAAAAAGCTGTCCGCCACTTGTTTTGGCCTACTTAGAGTCTTGAGGAAAGTGCTCCTGTTACTTCCCCTAGAGGCCAAAAAGTGGCAGTACAAGGTCTGATCCAATCCCGCCTGGACTCAAACAATGCTCTATACTTAGGGGCCCCGGAGATGACCCTCAGGAAATTGCAAATTGTTCAAAATTGCGCCGCACGCACCCTGCTGAAGATTCCGCGCACCCAGTCGGCCAGACCTGCTCTAAAAAGTCTCCACTGGCTGCCAGTGAGGCAGAGAGTGGCCTTTAAGGTGCTATGCTTGGCGCACCGCGCTTTTTGGAAAACGGGCCCTGCTATAAACACCGGCCTGGTCACCCCCTACCACCCTAAGAGGAACCTTCGGTCGACAGAAGCATTCCTCGCCGTTGTTCCCAGAGTGAAGCGAGCCAGGTCCGGAGGTAGGCTGTTCTCCCTGAACGCTGCCAGGCTCTGGAATGCTCTTCCCATCTCACTTCGTTCCAACCCAGACCTATTTGCATTCCGGAAAAGTTTAAAGACACTGCTGTTTGCTCAATCCTATGTACCTTAGCTCCCTTCCAGGCACCTTCTCTTCAACCCAGCGCTTGGACGCCTGCGGGCAGCAACCGCGCTTAATAAATACTTTAACAATTACAATTACAATTACAATTTACAATTAACAGTTTGGCCATGGGCTATAAAAGCAGCCCAGGTGTATTTGCTGCCCGTGTCGTCTCATTGTTGGACGGCATAGACCCTATTGCGTACTCGTACGTCAATGATATTTATCTCACGGAAGACAAATTATAGCTGCATCTTTGTCGAGTGGGCCGCATCATAGTTTTGTTTGCGGACTACGGCCATAAGTTTAACTTTGCAAAATCACACATTGCAGAGTACAGAGTTTTGTTCTTCGGCTACAAGCTCAATAATGAAGATAGAGGCTTGGCGCCTCACTTCTTGGAGAAATGCGCACATTTGCCATAACCTGCAACCCTGAAAAAACTGCAGGCTTTGCTGGAAATTTAAACTTCAGTCGAACCTATATTCCCATTGTATGCTTTGATACAACCTACTTTTTCAAAAACCTTCCAGCTTCTGGAACATTCGTCTATCCTGTAAACTTTGCAGTCTGATCTTCTTGAATCTAAATACTTGTTGACACGTGATAACCACACTAACCTGGTGACACGTATTGTGCCAGGCGCAGTGGGTTTCATATAGTTAACATTTAATGAAGGCGACACAGTGCACATTGGTTACAAATCCCATTTGTACACTTCTGCTAAACCTCGGTTTTTCACTGTTGTAAAAATCTTGACAGTTGTCCAGATGGCGATCCTGAAGGATTGCGCACTGGCACTGGGGAGGCGCATTTTGGTTGTGACACCATGTTCTGCTCTAGAAGCAGTGACAGAGGCAAGTGTACCAAACTCTCAAAGCTTTGCATCCACATTGGATACAATGGGCTACTTCATTGACATCTTCGGATGTCACCTTCATCTTCGACTCCTCCGTGCAAACGCATGAGTTTTTACAGTATGAATTTGTTCTACCTGCTCCTCTGTCTATGCATGCATTTATTATTTTATTCATTCATAAAGTTTTATAAAGCTCAAACCTGACCCACAAGGGTATCGGAGCGCTTTACAATATACAATCTTTAAACCTTAGATTGTTGAGGTAGTATACATACATTTGGTATTTGTCAACCGTACTAAGGAGGTAGATAGTAGTACATGGATAGCATAGGAGACTAGTAGTCAACAAGGAATGATCCACAAGGGAATCAGCATACTTCATTTTTTTTTTTTTTAACGTCATTTTTATTGCATCACCAATATAAATGTACAGACAGCATATTCAGCAGAAATAATATAACATGTACAGACTTAATTTGAGACATTCGGTCTCAGTCCGGAGGGATCACCTCGCTCTCGATGCGGGTAGCTTCATCTCTGTCTTGGTCTCGTACTTCTTACAATGTCCGACCGCTTCATCATGCACATAACCCTGGAATGCTTTTGTGGTTTACGCCCCTCCCCCTCCCCAAATTTCGGTACCCCAACATCCCTCCAAACTAGCTTCCTACCCGCCCTCCCCCGTGGTCGCGCTGCGCTTGAGTAACCATGTAATAGTGCCCGGTGTGATGCAGGAGGAAGTAATCATTCGCTAAGGTGTGTACTCCTGAGTAGTGTTAGGGTCTGCTCCATCTAGTTCGCTCTCATCATCCCGCCCCTCATCGTCCACATCCCGGAGCGCCTGCACCATCACCTCCCATGCAGTCGCCCTTTCCAGTGCTTTCTCATCATTCGACCTCCAGGCCATCTGGTATCGTAGGGTACTTTCACACGCGGCCCATCTCAGACACTCCCCATACCATCTTTTATACGTGGGCCCCACTCTGGACTTCCAATTTCGTGTGATCTCCCGCTTGGCCAAGATAAGCCCTAAATCTATAAACTTACTAGACATCTTATTTCTAGGTGTGTGTGGGAACCAATGAAGGATGCCAACTGCTTTAGTAAACTGGATATCCCTGTCCGTCGCGCCGTTAAGGGCCCGCCCAACTTCCTGCCAATAGTCGCCCAAAGAGGGGCAATCCCACAGCATATGACACAGATCCGCCCCCACTGTATTACATCTGGGGCAAGCAGCGTCGGTCGCCCCAAAATACTGTTGGATTTTCCCGGGCGTGAGGTATGCCCTGTGAATAACATAAAAATGGATTAATTGGAACCTGGCATTCCTCGAGCTCTTCCGTGCCCGCCCCAGCAGTTGGCCCCAGGTCGTGTCTGGTATCTCCACCTGGAGGTCCAGCTCCCACTTGGCCTTCAAGGCTGCCAAAGGTTGCAAGGCCTCCCGCTGCATCCTCGAGTACAGGCACGTGACGGCCTTAAAGGTTCCCGCCGCCATCATGGCGTACTGGCAAGCCATCGAGGTGCCCGGTTCTTGCAGCCCTTCCCCCCAGTGGGCTCGCATGGCGCCCGTGATTGCCGCGTGCAGCAGGTAGTCACCCCTCGGTAGGTCAAATCTCTCCTGCAGGTCCCGAAACGGCAGTAACACCCCATCTTCATAGAGGTCACCCAGCATGTGTATTCCCGCCTCCTCCCACCCTAGCAAGCGTGACCAATCACCTCCATGTGGGAGGGCAGTGACCATTCCCAGCGGTATTTCGGGGGCATACATAAGGCGGACACCCGCCCGCTTACGGGCCCGGTCCCAGCATAGCCGGAATGTCTGCTCCTCGACCGTCAGGTCTCCCACTCGGAGTCTCTGGTGCAGCGTAATATAGGCCAGAACGTGTCGCGGGGTGCCTTCATCTCTCGCGTCCTCGGGGCCTCTATATACTCTTGCCACCTCCTGAGTAAAAGTCTGCAGCTGCGCGGCTAGGTAATATCCTTCGAAGTCCGGCACTGCCATACCACCCTCATCTTTGGGGCGCAACAGCGTGTCGAGCGCTATGCGCCTCCTACCCGTGCCCCATAGGAACGCTATGATCAGTGACCTCAGGCGTTTGAAAACAGAGCTCGGGACCCATACCGGCAGTGTCCTAAAATAATACAAAAGCCTGGGCAGGTCTATCATTTTAAGCAGGGAGATTCTACCAGCCAGGGAGAGCGGCAGAGTCGCCCAGAAGTCCATGGATCCACGCAGGGCGTTAATACAGCGAGTGATGTTGCCATCTAGCAGGTCGGACGGGGCGTGGTAAACATAGACCCCTAGATAATGTAGGCAGCGCGGCTCCCACCGGAGTTCCTGAGCAGTGAGTGGGCACGGTTCCCCCGGCCTCAGGGGAAACAAACAGGATTTAGGCCAGTTGACCCTCAGGCCCGACAACCTACCGAACTGCTCCAGTAGCCTCCGCGCCCCCTGAAGTTCGGAGCCCGCATCGGCCAAAAACATCAACAAGTCATCTGCGTACAGGGAGATGAAGTGTGGCCTCCCCCTAAAAGACAAGCCTGCGTAGTGGCGGCCCAGTCTGGCTACCGCAGCGAAGGGTTCCATTGCCAATGCAAACAGTAGCGGGGATAGGGAACAACCCTGTCTAGTGCCACGCCTAATCGGGTATTGTCTCGAGATCAGTGCGCCCACCCGGACCCTCGCCTCAGTGTAGAGGACCTTGGTCCATTGTATATATCCGTCCCCCAACCCGAAGCGACGCATCACCTCATATAGGTATCCCCATTCGAGACTGTCAAATGCCTTCTCAATGTCAATGGACAGGACAAATGGGGAGACGGAGTCTGGCCAGTTCGCACCCATCAGTCTCGTGAGTCTACGGATGTTATGAGTGGTGTTGCGTGTCGGTATGAAACCGCACTGATCACCGTGAACCAGACCCGTCATGTGCACTAGCAATCTGTTGGCCAGAATTTTACTGAGGATCTTGTAGTCCGTCGTCAACATAGACAACGGACGATACGAGGACAGCGCCGCACCCTCTCTGCCCGGCTTCAAGAGCGGGATCATAAGGGCCTCGCACATAGAGCCCGGGAGTCGGCCCTTCTCCTGCGCCTCATTGTATACCTCGCGCAGTCGCGGAGCAAGGTGCTCTAGATATTTGCCATAAAATTCGATCGGTAGACCGTCAAGGCCCGGGGTCTTGTTTCTAGCCATCTGTTTTACAGCACAGCCTATTTCTCCGAGGGAGATGGGCCGCCCTAACTCTTCCGCCTCCGAGTCCTCCACTCGCGGCAACTGTAGCCCGTCTAAGAACTCCTCAAGCTCCTCCGTCCCTCCCGTATCACAACTCAGATAGAGCCCCTCATAGTACGCACGAAACTTGTTCAGGATCCCGGGTTGGGAGTGGCAGGGCTCCTCCCCTGGCTCCTGGATTCTCATGATCGGCCCTCCCCCCCGGATAGGATTAGCAAGCCAGGCCAACATCGCATGCGCCCTCGTCACGTACGCCTTATGCCCAGAATGCCACCAAGCCACTCCAAGAAGCACCCACGGACCCTTCAGCTGCCACGCCTGCAAGTTCTCCTGCATCCGGACCAGCCCCGCACCAGCACCCGCCAAGTCGAACTCCAGCAGCACCCACCTCAAGTGCATCCTGCTCAACACCCGCTCCGTCCACAGACACGCCATCGAACTCTGGAACCTCCTAGACGCCACAGCCCCTGACGTTGCCTTCCTCACGGAGACCTGGATGAAAGCCTCTTCAGCTCCCGACATCGCCATCGCTATCCCAGAGGGCTACAAGATCGTCCGGAGGGACCGAAACGCCAACCAGATGGGAGGAGGCATCGCCATCATCCACAGGAACACCATCCGTCTCACGACCAGCACCGACAACAACCTGACCAGCGCCGAACACCTGCATTTCCAGATCCACACCAACCCGAACACCACCCTCAGAGGCACCCTGATCTACCGACCCCCTGGACCACGCACGCAATTCAGCGAGGACATCGCCGACTTCGTCAGCCCGCATGCCCTCCCCTCCGCTGACTACATCCTCCTGGGAGACCTCAACTTCCATCTGGAGAACAACAACGACCACAACACCAGCACCCTGCTCGACAACCTCGACAACCTGGGACTCAAGCAACTGGTGTCCACCCCCACCCACCTCGCCGGACACACACTCGACGCCGTCTTCTCATCCAGCACAGACATCGACTTCAGCCACGCCACAGAGCTTCAATGGACGGACCACAGCTGCGTCCACTTCACCTTCAAGAGAAAGACGACCCACCAACACCAGCAACAGACCGCCCGCAGAAGCTGGAACAAGATCACAGCAGACCAGCTCGCCACCTCCCTGAGCCAACACCCTCCTGCCAGCTCAGCGAACCCCAGCCAGGCTGCCGACAACCTCACGAAGTGGATCAGCAACTGCACGGACGAACTCGCCCCGCTGAGGACCCCGCCTAGCAGACCCGGCAGCAAGAAGGCCCCATGGTTCACCGACGAACTCAAGAGCTCCAAGAAGAACTGCCGAGCCCTCGAGAAAGTCTGGAAAAGGGAACCGACACCGGACAACAGGACCTCCTACAAACTTGCCACCCGGAAACACCACCAGCTGATCCGCGCCGCCAAGAAAACAGCATTCAAGGACCGGTTGGACAACAACGCACACAACTGCAAGGAACTCTTCAACATCGTGAAAGAGCTTTCCAACCCCAGCGCAGGAAACAACGACATCACCCCAACGCAAGACCTCTGCAACTCCCTCGCCTCATACTTCCACAACAAGATCACGGACATACACAGCAGTTTCAACAACCAACCAACGCACACCACGACTGACCAGCCACCCCCCCCCACCACCACCCTCCACGCCTGGACCCCGATCAGCACCGAAGACACCATCCGCATGATGAACTCCATCCACTCCGGATCACCGACCGACCCCTGCCCTCACCACGTCTTCAACAAGGCCGACGCTGTCATCGCACCCCACCTGCGAGACATCATCAACACCTCCTTCGACACCGCCATCTTCCCTGAAAGCTGGAAACACGCCGAACTCAGCGCTCTACTCAAGAAACCAACAGCGGACCCCACCGACCTCAAGAATTACCGCCCCATCTCGCTTCTCCCGTTTCCAGCCAAAGTCATCGAGAAGACCGTCAACAAGCAGATGGCCGCCTTCCTCGAGACGAACGGATCCCTCGACCCCTCACAGTCCGGCTTCCGAGCCAAACACAGCACCGAGACCGCCCTCATCGCCGCCACCGATGACATCCGAGCCCTGATGGACAATGGAGAAACAGCGGCCCTCATCCTCCTAGACCTCTCCGCGGCATTCGACACGGTCTGCCACCGCACCCTAGTACGGCGCCTCAGCAACATCGGAATCCAGGACAAGGCGCTGGAATGGATCGACTCCTTTCTCGACGGAAGAACACAGAGAGTCCGCCTACCACCGTACAAGTCAGAGGCCTCCGAAGTCATCTGCGGCGTCCCCCAAGGATCATCCCTGAGCCCCACCCTCTTCAACGTCTACATGAGCCCCCTCGCGGCCATCGTACGCAAACACCACCTCAGCATAATCTCCTACGCCGACGACACCCAGCTGATCCTCTCCCTGACCAACGACCCCGCCGCCGCCAGAGCCAACCTGCACGAAGGGATGAAAGAGGTAGCCGAGTGGATGATGACCAGCCGCCTGAAACTGAACTCGGACAAGACGGAGGTCCTCATCCTGGGCTCCTCACCCTCCGCCTGGGACGACTCCTGGTGGCCTCCCGCCCTGGGCACCGCACCCAAACCGACAGACCATGCACGAAACCTGGGCTTCATCCTGGACTCCTCCCTCTCCATGACCAGGCAAGTCAACAGCGTCTCCTCGGCGTGCTTCAACATCCTACGCATGCTACGGAAGATCTTCTGGTGGATCCCCACAGAGACCAGGAAGACCGTCACCCAGGCCCTCGTCACCAGCCGACTGGACTACGGCAACGCCATCTACGCCGGGACCACCGTCAAGCTCCAGAAGAGACTCCAGCGGATCCAAAACGCCTCAGCCAGACTCATCCTCGACATCCCACGATCCAGCCACATCTCCGGACATCTGAGAGACCTCCACTGGCTCCCCGTCAACAAGAGAATCACCTTCCGCCTCCTCACCCACGCACACAAAGCCCTACACGACCAAGGCCCGAGCTACCTCAACAGCCGAGTCAACTTCTACGCTCCCCAACGCCACCTCCGATCAGCCAACCACGCCCTCGCCGCCGTCCCCCGCATCCGAAGAGCGACTACAGGAGGAAGGTCCTTCTCCTACCTGGCCGCCAAGACCTGGAACTCCCTCCTGTCCGACCTGCGCCTGACCCAAGACCACCTCTCCTTCAGGAAGAAGCTGAAGACCTGGCTGTTCGAGCAGTAGCGGCACCCCCCCCCCCCCCCAGCGCCTTGAGACCCTACGGGTATGTAGCGCGCTTTATAAGTGTCACTGATTGATTGATTGATTGATGGTCGAAGCTACGCAGCCGCTCTAGCTCTACCGCCAGCCCCTCCCGTGCCCCGCTAAGCCCCTCCTGCAGTTCAGGGTGATTCGGGCGCCTCTTCTCGAGATCCCTCAGCCTTGTCTCAGCCTTCTCTAAGTCATCCAACAGAGTCTTCCGTGCCCCTGCCGTATGTCCAATACAGTGTCCCCGCACCACCACCTTGAAAGCATCCCATTCAACCGCCCTCGTGGAGGCCGAGCCACTGTTCTCCTCAAAATACCTCTCAATACGTTCACTCAGGGCCTCCCTGAACAACAAGTCGTCCAGGGTGTCAGGTTGCAGGCGCCATGTTGGCACGCAATTAACAGTCACCATCCATTCCAGAGACATCAACAAGGGGTTGTGGTCCGATATCGTCCTGGCCAAGTATTCCGCCCCTCCCACCGCGGGGAGCACACATTCCGAACAAAGAAACGCATCCAGCCTCACATGCAAATCATGCAGGTGTGAGTGAAAGGAGTAGTCCCTAGTGGTGGGGTGCAACGCCCTCCATGCATCCGTGAGGGCCCAGCTCTCCTGCCATTCTACCCTACGCTTGGCGATCCTATGTACTGGGGACGCGCGCAGCGGGGGATGGGACCTATCTAGCAGCACATCCTCAACTGAGTTGAAGTCCCCCCCCAAGAGGACCGGCCCTGCCAAATATCCCGCCAATTTGCCCGAGATGTTAGACAAGAAAGCGGGCAGGTCTACATTAGGAGCATACACATTACAGAGAGAAATCATCTTGCCTCTCATCCTTCCTTCCACCGCCACATACCTGCCCTCAGGGTCTATCGATGACTTCGAGACTTGGAAGGGGACCCCCGCCCGTATCCAAATCAATGCCCCCCTTGCGAATGCTGAGAATGTCGTGTAGAATAACTGCCCCCTCCAGCGCCTTTGCAGAGCCGCCCCTTCCTGCTTATTTAGATGCGTCTCCTGCAGGAACGCTATATGAACCCCCCTACGCTTGAGGTACGCCTGAACCTTATGTCTGCGCGTCATGGACTGCATACCCCGCACATTCCAGGTCACACATTTCAAAGCCCCAGTACTAGCCATTCCCCCCTACACAACCGGCCCATACAGCAAAGAGCAATGTTCGCATAAGTCCCGCGACCACGGACCCCCCTACCCACCCTCTCCAAACAGGAAGCCGAACCCCCCCAACAACTACAACCCCCCGAGCAACCCCAACTGCTCGCAACTCCCACCCCCCCAGGACAGGCCCCCCCGCAACTGGAAGTACCCCCATCCAAACCAACACTCCCGACCACCCCTCAAGGAAAGGTGGTAATAGTCGCAGTCCCCACTGCGATGACCTTAGGGGCCAGTAAGGCGCGGCTCAATGCTATAAGACCTCAGACAAATCAGCCCCGCGCGCTCCACCCCACAATCCCCACATTACAGCTCCCCAAAACCTCAATCAATATCGTTCCACTGCTGCGGGCCCAGTGCCCCAGTGTCCAACCAGCGAGTCCCTTCCGCCAGATCAATTCAACACGCCTCCAGTATCTCTCCCGAAGTCTGCGGCGTCACTATAGGGCCCCGGGCTCCACCAAATTCCGATTGTCCTGTCTCTGAGCCCGTGCCCGGGTCCTCCGATTCTGTACCCTTCCCAGACTGAGTCCTGGCGGTTCTAGATAAGTCCACCACCGCCTGTAGGGCCGCCTGCCTCTCCGCCTCCGTCTGCGACACCGAAGGTTTCCCTGTCCTCTTGCGGTTCTTCCTGATCCGTTGGGACTGCCTGATCGGCTTCGCCACCTTAGCCTCTTCCTCCCTGGCCTTAGCACCGTCCGTTCCCGCTTTATAAGTGTCCCACCAGTCCCATGCGTCCGCGGAGGTCGTGAAGAATAAGGACTTCTCATCCACTACCACTCTCAGCTTGGCAGGAAACAACAGGGAGTACTTGATGCCTTCCTGGCGGAGCTCCCGCTTGAGGGACAGGAAGTTTGCCCGGAGTCGCTGCGTCTCAAATGTGTAGTCCGGGAACATGGTGACTCTGTTGTTGTCCACTTGGAAGGGCCCTGCCTCTCTCGCCCTCTGTAAAAGCCAGTCTCTGTCCCAGTAATGGAGCAACTTGAACACCACCGGGCGAGGAGGAGGCCCAGGGCTGGCGGGCGCGCCGGAACTCTATGTGCCCGTTCCAGGGAGAAGAAGGGGGACAGGCCTTCTGGTGCCACCTCCATCCGCAGCCAGTTATCCAAGTAGCCCACCATGTCGTCGCCCTCAATTTTCTCCGGCAGGCCCACTAGGCGCACGTTGTTGCGCCTGTTCCTGTTTTCTGCATCCTCGGCCCTCCTTTCCAGCACCTTCAGGCGGTCCATCACGTCGGCCATCTGGGCCTTCATCGTTGCCTGGCCCGGGGCTAAGTCCTTAACCGTGATCTCCACGGATTTCACCCTGTCTTTAAGTTTGTCGTGGTCGGCCTTCAGGAGACCCAAGCCCGTCGCCACCTGAGCTATATCCTGCTGCAGGGCGTCCTTTGTGGTGGCGATGGCTTCCAGGATACGATCCTGCATCCGCTGTAATGCCGCTTGGTCTCTCTCCGCTCCTTCCGCCGCCTCAGTGTCGGTCGCGCCATCTCCCTTCCCCTTCGGCTTCCCCATCTGGGCCGGGATGGGCGGTGGTCCTCGAGTGTGTTCCTGGCTGCCCTCCGAGCGTCGCCAGGCACCGTCCTCCGGCTGGGTTCTCAGGCCCAGATATTTCACCAAGAAGCAGGAAGCCCCGAGCAGTCGCAGTCCGGCCAGCGCCAGATGCGCCAGAGGTCCGGGGTTCTCGTCTCCGGGTCACTGTCGCACCGTTGTCGCCCCAATCAGGAGGCGGTCCTCAACCACCGCCCAAGGGCGCGCCCAAAGTCCATTCGGCTCCTGGGGATAGGCGCGATGCGGCCACCAACACCTCTAGTGTGTCCGGGAGCAGTCCTCAGTGGGTCTCCGGGCAGATGTCTCCGTCGCAAGCGATCTCATGCCCTCGCCGCCATTTTGGGGTCAGCGACTTCTCGCCTGGGTTCAGCTTTCAAAGTCGAAATACTGCTGTGGGAAGGCTCGGTGTCGTCCTCCGTGGGCCCCGGACCCTCCGCAGTACCGTCCAGTACCGGATAGTATCGGTTATCTCGGGGTTCGAACGAATTTTCAGGATATTTTCCGGGATCGGGCACGGAGCTCCGAGCTCACGCTGCCTACCTCCTCGGCATCCAAGCCACACCCCCCAATCAGCATACTTCATAATACATAGTTATCAAACATTAAGGGCCAGATGTAGGTAAATTTTATTTTCCGACCTCTTAAATACCGAGTCATACCGACTCGGTATTTCAGAGGTCGGAAAATAAAAGTACCGAGATGTAGGTAAATGCAGATGTGCAATTACCGATTCGGAAACAGTCGGTATTTTCCGATGCGGGAAATACCGACCAGTTAATGCCCATTCATTCCTATGGGCTTTGAAGCCCATAGGATTGATTGGGCATTTACCGGTCGGTATTTACCACATCGGAAAATACCGACTGTCACAAGGGTGCAGGGGGTGTCACTTTGACACCCTCTGGCACCCCCAAAAGAGGCTCGGGTGCCATGTGGCAGGCATACCTGCCCTAAGGGCAGGTCTGCCTGTCATATGGCATAGGTGTGCATGCACACATGTGCATGCACACCAGAAACGGTATTTTACCATCAAGTAGTATTTGATGGTAAAATACCGATTTTGTACTGCTTGTGGGACTCAGAAGAGTCCCACCTACATACCAATTTACCGGAATCCGTAATGATACCGACTCGGTATTTTACATACTCGGTAAATTTACTTATCGGTAAATTTACCGAGTCTGTAAAATACAGGGACCTACATGTCAAATTGCTCTTACCGGATCGGTAACGGCCGAATTCGGCCGTTACCACCCGGTAAACGCCTACCTACATCTGGCCCTTAGTGATTGAAGTAGTAAACATGCTTTTGATAATCTCTTTCAAAACAAAAGAGGTAGGCAGTAATGTTTGGATCACATAGGTTATCATAGATTTAAAGTCTTAGAATGTGAATTTGTTAATTAGAAGCATTTTTACTTCTTTTTTGAAGGAGGTAAAGGAAGAGATTCCACGTATCATTGGAGGTTGAGAGTTCGAAATCTTCGGTGCAATCCCTGTGAACGCTCCACAGCCCTTCTCTTTTTATTGAACGATGGTGGTTTCAATAGTAGTGAACACGCACTTCGCAATTGTCTGCATCCTCTTGATTGCTTTAGCTTTAAAGCTAAGTAACTGAGGGTATTGCTATAAGTGCTTTATGGGTTATGCAAGCGATCTTTAGGTGAATTCTTGCCTCATAGGGCAGCCAGCTCAAGGCTTTGATGGTCGGAGAAATGGGGTTATTTCTTTTAGTTTCTAATACCAGTCTGGCTCCAGCGTTAAGCGATGCCCTCAATAGGGCCAGCTTGTATTTAGGGAGACCACATAGAGAGGTGCATCCATAATCTAGTCTTGGAATCACGAGGGCTTGTACTGCCATTTTTAAGTTGGTCTGAGAGAGGAAGGGTTTAAGTTTCCTTAGTATACTCAACTATAATTAGCTGCCTTGGTGACATTAGTAATTTGCGCCTGCATGTTCAGGTGTTTGTCTATGGTAACTCAGAGATTTGATGCAACCTACTTTTTCAAAAGCCTACTGGCTTCCGGAAAATTCATCTATTCTGCAAACTTTGTAGTCTGATCTTCTTGAATCTAAATACTTGTTTACATGTGATAACCAAGCTAACTTGGTGATACGTACTGTGCCAGGCGTGGTGGGTTTCACATAGTTAACGTTTAATGAAGGCGACACAGTGCCTATTGCTTACAAGTCGCAATTGTACACTGTGGCTGAACTGCTGTTTTTCACTGTTGAAAAAATCTTGACATTGGAGGAGTAACATTGTATCAATTATAATGTTGGTCTGTGCAACCGGCGACAGAGTCAAAGCATTCTTATTCAGCAGCATGCATATTTGTGGCAGGTGCCATAGTGAACAGAGAGGTCAAATCAAGTGTTGTTCACACTCAGGCACTAGGAGACTGTATCACCCAATTAGCTGAGCTGCACGCCTTCGTGCTCACACTTGAGTTTGCAGATCCAAATGTGACTACTCACATTGTAAGTGATTCTTACTACTGTGTTCAGTCTTTCAATGCCAACTTAGACTTTTGGTCTCAAAATGGATATTGTGATTCTAAAGGCAGTGCAATTAAGCATAAAATGCTTTGGATTCGAGTCGAAGATCTTAAAAAACGTCTGCCTCTCACACATCTGATTCATACTTTTGGCCACCAGCGTGTAGGAATACACACGGATAGCAATAGTTTGGCTGATGAAGCAGCTAAATCGGCAGTAGCCCCGTTTTCAATTGCAGCAGTTACAAGATCCATGAATAAGATTGATGATGACATTTTGGCAGCAATTTCTCCTCTATATTAGGGTGGCAATTACCTGCAGGGTTTCCCTTCAAGATACTCTTATCACTTAAGACCCGATATAGTTCCTTATGTGAGAATTATTGACGTTGTTGACAGGTTAATACCCAACGCGGACCGCAGACTTTCACTGATTACAGCTGCACACAAAGGCTTGGCTTCGGCCCATGCTGGAGTGTCTGCCACTGTTTCTATCTTAGAGCAGTGTTACTGGTGGCATGGTTTATGTAAACAAACCCGTAATTAGGTGTAAGCCTGGGCGAATTTTGCGAATCTTGAGTTCGCGTATTTGCGAACTCGCAATCCGCAAAATCCGCGAATTCTCGCAAATTTGCGGATTTGTTTGTTTTTATAGTGTTCGCAAGGGTTTCTGCCAGTTCGCAAGGATTTTGTACCAGTTTGCGATTGTGAACTTACTTGTCGGCTCGCAACGGTCGTGACTATGTTGTTTCTACGTCTGGTTCATCATCACAGGTTCCCAGAACCCTCTCTTTCAACACTGCCACCCTCTGTTTCACCCATGCCACCCTCTGGTACATCAATGCCACCCTCTGGTTCATCATCATCACTGTAGATTATGGGGGGAAAAAGCAAGCACACCTGCCCTGCTTCAACTGACATGAATTAAATTTGGGGTTGATTTATTAATGTGTCACTGTTTTAAAATTCCAGTCTGGCACCTGCTTCCTTATCTGTAATTTGCTTTCTGTTGCAGTGCAATTTTTTTTCCAGGACCTTTGCGGCCTACTTGTAGCTATTCTATGATCCGGCTGTGCGGGTCAGAGCAGGGTCATACAATGGTTGCAACTAGCAACTGAACTCTGGAGGGGACCCAGTCAGGAAGCACTACAGGGAATGGTTACTAATGATGAATTTGAACTTTTGCACCTGCTGCTGAGTGCTTTCAGTTTAGCAAAACTCGTTTTTCTGCAGAACAGCAAATGTAATGCCCCAAACAAACTTACTTGTGAAAGTTTATTTCTAATCCAAAAGTGATCCAAAGAAAGTCAAAAGGCCTCAAATCCAACAAAGGGCAGGCAAATGTCAACCTGAGGAGTTATTCTGATAAAAATCATCATTTTCAGAAGGTCTATGCTGCTTGCTAGTGGATTTCTTGTGCAGAATTGCAAATTTTGTAATTTCGCGAGTGCGAGATTGTTGCTGCCCTCGCACCTACATGTTCGCAATTGCGAACTTACACCGCACGCCGCAAAATTGTATCACCAAGAAAAAAAATTGCGGATTTTCGGTAAATTCGCGAGCGTTCGCGGATTGCGAATTTACCGAAAATCCGCAAAATCCGCGAGCGTAACGGATTTTCCGCCCATGCTTAATTAGGTGCTTTTGTGTGACATTTGCCAACAGATTTAGCTATCTATGGTAGCATGTCCACCACAAACACTGCTGTGTATTTCTAATAGACCTTTTGGATGTATTTCTTCAGATCACTGCAGTCCCTTTTCTTCAGATACTGCTTATAAATTCCCCAATTTATCTTAGTTGCAGTTGATTCATGCACACGGTATCTTTGGGTGTGGCCACACCGCAGTGCTGATATCATCAGGGATTGGCATGTCTTTGTGGGAATTTTTGCATGTGGCACTTTCCATTCAAACCTGGGTCCAGCGTTCGCCTCCAAGGCGTACAAGGAAGCCATGAGGTCTTTGGGCGTACAGGTCCAATTTTCTTCTCCATAAAGACCTGAGGGTAATTCAATTGTGGAGCGAATGAACCTTGACTTAAAGCAATCCTTGACATCTAGGGTCTTAGTTACTGGTACTAACTGGTTTGCCCATTTGTATAGTGTACAACGTGCACTAAATAATCTTCCTAGAAGATCTCTGGGTGGGCAGACCCTGTACGAAATGCTCTTTGGCATGAAAAGTTGGCACCAGACCTTAATGGTCTAGACGTGGCGGCGACTGCCCCATCCTTTGATGTAGATAATCATTCTGCTGTATTATAAAAGCTACAAAAGACCCGAGACAGTCTTGCAAAGGAACATTTACCCTTTGCCACTGATGCAGCACTGCAGATTTCGGTAGTCGGCTGGCCTCTTATCGTGCACTTGTCCCAGTGCTTGGTGTGAAGGGAACTCGTACAGTCATTTTACCACCACTTTATGGTCGAAAAGACAACAGAAAACGTCTCTGTGGACAATGTCAAGTTACTACATCTGGCTGATCCTGAATAGTATAACACCAGCGTCTTCATGTACAGCGATTTCCAAGAATCCAGTGTTGGGCACTTCTGAGACCATGTAACTTGATACTGCCATAGAGATAGACTCTGTTATTAACCCTTTACTAAGACTCCCTACTTTCAGTCTTAATGAAAAAACAGAGTATGCTTGTCCCACAACTGAGTCGTTGCCTGGTTTGCAACCAGATACCCTTCTCCAATCACGTTTCTCTTTTGACTCGAACTCTAAATTATCATTGACCCCTACCAAATTCTCTATTTTTGTGGTCTGGTTTAAACAGACTTCTTTGATTCCACCTTGGACATACATCTGGATGGTCCTCTTTGCCATTTTAATTTTTATGTCGATTTGATTTGTGACATTCTTTTTCCTTCTCATAAATGGTCACTACATACCTGAACGCTCTGCTGTGAAACTGGTGGATGGAACTTTGGCCCCACATTCGTCTTCTAACATGATGAAAAGAGACCTGACTTTTGTCAACATCTCCGCCTGGCCAGTTGCAGATGGCGTAGTTTGGGATGCAGTGGAGTTCCATATTCAAGGTCCTACTGAGATATTTTACGTACCAAATGTACTTCGTGTTTCCATGGGTAATGTGGTGAAACACACTATTTGGTCTGATGATTGGGATGTACATGCCATACAATTTTTGTTTTCAGATTTGAAGTATGCTGCATTTGATGCTGAAGATATATATTTGAATACTGCAAATTATGCTAATTTGTTTTGCTAACAGCATTATGGCCATCATTACCTGCATAAAGCTAATACATTTAGAAATGTTTTTAATTATACACAATGGGAACATTGCCCGGCTCCATTGGAAGGTAGCTCAACAACTTTCTACAAAACATCTGCAAATTTTAAAGATTTTGATAAATCCAAACCGGAATCATTTTTATCTTAAAATCAAATGTTTCTTCCAATCCTGAAGTGATGCTCACCCACCCCAAATTTGTGTATTTCCAATCCTTTATTAATGAAAAGCAGTGGGTGGCTATGATCTGTAGAAGGCCACAGTAGATCTTAAATCTGTTTGGGGTTCTAGATCCTGGCAGGTGCAGGGAACTGAAGCTTTACATTGTGGGTGCCTCATCCCGACTCAAATTTTATTTTTAAACGATTCGGTCTATCAGACTACGTGTTTTGGATTGGCTACTTCTAAGCAAATGAATGCCCCTGCCAT
Source organism: Lissotriton vulgaris (assembly GCF_964263255.1). Taxonomy (NCBI): domain Eukaryota; kingdom Metazoa; phylum Chordata; class Amphibia; order Caudata; family Salamandridae; genus Lissotriton; species Lissotriton vulgaris. The sequence continues at coordinate 1,071,447,994 of NC_141696.1, read as the reverse complement.
TCCTGCTCTGGCTGAATATCTGAACTGGACTAATCATACTGACTATTCCATTAATAACTTGCAATTCTTGGTTCAAAATGTTACTTTTAATATTTCTGCTTTAGACCCCCTAGGTTGGTTGGTTTGGCAGACCAGCTCAGATGCTTGCCAACTCCATTTCCATGACAAGGCCCCTGGCTATACACAGAATAGGCCTGATCCATGTTTTTTTAACTCCCATGTGGTTACCACGTACTCTGTTGGTAAATGATGTCAAAACTGGTTAAAACACTCAACGCTGTCATCAGTAAAACAACATTTGCCGTTATTATCAGGTGACATTGATTTAACACATTTTATCAAGGAGCCTGCAGGTGCTAGATTGAAATGATTTATTTACGCAACCTATTATGAATTATGGAAGCTGTGCGAAATTGATGCTGCTTCCCGTTTAAGGGCGATAGACCAGGCTAATTTAAAAAAAGGCCTTGCTGTCATTGATAATAGTATTAACACACTTTCTTCCCGTATTTTCACGTTGGACAGTATTGTTCCATCTGTTGTTGATATTGTATAAGATGATGTGTCTGTTTTTTATCATGGACAGAATCAATCGAGTTCAGTAATGCAGTTTGCATGGACATTAGAAACTCATAAGATGGGGAAAGCTTATTGGGATTATTTGAACACAACATCTTTATTTTTGCCTTTTAACTTAACAGACAAACAGCGATTTATGTCCATGAAAGATGCTACATACACTCTTTTACATATTGAAAAATTGGAACCTTTCCTTTTTCTGTGGCCGATACTGAAGCGGCTGTCTGGCACATCCATGGGGTAATAAACTTACCATTTTGTTTGTTTAAATTTAGCTCCTGCATAAAGCATTGCCCGCTAGGTCCCTATGACCTCTTAGGCAGTGCTTTCTTTCATGAGGTGTGGGTATTACCATTCGCGTACAGATGCTTGCGGAATGATAAAGAAGTTTACCTAACTGGAGAATAATGCGATTCAACCAGAGGTCATTCTCTGGTTTGCCAAAATATACAGTTGCATGGAGCCTGTAACCTAACGGCACAGAACCTCGCATGTGTTCTGAAAGGTATTCCAGTTCCAAGTATTACACCAACTTTCACTCTGCTTGCAAACGGTAGTTATCTGCTTTTGAATAATGAAGACTGCTGCGGTATGCTTACCGATATCCCTTACAATGTGACAGTCTCGCAACATGTGCTTTGCTGTAAAAATGTACTGGTTCCACCCCCACACAGGAGACTCGATAAATCGTTCCAACCTTGAAGGCAGACTTCGATGAGTAGAATAGAATTAGAGCATTGTTATCCCAAAAAGAAGTTTCTCTCACATCTGCACGTCAAACATTCGTCCTTCATGTGGTCAATACCCGATCAGAGGTGCAGGCCCTTTTTAATTCTGACCTCCCACTGCATTTCGGTGCTTTAATTCATACCATTTTTAATGCCTCTCATACTGCCCTGGCCCATTTTGATTAAGTTATGGGCTCTGGCCTTGTGTCTTCTCTCCAAACTATTTTTGGTGTGATACTGGCATTTATTCATTCTATTTTTTCCAGCATCTTTGGTGGTTTGCCACTATTACTTACCTTAGCTGCTGGAGTACTGCTGTTGATTTACCTGCTGAGCATTGGCTGCTTTTCCTGTGGCCCTACCCAGCCAAGACCGGCTGCAGATGCTTCGTAGCCATATGCTTGAATTCTATGGTACTCTTCCCCTTGTTGAGGAACATGTTTGTTCTTTCAGTTTGCTTGAGTGGATGGCGTCTCTTTTGTCTGATGATAATAATCACTTCCTTTTGGAGGCTGTTGCAACTTACTGCTCATACACTTTGATGGATTAACCTGGCTGGCACAACCATTCTTTTTTTGATATTTTTGTATATGTCGATCTTGTTGAAAGACAAAATATCTCTCTTTTTTTTCCATTCCTTCCCAGAATTGGTATGCTGAATTTGAAATTGATTTTCTCTCTCAGATTCTCAAATCACGTAAATATCTTCTGGCTTGGACTTCTTGAACTCTGTGTTCTCCATAAACCTCTGTTCTATGGCCTTACCAGAGCAGGGTGTAGTGAGGTCATGGGATTAACTAGAGACTTTGCTAAATTAGCATTAGTTGGTGTATGTTTGGCAGCCATCTTGCTGCTGTTGCATGTGTTACAACATGGCTTTATTCTCGTGATAGACTGCTGGTGCATTCTCGAATGAGAACTGTCTGATTTTCACACATTTAGCTGTACACTGTGCTCCTCGTCTGCAGTGTGTTCAAGGTAAAAAAACAATGTACTGCTATTGATTAACTTTGGTCAGTCCCACGCCCATAGACACAACATAGAACACAGCTGCACTACTGAAAGGTGAGTCCTTTTAATATGGCATTGCATGCATGAAAAGGCACTTTGAGAGATTTATTCCAACGAAGAAGAGCCGAGTTTGTCCTGAAATGTAAATCCTTGCATCTAAACTTGGAGGTATGGGGTCCCCCTGACAAAGCTTAGAGGTCTTCTATACTTATAATAAACGAGCCTATAGCACGGGGAGGGTGGTAAGGTGCTGTAGTCCTGTTTCCACTATCATTATAATATGATTTCCCCTTTTGTGCTTAATAGAATTGTAACCATGGTGATTATATTGTTCTTATGCATGTTGCTGCTAGTATTGGCTCGTGTACTGCATCATAGAGCACGTTAGTTAAAATAAACATTTTAAACTATATTGTGTCTCTGTTTACTCACGTTGTGGACAAGTGTTTGAACGAAAGAGTGTTCTTCCCGCGATTCCTGAGAAGGAAGGAGTGACATGTTCTAGGAGATTTAATCATTGGTACCTTGGCTGTAGTACGGAGAAGGAATGAGACACTACAACTAGTCGGATTGGGGTTCTGGGCACCGGGGTGGGTTTTCTGATACACCACTGCACATCGAGGTCCTGGTTTCCAGCGCATAGTTCTTTCTTTGCGCAGAATCCCTGCAACACTGGTAGAAACTAATCGTATCAAGGAGAGATGATGTTAGGGATGCAAACACAAAGAACACCTGATGGCATTTGTGGAAGTCGATCTGGGAGCTTACAATGAGGGAGGCACATACAGAAGAGGCAGATGGGGCTGTAGGTGCAGCTCATGTACAAAGGGAAGGTCTGGACTTCAAAGGAAATGAGCACCTTGTGCCTTTTGTAAAATGCCAGAGTGGGGCACAAAGAAGTGGCTCCCCATCAGCACCAGGAAAAAGGTATGCATGGCCCTCATCACCTGTTGGCTGAACTATGGCAACACACTCTGCAGCCACACCGCCTAAACTCATGAAAAGATTCCAGACCATTCAAAATGCAGCTGCCAGACTAATCCGAGCCTGCCCAAGAGGACCCACATCGCCCAACGTCTGAAGGACATCCACTGGCTCCCTGTCCAGAAGAGATGCCAATTCAAGCTACTGACCCACGCCTACAAAGCCCTCCATGACCAAGGATTTGCCAAAATGAACCATTGCCTGCATTTCAACTGAACTTCCAGGAACCTCTGCTCCACACACCTCGCCTTCGCACATATACCACGCATCCACCATGGCCACTTCGGAAGACGCTCCTTCTCCCACCTTGCCGCCAAATCCTGGAATGCCTCCACCTCCACACCTCACCCTTTCTGACCCACTTAGGAAGGGACTTAAGAACTGACTCTTTGACTGATACCTGAAGCATAGCACCGGATACCCTATAGGGTGAAAAGCTGCACTATACAAATATGACTTGATTGATTTATTGATTGAGAAGGGGCAAAAGGAGCAACTGGGTGAATTAGAATGGTAGGGAAGAGATTAGTGGCATATGGAACAACAACTGGTGCGGGAAATACAGAGGGCATCTTTTAAATAGATGAAGAGAGGGCCATATGAAAACATATAGCTGGTACAATTGGCAGTGAGCAAGGAAACGGGATATTTGAGGCACAATCTGGGGCCTGAGTGATATTAGTGGAAGAATCGAAAAGTACTTAATGTGGTCTGGTAGGTTTGAGGAAAATAACAATTGGGACACAGAGGAAAAGCACATTGATTGTCATAAAAATGGAGCATCAGAGGCATTGTGGGAGGGCACTTGGACGTAAATAGTAGTTCATAATTAGAGCCTCTTATGAAGACATGGAGCATTTGGGATACCTAGGGCAAATTGCATGGGGCCGGGTGAGGTAGCATATGTCTGGAAGGAGGGTAATACGTACTGAGAGGTAGAGACGATCTCTAGATTTGATTGAGCTAAAGATGGAAGGGGTGCCTGTGTGCACTTAGAAGAAATGATTGGTAGTGGAGCCCAGGAGGAGGTGACAGTGATAGCAGGCAATAAGCAAGAGGGTGATGCAATCTGCACACCTGTGGAAAAAAGTATGCAGAGCACAGCAATTTGGCTGTTGCACCTAGGTAGATCAGTTAGGAATGGTCTAGAGAGGTAGCTTCTGTAGCACAAGGTGAGGGTTACATGAGAAACACTTGAATTAGACACTTTACCGCAGCTGTAGAATGAATGGGAATCTGGGACACATAAACACACTTGGAGGCACATTAAGTGGGAATTGGGTCACAGATGCACAGTTCCTTAGGGTGACTGTTGAGGACTATAGATGCAGGTACGGGCAATATTAGAGTAAAGTTGGTGTTGGAAATCATAACGTAAGGGCGCATTCAGAGAAATATGCATGGATGTCCTAGGTGCACATAGAGGTGAAGCTCTAAGATGAACTACAATAATTGAGTACTGAATCTGACACCCTCTCTAGAGCATGTCAAGAAGAGTGGAAGAGAGAATCACTCTTAACCTGAAGAAAATGTATTCATAATGTTGGCCTTGCCTTTTACAAACTGTGCTCTTGTTTAAAGGTAGCATTGTTCAGCAGAAAAAAGTCAGAAGGCCATGTTCCATAGCCTGTGCTAACACAAAGAAAGATAGGGGCTGATTCTTAAAGGTAAACTCCGATAAAAGTCTAACTTTACGACTTATGGTATTCACAAAAGGCATTTACATGTAGTAAAGTAAGTTTTTGTCTCAGTCAAACTTAAGTTTTGGTCTTAAGTTTAACTGAGACCAAAACTTAGACAAAAGTCTGCTACACATGATTGCCTTTTTTGAATACTGAAAGTCGTAAAGTTAGACTTTCATCTCAGTTTACCCTTGTGTATTCGGCCCATTGTTTGTTAGTCCATTGGTTTTAGCATTGCTACTTATTCTCTTTGAGCTAAACTACCCCTATTGCATTGGTGCCAAGAATCAGCACAATAGAGGTAGGAAATCCTTATCCTTACAGCGCTTATTAAAAGAGACAACAAAAAGTGAAACTCAATTGGTATGACATTGGACAGGGTAAAACCCCAAGTCTTGACCTACAGACCCCCTACAAACCCTATAAATTCTCACTTCAAAACATGTTTTATTGACTTCAATACAGGTCTTTCTCTTGTCTATGGTTATGTAATCATAAGCACTGTTGTGGACATAATGACAAAAAACCTTAATTTAATTCCATTTAAATGCATTCCAATGTACTCTTACAGGCTCAAGCCCATGTGTATTTCATCCTTATGATTTACGGAAATCATTGATGCAAATAGGGAGATGTTCATTTCTGGTCTAATTCTGGGAAGCAGTTGGTTGCCTTGTAGAGGTCACTTTAAAATACACCTATTCTTAGTTTTAACAAAATAATTGAAAATGTGTACAGGGTAATTAGATCACCTACTAATATCTACCTTGTTTTACCACAAAAGCAGCTTTAAACGGCAAAAGCTTATTTTTAGGAACATGGGAATTAAAGGTATTGTAACTGTCATTGACTTATTTAGTATCATGAAATAAATATTCCTCAGAGATATGAAAAGTTAAAAAATGAGCTAAAACTTGAAACCAAGGCGGCCATGCAAAAATATAAGGAAAACCTCGAGATCATCATACTCCATGCCAGTAAGCTGCAAAATTCTAAACAGTTTTGGGCAAAAATAAATCTCATGCTTAATGGCAAACATTGGCATTTCAACTCGGACATGACAGATCAAATTTGGAGCCCCCACATTGACGCAATATACAATACCATACTGGACATGTGCACAGACAGCATAACTGACCTTTTAACAGAGCTCAAACTGACTCTCAGTTAGATAATAACACCAGAAGCCGGGAATCCCAGCAAGCAAAATGGTTCACCTTACACCCTCAGTCTGGTATCAGTGGAAGCCTCAGCCGCTTACCCAATCAAGCCATTCCACATCAAATCACAAATTACAAATAGAGAAACCTATAAAGAAAGCAGTAAACCAGCCATTCTGGAGCTCAGAGAGGAAACTGACCAGATAACTCCAAAGCAGGTTCTGATGACAATAAACCACTTGAGTGTGGACAGGGCTCCTGGAACAAATGGCCTACCTACCGCTCTATTTAGGCAAGATTCTACATTTTGGTCTCGCTTCTTATCCCCTTGATTTGTAACAGCTTAAGGACCGGTAATATTCCTGACTCCTGACGTGACAGCATCCTTCCCCTGATTCAGAAATCAGGGACATGGTCAGACCCAAACAACTATAGGTTAATAGCCCTAAAAGACGTTGAGGCCAAAATCTTTGCATCCAACCTACTGGCAGATCTGGAGACTTGGGTCAGAAGCAAATACCTGATCTCAAAGGCACAAACAGGATTCCGGGCCGGCATGGGCACCCTAACTAACTGATCAGCACTTACCTTTCTAGCTAAGAAAGCAATTGACAACTCTAACATCCTATATACATGCTTTCTAGACCTCAAAGCAGATTTTGATAAAGTGCCAAGAGCCAAACTATGGGCCAAAATGAAAGCTTGGGATGCCCCTCCTAACCTATTGGGGAGGGTTGGCGCCTAACAAAGAAATTTCCCACAAAAATAAGGCTAAAGCAAGGATGGGTGCAGGCTCCTAGCCTATTTAAAATCTATAAAATTTAACATCTATACTGCCAACCTAGAGAGCTACCTACGGACAATCCAGGGTGACCCACCGATATTGGGACAAATCACTATAGCGAGCCTGCAATATGCGGATGATATTGTGCTTCTCTCTCAAACTCCACTTGGCTTACAACGGCTGATTTCACAACATAATAAATGCTATAGCTCACTTTATTAAGAGTGCCCAAGCAGGAGGATCAATATATATTTCCCCTACAACAAGAAAATAATAATAGGCAGACAGAACTTCCATTCCATGCTCACTACCCTGGTTCCAGCACTATTTGGACTATCATCTATACTTTGATGAGACTTGTACGCACAATATTGAAATACCTCTTAATTTGTGAGTGTTTTGGCTGAACTTGACTACAAATAGACACACACCGCCTATTAACAAGAACGGCTCTGCCAGAACAGATTCCTCCAGGGAGATTTGTTTGTCGAACAGGATGCCTCTTTCACCATAATAGAACGTCACGGACATACTCACGCATCCCATAACCACGGGAGAAGATCCAAGAACACTACCTTATGACTATTTTTGCCCTGAAGAAGCCCCAAGAGGACGAAACGCGTCGGCTGTAGCTCCTGTATATACGTTTCACTTTCAACTGAATCGAATAAAAGAACTTTCAAAAAACACAAGTAATAGCTGATGTGATTATTTCTGTTAACCTTATCAAAGTTACCAGTCTCTGTAAACATTGAAGTGGTGCACCTTGACCTTGTTTAAATCCTTTCACAGTTCATGTTTTGAACCAACAATGTAACGGTGGGTGTTTTTGAAGTGTGCACACAGACTGTCCCATGTACTAAAGTGTGGGTCTAAAATAACTTTTGGAGAATATTTGACTAGGTGCTGTTCTGTTGGGAATCCTCCACTGTTGCTCTTTTTCTAAACTAATTATGCCCAGGGGTACTCAGTGGTGCATGGGCCTAGTCTTTCTGTGGGGTGTCTTGAATTTGAACATGATTGAGGGCATGGATGGCATTGGATTGTTGTGATTTGTGTGTGTTTTTTCGATTTTTTGGGGTGTTGATGGGGCCTGTCCATGTGGGTGGGGGCCATTTTGAGGACTGGTACAGGCAGGGCCTGGCCATGTGGTTGGGGACTAGGAGCCATTTTGAAGCCAGGCAGTGTGCTTTGTTGTGCCATAGGCCTGCACCCAGTCTGCCATGCTTTCATCCATTATGCCCAGGGGTGCTCTGTGGTGCATGGCCCTAGTCTTTCTGTGGGGTGTCTTGAATTTGAACATGATTGAGGGCGTGGATGGCATTGGATTGTGGTGATTTGTGTGTGTTTTTCGATTTTTGGGCTGTTGTTGGGGCCTTTTGCCCAGGGGTACTCTGTGGTGCATTGGCCTAGTCTTTCTGTGGGGTGTCTTGAATTAGAACATGATTGATGGCACGAATGGCATTGGATTGTGGTGATTTTTGTGTGTTTTTTCGATTTTTTGGGATGTTGATGGGGCCTGTCCATGTGGGTGGGGGCCAGTTTGAGGACTGGTACAGGCAGGGCCTGGTCGTGTGGTGGGGGTCTAGAGGCAATTTTGAAACCAGGCAGTGTGCTTTGTTGTGCCATAGGCCTGCACCCAGTCTGCCATGCTTTCATCCATTATGCCCAGGGGTACTCTGTGGTGCATGGGCCTAGTCTTTCTGTTGGGTGTCTTGAATTTGAACTTGATTGAGGGCATGGATGGCATTGGATTGTGGTGATTTTTGTGTTTTTATCGATTTTTGGGCTGTTGTCGGGGCCTTTTGCCCAGGGGTACTCTGTGGTGCATGGGCCTAGTCTTTCTGTGGGGTGTCTTGAATTTGAACATGATTGAGGGCATGGATGGCATTGGATTGTGGTGATTTTTGTGTGTTTTTGGATTTTTGGGCTTTTGTTGGGGCCTTTTGCTCAGGGGTACTCTGTGGTGCATGGGCCTAGTCTTTCTGTGGGGTGTCTTGAATTTGAACATGATTGAGGGCATGGATGGCATTGGATTGTGGTGATTTTTGTGTGTTTTTTGACATTTTTGGGGTGTTCATGGGGCCTGTCCATGTGGGTGGGGGCCATTTTGAGGACTGGTACAGGCAGGGCCTGGCAACGTGGTCCGGGTCTAGGGGCCATTTTGAAGCCCGGCAGTGTGCTTTGTTGTGCCATAGGCCTGCACCCAGTCTGCCATGCTTTCATCTATTATGCTCAGGGGTACTCTGTCAGTGGTGCATTTTATTGGTCTTTCCGTTTTGGGGGGTGGGTATAATAAAAATGCTTACTTGCAAACTATTAATTGAAGTGCTACATATGCAACATTTATTTAACTGATGTTCCTCTGGCTTTGTTTGCTTTTAGGTGCAGAAAGACGAATCATCAGCCTTATCGTTCCTCATCAGTGCCAGGAACAAGTCCTGCTGCGGTGTGTGCAGCACAACGTCACGTGTGGTCACAGACAACTCTGCAACTTGTGCAACTGCAGCCTGCTGTTCTGACATCTGAAGAAGATGGCCCTAAAAAAAGTTGCACGTAGCTCCTCTAGCAAGAACGTTGCCAGTAAGGAGCAGAAGAAGCAAGTGGCGCCACTTACCAAGGAGAATGGTCTGCTGAGCGCCGCATTTTTTTGAAAAAAAAAAGTACGCCTTCAGCAGCAGCGGGGTCTGCTGGGGACCAAGCTGGGAGCAGCACCCCTGCTCCATTGGGCTCAGTGCCACCACCACCATGCCAACTTAAGTCTAAGCCCTTGAGTGCTGCAGAGGCAGCCAGTCTAGTTGTTCAATCACCATCGACCAGTGATGTTGGCTCATCGCAAGAAAGTAGCAGCATCCCTCAATCAACACAGGTTGTTGTAACTCATCTGACGAGTGTTCAACCACCACAGCCGCAACAACAATCACATGTGCATGTACAAGCCCAAGTACATGTGGAAGGAGAGGCAGCGCAAGGAGATGCGCAAGGAGATGCGCAAGCAGAGGTGCATGGAGCGGCACAAGTGCCCACAATAGTTGATCCTCCCGAAGTAGGGGCACATCAGGAAATCGACATTCAAGCTGAGGTATCATTTGAGGAAGCCACTCCTCCTGATCATTCATTGTCTTTCAGATCCCTAGCAAGTAAAAGATCAAGGATGGTGTCTACATCTTCTTCAAGCCCCCTTCCTTTTGATGATATGGATGAAAATTGGGAACCACCACTGCCGTCCGAGAGAGAGGCACACCATGATCTGACAAAGGTAGCTAAGCGTAAAAGGAAGGTCCCCGAAAGTCTCGTACTTATGGAGTGTGATGATGACGCTGAACAAGAAGTGGCGTATACTCCTGCTGATGAAGACTCTCACGACGACGACGCAGTCATCATACACGCCCCTCCAGCCTCAGCGGGCATGCATCAAACAGACATTTTTACCCTAGCCCGAAATGCTGCTGAGCGTGATGTTGTCGACGTGGCAATGGGACCACCACCAATGCAGTTAACTAGTGCACCGCCACCTACCGCTTCCATATTTTCTCGCCAGAAGGGACCTTCATCCACCTCGACCTCCATTTCCTCAATTAGTGGTGCTGCAAGTGCACAACGTAGTAAAGTTCGGCAACACACATCCTCCACTTCATCTGGCATTAGCATTCCCAGTATTGCCTCCTCCGCCCCCCTAGACATTTGAAGTCCGCAGTATGGGACTTCTTTAGTGTTAGCCCAACAAGGGAAAACATAGCCATTTGTACAATTTGTAAGCTTGGAGTTAGTCGTGGTAAGCTTGGTACCAACTATGGTACCGGAGGCCAGAGAGGTCATCTTGAGAGGCAGCACACTGTCAAATGGCATGCGCACCTAAAGGAGATCAAGGAAGCCTGAATTGCAAGCCAACAAACTGTATCCATTGATGTTTCATCTGATGATGAAGAGGAGGAAGAAGCGTCAAACATTTCTTCACTTACACCCAGTACCCCTGTCAGCAGCACACCCCCTGCAAGATATATGAGCCACACTAAGTGTGTGGGAGAGAGTGAGACACCAATGCAAAAAAGTTCATCATCACCGAGCGTAACTGGGTCGAAGAAGTCATCATCATCCCGTAAAATGGTCCAGCCCACCATTAGAAGCATGTTGTTTTCAGATGCGCCATTTGAAAGCAACCACCCAATGACGCGTCTGTATAACACTAAGCTGTCTAAAATGCTAGCGCTGGACCTTCTCCCTTTTTCTTTTGTGGAAGGGGTTGGTTTTCTTGAATTAGTGGCAACGCTCTTCCCTAAATGAAAGGTTCCTAGCTGGTTCTATTTTGCCAGAGTTGAGGTCCCAGCACTACATGAAGATGTGCTGGAGGTGATTGGGGCAGCTTTGCAGAAGAGTGCTGTTCACACTATACATCTGACAACAGACATGTGGACCAGTTGCCAAGCCGTTGATTACATGTGCATCACTGCACACTGGGTCTCTTTTTCAGGGGTTAAGGCAAAGCTAAGCGCAGGTGTTGACCCGGACAACGTTTTTAAAGCTGCTCGGAAACATGTAACACTAGCCAGGTTTGGCATGGAGAAAAGTCATACAGGAGAAAACATTTTGCATGCATTTAAGACAAAGGTGTTACAATGGATGTCCCTTAGAAAACGCATGATTGGTTATGTTTCCACGGATAATGGCGCCAATGTAGTTAAGGCCATGGATAAGGGTAACTATTTCAGAGTGCCGTATTTGGCGCACTGTATAAACCTGGTTGTTAAAAAATTCTTGAGTGAAGAAAGTCCAGTGTGCGAGTTACTGACCACCTGCCGAAGAATGTGCACACATTTCAACCATTCTTTTAAGGCCCGGAAGCAGCTGAGGTGCCTGCAACATGAATGTAAACTGCCAGTGAAAGCACTCATCCAGGAGGTGGCAACACGTTGGAACTCCACCTTCTACATGCTTGAGCGTCTGTTTGAGCAGTGTGCAGTAGTCGATCAGTATTTCTTTACACAGGGTGCAGCTATGAAGGACCTGAGGATACATGTGGAGCAATGGAAGATAGTTCAAAGCCTGAGAGACATGCTTCGTCCTTTTGAGGTCTTCGCGCGTGCAGTCAAAAGGGAGGACTGTAATTTGGGAAAAGCTATCCCATTGTTGCGCATGCTAAAGCACCAACTGAAGGCTGTGTGTTCTACGTTTCAACATGATGAAGAAAAGGAACAAGAATTTGAGTTGGCGGAGAAGTTATTACAGCGCCTATTTTGCGATGAACGTCTTCAAAAGATCCACATAGAACAGCATTACATTTGTGCTACTATTCTGGATCCACAGTACAAAAAGGCACTGGCAGGCAGAGTATTCTTTCCTTTTGATGACGCAGAAGTTACAAAGTACAAACATTGGCTAGCTGTGGCAGCCAGGAGGTTTGAATGAGAACGGCAGGAAATTGAAGGAAAAGGCAGTACATCAGCATCAGCAGGCCATCCGGAGTCAAAAGAATCCACTTCTGCATCTGTGGCTGTGGCAGAAGTGAGTGATTTTCCCTCTCAGCCGTTAAAGACACAAGAACCGTATCATCTGCACCACACATAACAATAACATTGTGTGAAGAAGAGGATTGGCTAACTCAGCTTGGGTTTGCTTCTCAAAAGGTCCCAGAAAAAAGTAAGCAAAAAGGAGGAACCATGGAAAACCTTGAGTCGATGGTGCAGGACTATATGAATGACTAAACAGAGGTCTATGTTCATGATGACCCATTAGCGTATTGGCATGGGAAAAGAGAATTGTGGCCAGAGATCACCAACCTGGCTATAAATTACTTGTCTTGCCCACTCGCAAGTGTGTCTTCTGAACGTGTTTTCAGTGCTGCTGGTGGCATTGTAACTTGCAAAAGGACCCGCCTCTCGCCCAAAAATGTGGAGAGGTTAGCAATGATCAAGATGAATCAGCACCTCATACCACCAGATTAAAAAATACGAGAATACACGCAGGAAGAAGATGAGGAGGACACCAACACCAACTTAGATGAGGGAAGTTCTTCTCTGTTAGGTGACCTACTCCTGCCTGAATTCGCAGAGTATGAGGACGAGCTCTTCTTCCCTGACATCGAGCCCTGAAAATGAGTCAATGAATCACTAACTTTCTTTTTCGTCCTTATTCACTTTTATTCCTGTGTGTCTGTCTTTCTTTGTTTTGCAAAATCTATATAAAAAAACTTTAATCACCTAATCACAAAAACAAGCCCATCAGCAGAACTGTCTTCACTTATTTGCTTATTGATTTGAAGGTGCCGCAGTCTGCATTCCTCAGGTTCACAAGTTCACAAGAACATGCTCCTCTATCCTCCTCCTCCAGACTCCTATTTCCCTCAAAGCAGATGGCTGGATTACGCCCAATGAAGAAAGACTCTGCACTTGTGGGGTGTTCTACTTCTTTGCGAGTGAGTTAATGGGGCTGGGGCCATTGCTGGGAAGGTAGAATACGGGATAAAAGTGGTTTGGAGAAAATCGGAGCAGAAAAAGATTTTGCGCTTTTGATCACTTGCCTGTCTTTGGGGTGCTGTTTGGCGAGCTTTTAGGTTGTTGTGGGTGGGTTTTGGGGTCTGGGAGCACTGCTGGCACAGTCTCATGTTGATTGCATTTGTTTTTCAGGAAATCCATGGTGGGAAAGGGGAGTTAGGGCCTAGCTTCACAGCGTATTTGGACTGAATTCCAGGTAGTAGGCCCATTTTTGCTTTTTGCCAGTTTGGGGGTGTTCTGCTTTTTTGCGGGTGGCTGCAGGGGTCTGGGGCCATTGCTGGGAATGTCTAATACTGGATCAAAGTGGTTTGGCCAAAATCGGAGGTGAAAATGTATTTGTGTTTTTGCTGACTTGCTTGTCTTTGAGGTGCTGTTTGGGGGGGTTCCGGGTGTTTGTGGGTGGGTTTTGGGGTCTGGGAGCACTGCTGGGTATAGATACTTTTGATTGCATGTGGTTTGAAGCAAATCCATGGTGGCAAAGGGGAGTTAGGGCCTAGCTGCAGAGCACGCACGGAGTGATTTTGGAAATTTGCCTGAAAATTTCAAAGTCCCCATTTTTCTAGTTTTGCTTTTCGGCTGTTTGGGGGTCTTCTACTTGTTTCCGCCTGGGTTGACGGGTCTTGGGCCATTGCTGGGAAGGTCTAATACCGAATAAAAGTGGTTTGGAGAAAATCGGAGCAGAAAACGATTTTTCACTTTTTATCACTTGCCTGTCTTTGGGGTGCTGTTTGGCGGGCTTTTAGGTTGTTGTGGGTGGGTTTTGGGGTCTTGGAGCACTGCTGGCACAGTCTAATGTCGATTGCATTTGTTTTACAGGAAATCCATGGTGGAAAAGGGGAGATATAGGGCCTAGCTGCAGAGCGTGCTTGGGCAGAATTGAAAGAAGGCCAAAATCATTCTAAGTATGAGATTTTCCATTTTTGCTTTTTGCCTTTATGGGGGTGTTCTGCTTTTTTGTGGGTGGGTTGGCAGGTCTTGGGGCATTGCTGGGAAGGTCTAATACCGGATAAAAGTGGTTTGGAGAAAATCCATGCTGAAAAGCGTTTTGGCACATTAACTTAGGGCTCGTTAGGGTTAGCACTAGCAGCAGGATTGCATGTGTTTCGGGGGGTTCTAGATTTATGCAACTGAGTTCTGGGGTCTTAGAGCACTCGTGGGAATGTGTAATTTTGGTTGCAAGTGGTTTGAAGAAAATCCATGGTGGGAAAGGGGGGATTTGGCCTAGTTAAAGAAAGCATTTGCCACTATTCTTAACTTAGGGCTCGTTAGGGTTAGCAGTATTGTATTGCATGTGTTTGGATGGGGGCTGTTTTTGGGGGGGTTTGCGAGTCTTCGAGCGATGCTGGGTATGTATACTTTTGCTTGCTTGCAAGTGGTTTGAATACAATCCATGGTGGGTAAGGGGGGATTTGGGCCTACTTTACTTTCAAAGTACGTTTTGTCACCATTTTCTACTAGGCTTCGTTTTTGGAGATTGATTGGGGGTCTTCTACATTTTTGCGACTGGGTTTAACAAGGGTCTGTGAGCACTGCTGGGAAGGTCTAATTTTGTTCTAAAACACTGTTTACAGTACACCTAGCTTGAGGGGAAAGATCCGCTAAATTAATTTGCCCATACTTATTTATCCTTCAAAAGGAGACTTAGACAGAGTACGCACTTTCAAAAATATTGTACTGTCTGTTAGGAAACTCAAAGTGTGACTTTTTGCACTACACAGCGTACATACCTTATATTTACTTGTCAGTGGTGTTCTAATATCACTTCCTGTTTTTCCATCAATAATTACAGGCCGGGTTTCAGCCATGGGAAAAAAAGGATGAAGTCAGGCTTCACATTAGCAAGTCGCAATTCAGCATCCGCCAGGCAGGCAGTGGACAGGGTGTCTTCTGGTCACCAACATTGATGGACGGAGCGTCAGATGGAATGGAGGAGTCCCGCTAATAAGAGGAATGGTTGGATGCATGCAACTTACTAAATTCAACAGGACAATGAGGACTGTTAAAACTTAGGCCGCAAACGTCAACATTATCGGCGCCATCTTGCCCCCTTTTCGAGCCCATTCGTGCGCGTAAGCGGCAGCCATCTTTGAGTACCATGGCCTCTCTGCCCCTCGCTGATAGCCAGCGCGTCTCTCTCTCTCCCTCCTAACCTCGCAAGCATCCCCCGCACGCTGACAACCCCCGCTCTCACATGCCTTGGGTCATAAACCCCTCTTCAGCGCAGCTCTGCCTCGGAACCCCAACCTGTTCCCAGCGCGACACCTCCCTTCATTCCTTTCATGGTCCCGGGTCCTTTGATACAACCCCCTTTTCCTGTGTGCCCGTTTGTCTTCCTCGTTCCCAGGCCGCCACCTGGCCCTGCGGATACTGTTTATTGCCCCCCTGTACAGTAGGAAGCTTCCCCCATCAAAGGACCCTCGAGTTGATCAAAGCCCCCACCCTATGAGATCCGATCAACCCCACACATTCCGTGAATCGACGGAATATCCAGCTGCGCGATAATCATCACCTGTTGTGACCAGGGTGGGGACTTCAACTGTAAATGTGTGTGGGAACCGGCCTGAAGGGGGGATTCCGAGGATGTCTTTCCGTACATCAAAGGGTTGACAGAGATGTGTTTCATACAATAAAGCAATAAACTCGTGTATAAGAGGCCAGGCCTCAGAGATGCGGTTAGAGCACCTCGAGAAGATACCCTGTTGTCTGATTTGATGTGTTCTGCTCCGTCGGAATAAAACTTCTGTTTCCTGCCTTCCAGTCTCCAGCGCCTGCCTCTTTGTTTGGGTAACTTGAGTGGGTATAGAGGCGGTTAACGCCGGGCAACTCTGAAAAAGGTCATCGGCCCTACCTTTTTCCACAAACTACAACAACATACAGATACAGTATCCATTCTTTTCTAATTATCTTTTAAGTAATGTTATTGCTGTGAACTTCTATGAGTGTGATTCTGCATTTCTTTGATCTCTGCTTCTAAATTCATCCCTACAGCCATTCTATAGGTTTTACTTCTGCTATTTTTTAAACCAAATTTAATGTAAGAAGTGTTTCTCTGAGTGCAAAGATAGGCAAGTGAAAACGCATAATTATTACTGCAGCCCTGTACTGTCGCATTCCTTCATTCACGGTTGTCGAAAGTACTACTTACTTTTCAGTAACCATGCATGCAGTAGTGCATGCACTTTCTTTATGTCACTTAAAAGATTTATGGCTAGCTTTGTACACAAAGATTTGTTTATCTTCAATTATTGTTTGTCCATGCTGTGCTTTTTTTTTCTTCTCTCAACAAAACTTTACCAAAAAACCCCATTCCCATCCATTTTCCAAACCCTAACCCTCTTCCACCGGGCTGTGTGGTTTTGATTGATATGTGACTAAATGACAGCAATAATTCCACACACTTGCTGGGGAGGATAAGGTCATAGCAACAGGCTGGTGAAAGAAGCCGAGGATATTTTCTTACTCAACTTGACACTGAGTCACTATTGGCAAATGAAAGCAGATTTTCATGTGCGCCATCAACTTGATTGGTCATCAAGAACATCCTCCTCCTAGACGTGGCAAATTATTACGTTGCTATGTCCTTCACCTTCAGTACTATTTCTTGTAGTAGTAGCCAATGTCAAAGAAATTCAACGCAAGTACTAGTTATACTTTCAATACTTTAACATTTGTTAGGCTACATTGTGGCACTGTTCTAGTGTACTGTCACCTGCTATATTCTCTATCGTCCCGTTCTAATGCTACGATAAGGACAAACAAGGTTTCATTTTCTTTTTTTTGAGATGCTGCAACTGCCACTGTGTAACACCACAAGTACCACCGCAATGATGACATTTCATCCGCTCTGGATTGCCAACCTTAATCGCCATTTCGCGTGCAGCCAGCCCTGTGCCTAGCCCTATTTCCAAACACAAATTACAGGTAAGATAAGCGTTTGGGGGGAGGTAGTATAATGGAGTATTAGGAGAGACGAGAGACTGACGGTCCTAGGACTTTTGAATTCACTTACTCTGTGAGAGGCACTTAGTTTTGAAAACATTTGGGCCATTAGTACTTACACAACTTGAATCAAGATGCCACTTAAGTTTCAGGACTGGTAAACCCCCACCCACCAGCCTCAAAAGTAAAAAACACGTATGCTAAGATAAAGTTTAAAGTATATTTATATATCCCCAACATAAATAATCTCCCGCAAGACCCAATGAACCCCAACGAATGTCCGTGAAAACTAAGTCCAAAAAAGTAGAAAACCCAATTCCCAATTCCCACCCCCCAGCAGTCTTTAAAAAAGGGGAAAGGGACAGTCTCCTCCTACTGCTGGATGCTGTTGACTTTTCGGGCCAGGTTGGCATGCTCCTTGCGGAGGGTCTCGAGCAGGGTTTTGGTGTTGAGTAGCTCCTGCTCGAGGTAGGACACCCTGAGGGAAAGGCGGTGCATCCTTTTTTTGAAACTGCTGTGGGGGGCAGCTGATTTCTTTGCTGCTCGGCGGTGGCGGGTGGCTGCGGTACCCCGGCTCCATACTGCTGGAGGCCTGCTGCGCTGACTGGCTGACCCAGGGAGCGCAGAGGAGGATGCACGTGTCGCCGTGGATGTTGTTGACGTACTCTGCGTGTCCTCCTCCCCCTGGGCCGCCAGCCGCCGATATTTGGCGACAGTGGCCTCCAGCCTCCGTTGCCGGGCCCTCTTAGCCAGCTCCTTCCGTGTTGGTTTGGAAGGAGCATCTATATGAAGAAAGAAAGACATAGTCTGTAAACAATGCTCTTTAAGATTAACACAAAATGATTCAGCAGAAAGTTGTGTCACAGTAGAACTAGCAACTTGCAAGCGCAGTACATAACTATTGTGGCCAGTATCTATCCAACCTCCCACTTCTACATCCTTGCTCTAACATTAGTGGGAGTTTAAGGAATCAATTCTACGAGCACTATGGACTCACTCCACTAGAGTCGACTATGACAGTACACCAGTCTTATTCTTCTTCTTCTCTCTTGTTTAGCAAAATTGGTACGTTAACTTCTGCAAGCCGGCATAATGCCAGCGCAGTCAACTTGTACCTGAGAAAAACAGACGCCCGCCATGACGAGTGAGACAGACTTGCGTTACTGTACCAGTCCAGTACATGCAGGTGGTGATGCTCTTACTTTTCTATTACGGGTGGCACTGAGAATACTCTGTTACAAGGGCTACTGCTTAATTAATTTAACTTTCACCCTACAGTGCCAATGAATACTAGAAAAGGAAAATGAAGAAGATAAATAATCTGATTATCTATCACTGCCCATGATATGTATTTGCTTACATATGGGATGACTTTAGGTGCTTTGCTTTTTATTGAGTGAACAGTGATACATCCACACATGAATGACCGAGTTCTACTAAACTTATTAACAGAGGTAGTGAGTGGCCATCGTAATAGCCAGATATATGCTGTGCTTGCAATACAAACTACTGCTACACTACTTTCCTACACTTGGACGGACGTGCGGGTGCGGTGTTACATGCTCTTCAAAGTAATATTTAGTTCATCCAGTGACCGTCTACTCTCTCTAGATACACATATGCTATCTAAGAGTCGGATAGTACCATGATCCAGGCATCCATCCATTCAAACTATATGTCAATCATTCTTCTTCATGTCTCTCACCTGGACAAACCTTACGTTTTCTCACGGGGAGCACACTATGCAGTCTGCAATCTCAATAAGTAAGGAATATAAGAGCTTACCACTGCCCACCACTACCGTGGCAACCCGCACAGCAGTCTCGTCCGGCACTTGCACCGCCTCCTCCCCAGAAGTCTCCTCCTCCACCTCCGCGCTGGGCCCAGCACGAGATGTTCCACCTACAAAGTACATTTAAGAATGTTAGATGTCATAGACATACACCACTCACTAGTATTTTGTCTAGGAATGAAGAAATGTGAATACAGAAAACAATATAATAATTTGTGACTGTCTACTCTAAAGTAAAAATGTCCCTTTTTCCAGGAAAGGGTGTTGTCTTGCTGCACTTTTTGGCACAACTGATGAATGCTTGCTTTTTAACACGCACCATTTTTCTCATAACAGACAGAAGCTTCACTTCTAAGAAAAATCATTATCACTAGGACGGAGTGACCAACGATTCAGCACCAAAAAGAAAAATTAAAGTTCAAACCAGGTGAGGGCTCGGCTCGCCCACAATAAATGTGTTAAATAAATCACTGAGCACCTTTCCATTTCTAATCAACCATTTATGTTTTATGACAAGCTTAATTTTAATAAATATTTTTACTTTTAATAAAGATTTGAAACTTAAATAGACTCTGTGGTTTTTGGTCAAGAGTGAATGAGCAAAAGGTTTTGCAATTTGCAAGCATGAGTCCGTGCCTCTGACACTTCTGGACTCTGACTCCGTACTCTTGTCCTGCGTTGGATAATCATCATTGGGGATCAATTATCGATGAATTCAGGAGCTAAATGACTCTGCCACACTATCTAGTCAGTAAGGAGATTGGGGGTTCTTCAAAGCCTGATATCACTGAGCTATGTGGAAAGTCTACCTGTGCCTATTATAATTGATAAACAATGCACTATTTAGTGGCCATAGTTCTGTTTGTGCAGATTTGTCCCTGCAACAGTAGTAGTATGGATTGTCCTCCTATCCATACCAAAAGTAAAGTAGTATCTTATTCTTTCTTGGTGGTCATTCACCTTTTTATTGTTGGTAATTGTCAAAGCATAAACATTTAGAAGACTTGAAAAGACATTATGGACAATCCCAGAGGACTGCACTCAGTGCATAGAGCTATTGCTTTCTAGAATGGGAGTTTAGTTTAACACCTTTTGCCAAATGTGCAATCTTAGTTAGCTACACAGACAGACTAATAAGAATAATCTAGTAATACCACAGGGAGTCATAGTAGAGGCAGGATAAGAATTTAGATACAGTCTACAAGAAGATCAAAGACAATTTAGAAAAAATTGAATGAGGAACGCTAGGAAAAAATAGGTACTCTATATTAAAAATAAAACTTACCGGGGCCAGCAAAGGAGCCCTCGCCTGACCAATCCTGGCCTTGTACAGCAGCAGCAGCCGATAACCCCTCCTCCTCTGTCCTCTTGCCCCTGGGGGGAGCTGATGTACAACATGAAAGAAAGAAAGACCCGAAAACATGGATGATTGTTGTCAACCAAATCAAACATTTCAAAAGAACAAAAACAAAATAATTTGTAGAAATAGCAAATAGACAACTATTCCACGGGATAAATTGACCTATCTCATGTGGTGTATTACGATATTAGTATTGCTTGATTTGCGGACTGTCGACTTGGAAAGTTATGTAATTCACTAAACAAACTACTAAAAAGGTTCGCCTAGGACTGGCAGGCAGCAGTCCGCAGCACGCGAAGTGACAGACAAACTCCATTGTGATTGCAGATCAGCGACAACACTAAAAAGTTTCCTACTACATTAACCAGTCATTAAAATACTCAAACTATCACTATTTCTTCTTATTGCCAGGTGCACAAAGGAAGGACTGGACTTGAGTCTGTAGGGGCAGATTTACAAGCCCCTTGCGGCTCTTTTGCTCCATTGTTGCGTGACTTTTGTGACGCAGCGGCAGAACAAAAGAGGCGCCATGGTGCGGCGTATATTAACAACGTGACGCATATGGGAGATGCATCACGTTGTAAAGCCCTGCGCCATCAGGGGCGTCCGGCGCAAGGGAGGGCGCTCCTGCGCAGGAATGCATCCTAAAAGTGGCTGAGGGAAATCTACAAGATTTCAATCAGTCACTTTTAGGACAATGATGCGTGACTCAAACCCTGCGCCTGCTTGAAGCAGACATACGGCTTGACGCAGCATTGGGGAGATAGGGCACCCCAGAGCATTGCTGGAGCTGCGCCATCATTGCGACGCAACTCCAGCAATGCGCCGCCTTTACGGCACAGATGCGTAATGCTTCGGTGAAGTTTTGGGCCCATGGTGAGCCTCATTGTAAATACGGCGCACCATGGGTGGTGGTGGCGTGGCGCACAATTACGGGCGCATCCCTGCTACTTTGCAGGGATGCGCCGGTAATTGAAAATCTGACCCTTAGTGTCTAGCATTACGCAGTTCTTTAAACTACACTCATACATAATTTCTCAGGACAATGAAATGAACACAAAATCGAAAACAAATAAGCATAGTAGCAACGCTACTGAGAAGGAGAGCAGTGCACCTGAAATGCACAGAAGATTATGAAATATATTTAAATTTACCTACAATGTAATCAGCAGCATTATTGCTCTTGGAAAAAACAAAAATGTGCAATATAATAACACACAGAGCAGGAGAAAACAGAGTAGTGATGAAATAGCTACTACTACTCACCAAGCCCGGGGATCTCGAGGTCGAGCAGGTTGACCAAGTCGCGTTCCCGGTCCAGGAGATTCGTCCAGCGGTGGGCGGACTAGTTGTAGGTGCGCCGGACCCAAGAGTGTTGATACATGGCCCGGCACTTCTTCTCCCACTGGTTCCGGCGCTCCCGGATCCCGTAGCCGCTAGCGATCTTGCCGCCTGCCATGATGGTCCTGGGGAGGCGGAGCTGGACATAAAACACTAGTGCGGCCACCTCCTCCGCGCTAAAGTTTTCCCGGGCTGTGACTTGCTCCCCCCTCAAACGCCCGCACGGGAGCCGGGCACGGGGTGCGGGACCCTTCCCCTTCTCAGGCTACTTCCCGGCTCCCTTTACCATGGTCTGGACAGAAAGGAAGGTAAATAATAAATAGGAAATAGAATAGGGAAGAAGAAAAGAAAAGAGTTTAAAAAAGTATTTTAAAATTAACCAAAAGTAGCAGAAAACACAAAAATATAGAGCTAGAAAAATAGAGGGATAGATAATAAGTAAAATAGATAAAAAAAACTTCAAACAAGCAAAGGATGGCAGAGACTGACAGAGGATACACAAAGCATGACCAGAACCATAGCAATGAATGAGAAACAAGATGGCCGCGCCCGTTCATGACCGCGTGGGTAAGTTTGCGCAAGATTTCCCTCGCGATCACACGCAAACTTGTACTAGCGAGCCGCACACTTTGTGAGATTACACATAGCGCCCGGAAACTGAAATACATCATGCAAACAAGATGGCCGCGCCCGTGTACGACCGTGAGGGTAACTTCGCGCCGTTGCGCTACAAGCGGCTCGCTAAAACGCAAAAAACCTTGCGAACTAACACGCCGCAAATAAAACAAATCGCATATTTGCACGAATTTGCGGCTTCCGAATTGGATCTCGTGCAAATTCGCGCCCCGCGAATCCCGCGAAATTGCAGAAAATCGATTTGTGCTAAACTGAAAGCACTCAGCAGGTGCAAAAGTTCAAACTCATCATTAGTAACCATTCCCTGTAGTGCTTCCTGAGGGGCCCCTCCAGAGTTCAGTTGCCTACTTGCAACTATTCTATGACCCTGCTCTGACCCTCACAGCAGGCTCAGAGAATAGCTGCAAGTATGCCACAAAGGTCCTGTTAAAAAAAATTACACTGCAACAGAAAGCAAATACAGATAAGGAAGCAGGTGCCAGACTGGAAGTTCAAATTCAATGACACATTAATCAACCCCTAATTCATTCATGTCAGTGCAGGGCAGGTGTGCTTTTCCCCCCATAATCTATAGTGATGAACCAGAGGGTGGCAGTGATGTATCAGAGGGTGGCATGGGTGAGACAGAGGGTGGCAGTGGTGAAACAGAGGGTGCTGTGATGAACCAGACATAGAAACAACATGGTCGCGACCGTTGCGACCCGACAAGTAAGTTTCCGTTTGCAAACTGGTAAGAAACACTCAGGAACTGGCAGAAATCCTTGCGAACACAAAAAAAAATCTGCAAATTCGCGAAAGTTTGCGGATTTTGCGGATTGCGAATTCGTGAATACGCAAATTTGTGAACGGCGAATTCGCAAAATTCGCCCATACTTAAAAAAAAGGCAGCAGCAAAACAGGAACTGGGACATATGACACTTTGCAGCTGACCCAGATCCTTCTTGATGCACTTCACAGCCTACTCTCCTCCCTCTTCTCTTTTATTCCAAGACACTGCAAGCACTCTACTTGAGACAGGGGGGGCAGACACATGTAATCAAATATAAGCCCTAACGTGTGCTGCATCCCTTGTTGTAATAGACTTTGCTGGCCCCAACCTTCCAATGAGAGGCCCATTGCCTTATAAAGTGCTACTCCTGTTTTTATTCTTCTTGTATATTTAAAAGCGCTCTCCCTGTTTTTACTCACCATGTACATTTGTGCAATGCTGCCCAGCACAGCGGGGTATGTTTTATTCCATATGTTGTTGTTTACCACATGGTGGCATGTTCCACCCTTTTACAATTTTAACAAATCACATACAAGTTTTTCTTTCTTTCCTCAGAGGTATGGTTCTTCTTGTGAGAATGAAGGTGTTAGAAATGGGATTCCTGGTTGGCTGAAGTACGTACCAAGGCTAGGCAGGTACCACCACTCTAGTCAGGGTAAGCTAGATAGACAATAAGATAACCTGTGCTCAACCTCTGGTAGCTTGGCACAGAGTAGTCAGGCTTATCTACAATGGCAATATGTAAAGTATTTGTGCAACACACACAGTAACACAATGAGTACACCACAAAAAGAATCCACACCAATTTAGAAAAGTAGAACATATTTACCTTTGCAAAAAGATTTAAAAATTACAAAAATGTAATCAGTAGAAGTCGAGAGATGAATTTTTAAAGATTTAATGCAAAATCGTGCTTAGAAGTCGATGGTGGTCAAAAGGTTACTTGAGGTCATGAGGGACTGGTGCAAATCCAAAGTTCAGGCCAACTGCGATGGAGGGTGAGGTGGAAACATTTCTCAAGCAGCCAATGCAAGGGGCCATTTGTTTATAAAAACTGCTGCAGAACCTACTTATGAGGCCCAGACTTAGAGGGAGCTCCTCAGGCAAGAGTTGAACTCACAGAAGGCAGAGTCCAGTAGCACCAACAGAACTGTAGGAAACAGGAGACAAGCCAGCAATCCCTTGGAGATCACTTGAAGGAATACAGAGTCCTCCCTGAAGAGTCAGGGAGCAGCAGGCTGCCGGGCAACAAACAGAAAAGCAGACACTCCATAAAGATGGCCCAGTTGAGTCCTTTAAGCAGCACAACAGTCCTTCTGACAGAGGTTCAGTTTAAGATCCAGAAATGACTGATTCTAGGTGGTTAAAGAACCAGTACTTATACCAAAAAGTTCTTTTGATGTAGGGGTGACTTCAAAAGATCTCTCTGAAGTACACAAGGATCCCTTCCATCCTAGTCCTTTTTGCCAGCCTAACCCTGGGGGTAAATCAGTGCTTTGTTTGTGGAAAATACACTACCTATTGAAGTGTAAGCGTTAGCCTCTCCTATTCCTTTTTGTGGCTGACTAGAAGGAATGCACAAAGTATCACTGTCACCCAACCCAAATGTGTATTGGAGACAGGCTGTCACGCACAAAAAGTAGTAAGTACAGAGAAATGTCCACTTTCTAAAAGTATCTGAAAAGGAAAGGCACTGTATTAAATATCCTCCTGTTGTTTTGTTTTTTTAGACATTTCCATTCCTAGGCCTGAAGATATGCCCCTAAGGTTTAATGGGACTTGAAATGCGTTGGCATGTATTAGGCAAGGGGAAAACAAGTCTTTAGTCAAGTAAAGATAGCCTTATAGGGGAATCATCATTGAATATGTGACCCTGTTGGCATGAACTCTCATTCCCTGAATGTGGTCTAATTCTTACAATGAACTGTTGAATAGGGTTGCAGTTAAAAAGTCGACTGGTCTAATTTTCAAAACTGTTTCTGATATTTGTGTTTTTTGTCACATGAAATTAATCAGTTATTTGTTTTCAACCTTTTGTGTTATTTTTTTGTTGTGCATTGATTTTAGCAAGAGGTGTAATCTTGATCTGTTCTCAAATGAATTACCTGAAGAATTAAAAAAAAATTGTTAACCAAATTGACATGAAAAAGTCATTCAGAAGTTTGGTCTTAGGTTGCTAATGGAAAGCAGCATCAAAATTGCCAGCTAGATAATCGTTTTGTATTATGAACACTTTTTAAAAGTGGCAGTTCTAAAAGAGTAATGCTAAATTCAACTTCAATAGTAATGAGTATTTATCATTACCATTCCAAACATATGAAACATGAAAAATCTACTCCTCTCTGATCTGGAATCACAGCTTAAATGTTTATTAAAGAATTCTTAATGCTGGCCTATGAGAGCGGTCACAGTAGTGAAAAACAAAGTAGGCTGTTCGTCACTACAAGACATGCAAAACATACTGTTACATGTCGTACCTTTTACTAAATTTGCACCCTGCCCTTAGAATAATTTAGGGCATACCCTAGGGATATAGAGGGGTAATAAGAGGGGAGTTTAAGGCTTGGAAATAGTTTTAAACACTAAGTGGAAGTGGCAGGATACTGCTCGCACAGGCACTGCAGTGGTAGGCCTGAGGGTGGTTTGAAAGGCTACTTCTGTAGGTGGGACAATGTAGATTTTCCATAGCCTACTGAAAAGAAAATCTGGATTTTATTAAAGACACTGAAGCTAAAATTATGCAATCTCCTTTTATTGCCAGCTCACACAGCAGCAACAATTATAAGAATTTAGAACATTGAGAACATTCTGAACCTCGATATGTTACTCATCACCAGGCAGCCATTTTTCTTCTTTTATTGGCACTGCGAACAAAGTAAACTTTAATCTTAAGAAATTCCATTTGGATACATCCAAGAGAAGAAAGGTTAAATCCATAGACAAAGTTGTCACTCTGAAAGAAAGAATAGATAATACATTAGTTTACCCGGGCGGGTATAAGTGGTGGGATAATCTTAGTCTCCGTGTCTTTAATAAAATCCAGATTTTCTTTTCAGTAGGCTGTGGAAAATCTACATTTTATGGCATGACACGGAGGCCAATATTATGCAGGTTTAAAGTGCATTCAATACATTATCAATCACATTAGACATAGGTTTAAAATAGCAACTCTTGAACATGCTCTCATTAGACCAGTCGGCTGCCCTCAAGATATCTTGCAAGCTCCCACCCAAGGTGAAAGCTTTGGAGGCCGAGGCCCCTCTAAGGGAATGAGCTCCAAAAACAGAGGTATCTACACCTCTTTCAGCCATAACTTCTTTCACCCATCTAGCTAAAGTAGGGGAAGAAACAGCTTTGTGGGGATTTCTGTGAGAAATTTTTTAGTTGCACCACGTCTTTCCTCAAATTAAGAGTCCTCTTCTCATATTCTTTTAAACATTGTACCACACACAAACTAGGATTACCATGAAAGTAGGGGTAGAAAATGGTGGAAGAAAGAGTCTTAGTTCTTCTTTTCAGGTAGGAACAAACCCCTTTGGGCTGATAGGCCTTACTGATAATATACATAGCTCTAATATCAGACGTACGTCTAAAGGAAACTAGACATAGAAGGGTCGTGAGATTATAAGAGAGTTTTTTGAGTGACAAATGAAGATTATCACCCCAGTTGTCTAAAACTTGAAGGATCAGTTTAACATCCCAAAGGGAGGTGTATTTTGGCATCGGGGTTTAAAAACCCTAATGCTTCTCATAATTTTCCTCGTTAAGGTGTTTTGACCTACAGGGAGTCCATCTATTAAGGAGTGACCAGCAGAAATAGCTGATCTATAGATGTTAACTGTCCTATAAAATAATCCAGAATCAAATAATTCCGTAAGGTAGTTTGCTACATGAACTACATAAGTTGAAACTGGATTGATATCCCGTTGAAGACACCAGCAAATCCATTTATTCCATACCAGTCTATAAGCTTTTCTTGTACCATAGGCCCATGACTCAGAAATGAGTCTGAAAGCATTTTGCAAAAGGCCAGGGATTTCCCATTGTCTCAGGAAATCTTCCAAGCCATCGGAGTGAGGAACCCTTCGTCTATCAGGGGATGTATTTCTTCTTGAGGGCCCGAGAGTAGGTACTTGAATTGAGGGACTAATAGTGGAAAGTCTATTGACATTTCTAAAATTACAGGGAACCATGCCTGAGATCTCCAAAGTGGGGTGAACACTACTACTGTCTCTCTGAATCTCCGGGTAAGTAAGAGGAATCTGGGTAGCATGACAAATGGCGGGAAGGCATATGGTGTCAGACCTCTCCAATTCTGTAGGAAGGCATCCACGCCAGCAGCTTGAGGGTCCGGCTTCCAACTAAAAAAATTAGTCAGTTGGGTATTCAGCCTGTCTGCAAACAGATCCATGTCAAATGTACCCCAAAGGTGATTGATGTAGAGGAATATTTCTCTGTCTAACTTCCAGTTGCTGGATTCTCTGAAATTCCTGGAGAACCAGTCGGCTACTCCATTGCTGAGACCAGGTATGTGTTGTGCTACAATTGAAATCCCTCTGTTTAAACAGTAAGCCCAAAATTATTTTGCTAAGTCCGCTAAGTCTTTCGAGTGTGGTCCCCCCATCTTGAACACATATTGGACCGCTGAGATGTTATCCATGCGAAGCATCACACAACATTTAATCCTTTCTTGAGTGAAACTCCGGACTGCGAAGGAGCCCGCTAGGAGTTCCAAGCAGTTGATGTGCATGTTCTTCTCCTCTTCTGACCAACGTCCCCCTGTCGAAGCCTGTTCGCACCTTGTGCCCTAACTCTCTAAGCACGCGTCTGAGTGTATCACTAGATCGGGTTCCTCCCCGAAGATCGCTCTCCCATTCCAAGCTTGAGCGTTCTTGAGCCACCATTCCAATTCTTCCCTTGATTCCTGATCTAAGGATAAGATTTGAGAGTATGAATGATTTATATGTAGACATCTCCTTTTCAGTCTCTGAAGGGCGCGATAGTAGAGTGGACTGGGGAATATGGCTTGGATGGTGGAAGATAAGAGACCTAGGATTTTCGCCAATTCTTTCAGAGAGATGCTCTTTGCCAATAGGATTTTCTTTATTTCCTTTCTTAGCTTTTTTAACTTGTCTCTGGGAAGGCGAAGTTCCGTGTGAACGGTGTCTACCATGAAACCTAAGAATTGAGTGTCTTGTGCTGGGGTGAGGCAAGACTTTTTTAGATTTATCACAAATCCCAATTTTTCCAGAATTTCTATTGCCCATTGAGTATGAAGGGAGACAATTTCTTTTGATTGGCCCAGCCGGAGGATGTCATCTAGGAAGATAATTAGTCTCACCCCTCTTGCCCTTAGCCATGCTGCTATCGGTCTGAGTACTTTTGTGAAGCACCAGGGTGCTGAAGAGAGACCGAATGGGAGACTTGAGAATTCCCATGTCTTTCCTTGCCATGTAAAATGGAGGTATTTTTTATGAGGGGGCCAAATGGGGATAGTAAGATAGGCATCTTTGAGGTCTAGTCTTGTTAGCCAATCCCCTTTTCTTAGGATGTCCCTTAGGAGATAAATGCCCTCTATATTGAAGTGGTGGTAAACTACCCATTCGTTCAAATCTTTTAAATTTATGACAGGTCTCATCTCTTTGTTCTTTTTCTCTACCAGAAATTTGTTGCTGATAAATCCACCCTTGAGGTGACTTGCTTCTTTGAAGGCACACTTGGCCATTAAGTCTTGTACCTCTTCTGTTACAAGATCTGAGTGTTCTTGTGAAAATGTGATTTCCCTTGGGATTTTGTTTTGAAAGGGAGTGTCCACAAATTCTATATGACACCCTTTGACCGTTTGTAGGACCCATGGGTCTTGTGTCACAATGTCCCAGTTTCCAGAGAATTGGGCCAGTCTGCCTCCCACCTTTATGGGGAAAAGTAAAGGGTCTTTGGGGTGACATACCTGTTGAGAATCCTCTTTGTCTTCTATCACCTTGGTTGTTCCTGAAGCTATCTCCTCTCTGTCTTTGGGAATAGAAGTTGGAGTAGCCATAGAGATGGAAGGATCTATTCCCTCGTGAATTGTAGGGTCTGGAGGAAGCCATACTTCGGCCAGGGAAAGGACCCCTTGTTCGCCCGGCCCTTCCAAAAACACAGTAGTTGAAAACTTTCCTGATTTCCTTTTGTGATTTTTGAATGGAACTGAAAATTCCCCAAAATTTGGCCATTTCCTTGATGAAGTTAACCCCAAAAAGTTGCCCTTGAGATGAAGCTCCTCCTTCCTTATTTGCGAGCTCAATTAGTTTTGGGTCCAATTTTAAAAGGATACTTTTTCTTCTTTCATTGGATAGGGCCATGTTTGCGTTTCCAAGGAGGCAGACAGCTCTCTGAGTCCATTCCCTCAGCTCTTTGGGGTCGACTTTGGTGTCGCTTAAATAGGCTGACTCAGCCATCTCAAAGATTTTGGTAAGTGGTCCGACAATGTCAAGCAACCTGTCTTGACAGGGCTTTAGGCCCCTGTCTAGGCCTCTTCTAGGGTCTTTTACGCTTTTATTAATAAAAGACACCACCTTTGGGTCTAGTTCGGGGGTCTTAGCAATCATATCTGGGAGAGATGGGCGGGGGCATTCGGATCGTAGTCGAGTTCTAACCTCTTACAGTATCTCCCTACTGTGCCAAAAGGTAAAATATTTGGCAACATGTTGTGAGGGAGTCCTTTCGGAAGAGAGGGGATGTTTAATCAATAGGGGGTCGAACATGTTATCCCCAAATGGGTCCAGGATTTTAGACCAAGAGGCCGAAGATGCCTCATCAGATGTCCCTTTTTGACTGGTGGGTGTGTCTTCATAATCAGAATTGAATTCTTAAGAGCAAGACAAATCAAGTTCTGGTTGATAGGACTGATCCTCATCAGAAACACTGTCACTGTCTATAGGGACAACTGGGCCGTCATGCCCATCCATAGTGTTAATCGGGCTGTCATGCCCATCCACAGTGTCGAGTACACTGAGTCTATCACCAGCATAATCCGGTACATTTTCAATGACCCATTTTGATTTTTTAGATTTTTTATGAGGATGATTGTCCGAAGGTCCCTTCTTTTAGAGTTATCCTCCCAAGTAGAGCAACCTGGGTCATTAGTGGGTTGGTTACAAAGGTTTTCTATTTTTTTTTTGATGGTGTCATCCAACGACCCCATCATTTTAGTCAAAGCCCTATTTACAAGATCTTCTAATTTATTTTCAATTAAGGAATCTAGTTCTTGTTCAATCATTTTGTTCCTTTTTTTAAATATATTATTAGTTAAATAAAATAATAGTAGTTAGTTGTAGAGAGCAAATAAATATTTAATCCTATTTAAAATGATAAATTATTTAAAAATATAAGGATTTGTGTTACTCGAGTGTTTTATATTTAAAAGGTCAATGTTGGGGGAAATAATCACTAAAATCCCCTTTGAAGCGGTTTGTTTTGATATAGGAATTAATCTTGTTCAGCTCGGAGCGTCATTGGAAAAGCAAAAGCCTTTGAAAAGGGACGTTACTGGGTGCTCCTTTAGGGACTTTCCTCTAACCGGCTAAAGTGAGGCTCGGTTTGAGGAGCCGATGATTAGGAAGATAGCAGAGGAAGCACGAAGAATCCCCGGTGCAGTCGCGTTGTGAACAGCGGCTGCACCGGTGTAATGTCGGAGTTTTGTGGACCGGAAGGTAGGGATGCAGCCGCTTGCTAGAGACGCGATGTTTGGGCTAAGACTGAGATGTGCGCTGGGACCGCAAGAGCAAACGCGTCCAGCGTCCGTCTTCTAAAGCCTTCGAGGCGCAGGAGACTTAACTGTTCCGTGCGCGAGGGGCCGCAAGAACAAACTCGAGGCCCCAGCGCGTCTTTGAAATGCGCATTATTCAAAGGAGGGAGGGAGGAAAAGCCACTGGTCTGTCCCCCAAGCGGCTAAGTGCAAGGGAAAGGATAGTGGGGCATTAACTTGGCACGCATTTAACAGGTGGATGATGGGGTGACAAGGGTGTTAAGGGGGTAGCCTTGACAGGAAACACTGCAAACACTACGAGTTGAGAATGCGCATAAACACATGTAATAAGTCCCCATAAGCACACGAAAGTAAATAGCATGCGAAATGCATTTAGTAAGTGTAAATAATCATCATTAAAAATAAAGTTACACGTAAAAAGTGTAAACAATCATCATTAACAATAATTTATAGGAGAGAAAATAAGGAGTACTTATCTCGTGAGCAGCAGCAATAAAAGAAGGAAGATGGCTGCCTGGTGATGAGTTACATAGAGATGTTCAGAATGTTCTCAATGTTCTAAATTCTTATAATTGTTGCTGCTGTGTGAGCTGGCAATAAAAGGAGATTGCATAATATTGGCCTCCGTGTCATGCCATAAAATCAGTGCTACAGCCCACTAGTAGCATTTGAAGTACAGGCCCTGAGTTTATGGTATACCACTTTAGAAAGGACGTATCCATACAACAAATATGACAACCAGGTATATAACCAATGGCATCATGTTTAGGGATGAAGCGCATGCACTTTAGCTCTAGTTAGCAGTGGTAAAGTGCTCGCGGTCCTAAGGCCAACGAAAATAATCAGCAAAATTTGGAGGCAAAAGGCAAAAAGTTGGAGGATAGACCACCCTAAGGATGACACGTCTAACAGAGGTTTATTGCAAAAACGGTCTCAAACACCTACCTGTGAGGAGCTTGGGCACAAGGGCAGACTCTTAACAGTGGAGCTGACCAGGGAGGTCAGAAGTCTTACTCTTCTTTCTACGCAGCTGCCACCTTTAAGTAGTAAATGCAAAAACCACAGGTGATGTACAGAATGCAGAACAATGTCATACATTCACCCAAGTACAGAGATCTGTGCCCAAATCCATCATTTTTTTGCACTCCACACCACCCCAGTTCAGACATGGCCATATGCAAATCAGTCTGACCCTGTGCCTCATGGGAACAGTCCAGCCCGAACTGCCAAGCCATGCTTTCCCTGGACCGGAAACAAGCTTCGGAGGACCGGTTTCTGGCATTCCAGCCGTCTTCAGCCCGGGTTGCTTGAATCCAGTGGTGTGGAGAGCATGGGACTCACGTCTGATCATACCCATCCCACTCGAGGTGACAAATGCAAAAACCACAGGTGATGGACAGAATGCAGAACAATGTCATACATTCACCCCAGTACAGAGATCTGGGCCCAAATCCATTGTTCTTTTGCACTCCACACCACCCCAGTTCAGACATGGTCATATGGAAATCAGGCTGACCCTGTGCCTCATGGGAATAGTCCAGCCCGAACTGCCAAGCCATGCCTACCCTGGACCGGAAACAAGCTTCCGAGGACCGGTTTCTGGCATTCCAGCTGTCTTCAGCCCGGGTTGCTTGAATCCAGTGGTGTGGAGAGCATGGGACTCACGTCTGAGCATACCCATCCCACTCGAGGTGACAAATGCAAAAACCACAGGTGATGGACAGAATGCAGAACAATGTCATACATTCACCCCAGTACAGAGATCTGGGCCCAAATCCATTGTTCTTTTGCACTCCACACCACCCCAGTTCAGACATGGTCATATGCAAATCAATCTGACCCTGTGCCTCATGGGAACAGTCCAGCCCGAACTGCCAAGCCATGCCTACCCTGGACCGGAAACAAGCTTCCGAGGACCGGTTTCTGGCATTCCAGCCGTCTTCAGCCTGGCTTGCTTGAATCCAGTGGTGTGGAGAGCATGGGACTCACGTCTGAGCATACCCATCCCACTCTGGGTGACAAATGCAAAAATCACAGGTGATGGACAGAATGCAGAACAATGTCATACATTCACCCCAGTACAGAGATCTGGGCCCAAATCCATCGTTTTTTTGCACTCCACACCACACTAGTTCCAACATGGCCATATGCAAATCAGTCTGACCCTGTGCCTCATGGGAACAGTCCAGCCCCAACTGACAAGCCATGCCTTCCCTGGACCGGAAACAAGCTTCCGAGGACCGGTTTCTGGCATTCAAGCCATCTTCAGCCCGGCTTGCTAGAATGCAGTGGTGTGGAGAGCATGGGACTCACATCTGAGCATACCCATCACACTCGGGGTGACAAATGCAAAAACCACAGGTGATGGACAGAGTGCAGAACAATGTCATACATTCACCCCAGTACAGAGATCTGGACCCAAATCCATCGCTTTTTTGCACTCCACACCACCCCAGTTCAGACATGGCCATATGCAAATCAGTCTGACCCTGTGCCTCATGGGAACAGTCCAGCCCGAACTGCCAAGCCATGCCTTCCCTGGACCGGAAACAAGCTTACGAGGACCAGTTTCTGGCATTCCAGCCGTCTTCAGCCCGGCTTGCTTGAATCCTGTAGTGTGGAGAGCATGGGACTGACGTCTGAGCATACCCATCGAACTTGGGGTGACAAATGCAAAAACCACAGGTGATGGACAGAATGCAGAACAATGTCATACATTCACCCCAGTACAGAGATCTGGGCCCAAATCCATTGTTTTTTTGCACTCCACACCACCCCAGTTCAGACATGGCCATATGCAAATCAGTCTGACCCTGTGCCTCATGGGAACAGTCCAGCCCGAACTGCCAAACCATGCCTTCCCTGGACCGGAAACAAGCTTCCGAGGACCGGTTTCTGGCATTTCAGCCGTCTTCAGCCTAGTTTGCTGAATCCAGTGGTGTGGAGAGCATGGGACTCACGTCTGAGCATACCCATCCCACTTGGGGTGACAAATGCAAAAACCACAGGTGATGGACAGAATGCAGAACAATGTCATACAGTCACCCCAGTACAGAGATCTGGGCCCAAATCCATCGTTTTTTTGCTCTCCACACCACCCCAGTTCAGACATGGCCATATGCAAATCAGTCTGACCCTGTGCCTCAAGGGAACAGTCCAGCACAAACTGCCAAGCCATGCCTTCCCTGGACCGGAAACAAGCTTCTGAGGACCGGTTTCTGGCATTCCAGCCGTCTTCAGCCCGGCTTGCTTGAATCCAGTGGTGTGGAGAGCATGGGACTCACGTCAGAGCATACCCATCCCACTCTGGGTGACAAATGCAAAAACCACAGGTGATGGACAGAGTGCAGAACAATGTCATACATTCACCCCAGTACAGAGATCTGGACCCAAATCCATCGCTTTTTTGCACTCCACACCACCCCAGTTCAGACATGGCCATATGCAAATCAGTCTGACCCTGTGCCTCATGGGAACAGTCCATCCCGAACTGCCAAGCCATGCCTTCCCTGGACCGGAAACAAGCTTCCGAGGACCGGTTTCTGGCATTTCAGCCGTCTTCAGCCTAGTTTGCTGAATCCAGTGGTGTGGAGAGCATGGGACTCACGTCTGAGCATACCCATCCCACTCGGGGTGACAAATGCAAAAACCACAGGTGATGGACAGAATGCATAACAATGTCATACATTCACCCCAGTACAGAAATCTGGGCCCAAATCCATCGTTTTTGTTGCACTCCACACCACCCCAGTTCAGACATGGCCATATGCAAATCAGTCTGACCCTGAGCCTCATGGGAACAGTCCAGCCCTTTACTGCCAAGCCATGCCTTTCCTGGACCGGAAACAAGCTTCCGAGGACCGGTTTCTGGCATTCCAGCCGTCTTCAGCCTGGCTTGCTTGAATCCAGTGGTGTGGAGAGCATGGGACTCACTTCTGAGCATACCCATCCCACTCTGGGTGACAAATGCAAAAACCACAGGTGATGGACAGAGTGCAGAACAATGTCATACATTCACCCCAGTACAGAGATCTGGACCCAAATCCATCGCTTTTTTGCACTCCACACCACCCCAGTTCAGACATGGCCATATGCAAATCAGTCTGACCCTGTGCCTCATGGGAACAGTCCATCCCGAACTGCCAAGCCATGCCTTCCCTGGACCGGAAACAAGCTTACGAGGACCAGTTTCTGGCATTCCAGCCGTCTTCAGCCCGGCTTGCTTGAATCCTGTAGTGTGGAGAGCATGGGACTGACGTCTGAGCATACCCATCGAACTTGGGGTGACAAATGCAAAAACCACAGGTGATGGACAGAATGCAGAACAATGTCATACATTCACCCCAGTACAGAGATCTGGGCCCAAATCCATTGTTTTTTTGCACTCCACACCACCCCAGTTCAGACATGGCCATATGCAAATCAGTCTGACCCTGTGCCTCATGGGAACAGTCCAGCCCGAACTGCCAAACCATGCCTTCCCTGGACCGGAAACAAGCTTCCGAGGACCGGTTTCTGGCATTTCAGCCGTCTTCAGCCTAGTTTGCTGAATCCAGTGGTGTGGAGAGCATGGGACTCACGTCTGAGCATACCCATCCCACTCGGGGTGACAAATGCAAAAACCACAGGTGATGGACAGAATGCAGAACAATGTCATACAGTCACCCCAGTACAGAGATCTGGGCCCAAATCCATCGTTTTTTTGCTCTCCACACCACCCCAGTTCAGACATGGCCATATGCAAATCAGTCTGACCCTGTGCCTCAAGGGAACAGTCCAGCCCGAACTGCCAAGCCATGCCTTCCCTGGACCGGAAACAAGCTTCTGAGGACCGGTTTCTGGCATTCCAGCCGTCTTCAGCCCGGCTTGCTTGAATCCAGTGGTGTGGAGAGCATGGGACTCACGTCAGAGCATACCCATCCCACTCGGGGTGACAAATGCAAAAACCACAGGTGATGGACAGAATGCATAACAATGTCATACATTCACCCCAGTACAGAAATCTGGGCCCAAATCCATCGTTTTTGTTGCACTCCACACCACCCCAGTTCAGACATGGCCATATGCAAATCAGTCTGACCCTGAGCCTCATGGGAACAGTCCAGCCCTTTACTGCCAAGCCATGCCTTTCCTGGACCGGAAACAAGCTTCCGAGGACCGGTTTCTGGCATTCCAGCCGTCTTCAGCCCGGCTTGCTTGAATCCAGTGGTGTGGAGAGCATGGGACTCACTTCTGAGCATACCCATCCCACTCTGGGTGACAAATGCAATAACCACAGGTGATGGACAGAATGCAGAACAATGTCATACATTCACCCCAGTACAGCGATCTGGGCCCAAATCCATCATTTTTTTGCACTCCACACCACCCCAGTTCAGACATGGCCATATGCAAATCAGTCTGACCCTGTGCCTCATGGGAACAGTCCAGCCCGAACTGCCAAGCCATGCCTTCCCTGGACCGGAAACAAGCTTCCGAGGACCAGTTTCTGGCATTCCAGCAGTCCAGGGAAGACATGGCTTGGCACTAACAGTGAACACAGGACATCAAAATTGATGTGTGCTTTGGATGCGGAATGGTACAGACACTATCCAGTGTGTGTATGAGAGGCTAATGAGTATTGGATGTTGTGACTTGCATTCAGAGAGTTTGGGTTCTGATTAAGACAGATCACTAGGTGCCATGGAGTCAAGACAGACTTTGAGATCCTTGCCTCACTCTTAAGCATTTCCAATTTTGCCAAGTGTGTCCACAGACATACATCTTACCCTCAGTGCCTTGTATGCCATTTTTAAAGTCCAGGTAGCTGTAACAACTAGCCACTACTGTTCACCAGTGTACAGCACTACCTGATCAGTCTTCAAAGCCATTAAGTGGCCGTGGATTATCAGATTTTGAGAGGGAATCTCAAAAGGTCAGACTCACAACCTAGCAAACCTAATAACCAAGACCCTATATGGATGTGCGACTCCCAATAAGCATTTGTGTTGTCTCATATAATGCTACACAGCAGATAAAATTTGCCTGGATGTAAAAATGCAGAGACTCCATATCACAGGCCCATTCCAATACCAACTGGACTCTCTCTGATCTCCTTTTGTAAATTGGGTTTGGAAGCTGTCTATGTAACAGTGAATGGACAAACAGATCACAGGAATTCCAAAGTTTAAGGTTGGTCAGTACAGACATGTTAGCCACCAAAATTCAAGTGAGATGTCCATGTCCAACTCAAATCAGGAGATGACAGTGAACATACATGTAATTTAAGTTCCTAATCACTGACAACTGTATATTGTGATCAGAGGAGAACAAAGTCTGCCCTAGGTTCATCTAGGTATGTGCCTTTTTCTGATGTGTAGAACCACTAAATCATGATTTCTATTACATTTCAGTGGGCTCAGCTGGCCAATATGACCAACAGCTGGACATGGTTCAGAGCAGGACATCGGTGGTGTGCTGCTGGCCACTACCACTATCCAGAAGTAAGGAAGAAGAGGATAGGGGACCTTCTACATCGATCCAGATTGAGCAGGATGACACCTCTGGTGCTATGAACTGGGTGGAGGCTGAGGACATTGAAGGGGGGAAGAACTGGACACCTCTGTCCGGGGGCAGAGATCAACTCTCCCCCGGCCATTCACTACTTACTTTTGGTGAAGTGTCCCCAGGGCAGGCCACTACACAACATAGACCTGCCATCAGACCCTCCCTAACTCTAAAGGGCCACCATTCCATCGGGCCTCCAACTGCATCCCATGCAACCAGTCCCCCTCATCATGGCTGCCAGGTAGACACCAACATCGGTTCCGAACCTAAGGACCCTACCCTTGATGTTGCACCCAGACCCCTCTCACTAAACTAGGTAAAAATGTTGGTATGTAGTAAAGTTAGGACTCCTAACTTTACTACTACTAAACTGGGATACAATCCTAAACTTACTACTTTTGGTATTCACAGAAGGCATTTAGTATTAGTATTTACTGGGAGTTATCTGCTCTGCACATGAGAGCTTGTTGCAAAGATGAGGTTACACTTGTACATGTGTCACGGACAAACATACATCCTTACATCTCTAGGCCACCACAATTGGTACACATTTGCCTATCAGGACATAATACTCAACATAGTCTTGACTTGTAATGAGATTTTATTTTTATTTACACATATTCACATTGGTCCAAAATTTTGGGATGTGATCAATGGGGATCGTGCTTGCGACTTCGCATATTTGGAGGTAGGGATCTCCTTGAGGGATTATGTCTGGGTTGTTGCGGAGGTGCAGGTTGGTGTGGTGCATGTGCCTGTACAGGGCGAAGTTCATGTGCAGGGGTGTGTGGTGTATGTAAAGTTGGTGTTTGTGCATGGACAGGGGGTGGTTGTGCAGGTGGTGGCAGTGATGTGCTGCAGGCAGATGTGATGGCTCTCCTCCCTGCATTGAACGTGAAGGGAGACCATGGCTCACTTTCAGCATGCCCTGCATCATCTTCATGCCCAAGGCATGGTGTCTTGCACTCTCTTCCCTTTGAACGGATATCATGTCTCTTAAAATCTTGGACATGTCTTGCCAAGATCTATCCATCCTGTCCAAAACATGGGTCAGTCTGTCCACCACCTGAGGGATTTGAATATGTTCTGCAGGCCTAAGTCATGTCTGACATGGTAGCCCCTATGGCACGAATATCCTGCCTCACATTTGCCTGCTGTCGGAAGAAGTCCTGCTACCACTCGCCATCATAGCCATGTGCAGGTCCTCTCTGGAGGGGTTAGCCATGGATGAGACCACCAGGTCCAACAGCAGGGGGGAGGGTGGGAGGTGGAATCCTGTGAACAGTAGAATGGTGCCCAGGGGATTCCTGCACCACAACATGGTTGATACTTCCCTCAGATGGTGGAGAGAATGCCTCAAATGCACTGTATAGGGAAGAGTTTGTAGCGGAATCTCCACGTCTTTACTGGATTTGAGGACTGTGAGGGAGTGATGTATGAGTTGGGGTGCATGTGAGCTGCGGCTGGTTGGCTCTATGACGAGGACAGGCAAACTTTCCTGTTTGAGGCTGAGGCACTTTGCTGGGTGGAGGGTGTGAGACCTTGCCAAATTTGGCAGATGTGGGACATTTTCTGGCCATGGAGTCTGAATCGTCATCCTCTGAGAGGATGGACAGATAGTCTTCATCATCCTCAAATTCTTCAGCCTCCTCAGGTACTTCATTTTCCTCCTCTTGCGCAGTACTTGCAGCCGACATTACTGCCTGCATGAGCTGTGGATTTTCCCCTTTGATTGCCTGTTGCCCAACACTTGTGGAAGGTCCATCCTCCTCATCATCAGCATCAACTGAAACACAGAGGTTGCAACAGGATAAGTGATTGACCTAGTATAAGATGTGGTGCAACACAAGAGTTGGTTCTACTGTACTTTGCATTAACAGATGAAGCTCATATGATCTGGGTTGGGTACCCCAACACATGAGAGCTCAAACCATAGCACTGAGGTGTTTAACGGGGAGGTACAGTGCACAAGCAAGGTCACCAGTTCCATCCACAGTTTTGTGTCCCTTTCCGATCCCCCCTGATGTCAACTGCAGAACCTGGCTCCTCATAGGGGTAGTTGAGGAAGCTGTCCCCGATCCAGAAAATGGAGAAGGAAGTGACACCATACTAATTTACAAACAGGCACATGTGACACTTATACAAATTAAATGGTATGCATGTAACTTTGTAACCACCAATTGCAGATTCTATGCAGAAGGGGATTTGGATCTTTGTCATGGTTTTGGAATCTATGATAGGGAATCACTTTGTTCCACACTGACCTTATGGACAGGTGCGAGAGGGTTTCACTGCTGCACCCAGGATGTCTTGCATTCCCTGGGATGGTGTTGTAAGCTGCACTGGTGTCATCCTGTCAGCACCAGTGATGAGACATACATATCCATATTTCAGTATACCAGATGGTAGCTATGAGCTAACATGTATGTGTCATTCTCAATGACCATTGATATGATATTCCTGGCCAATGTGCAGCATGTTTACCTCATGGACATTGCATGTGGGCCACTGCTCACATGCAGCAGTTGTCAGCTGTTAACTCCACACAGCACTGACATCAATGAGATGACACATCGACAGACAAACGCGTATGAGAAGGTTACTGATTTTCAAAGGAATGGGCTAAATAATTAGGGCGCTTCTGCATTACATTGATTACACCTTCACCGTTAAGACCATCATGGCATATGAGTAGGGTATTGTCTGTTAACAAGTCAAAAGTAGTGAACATCACAAAGCTGACCAATTTCACATTTGCACATCAGATCAAACATTGCATTGCAGAGTTCATATGTGAGATGTGCATGGTCAGGTACATTTTGTGGCTCATTTGTGCTTCCCTACACATGAAGTCACAAAGCTCATTTTGGACTGAGAGATCACACATTTGTTATGTAAATCCTTTGAGTGGCCTCTGTTCTCATAATCCATTTTCAACATCATGGTAGTATTTAGCTGACAACATATGATGTCTTGTACAGCAGACATCCTAATCACATATATTATATACTCACTTATATAGGTGAATACAGTAGAAGAGGATGCAAGCATAATGCAACATTTGACTAGGAAGTTGAGAAGCTTTGATGGTTACCGCCTACACTGGATTTGCATTGTACTTTTCAGTCAAGAGATTTGAAAAACTTCACCTCCTCAAGATTCACCTTAGGATCCCATACATCCATCACAAAAGTACCCAAATGGCATCAGTGCGACCCTCATCCAAACCAATTTCAATAGGATCTGCTTATTGATATTTTGCAATAGAGTTTTTATATCATTGAATTACAATCCAGCTGTGTTTAGTATATGACACTATATACTATTTTATGTCCATTCTGCACTCACTTGGCATACATTTTGTGTCATCCTTTCACTAGCCACCATGGTGTGATCTGGTTTGTGGTTACATGCCATATGTAGGCATGTTGTGATGCAGGACAACAGTGATGTAGAACATATACAGCAGAGATTAAAGGCACATTTCATGAGCATAAGCATTCAGGTGCACTATTCTTCGGTTTACATACCATGGCCCGCACCTGCCAGATGTCACAGCCAACCTTGTAGCAGAAGTTAATGGGGGTACTGGAATCTGGGACATGATTGGACCAACAATGATAAGTGTTCTTGCAACTTTACATTTCAGCCGCCACATGTGATGCATTCAATTTTAGGCACAAAGGATAAGCATAAGAAGTGTGGGCACCACCGTTCCAGAAGTGTGTGGCACTAAATACCACGAGTGAGCCCACATTCAACTTATAATTGCCACACTGCCTAGAAGCAATGTATATCATATTGACACCACAACAATTCTTAAAGTAATGTCCATTATTGTGTTTTGTTCAAGGCCAAAAATCATGCCATCTGATGTTAACAAATATATACAGCTGGGTTGACTGGGCAATTTCATGTATTGAAAAAAATGTATCATTTGGACACTGGATGCATTCTCAAAACTCTTGACAACTGAATCTCACTTCTTGTTCATCATTGTTATATTTGATTGGTTTTCTAGATTTTGTCTACAAAAACAATTACAATCAAGTGGAGACTTCTTTTTGACTTGTTGTAGCACTCACTTCCAGTATTGAGTTCACAGTTCTGGAACTGTTGATTGAATACATGTAATGTTCCAAAATCATAAAGGTATGATAACGCTAGATATCTTATTTTTTTATCTTACACTATTCACAAATGCAATTTGCTAAAGGTAAATGTCCTTTATAAATTCCAATATTTTTAAAGTTAGGTTTTCATCTCCGTTTACATTTGAGGTTCAGGCCCTTTATGCCCATCTGTTGTCTGCTGACAATGTATTACATTTGACCATCTCCTTAGCAGTTTGACTTAAAAAGGTTAGTGAGTTTGGTATGCCTTGCTCTGGATGATGTTGTTTCCTCCCAGACGATGTAGGGACCTCTGCTACTGTGGTCATCTGTACTCTGGCTGAATGTGTCAGTAGGAGAGAAGGGAGAAAAGTAACCAAATCGAAAATGTACATGTGTAACTTGTCTGACGTTTCTTCATATCCTCTGCATGCTAACAGTATTTTTTTATTTTTTTTAACTTTTTTTGTTTATTGTTTTTTTTTGTTATTTTTTTTGTTTTTTTTAGTCCTCACTTTGCTACTTTTAAGTAAGGAGATATCAGGGTCCCACTTTCCCTTTATTCTCTTGCCTTCCCACCTTTCTGGTGGATTCCGGGATTTTTCTTTCTGGGAAATTTAGGGCCCCTTACTTCCAATTACTTATTTTGAAGGTTACTCTCCGGGGTTGATTGAGCTAGCCATTCTGGCTTCTCTATTTGGCCTTCAAACCAGTTGGATTGTTGCTTGCGCTAATCATAGGACTTAAGAAAAAAAGAAAGAAAAAGAAAAAACATCCAGAGAGCCACCCCATTTTCATTAAATCTTTAGCCGCTAGAATGATGATTCTCACATAACTCCCAAAATTTATATTTTTTAGGAAATGGTTGCTTCTTTTAGTCTAAACTGTAAATTTTTAAAATTGACGTGAGCCACTCACCCTTAGTAGGTGGACTTGGCGTAATCCACTTTAAACAAATCTCTCTCCTAGCCAAGAGAATCAAGATAAACACTAGATTTTCTTCATGTTTTGTTAGCTTGACTGCTGAGGGAGAGCCAAAACCCCCAAATAATACTAAATCAATACTCACAGTTAGCCGCATTCCCAGTACCTCTTCGATAGTCTTACCCACTTCCTTCCAGAAACCGTCGAGATGGGGGCACTGCCAGAACATATGCAGGTCATTGGCCACATTTTGGACAGGACTTCACCGTAGCTCCGCTGAATTTGGATAATTTTTCCGGCGTCCAATAAGCTCTGTGGGTGGTATATAAATGGTTTCTTTTTAATGCCACAGATGTTACTATTGACCAGCATTTGCTCATTGATACTTGCCATAGGTAGTTTGTATCCAGCGTTGGCAGCTCTTTCCCCCAAATTCTCTCCGGTATCCGGTATCCGAAATTCCTCCTCCCCTGCAACTATGAGAGCTCAATACCAGAATTATATTTCCTTCTTGAAGGGTTTTTCCAACATTTTCTTTTCCAGTAGGATATTGCCAGTCTTGTTTTCCTTCACGGACTTTGTCCAGCTCAAGAGTTGGTAATACTTAAATTTGGAAAGTGAGGAATTTGTGGTTTGGTTCAGAATCTCCCACTCCAAGAGTTTATTCTGATATAGCAGTTGTCCCCATGTCGTTATTCCTGCTGTTTTTAGGGGAGTTGAGAGGGAGTCTTTAAGACACTCAGGTGTAGTAGGTGAGTTCCATATTGGGGCTTTATCACTATAGAGTGGGATATTCACTGTCGATCTAATACAGTACCAAGATTTAGCGGCTGCCCTCAGAGTCTTCAATTTAATTTTTTTGAAAAGTTTCGGGTGACCGAATTTAAAAAGGAAGTGGCTAGTATTCTTGGTTAACTTCTGTAAATATAATGGGTAGTCTTCATATGGACCTAGCATAATTCTTATATTTTTAAATTGAAATGCTCTACAATATTCCAGGATATCCGGGGTAGCTAACCCTCTCTGGTTTTTCCTTCTCCTTATTTCAGTCCAAGCGATTCTGGGTTTTTTGGAGGACAATATAAAGCTTGATAACTCTCCCTGTATTTTATTTATGTGCTCCCTATTAAATTCTAACGGAATTGCACCAAAAATAAAAGTAAACTTAGGCAAGATTGAGATTTTTAGAATATTCGATTTCCCCAAAATCGTCAGGGGTAGGCCTTTCCATATGTTCAATAATCTCTTGACTTCCCCCTGTATCTTC
Source organism: Lissotriton vulgaris (assembly GCF_964263255.1). Taxonomy (NCBI): domain Eukaryota; kingdom Metazoa; phylum Chordata; class Amphibia; order Caudata; family Salamandridae; genus Lissotriton; species Lissotriton vulgaris. The sequence continues at coordinate 1,071,404,139 of NC_141696.1, read as the reverse complement.
TGGAGATTAACTTGTGCTACCTTATCTAGATCTTTGACCAGGTTGATACCCAAATATCTAATGTTTTCTTTATTATAAGGACTTTGATAGTTCTCATTCCAAGTCATGGTTTCTGTCTTGGACTTGTTTATTAAGTAGCCCGATATTTTCCCAAACTTTGTTAATGTTTCCTCAGTAGCTATGAGAGCCTGCTTTAGATCAGAGGTGAAAATCATGAGGTCATCGGCATAAAGAGACACTTTTTTACGCCAGTCTTGGTATGAAAAGGGAGCAATATCAGAGGGATTCCTAAGGCATTCTGCTGCGGGCTCAAAGTATAGATTAAATAGTATTGGGGATAAGGGACACCCCTGGCGTGTTCCCCTCTTAATCGAAATTTGATCAGTCAGCTCCCCGTTTATTAATATTCTGGCCTTAGGTAAATTGTAAATATTTTCTACCATCTTTAAGATATTAATTCCTACATCAAACTTTTTTAACACCTCACTTAGATATATCCAATTAACTCTGTCGAACGCTTTTGCAGTGTCGACAGTAATTATGGACAGAGGTAGTTTCTCGCTCATAGCTATATCCACTGCTCCAATTAGCTCATGAGTTAATTCTTGTAGATTTCTTCCCGCCACAAACCCTTTTTGATTAGAGTTAATCAAAGTGCCCACTACTCGTCCAAGTCTCTTTGCCATATTTTGGGTGAAGATTTTATAGTCACAATTTAATATAGATATAGGGCGATACGACTCACACTTCTTAGGACTTTTACCTGGTTTTAGGAGGACTGTGATAGTTGCATCGTTCCAAGACTCTGGGAGGCTGCAATTTTCCAGAAAGATTTTATTAAAGAGGGAAGTAAGAAGTGTCACTAAAGTGTCCGTTAATTTAATATATAGCTCATTTGGAAGGGCATCTGGACCTGCGGCCTTACTTCTTTTTAGATTTTTTATAATTCCCATTACTTCTTCCGTAGTGATTTCGGTGTTTAACTCATCTTTCATTTCTTAAATTAGGAAGATTTTGTGTGTCTAGAAATTTATTTATCTCTTCCTCTGTTCGATTACAGTCCTCGGAATACAAATTCCCGAAGAAAGCTGTAAATTCTTGCCTTAATATTTCTTCTTCTGCTCCATTATGCGCTGGATTACTAGGGTCTATGTAAGCGATTTTATTCCTGGACCTTTCTGTTCTCGTCTTCCATGCTAGTAGTTTTCCACAGCCTTCCCCGTATTCATATTGAGCCAACTTACTGCAATCCCATCTTTCTTTAATTCTATCCTCCAGGATCTCAGACAGTTTGTCTTTTTCTTTAGTTCTTTCTGATTCTAGTTCTGGCCCTCCAGTGTCTGTTAAAATCTGTTGATCTATTACGATAATCTTATCTTCTATCTTTTGGATCTCTTTTTTAAGCTCTTTTGATTTATGCGAGGCAAGACCCAAAATCACTCCTCTAATCTAATATGAGTCCCAAACTATATGAGATGGGGCACTCTCGTTATTTATCTCCAAAAAGGTGTTAGTTTCTTGCCTAAGTTTAGTAATAATATCAGGATTTAGGAGAACCGTGCGGTCCAATGTCCATCTTGGGGGTTTCATTACTTCTTTTAGTGATAGTGTCAGTTGGACCGCTGAGTGATTGTTGAGTCTTTTCTAACAGACCTTGGTCTATTATTCTAGATTTTATCCCTAATTTTTTGTTCTTTGTTCCGCCGAGCTCGAGTAGTGAAGGGTAGGTCTAACAACGCGGACACAGGAGCATGGAGCTAAACCCTTGGGCTCATCCCTGATGTTTTGTCCCGCCGACCCCTCATGTGGCATATAGTCCTTGACCATTAGGCATAGGAGAACCCACAGAGGTAGCATAAATCACACACATGACACTAGCATGTTTCCCTTCACTTTGTTAAGGTCCTGATGAATCGCGGGTGACTATACCCACAGCGAGAAACATGTCGACCAGCTTCACTCTTAGTCTCATCTAGGGTCACCCGACCTAACTTGCTGACACCTAGTGAGCTAACCCCACTTTTTAACTGCAGCCAGGGGACCCCCAGAATAAACTGAATTCCGGTACCCCTTGCTACATTTTAATATCCCTCACATCATTACACCGTGCCCTGCCCACACACCCCCACCTCACCATAAGGCTGTTGGATAAAAAGATCTCCGCCAAAGAGCCCCTCTTTGAGGTGAGCCCGTCGGGGATTGCACCGCCTCCCCGACGAGGAGCAACCGCCTATGATGAAGCATGACAACCTTCTGGGTGTGTGAGGCAACTACATCCAACAAAATGGATGCCCCAGGGTGTTACTCTAACACCTTTGGTCACGCCAGTTAATTCTTCCCTAACTCTCCATAGGAACAGTTCAGCAACCCCCTATTGTATTCCTAGTGCTAGATATGGACACAAGCTGTTACTGGACCTTCCACCACTCTGTGTGGTAAATCGTGTCCGTTGATCAAATGATCAACTGTCCTACCTCCCTCTTTTTGATATAGACAATCTTGATTGGTGCATACATATGAGTCCACCCACCTCAAGTTTTTCACGATCTCCTCCCACTCTTTCTTCAAAAGGTGTGTCTTCTGTAGTATTATTATCTCACTATCTATTGATTTTAAGTATTCTAAGATCTTTCTCCGTCTACTCTTCGTACGTAGCCCATTTACGTTCCAGGAGGTTATCTTTATTTCTTTTACCTTCTGAATCATTTCTTTTTTCTATATCGCCATTCCCCGGATTTCTCCTTCTTTTTTTTTCCAAAGTGTTTACGAGGACATTTTTTTGTTTTTATTTTTAGCCTATCTTGCTCCCCACCCACGTGTATTTCCACCTCTTTTTGTCCCCCCCTCTCTTTCTTTTTTTTAGAATGTGATTATTAGAGTTTAAGTAAAAGTGAAAAAGAAGAAACAACAAAAGTGGGGAGACACACCCACCCTCCCTGGGGAAGCCTCCCTTTCCTCCTTTGGGCTCTATTTCTGGCCCCTTTTGAGCTCCTTACCTAAATTCATATTTCTTGAAGTGCGCTACTACTCTTTAAGTTACGGAGGTAACTATATACTCTACATTTAGATTTGGGTTACAGATTGAATTTTGATCTGATCACGCATACGCTCCATGAGTGCTTCTACTTCCTTCGGGTCTTTGAGATTATGCATTTTATTCCTCCACATTATTCTAAGAGAGGCAGGAAATTTCATCTGTACGGTTGCGCCTAGAGATTTTAGTTCTGGCATCAACTGTCCTAGTTCCCACTGCCTGTCCTGGGTGACTTTTGCGATGTCAGATCGGATTTTAAACGACCAATTATCTTTACTGATATCTCCTCCTTTCAATGCCTCACTCAGAAACTTTTCTTTAAGGGTATATGTCTTAAAATTCACTAGAATTTTCCTCTGGTTCTTTCTCTCTTTTGTTTTGCCAAAGGGGTCTCGGTGTACCCGTTGGATGTCATCTCCTAGCCCAAGTGGTTTACTCCATGGAAAATGTTCTTCCAACAATGCAACCACAACATTTTTTATATCTGAGCCCTCTTTGCCTTCTGGAACATTAAGAAGTCTGAGGTTGCATCTTCGAGATTGGTTTTCTAAAGCCTCCAGCTCCTCCTCAATATTTCTGTCCTTAGCTTTCAGGTACCTAATTTCCTTCTCAGTTATTTCCATCTTTTTGTTAATTCCCTCCACCACCCTTTCCGTTGTAGTGACTCTCTCTCCTAGGGCGTTAAGCTTTGCATCCAGCCTCTCGAACTTTTCATGCATCTTGTTTTGGTTACTTTCCGAGATCTCAAATCTTGCTCTCATCTCTTCCATCATTTTTTCTAAAAGAATCTCTGTGTTGTTACTAGGAGTAGTTTGTGCAGGTTCCGAATCAGTAACCTGGTTCCAAGAGGCAGATTTACACAAGAATTGTTACCAGGACTTTGTGTCGGGCTTTGAAGTGGGCTCGAGGTTGGGCTAGGGACCAAAATAGCTTTGGGATTAGTGCCTTTATTATACTCAGGACTGGAAGGCTCTGGACTGGGCGAGGATACCCGACTCGAAGAGTGAGCCGGGACTGGTTCCTGGATGAAACAAATGTCTTGTTCAGTCGTCACCCCTCCCGAGCTTACTAGGTCTGGTACTAAATCAGTATCAGGGCTGTTTTCCAATTCCAAATCCATTCCCACTTCGCCTTCAGACGCAACTGGTGTGTGGTTGCTTTTTTCGCTTTTTTCGCTACTATTTTGGATCTTAAAATAAGACCTCAGTGAAGGAGTAACTTTAACCTTAGGAGCTTTACCCTCTATGCCTACCTCTTTGTTGACCCTTACTTGTCCTTTTTTATTGTTAGATTTATTTACTTGTGGTTTCAAGGCTTTACGAGTGACTCTCCTGGTAATCCTAGGTATCACTGGTTTAGTGACTGGTGGGAGGCTTGCCTTGAGGAATTGTCTATTTCTAAGGCAATAAGAAGACCTACCTTTATCGTCAGAATTACCCGGAACTGGGGCCAAGCTTAAGTCTTTTTTATTTATATATTTTCTATGGGTCTCCTTAGTTTTTTTCTCAACCTCCCCCGGGGGAGTCAAACCAGACCTTATGCCTTTCTTCTGGGTTGGAGCCACCCCTACCGGTGCCACAATACAAACACTAGCTGCTGGGACAGGGGAGACCGCCTCATCAAAGCTCACGTTTAACCCCTCCATTTTGCTGAGGGAGCACTCACTTCACTTTTTTTACACTGATTGGAACATGTATGTAACGAAAACTGGGCAGATAGCAGGTCTTTTGTGTTTTCATCTTGAGTGAGACAGTTCAAGCTCTTTACTGTTTCGACATTTAAGTCCCTCTGTAATGCACCAGGCAGTACTGTTATTTCTCTTAAAACTGTTGATTTCCCTGTTACCAAGCAATTACCTTCTCTACCTAGAGCTGAACTCGGAACAGGGAAGCCTCCTGCAGCTCTCCCAGCCTTTCCTCGCAGGAAGACAGCAACGCGGCTCGCAGCCTTCCGACAGCACCGACGAGCCTCTGAAGCCGCCTCCCACCAATTTACAGCTGAGTGAGGCGAGGACGAGGGGCTGGCTCTGCAGGATCCTTGCTCCGCCGGATTTGCTCCTGCTCCCTCTCTCCTTCGAAAACAAACCACCTCCTCTGCCACCACACCGAACATCACCCCATACGCCACGTCGATACCAGATCTGAGCCAACCCACGACAGACCTCAAACCAGCTCCCCGACCCCCGTCTCACCTCCCGACAAGCTCCGATGAACACAACTCAAATTCGCCCAGGAGCCATCAGCAGGCTGCCGCAGGTGCGGGCTGTGAAGGTGAGGTGGTGTGCTCGATCAAGGTTCTGCTTCATCATTTTTTCGGCAGGCTGATACTTGAAAAAAAAGTTCCCTTAGGTGTAATAATGTAGTCTTTGGTAATTACGATTCTTTAGTTTTGCATCGCGGAAATCTCACAGACTCCGGTCCGTTCGTAGCCACTTCCTCCCATGGTCTCTCTGAGAATGAAGGTGTGGAGCTCACGACCGGCGTTAGCGTCCCGCCGCCATCTTCCCCCTTGATCTGCATGCTAACAGTATTGTGAAGTACTGCCCTGGCTGGTGCAGGTAGGAGCAATGGGGCATTGGGGGTATCATGGCGGGCAGGGTGGGAAATAGACAATGGAATAGTGGAAAGAAATGTTTTAGAATAAGGATTCTCTCACATTACCTTGTGCTCGGTGATGCAGCAAGCACACGGTGAGTTATCTTTTGGATGATTGTTTTTTAATTTCCTTATTCCATTGTCTGTAGATTTTCCTTTGCACGGCACCCCCCAACATTCTTGACTGATCCGACCACGTCTGGATAAGTGGATGGGGCACTTTGTCTTTTGTTTCTTAACAGTATTAGATATATATTGCAACAGTACTGGGCCCAAGTTTTCAACAGTGGGAGTGGGATTTGCAATTTCTAATTCAAAGGATTCTGGGATTTGTGGTGTAACATACAGAGGGAAAGACATGAGCCTCTGACTGACTATATATTTATATAAACTTTGGACAAATTCCTTAATCACAATGGGGGTGCAACACTGACAGTAAATTTATATACTTGTTCCTGTCATCACATTTACCTGGTTACCTGGTACCACATTGCGGACATCACTCACAAGAAGCACATGGAGCATGTGGGGGGTGGATTGTAGTGAGGACATCCTCCTCAAGTGTGGTGAGATGGATGTGGGTACTGGATTGTGGGCCAGGGAGAATTCTGGCCAACTCAATTCTGGCCTACTTCTCCTTCACCCGTCTCTTTTCTTCTTGACACTTCTTCTCGATGTCACAGACTGTGTGCACATCCTCCCCCAATGCTTTGACAGAAGTGGCTACATGCTGCCATAGAGATAACGTGTGTGTGTCACTGGTGCAGTAAGGCGGGAGACCATTTATCTGTTTATGGTGCCTCACAATGAACTCAAGGATCATGGTGGTCTCCTCATTTGTGAAGTTTTTCTTCCTCCTCAGTTGGTACATTTTCCAGTAGTGATTCACAGAGAAGGAAAATAGGAACTCCCTGTGGCCAAACCTGTTCCTTGAGTGTGTGCTGCTTTTATGTGGTTTGTGGTGCTAGTCTAGCTTATGGTGTTAATTGATTTCCTCTGACGCTAGTGGGTAGATTGTGATCACTTGGACAGGTGTTTAGCATTGAAGAAAATTATCATCCGGCCCGAATGTCAGTTTTCCGGCCCAGAAGCAGACATTCTGCCCCGAATGCAGAAATTCTAGCCCGAGTGCAGTATTTAAGTCCCGGGTGCAGAAATTCTTCCCCATGTGCGGAAATTTCGGCCTGAGTGCGGACGTAAAGATAGGAGTCGTAAGTGCCTTCTGTGAATACCAAAAGTCGTACATTTAGACTTTTATTTTAGATTACCTTTGTGAACCTGCCCCTCCATGTTTAGGAGTTCCAGATGGCTAATTTACCACAAGCATTCATCTAACAAACACTGGACATCACTGTAATAGCATGCAGTTCTCCCTAATTTTAAATTGTTCACACTCTGCCAAATGAGTTAAACATTGTCTCTCACAAAACATACCTGTACTAAAGAATAACACCTTAAGATTTGTCCCACAAGGGATTTTGGGTTAAATAAAAAAAAACATTTAAAATAGTATGACCCTGCAGAGTAGCTTAATAAAAAACATGGAAGCTGGAGTTAGCATACTACTTATTCTGCTCGTAGCAATTTCAACCGGAAGTCAGGGCACACTGCGGGCTTGTCCATATCCTTCTTGTTGTTATGGCACTGTTTTGACACAGTCACCAGGTTCTTTCAGCAGGAATTGGCTTGTTCCTTATTTTCCTCTAACTGTGAAGATAATATATGCTATCAATCCAGTGTTTTATTCTGCTTATGTGCACTGCTCTATTAACTTAAGCTCTGGAACAATTCCCAGAAGACACCGTAGGGCTCATTTTGAGGTTGATGATTATTAACAAAAACACTTTTTGGACTACATTTTATATTACCAACAGTTATGAACTGTGTGCTATTTGTGCTCACTTGAAATAGTGATAGGTTTTAACATAGTTTACATTTTGTTGTCAACATTTTAAGCATAGGTGATAATAAGAATGAAATAATCAATGCAAAACTTTTTGCAGATATTATCAGGGATTTCTGTCTGTGAATGTGAACCCTCATGTGTATCCAAATATTTTTATGAAGCACTTCTTCATATCAGGGGCAAAAAAGGAGACAAACAGCCTGTAGTAGTTTTATTCCAGTCAATAGGCCTTTGAAAAAGGACACCTGACTTTTACTGTATGTCTCATTCTGACTAAGTATGGGCGAATTTTGCGGATCTGCGGTCCGCGAATTCGTGTAAAATCGCAAAAAAAATCTGAAAATTTGTGGATTTTCCCACGAAATCGCGGATTGCTTTGCGATTTGCACTGGAGTACTTTCTACTGGCTAATCCAGTAAGTGCTACCTCATTGGGTAAATGTATAGTGCTTTTCCTACACTGCAGCTGTGTAAAGGGCCAGATGATTTGTCTCCACTGACCATGTGTGCCTGTGACTTTGCCACCGCGCCAAAAGGCGCTGAGGTCCCTTGAGTGAGCTGTCCATCATAGTTGGGAAAGGGCGGGAAGACGTTTGATACCGCTAGTGTGTGGTGCTGGGCTTCTATGCGCGCCAACATGCCTCTTGTGTGTAAAGGGTCAGAGAGCGAGCAGGGTAGCAGGTGAGGAGAAAGCAGCCTCCTGGTCACAGGAACTACGCGGGGATTGCGTTCGAGAAACTCATGGATGCAAAGACCCGGGGCTTCTATGCGTGTTCACATGCCTCTTGTGTAAGGGGTCAGAGAGCGAGCAGGGCAGCAGGTGAGGAGAAAGCAGTCTCCTGGTCACAGGAACTACACGGGGTTGCGCTCAAGAAACTCATGGATTCAAAGACCTCCCTCGAGTATTACAGCTAATGTTTGACGGCAGATATGGGGTTAAAGCACACTTGCCCAGCCTGGACCGTGCTCATTGATGTGTTGGGCTGATTAAAACGTTACTGAATTTGAGATTAAACTGCTTTATTCATATCTGTAAGTGCTTCCTGTTGAGGTTTAATTTTTGGCCCAAAGGAAGCACTTACAGAGTTAAGGCAGGTGCCCGAGTTGAAGCTAACTTTGTAACCATTTTAGAATGACGCCGGCAAGCTACCAGAGTTCAAGTTGCAACTTCAACTCTGGCAGCTTGCCGGCGCCATTCTAAAATGGTTACAAAGTTAGCTTCAACTCGAGCACCTGCCTTAACTGTTAGTGCTTCCTTCAGGCCCAAAAATAAATCCGCCGTGAGCGAATTTGCGGATTTTTGGGCAATTTCGCAAGATTCGCGAAATTGCCGAAAATCCGCAAATTCCGCGAGCGGAATGGATTTTTGGCCCACAGTTAATTCTGACTGACTTCTAGCAGTTAATCATAATGGCCCCAACACATTTGTTCAATTGCAAAGGCCAGTGTGTTAAGACTATTTGATAAGCTGCTGGCTGTCAATCAGAATGTCCCTGGGTAGCCCACTGTAGTAATAACACATCCAATTCCTTTTTTAAGTGTGTTTATTAATTGATAGATGTCCTCGCCAGTTACAACTGTTAACTTCTAGCTTTTCCATTTCCCCACATTACATTCTAAGGTCTACTTAAGCATTCCATGTATAGATTACATCATCAACTCTAGATATCTTCCCTAAAGCACAAGAAACAAACAATTAAAGTAACAAACAAATATTTAAATTTAACAGCCAAAAGGACAGAAATACTTATCCACTTACATTAATAATGTCAATGTGTCATCTCAAAGAACAACGATGAATATGATAATGAACAAAATAAAAACAAATTACTAAAAGTGCAAGAAAAGATAATATAGTCCTCTGCTTATTCCTGATAGTTGGCAATCTTGCAGACATTTCCTACACTCCACACAGAACCATTTTCTAGAAGAATCACATTCCACTTCACTTCGGTAACCTTAAGTGGGCTAGAAAATGTTCTCCTTTTCTCAAGTCAAAGTTTTTATTTATGATTTGGAATTCCAAGGAATTCCACATAAAATACAGAATATAAATCAGCTTATACACATCAAATTAGTTAAAAATCTTTCTCAGAATTACACTTATTAATACGAAGAAGTTAATATCAAAAACACCATTACAAAAAGAACGAAAACATTTTTTTCCCACAGTTTTCCTTACTTATATAGCAATTATTACTAATCTATAGTGTCACAATAAGGGGCATGATATAGCATTAACCTTGATTTTAACGGAACAAGTACACTTATCACCAGAAAAAACAATTTCAAGAGTCCCAGAATGTCAATATTTGATTTGCTTTGTAAGAGACCAATAAAAAGAGAGAACCATGAATAAGTGCAAGCGCATCAAAAGGAAAAGAAGAAGAGTTAAAAATACATCATAAAAAAACATCTAACAAAATATAACATCATTATTACGGATACTGTAACAGTAGTGTGGGCATGATTAAAATATTACTCTTACGGGTCTTTTAAAGTGTCTATAGTGCTTCGAAATAAGTCAACTTAAAAATTGATTAGATAAACATGAACATTCCTTAAAGATCCCGAACTTCTCACAACCCATACCAATTTCAATAGACATTTAAAAATTCTTTAAAAAAACAAAATATTTTATAGCACATCAATTCAGATGGAGGGGACATGAGGAAATTACGAGCCTGTACTGCCGTAGTGATATTATACTGAAGAAAACCAAGCCTTAAGTATTTGCGACGGACAAAATGGAGTGCCGGACATATAATTAAAACATGATTAAGATCTTGTACACCACCATTACATAGACTGCAAAATCTTTCAGTTTTGGGAATACCTTCCCAGGCACTTGTCACAATCCTTAGTGGGAGAATGTTCAGTCTCAGTAAAAGGAGCACTCGACGTGCTCCATGATACACATTCCAAAAAACGTATGGCTGAGGTTTTTTAACAATACAACTCTCTGAAATGCAATCAAGTCTTCCATTCATAGTACATGACTGCTGATCTCTTTTGCACGAGATCATGTATATAGATTTTTTAATAACAATCTTTAAGGATGACTTATCTAAACGGAGTACATTTTCCAAATCAAGTTCAAAAATATTTAACGATTTTAAAAAGTTCCTAAAAATTACACTTTTCATTAACAAATTTTCAAAAATTTCCTTGTGCAATGCAGCCCTTAGTAAATTCTCCTGCCCATTCACCAAAGCATTACACCACCGCAAGCAAGCTGCCATCGAGAGCACATATGTTGATAGAAGACTGAATTCAAGTCTAAGTGCTGCAATGGGCGCAGAAGAATTTAAGTTACATATTTGGCGCCAAATTCTACCTTCGACCTTCTCGAATATACCCCACTCCCTTTCCTCAATAGTTTCTATCGCATAATTTAATGTGGGCGGAATCTTTATTTTATATACCGCAATGGTATGAGAGAAATGTCTTTTTCCACATTGCAGATAGAGTCGATTAATACCAGCTGCTTGCGAAATGGCTTTACTTTTACAGTGGGCCAAATGTCTTTTAGCAGAGCACCTATTTGTGAAGATTTTTCCTAAGTACTGATAAAATTTTACAATTTCCATTCTCTCGTCTCCTAAAAACCATTTCAAATTTGGTCTCACCTTACAACCCCTATATCTAAAAATCATCACTTTGCTCTTTGAAATGTTTATTTTTAAAAAGTTTTCTTTAGTGTACATAATCAGTTCCGTCAATCGCCTCTGAAGTCCAATTGGAGTTAGATCCATTATTAAAGCGTCGTCTGCATATAGTAGACTGCTTAACTTTAGGTCTCCCAGTTGAGGAGGGTCCCCCTTACATTCCCCTAACCGGCTCGGCAAATCATTTATATAAAGTGAAAAGAGCAACGGGGCTAATAGGCACCCTTGCTTTAAGCCATTATTAGTGGGAATTTTCTTTGATAGTCCTTGGGACCCTCCTAACAAGACTTGAGTCCAAGTGGCTGAGTGCAATGCTATTATTATACGCAACAGGTTCCCCGGTATACCCAGAGCGAGCAATTTCCTCCACAGCGTCCCACGGTCCACCCTATCGAACGCTGTGGAGAAATCGATAAAAGCAGTATACAAAGGGGACCTACGACTCACCGGATATTTATCAATGAGAGTTTGTAAAACAGATATATTATCCAGCGTTCCACTATTCTTTCTAAACCCCGATTGCTCAAGAGGGATTAAGTTATTTTCAAAGGCCCACTCTTGCAGATGGATTAAAATACTTTTTGCAAATAGTTTACCTGTTGCATCTAGCAAAGAGATTTGCCTAAAGCTAGATGGAGAATTTTTTGGGCCCTTTTTATAGAGTGGGACTATTACACTTCCCTTCCATGAGTAGGGGATAGTCCCGAGGTTATAACAATGAGCAAACAATGGAAACAGTAATTTTGCCCAATCGGCACTATCATTCTTTATGATGGCCACGGGAACATCGTCTGGGCCCATTGCCCCTGAATATCTAGCCCCCTTAATAAAACCCTCAATTTCCTTTATTGATGGAGCTACAACATCAGCTACCGTTTGAGGGATATTACACAGTCCAACATCTTCTACAGACCCTGTATTTGCAGCATACAATAAGGAGATGTAGGTAGACCATTCTTCCTCCGGAATTAGCATGGGTTGAGACTTTTCTATACTATCACAGTATTTGGCAATTAACACCCAATATTTCCTAGTATCCCCTGAGAGCGCCACTTCCCGGAGTTTTATCCATTTTTCATCTTCTGCTGCCCTTCGGACTGCTATTAATTTCCTTTTCCGTATCTGTTTTAACCTGTATATCTCCCGTTGTCTCACTACCACTGGAGTTTTAAATTGAGCTCTTATTAACTCATTTATTTTCTTATTTAATTTTTTACTATCACTTGACAGGTTTTTTGGGGGGCCAACTCCATCACTATGCTGCTTTTTACCTAATGCTTTTATGGCACTCATAAATTTCTCATACCCCACGATCAAGTTCTCCTCAACGAGGCCAGGTAGAATATGTTCAAAGACCCACTGAAAATTCGGGAGATTCTTAAATGACCAAAAAGTGCGACCATTCTTTCGAGAGTAAGATATATTATCCTTCCTCTGATTCCAGAGTTCTGGTTTCCCTAAACTTATTGCTAGGTTTACCATCAGAATGTCATGATCACTCAGCTTTGTTGGCATCACGTTAAATTGTGAACATGCCCCAAACATTTGGAGTGACACGGCCATATAATCAATCAAAGAATGGCCAAATGCCCCATGGAAAGTTAATGCTGCTGGTTGATCTTCTGCGAATCTACCATTTAACAGAACAAGGTCTAACTCCCTAAGACTTTGTAGCAATAGTAACCCCCTTTTATCCTCTTTTAAATTTGGCGGGAGAACGAGATCTGGAATACACCAGACTTCCTCCAGATCTTCATTGGAGAACGTCTTGATAGAACTATCACTTATTTTGGCGTTGAAATCACCAACCATTAATATCCGCACTCTGTCTTCGCTCCTACATAAATCATACACATAAGCGCCAATGGAATCAATCAAAGGGGTAGAGGCCTTTCCCGGAGGAATATACACGTTTACCAAAAACAGGGACCCACCATGATCCTTAGAATTACTATCCAACCTCAACTTAGCACACATACAACAATTCGAAGAGTGTATATCTATCACTGCATCCCATACAAAATCACAACTCAACAAAATTGCTAGTCCACCACTTGCGCGACCTCTCTGTGATTTCTTTGCAGCAACACAATGCACATAATAGTTCTCCAGCTGGAATTCTTCTCTTGCCCATGTTTCCTGGAGGCAGATTATCTTTGGATCCTGGGGGATCAATGATTTAAGCTTCAGATTATCTTTACCTAGCCCAGCAATGTTCCAAGAGGCAATGGTACACGGCAGGCTACCCCTGCGTCTTTAATTTTGTTGTAGCTGGATTTGCCCCATTAAGGGCACTTGCAATCCAACTCCATTTGGACACATCATTTGCTCTGTCTGCACCAATAACCTCTTGGACCACCAAATCCGGGAGCTTAATTGATCTTACTCCTACTGCCCTACCCACTGTTATTTTAATATCATCGTATTGAAAGCGCGGGCTTTCTCCCTTATTTTCCCGGTTTTCAATCCCTAGCCGATTGCTAAAAACCATGTTATTTTTAATTGAATCATCATATAAAAGTGAACTAGTAAAGACGTCAATTCCTCTCTTCCTAAATCCGTCCGCATTCGCTAGAATGAATGAGGACACTACTCCTGATGAGAAGGTAACTTTTGTTACGTATGTCTGATACCTCCGGTCTATGTGGACTAATTCAATATCTTTACTAGAGATTAACTTTAGATCTTCTATTTCGGAGATAATTTTTAAAAGAACACTTCTGTTTAGAATTAATGACTCGGCATCGAAAAGGGGAATGAAAATAATAACCCTATTCGAGTGCCCAACACAAGTCACTAGAGGCTTTGCCTGATTAGCATCATACACACTTCTATGTGCATCATCATCTAAATGACCCCCTTTATCCTTGTTACTAATTAAGCACATTCTCCGATTACCACCCCCATCTTTACTTATGTTCAAAGTCATTGTCAGTGGTGTTTGAGCAACCGGATCATGTACGGCACCATGTATTTCTATTCTTGGGCTGTTTTCAGAGCTGTTTAATTTAATACTATCGTGCAAATTAGAACCACCTCCAATATTTTCTTTCACCCCCCCAACAATAACCGGAACTGTAGTCAGCCCATCCGATAAGCAATCCAACTGGTGCCCAAGAGGTTGTGAGTTACCAAGGTTCTTATTTAAATTCTGATTATCCACAGTTGTTCTACACCTTTTGTCGTCTTGGCTAGGGATTGATGTGTCATTAATACTTATCGGTTCGAAGCGCAACTTTCTTTGTTTACGCTTTGGGAACCGACGATATTTCATCGATTTTCTCCTCCGCCTATGACCGTTTCTACTGGATCCTTTCCTTGCTAGAGACTCCCCTGCATCAACAGAACTCTCTACAATATCGGATACATCGACAAGTTTTTGAGGTAGAGTATCCTTCTGCTTGCTCAACTTAAAAATTGCATCACCCAGATCTACCTTTTCAACTAGGCTCCCTAAGTTAGTCTTTGATTCATCCATTTTTTGTACTATAGGCTTTTTTGACTTGCTCTTTACAAAGATCGGGAAAACACGCACAGCATTTTCCTTAAGACAGGCATCTACAGATGTCTCATCCCCCAACAGGAGGACATTTGCAGACTCATTATGATTTACTTTAGTTACACCTGAACTTGTTTTTCCTTCGCATGATATTTTTGTTAAATCTGCCTGCAGAGCATCTGGTTTATCTGGCCCTAAATCTTTGTCAGAATTGAAAGGTACATTAAGCGTTTGGGCTGATTTACAAGCAGTAGAGATGACACGGTTCTCATGTACCGGTCTATGGTTTTTAAGATCCAAAATCCCTCCTAGAATTGGCGTAAGGACTTTCAAGATGTGATCTGAATTTAAAGTACTTTTCTCCAAAAGAGACAAAATTGCAAATAATATTTTTTCTAAATTGGAGAATGTACTTAATAACCCATCTACCCCTACGTTCTCATTTAATGTCGAAGAATGTACGGGAACCTTTACTTCATTAATAGAAGTCAATAAAGGGTCTACACCTGATAGATCCTGTAAGTCCGAAATCATAGACAAGTCTGTAGGAGTACTACTATACAGGATGGGCATGTTAGTTTGCGTTCCTATATTGGTGGACAATAGATGTTTATTTGGGAGCCCTTTTAAACCCCGACCCTGCATACACAATTTCTCTAAATATCTTACTCGATCAGCGTTCCTTTCTAGTGGGATTGCCAAATCCGGGACGGTGTAGTCCTCGAGTTTGGCCTGCCCATTTTCCGAACTATATTCTTTCAAATCTTCTAATTTTTCAGAGGCACCATCTAGCCTTAATAGTGAACAATCACTCGGGCTCCTATGTGTAATATTTACATTATCTTTACTATTATCCATGTAGGTAATTAAGTTTGCTAAAGGAGAATATGATACAACATCCCTGATTTCAATTTCTTTCCCCTCAGCATATTCTATTACCTCTGATTTTTGATGGTCCATTTCCATTTCCGTCACAGATTTATTTTCCTCGTTTACTACATGCTGTATATCTTTCAAACTAGCTACCAAAGGGGGCGACATTTTACTACGACACCCATTCCCCTTTAAAATGGTAACAACAGGGTAGAGAGTCTCCCGTCCTGTTGTACTACCATCCAGGCTTAACTCTTTTATATCATCTAAGTCCATTGACCCCACCATTAAATTCCCGTCCAGCTCTCCATCGCCATTATTTTGCCCCATACCACACTTATAACTCCTTCCTTTTTTTGAAAAAATTGATTTTACTGATGGATAGGATTTTAATAAAGACAGATGTGCGCCTGGTCTATGACGCTTAATGGTTTTTTGAGCTTTGATAAAACTCAAACTACTCAGACCAGAATTACTGTGGGGTACTAAAGAGTCCAAACTACTCAGACCAGAATTACTGTGGGGTACTACAGAGTCTGCTGCTTTAGCTTTAGTCTGTGAGCGTAATCGCCTCACAGACATTACCATTATGGGAAAAGTGTAGCAATAACTAATATATTTGACCAACCCGCTATGGATAACACAAAATAACGGGGAGCAGAAAATGAGCACACAAATGATTTACAACACAATCCCCATAAAGTTCCGTGAAAAGGGGTCACGTACCACTATGTCCAAGGGTTGGCCCGATCCGCAGTGACCTAACACGGCCACGCGTCGACCCCTGTCTAGCAACTGGGACTAATGCAAATATAGTCACCACTAGGGGATAAAATGAAATTAGTACACAATTCGAGTCGGAAAGGAAGCGTCAATGGGGTGGGCCGACCGGCCTCAGATGGTCTCTGAGGGCCTCAGAGGGCCCGATCTTCGCCCCGGGCCACAGCCGGGAAGAGGAACCAGCTGTTGGTATTTGCAGGAATGCTGGTCCTCGCAGTCCCGTACGCTGCGCCTCTCGCCTCCTCTGCTGCCACGGGGTTAGAATCTCCTGCAAGCTCCACAAGGGTGACAAAAAGTCAAGTGTGCTACTCCTGTAGCGGAAAGCAAAGTCAGACGGTAACAAACACCTCTAGCGAGCGGCTCCCGCGAGAGGTAAAGTACAGCAAGGGGGGCGTGACACTGGGAGGGGGCGCGGCTCGGCAGGGAAGAGGAACCAGCTGTTAGTGTTTGCAGGAATGCTGGTCCTCGCAGTCCCGTACGCCGCGCCTCTCACCTCCTCTGCTGCCACGGGGTTAGAATCTCCTGCAAGCTCCACAAGGATGACAGAAAGTTAAGTGTGCTACTCCTGTAGCGGAAGGCAAAGTCAGACGACTTCACAAAGCAAAAAGTGCCAAGTACCCTACTGGTGCCCTGCTGGAATTAGCCTTACAGCTACTGGACAGCTTTTTCTTCAAAACCGGGGCATCCTCCGCCTCTGTAATATGGAAAGGGCAACTAGGGCGGCATATAGGTTATAGGTTAAGGTGGCTGTACGTTAAGATAGCTACTACAGAGCTACTGCAGCTGTTTGCTGGTTTGGCTACAGAGGGCGATGGCTGCACTCATAGGGTTCTAGAGTTCTGGGCCAGTTAGAATGTAGGATAAGGAAGGGAGTAGAAGTAAGGCACCGACCCAAATTCAGCTCTGGGTGGGCACAGGGGGTGGGGGGCACGAGCTCCGCCGATGTTGCTTGCTCACATCGGAGCCCCTTTCTTCCCTTTCTTTCCCTTTCCCTTTCCCTTTCCCTTTAAGTTTAGTCTTTGAGTGTCTGCCAGTGGGCACGTTGGTGGTTAGACAATTAAAACAGGCTGTGAGATGGTTGAGGAGACTGAGGAATGGATTGCCTCACCTGCCGGGCTGGTTGCTGGTAGTGGGTCACTGGCTACTAGTTGTTGGTTGCTGGCTGGTTGAACTCTGGTCCGGTCTGGTCTCAGGTCGCTCCCGCGCTGCGCCTCGCCCCTTCACTACTTGTGCCTTGATAAGAGAGCTGGCGGGGGGAAAAGCAGAGCAGGGGCAGGGGAGACCAGGTGTGCCGCCCTGTCACTTGGTTGCTATGCTCCAGCTCCCCCTCTCACACCCCCCTCGAGAGGACAAGTCCGAGAGCAATCTGGGATGGGGCGGGGTAGGACGGGGACAGCACGGGACGGTGCTGCGTAAAACAATGCGGTGCTGTGCAGTGGGTCAACTCCAGGCTCTTGGCCGTTGCTGCGGACCGGTGATGTGGCTCTCAGTCCTGCGGAGCCAGTGACTCTAGCGGCTCTAGCGGCTCCTGCCGCGAACACGCAGTCACGGTGCCCTTGATGCCACCCTTGATACTGCTCTTGGGGGGTGAAAAAGGGCGAGAAGACGAAGCAAGGCAGAGCGCTCTTCTGACCACAGGACGCCGACCCGTTCGTTCGTTCGTTGCTCCGGGCGCCTCGTTCCTCGTCTCTCTGGCTCTGGCTCTCTCGAACACGGCTCAACTGCGCCACCTGCTGACTCTATCCACATCTCCTTTTCTCAGTAGCCCACCTTTCTTTGTTACAACCCAACCACCAACTTCATTGTGTGGTCCTCTTACACCTTTCTTTATATTATAGTACTCTCTGCACACTTCTGTTTTGCAGTGACTTCAGTTTTCATTGCTTCATGATCCACCCAAACATGATCCTTGGCAACCAACCAAACTGGGTTCTCCTTCCTCCCTGTTTCCCTTCCCTTTAAAGAAACAAACTGAGAAATTCCAGTCACAGAAAGGGGGGTGGTTCTGTTGGCCCGCACCAACTTCCTCAACTCCAACTTCCAAGGGAATCCATTGGCCAATGCAATTGCAAGTTGTTCCTAATCAAACGGTTCACTCTTTCCACCATCCCTTTCACTTGTAGGCTAAATAAAGTCACCCTTTCATGAATAATGCTCCATTTTGCAAAAAATTCTTTATCTCACGGGTAACGAATTGTACTCCGTTATCAGAAACAATAGTTTTTGGTACACCTTCTTCCAAGAAAACCTCTTCAAGGAAATCTATCACACATTCAGTATCAATACTTTCCATTGTTTTGCTCACAAACCACATAGAGTGATAATCAACAAGAATCATTATGACCTTACACTACCCAGTTTACTTATGGGACCAAGAAAATCTGTAGCCAACCTCTCCCAAGGTCTTCTGGGTATCTCAACACACTTTAAGAGGGTTGCCTAACAGTCTTTGCTTTATTACTGTAAGCACAAGCACACAGTGTCTCACCACCTCTTCTTACATACTGTAACGTTTTGGGCACCAATATGTTTGTCTTGTCCTATTCTTTGTCGTGTTCCTACCAGGATGCCCTTCATGTGCCAATTGAATAATACGATCACAATGATCATTAGGAGGATTATTGTGATTCCTTCTCATCACTTTATCATCATAGAAGCTTAATTCCTCCTGCACACCCCAATTTTATTCTACCTGGACATCTGGATGCAGCTCTTGAGTTCACCCATGGTTTACATTCTCTTTCACCCACGCTTTACATTCTCTTTCACTTTCTTCAACACCAAATCTTCATCCATAGCAATACCCCATTCTTCCTTTTTTTTCAATGCTAAACCTTCCAGAATATCACACGTGTCACTCACATCAACCTCGTCACCCAACTCAGTCTCATTAGTAGGTTTGTTGGATAGGCAATCTGCCACCACATTTCTTAACCGCTTCAAGTACTACACAGTGTCTCACCACCTCTTCTTACATACTGTAAAGTTTTGGGCACCAATATGTTTGTCTTGTCCTATTCTTTGTCGTGTTCCTACCAGGATGCCCTTCATGTGCCAATTGAATAATACAATCACAATGATCATTAGGAGGAATATTGTGATTCCTTCTCATCACTTTATCATCATAGAAGCTTAATTCCTCCTGCACACCCCAATTTTATTCTACCTGGACATCTGGATGCAGCTCTTGAGTTCACCCATGGTTTACATTCTCTTTCACCCACGCTTTACATTCTCTTTCACTTTCTTCAACACCAAATCTACATCCATAGCAATACCCCATTCTTCCTTTTTCAATGCTATACCTTCCAGAATATCACACGTGTCACTCACATCAACCTCGTCACCCAACTCAGTCTCATTAGTAGGTTTGTTGGATAGGCAATCTGCCACCACATTTCTTAACCGCTTCAAGTACTACGTTTCAAAATTGAATTCAAGAACAGATAACATCCACCTGGAAAGCCTAAGTGTCACACCTCCTCCCAGACCCCTGTCACCTTTAAAAAGATGCAAAAGAGGCTTTTGGTCAGTCCTAATTTCAAAATGAAAACCACTCAGAAAGTATTTCAAATTCCTGATTCCGAACAACATGCTAAAGCTTCCCTCTCAATCACAGAGTAGGACTTTTCCGCACCCTGCAGTCTCCTGGAAGCAAATCCTACTATCCTTTCTTGATCTCCCTCCACTTGACTCAATAGTGCTCCCAAGCCTACATTGATAGCATCAGTGGTTAAATATGTTTTTGCTGTAACCTCAAAATGTCTAAGTGAAGGGGCTTGCATAATTTTTTCCTCAACTAGTCTGGAAGCACTTTTTCATGTATCAGTCCACTCAAACACAACATTTTTATTCATGAACATCCTCAACAGCTAAACTACTTCAGTAAAATTCCTCAGAAATTTTGAGCAGTACTCCAAGAAACAATTTCAATTGGTCCTTATTTTCAGGACACAGTGCATCACTTATCCCTTGAACTGTGCTCTTCTTTGCTTGTGTTCCCTCACTTGATATTTAATTTCCAAGATCAATGATATGTTTTTTCCTGAATTTACATTTTTCTCTCTTAACAAACCATGTTCGTCGAGACGTCCCATCACCTGTTCAAGCAGCTCATCATGATGCAACTCATCCCTTTCCCGAAATCATCACATTATCCTAATAATACCACATATTTTCCAACCCTTCCAAAATCTGTTTCATCACTTTCTGAAACACAGCTGACGCCGATGCGAATCTAAATGGCATCCTTAAATAATGAAATGCACCCAAGTGAGTAAGAAAGACGTAAGGTGTCTAGAGTCTTTATGCAATTAGACCTGTTGATATGCCACTGACATGTCAACTACACTGAACACCTTCCCTCCTGTCATGTCACGTTCTTTATTGACATCTTGAATTATTTTTGCTGAAGCATCCACCTCTTTCAACCATTTGGCAGCGTGTTCCATCCCTTTTACCACCTGGATAGCTTCCATCAAATTAAGATCTTTTGTCAGCACTTTTTCTCTTACCCTCTTGTTGTCAGTACATCTCACAATCTGGTCCCTGATGAGTGAGTCACATACATTCTCAAACTTGCAAGTCAAAGATAAACCTTGTTAAGGTGTGAAATAAGTATCTATATCTTCTTTATCATGTATACCCTTGAAAAGAATTTGTGACATTCCATCACTACATTAATCTTTGTAATGAAACATGCATCCAACATTTGTTTTGACATCTCATAATAGTTAGTAGGATGACCATCCCCCATACCCAGAGAAATATAGTCTTCTCCCCGCTACTCCTAAATGATATAGTAATATGGCTTGATGCCTGACAGGACCAAATCTGTCACCACCTACGGCCAACATAATTGTAAAAAGCTATTTTTTCCATTGTTCCTAAGGAATACGTGGATTACCGGGGGCAGCAACAAAAGTTGGATGTGATGCCATAGCCTGATCATCCATTCTTATATCTGTAGGAAGAATATAAAACAAATAACTAAAATATTTAATTAAAACAAGAAGTAATATAATGACTTAAAATAACAAGATAACAAAGCAATCTAATAAATCTTCTTTCTTTCCCCGTTTTTTTTTTGTTACCTTGAAAGAACTGCCTTCAGTAGTTAAAACTGCCTAGTAACGTTTTGAACTGTGTAAGACAACAACATCTTGGACCCGTCCCTGTCCGGGTTCAAATTAAATCACAGCACGGAGACAGCCCTCATCACCGCCACAGATGACATCATGTGCCAACTAGGCAACGGCGAAACATCAGCCCTCATCCTCTTGGACCTGTCAGCCGCCTTCGACACGGTCTGCCATCGCACTCTAAAGACACGCCTCCTAGAAACAGGAATCCAAGAGAAGGCCCTTGACTGGACCACGTCCTTCCTCTCCGGCAGAACCCTGAGTGTCCGCCCCCACCCTTCCGATCCGCGACCACCAACATCATCTGCGGCGTCCCCCAGGGCTCATCCCTCAGCCCGACGCTGTTCAACATTTCCATGGCCCCCCTCGCACAAGTGGCCCGCCAACTCGACCTTAAACATCATCTCTTATGCCGACGACACCCAGCTCATCCTCTCCCTCACCAAGGACCCGCACACCCACAAAAACAACCTCCACAAGGGAATGAAGGCAATTGCCGACTGGATGCAGAACAGCCGTCTGAGGCTGAACCGAGACCAGACGGAGGTACTCATTCTCGGACTCACCCCGTTAGCCTGAGAAGACTCCTGGTTGCCGACCACACTGGGAACAGCACCGACACCCACCGACCATGCACGCAACCTAGGATTCATCCTCGACTCCTCCCTCTCCATGTCTAAATAGGTCAACGCCTCCTCCTCCTCCTGCTACAACACCCTCCGCAGGATCTACAAGTGGATCCAGAGTGAAACAAGAAGAACGGTGACATAGGCCCTCATCAGCAGCAGACTAGACTACGGCAACGCACTCTACGCAGGAATCCCAGCCAAACACCCACAACGACTACAATGCATCTAAAAACGCCTAAGCCCGACTGATCGTCAACGTCCCCCGCCACAGCCACATCACCCCCACCTGAGAGACCTACACTGGCTCCCCGTCACCAAGAGGATCACCTTCAAGATCCTCACCCACGCACACAAAGCACTCCACATCGCCAGACCAGCCTACTTGAACAGCAGGCTCAACTTCACACCCCGACCCGCCAGCACCGCTCCACCAGCCTCGCTCTCGCCGATGTCCCCCGCATCCAACGAACAACCTCTGGTGGCAGATCCTTCTCCTACCTCACCACCAAGGTCTGGAACACCCTCCCTACCCACTTACGGCAGACCCAAGACCTACTCCCCTTCATCAGACTAGACCTGGCTCTTCGAGCAGTAGCGGACCCCCTCCCCTCAGCCCCTTGAGACCTTCACGGGTAAGTAGCGCGCTTTACAAATACTCTGATTGATTGATTGATTGAAGTTCACTGTCGAGAGTTCAAGGAGAGACCCCCTTTGACTTTCTTCCATGTCTATCACCAAGAACAAATGGTTTTGCAGAGACCAACACAACCACAGAAGAAACTCCAGGTGCCGAAAAGGCAATCTGCGAAGTACAGTAACTTTATTGTATTCTGTGTGTGTGAGACTCTTATTATTTATGTGTATTCACATGTGCAATCTTGATACGATGAACTTCGTTCCGTATCGTGTACACAATGCCCAAAAATAATATGCGTTCACGATGTATTATTCAAAGACAATCATCAGTTGTCTTGAAAATTATATCTACATTCGATTAGTGTGCCCAATGTTATTCCAATTGCTGAACAATAATTGACGCTCGATTAGTGTGCCTGATAATATTTCAATTGCTGATACCCTTCCTCACATTGATGTGCCATGGTCACGCAAAAGGACATTCAGTTCTTACGTCAGTTGTGTGTCTCACGCGCAAGCCTCACACTGATCAACACCTAGCTCTTGTGCTGAATAAATGAATCGTACTTGCCTTGCAGGAACACAACCACAGTTTATAATTCCCACATTAAATCAGACAGCAAGATGTGGCCTTTTTTATCGTTAAACCAAATAGTTTTTGTCCTTTAGCGAATTTCCAGGCAAAGCAAGTAGGAATTCAAAAATTGTAATCTTACCTAATTCAGAAGATTTACACAACCGCTTTTCTCTTTAGTCCAGGGTTGAGGAAATCACACAATCTGCCTCCTGTGCAGTCTTCAGCTCGTCACTACTTTATGTAGGAATAACGCATCTAATTCCTTCTTTAAGTGTGGTTAGTAATTGATAGATATCCTCAGCAGTTACAGCTGTTCATACCTAGCTGTCTCACCAGTACTGGTCTTTTCCATTCCCTCACATTACATTGCAAGTTCAACATCAGCATTCCATGTATAGATTACATCATCAACACTACACCCCCCCATCCCTAGAATGCATTTTGAAGTCCAGAGATGGCTAGAAAGCCTGAACAAAGGCTTTTTTCCCTTGTGCTTCAGTGTGTGATTTTGTAGTTTACCCTTAGAGTGTATATGATCAGCTTTCCCCACCAATTTTGCTCTGTAGGCAAACTTAAAGACGTGGTATGTTTTTCGTTAATCACTTTTTTGAGAGTCATTTACGATAACCCATCCCACTGTACCCTACTTTTAACACGAAGTGCCTCATATATAAAGAATCCTGTTTAGAATCTATAAAGTGCAACATTGAACAATTCACATTTTGTGAGTTGTTATTAAGAATGTACAAAAATGGATGTGGTAAAAGCACTGTCTTTTACCAAATGCATTTGTATTTTGTGAACCAATCTATGTACTAATAGGTTGGATCTCAAAATACAGAATTGTAGTCACAATTAGAACTACCTCACTAACATGCATGAAATAGGTGGCAAATTGTGACCCACAACAGTTGGCTATGATCATAGGCCTGGTGGCCCGCTGGGGTCAGCAGACCACTATGTTTTTATACCTTTTACATAAAGGAGTCCTTTTATTATTACATGCAGCACATTTTCCCGGAAGAAAATAAACCACAACCCTTTTTTTAGAAATTGGGTCTGTTGTTAGCAGTGGTTTGGACCCTATCTAAGTAGGGACCCTCAATCTAGTCAGGATAAGGGAGTCACATAGCTAAGATAACCCCTGCTCACCCCGTGGTAGTTTGGCACAAGCTTATTTCAGAGGCAATGTGTAAAAAGTTTGAACATATACACACAGTAACACAGTAAATGTAAATGTGGCGTATTTGTATAGCGCGAACAGTGACCCGTAGGCATCCCGGCGCTTGTACTCCTACCACAAGGGAACCCCTCCTGGCTTTTCCTTGTGGGGTGTCCACTCCTGGGCATCCCATGGTGAAACCAGGCATCCCTTGTGTATCGGGGGGCCTTTGTGGAGACTAAGCAAGCTATTGCCCAGAGTTGCAGCGTGGGACCCATGCTTAGAATCGGCACTGAGGCGAGAATATCCGGTCAGAGGAATTTAAGCCCGAAACCCGCCGAGGCGGGAATCGAACCCTGGTCCCTGGCCAGCGTTCTGCATCAAGGTCTGCTGCTCTAAGCATTGAGCCACACTTCTTCATCCACAGTGACAACATTACATAAGGAGTCTGTACCAATTTGCAAGAATAGCCAATATTTATCTGAATGAAACAAGTCCGAAACGACAAAATCCAAAATCCACAGGTAAAGATAGCACTTTTCAAATGGTAAATAAATTCAGTCCTTAGAAATCTAGAAATATGTTTCATTTAGCATAAAGTACCTTGGATATGTCAAAATCAAAATGAAACAGGTCCTAGGAAGGTGATGCATCAGTTCCTTACTGTCAGGGGAGGTGATGCATTTGTTCCTTATTGGAAGGGGAGGTGATGCATCAGTCCCCAGACACGTGGCCTCGGTTCCTCACTGCTGGGCAACATCAATGAAGAGACGGTGTCAAGGAATGATGCGTTGAAAATCCAGATGTGCTGCGTCCGTGATGCAGCGGCAAAGCAGGCACTGCATCGAGTTCACAGCTGCGAAGCAGGTGATGTTTGATTCTTCAACGGTGAATCTTGGCTGCATCGTAATCGGAACAGGTGCCACGGACAGCGGTGACACAGTGATCAGGACTATGGCAATTGCTCAGTCGTAAAGCAGGTGACACCTCAATTCTTTAGCCGCATAGAGGTGCTGCATCTGGAAAACAGGTGCTGGGGCCAATGCATGGATTTTCTCTTCAGATCACCAGATTCCACTTCCAAGGGCCCAGGAACTGGATTTGGCAACACTTGGGGAGTCATGGGCACCCAGCAGAATAGCCACTGCACTAGTAGGCAAAGTCTTTGATGGCCCAGAGACTTCTTAATTGGAGGCAAGCACACACAAGCCCTAGAGAACCTTGAAAGCAGGATACAGAAAGCAAAGTCCAGTCCTTTCACTCTCAGAACAGAAGCAGCAAGCAGCCAGGCCAGCACAACAAACCAACAGGTATAGTGACTGTCCCTCCCAGAGCATCCAGCTCTTCTTCCTAACAGAATTTCCATTAGTCCAGAAGTGTTCTCATTTGAGTGTTAGAGGTCCAATACTTATACCCCTTTCTGCCTTGGAAGTAGGCACATTTGAAAGGAAAGTCTATGTAGTGCATAAGACCATGCCTTTCCCTGACCTTGCTCAAGTCACACTACAGTGGGGTGGAAACAGCTTTGTGTGAGGACAGGCACATCCCTATTCAGGTGTCAGTGACAACTACTCCCACCATCTAGCTCGGGAGGGCCCACATATCCTGTGTGTGACTCTCTAGAGCAGGGGTCTCTAAACCGGTCCTGGAGGGCCGGATCCATGCCAGATTTTTGGGATATCCCCATTGAGATACATGTAGTAATTTTAAAAATTTGGCATGGATCCGGCCCTCCAGGACCGGTTTGGAGACCCCTGCTCTAGAGTGAATGCACAAGAGCCCAACTGTCAGTCAACCCAGATGTGGATTCTGCACACAGGAACGGACACAGAATGGTTAAGCAAGAAAATTCACACTTTCTAAAGTAGAACAAAAGAGGAGTTAGGCCAGAGGGATAAGGCACTAGCAGGGCCGTATTATAAATTAAGGAAAGAGAATGAGCCAGTGCCTTGCGTTTTTTATAAAATGTTTTCACTAAATAGTCAAACTTATTATTTCAGTTTGAACTGGCTTTTTTTATTTTCACCTTTTTATTTTCACAAGATTTATGTGCTTCGTTCTTTCTTTCAATATGAAAAAGACAAACATTTGGTCGTATCAAAACTCTATACAACCGTGTTTTTGAAAAATGATGAATAAAGATAAACAAAGCATAAATGTGCAGTAAAACATATATCACAATCACATTTTACATGAAAATAACGTAGAACTTTCAAAAAAGCATCTAATACATAAATCACAATTGGTAATAGACTCTTGATTATGATCCTTAAGACTCTTTTAGTGTCTATATTCGATATCAAATCTAATACAGGGAGAGTTGTTATTTTGTGAAAAATTTGAGATATTCTCTCTAATCACAAATTTAAAATATTCAGTCATCCTCTGTATGTTTATCTGACGACGGGTTTCTGTTCCTAGGTGTTGGGTACCAGGAATCTCATCAGGGCAATTGTATTTTTACAGCAGTGGCGATTTCTTAAAGTTGTTATTGGCTTTTCTGTTCGTGGCATACATTTCACCAACAGGTGGCTATTCTCAGTAGACGGAGGTTCTTTCTATGTGTCTTTTGATTTGTTTACAGTAAATGGGAAGTTGCAGGTAACTCCCTTCTATATCAGGCGTTCAGGGTCTACTGCACACTCAGCATTTCAACTGTTAACTGTGGTGGCTTCTCGCGGTTGCAGCGTGCGCTTGTTAAACTTCACTCGCGTGCTCTCATATTTTAATCTATGGTCTACAAAGGCTTCCTACTCTTCCTTCGTTTGACTATTTAGAGAAAACATTTTATAAAAAACGCGAGGCACTGGCTCCTTCTCTTTTCTTAATTCACTTTTTAAAAGTGGCATTTTTTAACACACACTTTAACCCCTTCCATGCTGGTGACGAACCCCAGCCGTCACGCTCTGCGGCGCTCGTGTGCTGATGACGGCTGGGGTTCGTCACGGCCCCGCCCTGTTCTTTTGTTTACCGCACAGCGGCGGAAACGGCCCAGCATGGAAGGGGTTAAAAATCAACTTCACCAAAAGGTATATTTTTAAATTATGAGTTCAGAGACCCCATACTCCAAATTTCTGCCTGCTCCCAATGGGAAATTTCAATTAAAAGATATTTCAAGGCAATCCCTGTGTTACCCAATTGGAGAGATATTCTTGCAATAGTGAAAAACAAAATTATTAATATTTCACTGTTAGGACACAGCAGTACTTGTCCTTCCTTTTAAATACACTGCACCCTCCCATGGGGATGCCTTTGTAGTATCGGGTTCCCAAGGCCTACATGCTCCGTAGATAACCCACATACACTGAAAGAACTGTTGGCACGGAAACTGAAAAGTACAAAGAACAAGTTTATTAAGACCCCATGGGGTGGTGGTACATTCCTACAGCACCCTTCGGCAATGCAAGAAGTATCACACCGAACGTTGGTGTGAGTCCCTCTTTTATACAGGTTACAAGCAATAAAAAGATAGGCGGCACAAGGTTACAGAGATTATGTACATATATGGTCATTTTTGGAGCACAGCCAACTCATGGGAGGGGTTACAACCCCACTGGTCAGTTTGGCGGCACATTCCTAAGGGGTGACTGGTCAGTTGGAACTGCGCATGTGCGGGCTTGACCGTGGCTAAAAATAGCCTGTTGCTGGGCAGAGTCGAGTGGTCAGTTGCACGGACAACGGACTAAAGGGCATGCTGACCACGAGGCCGCTCATTCTCTAAAATGGCCGCCACAATTAACAAAATGGCGTCTCCAAGTATAGTCAAGTTAAGGGTGAAAACGTGTAGCACAGCTAAGCGCTAACTCGGCCATTGTCAAATTACGACAGACGACCCTTTTAGCGTTTAGCTGAAGCTACCTCATAGTGGACATAATCGGGATGTTCATCTTCAATATCGATTAACATTATTTGAGCTACTTCTTTATGAAGCATCATTTTGTTGTGAGCAAGCGCTTGTCTTGATGGTATACAAGCCGATAAACACATAGAACATAATGCTGGGCCACATTGTATACATAAACATACAAGGAATAGCATCCCAACAATGATACATAGAATCGTTAGCAGTTTCCAACCCCAAGTGGTAAGCATTGACCAGAACCACCCTGAAAGAGTCCAAGTTCCATTGTCCGGGTGTATTTCAGCTGCTATTTTGTGCAATTTAGAAATGGCATCATAAACGGATGGTGAATTATCAGGTACGTATACACAGCAGCTACTTCCGATGATTCTACATGCCCCCCCCCGATTGGCTAGAACCACATCTAGAACCATTCTGTTCTGAAGCGTAACAATCCTAGAAATCTGAAGTTCTTCGGTAATATTTCCCAATGCAATAGCAGTATCATTGGCTACAGCCTCAACAACACGGGTCAATCGTCGTATTTTCCTACTATTCAAAGCAGCCCCCACAAAGGAGAACAGTCCCAAATTAAAGTCCACATATTGCTGCAGTGCGGTATCCGTCTGGTCGATATCGTCCAGAACAACAGTACGTTTAACACGATTTAACACGAAATCATGATAAAGCACATAGTCATTATGATACATTGGTGGGGCAATGAATACAGGGGGCAATACAAAGGATACATAGCAAGTGCCTAACCATCCCAATGGAAGCTGATGATAGCCCTTAGTTCCACAAATAAAATAAGTATTACGAGATGCCACAAACGATATGCCATTCGGGCTGTCAAATGTAAGTGTAGTATTGCATTCACTTTTCCCAACCGGGATTGTACCTTTATTACGTATGCACAAATCAGCTTTAGTTGCAATAACATTAATGACATGCGAACTGGACACATTAATGTTCCTTTGGTTGCTATAAATACGGGGTGCAGATGCATTGTCGGGGCGGTATTCTTCCCATTCAAATCGAGTACCCTCAGCTCGTGGGTACCCATCCCGGTCATGATAGCAAATTTTATTCAAACGAAAAAGCACCCCCCCTTTCGTTGGCCATCGCAAAGTGAATAGCAGAGTGTACCAGGCATTGCAAGACCCATTATGTGAAAACGGAAGCGGAATGAGTGGAGTGCCCCCTTTCTTCTGATGACCAGGCAACATCCCACACACCCAACAATTGGAAGTATTTGTCATGTTATGCGTATGATGCAGAATCTGAATAAAGCTATTGTTCAAATAGGTCTGCCGGTGCCGTTCTTCATGGTAGGGCAAGGTGAAATGAAAATGTTCCGATGGAGCCGGGGTAGTCGGCAGCAAATGTTCACGTGCAGGCACCACGAGTTCAACTACCCAAGCTATCACTGCTATCACCACAATGGTCAAGACAAAAAGGATGGCACCAAGTATTCTTTTATCTCGTGATGCAGAAGACGCCATAGTTCAAAGAGTTCTTAATGTCTCAAATAGTTCAAAAGTTCACAAAGTCTCAAATGTACATATGTGTATATTTATACCTAAAAAAGAAAAAAATACGGTGCTGAGCTCCCAAAGTACCCATTGGGTTCTTCTCCGGGGTCAAGACGGGTGTCGCTACTCTTGGCAGAACTGATCCCCCCCCCTTGAGATTCCCGGTTTCCGTTTCACAAACCCCAGAGCGGTAACCAACCAGTCTTGAAAACCAAAAAAAAATCTTCTCCTTATCGTGGCCGCAGATCGTAGCGCTGTTTTCCAGAAGCAGTGTGGTCCGGGAAGGCTCCCTCGACTTCGGCCGATGTCACAGCTGGGCTCTTTTCTTTTTCCAGAATCTCCTTGTAGTCAGTCAGCACGGCAGGATTCACCAGGTCTGGAGAGACACGCCGGCAGTGAGTTGAGTGTATCCACCGCTTTCTGTTGGTCACTCGTACAGCTGTTCGAGTAGCCAAGAGGACCTGCTCGGGGCCACGCCACCTCGGTTCCAAGCTGTTCGCCCTCTCAAACGACCTCACCATGACAAAATCACCAGGTCGAAGATTGTGAGCCTCTCCAGTCGAGTTGTCAGGGAGCGCTTCTCGAACCTGTTGATGAATAGAAAGCAAATCATTTGTTAATCGTGCCAAATAGTCATTCATCATTATACAAGGCACATCATGTATCAATCGCGGCTTAGGCACTCCCCAAATATTCATAGGCCTTCCAAACACCACTTCATACGGTGTGAGGCCTGTTCGAGAGTGGAGCACTGATCTGAGAGAGAGCAATGCTAACGGTAAAGCATCCGGCCACTTCAATGACGTAGATGCTACAATCTTAGCCAGTTTTAGTTTCAACGTGGCATTGTACCGCTCAACAAGACCTGCTGACTGAGGGTGGAACACAGCATGAAACTTCTGCTGGATCCCCAACCCCTTCAGCACATACTCCACAATTTTCCCAACAAAATGAGGCCCATTATCACTCCACAAAAATTTGCAAACTCCAAAGCGAGGAAAATACTCCTTGAGCAGCACCTTAGCTGTTGTTAAAGCTGTATTATCTTTCGTGGGGAAGGCCTCAACCCATTTGCTAAAAGCACACACCACCACTAGGACATACTTAAGGTTATTGCAGCGCTCAAGCTGGATGTAATCCATTTGGAGTACCTCAAATGGTGCAGATGGTGGAACAAACCCTCCTTTCGGAGTATGGGTCCCTTTCGCAGGATTGTGCTGTAAACATATCAGACAGGTCTGCACTACTCTCTTGGCTGTATTGGCAATCTCGGGATGCTCCCAAACTCGTGATAACAATCGAGTGATTGCAAGAGCTCCCACATGTGCTAGTCCGTGAGTCATCTGAACCATCGCTTGCAAGTAAGCTGCAGGCAATTTCCATTTCTCCATGTCTTTGCTTCTCCAGCAACCCTCATCATCTAGCACCCCATCTGCTGCCCATGCCGCAAGTTCTGCTTCAGTCGCTGATTTTTGGATATCTAATATCTCTGCTCTAGCATCGTACCATCGCTCAGCTTGTGATTTTGTTACATACATGGGGGAGTCAGTTCGGGACATAGCTGTTTGTCTTGCTATGCTATCTGCAAAAGCATTTCCTTGACCCACTTTATCAGTGATCTTTTTATGGGCACTGCATTTAATGATCGCTACTTTCTTCGGACAAAGCAACGCGTTTAGGAGATCACGCACCAATTCTCCGTGCATAATGTGTACTCCATGAAAAGTCAAAAACCCACGCTCTCTCCAGAGTAGCCCGAAGTCATATGCTACTCCGAAGGCGTACCGGCTGTCTGTGTATATGTTCACACATAGGCCAGCACTCAATTCGCAGGCTCTCGTCAAAGCTATCAGTTCTGCTGCCTGAGCTGACTTTTGTGGTATTCGTGCTGTTTCTACCACTGTTCTAAGTGTCGTGATCGCGTATGCTGCGGAAGTCGTACCATCTGGCAGCCTCAAACACGATCCATCAACCCACAGCTCCCCGTCCACATCTGGAAGTGGCATATCCTGTAGGTCAACACGACCCTTTGTCTGTTCCACGGTCAGGAAAACACAATCATGATGTTTTTCTTCCTGACCCTCCTCAACCGGATAGGGCAATAAAGTGGCAGGGTTCAGGGTAGCGCATCTTTTCAGTGTGATATGTGGCGCCAGAAGTGTGAGCTCGTATCCTGTCAAACGTGCACTCGTGAGATACTGGGTTTTTGTTTGATTTAACAGGGCATCAACTGCATGGGGAACTAACACCAATAATTTGTGCGATAACACCATTCCCTCACTCTGCCGTATAGCTACCGCTGTTGCTGCAACTGCTCGAAAACACCCAGGTAACCCTCGTGCTACAGGATCAAGAATGGCTGAGAAGTACGCGCATGGCCTCTGCTTGTCCCCGTGTACTTGCACTAACACTGATAACGCGCACCCATCTTTCTCGTGCACGTACAATGTAAAAATCTTTGAATAGTCTGGTGTACCTAACACGGGGGCAGAGCAAAGAGCCTGTCTCAATTGTTCAAAAGCATTTTGACATTCCTCTGTCCATTCAAGGGGCATTGGTGTAGTTTTGGACAGCAACGCTAACAAAGGTTTGATAAAATGCGAAAACCCCATGATCCACTGTCTGCAAAAGGACGTTAATCCTATAAAGGCACGTACATCTCTCTGTGTGCGGGGGACTGGTGTATCTAGAATCGCCTGAACTCGATCTGATGTTAATGCACGCCCCTCCTTTATACAAAAGATGACCGAAGTAGGTCACCTTGGGTCTACAGTATTGGAGCTTTTTCTTCGAAACTTTATGATTATTCTGAGCCAAAAAGGAAAGTAAAGTGAGCGTACTCTCCTCGCATTGAGCATAAGTATCAGCAGCCAACAAAAGATCGTCGACATACTGAATAAGGGCAACTCCAGATTGCAATTGAAAGGAATCAAGCTGTCTTTTTAAAGCCTGGCTGTAGATACTCGGACTCTCAGTGTAACCTTGAGGAACCCGACAAAATCTATACGATTTATTATTTAACGTAAAACCAAATAAGTATCTGCTATCAGGATGGATGGGAATAGAAAAGAACGCATTTTTCAGGTCGATGACACTAAAGGTCGTCGCCGTTGGGGGGACCAATGTAAGCAATGTCGTGATATCAGACACCACCGGGTATTGGGGAATGACAATTTTGTTAATTTCTCTCAAATCAATAATAAACCAATAGACTTTGTCGTCAGTATCTTTCTTAAGGATCGGGAGAATAGGGCTATTGCAAACATTATAGGGGACTTCCTCCACTACCCCTGCAATGATCAAATCTTGAACAATGTGTGTCAGGGCAATTTCACCTTCCCTAGAGATCTTATACTGTGGAACCCGTGGTAGAAGTATTCCCTCCTTTACAGTAATGCGAATAGGTGGAATAAGCATCTGTCCCACATCCGTATCTGAGGTCGCCCACAAAGTGTGAGGGAGAGAGGCTAATGCTTCACAGTCTTGTATAGTAAAAAATCTGTCTGAATCCGGATAGTTATCATTTAAAATAACTCGCACTCCCTCCGGAGCACAACGGATCGTCGCTCGAAAATATTTGAGCAAATCAATGCCCAGAATATTATCTGGGGTATAAGGTGACAACAAAAATTGGCCAAAACTGAAAAACTTATTGAGACAAAGTGCAAGAGGCTTCGATAATGGGCTGGGAGTGGGTGTGCCGTCAAACCCAATGCATGTAATCATATCGCCAGACAGGGGAGCCCTCGGAACCAAGTTTTTAGACAAAGCGCTACGAGTAGCCCCTGTGTCGACTAGAAACTGATCAGTAGAACCCAAGATGCCCGCTGATACATATGGACCACTCTGATCTACTGGCACTTCAACTGATTCCGTACCCCATCCTACGCAGTCCTATGCATACACATAATCCTGATGCTCCATATTCTCACCCTCCGATATCTGATACTGGTTCTGCCTATCAAAAGTATTTCGGTCATCCTGGCCACGGCCCCTCTCTTCAAACCTACTACGATCACCTCCACTGCCTCTCGCCCCCGAATAACTTCCTCTCGACCGTCCACCTCCACGACCACGCTGGCTACGCTGCTCACGAAGTACCGGACAATCATCAGCCCAATGTCCAAACTCCTTACAATAGGCACATTGATCCTCCGCTATATCCGTATGCCCGTACGATGCATTGCCCCCTCCTCGCCTGCCTCTATCATTCCCCCTAGATTGCGTTCCACGAACCTGTGCCAGCATCACCTTCGTTTTCAACTCCTTCGCTTTCTTGTCTATACTTTCTTTAGCCTCCAATTCCTGCCGCTTATAATATTGAGCCATAGTTAACAAAGACGCAGGGGTCGCCGTGGTCCAGGAACTTTCGCTCGCTTTCAATCGTTTGGCAATCTCCGGTAGGAGATTAGCCACATACTTATCGACAAACAGATGCCTACCTGTATCGTCCGTTAATGATTGTCCACTATAATCATGAAAAGCTTCTTCAAAGCGTGTAAAGAAATCAGACACCGATTCATCTGGCTTCTGTTTACATGAAGCCAACATGGTCCAATCGATCTTTTTAGGAGGTACCAGAGTTTTTAATTTAGTCAAAATAGCCATCGGGAGATCTAGAATCAAAGCACACGGTTTACATGCAGGTTCCCTTTGTAAGTCAGCCTGCTCTAAGTCCTTCCAAACAGCCCCAAAAGTCGTTTGATCATTAGTTTTACGAATCAACCTCCACATATCAGGGGGAAGAATTAACCCAAAAAAGAGATCTATGTCAACAAGGGTCATAACACAAGAAGAAATGGCCCCCTCAACTCCTTCATAGAACGCAGCTGGATTTTTACGAAGATCGGGCAGGGAGTTCTTTAAGGCCATAACATCTGCTCTATTCCAAGGCGTATATACCCAATTATATATGAAGTACCCCTTCGCATCCTTCGACATTTTATCGTCATCTGTACCCTCTCCCTTCGGAGGAACATACAATGGCGCGGCTTCACGCATAGGCATAACATGCATTTTGGTATTCTTATCTGAACCCCGAAGAGAACACTCTTTAGATTCCTCCGTCGACCCCGGCACGGACCCTGTAGCATTTTTCTTTTCATCCCGCAATCTGGTCGCCTCATCCCGCAGATGAAGTAGTCGTGTGAAAAGGTCGTCAGTATCTGAAAGAGCAAATAAACCTTTATCCAAGTTCTCACAATAAACTGACACAGCTTTGGGTTCTAAAGTCTCCGAATATTTACGAAAGCGAGCAACAACTTCATGCGCTAAGGTATTTATGAAACACATTAATTCTCGATCTGACCACAATTTCCTTTCAGCTAAAATCGTTGCTACAGTTACATGATTCAATTTTAATTTTCTAGCAAGACCACGCAAATCTGCGGCTCTGTCCGCAGATAACCTGACACTCGAATGGTCCTTTCCATCCGACTTATCCTGACCTTCATCACCAGAATCCTCGAACGGAGCCGTAGGGTGGACATACGGAGGCGGAGAGCGATCTAGTAACGAAAAATCATCAATTTCATTATTAAGGACAGGATAAAGCGGACGACGAATAGGGAATTGACCGGCCGTTTGCAAGTTACGCTCCCGTTCCTCCCTTTCTTTCTTCTCCTGCGCTTCCTTTTCCTCAAGCTGTAAAGCCTTATCTCGAGCAGCCTTGCGCTGCTCTTTGTCCGCCAAGGCAATTTCACGTTTCATACGTTCACGCACTGCTTTCTCCCACATTCGAACACAATCAAACATATTCTGTCTAGACCTACGTTGAAACAAACACTGCTCCACAAATTGAACCTTTCGCAAATCGAACGACCCATGTAGTGGCCATTGCAATTCAGGATCAGTTTTTGTATATTTATGCCATAATTTGCTATACATTATAGGGGGAAGGCCAAATTTGATATACATTTCACGATTCGGAGTACCTTCTGGGGGAGCCGGCTGTGATTCCGCTAACCTAATTGTGGTACCATTTCCAAGACAGCACATCCCTCGGAGTGTGCTTAAAACAGGCATGTTCAAAAAGTATCACGAAAGCGTGATACTGTATAAACTGGCACTTACAATACTTCACACAAATGTGCCGCTCAAAGGAAAAAAACTAAATTAGAGAAACATCTCTACATGCCTGCCTATGTGAAGTGCACTACACATATCATTCAAAGATCACAAAGTCACAAATGTTAGCTAACTCAAATCATAGACACAAATCATAGAACTTCGGCAAGCGTCCGAGGACTACCTTACCGATCACAAATCATAGAACTTCAGTAAGCGTCCGCAGACTACCTTACCGATCACAAATCTTACCCAAATCTCAAAGGTCCAGATTCCAACTGCCAAGGTCTTTAATCGAATCAGCCAAACGGCACTTATCCAGCAACGCAGACGATCAAGAACTCAGTCGGAGACCGGCGCCACCTGGAAGGTCAGATCGGAAGGAAGGGAAGAAACACCGTGGGTGCCAAGACTCGGGTCACTCAGTGGCAGCGTACGCGTCCATGGCGAGTTTCCAAACCTTCGTCACGACCTCTCCTTCGGGCATCCGAGTCGCCGATGAGTCCCTTCGTGGTCGCCAATTTGTAGTATCGGGTTCCCAAGGCCTACATGCTCCGTAGATAACCCACATACACTGAAAGAACTGTTGGCACGGAAACTGAAAAGTACAAAGAACAAGTTTATTAAGACCCCATGGGGTGGTGGTACATTCCTACAGCACCCTTCGGCAATGCAAGAAGTATCACACCGAACGTTGGTGTGAGTCCCTCTTTTATACAGGTTACAAGCAATAAAAAGATAGGCGGCACAAGGTTACAGAGATTATGTACATATATGGTCATTTTTGGAGCACAGCCAACTCATGGGAGGGGTTACAACCCCACTGGTCAGTTTGGCGGCACATTCCTAAGGGGTGACTGGTCAGTTGGAACTGTGCATGTGCGGGCTTGACCGTGGCTAAAATAGCCTGTTGCTGGGCAGAGTCGAGTGGTCAGTTGCACGGACAACGGACTAAAGGGCATGCTGACCACGAGGCCGCTCATTCTCTAAAATGGCCGCCACAATTAACAAAATGGCGTCTCCAAGTATAGTCAAGTTAAGGGTGAAAACGTGTAGCACAGCTAAGCGCTAACTCGGCCATTGTCAAATTACGACACCTTGGCCTCCCAAAGGTGTGATGTACATGTAGTAAAAGGGAAGGTGTGGGCCTAGCAAGTGGGTGCACTTGCTAGGTTGAAATGTCAGTTCAAAACTGCACACACAGACACAGCAGTGGCAGGTCTGAGGCATGTTTGCAGGGCTACAAATTGACAATCCAAGACCTATAATGGGGTGTAGAGTTATAGAAAAGATGGAGTGGGAGCAGTGAGAAAAATAGAAGTGTTTACTGGCTAAATGGGTATTAAAGCACAGTGCAAATTGAATCGATGGAGAGCTTAACAACATTTAATCGGTCTGTGGTTAACCGATGGCAAGAGACAGGTGATTGTTGCATAATAGGCAAAAACTGTCTTGAAATAATAATGAATATTGATCATTTGAGAAAAACGTGAATAAAATTGTTTGTATTAAAAAATAAAAGAGCTACTGAGCAGAGAGTGAATATCGAAGTGCAGGAAGGAGGTTTAACTCCACTACAGGCTGAAGTAGAAAACAGAAAATATTAGTAGCAAGTTCATTATTGATAGAGACTGCGATTTAATGTAGATTGTGAATAGTGACAATATAATCCAAAAGTGGTACAGACATGCATTGGTTGATGTACATGAACAGCTGTTGATGCTAAATTGCAATAGTAAGTGACTACACATGTGTGGTCACGCACTGTGTACAGGGTAATTTGATGCAACTTGGTAGCACTAAAAGTTTAAGTGAAACAAGCATTCATTCCTGCACCAATAAGCTTTAGATACAGAATACATTATTGTTTACCTATTAGCGGAACTTGCAAAAAGAAAAGTAAAAACTAACTAGTTGTTGAGAAACACATTAGACCCTCTAAATGATTTTGGGGGCGGCGGTGACTGAACTGGGCTCCACAAACAAAGAAGGGTAATGGTGGTGTTACTAACGCTCCATAAGATGCTGAAAGGACGTGCAAGGAAATAAAAATATGAGAAGTCCTCCCCTCTGGCTACAGTTTGGGTGTTAGGCTACTTGCAGTTTCTTAATTTGATTACTTTTGTGGTAAGTGTTCAATGCAATATGCCTAAATAACTATACAGGTGCTAGCATGCTATATGAATACTAAATATATAAATAAAACAGATAGTTAGGACTGAATAAATGACAATATGTGTGGTTTTAATATGCCAATTATAGCCTGGCTATTCTTCCTTCCTGGAAATTGTAGCTTTATGCCCCGAGAATAGATCTACCTCATCACTGCACACTTCTATAACATAGTTCTTTCACAAAGGCAACAGATGTTCCCATGTCTGGAAGATGGCAAATGCATATGCCAAAGTGATACATCAGACACAGGGCAGATGCTAGTTGAAGAATGTGGGATGAGCAAGTGTGAGGCCTGACAATGTCAAAGCTCAGGATCAAAAACAGGCATAGAAATCAGCCACCATTGCACTGTTTAGTGCATAAATGATGCTAGATGATGGTCACCAAGATTGTACCTCAGAGATTAGGAAACATGACAGACTGGAAATATTTGTAGCATCCAGAAAATAAATTCAAGACGTTCATAAGCAACTCTGGAACCATTATTACAACATTGGAATGTTGGGAGCTCCATTGAAGACAATGGAGTGCTTCCTGCTTCTACGGGCCGGTAAAGGCCTGTAGAGCAATATTCCAATGTTTTTGAAGGCGTCTCGGAGCTCGAGGTTATTTAAATCCCCTCGAAGTCCGAGCTGAGAAGCCTTTGTTTTTTTTGTTAGAACATTCTGCCCTCTAGTGGCAGAATGTTCTAATAGCCTTATCGCCCTTCATAGCAGGGCTATACCGGTTAGTAAAGTTCTGGTCCCTTCCGGGAGCAGGCCTTTAATAGGCCTTTAATCGCCGGTATAGCCCGCTACGACGGGCTATAAGGCTCTATTAGATATCAAGTCTAAAGAGATTCAGTGTACAATAGTGGTGATATCTCATGTGAAAGAGTGTCACATAATACTGAATAGCTGCCAGTGAAGTGAAGCAAAACATGGAATGTGCAGGAGACAAATGGAGAGGAAAATCTCAGCTCTCCCAATGTAAGGGAGTCAATGCAATAGTACAGACATATTTCCTTTATTAAGAATTGGTATAGACCTCAATAGAGATCAACAATATCACATATTAATAGGCATTTGAAGAAATATATATATATTTCATAACTAGCCTGGTTTGAACTGTTATTTGAGGTAAAGTGTTGGGGACCCAAGGGGGTCCTGAACTGTTATTCATGAAGCCTTTCTGAAATACAAATACCCCCCTTTGCTTGGTATTACAACGCTCATTGAGCGAAGGAACTTTTGCCCCACTCAGTAATAACAGCAACACAGGATGCTGAGAGCTGTAGTCCTGGACATCGGACTACAGCAGTTATCATTTGAAGTGGAGCCTGCTGACTTCCCACAACTGGGAGGGCCTAAGGAGTACAAAGGAGGGTGGAGAAGAGACTTCATTTTGGCTGGTGGCGTCTGATGAAGTCATTGTGCCGAAATTCATTGTGCCTTGCAGCAAAGCTATTAAAGAACTCCCTAAAGTGCCCCACTGTGTCCCCTGGGTTTCTTTATGGAGGGATATATATATTCACTGAAAGAACCATAGGTTTCAGATAAGTTATAGTTATAGTTAGGAATTAGCATTTAAAAAACCTTATCAATTCACTGAAAAAACATAGGTTTCAGGGGTATTATAGTTAGCTGGACATTTCACTTGTATAAAACCATTGAAATTTCCCCATTATAGTTAGTTGTACTAACTATAACTCGCGCGCCAGCAATCCACTGCTGATGATGTCACATATTACATAATTTTTTTCAGTGAATTTCTAAGGTTTTTTAAATGCTAATTCCTAACTATAACTTATCTGAAAACCTATGGTTTTTTCAGTGAATATATATATATTCACTGAAAAAACCATAGGTTTCAGCCACGTTATAGTTAGGAATTAGCATTTAAAAAACCTTAGAAATTCACTGAAAAAACCATAGGTTTCACACATGGTATAGTTAGCTGGACATTTCCCTCATACAAAACCATTGAAATTCCCCTGTTATAGTTAGTTCAGCTAACTATAACTCGTGCACCCGCAATGCACTGCTGATGACGTCACATATTACATCACTCATGACATGGTCAGGGACATCACTCATGACATCACTGATGACATCTCAAATGACAGGTGTGTTGGAGTTTAGAAGCGGACTGGTCGGCGGACTCACCTCCCCCTGTTGAAGCGGAAATCATCCCACGCCTCGCGGCCCCCGCTTCGCGGGCGCCGCTCGAGCCTCTTGAAGTCAGCCGCGACAGTGAGTTGAGGCTTCAAGCCACCCACCACCTTTGGCTTGCAGCGGGACTGCGAGGACCAGCGGGCAGTGCGCTAACCTGCCACAGCTGGTCCTCTTCCCGCCGCCTCATCACTGGGGATAGAAAACAGGGGCGTGGCTTTATCCCAAGGACTATATCGCTGGACCTTCTCAGTAGGCCCGCGGGACGCGCGCGGACGCGCACGGGCG
Organism: Lissotriton vulgaris; assembly: GCF_964263255.1. NCBI lineage: Eukaryota > Metazoa > Chordata > Amphibia > Caudata > Salamandridae > Lissotriton > Lissotriton vulgaris. The sequence goes on along the minus strand of NC_141696.1, from coordinate 1,071,363,586 downwards.
AAGACCGGGCCCGTTTGTGCCCGTTCATGACCAGGAGTGACCGGACCGGCCAACCCCCCTAACTTGTATAAGCCTCCTCCTGTTATTTGGGCCATGGCCGGCAGAGAAACCAGGATTAAATCATCGTTAACTGGAAGCCTCTCAACCGCTGGAGGTATGGAAAAATTCCTTATTAGGGCCAACAATATCATAGACAAAGAAATTGTCATCTTGGAGAAACGCTTATCTACTGAACTTATTTCTCTTAAACGCTCATCTGTAGGGCCCCTCGCTAATGCCAAAACACCAGTCAGAAATAGCGAACATTCCAGCCCTATGGTTGAAACCCAGCCTGCAACCCTGGAGGTAGTACCCCCGCTAAGAGTGGACTCTGATACCCTAGCTAACACAATTGTTACTGTAGCGGAAATCAACCCTGCTCCTGACAGTAATAATGTTTCTATCATGTCTAACCTCGAAGAGAGTATCATTCACTCTAAGAGTCAAGGGGAGAGGGAAGGTGCTATTAGGAAACGGAAAAGAGTATACAATAAAAAAGAAACCAAATTTGGAAGATCTGTTAAAGCTGCTAAATTGTGGGGTGAACCACCCCCTATTATCAATCCCCTAGAAATTACTCCCCTTGGGAGAGAGGCGTCCATGGAGTGGGTTGTGGCCTTACTTAAATCGATCATATCACCGCTAGAGGCAAAACTGGATAGGTTGGATTCTAGAATATCCAACATAGAGAAAACCACTGCTTCGATCTTAGCTCTTTCCAGTAAGCCCAAATGCCAAAATACCCCTCCTATTGTCCCCACCCCCCTGGTCCCTCCCCTTCCTAATCCGACCCAACCCCCTATTCCTTCATTAGTAAATTGTTTACCCACCCCCTCCATGCCCAGCAAAACTAATACTATAACCCCCCAGCACTTGGCGAGTCAACAAGCCAGTCTGTCTAACCCCCGGCAAATATGGACGAGGTGAATCAGGGATCCCCGGTCAACGAATATAAACCCCCTAGACTTAGACGGCCTGATCTCCCGCCAGAAGCCAATCGGTTTATGGTTATCTTAGCTGGAGTACCGCCATTAGAAAAAGGGGAAACAGAAACTTTTAGTTCCTTGAAAAGCAAGGTCATCAAATGGCTTAACTGGAATAGACCCCTCCCGACCCACTTACATATTGAAATCATCATGGTCAGGAGGGTTCCCTGGGTTGGTAAGACTCCCAAAACCATCAACGGAGACTGTATTACTGTTAGCTTTTGAGATCCCCGTACGGTTTCTCATATTTGTGCGGGCTTCAACAGATCATTTAATTCCACTATTCAGACCCTCCCAGTTTCTTTTTTCTTCCCACCAACTAACAATTTCCACCATTCTAGAAGAGGGGATTGGACAGTAGTGGAACGTAGGGGCAGGCAGCGACCGTTTGACATCAGACCTCCCAGGCTACCCCAATACATGTCCCAACCCTACCCCTTCTCTGAATATAATTGCTATGGCTGTTTAGAAGGCCTGGAGGGAGTCGATTGATTACCCCCCGATGTACCATTTCCTGAGCTGATTCCTGTCACTGGAGACAGGGAAGTCCCATCTAATAATATACTTCCGGTCCAATGCACGGTAGCTCCTCCTAATATGATATCTATACCATCTGTTGACCCGAAGGCGGTTTATCTTGCACCCCATGTCCTGGGTCCTATAGATATGGGTTGTGCGACATCTTCCTCCATAGTTACCTCCACTGAACTGGTGCAGGCCCCCAAGCCAACAGGATACTCAATGGCAAGTTGGCATATTGCAGGGTGGCGGCAAAAAGTTGCAGCCCTGGGCTGGAGAGAACACATCACGGACTTTGACATTTTGTGTCTGCAAGAAACATGGTCTGTTGAAGATATTCATTACGATGGCTTTGTCTCTTACAATTGTCATGCTGAAGAATCTGTTATGGGGAGGGCCAAAGGCGGACTATTGATTTTACTATCTGTACACCTCCCTGTACATGTAAGAAAAAGCCACCAAGTGGGGTTTCATTCTCAGATATTGGAAATAGTGGTTAGTAGGGGTAGAAATATTCTGTTGATTAACCACTATAATAACACCTTTGATCCAACCAGTACTTCTGTTGTGGATGAACTTGAAACAGTATTAGACTCAATCTGCTATAAATCGGCCATATCCTATGATATTATATGGGGGGGAGACTTTAACATCAGAACCTGCCCTCTCTCTTATACAACTGCTTGTGGGTTTGATGGGGACAATGGGGAGTACTCAGTCCATTTCTTACACTCCCCCTATGGTACCTCCCTTAACAACCTTTTGTTAAAGTATGATATGTCCATCCATCAACATGTCCCTGATAATGAGGGTAATATGGCCCCTACTTTTACGGGGAGGAATACTGCTTCTGTTGTTGATTATCTGCTCATCTCAACCCGGATTGTCCCGCTTTGTACAGTCCCGCTTATCCTGGACCTTGGATTGAGTGACCACAATGCTCTAACTATGTCCATCTTTAGTGAGATCCCTAGGAAGGTATTTACCGGCAGGGTCGTAGACGACATTATCCCATGTAGGCCAAACGGGATACGTATTAAATGGTGTGGGGAAAAATCCGAGAATCTACATCGCAGTGTTGTGAAAGCTGGTTTAAAAACGATACTCTGTTGTCTCGAAATTGATGCTCCATCTGAAAGCATTGTAAACAATTTCGAGAAACTTGGTACCATAATCAAACAAACCCTTACTACCAACAAGGCCCCAATCAAACAGGAAATGCTGGGCTGGTTTAACCAGGCGTGTACTAAGGCGTTAAAAGCCCTTAAGCTTGCCCTTTCCAACCTACCTAGAGACAGGGAAGTGGTCAAACACCTGAGGGCCAATTATAACATCGAACTGAAACACAGAAAACAAGAGCTAAGAGAACAAGCCTGGGATGACCTGAATAAAGCTGCAGCTCTCCGGGACAGTAAGCTGTTCTGGAGCACTATTAATAGCCCATTCCTCCAGAAGGATGGGCTACCGCTCAAGTAAGTGAAGACAGTTGGGTCTTACATTTCACAGGGATTTTTGACCCAACCAGGGAGCTTCATGATAACATCTGTAACAACCTCATTACTCCAGTTGAACCCCTGGGAATCATGATCCATGAAGTAGACATGGCAATCAACGGTAGCAAAGGAGGGAAGGCACCTGGACCAGACGGGGTACCAATTGACCTATATAAATATGATCTGGCCCTGTGGAGTCCATTATTAACCCTAGCGTTTAATGCCGCTGTGGACAACAACACTCCTTCAACCTGGAGCGAATCCATTATTATTCCAATCTATAAGAAGGGGGATAGAGGAGAGGCCAAGAACTACCGCCCTATCTCCCTTCTGGACTCCTCATTAAAAATCATGAGTAGGGTCTTATTAACGCGGTTGGAAGAATGGGCTGTAGACAATAATATTCTTGCTCCATCCCAATATGGCTTTAGAAAGGGCCTTGGCACTATAGAACAATGTATTAACCTAAACCTCCTAATTGGAAAATACACCAAGGCCAAACCGGGCTCTTTGTACCTGTGTTTTGCGGATCTTTCTAGCGCCTTCGATCTGGTCGACCACACTTTGTTGTGGTCAACTTTATTGGGTATGGGCGCCCCCTCTGCTGTTATCCACTTCTTAGCTAGACTTTATTTCAACCTATCGGCCCAAATTCATTATGGACCAGCGGGGGAGTGCACAAGAAAGATCAAGGTAAGATCTGGTATCCGACAGGGATGTGTTTTGGCCCCGTTGCTCTTCTCGCTCTTTATTAATTCAGTAGAGCAGGAATTAAAGAAAATCCAAGCTGATGCCCCACAAGCAGGAGGTCTACCTATACCGGTATTACTCTATGCCGACGATACTGTTTTACTTTCTCGGACTCCAATAGGCCTTCAAAAATTGATGAACTGTTTTTACGATTTTATCCAGGGGAAGAAACTTAAAATTAATAATTCTAAAACTTTTGTTTTGGTGTGTGGCAAAAAGGTAAAACATCTTAAACCCTTTAATTTTAAGGAAAACCGTATTGAGGTTGTCGATAATTTCTGTTATCTGGGCGTTACTTTTAATAACAGAGGTTCCTGGGTCCCAGAGCAAACTAATGTTAAAGCAAGAATGGGGAAGGCCTCCCTAGGCGTTTTCCGCTTTGCCTCAAAAGTAGGAAGTAGCCGTATCATAGATATGTTGAATATTTATAAGCATAGATGTACATCGGTAGCACTGTATGGTTCCGGGGTTTGGGGACATTGTAATGTAAGGGACCTGCAAATTACGGAAAATTTGTTCCTCAAAAGATTGCTCTGCCTCCCACCCTCGGCATCCACTGTCCTAACACACATAGAATTAGGTCAGGACTATTTAGCTGACCTAATTGGACTGAGACCACTATTGGTTTGGAAATCCATTTTTACCAAGACTGAAACTGCCTTTACTAAAGACATCATCAAGGACTGTCTACTTTTAGAAAAAGTCTCCAACATTCCTTGGCTAAAATATGTGATTTCAACCTTTAAGGATCTGTTTGATATGGACGTGAGTAAAGATCCTGTATGTATTAATTCTCTGTCCAAACAGGAGGTTAAAAGTGAATTCTTGCGGGTCAAAACCGATTTGCGGAAAACTGTAACAAAAGAGTATTCTACTCATGTTTTTTATTATTCTCTTAAAGATGATGTTTCTGGTATACCTATGTACCTTAATGGTATTAGTAGACGGTCCCATCAATTTGTACTTTCAAGACTGAGACTAGGCATTGTACATAATTTGGTGGCATTTCCTACAATGAAATGCCATTCTGTTACCCCTTGTCCGTGTGACGGTTTAACCAAACAAAGCACTCTGCACTTTCTCCTACTCTGCCCTCTGTACAAAGCTCAGCGTATTTTTTATCTTAAACCTATGTTTTTGAAATATTCTATGTATACCACAGGAAATGCTATGAAGTTATTATTTTCACTTGCGAGCCCGGATTTATGTTTCTTTACTGCAACCTTTATTTTAAAATCAATCACAGTAAGACAAAGTATGGTTTTCCCCTAAATTATGAACAATAATTTTTACAGTTTATGCTAAACTTTTAGCCCAATCGCATGATAAGTACCTCCCCTGGTATTGTAACTTCGTATGTGTAATGTTTTATTCTGTACACTTTTATGATGTTTTTAAAACAATCGAATAAAGTTTATGAAACGTCATCACTGATGACAGCATCCAGTGAATGGGTGTCTTTCTGTAAAATAAATATTTTTATATATGTATATCTACAGGTCGATGGAAGAATAAATGGGTAAATAAGTGTCTAAATGGATGTTTTTTGGTAAAATTTATTGTATAACTGACCTATTAAGTGTATCTTAGTGGATGCATGTATTAGCAAGTACTGTTTAAATATGTAAATATCTGTATCAATGTCTCACTTTGTGTATAAGTGGCTGCATGGGTTGGTGAGTAGCTACATGAGTGTCTATATGGGTTATTAGTTGGTTTTTTCAGTATCAGAATGAGTGTCTGTATGGTTTGGTGGGGGGTATTACTTAGCGCACAGATGCATGAATGACTGACTCACTCTTTGTATGTGTTTTGAAGACAGCATGTGTGCAGGACTGTATGGGTGGATGAGTGTGCCTATGGGTGTGTTAGTGAGAGAATGACTGTCTCAATAGTATCTTTATGAGTACCTACATATGTTTTAAACTAGTATATGTGAGTATTGATGTACATAAGTGAGTATATGTGAGAGTGAGAGATTGGACGAGTTCCTGTATAAATAAGTATGTGTTTCTATAAGTGATTGTTTAAGAGAGTAAGTATGTGTATGTTTCTGTAGAAGTAAGTGTAGTGGTGTGTGTATAGCTGTATATGCAAGTAAATGGATGTTTGATAGTTTATTTGCATGTGTGAGTATGTGTGTGAGTAACTCTATGGATAAGTATCGGTGTGTAACAGGATGTATAGGTGTATGAGTACATATGATGAGTGAGTACATGTATGAGTGACTATATAGAACTGTTGGTGAATGAGTGGATGTGTATTTAGATGTTGGAATTACCCAATAGGTTGTTGTAACTGGTATTGGTATCTACATTTTTTTGAAAATTGTTGTTTCTATTTTTGAATGTGAGTATCAAAGGTTATATTAGGGTGAGAGGAGGTCTGCCACTCTTTCACAAGGATGATGTCATCAGTGATGTCATTTGAGATGTTATCAGTGATGTCATGAGTGATGTCACTTACCATGTCATGAGTGATGTAATGTGTGACGTCATCAGCAGTGCATTGCGGGCGCGTGATTTATAGTTAGCTGAACTAACTCAACAGGGGAATTTCAATGGTTTTGTATGAGTGAAATGTCCAGCTAACTATAACGTGTGAAACCTATGTTTTTTTCAGTGAATTTCTAAGGTTTTTTAATGCTAATTCCTAACTGTAACGTGGCTGAAACCTATGGTTTTTTCAGTGAATTTCTAAGTTTTTTTTAAAAGCTAATTCCTAACAATAACGTGGCTGAAACCTATTATTTTTTCAGTGAATTTCAAAGGTTTTGTAAATGATAATTTTTAAATGTATTAATTGTTATATTTGTTATACTGATTTACTACATTGTTTTAAAGTATTTATTTTTAGATATTTTATTTTTTAAATTACTTTACATATTTTTAATATAAATTGAAAAGAAAGGTTTTTAAAAATATTAAAATTGTAATATTTCTTTTTTTGTATTTTATATATTGTTTAATTTATATATATTTTATATAGCAGGAAATTATATCCTATGGAAGGAAATTCAAGTTACTGGTAAGTACCGTTAAAATTACTTTTCAGGATCAGTACTGGGCTGAAAGATGCAGCACTGAGGTCTCTCCTGATAACAGGTGAGTAAATCCGAATTCGTACTTTGGCTGATTTTAGAGGAATTTTTTAAAGTTCCAAAACTCAACACTTAGAAGAATTTCCAAGTGAAACCAGTCAATGTTAGCCTATGGAAGGAAATTCAAGTTACAGTAAGTATGGTTATATTTACTTTTCAGGATCAGTAGTGCGCTGAAAGATGCAGCACTGAGGTCTCTCCTGATAACAGGTGAGTAAATCCAAATTCGAACATCGGCTGATTTTAGAGGAATTTTTTAAAGTTCCAAAACTCAACACTTGAAAGAATTTCCAAGTGAAACCAGTCAATGTTAGCCTATGGAAGAAAATTCAAGTTACTGTAAGTATGGTTAGAATTACTTTTCAGGATCAGTAGTGGGCTGACAGATGCAGCACTGAGGTCTCTCCTAATAACAGGTGAGTAAATCTGAATTCATAGTTTGGCTGATTTTAGAGGAATATTTGTATGTTTCATAAATAGACACTTAGAAACTTTTCTGGTGAAAACCACACAATAGATTCCAATGGATGGAAATACAAGTTTCTGGTAAGCACACTTAGATTTACTTTTCAGGGTCCGTACTGGGCTCAAATATTCAGCACTGACGTCTCTTATGATAACAGGTGAGTAAATCGGAATTCGTAGTTCAGCTGATTTTAGACGAATATTTTGCTCAATAGTGAAGGAAGGGGACGGGGCCTGAGGTGACATGTGTGCAAACACACCCTGTGGCGCATTTTGAGTTGGGGAATGAATTCCTCTTCAATCCTGAAGTCCCCTGTGGGCCAACTAGCCCACCAGGTACCTCCAGTATGCCCTTTTTTCCCCCCCTCGCTATAATACGTACTTTGCCCCGGGGGTGGCGGTCCCCGGGGCAGTGTGGGGGGGATTGGGTCACCCACACTTTATTTGTATAAAGCCCCCGGGATTTGGCCCCCCCGGGGGCTAATATACATTAAAGCGCAAGAGCTGCGCATGTTTTCTTTTTGTATCGGCAGGGTACGCGTATCTTTGTGAGCATAGTTCACAGGAATGCAGGAATTGAAGGTGCTTGCGCATACAAGCAGTGCCACAGGAGTATTTTTTGTCTCTGCCTTAAATAAATTGAGGCTGAATTTAATACTGTCTGTAGTATAGATCCAAAGCTGAATTCAAGTAGTAAACCCAACTTTTCACATTGTACATGGAAGGCAATAGTTAGCACAGTTATAGAAGAATGCTTTTTTCACTTATTTTAACAAAATCTGAATACATACAGTATAATTGTCTCTGCATTAGGTAAAGCAAGGCTGAATTCCCTACTGTCTGTAGTGTAGATGCAAAGCTGAATTCAAGTTGTAAACCCTGCTATCCGTAGTGTCAATCTTAGGCTGGACTGCATCATGTGTAATCACGATTGAAATAGCAGATGAAACATGTATGGAATACATTGTCGAAATATGTATGTTTCAGGGACATTATAGTTCAAATTGTGACCTATGCTATCCGCAGTGTAGACTGTCATTAAGTGTGCCTTTAATATTCAACTAAATTTATAAGTGATATAAAAGACGTTTTTTAAGGAAGGCTACTAAAGGGATATTGTGTAGGTTTGATACTTAGTTTGGTTTGCACTGAGTTAGTGGCACCTGAAACATCAAGGTTCTGTGGAGTCTGCGATGATGCGTGGTTTTGGCGCTTAGCGTGTACATACCCTGCGTGGTCGGGGGCACAGTAATTGGAGTAATGCTTTGTGTCGACTGAATTCTGCATGAATTCCATTTGAAAGTGATAGTTTGCCTCATTGCTGACATAAAACTGTTCACTTCTTTGCGATGATTTATGGTGCACATAGCTACTCGTATCTTTGGCGCTGAGCTTGTGTGTACCCTGCGATAATGCGTGGTCCATGGGGGCCGCATTCGGACCAATGTCTTTTGTCTGTTGAATTCTCCCTGAATACAGCCATGTGCCGATGAATTTTGGTGCACTGAGTTAGTAGTACCTTTGGCACTGAGCGTGTATGTAACCTGCGATGATGCGTGGTCTGGGCAGGCCGTACTGGGAGCAAATGTTTTTTGCCTAGTGAATTCTGCCTTAATAAGGCCACGGAGAGATGACTTGTGGTGCAGTGAGTTAGTGGTACCTGAAGAACTCAGTGTGTGCGCACCCTGCGATGATTCGTGGTTAGGGCAGGTCGCACTGGTACAATGTCTCTTGCCTACTGGAAAGCGTCATGAGCAATTGCCATTCCACCTGAATCATGAGCCCTCACAATGTAGATCAAAGGAAGTAGTCAGCACAGACATCAAGAAATTCTTTTTGTCATATCCTTTAACAAAATCTGAGGACATAAAGTACAATTATCTCTACCTTAAAAAAATCAAGGCTACATTTCATGCTGTCCATAGTATAGATCCAAAGCTGAATTCAAGTTGTGAACCTTGCTGTCCGCACTGTAGATCGAAGGCAGTAGTCAGCACGGATATCGACAAATGATTTTTGTCACTTATTTTAACAAAATCTGAACACATACAGTACAATTGTCTCTGCATTAAATAAATCAAGGCTGAATTCCCTACTGTCTGTAGTGTAGATGGAAAGCTGAATTCAAGTTGTGAACCCTGCTGTCCGTAGTGTAGATCTAAGGTAGTAGTCGACATAAACATCGAGGAATACTTTATTGTCACTTACTTTAACAAAATCTGACTGAGTACAATTGTCTTTGCCTTAAATAAATTGAGACTGAATTCAATGTTGTCTGTAGTGCTAATGCGAAACTGGTATCAAGTTGTAAACTCTACTGACCGCAGTGTAGATCAAAGGCAGTAGTCAGCACAGATATCGACAAAGAATTTTTGTCACTTATTTTAACAAAGTCTGAGGACATAGAGTGCAATTGTCTCTGCCTTACGTAATTCAAGGCTAACTTCAATGCTGTCCGTAGTGTAGATCCAAAGCTGAATTCAAGTTGTGAACCCTGCTGTCTTCAGTATAGATCAAAGGCAGTAGTCGATACAGACATAAGTCTGTGGTACTGTGGCTCTGAGTACGCAATGGGCCTGTATCGAGGAGGCACGTGGTCATGGCAGCAGCCATGTGGCAGAGTGAGGACCTTCGCTGTGGCAGAGTCTTTTCTCTTTGCAGAAGTGAACCACGTTCAAGGCGTAGGCTAATTATTTATACTCTGAGGCTGGAGTTGCGTATGTTGGACCAGCCCATTCCACTTCTGCTTCAAGGGGGGGGGGAGAAAGCACAGCTACATGACTGAGATATTCCCCAGAGTCTGAGATAATATGATTGCTTCCACTGTGCAGTACACTACACATATCAATAGTATATCTACACACAGAAAAGTTTTTGGTTTCTATAGTGAGTTGTGTATAGCATATCACCGGTAGTGTTAGCAATGTGTACATTATTGTTGATGTGCGTGTTTCCTCCCTTATACATAGTTAGTTGCCACATCTCTGAACATTGAGCTAGTGTGCTGTTTAGGGGTATATTATTTTGGGAAGGTACGCTGTCCTGTTTTGCATTGCCTGTGAGGTAGTAGAGGGGGAGGGTTCAAGAGGGGTGGTTGTAGTGGTGGTGGCGCTAGGTGTTGTGATTTTGTTGGATGTTGGAAGTGAAAAATTAGTACCTCCATTACATATTTGTCTTTAGATATGGGTGTGAGTTGGATGTAATTCACACAGTACATAGTCGACATCCTTACACTAGTTAGATGTTGATATTAATTTGTTAGTGGTAAATTGAACTATCGCTTGTTTTTTAGATAGCATTGTAGATTTGGTTTGTTGATGAAAGTATGGGAAGAGGTGTTTTTTTTTTCTACGAGAACGCCTAGTTTGTATATTATTACCCTTAATTGTGGTTCTGGTTTGTAGCAATTTTCTTCGGAGGAAGGAATAAATTGAAGAGTGGTAATATTTGCAGTGTTTACTACATTAAGAACAGGATGATAATTAAAAAAGATAGAAAAAAACAGATATGCGTAATGGACATTATAATTAGGAATTATCATTTAAAAACCTTTTGAAACTCTATGGATGAGTGGTGGAGTGTTACTGTATGTATAGGTGTATGAGTGCATATTATAGTACTGTATTGATGAGTAGCTGCACGTATAAGTGACTGGATGTGTGTATAGACCTAGTAAATAGTGACTGGTATGTAGTATCTGACATTGTTGTGTGTATGGTTTCAAAAATAGTAGTCTGTATTTTAGAGTGCATGTATCAAAGTTTATATTAGGGCATCAGTATATGCATCAGATTTTCACGTGGATGATGTCATCAGTGAGATCATTTGAGATGTCATCAGTGATGTCAATGTCCATGTCAAGAGTGATGTAATATGTGACATCATCACCAGTGCATTGCAGGCGCGCAACTTATAGTTATCTCAACTAACTATAACTGGTGAATTTCTCTGCTTTTCTATGAATCAAAAGTTCAACTAACTATAATGTCCCTGAAACCTATGTTTTTTAGTGAATTTCTAAGGTTTTTTAAATGCTAATTCCTAACTATAACGTCTGTAAAAACTATGTTTTTTCAGTGAATTTCAAAGATCTTTTAAATGCTAATTTCTGATTATAATGTTCATTAAGCATATCTTTTTTTTCTGTCTTTTTTAATTATCATCCCATTCTCAACCTGGTAAAAACTGCAAATCTCAACACTCTTCCATCAATACCTTCCGCCAACAAAATCGCCACAAACCAGAGCCACAACAAAGTAGGCGTTCACGTGCAAAAAAAAACACGAAAACACCACTTCCCCATATTTTCAACAAGCAGACAAATCTGCAATGCTACCTAAAAACAGACGATAGCCACACTTACCAGTAACAAATTAACATCAACCTTTAACTGATGTGAGGATTTCAACTATCTACTGCGTGAATTACACCCAACTCACACCCACATCTAAAAACTATCAAGTGATAGAGGTACTAATCATGCAGCTCCGACACCCAACAAGGCCACAACACCCAGGGCCACCACCACCAGAACCTACCCCGACCACTCCCCTACTACTACCACTAAGGCAGCACAAAACAATGACAACAGACCTTCTCAAAATTCCATATCCCCTCAACCGCACAATAACTGAATGTTCGGAAATGTGGCAACCAACTATGTGTGAAGGAGGAAAGTCGCCCATCAACAATAATTCACACAATTCCAAGTGTACCGGTGATGTGCTGTACAGACCCCACTATGCAAAGCACAAACCTCTCCATGTGGAGATATAGTATTGATATGTGTAGTGTACTGTACAGTGGACACAACCATACTGCCTCAGACAGTGGGTAAGATCTTGGTCATGTGGCTGTGTTGTCCCCCCCTTTGAAGCAGAAGCGGAGTGGGCTGGTCCAACGTATGCAACTCCAGCGTAAGAGTATAAATAAATAGGCCACGCCCTAGGTGTAGTTAACTTATGCGAAGACAAACAAATCTGCAAGAGCAGCGTCTCTCACTCTGGCATGTGGCTGCCGCCATGACCACAAGCCTCCTCCACACAAGCCCCCTGCTAACCCAGTGCCACAACACCGCAGACCTATGTCTGTACCAACTACTGCGTTCGATTTACACCGCGCACAGCAGGGTTCACAACTTGAATTCTGCCTTGATTTATTAATTACACAGAGAACTGTACTCTATGTCCTCAAATGTTGTCAAGAAGAAGTCACAAATTGCATTCCTATATGTCTATGCTAACTACTGCCTTTGATCTCCACTGCGGACCGTAGGGTTCACAACTTCAATTCAGCCTTGATTTATTAATTGCACAGAGAACTGTGCTCTCTGTTCTTGGATTTTGTCAAGAAAAAGTAACAAAAAGCATTCTTTGATGTCTATGCTAGCTACTGCCTTCGATCTACACTGCGGAAACATTGAATTCAGCCTTGATTTATTAATTGCAAAGAGAATTGTACTCTATGTCCTCGGATTTTGTGAAGAAGAAGTGACAAAAAGCATTCCTCGATGTCTATGCTAACTACTGCCTCCCATCTGCACTGCGGACAGCAGGGTTCACAACTTGAATTTAGATTTGATTTATTAATTGCATAGAGAACTGTACTGTATGTCCATGGATTTTTTTCAAGAAGAAATAACAAAAAGCATTGCTCGATGTCTATTCTACCTACTGCCTTCGATCTGCACTGCAAAACGCAGGGTTCACAACTTGAATTCAGTCTTGATTTATTAATTGCCCAGAGAACTGTACTCTATATCCTCGGATTTTGTCAAGAAGAAGTAACAAAAAGCATTTCTCGATGGTTATGCTAACTACAGTCTTCGATCTACACTCCAGACAGCAGAGTTCACAACTTGAATTCAGCCTCGATTTATTAATTGCACAGAGAACTGTACTCTATGTCCTCAGATTTCCTCAAGAAGTGACAAAAAGCATTCCTCCTTGTCTATACTAACTACTGCCTGCGATCTACACTGCGGACTGCAGGGTTCACAGCTTGAATTCAGCCTTGATTTATTAATTGCACAGAGAACTGTCCTCCCTATCAAGAAGAAATGACAAAAAGCATTCCTCGATGCTCACAAATCAGATGCATTGGTGATTGCAGATGAAGCAGTCTAATTCACAACACACGTTGCTTCCACTGCAGCCCACGAGACCACCACTCATCGTAGGATGCGCACACGCTGTTTGCTTCAGGTGCTATTAACTCACTGCACCATAATTCATCTCCATGTGGCCTTATCAAGTCAAGACATTGCTCCCACTCTGGACCTCCGAGACCACATATCATCGCAGTGTGTGCACATGCCCAGTACTCCAGTTGCCACGAACTGTGCTGCTCAAGTCAACACCACATGGATGTGCGCCATTCCTGACTGCGGCCTGCACCCTACACTGGAGTTACACGGTTCACAATTCAAGATTAGTTCCGACGCAAACTGTGTAAGAGACTATAATGGGTTAAGAAGACCAAATGTTCCCAATCTGTGCAGCTCAAGCCAGCGTCACCTGCCTCTGGCCTGCACTGTGGAAGACAGGCGACACGTGGTGCCAACTAACCCTGTTCAACGCAAGCCGATCCCACATGTATAACTGGTTCCTGAGTCCTGAATGGCAACGACGCCAAACTTCGTGGCAGCGACCACAGCACCAGACTCCCTTTAATCAGTGAAGCATATTTTCATATGGAAGGCCAGCGACATGTGCTGCCACTGAACCTGTACTACGCAGGCCGGTGGGGCCACCAATGTATGCACATGGTTATGGGCCCTTGCTCACCGCTACCGCTGACCTACACTGTGAAAGACCGTCAACACAGGGTGCCACTAATCGTCTTCAACACAAGCCAGTCCCACATGTGTAACTGTGTCCTTAGTACTGAATAACAGTGGCCCCCAACTCAATAAGACAACTACAACTGCAGACTTCTTTCAATCAGTGAGGCATATTGCCATATGGAAGGCTGGCGACACGTGCTGAAAAGGCTGGTGACGCCACCAACATATGCACAAGGCTGTGGGCCCTTCCTCATCGCTACCTCTAACCTACACTACGGTCAGCAGTCCTCACAATTCAGATACAGTCCCGATTCCACATGACACAGTCCAGTACGCAAGACACCTTGCTCCCAGTGCCACCCGTCCACATCAAACATCATCACAGGCTCCTACACTCTCAATGCTTCTGGTACCACTAACCCTGTTTAACACAAACAAATCCCACATGTCTAACTATCACTCACAGAAAGAACTCCAATATTTTTTCACAAATGCCTCGGACAGATACCAGCTGACGGACTGAATAACAAAAAATTTTTTGAATACTTCTGTAGTGTGAACTATGAACAGTTCGGACCCAGGTTCGCACAGCGACAGCTGCGGCCCATCCGCTTGACTCACAGATGCAGTACTATTCTTTCCTATCATCTAGAATTGTTTTATTTAGGCAAACATTCAGATTTTTTTATATATTAAGCAGTAAACTTAAATACTTGCATTCAGTTCCAGAATCACGTATTTTTCTTCTATTTCAATGTGCCGTGTGGCTGTTACCACTTGTTCCACTAGGTGATAATATTCAATACTAGGTATTAAAACATTTCAAAGTGCTAGTGCTTTTTCTAGACATTTGCTTAATAAATAATCAATCAACAAAAAAGTGCTAGTGATTTTTTCGAATCAGTACTCTCTCAGTAAAAGTGCTAGTGCTTAAGTATACCGGTTACAATTTAATTTCAATTAATACTCGTATACTTGTCTACAGTACTAGATCATCATAAAGTATGAGTGCTTTCTCCTATATTATTTATATATAAAACCACAATAAATATCCTCATATACATTACAAAATACACTTTAAAATATACAATTTAAATACATTTCCAACTTTTTCTCTTTATTTCCCATCCTTCTTTTTCCTACCATTGCACAAATGGTTACTAAAAGAGTTATACACTGTCTTATTCTACATATAAGAGTGCTTTGTCTACAGAAGCTTTTATCTCACTTCCTTTCCCTGTTCCCTATGCTTTTAATCCAAAAAATTAAAAATTTCAACATAGAAACTTGAAAATAAATGGTACTTAAATGTGCTTGCTCGTTTTCATTTCATTATTATTGTTCGTTCTGTCTCATCATCGACTCACCCCAGACAAGTGTACAGGTCCTCATCTATATTTAACCCATTGGGTTCATTGCTGTCACACTCAATTCAGCAAGGACATCGCCGACTTCGTCAGCCCGCACGCCCTCCCCTCCGCTGACTACATCCTCCTGGGGGACTTCAACTTCCACCTGGAGAACAACAACGACTGCAACACCAGCACCCTGCTCGACAACCTCGCCAACCTTGGACTCAAGCAGCTGGTGTCCACCCCCACCCACCTCGCCGGACACACACTCAATGCCATCTTCTCATCCAGCAAAGACATCGCCTTCAGCCACGCCACAGAACTCCACTGGACGGACCACAGATGCATCCACTTCACCTTCAGAAGATCGACGATCCACCACCACCAGCAACAGGTTGCCCGAAGAAGCTGGAACAAGATCACAGCCCACCAGCTCGCCGCTTCCCTGAGCCAGCACCCTCCGGCCAGCTCAGCGAACCCCAGCCAGGCCGCCGACAACCTCTCGAAGTGGATCGGCAAATGCGCAGACGAACTCGCCCCTCTGAGGATCCCGCCCAGCCGACCCGGCAGTAAGAGAGCCCCATGGTTCACCGACGAACTCAAGAGCTCCAAGAAGAACTGCCGAGCCCTCGAGAAAGCCTGGAGAAAGGAACCCACGCCGGACAACAGGACCACCCTCAAGCTCGCCACCCGGAAACACCACCAACTGATCCGCACCGCCAAGAAAACGGCTTTCAAGAACCGACTGGACAACAACGCACACAACTGCAAGGAACTCTTCAACATCGTGAAAGAGCTCTCCAACCCCAACGCCGGAAACAACGACATCACCCCATCGCAAGACCTCTGCAACTCCCTCGCCTCCTACTTCCACAACAAGATCGCGGACATACACAACAGCTTCAGCACTCAACCGATGCACGCCACGACCGCAGCAACGCCACCCACCACGCTGTCATCGCACCCCACCTGCGGGACATCATCAACACCTCATTCGACACCGCCACCTTCCCCGAGAGCTGGAAGCACGCCAAACTCAGCGCTCTACTAAAGAAACCTACAGCAGACCCCAGCGAACTCAAGAATTACCGCCCCATCTCTCTTCTCCCGTTCTCAGCCAAAGTCATCGAGAAGACCGTCAACAAGCAGCTGGCCGCCTTCCTCGAGACGAATGAATCCCTCGACCCATCGCAGTCCGGATTCCGTGCCAACCACAGCACCGAGACCGCCCTCATCGCCGCCACCGACGACATCCGAGCCCTGATGGACAACGGAGAAACAGCGGCCCTCATCCTCCTAGACCTCTCCGCGGCTTTCGACACGGTCTGCCACCGCACCCTAGTGCAGCGCCTCAGCAACGTCGGAATCCAGGAGAAGGCACTGGAATGGATCGTCTCCTTCCTCGACAAAAGAACACAGAGAGTCCGCCTACCACCGTACAAGTCAGAGGCCACCAAAGTCATCTGCGGCGTCCCTCAAGGATCCTCGCTGAGCCCTACTCTCTTCAACGTCTACATGAGCCCCCTCGCGGCCATCGCACGCCAACACAACCTCAACATAATCTCCTACGCCGACGACACCTAGCTGATCCTCTCCCTGACCAACGACCCCGCCGCCGCCAGAGCCAACCTGCACAAAGGGATGAAAGAGGTAGCCGAGTGGATGACGACGAGCCGCCTGAAACTGAACTCAGATAAGACGGAGGTCCTCATCCTGAGCTCCTCGCCCTCCGCCTGGGACGACTCCTGGTGGCCCCCCGCCCTGGGCACCGCACCCAAACCAACGAACCACGCACGCAACCTGGGCTTCATCCTGGACTCCTCCCTCTCCATGACCAGGCAAGTCAACGCCGTCTCCTCGTCGTGCTTCAACATCCTGCGCATGCTTCGGAAGATTTTCTGGTGGATCCCCACGGAGACCAGGAAGACCGTCACCCAGGCCCTCGTCACCAGCCGACTGGACTACGGCAACGCACTCTACGCCGGAACCACCGCCAAGATCCAGAAGAGACTCCAGCGCATCCAGAACGCCTCAGCCAGACTCATCCTCGACATCCCACGACACAGCCACATCTCCGGAGACCTGCACTGGCTCCCGGTCAACAAGAGAATCACCTTCCGCCTCCTTACCCACGCACACAAGGCTCTCTACGATCAAGGCCCGAGCTACCTCAACAACCGCATCAACTTCTACGCTCCCAAACGCCACCTCCGATCTGCCAGCCACGCCCTCGCCACCGTCCCACGCATCCATAGAGCCACTGCCGGAGGAAGGTCCTTCTCCTACCTGGCCGCCAAGACCTGGAACTCCCTCCTGGCCGACCTGCGCCTGACCCAAGACCACCTCTCCTTCAGGAAGAAGCTCAAGACCTGGCTGTTCGAGCAGTAGCGGCACCCCCCCCCCCCCCAAGCGCCTTGAGACCCTACGGGTAGGTAGTGCGCTCTATAAATGTTTTTGATTGATTGATTGACACTCCAGTATAAAATACATTTTAGTCTACGGAGTTCCTTCTCCCTATTTCCCCCTCTTTTCTTTCTGGGTACTTTAGCTATACAGCCATATTGTAAGCCTTCAGGATCACTTTGGTGATGAGTTTGAAAGTGTCGGGCGATAGGGTATGTCCTGTCCTGATTGACAGTTGCCCTTGGATGTTGCAATATTCTTTTAAATATAGGTACTGTTGTGCTACCTATATAGAACTTTTTACAGGGGCATTGTAACATGTAGACCACAAAACTTGATCTACATCTTATAAAGCCCCTGATTGCGATGGTTTTATTAAAAGATGTTTTAAAATGC
Organism: Lissotriton vulgaris; assembly: GCF_964263255.1. Taxonomy (NCBI): domain Eukaryota; kingdom Metazoa; phylum Chordata; class Amphibia; order Caudata; family Salamandridae; genus Lissotriton; species Lissotriton vulgaris. Next base: position 1,071,345,299 of record NC_141696.1, on the reverse strand, counting down.
GTGCGATTTAATTCACATGTGCACGCCTTATACTTAAAACGCTTTCTAAAACTCATTTTTTTGTTGAAGCCAGGAAGGGGCTCCCCTCTCCTTGGTTCTTGTTATTCACTCCTCACAATCCTGTTTCTCAATGATTTTGATTTTCTAATTACTACATTCGAATGTTTACTCACTTTTGAGCCCACTACTGGATCACTTCTCACTAGATACCAATGGTTATTTAAAATGGGCCTTACTTCCTTATGTTTCACATTAAAAGTAGTTATAAAAAAGTGGTTAGCTGAATGTAGTTCCACATTTTTATAATTATCCTTTTCCTGTTGTCTTTTAGATGGTTCAAATAAAATTCTTTGTCTTTCTAGATTCTTGGCTTTTAAAGCAGCCTGTGTATAATCTTTGGTGAATATCCTCTCTGTAGGAATCTACTGGTCATCTCCTGCTCCACCTTACAGTATTCATCATCAATACAGCATGCCCTCTGTGCCCTGTAAAATGCCCCATACAGGGTATACTTCTTATAAGAAACAATGGATCGGCACTTTGAGCGGAAAATGGTAAGGGAAGTAGGCTTCCTAAAGACGGTTGTTTCAAGTTTACCCTCCACTGGTTTTATTCTGATGTCTAAAAAATCAATAGAGGTTCTGCTTTAATTTCCTACAAATTTAATATTCAGGATATTTGTATTCAGGTCCCTAATAAATGTTTCTATGCCCGCTTCGGTGCCCTGCCACAGCACAAAAATGTCATCTATGAACCTGATCCATAATAGAACATGCTCAGACCAATGTTCCAGAGGTGGCCCTCTGAGCACCTTCTCCTCCCACCAACCCAGATGTAAATTAGCATAACCGGGAGCGAAGCAGGTGCCCATGGCCGTGTCCTGTTCCTGCCGGAACAAATCTTTACCAAATGAAAAACTATTTCTAGTCAGACACCATCTCATCATTTCTAAAATCCTTTGATTGTGTTCTAAAAATCTAATGGGTCTCTGGTTTAAAAAATACTCGGTAGCCTTTAAACGGTCTGTGTGTCTTATGCTAGTATACAACGTTGCAACATCCAGTGATAGTAAAACCTTAGTGCTCTCATTCCAATGTATATCATAAATACACTTTAAAAAATCTGTACAGTCCTTAATGTACGATGTCAAAGTTCGTACAATCGGATTTAATAAATAATCAATGTACTTAGAAATGTTTTCAAATAAGCTACCAGATGAAGATATTATTGGTCTCCCAGGTGGAGTATTGGTACTCTTATGCACCTTCGGGAGCATGTAGAAGACAGGTAGTATATGCACCTTCGGGAGCATGTAGAAGACAGGTAGTATCGGGTTGTCTTGTTTTATGAATTTGTACTCATCCCAGCTCAGTAATTCTTCATCCTTCCATGACTCAAGTCTAGAAAAGAATTGTTTTTTCACCACATCAAATTCTTTTCTGTTTATTCTACGGTAACATTCAGTATCTTTAAGTTGATTCAGTGCTTCCGTCTTCTAGAGTTCCAGACCACACAACACAACGTTTCCTCCTTTGTCAGAAGGTTTTACTAACACTCCATCGTCCTTGGCGATTTTATCCATGGTTTTCTGTATCAAAGCTGGGGTTGATCTTCCTATTTTGATTTGCCATTTTATATTATAAGCATTTCAAATCTTTTGTTACGTTTTCGTTGAAAATATCCAGATTGTCCCTTACTTTCTGTGGAACAAATACGGAGGGTGGCTGGAATGGAGCATGATCTTCTCTTTCCAATTTAAATATTAACTGGTTTGATGTTTCATTACTCGCAGGGTGTTCATTTGTATTTCCAAATTTATCATTACCTTAATTGTACAAAGAAAGTAAATTTCCTAAAGTAGGTGCGTTATTCGCATTCAGTAAATCCAGTTCATCAGGATTATGTACGCTTTTATTAATGTGCATTTTGGATAATTTGAGTTTCATCACAAATCAATGTAAATCCATTATATATTACCTACTGGGGGGTCACCAGTAGGTAGTTATAGGACCTAGTTACCATAGGTAATGGCAAAATTCTATTCCCAATAACTGTAGAGCTGATTGACGATTCTTCGCAAAATTCACAAAACTAATTCTTTGTTGAGATCAGCTCCTATGTTGAAAGTTTGGGGGTGATTCGTTAAGGGGGGCAGAGAGAGTGAGAGAGAGAGAGAGAGAGAGAGAGAGAGAGAGAGAGAGAGAGAGAGAGAGAGAGAGAGAGAGAGAGACTGTCGACTCTACACGTCAATTAGCAAATTTTTAATTGGCGCTATCGGAGTGTGCAGCAGTGGGCGGACTGCACTTGCCTGTCAAAACCCCTCCGATCTCAGATGTGTTGCAGAGTCCTGAGTCCTGAATGGCAGACACCACATCACATTGTGCGCGCATCTTACAGATGTCGTTGAGTCTTGAATGGCAGAGACCACATCAGCTTCTTCACAGATCTGATAGATGTCGCTGAGTAGTATATAGTGAAGACCACTTGAACTTCTGCGTGGCCTGGCATATCTCACACATGTCGCTGAGTTGTGAGTCATCAATGGCGGGGAGCACCTTAGGGTTTGGTGCCGCTAAGCTTGTGGAACTCGAGTTAGTGGCACGTGGTGGTAGGCTCCTCATGGCCACATGAGTTTGGGGTGGCAGTAACCCTTTGCATAGGAAGTCCACCACAAGGGGATGGTAGGCTGCTGACGGCCATATAGTTGAGGATGCAAATAACCTTATGTGCACGTTTTTGTAGAGTCTTTATGGTTGAGACCCGTGGACCATTCAGCATCTATTCAGCACCAGCAATAAAGGATATGAAGTTGCTGATCTTTTATATTTGCGTGGTCACATGGCCTGTGCCCCATGTGCCGGATGAGTGTGGTGTGTGTGCAAACTTGCCCTCAGGGAGTGGCCGTGAGATGTTGAGAACTAGACCATTGACCTGCAAACCAACAGCGAGTATGCCTGCGACAGGTAGCTATGTTGGGCCAACGTTGGCACATAATCGGAGTGGCGTGGGGTACGATGGAACAGGGCAGGGATAGACACAATGAAGTGTTCGGCTCATAGTGCTGCATTTGTGAGTCAAGGGGATGGGCCGCAGCTGTCGCTGTGCGAGCCTGGGTACAGAACTATTCAAAAAATATTTTGTTATTCAGTCCGTCAGCTGGTATCTGTCCGAGGCATTTGTTAAAAAATATCGGAGTTCTTTCAGTGAGTGATATTCCTTTGGACGCTCCGAAGTTGGGGTCACTGCTGTTTAGAACTCAGGACACAGTTAGACATGTGGGATTTGTTTGTGTTAAACAGGGTTAGCGGTACCAGAAGCATTGAGAGTGTAGGAGCCTGTGATGATGTTAGATGTGGACGGGTGGCACTGGGAGCAATGTGTCTTGCATACTGGACTGTGTCATGTGGAATCAGGACTGTATCTGAATTGTGAGGACTGCTGACCGTAGTGTAGGTTAGAGGTAGCGATGAGGAAGGGCCCACAGCCTTGTGCATAGGTTGGTGGCGTCACCAGCCATTTTCAGCACGTGTCGCCAGCCTTCCATATGGCAATATGCCTCACTGATTGAAGCGAGTCTGCAGTTGTAGTTGTCTTACTCAGTTGGGGTCCACTGGTCTTCAGTACTAAGGACACAGTTACACATGTGGTATTGGCTTGTGTTGAAGACGGTTAGTGGCCCCTGTGTTGACGGTCTTTCACAGTGTAGGTCAGAGGTAGCGGTGAGCAAGGGCCCATTGCTATATGCATACATTGGTGGCCCCACCGGCCTGCGTAGTACAGGTTCAGTGGCAGCAAATGTCGCTGGCCTTCCATATGCTAATATGCTTCACTGATTAAAGGGAGTCTGGTGATGTGGTCGCTGCCACAAAGTTGGGGTTCGCTGCCATTCAGGACTCAGGAACCAGTTATACATGTGGGATTGGCTTGCGTTGAACAGGGTTAGTTGGCACCACGTGTCACCTGTCTTCCACAGTGCAGGCCAGAGGCAGCGGTAAACAAAGGTCCAAAGACAGGTGCCGCTGGCTTGAGCTGCACAGATTGGGAACATTTGGTCTCCTTAACCCATTATAGTCTCTTACACAGTTTGCGTTGGTACTAATCTTGAAATGTGAACCGTATAACTCCAGTGTGGGGTTCAGGCCTGCGCTCAGGATGGGCGCACAGCCATGTGGTGTTGACTTGAGCAGCACAGTTTGTGGCAACTGGAGTACTGGGCATGTGCACACGCTGCGATGATATGTGGTCTCGGAGGTCCGGAGTGGGAGCAATGTCTTGACTTGATAAGGCCACATGGAGATGACTTATGGTGCAGTGAGCTGCAGTGGGAGCAACGTGTGTTGTAAATTAGACTGCTTCATTTGCAATCACCACTGCATCTGAATTGTGAGCCCTGCTGTCTGCAGTTTAGATCAAAGGCAGTAGTTAGCATAGACATCAAGGAATGCTTTTTGTCACTTCTTGATAAAATCCGAGGACATAGAGTACAGTTCTCTGTGCAATTAATAAATCGAGTCTCAATTCAAGTTGTGAACTCTGCTGTCTTCAGTGTAGATCGAAGGCAGTAGTTAGCATAGACATCGAGAAATGCTTTTTGTTACTTCTTCATGACAAAATCCGAGGATCTAGAGTACCGTTCTCTGGGCAAATAATAAATCAAGACTGAAATCAAGTTGTCAACCCTGCTGTCCGCAGTGCAGATCGAAGGCAGTAGTTAGCATAGACGTCAAGGAATGCTTTTTGTCACTTCTTCTTGACAAAATGTGAGGACATAGAGTACAATTCTCTCTGCATTTAATAAATCAAGGCTGAATTCAATGCTGTCTGCAGTGTCGATCCAAAGCTGAATTCAAGTTGTGAACCTTGCTGTCCGCAGTGCAGATCGAAGGCAGTGGTTATCATAGACATCGAGGAATGCTTTTTGTCACTTCTTCTTCACAAAATCCGAGGACATAGAGTACAATTCTCTTTGCAATTAATACATCAAGGCTGAATTCAATGTTGTCCGCAGTTTAGATCGAAGGCAGTAGTTAGCATAGACATCAAGGAATGCTTTTTGTTACTTTTTCTTGACAAAATCCAAGAACAGAGAGTACAGTTCTCTGTGCAATTAATAAATCAAGGCTGAAGTGAAGTTGTGAACCCTACTGTCCGCAGTGGAGATCAAAGGCAGTAGTTAGCATAGACATTGAGGAATGATATTTGTGACTTCTTCTTGACAACATTTGAGGACATAGAGTACAGTTCTCTGTGTAATTAATAAATCAAGGCTGAATTCAAGTTGTGAACCCTGCTGTGCGCGATGTAGATCGAACGCAGTAGTTGGTACAGACATAAGTCTGCGGTGTTGTGGCACTGGGTTAGCAGGGGGCTTGTGTGGAGGAGGCTCATGGTCATGGTGGCAGCACTTTTACTAAGAGTACTGATTCGAAAAAATCACTAGCACTTTGATTATTTATCAAGCGAATGTCTAGAAAAAGCACTAGCACTTTGAAATGTTTCTATACCTAGCATTGAATATTGTCACCAAGTGGAACAAGTGGTAACAGCCACACGGCACATTGAAATAGAAGAAAAATACGTGATTCTGTAATTGAATGCAAGTAATTAAGTTTACAGCTTAATATATAAAAAATTCTGAATGTTTGCCCAAATGAAACAATTCTAGATGATAGGAAAGAATTCTTTGAATTCTTTTGAATTGGTTTTAAAATCAAATGAATAATTGGACTGAGGAAGATTGCCATGTATTACTGGTAATCTAACACGTTCTAAGTTGGCGCCCGTTGTGACAGTGTATCAATCTCCTTTCCACTGTTCCACTGAACAAACTGTTGTCCTTCTCTTGTGTCAATGCCTGTAATGAGTATTTTAATGTGGAAAAAATGGTGCTTCTATATCGTGAAGTTGGCCACAAGCCACCAAAGCGGATAGATGTTGTCGTTCAAAACTAAATAAGTCCGACTGATTATTACCCCCCTGGAGTGCTGGATGATCTTTGCTGCAAGTGGTGATCTTATTCGAGATATATATATATATATATATACATATATATATATATATATATATATATATATATATATATATATATATATATATATATATGTATGTATATATATATATATATATATATATATATATATATATATATATATATATATATATGTGATCATCAGTGATGTCGCTGACCATGTCATGAATGATGTAATATGTGACATCATCAGCAGTGGATTGCGGGTGCGCGATATATAGTTAGCGCATCTAACTATATATGCGAATTTCAATGGTTTTATGCGAGTAAAAGAAGGTTTTGTAAATGCAAATCCCTAACTATATATGGCCTAAAACCTATGGTTTTTTTCTGTGAATTTCAATGGTTTTTTAATACCAATATCAAATGCTGTCAAATGTCAAGTACATGATAGGTAAAAACATTTTCGTGTTTATGCACGCTGATGTGCTTTGAACGCTGCCCCCCCTCCCCCCTCCCCCCTCTTTTCTCTTAGCAGTACTCTCTCTTTGCAGATAGTGAAGGGTAGTTAACGCAGGCTTTGCCCCCGTTGTAATCCGTCGTGCCTGCTTCTCTCTCTATTTGATTGATTGCTATCCAAGCATTTACTGTTTTAGAATTGGTTCTCTTTGGTTCATTCTGTATTTACAAACAAGCACAGAGTCGCAATACTCTGTTTAGTCTTTGCAGATAGTGAAAAATAGTTTAAAAAAAACAAAAGGAATCAAGCAAAATCAGTAGGCCACTAATGGGATCTGTTTTTGACCTCGCTAAAATAGAAACATTAAGAACAACCCCTCATGAGAAATACGAAACTAGTAAGATGAACTTAGCTCCACACCATGATGGCTGCAAGACAGCTCGACTCCGCCGCCCACCCCACCCCACCCAAAATAACGACAAACCCTATGCAAATATTATAAATATATACAACACACCAGCAAAGTAACAGGGTAAAACGTTTTATTAAATAACTATATACATGACAGCCTGCTGCAACATCGATCCAAATGCCTTTTGGTGACTCTTCCATTGTGAATATTGTCCCATAATCCGGTTGACCTGAAACGATTACACAAATAAAACATTTGTGAGTTTTAAATTTCCGGAGTAGTATAATTCACTAATACTTTTCTCTGTAGATCTTTTTCCATTAACAATCCCAGTTCCATCACCCGCCCAGGATATCACTACTGTTAGTTGTCATTGTTGCTTTTGTTTTAATAAAAAATGTTTTAAGGTGTTTACTGTTTTTGCTGCGATGTATATATTTATAAGTTATTAAAGTGTTATAATCCTACTATTTTTTTTATCAATTATTGCTGTTTGAGATATTCCATATCTACAAACAGAGAAGAATAGAAATATTCTGTCTCCCTTTGCAGATAGTGAAGGATAGGTAATGCGGACTTTTGTCCCCCGTTGTAATCCGTCATGCCTGATTGATTGATTGGCTGGAAATTTATTGTTCAAGGAATAGTTCTTTCGAGGTACTCTCTGTTTGCAAATAACGTGGAATAGAAATATTCTGTCTAGTCTCTGCAAGTACTGAAGGGTGGGTAATGCGGACCTTTGTCCCCCGTTGTAATCTGTCACTCCCCACTGATTGAGAAACTACTTCCACCCGGACCATTTATTAGAGGTACATCATCTGAGTCACCCGGAGAGAACCCCTAATAAAGAAGACATATGTAAAATACGAAGTAATCCCTGTATCCTGTTAAACAGAAACTTTAGCATGAAACACACTTGAAAAGGAAAGGAAAGAAATCGAACAAAATCAGTAGGCCTCTGATGAGTTTTTGACTTCGTTAGAAATAAGAAACATGAAAATGGTGAAAGAAGCCAAGCTTGACGTTACGGCAGCCACAAGGTAGCTAGGCTCCGCCACCCCCCCACTGCTCCAAGCATGTCTGTCCCACCGCCCACCACGCCCAATAACGGTAACATGAAATAAATACAAATCAGCAGATACCTACCCCCATTCCGGAAACTCCCGAAGTGCAACAGGTTCGCGGCTACGCCCATCCAGAAGACGAGGCCTTCGGCACGAGTAGGGCGGGTCCTGCTGGCAGCCGTCGACCGGGAAGGTCATCCCGTAAGGTGGGCCAGGAGAGGAGCCGAGGCCGACGGGATTCTTATTCTTTCTTAGATAATGACTGCGACAACGGGGGGGATGTCTTGCATATGCCACCGACCTCCCCCCCCTCGTATCTCCTGGTCTGGCCCCGGCTTGATATGAGCTCCCCGTTCGGGCCTGAAGCGGCGCCCTGCAGGCCACGGGGGGGGTGTCTTGCCTCTGCCTCCGACCCCCCCCTCTTATCGCCTGGTCCGGACATCACGGATATCAACGCCAGGAGTCGGCGTGGGGTGCGCTGGGAGGGAGAGGCGGCGCGAACGAGCCTCTCCCACCCCCCCCAGGTGGGGGCCCCTCAGCTGCACCCCCAACACTCCACTCACCCAACAAAAGGGTTCCTCCACTCTTGCGATACAGCGACGCTCAACTCGCCCAACAAAAGGGTTCGTCCACTCTTGCGATGCAGCGACGCTGCACTCACCTAACAAAAGGGTTCCTCCACTCTTGCGATGCAGCGACGCTGCACTCACCCGACAAAAGGGTTCCTCCACTCTTGCGATGCAGCGACGCTGCACTCACCCGACAAAAGGTCTCGTCCACTAATGCGAGGCAATGATGCTCCGCTCACCCAGAGGGGGTCTCGTCCACTGTTGCGGTGCAACGGCGCTTCTGAGTTCAACTACAAAATGAGTCCTGCATCCAGAAACGTTCTCCTCAACTTTGAAGATTCTATAAGAGCCACGGGGGTCCCCGACCCCCGATGGGGAATGACTGCCATGATCACCCACGGAACGACCACGACGTAGCCGCGGGACGTCGGCGCGCTCATGCCGGCGCCGGCCTCAGTCTTGAAATCACCAAAATCCTGCAAGACTACCAACTTGATCAGTTCCGGTGGGACACCAGTATGACCCGGTAGGAGAGATTTTTGCCTCCCACTCCCCTTTGACTGATTGTTCATGTCGCCAGTCCCCTCTACTACCCTTCAACGAAAACTTTTGGACTGCGGAAAGAGGTCCCGGTCCAACCACGAGTTGGTGGAGACATTTTGACTATACTTGGACCTTCCAGACCTCACCCAAAATGGCGCCGGTACAAATGAAACTATTGTGCCCCGATTGCTCAGCCTTGATATCATGAGATATGTATGCAGTTTTTAGCACATGAATTGATATGGGATAAGACTGATTATATGTTCGGACAATGAATTGATCCGGGATGGGTATTGATTATACGTTCGAACAATAAATTGACATGGGACTTGTACTAATTACACATTCGGACAATGAATTGATATTAAGTTCTAATGCATCATTGATTACTGTATTTATTGTAGGTTAGAATTGTCGACACTTTTGGTACTTGCTCACAATGAATTATCGATATGATTTTGTCGCACTTGTCGCACTTTTTACTGATTATATGTTCGGACAATGAATTGATCCGGGATGGGTATTGATTATACGTTCGAACAATGAATTGACATGGGACAGGTACTGATTACACGTTCGGAAAATGAATTGATATTAAGTTCTAATGCATCATTGATTACTGTAATACTGATCTCTCCGCATGAAATTAATTTTCCACATGCTACACAAGTCAATCTCATCTGCCCAAAGTTCTTTTGCAGATTTGGGACCGTTTCCCTTACCTCTGACTCACTTATTGCTAAGTCATTGGTGGATGTTTTTGCCGGTCGGGGGTTATCCCCCAAATCTCGAAGTTGTGCTTTAGAATAATTAAGAGGGTGCCACCTCTCCATGTGCCGATGCATGGTATGATTACCATAGCGCTATTTTTTTTCGGTCCCTCTCGAAAGTTTTTTTTTGCAGATGAGGCAGGTAACGAACCTGGCTTTAACTTTCTTTTCATGAGAAGGAAAAGAAAAAAATTGCCAGATAAAATTCACTTTCACATGGGACGTTCTTGGCATTTCTTTTAGTTTTTTAATGTACATGTTCATAAAACGATTACACAAATGAAACATTTGTGAGTTTAAAATTTCCGGAGAAGTATAATTTACCAATAGTTTTCTCTGTAGATGTTTTTCCATTAACAAACCCAGTTCCATCACCCGCCCAGGATATCACTACTGTTCCCCATGTCATAAACCATTGCTGCTTCTGTTTTAATAAAAAATGTTTTAAGGTATTTACTGTTTTTGTTGCGATGTATATATTTATTAAAGTGTTATTTTCGTTCTACTTTGTTGGAGTGCTATATATTTTTAATGTGACACATAATTGTGAAGACTTTGATGTACAAAAAGGCATCCCTGGAATCTTCCGCTTCAGGCTCGGACCCACACACCCTCACAGTGAGAATCCCCTCCCCAAGCACAATACAGGATGGTTATCAGATAGTAGGATTGTGTGTGGTGTGACGGATCTCATCGGGTGGGGGCCTTGATCTACTGTAACTCCTTTGAACAGGGGTGATTCTCTACAGCTGGAGCCATAAACTACATCGGCAGGGCTAAGTGATAGACTGAGACCGGCCTGCACAATCAGACACAGAGGAAGAGGAGTGTCAGAGGGTGCGGTAGTGAATAGGGTGAAAGGAAGGTGTCGGGCGGGCACGGGGTGTGATTCTCAGGGAAGAGCAGCGCAGATGGGGGGAGGTTTATGGCCCATGCATGAGAGAGAGAGCGGGGGTGACCAGTGCGTGGGGGAGATGCTTGCGAGGGTGGGGAGCCGTGCTGAGAATCGACGGCGTGCAGAGAGTGGGTCTGGTCAAGGCATCTAAAATGGCTGCCGTGCACGACAAAATTGTGGCATTGGAAAAAAGGCAAGATGGCGCAGACAATGTTTATTAATAAAGATTAATTTATAACAATTATTTTTAACAAAATATTTAATCGCAGTGACAAAATGGCGGTCAACACTTCCTGATTTCCATCGAATCGAACGTTAACAGACATCACGCAGCAAAAAAAAAAACGCTCACGCACAGCCGCTGGAAGACATGTATCAACATATATGAGCCTCCTCAGCCACCCTCAGAAAACATAAGGGATCAGGATACGTCTCCCATACCCCCTTATACCTAGTAATTTAATTAAATCGAAACACAAAATGGCGAATTCCCGTTTCGCTACCAGTTTGCGGCCCGGTTTGCGATCCGGGAAGCGCTTCTACCGTGAAAAATCAAATTTTTTTTATTTTCCCCACGGGATCCTTTAATAACCCCAACATCATTCCTAGGGGGTCAAGAGGGGTCTACCTTGCCCCCTTTCATTAAATTCCCCCTTCGTTTTTCACCTCTTCTTGTCTCTCGATCCTACCGAGAGACAAGATGGCGGCCGCACCGGACTGTTTAGAATGTTGACAGACACCGGAGGGCCAATCAGCATTGCTTCGCAAAGCTCCGTGACGCGAAAAGTACGCAATCTGGAGCGCTATCTGGGACGCTGTCACAGATATATAAATTTTTTAAAACGTTAATTTCTCAAAATCCACTGGAGCACATATATTGAGACCCAGCAAAGGCACATCGGGCTAACAGTCCTTACGATTTTGCCAAGTTTCGTGCAAATCCATTCAGCCGTTCGAGCTAAAAGTGAGGCCAAACGTCCTATGGAAATTAACATGGGAAAAACGCGTTTTGGGACCCCCCTTTTTTCTCGGCCCCCCCTTGACGAAACCCCCCCAAATTTTCAAGGGCTGCTCAGAAACAAAATGTGCCATTTTCCTGAAAATTTCAGCCGATCCCGTCCACAAACGCCAAAGTTATTAGACATAGAATTTTCAAAAGTTCCATAGAGAAATAATCCTAACTATATATACCTACTGGCTATCGCCAGTAGGTAATATATATATATATATATATATATATATATATATATATATATATATATATATATATATATATATATATATATATATATATATATATATATATATTCACTGAAAAAACCATAGGTTTCACACCAGTTATAGTTAGCTGGAAATTTTACTGACATAAAACCATTGAAATTCCCACGTTATAGTTAGTTGGACTCACTATAACTTGCGCACCTGCTGATGACATCACAGATTACATCACTCATGACATGGTCAGTGACATCACTCATGACATCACTGATGACACCATCCAGTGAATGTGTGTCTTTCTGAAAAATAAATATGTTTTATATATGTATATGTAAAGGTCGATGGAAGAATAAATGTTTAAATAAGTGTCTAAATGGATGTTTTAAAAAAAAATTGATTGGTTAACTGGCTTATTAAGTGTATCTTAGTGAATACATATATTAGTGAGTAACTTTTAAATATTGAAATATATGTATCAGTGTTTCACTTTGTGTATAAGTGGCTGCATGGGTTGGTGACTGACTCACTGTTTGTATGTGTTTTGAAGACAGCATATGTGCAGGACTGTATGGGTGGATGAGTGTGTATATGTGTGTATTAGTGAGTGAAGGACTGTCTCACTATTGTGTTTATTAGTAACGACATAAGTTTTAATCTAGTATATGTGAGTATTGATGTATATAGGTGAGTATATGTGAGTGTGAGAGATTGTAAGAGTTCCTGTTTAAATAAGTATGTGTTTCTATAAGTGATTGTTTAAGAGAGTAAGTATGTGTAAGTTTCCTTAGAAGTAAGCTGGTAGTGTGTGTTTAGTTGTATATGCAAAAAAATGGATGTTCAATAGTTTATTTGCATGTGTGAGTATGTGTGTGAGTAACTTTTGGATGACTGTCGGTATGTAACAGGATGTATCGCGGTGTATCACTACATATGATGAGTGAGTATATGTATGAGTGACTATATAGAACTGTTGGTGAATGAGTGGATGTGTATATAGATGGTGGAATTACTGAATTGGTTGTTTTTTTTGTTGTTTTTTTTTGTTCCTCATCTCAACCATGGCTGAACCATCAGAGCCATGGGCTCGAAAGAGTGTGACTTGGAAAACTAAAATGCTGTCTCAGTACATTACTGGTAGGGGTCGGTCGTTTAAGAGGGAGCGCCAAGACCCTACAGCTAGATTAGCTTAACGCTAAGTCACAACCCCTTTAACAATATAAGATGGAACTTGCCATTAGCCAAATTACACCACCGCCTATGCCACAATTGACCTTAGGTATGAAGGACAGATGTGAATAAGCAAAAGGGAGTTCGACATGGCTTCGTAATCATAGGAACTGGGAAAAAAAAAAAAACAGTTTCTACTTATTGAGACCAATCGAGTTTCAACCAAAAAGCTCTTTTTTTCTGGTTTACCTCCTCTAGATAAATCTAGTTTCGATATAGAAAGCATGGAGGAACTCCAATCTTGTAGTGTCGGGGGGGGAGGCCTCTTTCCAACGCTTACAAATCTCTCGTCGAGCCACCAAAATTGAGTAGAACAAAAGGATATTATTTGCACTACGCTTTTTGGCGTTTACTCCAAAGATTACAAGGCCTAGATCTATATTCACCATGGTGCCTGTAGAAGATGTTAGTCTGTTGCTTATTGATTGCCAGTAAGATGTTAAATGTGGGCAATCGTGAAACATATGTGCATCTGAGGCTTCGACTTGTCCACACCGAGGGCAGGCCACTGGTGTACCAGGTGAGAATTTGGACAACCTCTGAGGCCAATAATAAGCCCTATGGAGGGTAAAGAAGTGCTTTCTTCGCAGCCACGCTGGTTTTACAATATCCCATAACACGGTAAAGGATATTTCCCATAGTTCATGCAGATTAGTTATCGGCAATACACGACCCCAAAGATGATCTGGAAGATGGAATATTCCGTCTATTTCCTCTAAGATTAAATTGTAGAAATGGGAAACCTCTTTGGTTTTTAGGGCATTGTCAAGTAGGGAGGATTCTAGTTGGCTGATACCACCCAATGAAGGGATTATTCGGCGATTGGAGTCAGATTTTTGTGCTGCCGCCCAACTAGAGATCTGGAGAAATTTCAGTCTTGATAAGTTTGAGCCTACCCTACTCACTAGATGCTCCCAGGAGTACATTTCCCCTTCAAAAAAGAGATCTCCCCAAGTCAAAATCCCAGCTTCTTTTAGCGTGCTTATCAATGCATCTTTAGTCCATTCAGGTGGAGCTGGAAGATCCCACATAGGAGAACCGTTGGAATAGTAGCCTATTTTGGTAGTAGTTCTAAGGTTGTACCAGGTTCTTGCTAGGCCCTGTAGTATCTTCAACTTAATTTTCTTAAAAATTTTTGGATCCCCAAACTTAAATAAATATCCTGTTTGATTTAAACCTTCACATTTTAGTAGTGTAGAAAACATAAGGCCTATGCCCTGATCAGTTGGAGTTTTAAATAGGATTCGAGCATGTGCCAACTGAAATGCCCAGGCATAGATTTGGATATCGGGGCCAGCCAGACCCCCCTTCTTCCTACGGCGCCTTAGTTTATTCCAAGAGATTCTTACAGATTTATTCCTCCATATAAATGAAGTAATGTCACTTTGCATCTTTGCTATCATTTTCTTCTCAAAGTAAAGTGGTAAACTGTTGAAAATAAAGGTCAATTTAGGCAGGATGGACATCTTGACCAGATTAGAGCAGCCTAAGAGCGTCAATGGGAGATGTCTTCAAGAATTCATTAAGTTCCTGCAGTCTTTGGCTACCTGGGTAAAATGTATGTGGGCAATCTGGTTGATATCATTTAAAATTTTAATAACTAAATATCTCATATTGTCACAGGGTTGTACTGGAAATGTCGTATTAGTGATGTTCCATACGATTACCTCGGTTTTTGTGGCGTTGATTTCATAGCCGGAAATTTTGCCGAATTTTTGTGCCAGATTAATTACTAATGGGAATGCTGTGTTGATATCAGAAGTTAAGATCATGAGATCATCCGCGTATAAAGACACTTTTTTTTCCCAATTTCTGTGACTAAATGGAGCGATGTTAATTTCTTCACGAATCAATTGGGCGAAAGGCTCCATATAGATATCAAAAAGTAAGGGCGAGAGCGGGCAACCCTGCCGGGTGCCTCATGTAATGGTAAAGGGTTCCGACAGCCCACCGTTGACCAAGACCGAGGCTGAAGGTTCATGGTATAATAGTTCTACCGTTCTACGAAAAGCTTGGCCCACCCCAAATTTTTCCAAGGCCCCCGACAGGTATTTCCAATTGACCCTGTCGAAGGCCTTGGCAGCGTCTAAAGCAAGAATGGCCAAGGGCAGTGATGAAGTAGTTGCCATGTCAATTGCACCTATAAGGTCGTAAATTAATTCGTAGAGTTGGCGACCCTTAACAAAACCCTTCTGGTTAGAGTTTAAAATTAAGGGGGCTACCTGCCCCATTCGTTTAGCTAGTATAGACGCGAAAATCTTATAGTCAGCGTTGAGGACTGAAATTGGGCGATATGAGCCACAGGCTGTAGCTACTTTGCCTGGTTTCAAGATAAGCGTAATGGAAGCTTTGTTCCATGATGGAGGGGGGAAGTCTCCCTCAACCAGTATCAGATTAAATAAATTGGTAAGAAAAGGGGCGATATCGGCTACAATATGCTTATAAATCTCTACCGGAAGACCATCTGGGCCTGCCGCCTTCCCGTTTTTACTGTTTAATATGGCTGATGTTACCTCCTCTAACATAATTGGGTGGTCTAATAGGTTCGCCTGCTCTTTAGGGAGAGTCGGTAGGGTGATTTTGTTAAGCCAGTTTTCTATCCGAATTGGGGTGATATTATTGTCCTCCCTAAAGATAGCTTGAAAAAAGTCTTTAAAAGCTAATCTTATTTCTGGGTCTGAAGTCGCTGTACCAGAATTCGTTATTATAGAAATGATATTATTACGTTTTTGATCTGTTCTGGACTTCCAGGCTAACAGTTTGCCTGCCCCTTCGCCAAATTTGAAATTAGCTAATTTACTAGCTTCCCACCTCTGCAGGATTCGCTGATTTAGTACAGAAGCCATCTGTCCTTTAAGTTTCGTGAGCTCCTCCTGTTTGGTCTGTATAGCATAGTCTGATCTGTTGTTTATATTTTCTAAATATGATTGAGCTTTTAGTATATTGGCCTCTATCTGTGAAACCTCTTGAGTATATTGCTTCTTACGGTATGAAGTTTTGTTCTTGACAATCCCTCTCAAAGAACATTTGAATGCATCCCATACTAAACTGTGTGACGCCGAGCCAATGTTGGTTTTAAAAAATTCTTGCGTCTCGACCTTAACATAGTCCAGATCCTCAGGGGATGTAAGGAACGATCTGTCAATTGTCCAAGACCTTGTCACGGTGTGAGACTGTAGTTCAAGGTCTAAACATACTGCCGAATGGTCGGACAGGTGTGATGGTAAATAAGTTATATCCCTTACTGACTTTTCCAAGCACTTGTTAACCAATATGAAATCAATCCTTGATCTGTGTCGATACTTATAATTTCGAAAAGAGAAGCCTGATTTCGAGCCCGATCTTACCCTCCAAATATCAATAAGTCCGTATTGGTGCATATTTTTAATTAGAAAATCTCTTGATTTGGAATGTAGCTGTTGTCTGGTAGAAGTGGACTTATCCAACTTCGGGTCAAGGACAATGTTAAAGTCACCCGCTATTATCATTGGTTCTGGAAAATGTAACAGCTCGGAAAACAACGTGGCCAGAATAGATGGGTCATCACGATTAGGCCCATAATAGCCTACTAATGTAATGCTTGACCCCCCAATCATTACTGTCGCGATTGCCCATCTGCCATGCGGATCGACCTTTTGTTTCAAGAGTTTTGTAGTGATGTTTTTTTTAAAAAGAATGACAACCCCTTTTGTGTTAACTATCTGAGAAGTAGAGACTGTTAAATCTATCCATCTATTCTTTTTTACCAAGTCTAAAATTTCATCTTCAACCAAATGTGTCCCCTGGAGGATAATGACCTGGGCACCAAAATCCCGAATATATTGTACTATTGTGTTGGCTCTAGGTTTGGTGCGCAAGCCATTAACGTTCCAGGAGAGAATCTTAATGGTGCTCATACTTGGCATGTCTACTGATATTTGTGGAAAGTCCTGCCGATACATTTCCCTTAATATTGCTAAGATAAGAAAAGCTAGCCCATTTTTTATTTATGTAATTATCGACTGCCATTTTAGAAATGAGAAACATTTTATTTTTTATTCCCCTAACCCCTTCCCTCGTGTTGATTTCCCCCCCACCCCTGAGGAACCCTAGATTATCCAACCGGAAGGGATCCGGTTTGTGATACCCCTAATGCTCTATCTGGGCTCAGGCGGGACGTTCTTAAATTAAGGTAGTAGAGGACCTAATATAAGTGATGTGTCTAACTCAAGTGGAACCTATGGTGAAAATATAATTCAATAGCTTAAAGTAGTATCTATAAGTGGGTTTAAAAGTGCTCTTTATTGATTTAATTTGTGAAAAATGTGAAAGAGATGTACACACATACACACATATATATATATATATACACACACCTTTTTTTTCCTTTTTTATCCCTTTTCTTCCTTCCTTCTTCCCTTCTCTTTTTTTTCTCTTTTTCCCTACTTTCCTTTCCTTTTTTCTTTCCTTTTTCTTTACATATTTTTTTTTCTTTTTTTTCCGTCTCTTCCTCCCTTTTCCCTTTTTTCCCCATTCCCACTTTCCCATTTATCCCTTTTTTTTTTCTATTTCCTTATTTTTACTTTCTTCTGTAAACAGGATCAAGTAGGATTTTGAATTTTTTTTTTTCCTTTGTAGTTTCACTCATGAGTAAGCGCTATAAACTCTATGGAGTTAATTTTTATAGAAACAGCTATAGTAGCAGCTGACATTATTAATTGGAGGTGCGTAAACTTAACAATAGTTCATCTGCTGCTTGGACAGTGTGAACGTTATACATTTTGTTGTTTAGCATAATCTTGAGAGCTGCGGGGAAACTCAACTGGACGGATGCTCCCAGGTTTCTAAAGGCCTCCATTCTTCGACCCAACTCCCATTGTCTATCAAGGGTCGCCCGCGACAAGTCAGAACGCACTTGAAAAGAGAAACCTTCACCTGACAACGATTTTTGTTTTAAAGCTAAGTTTAAAATATGGTCCTTGAGTTGAAATGTGTGAAAATTCACTAATACCTTGCGGGGCTTTGTACGTTGCGGATTGCGCCTGAATGGGTCCCTGTGAATCCGCTGAATATCTTGATTAAGCTCCTCCTCCATGTGTTTTAAATTTAGGGTTTTAATTAGGAGTTGGATAATGTATGCTTTGATATTAGTACCTTCATTTGCTTCTGGTACATTCAAAATGCGGATATTACAGCGCCTCGAATTATTTTCCAAGTGTTCTATTCTTTCCGCCAGTGCCGTGTCTTCTCTTTTAAGCTTCCGTATCTCCTCTTTGGCGTTGTCGAGTTCTATGGACATTACCGCTGTTGTCTCTTCTAAGACTCCCGTCCTAGAATATAACCCATCAATCTTACTATCTAGTGATTCACAGTAGGACCTTATCTCTCTTTGAATTTTAGATGATTCCTCAAATCCACGTTTGATGTAGACTGTCAAGTTAGTAATCATAGATAATATTGTAGAGAGGTCTGAAGGAGGAGTAGAAACAGCGACTTCTGATAGTGAATGCTCATCGGAACTGAGAGATTGGGAAAACTGACTTAGTTGCTGTACAGTGCCCTGAATACTGAGAGCGTTCTGGTCCAAGACTGGAGGCCCTTCAGTCCCTTGAGGCGGATTATCTGGTTCTAATACTCGACTCTTACTTATTTCCGCGGTGTTACAACTATCAGGATCTACCTGTCTAGTGTCGCTCGTGTTGGTTTTAAGGGCTTTAAGAGTCTCATTATCGCCTTTAGAGACTGAAAGCTTTTCTAGCTCAGGAGCTAACTGTATGCCATCCATAGAAGGAGAATCAGAAACAGGGACTGTAGTCATATTGCTGGTTAATGCTAAGCTTAAGACAGCCCCAGGAGAGGCCCCACAGGAGGAATGGTCAGAATGTGCAAGGCTCAAGACCTGGGGAACCACTTTAAAGTAAGAGCGCAAAGAAGGTGTTATCTTTGTGCCCGGGTCTAACACTGATTTTTTTTTATTAGACCTCTTAGAACGTTTGGGCTTGGCTTCTCCTGAGAGGTATGAAGAGGGCTTGGGAAGCGTGGTTTTTAAAGCATCACTAGTCCAGGTCGATATCTCAGCATTACTAGTGTCTTGAAACTCCTGCTCAGATTCCTGGGAAGTCTCCAGTACTGGGATAAAGTTAGGTTTTTCTGGAATTAACCTCCCTTGTTTGTTTACTGTGCTCCGTACTTTAGCTGATGTTTTACCCCTATGGCTTTTTCTGGGTATTGTAGGTGTCAGATTTGTTACTTGTTTACAGTGAGTAATAGCTCTGCTCCTGAGAGAATACAAATTATTTGCGGGGGTTATAGCTTGCTCTGCACTCGTTGTACTCGTTGTATTTATTTCACAGTCAGGTTCCAAGCTAGCGTGTAACAAAATCCCAGCCTCCAACTGTTTAGCAACCTCCTCTTCCTCCCCCTCCCCTGCTCTCTGTAACCCCTTCACCTTGTTCATTAGAAGAATGTCTCTCCCACAGCCTTTCGCCTCCTTGCGCTGTGGAAGATCCTGCGCAGAGTTGTCCTTGTCTCTGCCTCGGTTCGCCGCCTCTGTTTGCAGGTTATCTCCCCCTGGTCCTGCAGCTGCCACTACAGCGTCCCTTCGGAGAGAACGAGCCCGCCTTTCTCGTCTGCACTCCAGGGTGGCTCGGTTCCACCTCCAGGGAGCCGACGCAGAAGTAATTAGAGTGTGGGAGGTTGACTGGGTCGACAACACGTATGTTACCTCCGAATAGGTCTCAAACAGGACACACCCCCAGCGAGCCCAAACATAGAGGGTTTTCAGTAATTTACCGCAACTCCGTGAAAAAGTGCAAAAGCTGAAAATAAATTTATTTTACATGCAAAGACAGCGCAGCGGTGATATACGCTCTAAAAGAAAGAAAAACAAGAGTCTCCTTAGTTAGCCCTCATCCGAGAGATCCCGGTTAAGAACGCCCGTGTGAGCTAGAGCAGGGTATCGCGACCGTTAGCCTGCAGCCGCCATGTTCCTCCTTACTGAATTGGTTGTTGTAACTGGTATGGGTATCTCCATTTTTTTTAAATGTTAGTTTCTATTTTTGAATATGTGTTTCAAGGGTTACATTACACTGAAAGGAGGTCTGTCACTATGTCACAAGAATGGTGTCATCAGTGATGTCATGAGTGATGTCACTGACCATGTCATGAGTGATGTAATATGTGATGTCATCAGCAGTGCATTGCAGGCGCGCAAGTTATAATGAGTCCAACTAACTATAACGTGGGAATTTCAATGGTTTTATGTCAGTAAAATTTCCATCTAACTATAACTGGTGTGAAATCTATGGTTTTTTCAGTGAATTTAATAGGTTTTTTAAATGCTAATTCCTAACTATAACTGGTGTGAAACCTATGTTTTTTTCAGTCGATTTCAAAGGTTTTTTAAATGCTAATTCCTAACTATAACTGGTGTGAAACCTATGGTTTTTTCAGTCAATTTCATAGGTTTTTCAAATGCTAATTCCTATCTATAACTGGTGTGAAACCTATGGTTTTTTCAGTGATTTTCAAAGGTTTTTTAAATGCTAATTCCTAACTGTAACTGGTGTGAAACCTATGGTTTTTTCAGTAAATTTCATAGGTTTTTCAAATGCTAATTCCTAACTATATATAGGGCCTCAAACCTATGTTTTTTTCAGTGAATTTCAAAGTTTTTTAAGAGCAAATTACAATAACTATGAAATGTAATTTTTTTATAATGAATCCTATATTGTATATTTATGTAATACTATTTTCTTTATGTATATTGTTCATGGTTTTTTTAAAAAAAATTCGCCCTGGAGTGCTCCTGGTGCGCGTACCGGTGAGCGTCCCGTTAGCGCTAATGCCGCTAACGAAAACATCATTGTGACGTATCGCGTAGCCGTGTCTGCGTGATACGCACGGCGTAAGCGCACCCGGAAGCACTCGAGCGCATACGATCGCGCTACGTAAGCGCCCTGGGGTGTGCCCTGGGGCGCGTAGCGTAAGCGCGTCGGGGCACGCCCCGGGGCGTGTAGCATAAGCGCGTCGGGTCATGTGACCTAAAAATAACACTTTTCATTGGTTCAAGACAGTTTTGGTTTCCAAATGATGAAAGCCCGGGTCATGTGACCTGAAAATAACACTTTTCATTGGTTCAGGACAGTTTTTTTCTTCCAAATGATGAAAGCCCCCACCTTTTTTCCTTATTCTCACTTTGTCCTTTGACTGAGGAAGACCTGTTTGGAAATCTATTAGTACCAATTTGTACTGAAAAATGGCTATAGTAGCAGCAGCAGCAGGAGCATTTCAGCCACCACCTCCACCACCACAAGGACCATCACAACACCACAGTGGTGGAGATGATGAAGAGGAGGAGGAGGAGGAGGAGGAGGAGGAGGAGAGGATGAGGTTCCTGCCTGAAGATATTACCCCATATAAGCCAAAGGAGCACATTATCTGGGAGTTTTTCCAATCCCAAAGGACCTCAAGAAAGTAAATGGGCCAAAGGTAACTTGTATAATCTGTGGCACTGTACTTTCGAGGGGGAACCCTAACAAAAAGTATTCTTTTGGCAATAACACCATGATTCGCCACATGCAATGCCGGCACCCTAACAACTATGCTGCGGCAGAGGTCCGAGAAATGACCAAAAACCCTCCCCAATCTTCTCCCAGCACCTCCCAAAGTAAGCAACCCACTCCATCGGGTCCAGAGACAAGGGAGATGGTCCCAAACATACAAACCCAGTTTGGACAATACAAAATCAGTTGTATATTTTCTGGAAAAACAATTACATATGGTGAGCAAAGCATTAAACTCATCAACCGTGCTGGTGACATCCACAACTACCCAAAGAAACCTTAATTTTTTCCTGATATTTTTTGCTCCAGTTGAGCCGTTTACAATTCCCTGTTTTTTGTTTGTCCCCATTAAAATAACAAAAACATTATAAAATTGTTCATAAAAGCCAAAAAAGTACAAAATGTTCCAAAAAACAATAAAAAAAATATAAAACAACAAAAAGAATAAAAAATAGTTCTTTTTAGAACTACCTCCAATTTATAAAAAAATGCTACATTTGAAAAAAAAATCTGTCATTCTTTTTTCCCCATGGTACGCTCCCCGGTTCGCTCCCCGGTGCGCGTACCGGGCGCTCCCCCCGTGCAAATCGAAAAAAAAAATCTTTTTTTGTGCCCCGCAGGGCCCTTTTATGGCCCCCACATCACACCTAGGGTGTCAGGGGGGTCTACCCGGCCCCCTTTTGGTCATTTCCCCCTTTGTTTTTGCCACCTCTTGTGTTTCGGTCCTACCGACACACAAGATGGTGGCCGCTCTGGACTGTTTGGAATGTTGACAGACACCCAAGAGCCAATCAGCTTTCCGCGCGCGAACTCGCGTATCGCGCTGGTACCGGGGTGCGCGTATAGATTTTGCCAAGTTTGGTGGAAATCCATTCAGCCGTTCGGGCTAAAAGTGAGTCCAACTGCCCTATGGAAATTAACATGGGGAAAACACATTTGGGACCCCCTTTTATCTTGGCCCCTGCTTGACGAATCCCCCCCAAACTTTCAGGGAAGGAGCGGAGCGCCGCGAGGCAGATTTGAGGAAAATTGCAGGCCGATCCCTCAACCAGCGCCAAAGTTATTCCCAATAGAATGTTGCAGATTCCCTATGGAAAACAATCCTAACTATAACTACCTAGCGACCGCCAGTAGGTAATATATAAATGTATGTATATATATATATATATATATATATATATATATATATATATATATATATATTACCTACTGGCGGTCGCCAGCATGCAGTTCACCCACAGCTACCAGCAATCAGAACACACCTGCAGCCGGGAGGAGGAGTCGTGGAACTGCTTCACAGGGAGTGGTGACCGATCCAAACCCAGGGATGTGCAGTATTCTGTGAGACCGGCACTGATGACGGCCTCACCTTGGCCAGAAACGCGTCTGCCAGCAATCTACAGCGTTTCACAGATTTGAAAGGACTTTGTGTTTGCTACGTCGAATAAACCCTTTGTCTGACCCGGAGCATGTGTCCCGCTTACTTTGTAATGAGGTGAGCATTGGAGGTGAACATATATATATATATATATATATATATATATATATATATATATATATATATGTACTCAAAGAGCTCCCCACCACTTCAAGCAAGCAATCCTGCAATGCCAGCGAGAGAAGGAGACAGACCACAGAATCAGGTGCAATACGTTTTTTTTTGCACAGAACAGCTACGCGTTTCAGGCTTCCACGAGCCCTTGCTCACGCTGTAAGTCAATAACGTTTTTTGGTGCTTTTATGTTGATACAGAGAGGCTGTGCTCGCCCCTGACAGTGACATCATTCATCACATGGTCATAAACATAGACAACATACTTGATCATATATTTAGGCAAAAACGAAAGGCAGACTCTTTAACAGCATTAATGCCATTACATTTCTTTCAGTAATGTTAAAGCTTTTCTAAAATCTTAATATCACTGGATAAATCCACTATTAGCCATTTGACATTGAGCAAATATCTGTATAAATACATCACAAAATGAATAAGGCTCATTTCTTGAATGTCATGTATGCTAAATCTTGGTAATCCAATATATGCATCATAAAGAAAACGACCATGGATGTAATAATAAAATATGTGCAAAGCAGCAAATATTTATAAAGTGCAAATAGATGTGCAAATTTTTTGAAGGTGCAAAGAAGAAAAAATTTGATATAAATATAAAGTGCATATAACTGTTTTATATGTGAGGCGTTATCAATATTGTAACTATCAACCATTGCAGAGCCCTGCAATAAATTAGTTAAAACCATATAAATTACCCTCTAAAATTCATCAAAACAGTAAAAAAGTGATACTATACAAAGACAAACATAATAATATCTAAGTTATAAAAAGATGAAAGTTTAGAAAATTAGAAGACTAGAAAAGTAGAAAATTACATAAAATGACCTATATTATAAAGTAGAAATATACACACTTATCCAAAACATGATAAAATATTTCATAAAATTCTCGTACAAAAGGGTAGAAATTTCATAAAATATTGCACATGTTAGGCTGAGAGAGGTAGATCGATATAATTTCATTTTTACATTATTTACATATTCAGATATATATGTTATATGAAAAACAAGACCAGAAGTTATTAGCCAATATTCCTCCAAGTCTAAGTCCTCAGAATTAGGGAACCTATATACTGGGACTGGGTGGTGTAAGACTAAATAATATAACATGTAAAGGTGGGAGTAATAGGAGTTGTATAAGAGACTAGACAAAGCTGTGCATTTCTTCAATATTGTTTAACCCATTAGGCCACTTACTGTCGAGTTCTAAAATCATCTTTGTTTCCAATTGTCGTAGTAAGCGCATGCGGTTGCCTCCTCTTTTGAGTATCGGAATGGCCCCCACCACTTAGTATCTAAGACAATTTAGATCTTTATTGTGTACGTCTTTAAAGTGGCGGGCCACCGGGTACGATGGGTCACTATGCAGTATAGCCCTAAGGTCCTGCAGAATTCTCACGTACACCTGTAGCTTTGTGCTACCCACATAATTTAAACCACAGGTGCACGTGAGAACATAGACTGCAAAGTCTGTTTTGCAATTAGAATTGCCTCTAATGGGCAATTCATTAGGGCTAAAAGGCTAGCTTTATTTATGCCAAATTAACATGCCAAATTAACATGCACGGCAACTAGTTCATTTCTTAAAACCTTTATTGGGATGTAGCCAGGACTGTTTCTGTTTTGTTTCTAGTGCTGCATTGTCCAAGGCAGACCTCATATTACTGGCCCATCTAAAGGTAATATTGGGAATAACTGGAAGTTGGTCGGAAAGAACTGGATCAGTTAAAACAATCGACCAGTTCTTATTAATAATAGATCGCAATTTTCTGTCATCACTGCTAATGGTCGTAATTAACCGTGGACAGATATTTACATTTTCAGTTTTTTCTCTTACATCATGTGTTGTAATAACAGGTTCTATTATATCCTCTCTCATGTCAGTTATTTTAAATAGGCTCTCTCTAGGTCTTGTATTAGCTTTCTGAATAGATTTTTTGCAGAATATCTTCTGAGTAGCCCCGCACTCTGAAACGTTTGATCATATCAGCAAGGCATTTATCAAAGTCATGTGGTGTGGTTGTCTACCCAATGACTATGTTGCCTCCCTAAGACCTGCTTCTCCCACCAGCCAACGTGTAAACACGCATAGCTGGGGGAGAAACAGGACCCCATAGCCACTCCCCTTATTCGTCTGAATATATCTGATCCAGAGGCAAAGAAATTGTTATTTAGACACCAGTCAATAAGCTGAATGATCATTTTGTTATGTTCGTAAAATTCTATATTTCTGCTGGATAAGTAGTATTTGATGGCTTCCAACCCCTGACAGTGACTAATGCTAGTGTAGAGTGATTCTACGTCTAATGTCATTAGCAGCATATCGTTACTCCACGCACGATTCTGGATTTTACATAAAAAATCGCTCGTGTCACGTACATAACTGAGTAACTTTTTAACAAAATCTTGCAAATAAAAGTCTATATATTCCCCCACATGTTCTCCCATGATATTAATAGCGGAGATGATCGGTCTCCCTGGGACAGGAATGATATGTTTATGGACCTTTGGGATCAGGTATAACGAAGGTAGCACTTGATATTCAATATTCATAAATGTATACTCTTCCAGCGAAATCAAACCTTCCATACGCCATTGTCAAAGCATTTTTTGTAAATTGTCTTTAGCTTTAGTGTATTCCCTTACGTTCGTCTTAGCATGACAATCTTTGTCATTCAGTTGTCTGGTGGCTTCCAATATGTAGTCTTTTTTGGGGCAGATGACCAAGTTTCCACCTTTGTCTGAGCTTTTGACTACTATTTCATTATTCTCTGTAAGTTTTTTCATTAGTTTATCATACTCTCTCATCTTGTGTGTACATCTCTTCTTCTTTCTGTTGTTAATTGTTCGATACAATTTTTTAAGGTCGTTTGTAACGAACTCATGGAACACGTCTATGCAATCTTTAGGCATCTTAGGAGTGAAGTTGCTTTTTGTTTTGAAGGGACTTAGACCTGCTCCTTTCTGGAAGATATCTATCTTGTTTAATCTGATTTGTGTTGCTTGGTCAATATCAGAAACTGACTCTGGTGTTTCTATGGTGTTGTTCAAGTCATATATTGTCAGAACAGTTTCTGTGTCCAATGAATAGAAGGGTGATTGAGTTACAACCTCACCGTCATCTTTTTCAGTTGTGGCTTTGGCATTTTTCGAGGCAAAATATTTTTGTAGTTTAAGTTTACGGATGAAGCAAAATACATCCACTCTTGTCATGGCATAATTAAAGTTTTGGATAGGACAGTAATTAAGCCCATGCGCCAATAACTGTTCTTCTGCCTTGCTTAAGGTGACAGTGGATAAAATAATTATTGTATTATCCTCCACCGTCTGTTGCTCTAATTGCCTTTCTTCTTCTTTTTTTGTTTCTGATTTTTGTTTGCTTCTCCGTCTCCTTACTTTTTGCCTTTTGTTTCTTCTTTTTTTGTTTGCTGCCTTGTCAACATAGGACGTGACATTTGAAGTCTCTCTTCCACTAAAAAATCAAGTTCCTCTGCTAGGTCTAGTCTGGTAATTGGAAATTGATTTGAAAGGGCTGAATTACAGCTTGAATTGCTTGTGACGGAAACCGTTTCAATACTTGTTGTATCCTCATTGCTTTCAATTGTGGCATTCATTACGTTCGAAATATGGGGTGTTCCACTAGTTGAGGCATCTCCCGGTGGCACCATAGCTTTGCTTTTTTTGTTGTTACTATATTCTTGTCTCTTTTTCGCATTGTATTTCTGTGCGAACGTTAAAATTTGGCCGTTAACATAATCGCCTTCATCACGGACAAACGTGTGTGCCTTTCTCAATTTGATTCTTTCCTCGTGTTATACATATATGCAATCTGCCTTCTTCTCCAAGGACAAGAAATGAGGACCCAGCAGGGGAACAGTCGGAGGCCACTTTATTCACAGGATACACAGCTTGGGCGAATGCAGTTCGGCTTCACAAAAGCCTTCATAAGCGCCAGGTAACTGTTAGAGCAAGTGAGCAAGTTTGTGGTTCACTATAGGTTTTTTGAAGTGTCCTGTCTGTGCCGCATTAGTTACTGTCAGACCCGCCCCTTAGCGGATGATTGGGTCCACCTGCTAGGCATAATTGCAGTGCAAACGGACTACAATACCCAGAATGCAGTGTCGATTCCAGGTAGGTCCATTGCGTTGGTGATGAATTTGCTGCAAGCACGGCCCCACAAAGATGCTGAATACCGCTCTCTGCCTGTGAAAGGTGCCCCCTCAGGCCCCCAAACTGCAACAACCACCGTAGCCAAAGAGTCAGATTAGCGGGGGCTTTCGTGAAAATCACCTCGCCCATGGAGGAGCCAGATGGTGCCTTCACTGCTCGCTTCTTCTTGGTTGGGGGGTGGAATTCAGCCTATCCAGAAACCTGAATTGTCCCAAAATGTATAAAATACAAGCAAATCCCAACTGATAAAAATTAACAATCCATAAATTGAAAATATCAAGAGATGGGAGAGGTATGGTTAGATTTGACCAAATGAAAAATTAGGGGTAAACCTTTTCGATATTTACAGGTTGCCAATTTTCTATGTCTCAAGAGAAGTGTAACCTAACAATTTGGTCTTCAAGATAAAGAGGCAGCTGCCCTGGAGTCTCCAACCTAAGAATACCCATATTGCAGTCAAAACTCTCTAGTGCAAATAAAAAATTACTATAAAGAATCATTTTATCAGCAGGTCCAATAATGAGGTTCACATTGCGAAGTGGCCTTAAAGGCGAAGCTGGTGCGTGGAAACGTTTGTATCCCCAGTGGACTATATTTGTCAGTGCTTGCACGAAGAAGCTAGAGAGCCCAAGTTCTAGTCTAAGAATTTGTAACAATATAGTAGAGGTAAGGCTACAACATTTTCGTAAGATCATCCCGTCAGATAGATTTTAAAAATACCTTTTAGAAATAGGAGTATATTTAAGAGTACTGATAAGAGAATTTGTGGTATCTTTGTTATTATAAACATGTAATAAGTGGTTAAAATGTTTTCTTTCCATTAATTTATATAAATTTTGAAGAGCACCTGCGTGGGCCAAGGCTTTATTCCTTAGATTTATAAAGTGCACCTTTTGGAACATGGTATTAGAAAAGCTTTTGCTTAAATAGACACAGTTACCTCTAGTTTTTTATGTCTCACTTGCAAGTTATGTGATAAACCTCTTTGAACCTTTGGTTTTGCAATACAAAAACCAACCTGCACCATAATTACCTAATCTTTGCAGGTTTCTTTTGATAGCCAATGGGATTGAATCAAGCAAGATGATATTGCCAGTGTGCATGAGAGCATACAATGATTGGAACCCCAATTGAGGTAAAAGGTTATTCAGTTGGAAGTTGAACAATTGTTGTTGAAAATCAGACAAATAGAGTGCAAACAAAAGGGGAGGTAACAGACAACCCTGTGTGTGTCAGAATGGCATGGAAATACCTTTAATGTAAATCGCTACCATCAATTCCAGTATCCCTGCCATAGACCCCTCACCTCCCTCCCCCGCATGTGTCCCATGCACCTGCTCCTTAGATCACTTTCCACACCTCAACGCACTCTCTTTGCAAGCTCTCCTGACCAGGGTAAAATCTGGTTCTCCTCGAGATTGCTGCCCCCCTCCACATCCTAAAAAATATATTTTTGGTGCTATCCCAAGGCGTGGTCCATAAAACCTTCAAAGAAGCAGTCGTTGTACCCTTTTTAAAAAAGCCAGGGACCGACCCCTTCACTATTTCCAATTACAGGCCAATTTCCCTCCTCCCTTACCTGGCTAGGGTATTGGAGGCCACGTCACCTCTCACCTCTCAAACTTCATTGAGCAATGCAATTATTTAGACCCCTTCCAAGCTAGATTTCGACCGGCGCACTCTACCGAGACAGTTATCACTGCTGTCTTGGACTCCCTCCGTCACAATGCAGATAGAGGAATACCTCAGGCCCTGGTCCTACTAGACCTCTCGGCAGCGTTTGACACGGTCGATCATAGCATTCTCCTCGACCGTGTCAAACAGGCCGGCCTCTGTAACTCAGCCTACAGCTGGATCAGGTCCTTCCTCAGTGACCACACCCAAGCCGTCTGCTTGGCCCCTTTCTCAGCCCCCAAACTTCATATCTCCTGTGGGGTCCCCCAAAGGTTCCTCGCTGTCCCCCCTTTTTTTCAACCTTTACATTCTACCCCTGATTCAGTCCCTCAAAACATTCAAAGTCATCACATTCAACTATGCTGAGGACCTCCAACTTATTTTCACCATCGACAATTTCCCTGAATCCATTCAGGAGTTCCAGAGCACTATGCTCTACATCCGCCATTGGATGGACTCCAACACCTTTCAGAGCAGGGGAGACGAGGCAAGACGACTGCATATATCGACAAAGACCATTCCGGTTAGGAAAGTGAGGAACCAAAAGTGAATTGACATGGACCATACAGTATGAATACAAAAGAGGAACCAAGACTGTATTCTCCTATTCAAAGCAAAGGACGTTTCACTATGAGAGCTACATTATAAAATGCCTGTGTCAGCCCCACAAACCAAGAGAAAGAATACTCCCGAATTGATGTATCTACGATAAATTTGGGGTTATGTTTGTTTATCTATTACAACGAGAAGTCTATATCTACATATAAAGGGATCCAAATACCTTTGGTTATCAACAAGCTTAGGGTACCCCGCACACACACGCTTTGGAGAGAATAGAACTCTTTCTGATCTGGTCCTGAGGAAGGTAGTCTCAACCCACCGAAACGCGCGTAGACCTGGCGTGGAAAATACACAAACAACATCTGTGTTACCTCAACCTTAGGAATAGTTTTTGTTGGGATGGGAATAAATGTGAAGATGTATGTATGAGTAAGTGTGTCTGATGGTTGGTGTGTGAGAGACAGGGCCCTATTGTTTTGTATTGTGAAAATAATTGTTTTTTTTAACACACTGTAAAGATCATGGTATTTTTCATTGTATTCTTAATTGATTGAATCATAATTAATGAACTTGATGTATACACAAGAAATGTTCTAAAAAGAGAAAAAAATATTTTTGATATACTACAGAAAAAGAAAAAATAAATGAAATATATAAAATGAAAGTACTTAATTTGTTGTACCTGTGTTACTAAGAAGGTTAACTGATTAATCTGATGAGCCTTGCCACATAAGAAAATACGATTTGACCACGGGGGAACATAAGTATGTTTACCTGGAGTCCAACCAGCTGAAATTAAACCCCGGCAATACCGAACTAATCCTCAATTTCAAACGCCAACTATTCTGGGGACCGCACTTTTGGCCACCAGAGCTCGGCTCCCCCCCCACTCCCTCCACCTCAGTCAAAAGCCTGGGGGTGTCCATTGACAAAGATCTGTCACTAAAAACTCAAGTGAATACTGTAGTGCCCACATGCTTCTTTCAGCTCTGTAAGATCAGGAAGATTAGTCGAATGCTTACCCAGCCAGCCCTGATGTAGGTGGTGATAGCTCTCATACTGTCACACCTGGATTACGCCAACTCTATCTGGGTCTCCCTGTCGCCTTCAGTAAGCGCCTTCAGATGGCTCAAAACCAGGCCTCCAGATTGATTTATCGACTGCCACGTTGGCAGTCAACAAGGCCTCTATTAAAATAACTTCACTGGCTTCCCATTCCCCAACGACTCACATTTAAAACGGCCTGCATCATTTTCAAATCTCTCCGCGCCCGCAGCCCCCAATTCATCAATGACCTTCACCTAGATACACTCCCTCCCGCAACCTCCGGTCTGCCAATCAAATACTACTGGCCATTCCCCCCTACAAACTCCAACGCCAGGGAGGCCGCAGGTTTGCTACTCTTGCTTCCAAACTATGGAACTCCCTTCCCTCAGAAATTCGCTCCTGCACCAATCTTCTGATATTCAGAAAACAGCTTAAAACCTGGCTGTTCATCCAGGCTCATGCTTAATTCTCCTACCGCCATAAGCGTCTGTCAGTCAGCGCTATGAAACCCTTGGGTGTACAAGCGCTATATAAAACCTTGTTAACATAACATAACAATGTCCCCCAACAAGACTTTGACCCATCTGGAGGAATGTGAAGAGATGATTAGTTGAAGTAATTAATATTAAAAGGTATACCCAGCTGCAACAATTTGAACCATGAATTCAATAAGGATAGTATATACAACTTGTTGGTTTTTCACAACATATTTGCCTAAGTTAGACTGTAGCACCCCGATGTTCGTCACAGATGTGTTGGCTCTAAAGCCTGACTGTTCCGGAGATATACTGTTCGCCTCGTGTGCCCATGTTTCCAGCTGACCCAGAACACCCCGAGCAGAGATCTTGCTTCTGGCATCGAGCAGAGCAATTTTTCGATTATTTCCTGGGATTGTTTGGCATCCCTTTTTATGAAGTGGTGCAATGACGCTTCCTCCATAATTTTGGGACAGAAAGAGAAACACAACAATGCGAGAAGACTTCAATATTTTGCCTCACAGTTGAACATTTCTTTTGTAAACCGCAAATGTTATTTCATTTGTACCCCAGCTCTTGCTCTGTTTAAGTAGGCAACTATTTGATCATGGATTTGGGGGAGGACAACTGATTGCTAAACTCGGGTACCTGTTCATCCTGGTTATTCCTATAAAGGCTCGACATGTAGTCAGCCCAATGAGCTGCTATCAAGTGTACCGAGGATTTAATGATAGAACGGCAATTACAGCTACATTTTGCTAGATTGACCTTGAATTATTTTCTTGTGTGGCACGATGGAGATTGCACTAGTTCAGTTTCAAATGTCTTTTCCTTTGAGCTGCACAACTCTTATTTATTTTTGTCCTGAGAGATCTAATTATCGCCATACGCTCTGCTGAAAATTAAAGAAACTGTTTACGTTTATTTATCTCCTTTGACACTTGGACTTTCAAAATGCCTTTCACTGGGTTGTTGGGCTGAACATTTTTCTTGCCCATGTCTTTTCTATGTTTTGCCAGGGCACGCATGAGTGATTCATAGGAACTAATTGGGTCTCCTGCGGGAGAACCTAATGGTGCTACGTCAAATGAGGTGACTAAATTGTTGAAAAGTTTAACAACAAGGGTTTTTCAGTGGAGTCTAACATTTTTCTTTTAGCTATCAATTAAACAAGTACCTGTTTCTAGCGTACAATCAGTGTTTTTTAAAGATGCTATTCTGTTACCATCCAAAGAGAGGCATGTATTGTGATTGATACCTTCAATTTCAGGATAAGGTCAAAAACCATATAGGATATTATCATGTAGTCGATTCCCTTGGGGCGCTGTCTAGTTGTGTTTTCTGGAATATCCTTGTCAACTCTTCCGTTTAACACTTAAGGGCTTCAGCTCACCCAAGAGAAGATTTCAAGAACTGTCTGCTCTGTTATTTCACGGGAATTGGGACTGAGGGATGTTCCAACTTTTCTCCAGTTAAATGTTCCCGAAGGCTTGCATTGACGTATTGGAAACTTTAGAATTTACGTCGCTTGTGATAATAACCCAGGTGGTCTTCTCTCTAGGTATTGATACATTTATAAACTCAAATACAATAATAAGTATGCAGTTATTATGCTGTCCTGGATGTATATAAATATTAAACAGTAACATGAAGTGACTTGTTACATCATTTATCATTGAGAAGTCAATCCTTCCATTGAAGACATATATTGCAATATGGAATGAGATGGGTATTCCAGTCAGAATCAGTCGAAAGTAGAATGGCATACCGCCTTTTGTATAATCATGATTAGAGTAGATGGCTGGGTGTTGGCTGGGTGTTGGAAACTGGGTTTTTGGTTGGCAGAGGTACACACTCTATCCAAGGAGAAAAAAATTATTGTCAGGGTGAGTCAGATACAAACCCTAAATTAACCTGTGCTCACCCTTTGGTAGCTAGCCACAGAGCAGTCAGGCTTAAAAATAGGCAATTTGTAAAGTTTTTTTGCAACATTTAAAACAGTAAAATGGTCAAGAAAACGCACAAAAAGTTACCACATATGGATAGAAAAATAGAGCTTAATTCATTGAACAAAATAAGACCAAAAAGGCAAAAAATCAATAGGTAGAACTGGGGTCATGCATTTTTTTAAAATTATCCTGAAATATAGTGCTGAAAAGCAGAAAGCGGCAACCGGTGCTATCTGGTTGCACTTGACTGGAACAAAACCAAAAGTTTAAGC
Organism: Lissotriton vulgaris; assembly: GCF_964263255.1. NCBI lineage: Eukaryota > Metazoa > Chordata > Amphibia > Caudata > Salamandridae > Lissotriton > Lissotriton vulgaris. The sequence goes on along the minus strand of NC_141696.1, from coordinate 1,071,311,910 downwards.
CAAGTTCGATGGAGTGCAAGTCGGATATAAGGACCAACCTTGTTCCACTGCAAAGTACCTTTGTTGTGCCATTGACAGAGCCAAGATGTGTGCAGAAAGAGGCAATGCGTCAGCAGCAAAGTACAGGATTTGTAGGTGAAACACAGTTGGTTCGTCATTGAGCTGTGCAAGCAGGAAAGCATCACTATCGAACCCTGCTGTTGTAGGTGATACATCATCATCAATCTGCACAGTGATGCAATGTTTGTGAAGCTGCAATGCGTCAGTGTCAAGGGAGATGTACCGCTTCCAACCGACGCTACAATGGCGATGGCCGGATATTTACAGTTGCAGCACTTTGCACTCACTTCCAAGGGTCAAGGACTGGAATGGCACCACTTAGTAGGGCAAGACACTTCAATGGTAGAGTCCAGGTGCTGTTGAAGAGTAGGGTGAAGTCTTTGATGTACCTGACACTTCCAACAGGAGGCAAGCAGGCAAGCCATTTGGGCAACTCTGGGTTGGGCAGGACAGCAGAGCAGGAGTCCAGCACAGTGACAGTCCTTTCACCAGCCCAGCAGTCCTTCTTCCTGGCAGAGTATCCACAAGTCAAGAAGTGTACTGAGTTGATGGTGTCAGGGGTTAAGTACTTATACCCAGTTGTGCCTTTAAAGTGGGGAGACTTACCCCTCCTGCCCTGGGACCAGACTCACTACAGTGGGTTAAGAACTCCTTTGCGTGGGGACAGTACACAGCCCTTTCAGGTGTCACCTCCTCCCTCCCATCTTGCTCAGGATGGCCCGTCATTATGTGGATGGCCCATCAGTCACACCTAAACTCCCTTTGTGTGTGGCTGTCTGTAGGGAATGCAGAAAGCCCAGCTGTCACCCACCTCAGATGTGTATTTAGAGACAGGCATAAGGCACCATGGGCCAGATGTAGGTAAATCCGATTTACCGACTCTTAAATACCGAATTATACCGATTCGGTATTTAAGAGTCGGTAAATCGGAAGGGGGCAGATGTAGGTAATTCTTATATCAGAATTACCGATTCTGTATGATTCGGTATTTACCGATTCGGTAATTACCGAATCGGTATTGCCCATTGATTCCTATGGACCTTGCCATAGGAATCAATGGGCAATACCGATTCGGTATTTACCCAATCGGTAAATACCGAATCCTGCAAGGGTGCAGGGGGTGTCACTTTGACACCCTATAGCACCCCAAGTACAGGCATGTGTGACATTTGGCACACATACATGCCCTAAGGGCGTGTCTGTGTGTCACATGGCACAGGTGTACATGCACAGATGTGCATGTACACCTGAATTCCGTATTTTACCGCCCAATTGGATTGGGTGGTAAAATACCGAATTCTGAAGGCCTGTAGCACTGTAAACAGTGCTACCTACATCTGGGTTTTACCGAATCGGTACAATTACCGATTCAGTATTTTACAGAATCGGTAAATTTACCGAATCGGTAAATTTACCGATTCTGTAATATAATGGCCCCTACATCTCAAAAACCAATTACCGGTCGGTAACGGCCGAAATCGGTGGTTACCGACAGGTAATTGGCGACCTATATCTGGCCCCAAATGGCTAAAGTAAGAAAATGGCAACTTTCTACAGAGTGCCTTTTTCACTTTAAATTAGGATGTAAAATTGTGATTCCAGAGACACAAAATTTGGGGGACCCCATCTCTTCCCAATTGGAAATGACACTTATAAAATGTAATAAGTAATAAGGCAATCCCAATGTTAATTTATGGAGGGCTAGGCATTGCAGTAGTTGAAAATTAATTTAAGAGCTTTTCACTCGCAGGATATATAAAACTTAAAAGTACATGTCCTACTTTTTAAGTACACTGCACCCTGCATTTGGGCTGTCCAGGGCCTGCGTTAGTGCTGATTTATGTATTAAAAAGAAAGATTTGGGCCTGGCAAGCGGGTTAACTTGCCAGGTCGACATGGCAGTTTAAAACTGCACATGCAGGCTCTCCAGTGGCAGGACTGGGACATTTTTAAAAGGCTACTAAAGTGGATGGCACAATCAGTGCTGCATGCTCACTAGTAGCATGTAATTTAAAGGCCTTTAGATCATGTAGTTCACTTTAATAGAGACATATAAGTATATTAAATATGGCAATTGTGGATAAGCCAATGTTACCATGCTTTATGTACAGAGCCCATGCCCTTTAGCACTGGTTAGCAGTGGTAAGGAGCCTAGAGTCATAAAAAGACTGCAAAAATGAAGTCAGCAAAACAGCAATTCAGAAGGCAAAAAGTCAGGGAAAACCACGCGAAGGACGCCATTTCTAGCACAGTGCTATTAAATACATTGTAGGACTTGAATATGAAAATAAGCAATGGACAAAGTTTCCTTGAGACAGATGATGATTGCTTTTTATTACCTCAGATAATCTTTTTTTAATTTATCAATATTTTATCTCTAACTGTGGCTGGTATGGCTCACGGGTGGGGCGACGGACGCGGGGTCGTGCGTGGGGGTTACGGGCGAGTGGTCCCGAGGGAATGGGGGTTCATGCGGGGGTAAATTTTAAAAAAACGTACCATTCCCTGGTCCTGAGTCTTCAGTGCTGGGTCTGCTCCTGCTTTCCTGTCTCTGAACCAGAAGCAGGCAGCCTATCTTCCCGCCCCCTAAGCCAATCGCAATTCTGCAATGGCAGCGTTGTGATTAGCTGGGAGGTTGACCGCACAGGCTTCTATGGGTAGGCCTTGTTCTCCATTTTAGCTGCATGCAGCCTACATGGAGAAAATGGAGAGTGTTCATGAATGGGCCTGACCAAACAGTCAGGGCCTGCAACATTGGGCTAGCCACTCCTCCCTTGCCCTCAAGCAGGACCGCCCACCCACCCCTGCCAACCAGACCCTTATTCTTCTTTCTTGCAGTGAGAGAAGCAGAAACATAAAATGGTATTAATAATAACCATTTTATGTTTCTTCTTTTTTTTTTTGCACTGCGAGAACGCAGTGGTGTGATGCTCCTCTTCACACATAGAGGAGCCGCCCCTGCTAATCTCTGTAGTTGGTCTTGAAATGTATTTCCTTTCAGCGGCACCAAGAGCAAGGACCACAAGGAATCTGTATATATTGCTGGCAAACTATGTGCCAAATACAGTGAGTTCCACCACTACAGACTGTGTGTGTCAAGTTTTGAAGAGCCTGTAATCTTTTGGAGGGGTTACTACTTTCCAAATCAGAGACTTCTAGGACAAAAAATGTAATTGCCTCATATCTCCCCAGGATAATTATATAGAATTCCATTATTGGAAATACATCATATCTGGTCTTTCAAAAGACGTCTTTGTTCCCCAGAAGGTTATCAGGGGGTTAGTCCAGACCAGAATTTCATTCTGCTATAGGATAATTCATTTTTGTGAGAAAATGACACTCTTCATTTCAGCTGAGCATAATGACTTCAAAAGTGGGATCAGCTGTAGTACATTCAAGATTTGGACTCTGTTTAAGGAGACAGCTTCCCCTGAAAATAAAGTAGAGAAGGCAATTGTATTAACTGAATACAGAGTGTGAGATACATTTTTGTGACTTGATCACCTTTTTAATAGAGGTCTAAATAATTAGGACATTATAGCTGTGGTCCTAGAGGGTTATCTCTATCATCAGATAACTTTCTTGATTTGCTAACCTCGGCTAAAGAATTCAGACAAGCATCACTGACAGTTTCTTAGTAAATATTTCTTACTGGAGCCCTATTCCTGCCTGCGCTTTTCTCTCAAGATTGGCACTAGCTGTTTCTATAGATGGTACTTCAGTAAGAATGGCTTCATTAAAAGCTTACCTTAGGTGTACTCATTCCCTCTGTGTGAAAACTTATCTGTCTCCTTCTTTTTTTGGCAGTCTCCATTTTTTAGTCTTTCTGTTGTTGCTTTATAGGGTTTTCTAGAGATGTTTACGTCAGACGTTAACTTCAACTACCCGATTTCCTCTATTTGGTGCAATGATGTATTTTGTACCCTTCTTAATCCATGTTAAATATCTGAAAAAGAGTAATTTGGCCTGTAGTTCAACAGGGGGCATCGGGTACTTGCAGTTTATCAGTAAAGACAGATGGGACAAATGCATCTGGAGGAAAAAATGCTTTTAAAGTAAAAAACAATTGATCAGTTTTTGACAGTTTTTTCTCTTTGGCACCTTCGCCATTGAAGTTTCTTCTTCTACATGGAATGCTTCATTTTTTCCTTTTTTCCATTTCTCTTAAACATGAATGAGATTGACTCAAGAGAGGGAGAGAGTTGGTATCCTTGTGTTGGCTCATTCCAACGCCACTACTTGTTGTAGAAAGAACAACAGCAGATAGTGTTTCCAGCATGTGATCGGAATTAAATGTTATTTTTTGCAATAGTTGTAGGATTGAATCCAGGATGCCCTTTAACTCCTTTAGGGCTTCAGAGACGTGGACATAATCTTTTGGTAAATACATACTGGTATTTAAGAGCAGCTCCGGAGTGTTAAAATGATCTTCCAATGTCTCTTGGTGGAAGCGTATTTTTCAATTTCTTTAGAGCCGAGTTATGGCCCGTGTTTCTTTTTTGATAGAATGACAGAAATTGCGGCAAGCCAATCAATGCACCTATATGTCATGACTTTCTTCAAACCAAATTAGAGATTTTAGGACCATTTGATGAGTGAATTGATTTCAGGACTATGTTCCTGCTTCATAGTTATTTGTATAGTTATTTTTGTGCTATAATTTTGCACTTGACGTTTCTCGATAGAAGACTGCGTACCCTTTCTGGAACTGCGCACGCAGCTTTGATCGATACATATCCTGGATGGGGTGGCCTCGAACTTGGGTATTAGTCCTGATCTGCACATGAATATATCAATATTATGGGATAAACGAAGTTTGATGAATTGTAATGGTAATACACAGTTAATGATTTTAATACCCTTTTTTAACGATTTTTATCGATGTTCGGTGTACATTTATTGTTTGTTTTTATCGAATATTTGTCTGTATATCTTTTATGATCTAAAATTGATCAAAATAAAGATTGAAACTGAATATATCAAGGTCTTATTGGGTTCTTATGGGAATTTTCTATGTATCTGCGGTAACAAAGGAGCTTTCTCAAAAGAAAGTGTATTTCAAAAGAATGTTCTTAAAACAAAATTCCACTGAGGGGACCAGCGAGGACGAGCTCTCTCCAGCTTCTTTCACGGTCGATTAGCAGTGACAGGTCTCGAGACGCACTCATGCGCACTCGTGCACCGGGGAAATAGCTCTTTTTCTGGTTATCACAGGTAATTCATACATTCTGACGCGCCATTTCTGTTAGGACACAACGTAAATGTGCTGGTTGATAATTTCTGCAAAATGGTAATGGCGTTTCACTGACAAACTTCTATTGACATGGAAAACAGAACACGGGCAGGGCACATCTGACAAGAGGAGGTCTACAGTGGTCCTGCAGAACGATTCTTCTAAAATACACAACCCACCCTGCTAGAATACACTGTGTGCTACTGCCACATAATTACCACCATCTTTATGGCCTATTGCGATGCCAGCATGGCAACAAGTTCCTTTTCTCACAGATCAGGGTGTTTGCACACTTACATACCCCTTATCTTTCTCAACCTGCTACAAGGCTCTTGCAGTAGGCTTCAACTGCTATTAAGGTACTACCCTCCCTACTTCCCACAATGACTCACAGTTTTGTAATTACATTTTTCCTTCCCCTTTGACATCCAAATCAGTATCTAAACACGTCCATCTGTCTCTGAATCCAGGGTTTAAAAGTGAATTCGGTAAGTTATACAGTGGACTATTTCCGCAGAGAACCTCAAAGGAATACCGTTCTCCTTGTGACCTATTTACGGATAGATTTAGAAGATGGAAGACAATTTGTTGGAGGGTAGGTATAAAGATACTAACATGATACACACTCATTCTCGTATTGTGTGACTTCGGGACCCAGAGAAAGACAGACAGATGCAGACCTACATACAATAACAAGACAACTAAGAAATGAGAATGTGACTGTGATGTGTTGTGACACAAAGACCATTCACGACTCCATCATAGCACTACTCAGCAACCAATCACCAAACTGTGAATAATACTGCATCCTCGCGCCTCACAAACATCACCATAAATGCCATTTCTGTGAGTTGAAATGCCTAGTCTTTGAAGGAGGGTGCGACTTTGAAAGAAACTAGAAGAGTTTCGCCTGCCAAGAACTGGAAAAGTATTAAAGACTCACCCCATGTTTTGTTCCTCCCGATCATTCACCTCAACTACACCTGCACCAGTCATCCTTGTACATATTGCCTTTGTTAGAGTGGAACTGGTTATGTGCCTGCGGAGCCAATGATTTCTCTTCTATGTTAGTTATTGTGCATCTCTAAAAAGCAGCCAGGACACATCTGAATGATTCCATCACTTCATATGCTCCTCTGTGTACACCACGTGTCATGTCTTAAGGTAGCGTCATCCTCTGGAGACTTAAATCACTTCCCCCTACTATGGCTCTGGCTGTTGCCTGTCCATCTCTATTGGTGGTATATCGGGCAGAGATTCTCCAGGACTGGAGAGTCAAGTGTCGATGTCTATGATGTGGAGAATATGTCACAAATGAAGAAGGACCACTACTTCCATTAATAAACCTGGCTGTTGCAGGTCCATTCATACAGACACACATAGACCCAGACTTAATAATACTTTAAGCCTGCATACACAAAGTAATGCAAACAGACACAAACAAGCACCTGTGATTTAATTTCCAGTATCAAATGTGTTTTGTGCTGAATGCTTGTCTTTTTCACAGCATTAAATCCAATTTCTGCCCCTTTGCATCAAGGAAGCCTTTCCGGGACCCTTCAGGGCAAGCACCCATATGTTTTGACACAAAGCCTGATAAGGTAATGCAGCCTGACCGGAATTTGGGATCTGGTGGAAGCAGGTGCAATCACGGTAGAATGAGTTTAATTCTACCAGAAACCAATGCATTGAATCCCTTCTGCAGTTGTCTATGTATAGATATGTGTACTGGAAGCAAATGCCTCCAATACATATCTTAAGCAAGACAGTGCAGCACATCATAGCCCATGTGTATGCTACCGCAGCAGAAGACCTATGCAGTAGGCACATCTTTATACATATAGTGCTGTACTCTGTTATTCTCAGGGTACAGTTAAGCACAGTAAATGTGGATTCTGTTTTGTTCTGAACGTAAGGGCAACTCATACATGTGTGCAAATTGGTGTTTAAGTGATGGTATGTCTCCATGGGCGTCCGCAGACATTTTTCCAGGGGGGGGGGCAAAATGTTAACGTCATCACCATCCTCCGACATGATGTGTGCTAGGTGGGGCACAAGAAACACTGGGGCACAGAACTGGGATAGACTCAATTAAATGCCAGGAATCCAGGACATGTGACTGACCCTGCCACAGGCCAACAAACACCACCTGTAGGGAAAACGCAAAACTTTCTGACAAGGTGCTTTATCTCTGTGTGCTAGGTGTGCAGACTTCCGGGTCCTCGATCCAACACCAATCAAGGCTGTCTTCAGCACGATTCGATTTTTATCAGAATACTTTAAAACAGCCTATGATTAAAGCACCAGTTTAAATATATTGTATGCACAGTGTATGTTAGGGATTATTTGTAGCACACATAGTTACCAATATTGGCTTCTTGGTGCTAGAATTCATGATAACTTTTAACCAAAGTTAAAGCACAACGTCAAAGTTAGTAATAAATAATTCAGCAATCACACACGCTAGTGATTCGCCAATGGGTGCTCCCTTTACTAGAATTCTACGGGCATTGCTAAATTTTACACACAATCAATTAATTTATACAAAATAAAATGTATAGGTCCAAATGTTAGCTATATTTTTTAAAAGAAACTTAGAGTCCCTCTACGTGTAGTCAATGTCAAACTGACAACGTGCCCACGTTTAGGAATACAATAATGGCCAGCTCCCTTATGCGGAAGCCTGCATCGTAAATGTGTGGCACATGCAGAGCCCGTAGCGGCGGCACATCACAGGTCCAGGGATGCTGAGTCTTACACAGTGGTCGAAGTGGGGGAAAAAAGTAGGGGAACAGTGGGCGGAGAATCAAAGGGCGGGAATAACCCAAGGATTGGATCTGTAGGTGGAGCCAGAGGTGTGGCCAGAATGCGCAGACTTTCCCAATTTTTTGTATTTGTTTGGCATTTCACTGCCCAGTTTAATCAACCAATGGATGCACATGATTATTTAAGGTTATAATGAGTTATTGACATTAAAATATATTCACAAAGTGGGATATGCTTCTAATCACAGAATGTACCAAATACGATAAAATGATGAAACACAAGCCATTTGTCTCCGAGCCATGGAGTTTCTGTCATCAGCACTACTCCCTTTTTCCACAACAGCAGTTCAAACATGAATGGCAAAATATCCTAGCTTGCAAATGTTTTCTCTAAAATTATGGCTCTAGCATATTTGCCTCATAATGCAAGATCTGCTGCATGATCTGAACGTTTAAACTAATAAATTGTTTGTAGCTCAAACATATCAAAAGTTAATATAAAATGTGACTTGTGTTGCTGAGGAGTGGATGGCCTATTGTAAAGGTTGACTGGTCACCTTTCTCACTGCTGCCTTTGTATGTTACACTGGTACAAATAAGGCAAAATCTTTCCAGAGACTGTTAGCATGTGTACACATGTCAAAATAATAAAATATCTGAAAATATACTGCATTACGCTGCAGCCTTTTTTTTAATGCATAATTTAGTCAACACTACGGCATAATGTTGTCATCCTTTGCTGCATAATTAATCCCAGTGGCCCCACAGCAGGCAGCACATCTTAAAAGTGCTTGTGAATGAAGCCGGGTGACTGTAAGTTTGCGAACTTAGTTGGTGTGTGTGCAAATCCTGCATTGCCAATCCCTGGTGAGTTGCAGCTACTACTGCTGAAACAAGGCCAATGGAGGTACCTATGGGTGAGGCAGACTGGCCTCAAGGGTGGGGCCAGCCACAGCACTGGTGGCGTTCTGTGCATTAATGTTTGTTAGTGCCCCCCAATGACCTCCTCTGCCATGGATTTCCTCACTACCACCCTTTAACTGTGCCCCCCATTTTCCATAACCACTCTCTCCCAGATGCATTTAATTTGATTTACAGCGCCACTCATACCATTGTAGAGTGTCAGAGCACTTTACATCACACACATTACACAGAGACAATCAATATGTGTGTAAATCACTGTATAGAAAATGTTACATAAGACTAAGGACTACAAGGTGTAGGAGTCACATGACACCCATACTAGTAGCCCATATAGTTTTATAGTGATTGGATTGGAGAAACACAATACCCGGAATTTAAAACGTAATACCATATTGGGGGTTCTCCTTAATACTCAGAATTAATTTCTGTCCAAAAGAACACTTTTTGGTACACTAGGATAATCAAAGACTGTGGGGAGAGGGGGGGGGGGGGGACAAAACTCTCTAATTTAAACCTTGCAGTTTGTATGCAGCTCTTAGATGACAGTTAATAGCTCACTGTTCTAAGTTAGGATTTTAACTTATAAACTGCAAGTGACAAAAGGATCTCTCTGACAAAAGCAGTAGCCCACTGACCTATTTACATTATGTGCACTTTGTGATCTGAATGGCGCATGTTCTTTGCAGCTGGTACATTAACCCTCTGAGCTACCTTTCCATGAGTCAAAACTTCCACTTCCTGAAGTCAGCACCTGGTGCAGTCACACTGGTTGCACTGCCCTAGAGCTGGCTCTTCTCAAGGGTCCTGTGACCTCAGTGACTGTTGTTCTAGGGTGTGCTGCTTCATAGGCCTGCCCGCAAGACTGGAGGTGAACTTCAGTATGGATAGTGGTGGACAAGCCTTGAAGGTTAACCTACACTTGTCATGCTAGGGTCCACCTGCTGGTGCGAAGACACCAGGACTTCTAAGGTGTTGCGAAGCCTTCTATGGTCTAGCATGTGATTGTGCTCTCTCAGGAGAGTGGTCTGGTGGACTGGTTATTAAGGCTGAACCTGGTTCCCAGTTCCAAATTCAGCAGCTCTGACCATAGTGCCACATCCTCTCTCCCCACTGAACATCGTACTGCCCCACTGAGAAAAACTCGCACTGTCTTCAACTACAACCCAATTGTTGACCGCTATAAACACCTGGATGCGGCTCAATTTAAATTACGCACTAGTCAAGAGCAATATGCGGCCTACAAAAAAAAAAATAACAACATCCTGGAAAAGGCAAGCACTTATAGGGAATGCAAAATGTAGCAAACCATGTGAAATGTAAGCAGGAACAACATGGTTACCGTAATGCTTTTACACTCACTATTTAGAAATCAGTGAGTGCTTTTGCCTGAAAAGTTAAGGACACGACTACAGGGCCCTGAATGGACACATTTCAATGGCCATTGTTTATATCCTTACTAAACGTAAGCAGTATGGTAAAAAGACCACATCCCTGGACCCAGAGCCGCAGCACACATTTTGTTTACCAACCCACAGATTGCAGTACCTCCAGGATTGGTGCACTATTCCAAGTCCAGGAAAAAAAGACAAGAAAACAAAAATAGCGCTTCACTGGCAAACTCTGTACTTTACTTGCAAACTCTTTAAAAGTGGCGCTACTGTGTTTCAGTGTGAATAAAATCAGTTTGGCCAGTTTGCTACCACTCTGTCTTACTTTATTTAGTTATTTATCTATTTTTCATGTTTTTAGCCTTTTATTCCCAATGCTGCACTTTGGAATTAAAATATCAGAAAAATACGACATTTCCAGCAAAAGCGTCTTTCTTTTTTGGATCCATTTCACAGGGAAGCAAATAAAAGAAAGGAGAGGAAAGAGAGTGAGAACCCCGTCTTGAAGTGACGGTTTTCATGGGCGTCCGCAGGGGGGCAAGGAGGGTCGCTCCAGGGGGGGGAAAGCGCCCCTCCTTGCCCCCCCCTGTGGACGCCCATGTATGTCTCACTGGAATATTCATTCTATTCAGGTGTGGCGTTTACAGTTCTACTATATACTTTGGTAGTTTATCTTCACCTGTGCCTTCAATGGATAGCCACTGTGACAGTTTATAAAGGAATTTTGTTCAAATTGTCCATAATTTTGCAAAAGACGATTGTAAGAAATGGGATTTCTGGTTGGAAAGCGTTTGGCAACACATACACACACACCAGCAATACATTAGGTGCACCACAAAAGGAACTCCACACAAGGTTATATATAAAAATAGCCTTTGTATTATAATAAACACATTAGAATAGTAATCATGCAATGTACACTGTGCCAACTGGCACTGGGCAGTATTTACAGGGGATTATATACACATGACAGGGCCACATGGACCACTGTCAGAATCATCACTAAGTAGAAATAGTAACAGTAAGATTTATCATAGATGTAGAACACAACCAGTACTTGTAGAACAAATAGTACATTTATAGCACAACCAGTAACTACTGGTGAAATACTGAACTGATGCCTAGATCCTGCAATGTAAATCACACTATGCAATAATCATCACATTAGGCATAAAACACATGATGCGCCAACCTCATAAACACTAAATCACATTAAGCATAAAACACATGATGCGCCAACCTCATAAACACTAAATCACATTAGGCATAAAACCACATAATGCGCCACCCTCATAAACACTAAATCACATTAGGCATAGGTATCACCAGAATAGACATACCCCGCAGAAATCAGGGCCTCACACACTGAAATGGACCGCAGGCCAACTGACCTCCCACAGGGAATTTAAACGCCCAATGTCCTGAATGTCAGGTCAGGCTGCGCATGCAGTGGAGTAAAAGTGTGCAAAAGATCAGGCCTAAACTGGGCAGCTGCCCACTAATTGCTGGGCAGCTGTGACAATGAGCATGGGCATCAGCGTGCCCCCTGAGCCCCTCTCTGGGACTCTAAACAAAATGCCTCCAAGTTGCAGCTAGCTGTGCTCTTGCAGGGCAGCTGAGATCAAAACAAAGGATACATGTACCAATGTGCCACGAGAGCTCTCCTTTAGGACTCAAATCTAGCAGGGACTAAACGTTGCAGCTGCCCGCTAATTGTGGTGCAGCTGTGCAGGCGAAAATGCAGGCACTGGCTGGAACAATGGCGCTGGGCTCGGGCCCTGCTCTGGGCTCTCACAATGAATGTAGCCCACTTGGCACCACTGTGCCCTTGTGAAGCCCCACTCCGGGACTTCTCAACATAAATGCCCCAAAAGAAAGGTTGCAGCTGCCCACTGTCATGCAGGGTAGCTGGAAGCAACCAACAAGCACTGGCACCCCCCCGGGCCTCGGGAGAGCCCTCACTCACTGGCTCCTTCGACGGGGGGCTCCAATGAGGCAGGGAAACCCATGTTGCGGGGGCAGGCTCCGATAATATGCCTCGGGCCCCCTCCGCCTTACTCCTTGGCAGCTAGTAGACACTCGCGGGGCTCTCCTCCCCTTACGGGAGCCCCGCAACAACGGTAGTGCACCCGGTCCCCCTTCTTGGGACCGGAAAACCCTGGAGGCATTGCACGGCTTCTCAGGAAGCGGAAGTCGAGCTCACCAGGCCCACCCAGAGTCAGGCACTGGCTCCTACCTGTCTTCCGGGTCACCGTGAGCAGAGTGGCGGCTCTCAGGCAGGGGCACAAACCAGCGGGGTGGCCTCCCGCTCTGGTTATCCGACAATAAGTAATAAATGCACAGGGTGGGTTCCCATGATTTTAAGTGGTGAAAATGTGGGGTGGGCACCCGCGAATTAGCACAAATGAGGGGTGGGCACCTGTTAGGACTCCAAGAATGCTGGGTGAGCACCCGCGAGTCAGGACTGAATAAATGCGGGGTGGGCACCCGCTTCCCACGCTGTGCAGGGGAGTCTTCGCGCTGGGATTCCCACCAGACGCTTCGGCAGCCCAGCGCTAGAGGGCATACATGCTCAACTTCTTCAGGGAAACAAAATACAGCGCTCAGCCTGTCTCCCACCTGGCACAAACAGGGAGCAGGTAGGCCTTCCTTTTCAGAGGTGCGCAAGCAGAATTAGTAAGGACTTGGGGCTGGGGACACCCAAGCAGAGTACAGCCAGGCAGGCCAGCACGCAGGGACCTCCAAGAAGCAGCAGCTGGGTCCCGCAGCTGTTCCTCCTGGCAGCGTGTCCTCCCATAAGAAGAAAAAGCACAACAGAGACAAATCACAGGGCTGGGGGAAAAACCAGAACCAACTGGTTTAGGGGAGCTTTGGAGCACTTAGTTGTGCTCAGCTCCTCTCTCCTTTGTCAGGTGGGGGTTAGGTGCTCAGACTCACCACAGGGGGCAGAGCCAGCATTGTGGAGGGAAGGCACTGCCCTATTCAGGTCCCAGGTGCAACTCCTCCCTCCCATCTGCATGCAGATCTCCCTATTCACCACTGGGCAAACTCATCCTGTCTCCTGGAGCCAACCACACCATCCAGCACCTGTCAATCACAAGCCAGACATGCAATTCACATCAGGCAGGCAGATACACCGAACACAGAAATGGCAACTTCTAAAAGTGGCATTTCTCCACCAGTCACCATACATCTGCGTACAACATTGCGCAGCATTTATTATCTCGAGTTCACACATACTAAACTCGCCCCTGCACTCCTCTCATACCAGGAATTACCAGGGACACACATATCCCCCAGGCATTCCTATAGGATGGCAGGTCAATCTCACCACATGCACCCAGAATGCGCAGGCATTTTGCACTGGCCCACAGTGCTAAAGTGCGCAGAGGCCAAAATTGACTAATATCAAGTTACAGAAAAGGCAAAAAGTTTAGGGGTGAACCTGCCAAAAGGGCCAAGTACAACAATGACTTACCCCATACCTCAGCCTTCCTAGCCACTAAATTCAAGTTGTATAGTCCCAGCTGTGCAATTTTTAATTCCGTCTTTCACAAGCACCAAAAATGTGGCTGTAAATGTAGTATATTTCTCTTGCTTTTAGACAGGAAATTGTTGATGTTAGTTTTTAGCTTAAGAAATCCTGCGTAATGTAACATAACGCCTATAGTAAATTGACATATTAATAAAAGATGTATATTGTTACCACAAGTGTACAAATTTGGAAAAGTTGTTTCACTGCAAAACTCTCTGTTGAAACTTTACGAATATTGCCTTTTAATTTTTTAATAAAAAGACAAACATCAGTGAAAAACTTTAAAACAGTGAGTTTTCTGGAGAACAACTTCATACAGGCATTTTAGTGATAAATGGCACTTGCAATAATTCTTTTGCAAGAAAAGTCAAGTCTCTTGCAATTGTTTTGTGAATTCAACATCAAATTGAGATATTTGGTCTTCTGGATAAACTCGACTTTGTTAAAAATGCATCTCTGAGACATTTGGCACATTTTTAAATTCTAGGACACACAACATTGATCACAATAGGTCTGAAACAGTGAGGCACTGCAGGCGCAAAATGTCCACTCTAAAAATGGATTGTGCCGGGTTTCGGTATTTACTTGGTTCACAATCTGTTTCCGACCGCTATTCATGTATCTCATAATGAGGTGTAATGTAATGATAGTCAATCAATTAATCAATCAATTTAGATTTGTAAAGCATATCCTATCACCCGCAAGTGTATCCAGGCACTAGGTTCTTACCTGGGATCAGTCAAAAAGCGAGGTCTTGAATCCTTTTCTACATTCCGGTAGTGAGGATGCTATTCGGAGGTGGATGACGGAGGTCATTCCAGGACTTGGCAGAGAGGTAGGAGGAGGATTGTCCTCCACAGTGGCTTTGGCGGATGTGGGGGATGTGTGCGAAGGTGACGGAGTCAGTGTGCAGGTGTCTGGAATTTTTGTGAAGGTTCAGGCGGTGGTTGATGTATGCTTTTCCTTGGTCATGGAGGGGTTGTAGACATGCATGTTGAATGGCATCTTTTCTGGATGGGAAGCCAGTGGAAGGTCCCTGAGGTGGGGGGGGGGGTGAGGTGGGTTTGGATTGTTAAGTCAAGGATGAATCTGGCAGCTGAGTTCTGTATCGTTTGAAGTCTCTTCAGGAGTTGGGTGGTGAGTCCTGTGTAGAGTGCATTACCGTAGCCCAGCTGGCTAGTGACTAGGGCTTGAGTGACAGTTTTTCTAGTGTCAGCGGGGAGCCATTGAAAGTTTTTTCAGAGCATTCGGCAGCAGGCAGAGGAGACAATGTTGATCTGGCACTTCATGGTGAGTTTGCTGTCCACAATGATGCCAAGGTTGCAGGCATGGTCTGAAGGTGTGGGTGTGGGCCTGAGTTCGGAGGGCCACCAGGTGTTTTTCCTTTGGGAGGTGTTGTTGCTAAAGATCAGCACTTCTTTCTTGTCCATTTTAAACTTCAGGCGGTTGGTCTTCATCCAGTCGGTGATGCTCATCCTGCAGTTGTGGAAGTTGGTCTTCATGGTGGAAGGGTCTTCTGAGAGCGAGAGGATGATTTGGGTGTCGTCTGTGTAGGATATGATATTGATCCCATTGGTTCTGACAAAGTTGACAAGGGGCATCATGTAGGTGGTGAAGAGTGTGGGGCTAAGGGATGAACCTTGAGGGATGCCGCAGAAGATACTCTTGGGTTTCAAGGTGAATTGCATGTTGTATCATTTTACAAAGTGCGCTGGGAGGAAATGTGCGATATGGGCCAGTCGATGTGCACCACGTTTGTAGAGGGAAATTGTCAAGGCAAAAATTGCCACAGATGTGTAATTTGTGCACAGGGATCAAATGAGAATGTGCACATGACCCGTTAATTACCTATACCTTTTCGCAATCTATTCAATGTATTTCTGATTGTAGATAATTTCTAAAACGCATACTGTCAAAATTGGATTCTTGGTTGCCTGGGGTGTGAACCCTAGACAAGTAGGGACCACAATCCTTACCAGGTTTAGGCACAAAACAATCCTAAATTAACCTGGGTTCAACCCTCTAGTAGTTTGGTACAGAGCAGGCAGTCTTAACTTAATGGCAATATGTAAAGTATTTGTGCAACACCTCAAACAATAATAAAGTGAAAAACACAGTACGAAAAAGGATAACACACTAAATGAGAAACCTAGGGTCATTTTTAATATATAGTACAAGACCAAAATTACAAAAATCCTATCAGTAGAACTGGAGATGAGCAATTGTAAATGTTTTGGTTGAAATATTGTAAAAAAGCATAAACCACCAACTTTGGTTATCTGATCACACCAAACCGGGCCAAAGTCCCAAGTTCAGGCTGACCTTGTTATAGAATGGGTCAGCTACAGGGGCCTAAATAGGTCTGCTGAATACAGTACCCTAAATCCTTGTGCGCTGTCTGCGCAGTGTTACTTTGCAAGACTTTGCATCGTCCACCATCAGTTACGATAAAGCTGTGTGGTGAGGCTTTGAGTTGCTCTGCATTGCTTCCAGTGAGCTGTGCAGCATAGCTTGTCAGGATTTTGCATAGTTTTGCATTGGTTCTGATGAGCTGGCAGCTGTTTAGCGAGGCTTTAGAGGGAATCGCGTTGCTTTGCATCGGTTCCAATTAGGACTACTGTTGAACTTGGCAGAGCACATTCAGGTCCACTTTCAAGGGTCCACACTGGGTGGTACCACTTGGGATGGCATGACTCACAGATAGCAGAGTCCAAGTGCTGGGATCTAGGTTGTTGGAAGCTGTTGTGTCTCTGAGGCTTCTGATTAGGAGGCCAGCCAACTAGCCCTCAGATTCTCTCTAGGGTCCTGGGTTCAGAGTTGCAGGTCCAGTTCTTCTGAGCCAGTCAAGAGGGATCAGGCAGCAGGTCTGCTCAGCAAGGCAGTAGTCCTTAAGAGCAGAAGTCCTTCAGAGCATCAGTCCAGCAGAGGGGCAATCCTTTCAGCAGCACATCTGCCCTTTTCCGGTCAGAGTAGCTACAGAACCGAAGTGCACTGATGAATTGGTGTCTAATATTTAAACCTGTTGCCCTTCATCTGGAAGGTGGGAGAAGCTTCTAGAATTTCCCTTTAAAGTCAGCAACCCTGCCCTCCCTGTCCTGGCTCCAGACTAACCACGGGGCATATGAAGCCCTTTTTGTGGCGACAGGATACCGCTTATTCAAGTGTAAGTAGGGCTGTGTCCAGCCCTGCCTTCTCATCCTACCAATGATGCCCCAGGTGCACCTAGGCTCTCTGTTGTGAGTGGCTGCTTAGGAGGAATACACAAAGCCCAACTGTCAGTTATTCCCAGTCATGTGACCCAGAGACAGTCTGGATGCACCAAATGGCTAAGGCAGTAAAATACAACTTTCTAAAAGTGACATTTTAAAAATTACAATTTAAAATCCAACTTCACCATTAATTAGGATTTTCCATTGCAATTCTAAAGACCAGGAATGAACTGGTTACTTGTTGCCAATTGGAAATTACAGCTTATTAAAGATAATAAGATAACTCCAATGTTATAATATAAGAGAAGTAGGCCTTCCAATAGTTGAAAACAAATTTGAAAGTTTTTCACTGCCAGGACATTTAAAATGTTTAAGTACAATACCTACTTTTTAAATACACTGTATCCTGCCCTCTGTGCTGTCCGGATCCTATCTTGTGTGGGGGAGTTATGTGTATTGAAAATAAAAGTTTGGGCATGGCAAAAACGTTTACTTTACAAAGTTGAAATGGCAGTTTAAACTACACACAGAGGCTCTGCAATGTGTAAGTATATTCTGCAAAGATGCCCCATGAACCAATGTGATCTGTCGTCCGTTGCGTGTCCTGAGGGGAAAAGTCAGCTCATTAGACAGTCCCAGAACTGTGTAGGCCAGAAATTGGGGTAACTGAGTGTTGAGGTATTTGTCTGTGTCTTCTAGTAATTGTGTTCACTAGCCAGTAAGTGATGGACATTATCAAAGTAAGTGGAGCAAGGTCCCGGGGGATCCGCAGCCACTGCAGCAATCTGCCTAGTACCTGTGATTGCCTCTACATAAGCTTACTGATGTGAGGGACCAGTACTTAACTATTTTGGTGGCAGTTTCTCTACTTGCCCTGTTGTGGGCGGTATGTTGTACCTGGTGGTATATATCATCTACCTCGTTTGGGGGAAAACAATGTCCCAGCTCCACTACCCAGCATCTCTGGGACATTTATTTATTCAGAGGGGGAGAGTGCATATAACTCTGTGAATAGATGCCTATCTGACGCCTTGGTCACCAGCCATTTTTTGAATACCGTAAGTGGTCACTGCACTCCGGAGCTAATAGAGGGCTGCATTATCCAATGGGGAATTTGAAGATAAGGTAATTGCTCAGATTTGGGTAGTGCTGAGTCTGCATAGTGTTGAGCAAAGGGCAGGGGGCCTTCTTCATTGAAGAGGTGGCCTATAGATCAGCAGCCTTCTTATTGACAGTAAAGGAACTTTATCTGGTTTAGCCCAGGAGTAAATTCCACATTACCCACATTTGGTGTCAGAGGGGATGGGAATGATGTTAAACCATTCCCTACACTTACTCTATTGAAGACATCTAGGATAGATTTAGTAAGCGGCAATGAATAGAGGCTTCTCAGTCTGGCTCGCTTTAGCAAGAAGGGGATTCTCAGCAGGTGTTGTCCCGCAACTGCTCTATCCATGAAAAGCCAGTCATTTTCAGACTCCTCCCTTGCCCATTCGAGCAGGAATCAGAGCTGCGTTGCTTGATAATATTGCATGAGGATAGGGACACCCAACACGCCCTCCCCTGGGGGTCTGTAGCTCGGCTCTTTCTGCATTTGAGAACCACCGTCAGTCCAAACAAAGTGGTTGGTATCTTGTTGCAAAGCTTGGATAGTTCCAGGGAGTGGTTAACCGGTAAAGCCTGAAAAAGAAAGAGTATCTTAGGCAATATTGAAGTTTTCATGGCAGCGACTCAGTCAGGCCAAGAAAGCTGATATGGTCTCCACCTAGATAGGTCAGCCTCAACCTGCTGCCATAGGGCTTTATAGTTGGGGGAAGCAGTCACCTTAGTTGTTTGGGCCAGTTGGATACCTAGGGAAGGGATGGAAGTAGACATCCATTGTATAGGGTAACTACTCATAAGATTTTTGTCTTGGTGGTCAACCAGAGGAAAAGGTTAATAGCCAGAGATTTTTGATTGTTTGCTTGAAACCCTGCCACTCATACGAAGGTCTCCAGTTCCCCAAGAAAAGATGGCACTAATGTGCCTTGCTTGTCCAAAGCTACCAAGACGTTGTCCAGGTAGAGTCTTATGGTATGTTCTTCCCCACCAAATCGGATTACATTTATATTCATATTGTCTGAGACCTGCTGGGCAAAGGGCTCATTATAGAGTGCAAATAATGGGGTTGAAAGAGGACATCCCTGTCGTGTGCCTCTACAGATGGGGAAAGGCTATGACGTTTGTCCATTTATGTGAGTGGTCACTGCCGGATGGCCATAGGTGGTGAAAACAGAGGATCTGAATCATCTCCTGATTCCAAAATGTTGGAGTATGGTGATCAAGTAAGGCCAATGGACCCAATCAAAAGCCTTCTCTGCATCTATGGTCATAAACATCTGCTCCCAATCAAAACATTGGGCTGTAAGACACGTTTTGTGTTACCACTTCATTGGTGATTAAGTTTAAACCTCACTTGATCTAGGCTAATGAGTCCTGGTAAGAGAGAGCTTAGGCACACTGCTAATATACCAGTAAAGAGCTTTATATCTACATTGTGGAGGGAAATTGAGTGGCAAGAGAACCATTGTTGTTTATCCATGTGGGGTTTGGGAATTACAACAAGGCAGGCTGCTAACACAGAGGGTGAAATTGAGTCTGGGCCATTGAAGAACAACTGGGTAAGAAAAGGGGGAAGTATTGCACACCATGTTTTGTAAAAGGTTTCAGGAAAACCATTAGAACCCAGGGATTTTAACAGTTTCTTGTAGGACTTGGGCTTTTTGGCTAAAGTTCCCTAAACTTTTTTGATTTACCCCTAGACCGTTTTCCTGATATATAGTTGCCAATCTAGATGCTTCGGGTACTTTGCCACTGCTGATCAGTGTCAAAGTACAAGTGTTCCCTATGTAAAATGTAATGGTAATTGGTTGTTTGTGGTTGGTTAGTTTGCCTTACTAGTAAAGTCCCTAGTGATGTACACTGTGTGTGCCAGGGCTAGTAAGCCAGTAATGCAAAGGCGCGCAGAGAAGGGAACTCAGGCCTGCAGTGTAGGGACTCCGTGCAGAGTGCTATTTAGCATGTTGTCCTGACAAGAGCAACTACTTGTTAGGCCTGACTTTCCCTTTTGCATACACATTGGGCACCCCTTTGGTAGGTACCTGGTAATCCCTGGGCAGGGTGCAGTGTAGGTACAAGGTAGGACATATACTAAGGTGTGTTATTTCCTGACAGTGAAAAACACTCCATTTCGTTTTTCACTGCTGAAAGGCCAACCTGCCCACAGGACAGAATGGGGGAGGCTGGGTGTTGTGTTTGTTAGCCTAGTTTCCTTTCAGTTTATAATTGAGAGGTGAAGTATAGGATGTATGAACTCAGTGTCATAATGCATCTTTCTGTGAAGGTGGTTTTGTCACTGTGTGTTCAGAAACCACTCTTTTAGAAAGTGGCTGAGTTTTGGGCTTTGGGCATTTCTGTGTGTCTCTGCTGAAATGTGGATTGTCTGTCTGGATCTGAAAGGTGAGAGGAGCTGGGAGAGGTCTTGACTCAGGGAGGGGTTCAGATGGCACCAGGCTGCCCTGCAACTGGAGAGTAGGGGGAGGAGAAGCCCTGAAGGTAAAAAGGCTTGGGCTGGTGCTATAAACCAATTGACCAATCTGCTGCTGATTGATTAAGGAACCAGACCCCAAGTATCTAAGGAAGAGAGGTGACACTGGGAGAGAGACAAACAGAAGTGATTTAGGAAGGGGTCAGGGACCGCTGAGCACAAACAAACTTCAAAGACAGTAAGGGGTATAACTATGAGAGCTGAACTTTGGAATTAAACTGAAATAAAGTGAGATGGAAAAGGCTTGGACCCATTCTGTTGTCAAGAGGAACCTCTGCTAAAGTAGGAGCAAATGAAGAGACTGCTGTGAAAAGACCAATCCTTGCTTCGTGATCTGAGGCTGGTCTGCAGTTTGCTGTTCTAACCAATGGAGAGGCTGTTGGGACTGTGGTTGGAGGCGCTGGGTTCCCCTACTTGGAGAAGACTGTGCTTTGTGCTGTGTATTGTAACCCCAAGGGCCCAAGGTGGTCTGGCTCCCTGTTTGGAAATACAGGATCATAAACATTTCCGGAGAAGTGCCAAGCAATGAGGCCATGTAAATGAGATTGCTGCCTGGTCAGATAGGGAGAGAGGTTCTATCTGTAAGTGTGTGACCAGGTTTTTGAGTTCCTTCATGCCCAAGAAATGCTAAGGTAATGGTCTATTTGTGCATAAGTCTAGTGAGCATGCAAATAAAAGGTATAGGCACATGTGTGCAGGTGTAATGTGCACCAATATCCATTAGTCTCATCTCAGGCATCAAAAGCAATTGCTCGCTAGAAAGGGTACCGGTTTGACACTGGCATTGTGCTGATCTGTCCAGGTCATTATGAAATACTCAGTTAAGATCCCCTTCCATCAGAACCATACAGTCTCTTGTGGACATCACCTCAGCCACTGTGAAGTGCATAAAAGTTTCCTGTCCCCTATTAGGAATATATATAGTCCCTAGTGTGAATGTGTAGTCCCCAGCCATCCCCTGATTTTCCGCCTGAAGAACAACATCCGTGCCAGGTTCAAGACTCATCTTTGTCAGCGGTGTCTCCAGAGAGCGACACGAGGCCCAAAAAGGAGGGAGCCTCTCAAGAACATCTCTGCTGGGAAGGTGTGAAGAAATGTAGCTTTATATTGAATGTAGTCTATATAGAGGAGGTGATGGAGGAGAGATCTTCTCCGGAAATGAGATCCAGTCTCAACAGCTTGATTCCCCTGTTAACTCTCTCACCACCTCACTGGGAGGTGTACTACCTAGATCAGAATATTCAGGCGTCACGTCACAAGAGCTCCATCAGGGTGGGCCAGGGATCAGTATGAATGGTGAACAGCAGAGTCCAGAAAATGAGTTCAGATTTGGGGGAGAGCACCATAGTCACTGCAGAGACCTTAGCAGTGAGGGCCAGGAACTCACCAATACCAAGAAAGCCAACTGGTTAACAGAGCAAAGTCGAGGGATGATGACACATGCTCTCCACAGCAAGGATGTGGACAGGTAAAATCTTCTTATACAGCTAATGAAGGGCAAATGCAACTCCAGTCAACTACAGGTATAAGAAAGTATAGGCCTCAAAATAGATTACAGTTGAATATAACCCTGAGAGAACTTCTCAGGCGTGTTATAGTCAGAGGCTGACTCCTGTATCAGATCACAGGGAGGGCATAGGGGAATTTCTATGTCTCAATAACCCACCTTGCAGCTGGGCTAGAGGCCTCTTCCCATGCCTCGATTCTGCCCCCCGCAGTCCGTCACGCTGGGCTGGAATAGTAGGTGATAGCATCTATTGACAGCTGACATCAAGGACCCTGGATTAGGACATTTGTAGTTGAGGGAAGCTGTAGGCACTCCCAGGAAGTTCCTGGGGATTTGCAGGTGGGGGATTGTGATCAAGGGAGGCGCCAAGGGAGCTCTATGCAGGCAGAAAGCCAGAAAGGCCACTGAGGCCAGGTCTATTGGGGCTGGCTAGGTTCAGCAGCACTCACGCTCAAGCATTAATGCTCAATGCCAGCAGAGCCATGAATCAGAACAATAGGGCTTGGAGGGGGGGGCTTGCACCCCTGGGGGGTTTTGGGCTTGGGGAAGGCTAGAGCCCATTGGGCTGGTTGGGTTCCTTTGGGCTGGCATTGGTCTTGGGTTGGGCTAGTTTTGGGCTTGGCAGCCAGAGCCCATTGGCCTGGTTGGGCTACATTGGGCTGGTGTTGGGCTTTAGTTGGGCTAGTTTTTTGCTTGGGGGTTTTATAACCGGCCATCTTGTGTCACAGGCCACCATTTTGGTATTTGTGACACAAAAGCCAGTCAGGGAGGACACTAGGCAGTTTAGCTTTGCCCCGCCCTCCCTCCCATGGGAATGAGCGTCCGGCTGTTTTTTTCGTGGTTTGTTGATGGATACCTTATTACTTTTTCAGCTAGGTAGTTTTCTTTTGAGCAGGTGCATCGGGGGAATTCTGTATTGGGTTGTCGCTGGAACAGGTGCTGGTGTGGTGCGTTATGTTTCTTTGGGGCATTTTTCTTAGGTCAGTTGTGGTATAATGATGTACAGTTACAGTTATGAAAGAAAATAAGAAGTTTACCAAGTTAGGTAGTTGTAGAAATGTTAGGAAATGGTAAGTTGTGTTTATAATTGTTGCAGGGGGAACATGTTTAGGGGAGGGGTGGGGGGTATTTAGTGAGGTTTACTTTTGTTTGGTACAGGCCAAGGGAACTTGTATGTAAGGTGCACCTGTTTCCAATGAAGCAGCCTTTTTTACACCAACAAGCTAGTCTGTGGTCTGTGCTGCCCCCCCCCTTTTAGCCCAAATAAATGAGCTGTGCAGGGAAGCCTTGCTGCTCTTTTGAGAGTCATAAAATGTTAGATTTACCACCAGTTGTTTTTTAGAACCTCTGCCGCATTTGTTTTTACTACCTTGCAAAATGTCGTCAACGAAGGAGCTTTCCGTCACTGCAACTAAATACAAATGATGCACAATTGTATGGTTGTGATATTTCTGTTGCAAAAAAAAACTTTCCTGCTAATGAACACCTCTGCTCCATCAAGCTAGATCAAGACTACATCAAGTGCTTTTAATTAAAAACAAGTGCCCGCAGCTGTCAAAACAAGCAAGGACAGATAAATGGGTATATAAGCAAGCAAGGACAGGGTAGGTGGTGGGGCAATTTTTTTATTTAAAAAAAATGCACTTTTTTCTAGGCTGTCAATCTGCCTCCCCAACCCCTTGGATCTGACCACCCTCCCCCAGCTAAAAATACAAGTGCCTTGATGCAAGTGAAGCACTATAATATTTTAGCACCATGCAAAGGAGGTTGTCATAATTGAAATTAGGCTCACTTCACGAACCTGCGCAAGGAAGGAAAGTACTCAGTAGACAGCACCCCAATAGCAGAGGGGCAAGCAGGACCTCTCCCTTGTGGGTTCAGGTAAAATGAAACAATCACCCACATCTGAGCCACGATGGCTAGTCACTTGAAGTTTTCAGAAAACATTTGATTTTTTTGCAAGTGAAAAATAAAGCAAACAATCACGCTTCAAAATTAAAAGAGGACACTTTTTTGGGGGTCGTAAACTTTAAAAATCCTTGGATTGTCTGGAGGTAAAAATACTCCTAGGACTTTCAAAGTTTCAGACAGTTTTTGTTTAATATGCTTATTAAATGGATTGCTGATGAAAACGTTATTTGTTTATTCCGAGGGTCTTTCTGTACATGTGTTCTGATGGCACACTGGCAATCCCTGTTTAATCATACCTTTAAGCATTAGTTCCGGGCACAGTCTAACATAAGCTGCTTGACACAAAATGGGTTGCTTCACAAGTGTGCAGCCCTTCAGAATCACGGAAGGCCTGTGCTAGAGGTAATGATATAGCCCTGTGATCAATGAATTGTAAACAATGGTGCTGGTATTATTTGCTATACAGCTTGCAATGCAGCTCAGTTATTCACATTGTTTCATGGTAACACAGTATTTGGGGTGGTGGCTGGTTAGGCAGTAGAGAATCGCTAGAACCAACTGGACCCTCCTGCATACTGCATGCGGCTCTGTGAATAAAGCATGCAGCGACAGCATTGTCGCTGTTTGGTGTCAGGCGCTTGACTGACTCTTCAGCCACACCTAGTGTCTTTTATTGCAAGCCGTACGCAATGCCTAGGCGAAACTATGTGGGGCACTTTCGCAGTAATGAACACAGATCACCCCCATGCCTGAATAGGCACAATGAGAAATATTACATTCCTCCTCAACTTTAATTAAATACAACATTACCAAAAAATAAAAACGTATCTACTGCAAACATGTCAGCACTGCAGTCTCAAGGACCCTCTGCCTCTTGACGCCCACAAGCTCTGGTGGAACAGACAGGAAATGAGATTCCAAAAGGGGGTGGAGGAGAGGGGCTTCCGCAGTACCTGGAGAGCCTCAGATAGCAGGGGGAGGAGAGCAAGAATGTGAAAAATAAAGCGTTGACCCAGTGATATGCTCAGAATTTTAAAAAATAGCACCAGAACAGAAACCAAAATAGAAAAAGGTGGAAGCCTTCAAGTCCTGGGGCAATACTGGTGTGAACTACTTGGAAAAAAGGTGGGAGCTGGAAGCCAAAGTAACCAATAGCAAGCAGGATTTCTCACAAGACAACCAAGAAGACCAATCCAAAGCAACAGGAGGAGCTAAACCCCACAAAGTACATACAACAGATCATACTGCAGTGCAAGCGCTTTAGGTTTGACCTAAAAAGCGTTCAGAAAACAGGAAGGTGCAGGGTGAAGTAATCTATGATGACAGATTGGCATTGGCAGAGCATCTTTGTGGTTCTTATGGTCGATTTTCAGAAGGGCTGTGAAGGCCTTCATTGGGATTATTTGTTTCCTTTGTTTTACAAACTGAACCTAGATCTACACTTTATCTCCTATGTCACCTGTCCTACACTGGACCCTTGGTACTGGTGTGAGGGAAGAGTCTTTTCAGATCCATTCCCTATAATATGTGGCACCCAACAATGATGCCAGCTGTCACCATTGATTTTTGCACTGGCGAATGAGTGCCAAATATTTACTAATTTATCCTAGCTTCCCCAAACAATCTGGTCCAAAACAGAAAAGGTCTTGAATGAATTTGGAACCTCCTCAGAGCTTATAATCAATTGTGGCAAGTCAAGTACATTTCCAATTCTTGGTGCTGTGAACATTATTAATTGAACCTCATAAACTGATATTAAGATAGAATTCCTTAGCTTCCATACTTGGGAATATTGGTTATTATCAATAAGACGATGGTGAGCAGGCAAAATTCTAACTGATTCACCATAACCCTCAAGTGCTCCTGCTATCTCTGATAGGAGGGTAGGTGTTAGCAAAATTATCACCCAGCCCAAATTTCTATACATTTTTTAAAGCTGTTCATTTCAAATCTCCTCCTCACAGCAAGTTAACTCCTTTATATGGTCTTTTATGAGCAGAAGGGAATCCATTGAGCATCATTGGCCAAATGATGCAAATACTCCTTTGATTGAGGCTTGAGAATGACAGTCATTATTTCATATTTTCAAGCAGCACACATCATCGTGATGAATGAGTGGCTGCACAGACCAAAGTCAGACCCTGCATTAAAGACTGAAGGTTGATTACTCAGAACGTACATACTTGTTACAAAATCTTTTTGGATATTCTCTCCAGAATTAGGTTCCCCCTGCTACCATATTAGTCTTTCAACAAGGGAATAATAAATGGACTCATTTGAAATGGTGTGGGAAATTTACCCTGAAGACACCACTGTGGGTACTCAAGTTTCTCAATAGTCCACTTTTTGAGGGTTTCATTGGTAGGACAGGCTGGGGATAATGACACTTGTGGTGTGGGCATAAATAATAATATTAAATTCTTCAGTGAACTCTGTGAAGAGTTTGGCCACCTTTAAAACCACTTCTTTAGATACGTCTAATAAGGAAGTCCCTCTTCCTGAACTATGATGAAGTAGATTGCCTACCTGTCTAGAATACTCTGAAGGCAAAACTGAATAGATCGGAATTATGTGTGGGAGAAACAAGTCTTGACACTATAAAAGACACTGGTCACTCATACTCCATACTCCTGACACATTCTCACCCTTAGTCTGGCCTGAGAAGCAAACCTGATTCTCACAATGGATATGGAGTGGCAAAATGCATGCCTGTGGGCAAGGAAATTGTTATATCTTCTATCAACTAGGCCCGTTTGAAATTTAAATTCCACTGTCGGAATTCATGTAATTTGGGGAAATTTGCATTACACTTGTTACACGAAATTCACAAAATGATGCCACATTGTGCAATGACACCATCATTTGAGGCAAAATATTACGTGGGATTGGGGTCAAAAGCGTGAAGTACAAACTACCAGACCACTAATGGCTGTTGTTTGAGGCACAGGTGTTGTGTGCGCCAATATTTAGCTCCAAATGACTGATTTGCAATTCACATAACTTAGAATAATGTTACATAATTTTCGGCAATTTTCACATAATTATACTACACATTATGAAAATTTCACACAACAAATATCGGCAAAATTCTGGCTCATACTTTGTTATTTTTATATTTCAATCACTTTTAATAAAGATTTAGTTACATCATGTCAATTCATATGTCAAAAACGAATTAAGAAATGTCCAAATGTTAACAAGGGCACAAGAAAGTGCGTGCCCTTATAAACAGAAAAGAGGCTCATCTAATGTTTATAGTAATTGTTTGACTTCTTTACCATTGAGCAGGATGTGAGGAGTACTGATAATCTCATTAAGACTTGTGAAAAAAACTTGTTAGAACAACCATAAGTGATTGTGGAGCGAGGAGTAGCTTTCATTGATTGTAATAAGAAAACTATTCGGCAGATGCTGCAACACATCTAGCCCAACAGCCATAATTGTGCCTTGCTTAAAACCCTGCTTAATACCCTGCTAGCTTGCACCCTCAAAACTTCTCAATAGTGCAACAGGCATGCAGAAAAGCGAACAATCAAACACATGTACACTCGCACAGATGCATGCACCTACACACCTACACATACATTCACACACTGGAAGAATGAAATGCATTCCTCGCCTGCAAACACAGCCACTTATTTGTAATTGCATTTATATAGTCAATGGAAGAATCCTTACACTTGTTTTATTATGTTGGTATTTGCTAGCACAAGTAGTGCTCTAGTCATTCAACAATTTGATTAAGTCAACTCACAAGATTAGGATCATGTTGACGGAGAGAGATGAAGCGTGCTGTATAACCTACATAGACACTCACCTCACATATACATGCAGTGTTTGAGGAAATCACTTACACAGAAATACAAACAGAGCTGAAGAAAATGCTTGAATTCATCTCATACAATGGTAATTTCTCTCCCATATTCCAATCCATCCAGTGTTTGCTCATTATGTCTCTACATACAAGGACCAGCCATATGGGAAACTGACTTGGAACAAGCACCTAGAAAAAAAGCACTACACAAGCACTGTGCACACCCCTTTCTTACCATTGGGCATGCAAGCAAAATCGTGTGAATCGCTCAATTATCACCCAAGTGCACACACACTTTTGGATTTTTTAAGGTTTGGCATGCTTCATTACAAAGGCTCCAGGCTTTCTGATTTTACAGATAAATCAAGTCATAAAATCATCTATTTTCTCATCTGTATTTATTTTTAAATATGGATTAAAACATAAGTGGGGGATTAATCTGAGTGATTTCAAGTGTTGTCAGTCACTGGCCATAAGCTGTCCAGATTGGCTGTTAAGGGCGTTACAAGAGAACTTGTTTTCCAATGAGGCTGGAACAACTATTAATGTACACAAGATTGATACTTAAATATGCATGTCATTATATTAGTTCAATAAGTTATCATCTACATGAATTCATTTCATTGAAACCTGCCAGGAATTCAAGTATGGGTGTACATTTAATGGTTAAATACATTGGAAATGTACTGGTTTCATCTGCTGTTTTTACAGAACCCAAAATGGATTTGGATAAAGACAGATATATATAGCAAACATAAATATGGAAAAATGCAGAAGGAAATTGCAAAAAATATAACAAAACGGCAGCCCTATTCAAAACCCTTCGTTCACCTTCTGCTTGTCCATAAAAGTTTTCAACACATTCTTGTGAAATCTGCATTATGATAATGCTCTACTTTGGAGAAAAGTTTCGAGAGGTCAGGCGACTTGGCAAGGGAGATTGTAGTCCTGTATTACCTGCTCCACCCAAATTCAATAATTTAGGAATCTACATTTTGCATTCAAGAAAGTTATTTATATGCAATTCTGATGTGTAGAAACTCAAAAATCACTGTTTTGTGTTTTGCTTGTAACTTAAAGTAAACCATTTAGTGCTTACAAATACCTGTAGCTTCTTGGAAGAAATGGATATGCTAAAAGCAGGTGCTCTAAATTAACTGTATGGCCATTTTTCGGAGTAGGCTTATTACAATTTGGGTATGAATAGGACTTTCTTTTCTAACCTATAGTGCAGTAATTGTGTGTGGGCTACTGCTTCATTCAAGATGAAAGCTAGTGTTTCTTACTGTCAATGGACCAACATCGACATAAAGAAATTACAGGCACATGCATCAAATCTTTTTGCGATCGCAAACGGTGCGAATCACAAAAATCGGCCGTTTGCGATCGCAAAATCAGCTTTCGGGATGCATCAAGGGTGAGGGCCCTCGCAATTTGAGAATTTGCTAATATTTGCGAGTTCTCAAATTGCGATTACATTTAAGGAATCACATTTTGCCATTCCTTAAATGCAATGCATGAAAGTTTTAAAAATAGCGATTTCGCAATTAGGGGGAGCAAATTACCATGAGGTTGAACCTCGTGGTAATTTGCGAAAACTTTGAAAAATGCACTTTTGTGCATTTTTCAAAGTTTCATGTTGTGCACACACATGAGCTTAGGGCATGTGTGTGCACAACATATGTGCACAGATTAATTTCAGTGGTGCAACAGGGTGTCCTTTGAAGACCCCTGCACCCTTGAAATCGCATTCTCAATTTGGATTCACAAATTGAGAATCGCAAATTGAGAATGTCTTCCCATTCATTCCTTTTGGCCTCTAAGTCCATAGGAATTAATGGTGAGGCATTCCTTAATTGCGACTCACAATTTGCGAGTCGCAATTAAGGAATGTTTAGAAATCGCACATTTTTCAGAGATTTCTTCATGCATAGGCTTTTGCGATTTCTTAATTGCGATTCCTTAAAAATCGCAATTAAGAAATCGCAAAAGCCAACAATGATGCATGTGCCTGTTAGCCTCTGCAAAATGGCTTGGAATTCTGGAATAACAAGTGAAAATTAAAGTAGAGTGAGAAACTTGGATTTTACTGCTCATTCCATATGACATGCGAAGAGATTATTCATAAACCTTTAGTGATTTCACATCCTAGAAATACTACTACACGTGTCATTTTACCTGTGGGTGCAACAAATACTGCATTTGAAATATCGATGCAGCAGTAATGAAAGTATCTGTGTTGCCAAAGTTTGGACATTGTGACCAAAGGTTTTTTAGTACACACATAGTGGCTTTCCTAGGAACAACTAAGGGATCACTGAGTCAGAGAACCTCATTCACATATCTATTGTGGACCTTATTATCACTTGGGATTGCAAGAAATTGAATTTGCATTCATAAACGCCGAATGATGATTCACAGAATAAGGATTTATAGATTCTCACCAATTGAAATTCCATTGCTGATGTTGTCGATGGAGGAGATATTGATGCAGGCGTTCCTCCTGGTATTTTCCTGTGGAGAACAGAAATATTTACATTAAAGTGTAAAAGGCAGCGTATACTTTGCCCAAAAACTGGTTAGTGCGAGATTTACCATCTTTGCGGCCTCTGCATGGAGATCAGATTATTTCATCGATTTTCAGGTGTAACCCTGTGGAATTCTGCTCATTAAAAACGAATTGTAAATTGTGGATGAATGCAGTGTCTGATTCTGAAATACCATTTTGTAGCTTCACAACCTAAATTGTGACTTGTGTCTAGTTCGAACACTATCGGTCTTACAAAAATCCCAAAATATATCCATAGCACCATCTACAGTTATCAAATTCTATACCTATTCCTCTGTCTCTAAAATCATCCCTGAGGTCTGTCTACACAACAGGCAAGCAGCAGGAGTAAAGGTCACACAAATGTGCTTTAGTTCACTAAACAAATATTCTGACATTGAAAACATTTTGTCCTCTGGAAAACTATGTTCAATCCCTAAAATCAAATGTGGAATTTTGAGCACTCCAGTTTTTCCAAATAATAACTGGCTAAAATAATTTTTGAGGAACTTTCCAGAGGCAATATCATAATGGGCTTTTCTGGATGCACCACAGAGCCAAGATCCTGTTTTATGCACTTGCAGTGTGTAAAGTGAAATAACTTAATCCAATATTTGGGTAAGTTAGAGCGTTCTTTTCAGATAGTACAGGTCAGATCCAATGGGCAAGGTTTACCTCTTTTCTGTTTCTGAGTTGTGTTGTCTGAAAAGAAAGTACTATCTCAGACAAATATTAGCGGTTGAATGCATTCATTTTCAGCACTTTGGGCACATAAAACAGGTGCTTGGCTCCTAGTCTTGCAATTAAAGCCCATAGTGTTACGGCCCCAGTTGTTAAGGGGTGAAAATAACAATGTAGATGATCATAGAAAAATGTATGACTTTGTGGATGCCATTGACTAGACACTGAGAAGGACAGTTGAGTGCCTTTGTTGAATGCCCAAGGGAATAGACTCCTCCCTGCAACTAAACTGGCATCCTTGACTAAATAGTATGTGTGAAATGTGTCAAGTGTCTCCTTAAGAGAGTGCCATATAAGAAGAAAAAAACACAATGGGGTACGATGCGGCTTATCTTGATCAGAGCCTTTCCGGGTCACTTTTCAGTTTACTTTCCGACTGCCGCATTACAATGTTAGCAGTCGGAAACTAAACCGCCTGGTCATTCCGACTGGCTTCCGATGGGTTCAAAGAACCCGTAGGCCAGATGGAGGCCGGCCTGTAACTTCAAAGGGTGGTCATTCCGCTCTTGGAATTATGATGCATGGTTTCTGGCAGAGTTTCCATGCTGGCCTTTCCGACATGAAAACACCTAGGGCAGGGCCATTTTGTGTGCATGGCCTCCAGTTGAGGGCCGATGGGGCACCTATGGTGCCCTCCTGTTAATCCCTGCACCCTGTGGCAGGCGCTTGAGGTGCCAGCCACGGGGTGCAGGGATTACCACCTCCAATTTCCCTATGGGAGTATGTACTATGACCAGTTTATGATCGAAATACATGCCCCCATAGGGAAATGTAAAAATGCAACTGAACAGTGTTCTGTTGAATCCTAATCAGGAGGTCACAACCGCCGGCAGGAAGTTGGTCGGTCCCAGTTCTGAGACGGCGTCTGCCCGACATTATAATAGGCCCTAATGTGTGACCATTTGAACATCTGCTGTCCAGCACTGTGATTTGCATATCCTGTCACTGCCTTTCATGCCTGGTGCTCCAACTAGCTAGTGGAACATGACTCCAGGGACTATGGCCCAGATGCATCATTGTAACATTTTGCGATTTCTTAATTGCGAAAATTAAGGAATCACAATTAAGAAATCGCAAAATGCTATTTTTTTTTGCGATTCGGTATTTTTCCTTAATTGCGATTCACAATTTGTGAATCGCAATTAAGGAAAAACCTTCCCATTGATTCCTATGGGCCAAAAGGCCCATAGGAATGATTGGGAAGGCATTCACATTTTGCGAATTTCAAATTGCGATACGCAAAATGTGAATGCAATTTCAAGGGTGCAGGGGGGTCCAAAGAACCCCTCCCTGCACCCCTGAAATGTAACTTTAAGTGCAATTTACACACACACATGACCCAAGGACATGTGTGTGTGTAAATTAAAACTTCCAAATATGCAACTAGTGCATGTTTGAAAGTTTTAGGTAAATTAGCATGAAGTTCAACTTCATGCTAATTTACCCCTGCCAAAGTGCGAATTCGCAATTCAAAAATAATCATGCATTGCATTTAAGAAATCTGAAATTGCGATTTCTTAAATGCAATCGCAATTTTAGAAATCGCAACATGGTTGCGATTCCTAAAATTGCGAAATGCATGATGCATTCCAAACTAGTCAATTGCATTCGCAAACGGACGAAAATTGCGATTCGCACCGTTTGTGAATGCAATTGACTTTGATGCATCTAGGCATATGTGTGCAGAGATGCAACTATGGTCTAGGAGATTCAGATGCTTAACCATGTGTGGAGTGTGGATTGGAGTAACATACTGCCTGAGAACATGAGGTGCGCTCCTTCTTCTCCTGGATGTGTAACATTTCCTGTAAGCTCCCGCACAGTTCTGAGCACCAGCACAGTTCTCGGCACTGATGTAATAGGAGTCAGTCTAGGGGCCGAAGTCTCGATGCTCCCTGGAAAAACTCATGTTGCTGCCAATTTCCATACTCTTAGTTCTGCAGAAACTCCACAATACAGGGCGATCTTTTGTGGCACTCAAATCAAGCTGTTGGTGTAAATGTCTGCAGGTCATTTTTCTGCAAATAAGATGATATGGATTTACCCGCAGATATTGTAATTTGCACCTATGTTAAAATTGGCTGCACAAAAAAAATTATGAGTCAGACATAGCGATAATGGGCCATTTCCCAAAGCTTTTAGAAAATGAAAGAGTCTTACTCAAAGTTTTGTGAGAGGTGCACTTGAACTCTAAGGCCTGGTTCACAAAGCATGTTCTGTGTATAGTTTTCTAAAGAAAGTAATGCTTACTTTTGGAAATTATGAAGAATCACGTATAATTTCTGGAATTTTGTGATTAAGTCAAGCCTAAATCTGGAGTATGACGACACTCTTCCTCATGGAAATGGTTCATGAATCAGTTCTGAAAATTCGAATGTAACAGCCACCTAACCCTGGAGAAAAATACACCTCTTATAGAAAAATCATTGGGTGTGGCTCACAGAGACTTTGCTATGAGTCAGTATGATTTATTCTAGTAGCACTCCTGGGGCCTCATTTATGAGGCCCCTTGCGCCATCGGAACTTCACTTTTCATGAAGTTCCGTGGCGCAGAAGCCTGCGTGGTATTTATCAGGCAGCAGTACGCCAGTTTTTGTGTCGTACTGCTGCCTGATAAATATCAGTCCCTTTAACGCAGTGTTCTGCGTTAAAGGGGTGTGCAATGGGTGTTGCTCGGGGCGTTCCCAGCAACATCCATGGCCTTTTGACACTGCCCCATATTTACGAGAAATCGTAACTCTGAAGCAGTGCCAAAAGCTTACGCCTCCCCAGGGGAGGCGTAAGGGAGGCGCAACATGGAGAAATGTCTTTATTTCTCCTCGTATTTCCTTTTTCTATGTGTGCTGCATTCTACAGCACACATAGAAAGAGGAAAAGCCTCTTGTGATTATTTTTGTACAGAAAGGTTTCCCTTCCTGTACAAAAATAATCTTCCCCGCAACGCAGGCACCCTTGCACCATTGTGCGCTGGCGCAGGCAGCCCATTGTGCGCCGGCGCAGGGGAAAAGGACAGGAATGCACCGTATCTTATAGATACGGCGCATTTCTGCCCTTTTCTTTTGCCGTAGGGAAGCGCAGCAGGAAGGCCTGCTGCGCTTCCCTACGGCAAAAAGTCATAAATGAGGCCCCTGGCTTTTTCCTGAACTCTAGAATAATCCAGTTCCCCTCCTGGCTTACTCCTGAAGTTCAGAAGCCAGGAGTACTACATTCAAATTTTCACGAATCAGAACCACTGTATATCTAGCTTTTAGTATTCAGATTTAGTAATTTTTGTCAATGAGCTATAGAGTGTTACATGCTTCCTTGTTCCTCTTGAAAGTTTGTCTTGTTTTGCTTGTCTACATCCCTGAAAACGAACTCACTTGATACTAAATAGAGGCATGCTTCTTGACTTTTGATGATTTTTAAAGGCCTGGCTATGCGTTCCAGCATCAGTTTCAAAAGCCCTTCAGACCGTCCTTTTTTTTAACCATTTTTTATTAGTTTTCACTTTGGTCCATAGGTTACAAGAGTCACTGTTACATGGGACGGCAAATCAGTTATTATCATGTAATTAGTGCCTCCTCACTATGAGCCTGATTATGATGGTGGTCGGATGAGCATCTGATCGCCAGCGCCATGAGCAGATGACCATCTGACAAAGTGTCAGAAGTCCGGCACACCCTATTACGATACGACCGCCATCCATGTGGTAGTGAAATACTTTTTGCTGGTGCGGCTTGTGCTGTGGCCAAGGAAAAAGGCTGCAGCACAAGACGCACTAGAAAAAAGCATTTTGTGCACATCCATGCACCGTGTGCCAGGCATGGATGTGGTGCCTGGCACAAGTTGCATGCATGTGTGGGGGACACTACATGTGCCCCCCAGGTCACTAAGCAGTGGTCCAACAGGGGCCCTCCTTGGGACCCCCAAAGTCCCTTTCTATCAGCCTATTCATGCCAGTGAGGCCACCATGAACAGGCAGTCAGAGAGAGAGATCCTAATCCCTACGGTTGTGTCTGCACAGGCACTGCCTCCATTGTAGGGATTAGTGTCCAACCGCCGCCCCAAAGGGCTCCTTGCACCTGTCAGAGGCAGCGATCTTCCCCCGACATAGTCACTCAAATGTCTTCATTGTAATCCAGCGGTCGGACCGATGGCCTGGATGTCTGGTAGACCGCCACTGATGGACTGTCAGTGTCGGTCCGCCCAACATCAAAATGAGGGCCTAAGTTTCTGTAATTGAAAAAACTGCTAGTGGTTAGGTCGCTTCCTCCGTCTGCTTGACAGTATGGAGCTCACAGGTCTTTCCATAGGGGAGAAGGCCACCCCCAGCCCCTATAAAGAGTCATAGTAGCCGAGAGAAAGGAAGTAACCAGCTAATTCGACAAGCCCATATTCAGAGCCCTTCAGACCCATTCTACAGGGAGTGGGAAAATATGCATCATGCCTTTTCTCAAGATCAGACTGGCCTATTAGGTAATCAGGCCGTGCGCGAAGGGCTGGTCTGACAGATCAGTCAGTGTATGGGCTGATATTTTGGCCGTTTGAAGGCCTGTTTTACGGTGTGGTAGGTCGGTTTGAACAGTTGCTGTGTGTGATATTACCCTAAACATTGCTTGCAACAAGCACAAACATAGAGAGTCTCAAATATATTTCAAATCACCTACACAGCTTGTCTTTCCAAGCTCAAAACGGCGCTGATTTGCAAACGTGGACCACTTTTTTAGCTATTTGATTCGCTACTGAGAGGCACTACTAATTTGGTGCAAGCCTATTTTCTGTCCCAGTCCGACCCTGCGCTGCATAATTATTTAAACTTTTTCGGCGGCATATGGTGAAATATATTCCCATCTGTCTTGTCGAGTATGTACATTGATGCGAGACATTTTTCAGAAATGCATATTGATGGCACCTCTGACGTCTCCCGCAATCTTCTATGATGATTTTCTACATGGATAATTATAGGTTGATGTGATGCTTCAACAGGAGGGCCTCTCTAGAAATTGAGGCGTAAATACATATACCAATTTATTCTCTGTGACAAAACATGAAACACTTAGATACACGGATTCAATGCATATGTTGATGAGCAGCACCGGGAGATGTAAGAGAATGAAATCAAAGGAATTTGAATAGCATGCATGTCAAAATACACGGGGCGTGAATTTGTAGCAGGCTCAAAGCCTTATTTTCATAATGCAGGTCTCTTCTCAGCACAGGAGCATAGTGACAGATAGGGCTGGTAATTATACATTTAGAATGAAGCACACCACACATTTTGATATTTCAAAAAGAAATTGTCAGTCTTAGCTTCGCATTTGCCATGAAACACAAACAGTCAATTTGTTGCTTTTACGAAGAACAACTGTAAGATGTTCGCCTCAGTTATTTTTTTTCATTGTTGCACGGTGGGGACAAGAGCCATAGAGGAAAAAGTTGATAAGAATGGTTTTAGAAAAGTACTAAAACGTACGGGAGCTAGCCCTGAATTTTTGTTACCTAATGTAATTTTGTATAAGTCCCATTTATTGGGTTTTGCGTCATTTTACAAGATTTTTTTTTCTTTTTAA
Organism: Lissotriton vulgaris; assembly: GCF_964263255.1. Taxonomy (NCBI): domain Eukaryota; kingdom Metazoa; phylum Chordata; class Amphibia; order Caudata; family Salamandridae; genus Lissotriton; species Lissotriton vulgaris. Next base: position 1,071,275,137 of record NC_141696.1, on the reverse strand, counting down.
GTAAGTTTTTTTATGGGAGCCTGATTCAAGTAGAAAAAACGTGGCGGTATTTTAGCAAGGAATAGCGATATTTATCGCAAAATGCGCTTAGCGCATTTTTGTTTATCGCTGCCTATCACTGGATATGTTAGCGGAGAAAACATGCTATTAGCAACGTTTTTCTCCATTGTGCTAAAATATCCAGCGATAGCAGTGAAATGCATGAATATTGCTGGAAATCCAGCGATATTCACGCATTGACGCCAATGGGGACTTAACCTGACAATCCACCTCCCATTGGATAAACAGGTAAGTCATGTTTTTAGCAGGCGTTAGATTATAGCAATTTTTTTTATCGCTTTGCCTGCCTTGCTAATAGGTGATAGCTGTGTTAGCGACTGCTTCCAGTCGCTAACAGTTTGGGTATGCCCACTTTGCATGTCATTAGCGATAAATATCGCTGACATGCAAAGCGGGCCCCAAACTGGTCGCTATCGCCTAAAAGCTGTCGCTAACTGCTGTTAGCGACAGCTTGCTGATAGGGCGATAAAAATATCGGCGCTTTAGCGGCAAAAAGTGCAGCTAAAGCGGCGACATCACCCTTGCTAATATGCCCCGTGATTTTGTACCAAGAGGCATTAATTGAGTACCATTTTTGCGCAAACAGTTGCCTAACATAGAAGCATATTACCAAGAACGACGTTCAAAATTATCGCCGGTTTAGCAGCAGAAAACTGCAGCTAAAGCGGAGATAATGAGCTTGATAATATGCGCTCGAGAATTCCAATAGAAGTCCATGTTCTGGTGTGATAATGGGCTTCTATTGGAATTCTGCAGGGTAATTATCAAGCCTATTATCGCCGCTTTAGCAGCAGTTTTCTGCCTCTATATCAGCGATAATTTTAACGCCGTCCTTGATAATATGCCTCATAGTGGGTAGGTATTCCTCATGACTTTGCATGTAAGGGAATACTTCACCTACAATTTATTCAGACAATCTTCTAAGCGTAATTCACGCAACACATATAATATTTATAAAACATATATAAAGCTACGCAGTTTTGCTCACATCTGTATCTAGGCTGTGGAAGATAGACTCAATCAATCAATCAAGCAATGAATCATAAAATTTGTATAGCGTGCTACTCACCCGTAAGGGTCTCAAGGCGCTGAGGGGTGGAGTCGCTACTGCTCGAACAGCCAGGTCTTGAGTTGTTTCCTGAAGGTGAGATGGTCCAGGGTCAGCCGTAGGTGAGTGGGGAGGGAGTTCCATGTCTTGGCTGCCAGGTAGGAGAAGGATCTGCTTCCGATGGTGGATTTCCGAACGCGTGGGAAGGCGGCGAGGGCAAGGCTGGCGGAGCGGAGCTGGCGGGTGGGTGTGTAGAAGGTGAAGCAGCTGTTGAGGTACTTCGGGCCCATGTCGTGGAGGGCCTTGTGTGGGTGGGTGAGGAGTCTGAACGTGATCCTCTTTTTGACAGGGAGCCAGTGCAGGTTGGACAGGTGGGCAGAGATGTGGCTGTGAGGGATGTCCAGGATTAGTCGTGCTGCGGCGTTCTGAATGCGCTGGAGTCTTTTCTGGAGTTTGGCTGTGGTTCCGGCGTAGAGGGTGTTCCCGTAGTCCAGATGGCTGGTGATGAGGGCCTGGGTGGGGATCCATCGGAATATCTTTCAGAGCATGCGCAGGGTGTTGAAGCAGGCTGATGAGACAGCGTTTACTTGCTTGGTCATGGTGAGGGAGGAGTCCAGGATGAATCCCAGGTTGCGTGCGTGGTCCGTTGGCTTGGGTGCGCTGCCCAGGGCAGTTGGACACAGGAATTGTCCCAGGCAGATGGAGATGGTACTAGAATGAGGACTTCCGTCTTGTCTGAGTTGAGTTTTAGGCGGCTGATCTTCATCCATCCTGCAACGTCTTTCATTCCTTCCTGGAGGTTGGCTTTGGCGGTGGTGGGGTCGTTGGTGAGGGAGAGGATCAGCTGGTTGTCGTCGGCATACGAGATGATGTTGAGGTTGTGTTGGTGAGCGATGGCTGCGAGGGCGCTCATGTAGACATTGAAGAGGGTGGGGCTGAGAGAGGATCCTTGTGGTACGCCGCAGGTGACTTCGGTGGCCGTGGAGCGGAACGGGGGGGAGGCGGACTCTCTGGGTTCTTCCGGCAAGGAACGAGGAGATTCAGTCCAGTGCCGCTCCTTGGATTCTGGTGTTGTTGAGGCGCTGTATCAGTGTGTGGTGACAAACGGTGTCGAAGGCTGCTGATAGGTCCAGGAGGATGAGGGCAGCAGTTTCCCTGTTGTCGAGCAGGGACCTGATGTCGTCGGTGGCTGTGATGAGGGCGGTCTCGGTGCTGTGGTTTGCTCTGAATACAAACTGTAAGGGGTCGAGGGTTTCGTTGGTCTCGAGGAAGGCGGCGAGTTGTCTGTTGACGGTCTTCTCGATGACTTTGGCTGGATAGGGTAGTAGCGAGATGGGGCGGAAGTTCTTGAGATCCGTAGGGTCCGCGGTGGGTTTCTTCAGGAGAGCGCTCAGTTCGGCGTGTTTCCAGCTATCCTGGAAGGTGAGTGTTGCGAAGGAGCTGTTGATGATGTCCCGGAGTTGGGGTGCGATGATGGAGACGGCTTTGTTGAAGATGTGGTGTGGGCATGGGTCAGTGGGGGAGCCAGAGTGGATGGTGTTCATCATGGGGGTGGTGTCTTCAGTGCTGACCACAGTCCAGGTGCAGAGGGTGGTGGTGGGGGGTTCTGGTTCGGTATTAGTGTGCGTAGTCATTAGAAAAATAGTAATGGTAATAGTAAGCCAATATATGGCGTTGATGTCATCTCCAATATTCAATTTCGGGTACGAATTTTAGATCTACACGTCCCCTGTTTGTGCATGTGGACTACCCCTACAAGAGGATAATTCTACACAATTTGCTGGAACCATAAATCAGTTTGTGTTATGTCACTGATACACATATTATTGGCAAGCCATATCTAGAATTTTTTATTTTACATTAGAGGACAATTAGTGGTGCCTCTTTAGAATCACTACATTGTAAGCAACATGCCTTTTTTGTAATATGCAGCAAATATGCATAACTCTTTAGATATTTTGGGGGAGTTCCACAAGATATAAGCAAACGGGTGGGTGGCGCAGCTACTTCTCACATTTATGCACTGAAACTAAATTTGGTCTTATTCATTACCACCTAAATTTATATTTAAGCAGAGGTTCATGCGATTATATTTTTATAAAGTGTAACATACACCTCAATGTGCCTTTAGGTGCTAACCATACACGAATAGTCTGTGTGGAAAAAAGGGGCAAGCTAAAAAATGAGCAAAACATATACAAGAACAAAATGAAGGGGCTACTCAGCAGTATAAAAAGCTATATGATTATGGAAGCACCATATTTGAATTGTAAGGTTGCTCTATAAAATCACACTAAAATATCCATTTGAACAACTACCACTGATATAAATGAAAGGCCATCAGAGTGAGAACGTTTATTCATGCAAAGGGTAGTACCGGAAATTAATCTGAGCACAATAGTCTTTGTGCCCTATATAGAACAAAAAGAAGAGACATTCATCAGAGGATCCTCCAGTTGACCTTTTGTTAAAAGGAAGACAATGTAGTGCTCTAATGGACATAGATGAACAGTCACATTTTGATCATGAGTGTGGTCTTTAAAAACCAATGCTTTGAATTTGCTGCAACCTAGCAAGTGCGAAGTCTGCAAGACCTGGGCAGAAACTGATACACTAGCTCACATGAGAGAGCACACAGGCAGCAAAAATAACGGAAGAGTTTTTTTTAAGGGAGGAACAACAGTATTAGCTCTAACAAATGGAGTACATTAAAGCAAGAAGAGGATAGCAAGGGTCTGATTCACAATGAATATGTTGTGACTAATGCATGGAGAACTCCAGGCCTACCAACTGAATTCCAAAAGTAAGCGAGGGGTCAGCGAGCACACAGAGTAAATCACTGCTGATAGTAAAATGTTTTTGAATCAGAGTCCAAATGAATTCAAACACTGAGGAAATAATCCTCATCCTGAAAGAGTCCATGAAGAAACAATCCTCATCCTTAAAGAGTCCCAAAAAAGTACCATTTGCTGTAGTGGGGAAGGCAAGAGGAAAAACACATCTCAGTCTTAAAGATGAGGGGACACAGCCAATTAGGGAAGGCTCATGCCCACTTCCACTGGAGAGTGGCATAATAGGGGATGTACCCACCCCAAGAAAGGGACTCTTTGGTTCCAACCTAAAAACCCCTTTCAAACCCCTAAATCTAGTGTTTAGGGGCAACCCTGAACCTTGTCGCCTCAGATTCAAGGAAGAAAGAAGAACGACCAAAGAGCTGTGCTGACACAGGAAGAAGAAGATGACACCAACTGTTATGGCCGGAGCCCTAACAGCCTGTCCCGTCCATGACCTGCCTACAGCAAGAACCCAGCAAGTCTAGCAACCAGCACCCCCAAGAGCCTGGAGGACCTGCTCTGCAACCCTCTTACAGACTCTGTATCCCAAGAGAACAAGATTTGCTCAAGCATAGACTCACACACAGAATCTGGAATTTAGAGACTTCGCAATTCTGCACCACTCTGCACTCAACACCCATGGCCAGAGGTCTCCCCAGTGATCCTGAACTGGGACCTGGTCATCCCCAACCTCCCTCAAGCTTTGAGACGACACCTGTAGTCCCAACCTGAAGGGTTCCCCCAAATGCAATTGCAGCTGGTAAGAAAACCCAAACCAAGAGGACACCCCTGCACCCGAAGCTCCACAACCTTGTATGGCCCAACCAACAGTGACCAGGCATCTCCTAAGATCCCAACTAACGTCTCCAGCTGGTAGCCACCTTCAGGAAGTCTCCCTGCCAGAGCCTGCAGCCATTTTACAAAACCAAAGGTCTGCATTGAAAACCGCAGTGTCCCCAGCGCCTGTTTTGCACCCTTTACCCGGATAATCGTGCAGCTCCTATGCTGGTCATTCACCCCTGCAGTGCTGACCTGAACCCAAGGAGATTTTCTCCCACACCCAAGTGGCCTGCTTGGCAGCAGTCCCTAACCAAAGGACCTCTTCGCCCCTTTGGCTAACAGTGGGCACCGGTACCCTGCACCCGGCCGTCCCAGTGCCGCTGGCGGTGCAACTCGAGTGCCCATCTAGACCGTGGGGAACTTTGGTCCTAACCCCCAAAACTCCCACTCATACATCTTGTACTTACCAGGAAAACAGAGATAACTTTTCTCCTATAGGATCCCCTGTTAGGCGATTTTGGGCCTGAAAATGTACTAAGTGTTAAATTGTTGTTGTATGGAGAAAAGATAACTCAATTGCAAAGTATAAAAAGTCCTACTTACCTTGTCTTGCAAGATTCTAAGGTGTGGTATCTAGGCATATCATGCCAGTAAAAAAAGTAACTGAAAAGTAATCTGAAAGTACATACTGTGTAATTCAACCTGCATTTTAAATGTGATACAAACCTGTAACAATTGCAAATTCAACCACAATTGCATTTCTTTTAACAATTTTGCATTTCAGAGTATATTTTACTTATCTGTGCCAAGACCTACTTAGTTCCAAAATAAAACATAACTATACCTTTGTTATACTTACCTAATCGGTCTGAATTCTGTCTCTGAGTGTGTGTGATCAGTCCTTGCATTAAATGCTTAACACACCCTCTGGATAATCTGAACTGCTGACCCACATTATCACAAAGAGAGCTGTTAGTCCTTACCCAATTTAACCTCTGCTATATCTCTGGGGAATCCATGGATTCTGTGCACACTTTGCCTTACTTTGGCATACTATATACTCAGCCAGCTTCCTACAGCAGTGTGATGTGTGTGTATGTGTAAGTATATAAATATGTATATATATATTCACTGAAAAAACCATAGGTTACAGGAAAGTTATAGTTAGGATGACATTTCACTTGTACAAATCCTGTGAAATTCAGCCGTGATAGTTAGCTGAGCTAACTATAACTCACACCCCTGCAATGCACTGTTGATGACATCACATATTACATCACTCATGACATGGTCAGTGACATCGCTAATAACATGTCTGATGACATTTTAAATGAAATTACATCACTGATGACATCATGCAGTGACTGTAAGTGTTTTTAAAAAGTTTAAGAATGTATACATAAACATTAATATACATTAATATTAATATACATTAATGCTTATCACGGTGGGAGAATAGAAGACCTACAATATTTTGTCATCGACAGTGTTAACAAAAATATAAGAGGTGGCAATAGACTCTTAGCACTCAGAAGGCTGGTGTTGAGATATATCATCATGCTCGACACCAATACGCCAAATGGTCTAAATTCAGATGGAGACTTGAGTGTACATGTGTAGTATAACACAAAAGAGGGTCCTATATCCGCAATCTTAAGAAAAACATTGCTCCTTTTGATGCTCCTAAACCCACTCCTCTGTAAACTTCGTAACAAAGGTGATTGTATAATTAGAACAGCACTATTATTTTATTTTACTTTATCACATATAAGAAAATAACCATTCGGAGCTTGTATGAAAATTGGCACCATTATAAACTCATACTCATAATTATATTGGCTGCAGCACTGAGACATACAGTACTATGTACATAGGGCTAATAGATGGGACAATGTATTATTAAACAGGAATATTCCCAAAAAACATACTGACCCAGAGAACAACAGTAGTTCAATGTCGGTTTATGATTTGTCCACATGACCACCAAAGCCCACTGGGGCAGAACACATGAATCATGTTTATTTAATGTGGTCTAGTGAAGGCGATCCATATATGCCGTGTAAAGTGCACAGTCTAATTCAGTACTGCTTTATTTTCCACAATTCATTTGTTTGGCACATTTCATGAGTTTTTAATATGGTTTACCACTCGTCTCCTCCCCTGTAGAGAACAGGCAGATTTGCAAAGAATATAATTGCAATAGCGTCATTTCAAATGCAACTGCTTAAAAAGATCTTTCGTAATATGTTTTCAATTGTGAAATGAACTGCATACTTATGTGTCACATAAATTCTGTTTCAAATGTCGTACTTAATTTGAAAGAAAGACTACATGTAATGCAATAGACTATACGCTGAATCCAACATACCTTGTCCATGACTGTTAAAGGGAGGAGAATCACCATAGTAACCGAACCACGTTACGAACAGGCTCCCAAACGTTGTATATAATGCACGTTGCACCCATTGTTTAGATTTTGTGAACAAGGCGGGTTCCCCGCCGAAACGCGTCGAGCCATTTCGTTTAAAGAATAAAATAACTCCTCTTTGATAATCGATTCCCAAGGTGTCAGCGCCTTATTTTGCACCAAGAGATCAAGGATTGGAACTGAATCTTGCCTGTGTGGCTCTCTCTACATGAGTTTTCTCTGTTGTTGGATTTTTAGTGGCTGGCTCCGTCACAGAGATTGCCCGCCACGGAATGGCGGATCATGGGGCACCAAACAGTTGGGTGTTTGAGACAAGTTTTGTCTTCCTTGTGGGTGGTCCAGTAATGGCAGTGCATTGTGATTGCAGACAATGCAGCAAACCCACTGGGGTGTTTAAAGTTCTTAAAACATATGCCACATGAAAACCCACTGGGGCGTAATATGCAGTACTACAAGTCACACAATGCCTGGAGGACTGGGGGCAGGGCTTATCAAGAATAAAGTAGTTGACTGCTCTTTCATGTGCACGAGTTGTGATTGCCAATGATTAAGGGCGGGAGCCTGAAATGCGTTTGGCAGCCAATTTTAGCTGAGTATGCCTACATCGTGCGCTGTACCCCTGCATTGGAACTGAATCTTACCTGTGCTGCTCTCCCCACATGAGTTTTCTCTTTTGTTGGATATATATATATATGAATGTGATCAAGGGCTCCTGAAGCCCGAAACGCGTCTTGCTGGCTATTGAAGAACGAAAATAAAACTTTACCTTGCCTGAAAATGCTGTGGTCGGTCTGAGTTCCTGCTTCGCCGTCCTAATGGAAGTGGCTGGAATTGCTGGTGTATATATATATATAAATACACCATATATATATATATTCCATCGCAGTTTTTAGCCTGAAATGAGGAAGCCCACTCAGAAGGTATTCAATCGCCAACCAATTTAATGAAGCAACGGCACAACGTGACAGCAGGAGAGTCTCGCTAAGATTGTTCCATGCTTGTGCCCAACGCGTTTCATGCCGAAAAGCACTTCGTCAGGGGCAGCCTGGTTTCCAAGTGAAGAAAATCACAGCAGTCTTTAAGCACCATTGTAGTGATCAAGTCCCGCCCGGAAGGGCGTGGCCCACTATGGCCTTCTGGATCTTGTGGTGCCAGTGAGTCGCCGTGAGGATCTTAACATTTGATGGTAAATAGTTTAACCTCCGTGGGTGGCAGAGATCAATCGTGCCGTTCAGCCGTGCCCCAGTGATTGCTTCAGTCAGGCACCCTCTGTCCAAGCGCTGAAGCGTTGTAAAGCACCTCAGCAGGGCTGCACCACACAGTGCAGCTGGGCTTCACTCGCGGCGCAGGCTACGCCGCTCCTTACTCCATCGCAGTTTTTAGCCTGAAATGAGGACATCATCCACTAAATGTGTGTTCCTGTAAGTCAAAAATGTGTTTAACATATTGTAGAATGAGTGTATGTATGAGTGTCTGGATGAAGGATTTAGTAGGTGCATGACTGACTGTATAATTGAGTGATTAAATGTGTCTAACTGAATGCATTGGTTAGTGACTAAACTGTCTGAATATGTGCATCAGTATGTCTGTTGTTGTGTAAGCTGCTGCATGTGTTGATCAGTAGCTATATGAGTGGCTATATGGGTTATTGATTGGTTGTTCAAGTATTTGTATGTGAGGGTGAGTGTGTGTGTGGGTGGCAGGGATGTCATCAGTGATGTCATCAGTGATGTCACTAACCATGTCATGAATGATGTAATATGTGATATCATCAGCAGTGGATTGCGGGCGCGCGAGTTATAGTGAGTCCAAATAACTATAACGTGGGAATTTCAATGGTTTTGTAGGAGTAAAATGTTCAGCTAACTATAACTGGTGTGAAACCTATGGTTTTTTCAGTGAATTTCAAAGGTTTTTTAAATGCTAATTCCTAACTATAACGAGTGTGAAACCTATGGTTTTTTCAGTGAATTTCAAAGGTTTTTTAAAAGTGAATTCCTTTGTATATCGACTTTGTAACCTACGATGTTTTTAAAAAAAAAAAAAATTCCCTGTGGTGCGCTCAGGGTGCGCATACCGGACTGCGCACCTGGGAGCGCACCCAGCGCTTAACCCGTGAAAATAAAAAAAAAAGGTTTTTTGACCTTAAGGGTCCTTCTAGGCCTCCCTCAGAAAATCTAGGGGGTCAGGGCGTGTCTACTCTGCCCCCTTTTAATTATTTCTCCTTTTATTTTTCACCTCTTGTGTCTCTGTTCTTCAGAGTCACAAGATGGCGGACTCTGCAGACCATTTAGAATGTTTACAGACACCCAAGAGCCAATAAGGTTTTGACATTTAGAACCAATTAAAATGTTTCCTTGCATTTGAATTTATGTGTGATGAAGTTTCATTGGTTTTCTACATGAATATACATGAGAAATGAGAGGGAAACACAGCGATTTTGTGATAGTACTCTTTGAGATACATTTGTGAGGAATTTTTGGTGTTCTATTTCTGGAGTGAAATTTACACAGTACTAACTCTTCAACTGCTTCTAAAAGGTGAGTTGTTAATTTGTAAGGGGAATTTAATACTTGATATCTATTGCTAAAAACGAAAAATTAAAGTGATTTTTTTCCTGAAATTTACAGCAAGAAATTTGAAAAGAATATAGATCTGAATGAGGATACCGTTGATATTAATTTTGAAATTTCTGCGACTTTTGTTGAGGCGAGTTGTATTGAGGTCTTGAATGATCCTGTTGATAACACTATCCATGATGAAGACCTTTTTTTGACAGGAGATGGAATGGAGGATTTTAATGATGAGACTTTGGATGCTGAATTAATCCAATGTTTGGACTATATTGAGTTTCAGGACTCATGTATGGAGACTTCTGATGAGGAGATTCCTGATCAGTTAATGTTGGAAGTTCTTCTAAATTATGAAAAGTCTGAAGAATAAATTTATATTAAGATATTATAAATTATTTGAGAAATGTTTTATTATTCTATTTGTAACTTATGAGATAGTAGCAAAATGATTGTGGTATAAAGTGAGACTTATAGTATAGAGTGCAACATTTCTGTGTTACATAGTAAGTTTACTCACAGTTACTTCCCTTCTCCCACTATATTTTCTCCAATGTGCATTTCACATCTCTTCATCTCATGCCTTCTTTCTCTCACTGTCTCTCTCTAATGTACACTATTGCCACCATTTTGTGTACTTTCAGAAGACAGTGAAATGTAATGCTCCAAAGGTGGAGTGCAAGATCTGCCATACTGTACTTTCCAGAGGAGACCCCACAAAGGGAATGAGGATAAGTGAAGAAAATGTAGTAAAGGAACGGGGGTGTGGAAGGGTAAGAAAAGAGCAGTGATGTTTAGGATGCAGAATATTAAAATTGGCACTCAGACAAGAATATAAAATGCTGTGAGAGATGTTTAAAGCTTTTTTTAAATGGCATAAATTGAGATAGAATATACAAAAAAAGAGAGGCATATTTACAAGCCGCGTGCACAATCTTTGACATAGCTGTGTGTTGATAAGGTAGACTCTCACAATGTTAACATCTCTCACATTACATAAGGTAAGGTCATGGACTTGCCCCATGTGAAAGGATGCATTGCTGGCAATATATTTTTTTACTACAATTTTTTACACTGTTTTGCCCTGTAGTGCGTTTGAGGGCCTCATTTATGAGGCCATGCATCACTTTTACGCCGCTGGTGAGTCACTTGTTGTGACGCACCAGTGGTGGAAAAATTCCACCTTGTTGAGTCATATTTACAAAGTGACCCATGTAGGTATATGCGTCACTTTGTAAACCCCTGTGTCACATTATACCTGCACCAAGAGGACAGAGGGAGTAAGAGAAGGAGTTAATGAAGTGGAGTAAGGAGAGTAGAGGAAGGGAAAAAAATAAAACAAAGAAGTACGAGAAGAGAGAGGAAAGAAAGTAAAAGAGAAAGCCTGAAAGAAGGTGAGTGTAAGAGAACAGTGTGAAAAAAGATTGTAAATGTGGGGATTCAGAATAAGTGAGTCAAGCACAATAAGGGAACAGAGGTGTGGGAGTATCAAAGAAGAGTAGTGAGGTTATGGAAAACAGTATAGAGAAAATAAATATTGTACATCAAACTTACCTTATAAGTAATGTAAATTTAATATTATATTTCCATAAAATTTAGTATCTGTGAAAGACAAAAAAATTAGAATATTTATAATATATATTTTACAATACATCAAATGAGCTTGAGACAAAGGAAGTGAAAGAGTGAGAACATAGAGGTAGTGAAGGAAACACTGGCAGAAAGAAACTGAGTAAGAGATTAAAGAAAGATAAGTAAGGGAGTGTGGGTGAGTTTTAGGGAGTAAGGATGACGAAAGAGGAGTGAGAGAATAACAGGATCGAAAGACTGAAACTAAGAGACAGGAAGTGAGAGAAAGGGAGTGAGGATGTGAGAGGACAGAGGAAGTGAGAGAAGGAGTGAGAGAAGTGTAATAAGGTGAGTGAGAGAAAGGGAATTATTGAGGAAACAAAGAAAGAAAACAAGGGGAAGGAAAGTGAAGTAGACTGACTGACAGCTTGAAAATAGTGAATGGGAGAGAGGGAAAAGGCAGTGAAGGAGTGGTTAATGAGAATAAGTGAAGAAAGTGGAATATGGGAAGAGAGGTGAGGGAGAGTGAAAAAAGGCCAGTGAGGGTGAGTTAAGAGGAGTGATAGAGGGTGGAAATAGGTGAGTGAGCATAAGAGAATGGGAAAATAATACATTTTTAATAATAATTGATATTACAAAATTATTTCAACATCATGTTAAATGGTTTATTTTTGCTGTTCTCAGAATATATTGAATTTCACTTAAAACAGTGACTTCAATAGTACTCATCATATAACAGCGGGCAAAAAAAAACACAATCAAATTGATTGTGTTTAAAAACCCCATTGAATAATTTCTTAATTAATGTAAAATTTTAAAAACCATATCTAAACTCACTTTTGATCCATCCACTTTTCCATGAGGCCAAATAGTATATGGAAAGTCCTTCTCTATGTAAACTAGTCCACTGTTTTCTTACTGTCTCATTTACCCAACTTTCTGAAAGAAAAGCTCCAACACCTTTTACATTATGAAACAAGAATTTTACGTCCACCTCTACCTTACTTTTTATAAATAATTTGTATAACACTCACAGCACACACTATATGATAAAAATATACTATCCCTATGAAAAATACATGTTTTTAATCTTCATCACTCTCATTCAGAAAGTAATTTTGAAGAGCAAATTAAGTTATATTAACTGCTGCAATCTTCATAGGCTGATTACCTTCCCTAAAACTTCGGTTGTAAGAACACTAGGTAAGAATTTAGTAAGTCTGAAGGTAAACGTTGTTTGAAACTCAATTGAGTATCATTACAGAGCTTCCACCCTTTTTGACATTTTAAGTAGCATGTGTAATGTCCTGATGTTGTTGAAGGACCATCATGGTAAATATTTGCTGCAGTTGTAAAGGTTCTTCCTGAAATTGAGAAGCCACAACATTTTTAATTAATGTTGTCAATTTAGTTCCATCAGGTCTACATCGTTGGAACATTAAAATAACATACTGTCCATATCTTCTTAAAAATAAAGTTGATAGCATTGCAGATTTACATTGACTACAGACCATGTTTTGATTTGCTGCTCTAACTACACTATTAAAAGACACTGATTTGCAGTCTGGTAAAGTTAAATATATAAATCTTTCAGTGTATACTGTAGTACTTCTTGAAAAGGAGCAATTGTCACAGTCATGTTGCCATTAAAAAGAAAGGCCAAACAGATTTTCTACATCTATACCTTCACCTTGCAAAACAACAAGCATATACATTAGAAATTCCTGACAATCTTGCTGAATATTCTGTGTAAATTGATTTAGACCAGAACATATGTCTAAAACCTTTCGAATTTCAGAAACACTTTGTATTTTTGTTCTATCACTGCTACATTTATCTAATACAGAATTTAATAAACAACAAAATGTTTGATCACGATTTTCAGCAATCTGTTCTTTCACGGTTTGGAGAAAAAAAAACATTAACCACTACATTAGCATAGCAGTTGACACCAGAACTATTTTCAAACTGAAATCCAACAACATTTTTAACTGAATCCATTTTGTTTCTGCTTACAATTACTGTTTCATCTACTTTTTTTCTTTTTGCAACAACTTCACTACAATTTTTCTCATTTATTCTTTTTCGGCCTACCACACGCTTTTCAAACAGAGGATATTGAGGTAAATTTGGAGCATACTCTCTTCTTAACCTATTATATTCTTTTACACAATTTAGATCTGCATTAATCTTTGTCTCATCAAAATCAATCAAGAACAATCCAGATAAAGTTCTGACTCGAGATAAAGCAACATATGCCATGCCCTCCTTGAACACAGAATTTCCAATATTCACCAAAGCACTATCAACACTTAAACCTTGAGATTTATGAATAGTTACTGCATATGCCAAACAAACAGGAAACTGTTTTCTGCGTACATATAAATCTTTCACTAGCAATAAAAGAGCAGAACAACGAAAGATTTGTTGTACTTTTTCAATACCATCAAATTTAATTTTTATAATTTCAATTCCATCTCTATTTCGGTAATTCACAAAATCCACAACATGACCCATTGCTCCATTTACTAAACCTCTTTCCACATCAAAATTACGTCGTAAAATTATACGACAATTTAAAGATGCATACAGAGTCTTTTCCATACCAGCAGTTTTAGATATTGTCTTCTCTAAAGAATCTAATTTTGATTTCAACTTCTCTGACAAAATAATAGTTGCTCCTTCATGTTCTATTTTATCAATAGCTTCCAGATTCACAATTTCTTGATTTTCCAACTTTAACATTTTGGTGTTGAAGATTGAACATTCTTGCAGAGTTGCCATCAAGCATATGACAGATTTGTTTTCAGGAATTTTCTTTAAAATATTCTGTGGGAGAATGTTTTCTTTTGGAAACAAATTTGAAATTAATTGTGCATGTAAAGCTGCTTTCCCCTGCTTACCTATTTTTCCAATTCTTACATCTTGTAGAATATTTTTATAATCTTCATCTTTTGCCTGTCGCATATTTTGAAGTAGTTCTGCATATTTAAAATTTAGCCATATGTTAACATTTCCAATGCTTCCTAAGCACTTCCTGTTATCTTCATGCGTAAGCATTTTAAACACTGGCTGTCCTTTCACTGGAGTTAGTTGCAGTAGATCTCCAAAAGCAATGATGTGTTTGCATCCAAATAACACATCATAGTCTGTTTTAAGAGTTTCTTGCATTCTTAAATGCACAAAAGCAAGCATTACATTTGACACCATGCTTACTTCATCAATGATAAGAAGTTTCATTTTCTTTAAGACTCTTTAAACTTCACAACAAGCTTCTCCAGATAGCTTGTGGTATTGTAATTTGTTATCATGCTCCACTGGCAGCATCAATAAGCGATGTAAAGTAATCCCTTTAATGTTGTGTGCTGCCAACCCAGTTGGAGCAGTAACAACACAAGAGAGCGATGATTCCGTTGTTTTCTTCAAATATGTTGCAATCACTTTAATCAGGAAACTTTTCCCAGTTCCTGCTTCTCCACTCACATGAAGTCGGATAGGTACAAATGATGTACATGAGCACTCTTTTTTCTCATGAAATAAACCATGCTCAATTTGTTGTGTGACTTGATCATATATTTGTCTATGCTCAACGTTTAGTTCTTTTTCTAAATCAAAGTCAACTCCATCCTCCTGAGCTTGTTCTATGGCTCTTTCAACTTCATCCATGGCAGTGGCAGCTTCATTTTGTATAATTGGTCCTCCTAGTGGATCCTGACTCAACGAAACAGAACTCTGACTGTCTTGAGAACTGTCTCTAGCAATCTCTGCTGCAATTGTAGCTTCTTGCTGTATTTCCTCATTCAACATTTCCAGATAATTTGAAAAAACAGGACATTCTATGGTATCCTTGGTTGCATTGAACAAATCTTCATAAGTAAGAAAATCTCCAAGTAGTTCCTCTTCTGTACTCCAAGGTTTAAAGAGTTGTAAAAGAGCCAAGTAATAAAATTCTCATTTGTCTGGAGAATCACAACTCAATTTTCGATGATTAATCAAATGGCCTTTTATTTGTTTTACTAGACAGCCTTCACATCCAATTACAGCATATACACCTTTATTGATGTCTTCTGTGACATTCTTTTTAAAAATGTAGGTTTGCAGAACTTCATAGAGACAATTGTTCTCAAGGTGAGTACTTCTATTTGGATAGTATGTGTCCAACATGTTTGTCTTCAAAATATCTGTACTGTCTGGTTCTTTCTCCGCCAAATGCTCAATTTCTTGTACAGATTTCAAAACTCAGTTTTGTGTTGCAGCAAGACCTAGACTCACCCAAATGATGGTTCTAGATTTGGCATATAGACTTGCTGATGACAACCGATCAGAACATTCATATGCTCCAATTTCTCGATGCGACAACTTCTTCAGACTGTAACTGTATAATTTCTTGCTTAGACTCTCTTCATGTGAAATTTCCTCCCCATTTCCTTCAGTTCTGTCTTTTCTGATTTTGTGATGTAAGACATCACATATCGAGCCACAGCAATAGAGTTGTCAGCCACATATTGAATATCCATGTTAGCATTCCACATGGACAAAATGACTGGGTTGTAGTCATTTATGTATTTGGATTCCTCATTTTGTCTTAGGTTGTATATATTTTTGGGTGATTTCCTTGTCACAGTATGTCGCAGAGAAGACATAAAATTGTTGACTCTTCCTTTCAATGTTATTGGACGTGGAAATGCAAAACGACATTTTGTGTAGAACTTGTCCTTGGATTTGTATTTTCGACGACAGAATTTCCCACAACGATGGCTTTGAAAGCGTAAAACCTGATGTCTTAAATTGTTTTCGTCTGTACTTTTCGGAACAGCACATGTAGAATACTGCTCAATGAAACTCATCACTTTCTCATCTGAATCTGTTCCAAATTTTGGTGCATCTTTAATCCATAGCAGCATATGTATATGAGGAGCACCCCTTGCTTGATACTCCTTCCTCCAAAAGAAATCCAAAACCTCACCAAGCGGAGGATTTTTTTTGTTTGTAATAAAAGACATCATAGCTTCAAACCTATGATTGAAATACCTGCATACATTAACTGTATCCAAAGAGCACAGTTCTCCAGGTGTCTTGTATTCAATATTTTCAATGTTTTTATTTGCCTCTCGTAGGAATTCAAGTAAGTCTTCCCAAGCATACTTAGCACAGCTAAGAGTGAGGAACCATGTAGGAGTTCCTAAGTTTCTTAGCATACATTTCAATTCCCCATGACGATGGTACCAATACTCATTAGTACCACGCTGACATGCCATGAGATTAATTAGCTGAGATTCCAAAACACTGTCTTGCAGTTTCACTTTATCCAAAAAATCCCTTGCTGAAACATTATGTAGATGTGTTCCACTTTTCAGTATATGGTTTACTGCATAGGAACGTCCAGACAAGTCACTCTCAAACAGTAGATGGAACAAATATGGAATGCATTGACGAAACCTTGGCTCTTCTGCATATAATCTTGAAGTCCGGTATTCAGATGCAGGAATTTGAACAGGTCGGTCGTCATATCGTCCACCTTCACCTGTTGGAAATAACTGTGGAAAACAACGAGCTTCTAAACTTTCTTCCCATACACTAATGGGACTTCCTTCGGCTTTTTTAATCTGAAACAAGTCAATAGCATTCCCCATTACTTCTTTGGAATGCAATGGATGAACATTATAATGTTCGTAAATTTCTTCACTTCTAGAGACATCAACTTTTTCTATTTGTCCAGGAGAGACATCAGTGTCGTCTTGTACAGTTGTTTCCTCATCTCCCACATACACATTTGTATAGTACTGATTATTTTTTACCAGATACAACATTGCCTTTTTGAGTTTTCTAACATCTACTAATTCTTGCCAGATTTTCTTACTTTTTGTCGGAACACCATTAACTAGAATAACCAGAGGTTCCTCTTCTACTTTTTCAACACCAATTGTATCAATATTTTTCTCAAAATCTAGAGGCAAATAAACAACTCTTCCCTTTAATCCTCTCTGTAAATCTGAAGGAGGCAATTTCCATGTCTTATGCTCCATGCGAACAATAGCCTGAAAAGGATGCACACATTGAAACAGAATAGACTCATAGGTATTTAAATCCATCAATTCAGAAGGAATGTCTGCCAACTCCAGATTATTATGAACAGCTCTAGCAGGCATTTTGTTTTCATTTAATTTATTATAGCAATATGTACAAATACGTTGATCAGAGCCCAAATCAAAACAATTTTCAACCAACAAATAAGTTGCAAAATCCTTCCACTCATTATTATTTATCTTTTCACTTTTTACATATAAATCAACTAATCTAGTCTGATGCTTATAATGAGTCCGTCGACAACAAACACAAGAAAAAATAGGCCTTTCACTTGAATTGACTTTAAACTTTATAATTTCATTTTCAAATTTTTCTGTACTTAAAATCTCTGCATTCTCTTCTACATTACCTTCCATTACTGGATCAATTTCTGCACTAACCTCTTTTTCACCAAAGCAACAAAATTCAATTTCATCACAAATGTTTTTGACATCTAATTCAGTTCCATGCAAAAGAGCACTGTTTAACTGTTTTAATTTAAGTGCTGAACTTTTTGCATAATACAACCTTCTCACTAATTTCCTCCCTTTATTATGATGCACTGCTAACATCCTAAATTGGTAAAAAACACACTGATATACTTTTCTAGAAAGACAAGCCAGTGAATGACCATGCAAACCTGTTTTTTCCCTCACTCTACAAGGATCTAGCTCTTGTAAAATTTTCATTTTTTGTTTCACACTTTTCTTAGTATATGTCCGTAAGAAAGTGCAAAACAAATCAATTGATTCCTGTCGGACACTACAAATACTACTACAATTCCATGTATATACTGGAGCCTTAGGACATCTCCCTAAAACTTCATCAGCTAACACCTCTTCTGTATTTCTAGGCACAATCTTTTCTTTTCAACCTGACAACCGTCCTTCACCTCATATGCTCGACCACTGGTGTCAACTGCATGTACCAAATCATTATCCTGAAAGTAACTTTCTTCAGTAAAAAATGGCTCAGAACTTGAACTATGCTTCCTTCTCCCAAAAAAAATCACAGAAATTAGTTCGATTAATCACTCTCCTCCACTTATATTTTGATTTAAACACATTGATTATCTTATCAAGTGACGAATTCTATTCATTACTAAAGAAAACAATGTATTTTTCACTTTAAATGCTTCATCCACAAGCTTTACTATGTTTCTTTTTTCTTGTAAAAAGCTTTCTTTTTTATACCTTTATAATTAAATTTAATACAATTCTGTTGTAAAACATTTGTCTACGAATGTCAGAAAATTGTTTGCTTCCTCTTTTGCTTTGCAAGATATTGTCTCCTTCTACACGTCTAACATTTTTAGAAGGACATCCTGTCTTTTTTGAAATTACAGGTGTTTCATTCTTCTTAGTTGAACCAACTTTTTTTTGCTTGACATTTCAATAACTTCCTGAGAAAATGTTTACTTTGCTTACCAGGAGCATTTTTCTTTTTCTCTGAAGATTTTATTTTGGTTGGTTCTTGATTTTCTTTTTCCTTAGACCTTAATTTTCTCTTATCATTTTTTTCTCTTCTTGTTTTAGAAGGCATCTTTTTGTTTGTTTGTATAGATGATTGGAATCTGTAGAAAACCAAAAAATAACAAAATCTATTGCATTTTCAATGCTTGTTAACTTTGGTTCCATCAAGAAGGCATTCAGATGTGTCACACATTTGCCATAAATTCTGATTGTTTGACATTAATGCTGGTCCAGAGATATTGTAAAGGTTTCATTGGCATACTTACAAGCCGTTTGCGCAATGTTAGATATAATTTACAAATGAATGTTATATCTTGTTTATATATAGGTGGCCTGTTTTTAGACTGTAGGTACAGAGAAATAATTTGTGCAGAGACACACATACTGCTTGCAGAAACAGAGATGGTAGATTACATGTAATATCGTGGACATGTGCCTAACATCACACCAAATCTATTCATTTTCAATGCTTGTTAACTTTGGTTCCATCAAGAAGGCATTCAGATTTGTCACACATTTCACATAAATTCCAATTGTTTAACATTAATGCTGGTCCGTAGATAGTGTAAAGGTTTCATTGGCATACTTGCAAGCCGCTTGCACAATGTTAGATATAATTTACAAATGAATGTTATATCTTGTTTATATATAGGTGGCCTGTTTTTGGCCTGTAGATACAGAGAAATAATTTGTGCAGAGACACACATACTGCTTGCAGAAACAGAGATGGTAGATTACATGTAATATCGTGGACATGTGCCTAACATCACACCAAATCTATTGCATTTTCAATGCTTCTTTACTTTGCTTCCATCAAGAAAGCATACAGATGTGTTACACATTTGCTATAAATTTAGAATGTAAGCACTCTAGTTGCTCATTATTTCAAGCTTCACTCACAGCGAGATCTTATGCAGATTAATTGGATTTTAAATATAATGTACCATGTCTATCACTGCCAACAGTATGTCTGACACCGAGGGCAAGATTGCATTTTCAATGCTTGTTTACTTTGGTTCCATCAAGAAGTCATTCAGATGTGTCACACATTTCCCATAAATTCTGAATGTTTGACATTAATGCTGGTCCAGACATAGTGTAAAGGTTTCATTGGCATACTTACAAGCCGCTTCCGCAATATTAGATATAATTTACTAATTAATGTTATATCTTGTTTATATATAGGTGGCCTGTTTTTGGCCTGTAGATACAGAGAAATAATTTGTGCAGAGACACACATACTGCTTGCAGAAACAGAGATGGTAGATTACATGTAATATCGTGGACATGTGCCTAACATCACACCAAATCTATTGCACTTTCAATGCTTCTTTACTTTGCTTCCATCAAGAAAGCATACAGATGTGTTACACATTTGCTATAAATTTAGAATGTAAGCACTCTAGTTGCTCATTATTTCAAGCTTCACTCACAGTGAGATCTTATGCAGATTAATTGGATTTTAAATATAATGTACCATGTCTATCACTGCCAACAGTATGTCTGACACCGAGGGCGAGATTGCATTTTCAATGCTTGTTTACTTTGGTTCCATCAAGAAGTCATTCAGATGTGTCACACATTTCCCATAAATTCTGAATGTTTGACATTAATGCTGGTCCAGACATAGTGTAAAGGTTTCATTGGCATACTTACAAGCAGCTTCCGCAATATTAGATATAATTTACTAATTAATGTTATATCTTGTTTATATATAGGTGGCCTGTTTTTGGCCTGTAGATACAAAGAAATAATTTGTGCAGAGACACACATACTGCTTGCAGAGACAAAGACAGTAGATTACATGTAATACCGTGGACATGTGCCTAAGATCACACTGTGAGTGAAGCTTGATTTTAAATGGATGTGGATGTATCCGCTTTAATGTCAAACATTGCGCACACAGCTTGTAAATATGCCAATGAAACCAATACACTATCTCTGTATCAGCTTTAATGTCAAACATTGCGCAAAAGTCTTGTAAATATGTCCCTCTTTATCTTATATTCCATCTCAATTGATACTATTACTGAAATACTTTATGCATCTCCCACACCATTTCATATGGTTTTCTATCTGCTATTCCTATCCCTCTCCATACATTCACTGCTTCCACCCATACTAAAGGTTACACAAGGCGCTTCAAAAAAAGGAGCATATTTACAAGTCCAATGAAAACATTACACAATTTCTAAACCAGCATTGAATGCAAGCATACATTTTTTTTTATAAAGAAGTCTACCTTATAAACACACAGCTAACATTATGGAAAAAGGTGAAAATATAATTCCTTAATTCACACAGACACTCACTATGATACTAGTCAAATATCTTTAAGCTCTCTATCTTTTTTAAAAGAATAATTACTCACCTTTAAAAATGCTTTGGAAGATGTCAAACAATGTCAGTCACAGTCAACAAATTTTCTTAACAAGAATCTCTGAACAATGCTTCCTTCACTGGAGCCTTTCAATAATGGCACAGATTCTTTCTCATTTCAGAGCCATATTCTTGTACATAGCCAATAAAAATTGTTACCACACAAATTCAAAACCAAACTGCACTTTTTAATTGGTTGTACATTTCAAGACTTTGAAACTCACATAACATTCACCCATCCCCCCAGTACTCATTCACCAAGTAACCATGGTAACTTCCACTCAAACCAGCACACAGTTCACACGTTCAGCATACTAAGTTGCAAAACAATCCTTCAAGGCTGTTTGACCTCTCAATCTACTAGCTAATGAAATGCAATGATTCTTTAAATGACTTTTTCTCAACCATTGAAATGACTTCTTACAAAAAAAAAGCATGCACCCTAATTTTAAGTGGAGATTTTTAACAAAGCACCAATAATTTCTGGTTATTCAACTGCACTGATTCCATAGCACTAGTTTTCATAATCAAACTGCCATTTCATTTCCACAACTCATCTGACTAGAAGCACATCCACCTTCAAAATGACAAACGTCTGGTTTGTGGGTCCTAGCTATGTCCACTGGAGTCAAAATTACGCAGCTAACAGAGGTATTTACAATCTTGATTTACCAAATGTGGATATTGTATGGATTGGACAGAGAGGATTGAGGAGTCACCATTTGATACCATTGGTAAAATCCTTTATGCATTTACCACACCCTGACCTCATAATTGTGCACTGTGGTGGAAATGACTTGGGCACTTTGACTGGGGTAGGTCTGGAAATGCTTTTAAAGGACATCTTTGGTCAATTGATGTCACTTTTTCCAAAAACTGCCTTGGTATTTTCTAATATATGCCAAAGGCAAAAATGGAACTGGTCCAACCAATTTTGTCCACAGATTGAGAAAGCAAGGAAACATGTAAATAAATCTGCTTACCTCAGAACTATGGTATGGGTTCAATTTTCCACAACAACTTGCGTTACAACATGCAAGACATCTATAGGAGAGATGGTGTGCATTTTACAGATGAGGGGAATAGAGTTTTCCTCTTGAATATAAGACTCTGCATTGATACCTACTTGTAGGTACAAAAAACACCCACTTAAAACAACAGCTCTTTTCAGAGCTAACTTACCTCTAAACACTTTACATTATTTTTTTACTCTATTTTTTTACACTGTTTTTTCCCGTGGTGCGCTCAGGGTGCGCGTACCAGAGAGCGTACCAGGGAGCGCAGCCAGCGCTTACCCCACAAATTTTTTTTAAAAAAAGAAGTTTTTTTGCCCTTCAAGGTCCTTCTAGCCCCCCTCAGAAAACCTAGGGGGTCAGGGGGTTAATCATTCCCCCCTTTCTTTTTCACCTCTTGTGTCTAGTAGCGCGCTGGTGAGCAAGGACGTAAGTCCGAAACGCGTCTGATGACTGGCGCCACCTTCACCATTTGATTGGCAATAAATCTTTCTGCAAAGAAGTCTGGTTTGCGGTGATTATTCAAGGAGTCTGTGAACGTGTGTGCTGGCTGACGGCTGCCGCCGGCAACGGGTTGGATTTCCACCAGTAGGTAATATATATATATATATATATATATATATTCAATGAAAAAACCATAGGTTATAGGCCATATATAGTTAGGAATTCGCATTTACAAAACCTTATTTTACTCGCATAAAACCATTGAAATTCCATATATAGTTAGAAGCGCTAACTATATATCGCGCACCCGCAATCCACTGCTGATGATGTCACATATTACATCATTCATGACATGGTCAGTGACATCACTGATGACATCACTGATGACATCTCAAATGACATCACTGATGACAACTCAAATGACATCACTGATGACATCTCATTTGTCATCACTGATCACATCACTCATGTGATAATACAATGAACCTCTTCAGACTCTAATATAACCTTACATACACTCAGTATAAACAGACACTCACAGACTGTCACTCATCCATGGAGTTACTCACACACCTAGTCAGTCATGCAAAGAATCAACCACACCTCCATTTCCTCAACTATAAAGTTATACACATCTTACTTATTCAAACATATAATAACACATATTTATTCTCTTATATAATCCCTGATACAAGCTCACAGTGATCGATACAGCCACTCACACATTCACTGGCTCTTATGTTCAGTTATTTATATATCTCAACTCTCACATGTATTGTGTTTTACATACGTACTTACTTGCACATGTAGCAATGAGAAATCCATTCACTCACCAACACACCCATGCACAGTCAACCGCCCATATAGCTGTTTCCACATGCACTCTTGAACTCATACTCCTAGTGAATCAACTGCTTACACATCTAGCAAAGAGTCACGCACCTCCCAGCCACCCACACACACACTCAGCCTCCCATTCAAATACTTGGACAACTAATGAATAACCCATACAGTTACTCATATAGCTACTGATCAACACATGCAGCAGCTTACACAACAACAAACATACTGATGCACAAATTAAGACAGTTTAGTCACTAACCCATGTACTCAGTGAGACACATTTAATCACTCACTCATACAGTCAGTCATGCACCTACTAAATTCTTCATCCAGACACTTATACATCCACTCATTCTTCAATATGTGAAACATATTTAAACTTTACAGACACATACAATCACTGGATGTTGTGATCAGTGATGTCATCAGTGATGTCATTTGAGATGTCATCAGTGATGTCATCAGTGATGTCACTGACCATGTCATGAATGATGTAATATGTGACATCATCAGCAGTGGATTGCGGGTGCGCGATATATAGTTAGCGCTTCTAACTATATATGGAATTTCAATGGTTTTATGCGAGTAAAATAAGGTTTTGTAAATGCGAATTCCTAACTATATATGGCCTATAACCTATGGTTTTTTCATTGAATTTTCAAGGTTTTGTAAA
Source organism: Lissotriton vulgaris (assembly GCF_964263255.1). Taxonomy (NCBI): domain Eukaryota; kingdom Metazoa; phylum Chordata; class Amphibia; order Caudata; family Salamandridae; genus Lissotriton; species Lissotriton vulgaris. The sequence continues at coordinate 1,071,250,958 of NC_141696.1, read as the reverse complement.
TGCTAATTCCTAACTATATATCCACTATAACCTATGGTTTTTTCTGTGAATTTCATTGGTTTTTTAATAGCAAATATGAAAAGCATTAAAATGTAAAGTACGTGATAGATAAAAACATTTTCGTATTTATGCACGCTGATGTGCTTTGAACGCTGCCCCCCTCCCCTCTTTTCTCTTAGTAGTACTCTCTCTTTGCAGATAGTGAAGAGTAGTTAACGCAGGCCTTTACCCCCGTTGTAATCCGTCCTGCCTGCTTGTCTCTCCATTTGATTGATTATTATCCAAGCATTTACTGTTTTTCAATTGATTCTCTTTGGTTCATTCTCTATTTACAAACAAGCACAAAGTCGCAATACTCTGTTTAGTCTTTGCAGATCGTGAAAAATCGTGTAAAAAAATAAAAGTAATCGAGCAAAATCAGTAGGCCACTAATTGGATCTCTTTTTGACCTCGCTAAAATAGAAATATTATAAACAACCCTTCATGAGAAATACGAAAATAGTGAGATGAACTGAGCTCCACACCATGAGGGCTGCAAGACAGCTCGGCTCCGTCACCCACCCCGCCCAAAATAACGAAAAACCCTATGCAAATATTAAAAATATAGACAACACACCAGCAAAGAAACAGGGTAAAACATTTTATTAAATAACTATTTACATAACGTTGGTTTATAAGATAATGTCAGTAGTGGACCGATGTGTGAATAGGTCGGAAGCAGCACAAGGCGCCAAGATCCGGATGGAAAGTCCTGGATATTGGGTGCCATAGTTCAGAGTTCTGAGTTTGAGCCTTTTTCAATGCCTGTGCTTTGTTGTTTCCCCTCCATCAAAAACAAAAAAAAATATATAAAACTGTGCAAAAATACAAAAAAAAAAAAAAGTTTACAAAAGCAGTGCTTGTAAGACTGTCTGAAGCTTATTTCCACCTACTGCAGCTTCACTATTCCAAAGTAAGTGAGGGTCGTTTGTGGACCTGAATGCATTTGAAAACAATGTTATATGGTACCTCCCTAAACCGCTTGACGGAGGCCCCCGAGGGGCGGTGTGATGGCCATGGACTCGGAGAAGACGCTTGGCTCCGACACCCTCCCCAAGTCTTATAGCACTGGTGTAGCCTGAGATCGCCCCCGACATAGGCGGCCGGCTCCCGGGGTCCGGCGGAACTTTTTGCCTTTTGATGACTCTTCAATTCTGGACCTTGTCCCACAATCCGTTTGACCTGAAGACAAGCTGTAGTGGGGCGCCCCTTTATCGTTTTAGTTGCCATTCCGCCCGCTTTTGCTACACTGTGCCTCTTCCGCCATTCAGCTGTTTACCGCCCGCTCTTGCGACTACAGCGTCTCGCTCACCATGTAGTTGAGATGCGCCCGCTCTTGCGGTGCAGCGATAGACGGCTGCCACAGGACTCTCAAAATGGCGGCCGGCTCTTCGGTTTTGGGCCTGGTCCACTAAAATGGCCCTGGGACACCTTGGAACTCGGACGCTTGTCTGCTAGGGCTTGGGTCCCATTCTCGAAAAGCGTCCCCTCAGCCGTGAACATTCTACAAAAGTCTTGGGGGCCTCCGACTCCCGCAGGCTTCTGGTGGGGAGCGGCTGCCATGATTGCTCGTGGAATGGCCACGACGGAGCTACGAGATGGTAGTGGTCTCATGCTGACGCCAGCTTTAGTCTGAAACATCCAGAAACACTATAGACTACCAATTCGATCAGTTCCGGTAGCGCCCCAACATGAACCGGAAGAGAAGAACTTGCCCTCCCCTCTTTGACTGATGGTTCTTGTTGCCTGTCCCCTCTGTTGTCATTTAACAGAACTTTTTGGACTGCTGAAAGGGGTTGTGTTCTGAACGCTGGTTGGTGGAGACATTTAGACTATATTCTTGACCTACGTTGTCGCGTAATGCGTTTTATGACACGCCGCGTTAGCGCACCCGGAAGTGATCCGAGGCGCGGCGCGCAGCGCGTAACGTAAGCATAACAGGTCATGTGACTTGTTATTAAAAATTTTCATTGGTTCATTTTACTTTTGTTAATTTAATGATGAAAAGCTTGGTCATATGACCTAAAAATTACGCTTTTTATTTTTTTCGAACATTATTTTTTTTTCAAACATATGTTATAATATTCCAGGCTAATGTACTTTCCCGGAAAATTTACAACTGTCCTGCAAGTAAAATATATTCCTTTTTCGACAAAAAGGGCGTTTCTTCGTTCCATGACGGAGCCGTTGAGTAAGAGAGACTCGGCCTGCTGTCTTAGTCGCCGATACGCCTGATTATCAGATTCTTATCGATCACTTTATGTTGCAGAAATGAAAAACACAACTGCCCTTGACCATTTATCTTTACTGCGTTCCTGCGTATTATACCTTTTATCCGTCATGTAATTGGACTGCTTTATTTCACTTGCCTTTTACTGATTCGAAAACAGTGACTAAAAGTAAAAACTTTACCAATGTAAATACTACTACCGTGTTTTGTTTTAAAAACCTTTATTGTGAAAATATCAGTATACAAATACGGGCCTATAACCACGTGGGCCGGCCACGGAGCAAACTGAAATCGTATATGATGAGGAGACATTTACACTGTAGAGGAACGTAACGAGCGGGCCATTAGGTTGCAAGAACTAAGGTGTCTAACAGTTGCGGAATCGGTGGACGTACATTTTGTAATTAAAATAAGACAGGGCCACTTACAATAACATTTTCTAGATATACATTTGCGGGCAAGGAGTTACGAGTCCCATTTATACCGGCGCCATTTTGGGCGAGGCCGGGCAGGTCCAAGATATAGTCAAAATGTCTTCACCAACAATCGACAAGACCAGAACCCCTTTCGGCCCTTTATGCTACAAGATGGTGTCTTCCATTCAGAAAATATTGTTGGCAGCATTTTGAAAGGAAAGATAAACAGCCGTTCTCCTAGTGAGTCTCACATTGTTACATTTAGGAAGAATGTTGAAGAGTAATATGTGGAAAATCTGAAGCCATTTTTCTACAAACTCTCAATCAGCCTAAGTCATGGGCGATCTTTGTCCACACCAGGGCAATAGTGAAGCTGCAGCAGGTGCAAAGGAGCTTCAGACAGTCTTACAAGCACTGCTTTTCTAAAAAATTTTTTGTATTTTTGCACAGTTTTATATATTTTTTTTTGTTTTTGATGGAGGGGAAACAACAAAAAACAGGCATTGAAAAAAGCTCAACAGTGCAGGGCGCCTTGTGCTGCTTCCGACCTATTCACACATCGGTCCACTACTGACATCACCTCATAGGCCAACGGGGCACCCCACACTGACTTTCGGCGCAGCATTGTAGGATGGCCACACCAGTGCGGCAACTTGCTGGACACCACCTCAGTGCCATCCGGATCTCGGAGCGTTCGAGTCACTGTACCGCAAGAGTGACCGGAACTCAGCTGGTCACACCGTCTTTCGGCGCAGCATTGTAGGATGGCCACACCAGTGCGGCAACTTGCTGGACACAACCTCGGTGCCATCCGGATCTCGGCGCGTTCGACTCACTGTACCGCAAGAGTGACCGGAACTCAGCTGGACACGCCGTCTTTCGGCGCAGCATTGTAGGATGGCCACACCACTGCAGCAATTTGCTGGACACCACCTTGGGCAACAGTGAAACTGCAGCAGGTGCAAATAAGCTTCAGATAGTCTTACAAGCACAGCTCAGAACTCTCAACTATGGCACTCAATATCCAGGACTTGCCATTCGGATCTTGGCGCCTTGTGCTGGTTCCGACCTATTCACACATCGGTCCACTACTGACATCACCTCATAAGCCAACGGGGCACCCCACGCCGACTTTCGGCACAGCATTGTAGGATGGCCACACCAGTGCAGCAACTTGCTGGACACAACCTCGGTGCCATCCGGATCTCGGCGCGTTCGACTCACTGTACCGCAAGAGTGACCGGAACTCAGCTGGACACGCCGTCTTTCGGCGCAGCATTGTAGGATGGCCACACCAGTACGGCAATTTGCTTGACACCACCTCGGTGCCATCCGGATCTCAGCGCGTTGTGCTGCCTTCGGCCTATTCGCACATCGGTCCGCTACTAACGCCGCCTCACGTGCCAACGGATTTTCTACGGTTTTTGTAGCCCTATGCCGCATAACAGGTCATGTGACTTGTTTATAAAACTTTTCATTGGTTCATTTTACTTTTGGTTTCCTAAAGATGGAAGGCTTGGTCATATGACCTAAAAATAACACTTTTCATTGGTTTAGAACATTTTTTTTTCCCAAACGATGAAAGCCCCACCTTGTTTCTGGATCATTCAGACTGAAGCTGGCGTCAGCATGAGAGCACCACCATCTCGTGGCTCCGTCGTGGTCATTCCGCGAGCAATCATGGCAGCCGCTCCCCACCGGAAGCCTGCGGGAGTCGGGGGCCCCCAAGACTTTTATACAATCTTCACGGCTGAGGGGACGCTTTTCGAGAATGGAGCCCAAGCCCTAGCAGGCAAGCGTCCGAGTTCCAAAGTGTCCCAGGGCCATTTCAGTGGACCAGGCCCAAAACCGAGGAGCCGTCCGCCATTTTAAGAGCCATGTGGCAGCCGCCTATCGCTGCACTGCAAGAGTGGGAGCAACTCAACAACATGGTGAGCGAGACGCTGTGGCCGCAAGAGCGAGCGCAACTCAGCTAGATGGCCGCCACCTGGGGAGGCCCGTTCACGCCGGCTCCCCCACGCCCCCCCCCCCCGGGCCGCCGCACGCCAATTTTCGGAGCAGCATTGTAGGATACCAAAACCAGTGCGGCAGTTTACTGGACATCACCTGGGTGCCTGTCGTACATGTTGTGTCAGCCATGTGACACTGGACACAGACCGCTACTGACGAGGCCTCCCCCCGCACCACCCGGGACGCCCCACGCTGTTTTTCTGTGCTGCATTGTAGGATCCCTAAACCAGTGCGGCACCCAGGCGACATCACCTGGGTGCCGTCCAGAACTCTGCACGTTGTGCTGCCTTGGGACTATTCGCACAACAGACCGCTACTGACGAGGCCTCCCCCCGCCCCACCCGGGACGCCCCACGCCAATTTTCGGAGCAGCATTGTAGGATCCCTAAACCAGTGCGGCACCCAGGCGACATCACCTGGGTGCCGTCCAGAACTCTGCACGTTGTGCTGCCTTGGGACTATTCGCACAAAAGACAGCTTCTAACCATTGTTGCTTTTTGTGTTGAAAAATGTTTAAATGTTTTTAGTTTTTGTTCCGTTCGTTATAGTTAATAGTTAATAAAGTTTTATAACCTTACTTTGTTGGAGTGTTATCTATTTTTTTAAAAACGGGTGAATGGGGCCTTGAATCGGGTTATTGTCATGTGTGGGCTTTGCAAGTGTGCTGCTGCAGGATCGGACATTTCAAACTCAAATGCACGTTCTTTTTCTTACCTTTCCGAAGCATGGAGCGCAATAGCCGACAGAGAAAGGGTGATGCACGTGTTGAACACTACCTGACCTGGCAAGTTGCTGGCAGTGCCCCCCCGCCCGCTCCTGAAAGAGGGCACACACACACCGCCGCCCCGAGTACTTCACAAATCTTTAAAACACCATGCGCTTGTTCATGAGGCTTAAATGGTTTATCACCTCTTCTAGAACCCCTGCATCGACCCTCTGACGTTTCCTGGAAAAATTACCATGTAACACAATACCAAGCCCTGTCAGCTGAAACCCCAAGGAATAGTGGGGCATATTATCAAGGGGGTTTATCTCCGCTTTTTTGGCTTTAAAAGCCATGAAAGCGGAGATAAAATTATCTCCCTATTACCAAGCTGTCGCTAACACCAGTTAGTGACAGCTAAAAGGAGATAGCGACCATCTTGGGCCCCGCTTTGCATGTCAGTGATACTTATCACTAATGACATGCAAAGTGGGCGTGCCAAGATGTTAGCGACTGGAAACAGTCCCTAACATCGCTATCTCCTATTACCAACTTTTGGAGATATTCGCGCTAAGCGCGAATATCTCCAAAATCTAACACCTGCCCTGAGCAGTTCTTAGCCATGTTATCCAATGGGAGGTGGATAACATGGCTAAGAGCATTAGGTCGATAATACATGAATATCGCTGACTTTTCAGCGATAATAGCAAGGTTTATCTGCGATAAAAATCGCCGATGTACGGCGATAATTTTTGTCTCTAAACAAGTTAGAGACAAAAATTAACGCTACTTGTTCGTAATATGCCCCCGGGTTTTTGCTTGCAGAAATCGGGAGGCGGGAGACTAGCACTGAAATCAGTAGTCACACGCCTGAATCGGGAGGATTGGCATGTCTGAATTCTCTACAGCTGGGGCCATAAACTACATCCGCAGGGTTAGGTGATAGCCTGGGACCAGCCTGGCATCTAAAATGGCTGCCGTGCACGACAAAATTGTGGCATTCGAAAAAAGGCAAGATGGCGCAGCCGCTGGAAGAGATGTATCAACATATATCAGCCTCCTCAGCCACCCTCAGGAAACATAGGGGATTAGGATACGTCTCCCGCACCCCCTTATACCTAGTACTTTAATTAACGAAGCACAAAATGGCGAATTCCCGTTTCGCTACCAGTTTGCGGCCCAGTTCGCGGCCCGTGAAGCGCTTCTACCGTGAAAAATCATTTTTTTTAATTTTCCCCACGGGACCCTTTAATAACCCCAACAACATTCCTAGGGGGTCAAGAGGGGGATACCTTGCCCCCTTTCATTAAATTCCCCCTTAGTTTTTCACCTTTTCTTCTCTCTCGATCCTACCGAGAGACAAGATGGCGGCCGCTCCGGACTGTCACGCAGCAAAAAAAAAAAAAAGCTCACGCACAGCCGCTGGAAGAGATGTATCAACATATATCAGCCTCCTCAGCCACCCTCAGGAAACATAGGGGATTAGGATACGTCTCCCGCACCCACTTATAACTAGTAATTTAATTAACGAAGCACAAAATGGCGAATTCCCGTTTCGCTACCAGTTCGCGGCCGCGCTTCTACCGTGAAAAATCATTTTTTTTTTATTTTCCCCACGGGACCCTTTAATAACCCCAACAACATTCCTAGGGGGTCAAGAGGGGGATACCTTGCCCCCTTTCATTAAATTCCCCTTTCGTTTTCCACCTCTTCTTCTCTCTCGATCCTACCGAGAGACAAGATGGCGGCCGCTCCGGACTGTTTAGAATGTTGACAGACACCGGAGAGCCAATCAGCTTTCTGCGCGCAAAGTTCCGATAAGCGAAAAGTAAGCGGACCGGATCGCTGCCCAGAGCGCTGTTACAGATATATATCTTGGTTTGAACGTTAATTTCTCAAAAACTACTGGAGCACATATATTGAGACCTAGCAAAGGCACATCGGGCTAACAGTCCCTACAATTTTGCCAAGTTTCGTGCAAATCCATTCAGCCGTTCGAGCTAAAAGTGAGTCCAACCGCCCTATGGAAATTAACATGGGAAAAACGCGTTTTGGGACCCCCCTTTTTTCTCGGCCCCCCCTTGACGAAACCCTCCCAAATTTTCAGGGGCTGCTCAGAAACAAAATGTGCCATTTTCCTGAAAATTTCAGCCGATTCCGTCCACAAACGCCAAAGTTATTAGACATAGAATTTTCAAAAGTCCCATAGAGAAAAAATTCTAACTATATATACCTACTGGCTATCGCCAGTAGGTAATAAACATATATATATATATATATATATATATAAACATATATATATATATATATATATATATATATATATATATATATATATGTTTATATATATATATATATATTACCTACTGGTGGAAATCCAACCCGTTGCCGGCGGCAGCCGTCAGCCAGCACACACGCTCACAGACTCCTTGAATAATCACCGCAAACCAGACTTCTTTGCAGAAAGATTTATTGCCAATCAAATGGTGAAGGTGGCGCCAGTCATCAGACGCGTTTCGGACTTACGTCCTTGCTCACCAGCGCGCTACGAGACACAAGAGGTGAAAAAGAAAGGGGGGAATGATTAACCCCCTAATATATATATATATATATATAAACATATATATATATATATATATATATATATATATATATATGTTTATATATATATATATATATATTACCTACTGGTGGTCGCCAGTGGGTATATATAGGTAGGACCTAGTTTCCATAGGAAATCCACAACATTCTATTTGGATTAACTTTGGCATTGATTGAGGAATTTGCAAACAATTTTCAAAAATTTTGGCCAGCTCAGTTCTGCTCCTTCCCTGAGAGTTTTGGGGGGATTCGTCAAGCAGGGGCTGAGAAAAAAGGGGGGTCCCAAAACATGTTTTCCCCATGATAATTTCCATAGGACGTTTAGACACGGCTACAGCCCGAACCGCTGAACGGAATTACACCAAACTTGGCAAAATTATAGGGACTGGTATGCAGAAGTGCCTTTTGTTTAAATGGTGTAGATCCCTTCAGTAGTTCCTGAGAAAATCAAAAGAGAAAAAATATATATATCTATAACAGCCTACTGTAAGCTTACTGTAAGCTTACTGTACTCTGTACCATTCCAGCACGAGCTGCATGCTGATTGGCTGGAAATGTCTGTCAACACTCCAAACCAGAAAGTGTTCGCAGCCATCTTGTGCCTCGGTAGACTGAGGCACAGGAAAGCAGAAAAACCAAGGTGCAAAACACGCAAAGGGAGCAGGGTAGAAGCACCCTGATCCCCTAGGCCTGCTCAGGGGGTCCCACAAGGACCCCCCAGGCCCCAATTGCGGGGTACGCATACATGAAAGCACCTCATTAAAAAGCATTGCAGGTAATAGAAGGTTTTAAGACTTTAGTTACATTATAAATCATTTGTTGACGGTACCATACTCATTTTAGGAATTGTGGTGTGTTCTAAGGTGATTTTACCATGTGAAAAAGCCTTCTGCTGGGATGTCATGAATCATGTTTGAAAGAAAACTATTATCTAATGCTTTTCCCACAGTGGTTTGGAAAAACTGAAAGCATATTTTCTGTAAATTCACATTATCTTTCTCAGTCATGTGAGAATAAAGTCTGACATTCTCAGTCAAACATGTACATCCAACAAGGACATAGATTGTCAGTTGATTCCTTTGTGTTCTACTGCAGCCTCCTAGAGTGTTTTAAAGAACAACTAGAGCGCTAACAGTCCTACTTATTACAAAGGTATGGCACACCTGAAGCCATCTTCATTGGAATAATGTGGTAACTCTTACAACATTTAATTTAGGAAGGAACAAAATGAGGGGGTATATTTTGCCATAGAAAGTATGATTAGTGCTGCAGAAAGAAAAATTAGGGCACATTTTGAGTGCCTTCTCAAATCCTCATATATTTAAATAAAAAATTCTGACATGCAGTCTCCCGAGATGGCCACCAGAGACAAAAGAGCCCAAATGTAGCCCAAATATCACCCAGATGTAGCCCAAGTATAGCCCAATGACAGAATGTCCCAGAGTGTTCTAAAGAACAACTAGAGCGCTAACAGTCTTACTTATGACAAAAGTATGGCACACCAGAAGCCATCTTGATTGGAATGAAGTGGTAAGTCTGAAAACATTTAATTTAAAAAGGAACAAAATAAGGGGGCTTATTTTGCCATAGAAAGTATGATTAGTGCTTCAGAAAGAAAAATTAGGGCACATTTCGAGTGACTTCTCAAATCCTCTTTTATTTCATTAAAAGAATTCTGACATGCAGACTGAAACATGCACTTTGAATACCAGCAGCAGACTTCCCTGGTGAGCAGTAGCTTTACCACAGTGATCTAATGAGCAACTAGAGTGCTAACATTCAGAATTTATGGCAAATGTGTGACACATCTGAATGCCTTCTTGATGGAACCAAAGTAAACAAGCATTGAACATGCAATAGATCTCGCCCTCGTTTAAGTTAAAGCCATTCTGTTTGTAATGAGGTGGCTTTTTAGCTTTGCTTTTATTAGTGTTTTTCAAACTTTCATGTAAATAACATGCATATGTATGCATATATGTATATGTATGCATGCATTTATATTTGTATTTATATAGATATGCAGATTATTTATGTTTATATATGTATGCATATATATATATATATATATATATATATATATATATATATATATACACACATACATATATATAAATGCATATGCATATATATATATATATGCATATATATATATGTGTATATGTGTGTGTGTAGAGAGGTAGAGAGGTAGAGAGGTAGAGAGGTAGAGGTAGAGGGGTAGAGACTAGTAGAGAGAGGTAGAGAGGTAGAGAGGTAGAGAGTAGAGAGTGAGTAATATAGAGTAGAGAGTGAGTAGTAGAGAGTAGTAAAGAGCAGTAGAGAGAGTAGCACAGGGTGAGTAGTAGAGAGTAGTAGAGCGAGTAGTAGAGAGTGAGTAGTAGAGAGTAAGTAGTAGAGTGAGTAGTAGAGAGCAGTAGAGAGTGAGTAGTAGAGAGTAGTAAAGAGTGAGTAGTAGAGAGTGAGTAGCAGAGAGAGAGAGAATAGTAGAGAGTAGTAGAGAGTGAGTAGTAGAGTGAGTAGTAGAGAGTAGTAGAGAGAGTAGTAGAGAGTGAGTAGTAGAGAGTAGTAGAGAGTAGTAGAGAGTAGTAGAGAGTGAGTAGTAGAGTGAGTAGTAGAGTGAGTAGTAGAGAGAGAATAGTAGAGAGTGAGTAGTAGAGAGTAGTAGAGAGTTAGTAATATAGTGAGTAGAGAGAGTGAGTAGTAGAGAGTAGTAGAGAGAGAGTAGTAGAGAGTGAGTACTAGAGATGTAGAGATTAGTAGAGAATGAGAAGTAGAGAGTGAGTAGTAGAGAGTGAGTAGTAAAGAGTGAGTAGTAGAGAGAGAGTAGTAGAGAGTGAGTAGTTGAGACTAGTAGAGAGTGAGTAGTAGAGAGTAGTAGATATTGATTAGTAGGGAGTGAGTAGTAGAGAGAGAATAGGAGAGAATACTAGAGTAGTAGAGAGAGAGAGAGTAGTAGAGAGTGAGTAGTAGAGAGTGAGTAGTAGAGTGAGTAGTAGAGAGTGAGTAGTAGAGAGTAGTAGAGAGAGAGTAGTAGAGAGTGAGTAGTAGAGAGTGAGAAGTAGAGAGTGAGTAGTAGAGAGTAGTAGAGAATGAGTAGTAAGGAGTGAGTAGTAGTGAGAGAGGAGTAGAGAGTCAGTAGTAGAGAGTAGTAGAGAGTGAGTAGTAAAGAGTGAGTAGTAGAGAGAGAGGAGTAGAGAGTGAGTTGTAGAGAGTAGTAGAGAGAGAGTAGTAGAGAGTACTAGAGTAGTAGAGAATGAGTAGTAGAGAGTGAGTTTTAGAGAGTAGTGGAGTAGTAGAGAGTGAGTAGTAGAGAGTAGTGGAGAATATTCCAAAGTTTGGCACAGCACCACTTGCACAAAAAGTACAATCAAATCATATCACTTAGAGTCCTTATTGAAGCGCTGATATTGGTGTATATTCAATGCTTTTATTTTCATCAAGATTATGTTCCACAGCCAGCCGACCCGTTTCGTTCTGTACAACAGAACTTCTTCAGGGCATTCTTGTTTCCTTCAAGTTATGTCGGTATCCTGTTGTCATATAACTAGATACTTCTTCCAAATGTTGGACGAGACGTAAGTACATTCTTATTCAAAGTGACTAGGTATCAATTTTACCCACACAGTTCGGGCAGACTTGAGTAATTTATAGCATCCTCAAAGTCAGTCTTTCAAAAATTCCAAAGTATAGAACATGATAATCCAAATCCAAATCCAAATGTTTCTCAAGAAAAGTCATTTTCAATCGTTCGGAATATCGGCGTTTGGGCAGATATGACCCACGGACACGGTTTATGACTTTTCTTAAGAAACATTTGGATTTGGATTATCATGTCCTATACTTTGGAATTTTTGAAAGACTGACTTTGAGGATGGTATAAATTACTCAAGTCCATGGATGCTGCTGGCAACGCCCCTAGCAACACCCATTACACACTCCTTTAACGCAGGACACTGCATTAAAGGGACTGATATTTATCAGGCAGGATTACGCCACAAAAAGTGGCTAGTCCTGCCTGATAAACATCACTCAGTCTTCTGCGCCACCGGAACGTCACAAAAAGTTCATCATTCATGACATTATCAGTGACATCACTGATGACATCTCAAATGACATCACTGATGGCATCATCCATGTGACAATCAAATACACCTCATCACACACTAGTATAATGTTTCAACACTCACTGTAATATAGAAAGTGCCATATTTGAAACCCTTGACACACCAATAGAAATTTCTAAACACCCACTCAGTTATTCATAGAACTATACACACATCTAATCACTTACCTATAGATTGAGTGTTACATGCAGTGAATAATCAACAGAACACTATCAAATATACTTATACGCCTATTTCAACATTACACACCAGCACACATTGTATTCACTTATAAAGACATCCTTCTGACTTATGCAAACAATTGATTATACTTACAGTTACTCACCTACACACTTATACAACCACCACTTCATCTATTTATATAGATTGTAACTCACACTTAGTGTGTTATACAATCACTTTTACAAGTATACAGTTATCCATATAGAGACTCATAAAATCACTAAGTCTTAGGCACACTTAATTAGATATAACTGTCACATACACTGCCTTTTTTTCAAGGTTAATGGAGATGTACCATTGAGAGAAATATTTCATCACCACCACACCCATCAACATATACACTCACTAAAACAACTGTTATAACATGTAGTCTTAACCTCATATACCTACTGAATTAACTATTCACACATTTTTTGGCAATCACACCCCCCCACCAAACCACATAGACATTCATTTACCCATATAAATACTCAGTTAGGAAACCAATAACAAATATAGTCTTTAAGATAGCAATTAAGACAAAGCAATAAAGACTTTCACACAGTTTAGTAAATACAAATTATATATAGTGAGACTCTATAAATTAGTCAAGGAAACAATCAATGACACTGTTACTAAATCCACCATCTACACATTTATATTTATATATCCACTCATTCTTCAATGCAAAGTAGGGTATTTATAATACATATTTAAATATCAAAGCAAACCACATTCACTGGATGATGTCATCAGTGATGTCATCAGTGATGTCACTGACCATGTCATGAATGATGTAATATGTGACATCATCAGCAGTGGATTGCGGGCGCGCAAGTTATAGTGAGTACAACTAACTATAACGGGGGAAGTTCAATGGTTTTGTATGAGTAAAATGTCGAGCTAACTATAATATTTATATATTTATATATATGTGCACGGAGGTGCACGGACCTTCGTGTGCGCGAGCTGCATGCTTATTGGCTGCCAATGTCTGTCAACACTCCAAAACAGAAATTGTTGGCAGCCATCTTGTGCCTCGGTAGACTGAGGCAGAAGAAAGCAGAAAAACAAATGTGTAGAACTCAAAAAGGGGCAGTGTAGAAGCACCCTGACCCCCTAGGCCTGCTCAGGGGGTCCCACTAGGACCCCCTAAAAAACAAAAAAAATTGAAAAATCGCGGGGTGCGCACACCGTGCACGCACGGATCCGCGTACGTATGCGTACGGTACGCGGACGGTGCGCGTACCTTTCCGAGAAAGCTGCATGCTTATTGGCTGTCAACACTCCAAACCAGGAAGTGTTGGCAGCCATCTTGTGCTCATTTGACTGAGGCACAAGAAATGCAGAAATACAAACGTGTAGAACACCAAAAGGGGGCAGGGTAGAAACACCCTGATCCCCTAGGCCTGTTAAGGTGGTCCCACAAAGACCCCCAAGGCCACATTTTTTTTTAACCAGTATGTTTTTTTAACCCCTTCGATGCTCATGACGGAATGGTTCCGTCATGAGCATCGGTTGATCTGTGCTCATGACGGAACCATTCTGTCATGACCACACCCATTAACATTAGGGGTCAGCACTGGTGATAAATCTGGGCAGCAGTCAAGGTGTTAAAAATTACCACCCAGGGGGACCAAATCGCGGGGGCTTAGTGATAAAGAAGTGTGGGGGTGCCCAATCCCCCCCACACTGCCCCGGGTACCGCTGCACTCCAGGGCAAAGCAACACAGCCCCCTGGCGCATACTGGAGGCTCCTGGTGGGCTAGTTGGCCCCCATGGACCCCCATTATGCAAGGGGAACTAGTTCCCGCTCTTCAAACATGCACGGAGATACATTGCAGAGAGGTGTACAAAAGGGTGTGGTCTCATTACACCTCTCTGCAATGCAGACCCCTGGCGCATACTGGAGGCTCCTGGTGGGCTAGTTGGCCCCCAGGGACCCCCAGTATGCAAGGGGAATAGTTCCCCCTCTGCAAATGCACCAGAGGGCTGCGTTGCAGAGAGGTGTAACAAGGGGCATAGCCTCATTTCACCTCTGTGCAATGCAGCCCCTGGCGCATACTGGATGTTCCAGGTGGGCTAGTTGGCCCCAAGGGGCCCGCAGTATGCAAGGGGAATTAGTTCCCCCTCTTCAAACATGCACGGGGCTGCGTTGCAGAGAGGTGTAAAAAAGGGTGTGGCCTCATTACACCTCTCTGCAATGCAGCCCTGTGGTGCATACTGCAGGTTCAAGGTGGGCTAGTTGGCCCCCAGGGACCCCCAATATGCAAGGGGAATTAGTTCACCCTCTGCAAACATGCCCGGGAGCTGCGTTGCAGAGAGGTGTAAAATTGGGCGTGGCTTCATTACACCTCTCTGCAATGCAGTCCCCTGACGCATACTGAAGATTCCTGGTGGGCTTTCAGGTCTGATATTGTTAGGAATTAGCATTAAAAAAAACTTTGAAATTCACTGAAAAACCCATAGGTTTCAGGCCTTATATAGTTAGGAATTAGCATTTTAAAAACCTTGCAAATTCTCTGAAAAAACCATAGGTTTCAGGCCTTATATAGTTAGGAATTAGCATTTAAAAAACCTTTGAAATTCACTGAAAAAACCATAGGTTTCAGGCCGTATATAGTTAGGAATTAGCACCTTTAAAATTCACTCACAAAAACTATAAGTTTTAGGGGTGTTATAGTTAGCTGAACATTTCACTCATACAAAACCGTTGATATTGCTCCATAGTTAGTTGTACTAACTATATTTCGCGCATCCGCAATCTACTGCTGATGGTGTCACATATTACATCATTCATGACATGGTCAGTGACATCACTGATGACATCTCAAATGACATCACTGATTAACTCATCCACGTGACAATCACATACACCTTTTCATACACTAGTAAAATCTTTCATCACTCTTTGTAAAATACAGAGTGTCATATTTGAATCCATTGTCACAGCAATACAAGTATTTAAAAACCCACTCAGTGATTCATAGATGTATACACACATCTAATCACTTACCTGTAGATTCACTCATACATGCTATCAATGAACAATATAACACTATCAAAAATAGTTATACACCTATATCGACATTACACACCAGCACACATCCTTTTCACATATGAAGTCATCCTACTCACTTATGCAAACAATGGATCATACTTACATATTTACTTAGCTACACACTTATCAAACACAACTTCATCTATTCATTTAGATAGTAAGTCATAGTTAGGGAATTATAAAATCATTATTACAAGTATACAGTTATCCATACAGTCACTCACACAATCATTGAGTCTTATGTATACTTTTTTATGTAATGATGATACTTGTAGAGCGCACTGTTACCCCATCTCGGAGTGTCCTGGCGCTGAAGACCGCTGGGGAACCCGTCCTGGCTTTCCCTGTGAGATGGTCCCTTCTGGGTATCTCCAAGGTGAAACCAGGCATCCCCGACGTCTGTGGGGGGCCGTTGTAGAGATGAGGCAAGCTTAATGGCCAGAGTTGCCGAGTGTGATCCCTGGTTAGAGTAGGCACCGAGGCGAGAATTATCGAGTCCGTTGACCCTTCTCCACGACTGACACATACATTGCCTTTTATTTTTCTAGTTTGTTGGACATGTACCATTGAGAAATATATTTGCTCATCACCACACCCATAAAGATATTTACTCACCCAAACAACTGTTAGAACATGTAGTTTTAACTTCATATATCTAGTGAATCAAGTATTCACACATCTTTGGGCAGTCACACACCCCCGACCGAACCACACACACATTCACTCTCCCATACAAATACTCAGTTAACTAATCAATAACTAATAAAGACTTCCACATAGCTAGTTACCAACTGGAGTACCAGTTTACACAACAACTGATAAAGTCATACAGATATTCACACAGTTTAGTGACTATCCACTATATTTAGTGAGACACTATAAATTGGTGAGGTAAACATTCAATTACACTGCTACTAAATCCTCCATCCAAATATTTATTTTTATATATCCACTCATTATTCAATGCAAATTGCTATATATATAATGCATATTTAAATAACAAAGCAAACCACATTCACTGGATGATGTCATCAGTGATGTCATTTGAGATTTCATCAGTGATGTCACTGACCATGTCATGAATGATGTAATATGTGACATCATCAGCAGTGGATTGCAGGTGCGTGAAATATAGTTAGTACAACTAACTATATAGGAGCAATTTCAATGGTTTTGTATGAGTGAAATGTCCAGCTAACTATAACACCCCTAAAACGTATAGTTTTTTCAGTGAATTTTAACGTTTTTTTAAATGCTAGTTCCTAACTATATAAGGCCTGAAACCAATAGTTTTTTCAGTGAATATATATATATATATATATATATATATTCACTAAAAAAAACATAGGTTTGACACCAGTTATAGTTAGCTGGAAATTTTACTGACATAAAACCATTGAAATTCCCACGTTATAGTTAGTTGCACTCACTATAACTTGCGCGCCTGCAATGCACTGCTGATGACGTCACATATTACATCACTCATGACATGGTCAGTGACATCACTCATGACATCACTGATGACACCATCCAGTGAATGTGTGTCTTTATGAAAAATAAATATGTTTTATATTTGTATTTGTAAAGGACGATGAAAGAATAAATGGTTAAATAAGTGTGTAAATGGATGTTTTTTTTTAAAAGAATTGATTGGTTAACTGCCTTATTAAGTGTATCTTAATGAATACATATATTAACGAGTAATTTTTATATTTTTAAATATATGTATCAGTGTTTCACTTTGTGTATAAGTGGCTGCATGGGTTGGTGACTGACTCACTGTTTGTATGTTTTTCGAAGACAGCATATGTGCAGGACTGTATGGGTGGATGAGTGTGTATATGTGTGTGTTAGTGAGTGAATGCCTGTCTCACTAGTGTCTTTATGAGTAACTAACTAATCTTGTATATATGAGCATTGATGTATATAAGTCAGTATATGTGAGAGTGAGAGATTGAAAGAGTTCCTTTTTAAATAAGTATGTGTTTCTATAAGTGATTGTTTAAGAGAGTAAGTATGTGTAAGTTTCCTTAGAAGTAATGTTCTAATGTATGTATAGCTGTATATGCAAATAAATGGATGTTCAATAGTTTATTTGCATGTGTGAGTATGTGTGTGAGTAACTTTTGTAAGACTGTCGGTGTGTAACAGGATGTATATGTGTTTCACTATATATGATGAGTGAGAATATGTATGAGTGACTATATAAAACTGTTGGTGTATGAGTGGATGTGTATATAGATGGTGGAATTACTGAATTGGTTTTTGTAACTGGTATGGGTATCTCCATTTTTTGTTAGTTTCTATTGTTTGAATATGTGTTTCAATGGTTACATTACACTGAAAGGAGGTCTATCAGTCTGCCACAAGGATGGTGTCATCAGTGATGTCATGAGTGATGTCACTGACCATGTCATGAGTGATGTAATATGTGACGTCATCAGCAGTGCATTGCAGGCGCGCAAGTTATAGTGAGTCCAACTAACTATAACGTGGGAATTTCAATGGTTTTATGTCAGTAAAATTTCCAGCTAACTATAACTGGTGTCAAACCTATGGTTTTTTTAGTGAATTTAATAGGTTTTTTTAAATGCTAATTCCTAACTATAACTGGTGTGAAACCTATGGTTTTTTCAGTGAATTTCATTGGTTTTTTAAATGCTAATTACTAACTATAACTGGTGTGAAACCTATGTTTTTTTCAGTGAATTTCAAACGTTTTTTAAATTCTAATTCCCAACTATAAGTCTCACTTTATAAATAAGACTGTTAGCACTCTAGTTGTTCTTTAGAACACTCTGGTACATTCTGTCATTGGGCTACAGTTGGGCTACATCTAGCTGATATTTGGGCTACATTTGGATTTTTTGGTCTCTGGTGGCCATCTTTGGGCTACATTGGGCTACATTGGGCTACATTTGGGCTACATTTTGGCATATATATAGCCCAATGTAGCACAATATATATTTTATCAAAGTAAATTTTCGTAAAAACCACTTAAGAATAGGGCTACCAGTCCCTACAATTTTTCCCAATTTTTTATTTTTATTTTTTGCTTTGGAGCGCTCCCGGTGCGCTTCCCGGGGAGCGCCCCGAAAAGCGTAGTTTTATAAAGCGCCCCCGGGCGCGCTCCGGGGAGCGTCCCGTAAGCGCCAATATCGCGAACGAAAACATGATCATGACGTGTCGCGTAGCCGCGTCCGCGTGATACGCACGGTGTAAGCGCACCCGGAAGTACTCGAGCGAATACGATCGCGCAACGTAAACATCCGACACGCTTACGCTACGCGACCGCGTAGCTTAAGCACGTCGGGTCATGTGACCTGAAAATAACACTTTTCATTGGTTCATAACAGTTTTAGTTTCATAATGATGAAGCCCCTGGTCTTGTGACCTGAAAATAACACTTCTCATTGGTTCAGGACAGTTTTTTTTCGAAATGATGAAAGACCCCACCTTTTTTCCTTATTCTGACTTTGTCCTTTGACTGAGGAAGACCTGTTTGTACATCTGTGTACCTTTTTGATCTTAATAATGGCTTCAGTAGCAGCAGCAGCTGGTGCATCTGCCCCACCACCACCACCACCACCACCAACAGGACCAGCTCCAGATTATATTGGTGGTCAAGAAGAGGAGGAGGAGGAAGAGGAAGAGGAGGAGGGGAGGAGAAGATGGCTGCCTGAAGAAAATACCCCATACAAACCCAAGCCACACATTGTATGGGAGTTTTTTTCAATCCCAGAGGGCAAGAAAAAAGTGAATGCGGCCAAGGTAACTTGCCTAATCTGCAATGAAGAACTTTCACGGGGCAACCCAAACAAAAAATATTCATTTGGTAACTATACCATGATTCGTCATATGACCCGAAAGCACCCAAACAACTACTCTCGTGCAGAGTTCAGGGAACTGGCCAGTAACCTCCCCCAGTCGTCAAGGACCACCTCCCAAAGAAACCAACCCACTTCATCGGGACCAGAAACATCAGAGATGATGCCTTGTATTCAGCCAAGATTTGCTGATTTTAAAATCACTTGTTCTGCATGTGGCAAGCTTATCGCCTATGGTGAAAAAAGCGTAAAGCTCATCGTCCTTGCAGGTGATAATCACAAGTGCCCCAAAAAGAAGTCATTTTTGGGTTTTTTGTTTTTTTGCTCCAGTTGAGCCAGTTTCAATTCCCTTTTTTTGTTTCTCCCCCTAAAAAAATACAAAAAAAATATAAAACTGTTTTGAAAAGCCAAAAAAAGTACAAAATGTTCAAAAAACACAAAAAAATATAAAACAACAAAAAGAAGAAAAAAATAAGTTCTTTTTAGAACTACCTCCAATTTCTAAATAAAGGCTTCTTTTTTTATAAACTCTGTCATCTTTTTCCCTCATAGTACGCTCCCCGGGCCGCTCCCCGGTGCGCGTACCGGGCGCTTCCCCCGCGCAAAACGAAAAAAATAATATTTTAAATGCCCCGCGGGGCCCTTTTATTGCCCCCACATCAAACCTAGGGGGTCAAGGGGGGGTCTACCCTGCCCCCTTTTGGTCAATTTCCTCTTTGTTTTGCCCACCTCTCGTGTCTCGATCCTACCGAGACACAAGATGGCGGCCGCTCCAGACTGTTTCGAATGTTTACAGACACCCGAGAGCCAATCAGCTTTCCGTGCGCACCTCGCGTGGCGTGCTCGGTGCGCGTACCGGTGCACGTACCAGTGCGCGACTATAGATATATATATTTTTTTGAACCCTAATTACTCAAAATCCACTGGAGCACATATCTTGAGACATAGCAAAGGCACATCGGGCTACCAGTCCCTACAATTTTGGCAAGTTTGGTGGAAATCCATTCAGCCGTTCGGGCTAAAAGTGAAATCGACCGCCCTATGGAAATTAACATGGGGAAAACGCGTTTTGGGACCCCCCTTTTATCTCGGCCCCCGTTTGACGAATCCCCCCCAAACTTTCAGGGAAGGACCGGAACGCCGCGAGGCCATTTCGAGGAAATTTCGAGGCAGATTCGTCAACCGGTGCCAAAGTTATTCCAAATAGAATTTTGAGATTTAACATTGAAAAAAATCCTAACTATAACTACCTACTGGCGACCGCCAGTAGGTAATATTTATATATATATATATATATATATATATATATATATATATATATATATATATATATATATATATATATATATATATATATATCCTACTGGCGGTCATCATTAGGTAGTTATAGTTGGACCTAGTGTCCATAGGAAAAGCGTTTTTTGATTTGCTGATAACTTTGGCGTTGTTTGATGAATATCTGTGAAATACTCAAAAACAAGGTCTATCCAGGTTAGCTCCTATCCTGAAAGTTTAGGGGAGATTCGTAAAGCGGGGCTGAGAAAAAAGGGGGTCCCAAAAAGTATTTTCTCCTTGTTAATTTTCATAGGAAGTTTTATTACAGGCTACAGCCCTAACTGCTGAACGTAATTACACCAAATTTGGCAAAAAGTTAGCGCTTGGTTCAGAAAGTGACCTTTTTTTTTAAATGGTGTAAATCCATTCAGTAGTTATTGAGAAATTCAAAAAATGTAAGTCTGAAAATCAATTTCCCATAAGAAACTTTAGCCAAGGCTACAGCCCAAACTGCTGAACGGAATTACACCAAATTTGGCAAAATGGTAGTGCTTGGTTCAGTAAGCGACCTTTTTTTATATGGGGTAAATCTGTTCAATAGTTGCTGAGAAATTTAAAAAATAAAAGTTTTGATATCTGGGGGAACTGAGGGTTCGCCCACCCTCCCGACCACGAGCTTAACTGTGATTGTCTGCCAACACTCCAAACCGGGAAGTGTTCGCAGCCATCTTGTGACTCAGAAGAATCAGTTCACAAACAAACAGTTGAAAAAAGAACAAAAAGGGGCAGGGTAGAAACTCCCTGACCCCCTAGTCTGGCTCAGGGGGTCCCACAAGTACCCCCCGGGCCCAAAACAGATATATATATTTTTAAACATCCGAATGCGCGCTGGGTGTGGTGCGTATCCAGGCAAAAAAAAATAAAAATTAAGTGAGGACTCGCACTACTTCATTTAAATGACCCACCGGTGGGCCAGGATCCAGGTGCAATCCTATAATTATATTGCGGGAGCCTGCGGGGCCTCCGCAGCCCCAGGGACCGCCACCTCCCAGGGGCTATGTAAATTAGGTGCTGAAGGTAACACAGCCCTTCCACAGCCCGGGGGACCGCCACCTCCCCTGGGCTTGTTTTCTAATTAGTTGTGGGTCTCTAAGGCTCTTCTAAGCCCCGGAGACCGCCACTCCCCAGGGCTTTAATTAAGTATGCAAAGTGGCTCCCGCAGGCCTCCAGAAGCCCCGGGGACAACTACTTACCCGGAGCTTTGAAAATAGAGGGAAAGGGGCCCCCCTCCTGGAGCCCTTGATGGCTCAGGGGACCGCCACGCCCAGGGCCGGCTCATGTGGTGCTCAGCATGACCCCCCTAGTGTGAATGTGCTGAGTGCGTGGCTCTCACCACAACCCCCTAGTGCAGTAGCGGCTCCTAGTGGGAGTGCTACTGGGCGGTGATGTGGGGCGGGGAGCGGCAGGGTGGGGGGTAGTAAACACTGGAATATGGATGAAAGCAGGTAAGTTGACAATTAAATCAATAAAACAAATTCCGTTGCTCAATCTGCATCGCCAAATCCGATGCAGAACGCACAACAAAATTAAATTAATTGTTTTAATTGGCAACTTATCTGCATTCATTCATATTCCGGTGTTTACTACCCCCCACTTTGCCCCTCCCCTGCCCGCATCACCGCCTGGTAGCACTCCTACAAGGAGCCGCTACTGCTCTAGTGTGAACGCACTGGGTGCGTGGCTCTCAGCGCAGCACCTGAGTACTTCACTTTAAAAGACCATTTACCTGTTAATGAGACTTCATTGTGTTTTCACCCCTTCTTAGAGCCCCTGCATCTCCACTCTGCCTATGACTGGAAGAATTAGCCCCCCCAAAATTTTTACGATCCTCCCCCAAAATTTGGCTCTAGTTGCACCTCTGACTGTCGTACGCCGACTCTGTCCACTTCGCTTACACTTACAGAATTCTGTAGATTCTATCCACTCTAGGTCAATGATCCAGCTGTGGGGCTGGGAATATCTTGCAGACAGGATTTTGGGCCTTTTATTACCGGTACGCCATGCACCCAGCAGCTCGCTTTTTGGGGATCCAATGGAAGGGACTCCAGGGATCCAACAGTCAGAATTCCTTGTTCCTGAGATCAACGACCTGGGAGAGTTTCCACTGAATGAGAATGCAGTACACCACAATGAGAATTCCAAGCTCCTGGACTCTGTTTTCCAGGCATCCGTGTGGTATTCCCGCTAGCCAGTGGCCCAGATTTTAGTGGACTGGAACCCAGGGTACTAGAGCAAAGGCTGTGGGGATCCCGTAGCAAAGAAGTAGGGTGCCTCAGGAACCTGGCAAAGTGGCTACTCACGCTCCATGGGTAGCATTGGCTCTCCCGAGGCTTGGTGTGCAATCCGCTATGTTTGCCACTGG
The DNA here is from genome assembly GCF_964263255.1 of Lissotriton vulgaris. NCBI lineage: Eukaryota > Metazoa > Chordata > Amphibia > Caudata > Salamandridae > Lissotriton > Lissotriton vulgaris. The sequence goes on along the minus strand of NC_141696.1, from coordinate 1,071,228,052 downwards.
GTGGCAGCCAATTAGAGCCAAGCTCGTGCTCGGGGGTTAGGCTCTGCCAACATATGTACTTAGCCAATCACTCCGCCAATCCCCAAGCAGTTATAAATTCACCATACACTTCCTTGCAGTACTTTAATCATCCAGTCTGTGCCCATATACTCATAGAATGAGCGGGTAAAAGTTACATAACCGAGGTCTTCCCCACTGCCAGAGGTAACATGGTTGTGTGCACAATCAACAGCACGATGTAATGAACACACAGACACAGTTAGATAGATAGTGGAACTGGCTACGAGCATGTGCGCTCAGCCCCTATTATTACCAGGGTCACATGTCCAGTGACATCTATGCTGGAGGCATGTGGGGTGAGTGTAAGACAGCCATCTGGGAATGGTTGGTGCTGGAAACAACTATAACAGTGATTATCAGGTCACAAACAGAGATTCAAACTTAAAGGGTCCATGACTTGTGGTGCACAAAGGTAGGGGCACTAGATGTGAAATAACACACAAAAGATTCTATTGTAAAGGGTCTATGACTTGTGGTGTGTTGCAATAGGGGCAGCAGATCTGAAATCATACACAAAAGATTCTATCATAAAGGGTCCATGAGTTGTGGAGCACTGAGGTAGGGGCACCAGAGAAGAGCATGCTCATGTGAAGAAATTGTTAATGTCCCTTTGAAATATTCCTGCTGCCTGAGGTGGCAGTTTTGCGCCCAGTGTCTACAGCACAAATCATAAAGGTTCTATAAAGTTAGTTGCACCTGAAGAGCTCAGCGTGTGCGCAGTCATTGATGTTGGCGTGTCGTTGCAGGACAGGATTGGATTGCATATTTGTGAGACCTGCTGACCGCAGTGTAGGCTGGAGGCAGTGGTCAGCAAGGGCCCACAATCACGTGGTGTCCACTTGTGGTGCACTGAGTTAGTGGCAACCGTGGCACTCAGCGTGTGCACAGTCAGCAATGATACGTGCTTCAGGCGGGCCGCACTGAGAGGAAAGTCTTTTGCCTAATGAGTTCTGCCTCAATAGGCCACGTGGCAGTGAATTGTGGTGCATGGAGTTAGTGGCATCAGATGCATTCAGCATGTGCGCAGCCAGCGATGATGCGTGGTGCGGGCGGGTCATACTGGGAGCAATGCCTGTTGCCTACTGGACTGTGTCATCTTCAATTGCGACTCGATCTAAATTGTGAGCCCTGCTGTCCGCAGTGTACATTGTTATGTTATGTTATGTTATATGAATTTGTATCGCGCTCGGCTACTCAGTAGAGTGTCCCTGCGCGTACAGAGGTAAAGACAGAGTGTGCAGATGGACAACTAGAATAGGATAGTTTTAAGCTTCTTCCTAAAGATCACATGATCCTGAATTCTCCGAAGTGCCAAGGGCAGAGCATTCCAGGCCAAACTGGCTTTCCTGACAAGAGAGCAACCACCCAGCCTTTGACGATTGAATCTGGGGGTCAGAAGCAGTTGATAAGAGGAGCGCAACTGTCTTTTTGGGTTAAAAAAGACAAATCTCTTTTGAAGATAAATGGGGCCACTACAATTGAGGGCCCCATGGGCAATGGAAAGCATTTTAAATTAAATTTGTGCCTCGACAGGAAGCCAGTGCAGAGAGCGCCGGTGAGCACGGACACTGCACCTGTTGGACACGCCTAGCAGGGGTCTAACTACAGAATTTCGGACTACCTGCAATTTTCTTAGGAGGTAGCCAGGAATGCCCACATAAAGGGCATTGGCATAATCAAGGTGAGATAAGATCAAGGCCCGGACCACTGTTTCTTTAGCAGGTCTTGGGAGGAAGGGAAGAAACTTTGTCAATGCTTTCAAAGTGCCGAAGCACGTCCCTGCAAGCTTCCTAACTTGTATGGAGAAATTCAGATTCCTAGAGAACCAGATCCCTATTCTTTTTGCTGTATTGTTCCCTGCACTAGGCAGAGGGAAACCAGGGGGCCACAGCTTTGCTATGAAGTCCACCGGAAAAGTCCCTTCAAGATAACCTCAGACTTCTCTTAGTTGCACTTCAGCTGAGCATTGGCCAGCCAGTGGAAGACGGAGGTTAAACAGTGTTGCGCAGACAAAACTGATTCATCGTCTCTTCCCCAGAAGAACAAGAGCTGGGTGCCGTCAGCATAGGCCATCACCTTAGCCCCTAGTGGCTCTGCTAGATAAACCAGCAGTGTGATATAGATGTTAAATAAAAGGGGACCAAGGGATGACCCCTGCGGGACACCAGTAGTCATGTGTTGAGGCACAGAGGTACATGGCGGAAACCAGACCTGCTGCGTTTGAGCTTCGAGAAAGGACTTGATCCAGCCCCAGACAGAACTTGTGACGCCTATCTCCGAAAGGCGATTGAGGAGCATGGAATGAGGCACTGTGTCGAATGCCGTCGAGAGGTCTAGCATAACCAATGCTGCCAACCTGCCAGCATCCAAACATTCTCGGATCGCCTCTGCCACCTCTACCAGCTCTGATTCTGTGTTGTAGGCCGCCCGGAAACCCGATTGAGCTGGGTGTAGCAGGCTGGATGACTCAACAAAGTTAGTAAGCTGGTTAGTACCTACTTTTATGCAAACCTTAGCCAGACCTGGTAGGAGCGAGATTGGCCTGTAGTTCACGGGTATTGAAGGATCGAGGGACGGCATTTTAAGAAGGGATAATCAGTGCCGGCTTCCAAGCAATTGGGACCATGGCCTCACGGAGGGACATATTGATAATTTGGTTGACTTCAGAATCAATAAAATAATGAATTCTGCTTTAATAAGATACGTGGCAGTGACTTGTGGTGCACTGAGTTAGTGGCACCTGAAGCACTCAGCGTGTGCACAGCCAGTGATGATGCGTGGTCTGGGTGGGCCACAATAGTAGCAATGTCTGTTGCCTACTGGACTCCGTCATCTGCAATCCTGACTAGATCTGAATTGTGATCCCTGCTGTCCGCAGTGTAGGCCGGAGGCAGCGGTCAGCAAGGGCCCACAGCCAAGTGGTGTTGAGTTGAGCTGCACAGTTAGTGGCACCAGAAGCATTCAGCGTGTGCACAGCCAGCGATGATGCGTGGTCTGGGCGAGCCGCACAGGGAGCAATGTCTGTTGCCTACTGGACTCTGTCATCTGCAATTGCGACTCAATCTGAATTTGGAGCCTTGCTGTCCGCAATGTACATCGAAGGCAGTAGTCTGTACAGACATTACTCTGTGCCGCTGGGTGCGCAGGGGGACTGTGTTGAGGAGGCTGGAGCTCACAGCGGCGGCCTCATGGCAGGGTGAGGGCAGACGCTTTGGCAGATGCAGTGGCCTTCTTAGAAGTGAACCACGCCCAGAGCCTCAGACTATTTATTCACAGTCCTATGCTGGAGTGGCATATGCTGGACCATCCCACTCCGCTTCTACTTCTGCTCACAGGTGGGGACGACACAGCTACAGGACTAAGATCTTCCCCAATGCCTGAGGTAACATGCTTGCGTCCACTGTCCAAAACACTACAATCACTAGCAGTATATGTCCACATGGAGAGGTCTGTGCTCTGCATAGTGAGGTCTGTCCAGCATATCATCGCTACACTTGGCATTGTGTGCATTCTTATTCATGGGTGACTTGCTTCCTTCACACATACTTGGCTCCCACTTCTCCCAACATTCAGCTATTGTATGGCTGAGGTGTCATGCCATTTTTGGAAGGTCGGCTGTCCTGTTCTGCGCTGCCTCAGTGGTAGTCAGGGAGTGGTCCGTGGGGAGGTCCTGGGGGTGGTGGCGGTTGTGGCCTGCTTGGGTGTCGGAACTGTATGATCAGTATCTCTATGGCATGTGTTGGTTCAGATGTGGCTCTCCCTTTCATACTGTAGGTAGTCGTCCTACTTTACACCAGTAAAAGGCAGATTTTAAATTCTTGCTGCTGCTGCAGCTTATCACCTGCTTTTGGATCGCAGTTTTGACTAATTGTTGAAAATATCAGGAAATGGTGTTTTCATGTTTTTTTTTGCACGGGAATGCCTACTCTGCATATCATTAGCGTTAGTTGTCGCTCTAATTCGCGGCAATGTTTTTTACGGAAGCTATTGCTGAAAAACTGGCGATATCGGCAGTTTGTACCAGGTTGAGAATGGAATGATAATTCTTTTGCCACTGTTTCTGCGATAAACTGCTGATAAGTCGGCGATAAGTCTGTAAGAATATGCCCCATTTTTTTTCTTTTCGGCTTACTCGGAATATCAAATAATTTCTGAAAAACCAAACTATGTCAAAAATAGTACCTTTGAGGTGCGTATGAACACCTACATGAATTATCCAATTCAATCAGTCCACATATTTCTTGATAACGTGAAACGGGCATCCAATCTGGATCACGCAAGTTTGAACATTGGCTCGCAAATGTAATAACACGTGGATGTAGGTAAAACCAGCTATCAATATCTTAGTGGGGGCAGACAAATGCTGAGCAGCATGGTAGCTAACAACATAGTTTGGTTTTTCAGAAATTATCTGATATTCCGAGTAAGCCCTTACGAAGTTCCCGTGGCAGTAGGGAACGAAAAACGTTGGCTGTGTGTCGGTTTTAAATCAAACAACTTTAAATAAAAAGAATAATTGTTTGGACTACAAGTGTGTTTCCTGACTGACTTCCATCAGAGTGCACCTTCCTTTCTTGTAATAATTTTTGGGCCCTGGGGGTTTTTGTTGGATCCCCTGAGCAGGCCTAGGGGGTCAGGGTGTTTGTACCCTGCCCACTGTTCTTGTTTTTTCATCTTTTATCTTGTGATTCACATGTAGCTACAACAAAGTCCTAATAAACACAAGAGTTCATTTTAGAGTCACCCTATAACCCAACAGTGGGGTCTTATCGCTGAGTTATTGGCACTTTAGCGCAGCAAAAGTGGTGAAAGAATTACTGCCCCATTCTTAAGTTGGTGCACACTGCCATATTGCCCACAGGCTGACGGTACCAACACGGCGGACAATCAACATCCTTCCACAGACAAAGCTGCTGGCTGTGCTGCACCTGTTGGCCTCTGATACTTTCTAACTAACAACTGCCAGAGTCGGAGGAGTCTCACAGTCAGCCCTATTAAACTTCCTCACACGTCTTGGATGCATGTCCACAAAAGCGATGTAGAGCCCCTGTATCCGCACCTCCAGCTCGTCCCAATTTGTAGTATTCCTGCACAACCAGCCCCAACCCCAGCCATTGATTGACGCCTCTGTGCTCCAGATCCAAAATTATAGTCACTGAAAAGGAGGTGCACCAGGTCATGAAGTCTAGTAGTCAACAGTAGTGGAAAAACAGTACTTTATTAGAAAAACATAAATTAACAACACAAAAACATCAAATAACTAGTAACATTCCCAACGGGGAACATCATCGGGGCAACTTATGGATCGAAATAACCGTAGATCATCCTGGAAATTCCAATGCTCCATATTTAGAAATTCGTTGGTTAAATGAAGACAATGGTCAGGTGTTATTATGGTTACAAACATAATATGGTACAATGTATTGCACTTGGACAGACCGGAATGCTTACAGGTATGATCAATCCTGGACAAAATGACAGTAACAGAAGTTAGTATGGTCGTAACCTTCATAGGAAAGAAAAGGAATGTTACAACCACACAAACATCTGTTACGGTCTCATTATGCAGGATTTATCATACCTGTAAGCATCATGGTTCATTTTAGCTTCATACTCCTGAATGTTCACTTCACCCACATTGCACAAGAACAGCTGGAAACCAAGAAAGGTAAGCACACCATAGCAGGCTTCCTGCACGTGGTGGGGCAATTGACTGCACACATGTACTGCTTGTGCCCGCTTCTGACACTGCACACAATCACTGCAACAGGAACCACACGCATCACAACACTGGACCACCGGGGCCTGTACACTAATGTTGCCACAAACTTCTCAAAAAGTGTGCATGATTCCTACATCTTTTGCAAGCATCCCAGCCCTGATCCCCAAGCCAGTTCCCCGCCCAGCAATGATCGCCCGACCCTGCACACTCAGATCTCAATGCTCACCTGCCACCTCCGGCATGTCTCTAAGAGGGTCCACCATGTGCTGGAGCAACCTCCTCAGCCATCGCTGGATTCCACGGCACAGGCCTCCAGCGCATCCTTCTGCACCGTAGCGAGGAGTCATGCCTGTGCAGCCAGCTGCCTTTGGCGTACACGCGGTCCAGCCAAGCTCACAATTCAAATTGGGTCTTAATTGCCAGGAGCGCACATTAAGGCCTACGCATCATTGCAGGCTGCAGACCCGCTCAGCTCTGGTGGCACCAACTCAGTGCATCTCAAGTCATCTCCTTGTGACGGGAGGCCCTTGCAGGCCACAATGCCTCAGCTGCCACTAACTCTGTGCACCTCAAGTCATTGCCACGTTGCTGGAGGCATAATGTTATGTTATGTTATCCGGATTTATTATGCGCACAGATGCCCCAGCGAAGGGGCGTCCTGGCGCTAGTACAGAACAGAAAACCGGACAGAAGGTGGAAGACACAACACAACAACAGCAGAACTTAAGGAGCTACGGGGAAGAGAAAGGTTTTGACAGCCTTCCTAAAAGCAAGGAGCTCATCAATGGCACGAATGTGGACAGGCAAGGAATTCCATAGTTTGGTGGCAAGGACTCGGAAGGAGCGACCGCCAATCCTGGATCTCTTGAAATGAGGAACTATGGCTAGGTGGAGAGCAGAGGACCTCAGAGAACGGCCAAAGTGCCATGGCTGCCCCCAACTCTGTGTACCTCAAGTCATCTCCACGTTGTGTGAGGCCTGTGTCAGCCAAAGTGCCTTGGTTGCCACCAACTCTGTTCACCTCAAGTCATGGGCCCTTTATGATTGAAAATCGTTGTGCGTACGCCATCATGTCACCTTCGGCAGTGGGAAATGTGATGTGGTAGGTTCTCAAGAATAAACAATAACCACACAGACACACCCAAATGGAGTGGAAATGGCGTCGAACACGTGCGCCCAGCCCTTTTTATTGGCAGGGTCACATGTCCTGTGATGCCTCGGTTGGATGAATGTGGTGTAGGTGTAAACCAGCCCTGAGGGAGTGGCTGTGGCATGCTGACAACTAGACCTGTGATCAGCAGATCACTATAGGGAAGACCTGGGAAATGTAGTGCTGTAGTTCCCTCCCTGTCAGCATAAGCAGAGTGGGCTGGCTGAAATGTGCATCCTTCACGACATTACCAATATGGCGGTTTGAATCCGCACACCTACTGAGATAGGTAAAAGATAGGTGCATGACTCCACTTTTTCCTCCGAAAAAAATATATATATTAATATTTAAGAAAACAGAAGACATTATTATTATTTTAATAACAAACAAAAAAATGACTCAGACTATTTTTAGGATATTAAAGTTACAAAATATTACACACAAAAAATTCAAAATTACTGAAAAATATATAGGTTTAATGAACATAATAATTCAAAACTAGCATTTAAAAAACCTTTGAAATTCACAAAAGAAACATAGGTTTCAGGAATATTATAGAAATTAGCATTTAAAAAACCATTGAAATTCACTGAAAAACCATAGGTTTCAGGCACAATATAGTTAGTTGGACATTTCACTTGTACAAAACCAGTGAAATTCAGCCATTATGGTTAGCTAACCATAACTTGCGCCCCCGCATGCACTGATGATGACATCACATATTACATCATTCATGACATGGTCAGTGACATCACTGATGACATCACTGATAACATCTCAAATTACATCACTGATGACATCATCCACTTGATAATCTGGTGCAACTCCTCTTACCCTAATATAACCTTTCATACACCCACTCTAAATGCAGACTACCATTTTCAAAAATATAAACGCACAAATACCAGTTACTACATACCCACTCCCTGATTCCTAGGTCTACACACACACACTCACTCATCCACCCATACAGTCACTCATCAATACAGCACTATCATATGCATTCATACACCTATACAGACACTCACACACCGCCACTCATCCTTAGAGTTACTCACACACCTAATCAGTCATGCAAAGAATCAATCACACTCCCATTTACTCACCTATACAGTTATCAATCAATCAATCAATGAATATGTAAATCGCGCTACTTACCCGCTAGGGTCTCAAGGAGCTGGGTGGGGGGGGGGGGAGCTGCAGCTAGTGGTCGAAGAGCCAGGTCTTGAGCAGTCTTCTGAATGCCGGGAGGTCTGTGGTCTGTGGTAGGAGGAGGGGGAGGGCGTTACAGGTCTTGGCAGTGCAGTGGGAGAAGGATCTGCCCCCAGAGTTGGTTTTGTGGATGCGTGGGACGGTGGCCAGGGAAAGGTTGGCGGAGCGGAGTATCCTGTTGGGTACGTAGAGGGGGAGTCTGCTGTTGAGATAGGCTTGGCCGGTCTTGTGGAGTGCTTTGTGTGTGTGGATCATGAGTTTGAAAGTGATTCTTTTGTTGCGGGAAGCGAGTGTAGGTCTCTCAGGTGAGGGGTGATGTGGTCTCTGCGTGGGACATCTAGGACCAGGAGTGTGGAGGCGTTCTGGATTCTTTGGAGTCTGCTGATGAGTTTGGATGGGGCTCCGGCGTAGAGGCTGTTTCCGTAGTCGAGTCGGCTGATGATGAGGGTGTGTGTGACTGTTTTCCAGGTGTTTGTCGGGATCCATCTGTAGATCATGCGGAGGGTGTGGAAGCAGGAGGAGGAGACTGTTGACTTGGTTGGTCATGCTGAGCGTAGAGTCGAGGATGACCCCTAGGTTGCGTGCGTGGTTGGTCAGTGCTGGGGGGGTTCCCAGGGATGAAGGCCACCAGGAGTCGTCCCACGCCGAGGGGTTGGGCCAGAGGATGAGGATCTCCGACTTGTCCATGTTCAGCTTGAGCCTGCTTGCCTATATCCAGTCAGCAACGGCCTTCATACCCTGGTGCAGGTTGGATTGGCGATGAGGGGGTCCTTAGTGAAGGAGAGGATCAGCTGGGTGTCATCGGCGTAGGAGATTATTTTGAGGTCGTGTAGTCTGGCGATGCGAGCGAGGGGAGCAATCTAGATGTTGAACAGCGTCGGGCTGAGGGAGGATCCCTGCGGGACGCCGCAGATGGTTTTGGTGGTACCGGATTAGAACGGAGGACTCTCTGGGTTCTGTCGTTGAGGAAGAAGGTGGTCCAATCCAGGGCTTTGTCTCGGATCGCTGCGTAGAAGAGGCGTGTGAGCAGTGTGTGGTGGCAGATGGTGTCGAAGGCGGCGGAGAGGTCCAAGAGGATGGGGGCTGCTGTCTCGCCGTTGTGGAGGAGGATTCTGATGTCGTCTGTGGCGGCGATGAGGGCGGTCTCAGTGCTGTGGTTGCTGCGGAAACCGGACTGGGAGGGGTCCAGGATACTGTTGTCTTCTAGGTAGCGGGTGAGCTGGGTGTTGACTGTCTTTTCGATGACTTTTGCTCGGAACGGGAGCAGAGAGATGGGCCGGAAGTTCTTGAGGTTGCTCGGGTCTGCCTTGGGCTTCTTTAGTAGGGCATTGATCTCAGTGTGCTTCCAGCTCTCAGGCAGAGTGGCGGTTTCGAAGGAGAGGTTGATGAGTTTACTTAGGTGGGGTGCGATGAGGTTGTTGGCTTTGTTGGTGATGTGGTGGGGGAGAGGGTCCGAAGGGGAGCCTGAGTGGATGGTGCTCATGGTCTTGATTATGTCTTTGGTGCTCACGTTGGTCCATGTGGTCAGAAGGTCGTGGTCGGTGGGGTTGGGTGTGTTCGTTGTAGTGGAGTTTGTTGGGTTCATCTGGGGGTTGAAGCTGTTGTGGATGTTGGTGATTTTGTGGTGGAGGAAGGTAGCGAGGGTGTCGCACAGGGCTTGCGACGATGGGATGTCGTTGATGCAGGAGCAGGGACTGGTGAGTTCTTTCACGATGTTGAAGAGCTCTTTGCTGTTGCGTGCGTTGTTGTCGAGGCGGTCTTTGAATGAGGCTCTTTTGGTGTTCCTGATGAGGCGGTGATGGTTGCGACTGGCGTTTTTGTGGGCTGCGTGGTTGGTGGGTGTTCTATCACTTAGCCAGATGTTTCTGAGTTTCTGGCAGGTGCGCTTGGAGGCCAAGAGATCCGGGGTGAACCAGCTGTCTCTCTGGCTGGTGTCTCTGTCAGTGGGTAGTTGCACTGGTGCTACGGTGTTGACGCAATTTTCCATCCAGAGTCTGAGGGTGGGGGCCCCCTTCTCTGGGTCGGTTGGGCTGGTCCGTGGGTTGACTGCGAGGTGATCTTCCAGCAATTCCTTGGTTACTTTGCCCCAGCGTCGGCGGGGGATCTGTGGGGTGCCGTGGTGAGTGACGGGTTTCTGGAAGGTGAAGTGGATGCAGTGGTGGTTAGTCCAGGTGAGCTCGGAGGCGTGGCCGAAGGCGACGTGTGGACAGTTATACACACACACAACCTCACTTAGTCATACAGATACTAACATATACTTACTCTATTATACAATCACTGATAGAAGCACACACTCATCCATAAAGCCACTCTCACAATCACTCACTCTCACATATAGTCAGTTATATATTCCAGCACTCACATATATTGCCTTTCACATATGTAGTTATTCACACATGTACGACTGATAGATCCATTTGCTCACCAACATACCCACACACACACTCACCCATGTCTAGAGCCCTTCACACATGCAGTCTTGAACCCATAAACCAAGCAAATCACCCACTCACACATCTCTGCACAGAGTCACACACTCCCCAACCACACACCCAGACACTCAGACATCCATACAGATACTCAGACAACCAATCAATAACCCATATAGACACTCATGTGGCTACTCACCAACCCATGCAGCCACTTACACACCAACTAACAGACTGATACAGACATTTGCAGAGTTTAGTCACTAGCCAATGCATTCAGAAAGACATATTTAATCACTCACTTATACAGTCAGTCACGCATCTACTAAATCATTGATTCAGACACTCATGCACCCACTCATTCTTTTGACTTTACTTGCCTGTTGCGCGCTCGCTTGCCTTGCTACTACCTTGTTGAGATTTTACTTTTTTAAAAATACTTTGCACTATCCCGCTGCTCGATTCTGGACGCAGGCGCTCATTTTTATTCTGGACATCCTTGGGGGCAAAAAATAGATCTTAGACCTTACCTGCACTATAATTGTTTTTCACCCCGTACTTTGCGGGACTCAAGCCGATCCAGGGCTCGTTGTGACCGCATCGCGGCGTTTTGGCTGCCATCTTGGGTGGGGGAGCCAGGAGGTGCCTTATAACAGGCGCCATCTTGGTTGAGGGGCCAGAGGTTTGCCTCGCAGGACTCCCGCGCTTAACAGCATTAAAGATTCACACCAGCCAAGCACGCAGCGCACGCGCGCATCAGGCGTGCCGATGGCGCACCGGAGGTGCGACAGAGGTAATCCTGTTTGCGCCCGTTCGCGCACATGTCGCGCCCAGCGCCAGTCACGCAGTCTCTCCAGTCCCATCTCGACAAGTCTACTCTAGAGATGAGCTCATTCAGGTAGGCCAGCGCTCTAGCAAAGGCAGCTGGGCGGCAGCTATTGCTAGCTGTCCGGGGATGCTGTCTTGCCGCCTGCTTAATGTTTGCTCTTTATGTAAACATCACGTGGAAATCACACTCCTAATGGAACTCCATGGCCTGGATGTGTTTTTTTTTCTCGGAGACTTGGACTAGAGTCGACAGAGAGGTAAAACTTGGACTGGCTTGTCCTCCGGCCTTCAAGATCAGTCATAACCCTTGAGTGGGGGGCAGAAAAGGGGGTGTGGGTTTCATCTATAGGGAAACGTTGGACATATCCCAGCTTGAGGTTAAAGAGGTCCAGGGGTTTGAACTCATGGGTTTCTCTTTAAAAAATCAGAAGGGAGCCTAATACTCGGGTCTGCTGTGCTATAGACCACCCAGTGGTGCTGTGATAGCCTCTCTTGATTTGATACACCTTATTTATGATCTTTCAAATACCCATGCCAGGCTTATAGTTCTGGGTGATTTCAATCTTTGGCCCAACGGGCCCGCAGACACAACCTATAATAATCTCTTTCAGGCCTGCAGCAATATACATCTCCAGCAACTGGTGCTCTCTCACAAACTCACCTGAAGGGACATACCTTAGACTTGGTCTTTGCGGATGATACCCAGGTTAAGATCAGGGATATAATTACCCAGGGTTGGACCGATCACTCCCTCGTCCTTTTCTCCCTACTTTTTCCAGCTGTCTCCTCTAAAGATAGTGGTTTAGGTACTACTAAATTTATTAGGCAGTGGTCTAGACTCCTGAAAAACTCTACCCTCCCAGAGTTACTACCAGGTGGGTTTAGATTGGGGGAAGGGGTAGAGGAGAGCTACCGGAGCCTCTGTCAACTAATTACAGAATCTCTGGATAAGATAGTCCGCCTGCGGAAAGCGAAAGATAGGCCTAGGCACGCTACTCCTTGGTATTCCAAAGACCTTCTCCAGTTGAAACTGCAGTGCAGACAGGCGGAAAGAACATGGAGGAAGCATTACTCTGAGCAAGATAGAGCCCGGTTCAAACAGTAACTTTTAGGCTATAAAGCTCAGATTAAGTGTGCTTAAGCCAAGTATCTTGAGGATATGCTGGCTCAAGCAGCTAATAAATCACAGACTTTGTTCAAAATCGTCAATGATCTTTCCCATCCGGTGTGTGCGACCAATAACATCCCGGCCTCCCAGATTTTGTGTGATTCCTTGGCTTCAGCATTTGAGGACAAGATCGCCACCATTCTGAGTGGCCTGTCCGAGGCAGGGACTCCCTGTTCCCAGTTGGCTTCCTGTACTCCCGGTCCTCAGTCCCTGATAAAGTCAGCGTCTCTGTCTACTTCGGGTGCTCCTGGGGAAGCTAGAGAGTATTCGCCATTAGACAGTTTTATCTTTCCCTCTTATGAGGACTTTTGTACTCTGGCCAATGGGGTGTCCTCAGGCTCTCCAATGGACCCGCTGCCCCATAAGATCTGGAAAGTGTTCAGCGAGGAACTCTTTCCCCCTTTGTATTCCATCTGTTGCCAGTCATTCAGCACTGACACTGTCCCTTAAAGCTGGAAACTCGCTGTGGTCTCCCCACTCTTGAAGAAGGCCACATTGGACCCCACCTGTCCAGCAAATTATAGGCCAATTTCGCTGCTCCCATACCCCGTTAAGATCATGGAGAAATTTGTCACCAGATCTCTGTCCAGTTTTATAGAGGCTAACACCTGCCTGGATGTGGCTCAGTTTGGCTTCCAGCCAGCCCATGGCACGGAATCGGCGCTGGTGGTTGTCCTGGACGATCTTCGTTCGCGGGTCGACACCGGTCGGGCAGCCTTCTTAGTGCTGCTCGACATGTCGGCCGCGTTCGACACGGTCAACCATGCCACATTAATCAGTAGACTGGAAGAGATTGGGGTAGCTGGCCAGGCCCGGGACTGGCTAACTTCCTATCTTCATAACAGGCATCAGGTGGTGGCCTTGCCGCCTTTTAAATCTGGTACTAGAAGGGTAGGACAAGGGGTGCCCCAGGGTTCTGCAATCAGCCCCATCTTATTTAATCTATATCTCCATCCTTTGATTAGGCTGATCAAATCCTTTGGCATCTCGGTCATCAATTATGCCGATGACACGCAGCTAATTTTTTTCTTTGAAGTCAGAGATGCCATCTCTAAGGAAACTTTCCATCGCTGCATGAAGGCCACTGCGGACTGGTTGAAACACAACTCCCTCCAGTTCAATGGATCCAAAACGGAGGTGTTGTATTGCTCCACAGACCTTACCCCTCGCCCTTTGCCGACGGGTTTTTGGCCAGTTTTCTTATTGGGCACAGTTGTGGCAGTGGATGCTGCTCGCAATCCGGGCGTTATGTTTGGCCCAAATCTTCAGCTTGACGCCTTTGTAAATAAAATGATTGCTACATGTATGATGTTACTATGTACATTGCGTAAGATCCTTCCCTTGCTTCCGTCACCGGCTAGACCGGAGGTGGTGCGCAGTATCATTCTTAGCAGGCTTGATTAATGCAACGCACTACTTCTGGGTGCCCCAAGCACTTTGATCAGGAAGTTGCAGCGCTTGCAGAATATGGCAGATAAGCTTGCCCTCTGTCGGATGCGCTCGGCCTCCTCCTCTCTAGCGCTAAAAGATCTGCATTGGCTACCAATTCACCAGGGTATCTGTTTGAAGGCGTCCTGTATTGTGTTTAGGGCTCTTCACGGCCGGTGGCCTGTCTTACTGCAAGAGCTCTTTTCCTGGTACCCGGCAGCTAGACCTTTACGGTCTTCCTTTGCATGCCTGGTGGCAGTCCCTAGTATTCAGAGGATACTGATGGGCGGCCGCTCCTTTGGTTTTACTGCTGCAAAACTCTGAAACTCTCTTCCCCTGTTCCTGAGGAGTTTGAATGAACTGAGCTCCTTCAAGGAAGGGTTGAAGTCTTATCTGTTCCCAAGGGCGGTGTAAATTCTGTGACCGCATGTAGCCAGGTAGAGTCAAAGCGCCAGGATACCCTCTGGGTGACAGCTTGCGCTATAAAAGTATGTGATACATACATACATACATATACAATTTGGCATATATATAAAACATATTTAAACTTTATAGAAACACACAGTCACTGGATGATGTCGTCAGTGATGTCATCAGTGATGTCATTTTGAGATATAATCAGTGAGGTCATCAGTGATGTCACTGCCCATGTCATTAATAATGTAATATGTGACGTCATCAGCAGTGTATTGCAGACGCGCAAGTTATAGTTAGCTGAACTAACTATAACGGGGGAATTTAAATGGTTTTGTATGAGTGAAATGTCCAGCTAACTATAACATGAATGAAACCTAAGGTTTTTTTCAATGAATTTGCAAGGTTTTTTAAATGCTAATTCCTAGCTATAATGTGGCTGAAACCTATGTTTTTTTCAGTGAATTTCTAAGGTTTTTCAATGCTAATTCCTAACTATAACGTGGCTGAAACCTATGTTTTTGTCAGTGAATTTCAAAGGTGTTGTAACTGATAATTTTTAAATGTATTAACTGTTATTTTTTATACTGATTTACTACATTGTTTTAAAGTGTTTATTTTTAGATATTTTATTTTTTAAATTACATTACATATTTTTAAAATAAATTGAAAAAAATGTTTTTAAAAATATTGAAATTGTAATATTTTTTATTTTTATTTTATATTTGTTTAATTTATATATATTTTATATAGCAGGCAATGATATCCTATGGAAGGAAATTCAAGTTACTGGTAAGTACGGTTAAAATTACTGTTCAGGGACAGTAGTGAGCTGAAAGATGCAGCACCGAGGTCTCTCCTGATAACAGGTGAGTACATCAGAATTCGTAGTTAGACTGATTTAAAAGGAATTTTTTAAAATTCCAAAACTCCACACTTAAAAGAATTTTCAAGTGAAACCAGTCAATGTTAGCCTATGGAAGGAAATTCAAGTTACTGTAAGTATGGTTAGAATTACTTTTCAGGATCATTAGTGGGATGAAAGATGCAGTACTGAGGTCTCTCCTGATAACAGGTGAGTAAATCGGAATTCGTAGTTCGGCTGATTTTAGAGGAATTTTTTAATGTTCCAAAATTCCACACAGAAGAATTTCCAAGTGAAACCAGTCAATGTTAGCCTACGGAAGGAAATTCAAGTTACTGTAACTATGATTAGAATTACTTTTCAGGATAAGTAGTTGGCTGAAAGATGCAGCACTGTGGTCTCTCCTGATAACAGGTGAGTAAATCGGAATTCGTAGTTCCGCTGATTTTAAAGGAATATTGTGCTCAATAGTGAAGGAAGGGGGCAGGGCCCGAGGTGACATGTGTGCAAGCACCCCCTGTGGTGCGTTTTAGATCGGGGAATTAATTACTCTTCAATCCTGAGGTCCCCTGTGAGCCAACTAGCCCACCAGGTACCTCCAGTATGCGCCAGGGAGCTGCGTTGCAGAGAGGTGTTCAGAGGGCACGCCCCCTTTTTACAACACTCTGCATCGCAGCTCCGTGGCGCTTACTGGAGGTACCTGTTGGAATAGTTGGCCCCTAGGGGAGCTCTGGATTAAATAGGAATTAATTCTTCAACTTAAAACGTGCCACAAGGCATGTTTTCAAACACATCACCTCAAGCCCCGCCCCCTACCTCCCCCACTGTGCAAACGCGCCCCTAGCATGTTCTAAGTTAGGGGATTAAGTCCCCTTGCATACTGGGGGTCCCTGGGGGCCAACTAGCCCACCAGGAACCTCCAGTATGCGTCAGGGGGCTGCGTTGCAGAGAGGTGTATAAAGCGGCGTGGCCTCATAACACCTCTCTGCAACACAGCCCCCTGGCACATTTGCAGAGGGGGAACTAATTCCCCTTGCATACTGGGGGTCCCTGGGGACCAACAAGCCCACCAGGAATCTCCAGTATGCGCCAGGGGGCTGCGCTTCAGAGAGTTGTAAAGAGGCAATTCCCCTATTTACACCTCTCTGCAACGCAGCCCCCTGGTGCATAGTGGAGGTTCCTGGTGGGCTAGTTGGCCCCTAGGGACCCCCAGTATTCAGGGGTATTACTTTCCCCGCTGCAAACGCACCAGGGGGTGCGATTGCAGAGTAGTGCAGGGAGGGGGTGAGGCTTGAGGTGACGGATTGCACCACTCTGTAAAAGTGCCCCCTGGCGCATTTGCAGCGGGGAAGTAATTTCCCTTGGATACTGGGGGTACCTGAGGGCCAACTAGCCCACCAGGAACCTCCACTATACACCAGGGGGCTGCGTTGCAGAGAGGTGTAAAAAGGGGCCTGGCCTCTTTATCCCGCATATCCCGCAATTTAAAAAAAACATTTTTGGTGGGGCCTTGGGGGTCCTTGTGGGACCCCCTGAGCAGGCTTAGGGGTTCAAGGTGTTTCTACCCCGCCCCGTTTGCATGTTTTGCACATTTGTTTCACTGCTTTCTTATGCCTTGGTTCTACCGAGGCACAAGATGGCTGCCAACACTTCCTGATTTCCAGTGTTGACAGACAGTTGACAGCCAATCAGCATGCAGCTCGTGCTCTGGGAAGGTGCTCGTACTGTACTTCATCTCTAGATATCGCTATGATTTTACTTTTGTTTTTCTCAGGAACTCCTTCTTCCTGGGGTCAGCAAAGAGTCCATGGTTGAACTGGTTTAAAGCAATCCTCTGGGCTTCTCCGAGGTGTTTTCCTTTGGACAATGTTTGTGAAGCAGGTTGGTTTACTGGCTGTTTATTAATATATGCTTTCTTTACTACGTCCTGAGGGGGCTTGGGTGGATCTGGATTGGGAGTGGCTTGCACTGTAGTGTAGTTCCTATATTCCCAACGGCTCTGCACCATGGAATAACAAATACTATAGATTTTAATTAGGACTGAGGTCGACTAGGTCTCTATCGAATATATTAGACTTAATTGTGAGTGCCATATAGCTTAGAGGTCACTAGAAACTTTCTTGAATGAACAAGAAGGGATTTGTTTCTGACAACCGCATAAACATGACACCTTTGTTTCCCAAGAATAAGAAATATATCTCTAGAGTTGCGGAAACAATAGATAGATATTTCACTCAGTCAATCATGCATGCTTCGTTCTACCAGAGGTGCAGAGAAATAGAGAGATGTGCGTTTTCAACAAAAGTATTTATTGAACAGTCTTCTTTCTCATGCAGAGGAAATGAACTGCTGCAATCGTAATACTCGTTGCAAATTACAATGATTACAGTACGAAGAATATTATAAAAAAGTACTGTAAAAGCATGCTATGGTTTCTAAGCCATATAAAATAACATAGAATACATAAAATAATAAATAAAGACTAAAAAGTACACAAATGGTGCCTCTAAAATATGCCTACCCCGGTATAACTAACCTAGGTCTAGTACAAGGGAAGAAGTAAGGGAGGTGTAGCTTAGTTTTAGTATTCTTTTGCCAAGAACCTATCCAAGAGTTCTCAAATGGTCTAATCAGCTCCGTACCTTGGTTTAGAATAAAGGAGGTCTGGTAAATTTGACCCTACCAAAGTCCAACACTTCCTATACTGTTGCACAGATTGGAGTTGGAACTGTAAATGTAACCCATACGAAATCCAACGCTTTCCCTACTGTTGCCCAGACTGCAGTATGAATTGAAAATGTAACCCCTCCGAAGTCCATCACGTTTCCTACTGATGTACACACTGGACACCAGGAGGGGATAGTAAAATTAACAACTCCAAAGTCAAATGATTTTCCTAGTGTTGCACAGACTGGGGGGATACTACATTTTGTAATATGTTTAATACATTTTTTAATTTTATAGTTTGCTAATTTAATTAATTTATTAATTTAATTTAATGTTTTGAAATTGTGTTTTAATAATTTATGTTTCATTGGAATATATAAATATATACATATTTCTTTATGTTTATGCTTTTATAATAGTAAATTAAAAACACTTAAAAAATGTAATTTACATTGACATATATATTTGTATTAATAGTGTTACTATATATATATATATATATATATATATGTTCTGATCAAGGGCTCGTGAAGCCCGAAACGCGTTGTGGCAGGCTGCAGGAGAAACACAAATAAACTTACATCTTACCTGATCTGCTGTGGTGGTCTGAGTTCCTTCTTCGCCGGAACACGGAAGTGGTGGGAATTGTTTGGCGCATATATATATTCACTGAAAAAACCATAGGTTTCACACCAGTTATAGTTAGCTGGAAATTTTACTGATATAAAACCATTGAAATTCCCACGTTATAGTTAGTTGGACTCACTATAACTTGCGCGCCTGCAATGCACTGCTGATGACGTCACATATTACATCACTCATGACATGGTCAGTGACATCACTCATGACATCACTGATGACACCATCCCTGTGACAGAGTGACTGACCTCCTTTCAGTGTAATGTAACCCCTGAAACACATATTCAAAAATAGAAACTAACATTTACAAAAAAGTGGCGATACCTATACCAGTTACAACAACCAATTCAGTAATTCAACCATTTATATACACATTTACTCATTCACCAACAGTTCTATATAGTCATTCATACATATACTCACTTATCATATGTAGTGAAACACCTTTACATCCGTTAACACACCGACAGTCTTCCAAAAGTTACTCACACATATACTCACACATGCAAAAAAACTATTGAACATCCATTTATTTGCATATACAGCTATACACACACTACCACCTTATTCCTAAGGAAACTTACACATACTTACTCTCTTAAACAATCACTTATAGAATCACATACTTATTTAAACAGGAACTCTTACAATCTCTCACTCTCACATTTACTCACTTATATAAATCAATACTCCATATACTAGAATAAAACATATGTATACACACTCATATATAAAACATATTTATTTTTTCAGAAAGACACACATTCACTGGATGGTGTCATCAGTGATGTCATGAGTGATGTCACTGACCATGTCATGAGTGATGTAATATGTGACGTCATCAGCAGTGCATTGCAGGCGCGCAAGTTATAGTGAGTCCAACTAACTATAACGTGGGAATTTCAATGGTTTTATATCAGTAAAATTTCCAGCTAACTATAACTGGTGTGAAACCTATGGTTTTTTCAGTGAATTTAATAGGTTTTTTAAATGCTAATTCCTAACTATAACTGGTGTGAAACCTATGGTTTTTTCAGTGAATTTCATAGGTTTTTTAAATGCTAATTCCTAACTATAACTGGTGTGAAACCTATGGTTTTTTCAGTGAATTTCATAGTTTTTTAAATGCTAATTCCTTTGTATATCGAGTTTCTAACCTTTTTTTTTTTTACAATTTGCTGTTTTTTTTTAAGTATTCATTTTTTATTATATTTTTTTTCTTTTGCGCTCTGGGTGCGCGCTCCCGGAAGCTTTCAGCTAAGCTCTCCTGTAAGCTTCTCCGAGAGCTCATCTGAAAGCGCACCCAGAGCGCAACTGTCGTTTGTGAAAAAAAAATATGAATGAAAAGTTAATAATAATGCAAAACATTTCGTACCATACAAATAAAATTTGTTTTTTTTAATATGGAAAATGATTATGCATTTCTATAAAAGATTGATGACGTCACTTCGGCGCGCAACGTAAGTGCCCTCGGAAGCGCATACGTGCGCGGCGCATAAACGCACGGAAAAGCGCCTACGATCGCGCCACGTTTGCGACCCGGAAGCGCCTACGATCGCGCTGCGTAAACGCACCCGGAAGTGCTCCGGAGCGCGCAGCGTAAACGCGTCGGGTCATGTGACCCTAAAATAACACTTTTCATTGGTTGCTAACAGTTTTTTTTTACAATGAATGAAATCCCCACCCATTTCCTTCACTTCTTCTTTCACTTTTGTGACTGAAAGACCTGCCTTTTTTGCTGCTCCATATTCCTGGATTCATCATGGCTGCCAGACCATCCAGCAGTGAAGATGATTTCATTGATGAAGAGCCTCCTACCCCAAAGGTGAAGGAACATTTCATCTGGAAATTTTTTAAGTTTCCAGAAGGCCAGAAGAAGGTGAATGCACCAAAAGTAGAGTGCAGGATCTGCAAACAGGTCCTGTCACGGGGTAACCCCCAAAAAAAATACTCTTTTGGCAACTTCACCATGATTCGCCATGTGGAGAGGAGGCACCCCCAGAATTTTTCCCGGGAAAGTGTCAGGGCTCTGGCACAGGAGGTTCCCAGAGATGGGGCCTCTACATCAACAGGAGGAGCAACTTCTTCTGGAAGAGAACAATCTCAGGGGCAGGTAGCAAACATTCAACCTGCATTCAACCATGGGGTCGTCAGATGCAGATACTGCAATCAACTCCTCACCTATGGGGAGCAAAGTGTCCTGCTCATGGTTCGGGCATTGGAGAACCATCACTTCCCTTCCCACCCCTAATTTTTTTCTTTTCTTTTTGCTCCTGTTGAGCAGTTTCTATTCCCTGTTTTTGTTCCTCTTCAGTTAAAAGAAGAAAACCAAAAGTTCTTTTCAGAACTACCTCCAATTCTCATCAAAGAGCTATAATCTTAAAAAATGAAGAGTAAGTGAAATATAGTGCATTGATAATTGAAAGGAGAATGAGTAAGAAAGAACAGAAAGGTATGAGAGGTGAAAGGAAGTGAAGTAGGAGGACTGAAAGAAGGTGAGTGTTAGAAAAGAAAGTTATGACACAGTGAATAAACTGGAGGCCTCATTTCTGAAAAGTGACGCATCGCTACGTGAAAATAGCGATGCGTCACTTTTCTGGACGCACTCCTTATGACATTCCAGATATGTCATATTTAATATATGACTAATCAATTCGCAAGGAGTTACAGATATGTCAGTATTTCTGACATATCTGTAAACACAAAAGTAACGCATTGCAGGAGTGCGTCACAAAAGTGACGCAACTCCAATAATGTGTCCTTTCACATGGAAAAAGCACCATGTGAAAGGTTTGCTGTGAAGCAGGCGCAAGATTTTGGCGCAACTGCATCCTAAAAGTGACGCACTGCGTCATTATTACCAAGCTTTTTGCAAGGAACACCCCCTCTGCATGCATTATACCTGACACTATTTTTTAAAAAGTGACGCATCTAGGTACATGGGTCACTTTTTAAAACTCTGCGCCATATTGTATCTGCATCAGGTATAATGTATGCAGAGGGGGCAATCCCTCGCAAAAAGCTTGGTAATAACAACGTACTGAAATCTATGAGATTTCCCTGCGTCACTTTTAGGATGCTATTGCGTCAAAATTTTGCGCCGGCCTCGCATCACTTTTATGTTTACACATATGTCAGAAATACTGACGTATCTGTAACTCCTTGCAACATGATTCGTCATACATTAAATATGACACATCTGGAATGTCATAAGGACTGTGGACAGAAAAGTGACGCATCACACCAGCAGTGTAATAAAATGTGCCTCGTTGCACTATATTTAAAGGATGCAACAGCATCCTAAAAGTGACGCAGTGAAATCTCAAACATTTCACTGCGTCGCTATTACAAAGCTTTTAGTGGGAGAACACCCCCTCTGCATGCATTATACCTCACGCAGATATAATGTGGCGCTTGATTTTAAAAAGTGACCCATCTACCTAGATACCTCACTTTTTAAATATAACGCAACGCAACACATTTTTTTACACTACTGGTGCAATGCGTCACTTTTCTGTGCGCACTCCTTATGACATTCCAAGTAACGCATTGCTGGAGTGCGTCACAAAAGTGACGCAACTCCAGTAATGTGTCCTTTCAAATGGGGAAAGCAGCATATGAAAGGTCTTGCCTCAGTCTAACACCTGCTGTAAAGCAGGCACAAGATTTTGACGCAACAGCATCCTAAAACTGACGCAGTGAAATCTCAAAGATTTCACTGCGTCGCTATTACAAAGCTTTTTGCGGGAGAACACCCCCTCTGCATGCATTATACCTGACGCTATTTTTAAAAAGTGACGCATCTAGGTACATGGGTCACTTTTTAAAACTCTGCGCCATATTGTATCTGCAACATGATTCGTCATACATTAAATATGACACATCTGGAATGTCATAAGGAGTGCGCACAGAAAAGTGACGCATAACACCAGCAGTGTAATAAAATGTACCTCGTTGCACTATATTTAAAAAGTGACGCATCTAGATAGATGCGTCACTTTTTAAATATTGCATAACAATGCGCATTTTTTTACACCGCTGGTGCGTCACAAAAATTGACGCACAGGAAGCGCAAAACTAACAGCGCAAGGCCTTCATAAATATGGTCCTGGATTTTCCCCGTGCTTCGCCGGTGCGCGTACCATGCGCTTCCCCCGCGCAAAACGAAAAATTTTTTTTAATGCCCTGCAGGACCCTATTTTAGTCCCTACATCAAACCTAGGGGGTCAGAGGGGGTCTACTCTTCCCCCTTATGGTCATTTGCCCCTTTTTTTTTCAAACCCCTTGTGTCTCGATTTTACCGAGACACAAGATGGCGGCCGCTCCGCACTGTTTAGAATGTTTACAGACAACTGAGATCCAATCAGCTTCCTGCGCGCAAGTCGCGTGTCGCGCCTGGAGCGCACTCCGGTGCGCGCACGGGAGAGCGCCTATAGATATATATATTTTTTTGAACCTAAATTACTCAAAATCCACTGGAGCACATATCTTGAGACATAGCAAAGGCACATCGGGCTACCAGTCCCTACAATTTTGCCAAGTTTGGTGGAAATCCATTCAGCCGTTCGGGCTAAAAGTGAAATCGACCGCCCTATGGAAATTAACATGGGGAAAACGCGTTTTGGGACCCCCCTTTTATCTCGGCCCCCGCTTGACGAATCCCCCCCAAACTTTCAGGGAAGGACCGGACCGCCATGAGACCATTTTCCTGAAAATTTCAGGCAGATTCGTCAACCGGCGCCAAAGTTATTCAAAATAGAATGTTGAGATTTAACATTGAAAATTATCCTAACTATAACTACCTACTGGCGACCGCCAGTAGGTAATATATATATATATATATATATATATATATATATATATATATATATATATATATATATATATATATATATATATATATATATATATATATATATATATATATATATTACAGCAAAGCGGCTCCCTCTTCCTCTGTTAGGCGCTGCTTGGTTCTGGTTGCGTTACTCCTGCGGTCGAGCCAGACCGCTACAATTTCAACAGGTTTCCCCAGCAAGGGGCAGGTGGAGTCGCAGAAAGGAACAGGCTGAGGCGTTCTCAAGTGTTCATATTAATTTAATCCATTAATCCTTTGGGGGTTGCAAAACAATATAGAAACCAACGCGTTTCGACAGCGTCCGCTGTCTTGCTCACGGTCCGTGAGCAAGACAGCGGACGCTGTCGAAACGCGTTGGTTTCTATATTGTTTTGCAACCCCCAAAGGATTAATGGATTAAATTAATATGAACACTTGAGAACGCCTCAGCCTGTTCCTTTCTGCGACTCCACCTGCCCCTTGCTGGGGAAACCTGTTGAAAATATATATATATATATATATATATATATATTTCCTACTGGCAGTCGCCAATAGGTAGTTATAGTTAGGACCTAGTTTCCATAGGAAATCCACAACATTCTATTTGGAATAACTTTGTCGTCGATTGGGGAATTTGCGTGTAATTTTCCTAAATGTTCGCCCGTTACACTCCGCTCCTTCCCTGAAAGTCTCGGGGGGATTTGTCAAGCGGTGGCCGAGAAAAAAGGGGGTCCCAAAATGTGTTTTCACCATGCAAATTTTCCATTGGACATTTAGACACAACTACAGCCCGAACCGCTGAACGGAATTATACCAAACTTGGCAAAATGGTAGGGTCTGGTACGCAGTACGCCCTTTTGATAAAATGGTGTAAATCCCTCCAGTAGTTTTTGAGAAAATCACATTTGAAAAATATATATATATATCTACGGGCGGGACACCGTGTGCGCACCGTGCACACACCCGTGCGTGGACCCTAGTGTGCGCGAGCAGAATTTTGATTGGCTGTTGGACGTCTGTCAACATTCCAGTCAGTGGAAATCATGAAGTGCTGGCCGCCATCTTGTCTCCGAGGCAGAAGCTTGCTGAAAACAAAATTCTAGAACCTGGAAAGGGGGCAGGGTAGAGTCTCCTTGACCCCCTACGCTTTGTCAGGGGGTCCCTAAGGGACCCCTAAGATCGAGATATATTTTTTTTTTAAATCGCAGGGTCCACTCACGGGGCGCGGACCTAGGCAAATAAAGACAGGTTCAGATAGGTGTTTTGAGGAGAGTTACTATGGTAACAGGCAGAGAGCAGTGGGGGTAGGTTGGATATTATGTGAGTTTGAAATTCTTAAAAATTAAGAACCAATTAAAATGTTACTTTGGTTTTGAGAAAAAAAGACAGGTTCAGATAGGAGTTTTGTGGAGAGTTACTATGGTAACAGGCAGCGAGTAGTGGGGGTAAGTTGGATATTATGTGAGTTTGAAAGTGTTGAAATTTTGAACCAATTAAAATGTTACTTTGGTTTTGAATTTGTGTGTGAAGTAATGTGATTGGTTATGTACGGGGATATGTGTGAAAAATGAGATGGAAACACAGCCATTTTGTGTTTGTGGTATCTGAGGTACATTTGTGAGTAAATTTTGGTTTTCAATTTCTGGTGTGAGATTCACACAGTACTAAACTTTCTACAGCATTCTAAAAGGTGAGTTGTTAATTTGTAAGGGGAACTATGTTGTACACTTTATGTTAATAAGAATAATGTTTTTTAATTTGGAAGTTTCTTACTCTCACTGTCTTTATCTCTGTCTTTTTATACTACCCTAACAGCAATGATGGATCTGAATGAGGAGTCAGTTGACATCATTTTTGAAATTTCTACGACTTTTATTGAGGACTTGAATGTTCCTGTTGATGACAGTACTCATGATGAAGACCTTTTTGATGGAGGAGATGGCATGGGGGATTTTTATGATCAATCTTTGGATTCAGAATTAATTGAATGTTTGGAGTTTATTGAGTTCCAGGATTCTTTTTTGGAGACTTTCAATGAGGAAATTCCTGATGATTTAATGTTAGAAGTTCCTTTAAATTTCGAAAATTCAGAAGATTAAATTTATATTTAGTAATTAAAAATTGTTTGAGAAATTATACTTTTTTAAATGTAATTTATGAGGTAGTGGCTACTTTTGTAACTCTCTCCATCCCCTCACTGCTCTTCTCTGAAGGACTTCAAAGGTTAAAAAAAAAAATTGCTAGGTCCGCGCACGGTGAGTGCTCGTAGAGTGCACGTTGAGTGCTCGGAGAACGAACCCTATCGCCACCATTTTGTGGTTTCAGAAGAGAGTGAAAAATAAAAGTTGAAAACGTGAAAAGGGGGCAGGGTAGAGTGTCCCTGACCCCCTAGGCCTTCTCAGGGGGTCCCTGAAGGACTCCAAAGGTTAAAAAAAATGTTTATTTAAAAAAGAAAAACATTTGAAAGGTGCGTGCACGGTGAGTGCTCGAAGAGTGCCCAGTGAGTGCTCGGTGCGCGGACCTCTCTAAAATTTATTTAAAAAAATACAGTTAAAAATCAAATTTGAGTGTTTAGATGTTAGTTGGCTCTAAAAAGAGCCATTGTGTTCATTGCGGTTTTTTTGTACCTACAAGTAAGTACCGATGCAGAGTCTCATGTTACAGAGGAAGACTCTGTTTCCCTCATCTGTGAAATTTACACCATCTCTCCTATAGATGCCTTGCATGTTGTAACGCAAGTTGTTCTGGTATATAGAACCCATGCCATAGTCTCTGAGGAAAGCAGAAACAGATTTATTCACATGTTTCCTTGCTTTCTCAATTTGCGGACATAATTGGTTGGACCATTTCCATTTCTGCCTTTGGGTTATATTTGAATATACAAAGGCAGTTTGTGGAAAAAGTGACATCAATTGTCCAAAGGTGTCCTTTAATAGCATATCCAGACCTACCCCAGTAAAAGGTGACAGGGTCATTTCCACCACAGTGCACAATTATGAGGTCAGGGTGTTGCAGATGTAAAAAGGATGCTACCAATGGCATCAATTGGTGACATCTCAATCCTCTCTGGCCAATCCACATAATGTCCACATTTGGTAAATCAAGGTTGAGAAAACATCTATTTGCTGCATACCTTTCACTCCAGAAAATAAAACTGTGTTCTACAATCCATACTCTAAGCATCTTGAAGGCAGATTTGGTTTTACTCAGATAGGCTCTGGAAATGAAATGACAGTTTGAGAAGCAGGAGTTTAGAAAAAAAAGTGGATGAGATTTAGTGCACTTGAAAAAAATAAGTGATTGGTGGTTTCTGAAACTTGAACATTCAAAGCTCGGGTGCATTTTCTGTTTTGAAAGAAGTAATGCGAATGGTTGAGGAAAGGTCATTGAAAGAAACATTGCACAGGATAAGCTGGTGTATTGAGAGGTCAAACACCCTTGCTGAGTACATTTGCAAAATTGTATGAACTTTTCACCTGTGAGCTCAGTTAGGTGTCCTGTGCAGTGTTACCATGGTAACCGGCAGAAAGAGCAGAGGGGGGATGGTTGAATATTATGTGAGTTTGAAAGTGTTGAAATGTAGAACCAATTAAAATGTTTTTAGTTTTGAATTTCTGTGGGAACACATTTGATTGGTTATGGACAGAGATATGTGTGAAGAATTAGAGGCAATCAGTGCCATTTCTTGGTTGCAGTGTCTGAGGTGCATTTCAGAGATTCTGCTTAAGAACATCTGGTGTGTCATTGCCACTGTTCTAAATCTTTCAAAGCATTTTTAAAGGTGAGTTATTAATTTGAAAGGGGATATATGTTGAACTACTTAAGTTAATAATAAAAATGTCTTCTAATGTGGAAGTTACTAACTTTCCCTCTTTCACTGTCCCTTCTCTCTCATTGTATTCCTTTCTCTCCAACAGTGTTGTTTTTTTCTTTCCTCTCTTTCTAAATAAATCTGTTTGGTTCACTTAGTCCTTTTACCTTTCTCTTAATATGCTTTTTTTCTCTAATTCTCCTTTCCTTACTCTCATAACTGTTTTCTCACTGTAATTATTCCCTTTCTTTACTCCTCTTCTGTAACTGTGTTTACTCCCTCTTTCTCTCTCTCTTACCCTTTTTGTCCTTATACAACACTACTAGGAAGAGTCCCCCTTTCACTGTGTATTGTGTCTCATGTTTGTATGTAATGCTGGCAAAAAACGAATGGTGCATATTGGAAATGTATTTTGGAAAAGAGTCAGGTTTCTGAATTGTAATGTAGTGGTCATTTATATGGGCTGTGCTCTGTGTCTTAAACTGTGCTATATGTTTTTTATGAAAATGTATGGCTTTAACATTTTTGACTAGGATCACACTGAGTGTCTGTGTAAATTAATGAATTATATTTGCACCTTTTTCTAAAATGTCACCTGTGGCTCCTCACAGTTTGTATCTGTTTGCTTATAGGGTATATTGTTTCTCATGATTGGATTAAATGCTGGTATAGAGATAGTGCTGTAAATTGGAAATGTATTTTCTGACTGCACAATCCCTCTCCTTCTTCCCTCACCATCTCATCCTGTTTCTGTGCTGTGTCACTGCCTGCTTGCGGCATTTCTCCCTCTGTCTGCACCTTTTCACTCTATGTCTGTGCCATCTTACTCTTTGTGTTTGCCATCTCTCCCTCAGCCTGCCCCATCTCTTCCTCTGTCTGTGCCATCTCACCTCCGCCTACACCATCTCACCCCTGTGCCTGCATGTTCTCCCCTCAGCCTGCACCATGTCTCCCTCGGCCTTCACCATATGTCCCTCTTTTTGTGCCATTTCACTCTCTGTCTGTGCTATTTCACCCTCTGTCTGCACTATCTCTCCCTCTGCCTGTACCTGTGCCTGTAACAGTTTAGTGTCTGCCTGCATTATCTTATTTTCTGTGTATACCATCCCCTTCACTCTGCCTGCACCCTCTGATGTACATTTGTAAAGGTCTATTATGCTATGGCTGCTGGTGTGTATTAGACAGTGCTACCATGTTAAATCTTTTCTTTCTCTGGCTGTAGTTTTGCACCCTCTGCTTGTACCGTTTTATATTTGTGTTCACTATCTCTCCCTCTATGTGCTGCAGTTTGCTTCTGCATGAAGCATTTGTTTCAGTATTTCCAGCATGGTTTCTCTATTGTACCATTTTATCCTCTGTGTGTATGTTGTCTGTGTCTGTTTGCACTATGTGTTTGTCTGCCTAAAGCATCTCACTCTCTCTTTTATTTGAGAACACCCTATCTGCCTGCAGCACTATACCAATCTATTCTCTGCTTGTATCAGTTTAGTCTCTGTCTGCATTTTTGATTTTCTGTCTATACCATCCATCTCCTTGTGCCTGTATCCTCTGCCTGCACCCTGTCATGTACATCTGCAGAGGCCTATTATTATATGACTGCTGGTGTGTTTTAGACAACGCTACCATGTTAAATGTTTTCTTTCTCTAAATGTACTTTCACACTCTCTGCTTGTACCATTTTATTTCTGTCTTCACTATCTCCCCCTGTGTATGTTGGAATTTGCCTCTGGTTGTAGCATTTGTATCACTGTTTCCAGCATTTCTTCTCTGTTGTACCATTTTATTCTCTGTGTGTACTATGGGCCTCATTAGGATGGAGGATTTTCCGCATCCTCCTGGCCGGCGGAAGCCACCAACGGCCCGGAGGATGCGGAAAATCCTCTGCGGACCCACCAAAGACCCTCCGCCACATTAGGATGGCTGGTGGGTCCTGGTTTCCGTCCGCAGCTTTTCCACCATGGTTTGCTTACAACCGCAGCGGAAAAGCACTAATATGGTGACAGTGTCTCTCAGACACCGTCAGCCAGATTAGGATGGGTTCTGAAACATGCTTTTCCTCGGCGGCTTTTCCGCCATGGAAAAGCATGTGTAACTTCACTGCGGGGGCCCATTGCGGGCCCCTCAGGTGAAGGGGGGGTAGGGGGTGCACATGGGGGGTACCTATGGTACCCTCCTGCATTTGTATGCAGAAAGCAGCAGGCACCGCGCGGTGCCTGCCACTTTCTACATACAAATACAATGCGTGCATTTTTAACATTGCTGCGGGTGCAGCTTGAAGCCGCACCCTCCGCAATGTTAAAAATAGAGGATGTGACGGCCAGGGTGGCGGTCACATCCTAATTGCACAGGAGGGAACTCCGCAGCCCATGCGGAGGTTCCCTCCTGCTCTATGGTGGCGGACGGACTCAGGTCCGTCCGCCATCATAATGTGCCCCTAAGTGTGTGTTTGCTTGCACTATATGTGTGTCTGCTTGAAACATCTCACCCTCCCTCTGTATCATCTTTTTCCTGACTGCACCAACAGTCTCTCTGCTTGCTGCCCTGTACCATCTATCCTTTGTGTGCACCAGTTTAGTTTCTGCCTGCATTATGTTATTTTCTGTCTATAGCATCCCTCTCTTTCTGCTTGCATTCTCTGCCTGCAGTCTGTCATGTAGATCTGCAGAGGCCCATTATGATATGGCTGCTGGTGTGTATTAGACAGCACTACTCACTGCCTGATTTCCTACTCTGGTCAGACACAGTTGCTGTGCTTTAAACTTACTTATGAAGTAAATCAGTGTTTATATCATTTATTGATTGTAATTGCTATGTAGTATGTTGATAGTGGTCTATATTATGTTATTTTTTCTTCACAACAGATTGTAATTATCTACTGAAAGAAAAAGCAGTATGCCGACCAAGGATGATAAAAGAAGAAAATATAAAAAGGCTTTATTGCCCAAGAAAACACAATTCGAAGATTTATCGAAAAAACAGTGTTCAGAGAAAAAGAAGAATGCTCCTGGTAAGCCAAATAAGGGTTTTATAAGGAAATTAACCCAGTGTAAAACAATTGTGGATAATGTTGCAAAGAAAAAGAAATAATCTCTAACTACAAAGAAAAAGCAGAGCCCTCAAAAAAATGTTAGACATGTACATGGAGATGATATTGTCTATAGTAATAGACGCAAAAATCAGTTCATTGACATTCGTAGGCGAATGTTTTATAACAGAGTTGTTGTAAATTTATTAAAAAATGTAAAGATTTTCAAAAGGAAAATGGCTTTTTACAAGAAAAAGAAAAGTATAGAGAGGACAGTTGGAAAAGAGTAATTAATAGGACTAATTTTTGTGATGTTTTTTCTGGAGAATGGAAGCATAGTTCAAGTTGTGAGCCATTTTTTAATGAAGAGACTTACTTTCAGACTAATGATTTGCTGCATGCAGTTGACATCAGTGGTTGAGCATATGAGGTGAAGGGCGGTTGTCCGATTGAAAAAGAGAAAATTGTGTCTAGAAATGCAGAAGAGGTGTTAGCTGATGACGTTTTAGGGAAACATCCTAAGGCTCCGGTGTACACTTGGAATTGTAGTAGTATTTGTAGTGTGCGACAGGATTCATATGGCTGAGATACCCGCCACCCCCTCTCAACACAATCCCCAAAGGAGGGAAACCGGAAACAGTTCTTGAAGTTTTTGGAAGAGGGAGGGAGTGACCCTCCCGGCCGTATTTATTAAAACAAAATTAAAACATTCAAATCAACATTCTCATATTATGTACAATTTCATTACCACATTGCGATGTTGGCTAACCTTAACAGATTCTCTAATACAGAGGTTCTCCTAGCCGAACTAACATCCTACAAACTTTTACTTGAAATTATGAAATTGTACATCCTAACGTTTAAGGGCCAACGGCAAGGTCGTAACCGGTGTCAAGATCCCTAACCACAAATACCCCCCCCACTTGTGAGGGGCGACAGCACTGAGGCGTACCTCAAGTGCAACTACCAATTTCCCTTTGACTTGACGGGGGCACCAATAAAACTCGACGCCACTTAAAGGTCGTTCGAGGACTCGTGTGAGGTATCTAGAAGGTAGCGTAGACCCCCCCCCAAACCCCACACAACTTACCACATCTGCCGTCGCAGACGTCACTGGCCCCGGGAAATTCCCCAGGAGGGGGCTGTAACCACTCCTACACAGGAAGGGGCCTTGACCGCCTTTCCTTTTCTTTCGGCGACCCATCCTTAGAAGGGACCGCCTCCCCGTTGAGGGGCCAATGGCCACCTCTCCCGAGCGCTCCCATCCGTGTTGGGTGACGCCCACTCATAGGGATCTTCCAATTAGTGCTCACCGATCATGACCTTACCGCCCGACCAAAATAAATACGACAATGCTAACTAAAAGACTAAACTAAAAAGACAGTAGCAACTACACTTTTATTAAAGGCATGCTTACCAATAAACACCAAAGCAGAATTACTTTATTCGCGAAACGTAACACAAATCGACCATTCTTTATTACATACTCCAAATCATCATGATAATACCACAACCTGTAAACGAAAATCAGAGTTATCCATCAACTTTATTCAAAACCACTTGCTGTCCTCAGGGGCTGGTGGGTGGGTCAAAATTGGCTCTTCGTTCCGTCTCGAGCTCACGTGCAGCGAGGAGGTGCAGCTTCAGAGCACAGGAACAAGAGGATGCCTTCGGATCTTGCTTCTCCTTTTATCCGTCTTCAGGGCGGGCGTAAACCCGCCCCTACCTGCCCTGAGGGCGTGGCCAGCTGCGTCAGTGTCTAGGCCAGCCCACTCTAGGGCGGGAAAAGGAGCGCCCCGGCTACGCCGCTTCGGGCATACCAGCCGAGACACGCCTCCCGCCCAAGATGGCTTCCCGGGGGGATCGTGGTACTCTGCCATACGTGCGGGGGGACCGAGTGGTCGCCCCTTTCCATATGGCTGAGATACCCGCCACCCCCTCTCAACACAATCCCCAAAGGAGGGAAACCGGAAACAGTTCTTGAAGTTTTTGGAAGAGGGAGGGAGTGACCCTCCCGGCCGTATTTATTAAAACAAAATTAAAACATTCAAATCAACATTCTCATATTATGTACAATTTCATTACCACATTGCGATGTTGGCTAACCTTAACAGATTCTCTAATACAGAGGTTCTCCTAGCCGAACTAACATCCTACAAACTTTTACTTGAAATTATGAAATTGTACATCCTAACGTTTAAGGGCCAACGGCAAGGTCGTAACCGGTGTCAAGATCCCTAACCACAAATACCCCCCCCACTTGTGAGGGGCGACAGCACTGAGGCGTACCTCAAGTGCAACTACCAATTTCCCTTTGACTTGACGGGGGCACCAATAAAACTCGACGCCACTTAAAGGTCGTTCGAGGACTCGTGTGAGGTATCTAGAAGGTAGCGTAGACCCCCCCCCAAACCCCACACAACTTACCACATCTGCCGTCGCAGACGTCACTGGCCCCGGGAAATTCCCCAGGAGGGGGCTGTAACCCCTCCTACACAGGAAGGGGCCTTGACCGCCTTTCCTTTTCTTTCGGCGACCCATCCTTAGAAGGGACCGCCTCCCCGTTGAGGGGCCAATGGCCACCTCTCCCGAGCGCTCCCATCCGTGTTGGGTGACGCCCACTCATAGGGATCTTCCAATTAGTGCTCACCGATCATGACCTTACCGCCACAGGCCGGATAGTTGACCGGCTATCCGGACCCCCCACAAAGCTCCTACCTAAAGGTCATGTTTTAACGTTTTTAACCATGCTACGAAGTCTCCTATGAGTAACTCATTCCCCACCCGAGACAAGTGCACACCATCCCCCAAATACATACTGTCATCATTAATACAGCCATGCGAAATAGAATGCAATGTCCTGGAACGGAACAACCTACTCACTTTGTTATTAAGCTTTCTCACAGAGTGATTCAAAGCAGGAACAGAAATACCCCCTCGCCACACTTTTCGTGGGACCATATGTGACCACGCAATTGTACACCCCGGAACTCTCCTCGCCAACCAACTTACTGTGGAAAGCATCGCCTCCAGGAGAAGTCGTCTACCGGTGGTGACCAAATCATTGCCCCCTAGATGCACTATGACTATAGACGGCGGTGACCTCGTCCGCCCTAACAAACCCTCGAAAAATTCTCGAAACTGGTCAATACAGAGCCCGCCTCTTCCGTAGAAGGACACCCTGTACCCGTATTCCCCAGCTACGTGAATCATGTCACCTGCTTTGAATACGTCCGCGGCACGCCTCACGTATGAGTGGCCCACGACCCACACCTCCTTCTTCGCAGCCGGTGATGTCTGACCGCTTGCCCGGTGTTGGGTCGACTGCATAGTCCGCCCCGCCTCGTAGGCTTGCGCAACTGAAAACCAAACAAAGACAAGAAGCGTGAGTACATCATTACAGCTTCACAACATGTGCAACCGCACATACCTCTTATAACACTGGGAGGACCAACGCCCCACTCGTTTCACTTGTTCAACATTAAGACCCCTAGCTGTAGCTTCCGTAGCAGCCCCTATCCGAAAGGAATGGGTCCCAAACTCGCCCGGGTTCAAGCCCGCAGCGGCAATTGACATCGCAAGCACCCGCTGAAACTGAAACTTCGTCAGTGGAGTGGCGTCCGCGTGTCTTAACAAGGTCCCCCCCCATGATGCCACCCTTCGTGCTAGGTAGTCCTCTAAACACTTTACCGGACACATGGAGGACCCGGGAATCCTGCGTATGAGTACGCAGTCACCCATCCCATCTTGATCGGTCTTGGACCTGACAAAGGAGACAGTCATTGTCTCTCCTCTGATCTGAACGTGTTCCTGGCACAAACCCCCTGCCACATCCCGTTTGTTCCTTGCCACCAGTTCGCTTACCCGCATCGCTCCATGAAATGCCAGCGTAAAAGCGGCTCGGAACAACACCGTCTCAAACTGAGATGAACATGTGGCAGGGAGTGCGGCCAGCAACTGGGCCAACCTATCCAAACCTATCGGGCGCCTCTCATCTACTCTGCGACCCTCAAGGCGTTGCCACCCACGCAGCGCTTTCTGTACAACGAAAGACGCTGTCGGGTCCTGGATACCATGAGCCCTGGCAACAAAGGAAATGGCTGCACGATGCCTCTGGGCCGTAGCCACCGATTTCCCAGCCCTACGTAAGGACATCAGAAAATTCACTACCCATTCCTCGTGGCCCCAAAGCCCCTCTCTATGAGTCCCCAAAAAGGCTAAATAGGACCGAAACGCCCCTTCATATGCCTTCCTTGTCCTTGGTGCTAGGCTCTCTCCCACGAGGTGACGAAGTTCGGGGCACCGAGAGACCAGAGAGCTTCGGGAAAGGGTGCCGGCTCTGGGTCCGCTGTGGGAAGGAAACCCGAGAAAGCCTGCATATGAAAACGAGACAGTGCATCAGCCGCCTGATTCATCACCCCCGGGACATGTTTTGCTCTGAATAGCACATTCAGTCGCATACACAGTAAAACAATTTCTTTGAGCAGTCGTAAAAGCAGTTTACATCGTGCTGCCTGGCTATTGATGCACTCGACCACGGTCATATTGTCAGACCAAAATATCACTGAGTGATCTTTGAACCCTTCGGGCCAGGTTCTCAGGGCCACCAAAATGGGAAAAAGTTCCAGGAAAGCAATATTACTTGTTAGTCCATTGTCATGCCACCATGCCGGCCATCTTTGTGCCGACCATTTCGTGCCGAAGATGGCACCAAAACCAACGCTACCTGCCGAATCTGTCCATAGCCCCAGCTCTTCAGAGGACACAGCTGGTTTGTTCCAGACGACTCGACCATTAAAATCCGCCAGAAATGCTAACCAAATGCGCATGTCCTGGCGGACCTCAGCCGATAGTCTCGTGCGATGATGACCCTCCTTTAGGCCGACCATAGCTTGGGCAATAGAACGGGAAAAGGGGCGGGCCATCGGTATAACCCTTAGGGCAAAATTCAACTGTCCCACCAACTGCTGTAATTGATGCAGTGTAACTTTAGATCCATTCATGCACATTTGCAGGGCTGCCCTGAACTTCCCCACTTTGTCAGCTGGTAAACGAAAACAACCCTCACTGGAATCTAACTCGATCCCCAGGAACTCGAGGCAAGTCGCAGGACCCACCGTCTTACCTGGTGCCAATGGCACACCAAACTGCTTCATTAACACACAAAATTCGGCCAAGGCCTGGCCACATTCGAGATCCCCGGCCGCCCCCAGGAACAGAAAATCATCAAGGTAATGCATTACATGTTAGAAACCCGTCCTCTTTGTGAAGACCCATTGTAGAAAACTACTGAATTTCTCGAAATAGGCACAAGATATAGAGCACCCCATCGGCATACACCTATCCATGTAATAATGACCCTGAAACATGAAACCTAGGAGACGCTGGTCGTCTGGGTGTACCGGGAGCAGTCGGAACGCTGACTCGATATCAGACTTCGCCATCAGCGCCCCGGGCCCCAGGCGATTCAAAATGGCTACGGCCTCATCGAAGGATGCGTACCGCACCGAACACACTTCTGGATCTATTGCATCGTTCACAGAAAAACCACGTGGAGCTGATAAATTATGAATCAGTCGGAACTCACCCGGGTCCTTTTTGGGGACCACCCCTAAAGGAGAACAAACAAAATTCTGTACCGGGGGTATACTAAACGGGCCGGCAACCCGACCACGATTAACCTCTTTCCGGATCTTATCCCGTACCACGGTCGTATGCTGCAGGACCGAAAGTTGATTTTTACACTTCTCCACACCCTGAAAGTCCCCTACTGGGATGCGGAAACCATACGAAAACCCGTTCCGCAGCACCCCAGCAGAAGTACGATCCGGGTATTCACTGAGCCATGGAATCATTGCCCAGGTATCAATCGGGGTAGGTAAAGGCGCCCCTCGGACTATGTTAGACCTGTTTGGCGCCTCCTCTACTGCCGTTATCACCCGTTTTGGCTCTGCACGTGGACTCAGGATGGGACGACCCGCACCCACTACATTCGTGTTTGAATTTACATGATCCCTGGGGTCTAGTACATTTACCTCTGTTGAAATTCCAGCAGAACCCCCTTTTCCCTGTATTGCTGGCAGGTTTTGAGTAATCGTCGGTACCCGTACCTGATCGAAAGGGCGTCCCCGCATATTGGCGGGAGGATTCGCCAACATTACTCCCTACCAATGGCATTTTCAACATACCTGTCTCCTTCATTTTATCCCATGTCAAAGAGTCGTAACAGTCCCAGGTTAAGCTTTTATTGTGCTCTTTAGCCTTTCTAAAAAGATTATCGTAGCAGAACCAATGGTCACCCTGGTGTGACGTCGAGTACCCCATGATTCGCGACTGATAGGTCGGTAACTCGGAAAGCAATTCTGGCCTACGTTCCCCTAAGATCGACGTAAAAATCCCCCATGCTTTGCCCCAATTGCCAATACTCTCATTCACTTTAAAGGCGGCCATTTTTGCGCGCCAAACACTCGGATGCATGAGGTCTTTCTGGCCCTTAACATGCTCCACCTCATAATGATCAACAAGCAACGAGAAGATGTTCACATATTCCCCCGCCCAAATCTTCTCCTTAATCGCCAAAGGCACATGTTGACCCAACTGTTCTCTACGAGAGGGTGCTGACTCATCCCTCGCAATCGGCAATGGCCGCTTACCTGCACCGGACGCTGCCTCTGCGGTCGTACTCATCCCTTGTGTCTTGTCAACTCCTGCAGCCGGTGCGGACACCTTGGCTGCCTCCCGTTTCTCACGCAATTGCTTCATCAGCGCCCGCGCGTCGACAGCCGTGGCGCCCTCACTACCTTCGCCCAACCACGCTGCAAGTTGTGCTGCCAGCTCGGGCGGCATATCTTCATTGGACACCGGGGTGACCACCACGGGAATCGGATTCCCCTCCACAGGTACCGGGGTTGGCGCTTCGAGCGGAGTCCGGGGAACCAGGAGGTCTCCCCCAGCTGGTCCCTTCCTTGGCCTCTTGGCTCTCCCTCCGGGGGCTGCTCCAGCCGAAGGATGTTCCGGCCCCCATCCCCCTCTCTCTCCGCCACCCGCTTCTTCAGCTCGGTCATCTCCTTCATGAGGACCCGAAGCATCTGATCAGTAGTCATTCTCTTTCCGCCTTTCTTGGGCATTTCTCCGACAGAGTATATGTAAGACAAAAGAAAGATTAAAACGCTCAAAATTGGCTCTTCGTTCCGTCTCGAGCTCACGAGCAGCGAGGAGGTGCAGCTTCAGAGCACAGGAACAAGAGGATGCCTTCGGATCTTGCTTCTCCTTTTATCCGTCTTCAGGGCGGGCGTAAACCCGCCCCTACCTGCCCTGAGGGCGTGGCCAGCTGCGTCAGTGTCTAGGCCAGCCCACTCTAGGGCGGGAAAAGGAGCGCCCCGGCTACGCCGCTTCGGGCATACCAGCCGAGACACGCCTCCCGCCCAAGATGGCTTCCCGGGGGGATCGTGGTACTCTGCCATACGTGCGGGGGGACCGAGTGGTCGCCCCTTTCCAATTGGTTTGTTTCACAATTTATTACGTAAATATACTAAGAAAAGTCTCAAACAAAAGTTTGAAGATGTTGCAAGAATTAGATCCTTGCAGACTGAGAGAAAAAACAGGTTTGCAAGGGCATTTACTGGCTTGTCTTTCTAGAAAAGTGTGTCAGAGTGTTTTTCACCATTTTAGGATGTTAGCAGTGCATCATACAGAAGTGAGGAAATTAGTGAGAAGGTTGTATTATGCAAAAAATCCAGCACTTGAGCTAAAACAGTTACACAGTGCTCTTTTGCATGGATCTGTATTAGATGTAAAGAACATTTGTGAAGAAATTGAGTTTAGTTATTTTGGTGAAAAAGAGGACAGTGCAGAAACTGATACAGTAATTGAAGGCAATGTGGATGAAAATATAAAGAATTTTAGTACAGAAACTTTTGACCAAGAAATAACAAAGTTTAAGGTCATTTCAAGTGAAAAGGCACATTTTTGTTGTGTGTGTTGTTGACGAACTCATTATAAAAATCAGACTAGGTTAGTTGATTTATATGTAAAAATTGAAAAGGAAAATAATAATGAGTGGAAGGATTTTGCAACTTATTTGTTGGTAGAGAATTGTTTTGATTTGGGTTCTGATCAACGTATTTGTAAATATTGTTATAATAAATTAAATGATAACAAAATGCCTGCTAGAGCTGTACATAATAATCTTGAGTTGGTAAAGATTGCTTCTGAATTGATGGATTTAAACACCTATGAGTGTATTCTGATTCAATCTGTGCATCCATTTCAGGCTATTGTTCGCATGGAGCCTAAGACAAGGAAATTATCTCCTTCAGATTTACAGAGAGGATTAAAGGGAAGAGTGGTTTATTCGCCTCTAGATGTTAAGAAAATTATTGACACAATTGGTGTAGAGAAAGTGGAAGAGGAACCTCTAGTTATAGTAGTTAATGGCGTTCCTACAAAGAGTTAGAAAATCTGGCAAGAATTAGTGGATGTTAGGGAAGTCAAATATGCAACATTGTATTTGGTAAAAAACAATCAGTACTACAAAAATGTATATGTAGGAGAAGAGGAAACAACTGTAGAAGAGGACAGTGATTTGTCAGCTGGGCAAATTGAAAAAGTGGATGTGTACAGAAGTGAACAAATTTATGAACATTTTAGTGTTCATCCTCTGCATTCCAAAGAAGTATTGGGGAATGCTATTGAGTTATTCCAAATGAAAGAAGCAAAAGGAAGTCCTATAAGTGTATGGGAAGAAAGCTTGGAAGCTCGTTGTTTTCCTTAGTTATTTCCAACAGGTGTAGGTGGAAGATGTGATGACCGACCTGTGCAAATTCCTGCATCTGAATACCGGACATCAAGATCATATGCAGAAGATCCAAGGTTTCGCCAATGCATTCCATATTTGTTTCATCTTCTGTTTGAGAGTGACTTGTCTGGACTGTCTTATGCAGTGAACCATATACTAAAAAGTGGAGTACATCTGCAAAATGTTTCGGCAAGGGACTTTATGGACAAAGTCCAACAGAAAGACACTGTTTTGGATTCTCAGCTAATTAATCTCATGGCTTGTCAGCGTGGTACTAACGAGTATTTGTCCCTTCGTCATGGGGAATTGAAATGTATGCTAAGAAACCTAGGAACTCCTACATGGTTTCTTACTCTTAGCTGTGCTGAGAATGCTTGGGAAGACTTACTTGAATTTCTTCGAGAGGCAAATGCAAACATAGAAAATATAGTGATGAGTTTTATTGAACAGTATTCTACATGTGATGTTCCGAAAAGTACAGAAGAAAACAATTTAAGACATCAAGTCTTATGGTTTCAAACCCATCAGTGTGGAAAATACTGTTGTTGAAAGTTCAAATCTAAGGACAAGTTCTACACAAAATGTCATTTTGGATTTCCACGACCAGTATTATCAAAAGGACGAGTTAACAATTTCATGTCATCTTTGCGACATACTGTTACAAGAAAATCACCGAAAAATGCCTACAACTTAAGAAGAAATGAAGAGTCCAAATACATAAATGACTATAACCCAGTCATTTTGTCCATGTGGAATGCTAACATGGATATTCAATATGTTGCAGACAACTCCATTGCTGTGGCTCGATATGTAACGTCTTACATTACAAAATCTGAGAAGACAGAACTAAAGGAAATGTGGGAGGAAATTTCTCATGAAAAGAGCTTAAGTAAGAAATTGTACAGCTACAGTTTGAAGATGTTATCTCATAGAGAAATTGGAGTATATGAATGCTCAGATTGTTTATCATCTGCAAGTCTATATACCAAATCTAGGACAATCATATGGGTGGGTCTAGGTCTAGCTGCAACACGAAACCGAGTTTTGAAATCTGTTCAAGAAATTGAGTATTTAGCAGAGAAAGAACCAAACAGTACAGATATTTTGAAGACAAATATGTTGGATACATACTATCCAAATAGAAGTAATCATCTGGAGAACGTTTGTCTCTATGAAGTACTGCAAAGCTATACTTTTAAGAGGAATATTACAGAAGATATCAATAAAGGAGTATAAGCTGTGATTGGATGTGAAGGATGTCTGGTGAAACAAAGAAAAGGACATTTGATTAATCACCAAAAATTGAGTTGCGAAACTCCTGACAAAAGGGAATTTTACTATTTAGCTCTTTTGCAAATCTTTAAGCCATGGCGAACAGAAGAGGAACTACTTGGAGATTTTC
The DNA here is from genome assembly GCF_964263255.1 of Lissotriton vulgaris. Classification (NCBI taxonomy): domain Eukaryota; kingdom Metazoa; phylum Chordata; class Amphibia; order Caudata; family Salamandridae; genus Lissotriton; species Lissotriton vulgaris. The sequence goes on along the minus strand of NC_141696.1, from coordinate 1,071,187,598 downwards.
TCAGTTATGAAGATTCATTCAATACAACAAAAAATATCATAGAATGTCCTGTTTTGACAAATTATCTGCAAATGTTGAATGACGAAATACAGCAAGAAGCTACAATTGCAGCAGAGATTGCTAGAGACAGTTCTCAAGACAGTCAGAGTTCTGCTTCATTGAGTCAGGATCCACTAGGAGGACCAATTATCCAAAATGATGCTGCCACTGCCATGGATGAGGTGGAAAGAGCCATGGAACAAGCTCAGGAGGATGTAGTAAACTGAGAAGAATTGGAGAAACAACTAAATGTTGAACAAACACAAATATATGACGAAATGACGAAGTGACAGAGCAGATTGAGCATGGTTTTTGTCATGAGAAAAAAGAGTGCTCATGTACGTCATTTAAACCTGACCGCCTGTACGTGAGTGAAGAAGCCAGAACTGGAAAAAGTTTCCTAATTAAAGGACTTGCAACTTATCTACAAAAAAGAACTGAGTAATCGCTCTCTTGTGTTGTTACCACTCCAACTGGGTTGGCAGCACATAACATTAAAGGTATTACTTTACATCGTTTGTTGATGCTGCCAGTAGAGCATGGAAATACATTAGAATACCACAAGCTATCTGGAGAAGCTTGTTGTGAAGTTTCCAGAGTCCTCAAAAAAATGAAACTTCTCATTATTGATGAGTTAAGCATGGTATCAAATTTAATGCTTGCTTTTGTGCATTTAAGAATGCAACAAATTCTTAAAACAGAGTATGATGTGTTATTTGGAGGCAAACACACCATTGTTTTTGGAGAACTACTACAGCTGACTCCTGTGAAAGGACAACCAGTGTTTAAATGCTTACACATGAAGATACCAAGAAGTGCCTAGGAAGCATTGGAAATGTTAATATATGGTTATATTTCAAATATACAGAACTCCTTCAAAATATGGGACAGGCAAATGATGATCATGAAAGAATTCTTCAAGATATAAGAATTGGAAAATTAAGTGAACATGGCAACTAAGCTTTACAGGCACGATTACTTTTAAATATGTTTCCAAATGAAAATATTCAGCCAGAGAATATTTATAAAAAATTGCTGAAAATAAATCAGTGATATGCTTGATGCCAACTCTGCAAGAATGTTAAGTCTTCAACAACAAAATGTTAAAGTTAGAAAATCAAGAAATTATAAAACTGGAAGCTATTGATAGAATAGAGCATGAAGGAGCTACTATTATTTTGTCAGAAAAGTTGAAGTCAAAATTGGATTCTTTGGAGAAGACAATATCTAAAACTGCTGGGTTTTTAAAAGAGTCTGTATGCATGTTTAAATTGTCGTATAATTTTACGATGGAATTTACATGTTGAAAGAGGTTTGGTAAATGGAGCAATGGGTCATGTTGTTGATTTTGTAAATTCCCGAAATAGAGAGGAAAGTGAATTTTTGAAAATCAAATTTGATGAAATTGAAGGAGTACAACAATTGAGTCGTTGTTCTGCTCGGTTTTTGCTTGTCAAAGATTTATATGTCCACCAAAAACTGTTTCCTGTTTGTTTGGCATATGCAGTGTCTATTCATAAATCTCAAGGTTTAAGTGTAGATAGTGCTTTGGTGAATATTGGAAGTTCTGTGTTCAAGGAGGGTAAGGCATATGTTGCTTTATCTCGAGTCAGAACTTAATACTTGATTGATTTTGATGAGAGAAAGATTAGTGCAGATCATGATAGTGTAAAGAATATAATAGGTTAAGAAGAGAATATGCTCCAAATTTACCTCAATATCCTTTATTTTAAAAGCGTGTGGTAGGTCGAAAAAGAAGAAATGAGAAAAATTGTAGCGAGGTTGTAGCGAAAAGAAAAAAAATAGATGAACCAGTAATTGTAAGCAGTAAGGAAAAGGATTCTGTTGAAGATGTTGTTGGATTTCAGTTTGAAAACAGTTCTGGTGTCAACTGCTATGCTAATGTGGTGGTTAATATGTTTTTTTTTCTCCAAACTTTACAAGAACAGATTGTTGAAAATCGGGATAAAAGATTTTGTTGTTTGTTGAATTCTGTCTTTGAGAAATGTAGCAGTGATAAAACAAAAATAGAAAGTGTTTCTGATATTCAAAATGTTTTAGACATAAGTTCTGGTGTAAATCAATTTTCACAGAATATTCTGCAAGATTGTCAGGAATTTCTAATGTATATGCTTGTTGCATTGCAAGATGAAGGTATAGAAATTGAAAATTTCTTTGGCCTTTCTTATAAATGGCAACATGACTGTAACAATTGTTCCTTTTCAAGTAGTACTATAATAGACACTGAAAGATTTATATATTTGACTTTACCAGACTGCAAATCAGTGTCTTTTAATAATTTAGTTAGGGAAGCAGATCAAAACATGGTCTATACCCAATGTAAATCTGAAATGCTATCAAGATTATTTATACAAAGATATGGACAGTATGTAATTTTAATGTTCCAACGATGTAGACCTAATGGAACTAAATTGACAACTTTAATAAAAAATGTAGTGGCTTCTCAATTATCAATTTCAGGAAGAACTTTTGTAACTGTTGCAATTATTGTTCATGATGGTCCTTCTACGACATCAGGACCTTATACAGCTTATTTAAAATCTAAAAAAGGCTGGACTTATTGTAATGATACTGAATTGACTTTCAGACAACGTTTGCCTTTTGACTTACGAAGTTCTTACCTAGTGTTTTTGGAACCCACATTTTAGGGAAAATAATTGGCCTAGGAAGATTAGTGCAGTAAATAAAAGTTAGTCTGCTGTTAAAAATTACTTTATGTGTGAAGGTGATCATTCAGAAGATCGTGAAATGGAAGGTTAAGAGTTCTATTCAGTACTTTTCAAAAAAAGGAATGTTTATATACTATTTGGCCATGTGGAAAAATAAGTGAATTAAAAATGCGTATTTCGGGTAAATGTTGGTAATATATGTTTATACATAACTTTACTTCGAGAGTATAAAAAAGAAGTAAGAATGTTTAATTCAATTCAATTCAATTGATCTTTATTTCGGCAATACTTTGCCATAAAAGATTTACACATCATATACATTTCATTAATAATATACACATTAAATCCCCTGGTTAGAACAATTGATTGGTATGCCATTAAAATCAATATGGATTTAAAAAGGATACAAATGTTTAATTAGTTTGTGATTGTTTTTGGAAATTGTTGTTTGGAAGAAAACATTTAAGATATGTTTTTTCCAAATTTTGACATTATGTATTGAAATGTTGTATGGGTTTTTTAAACATAATCATTTTGATTGTGTTTTTTTTTTTGCCCGCTGTCATATGAGTAGTATTGAAGTCACTGTTTTTAGTGAAATCCTTTTTTTTTTTTTTAAATATTTTTATTGAAAAAACTTTTTCCCCTTTTCCCCCCAAAGACATGAGCAGGGCACAATAGCATTCAATATAATACATCATAGATTCATATATACATATATACATTAGAAGTTTAAACAGAGAAAGAAAAAATGGAAGGGAAAAAATATATATCATATCAAATCATACATAGATTTACCAAAAATGAATCATATATACAATAGAAACATACACTTCTATACGCTATGTTCTCAATTACCCCCCCCAGAAAAGAGAGAGTAAAAATCAATAATCAATCAATAATCAGGACCTTGTTTCCAATGAATGAGGGGCTCCCATATTTGCAGACCAAGTTTCTTGCCTTTTCTCCCCTTCCTCGCATAGATTGCTGATTCTAACTTTTGTATAGATAATACCTTGCCCAACCATTGATGATATGTAGGAGGGTTAGGCTCTAGCCACTCCGAGGCCACTAGCAATCTAAGAATGGCCATTGCTACAAATACAAAGTTTTCATTATTCACGTGGGCCTCAGGATCGACTCCTAGTAATATCACTGCTGAATTTAATTCTATTGTGATTGACAATGCATTCTGCAAAAATCTCTCGATCTCCCTTTTTATACTATCTAAGTGTGGACAGAGTGAAAAGATATGTATTAGGTCCGCCCCCGGGCTACCACATCTGAAGCAAGTGGTTCCCGAGAGACCCCCCCATTGAGCAATTTTTCCGGGCGTATAATACAAATGGAATAAGGTCTTATAATGTTGAGCCTGTAGAGATGAAGCACACAACAATTTTCTTCCCATCTCTAATGACTCTGAAAAGATATCACTATTTATATCCAGATCTGCAGCCCACCTATTAACCCATTTCTCCATATCGTCTTTCTTTAATATTGTCATCTCAGAATAGAATCTCTTTATAGTGCAGTCGGAGCCTGCTTCTATAATATCCATCAATACATTTCTGTCGAACCCCGAAGGCCCTCCTCTCTTATTTATTAAACAGCTCCTAATTTGGAGATATTTAAAGAAATGTTTTGTGTCTAAGGCGTATCGAGCCTGTAGTTCTACAAATTGTAAGATACCTTGGGCGCCCTGAATGTCTCCAATCTTCCTTATCCCCCGCCTCTCCCAATCTTGGAATACAGCTCCCGAAAAGACCACGCTAGATAGGGAAGGGTTATTTTTGAGCCTAGTGTAAAAGTTATATTTTCCAATTCCTATCTTTTTCGAAATTCCCTTCCAGACGTTATAGGCAGCAATTATAGTCTTAAACCTTGTTCTCTTGTAGTAACTTTCCTCATTAAATCTCAAAAAAATATTTTCCACGTTTTTACCCAAAACCAAACCATAAATAGCAAGTGAACCAGCAGTGTCCCATCCATCAACCTCAGCCCCCCCAACCAATCCCAACATGTTTTGGAATGCAGCAGCCCAGTAATATACTTTTAAATCTGGCAGAGACCAACCCCCGCGCTCCCGCGGAAGAGACATATATCTCAGTGCCCTACGTGTCTTTCCTTTAGCCCATATAAAGCGATTAATCATTTGTTCAGATATCTTGAACCACTTATTTTCGAATAAGAGTGGGATTGCCCTAAATATATACAAAAATTTTGGCAGTATCATCATTTTAATGATATTGACCCGCCCTACTAATGATAAGTGTAGATTTTCATAACGATCCAAATCCTTCTTCATTTTCCGTATTATTGGAGCAATATTATTTTCTACCAAGTTATTTATATCGGCTGTTATATTTATTCCGAGATAAGTCCCTGCCTGAACCACACGGTTATCGTCACATATAGTCACTGGATTTTTAATAATCTGGGTCTTGGATGCATTTAAGGCGTACCCCGATATCCGTCCAAATCTACGGGCCTCTTCTTCTATAAAGACAGTTGCCTCCGTGGGGTTTGGTGTTATCACCGCCACGTCATCAGCATAAGCCAATATTTTACAAGGTCCCAGCAATGTTGGCATCGGAGCTATCTCTGGACAAAAATCTAACTTACGAATCAGGGGGTCCATATACATAGCAAATAATAATGGGGAGCATGGGCACCCCTGCCGTGTACCCCTTTTGATTAAAAATTGCCCCGTAGTGCCCCCATTGACTCTTAAAGCCGCAACCGGTTCATTGTATAAAGTTTGTAATGCTTTTATAAACCCACCCCTGAGTCCAGATCTTGCTAAAGTATACCACAGATAGTCCCAGGAGACCCGGTCGAACGCTTTCTCTGCGTCCAACAGCATCACTGCCATCGGGTCTCCTGCGACCTCGGCGGCATCCAACAATGTAATTACTTTCCTAGTATGGTGGGTTGTACCTCTACCGGGAATGAAGCCATGTTGAATAGGGCAAACTAGGGCACTTATTACCTCTGCGAATCTCATTGCCAGCGTTTTTGAGTATATTTTAGTGTCATTATTCATTAATGTAATGGGGCGGTATGACCCGGGCTGGTCGTGCGGCTTGCCTTTTTTCAAGATTAAAACAATGTCGGCCCCCCCCCACGACTTTGGTATAGACTGACCAGCCTGGGAAGATTGGATCACTCTTGTTAATTCTTGAGACAGCACTCCCCAGAAAGTCTTATAAAATTCTAGAGGTATCTGATCGGGACCAGCAGCCTTTCCTGAAGGAAGTTTACCCATAGCTTCCTTAATCTCTTCCGCATCTATCTGAGTTTCTAACCTAACTGCATCCTCATCCGAGACCCTCTCAGTTGGTATATTCTCCAAATAGTCCCTAATCTCTTCCTTGCTACAGGGGTATTGAAAATCATAAAGGGTTTGATAAAATTCCCTAAATACTTCCCTAAACTTTTCCGGGTCTTTTTGCAAATTACCATTTCCATCTCTAATCTCCCTAACAGTCCCTGCTGCCGCTATCTGCCTGGTACGCATAGCGAGTACATGCCCAACTTTTTCGTTATATTCGTAGCACTTCTCCCTTCGAGTTGTATAAATTACTGCCGCTTTTTTTGCCAGTTCATCTTCAGCTTCGCTTTTAACTTTTACTAGATCTAATATATGCTGTTCGACTGGTTCCCCTCTAATAACACCGTTATTGAGTTGTTCTTCTAATTCTAAGACGGCTCTCTCTAACTCTCTTTGCCGGAGCCCTTCCATTTTACGTTTGTGAATACTATAACTGCATGTTTCTCCACGGACACCCGCCTTAAAAGCATCCCAAATAACCCCCACCGATGTACTTCCTTTATTGTATTCAAAAAACTCGGTGATCCATTTTGACATGTGTGAAACATAGTCCTCTTCTAGAAGAAGTCTTCTTTCAAAAGTCCATACCCGATTAGGTCTTATTCCTCCTTCTAACTTTATTGCCAAAACTACTGGGTTGTGATCACTTAAGATTCTTGGGAGTCTATCGATATTGACTCTTGATATCAAGCTATTAGAGATCATAAAGTAATCGAGCCTAACACAGACTTGATGTGGCGCGGAGTAGTATGTGTATCCTTTCTGTTCTGATCTAAGTGTCCCCCAAACATCGTTCAGGTTATTATTAAGCATGAGATCTACGAGGGCCTTATATACTCTTTTCTTACGGCCTTTATAACCCCTATTTTGTCCAATTCCAATTCCTAAGCCATCTGCCCCATTAATATTCAAATCTCCGCCTATAATAACCTGCGGGGGCCAGGCAGCCAACTCAGAGTCTAGGAACTGTAATACCTCCGGATCATCCTGCGTAGATCCGTAAACTGACACCATTGTTGTCCAAACACCGTCTATCTCTATCTCTACCATCGCCCATCTTCCCCATTTGTCCTCCAGTTTTCTCCCTATTATCAAGTTCTTGCTCCTTGACAAGATAGCAACTCCTCTATTTTTCGCACCTTGTTTAGAGCTAACTATTAGATTAAAGCCCAGCTGGTTCAGACAGTACTCCTGCGTACTCATTATGTGTGTCTCTTGCAGAAAAATAAAATCTACATTCATCTGGCGTAATCGAATTCCTATCTTACACCTTTTTTGGACATCATTTAAGCCGCACACATTCCAGGTTGCTAACCTAAATGTTATCTCTGATTTTCCCGGAACCATCAACTGCCTGTTCACTTGTACTCATTATTTTAACAAAATTCATCTTCAATAGATCTGATATATACAATGTAAGAGTGTTGATTTCAATACTCCCTTCCTTACAACTATGCTGCTTTATCACTTTTTCCATCATGTACCCAACATATCCCCTACAGATTTCGATACCATTGTGCCCTGTCCTTGTATTCACCCTCCCACCCCCCCAAAGGACCCTCCCTCAGAGACCCTCCCCCCCTACGGGCAAATAGGTCCATAAGACCCATGTCTGACCGGAGCATGCCACCGGGTTGTCTCACCCACCCCCCTCCCTGAGTTTCCTTAAACATATACATCATTCGGAATGCTCACCAATGCTCACCAGCGAAAAAAAAAAGGGGACTAATCATATATGCTATCTCTCAAGATTTCATCTACAGCTACTACCCATTTAGCCGAAAGCCTTGAGCAAAGGATTAAAGAACACCAAGATATACTCTCAGAAGATAGGTATGCAGCTTAGAAAAAATATACATTAAACGGTAAAGGAGAGGGTAGATAGAGCACTTAGCATGTATAGATAATCTTCATTTAACATTTCAAAGATAAAGATCTAGTTATTACTAACTATACTGCTACCCTACTTTCATTTTCCATATCCATCTTGCCCTGTCCTCTCCCTTTTTTTTTTTTCCCTTTTTTTTTTTCTTTTCCTTCCCCTTTTACCCCTTTTTTTTCCCCCTCCTCTTTTTTCCCCCTTTACTTTTTATGGGGTATGGTTCTGACATATCCAGTTTGTGTGTCTTCGACCTCCAAGACATTGCGTTGGGATTTTTGACGACCTCTATTCTCTCTCAAGAAGCTAAGGTATTCTTGCGCCATTATTTCTGAATAAAACACTCTAAAGTTACCCTCTAGGCCAACTTTCAGACGTGCAGGGAACAAAAGGAAAGCCTCGTAGCCTATATTTTGGAATGGGGTAATGAACTCCCTCATCCGCCACCTTCTTTCTACGGTGGCGTGACAGAAATCAGGGCGGGCAAAAAACTCAATTTCCTTATGGGAACGTTTAGAATGAGGTTTTGCCTTATTAATAATTTCCTCACACAGAAGAAAATTACCGACATACAGCAATATTGCGCGGGGCTTGCCCTGTTTTCCCTTTTGTACCAACGGGAATCGGTGTGCTCTTTGTATCTCGTGTTCCCAGTCCCATGAAGCCAAGTCAGGGAACGCACCTTTCAGCAGATCAATTACGAAGGCTCGCACATCCCCACCCTCTTTTCCCTCTTGAATTCCAATAAGTCTAACATTGTTCCTTCGTTGCCTGTTTTCAAAGTCCTCTAGCTTCCAGAGCATGTCAGCAGTTGTCTTATCCTTATCATCACCAGCGTCTTTCATTTTAACAAAGTCATCTTCCAATTTACTTGTTCTGGCCTCGATCTCGGATACTCTCCCAACCATTTCCTCATACAGTTTGTTAACTTTATGAAGTGAGGATTGTATCTTTTTATTTGCATGTCTGGCCCTCCTGCTGGCTCTCTGACTCTCAGCGCGCGCCTCAGATTGGATCTGCTTTAAAGTTGAGAAGAGAACTTCAAAGTCTGAGGCACCTCTATCGGGACCCCCCTCAGCTCCCTGAGAGGTAGGTTCCTGAACAGCTGTTTCTGTAGTTATAGGTGCCCCAGTCTGAGTTATACCGCACTCGGCTGAACTGTCCCAGATTAACCTTTTTACTACTGGTTTCGCCTGCCTTCTATGAGGCTCTTTAGGTTGATTCAAACGTCTTTGGTTCTCATTTTTCGCCTTGCCCTTATATTTTGAATTATTGGCTTTTGTAATCTTCAATGCCTCTCTTAAGTCTTTTTTTACTTTTGGTCTTAACACCTTTTGTACAGTCTCATGCTCCGCTGATTCTGTATCACTATCCGAACCACTTGAATCATTGTTAGATCTAGATATATTGGTTTCTGAGCTAGAATATACCAATGAGTCTGAGGTACCTGATTCCGAGTCCGTCACGGAAGGGTCCGAGCTGCTGACTTCGCTTCGATCTAACTTATCTTCTTTATCTTCTTCATCCTCTTCATCGTCTGCCTCATCATTCCCAGTGAAGAAGATCTCTTCACCAGGTGATGCCAACATTTGTTCAGGAACGTTTTGCATAGATTTTATATTGCATGTGCTTGTACCCGCCAGGCTGTGGTTGTTTACATCTATCGTCTCCTGTACCTGTGTCTGCCGCCCTGTTACATTCACCATCTCCTTCTCCAGAACCTGCGTCCCTCCGTTATCTCCAGGGAGAGGATTAGCCACAAGATTGTTCTCACCATTATTCACAGTGTCAATCTCACACTGCCCGAATGTAGTAAAGTCTATAGGCACAGCTTTGAAGCTATTCCCCCTTCTGATGTATCCACACGAAGCTCCTGGCCCTTTAAGTCTGTGACCCCGCCCCCTGCTACTCCTGCTGAAAGGGCGTCCGCTCCCGTGGGATCTGTAACGTCACTTTGCCCAGTGAGAGGCACTAGGAGGCTGGCTGTGATCCGGACGCTCCCTGCACCCTGCATCCTGCTCCCTGCATCCTCCGTAGCGTCCTCCAAATCTCCAGCGGCAGGGCCAACAGTGACGGCTCCTTCAATGTCCACATCTGTTAAAAATTACTTTATGTGTGAAGGTGATCATTCAGAAGATCGTGAAATGGAAGGTTAAGAGTTCTATTAAGTACTTTTCAAAAAAAGGAATGTTTATATACTATTTGGCCATGTGGAAAAATAAGTGAATTAAAAATGCGTATTTCGGGTAAATGTTGGTAATATATGTTTATACATAACTTTACTTCGAGAGTATAAAAAAGAAGTAAGAATGTTTAATTCAATTCAATTCAATTGATCTTTATTTCGGCAATACTTTGCCATAAAAGATTTACACATCATATACATTTCATTAATAATATACACATTAAATCCCCTGGTTAGAACAATTGATTGGTATGCCATTAAAATCAATATGGATTTAAAAAGGATACAAATGTTTAATTAGTTTGTGATTGTTTTTGGAAATTGTTGTTTGGAAGAAAACATTTAAGATATGTTTTTTCCAAATTTTGACATTATGTATTGAAATGTTGTATGGGTTTTTTAAACATAATCATTTTGATTGTGTTTTTTTTTTTGCCCGCTGTCATATGAGTAGTATTGAAGTCACTGTTTTTAGTGAAATCCATACTAATATAATAAAGAGAGAGCCCAAACCTTTGAGGCGGGTAATCTCAGGAAGCGTGTGCTGGGGGCTTGACAAACACTAGGGGTGTGTGGTACGTTCCGCCCTTCATGCCAAGTCTCATATTGTGTGCTAATCCCAACCTCATCCCTTTAAATACCCCCGCACCCCATAATCATAACTCACCCTTACTCCTTAAGATACCCCAACACCCTTAAACACTAACCCATCTTAACCCTATAAATATACCCTGTATCCCCAAACCTATCCCTAAACCCTAAAAATTCCCCTGTACCCCAACACCTAAACCTAGCCCTGAACCCTAAAAATATCCCTGTACCTCAAAACCCAAACCTACCCCTGAATCCTAAAAATACCCCTGTACCCCAAAACCCTAACCTAGCCCTGAACCCTAAAAATACCACTGTACCACAACACCCAAACCTACCCCTGAACCCTAAAATACCCCTGTACCCCAAAACCCAAACCTAGCCCTGAACCCTTAAAATACCCCTGTATCCCAAAACCCAAAGCTACCCCTGAACCCTAAAATACCCCTGTACCCCAAAGCCCAAGCCTAGCCCTGAACCCTAAAAATACCCCTGTACCCCAAAACCCAAACCTAGCCATGAACCCTTAAAATACCCCTGTACCCCAGAACCCAAACCTATCACTGAACCCTAAAAATACCCCTATACCCCAAAACCCAAACCTAGCCCTGAACCCTAAAAATACCCTTGTGCCCAAAAACCCATACCTATCCCTAAACCCTAAAACTAGCCCTGTACCCCACAACCCAAAACTATATCTGAACCCTTAAAATACACAAACACCCCAAAACATATACCTCAGTACCCCAAAACATATACCCCTATACCCATACTTACCTTATCCAAACATTAAAAAAATACATGCTTTTACCATTCAAGCATTTACAACGAATTTCGTTGTAAATGTATGCGTAGTAACAGCATATAAAATGTAATGCCATGCGTTATAATGGCATTGCGGAGGCATGGTACTTTCGAAATGAAAGTATGCAGAGTGATGTTATGCGGGAAGAAAGTTGCACGGCGGTCCACATCTCCAGCAATATACTCATATTTTTTCACCACCCATTTGAAAAATGCACAGGTCTCTCTCATTGATGGCCAGCACCGACATACACTTTTAGACACACCTCCTGCCACAAGTTCTAGAATTGCGAACTTTAGAGCTGGGGAGCTACGTTCGAATCTCAGCATCAGCTCAACCTCCTGTGAATCGAGGCAAATCGCTTTGGGCCAGATGTAGGAGAGGAAATACCAGTCGGTAACGGCCGAATTCGGCCGTTACCGACCGGTATTTAGGAATCGGCATGTATGTGCCAGTATTTTACAGAATCGGTAAATTTACCGATTCGGTAAATTTACCGATTCTGTAAAATACCGAATCGGTAATTTTACCTATTCAGTAATTCCACATGTAGGTGGCACTCCTGAGAGTGCCACAGGCCCTTTAGAGTCGGTATTTTACCACCCAATCCTATTGGGTGGTGAAATACAGAATGCAGGTGTGCATGCACATCTGTGCATGCACACCTCTGCCATGTGGCACACAGACATGCCTGTATTTGGGGTGCTAGAGAGTGTCAAAGTGACACCCCCTGCACCCTTGCAGGATTCGGTATTTACCGATTCGGTAAATACCGAATCGGTATTGCCCATTGATTCCTATGGGGTTCAAGGCCCATAGGAATTAATGGGCAATACCGATTCGGTATTTACCGAATCGGTAAATACCGAATGTTACCGATTCAGTAATTGAAAATTTAATTTTACCTACATCTCCCACCTTCTATTTTACCGATTCATAAATACCGAATCGGTAAAATTTGGTATTTATGAATCATTAAAATAGAATTACCTACATCTGGCCCTTTGTCTCCCCGTGCCTACCACAAATTAATGTGTTCTTCTGTAATGTAAATTGTTCTCATGCCATGTTGTCGAGTTTGCGCTATATAATATTGCAAGGAAAAATAGAGTAGGGAAACTCGAGTTCACACACTACTGAACGCGCACTCTTAAGTGCATCAGCAGTGCACTGTGAATCGGAGCGTTTCACAGGCCTGTCACAGATTAGAAATGCTGTCTAAATGAAATCCTACAAAACAATATACTACTGGCCGACAGCAATTCATACCCGGACAACGTCAGGATGGGCTGCTAGTTCAATATACTCTGAGAACAGCAAAACAAAACATATAACATATTGTACACGTTATTTTGTATTTTGTATTGTGAAATATATATTATAACTCTATTGTTTATTATCTTCCACAGATATTACATTTATAAGGTAAGTATGACAAACAAAAAATACTTTTTGATCACTTTGTTACTTGTCTTTCTCTTCATCCTTTCTTCAGTTTCTCTCTTACCCCTTCACCTTTACTCATCTTACTCTTCTTCCCTCATTTTAATTACTCACGTACATTCACCTTTACACTCTTTCTTTCACCATCAGTACTCTTCCTTCACCCTCACTTATCTTGTGCAACTGTCTCATTCCCCTGTCTGTCCTTCACTTGTTTTTTTATCTTCCTTCATCACTACTGTTGTCTTGCTGTATCAATCAGTCTTTTTTCACTGCCCTCTTACTCTATCATCCCTGAGTGACCTTCACTCACTTCACTTCTTTCACTTTATCACTCCCTTTCGTTCAGTCCCCTTTCTTCCATCCATCTGTAAGTCTGTTACTCTGTGTCAGTCACTATAACTGATTTAGTTTTTCACAGTCTGTCACTCTTCCTCTGCTTGTGTCTTTTACTGTATCCCTCTCTGTCCACCACTCTTCCTTTTCTTGTCTCTCTTTCCATAAATCCTTCTGTCTGTCACTTATTTCTTTTTCCTTTCTCAATATGCTGTGTTTTCCATCACTCCCCTTCCCTTACCTTTATATCCCTTCCCTCACTGTCACTCCCCTTCATTCAATCTGAGTCCTATTCCTCCACTCTAACCACACTTACTGCCCTTCATTCACTTTTACAGTCTTTCTGTCACTATCAATACTCTCTGTTCATCCTCAATCACTCCCTCTTTCTCCTCTTCGTCTCTCATTGCTCTTTCCTATTTTCCTCTATCACTACCCTTGTGTTAGTGTATTGCTTAGTGTCTTCTCATTCACCTCTTACTCTCTTTTAATAACATCATCCCTCATTCACCTTCACTCACTCCCTTTTTCTCAGTCCCTTACTCCCTTTTGCTCACTCCCCTTCCTTTATACCCTCCTTCACTCCACTCTTTTTCATCTGTGTGTAAGTCTCTTCCTGTGTCTCAGTCACTATAACTGCCTCACTCCCTCACAGTCCCTTATTTTCCCTCTTTTTCTCTCTCTCCTTGTGTGTCTCTGTCTTCATAAATCTACCTTTGGTCAATGACACAATTGTTAGTGATAGCCTTATGTGCCTTTTTAGCTTATTTCTTGATGTTTTGCTTTGGCCCTCCCTTAGTTGTTTCCCCACTCTCATCTTGAACCTTTCTCTGTTGCATAACCTTGGATCAATCTTGGTGCAATAACTGCTAAGTTATATGTGCTTCAACGAGAAACCCCAGAATTAACTCTTTACCCAGTACTCAGGAAATCACAAAGGTAGAAATAGTAAAAAAATAACCATAGTACAATGGTTGTCCCAGAGTCCTTAGCTCACAAAAATGTTGTTCACAACAGTACCTTTTTAAAAAGCTGCAACGAAAGTCTGGGTACGTCCACCAGTACAAAGAGGGGGGCCCAGCCCAGCCTCTTTCTAGCTAAGAGAGGCACAGATGGGCCTGCCCTTGGCCCAGGTTTTGCCTGCGTGTGTCCCATGCTGCAGGAGCCCTAATGTAAATGTAAGCTCCTTCTGGTGCACACAGATAGCGGCAAACTTTGGCGCTCTCCCTCTCTTTCTCTCTCTCTCTCTATCCTTCATTCTTTCTCTCTTTGCCTTTCTGTTTCCTTCACTCATACTATATCCCTCAGTCCCCTTTCCTGACTCTTAATCTCCTCCCTTCTCTCTTATAATGTGAAATATATATTGTATATATTATAATTTATTTTTTCTTGTCTTTCACAGATATTATATTCATAATTAATATTACATTTACTTTTTTATTTCTTAGAAGGTAAGTATAACAAATAAAAAACTACTTTCTCATCACTGTATAAGTTTTCATTATTTATAAGGTAAGTATTAGAAACAAAAAAAGTTTGTCATCACTCTCTTATTGTGACAGAATAACTCCTCACTCTTTCTCAGTCCCTTGCTCTCCCTCTCTCTCCCTGTCTCTTCCTTACACCTAATCTTCTTTCCTCTCTCTTTCTACCACTGCTCCTCTCTCCCTCACTCACTTTCCCTCTCTCTTAATTTTTTTTCTTCTGCCTTATTACCCTTCCCTCACTCTCTTATCCATTTCTTAACTGTCAATAAGCCTTCACTCATTCGCACTCCACTTCCCCCACTCCACTTCCTCCTGTCTGTTTCTCACACCCCTTCCCTTTTGCACTGACTTTCGCTTACCCCCCTTTGCTTTCTTTTGCAAACAGGTGCAGGATTTTTACGTAGTATAAGTCTAAAAGTGACTGAATAAAATATTATAAATTTTACTTATTCACTTTTAGGAGGCGTTCCTGTATCTGAACATTCCCCATGTATGCAGGAAAGCCTTCTTTTGGTGCATTGTTTTACAATATGATGTACCTTGCTAGTATATCAGATTGTAAAAAACATACTTTATGGGGCATCTTTTGTACCACTGCTGCATCACAAATGTGATGCAACAGTTGTGTAAAAGACATTAATACATATAAATTCATTCACGCACTTTCACTAATAGTGCAAATTGAAGCATAGAGTTGTAACATATTTATATACATATGTTACATTTCAGTGCTTTGGAAGTACAACAGTATACTATAGGTAAACACCCTATAGATTTATGCTGTACCACATCCTTATAGTGTTGCACTTTGACATTTACTATGACAAACTTTTACATACAAACATAGAAATGTAGTTCTTTTTTTGGCCATTAGAGGTAGTTCTAATAAGAACTGAGTTTTTTTTGTATTTTTTTTTTGCTGGAAAAACGGTGAAAAGAAATGAACTTTTTAACCAAAATAATTGTTCAACATGAACAAACAATGAAAAATAAAGAAAAAAATTATTTGGTGCACTTGTGGCTCCTGTTTTTTTGAAAATAACTTCTATGGACTGTTGTCAGAAGGCAATTAATTAATTGCAGTATATGCATTGCATCATCAGATTTTTGAGTTCCGGCTGGATATTTGCAACCATGGAAGATGGCATTGGTGGTGGTCCTGTTGTTGCTGTGGAAGTACTTGGAGCAGAGCCCTGCTCATTAGATCTTCGCACCATAGCTATAGCCCAATTGATGGGGTGCATATTTTTGACATGGCGTTCCATGGTATGAGTACCAAAAGAGTACTTTTTGTTTGGATTGCCTCTAGACAATACCGTGTGACAGATTTTGCATGTGACATGCGGTGCATTAACTTTCTTTAAATCTTTTGTGAAGGTAAAAAACTTCCACACTATGGACTCCTTTTTTTGGTTGGGCGGGGGTCCTCTTCAACAAATTCTTCTGAAGAAGAATGTTCAGACTCTTCACGTTCAGCCATTTGGAAACAATTTTCTCAAGCCAGGAGCTGTAGAAAAAAGATGTTGCTTCTCTGAAAGCCAAAGAAGAATGATGAACATGGGAGGGGTCTTTCTACAATTGGAGTAGGAAGTATTATAAACCAACAAAATGTCTTGTTTTAAGGTCACATGGTTGAACGTAATCTTACAGTGAGCTCATGGAGCATTTACGGAGTGCTTACGTAATCTCGCGATGCGTTTACGATTCATTTACGGAGCTTACGTGGGACGCACCCTCACGAGATTCGTAATTGCTTTAACAAAGTAATGTACGGTCTTTAAAAGTTTAAAATAAACATTTTCTATATTATCCCACATAATGTGTACCTTTACATTATACAATAAATACATAGATATAAGGTTTTTAAGTTTATAAAACTTTCAGGGGTAAGCGCTCGAAGCATTCATGGTGCGCGGACGGAGCTCTCACAAAGCATGCACGTGCGATGTACCCTCCTGAGATTTGTAATTACTTTAAAAAGTAATATACTGTTCTTAAAAGTTTAAAAAACCTATTTTCTTCATTATAGCATATATTGTCTACCTTTAAAATGTACATTAAATCGTAGATATTACATTTTTGGAATTAAAAAAACTTTCAGTGGTAAGCGCACAGAAAGTTAACGGTGTGCTTGCGGAGCTCTCACAGTGCGCAGACCTTGTAATTATATTTTTTTTAAAAAGTTTAAAAATTGAAAAAAAAATTAAAAAAATCTTTTAGTACTTTAATTATTTAACTATTAAATGTGAAATATAAAGAAGGGAAAAATAATATGTAAATAGTATTTATTATAAAAAAGAAAAATTTGTATAAAAAGTAAAATATTTAATAATTAGTATATTTAAAAATTATCTTTTACCCAATGGTGGGTGTGGCATATGGAAAATGGAGAAGTTGGTTGGCGGTCATGCACGCCGCTTACGTTAAAGCCACTGAAGAGAAGCATATGGAGCTTCGAAACGCATCGGGCAGATCCATTACAAAGCGGCATCTGCAAGCAGATTCCCGTCCTCACCTACACATAAACTAAGCTGCTGCTCGTGTGCTACTCAATGGTGGACAACCTTGGAGCGAGAATATACATGCGGCCGTCCAGCCGCAGAACAGGCACCACCCCGCTAGCCTTGGGGTCACGGCAGTGAAGCAGCAGCCGTACATGGAATCGAGGACGGGCACTCTTGCGGGGTCCATACAGGACTTGATTTGTGCTTTCCACACCATACTTCCCATAAACACACAGTCTCATCTGAGCCTCCCAATGGTGGGTGTGGCATATGGAAAATGGAGAAGTTGGTTGGCGGTCATGCACGCCGCTTACGTTAAAGCCCCTGAAGAGAAGCATATGGAGCTTCGAAACGCGTCGGGCAGATCCATTACGGAGCGGCATCTGCAAGCGGATTCCCGTCCTCACCTACGCACAAACTAAGCTGCTGCTCGTGTGCTACTCAATGGTGGACAACCTTGGAGCGGGAATATATATATATATATATATATATATATATATATATATATATATATATATATATATATATATTACCTATTGGCGGTCGCCAGTAGGTATATATAGTTAGGATTTTTTTGAATAGGGATTTCTGCAAATTCTATGTTGAATAACTTTGGCGTTGATGGACGGAATTGGTTGAAATTTTCAGGAAAATGGCACATTTTGTTTCTGAGCGTCCCCTGAAGTTTGGGAGGGTTTCGTGAAGTGGAGGTTGAGAAAAAAGGGGGGTCCCAAAACGTGTTTTTAACATTGAGTTTTCCATAGGGCGGTTGGACTCACTTTTAGCTCGAACGGCTGAATGGATTTCTATGAAACTTGGCAAAATTGTAGGGACTGGTAGTCCGATGTGCCTTTGCTAGGTCTCAAGATATGTGCTCTAGTGGATTTTGAGTAATTTAGGTTCAAAAAAATATATATATCTGTAAGCGCGCCCTGGTACGCGCACCAGGGAGCCCTCCGGGCGCGGTACGCGACTTGCGCGCGGAAAGCTGATTGGCTCTCGGGTGTCTGTAAACATTCTAAACAGTCCGGAGCGACCACCATCTTGTGTCCCGGTAGGATCGAGACACAAGAGGTGGCCAAAACAAAGGGGGAAATGACCATAAGGGGGCAAAGTAGATCCTCCCTGACCCCCTAGGTTTGATGTGGGGGATTTAAAAGGGCCCCGCAGGGCAAAAAAAAATACATTTTTTTCAGTTTTTTTGCGGGGGAGCGCCGGGTACGCGCACCAGGAAGCGGTCCGGGGAGCGTACTATGGGGAAAAAAGAATGATTGACTTTTAAAATATTGTATGTTTATTGATTGTTCTTTTTGTTGTTGTTTTTTAGTTTTTTTTTATTTAAGTAGCAACATGTAGGTACCAATGCAGAGTCTAAAATTTAATATACACCGTCTCCTTTGTAGATATCTTGCATGTTGTTTCAGAAGTTATTGTGGTATATGGAATTCATACCATAGTCTGTCAGGAAAGCAGAAACAATATGGAGGCAGGAGATGATAAAGAGATGTTAAATACACATTGGAGATAATATAGTTGGAGAAAGGAAGTAACTATGAGCAAACTTACTATGTAACACAAAAAAGTTGCACAGTATATTTTAAGTCTCACTTTATATTATATCTTTTTGGGTACTATTTAATAATTTTCATATAAAAAAGAATAATGTCTCAAACAACTTTAACTTTTAAAATTTAAATTTATTGTTCTGATTTTTCAAAATCAAAAATAATTTGCAACATTAATTCATCTGGTATGTCCTCCTTTTCATTCCATGATTCACATTCTTCAACACATTTAATTAATTATTGGTCTACAGTGTCATCCAAAAAGTCTATTTCTTCTTTTTCTTCCTTAGGATTGTTTTCAATCTTAATTTGAAATGAAACATTATTTTCATTTTGTTGTGCTTCCATTTTCTTGCTGTAAATTGCATAAAAAATAAATATATCAGTAGAGATAGGGCTCTGTTGGGTTTAAGTTCAGACAGGTACTTGTGAGTTTTTAACAGTGAAGTTATCTTTGGGCAATGTATGGTTTCAGGCAGGAAGTAGAACTATTAAAAAAGTGCCTGTGATGATGCCTAAGTAATTCATAATTATACCACAGAAGCCTAACTCAATCAATAATTTAAATAATTAAGCCTTTCTCAATGACTAACTCTTATAGAGGGACAGTATATAACTATCTGAAAACGTTTTACAAAATTAACTTAAAGTGCATAACATAGTTCTCCTTTCAAATTAACAACTTACCTTCTTCAAAGTAGTTGAAGTTTTCTGACAAATTCTTTTCCAAATGTACCTTAGGTAGTGTTAGTCAAAATGGCTGTGTTTCCCTCTCATCTTTTATATATATTCATGTACTTAACCAATCAAATGTCAGCACATAAAAGTACAAAATGTAAGTAACATTTTAATTGGTTAAAAATTCAAACAGTTTCATATGTGTTTTTGTCATGTAATTTACCTCAGGATATTTAGACAGGGCTACAGCCCAAATGGCTCAATGGAATACCACCAAATTTGGGTAAATGGTAGGGACTGCTATGTAGTAGGGCCTATTCTATATTTGATGAAAGTGTCTCCAGTGGTTTTTCTGTAAATTACTTTCCCACCTTTTTTTAGCGTGCGCTTACCGGTGCGCGCCCCGGTACGCGTACCAGCAGCGTTACGGGAGTCCTCCATTTTGTGTTTCGGAAGAATTGAGACACAAGATGGAGGGCAAACAATGTTCGGAATGGGTAGAAGGGGGCACGGTAGACCCTCTAGGTTTTCTGAGGGGAGCTTAGGACGCTCATATAGGCAAAAAAAAAAAATGTGAGGGGAGCGCCCGGTACGCGCACCGGTAAGCGTACCAGGGAGCGTACTTTGGTGAAAAATAGTGAAAAAAGTTAGAAAAAGATAAAAGTTTTGAATGATCAGAGGTAGGGTAGCTCTGAAAAGAGCTATTGGGTTCTGTGGCTGATTTAGGTACCTACAAGTAGGTTCCAATGCACAGTCCTAAATTCAGGAGGAATATTATATTCCCCTCATCTGAGAAGTGCACACCATCTCCTCTGTAGATGTCTTGCATGTTGTAACACAAGTTATTGTTGTATATTGAACCCATTCTAAAGTCTCTCATGTAAGCAGAAACAGATTTATTCACATGTTTCCGTGCTTTCTCAAATTGTGGACAAAATTGGTTGGACCAGTTCCATTTCTGTCTTTGGCATATATTGGAATATACCAAGGTAGTTTGGGGAAAAAGTGTCATCAATTGATGAAAGGTGTCCTTTAAAAGCATTTCCAGACCAACCCCAGTCATAGTGCCCAAATCATTTCCACCACAGTGCACTATTAAGAGGTCAGGGTTTGGCAGATGCATAAAAAAATTATATTAAAAACATATAAAATATATTTTTCCTTTAATATAGAATACATTTTACAGCTTTTGATATTTGCTATTAAAAAACCATTGAAATTCACTGAAAAAACCATAGGTTATAGACCATATATAGTTAGGAATTAGCATTTACAAAACCTTGAAAATTCACTGAAAAAACCATAGGTTATAGACCATATATAGTTAGGGATTAGCATTTACAAAACCTTATTTTACTCACACAAAACCATTGAAATTCGCATATATAGTTAGTTGCACTAACTATATATCGCGCACCCGCAATCCACTGCTGATGATGTCACATATTACATCATTCATGACATGGTCAGTGACATCACTGATGACATCACTGTTGACAACTCAAATGACATCACTGACAACATCACTGATGACATAATTCATGTGATAATACGATTAGCCTCTTCAGACTCTAATATAACCTTAGATACACTCAGTGTAAACAGACACTCCCAGATTGTCACTCATCCATGGAGTTACTCATACACCTAGTCAGTCATGCAAAGAATCAATCACACCTCCATTTCCTCAACTATACAGTTATACACACCTTACTTATTCAAACATTTTCTAACACATATTTACTCTCTTACACAATCACTAATACAAATTTTCAATGATCCATGCAGCCACTCACACATTCACTGGCTCTTATACACAGTCATTTATATATGTCAACTCTCACATGTACTGTGTTTTACATATGTACTTACTTTGACATGTAGCACTGAGATATCCATTCACTCACCAATACACTCATGCACACAGTCAACCACCCATACAGCTGTTTCCACATGCAGTTTTGAACCCATACATCTTGTGAATCAACTGTTTAAATTTAAATTTAAATTTCGCGATACTTATATAGCGCACGGCTACCCCTAACGGGGTGTCCCGGCGCTTTTGCATTGGGAACCCGTCCTGGCCTTTCCCTGTGAGATAGCCCCTACAGGGCATCCCCAGGGTGAAAGCCAGGCATCCCGCCGCGGGGGGCCATTGTGGAGATTAAGCAAGCTAATGCCCAGAGTTGCAGAGTGAGAACCCATGACTAGAGCAGGCACCGAAGCGAGAATTATCGAGTCCGTGGACGTTTTGAGCTCAAGACCCTGCCGCGACGGGAATTGAACCCTGGTCCCGGGTCTGACCTCAGCTTCTGGGTCTGCCTGCTCTACACCGTGAGCCACACTTCTCCACACACCGTGAGCCACACTTCTCCACTGTTCACACATCTATGCACAGAGTCACACACCTCCCAGCCACCCACACACACACTCACTCTCCCATACAAATACTTGGGCAACCAATCAATAACCCATATAATTAACCATGTAGCTACTGATCAACACATGCAGCAGTTTACAGAACAACAGATATAATGATGCACAAATTAAGACAGTTTAGTCACTAACCCATGCACTCAGTGAGACACATTTAATCACTCTCTCATACAGTCAGTCATGCACCTACTAAATCCTTCATCCAGACACTTATACATCCACTCATTCTTAAATATGTAAGACATATTTTAACTTTACAGAAAAATACAGTCACTGGATGATGTCATCAGTGATGTCATCAGTGATGTCACTGACCATGTCATGAATGATGTAATATGTGACATCATCAGCAGTGGATTGCGGGTGCGCGATATATAGTTAGTGCAACTAACTATATATGCGAATTTCAATGGTTTTGTGTGAGTAAAATAAGGTTTTGTAAATGCTAATCCCTAACTATATATGGTCTATAACCTATGTTTTTTTCAGTGAATATATATATATTCTCTGAAAAAACCATTGGTTTGAGGCCTTATATAGTTAGGAATTAGAATTTAATAACCTTTGAAATTCACTGAAAAAACATAGGTTTCAGGCTTTATATAGTTAGGAATTAACTTTTAAGAAACCTTTGAAATTCACTCCAAAAACTATAAGTTTTAGCGGTGTTATAGTTAGCTGGACATTTCACTCATACAAAACCATTGCAATTGCTCCTATATAGTTAGTTGCACTAACTATATATCGCGCACCCGCAATCCACTGCTGATGATGTCACCTATTAGATCATTCATGACATGGTCAGTGACATCACTGATGACATCTCAAATGACATCACTGATGACATCATCCAGTGAATGTGGTTTGCTTTGTTATTTAAATATGCATTATATATATAGCAATTTGCATTGAAGAATGAGTGGATATATATAAATAAATATTTGGATGGAGGATTTAGTAGCAGTGTAATTGACTGTTTACTTGACCAATTTATAGTGTCTCACTAAATATAGTGGATAGTGACTAAACTTTGTGAATATCTGTATCACTTTGTCAGTTGTTGTGTAAACTGGTTCTACAGTTGGTTACTAGCTATGTGAAAGTCTATATTAGTTATTGATTAGTTAACTGAGTATTTGTATGGGAGAGTGAAAGTGTGTGTGGTTCGGTGGGGGAGGGTGACTGTCCAAAGATGTGTGAATAGTTGATTCAGTCGATATATGAAGTTAAAATTACATGTTCTAACAGTTTTTTGTTTTTTTGTTTTATTGAGACCAAAACATTAAATAATACAGAATCCAACATATACAGCAGAATTGGTAATTAATACAAAATAAACAATAAATATACAGGTTAGACAGGTAATTAAAGTAAAAGAACATTTCTAATAATTGGGGCTGAAGGAAACTGAGCATAGACATATGATAATATGAGAATAATCGAAAAAATGCAGCGTGAATAATACTTTTTCTTTTATCCAATCCACTCCGCTAAGGGCGCCCAAATTCTAGTTGCAAATTGTCACCACCTCCCCCCTTTACAGGAAAAGACAGAGAATTCTAGCCGATGGATAGCTAATAGTCTTGCGCGCCACTGCACAAATGTAGGAGCTTCCGGAGAAAGCCACTGAGAAGTTATGCTCAGCCGAACCTGCGACATAGCAATGAATATAAGGGCTGATTCATTTAAGGCATTACTGCCAGATAGTGTATTGCCCACCTCTACCCCAAAAATCACAAGTGCCGGAGTCATTATACATCTGATCTTAAGTGTGGTATTAATAAAACGCTCGATATCATCAAGAAAGCCATGGAGGGATAAACAGGAATAGAACATATGTATTGCATCGGCTGCCAGCAGCCCACATCTTGCACAGGCATTTCCCTTTGTGGCACCCCATTTTGCAATCTTAGCGGGTGTGTAATATAAATCAAACATTGCCATATAAGTTTGAGTCTTAAGCGAGCCTGACACAATAACCTGACTGGCAAGTTCCAACACCGAGGTTAGATCGATACCAGCCATGCCTAATTTCAATTCCCACTTAGCACTTTGAGCTGCCAAATCATCAGGAAGAACTGAACCAATATATTGGTACAAAATTCCAATTCTACTTCTCTTCTTAATCAGTTCAATAAATGGTACTTTCTCCAGCATACCAGGAGTTTTCTTCAAACATTTTTGGGTAAAGCTTTGCATCTGCAACTACTTACAAAAATCACGAGGAGATAATTGAAATGTATCCCTAATATCACTAAAGGATATGACTGCAGCATCCTCAACCATATCACCCAACCCATACACACCTTTACTTTGCCAACTGTGCATAACTTGATCCTGGAAGATGCTAGGAAACATTCGAGTGGCTTTAAAAGGCGTATATATATTCATATTTGGGATAGCTAATTTCCTCCTAATCAGACTTTAAAGCGAGTTCTCTTATAGTAGCTGGGTTCAAGAACCTCAAGCAAAATACCTTTTACAGCAGCTACCAACCCAATCTTAAAAATAGTAGGACTATTACAAACTGGTGTGTTTGTTTTATCTCCACAAATCAGCCCGCCCATTGCTTGTAACATGGCAGCCAAATAATACATGGTTAGACTAGGGACCGCCCAACCCCCTCGATCACGAGGGAGACAAATCGATTTGGCTGCCCTACGTGAACGCCTGTAGCCCCATAAAAACCTTTGACAAACTCTATCTGCCTTTGCCAAACATATTTTAGTAAACAAAAGAGGGATAGTCCTAAACAAATATAAAAACGTAGGAAGGATTAACATTTTAATAACGCTGCAGCGTCCATATAAAGATAGATGCAGGCTATATAATCGCTCTAATTTAGTATTGACCTCATCTATAACAGGTAGAATATTTAAATCCAGAATAGTGTCCACTGCGGAGGTTATACGAACCCCTAAGTATGTGGCTTCAGGAACCACTGGGGCATCTGATATTGCCAATGCAGATGTCTGAACTACCTGCGTCTTAGAGACATTGAGCTTGTAGCCTGATATTGCCCCAAAACATCCTGCTAATTGCTTAAGTTCACTGAACGCGGAAGAGACATCTGATGTTATAACAACTATGTCATCTGCGTACGCTACAGATTATACGACATATTACTAGCTCTTATTGGTTTTATACCCTGATTGGCTATGATCTTAGAAAGAAAGGGGTCTATATACAAGGCAAACAACAGGGGGCAACAAGGGCACCCCTGTCGTGTGCCTCTAGTAATAGGGAAAGAGCTTGTCAGCTGGCCAGAGATACGAAGTTGCGCTCTTGGAGAGATATACATTGCACAAATTGCCTGTATGAATTCTGTTCGAAATCTCTTCCACTTCAGAATGGCCCACATAAACCCCCAGGAGACCCTGTTGAACGCCTTCTTGGCGTCCAACAGGATCAACCCGAGGGGAGAGATTGTAACATGAGCCCAGTCTAATAATGCAATGGAACGTCTAACATGGTCAGCTGTATCCCGGCCTGGAATTAATCCATGCTGATACCCAGAAACCAGAGGGGTAATCACCTGCACAAGTCGGCCTGCCATTATTTTTGAGTAAATTTTAGAATCACTGTTAATTAAAGAAATCGGCCTGAATGATGATGGCAACAACTCAGGTTTACCCTTTTTTTTAAACAAGACTATGGTTGTATTTTGGCATGATTCCGGCACTATACCCCTCTGGGCTGCTCTTAATACCTCAAGAAAGATCTGGCTAATTTCAGGTAAAAACATCTTATAAAATTCTAATGGGACTGCATCAGGACCACTGGCCTTGCCATTAGCCAAAGATTTGACTGCAGTCACGACCTCCTCCCATTGAATGGGGGTGGCCAGGAGTTCAGCCTGTTCAGGGGAGATAACAGCGGTCTTAAGATCTACTAAAAAATCTTCTGCAGCACTTTCTACATTAAGCCTGGATGCGTCTTCTCGATATAGGCGGGAATAAAATTCCAGGAAGACTTCATTGACCTTTTCCTGTGTATCATAAATTATTCCACGTTTATCTTGAATTTTTAACACCTGACTCTGAACACTTCGCTGACGGAGTCTTTTGGCGAGGACCCTACCCGAATTCTCCCCAAACTCAAACATTTTTGTACGATATTGTAAATACTTTAACGTAAGATCCTTTCCAAGAGACTCCAAGAGCCCAGCCTTAAGAATCGCCACCTTTTGTAGGCTAGAGTCTATATCATTCCCATCCTTGATATTTGAAGTCACTGCAATTTCAGCCTCCCGAAGCTCTTTGACCCTGTTGCGCATCCGCTCCTGTTCTAAATTACACCTATAAGAAGAGAAGCTTTTAGTCTCACCCTTTAATACAGCTTTCATCGTGTCCCAGACCACTTGGTCTGTGGCGGAGCCCCTATTAATGTTCAAAAATTGAACAACCCATTTTTTTATATGTGAGCAGTACCCCTCATCAGATAATAACTTCCTCTCAAACGTCCAGTCTCTAGGTGGTTTCCTAGTTCGTGGCCAAGGACATTCAGCGATCAGTGGATTATGGTCAGACAAGAGCCGTGGTAAACAAAAATAGTACTAACAGCTGCCACCTGTTTGGACAAGAAAACAAAGTCCAGCCTAACATTTTTCTTCTGAGGTATAGAATAGAACGTAAATCCATCCTCTGTTTTGTTATGGAGATACCATAAATCTACAAGACCATGCTCCTGAAGAAGAGCCTGCAGGACTCTAAACACTTTTGGTTTCCTCCCCATGTAATTATAAGCACTGACAACATCAAAATCGCTTGATATATTAATGTTCATATCTCCACACAGGAGGAGTGGACTAGGCCATGTTGCCAATTCAACATCTAAGTGTTTAAACACATCAGGGTCGTCTAGATTCGATCCATATACATTACAAATTGTTAACAGTTTACCATCTATGAGCATTTCCGCTTTGGCCCACCTACCCATGCTATCCCCCAATGTCCTTTTACATATACCAACACCCCTCTTTAAGTATATAGCGACCCCTCTAATCATGGATGTCTGTTTAGAGCAGACTGACAGCTCAAATCCAGGAAGCCTTAAGCATTCCCGCTTCCCCCATGGAATGTGTGTGTCCTGTATACAGAGTATATCTACTCGCATGAAATTAACTATTTTAGAGAAAAGAGCCTGCTTTTTAGCATTGTTGAGGCCACAGATATTCCAGGTGCCTACAGCAAGTTTATCCTGCCCCATCATGATAATAGAAGACAGAACCTAGATGTGTTTCCCTCAGTCTATGTGGAGAAGTGTGGCTCACTGGTTAGAGCAGGCAGACCCTGAAGCAGAGGTCAGACCCGGGACCAGGGTTCGATTCCCGACGCGGCAGGGTGTTGAGCTCAAATGTCCACGGACTCGATAATTCTCGCTTCGGTGCCTGACCTAATCATGGGTTCACACTATGCAACTCTGGGCATTAAGCTTGCTTAATCTCCACAACGGCCCCCCGCGGCGGGATGCCTGGCTTTCACCTTGGGGATGCCCTGTAGGGGCTATCTCACAGGGAAAAACCAGGACGGGTTCCCAAGGCAAGCGCGGAGATACCCCTTTGGGGGTCGATTCTGGCGCTATATAAGAAATGCAATAATGTGATAAACCATAATGCCTGTCTACCAATACATAAACAACCTGTACTACCAATTCTGAAAAATAAGTCTCAATTTTTTTTAGTTTTACAACTACCCCACTCACCCAACCCCACCCCTTACCACCCCCTAGTACTCCCTCCCCCCTCCCCTCACACCCCCACCACCACCCAAATAGAGGCTTAAGGACACAGTCTTCAGTGATGTTGAGATGCAACAACCGTTCCCCCACCCCCATCGAATTCCCTACAACACACATATGGTACTCTGTTACCCAATTCTCAAACGTAATTAATTACTAGCTCCTCGTAGCCGTGTTAATTCACTTTAGAGTTTCAAAATCTTAATCATAAATTCTTAGAAACTATAGATTGCATAGTTAGGGAGACACCCAGCAAATAAGATTTCCAAGATAAAAAACAGCGAAAATAGTTATTGCAGAAAGGTTTCTCCTATTCCACCTATGCATATGAACAGTTACAATTGACATCATTGTCTCCTCAGAATGAGCCTTATACCAAACACAAAGAGTATCGAATTAAATCAAAAAACATAAATCGAGGAGTACATATTTGTTTAGAAAGAGAGATACACTCATTAATATTCCAGCAAATAATTGACATTGTGATTAACCCTACCCGCCACTAAACTTATCTTAGAAACAAATAATCAGTTATAAGCTCACAATATCAAGCTGCAATTCTCCAATTCTAGGTAGGACGTTTTACCCCATTTTAGTATTTTTTAACATTTTTAGTATTTTTTGCATTTGTATCCTTTTGTAACATTTTTTTCGAGATCAGATTATTAGTCCTGCGCCATTTTACTAGACGTAAAATACCTCGTTTGACCATTAGTAATGGCCTTTAGTTTAGAGGGATTGAGCAGGAAGAACTGGGCTCCTACTGCTTGAGAGGGAGCAAATAATTTCTGCATTTGCCATCGTTCGTTAACAGTTGTCGGACAGAAGTCCAGGCGAACAAGGAACTCGCACCCCATACCAGTACATTTTTATTCCAGGACGCGCTAAATCATATAGAGATTTTCTCGCAGCAAATAGTTATTCAGACAAATTAATGTTGCCCTTGGGTATGAGTTTTGATCACCCCGTCTGTCTCTCCCACGCTGTCGCACTGCAAATGGGAACCTATGAGCTCGAATTAATTCCTATTCCCAGTTCCATGTTGCCAGTTCTGGAAATGCCTCCTTAAACAACTTAACAATGAACTTGCGAGGTCCAGCCCCTTCTTTTGTTTCTGCAATCCCAAGTATGCGTAAGTTATTATGGCGTGATCTATTTTCTAAATCCGTGAGCTTCCAGTCCACATCAGCTTTCGAATTCTGTAAGGACACTACTGCGGTTTGTTGCTTCACCAAAGTATCTTCTACAGAGGATACTCTCTCCTCTACTTCCACCACATGTGATGTAACTTCTGTGCATGTTTTGATTAGTCGCCGTACAGTATTCTGTAATTTCCTTACAGCACCTTGCGTTCGCTGCCCTTCCATTTTTGTTTCACTGCGATGTGACATAACAGTCTTATAGATCAGACCCAGCGTTATTGACTCCTCTTCCAGCTCCTCGCCCAAGTTAATCTGGCCGAAAGGCTGTACTCGATCACGCTGAACTCTTTCACTGATATCCTTTATTTTCCTCACCGTATCCTGGGACTGAAATTGTTCAGGGTCTTCCCCTTCTTCATAGTCCGGAAGATCCCTCAGTCCCCAAGATTACTAACACTATCCAATTCATGTTCCTTGTCAGAGAGAGTTGTTAAGTCCGACATAGGATAGAATTTTCCATCTGCCTCAGATTCAGGCTCCTTATCCTTATCCAATACCATAGAAGATAATTTCACATTCGAGCCTGACACAGAGATGACATCTTTTAGAGCAATTGCCGGAGGGGGTGCCTCCATCTGGACCGGGTTCCTATTCAGCCCCAGATCCCACAACACAATTTTTACTAATAGGCTCATTATTCAGCTCATTAGTTCATTCAACATTTTCCTTCGGCCTGGCACCTCTCCTTTTATCAAAAATCACTGCCACTTGTGGGACACCCCCGCGCCGCACGGCCACCAGCTGCTGCGTGTGCCCCTTTGCCCTGCCACTTCTGCCTCGCTGCCGCTGACCACGCCCCCTCCGGCGTGGTCCGTGATCGCCTGCCGGCTCTCCTGAAACTGCTGCTAGTTTTTGTTTTTTGCCCTGCTTTACCCCCATTTGTGCCTGTTTTTCTTAGGATAGTTGTGCCTGTGTTATACGTTATCCTTCCTGTCTGTCCGCCTACCTCGCCGCCCTCCGCTCTCCCTCATCGCTTCCCGCCACCGCCGCTTTCCCCGCCCCTTTTTCTCTTCTGTACCCTCCCCGCTCCCGCCTCCCAGCTGCTCCGCCCACCCGCGCACTTGGCCTTATATGGCGACCGTGCGACGCAGGTGAGTGTGACCCACTTGTGGGACACCCCCGCGCCGCACGGCCACCAGCTGCTGCGTGTGCCCCTTTGCCCTGCCACTTCTGCCTCGCTGCCGCTGACCACGCCCCCTCCGGCGTGGTCCGTGATCGCCTGCCGGCTCTCCTGAAACTGCTGCTAGTTTTTGTTTTTTGCCCTGCTTTACCCCCATTTGTGCCTGTTTTTCTTAGGATAGTTGTGCCTGTGTTATACGTTATCCTTCCTGTCTGTCCGTCTACCTCGCCACCCTCCGCTCTCCCTCCCCGCTTCCCGCCACTGCCGCTTTCCCCGCCCCTTTTTCTCTTCTGTACCCTCCCCGCTCCCGCCTCCCAGCAGCTCCGCCCACCCGCGCACTTGGCCTTATATGGCGACCGTGCGACGCAGGTGAATGTGACCCACTTGTGGGACACCCCTGCGCTGCACAGCCACCAGCTGCTGCGTGTGCCCCTTTGCCCTGCCACTTCTGCCTCGCTGCCGCTGACCACGCCCCCTCCGGCGTGGTCCGTGATCGCCTGCCGGCTCTCCTGAAACTGCTGCTAGTTTTTGTTTTTTGCCCTGCTTTACCCCCATTTGTGCCTGTTTTTCTTAGGATAGTTGTGCCTGTGTTATACGTTATCCTTCCTGTCTGTCCGCCTACCTCGCCGCCCTCCGCTCTCCCTCCCCGCTTCCCGCCACCGCCGCTTTCCCCGCCCCTTTTTCTCTTCTGTACCCTCCCCGCTCCCGCCTCCCAGCTGCTCCGCCCACCCGCGCAATTGGCCTTATATGGCGACCGTGCGACGCAGGTGAGCGTGACCCACTTGTGGGACACCCCCGCGCCGCACGGCCACCAGCTGCTGCGTGTGCCCCTTTGCCCTGCCACTTCTGCCTCGCTGCCGCTGACCACGCCCCCTCCGGCGTGGTCCGTGATCGCCTGCCGGCTCTCCTGAAACTGCTGCTAGTTTTTGTTTTTTGCCCTGCTTTACCCCCATTTGTGCCTGTTTTTCTTAGGATAGTTGTGCCTGTGTTATACGGTATCCTTCCTGTCTGTCCGCCTACCTCGCCGCCCTCCGCTCTCCCTCCCCGCTTCCCGCCACCGCCGCTTTCCCTGCCCCTTTTTCTCTTCTGTACCCTCCCCGCTCCCGCCTCCCAGCTGCTCCGCCCACCCGTCACTTCGCCTTATATGGCGACCGTGCGAACGCGCAGCAGCCACGCGCAGCGGGCGCGCCGATTGTGCGCCGAAGGCGCGCCAAAGGTAAGCCCGTCTGCGCCCGTCCGCGACCGGATCGCGCCCAGCGCCAGGACCTCTGGCCCCTGAAGACCCCGACCGACCCGCCTGACGTACTCCGCCGCCGCCCTCATCGCACTCAACACCGGCCGACTCCCAGGATGCCACCAAGCCACACCACGTCGCACCCACGGACCCTTCAGCTTCCACGCCTGCAAATTCTCCTGCATCCGGACCTGCCTCGCACCAGCGCCCGCCAAGTCGAACTCCAGCAGCACCCACCTCAAGTGCATCCTGCTCAACACCCGCTCCGTCCACAGGCACGCCATCGAACTCTGGAACCTCCTAGACGCCACAGCCCCTGACGTTGCCTTCCTCACAGAGACCTGGATGAACGCCTCTTCAGCTCCCGACATCGCCATCGCCATCCCAGAGGGCTACAAGATCATCCGGAGGGACCGCACCGCCAACCAGGTGGGAGGAGGCATCGCCATCATCCACAGGAACACCATCCGTCTCACGACTAGCACCGACAACACCCTGACCACCGCCGAACACCTGCATTTCCAGATCCACACCGACCCGAACACCACCCTCAGAGGCACCCTGATCTACCGACCTCCGGGACCACGCACCCAATTCAGCGAGGACATCGCCGACTTCGTCAGCCCGCATGCCCTCCCCTCCGCTGACTACATCCTCCTGGGAGACCTCAACTTCCACCTGGAGAACAACAACGACCGCAACACCAACACCCTGCTCGACAACCTCGCCAATCTTGGACTCAAGCAGCTGGTATCCACCCCCACCCACCTCGCCGGACACACACTCGACGCAGTCTTCTCTTCCTGCACAGACATCGACTTCAGCCACGCCACAGAGCTTCAATGGACGGACCACAGCTGCATCCACTTCACCTTCAAGAGAACAACGACCCACCACCACCAGCAACAGGCCACCCGCAGAAGCTGGAACAAGATCACAGCAGACCAGCTCGCCACATCCCTGAGCCAGCACCCTCCTGCCAGCTCAGCAAACCCCAGCCAGGCCGCCGACAACCTCACGAAGTGGATCAGCATCTGCGCGGACGAGCTCGCCCCGCTGAGGACCCCGCCCAGCAGACCCGGCAGCAAGAAAACCCCGTGGTTCACCGACGAACTCAAGAGCTCCAAGAAGAACTGCCGAGCCCTCGAGAAAGTCTGGAGAAGGGAACCTACACCGGACAACAGGACCACCTTCAAGCTGGCCACCCGGAAGCACCACCAGCTGATCCGCGCCGCCAAGAAAACTGCATTCAAGGACCGGCTGGACAACAACGCACACAACTGCAAGGAACTCTTCAACATCGTGAAAGAGCTATCCAACCCCAGCGCAGGAAAAAACGACATCACCCCATCGCAAGACCTCTGCAACTCCCTCGCTTCATACTTCCACAACAAGATCGCGGACATACACAACAGCTTCAACAACCAACCAACGCACACCAAGACCGAACAACCACCCCCTACCACCACCCTCCACGCCTGGACCCCAATCAGCACCGAAGACACCATCCGCACGATGAACTCCATCCACTCCGGATCACCGACCGACCCCTGCCCTCATAACGTCTTCAACAAGGCCGACGCTGTCATCGCACCCCACCTGCGAGACATCATCAACACATCCTTCGACACCGCCACCTTCCCTGAGAGCTGGAAGCACGCCGAACTCAGCGCTCTACTCAAGAAACCCACAGCGGACCCCACCGAACTCAAGAATTACCGCCCCATCTCGCTCCTCCCGTTTCCAGCCAAAGTCATCGAGAAGACCGTCAACAAGCAGATGGCCGCCTTCCTCGAGACGAATGGATCCCTCGACCCCTCACAGTCCGGCTTCCGAGCCAATCACAGCACCGAGACCGCCCTCATCGCCGCCACCGATGACATCCGAGCCCTGATGGACAACGGAGAAACAGCGGCCCTCATCCTCCTAGACCTCTCCGCGGCTTTCGACACTGTCTGCCACCGCACCCTAGTACAGCGCCTCAGCAACGTCGGAATCCGGGACAAGGCGCTGGAATGGATCGTCTCCTTCCTCGACGGAAGAACTCAGAGAGTCCGCCTACCACCGTACAAGTCAGAGGCCACCGAAGTCATCTGTGGCGTCCCTCAAGGATCCTCACTGAGCCCCACCCTCTTCAACGTCTACATGAGCCCCCTCGCGGCCATCGCACGCCAACACAACCTCAACATAATCTCCTACGCCGACGACACCCAGCTGATCCTCTCCCTGACCAACGACCCCGCCGCCGCCAGAGCTAACCTGCACGAAGGGATGAAAGAGGTAGCCGAGTGGATGACGACCAGCCGCCTGAAACTGAACTCGGACAAGACGGAGGTCCTCATCCTGGGCTCTTCACCCTCTGCCTGGGACGACTCCTGGTGGCCTCCCGCCCTGGGCACCTCACCCAAACCGACAGACCATGCACGCAACCTGGGCTTCATCCTGGACTCCTCCCTCTCCATGACCAGGCAAGTCAACAACGTCTCCTTGGCATGCTTCAACATCCTACGCATGCTACGGAAGATCTTCTGGTGGATCCCCACCGAGACCAGGAAGACCGTCACCCAGGCCCTCGTCACTAGTCGGCTGGACTACGGCAACGCCCTCTACGCCGGTACCACCGCCAAGCTCCAGAAGAGACTCCAGCGGATCCAGAACGCATCAGCCAGACTCATCCTCGACACCCCACGAACCAGCCACATCTCCGGACATCTGAGAGACCTTCACTGGCTCCCCGTCAACAAAAGAATCACCTTCCGCCTCCTCACCCACGCACACAAAGCCCTACACGACCAAGGCCCGAGCTACCTCAACAGCTGAATCAACTTCCACGCTCCCAAACGCCACCTTCGATCAGCCAACCGCGCCCTCGCCGCCGTCCCCCGCATCCGAAGAGCGACTACAGGAGGAAGGTCCTTCTCCTACCTGGCCGCCAAGACCTGGAACTCCCTCCCGATCGACCTGCGCCTGACCCAAGACCACCTCTCCTTCAGGAAGAAGCTGAAGACCTGGCTGTTCGAGCAGTAGCGGCACCCCCCCCACCCCCAGCGCCTTGAGACCCTACGGGTATGTAGTGCGCTTTATAAATGTCATTGATTGATTGATTGACTGCCACTGTTTTTTGTTTAGTAGGTGTCTCTTGAGATTGGTGGACTGCGGAGTCTCTATAATGACTCTGTAAATCTCCTAGCGCGCCTTGCCCCCTCACGCTTTTATCTGTGAGGCAGCCACTGACCCAGGCTGTGATTTTACATTTGACCATTGGTTTTTCCTCCTACACCTGCTCCTAAGACCACCTGGTTTTAGTTCCATTACTAACTTCATCTGCGGGGGTGCTCTGTTCCCCACTTATTGAGGTCTCAACCAGTGCTTCTGCTGCAGCCCTGCCTTTATTCCTATCATTGCCCTTTCCTTTCGGCGCCATCCTGTTAACAAACAAAGTCTATTGCTGCTGTAAATCTCAAAAGAAAAGTCTCTAATTAACTCGGCTCTCTATAGCCGCTTTACCTTCAATACTGCAGCCGTGACAGAAACCTCAAGCACTCCGCTCCGCTCCGACAACAAAAGTCCCCGGAGCTGTAGAAAGTCAGACGCAACAATGTTGCAACGAGGCCTCCAAAGTTGTCCAGTTTGATATAAAAACTACCGCAGCTCGCCAGACAACACACCGCGGCGAGGGAGAATCAGACGAGTTTCTCAACCCGGGAACTGGGCGGGAACAGGGCGGTCGGTGCGCTGCACTCGCTCGGTCGACCAATACCGCTGAGACCGCTCTCTCCCTATACTGCCATGAACGCCGCAGTAGACGCCAGAAGCGGCCAGCCCGGAGAAAACCCTCTTCAACTGCACAAGTGTCACAGAGCCGAATCCCGCGAAGACTCAGAGGAGAATCAGCCTTAGAAAAACGGGTAGATACGGCTGGAGGGACAGGAAAATCACTGCTAGTAGGGAATTCGAATGGGGCAATCAGAGGAGAACCTCACACAGCCACAGCTGCGGCAGCCATCTTGCCTTGACCACATGTTCTAACAGTTTGGGTGAGTGAATCTCTTTATGGGTGTGGTGATGAGCAAATATATTTCTCTTTTTTTCCCCCTTTTTATTTTTTGTAAACAACTCCTTTACAATTGAATATATATCTTTCACAAAAAATAATATATTCATTCAGTAAAACGAAGAAAATATATATACATAAAAATAAAAGATAAGAAAAATATGCAAACACAACTTAAGACATTCAAAATGAAACAAAAACTTGGATTAGAGGGTCATAATTTTTGTAAATGCAGTATGAAATCACAAAACTTAAATATTTATTTTGAAGTGGCTGAAGTACTCCAAGCTTTGATAGGGGACCAAATCCTTTCCCCTCTTTGTTTTGCCTTCACCCCCCTGATGGCGTAGATTGCTGTCTCATGATTGTAGACGCCCAGGAATCGGGTTAGCCACATTTGGAAGCTCGGAGGAGCATCCTCCTTCCATCATGCGGCAAGTATAATACGGTATACTGCGGCTCCGATAAAAAGAATAGCTTCCTCATTATGGTTCAAATTTAGCATGCAGTCATACCCAAGCATACAAATAGTAGGCGACTCTGACAATTTGCGCCCGAAGACCTCCTCCCAGAATTCCCAAATCATTTTCTTCAGTAGTGTCAGCTTGTCGCAGTCATAAAACATATGCAATAGTGTTGCGGGGCATTGTTTACACCTAGGACAGTGGTCATTGATTCTTTTACCCCATGTATGCATTTTTGCAGGGGTATAGTAGAGATTGTATATTGTTTTGTAAAGTTGTGCTTTTAAGTTGGTAGAGAGTAGCAATTGAGAAGCCAATGCCAAAACCTTATCAATGTCTATTTCTCGGTTATCGAGTCTGTGTTCCCATGACATTTCGGTGTGTTCCATGTCATCTGGTGATTTTTCAAGAAGAGTGATATACAGTGTACCAATTCTGGTTGAGGGCCTTAGAATATTTTCAATTAGAGGTATTTTATTCCAGCTTAAAGTGGGTAGCGTAGGCTTAATTCTTGAACTTTTTTGGTAAAATTTAAGATAGTCCATTCCAGATATATTGAACTGAATTTGGAGGTTAGTAAAACTAATCTTCTTGTCTATACCTAGGAGGTCAAAAAGAGAGATGATTCCCTGTTTCTCCCAGTTTGCGGAGGTCCTGTTGTTTACATTTTGTGGAAGAATAGAAGAATGCCAGAGTGGGGTGTATCGGCTTACTTTCGGGATTTGTATATGTTTTATTATTTTTGACCACACTTTATATGCCCCATTGACAATTTTAAACTTAACTTTCTTATAATAACTGGGCTCAAGTTGTCTTAAAAGTAATCCTCTGGCTTTGGGACCCAGGGCTAGTTTATATACTGATGGGATGCCCACCTCTTCATCGTTACGTAGTGGGTTTACCATTGGAGCGAGTTGTTGTAGATAAGCTGCCCAAAAATATAACAATAGTTGGGGTATTGCGAGCCCCCCTCTGTCGAACGGTAAGGATAGGAATTTTAAGGATCTCCTAATCTTGCCATACTGCCAGATAAATTTGGAAATCTGGGAGTCAAGGATTTTAATATAATTGTCTTCGACTAGTAAGGGGATCGCTCGGAATAAATACAATATCTTAGGAAAGATAGTCATTTTAATATAGTTCCCCCTCCCTATAATAGAGAGATGGAGACTGTTTACTCTTGTTAGGTCTTTTTTAATTGAGTTGATAAGGGGTTCGTAATTGATTTTGATAATATCTTGAATTCCTGCAGATATATAAACCCCTAAATATGTCGCATTTTCTGTCCGTCTGGGATCCATACACGGTGTGTTATCTGTACATAGTATGACCGTTTTTTTTTTTAAAGAGTAGCCTGAGTGGGACCCAAATTGATGCGTAATTGCCTCTATCTCGGTCATAGCTACATCAGGATCTGGTGTTAAAATGGAGATGTCATCGGCAAAAGCTAACACTTTTGTTTCAAATACTCCTGTCACTACTGGTTGAATTATAGGACTAGCTAGGATCCTTAGTATCAAAGGATTGATATAGAGGGCAAATAGAATCGGGGAGCACGGGCATCCCTGCTGCGTGCCTCTTGAGATGTTAATACTAGCCGATTTGCACCCCATAATTTGCAGCTTGGCTTTTGGATCGGTGTACATGGCTTTGACTGATTTAATAAAGCTGTGGCCAAAATTATAGTGTTCTAAAATGGCCCACATAAATTCCCATGACACCCGATCGAATGCCTTCTCGGCGTCAAGAAGAATCCTTGACATCCGGCCGCCCGTAGCTGAGATAATATCAAAAAATGAGATTGCTCTGCGAGTATGATCGGAGTACCCTTCCCAGGGATGAAACCATGCTGCCACGGGATGACAAGATGCGCAACAACTCCCCTTAACCGATTTGCTAATATTTTTGCATATAGATTAAAGTCTGAGTTTATCAGTGAGATTGGACGGTATGATGAGGTGGAGTCAGCAGGTTTTCACTTTTTAGCAAAAATTATAATATTAGTGTCTTTCCAAGATCCGGGTGTATTTCTGCTCCATTGTGTCCCAAGAAAGAAATCTAAGAGCAGTGGTGTTATAATTTTGCCTAAAATCTGATATAGCTCCAGCTGGATCTTGTCGCGACCTACCGCTTTCCCCGAGGCTAGTTCTGAAAGTGCGAGTTTGAGTTCTGCCAGTGTTATCTCATTCTCCAAATCATTTTTAGTGGTATTGTCTAACCTACTATCTGAGAAGGTTAGAAAGTCATTAAGAAATGTTTTAATATCTTCATTGCTGTAGGTAATGTCGTTCGGATATAGATTCTGATAGTATCTTTGAAATACTTGCAGTATATCCTCTGTTTGAGTGTATTCTGTGTCATTAATTTTAATAGAAGATATTGCATTAAGGGAGGCCCTTTGTTTTGTTCGTAAGGCTAGATGCCTGCCTATTTTTTCCCCATTCTCGTAAAAGTTTCTTTGGTGACTTCTAAAGGTTTCAGCAGATTTTTGTGTTAATCCTTTGTTTAGGTCAGTTTTAACGATTAAGATCTGGTGGAGTATGAATGATCAATCAGTTTCCTCTGCAATTGATGTTGTGTTTGCAGCTTCCAATTTGGCTAATTCTCCTACTATCTTAGAATATTCAGATGCATGCTGTTTCTTGAGTCTGGCTACATAGCTAAGAGTTTCCCCTCTAAGTGCAGCGTTAAAGCTATCCCATACAGTATTTCTGGGACCGCTGTAGCGATTAATATCAAAGAAACCCTGTGTCCAATTTCTAATAAAGTTGACATAGTCATTATTAACCAGTAGTCTCCTAGCAAACGACCAGTTATAGGGTTTACGGGTCGAACAGATTAGATTAACAGTGAGAGCCAGAGCGTTATGATCGGATATCAACTTAGGGTATTTGATAATAGTTGCAAAACTCGAGATGTCCCTAGTGGTAAAGATATAGTCGATTCTTGTGTATTTATTATGGGGATGAGAGAAAAATGTGCAGCCAGGTTCATCTTGGTGTTTAAGGGGCCAGATATCGACAAGGTTGTGGCTAGCTATGAGAGACCTAATTGCCTTGTATACTCTGGGTTTACGCCCCAAGTGCTTATGATTAGCTAGGCAATTAGAGTCGAAACCAAGTGTGATATTAAAATCTCCTGCAAAAATTAACGGGCCGGGCCATCCTGCCAATTCCAATTCTAGGATCTTGAACACGATGAATCGTCCAAGTTAGAGCCATATACTGCACATATGGTTAGGCCAAGAGCGAGTTCTACAATTGACCCTATGTGATGTTTGCCTAATATGGCTACCCCCGAGTATTAGTTGTATGGGTTGTAGTTGCTAGATTGTTGTACCCCTGAGTTTTAAGTAGGCTCCGCTTAGCCCAAGGTAGACTAACCTAACCTCAACTATATAAGGCTGAAACCTATGGTTTTTTCAGTGAATTTGCAAGGTTTTTTAAATGCTAATTCCTAACTATATAAGGCCTGAAACCAATGATTTTTTAATGAATTTCAATGGTTTTTAAAATGCTAATTCCTAACTATATCAGGCCTTAAACTTATGGTTTTTTCATTTAATTTCGAAGGTTTTTTAAATGACAATTTTTAAATGTATTGTTATTTTTTTATATTGATTTACTACATTTTTGCAGGCAGGTGTTAAGAGGGCACGCCCCCTTTTTACAACACTCTGCAGCGCAACCCCTGGCATGTTTGCAGAGGAGGAACTAATTCCCCTTGCATTCTGGGGGTCCCTGGGGGCAACTAGCCCACCAGGAGCCTCCAGTATAAGCCAGTGGGCTGCATTGCAGAGAGGTGTAATGAGGCCACACCCTTTTTACACCTCTCTGCAACGCAGCCCCTGGGCATTTTTGCAGTGGGGGAACTAATTCCCCTTGCATACTAAGGGTCCCTGGGGGGCAACTAACCCACCAATCGCCTCCAGTAGGTGCCAAGAGGTTGCTTTGCTTTGCCCCAGGGGGCGGCGGTCCCCGGGGCAGTGAGGGGGGGTTTGGGAACCCCACACTTCTTTATCACTATGCCCCCGCATTTTGGCCCCCCTTGGGGGTAATTTTTAAATAAACATACCGGGATTTTTTTAAAAAACATTTTTGGCCTGGGGGTCCTTGTGGGACCCCCTGAGCAGGCCTAGGGGGTCAGGGTACTTCTACCCTGCCCCTTTTTTCTACACATTTGTTTTTCTGCTTTCTTGTGCCTCGGTCTACCTAGCACAAGATGAATGCCAACACTTCCTGGTTAGAAGTGTTGACAGCCAATGAGCATGCTCCTTTCATGTGAAAGGCTTGCTGATTGGCTGCCACTGTCTGTCAACACTCCAAACCAGGAAGTGTTGGCAGCCATCTTGTGCCTCTGTAGAACCAAGGCACAAGAAAGCAGTGAAACAAAGGT
Organism: Lissotriton vulgaris; assembly: GCF_964263255.1. Classification (NCBI taxonomy): domain Eukaryota; kingdom Metazoa; phylum Chordata; class Amphibia; order Caudata; family Salamandridae; genus Lissotriton; species Lissotriton vulgaris. The sequence goes on along the minus strand of NC_141696.1, from coordinate 1,071,147,421 downwards.
GCAAAACACACAAAGGGGGCAGGGTAGAAGCACCCTGACCCCCTAGGCCTGCTTAGGGGGTCCCAAAAGGACCCCCCAGCCCCCCCCAAAATTTTTTGGGGAAAAATCACCGGGTGCGCACAGCGTAAGCACACTGTACGCGTACAGTACACGCACCCCCGCGATTTGTCAACCAAAAAAAAATGTTTTTTTGGGCTTGGGGGGTCCTTGTGGGACCCCCTGTGCAGGCCTAGGGGGTCAGGGTACTTCTACTCTGCCCCCTTTTTGACTTCTACACATTTGTTTTTCTGCTTTCCTGTGCCTCAGTCTACCGAGGCACAAGATGGCTGCCAACAATTTCTGTTTTGGAGTGTTGACAGACAGTGGCAGCCAATCAGCAAGCAGCTCGTACTCGGGAAGGTACAGAGTACAGTAAGCTTACAGTGCACGCACGGTGCAATGCCTATAGATATAAATATTTTTCAAATCCGATTTTCTCAACAACTACTTGAGGGATTTACACCATTTTACCAAAAGGGTGTACTGCATACCAGGCCCTATCGGTTCGGGCTGCAGCCAGAGGTCCTATGGAAAATTGCATGGTGAAAACACATTTTGGGACCCCCCTTTTTTCTCGGCCCCCGCTTCACGAATCCCCCCGAAACTTTCAGGGGAGGAGCGGAGCATAACGGGCCATCTTCTTTGAGAAAACCGCGTACATTCATTAACCGGCGCCAAAGTTATTTCCAATAGAATGTTGTGGATTTCCTATGGAAACTGGGTCCTAACTATATATACCTACTGGCAACCGCCAGTAGGTAATATAGATACACATATATAGGTGTGTTTTTATATGTGCATATATTTCTTAATATAAAAAATTCTTTTGATGGTATATGTTAAAATATTTTTGATTTATTATTTTATACTATATATCATGAACATTGATATTTTGTGTGCTTTTTAATGATATTAGTGTGAAACAATATTTCTATTTGCCATTTTTATATTTATCATTATTAGCATAGAGAAACAATATTTTTGTAATCAATATTTTTGCAGTAAAGAAACCGGCTGACATGCAGTCGGCGGTCTCAGCCATCATACTGTACCTGCCACACAAGTCAGGCACCATATGGCGGGCAGGGATATTCAGAGGGGCCCCACCAAACCCATAGCTAGGGGCCCCAAGAAAGCTGAGACAGTGTGAAGTAAAAGAGTAAACCACCCAAAAAAAGACTTACGTCATATGTATTATGAAACTAAAAATGTATTTCCTAACAAATATAAAACTAGAAACACCTGGCCCACCCCCTCCCTAACCTCAACTAATGTCTGAGAGTCCATAATCCAAATCTTCATAACCCCAATCCAATTTTCCCAAGTCCCACATCCGACCCTCTCCTCAACAGGTCCTACCCACCAAACATTATAAATAGGGCAAGAGAGAGGCCTAGCAGCGGGCTAGGGCTAGGAGGAGTTGGATCTTCCTCTCTAGGCTGTTGAAATGCTCCTCTATGCAGCTTTTAAGGGCACCATCCTAAGGAGCATGCGTTGCTCAAATGCTCTCTCTCTCGCTGTCAAGGACGTAGCAGCAGTAGAAGATGAGTAGCAGCGGGCAGCTATAGGACCACGGCACCGTACCACCAGAGGTACTACTGGGGCCTAGTGCATTGGAGACTGAAGCTGCTGCCTTCTCCTCCTTGACCACGAGCCGCCAATATTTGGCCCTTATAGACTCCAGCTTTCATTGCCGGGTCCTGGCAGCTCTCACCGGCCTGTCAGATGTTTGTTTGGCAGGAGTAGCAATATCAAGAAAGAAAAAAGATAAATTGTAACCAGTATTAGCAAAACAGTAACGCATACAATTATTATATAGATGCAAAGTAACAGTAACACTAACAGTACATAAAATTTGTGGTATCCTCTATTCCTCAGCCCCTAAGATTTGGATGAGATTAGAGTTTCAGGCATCAGGCACTATGGAGTAGATAAGTATTCTTCTTCTCTCACTTGTTTAGCTAAATTAGTTTTGTAGTTGTAGGCATGCCAGGTAACTTGCTCCCTTGACAAACGTATTCATGTCGCTGACTCCCGTTACTTTACTTCTGTCCACAGGTGGGGCAACTGCACTACATAATTATCACTTTTTCTACTATGGCCACTCTGTTAAATCAATGGCAAATGCTCAATTTCACTTTCACCCTGACTACTGCAACAAGGCAGATGACATTATTATATGAATGATGATATACATGACGACATCACATGATGTGAGGTACTACTATTGTAACCAATCATGCAGCTGATAGGCCACCCATGGCTAACACTGTTGAAATGATGACATGGGTAGGGAGGAAGTGGGACTCAGAGTCAGAGGGAGGCGATTGATGATGGATGGGTACATACATAATATATATGTTGTGCTTGCAAACTACTGTGAGTCAAGGGAGTAGTCTGAAAAACAGCCTGAAACCTTTGAAATCAAAAACCTTGGAAAAAAACATTCCTTGTTTATTCTTCTTCTGGGGGATTTTTTCTTTTACCAATGCATTGTTCTTCTAGCATTATTTTTATTCTTCACCCTTGACTTTGCTACTCTGGCAAGGTTTAATTTTCTTTTACATTCTCTTCATCCAGTCTTCACCTATGATTGAATACCATCCAGGCATCCATCCATCCAAACATGGCTATTATTCTCAACAAACCTTTCACCAACATACATTTGTAATTTACTCACCCATGTATCCTCGCTTGCCTTTAAGTTTGACTCATCAAAGCCCCAAAGGATTTCTTTCACCTATACAGTTTCACCCAGGCAAGCATCCTTTCTTTCACCATTCACCCGTCCTTCAACCACCCATGCATCCTATCAGCCACCTATATGCATCCCGGGCCCCCTTCACCCATGCATTCTTCTCTGCCAGTCAGTTATTTAATGTCACCCATCCTTCCTTCTTTATTTATTTATTTTATTTATGAGTTTATATAGCGCTGGAATCGACTCCAACTGGAGTATCTCTGCGCTTTGATACCGAATAAGATTTCAACAGATAGGCAAGGAAGAGGCATGGGACTAGATTTTATTGGTAAACAGCAAAGTTTTCAGTTGTTTCCTGAATTTCAAATGATCTGTGCATAGCTTAAGGGCCAGAGGAAGTTTGTTCCACAGTGTGGGCCCTGCAACAGATAGTGCTTTCCCTCCGTGTCTGTTTTTTTTAACACGAGGTACTGCCAACAAAAGATTTTCGCTAGATCTCAGTGATCTGGAGGGAGTATGGGGGGTGAATTTCTGTTCCAGGTAGGTCGGGCCATGTCTGTTTAAGCATTTGTGGATAATGCAGCATATCTTAAATTTGGCCCTTTGTCGAATACTCAACCAATGTAGTTTGTCAAGGAGAGGTTTTGATGCTGTTCTGGGAGGGGCATTTAGGACAAGGCGAGCTGCCGTATTCTGAACCACCTGGAGTCTGTCCAGGACTCCTTCATTAGCGGAGAGGAGCAATCCGTTGCAATAGTCAATGCGACTCAGTATGAGGGCTTGCACTAGGGTTTTTCTGAAAGAATCTGGTAACAGGGGAAAGATTCTGCGCATCATGCTGATGGTGTGAAAGCATGAGCCAGCTACCATGTTACTATGCTGTTTGAGTGAAAGGTCGTGGTCAAGACGAATCCCCAGATTTTTAACGACCTGTTTGGGCTCTGGGACAGTACCAAGATCAGACGGCCACCAATCTGGGGTCCACAGTAATTTGGCATCTCCAAACAGCATTACTTCCGTCTTGTTGACATTGCACTGTAGGTAGTTGGTGGACATCCACTGTGCGACGGCTTTCATGCCAGCGGAGAAGGAGTTTCTTATTTCAGTGGTGAGTTTTTGAAAGGGAAAGAGGAGCTGCGTGTCATCCGCATATGACACGGGAATGAAACAAAATTTGTGCATCACTCTTGCCAGGGGTGCCACGTAGATGTTAAAAAGTGTTGGGCTCAAACAGGAGCCCTGTGGCACCCCTTTTGTAATCTCTACCTCTGTTGATCGATATTCACCCATGGTGACGGTCTGGGTGCGATCAGTAAGAAAACTCCTTAGCCAGGCAAGGGCCTTGTTCTTGATCCCTACGTTCGACAACCGGTCAATAAGGATGTTGTGTGACACGGTGTCGAACGCTGCCGACAGGTCTAATAACACCAGAATTACCGAGTAGCCTTTGTCCTAAAACATATGCAGGTCGTCAGTAACCGACAGGAGGGTGGACTCTGTACTGTGTTTCGGCCTAAACCCAGATTGAGAGTAGTCTAGGCCGCCCGCTATCTCAATGTAGCTGGATAAGTGACGATTGACATATTTCTCAGTGAGCTTTCCCAAGAATGGTAACAGGGAGATAGGTCTGAGGTTTGATAGATCGGTCCAGAGAATTGCGGTGTTCTTCCTGATAGGCCTAACTAAGGCCTATTTCCACTGTTTGGGAACGGAGCCTGTACTCAGGGATAAGTTAATAAGTTTTTCAAAAGTGGGGGATAGAGTTTCCAACAAAGTGGGCATGAGTCTTGCTGGGATGATGTCATCAGGACTTCCGCTTTTAATCTGCATAGTGAGTAGAGACACATCTTTAGGAGTAATAGGGGGGAAGATGTCTAAGGTGTGGGGGCCACTATTAAACTCTGAATCATGAAAGATGGACACTGCATTGGTAGTCAACGTATTGTTAGAATTGACTATTTTTGCATAAATGATATCTATTTTGTTAGAAAAAAATAGAGATATTTTATCACAAAGTAATTGTGAAGAAGTGTCGGGACTCTCACATGCTGCTGGATTGGTAAAGGACTGCAAGACCTGGTATAAAACCCTAGGGGAATTGTCTGCAGCCGTGATAAGGGAGGTGATATGGGCTTTTCGCGCAGTTCTGATTGCTTTATGGTAAATGCTTAATGCATCCCAGTAATGTCTCCTGTCAGTTGCAAGATGGGTGGACCTCCATTTCTTTTCTAATTTTCTGTCTGTTTGCTTCAAATTCCTGAGCTCTTGAGAGAACCAGATCTCTTGTTTTTTGGCTGGTCGAGGTCTAAATTGTTTTAAAGGGGCTATCTCGTCAATGGCCGTTTTGGTAGCTTTAGTAAACATATCAACTGCATTGTCAATTTCTTCAGGAACCGTAGAGAAGGGTTGAACAAATTTCCCTGCGAAGGTAGTCTCATTAACTTTGTGCCATTGCCGCCGTACTTTAGGAATGTTGGTAGGTTCGAGGATAGTGGTTACAGGATAGGGAGTATTAAACTCAAGGATAAAATGGTCAGTCCAGCTGACTTGTGTGGGGGGTAGGCATGTAACACTGGAAAAATTAGTGATTATAAGGTCTAGGGTATGTCCTGCCACGTGAGTTGGGCCCACATTGTGTTGTTCGAGACCTAGTAGTGAGAGATCATTTAAAAATGATTGTGCTCCTTTGCAATCTGTGAGTTCACTGTGTAGGTTGAAGTCACCTATTAACAGGAACTCTTTATCTTTGTGAACATATGGTGCTAGGTTTTCAAGTAGTATGTTGACAAAGTTTGAACTTGGTCCCGGAGGACAATATACCAGAGCACCCAATCTGGTTTGTTTAGAGGAATGAATTGTTTTAAAGATCAACAATTCAATCTCAGGGGTGCTAAGTTCTGCCAAAACAGAGCAGTTGATGTTATTTTTATGTACAATTGCAATTCCTCCACCTATTTTCTTAGGTCTATCTAGTCTGATTATTTTATATCCTGTTGGAATGGCCAGCGTAATGGAAGGGGTAGAATGAGGTTTGAGCCAAGTTTCAGTAATGAAACAGAAGTCAGGCTCGTTCGTAGAAATGAGGTCTCATATTTCAGAGGTGTGTTTAGGTAGAGAGCGTACGTTACAGAGGATGTTTTTTTGGCCTGTGATTTTGGAAGTTTTTAAAGAGGGTGTATGGGTTATCACGCATCTCTCAAAACTTTTTCCCTTCAGTTGGGTTGAGAACTGGGACTTGCAATACAGGCATGAGAAAGGCCCTTCCACTATGTAGTTAGTATTTCTCTGACAATCAACTGTCTGGAGATCCCTGATTACCTGTGCTGAATAGGTAATCCTGTGTGTGAGCGGTTCATGCGGGGCATTTTGTGAGACCTCCAGGGCCCCTGGTCCCGTCCTGTCGCGGACGGGCGCAGACGGGCAGGTCTTAGGCTGGTCTTTGGCGCTGTCGAAGGCGCCCCTCTGCGCGCAACCGCTGCGCGCTTGGGCTGACGACTGGCTAAATAGTCCTTCCAACTAGGTACTAGAGCGCTAACCGCTCGACTGCCTCGGGGTTGCTGGGCGTGTCTGTCTCTCACCTGCCCTGCCCTCCGCTCAACGGCATTGGATGCCGAGTCGGACCAGGGCGGGCAGGCTTGACCACTGAGCACAGACCGGGAAGAGCACCTGAATCCCCTTACAGTTCTGGGGTAACTTGTATGGGCACAGAGGGTGAGTGTTAAATTATTATTTCAATTTTACACAGCGTGCGTTTTAAAATCAAGCATCAAGTGAATGCGGCGCAAGTGAGGTGTATTTTAAAAATTCGTAATCAATTTAAAATACCACAAGCTATGACAGCAATAATTCCGCTCTGTCGAGTTTTTACCTGGTACCAAGCGGGGTCGGGAGACACTGCCACTGTCCTGCCCTTACCGCAATGAGCCCAGGCTTCCTCCCGCCTAAATAGTCCTTCCAACTAGGTACTAGAGCGCTAACCGCTCGACTGCCTTCCATCCTTATTTCCCTTTTCCATTAACCCATCAATGTCTGACTCTCAGTCTTCTTCATAAAACGTTCTCTGCTGAATTGAAGTAAAGAGGCCATCAACGCTGGCTAATGCTAATTAAATGGAATCTTCTTCAACTATTCACAACTTAGGTTCATATGTACAAGCCCCTATCGCCACCACAACATCACTTTTATGGCGGTTGTGGTGGCAATAGGGGCTGCGCCTTATGTACAAGGCAGCGTTAAGGCACTAAACATGGCTTAACGCTGCCTTAAACATATGGCACCCTTTCACGCTACTGTTAGCGTGAAAGGGGTGTGCAGTGGGTGTTGTGGTGGTGTACCACCACAACACCCATTGTATTTGATGCTGTCTCCAATGTACAAGGGTTGTGTACATAGGAGGCAGTGCCAAAATTAAGACCTGGAAAACCCTAGTCTTAAGTCGGCGAAACGAGGAGAAATGCATTACTTCTCCTCATTTTTGCTTTTTCCATGTGTGCTGCCTTGTGCTGCACACATGGAAAAAGCAAAATGCCATGGTTTCTTTATGTACGGGAAGAAGTCCCTTTCTGTACATAAACAAACCTTTTGGAAAAAAGGCAATTTTGTCACTTTCATGTGTGCTGCATGAAGCAGCACACATGAAAGTGACAGAATGGCATTTTAGGATTGTTTATGTGCAGGAAGAGACACCTTCCTACACATAAACAATCCTCTGCTACACGCAGACACCCTTGTACTCTGGTGCAAGGGTGCCTGCGTTGGCGCTATGTTGTTAAACTTAGCTCCATCACAGGGGGAAACACAAGGCTGCACCACATTCTTGTAAATATGGTGCAGCCTTGCGTTTCAGAAGTGGAGGATCTTGTCGTTGAGCCAAGGAGGCTAATGACATGCTCCGTCACTTCCTATAACATATCCCCCTTAGTGTCAATGGTACAGTGTACAGTAACTGTACACCCTTGCCGCCAGTGTATAAATTTGATTGTCAATAAGCAAAGGATATGACTTACCACCACCCGCCACTGCTGCTGACTCACCCCCTGCAGCTGCAGCATCTGCTCCCTCTTGGCTAGCGTCGCTTTCCCCACTCACCCCGGCAACTGATGGTCAGTATGCCTAGAATTAACATTACACTTTTTTTAGATGCCATATACACCTCCCCCTATTTATTTTTCTACTAGCGAGATTGAAAATACAATACATACACCACACACAACACTTCACTCCTCATACTTCCTTCTAGAAATGATGCAAGGTAATCAGTTCACCATCAACTGCTGCTAATAATAGTAGGCCTAAACAAGAAGAAGGCAGAACTTTGGGGCGTCCAATGTGACCGTAATTTACTGATTGAGAATGAGAAAGTAAAAGAAAGCATTCTAATCTCTCTCAACAAACATAGCATAGCATAGCATTTATTGAGCGCACTGTTACCCATGGGTGTCCTGGCGCTATGTGAAATCTATCAAGGGTCCAGCCGATGTCATGATACTTAGTAAACTACTCTGTAAACAACTACATTTTTAAAGCCTTTCGAAAGGTAAGGAGTCTTGGTATACCTCTAAGCCTATGGGGAAGCTTGTTCCATGCTTTAGCTGCATTTGCCACAAAGCTTTTTCCACCCCAAGTGGCCTTTCTAGCAAAAGGCACATACACCAGTTTAGCATCAGATGAGTGTAGTAATCTACTTGGCGTGTACCAATAAAGTCATTCTTTTAAGTAGGCCGACCCTACTCCATAAAGAGCCTTATGGACCAAACACATCGCCTTGAACATAGTACGCTTCCTGAGTGGCAGCCAGTGTAGTCTTCAAATCTCTTCCGCTATTGGAGCATATTTAGGAATGCCCAGCAGCAGTCTAGCAGCTGCGTTCTGTAAGAGTTGCAACTTCTGCAATGAACCTTCCTGAATATTGAAGTACAAACTGTTACAGTAATCCAGCCTCGACATAGTGAGAGCTGTGATCACTGTTTTACGACATTCGACAGGTAGCAGAGGCAGAATTTTCTTACAAACCTACGGGCGAAAGATGTGGTGGAAGCCACTGAATTAACCTGGTCTTTGAAATTAAGTTTCTGATCTATAAACACCCCAAGTTTTTTAACCTTCCTATTGGGTGGGGGAAGAGGACCCACCATTCCGGCGTCCAAAAATTGGGATCATTCCCAAAACTTTCCACCTTCGTTTTGCTGGAGTTTAACTTAAGGCAGTTTTGGCCCATCCCCACTGCATTCATACAATCTTTAAAACGGACTCCCGTACTTTTTAATCCAGTTGGTAGAAGAGACACCACTATTTGGGTATCATCTGCATAACTAGTCAGACTAAACCCAAAGGACTGAATAAGAGGTGCAAGGGAGGACACATAAATATTAAATAGTGTCGGACTCAGTGAGGACCCCTGGGGAACCCCACATGGTAATGAAAAAGGTTTAGATACAAATTCACCCAACACCACCTGCTGCGTCCGGTTAGACAAAAATTATCTTAAGAGTCTCCAGGCCGAGCCCTGTACCCCGATTTCCTGCAGCCGATCCATCAGCAAAACGTGATGGACCGTATCGAATGTTGCAGAGAGATCTAGCAGGACCAGGGCAGCCTTACCACCACGATCCAGAATAGTCCTTATCTCTTCTGTAGATTTCAAAAGGGCAGCTTCAGTGCTGTGGCCCCCTCGAAAGCCATATTGTGTTTGGTCCAGGGCTTGAGTGGACTCCAGAAATTGGCTAAGCTGCATATTTAGATTTTTCTCAATAATTTTAGCAGGTACCATGAGTCTAGATATAGGTCTATAATTGTTTGGGTCTTTTGTATCAAGATTGGGTTTCTTCAGGAGGGGCAGAGAAGAGTTTTTTTTTCCAATCTAATGGGAAGTATCCCTCTGAATATATTAAATTGAAAATAGGTGTCAGAACTTGAGATACTGGCTCAGCCGCCAGCTTAAATAAAGCAATAGGACAAGGGTCCGAAGGGGGTCCAGATTTCACCTGACTGAGAAGTTTACCAGTTTCTATAGCTGACGGTGGAACAAATGTATCCAATACCACCTTCATCTCAATCTGTCGATCAGCAGTTTGATTTGCCATGTTCTTAGGTGTAGCATTGGAAAAGGTAGGAAAAATAGCATCCACTTTCTCAAAAAAGAATCTAGCCAGTTTTTTACATAGCTCCTGACTAGGCATAGCTGGAATCGTCGTTGGATTGGCCAGGCTAGTAACTGTATTAAATAGTTCCCTCGCTTAATTTTTTGCTCTATTAATCCTCATAGAGAAAAATAGAAGTTTAGCCTGATGAACCTGCTATTTATAGGTGGAAAGAGCATATTTATACTTCTTCTTGTCGGTATCCTTATTGTCTATTCTCCACTTTCTCTCCAGATGTTTACGTATCAATTTTTGTTCCCTGAGTATTTGTAAATACCATGGGGCGGATGGCAGCAGTCTGGTGGGGTAGAACTTTTTTTAGGAGCCAGCACATTCCCTGCTGTTTCTAACCAGCTAGAGAAGAAGCGTGTTGCATCTTCTAGTTTAGGGGGGGCACACCTATGGTCTTATTGAGGGTATCACACAGATCCTCAGCCACTACTTTATTCTATGCATTTTTCACCAGCTTCTTTTTTACAACTGGCTTCTGCGAAAGATGCTCTGGAACAAAGAGATTAAAAAACACCGCTTTGTGGTCTGACAACGGAAGTGCAGTAATTTTGGTGACTGATAACTGCGAATTATTTGAAAAGATACCATCAAGAGTGTGTCCTGCCTGATGAGTCGCCTCCATCACCAATTGCTCTATGTTACTACATTTCATTACATCTAGTAGTTTAGCTGAGTCAGGATCTTAAAAAGCTTCCGGATGGAAATTAAAGTCGCCTAGAATGGTATAGGAACTAGCCAGGATGCCAGATTCAATACGTTTGCCCACCTGCTCAATGAACAGGCCTCTAGGGCCTGGCGGTCTGTAGATAAGTGAGCCTTGAAAGGTATTATGGGGAGATAGGTGGAAGGAAAAGTCTAATGCCTCGCAGCCGTCCACCTCTCCAGGGCTAAAAGACGACATAAAGGAGGAATGGTAGATAACCACTAGACTGCCTCCTCTTCCCTTATGCCTATTCAGAGTATGGCAAACAAAATTCGGAGGCGTCGCTCTGACCAGGTCTGGGCCGGAAGCATTATCCGTCCAGGATTCTGTAATAAAAGCTATTTTAATGTTTTCAGCTTCCATGAATAAGGCACATTCTGAGCTGTGTTTGACCAATGACCTAACATTCATCAAGACCAAGTTCCAAACAGTATCTCTCTCTGTCTTTGCTGCATGAGATCTGGACCTCTCTATGGTATCAAACAGTAACTTTGGAATTGGAGCCCCATCAGGAGGCCCCTGGGGCAGCCTCATTGGATTAATGCAAAGGCATGCCTGATTTTTAGAATTAACATTAAGAGCTTTTAATGTGGAACAATCATAGTATAGTTTAAGCCGGTTACTTGGGCCACCAAGGGCATAGTGGCTGGCGCTGAGCGCGGAATGATCGCGGACGGGCCAGAAGGGCTTGCCTTTGGGGCGCATCGGGGCGCCCGCTGCGCGCATCCGCTGTGCGCTCGCAGCATCCTGGGTTTAAATCAAGTCAGGGACGAGAAAGCATAGCCTGCTAACCTTCCGACCTATTCAAAGTGGCGGACCCACATTCCCAGTGCCAGCTAACCAGTGCCGGAGATCGGGCTGCAAGTAATTAGGTACGGTGAGGTGATACAGAGTTAAAATAACAGTTAAAAAAGATTTAGCAGTGTAATTTTTAAAAATATAAAGCAATTTGTGCAAATATCGCAATTAGAGCAGCAAGTGGCAGCAAATCAGTATAACATCAAATAGCATGTACTCCCGGCTGAGCCTCAGGAGAAATCACATAGAATGCACATGCATAGAATACCTTACTTGGGTATGCAATCTGCACAGCGGAGTACTAGTACTAATAGCAGTAACAACCAATGGGTTCCCCTCAGTCTGACAGTACCACCAATAGGCAGTCCATAAAATAAGAAAGGGGAGAGGAAACGCTGACTGAAAAACCAAAAGAAAGAAAGCTACAGACAGACTAATACAGATTCAGAGGCATTTTAAGATTAAAAAAACCAGGCACTAGAAATATATAAATAACTTAGGGGGTCATTAGTATGGCGGGCGGACTTTCTATGCCTGCCATACCCCCGGGAATCCGCACCCACAATTAGTGGAGCAAGTATAGAGCTAAAGGCTGCCTTGTTTACAAGGCAGCATTAAGCCATGTTACGTGGCTTAACACTGGCTTATAAATAAGGCAAAGCCCCTATCACCACAACAACATCACTAAAAGTGAGGTTGTGATGGCGATAGGGGCTTGTAAATAAACCCTTCTGTCTTTCTGTGGTGATTAGGGCCATTTACTTAAGCAGTGTCGAATCTGTACCTCCAGGTTGTCAGGAAATGCTAATGTTCAGCTCTAGAGAGGAAGGAGAGATTGAGGGCCAGATGTATGATGTCAACTTCCATGCACAAACAGGTTTGGGACCCATTTGCGCATGCAATTTTAGTCTAGGCCATGTACTTACACTATTTTGCGAGTCACAAATAATTTGCGACTAGCTAAATAGTGTATTGCGACTCGCTATTAGGAAGGGGCGTTCCCTCCCTAATAGCGACCGCAGAGCCATGTATGAATGTTTTGCAACCCCAATTGCGGCCGCAAAACACTTGCAAATTACCACCCTCTAGAAGAGGGTGGTAATGAAGTTGCAAATGTGGCTGGCTCCAAAAATATTTTTTAAGGGCAGGCAATGGACCCATCGACCACTGCCTGCCCTTAAACGAAAGCAGGCTGCATTTATAAAAAGCTTCTTTATTTAAAAGCAATTCCAGACATGGCGGTCTACTGAGCCCAGCAGGCCACCATCCCTGGGAGGGCATGTCATTCCCAATGGGCTTGCAAATTGTGAGAGGCTCATTAATATTCATGAGCCTCGCAATTTGCGACCCCATTGGGAATTGCAAACAGTGTTAAACACACTGTTGTACATGCAAAATAGCATCTCACAAATTGCGAGTCGCAAAAGACTCACAATTTGGGAGGCACTATTTTGCGCATCGTACATCTGGCTCTAAATGAGATTATACTTTCTTTAAATGTCAGTTTCAATATTTGTCCCTGACAAAGCTAATCAGCTATTTTGTTAACTGTTACAATCTATCTTGTTCTTGAAGAGGGCAGTCCAGACAATGGCTTTATTAGAACCAGACATTTTTTGGGCTATAATTGGGCTCACCACCATCAAATTCCTGGAGGTGAGAAAGAGAAGGCTCAGATAATCCATATTGTGGATTGCACTCCATTACTATCTGGTCCAGTGGTAGAGTGTTCTCCCAATCTGTTCATTAACGTCTTTAATCACAGGGAAAGATTAACTTTTGATTGATTAGGTGACCCAATGATCCTGTCATTCTTGGTCTTCCTTGGTTGTGCCTTCATAATCCACGTGATGACGTGAAACTGAACGCGCATTCAATCACATTCAAAAGCATTGGAATATGGACAAAACTACAGTTCCCATGATCCTCGGAGCGTCACGCATGTTACTGGGACATGGCTCACATTGATTCCGGGAAGCGGCAAGCGGATGAGAAAAAAATAACTCTGCTTCCTGTGAACGATGCCGCTAACTCTTGAACCTCGGTGGAAGTATCTTTGAGTGATCTTGTTTGAGCGTGCTTTGTTAGCTGGAATCCGGTAAGGGTGTTGTGTACACCTCAAAACCTCCTGTCTCATTATTCGGGCATTCTCAGAGCGGGTCCGCGCTCATTGCAATATTGTCCTTGGAGGCCGAGTTTGCTTCAATCTAAATGCGGTGTCCCTCCCAGTTGGCGAGACACACGTTTGTTGTCTCTTTCAGGTTGTAGGGATATCGGCAATCTTTTTTTGTGTGTGTGGCATTACACAAGAATTGTTTGGAATTGCTGAGCTCACTAACTCTGGTCTCAAACGATTGGGTTCACTCTAGAACAAAGGTGCGCAAATCTTTTATGTTATATGTATGTACAAATGTAGTATGTCTGTAGTATGTCTTATTCATGCTTATGATTTAGACGCTGTCTTGCCTAAAAAAATATACTCCTGGTGAAGTAACTGTGATACTTAAATTACAAGGCATATGCCATTCAGTCAGCCAGAATGTACTATGTTTCTTCCCATATTCAGTGTGAACAACAAGGACCCCCTGTTCAACTACTGGGTTCGTAATGCAGGGAAATAACAATGTGAGAAAAGAGTAGAACATTTGATAATACAACCAGGGAAGAGACCAATATGTAAAGCACACAAATCAATTAAAAATATAACAATTCAGATTTATTAATAAAATTACATTCTCAAAAGTTTATACAAGAACATATTCATCACAATGTTAAAAAATACACAAAAATCTGTATAGCTAAAATATTTGTAACACAAAATCACAAGAAATTACTTAAAACATAGGTGGCAAACAATACAATTTGTCGACGCGCGTTTCGGCGTTGTCAAAACGCCTTCATCAGGAGCCACATACAATCTGTAAAACATGTTTTTTTTAAAAAGAGACAGTTAGAAACATTTCTTAATAAAAAACTCTTAACCAACAAACAATTGTTAAAAATAACTCTTTGTGCTTACATATCATGGACAGCCCTACACAAGACAGTTACCATATGTAACTGCAACTGATACAAACTAGTTCATTTATATTTATATTTGAGCAGTAATCATCCCCAAACTCTGTTTTATAAACCTACGGGGGGAAAAAAAGGGGGGGGGGGGGTTTGGAATGGGGGGTGAAAAGCGAATAATAAAGTTGAACCTTGTATACAAGTTCTCACTTACATTTGGTATTTATGTCGTTTATTCACTAACAAGTAGACAATGCGTACAATTTATCTTTATAGTGATTATTCTAATCGTTAAATGGAGATAGTCTACATATAGCTTCTCCATTTATTCTTTGTATTTGATTCTGGGATCATCTTACCTAGTAAACACGGTATAGGTGATTTCTAATAAATCTGGATACGGTCCAACATCTGATTTCTTGGCCGTAACTGACACTTTGGTTAGTCTTATTCGACTATTATCGTCTGCAAAAAATATACTAATTAATCATGTGTTGTCCTTCTATTTAAACGATAGTTTTATTCATACACCTTGATTTGCAAACTTATTTTTGTGGGTAAGAGATCTTTTAAGGATAGTTCCTCTTTTACGTTTACCACTAGGTATAATTGCTAGTGAATTTCCGCAAATGGGAGAGCACTCCTTTATTACATTATCAAGGAGGAAGAGGGTGTTCAGATTTACTAAAGGATTCGATATGCTTTCAGCGATAGCACTTAACAAACTAGTTTTGGCGTATATTTAAGAATTCGATATGTTGTCTTTAATTGCACCTAACTATCTACATTTGACATCTACTCACCATATATATTAAAAGGTATTGCTGACGACGCGATCGAAGCCCCAGATGTCGCTGTAGTATCGATATGTTTACAGCATGCTACAAAATAATAATAAGGGGCGTGTATCATTACTGTCGAACGATTCAAGGTTGCTTTCTCATATCAGTGCAACATCACATCATGCTTACCTAAAAAGTAGGGGAGGATGGCCGCTGCGTCAACCTGTCAAGAGCCGATTAGGTCACAGAATGTGCTAGTTTCCGAGCGTCTTGCAGCCGTTGGTATTATTTATATTTATCCTACGAGGGTTTAAAAGTATAGATAAATATTGCGCTGCAGGATGTTGAAACGAGTCTTGCCTCTAGTCTATCTGCTACATTGTGTCTCGCCCATTTATTCACTTACCTGAGCTAAGAAGAATTATAAGCTGACAATGCAGCCTGTTGGGTTCCGGAAAGGAATCCGTTTCTTGGGGCCTACAGCAGCGTATCGCGGCCGTTGATTTGGGCGTGTTACGTCCTAAGATAGGTACAAGGCGGCACTCGGTTACAAGATGGTACGCCAGTACATCTAATTCAAAGATATTCAAGCGGCAAACCCTATCTACACTGATAACTTACCGAAAAGGATAGAAATCGGTCCGTATCTTCAACCTGCGGGCGCGGCGCACATGTCCTCAGCCAGCGTCCCGCAACCGTTGGAAAAGAGTAATCGACCGGCCTAATGGGCGGTACCTATTTAAATACCCGGATGTATACGTAAATCTAAATTCTTAAAGGGCAAGAGGCCGATGGCTTGCTCAGGACTACTGATAGCATAACATCTATCTAGGCGGTAAATATTTGGTGATCTTGTCTCATCCGAGGATGCAGGTTACAAATGATGAAATTCTGTAATTATCGATCGACCGGATCAACAATTGTTGGATAGTGTACTGGCTCACAGTACAATTCAGGCAACGTACTTATTGGACACTCATGTTTGCTTATACAGAGTCTAAAGGCTGAATTTAAAGGAGGCGAGTGGGGCATTCAAAAAATGGCATTCTCCCACGGCATCTCATTATTCAGACCCTTCTTAAAAGTATCCAAGACAAATATCCAAAAAACCTCACGTTTTTTGCGAATAGCACACCCACCTTTGCTATCTGCAAGTTTGATTTTTTTCTAGCACTCTCCATTGGATATCATCTGGTTTGTGTTGAGCCTCTACGAAATGTTTCACTAGAGGGGCATTAAGCTTCTTAGTGTGGATGGCAGATCTGTGCTCTGTAAGGCGTGTCTGAATTGCTCTGCATGTTTCTCCTACATAGCCCATACCGCAGGGGCACTTAATGAAATAGACCACATTCGCGGTCTTGCAATTCCATAAATCATTTGCTGTAAAGGCGGAACCATTATGTGTAAATGATTCCCCTGATATGATGGTTTTGCACGATTTGCAGGTAGAGCAAGGCACTGTGCCCCTAACGGGCAGGTTCGTCAGTATTGCTCTCTGGACACAAGGGGTATTAGATAATTTGTGGGTGAATTTAGAGTGGACGATTTTGTCCTTTAAATTCCGGTTTCTTCTGTGGGCAAACATGGGCTTCGCCAAGGCAGATGTGGAGGAAGGATTACAATTGAGAATGTGCCAGTTTCCGTTGACAATCTGTCTTACACGCTCATTCATCGTCGAGTGAGTAGTCACACAAACGATACGATCTTTTGATTGTTTGTCTTTTGGAGCTAGTAAGGCGTCACGGTCAAAGTATCTTGCGCGTTTGTAAGAGTCTCTTATTAATCTATGGGGGTAACCCCGCTCTAAAAATTTCTTGCGCATGATTACAGATTGCCTATCGTAATCAGCTAGATTTGTACAGTTCCTACGAACCCTCAGGAACTGTGAGAAAGGGATGCTCTCACGTTGACACGTTGCCGCCTTGTACCTATCTTAGGACGTAACACGCCCAAATCAACGGCCGTGATACGCTGCTGTAGGCCCCAAGAAACGGATTCCTTTCCGGAACCCAACAGGCTGCATTGTCGGCTTATAATTCTTCTTAGCTCAGGTAAGTGAATAAATGGGCGAGACACAATGTAGCAGATAGACTAGAGGCAAGACTCGTTTCAACATCCTGCAGCGCAATATTTATCTATACTTTTAAACCCTCGTAGGATAAATATAAATAATACCAACGGCTGCAAGACGCTCGGAAACTAGCACATTCTGTGACCTAATCGGCTCTTGACAGGTTGACGCAGCGGCCATCCTCCCCTACTTTTTAGGTAAGCATGATGTGATGTTGCACTGATATGAGAAAGCAACCTTGAATCGTTCGACAGTAATGATACACGCCCCTTATTATTATTTTGTAGCATGCTGTAAACATATCGATACTACAGCGACATCTGGGGCTTCGATCGCGTCGTCAGCAATACCTTTTAATATATATGGTGAGTAGATGTCAAATGTAGATAGTTAGGTGCAATTAAAGACAACATATCGAATTCTTAAATATACGCCAAAACTAGTTTGTTAAGTGCTATCGCTGAAAGCATATCGAATCCTTTAGTAAATCTGAACACCCTCTTCCTCCTTGATAATGTAATAAAGGAGTGCTCTCCCATTTGCGGAAATTCACTAGCAATTATACCTAGTGGTAAATGTAAAAGAGGAACTATCCTTAAAAGATCTCTTACCCACAAAAATAAGTTTGCAAATCAAGGTGTATGAATAAAACTATCGTTTAAATAGAAGGACAACACATGATTAATTAGTATATTTTTTGCAGACGATAATAGTCGAATAAGACTAACCAAAGTGTCAGTTACGGCCAAGAAATCAGATGTTGGACCGTATCCAGATTTATTAGAAATCACCTATACCGTGTTTACTAGGTAAGATGATCCCAGAATCAAATACAAAGAATAAATGGAGAAGCTATATGTAGACTATCTCCATTTAACGATTAGAATAATCACTATAAAGATAAATTGTACGCATTGTCTACTTGTTAGTGAATAAACGACATAAATACCAAATGTAAGTGAGAACTTGTATACAATGTTCAACTTTATTATTCGCTTTTCACCCCCCATTCCAAACCCCCCCCCCCTTTTTTTCCCCCCGTAGGTTTATAAAACAGAGTTTGGGGATGATTACTGCTCAAATATAAATATAAATGAACTAGTTTGTATCAGTTGCAGTTACATATGGTAACTGTCTTGTGTAGGGCTGTCCATGATATGTAAGCACAAAGAGTTATTTTTAACAATTGTTTGTTGGTTAAGAGTTTTTTATTAAGAAATGTTTCTAACTGTCTCTTTTTAAAAAAAACATGTTTTACAGATTGTATGTGGCTCCTGATGAAGGCGTTTTGACAACGCCGAAACGCGCGTCGACAAATTGTATTGTTTGCCACCTATGTTTTAAGTAATTTCTTGTGATTTTGTGTTACAAATATTTTAGCTATACAGATTTTTGTGTATTTTTTAACATTGTGATGAATATGTTCTTGTATAAACTTTTGAGAATGTAATTTTATTAATAAATCTGAATTGTTATATTTTTAATTGATTTGTGTGCTTTACATATTGGTCTCTTCCCTGGTTGTATTATCAAATGTTCTATTCTTCCCATATTCAGGCCATATGTTCTAGCAGGGCATAGTAGAAGAGTCTGTTGGCAGTTTCTCTAACTACCCTGTAAAGCCGGGCTTTGCAATAGATAAGAAGGTTATAGTGGCATAACTGGTTTATTTTTGGACATCTTTTTATCATCACAAAGAACCAAGACTGTTGCATTTATTGTGTGGTCTCCTTGTGTTTTTGTTCATCTTCTTGATTTAATCCAAAGGGTCCTTCTCTGAAGGTGCATGGTTCTAATCCTATGCAGAATAAATAGGAAATGTGGTCACCACTAAAGGTTCTTATGCAAGATCATGTTATTTTTCTTTACAGGTACTAAGACAGCTCATAGGAGAAATTGGTTATTAAATACACCAAGAATTTCTTTGCTGTTATTTACGTTACTGTTACTGTCATTTCAGGTCTCCCTCCTTGCTGTCCCCATCCTTCCCTTCCCTCGCTCGAGCACTTCACTGATCTGTGCTATAACAGCAAACAGACTTGAAGCTGTCGAGAGGTAGACCATTTTGAGCATAACACCTATCCTGAGGAGTTGAGACCCGACATGCCCTATGGGCTCAGTAATTCTCCTTCCATTTTTCAGAAATTTATGGAGAGTAGTTCTCTAACATACTGGATAGTGTATTGGATGATATTTTGATCATTTCATAAACCAAGTGATGGAGGTCTTACAAAGATTACAGAAGAATTCCTTAATCTGTAATCCAGAAAAGTAAATTTTCGACACCCAAGAATTGGATTTTTTTGGGTTTCTATTAAGTTAAATTAAATATATTTTACCTTGAATTTCCCATTTTTTCTAGTGAACCCTCTTGTTTATTAAAGAAGAACAACTGCTTGGAGGTTTACACTGGACAGTCATGCTGAAGATGCTTTCTAAAGCTTACAGAAAGCCTTTCATGATGCCCCTGTGCTACGACACCCAGATTCTAGTAAGCACATTTTTTGTCAAGACTGATGCTTCTGAAATTGCATTGAGTGCTGTTCTCCTCCAAATACAGGAAGATGCCTCTCTAGACTCACTCCTGCTCTTTATCTCCAGAAGAATTAAATTATTCAGTTTTGGAGCAGGAATTATTAGTATTGAAAGAAGCATGTACTGAGTGGGGGCATTTATTACTGGGAGCTATACATCCTTTTGAGATCAGGACTGGCAACCAGAACCTTTCAAGCTCTCAAGAACATTCAGTGCTGAAATAGTCATTTGGGTGGTTGGGGATCTTTTTTCTTGCCCAGTTAGTTTTTTGGTTAACTATATTCCTCATTCTTCGAACAAAGTGGTAGATTCTCTTTCCTGTCGATTTCTAGGTGAAGCTTAACCTCAAACTAATGGACTCATACAGAGAACAAATCAGACACTTGAGCACAACCTTCAATGTTTTTGTAGTGCCACTGGCAAAAGTTGGGAGCATTACTTCCCTGTGCAAAGTTTGCTTTTAATAATTATCTGCCAGATTCATCAAGATCCGTTTTGCGAGTCTGTAATAGCGATTCATAAGGAATCGCTATTACAGACTCGCAAAACGGGATTCATGTAGGAATCGCAAAATAAATTGCGATTCCTACACATTCCTTATTTGCGATTAGCAAATTGCTAATCGCAAATAAGGAATAACTCCCAATTCATTCCTATGGGCCTAAAGGCCCATAGGAATGAATTGGGAGTTATTCCTTATTTGCGATTAGTAATTTGCTAATCGCAAATAAGGATGCAATTTTAAGGGTGCTAGGGGTGTCCAAAGGACACCCTGTAGCACCCCTGAAAGGTAATCTACATTGGTGTTGCGCACCCACATGTCCAAAGGACATGTGTGTGTGCAACATGCAACTTAGAAAAATGCATTTTAAAGCATTTTTCTAAGTTTTCGCTATTTACCACGACACTGTCTGCCACCGCACCCTAGTACAGCGCCTCAGCAACGTCGGAATCCGGGACAAGGCGCTGGAATGGATCGTCTCCTTCCTCGACGGAAGAACTCAGAGAGTCCGCCTACCACCGTACAAGTCAGAGGCCACCGAAGTCATCTGTGGCGTCCCTCAAGGATCCTCACTGAGCCCCACCCTCTTCAACGTCTACATGAGCCCCCTCGCGGCCATCGCACGCCAACACAACCTCAACATAATCTCCTACGCCGACGACACCCAGCTGATCCTCTCCCTGACCAACGACCCCGCCGCCGCCAGAGCTAACCTGCACGAAGGGATGAAAGAGGTAGCCGAGTGGATGACGACCAGCCGCCTGAAACTGAACTCGGACAAGACGGAGGTCCTCATCCTGGGCTCTTCACCCTCTGCCTGGGACGACTCCTGGTGGCCTCCCGCCCTGGGCACCTCACCCAAACCGACAGACCATGCACGCAACCTGGGCTTCATCCTGGACTCCTCCCTCTCCATGACCAGGCAAGTCAACAACGTCTCCTTGGCATGCTTCAACATCCTACGCATGCTACGGAAGATCTTCTGGTGGATCCCCACCGAGACCAGGAAGACCGTCACCCAGGCCCTCGTCACTAGTCGGCTGGACTACGGCAACGCCCTCTACGCCGGTACCACCGCCAAGCTCCAGAAGAGACTCCAGCGGATCCAGAACGCATCAGCCAGACTCATCCTCGACACCCCACGAACCAGCCACATCTCCGGACATCTGAGAGACCTTCACTGGCTCCCCGTCAACAAAAGAATCACCTTCCGCCTCCTCACCCACGCACACAAAGCCCTACACGACCAAGGCCCGAGCTACCTCAACAGCCGAATCAACTTCCACGCTCCCAAACGCCACCTTCGATCAGCCAACCGCGCCCTCGCCGCCGTCCCCCGCATCCGAAGAGCGACTACAGGAGGAAGGTCCTTCTCCTACCTGGCCGCCAAGACCTGGAACTCCCTCCCGATCGACCTGCGCCTGACCCAAGACCACCTCTCCTTCAGGAAGAAGCTGAAGACCTGGCTGTTCGAGCAGTAGCGGCACCCCCCCCCCACCCCCAGCGCCTTGAGACCCTACGGGTATGTAGTGCGCTTTATAAATGTCATTGATTGATTGATTGACTGCCACTGTTTTTTGTTTAGTAGGTGTCTCTTGAGATTGGTGGACTGCGGAGTCTCTATAATGACTCTGTAAATCTCCTAGCGCGCCTTGCCCCCTCACGCTTTTATCTGTGAGGCAGCCACTGACCCAGGCTGTGATTTTACATTTGACCATTGGTTTTTCCTCCTACACCTGCTCCTAAGACCACCTGGTTTTAGTTCCATTACTAACTTCATCTGCGGGGGTGCTCTGTTCCCCACTTATTGAGGTCTCAACCAGTGCTTCTGCTGCAGCCCTGCCTTTATTCCTATCATTGCCCTTTCCTTTCGGCGCCATCCTGTTAACAAACAAAGTCTATTGCTGCTGTAAATCTCAAAAGAAAAGTCTCTAATTAACTCGGCTCTCTATAGCCGCTTTACCTTCAATACTGCAGCCGTGACAGAAACCTCAAGCACTCCGCTCCGCTCCGACAACAAAAGTCCCCGGAGCTGTAGAAAGTCAGACGCAACAATGTTGCAACGAGGCCTCCAAAGTTGTCCAGTTTGATATAAAAACTACCGCAGCTCGCCAGACAACACACCGCGGCGAGGGAGAATCAGACGAGTTTCTCAACCCGGGAACTGGGCGGGAACAGGGCGGTCGGTGCGCTGCACTCGCTCGGTCGACCAATACCGCTGAGACCGCTCTCTCCCTATACTGCCATGAACGCCGCAGTAGACGCCAGAAGCGGCCAGCCCGGAGAAAACCCTCTTCAACTGCACAAGTGTCACAGAGCCGAATCCCGCGAAGACTCAGAGGAGAATCAGCCTTAGAAAAACGGGTAGATACGGCTGGAGGGACAGGAAAATCACTGCTAGTAGGGAATTCGAATGGGGCAATCAGAGGAGAACCTCACACAGCCACAGCTGCGGCAGCCATCTTGCCTTGACCACATGTTCTAACAGTTTGGGTGAGTGAATCTCTTTATGGGTGTGGTGATGAGCAAATATATTTCTCTTTTTTTCCCCCTTTTTATTTTTTGTAAACAACTCCTTTACAATTGAATATATATCTTTCACAAAAAATAATATATTCATTCAGTAAAACGAAGAAAATATATATACATAAAAATAAAAGATAAGAAAAATATGCAAACACAACTTAAGACATTCAAAATGAAACAAAAACTTGGATTAGAGGGTCATAATTTTTGTAAATGCAGTATGAAATCACAAAACTTAAATATTTATTTTGAAGTGGCTGAAGTACTCCAAGCTTTGATAGGGGACCAAATCCTTTCCCCTCTTTGTTTTGCCTTCACCCCCCTGATGGCGTAGATTGCTGTCTCATGATTGTAGACGCCCAGGAATCGGGTTAGCCACATTTGGAAGCTCGGAGGAGCATCCTCCTTCCATCATGCGGCAAGTATAATACGGTATACTGCGGCTCCGATAAAAAGAATAGCTTCCTCATTATGGTTCAAATTTAGCATGCAGTCATACCCAAGCATACAAATAGTAGGCGACTCTGACAATTTGCGCCCGAAGACCTCCTCCCAGAATTCCCAAATCATTTTCTTCAGTAGTGTCAGCTTGTCGCAGTCATAAAACATATGCAATAGTGTTGCGGGGCATTGTTTACACCTAGGACAGTGGTCATTGATTCTTTTACCGCATGTATGCATTTTTGCAGGGGTATAGTAGAGATTGTATATTGTTTTGTAAAGTTGTGCTTTTAAGTTGGTAGAGAGTAGCAATTGAGAAGCCAATGCCAAAACCTTATCAATGTCTATTTCTCGGTTATCGAGTCTGTGTTCCCATGACATTTCGGTGTGTTCCATGTCATCTGGTGATTTTTCAAGAAGAGTGATATACAGTGTACCAATTCTGGTTGAGGGCCTTAGAATATTTTCAATTAGAGGTATTTTATTCCAGCTTAAAGTGGGTAGCGTAGGCTTAATTCTTGAACTTTTTTGGTAAAATTTAAGATAGTCCATTCCAGATATATTGAACTGAATTTGGAGGTTAGTAAAACTAATCTTCTTGTCTATACCTAGGAGGTCAAAAAGAGAGATGATTCCCTGTTTCTCCCAGTTTGCAGAGGTCCTGTTGTTTACATTTTGTGGAAGAATAGAAGAATGCCAGAGTGGGGTGTATCGGCTTACTTTCGGGATTTGTATATGTTTTATTATTTTTGACCACACTTTATATGCCCCATTGACAATTTTAAACTTAACTTTCTTATAATAACTGGGCTCAAGTTGTCTTAAAAGTAATCCTCTGGCTTTGGGACCCAGGGCTAGTTTATATACTGATGGGATGCCCACCTCTTCATCGTTACGTAGTGGGTTTACCATTGGAGCGAGTTGTTGTAGATAAGCTGCCCAAAAATATAACAATAGTTGGGGTATTGCGAGCCCCCCTCTGTCGAACGGTAAGGATAGGAATTTTAAGGATCTCCTAATCTTGCCATACTGCCAGATAAATTTGGAAATCTGGGAGTCAAGGATTTTAATATAATTGTCTTCGACTAGTAAGGGGATCGCTCGGAATAAATACAATATCTTAGGAAAGATAGTCATTTTAATATAGTTCCCCCTCCCTATAATAGAGAGATGGAGACTGTTTACTCTTGTTAGGTCTTTTTTAATTGAGTTGATAAGGGGTTCGTAATTGATTTTGATAATATCTTGAATTCCTGCAGATATATAAACCCCTAAATATGTCGCATTTTCTGTCCGTCTGGGATCCATACACGGTGTGTTATCTGTACATAGTATGACCGTTTTTTTTTTTAAAGAGTAGCCTGAGTGGGACCCAAATTGATGCGTAATTGCCTCTATCTCGGTCATAGCTACATCAGGATCTGGTGTTAAAATGGAGATGTCATCGGCAAAAGCTAACACTTTTGTTTCAAATACTCCTGTCACTACTGGTTGAATTATAGGACTAGCTAGGATCCTTAGTATCAAAGGATTGATATAGAGGGCAAATAGAATCGGGGAGCACGGGCATCCCTGCTGCGTGCCTCTTGAGATGTTAATACTAGCCGATTTGCACCCCATAATTTGCAGCTTGGCTTTTGGATCGGTGTACATGGCTTTGACTGATTTAATAAAGCTGTGGCCAAAATTATAGTGTTCTAAAATGGCCCACATAAATTCCCATGACACCCGATCGAATGCCTTCTCGGCGTCAAGAAGAATCCTTGACATCCGGCCGCCCGTAGCTGAGATAATATCAAAAAATGAGATTGCTCTGCGAGTATGATCGGAGTACCCTTCCCAGGGATGAAACCATGCTGCCACGGGATGACAAGATGCGCAACAACTCCCCTTAACCGATTTGCTAATATTTTTGCATATAGATTAAAGTCTGAGTTTATCAGTGAGATTGGACGGTATGATGAGGTGGAGTCAGCAGGTTTTCACTTTTTAGCAAAAATTATAATATTAGTGTCTTTCCAAGATCCGGGTGTATTTCTGCTCCATTGTGTCCCAAGAAAGAAATCTAAGAGCAGTGGTGTTATAATTTTGCCTAAAATCTGATATAGCTCCAGCTGGATCTTGTCGCGACCTACCGCTTTCCCCGAGGCTAGTTCTGAAAGTGCGAGTTTGAGTTCTGCCAGTGTTATCTCATTCTCCAAATCATTTTTAGTGGTATTGTCTAACCTACTATCTGAGAAGGTTAGAAAGTCATTAAGAAATGTTTTAATATCTTCATTGCTGTAGGTAATGTCGTTCGGATATAGATTCTGATAGTATCTTTGAAATACTTGCAGTATATCCTCTGTTTGAGTGTATTCTGTGTCATTAATTTTAATAGAAGATATTGCATTAAGGGAGGCCCTTTGTTTTGTTCGTAAGGCTAGATGCCTGCCTATTTTTTCCCCATTCTCGTAAAAGTTTCTTTGGTGACTTCTAAAGGTTTCAGCAGATTTTTGTGTTAATCCTTTGTTTAGGTCAGTTTTAACGATTAAGATCTGGTGGAGTATGAATGATCAATCAGTTTCCTCTGCAATTGATGTTGTGTTTGCAGCTTCCAATTTGGCTAATTCTCCTACTATCTTAGAATATTCAGATGCATGCTGTTTCTTGAGTCTGGCTACATAGCTAAGAGTTTCCCCTCTAAGTGCAGCGTTAAAGCTATCCCATACAGTATTTCTGGGACCGCTGTAGCGATTAATATCAAAGAAACCCTGTGTCCAATTTCTAATAAAGTTGACATAGTCATTATTAACCAGTAGTCTCCTAGCAAACGACCAGTTATAGGGTTTACGGGTCGAACAGATTAGATTAACAGTGAGAGCCAGAGCGTTATGATCGGATATCAACTTAGGGTATTTGATAATAGTTGCAAAACTCGAGATGTCCCTAGTGGTAAAGATATAGTCGATTCTTGTGTATTTATTATGGGGATGAGAGAAAAATGTGCAGCCAGGTTCATCTTGGTGTTTAAGGGGCCAGATATCGACAAGGTTGTGGCTAGCTATGAGAGACCTAATTGCCTTGTATACTCTGGGTTTACGCCCCAAGTGCTTATGATTAGCTAGGCAATTAGAGTCGAAACCAAGTGTGATATTAAAATCTCCTGCAAAAATTAACGGGCCGGGCCATCCTGCCAATTCCAATTCTAGGATCTTGAACACGATGAATCGTCCAAGTTAGAGCCATATACTGCACATATGGTTAGGCCAAGAGCGAGTTCTACAATTGACCCTATGTGATGTTTGCCTAATATGGCTACCCCCGAGTATTAGTTGTATGGGTTGTAGTTGCTAGATTGTTGTACCCCTGAGTTTTAAGTAGGCTCCGCTTAGCCCAAGGTAGACTAACCTAACCTCAACTATATAAGGCTGAAACCTATGGTTTTTTCAGTGAATTTGCAAGGTTTTTTAAATGCTAATTCCTAACTATATAAGGCCTGAAACCAATGATTTTTTAATGAATTTCAATGGTTTTTAAAATGCTAATTCCTAACTATATCAGGCCTTAAACTTATGGTTTTTTCATTTAATTTCGAAGGTTTTTTAAATGACAATTTTTAAATGTATTGTTATTTTTTTATATTGATTTACTACATTTTTGCAGGCAGGTGTTAAGAGGGCACGCCCCCTTTTTACAACACTCTGCAGCGCAACCCCTGGCATGTTTGCAGAGGAGGAACTAATTCCCCTTGCATTCTGGGGGTCCCTGGGGGCAACTAGCCCACCAGGAGCCTCCAGTATAAGCCAGTGGGCTGCATTGCAGAGAGGTGTAATGAGGCCACACCCTTTTTACACCTCTCTGCAACGCAGCCCCTGGGCATTTTTGCAGTGGGGGAACTAATTCCCCTTGCATACTAAGGGTCCCTGGGGGGCAACTAACCCACCAATCGCCTCCAGTAGGTGCCAAGAGGTTGCTTTGCTTTGCCCCAGGGGGCGGCGGTCCCCGGGGCAGTGAGGGGGGGTTTGGGAACCCCACACTTCTTTATCACTATGCCCCCGCATTTTGGCCCCCCTTGGGGGTAATTTTTAAATAAACATACCGGGATTTTTTTAAAAAACATTTTTGGCCTGGGGGTCCTTGTGGGACCCCCTGAGCAGGCCTAGGGGGTCAGGGTACTTCTACCCTGCCCCTTTTTTCTACACATTTGTTTTTCTGCTTTCTTGTGCCTCGGTCTACCTAGCACAAGATGAATGCCAACACTTCCTGGTTAGAAGTGTTGACAGCCAATGAGCATGCTCCTTTCATGTGAAAGGCTTGCTGATTGGCTGCCACTGTCTGTCAACACTCCAAACCAGGAAGTGTTGGCAGCCATCTTGTGCCTCTGTAGAACCAAGGCACAAGAAAGCAGTGAAACAAAGGTGCAAAACACACAAAGGGGGCAGGGTAGAAGCACCCTGACCCCCTAGGCCTGCTTAGGGGGTCCCAAAAGGACCCCCCAGCCCCCCCCAAAATTTTTTGGGGAAAAATCACCGGGTGCGCACAGCGTAAGCACACTGTACGCGTACAGTACACGCACCCCCGCGATTTGTCAACCAAAAAAAAATGTTTTTTTGGGCTTGGGGGGTCCTTGTGGGACCCCCTGTGCAGGCCTAGGGGGTCAGGGTACTTCTACTCTGCCCCCTTTTTGACTTCTACACATTTGTTTTTCTGCTTTCCTGTGCCTCAGTCTACCGAGGCACAAGATGGCTGCCAACAATTTCTGTTTTGGAGTGTTGACAGACAGTGGCAGCCAATCAGCAAGCAGCTCGTACTCGGGAAGGTACAGAGTACAGTAAGCTTACAGTGCACGCACGGTGCAATGCCTATAGATATAAATATTTTTCAAATCCGATTTTCTCAACAACTACTTGAGGGATTTACACCATTTTACCAAAAGGGTGTACTGCATACCAGGCCCTATCGGTTCGGGCTGCAGCCAGATGTCCTATGGAAAATTGCATGGTGAAAACACATTTTGGGACCCCCCTTTTTTCTCGGCCCCCGCTTCACGAATCCCCCCGAAACTTTCAGGGGAGGAGCGGAGCATAACGGGCCATCTTCTTTGAGAAAACCGCGTACATTCATTAACCGGCGCCAAAGTTATTTCCAATAGAATGTTGTGGATTTCCTATGGAAACTGGGTCCTAACTATATATACCTACTGGCAACCGCCAGTAGGTAATATAGATACACATATATAGGTGTGTTTTTATATGTGCATATATTTCTTAATATAAAAAATTCTTTTGATGGTATATGTTAAAATATTTTTGATTTATTATTTTATACTATATATCATGAACATTGATATTTTGTGTGCTTTTTAATGATATTAGTGTGAAACAATATTTCTATTTGCCATTTTTATATTTATCATTATTAGCATAGAGAAACAATATTTTTGTAATCAATATTTTTGCAGTAAAGAAACCGGCTGACATGCAGTCGGCGGTCTCAGCCATCATACTGTACCTGCCACACAAGTCAGGCACCATATGGCGGGCAGGGATATTCAGAGGGGCCCCACCAAACCCATAGCTAGGGGCCCCAAGAAAGCTGAGACAGTGTGAAGTAAAAGAGTAAACCACCCAAAAAAAGACTTACGTCATATGTATTATGAAACTAAAAATGTATTTCCTAACAAATATAAAACTAGAAACACCTGGCCCACCCCCTCCCTAACCTCAACTAATGTCTGAGAGTCCATAATCCAAATCTTCATAACCCCAATCCAATTTTCCCAAGTCCCACATCCGACCCTCTCCTCAACAGGTCCTACCCACCAAACATTATAAATAGGGCAAGAGAGAGGCCTAGCAGCGGGCTAGGGCTAGGAGGAGTTGGATCTTCCTCTCTAGGCTGTTGAAATGCTCCTCTATGCAGCTTTTAAGGGCACCATCCTAAGGAGCATGCGTTGCTCAAATGCTCTCTCTCTCGCTGTCAAGGACGTAGCAGCAGTAGAAGATGAGTAGCAGCGGGCAGCTATAGGACCACGGCACCGTACCACCAGAGGTACTACTGGGGCCTAGTGCATTGGAGACTGAAGCTGCTGCCTTCTCCTCCTTGACCACGAGCCGCCAATATTTGGCCCTTATAGACTCCAGCTTTCATTGCCGGGTCCTGGCAGCTCTCACCGGCCTGTCAGATGTTTGTTTGGCAGGAGTAGCAATATCAAGAAAGAAAAAAGATAAATTGTAACCAGTATTAGCAAAACAGTAACGCATACAATTATTATATAGATGCAAAGTAACAGTAACACTAACAGTACATAAAATTTGTGGTATCCTCTATTCCTCAGCCCCTAAGATTTGGATGAGATTAGAGTTTCAGGCATCAGGCACTATGGAGTAGATAAGTATTCTTCTTCTCTCACTTGTTTAGCTAAATTAGTTTTGTAGTTGTAGGCATGCCAGGTAACTTGCTCCCTTGACAAACGTATTCATGTCGCTGACTCCCGTTACTTTACTTCTGTCCACAGGTGGGGCAACTGCACTACATAATTATCACTTTTTCTACTATGGCCACTCTGTTAAATCAATGGCAAATGCTCAATTTCACTTTCACCCTGACTACTGCAACAAGGCAGATGACATTATTATATGAATGATGATATACATGACGACATCACATGATGTGAGGTACTACTATTGTAACCAATCATGCAGCTGATAGGCCACCCATGGCTAACACTGTTGAAATGATGACATGGGTAGGGAGGAAGTGGGACTCAGAGTCAGAGGGAGGCGATTGATGATGGATGGGTACATACATAATATATATGTTGTGCTTGCAAACTACTGTGAGTCAAGGGAGTAGTCTGAAAAACAGCCTGAAACCTTTGAAATCAAAAACCTTGGAAAAAAACATTCCTTGTTTATTCTTCTTCTGGGGGATTTTTTCTTTTACCAATGCATTGTTCTTCTAGCATTATTTTTATTCTTCACCCTTGACTTTGCTACTCTGGCAAGGTTTAATTTTCTTTTACATTCTCTTCATCCAGTCTTCACCTATGATTGAATACCATCCAGGCATCCATCCATCCAAACATGGCTATTATTCTCAACAAACCTTTCACCAACATACATTTGTAATTTACTCACCCATGTATCCTCGCTTGCCTTTAAGTTTGACTCATCAAAGCCCCAAAGGATTTCTTTCACCTATACAGTTTCACCCAGGCAAGCATCCTTTCTTTCACCATTCACCCGTCCTTCAACCACCCATGCATCCTATCAGCCACCTATATGCATCCCGGGCCCCCTTCACCCATGCATTCTTCTCTGCCAGTCAGTTATTTAATGTCACCCATCCTTCCTTCTTTATTTATTTATTTTATTTATGAGTTTATATAGCGCTGGAATCGACTCCAACTGGAGTATCTCTGCGCTTTGATACCGAATAAGATTTCAACAGATAGGCAAGGAAGAGGCATGGGACTAGATTTTATTGGTAAACAGCAAAGTTTTCAGTTGTTTCCTGAATTTCAAATGATCTGTGCATAGCTTAAGGGCCAGAGGAAGTTTGTTCCACAGTGTGGGCCCTGCAACAGATAGTGCTTTCCCTCCGTGTCTGTTTTTTTTAACACGAGGTACTGCCAACAAAAGATTTTCGCTAGATCTCAGTGATCTGGAGGGAGTATGGGGGGTGAATTTCTGTTCCAGGTAGGTCGGGCCATGTCTGTTTAAGCATTTGTGGATAATGCAGCATATCTTAAATTTGGCCCTTTGTCGAATACTCAACCAATGTAGTTTGTCAAGGAGAGGTTTTGATGCTGTTCTGGGAGGGGCATTTAGGACAAGGCGAGCTGCCGTATTCTGAACCACCTGGAGTCTGTCCAGGACTCCTTCATTAGCGGAGAGGAGCAATCCGTTGCAATAGTCAATGCGACTCAGTATGAGGGCTTGCACTAGGGTTTTTCTGAAAGAATCTGGTAACAGGGGAAAGATTCTGCGCATCATGCTGATGGTGTGAAAGCATGAGCCAGCTACCATGTTACTATGCTGTTTGAGTGAAAGGTCGTGGTCAAGACGAATCCCCAGATTTTTAACGACCTGTTTGGGCTCTGGGACAGTACCAAGATCAGACGGCCACCAATCTGGGGTCCACAGTAATTTGGCATCTCCAAACAGCATTACTTCCGTCTTGTTGACATTGCACTGTAGGTAGTTGGTGGACATCCACTGTGCGACGGCTTTCATGCCAGCGGAGAAGGAGTTTCTTATTTCAGTGGTGAGTTTTTGAAAGGGAAAGAGGAGCTGCGTGTCATCCGCATATGACACGGGAATGAAACAAAATTTGTGCATCACTCTTGCCAGGGGTGCCACGTAGATGTTAAAAAGTGTTGGGCTCAAACAGGAGCCCTGTGGCACCCCTTTTGTAATCTCTACCTCTGTTGATCGATATTCACCCATGGTGACGGTCTGGGTGCGATCAGTAAGAAAACTCCTTAGCCAGGCAAGGGCCTTGTTCTTGATCCCTACGTTCGACAACCGGTCAATAAGGATGTTGTGTGACACGGTGTCGAACGCTGCCGACAGGTCTAATAACACCAGAATTACCGAGTAGCCTTTGTCCTAAAACATATGCAGGTCGTCAGTAACCGACAGGAGGGTGGACTCTGTACTGTGTTTCGGCCTAAACCCAGATTGAGAGTAGTCTAGGCCGCCCGCTATCTCAATGTAGCTGGATAAGTGACGATTGACATATTTCTCAGTGAGCTTTCCCAAGAATGGTAACAGGGAGATAGGTCTGAGGTTTGATAGATCGGTCCAGAGAATTGCGGTGTTCTTCCTGATAGGCCTAACTAAGGCCTATTTCCACTGTTTGGGAACGGAGCCTGTACTCAGGGATAAGTTAATAAGTTTTTCAAAAGTGGGGGATAGAGTTTCCAACAAAGTGGGCATGAGTCTTGCTGGGATGATGTCATCAGGACTTCCGCTTTTAATCTGCATAGTGAGTAGAGACACATCTTTAGGAGTAATAGGGGGGAAGATGTCTAAGGTGTGGGGGCCACTATTAAACTCTGAATCATGAAAGATGGACACTGCATTGGTAGTCAACGTATTGTTAGAATTGACTATTTTTGCATAAATGATATCTATTTTGTTAGAAAAAAATAGAGATATTTTATCACAAAGTAATTGTGAAGAAGTGTCGGGACTCTCACATGCTGCTGGATTGGTAAAGGACTGCAAGACCTGGTATAAAACCCTAGGGGAATTGTCTGCAGCCGTGATAAGGGAGGTGATATGGGCTTTTCGCGCAGTTCTGATTGCTTTATGGTAAATGCTTAATGCATCCCAGTAATGTCTCCTGTCAGTTGCAAGATGGGTGGACCTCCATTTCTTTTCTAATTTTCTGTCTGTTTGCTTCAAATTCCTGAGCTCTTGAGAGAACCAGATCTCTTGTTTTTTGGCTGGTCGAGGTCTAAATTGTTTTAAAGGGGCTATCTCGTCAATGGCCGTTTTGGTAGCTTTAGTAAACATATCAACTGCATTGTCAATTTCTTCAGGAACCGTAGAGAAGGGTTGAACAAATTTCCCTGCGAAGGTAGTCTCATTAACTTTGTGCCATTGCCGCCGTACTTTAGGAATGTTGGTAGGTTCGAGGATAGTGGTTACAGGATAGGGAGTATTAAACTCAAGGATAAAATGGTCAGTCCAGCTGACTTGTGTGGGGGGTAGGCATGTAACACTGGAAAAATTAGTGATTATAAGGTCTAGGGTATGTCCTGCCACGTGAGTTGGGCCCACATTGTGTTGTTCGAGACCTAGTAGTGAGAGATCATTTAAAAATGATTGTGCTCCTTTGCAATCTGTGAGTTCACTGTGTAGGTTGAAGTCACCTATTAACAGGAACTCTTTATCTTTGTGAACATATGGTGCTAGGTTTTCAAGTAGTATGTTGACAAAGTTTGAACTTGGTCCCGGAGGACAATATACCAGAGCACCCAATCTGGTTTGTTTAGAGGAATGAATTGTTTTAAAGATCAACAATTCAATCTCAGGGGTGCTAAGTTCTGCCAAAACAGAGCAGTTGATGTTATTTTTATGTACAATTGCAATTCCTCCACCTATTTTCTTAGGTCTATCTAGTCTGATTATTTTATATCCTGTTGGAATGGCCAGCGTAATGGAAGGGGTAGAATGAGGTTTGAGCCAAGTTTCAGTAATGAAACAGAAGTCAGGCTCGTTCGTAGAAATGAGGTCTCATATTTCAGAGGTGTGTTTAGGTAGAGAGCGTACGTTACAGAGGATGTTTTTTTGGCCTGTGATTTTGGAAGTTTTTAAAGAGGGTGTATGGGTTATCACGCATCTCTCAAAACTTTTTCCCTTCAGTTGGGTTGAGAACTGGGACTTGCAATACAGGCATGAGAAAGGCCCTTCCACTATGTAGTTAGTATTTCTCTGACAATCAACTGTCTGGAGATCCCTGATTACCTGTGCTGAATAGGTAATCCTGTGTGTGAGCGGTTCATGCGGGGCATTTTGTGAGACCTCCAGGGCCCCTGGTCCCGTCCTGTCGCGGACGGGCGCAGACGGGCAGGTCTTAGGCTGGTCTTTGGCGCTGTCGAAGGCGCCCCTCTGCGCGCAACCGCTGCGCGCTTGGGCTGACGACTGGCTAAATAGTCCTTCCAACTAGGTACTAGAGCGCTAACCGCTCGACTGCCTCGGGGTTGCTGGGCGTGTCTGTCTCTCACCTGCCCTGCCCTCCGCTCAACGGCATTGGATGCCGAGTCGGACCAGGGCGGGCAGGCTTGACCACTGAGCACAGACCGGGAAGAGCACCTGAATCCCCTTACAGTTCTGGGGTAACTTGTATGGGCACAGAGGGTGAGTGTTAAATTATTATTTCAATTTTACACAGCGTGCGTTTTAAAATCAAGCATCAAGTGACATGCGGCGCAAGTGAGGTGTATTTTAAAAATTCGTAATCAATTTAAAATACCACAAGCTATGACAGCAATAATTCCGCTCTGTCGAGTTTTTACCTGGTACCAAGCGGGGTCGGGAGACACTGCCACTGTCCTGCCCTTACCGCAATGAGCCCAGGCTTCCTCCCGCCTAAATAGTCCTTCCAACTAGGTACTAGAGCGCTAACCGCTCGACTGCCTTCCATCCTTATTTCCCTTTTCCATTAACCCATCAATGTCTGACTCTCAGTCTTCTTCATAAAACGTTCTCTGCTGAATTGAAGTAAAGAGGCCATCAACGCTGGCTAATGCTAATTAAATGGAATCTTCTTCAACTATTCACAACTTAGGTTCATATGTACAAGCCCCTATCGCCACCACAACATCACTTTTATGGCGGTTGTGGTGGCAATAGGGGCTGCGCCTTATGTACAAGGCAGCGTTAAGGCACTAAACATGGCTTAACGCTGCCTTAAACATATGGCACCCTTTCACGCTACTGTTAGCGTGAAAGGGGTGTGCAGTGGGTGTTGTGGTGGTGTACCACCACAACACCCATTGTATTTGATGCTGTCTCCAATGTACAAGGGTTGTGTACATAGGAGGCAGTGCCAAAATTAAGACCTGGAAAACCCTAGTCTTAAGTCGGCGAAACAAGGAGAAATGCATTACTTCTCCTCATTTTTGCTTTTTCCATGTGTGCTGCCTTGTGCTGCACACATGGAAAAAGCAAAATGCCATGGTTTCTTTATGTACGGGAAGAAGTCCCTTTCTGTACATAAACAAACCTTTTGGAAAAAAGGCAATTTTGTCACTTTCATGTGTGCTGCATGAAGCAGCACACATGAAAGTGACAGAATGGCATTTTAGGATTGTTTATGTGCAGGAAGAGACACCTTCCTACACATAAACAATCCTCTGCTACACGCAGACACCCTTGTACTCTGGTGCAAGGGTGCCTGCGTTGGCGCTATGTTGTTAAACTTAGCTCCATCACAGGGGGAAACACAAGGCTGCACCACATTCTTGTAAATATGGTGCAGCCTTGCGTTTCAGAAGTGGAGGATCTTGTCGTTGAGCCAAGGAGGCTAATGACATGCTCCGTCACTTCCTATAACATATCCCCCTTAGTGTCAATGGTACAGTGTACAGTAACTGTACACCCTTGCCGCCAGTGTATAAATTTGATTGTCAATAAGCAAAGGATATGACTTACCACCACCCGCCACTGCTGCTGACTCACCCCCTGCAGCTGCAGCATCTGCTCCCTCTTGGCTAGCGTCGCTTTCCCCACTCACCCCGGCAACTGATGGTCAGTATGCCTAGAATTAACATTACACTTTTTTTAGATGCCATATACACCTCCCCCTATTTATTTTTCTACTAGCGAGATTGAAAATACAATACATACACCACACACAACACTTCACTCCTCATACTTCCTTCTAGAAATGATGCAAGGTAATCAGTTCACCATCAACTGCTGCTAATAATAGTAGGCCTAAACAAGAAGAAGGCAGAACTTTGGGGCGTCCAATGTGACCGTAATTTACTGATTGAGAATGAGAAAGTAAAAGAAAGCATTCTAATCTCTCTCAACAAACATAGCATAGCATAGCATTTATTGAGCGCACTGTTACCCATGGGTGTCCTGGCGCTATGTGAAATCTATCAAGGGTCCAGCCGATGTCATGATACTTAGTAAACTACTCTGTAAACAACTACATTTTTAAAGCCTTTCGAAAGGTAAGGAGTCTTGGTATACCTCTAAGCCTATGGGGAAGCTTGTTCCATGCTTTAGCTGCATTTGCCACAAAGCTTTTTCCACCCCAAGTGGCCTTTCTAGCAAAAGGCACATACACCAGTTTAGCATCAGATGAGTGTAGTAATCTACTTGGCGTGTACCAATAAAGTCATTCTTTTAAGTAGGCCGACCCTACTCCATAAAGAGCCTTATGGACCAAACACATCGCCTTGAACATAGTACGCTTCCTGAGTGGCAGCCAGTGTAGTCTTCAAATCTCTTCCGCTATTGGAGCATATTTAGGAATGCCCAGCAGCAGTCTAGCAGCTGCGTTCTGTAAGAGTTGCAACTTCTGCAATGAACCTACCTGAATATTGAAGTACAAACTGTTACAGTAATCCAGCCTCGACATAGTGAGAGCTGTGATCACTGTTTTACGACATTCGACAGGTAGCAGAGGCAGAATTTTCTTACAAACCTACGGGCGAAAGATGTGGTGGAAGCCACTGAATTAACCTGGTCTTTGAAATTAAGTTTCTGATCTATAAACACCCCAAGTTTTTTAACCTTCCTATTGGGTGGGGGAAGAGGACCCACCATTCCGGCGTCCAAAAATTGGGATCATTCCCAAAACTTTCCACCTTCGTTTTGCTGGAGTTTAACTTAAGGCAGTTTTGGCCCATCCCCACTGCATTCATACAATCTTTAAAACGGACTCCCGTACTTTTTAATCCAGTTGGTAGAAGAGACACCACTATTTGGGTATCATCTGCATAACTAGTCAGACTAAACCCAAAGGACTGAATAAGAGGTGCAAGGGAGGACACATAAATATTAAATAGTGTCGGACTCAGTGAGGACCCCTGGGGAACCCCACATGGTAATGAAAAAGGTTTAGATACAAATTCACCCAACACCACCTGCTGCGTCCGGTTAGACAAAAATTATCTTAAGAGTCTCCAGGCCGAGCCCTGTACCCCGATTTCCTGCAGCCGATCCATCAGCAAAACGTGATGGACCGTATCGAATGTTGCAGAGAGATCTAGCAGGACCAGGGCAGCCTTACCACCACGATCCAGAATAGTCCTTATCTCTTCTGTAGATTTCAAAAGGGCAGCTTCAGTGCTGTGGCCCCCTCGAAAGCCATATTGTGTTTGGTCCAGGGCTTGAGTGGACTCCAGAAATTGGCTAAGCTGCATATTTAGATTTTTCTCAATAATTTTAGCAGGTACCATGAGTCTAGATATAGGTCTATAATTGTTTGGGTCTTTTGTATCAAGATTGGGTTTCTTCAGGAGGGGCAGAGAAGAGTTTTTTTTTCCAATCTAATGGGAAGTATCCCTCTGAATATATTAAATTGAAAATAGGTGTCAGAACTTGAGATACTGGCTCAGCCGCCAGCTTAAATAAAGCAATAGGACAAGGGTCCGAAGGGGGTCCAGATTTCACCTGACTGAGAAGTTTACCAGTTTCTATAGCTGACGGTGGAACAAATGTATCCAATACCACCTTCATCTCAATCTGTCGATCAGCAGTTTGATTTGCCATGTTCTTAGGTGTAGCATTGGAAAAGGTAGGAAAAATAGCATCCACTTTCTCAAAAAAGAATCTAGCCAGTTTTTTACATAGCTCCTGACTAGGCATAGCTGGAATCGTCGTTGGATTGGCCAGGCTAGTAACTGTATTAAATAGTTCCCTCGCTTAATTTTTTGCTCTATTAATCCTCATAGAGAAAAATAGAAGTTTAGCCTGATGAACCTGCTATTTATAGGTGGAAAGAGCATATTTATACTTCTTCTTGTCGGTATCCTTATTGTCTATTCTCCACTTTCTCTCCAGATGTTTACGTATCAATTTTTGTTCCCTGAGTATTTGTAAATACCATGGGGCGGATGGCAGCAGTCTGGTGGGGTAGAACTTTTTTTAGGAGCCAGCACATTCCCTGCTGTTTCTAACCAGCTAGAGAAGAAGCGTGTTGCATCTTCTAGTTTAGGGGGGGCACACCTATGGTCTTATTGAGGGTATCACACAGATCCTCAGCCACTACTTTATTCTATGCATTTTTCACCAGCTTCTTTTTTACAACTGGCTTCTGCGAAAGATGCTCTGGAACAAAGAGATTAAAAAACACCGCTTTGTGGTCTGACAACGGAAGTGCAGTAATTTTGGTGACTGATAACTGCGAATTATTTGAAAAGATACCATCAAGAGTGTGTCCTGCCTGATGAGTCGCCTCCATCACCAATTGCTCTATGTTACTACATTTCATTACATCTAGTAGTTTAGCTGAGTCAGGATCTTAAAAAGCTTCCGGATGGAAATTAAAGTCGCCTAGAATGGTATAGGAACTAGCCAGGATGCCAGATTCAATACGTTTGCCCACCTGCTCAATGAACAGGCCTCTAGGGCCTGGCGGTCTGTAGATAAGTGAGCCTTGAAAGGTATTATGGGGAGATAGGTGGAAGGAAAAGTCTAATGCCTCGCAGCCGTCCACCTCTCCAGGGCTAAAAGACGACATAAAGGAGGAATGGTAGATAACCACTAGACTGCCTCCTCTTCCCTTATGCCTATTCAGAGTATGGCAAACAAAATTCGGAGGCGTCGCTCTGACCAGGTCTGGGCCGGAAGCATTATCCGTCCAGGATTCTGTAATAAAAGCTATTTTAATGTTTTCAGCTTCCATGAATAAAGCACATTCTGAGCTGTGTTTGACCAATGACCTAACATTCATCAAGACCAAGTTCCAAACAGTATCTCTCTCTGTCTTTGCTGCATGAGATCTGGACCTCTCTATGGTATCAAACAGTAACTTTGGAATTGGAGCCCCATCAGGAGGCCCCTGGGGCGGCCTCATTGGATTAATGCAAAGGCATGCCTGATTTTTAGAATTAACATTAAGAGCTTTTAATGTGGAACAATCATAGTATAGTTTAAGCCGGTTACTTGGGCCACCAAGGGCATAGTGGCTGGCGCTGAGCGCGGAATGATCGCGGACGGGCCAGAAGGGCTTGCCTTTGGGGCGCATCGGGGCGCCCGCTGCGCGCATCCGCTGTGCGCTCGCAGCATCCTGGGTTTAAATCAAGTCAGGGACGAGAAAGCATAGCCTGCTAACCTTCCGACCTATTCAAAGTGGCGGACCCACATTCCCAGTGCCAGCTAACCAGTGCCGGAGATCGGGCTGCAAGTAATTAGGTACGGTGAGGTGATACAGAGTTAAAATAACAGTTAAAAAAGATTTAGCAGTGTAATTTTTAAAAATATAAAGCAATTTGTGCAAATATCGCAATTAGAGCAGCAAGTGGCAGCAAATCAGTATAACATCAAATAGCATGTACTCCCGGCTGAGCCTCAGGAGAAATCACATAGAATGCACATGCATAGAATACCTTACTTGGGTATGCAATCTGCACAGCGGAGTACTAGTACTAATAGCAGTAACAACCAATGGGTTCCCCTCAGTCTGACAGTACCACCAATAGGCAGTCCATAAAATAAGAAAGGGGAGAGGAAACGCTGACTGAAAAACCAAAAGAAAGAAAGCTACAGACAGACTAATACAGATTCAGAGGCATTTTAAGATTAAAAAAACCAGGCACTAGAAATATATAAATAACTTAGGGGGTCATTAGTATGGCGGGCGGACTTTCTATGCCTGCCATACCCCCGGGAATCCGCACCCACAATTAGTGGAGCAAGTATAGAGCTAAAGGCTGCCTTGTTTACAAGGCAGCATTAAGCCATGTTACGTGGCTTAACACTGGCTTATAAATAAGGCAAAGCCCCTATCACCACAACAACATCACTAAAAGTGAGGTTGTGATGGCGATAGGGGCTTGTAAATAAACCCTTCTGTCTTTCTGTGGTGATTAGGGCCATTTACTTAAGCAGTGTCGAATCTGTACCTCCAGGTTGTCAGGAAATGCTAATGTTCAGCTCTAGAGAGGAAGGAGAGATTGAGGGCCAGATGTATGATGTCAACTTCCATGCACAAACAGGTTTGGGACCCATTTGCGCATGCAATTTTAGTCTAGGCCATGTACTTACACTATTTTGCGAGTCACAAATAATTTGCGACTAGCTAAATAGTGTATTGCGACTCGCTATTAGGAAGGGGCGTTCCCTCCCTAATAGCGACCGCAGAGCCATGTATGAATGTTTTGCAACCCCAATTGCGGCCGCAAAACACTTGCAAATTACCACCCTCTAGAAGAGGGTGGTAATGAAGTTGCAAATGTGGCTGGCTCCAAAAATATTTTTTAAGGGCAGGCAATGGACCCATTGACCACTGCCTGCCCTTAAACGAAAGCAGGCTGCATTTATAAAAAGCTTCTTTATTTAAAAGCAATTCCAGACATGGCGGTCTACTGAGCCCAGCAGGCCACCATCCCTGGGAGGGCATGTCATTCCCAATGGGCTTGCAAATTGTGAGAGGCTCATTAATATTCATGAGCCTCGCAATTTGCGACCCCATTGGGAATTGCAAACAGTGTTAAACACACTGTTGTACATGCAAAATAGCATCTCACAAATTGCGAGTCGCAAAAGACTCACAATTTGGGAGGCACTATTTTGCGCATCGTACATCTGGCTCTAAATGAGATTATACTTTCTTTAAATGTCAGTTTCAATATTTGTCCCTGACAAAGCTAATCAGCTATTTTGTTAACTGTTACAATCTATCTTGTTCTTGAAGAGGGCAGTCCAGACAATGGCTTTATTAGAACCAGACATTTTTTGGGCTATAATTGGGCTCACCACCATCAAATTCCTGGAGGTGAGAAAGAGAAGGCTCAGATAATCCATATTGTGGATTGCACTCCATTACTATCTGGTCCAGTGGTAGAGTGTTCTCCCAATCTGTTCATTAACGTCTTTAATCACAGGGAAAGATTAACTTTTGATTGATTAGGTGACCCAATGATCCTGTCATTCTTGGTCTTCCTTGGTTGTGCCTTCATAATCCACGTGATGACGTGAAACTGAACGCGCATTCAATCACATTCAAAAGCATTGGAATATGGACAAAACTACAGTTCCCATGATCCTCGGAGCGTCACGCATGTTACTGGGACATGGCTCACATTGATTCCGGGAAGCGGCAAGCGGATGAGAAAAAAATAACTCTGCTTCCTGTGAACGATGCCGCTAACTCTTGAACCTCGGTGGAAGTATCTTTGAGTGATCTTGTTTGAGCGTGCTTTGTTAGCTGGAATCCGGTAAGGGTGTTGTGTACACCTCAAAACCTCCTGTCTCATTATTCGGGCATTCTCAGAGCGGGTCCGCGCTCATTGCAATATTGTCCTTGGAGGCCGAGTTTGCTTCAATCTAAATGCGGTGTCCCTCCCAGTTGGCGAGACACACGTTTGTTGTCTCTTTCAGGTTGTAGGGATATCGGCAATCTTTTTTTGTGTGTGTGGCATTACACAAGAATTGTTTGGAATTGCTGAGCTCACTAACTCTGGTCTCAAACGATTGGGTTCACTCTAGAACAAAGGTGCGCAAATCTTTTATGTTATATGTATGTACAAATGTAGTATGTCTGTAGTATGTCTTATTCATGCTTATGATTTAGACGCTGTCTTGCCTAAAAAAATATACTCCTGGTGAAGTAACTGTGATACTTAAATTACAAGGCATATGCCATTCAGTCAGCCAGAATGTACTATGTTTCTTCCCATATTCAGTGTGAACAACAAGGACCCCCTGTTCAACTACTGGGTTCGTAATGCAGGGAAATAACAATGTGAGAAAAGAGTAGAACATTTGATAATACAACCAGGGAAGAGACCAATATGTAAAGCACACAAATCAATTAAAAATATAACAATTCAGATTTATTAATAAAATTACATTCTCAAAAGTTTATACAAGAACATATTCATCACAATGTTAAAAAATACACAAAAATCTGTATAGCTAAAATATTTGTAACACAAAATCACAAGAAATTACTTAAAACATAGGTGGCAAACAATACAATTTGTCGACGCGCGTTTCGGCGTTGTCAAAACGCCTTCATCAGGAGCCACATACAATCTGTAAAACATGTTTTTTTTAAAAAGAGACAGTTAGAAACATTTCTTAATAAAAAACTCTTAACCAACAAACAATTGTTAAAAATAACTCTTTGTGCTTACATATCATGGACAGCCCTACACAAGACAGTTACCATATGTAACTGCAACTGATACAAACTAGTTCATTTATATTTATATTTGAGCAGTAAT
Source organism: Lissotriton vulgaris (assembly GCF_964263255.1). NCBI lineage: Eukaryota > Metazoa > Chordata > Amphibia > Caudata > Salamandridae > Lissotriton > Lissotriton vulgaris. The sequence goes on along the minus strand of NC_141696.1, from coordinate 1,071,105,256 downwards.
CATCCCCAAACTCTGTTTTATAAACCTACGGGGGGAAAAAAAGGGGGGGGGGGGTTTGGAATGGGGGGTGAAAAGCGAATAATAAAGTTGAACCTTGTATACAAGTTCTCACTTACATTTGGTATTTATGTCGTTTATTCACTAACAAGTAGACAATGCGTACAATTTATCTTTATAGTGATTATTCTAATCGTTAAATGGAGATAGTCTACATATAGCTTCTCCATTTATTCTTTGTATTTGATTCTGGGATCATCCTACCTAGTAAACACGGTATAGGTGATTTCTAATAAATCTGGATACGGTCCAACATCTGATTTCTTGGCCGTAACTGACACTTTGGTTAGTCTTATTCGACTATTATCGTCTGCAAAAAATATACTAATTAATCATGTGTTGTCCTTCTATTTAAACGATAGTTTTATTCATACACCTTGATTTGCAAACTTATTTTTGTGGGTAAGAGATCTTTTAAGGATAGTTCCTCTTTTACATTTACCACTAGGTATAATTGCTAGTGAATTTCCGCAAATGGGAGAGCACTCCTTTATTACATTATCAAGGAGGAAGAGGGTGTTCAGATTTACTAAAGGATTCGATATGCTTTCAGCGATAGCACTTAACAAACTAGTTTTGGCGTATATTTAAGAATTCGATATGTTGTCTTTAATTGCACCTAACTATCTACATTTGACATCTACTCACCATATATATTAAAAGGTATTGCTGACGACGCGATCGAAGCCCCAGATGTCGCTGTAGTATCGATATGTTTACAGCATGCTACAAAATAATAATAAGGGGCGTGTATCATTACTGTCGAACGATTCAAGGTTGCTTTCTCATATCAGTGCAACATCACATCATGCTTACCTAAAAAGTAGGGGAGGATGGCCGCTGCGTCAACCTGTCAAGAGCCGATTAGGTCACAGAATGTGCTAGTTTCCGAGCGTCTTGCAGCCGTTGGTATTATTTATATTTATCCTACGAGGGTTTAAAAGTATAGATAAATATTGCGCTGCAGGATGTTGAAACGAGTCTTGCCTCTAGTCTATCTGCTACATTGTGTCTCGCCCATTTATTCACTTACCTGAGCTAAGAAGAATTATAAGCCGACAATGCAGCCTGTTGGGTTCCGGAAAGGAATCCGTTTCTTGGGGCCTACAGCAGCGTATCGCGGCCGTTGATTTGGGCGTGTTACGTCCTAAGATAGGTACAAGGCGGCACTCGGTTACAAGATGGTACGCCAGTACATCTAATTCAAAGATATTCAAGCGGCAAACCCTATCTACACTGATAACTTACCGAAAAGGATAGAAATCGGTCCGTATCTTCAACCTGCGGGCGCGGCGCACATGTCCTCAGCCAGCGTCCCGCAACCGTTGGAAAAGAGTAATCGACCGGCCTAATGGGCGGTACCTATTTAAATACCCGGATGTATACGTAAATCTAAATTCTTAAAGGGCAAGAGGCCGATGGCTTGCTCAGGACTACTGATAGCATAACATCTATCTAGGCGGTAAATATTTGGTGATCTTGTCTCATCCGAGGATGCAGGTTACAAATGATGAAATTCTGTAATTATCGATCGACCGGATCAACAATTGTTGGATAGTGTACTGGCTCACAGTACAATTCAGGCAACGTACTTATTGGACACTCATGTTTGCTTATACAGAGTCTAAAGGCTGAATTTAAAGGAGGCGAGTGGGGCATTCAAAAAATGGCATTCTCCCACGGCATCTCATTATTCAGACCCTTCTTAAAAGTATCCAAGACAAATATCCAAAAAACCTCACGTTTTTTGCGAATAGCACACCCACCTTTGCTATCTGCAAGTTTGATTTTTTTCTAGCACTCTCCATTGGATATCATCTGGTTTGTGTTGAGCCTCTACGAAATGTTTCACTAGAGGGGCATTAAGCTTCTTAGTGTGGATGGCAGATCTGTGCTCTGTAAGGCGTGTCTGAATTGCTCTGCATGTTTCTCCTACATAGCCCATACCGCAGGGGCACTTAATGAAATAGACCACATTCGCGGTCTTGCAATTCCATAAATCATTTGCTGTAAAGGCGGAACCATTATGTGTAAATGATTCCCCTGATATGATGGTTTTGCACGATTTGCAGGTAGAGCAAGGCACTGTGCCCCTAACGGGCAGGTTCGTCAGTATTGCTCTCTGGACACAAGGGGTATTAGATAATTTGTGGGTGAATTTAGAGTGGACGATTTTGTCCTTTAAATTCCGGTTTCTTCTGTGGGCAAACATGGGCTTCGCCAAGGCAGATGTGGAGGAAGGATTACAATTGAGAATGTGCCAGTTTCCGTTGACAATCTGTCTTACACGCTCATTCATCGTCGAGTGAGTAGTCACACAAACGATACGATCTTTTGATTGTTTGTCTTTTGGAGCTAGTAAGGCGTCACGGTCAAAGTATCTTGCGCGTTTGTAAGAGTCTCTTATTAATCTATGGGGGTAACCCCGCTCTAAAAATTTCTTGCGCATGATTACAGATTGCCTATCGTAATCAGCTAGATTTGTACAGTTCCTACGAACCCTCAGGAACTGTGAGAAAGGGATGCTCTCACGTTGACACGTTGCCGCCTTGTACCTATCTTAGGACGTAACACGCCCAAATCAACGGCCGTGATACGCTGCTGTAGGCCCCAAGAAACGGATTCCTTTCCGGAACCCAACAGGCTGCATTGTCGGCTTATAATTCTTCTTAGCTCAGGTAAGTGAATAAATGGGCGAGACACAATGTAGCAGATAGACTAGAGGCAAGACTCGTTTCAACATCCTGCAGCGCAATATTTATCTATACTTTTAAACCCTCGTAGGATAAATATAAATAATACCAACGGCTGCAAGACGCTCGGAAACTAGCACATTCTGTGACCTAATCGGCTCTTGACAGGTTGACGCAGCGGCCATCCTCCCCTACTTTTTAGGTAAGCATGATGTGATGTTGCACTGATATGAGAAAGCAACCTTGAATCGTTCGACAGTAATGATACACGCCCCTTATTATTATTTTGTAGCATGCTGTAAACATATCGATACTACAGCAACATCTGGGGCTTCGATCGCGTCGTCAGCAATACCTTTTAATATATATGGTGAGTAGATGTCAAATGTAGATAGTTAGGTGCAATTAAAGACAACATATCGAATTCTTAAATATACGCCAAAACTAGTTTGTTAAGTGCTATCGCTGAAAGCATATCGAATCCTTTAGTAAATCTGAACACCCTCTTCCTCCTTGATAATGTAATAAAGGAGTGCTCTCCCATTTGCGGAAATTCACTAGCAATTATACCTAGTGGTAAATGTAAAAGAGGAACTATCCTTAAAAGATCTCTTACCCACAAAAATAAGTTTGCAAATCAAGGTGTATGAATAAAACTATCGTTTAAATAGAAGGACAACACATGATTAATTAGTATATTTTTTGCAGACGATAATAGTCGAATAAGACTAACCAAAGTGTCAGTTACGGCCAAGAAATCAGATGTTGGACCGTATCCAGATTTATTAGAAATCACCTATACCGTGTTTACTAGGTAAGATGATCCCAGAATCAAATACAAAGAATAAATGGAGAAGCTATATGTAGACTATCTCCATTTAACGATTAGAATAATCACTATAAAGATAAATTGTACGCATTGTCTACTTGTTAGTGAATAAACGACATAAATACCAAATGTAAGTGAGAACTTGTATACAATGTTCAACTTTATTATTCGCTTTTCACCCCCCATTCCAAACCCCCCCCCCCCCTTTTTTTCCCCCCGTAGGTTTATAAAACAGAGTTTGGGGATGATTACTGCTCAAATATAAATATAAATGAACTAGTTTGTATCAGTTGCAGTTACATATGGTAACTGTCTTGTGTAGGGCTGTCCATGATATGTAAGCACAAAGAGTTATTTTTAACAATTGTTTGTTGGTTAAGAGTTTTTTATTAAGAAATGTTTCTAACTGTCTCTTTTTAAAAAAAACATGTTTTACAGATTGTATGTGGCTCCTGATGAAGGCGTTTTGACAACGCCGAAACGCGCGTCGACAAATTGTATTGTTTGCCACCTATGTTTTAAGTAATTTCTTGTGATTTTGTGTTACAAATATTTTAGCTATACAGATTTTTGTGTATTTTTTAACATTGTGATGAATATGTTCTTGTATAAACTTTTGAGAATGTAATTTTATTAATAAATCTGAATTGTTATATTTTTAATTGATTTGTGTGCTTTACATATTGGTCTCTTCCCTGGTTGTATTATCAAATGTTCTATTCTTCCCATATTCAGGCCATATGTTCTAGCAGGGCATAGTAGAAGAGTCTGTTGGCAGTTTCTCTAACTACCCTGTAAAGCCGGGCTTTGCAATAGATAAGAAGGTTATAGTGGCATAACTGGTTTATTTTTGGACATCTTTTTATCATCACAAACAACCAAGACTGTTGCATTTATTGTGTGGTCTCCTTGTGTTTTTGTTCATCTTCTTGATTTAATCCAAAGGGTCCTTCTCTGAAGGTGCATGGTTCTAATCCTATGCAGAATAAATAGGAAATGTGGTCACCACTAAAGGTTCTTATGCAAGATCATGTTATTTTTCTTTACAGGTACTAAGACAGCTCATAGGAGAAATTGGTTATTAAATACACCAAGAATTTCTTTGCTGTTATTTACGTTACTGTTACTGTCATTTCAGGTCTCCCTCCTTGCTGTCCCCATCCTTCCCTTCCCTCGCTCGAGCACTTCACTGATCTGTGCTATAACAGCAAACAGACTTGAAGCTGTCGAGAGGTAGACCATTTTGAGCATAACACCTATCCTGAGGAGTTGAGACCCGACATGCCCTATGGGCTCAGTAATTCTCCTTCCATTTTTCAGAAATTTATGGAGAGTAGTTCTCTAACATACTGGATAGTGTATTGGATGATATTTTGATCATTTCATAAACCAAGTGATGGAGGTCTTACAAAGATTACAGAAGAATTCCTTAATCTGTAATCCAGAAAAGTAAATTTTCGACACCCAAGAATTGGATTTTTTTGGGTTTCTATTAAGTTAAATTAAATATATTTTACCTTGAATTTCCCATTTTTTCTAGTGAACCCTCTTGTTTATTAAAGAAGAACAACTGCTTGGAGGTTTACACTGGACAGTCATGCTGAAGATGCTTTCTAAAGCTTACAGAAAGCCTTTCATGATGCCCCTGTGCTACGACACCCAGATTCTAGTAAGCACATTTTTTGTCAAGACTGATGCTTCTGAAATTGCATTGAGTGCTGTTCTCCTCCAAATACAGGAAGATGCCTCTCTAGACTCACTCCTGCTCTTTATCTCCAGAAGAATTAAATTATTCAGTTTTGGAGCAGGAATTATTAGTATTGAAAGAAGCATGTACTGAGTGGGGGCATTTATTACTGGGAGCTATACATCCTTTTGAGATCAGGACTGGCAACCAGAACCTTTCAAGCTCTCAAGAACATTCAGTGCTGAAATAGTCATTTGGGTGGTTGGGGATCTTTTTTCTTGCCCAGTTAGTTTTTTGGTTAACTATATTCCTCATTCTTCGAACAAAGTGGTAGATTCTCTTTCCTGTCGATTTCTAGGTGAAGCTTAACCTCAAACTAATGGACTCATACAGAGAACAAATCAGACACTTGAGCACAACCTTCAATGTTTTTGTAGTGCCACTGGCAAAAGTTGGGAGCATTACTTCCCTGTGCAAAGTTTGCTTTTAATAATTATCTGCCAGATTCATCAAGATCCGTTTTGCGAGTCTGTAATAGCGATTCATAAGGAATCGCTATTACAGACTCGCAAAACGGGATTCATGTAGGAATCGCAAAATAAATTGCGATTCCTACACATTCCTTATTTGCGATTAGCAAATTGCTAATCGCAAATAAGGAATAACTCCCAATTCATTCCTATGGGCCTAAAGGCCCATAGGAATGAATTGGGAGTTATTCCTTATTTGCGATTAGTAATTTGCTAATCGCAAATAAGGATGCAATTTTAAGGGTGCTAGGGGTGTCCAAAGGACACCCTGTAGCACCCCTGAAAGGTAATCTACATTGGTGTTGCGCACCCACATGTCCAAAGGACATGTGTGTGTGCAACATGCAACTTAGAAAAATGCATTTTAAAGCATTTTTCTAAGTTTTCGCTATTTACCACGAGGTTTGACCTTGCGGTAAACAGCGGCCCGAATTTGCTATTTCCCAATTTAAAAATGGTTAATGAATTGCATTTAAGGAATCTCAAATAGAGATTCCTTAAATGTAATTCCTCGCAAATTAGCGATTTCGCTATTACCGATTTTTGCATTTGGGATGATGAATCCCAAATGCAAAAATTGCGCTCGCAAAGGGCCAGATTCTGAGAATCTGGCCCTTTGCAAGCGCAATTGAGCTTCATGAATCTGGCCGTATGTCCATAGTGCTATTGGGGTTTCTTCTTCTTTTGTCTCCAGGGATTTCACCCTAAGATGTGCCTTGAAGTTCCTTCTTCTCAGTGAAGAATACCGGAAATATCTTATTTGGTTAATCTTCAACCTAATACTAGGAAGTTTGTGGTTGAAAAGCTTAACCTCAAACTAATGGACTCAGGCACAGATCCAATCAGACACTTGAGCAGAACCTTCAATGTTTTTGTAGTACCACTTTCAAAAGTTGGGAGCATTACTTCCCTGTGCAAAGTTTACTTTTCATAATTGTGTCCATAGTGCTACTGGGTTTTCTTCTTTTTTGTCTCCAGGAATTTCACCCCAAGGTGTGTCTTGAAGTTTCTTCTTCTCAGTGAAGAATACCGGCAAAATCTTATTTGCTTCGTCTTCAGGCTAATACTAGGAAGATTGTGAATGAAAATCTGCCCCTGGCTCAGGACAGTAGTACAATACAGGCTAACAAACACAGATGTGAGAGCCCTGATTACCAGTTAGGGAATAAGGTTTGGTTATGTCTTAATGTTTACCCATTAGATATGGGAAAATATTATGTAGCCCACATTTTATAGGTCCTTTTCCATTCACCTTCCCTTCGGCTCCCTACAAGCCCGGGCCACCGACGGTTAGAGCGGGCCTCATTATCCTGAGCCATTGCCAGGTGAGGTGAAGTGTCTTCCTCACAGTACACGTGTACTCACAGTATCCTTGGTAAGGATGAGGATTTAGAGAACCTAGTAATATAGGTCATGTGGTTACAATTGTTTTAACCATGCTAATATTCACTATTTTCTTTATTTTTTATGGGCACGTTATTCGCAGTAGCAATCTAACTAGCATTTGGTCCTGAAGAAAGCTGTGGATTCATTTAATCTGTATGGCTGAAACATGTAGACTTTTCTGTGTTTTTCTCCACATGGACAGTTATTATGTTAAAACTGTCATTGCACTATTTTTAACTTGGGCATTAGGAGATACCCAATAAAATGTCTTTCTCCTTTTGTTCATTTTATATATTACTTTCTTACTCACATGCACTGCGTCCATCACTCTCTTAAACAACACCTCTTCACATCTAGTGGATTTCGTATGAGTGGGCATTGCGCATTTATAGTTAACTGCAAAACATCAGTGAGCTCCCCTTCTTAGTATAAGGGTTGTAGCCTTTGGCGTCACTAGTGTGGCGCTTGGAGGAGACCCAGATGATGAAGCATGTCACCTCAGTGAGTGATGGGAATCCATCCTGTTAATAGGAATGCTCAAACACATAGTGGTCATTCTTCACATGTTCGCGTTCTACTAAAGTTAGGTAAAGTTTCAGACCCGTAGATACTCTTGTTGTTTATATTCCTTTTCCATTCTCCACAAGATTAATCCTGATTATGTACATTTGAAGCTTTCCAAGGTATGTATCGCAAATGAAGCCCTTTGTCCCTTATCATTTCTCTAAGGCTCCTCCTATTTTTGTGGGTGGTCACTCTGAGTTTGAGGTATCTGCTATTGTTGACTCCTGTATTGTCACGAGCACCACAACTAGTGTGTGCACATTTGCATATTTTGTTTAACCCCTTGGGCGCGGCCGCGATTCTGCGCCTGTGCGGCACATTCCGATCGCGGGTGCAGTCATGACGGCCGGGAGCCGTCATCAGCACACGAGCACTGTGTGCCATGACGGCTTCCGGCCGTCATCAGCATTGAAAGAGTTAAAAAGTTGTTTTTCAAATTGTGGATCCCACACGGTTTAAAATCTAAGAAACAACCCCTCCTGGTGGAGTAAGAGACCCTATGATGTTACGAACAGTGATTTAGCACACAAAAGGAAAATATACCTTTGGAGGAACAACACTGTTGACGGTCTTACTTCAATCTTTGTGTCACACCTCTCTGGCTATACATATATATCTCTCTTCCACTCTCTTTGATTTTGTATATATTGCTATTTATCCACTGCTAAGCGTTTGACCTTGCATCCGTTTTCTAAGGAATCTGCACATCATGGCACTCCTGCAAATATAATAGTGACAAATTACAAAGGCCGTTATACCATTTGAAATTTTATAGTTTTGGTTTTAACCTTTTAATGTGCAAATTCTTAAACTGATCATTAATTATAGTCCTTAAACTGGATTTTACTATTTCATAGAAGTCCCACTTGTTACACAGTTCTGTGAAATATGACTGGGTTAAGACTGCACTATGGAAAACAAATGTGAATAAAATACAAGTTTTAAAAATGTGAACGTGTTTATGCACTGGACAAAATTGCGAGTTTGGTTTCATTTAACACATCCAATAATTATCGGATGCCTTAAATAATCCAACATTTGTTACATTTCAGAAGGTCAAACCTGACGAAGTTTTAACTAGGAAAAACAAACTGTAATTAAGAAAAAACATACGGTAATTATCATATCATGTGCATTTTAGTGTGTTAAACACCAGAACTTGCTTGTTATTTCCTATAAACTCATAAAAGGTGTCATTTATCACCCCGTAAAATAAAATTCCCTATGATATTGTTATTTATCAAGAGCGATATACAACACCTAAACTCGTAATCAGGCCCTCTGTGTTTTAGGCACAGTGTAGGTATGTTGTATAGTATGTTTCTATTTTTAAAAAGTCTGCATGTATTTGTGCTTTAAATGTCAAACGTGTGGTGACTGTAATGGTTTTCAGTAACCACTCAATATATTTGGACTTCGACTCTGTGTGATATTTAAACATTGCAATAATAATATGCAACTATAATCAGCAGGAGTAATTGTGAACCTTGGGCATTACCATTCACAGGAAATAAAATGATTGATCCACCCATAATTTTTTTTGTTTTCGTCAGTGTGATGCTCGAAGTGGGATGGTATGTCAGAGGTCCCATGTTCACTGTGCCATATGCCTCAAGCTGCACCCTACTACAGAAGGCCAAATAGGTTCTCTTTTGAGGGACCTGGCAGATCAGCCTAGACTGTTCCTATTGGAGCAGGTCTATGGCTGAATTGCATATGGGTGGTGGCTGCTTGAGGTGGCCTGGTGAGCAAAAGAAGTATGGTCTGGATTACCCCCAATCATACAGCTGCGGGCCGTACAGGTAACAGTGGTGGGGCAGTGGGCCGCATGGGGGGTGATTTCGAGGGATGATGCTGCGGAAAATTAAATAAATAATACATTTTCTCACGGCATCTTCCCGCGAAATCCCCCCCGCATGCGGCCCACTGCCCCACCGCTGTTACCTGCACAGATCGCAGCTGCAATCATAATTACCAGTGGTTGAGTTTAATTGAAACGATCCACCAATCAGTTTTTATTTTTTATTTTCCTCAATTTATTCAGCAAGGGCACTCTTTCACCAACATGTTCAATACTGACTCATATTTAGAAACTACTTTAAACGGACAAAAACAGAAAGGATTTGCACATATCCAATGATTGCACTGGAGTTTGGTAGAACTGGGCCAGGGATATCCCATGCAGGGCTACAAAAGTCTTAACTGGAGTCATTTCCCTTAGTTGTATTGGGCCACTTTATTATAGGACCCACAATGAAAAGCATTTGCACCCCTTTAGTTCTAGGAAGAACAGCCCAAGGCTTACAAAAGGAGGTGATGGCACGGGTTAAAGACTTGTTGCAATACAACAGGAGGCGAAAATGTTAATGTGCAATGATTGCTTTGACTTATACAAAAAAGCACTTTTATGCTAACAGACAATTAATGGGGAAAACAGAAGAAGGTGGCTGGACAGGGGGGTTTAACAAAAACAAATTTCAGACACGTAGTCAATATATACCACGTGACCACCGGGTGGAAATCCCAAACTGAATTTATTTTCCTTTCACTCAAATTGTTAAGAATTCAAAAGCACGGACACAGACAAAACAACTGTTACAACAGTGAGTTCAGTGATGACGCTATGTACAAATATACAAATTTTACAAATTTACAACACTTACAAAAGTGAATCAAGCAAGACAAATGAGCAGGACACACCAAAACAATACAGAATTCAGTGAACAACATCAATTGTCATTATATACAGTGCAAAAACTTCCGAGTATAAGGCGAATATGTGACCAGTCCATAAGAGTGTAAGACCATGGGACAGGCGGGGGAGATGGAATACAGTGCCTGCCTGTCAACCGAACCTGTGGCTAATTGTTTGTAACGGGTTTGCCCGACTAGGATCCACAGTAACTAAATGAAATTCTATCCTAGGGGCATCCTTGAGGTTTGCCACAGGGTGGGAATGTCGACGCGTTTCGAACCAGCGTGATTACAGGTTCTCTTCAGGACGGGGACTGGGAGCTGTGATTCTGTAAAAAATATATATACAGAATGGGTGTCAGATAAGTATGTCATAGTGATATCACAAATTGCTCTGACTCCGGGGTGCATAGAAAAAATTACCTGCACAATGGCACAATCGCCGTAGTGTCGGTTAACCTCAACCAGGGAAGATTTCTGAAACAATAAGTAAAAATGGGGCTTAGCGCGGTGGCTGGACCGGGGGAGAGAGGGAGGGGGTAATGCAGAGGTAGCCAATAGTGTCAGTTGTTTACGTTCCTACCTGTGCTTCTACCAGCAGTCGACTGGAGGTAGGGTGCCCGTGAGGCGGTGCACGAGTGAAGTCGGAGACAGCTCACATGTTGTAGCGTCTCAGTGTGGGAGCTGGGGGATTGTAAAAAACATATTGTCCAAGGTCAGTGTGGCACTGGTGCCTGCAAGCTTCCAAACCTTACTCTAATCAACCCCAGAGGGAACCACATACCTGACATCCCACCAAACAAAGAAGTCTTTTCCACGCCAACAAGCAGTAAATGCTTTGGGTTCGTATCTGTTAAAAAATGCGGGCTTCGAGTTAGTGACAGGCTCGAGAGGGAGGTGCAAGGCAAGAATTACGGTACAACGCGTCCCAGGGGCGCGCAACACTTACTGTGAAGCAGGGAGAAAATCCGGCGTACCGAGCAGCAGCGCTGTCAATGGGTGAAAACGCCGCGCTCAAACGCGGTATTTAAAGAACACGCCCGGTCGGGCGGCCTGTGGGTATGACATTGAGGGCGGAACTACTAAGGAATGCTGGTCCGTGTAGTTCTAGCTACTCGCCTGGACGGGATGAGCATGGTAGTGGGTTCGAGCGTATAAATTGTGGGGCATATAACAACGAACAGGGCGCATACAAGCATTTTGGAAAAACATGAGACATATTCCGAAAAAATGTATACAAATGCGGAACGATCCCGCAGCATTAATGAAACATAGCAGGTAAAGCAGTCTCACAGCAAATCCATGTACAAAGTGCAACAGTACTATAATGATGAGCGTGATATCTGATATCATACACAGTCAGCAATCTCCACATAATCCCCAGAGAGTTCAACAGTTGAGTTTGAAAGTTATTGCAAAAGCACGTTCTCATAAAAAACACTTTCTCATAAAAAACACGTCCTGTAACCAACCCACAGACCTTGGTGATACGTTTGACAATATTTACAGCTCGGAAAGCTGACAAGAAATCAGAATATCTCATCAAAAAACACCCAAGAATCCCCCATTTGTATTTCCTCCCTAAGGTACATAAAGACCCCAAACTTCCTCCCGGCCGTCCGATCGTGTCCGGGTGTGACTCTGTGTTTGAGCTCATCTCCAAATTCGTTGACGTGTTTTTGAAACCCCTTGTGGTGCAAGTACCATCTTTCCTGCGTGACACCATGGATTTCATAAACAAAGTTGAAGGCCTTCCGTTCGATCCCTCCAGTCAACTTCTTGCTTCTATGGATGTGTCATCTTTATACACACAAATACCACAACAAGATGGCTTAGACGTTATGGAACTTTACCTGGACAACCGACCACGCCCTCACAGAATCCCCACCGAATTCATCATTTCCTTGGCCACTGTGGCTCTAAAAAAGAACTTTTTTACCTTCGAAGAGGAAATGTTTCTCCAGATCAAAGGCTCAGCTATGGGCTGCCCTTTTGCCCCCGAAATGGCCATTCTGTACATGGGCCAATTCGAGGAAAAATATGTTCTGAATAACAATCCTTACAGAGACTGCATTGGACAATGGTTCCGATATATAGATGACGTGTGGTGTGTGTGGAACGGAACATCTATACAACTGGAAGAATTTCACGTGTGGCTGAACAATAGGAGCCCAGATATCAAGTTCAGTTTGAGCTACCACGAAAGATCTCTTCCATTTCTGGATGTCGAAGTTTCAGTGAGAGACAATGTGTTGTCGTGTTCTCTGTACCAAAAGAAGACGGACAAGAACAATGCTCTTTATTATAAGAGCTACCATCCGCGGAGCCTAAGGGATAACCTCCCCTATGGTCAATACCTCCGAGTGAGACGGAACTGCTCTACCATCGAACAGTTTGAGCTGCATGGCCGGAGTCTCACTCTGAAGCTACAAGAACGAGGGTACCCCCAGAAACTCTTGAAGCATTCCATGAAGAGAGCCAGATGGACACCGAGGGAACATCTCTTAGAAAAAAGACCGAGACCAACGACTGAGAGGATGGTGTGTGTCTCCACCTTTGGCCCCCACACGAATCAACTCCAGAAAATCATCAGAAAGAGTTGGCATTTGGTGCAAGAAGTCCTCCCTGATATTGGTGCTCCCTTGTTTGCACTTAAGAAGAACAGGAGCATTGGCCAAATGATTACATCTACCAGACCACCTCCAAAAAAGGTCACCCAAAGTACCATCTTCGGAGCAAGTCCTGTCACAGGACATCGCAAATGCGGGACCTGTTCAGTTTGTGATCTCACTATGGAAGGCTCACTCTTCACGGATGGAAATAAGTGTTGGCGTCACAACGAACACACAAACTGTAAGACCAAATACACAGTCTACGCCATACTTTGTCCTTGCAACTTGTTATACATTGGCAAAACCACACAGGAGGTCCGTCAGAGAATCATACAACATCGATCAAGAATTAACAACAAGATCCTGACGGCCCCCATGGTCTCCCATTTCGTACAACAGAAACATTCCAGTCATGACATGAGATGGACAGTGCTAGCGGTCATTAGGGGTGGCAGTGGCGACCCAGACGCCCGTCTATCACAAAAAGAGGCGTACCTCATCCTAAAATTTGACACATCGAATTCTGGCCTGAATGAAATGACCGAATCCACGAGCCTATGAACTGAATTCTTTGGCTGAGCTTGACTGTGCGCTTTTTTCAATTTTCCTTTTCTCTATACAGTTTTCTAATCTACAACTGTGCTTGTTTGCACAATTTCCCTGTTTAGCGCGTTGAGGCAACCGGGGTTGGGTCATAAAGGTCTGTAATGAGTTAGATGGTTAGGTGCCCGAGACTATTGTCAGCTTTCCGAGCTGTAAATATTGTCAAACGTATCACCAAGGTCTGTGGGTTGGTTACAGGACGTGTTTTTTATGAGAAAGTGTTTTTTATGAGAACGTGCTTTTGCAATAACTTTCAAACTCAACTGTTGAACTCTCTGGGGATTATGTGGAGATCGCTGACTGTGTATGATATCAGATATCACGCTCATCATTATAGTACTGTTGCACTTTGTACATGGATTTGCTGTGAGACTGCTTTACCTGCTATGTTTCATTAATGCTGCGGGATCGTTCCGCATTTGTATACATTTTTTCGGAATATGTCTCATGTTTTTCCAAAATGCTTGTATGCGCCCTGTTCGTTGTTATATGCCCCACAATTTATACGCTCGAACCCACTACCATGCTCATCCCGTCCAGGCGAGTAGCTAGAACTACACGGACCTGCATTCCTTAGTAGTTCCGCCCTCAATGTCATACCCACAGGCCGCCCGACCGGGCGTGTTCTTTAAATACCGCGTTTGAGCGCGGCGTTTTCACCCATTGACAGCGCTGCTGCTCGGTACGCCGGATTTTCTCCCTGCTTCACAGTAAGTGTTGCGCGCCCCTGGGACGCGTTGTACCGTAATTCTTGCCTTGCACCTCCCTCTCGAGCCTGTCACTAACTCGAAGCCCGCATTTTTTAACAGATACGAACCCAAAGCATTTACTGCTTGTTGGCGTGGAAAAGACTTCTTTGTTTGGTGGGATGTCAGGTATGTGGTTCCCTCTGGGGTTGATTAGAGTAAGGTTTGGAAGCTTGCAGGCACCAGTGCCACACTGACCTTGGACAATATGTTTTTTACAATCCCCCAGCTCCCACACTGAGACGCTACAACATGTGAGCTGTCTCCGACTTCACTCGTGCACCGCCTCACGGGCACCCTACCTCCAGTCGACTGCTGGTAGAAGCACAGGTAGGAACGTAAACAACTGACACTATTGGCTACCTCTGCATTACCCCCTCCCTCTCTCCCCCGGTCCAGCCACCGCGCTAAGCCCCATTTTTACTTATTGTTTCAGAAATCTTCCCTGGTTGAGGTTAACCGACACTACGGCGATTGTGCCATTGTGCAGGTAATTTTTTCTATGCACCCCGGAGTCAGAGCAATTTGTGATATCACTATGACATACTTATCTGACACCCATTCTGTATATATATTTTTTACAGAATCACAGCTCCCAGTCCCCGTCCTGAAGAGAACCTGTAATCACGCTGGTTCGAAACGCGTCGACATTCCCACCCTGTGGCAAACCTCAAGGATGCCCCTAGGATAGAATTTCATGTAGTTACTGTGGATCCTATTCGGGCAAACCCGTTACAAACAATTAGCCACAGGTTTGGTTGACAGGCAGGCACTGTATTCCATCTCCCCCGCCTGTCCCATGGTCTTACACTCTTATGGACTGGTCACATATTCGCCTTATACTCGGAAGTTTTTGCACTGTATATAATGACAATTGATGTTGTTCACCGAATTCTGTATTGTTTTGGTGTGTCCTGCTCATTTGTCTTGCTTGATTCACTTTTGTAAGTGTTGTAAATTTGTAAAATTTGTATATTTGTACATAGCGTCATCACTGAACTCACTGTTGTAACAGTTGTTTTGTCTGTGTCCGTGCTTTTGAATTCTTAACAATTTGAGTGAAAGGAAAATAAATTCAGTTTGGGATTTCCACCCGGTGGTCACGTGGTATATATTGACTACGTGTCTGAAATTTGTTTTTGTTAAACCCCCCTGTCCAGCCACCTTCTTCTGTTTTCCCTGTTGTTGAGATCCGGGCTGGGCAGTTGTTGGATCCAAAACCTTCACTGTTCTATAAACAGACAATTAATGGCACATATAAAATAATACACACAAAAGGAGTCAATATTAGCTGAAATAAGGTAAATGAGGTGATCTAAATGTTAAAGACGAATTATTAAAGGGCTGAAATTTATAGGGTGCACATGCATGCACTGAGATGGCAATGAGGCGGGGGAGTGGAAAGTCATGCAGGATAAAAGAAAGTATTGCTGTAGAAAGAGAAAAGGAGTATTCTCACTACAAACTTGCCTGCTGGGTTCACTTGCTGAACCCTGGTCTCCCACTCAAGCAAGGTCTCAAGCTCAGCCTAACACATAAGGGTAGACACTGTCTGAAGGAAGATGTGCAAGAAGGGGGATCTACAGATGGTTCTTGGTGTCCACATACCAATATCCCTCGGCCTATTGATTAAACAATCAAAGTCACACAATGGACGATGCTTTTGAAGCTGTGGGATGAAGCTGGGTTGAATGTGAAACATGGGTGGAAATTGTTTTGATAGTTCAATCCAATCTTTATCATCACAGAGACGTTCTGTGGCCAATATCACTAAATCTTCTAAATGTGATCAGCTATTTTTGCACCTCCAGGTCACACACGGAATCAAAGAGGGCATGGTCAGCCATGCTGTGAGTTCACAAAATGTAGATATGTTCATAAATACTGCTTAGTTCTGGATCCAGTTTGCTGTGTGCCAGCATTTATGCTATATATATACACAAAAGGAGGTAAGGTGAGAAAAGTTGCAAAGATTTTACGAGAATATGAAGTTAACTAAGGAGCACAGTCCATTTGTAAAAACTGCCCTCACCCACAACAAGCTGTGGCATGCTTTATTACAGGGCTGCTACTAAACGCCAGACTAACGCTGGAGGCGGAGCAATAGGGAGGGGTAGACCATACAAACAATATGAATTAAGGGAAAAGAAAAGGATCCTATAAAGGTGCAGACAAGTAATGTCCTGTATTTTCAGTGATATGACCACCGAAGGCCCTGGTTTTATTTTAAAAACAGAGCTTTGGACTATACCATTTCCTGATCTGAGGCAATGTTTTTCTACCTTGCGTGTCACGCAGTTTAGTGCTTACTTTCCCTTCATGTTAAAGAACAGCAAATGTTTCAGCACCCATGCTAATGTGCTGCATAGCTAAACACATACAAGGTCCCAAAGGCGAGACCGATTGCATTGCAAATGCTTGTTTTATTTAGGGCTTTCTCTTTCATTGTTAGTTTAGTACCAAGGCAAAGAGAGAGAGAGAAAGAGAGCGAGAGAGAGAGTGAGAGACAATGAAAATTGGGCCTCTGCTGGCAGTATGAAAGAAATGATTGTATCATTATGCAAATGACGCCTCTTCTTTTTTTAAATGTCACACATAATTGTGCACAGACACAGTTAAATGAACCAGGAAATGCATTGGTGTTAATAATTATAATTGATATGCATGCGATCTCAAGCATTAACTAATAAAAATGATTGATTGTATTTAAGAATAGAAAAGGGGTTTCATAAATGCAATTGATGTGAGCCTTTTAATAACAGTTAATTAAATGCACACTTAACAAGGCATTATTCGCTTTTTACAGACTTTGTACAAAGAACAGATACGAGATAATAAGGTCACAATTTGTAAACAATACAATTTTACTAATGGTTCTTAAAGGTTATTTTAGCGTTTATGACCTTACTTGGAAAACAATATCCTTCCTCCTGCATCTACTAAACAATTTACAAGAACACAGATTGCAATATGATACCGATAAAAATGTTATCAGTGATAACATAACCATAACATATCTCAATTAGCAAGTGTTTCCAAATCCTTTTCCGCCCCCACACCAGATTTGTCAGGATGAATAAGTCACAGGAGCCAGGGAAAGCAGTTTCATTGTAATAATATAAGTTTGTCATTAACTGTCTCTGTCACCGGCTGCTGGAGGCGCAGACGGAATTATAAAGCCGGGGCAGTAATTATTGGGTCAAGGGATCCCCGTGATATCCGTGTGTGATATCACATTTCTGCCATGTTCCTAAGAAGGAAAAAATACACATAACATGGAAGCCTAAAGGTGAAGGCAGAAATGCAGGGTGTGATCAATAGGAGGTTGAAAGATCTAATTTCTAATTCATCAAGCAGGGATACAGGGAGATCTGGCAATCTATCCACTGGGATTTCGATCTCCACTCTGACCCCGTTGGAGCGTGAGGATAAAACTCTCGAGCAAGGATCTAATTGCTGAAAATCTGACGTTACTGAAGCGGAGAACTGGGACAGCAACAGAATCCTGTGCAGTTTCTTGTCCTTGCCTTCCTGAAGACTGCCATGTGTTATTATTTCTCTCTGTGATGCGTTTGTTGCTGTACTGATGCGCACTTGGCAGCCCACAAGGTTACGTGCAAATATGTAACCACTGACATATATAAATGCAGTAAACATACGGAAACGCACTCATGCAACAAACACGGACATGGCAATCGATTAGAGAGATACTTCGCGTTCCTCTTATTTTCCTGGCAAAGATGTATTTGATGGATTGGGAGACCATTTATATTTAAACTAAATGAAACATTTTGGTAACGTTTATAATTTAATGTTACCAAATTACAATTATTAATGTGACATATGTTTCCAAAACGATAACAGAACATAAAAAATTCCCTTGCGTCTTTGAAGCTGGCTCCATGGCTTGCTGATTCATGGTCATTGTGCGAGTGACAAGCAGATCCTGTTGATTCCTGGAGTCAGAGGGCAGATGCAAAACTGAAAGCATCAGTATTGAAAAGTGAGTTGAAGACTGAAACAGTGGTGACTCTTCCACTACGGCAGAGGAGCAGTCAGCCAGGCCCGTGGAGGGAGTTACGGTGGGGCAGGAAGGCGGGGCGGGGGAGGGACAGGGTGGGGGGTGCTAAAAACCGGAATATGGCTAATTGGAGGTAAGTAAACAATTTAATTAATAAAACGAATTTCGTAGCATGCACTGCCACGCATTTTGTGAAGCAGGGTGCGCTACAAAATGTGTTTTATTTATTAAATTGTTTACTTACCTCCAATTATCCATATTCTGATTTTTAGCACCCCCCTTCCTGCCCCACTGTAACTCCCTCCACGGGCCGTGGCTGGGAGCAGTCGCTTCCCCGCTGAGTGGCAGGCAGCAGACAGAAAGGGAAAAAATTAAATGACAGTAAAACCATTTTATTATCATTTTATTTTTCTTTCTGTTGCAGGCAGCCAAGTCTTGGTGGAGTGGGACCATGACGAGTGTAGGGGAGTAGTAGTGCACACTGTAAAGTGCACATGGCGGCTTGGTCGGCCTTCTAAGTCCGTCCAAACCGTCATATACACTTTCATCTCTGTCCACCCGAGCTTGCTGGACAGCTGGGTGGAGTAGAAGCACATGCTCCTTAGACCTGAGCGAGCGTTAACCAAGCCAGATCAGGCCAATCTCGGTGCTGCCCTCATGAAAACGATTCAGAAAAGGGGGTGGTGATGGACAGAGTACTCCTACCCAGTCAACAGATCAGGGATAGATCCATCTGTTGACTGGGTAGGAGTGCTCTGCTTAATTCAGATACTCTGTCCATCACCACCCCCTTTTCTGAATCGCTCTCATGAAAACAGCGTCTTGATTGGCATCTAGGGGCCTGCGCTGTGTGCAGGGACAAGGAGCAGATGAATCCGAACACAGTGGCCGGCAGTGCAGATAAGTGCTTTTTAAAAAATGTATTATATTCCACCTAACCTCCAGAAATTCCCTGGTTCCTCCACCCCACCACTTGTTCTGAAAACGAGCTGCTACTGATAGTGAATGAAGTAGCAGAGAGGTGTTGTTGTCAATTGCTTGCCTGATATTTGCATTCTTGGAGTGTATTACACAAGGCGCCCCGGGTGTGCAATAGGCGTTTGCACCTGTTTTGCGCACCCCGGGGAACTTTGTTATACCAGAAGGGGGCGCAAACACTTGTGCATCCCTTTCTGTAATACTGAAAGTGCTGGTGCACATACAGAGCAAGCGCTTCTTCAAGTGGGCATTCACTCATTTGGATGAGGGTGTGGCCCCATGCAAATGAGGGAATTCCTTTGGATCTGTGCCATATTACCAACGTGGGCCCAGAGGCAAAGAGGCTCTCCGTAGGTACATTGTCAGTGCCCCGCCTGACAGTAGCCTCTGGAGGGGGCAAAGAGGGTCCGATGGACCCGCCAGACATCCCATTGTGGGCGGGGGCAGTCACTGAATGCCCCCACATGCAAGGGGATCTCTAATCCCCTTTAAAAGTGCAGACAGGTTGGCACCGGCACTGTGAAAGATGGAGTAGCTGCTTTAATGCTGCTCTGTATTTATTTTGAATGTGCTGCCACCAGGGTAGCACAAGTTTGTGGCTGCCCTGGAGGCAGCACATTCCTTGCACTAGGGCGCACTTTCCCTGTTTGTGCACTGCCCACCTGTTTTAAGGTGCACCAGGTGCAAACAGGGAAAGTGCGCCCTATACATAATAGTTTGGTCTGTTTCATCAAGGGAAAATGCGAAAATGAAATAGGAAGTGGAAGACTTGAGACCAAATGTATCAAGTCTATTCGCATTCACAAACAACCTAACTCACAGAAGCGGGCTGTTTGAGAACACAAAAAAGCATTTTGGTATGTATTAATCCCAAATTGTGATTGCATGATACGTAATAGCAATTTGGAATTGAGATTACATACGGATTCGGTATTTGGAAGTGCAACCTTTACAAATATGACATAGAAATGATATGTATTCAAGTTTTGCGACTGAATTCTTTATTGACTGCATTCGGAAACAGGAAGGTGCCCCTTATCCTTTGTGAATGTAAAAAAAAATATGTTTAAGAGAAGGCAGTCATCCACAGGCCCTCTTCTTAAACAAGCAAAAGAAAAAGAAATAAATGTTTCTTTTTAAACATGGTCCCGTTTCCGTTAAGGGAAGTGTGCTGCATATTTAAAAAAAGTATTTATTAAAAAGCAACCATAGCAGGCCACAATCCCTTTAATGGCTGCAATTCCTAGTGCGTAGCGAATAGCAACCTACCTCATTTATAAATTTGATTGATAAAATATTCATAGGTCAAGCCTTATAGTCAGTCTATGAACCCATAAGGTGCCTCTAAAGTTGCGTTAATTTTGATTTTTGGACACCAATGGGGTAACTGTTATTTGAAAGAATATCTGGAGCTGGACACTAATGCCCCTCGCAACCTCCATATTGAAAGACAAATTAAATGTTGTTGCAGGAAGGGCAAGGTATTCGTTCTCTGCTACTTTCCTCCCCCAGTGCAGCATTCAACCATACAGCCTTAACAGATGTTCAACAGTACACCCATACATAGTTGAGCCATAGAGCTCAAGGCATCCTCAAGTTGTGTTTCAGACGCCTTGATCATAATGGAGCTAGGAAGGTTCAATAGGACACCCTATTGAGGTGTGTAAGATCATTATAGCTGGTTGTGGGTTGCATCCCTGAACTGTAACCCCTACTAGACCCATGCCGAAGGACAACGAATGTAGGCAGGGTCAACAAGTATGTGCATGACACATGGTCTGACATTTTACCTGAGCAGATGATCTGGTAGCTGCATCATGGTGGTTCTACAATGTTAAGTCCATGATGAATAGTAGATTATGGTACACCCAAAAATACCATCCTCAGAAACCACTGAGGTACCACCATAAAGTCTCAACCAAGCATGCAATTCAAAATATAATTTGAAACGACAAACAAACCTCTCACTTATTCATCAAAGCAATTAATCGTACAAGAACAAATAGGGACATATTTACAAGAGAATGGAGAAGCGTGAAATTTAGCAACCTAAAGGAAGTCATGGAGGTTTAGCAACTTCTTGTTGCAAGGGCGTTTGAGACAAAGAACGCCTAGCACTCATATCAATACATGTTATAACTGGATCCCAGAGTTCCCTCCGTTTTGAGGCCAAATGTGATGGGTAAAGAAACGTTGTGTATAATCTATGATTATAGCAGACAGCATACCACCATGCTTGAAAGGATAATTTGGTAAAGTCCTTCCAATGTTTGGTTATTTGCTGAAAAGCCACTGCTAATAGCAGGTCAATTATTCTTATGTTAAAAGAGCAGTGTTCCCAAATAGGAGAAATGCTACCTAAGAAAATATGAAAAAGAGAGAAAGTGTGATTAGAGGAAAAGATAGAGTTAATCTGTGACCATACTTTATCCCAAAACTTATGAACTGGGGTACAATTAAAAAGCAGGTGAAATAAGTCTGCACGTGGGTAGGAACAAGTCCAACATTTATCTGAGGTGTCAGAATATCTCTCGCTAAGAACAAGTGGTGACAGTAAGAGTCGGTTATATACAAAAAAGAGTGACTGAGTTGTGTTTGAAGCTCTGGATGATTTACGAAATTTAGTCCATAGTCTATCCCATAGCTCTACAGGCCAGGAAACTTTTAAAGCATCTTCCCAGGTCGTTTCCGTCTTAGTTTTAACACGTGGTTTAGATGAAGCATGTAGAATCGCATAAATACTGGAAGCTCTAGTACCATTGGTTGAGTAACAAGGGTCGTAGAGCAGATATATTAAAAGGTTCCGAACATGAATTTAGGAAGGGAAATGGTATGTTTAGTATAGGCGAGTTGAAGAGCGTATGTTAGCATAGAATATTTAGAGCGAAAGGTGGGTGGAAAATGAAAAGAGGCAGCAGCCAGTGAGTATGAAATAATCTGGCCTTGATCAAACAATTGGTGTACCCAAACAAGGCCTTGTTGTCTCCAAGATTTCCAAAATATCGGTTTGTTATTTATTAGAATAGAAGTATTATGCCAAATAGGTTGTTCACAAAAAGAGGATAAAAAAGGGGTAACTGTGCTCGAAAGGGAGGGTGCAAAATGGAGACCTAAGCATTTAATAGATTTGGGATTCCATGTAAAACCCGAATTGATAAAGTCAGACTTAAAGGTAAATTTAGTAAGGGGTAGAATTTTGCATTTATCTTTATTTAATTTGTAACCAGAGACTTGTGCAAAAGAGTTAACCTCATCCAAGAAGGCAGGAAGAGATGATTTGGGTTGAAATAAAAACAATAAAACATCATCTGCATATGCCGCCATTTTGAGCGTAGTCTGTTGAAAATTAAAGCCAAGAATGTCATAGTTTTGGCGAATCCGTAATAAAGAAGGTTCTAAGACAAGATTAAACAGGAAAGGAGATAATGGACACCCCTGACGTACTCCTCTGCCAAGTGAGAAATATGGAGAGATACCACCATTAGCCAAAACAGCTGCTCTTGGATGAGAATATAGAAGTGAAATCAAAGTAGAAATTTTTGGACCAAAACCAAACCATTTCAACGTACGAAAAAGATAAGGCCATTCAACCATATCGAATGCGTTTTCTGCATCCAAGGCTATGGCTGCAAGAGAATGGGAGGAAAGGGAAGTCTTAGAGAGAATATAAAAAAATAATCAAGTATTATCTGTAAGCAATCTGACTTTAACGAAGCCAGACTGTTCCCGTCCTAATAGGTCAGGCAAGTGGGATTCCAAACGTAGGGCCAAAGTTTCGAGAACATTTTTTAATCAATATTGACTAAAGAAATGGGTCTATAATTTTTGCAAAATTGCGTGTCTTTACCTGCTTTAGGAATAATACAAATGCGAGCGTCTGAGAAGGAACCAGAAGAAGTACCAGATTTCAAAAAGGCAGATAGAAGACTAAGTAATTTGGGAATGAGTAAATTTGAAAAATAGGTAAAAAATTCCACTGTAAAGCCAACCGGGCCCGGCGCTTTTTTCTTTTTAAGAGTTTTCAGTGCAAGAAGGAGTTCTTTTTGTGTAAGGTCCGTTTCCAAAGGGGAAAGGTCGGGAGGGTTATCAGAACAAAGCTTGATGTTTGATAGAAACTGGGAAATGGACTGATCAGAGGGAGGAGTTTCAGAAGAATACAATGATTTGTAAAATTGAAGAAATTCATTCAGAATCTCATCATCTTTATGTTTCAGTAAACGATCATGGCCATAAATAGAATCTATGTCAATTTTTTTTTGCTTTACTTTTAAGTAATTAGCCAACAGTTTCCCGGTTTTATTCTGGCCACCATAGAATTTAGCACTAGATCCTAATAAGAAGTTTGAGGCAATGTTCGTGGTGTCTTTGTTAAATTGAAATTTAGCTTCAAGAGTTCAGTTAAACATTCCTTTGACTTAGAGGTGAAATAAGAGTGTTCCAGTCGTTTAATTTTGTTGTGCTTTTTTCTGTTTACGCGAAACGAATCTAAGAATGAAATCTCTATCGGATGCTTTAAATGCATCCCAAACTACAGGGAAAGAAACATCATCAGATTGATTCAACAGGAAGTATTCATGAAAAAAGGAAGTAAAGGAAGATGTAAAGACCGAGTCCAGAAGGAGGGAATTATTAAAAAGCCATTTTCGAGTAAGGGTGGGTTTCTGTAATATATCCAAATGTATAGTGACTGGTGCATGGTCAGATATCAAAATGAAGCCGATATCAGCTGCAGTAAAGGATTGGGAAAGGTGGTGTGAAATGAAAAAGTAATCTAATTGTGATTGGGTTTGATGAGACGGTGAATAAAAGGAATACTCTCTCAGGTTAGAATTGCAGAGCCTCCAGGCATCAATAAGTTTATATTGACTAATAAGTTGTGTAAAAGATTTGTGTGATATGTGAGGAATTTATACACTAGAAGAGTGCCTATCTAAGAAAGGGTCAAAAACTTCAGTACAGTCGCCTGCTAGTAAAAAGTTATCATGATAATATTGTGTGATATGTGGAGCTAAGGAGGTACAGAAGGAGGCGTCACTAATCGTAGGAGCATAGAGATTCAGGAGGGAAATGGACACATTATCAACTATAAATTTGACCAAAACCCATCTTCCTACTTGGTCCATGCAACTCGTCAATATCTTGGCTGAGAAGGATTTCCGAAATAAAATAAGGACTCCATTGCGTTTGCCATCCTTCGGGGAAAAGAAAACCTCCCCACCCAACCCCTTTTCAGCTTAACAGACTCCTCAGCAGATAAATGGGATTCCTGTATACAAGCAATATCTGTGCCTAGTTTGGTTAGGTGCGTTAAAACTCTTTGTCTCTTAACCCCTTCACTGCGGCGGCTATTCCGCCGCAGTGCTAAGGGGGCGGGGTGGAAATGCAGCGGGCGCATGCTGGTGACGGAAACGCTCCGTCACCAGCGTCGGTTGCGCTGTGCTTATGACGGAGCGGTTCCGTCATGGCCCGGCCGCTCAATAGAACGCTCAGTGCAGGCGCGCAATTTGTGCCGCGCAGGAGCGTCAGGCGGGCCATGACGGAACCGCTCCGTCATCAGCACAGCGCCTCCGCGGCTGATGATGGAGCGGTTCCGTCATCAGCAGGGAAGGGGTTAATAGGAGACTGCAAACCTCGAACATTCCAAGATACAATTTTTAGAGGCTTATGAAAAAAACGTAAATAAACATCAAAAGCCAATTAAAGCATATCCGTAAAAAAGTGAAAACTAAGTTTTACAACCAACCAACTGTATGAAAATAGAAAGAATTGGAAATGAAAGAAAGAAAACAAGAAAAAGTGGAAAGTGAGAAGGGAGTAATGAAAAAATATGAAGATTGGATAAAACATAAAACAGGCTGAGGTGAAAAGGGGATCGAAGAAGAAACATGAATAAAAAAGAAAAGGAAGAAGGAAAACAGTGACAGAAGATATGAAGATAATGTGGAGAATAATTAACTTACATAACATCTAGAACATACAAGGGGTGGGAGGGTGGAGGCCACATAGAACAATGACGTGTCCAAAGCTCAGAAGGGAGGACGGGATGGGAGAACGATCCCAACGGACTCCAAAAACAGAAGGGAAGGAAATGAGGCGCAGGGAGGAAATCTGTGTGGAGAAAAAAGACAATGAAACACAACCAAATGGATGAACAACAAAGTAGAAAACGTATGCATCACAACATGTTACTTATGAATATTAGGCAAGAACAGTGACTACAAAACTATTAAACTGAAAATCCTTCACTTAAAGAAAACTACTTAGAACTCGAAGTGGAAGCGGTATCCATTTTGTGAACATTGTGGGAATAAAGAAAACTTTTCAGCTTCAACGGGAAGCAATCCACACAAACCCGAGCTCTGAGCACGCAAAGTACCTAAACCTCTCACTGGATACAACCGAGCTGGGACCACTGTGGGGAACAAAACTGCCAGTTTCTTCGTTCAAACAAGCGGTCGTGAGGATCGCCAAGAAACACTCGCTTCTCAACGATAAAATAACCTTCAGCGCCCGGACCCACGCCTGGATGACCATCAAATCATACATAAAGCCCATACCAGCAGCTTATTTTGACATGGCCTTCTCGTTCTTTATCAAATGTAAATTTCTTCAATTAAGGCTGGGTAACCTCCCGACAAGATTTGATCAACCAAAATGGAAACCACAAGAATCAACGGAATGTGACCTTTGTGGCGCAGGTAAACAAGACATTATTCATATAGTTTGCATCTGTCCGGCTATGTATCAAGGTCGGCGGTATTGGTTAAAGGACAAGCTCAACGAGCAAGGAGTTCGTACCTGCCGGACTGCGATAATCCAAATCTTATGCACTGCGGATCCTCAACTGATTTGTAGATCAGTTAAATTCCTGGACAGTTTCGTGAAAAAACAAGACCTATTGTCACAGGTCCGACCTTCATCTTGACTTAAGAACCCTGTTTCCAAAGACAATTTGTGTCTTGAATAATTTCACTGAAACTCACGTCAGTCTTTTGGACACTTAGAATACATACTTTTTCTCTTTTTATATACTTAAATGTTCATTTTAAACATTGTGGAATTGTATATATTGTAATGGTTTTAATTAACCAACAATAAAGAACTACTTTACTTAGCTTCAACGGGTCATCATAAGTAGTGGTCTTATTATTGAAAGTCACTTTAAATAGGCAGGGGTGAAAAAGCCCAAAACGTGCTCCCATAGAACGTAGCTGTGGTCGAAACGACAAGAACTCCTTACGTCGATCCACCGTTGATTTAGCATAGTCCTGTGAAAAGTAAAGAGGGTTCCCCGACCAAGTGATACGATTCATGGCTCTTGCAGCAGATAGAACTGTAAGTAAGTCAGTATACTCAAGAAAGTATCGGATAACACCTCTTGGTCTCTTTGTAGGAGAAGCAGAAATCACACCGGGGAGTGAGCCTAAACGATGTGCTCTCTGTATGTTGAGAGTGGTGCCTTCTGGTAATTGAAGAATTTTTGGAAAAAGGATTTGAAATAAGGAACGGGGTAAGACCCTTTGATCCTTCCACAAGACCATAAATGCGAAGATTATTGCTTCTGCTCCTGTTTTCAAAATGTTCAATTTGTTTGTGCAGAACTGAGATTTGTGCACATAGCGGATCAACTTTGGATACAGAAGACTCAAGTGAAGCAACATTTTGGGCCATATGTATCATCAAACCAATTTGCATTTCCAAAATAGCGAATTTTAAGGAATCGCTATTTTGGAAATGCAAAATGGTATGTATGAACAAAATCGCTATTATATAGCGATTCCTTACCATTCCTAATTTGCGATTAGCAAATTGCTAATCGCAAATTACCCATTCATTTATATGGGCCAGGAGGCCCATAGGAATGAAGGGGCAATTTGCGATTAGCAATTAGCTAATCGCAAATTAGGAGTTTTTTCAAGGGTGCAGGGGTGTCTCAAGAACACCCTGCTGCACTCCTGAAAAAGACATTTGGGGGCATATGGCGCACATACATGCCCTAAGGGCATGTATGGGCGTCATATGGCATCTTTGGTTTGTTTGAAAAAAGCATTATTAAAAGAATTCGCAACTTACCACCAACTAGAAGTTGGTGGTAATTTGCGATTCCTTAAAGGCATTTTTTGCATTTTTTATCTTTGATACATTGCATTTAAGGAATCGCAAAATTTGCGATTGCTTAAGTGCAATCACAAAATAAGGAATAGCAAATTTTGCGATTCCTTATTTTGATGCAAAAATGTTTGATACATACCATTTCGGTATTTAGCATTCGCAAAGGCCAAAATTCGCAGAATTTCGGCCTTTGCGAATGCTAAATAGCTTGATACATATGGCCCTTTGTTCCAATGTGGTGACCCGATTATCAACATTTGACCATTTATCACAAAGCATTTGAAGTGTAGATTTTGTCTCTTCCATGAAAGGACGCAAGGCCCTTATTTCGTCTAGTAAAATATCCATTGTGGCTGAAGTGGATTGTTTAGGGGGAGAGGGAGGGTCCTTCTTCAGTCTTTTAATGGAGCCTTTGTTAGTTCCAGACGTTGATGGAATGGAGGATGTTGAGGAACCCTTAGAAGATGGCGGATCAAGTAAGTCCTCCATTGATAAACACTGATAGCGAGAGCTCGTATGAACCAAAAAATTTTGTGCAGAGGGGGAAGGCTTGTGTAGATCCTTGGATAGCCTCCCCATACAGAAGGTAAATATTTCAAGTATAATTGAAATTCAAGAGTAAGACAAATATAAGGCCCTGAGGATTAATTAACAGTACCACTGTCTGAGAGAACAATAACAGGAAAAAGGGATATCTGAAAAAGCATAATAAATAGCTATTACAGCATAACCTATATTGTCGGAGCAGAAGTAAAATGAGTCATACATCAACACTATAACAAAGCAGTGTTAGAAGCAAATGCAATGAGTGCAGAGAAGAATATAAGGAAAAAAACAGTTGAGTACGAGCCTTGTAAATACAATGAACACAATGAAGTAATACAGGTAGATGCAAATTACATGAAGAAGTAGACCTGTATTAGTTAAATAAAGCCTTTTCATAAAATAACAATATCAGAGCATCATACCAGTGCATGCAACAGGTATAATTGAATGTGGAAGCATTCAGGCAATAAATAGGCATTTAGTTGGTAAAGTAGAAGAGCATAGTCCTTGAAACAGATGAAAAGCATGTGGTTGTGGAATATCGCTGAAGATAGACTGTTTAAGCATTGGGAGCATTGGTTGGTAGCAGACAGCAATATGCAATTTAAACAAAAAAGTCAATGCTTCACATGGGTGTTGCAGATATAAAGGCTACTCAAGAAATTCCATCAAACATCTCCATGAAGAGACAAGCTTGAAAATATATGAGGTAAGAAATGTGTCAGTGCTTCATAATGATGAGCAAATTACTGCGTGTAGACAAAGACTGTATCGGCAGTCCTGAGCAGAATGGCGGCAGTCCGTGTGTGAAGGGACATTCAAAAAGAAAATAAAAACTGCCTATCGGGAAGGCTTCCCCACGCAAAAAAGATGAAATGGGGTGTAGCGTCAAGTAAAGAGAGGCATTCGATGTGAGTGGGGCGCGGCACAAGTGAAAAGCAAAAGACCGATAGGAGCAGCGCTCCGTCAGTGATCACACAAAATGACGGCCGTCACCGCGGCAGCTCCGCGGAACACTCACTTGTCAGAAAATCGAAAGGAAAGTCCAGCAAAAGCCTCAGAAAGATATCCATCGACGCTGTAGACCTTCCTACGGTATGTCCCTCATTTTAGGATCCGTTCATCAGGAAAAGAGTTGCGTCGGGCCGGTCTCCGTCTCCGCCTCACGGGAGAGCTATGGAAACACCGCCATCTTCTTCGGGTGGAAGCCACGCCCCTCAGGTCCAGTCCTTCTCACCTAGGCAAGACGGTAGCAGAGCAGCAGGTCAGCTCAGCAGGGCATCAGTCCTTCAGGGCAGTAGCCCAGCAGAGTGGCAGTCCTTTCAGGTGCAGTCCTTCTCCGTGGTGGAGTCCAAAGTTCCAGAAGTGTACTGAAGAGTTAGGTCTAAGCGACCAATATTTATAACTGGTGCCCACTTTGCAGTGAAGAAAGCTTCTCGAGGTCTCCACCCCCCTAGTAGCATTTACCTTACAGGTCCTGGGCATATGTAGTGTTAATTTACTTGGGACTCTCAAGTAAACTAAATATGCCAATTGGGTGTAAGCCAATTTTACTTTGTTTAAAGGAGAGAGCACAAGCACTTTACCACTGGTTTGAAGTGGTAAAGTGTGTAGATTACTAAAAGCCAAGGAAAATAGGTCTGAAAGCAGAAAGGTGAAGGCAGAAAGTATGGGATGACCCTACAGAAAGGGACAAGTCTAACAGTAGGTGAATTGCTATGTATTGGTGAAGAGTTCATTTGGATAGTGGTTGCTTTCTCTGCACACAGAGGGCTCATCTGTGTACCGGTTATGCAGTTCTGGGGCCCATTTGACTTTAGGACCTAGTTATGGAGTGGGAGCAGGTAAGTTAGAGGCTGATGCAGATAGGCTATTGGTACGTTTGTGGGAAAAGTGGGGCTTGCAGGTTGTTGTTAATTCTCGTTTGCCGGATCCAAAAATGCATCCCAGGTTCTAGGATTTCCAATACAAAATATACTTTTTTATCAATGTCTTAATGCTTTTTATCCCTAGCATGTTGTTTGGTGCACCGTGCTGGTGACCATTACGGAATTGTTTCTGTTACATTCAGCCAATCAGAGAAAGCAGATTGATGGATCCAGAGCTGGCTCCTCAACACAGCAAAAGGTGTCAGGATGAAAGGCTCTGTCTTCCAATGGTATTACTTTATTGCTTTAAATGCATTTAAGGATCCTAGATGGATTTGCAAATTAACTGTTAAAACACTTCTAGAATGTAACCCTGCTTAGCCCATTTGATACCTTTCCATTAAACTAATTTCTAAAAACGTATTGAATGATTTTACACCTCAGTCAAAGGCCATATGCAGCTGTGGTTGGCTACTCCATTGGGGAGTACAGTACAAAGTTTGGTCAAAGGCCTGGCCCTGCAAGCAATATGCAGAGGAGGCTTCAGGCAAGGCCTGTCCATAAACTAAGCCCTGCTGCAAATGCCTACTACACACAGCTGAAAACCAAGCAATGGAAAGTTTGGCCACCTATAAGGGCCCAAAACATTTTAAGGGTAAGTTCTGCCTTTTTGCCCATAAAACATTAATTTTAGATTAAAGTGATGACATGCTTCAGAAAAAAACCAAATATCACAAAAATGATCTATTATGGTTAAGTGATCAAACCATGTTGTTCCTCCGTGCCAATGCTTCAGATTTCAAACCATGAAGTCACAAATAACAACGCAAATGGAGTCATTGGGCTCATTGGCAAATACAACACATAACCAAAGATGTGACTAATCCATCAGGTGGGGATAGGCTACTGAGCCTGGTGCCTGCGACCAGGGCATGCACCCTAACCAGCATGTGGTTGCAGAGTCAGTCATATGTAATTGCAGTTCTTTTTTTAAATATTTTCTTTTTTGATCCTCAGTCCCGTGTCCTGGAGAGTCCTTGGGACTGCAAACCTTTATTAGGGTGTACAGAGCCCGAAGCAAAATCCCAAAATCTGTGGGTTTATAATATCATTTTTTAGGCCCCAGATGTTCTCTTTGGGCTACTGCAAAACTGTTCTGGAGGTTGTGGGGTGTTTCTCCAACTAGTCTCTTTTATTATTTTACAATGTAAGGTCTGAGCCCTATTTAGTTTTTCAGCCAAAGACATCTAATGAAGGCACATGGTTCCTTGGAAAAGACTGAGGGAATGGACCCCCCCCCCCCCACTTCACCCCGAGGAAAATGAAGACAAACTGCTTTCTCATCCTAAGAAATCTGTTATTTTTTAAAAATGTTTTCCTAATATACTGCTCAAATGCAGGTCAGTGAAGGCCTCACTAATTAACAATCAAGATATACAACTGTATGATTAATGCACTAGTTCAATTTTCGTAGTGTTGGAGACAGTTATATAAAATCTATTAAATATGCAAATTAACTGGACAGAAACTGGAAATGCACTACTCATTACACTTTTTGATTGATGTTGAGGTAGAGATGCTCAAGGCTGATTGGGTGAGAAATGTGGTCATGTAGTCAAAGTTATTAAGATGATGTATTTACATAATAGCATATATATATAAGCCACACGCTGTTTACAGGCCGTCACAGCCCGAGGGGACCCAAGGAGGAACTTTGGACCACAGCAGCACAAACGAGGGTCCAACCGGCAGTGCTCACAGTCGCTGGATTTAGCAGAATTCTTCTCTGCTCCCCACGCCACCACCCTGTGTGCACATGGCAGGTGCATTCTGGGGGTTGGAGTCAACTACAAGGTGGGAGGACTCTAACAGGTGAATGGACTACTACCTGGGGGAGGAGTACCAGTAACATCATCGCTACAAAGGTGGAGCACAATCAGCTGGTAATCATTTGGACTCTGGTGGGTGCAGGGCGCTGACAAAGGCGGAAGGAGCTGAAATGCATTCGCCGCCACCTACCTGTAATGCTGTGAAATAAAGCTTTCCTCAAAGGACCCCCCTCTGGCCTCCGCGCTCTCCTTTGCGGGTGAAGTGGTTTGGTGATAATTTCTGCGCAATGCCAGAAGGGCAGTACGGATGGCCCTGTGACATTTGAGACCCGGATAGAAGCTGGCAGCACACTGCTTGCGGTGTGCGTTTTGTGCTTGAGGAATCAAGGAATCCGGTGTCCGCCGTGAGCAGAGTGAGTCATATGCGGAAGGAGGTATTTAACCTTCGTAAGGGTGCTGTGAGCCTCATGGCTGCCCCTGCATAAAGGTCACACGCTGTTTACAGGCCGTCACAGCCCGAGGGGACCCAAGGAGGAACTTTGGACCACAGCAGCACAAATGAGGGTCCAACCAGCAGTGCTCACAGTCACTGGATTTAGCAGCATTCTTCTCTGCTCCCCACGCCACCACCCTGTGTGCACATGGCAGGTGCATTCAGGGGGTTGGAGTCAGCTACAAGGTGGGAGGACTCTAACAGGTGAATGGACAACTACCTGGGGAGGAGTACCAGTGACATCATCGCTACGAAGGTGGAGCACAGTCAGCTGGTAATCATTTGGACTTTGGTGGGTGCAGTGCACTGACGAAGGCGGAAGGAGCCGAAATGCATTCGCCGCCACCTACCTGTAATGCTGTGAAATAAAGCTTTCTTCAAAGGACCCCCCTCTGGCCTCCATGCTCTCCTTTGCGGGTGAAGTGGTTTGGTGATAATTTCTGCGCGATGCCAGAAGCGCAGTACGGATGGCCCTGTGACATTTGAGAACCGGATAGAAGCTGGCAGCACACTGCTTGCGCTGTGCGTTTTGCGCTTGAGGAATCAAGGAATCCGGTGTCCGCTGTGAGCAGAGTGAGTCATATGCAGAAGGAGGTATTTAACCTTTGTAAGGGTGCTGTGAGCCTCATGGCTGCCCCCGCATAAAGGCCACATGCTGTTTACAGGCCGTCACAGCCCGAGGGGACCCAAGGAGGAACTTTGGACCACAGCAGCACAAACGAGGGTCCAACCGGCAGTGCTCACAGTCGCTGGATTTAGCAGCATTCTTCTCTGCTCCCCACGCCACCACCCTGTGTGCACATGGCAGGTGCATTCTGGGGGTTGGAGTCAGCTACAAGGTGGGAGGACTCTATCAGGTGAATGGACTACTACCTGGGGGAGGTGTACCAGTGACATCATCGCTACAAAGGTGGAGCACAATCAGCTGGTCATCATTTGGACTCTGGTGGGTGCAGGGCGCTGACGAAGGCGGAAGGAGACGAAATGCATTCGCCGCCACCTACCTGTAATGCTGTGAAATAAAGCTTTCTTCAAAGGACCCCCCTCTGGCCTCCGCGCTCTGCTTTGCGGGTGAAGTGGTTTGGTGATAATTTCTGCGCAATGCCAGAAGCGCAGTACGGATGGCCCTGTGACATTTGAGACCCGGATAGAAGCTGGCAGCACACTGCTTGCGGTGTGCGTTTTGTGCTTGAGGAATCAAGGAATCCGGTGTCCGCCATGAGCAGAGTGAGTCATATGCGGAAGGAGGTATTTAACCTTCGTAAGGGTGCTGTGAGCCTCATGGCTGCCCCCGCATAAAGGCCACACGCTGTTTACAGGCCGTCACAGCCCGAGGGGACCCAAGGAGGAACTTTGGACCACAGCAGCACAAACGAGGATCCAACCGGCAGTGCTCACAGTCGCTGGATTTAGCAGCATTCTTCTCTGCTCCCCACGCCACCACCCTGTGTGCACATGGCAGGTGCATTCTGGGGGTTGGAGTCAGCTACAAGGTGGGAGGACTCTAACAGGTGAATGGACTACTACCTGGGGGAGGAGTACCAGTGACATCATCGCTACAAAGGTGGAGCACAATCAGCTGGTAATCCTTTGGACTCTGGTGGGTGCAGGGCGCTGACGAAGGCGGAAGGAGCCGAAATGCATTCGCCGCCACCTACCTGTAATGCTGTGAAATAAAGCTTTCTTCAAAGGACCCCCCTCTGGCCTCCGCGCTCTCCTTTGCGGGTGAAGTGGTTTGGTGATAATTTCTGCGCGATGCCAGAAGCGCAGTACGGATGGCCCTGTGACATTTGAGACCCGCATAGAAGCTGGAAGCACACTGCTTGCGGTGTGCGTTTTGCGCTTGAGGAATCAAGGAATCCGGTGTCCGCCGTGAGCAGAGTGAGTCATATGTGGAAGGAGGTATTTAACCTTCGTAAGGGTGCTGTGAGCCTCATGGATGCCCCCGCATAAAGGCCACACGCTGTTTACAGGCCGTCACAGCCCGAGGGGACCCAAGGAGGAAATTTGGACCACAGCAGCACAAATGAGGGTTCAACCGGCAGTGCTCACAGTCGCTGGATTTAGCAGCATTCTTCTCTGCTCCCCACGCCACCACCCTGTGTGCACATGGCAGGTGCATTCTGGGGGTTGGAGTCAGCTGCAAGGTGGGAGGACTCTAACAGGTGAATGGACTACTACCTGGGGGAGGAGTACCAGTGACATCATCGCTACAAAGGTGGAGCACAGCCAGCTGGTAATCATTTGGACTCTGGTGGGTGCAGGGTGCTGAAAAAGGAGGAAGGACCCGAAATGCATTTGCCGCCACCTACCTGTAATGCTGTGAAATAAAGCTTTCTTCAAAGGACCCCCCTCTGGTCTCCGCGCTCTCCTTTGCGGGTGAAGTGGTTTGGTGATAATTTCTGCGCGATGCCAGAAGCGCAGTACGGATGGCCCTGTGACATTTGATACCCGGATAGAAGCTGGCAGCACACTGCTTGCATTGTGCGTTTTGCTCTTGAGTAATCAAGGAATCCGGTGTCCGCCGTGAGCAGAGTAAGTCATATGCGGAAGGAGGTATTTAACCTTCGTAAGGGTGCTGTGAGCCTCATGGCTGCCCCCGCATAAAGGCCACATGCTGTTTACAGGCCGTCACAGCCCGAGGGGACCCAAGGAGGAACTTTGGACCACAGCAGCACAAACGAGGATCCAACCGGCAGTGCTCACAGTCGCTGGATTTAGCAGCATTCTTCTCTGCTCCCCACGCCACCACCCTGTGTGCACATGGCAGGTGCATTCTGGGGGTTGGAGTCAGCTACAAGGTGGGAGGACTCTAACAGGTGAATGGACTACTACCTGGGGGAGGAGTACCAATGACATCATCGCTACAAAGGTGGAGCACAATCAGCTGGTAATCATTTGGACTCTGGTGGGTGCAGGGCGCTGACGAAGGCGGAAGGAGCCGAAATGCATTCGCCGCCACCTACCTGTAATGCTGTGAAATAAAGCTTTCTTCAAAGGACCCCCCCTCTGGCCTCCGCGCTCTCCTTTGCGGGTGAAGTGGTTTGGTGATAATTTCTGCGCGATGCCAGAAGCGCAGTACGGATTGCCCTGTGACATTTGAGACCCGCATAGAAGCTGGCAGCACACTGCTTGCGGTGTGCGTTTTGCGCTTGAGGAATCAAGGAATCCGGTGTCCGCCGTGAGCAGAGTGAGTCATATGCGGAAGGAGGTATTTAACCTTTGTAAGGGTGCTGTGAGCCTCATGGCTGCCCCCGCATAAAGGCCACATGCTGTTTACAGGCTGTCACAGCCCGAGGGGACCCAAGGAGGAACTTTGGACCACAGCAGCACAAATGAGGGTCAAACCGGCAGTGCTCACAGTCGCTGGATTTAGCAGCATTCTTCTCTGCTCCCCACGCCACCACCCTGTGTGCACATGGCAGGTGCATTCTTGGGGTTGGAGTCAGCTACAAGGTGGGAGGACTCTAACAGGTGAATGGACTACTACCTGGGGGAGGAGTACCAGTGACATCATCGCTACAAAGGTATATATATATATAATACCTACTGGCGGTCGCCAGTAGGTAGTTATAGTTAGGAATATTTTCATTCTATTGCGAATAACTTTGGCGCCGGTTTAGGAATCTGACTGAAAATATCCTCAAATTTGTCTCGCGGCGTTCCGGTCCTTCCCTGAAAGTTTGGGGGGGATTTGTCAAGCGGGGGCCGAGAAAAAAGGGGGGTCCCAAAACGTGTTTTCCCCATTTTAATTTCCATCGTTCAGTCGACCTCACTTTTAGCCTGAACGGCTGAATGGATTTCCACGAAACTTGGCATAATTGTAGGGACTGGTAGCCCGATGTGCCTTTGCTATGTCTCAAGATATGTGCTCCAGTGGATTTTGAGTAATTTCGGTTAAAAAAAATATATATATCTATAAGCGCACCCCGGTACGCGCACCGCAGCGCTAACCAGCGCGCTACACGAGTTCACGCGCGGAAAGTTGATTGGCTCTCGGGTGTCTTTCAACATTCCATACAGTCCGGAGCGGCCGCCATCTTGTGTCTCGGTAGGATCGAGACACAAGAGGTGGCAAAAACAAAGGGGGAAATGACCATAAGGGGGCAGAGTAGACCCCCCCGACCCCCTAGGTTTGATGTGGGGGCTATAAAAGGGCCCCGCGGGACAAAAACATTTTTTTGTTTCCGATTTGCGCACTGGAGAGCGGACCGGGGAGCGTACCTGAAGGAAAAAAGAATGACAGACTTTTTAAAAAATGTAGCCTTTTTTTATAAATTAGAGGTAATTCTAAAAAGAACTGTTTTTTTTCTTCTTTTTGTTGTTTTATATTTTTTTAATGTTTTTTTGAACATTTTGTACTTTTTTTGGCTTTTATGAACTATTTTATATTTTTTTTGTTATTTTTATGGGTAGAAACAAAAAACAGGGAATTGTAAATAGCTCAACTGGAGCAAAAAAAAATATGGAAAAAATTATTGTTTTTTGGGGCAATTGTGGTTGTCACCAGCACGGTTGATGAGCTTTATGCTTTGCTCAGCATAGGTGATGGTCTTACTACAAAATATACAAGAGATATTGTATTCCCCAAACTGTGGTTGTATGTTTGGGACCATCTCCCTTGTCTCTGGTCCCGATGGAGTGGGTTGCTTTCGTTTGGAGGTGCTGGGTGAAGATTGGGGAGGGTTGCTGGCCAGTTCTCTCACCTCTGCCGCAGTATAGTTGTTGGGATGCCTGTGCTGCATGTGCCGAATCATGGTGTTATTGCCAAATGAGTATTTTTTATTAGGGTTCCCCCTTGAAAGTTCCATGTTACAGATTAGGCAAGTCACCTTTGACGCATTCACTTTGGCGCATTCACTTTCTTCTTGCCCTCTGGGATGGAAAAAAACTCCCATACAATGTGCTGCTTTGGCCTATATGGGAATGTCCTACTCCCCTTCTCCTCCTCCTCCTCCTCCTCTTCTTCATCTCCACCACTGTGGTGTTGTGGTGGTCCTCTTGGTGGTGATGGTGGTGGTGGTGGTGCAGATGCTCCAGCTGCTGCTGCTACTGTAGCCATTTTAAAGTACAAAATATTATTCAGAGATCTCCAAACAGGTCTTCCTCAGTCAAAGGACAAAGTCAGAATAAGGAAAAAAGGTGGGGTCTTTCATCATTTGGAAAAAAAACTGTCCTGAACCAATGAAAAGTGTTATTTTCAGGTCACATGACCCGGGCTTTCATCATTTGGAAACCAAAACTGTTCTGCGCCAATAAAAAGTGTTATTTTCAGGTCACATGACCCGACGCGCTTACGCTGCGGGCCCCCGGGTCGGATGCTTACGTTGCGCGATCGTATTCGCTCGAGTTCCGGGTGCGCTTACGCCGTGCGTATCACGCGGACGCGGCTACGCGATACGTCACGATGATGTTTTCGTTCGCGGCAATAGCGCTAACGGGACGCCCACTCTCACATATACTCACTTATATATATCAATACTCACATATACTAGATTAAAACATATGTCGTTACTAATAAAGACACTAGTGAGACAGTCATTCACTCACTAAAACACACATATACTCACTCATCCACCCATACAGTCCTGCACATATGCTGTCTTCAAAACACATACAAACAGTGAGTCAGTCACCAACCCATGCAGCCACTTATACACAAAGTGAAACACTGATACATATATTTAAATATTTAAAAATTACTCGCTAATATATGTATTCACTAAGATACACTTAATAAGCCAGTTAACCAATTTTTTTTAAAAAACATCCATTTACACACTTATTTAACCATTTATTCTTCTATCGACCTTTACAAATACATATATAAAACATATTTATATTTCAGAAAGACACACATTCACTGGATGGTGTCATCAGTGATGTCATGAGTGATGTCACTGACCATGTCATGAGTGATGTAATATGTGACGTCATCAGCAGTGCATTGAAGGCGCGCTTGTTATAGTGAGTCCAACTAACTATAACGTTGGAATTTGAATGGTTTTATGTCAGTAAAATTTCCAGCTAACTATAACTGGTGTGAAACCTATGGTTTTTTCAGGGAATATATATATATATATACATTCCACCAACACAAATAAGTAGGAAATGTTCAATCTGGTTTCAAAGACACGTTGGGGTTGTGAACAGCACATTTTAGACAGGGGGACTTTTGCTATGGTTTAAGACTAACGCCCTCATTAAGATTAACCTGTTAATCTTGTTGGGACCATGACCAATAGATATTGGCCCCACTGGAATTATGAGATCTTTGAGAACACTGAATGGGGGTATGGTTCTGGGAAGATACAAATCATTGCAGTAACATAAAAGGTAGACTGTTGAGTCATGGGACTCTTTAATTTTGCATGACTATTTCGACTGATGCAAACATTTGAAAACGCCATGAAGAAGTCCGGGAGAAATGAGATTACTAGGGGTTCTGATGCAGAACAAATGATTTCCCAAGTAATTCTTCATTTCTTAATAACTCCTGAGGGTCCAACTTACAATGGGATGAATTTCCCCACCTCAGGTTACCAGTACGTCTGTTAATAGCAACCGTGGGGTTGGGGACATACTAGTCCAATTGCTATTCTACTCATAATGAGAGCCTATATAAGTTATTTAGAGGGTTTTGGATGCCGGGCATTTTGCAAAAAATCTGTGTCTGTCTTGTCAGCAATCTCATGATGGAACCACTGGGTTTCCAATGGCGGGGCCTCAGATGGCTCTACTAGCAGAAACATTAAGCAGGAAGCCTGCTGCTACATGGCCAATGCTGAAAGCCTAACCTCTTTCAGCCAGCCTTTATGATGCATATTTTTCATACAAATGTACAGCATTTGAATATGTCACCAATGTGTTTGGGAAAAACTTCCGGTGCACCAGAGACATTTTTTGTTTTGCAGAAACAAACCTCAGCTTTGAGGTTGTTTTCCCTCTAAAAAATAATAATGGTGAGTGGTTGAGCAGCCATGACATGGCAGCCCACCTAGCATCACTGTATGGAATTCATTCTTTTTGCCCTGATCTCCCCCATTTAATAAGTGATACTGGAGGTATCTGACTCTGAAAGTGTCCTTGACTCTGCTGACCAGACCCACGGCCAGTGCTCTGTCCTTGAGTGAACAATTGGTTCAGACAACCATAGAATATGCTAGGGCATGTAGGTTTAGAAACCCCAGTGGACCTAATACTCTTAAGTGTGCACTGCCGTGGTGTCTGGTGCCATTTTAAAGTCAGACATGCCCTGCAGGCTAGTTGTAAAATAAAATAGTGTCCAACTTCGACTTTTGAATTAATAGTACTTCCTAAGTCCAAAATAACTGTTTAGTTATATATAAGTCACCCCTAAGGTATGCCGTAGGTGGCCCATGGGTAGGGTACCTTGTTATAAAAAAGCAGGGACATTTTTAAATATGTTTTATATGACCTGGAGAAAAAACCTAAGTAATTTTCCCATTGTAGTGCTAATAGCTCTATAGGTAACTTGGGAAGGTGTGATTAAACTTGAATAAAGTCTAACTTTTGACAGAAGTTAGCTAGCAGCATGAGTCATAGTATAAAAATAATACTTACAATAAATCCTACAACCTGCCATGATGGGATTCATTAATACTATTGTAGGAGAGTAGTTTTAGAACATTCTTTTCTGACGTTGCTTAAAACCACCCTGTTGAAGCCTCTTCTGATTAGCCAGCCACTGACAGCCTGAGCCAAGCTGCTCCCTGGTTAGGTGTGAAGAGAACTGGGGCTGAAGCAATATAGTCATTTGGTGGGAGCAGATTTACTTCCTAGAGAAGAAAGCAAAAGGAAGGGGGACAAGGAGAAACACTATTCTTTAAAGGTAGGAGCACACATGTCACAGGACCCAGGCTAGCACCCACTTCCTTGATTCCCAGCCAGATGGAAGTCCCTCTGATTAAATTTGGAATGGGGCTGCAAGGGGTGTTCACCATAAAGCTAGTCACGCTTGTGGGGTGGATTAGCCAGACAAGAACTCCAAAGAGAGATTGTCTCTATTTTAATTTTTGAAGTGATGTGCATTCTGGAATAACAATTTGCCAAACACCCCAGGAAATTTTTCATGGCAGAGGGTCACAACTTGAACCCCATTTGTTTGGATGTCTGGCCCTCTTGAATGCCCAGAATGGAGAATAAATAACCATTTGGAGAGGAAGGGCTGCCCAGTTGGACCCTTGAACTGCACAACAGAGGACTGCACTCAGAAGGACTGCACCTGCTGCACTCTAAAGGTGCCATACAAGAAGAACTGTGTCTGTCTTTAAGGATATGGAGTGAACTTCCTCAGAAGCAACAGGTAGAAAAGTGCTGGAAGAAGCCACCTGCAACATCCACTAGAAGTACAACTCCAGCTGACCAACTTCCCCTGGATTTTTTTTGACTGACCAGGTGCATTGTCGGAGTTGTAGTCTCAGATCCCAAAAGGCAAACCAGAGCTTCTGAACCCTTGGCTGGTGCCATGGAGTGCCTTGCTGCATCAATGAACCTTCTAAAAAGAACTCCTGGAAGTTTAGAAAGTTTTGACTAAGTTTGGTGAAAAAACTCCAGTGGAACACTGGCATCGATGACGAGAATCAAGCCGGCGATGTCGAACTGTGACTCGGCCTAACCTCGCAGGTTTGCCTCGCTGAAAAATCCTGAGCTCCTTTTTGTCAACAACAATGAAAAAAAACTCCAGTGCTCATAAGGCATCACGGTGCTGAAGGCTGCCGTTAACGACTAAAAATCTGAATCCGAGGAACCGATCACTCGATGTTAAGAGCAAAAGCTCCAAAAAGTGACTAAATCAGACAGTAAACACTTGATTGTGCCCAAATACTCATCGTGTCCGACCCACGTTCGATTATGGTCAGCTTGGAACTTTCAGTTTGCCCCGGTCCAGAGCAACCAGATAGCCGTGGTTGGTGCATTACACCTTTTTGCAGCACACATACACTAAAGGAAAATTACTCATAGGATTGTTTTTGTGTAGGAAGTTGTCCCTTCCTGCAAAAAATAATCCTAACTGCAGTGGATGCACCCTTGCAGTATAGTGCAAGGGTGCCTACATTGGTGCTAGGCTGCCAAAATGGTGTCAGATCAGGCAGAAAGGACAGGAATGCACATGTTGCTTAAATACAGTGCATTCCTACCATTTCACTTTGGCGTAGGGCTGGGCAGCAATGTACCCTGCCATCCTTCCCTATCCAAAATTATAAATTCGGCCCATATTCTCTAAGGGTCACATTTATGATGCGGACTCTTGCAGCGATGCAAATCTTAAGTCAGATTTTGCGTGGCTCCAAAAATCTGGATAAACGCAACTCAAATCACTGTTTTGCGTGACTCTGCCCAGGGTAGGTTTTCCATGGGTGCTGCCTGGGTGTTCCAATGCAACTCCACTGGTTTGGATGCATTCCCAGATTTACAAGACCTTGTAAACCTGGGAAAGCACTACAAAGATACGGGTCCCCAGGAGAGGTGAGACATATCTTTATTTCTCCTTGTCTTTCCTCTTCCTATGTGTGCTGCCTTCTGTAGCACACGTAAAAAGAGGAAAACGCCTCTCAGGTTTCCTTTAGTGCAGTAAGGTGTCTCTTCCTGCATAAAAACAATCATACCTAAAACACAGGCACCCTTGCACAATGATGTAAGGGTGTCTGCATTGGTGCTAGTGTCGTAATTGGATCAGGTGGTAAAATTAGCCCAAAAAACAAATCTATATCCACGAGAGTCATCACACAAGACGATATAGCCCCCTCCACCCCCTCATAAAATGCCGCCGGATTCTTCCGAAGATCAGGTAAAGAATTTTTCAATGCCATAACATCTGCTCTATTCCACGGCGTATATACCCAATTATACACAAAATACCCTTTCGCATCCTTTGATGATTTATCATCATCCGTACCTTCCCCTTTAGGCGGAACATACAAAGGCGCGGCTTCACGCATAGGCATAACATGCAATGCAGAACTCTTATCTGAACCACGGAGAGAACACTCCTTAATCTGCCCATTATTCTCCGACTCGGACTCCTTTTGCCTCCTTTTCCGTTCCTCCCGCAATCGGGCTGTCTCATCCCGCAGCTTGATCAATTGCTTGAACAGGTCGTCAACATCTGAAAGATCAAAATCACCTTTAGCCAAATTTTCACGATACACTGACAACGATTTAGGTTCTAACGTGTCTGAAAATTCCCGATACGCGCCTACACTTCATCCGCCAAACTAGACAAAAAATACATTAATTCAAGATCCGACCATTCCCTTTTCTCCGTAATCAACTGATCCTGAGTAACACAATTCTTATTCACTTTACGAGCCCAACTGCGTAAATGAGCGGACCTCGCCGTAGTAAACCTGAGAGCGGATATACCCTTCTTGTCCGACTTATCCTGTCCATCGTCCTCTGAATCCGCAGCCAGAGCCGTCGGCAAAACATACGGAGGCGGTGACCGATCTAACAAAGAAAAATCATCAATTTCATTATTAAGGACAGGATAAAGTGGTCGGCGAATTGGAAATTGACCAGTCGTTTGCAATTTACGTTCCCGTTCCTCCCTTTCTTTCTTCTCTTGAGCCTCCTTTTCCTCAAGCTGTAAAGCCTTATCCCGAGCAGCCTTGCGCTGCTCTTTGTCCGCCAAGGCAACCTCACGCTTCATTCGCTCATGCGCCGCTTTCTCCCACATTCGCACGCAATCAAACATATTTTGTCTAGACCTGCATTGAAACAAACATTGCTCTACAAATTGTATTTTACTTAAATCATACGACCCGTGTAGAGGCCATTGTAATTCGGGATCGGCCTTGGTGTACTTATGCCATAATTTACTGTACATAATAGGGGGAAGGCCAAATTTTATATACATTTCCCTATTTGGTGTTCCCTCTTGGGGAGCCGGCTGTGCTTCTGCTAATCTAATTGAGGTACCTTCTCCAAGACAACACATTCCTCGGAGTGTGCTGAAAACAGGCACGAAAGCGTGACACCGGACAAAATGGCACTTACAGTTCTTCACACGATTGTGCCGCTCAGAGGAAAAAACAAAGTTAGAGAAACATCTCTACATGCCTGCCTATGTGAAGTGCACTACACATATAAGTTCAAAGATCACAAATTCACAATCTTAGCTAACTCAAGTCAAAGACGTAGATCGTAGGACTTCGGCAAGCGTCCGAGGACTACCTTACTGATCACAAATCACAGAATTTCAGTAAGCGTCCGAAGACTACCTTACCAAACACAAATCATAGGACCTCAGTAAGCGTCCGCAGACTACCTTACCGATCACAAAGCTTACCCAAATTCCCAAATGTCCAGATTCCAACTGCCAAGGTCTTGTAAGCCAAATCAGCCAAACGGCACTTTCTCAGCGATGCAGACACTTCGAAAACTCAGTCGGAGACCGGCGCCACCTGGAAGGTCAGATCGGAAGGAAAGGAAAAAACACCGTGGCAGCCAAGACTCGGGTCACTCGTGGCAGCGCGCGCCCATGGCGGGTTTCCAAGCCTTCGTCACGACCTCTCCTTCGGGCATCCGAGTCACCGATGAGTCCCTTCGTGGTCGCCAATTGAAGTAATATCGGGGTTCCCAAGGCCTACACGCTCCGGAGATAACCCACTTACACTCAAGAACTGTTGGCACGGAAACTGTAAAAGGCAAAGAACAAGTTTATTAAAACCCCATGGGGTGGTGATACCTCTAGCATTACCGAAGGGTGCTGTTTGAGTGTACCACCACCCCATGGGGTTTTAATAAACTTGTTCTTTGCCTTTTACAGTTTCCGTGCCAACAGTTCTTGAGTGTAAGTGGGTTATCTCCGGAGCGTGTAGGCCTTGGGAACCCCGATATTACTTCACTAGACTCCAGAGCAAAGGAAAATAATAGGAATGGGCCGTTTTGGACAAATACGGCACATTCCTGCCTTCTCCAGGTGACACAGGGCAGCACATCAAGGTGGCTTGCTATACTGCCATGCACCACAAAAGTCGTAAACATGCCCCTCTTTTTATGAAAATCTTGCATTTGGACATGATGTATTGTTTAATTACAAAGGGTAATATGTATTTGAATTTTAATGTAATTCTAACTTCACAAATGTATTGGCTCCATTTGCAGCGTTGTTTTTTAAATCCCCTAGCTTAAGACATACATAGGAATATGAGTTGTTAGGGAATATTTAATGATAGTACAGTAGGCAAAGTACTGACTGACGTATTCTCATATCGCCTTGTTTTATCTTCGATAAATTACGGAAATTCCACTGGAAATGCTTTTCTGCTAACAAAATTAATATTTATTTAAGTGAGGGCATTGGGGATTTTGAACGCCCGCCATAATATTTGCATTTATTTGTGGTTCTCTCTTGTAGCCAGAAACAGTAAGAGAACATGATAAAGCCTCTGAACCTAATGCCGGCACTGGTGGAGAGATGGAAAAAGTTACAACTTTCTCTATTGTGCAACTTTCATTAGACCTTACTGAAGTTTATTCTTAAACATATGTATTTGTGTAGTGCACCACCTTCATGAATAGGGAAGAAGCATTTCAAACATCTCAGCAGAATTTTTGTCTTCATTTTATTGATGAGGGCATAGAGTGAAAACTATCATTAGTATGAAAAATCAAAGGTTCGAGTTGATAGCTAAGGGACCAATGCATAAAGGGTTTAAGCACTTGCAAACCCTCCGAATCGGTAAATCCAGAGAGTTTGT
Organism: Lissotriton vulgaris; assembly: GCF_964263255.1. Classification (NCBI taxonomy): domain Eukaryota; kingdom Metazoa; phylum Chordata; class Amphibia; order Caudata; family Salamandridae; genus Lissotriton; species Lissotriton vulgaris. The sequence goes on along the minus strand of NC_141696.1, from coordinate 1,071,060,283 downwards.
GGAAGTGTAAACCCTTTTCCCTATTTACTAAACACATTTAACAATTACGAAAAGTGCTTCCGAATCACTAAATGTGTTTAGAATTGGATATCTATTCGGTATTTGGAAGGGTTGTGTTGTAGCCGTTCCTTCCAAGTACCAAATCTGGATGATCACATTTATGTGACTGAAATCTGGTTGCAGATCATTGATATAGTACCAACACCTTAAAGGAGGTGGTAACCTATTCACAAAAGGGACCACAGACCTCCTTTAAACAAACAAAAAAAGTTTTTCTTTAGAAATGAAGTCCTATAGGGGGCAAGATGGCGGCCGTGAGGAGCGGCTGAGCAACCACTTCAGCAGTGTGGACAAAGTTTTGAGCATGAACTCAACAGCCCGCTAACTATTTGGAGGAATAATGCCATGAGCCTGCTTTAGACTTACCGGGAAGATAGAGGTCTGAACAGTCCTGCGGAGTCTCAGAGTCTCAGAGTCTCAGATCGCGGAACAGCGGAGCGGAGTCTGTCTCTCCGCATCTCCGCATCTCGGCATTTCGGCGTCCTGGACTGCGGGTGCACGGAGAAGGTGCCGAATCACACGGAACAGCGGAGCGGAGTCTGTTTCTCCGCATCTCGGCGTCTTGGCTGGCGTCCTGGACTGCGGGTGAACGGAGAAGGTGCCGAACTACAGCGGAGCGGAGCGGAGTCTGTTTTCTCCGCATCTCGGCATTTCGGCGTCTTGGCTGGCTGGATGCACTGGGTTGATCGGTGTTTCAGGGCACTCCCCCTGGCCCTGCGGAGGATCGCTGCATCATCCTTCCTAAGGCTGAGGCTGGTCTGGAGATCCGGCGGAGCTCGCGGAGCCGGGAGGTGGAGCCTCACAGGGACGGGATCGCAGGAGAGGAACAGAGGTGGAGGAGCTCACTGCAGAGCTCGTGGATCCAGCGGTTGTGGCATCTGCGGTCCAGACAGAGGCAGAGGCAGTCCTGTGCTAAGAAACTGTAGGGCTCACGTGTGCAGGGACTGGATTCGAGAGAAGCAACTACTGTCTCTACTCTCAGTATTTGCTGCATTAATGGCTCCCAAACCCAATACTGGAGGTAAGCCTTTGTCTAAAAAGAGAAATGCTGACAACATTGGCATAACAGGCAGCAATACAGGCAGTACCACAGACATCTCCGTGAATACTGTGCCCTTAATTGGTGCAGGGATTGAGGGGGAAACTCCAGAGGTGGGATCTGGGGGTCTGGTAAAGCAGCAACAGATGTCCTTAGGTCCGAGTACCCCAAAGGTGATGCGACCCCCCTCAGCTAGGACCAGGCAAGCCACAGCTACAGCTACCGCCACCATGAGTGTCGTAGACATGCTGAATCGGAATGAGAAGAAGAAAAGGCAGAAAGAGTTGGAACCGGCTGCAGGGGCAGGGACAGGGGTAGCAGTAGCAGCTGCCCCTGAGGTCCTCGTGTCATCTTTACCAGCATTACCAACCACTCAAGAAGACGTAGAGATTGAGATTGAACCTGATTCCGACATTGAGGTCATATCTCAACCACCCTCTCATCCCCAACAGCCTCAGCCCCAATCTCAATCTCAGCTGCAGTCATATCAATTAGACCAGGTAGCTGGAGCAGGGGCTAACACCTCAAGTGGTACTCAGGTTCTGATATCACAGACGACTCATCCTATTGTTATGATTATGGAGGAAGATGAGGGGATTGGTAAAGGGGCCAGTGAGTGTATAGCTCCTATAACTGCTAAGGATACTCTAGACTCTTTACCAGAAGACATGACAGAGTGCACTCCCATTCCCTCAACAACTAACAATGAAGATGCACAAGAAGGCTCAGCAACAGACGAGGCACTGAAAGTGGATACCAGATCCACCTCGAATCAAGCTGAACTTGCCGAATCAGCTTGCGGAAATGTCTCTGGGTCAGTACTTGGTGAAAAGGAGAAGGAAAAGGAGAAGACTCCCAGTGAGTGCTTCTTCTCCGTGACAGAGGAGGCCGACTGGTCAGAGGAAGAGGAGCCCCATAGCTCTGACATCGATTGTAGTAACCCAGAAACAGAAAGTGAAAACGAGGAAGGGATGCCATCAACTACTGTTAAAAACATGTCTTCTCAGAGGGATCTCCCTGAACTAACATGGGATCACTCCCCTACAACATCTCTCCAGGGGAGTTCTAATCAGGGGGTGGCTCAGACACAGCACCAGGAGTCTACGCAACTCTCAATGATGTCACTAATGGCAATGATGGAATCAATCCACCAAGGAATAACGGCACATAGAGAAGAGACTCGGTCAGACAGCCTCAAGGCCCAAGCTGCAATGCGAAATATGAAAGGAGTGGTTAGGAAGCTATCGAAAGCCTGCACAAATGTAGGCGATAGGGTCTCTAATTTGGAAGAGAGGATCGTCGCTACTGAAACAGAGGTTGCAGCTTCCACGAGCAGGGTGGAATCCCTTGGTGCACAAGCAATGGATGTCCAGTGGAAGCTGGAGGACCTGGAAAATCGCCAAAGAAGGAACAATCTTAGAGTCCTCGGGATCCCGGAAGGAATTGAAGGGCAGGATGTTAAAGCCTTTATAGTGAAAACCTTTGAGAAAGCCTTCCCAGACATTGCTGGTTGGAATTGGACTACTGAAATTCAGAGAGCACATAGGACTCCATTTAAACCGAGACAGAATACCAGAGAAGGTGATAAGCCCAGAGCTATCTTAATCTACATAGGGAACTTTCTTCTACGCCAGTCCATATCAGAGAAAGCGAGACCAGATGCCAAAAGAACTTTCGAGGGAGGCTCTTTCTTTGTAAGGCCTGACTTTTGTCATGCCACCGTCGAACGGCGTTGGCGGTTGAGACAACTAATTAAGCCCTTTCAGGACAAAAGAGTACAGGTCTATCTCATCAATCCTGCCCAGTTAAAAATAATCCACTCAGGCAAGACTTTATATTTCTCTTCAGAAATCAAAGCTCGGGAGTATCTGGACTCAATGTAGCATGGCTCACAAACTATTACGGAACTAATATAGATTGTGTAGTGTAGACGTATCGTACACATATTATACCAGAGTTACTAGTTAAGTGAAATATGTTTACTATCAGTCTTTAAATGGCCTATAAGTAGGATGCGACTTAGGGGGATGATATCAAGCTATTGTATAGTTTTTTTTTTGTTTTTTTTTCGGGGGTGGGTATGACTTGTAAGTTTAATTCCTTCTCTATGCTCAAGGCTTATAGAGTTAATGGTGTCACGATAAGGTGGTTCATGGTTTATTGATGAGTTGAGGGTGTGTTCCAATCAGTAGTTTTTTTTTTTTAAATGTCCACTGCTGGGTTGCATCCATCACACGCACAGACTTAGTCTGCGCGCCTCACTAGGGGGAGGGTTGGGGCAGGGGGGGCTGGGGGGGGTAAGGTTTGGAGTGGGGTGGGGGGGTGGGGAAAGCAAAAACTAAAAAGGAAAGTTCATGCAATTAATGTGTCTCTCAATATAAATGTAATGCTTAGAGTGGATATGTGCAGTCACGGGAAGTGTAGGAGAAAATGTAATTGGCTAGAATGTTGGATCTGCTCCCTACAGGGCTATGTCTAGTATCAGGGTAGTTAGCCTAAATATCGGTGGGCTGAATGATTGGAAAAAGAGGGGCAGGTTTGAAGAGTATATAAAATTAATAAGGGCTGATATCATATGTTTACAAGAGACCCACTTACCATGGAAAAAGAAACACTGGCTAAATCTAAGGGGGTATGAAGTTCTATCCTGTTCCTCACAGACATCAACGGTAAAGGGGGTGGCCATTATGGGTCGGGTAGGTCTGGGAGGAGTAAAACACTCAAAAGCTGATGCACTGGGAAGATGGGCAATATGTGAATTAAAGTTAGGTATAACGCTATGCACAGTATACGGCTCTAATATGGATGATCCAGGGGTGATGAACCATATTGAGAGGGAGCTTATTAACTGGCCCTCACCTATAGTTATGTGCGGAGACCTTAATATCTCAGCAGATTTTTCAGGGGATATCCCATATATCGGTCGTAAACCCCGAGTATTTAGGGCCGTATCTTCTATAACTCAATCTTATGGGTTGAGGGATGTTTGGGGTAGCCTAAGGAAAGACGAGCCTGGGTTCACATACTTTTCACATCCATTTAACAAACACACAAAATTGGACTATTTTTTAATATCAGCAACGTGTCTTCCTAATGTTAAAATCGAAATGCTACCTAGGATAATTTCAGATCATAATCCCCTCATCCTTACTATGACCATGAATATACAAAGGGAGAAGAGTAGACCTTGGCCTTTTGACAGAAAGCTTTTATTGGATAGTAACTATCTAGCATATATTAAGAACTGGTCACAGTCGTTCTTTGATGCGAATAGATATAGTGCTTCCCGGGTTATGGTCTGGGATAGTTTTAAAGCCGCCCTGAGGGGAGAGACAATCAGCTTTTCGGGTAGGATGTGGAAAGAAGCTAGGGAAGACAGAGAACGTCTTTTGGTTAAACTGGCGGAGGCAGAGGAACAACACAGGAGAGATGTCAGCCAGGGGAATCAGGGAAACCAGAGTTTAGAAAAGCTGAATAGTATAAAGGCAGATATCCACCGGCATTTGGCAAAAAAAGCTGCAGCAGAATATCAGAACCGAAGAGCCAGTATGTATGAAACAGGGGAGAACGCTGGCAGGGCTTTAGCATTAAGGATAAGGCAAGCCACATCAAAAAATACTATTTCTGAAATTAAAGAAGGTGATCAGATTTATAATAAACCAACTGAAATTCTTGAAGTCTTTAGGAGGTTTTATCAGGATCTTTACAAAGAAGAAACGGATATAGTCGACTCGAGCTCGAACTGGCCGGATACAGGCACTAAATTAACACCTAGTGAGATAGAAACTCTGGAGCAGAATATTACTATGGAGGAGCTCTCCCAGGCACTAAAAGATCTATCAGTAGGCAAGGCAGCAGGGCCTGATGCCATACCCCTGGAGGTCTATAAACACTTGAAGGAAGAAACTGCACTTCTTCTGTTAGATCTATTTAATGGAGTTATAAATACTGGTGTTATTCCAGAATCTTGGACCACAACCAATATAGTTGTATTTCACAAGAAAGGTAAACCCAAGGAAAGCCCGGGATCTTATAGACCCATATCATTAATAAATAGCGACAACAAACTATATGCAAAGATAATAGCTACACGGCTGGGGAGGATCATCGCGACTCTCGTCTCGCCCTGGCAGCATGGTTTCGTCCCTGGAAGGGGCACTACTGATCACATTAGAAGGGCCATAACCCTGTTCGATATCAATGCGGCTGGCGGGGGGGGGGGTTGCGATGATCCTCCTCGATGCAGAAAAAGCGTTCGACCGCGTCAAATGGAGCTTTCTGTGGAAAGTGATGGAGGATAGAGGTTTTGGTCCTAGATTTTTGCAGGCAATTAAAGCCATGTATTATAATCCAACAGCCAGTGTCCAACTTATGGGTGAAAGTTCTAGGCAGATTCATATCACGCGAGGCACGAGACAAGGGTGTCCGTGTTCACCCATCCTTTTCGCACTATACATAGACCCCCTAATTACACTTATAAAGAATAACGTCAATATAAAGCCGGTTGTCACGAATGGATTTCATACCAAAATCCTTGCGTATGCTGATGATCTAGCCATAACTACCACTGATCCAGACAATGAGCACAATAGTCAGTATTACCTCTGACTTTGGGAGGTTATCGGGGTATCGGATAAATGTGGCAAAAACTCAGGTACTATGCTCAAGAAATATTGTTAAACTAGACGACAGATATGTAGATTCAGTGGTATATTTGGGAATAATAATTAATGCTCAGCCAAGGGAAATCATCAAAGACAATTTTCTGCCCCTACTTGAAAAGATGAAACAGGATCTAAAAAGAATCGATACCCTCCATTTGTCAATTATAGGCAGGGCCAATGTCATCAAAATTACAATGTTCCCAAAGATTCTATATAAATTTAGGTCTATCCCTTTTAAAGTGGATGACATATTGATCAAGGAAATAGAGGCAATCTTCATGAACTTTGTGTGGCAATATGGCAAGGTGAGGAGATCAATTAAATATATGTCTCTCCCTCAAGAAAAGGGTGGGTTAGGAATTCCTAATCTTAAGTTTTACAATTGGTCCTGTCTTTTGACAGAAATGGCTATACTCTTTTTTCCTGGTATTATGCCTCATAGTCAGGGCGATATTCCATCTATTTATCAGCTGGCTTTAGGGAGCGAAGCATACGGGGTATTACTAAGGAAATATGATAAACGATTTTACAAGGCAACAGGCTACAAAACTTTGGAAGACGTCTGGGGGTTATGGTCCTCTGTTCAGAAGAACCAGAACATCCCTAAGTATAATAAACATACTATACTGTGGAACTCAGGACTATTCCCGCATCTAAGCAGAGATGGCCCATGGAGACACTGGGAAATTCAGGGAATTACGACATTAGGTCAAGTGATGATAAAGGATGTTTTGAGGCCCCTTGAACTTCTGAAATCTCGATATTTACTCCAAGGATCTCAAGAGTTCAAATATATACAGTTAGCCAACACAATTAAATCAAAAAGACCGAGGATAGATATATCAAAAGACTGTACAATATTAGACTACATGAAGGGAGGTGGCTGTAGAATTAGATCAATTTACGGGCTATTCTTGGAAACACTGCCCGATGATATGCTAAAGACAGAGGCGGCGTGGGCCGCAAAGTTGGGAGACCCTGACATTGATCTGGATAAAGCTATCCTAATGGATAAAAGGTTCCTACGCTCTTCAAATTTAAGAGCACAGCATTTTAAGACTCTCTTCAACTTATACTACACCCCTGCTAAACTGCATGAATGGGGAAAAAGGGTGGATAATAACTGTCCTAGATGTGGGAATGGGCCGGCAGACGTTCTACACATGTTTTGTAGCTGCGGGAAACTAGGGATTATCAAAAATGAAATCGAAAAGTTCCTAGAGGGGCTGCTAGCTGTCAAAATAGACCTATCCCCTACACTTTTAATAATTGGTTGTGATGCTAAACTGGGCCTAAGTACAGAAGTCGAGGCACTTGTCTTTTTATCAACAGCTGTTCTTAGAATCTTAATCGCTGCCGCATGGAAGGATGCTGAGGCCCCAACCTTCCAAATGTGGATGTGTAGGATGCTCGGGATTCACAACATCGAGTCCGAATTATACGCTCTAAAGGGCGCGAAATCCAGGGAAATGGGATTAAGAATATGGGCGCCAGTGGCATCATGGAGGCGGCTAAAAAGTGGGGGTCGGCAGCTGTTTTAACGTAGCCTTTACTATTGTATTTATTGTATTTGTCTTTTACCACATCCTATGATTGTTGAGTCCTTTACTCTCATTATGTGCATTTATTTTGTGTATTCATTTTCCTCGTGTTTATATTTATAAGTATGTATTAATATTCAATCCTATGTACAAGGGTGCATTATATTGTCATGAACTTTCAAAATAAATAAAAAAAAAAAAAAAAGAAATGAAGTCCTATAAACGGTTTACATAAATAAATAATTGCCCTCTTAAGAAGCAATTGCAGACATGGTGGCATGCTGAGCCCAGGAAGCCACCATCCGTGTGAATAAAGATAAAGGGCAAATCCATAATCCCTTATGGGATGGGGTAATCCCAGGCATAGTGTGCGTAACCCGCGGAGCTACGCGGAGATCCACAGAGTTGCAAACAAACTCCGTGCAGCTTCGCTTCGCTACGCTACACCGCCCGCTTCCACCCCCTATTAGGAAGTAAGTTTACAGGAATTAAAAATAAACTTAAAACCACTTACCTCTTTACTGCGGCGTACCCAGACTGCCCTCCTCCTCTTCCTTGCCATACCGGTAATGCTTCAGAAAATGCGCATGTGCGTGCTCCCGCGCAAGCGCATTTTTCTCAAGAAATGTGTATGCATGTATAACGTTTAATGTGTCCCCCAATTTCACCACACAACCATTCTGACTTCACACACTACAACACACTGCCACTCTCTCATCATATATATCTAGCACCCCGCCCGCTTAGATCGCATACCCTGTTGGAAATCAATGAAAGAACAATTCAGTAAGATGTCCGCGAAGGTGTTGTAGGCTGGGTTATCACAACAACCAAGACAACATACGTTTTGGTAGAAACTTTCATATTTAATCCACCTTCATCAGGACCAGCAATTAATAGATTTAAAGATGAGTGGTGTGGGAATCTGTAAACAACAAAACGCAATGTTACTAACAGTCAGTCCCACCTATAAGGTATTGTTCTCTTTTCTTGTGAATAATGCTCCTTTTTAAAAAAAATATACAGTGAGTAGGGTAGATATCCTTCACCAACCCTTAAAGATAAATAAAAACATAACATGTGAAAAAGTATCCAATAGCGAAATAAACGTGCAAATGAAAAGTGCAATGTGTAACCACATGGACACTCTTATAATGTTATATGTGCCTACAATAAATTCTCAGATAGATATATATATATATAAATATACAGGACCAGGTTCAGTCTGCTGGGATTTGTACCCTCTGTCTTTGGGGCTGTAATTCAAGGCTCTGTGTCAGGTCCGGTGAAGCTGCCGGTCAGGAGTTGAGCAGTAAATGGTGCAGGGTCCTAAACCCAGCATGAACGGTTTCAGCAAAAATAGGGTATTGATTGCAAAAATCTAAGAGAATGCAAAGCAAAACATGGTCATTTCCAACAATACATAAACACCACTCAAGTTGCTCAACTCATCTTCAACAGTGTATCTTCTTCAGTTCTCACACTGCTCACAGCACACACAATACAACCTAGATATACTTTTCAAGGAAGAGATGTGGAGCCGCAGCTAAGGCGACTGACTCGGTAATCTGGGGATCACAGTTCGATCCACGGCTCCGCAGCAGATTAGCCCAGCACCATGTGACTCTGGGTAATAGCTTGCTTAATCATCCCGATCGCCCCCAGCGCCTAGAGACCCTTACGGGTGATTGTGCGCTTTACAAATGTGGATTATTAATATTATTATTATTCATCAAAAGAATATGGCTCATACCTATCTCCACACATGTGCCTGACCTTCATACCTTGCAATCTATTTCTAAGGATTCACCATTGCTCACTGTTCTATTCAGCCCTGCACTCTCATCAATTATTCAAACCATAAGTCTCTCAAGCTGCCAATTCTCACACTCAGTATTGTGCACAGCTATCTTCCATCTGACTTTCAGACCCAAATGTGCATCAATGAAATGTTTAACCTCATCGCAATTGCCTCCATATAGCACTCCTACCTATTTTTGCCCACAAATGTCATCCTTCCAAGCAACTCTCAAACCAAGGGGTATATTCACAAGAACGTGTGCTAAACATCTGCAAAAAAAGCTAACACACCTTTACACATTACAGCCTATCGCAGGAAAATAACCCTGCGTTAACGTGGAATTCACAACAAGGCAGTAGCATGCGATAGTCTGCCGAAACCGCGGCCAATGTCCGCGATACAACCACCTCGATTGCGATAAAAACATATACCCCAATGAGGAAAAACATGCGATGAGCCAAAAAGCGATGAGGAAATCAGCGATAAGCAGCGCCAGGCCTGAAATTCACACATGGCAGGCAGGAAAAATCACTATAAAAGTAGAAAAAACACCCAAACACAAATTGCCCAACACTCAAGCACCATGGAGGCAGCCGGAGCAGGCGCAGAGGACGAGCGCAACCCCACGAGCACCCTGGACGACCAGCCTGGGACCTCGGGGACAGGGAAGGGCAAGGACAAAAAGAAGAGGAAGACGAAGTTCAGTCCGCAGGAAAACAGGATCCTAGTCACAGAGGTGATAGAACACCATCAACAACTGCTCGTCAACTCCAACGTATCATTGGTTACAAGAAATATGATATGGCGGAACATCGTGGACAAGGTGAATGCCGCCGGAGAGCACAGGAGGTCAATGGACGAGGCCAAGAGGCAATGGATTGACATCAAGCGAAAGACCAAAGAGAAACTCGCAGCCAACCAGAAGGCTGCAATGCAGACTGGAGGTGGGGGCCCAGCACCACAGCTGGTGCTGGATGACGTGGAGGAGCTAGTGTTGACAGTCATCAGTTTGGAGACTGTGGCCAGAGTCGGGGGACCGGATGCTGCTCAACAGGACACAACCACAACAAGGTGAGTGATGACTAGGCACTTGGGGGGAAGGGCGGAATGGGCCCCAATGGCACACATGCACAATCAAGCAGTGCACACCCACAATGACTCTGGGTCATGTCTCTGATCCACACACTGTCACACTATACAATGCCATGCTGTCTGAATGTCAACATGTACCATGCGGCTACACACATGTGAACATATTATAATACACCATCTCCCATTCACATTGCAGGGGCACCGTCAACACCCCCTGCAGAGCAGTCCCAGCCACTCTTCACTGATGACGAGGAGGACAACGCCAGCATCAACACCAAAACCCTCCAAAACATCATGGTCATCATCCACAACTCACCTCCTGGATCAGGGCAGCCCAGCTACATCAACGAGACCCCACCAACTACCCAAAGCACCCAGGAGGAGGCACCCACACCCCCGGCACTCCCCAGAGACCCTCAGGAACAAACCATGTCCTTTTAACGCTGTGTGCCGAAGGGCCAGAAGGAGATGGCTGAGCAGGTGCAGGTGGGGTTCGGCCTCTTGGCTGCCAAAATGGATGCCAACTATGGGTGTCTAGGTCCCATCAGGGACCAGCTCCAGTCCCAAATGGACACCCACAGCCATGCTCTACAAGGAGCCCTGAATGACATCGCTGGAGTCATCCACTGGCTCCTGCGATTCCAGCCATGAGCTGCCACAAATGCGGAGGCTCATGGAGGACATGGTGCGGATTGAGGCAGAAAATATGGCAGCCACCACTACACATCAGAGAGATGTAGCTGGGATTTACCATGCCCTGCAGATCTTCAACATGGCATTGCTGCCACAATGTGTGGCGCTGATGAATGCTGCTGCCCCTATACTGTCCACATCTCTGCCCCCTGGTGTGTCAGTGCCTCACAATGCAGCAGGGGTATCCACTCCGGCACCTGATGTGCCATTGCCACACAGTGCAGCCAACAATTCTACTCCGGCCCCTGATGTTTCAGTGGCACACAGTGCCGCATTGCAACACCCTCAGGTGGGGCAGAACACACACCCGAGGACAAGGATGTGTAGGGAATGAGTTTATAAGGGGCAGTAGCATTCATCTCTGCCACCTGGCCTGTTTCTGCTTGGTGTCACACATGGCATCATAACCTCCCACTGACCGCCGACACACTCCGCTGCACTCACCTTGGGTTGTGACTGGACTGCCATATCCTGTTTGATGACCAATGACATGGCGACCAGACAGCGGAAGGTTCCCTTCCTCTTCCGCAGCCCTCTCATCCCCAGATGGACTCTGGCTGGTCCTCCATGGGCCCATATTGTGTGCTGTTCTTGGCATGGCCCTGTACCACTCCAGCTGCAACACTCCACTGGCAATAAACATCCAGTAACGCATTGCTGTGTCATGTCTTCCATCCTTCCTACATGAATGTGTGGATGGAAGTGGTGATTTCCCTTGGATGTATGGTTAAAACAACTACTACTCAAAGACCGAATGCCTTAACCATGGAGGCTAAATCACGAACACAGCCAAACCACTTCATTCTTTACAACGACTTCCTTAATGACGAAAAATAATCTTTTGCTACATTTCCCAAACATACAACTATGTTTTTTTTTAAACAGATGTTTGAAACCCCTGATAAAAAAGTTATTATTTAAACATGTCTTTTATAAAAAACTATTTTGGTGAATGTAACCTATGGAGCTTTGCAAAGATCCTGAATATAGAAAAACACACACTTTTCAACCTTCAGCAATGTTAAAACAAAAAACACCTAACTAAATGGCATGTGTAGCAGTCAACCTACTGGTCTCAGAGTCCTTTGAGAACAACAGTGCTTCAGATGAAACCTGGCGCCCAGAGTGTCTTCCCTGAAATAGTTTTTTTGAGGTAGTTCAAAGACCTTGAGGCTGATTATTTGATGCAAAGGAAACCACTGCTGCCTCCTAATCACGATGCAGCAAAATGAAGATGCATAACTTAACTAGGTACCTTACTCGTGCCTTTTCTAATCGTGGGTTACAGTGCCATCTACTGTCAGTTTTATGAGGAGGTTGTTGTTCGTGTAGGTCGTGGTTTAGGAAGTTGTTGTTCATTAAAAGGTCGTTGTTTAAGAATCGTTGTTTACAACACTCTTTGTGAAAGATTTGTTATTAAGACTGTTTCCCATTTCCATCATATCAATGATGCTCATCTAGTGGGATGCCTGTTCCCATGTGCTACATTGCCTATTGTGTCCCGGGTGCAATGGACACTACAACTGGGACACATGCATTAGTCACTTCTGTGTCCGGACATGGACTGAACCATGCCCAGAGCCCCCGAGTCATTGTTGCAAGCCCTGCACTGGTCCGGCGTATGCCAGACCGGACCACTCCGCTGATGCTCCGAGGGGGGGGGCCCACATAGCTACCTGTCGCAGGCGTACTTGCTGGTGGTGTGCAGATCACTGGTCTAGTTGTCAGCATTTCACGCCACACCCTGAGGGCAGGTCTGCACACACACCACACCCATTCGGCACAGGCATCACAAGCCATGGATTAACTCCCCCACTGACAGTCGATTAACTCCCCCATCCATAGGGGAGGCCATACTATTGATGGAATTTGTTCTAATTTTCCACTAACTGTACTAGATCCCCTCACAGCCACTTGGTCTGTCCATTTTCTAATTAAATTTTCTTGGTCCATTAAACCATCTGCTTCTTCTATGAATACGACGGTGGCCAGACCTCACCTTCATATTGAGCCGGCGACTTTTGGCAAGGTCTTGGCTGATACACGCCCAGACATCGCAGGCAATTTATTGGAAGCAGTTGGTAGTTTCAAGAATTGGTTGGCTGGCGAGGTGGGGAGCTTTTCTGTTTCAACAGTCCATAAAAGAGCACGGAAATCCCCATCCCAACCTTGGTTCTGAAAGGAGCTCAAGGAACAAAAATCCTTATGTAAGAAGTTAGAGCGGCAATGAAGACAAGTATATTGTCCTCTTGCCAAAATAGCTCTTAGGAAAGCTCAGAATACCTATAATTCTATGGTGAAGGTGGCCAAAGGCCACTTTTTCGCAGAGCCTATTGCCCAATTGAAAAATAATTTGAAATAGATATTTTCTATTGTTCAAAGCTTCCTGGATCCCTTTGCTGAACAGAGGACTTCTCCTGGCTCTAAGGCTTGGTGCAAACAGCTTTCAGACTTTTTTATCGATAAAATTATTGATATACAGAAAAACTTTGGGTCTATCAATCAGCCTCCGGAGACTTACTTCCATCATATAGCCGGTGCACTGGGCTCAGTGCACCCGTCTTTGGCTACATTCTTCTCCACTCCGCTGTCTGACACCCTGACTATTCTTAAATCATTAAAATCAGGCTCTCATACTGACCCCTGCCACGCAAGGCTATTGGCTGCAGTTGCAGATGTAGTCAACTCAGAAGTTAACAAAATTGTTAATATGTCCCTCCTGCCTGCTACAATTCCACTGGAGTGGAAACAGGCAAAACTCCTTCCCTTGCTGAAAAAGCCCACACTTAACCCCACCACCCCGACTAGCTACCGCCCAATCTCACTCCTCCCGGTTGTGGCAAAGGTGTGTGAGAAGGTTGCCTTTGAGCAGGTCTCAGAGTTTATTGAGTCATCTGGCACCCTCCACCCCGCCCAATCAGGTTTTATGGCTTCTCACAGTACCGAGACGGCCTTGATTGAGATGGCGGAAGCCATTAGAGAGTGTTTGGATGCTGGCGGCAGAGCAGTGTTAGTGCTTTTAGACCTCTCTGCCGCATTGAACACCGAGCCTCATCAACAACTTATGGCACGGTTGTCTCATATTGGCATCTCGGGGCAGGTATGGAAGTGGATTGAATCCTTTCTAGCCAATAGATCACAGCTAGTATGGATATCTCCTTTTTCTTCTAGGCCTAGAAGCTTAAATATGGGAGTCCCTCAGGCCTCTACACTGAGCCCCCTTTTGTGTAATATTTACATGACACCCTTGGTCTACCTGGCAGAGGAGATGGGTGCTAAAATCATAGCGTATGCTGATGATACCCAGCTCCTCTTCACGTGCAACAAAACTGACTCCTCTCCGCCAATTCCTAAAAACTGCCTTGCCGAAGTCTTTAATTGGCTAGCAAAGGCCCAATTGAAATGTAACGAGGAGAACTCTGAGGTGCTCATTTACGGTTCCTTCCCCCCGCTTTTTAGGGAGGATATCTGGCCTAAGGGCTACCCTATGCCCAGTTCCTCGGAGTGCCCGGCGGAAAATCTGGGGTTTTGGTTTGGTGAGGATCTGAAATTCCTCCCCCAGAATATTAAGTTGGCAGGTGTGTGTTTTGGCACACTGAAACGTTTAAAGAATTTCCTGCCTCTTTTGCCTAAAATGGCTAAGTAGATGGTGACACGTGCATTCATTCTGTCAAGGCCAGATTACGCTAATGCCTTGAACATTGGTCTCCCGGCGTATCAGCTAAAAAAGCTGCAGATTGTTCAGAATGCGACGACGAGAGCTTTGTTGGGTATGCCTTGTAAATCTAGTGTTAATCAGAACCTTTGTGATCTACATTGGCTCCCGGTCGAGCAGCGGGTTCTGTGTCAGGTTCTCACACTTGTTCATGGTGCCCTTTATAAGACAGGGCCTCAATATCTTAGGAGACGTTTTTCATTTTACGTACCACCTCGACAGCTTCGATCTATAGGCCAATGCCTTGCTGTTGTTCCTAGGTACCTCCAGATTAGATTAGCCGGCAGTTCCATGTCGGGTAAAGCGGCTATGTTATGTTATGTTAATTATTTTTTATAATGCGCATAGCTACCCAACAAGGGTTTCCCAGCGCAAGCCAACAGAAGCATAACAGTGATCTAGCATTAGCAATATTGATTAAAAAGCCAAGTTTGTAATTGTTTACGAAAGTTGGGAAACAGCTTCTCCCTCCTCATTACAGCAGGCAAGGAATTCCACATGGTGGGTCCCAGCAGGGAAAAGGAATGGCCACCCATTCTCAACAGCTTAATCCTAGGAATCGCAAAGAGCTCATCTGCAGAAGAGCGAAGAAGTCGAGAAGAATGATAAGGGAGTACCAGATCTTGTAAGTATTTAGGCACAGAGACAATCTTAATTCTGAACATGTAACACAGGGCCTTACATTTTATACAATGTCCTATTTTCAGCCAATGTAATTCTCTCAGAGCGTTACCCGTGTTAGACATTCTAGTAAGTCCACAGAGCAAATGGGCTGCAGAATTTTGCACCACCTGGAGCTTGCGAAGTACATCTTTGTTAGACCCCAAAAAAAGGACGTTGCCGTAATCCAGGCGAGATGTTACAAGTGCCTGGACCACCATCTTTTTGGTGTCCACAGGGAGCATCCAGATTATTTTTTCTTAGCCATTTTAAGATGGTAAAACAGGTGGCTGCAACTTGTACTGCCTGTTGTTTCATTGACAATTTATTGTCAATAATAACGCCTATATTGCGTATGGCTTGGAATGCCTTGCCCTCTGAACTACATCATATTGAGAGCCTTAGGCTGTTTAAGAAACAGCTTAAAACCCTGCTATTTAAATAATCATACGTCGGGCCAACCCGTTTCCTTTTCTACCGTTTGGCGTTCACGCCGGGACACTTTCGAGTATCTGTGCACGCTATAAATGGAGGCTAACATAACATAACATAACATAACATGTGACCCCGCTAATATAAGGGGCCAACAGCATCACATTTCCCTCTGCCAGTGATGTCTGGATAACAGATGCTCCACGGTGCTCAATTATAAAGGGCCCATGATTTGCTGCGCACAGGGTTGATGGCATCCGAGGCCTTGCAGCTGACATGGGCCTACCACCACGTGGTGCTGACTGGCATAGCATAGGGTTAGTGGCAACCAAGGCTTTGCGGCCGACATGGGCCTACCACCACGTGGCGCTGATTGGCCTTGCACAGGGTCGGTGGCACATGTAGTTGCTGAGCAGGTGTGCAGCCTGTGATGATGATGTGTGCACTGATGTTGTCTACACCATAGATGACTCAGGACTCAGCGTCATGTGTGGGACATGCTGGGAGTCAGGGCGAACCTGCATGATGTGGACCATGCCATGGTGGCTTGACAGGGGCCTGGAGCTTGCACAGGCACGCGGTGTCCCTACTGATGGACATACCGGTGACAGCAGGTGAGCAGTGGGGCCTGTGTGCGCAGGGGCGGCATTTTCTCTCTCTCTCTCTGACTCTCCCTTCCCTCTCTCTATCACTCTCCCTTCCCTTTCTCTCTCTCTCACTCTCTCATTTCCCTCTCTATCACTCTCTCTCCCTTCCCTCTCTCTCTCTCACTCTATCCTCCTTCCTTCCCTCTCTCTCTCTCTCACACTCTCTCCCTTCCCTCTCCCTTTCTCTCTCTCTCTCTCTCTCTCTCTCTCTCTCTCTCTCTCTCTCTCTCTCACTCTATCTCCCTTCACTCTCTCTCTATCTCACTCTATCTCCATTCCATCTCTCTCTCTCTCTCTCTATTTCCCTTCTCTCTCTCTCTCTCTCTCTCTCACTCTATCTCCCTTTCCCCTCTCTCTCTCTCTCACTCTCTCTCTCTCTCTCTCTGTCTCTCTGTCTCACTTTCCTTCTCTGTTTCTCTGTGCCTCGCTTCTTTGATGTGCGCATGACACACATCCTGATATCCTGCTTTCTCTTCCAGGCTGTGTCTTCGAGATTTTCCCTCTCTGACCCGACAGGAATCTTCTGCATTGCTGTTTTGTGATGTGTTTCAATAAAGTTTTTGGTTGTTACTTCACTGCTGTGTGAATGTTTCTCGTTCTTCTCGCCACACATGTGTGTATTTATTTTGGCACAGTGCATCATCGTGCGCTTGTTGTGGCTCTTGTGAAGTGCACAGCATTTGTATGTCCGGGGGGGGAGAACTGGGGATGGTGGCGGGTCTGGGGGGTTGCGGTGGGTGTAGTGGCTGTCATGGGTATCCGCGTTACATGATCATTCTCACCATGGCATCTGTGGGTCTTCAGGTGTGGCTCTTGGCTGGGCTCCCTTTCATGATGCAAGTAGTCGTCCTGCTTAACACCAGCAGTAGGTGTGGCAGGCAGGGTATGCTCAGACGTGAGTCCCTTGCTCACTTTGTCACTGGATTCAAGCAAGCCGGGCTGAAGACGGCTGGAATGCCAGAAACTGGTCATCGGAAGCTTGTTTCCGGTCCAGGGAAGACATGGCTTGGCAGTTCGGGCTGGACTGTCCCTATGAGGCACAGGGTCAGACTTATTTGCATATAGCCATGTCTGAACTGGGGTGGCAGAGTGGGATAAAGAACGGTGATGGATAAAACCCAGATCTTTTGACCGGGTGTGAGTATTTGATTGATTCAGATGCTCCGTCCATCACCACCCCCTTTTGTACCGTTTTTGGCCGCCATAAAGGTGGCAGGGTATGCTCAGACGTGAGTCCCTTGCTCACTTTGCCACTGGATTCAAGCAAGCCGGGCTGAAGACGGCTGGAATGCCAGAAACCGGTCATCGGAAGCTTGTTTCCGGTCCAGGGAAGACATGGTTTGGCAGTTCGGGCTGGACTGTTCCCATGAGGCACAGGGTCAGACTGATTTGCATATAGCCATGTTTGAACTGGAGTGGCAGAGTGGGCTAAAGAACGGTGATGGATTAAACCCAGATCTTTTGACTGGGTGTGAGTGTTTGATTGATTCAGATGCTCCGTCCATCACCACCCCCTTTTGTACCGCTTTTGGCCGCCATAACTGTGGCAGGGTATGCTCAGACGTGTGTCCCTTGCTCACTTTGCCACTGGATTCAAGCAAGCCGGACTGAAGACGGCTGGAATGCCAGAAACCGGTCCTCGGAAGCTTGTTTCCGGTCCAGGGAAGACATGGCTTGGCAGTTCCGGCTGGACTGTTCCCCTGAGGAACAGGGTCAGACTGATTTGCATATAGCCATGTCTGAACTGGGATGGCAGAGTGGGCTAAAGAACGGTGATGGATTAAACCCAGATCTTTTGACTGGGTGTGAGTGTATGATTGATTTGACTGGGTGTGAGTGTTTGATTGATTCAGATGATCCGTCCATCACCACCCCCTTTTGTACCGCATTTGGCCGCCATAAGTGTGGTAGGGTATGCTCAGACGTGAGTCCCTTGCTCACTTTGCCACTGGATTCAAGCAAGCCGGCTGAAGACGGCTGGAATGCCAGAATCCGGTCCTCGGAAGCTTGTTTCCGGTCCAGGGAAGGCATGGCTTGGCAGTTCGGGCTGGACTGTTCCCATGAGGCACAGGGTCAGACTGATTTGCATATAGCCATGTCTGAACTGGGGTGGCAGAGTGGGCTAAAGAACGATGATGGATTAAACCCAGATCTTTTGACTGGGTGTGAGTGTTTGATTGACTTGACTGGTTGTGAGTGTTTTTTTGATTCAGATACTCCGTCCATCACCACCCCCTTTTGTACCGCTTTTGGTAGCCATAAGTGTGGCAGCGTATGCTCAGACATGAGTCCCTTGCTCACTTTGCCACTGGATTCAAGCAAGCCTGGCTGAAGACGGCTGGAATGCCAGAAACCGGTCCTCGGAAGCTTGTTTCCGGTCCAGGGAAGACATGGCTTGGCAGTTCGGGCTGGACTGTTCCCATGAGGCACAGGGTCAGACTGATTTGCATAGAGCCATGTTTGAACTGGGGTGGCAGAGTGGGCTAAAGAACGGTGATTAAACCCAAATCTTTTGACTGGGTGTGAGGGTTTGATTGATTCAGATGCTCCGTCCATCACCACCCCCTTTTGTACTGCTTTTGGACGCCATAAGTGTGGCAGGGTATGCTCAGACGTGAGTCCCTTGCTCACGTTGTCACTGGATTCAAGCAAGCCTTGCTGAAGACGGCTGGAATGCCAGAAACCGATCCTCTGAAGCTTGTTTCAGGTCCAGGGAAGACATGGCTTGGCAGTTCGGGCTGGACTGTTCCCATGAGGCACAGGGTCAGACTGATTTGAATATAGCCTTATCTGAACTGGGGTGGCAGAGTGGGCTAACGAATGGTGATGGATTAAACCCAGATCTTTTGACTTGGTGTGAGTGTTTGATTGATTCAGATGCTCCGTCCATCACCACCCCCATTTGTACCGCTTTTGGCCGCCATAAGTGTGGCATGGTATGCTCAGACGTGAGTCCCTTGCTCACTTTGCCACTGGATTCAAGCAAGCCGGGCTGAAGACGGCTGGAATGCCAGAAACCGGTCCTCGGAAGCTTGTTTCCGGTCCAGGGAAGACATGGCTTGGCAGTTCGGGCTGGACTGTTCCCATGAGGCACAGGGTGAGACTGATTTGCATATAGCCATGTCTGAACTGGGGTGGCAGAGTGAGCTAAAGAACGGTGATGGATTAAACCCAGATCTTTTGACTGGGTGTGAGTGTTTGATTGATTCAGATGCTCCGTCCATCACCACCCCCTTTTGTACCGCTTTTGGCCGCCATAAGTGTGGCAGGGTATGCTCAGACGTGAGTCCCTTGCTCACTTTGCCACTGGATTCAAGCAAGCCGGGCTGAAGACGGCTGGAATGCAAGAAACCGGTCCCCGGAAGCTTGTTTCCGGTCCAGGGAAGACATGGCTTGGCAGTTTGGGCTGGACTGTTCCCATGAGGCACAGGGTCAGACTGATTTGCATATAGCCATGTCTGAACTGGGGTGGCAGAGTGGGCTAAAGAACAGTGATGGATTAAACCCAGATCTTTTGACTCAGTGTCAGTGTTTGATTGATTCCGATGCTCCGTCCATCACCACCCCCTTTTGTACCGCGTAACACCAGCAGTAGGCAGGTGTTAGTTCTCTACTTCTATCACGGCTTATCGCTTGTTTTTGTTTTGCTTTGCTGATCCTGCAGTTCATTGTGAATATGGTGTTGTGGTTTTTTCGTGCATTTTTGCAAGGGAACGCCTACTCTGCATCTAATTAGGGTTAGTTGGCGGTGTCCACCGTGGGGATATATTTCGAGGCAGTTATCGCTGGAATACTGGCAATGTCTGCAGTTTGCACCAGCTTGTGAATGGGGTGTTAAATCTAGCTCCACATTTGTTGCGTTAGGGTGGGTATTAATCGGAGTTGAGTCCCTGTGAATATCCCCCAAGTGAGTAAAAGAATCCATCCGCACATTCCTCAAAACCGACATTAGGCTGCACATCTTCAAATCCCTATATCACAGAGGTAAATTCTTGTATTTTGTCATTTTATTCTGGATTCTCGTTTTGATATCTGGAGGACTCTTTCTACACACTGCTCTGGACTTTTTGAGATATTTATACACATCTTGATTATTCATTGTATTTCATTTGGCTGGTGCCTATAATTTCCCAGTACTCCTATGCATTCTTGTTTGTTTTTTTGTGGACCCTTACTGAACTCCACTATGAGTTTTGTGTGATATATAGCTGTCAACCTTTATGAAATTTCTGGATGTTGTGTTTGATACATAAATGTAGTTACAATGTAGACAATACAGTTGCAAATAATTTTAACATTTCAATTGTACTACTAATTGATTTAGTGACTATAGCTCAAATATATGTTTGCATCTAAACCATATATTCAGTGTTCCACAGTTTCCCCTATAAGTCACTACACCGTACATGAAAAAAATGAATTATTACTCGTAAACTAAGTTCACCAATGGTGTTGTGTAGAAATTGAAAAGTAAACACAAGAGTGCAAATCTCTGTAGCAAGCTTCATGGACCAATTACTGATGATGATTTAAAGGGAGAAGCGACAATAGTCTGGATCTCTCTGTGACGAAAGAAGCAAATAATTTGAGCCCATAAACAGTTATGCTGCAGACCAAAATCCAGTCGATCAGAGGGGGTGAATGACAGGGTCAAAAGCGGCAGATAGATCTAATTGAATCAAGAGCACCTTATAACCATCATCCTCCCTAGGTCAATGCTTATCCAATCTCCAAAACAATGATCTTTTGGATCTAGCATTTTCCACACAAAACGTTTGCTGGAGGCTAGAGGAAGCTGCCTCAAAATATTTGGTCAAAAAGCAAAAAAAGGAAGCTGGCAAATTAGTTGGTCATTTTTCATATCAATCCAGTGCAAAAGTAGAACCACTGAATGCTATGCTTAAGGATCTGAAAATCATCCACCAGTAGTCAATTATCAGCATTTTGTTGGCCATCTGTATCCAAATATTAAAACCATGCACACCATTCTGAAAAAAAAACATTTAACTACAGGGGCGTAGGTTGGTCAGAAGGATTAGATTATAGGGGTGTGTGCTTCAGATTTTCCAGCAAGCAAGCTGGCATATAATGTTAAAATATATTATATGACAAGCATGGTGCATGAGAGTGGCTACGGGGGTAATGGAAAGGGAGACAAATGCGAATTGGTAGGGGTACCTAGAGAAACAGAATATTTTATAAAGTAACTGATATTTTTGAAGACTTTCAAAACAGAGAGGGGGAGAGAATTTGTACATGTTTGTTTTTGTGTATCGAAAAATTGCTATTGAAATCTGACAGACACCTCACCGTACCCGGCTGAAAGCACCTGCACCCAATTATTTACAGAAAATGCATGTATTAAGGGGTAACACCCCAAACACCCTCCATGAAGCCATGCCCCTCGTTAAATATTTACATAAAATAGTGACCACCTACTAAGTAATCTATCTACTAAACGTTTTGTAAAATGCTGTCTTAACCCTCTGTTGTGAAGCACTCTACAAGTAACAAAAGAAAACAAAATAGGAGTACATCAGAGTAAGGGCTGCTTCAGCATGTTACGGACAGTAAGGAGAGTGGGAGAGTCAAACATTCTTGCATACTGCATTCCATAGCTTTGCGGTGAAGCAGAAAATACTTGATTTTCTGTTTTGAAACTGCTGCTCTTTAGGGTTATCATGCATTATACGAGATTGAGTGCCATATTTATGAGGGTGTTGTGTCTTTCTTTCGCCACGCAACATGCTGCAAGCACGACACAAGCCCAAAATGTGATTTATAAAGCTATGCAAGGTCACCTTGCGTGGCCCTGAGTGGCCTCATAACTCTGGAGTGACGCAATCCAGCACAAATTGCTGCATTGCATTACTCTGCCCTGGGAAGGCATTCCATGAGCATTGCGTAGGGGTTGCAATGCAACTCCAATGGTTTCTGACACAATCCTAAATTTACTAAAAGTTGTAGACCTGGGAATGCGTCAAAAAGATACACCTTCCCAGTGGAAGCATAACGAGGAGAAATATCTTTACTCCTCAGTATTTCCGCTTTCTATGTGCGCTGCACTCTGCAGTACACATAAAAAGAGTAATATGCCTCTCAGGATTGTTTTTTAGTAGCAAGGTTCCCCTACCTGAACAAAAACAATCCTGCATGCAACACAGGCAGCTTGCACCATGGTGCCTGCATTGGTGCTAAGTAGACAAGACGGTGTCAACTCAGGGACAAAGGCAGAAATGCGCCACATTCTTTTAATTACAGCGCATTCCTGCCCTTTCCCTGTCAGGCAGCACAGTGCAGCCAGGTAACTTACTGCTCTGTACTGAGCTGCACTGCATGACATATGTCCCAGGACCTTCCCCATTCCAACTGAACCACTGCAGATGGTCACCCTGTATTCATACCATACCTCCATTCTCACAGCACGGATCCTACAATGCTATTTACTATTCCTTGCCTTATATTAAATAAGGCAAGGGGAGTGTACA
Organism: Lissotriton vulgaris; assembly: GCF_964263255.1. Classification (NCBI taxonomy): domain Eukaryota; kingdom Metazoa; phylum Chordata; class Amphibia; order Caudata; family Salamandridae; genus Lissotriton; species Lissotriton vulgaris. The sequence goes on along the minus strand of NC_141696.1, from coordinate 1,071,037,451 downwards.
ATCTTATACCCTGTAAGTGCACCATGCGCTCGTATTGGGCATGCTTTCAGTGTTCTCTAAAGTGGCTATTATCAGTGTGTAGCTTATTACAAAAATAGAAAGCCCAAATATACTTTGACACTGCAGATTACAAATGTTAATATTTTGTATTATGCGTCCCCCATATAATGATATGTATAATAATATGCATGCACTGCTTAGCGCTCCGTTGCCCCATACTGGTAGGTCTAAATATATTTTAAATATAACAAAATATTAAATGATTACACAAACGAACCCTTTGGCAACATTAGACTTTATTTTTGACATGTTCAACTTTCCCGAATTGAACTGAAAACAAGGATCATTATTGTTGTAGTGCTTAGGAAACTCATGAGAGGGGCTGTCATGGACTGTGAAATTAGCTGAGCCATCTTGGAATGTTTCCATTCTGGAAATCTAAAGCTGGAGTTAAGACTGTAGCATGTATTCCAAATGAAACTGTTGAGTACATCCAAGTACTTAAATTTCGCCCCAAAAGGTTGAGGAGACGGAAAAAAATAGAACTGTTTGAGCAATTTCACAAATCTCCAAATAGGTGGCTGTAAATCTGGTTTGCTGAGCCTAGAACACCATGATTGTCGCCATTTCAAGAAACTAGATCAAGCAAGCACGCCTCCTAACCGACGACAGGTGCTGAAAATGTAATAACAGGCCGTTTCAGCCAGTGGAGTAGCAAGGTTGCAAAAGGACCTAAATCAATCAAGGGAAACTTGCTCCTTCTACCCTCACCAAGGCAATAAGGGCATCTAAGCTAATGCGCATTTTCCACACATTGCATCGCTTTTCCACATAGTGCATCAACTGTTCTTATTTAACCTGAGACGACTCCTGAAAACATAAACCATCATGAGAATATTTTGTAACTCAGAGGACAAATGCACTCTGATTTAAAAAAACAAAAAACAGCATAACAAGTGTTTTTGCAAATGTAATAGATTTATTGGACATGCATATATTTACAGTTGGTACATTTTACAGTTGTACTGGTCTCTTATACAGGGTTCAGATACAGTCCCTGTTGGGGATGATGCTGGGCATTCTTATGAGTGGAGCAGCTTTACAGTGCCTCAAACACACCCATGAGCTTGTCATTATAAGCCTGCAAAACGCAAATGATCAGCCGCAGAAGGTTTCCTGCGTCCTACATTATACCTACAGGCCATGCTGGTAAACATGGCAAGTAAATATTGGTCGCAGAGGCTGGCTGCATCTATTCTCAATCTGCCTGTCATGTATAAGCATTTTGCAGGATGCTTGGTCTAACACAAGTAAGATAAGGACATTAAAATAAAGGGCAGGGTGGATCAAAAGGACTGACCGTAATCATTTTTTGTTTTGCTGCTGGGTTGATTTCGAGTCAGTTTAATTCACAATACAATGCCTTGGATATTAGCTGTGCTCTTCCTCAGAACGTTCCCCAATTGCTATATATTTGTAGATCTGGGGGCCATATTATGAAAGCGGAGCATTTTCATGGATTGCGCTGGGCCCACCTATTCAAAATGTGTGCCCAGTGCGATCCAGGAAATTGAGCTGCATTATTGTGAATGCCCTGCCCCCAAGGCAGCCGCAAACTCGCGCTGCCTGGGGGGGCAGCACATTCATGTGAAAAATGGAGAGGCTGCTTTAAAGCTGCTCTGTGTTTTCACAGTGCAGGCGACAACCCGTCTGCACTTCTAAAGTGCTGTCTGCACTTTTAAAGTCAGTGACTGCAGAGTTTTTTGGTGACTTCGCGGTGTACCGGGGTAACTCCGCCCGGACTGAAACATGATATCAAACAGTGATGAAAGATGAAACATTCATCGATGTAAAAAAAAAAAAATGTCTGAGCACTACCACTGTGTATGTATTTTGATTCCATAGTCACAATCAATACCTAAACATTCTAATTTGTCCGGCTACTAATTGTCAAACAGATAATCTATGTAGGTATTTGTAACAAACAACATTGAACTTCATCTGGTACAAACTAAATAGTGTGCATGCCAGCTACCTGTAGCAGATAAAGCTCCCGTGCCAGCCATGAATCACATGATGTGGTAACGTCGAATAATATGCAATGACTTTGTGTGTGTCTCTCCTGCTACTAGCCACTCGTATGACCTCAATCTTGTGGGAGATAGTAGAAGGGCACTCATAGTATAATGACTATGAAGTGTTCAACAGAGTATGTGCATGGGAACACACTCTCAAAACTACAGTCTACATGCTGCATAAATACCTGTACCCACATGTCAATTCCATTGGGTGATCTCATATCACAAATACTAATGCTACATACTATGCTATGCCAGCGTAACAGTGTTGGATGTGAACACCCACTGCTAATCATATGCGACAACGCCTTGATGCAGAGTGTAGATAAGGTGTGTTTACCCAGCCTTTCTATAACCAATATGTAGGAGGTCATGCCAAGGCATGCATGGTGATGTGCCATAGCACAATCAGCATGATTGAGGATCATAGTGGCCACTAATGATGGCTCTGTAACTTTCCTGTGCGGTGTGGACCTTAGATCTGAATGGCAAATACTCAAAGTCCTCTAATTGCCCTACCCATAAATTCCCTTTCAGGTGGGTGCAGCCAATTGCTGCACACTTTGAAAATTCCGCACAGGCTGAGGCCACCACTGTGGGACATGTTGCTGTTTGGCAGTAGATTGAGCTTTCATACATGTGGGGGCAGTGAATCCATGTCACTGGTAGTCAGTGCTTAATTTGAGCCTGTGATTTCCCGTGATCGGCACCGGCACCTAATTGCCAGCACCAGAGCTTATGACAGTCTGCCACATGGTGGCACTGTTTGACTAGTTTAGGTGTGAGCATAACAGCTGCTTAATAATTCAATTTGCATTTACAATGATTAATACCTGCCTCTCAAGACATTCTTATAGCTTTGGGGGCCTGGAATAGTATGAAATGTCACACTTGTAAGAGTGTGATGGTTAGTAGCTGTTTGTACTGTCATTGGCAGCTGGCTGGGGCATTTTGTAGTGCAAACTGCAGTGGCTTCCCTACGAGAGCCCCAGCACTTATTCTTTTACAAATTAGGCACTGCTGTATTCTGTTGCATCTCTGGGGGAAGCTAATACAATGCCAAAGGGTGCTAAGACATACTTAGCACACCGGGCACCTCTGGTAAGGTATGCCGTTGTGCTACAACAGTGGGGCATATGTATAGGGAAATTTTGCAGTGCGGGCAGTGGCAAATCTTGCAGCATACCATCATGTCCAAAATGCAAGAATGTGCCGTATTTGCAAGAATACAGCGCACCTCTGTGTATTACCTTGCACAGGTGCAAAAAAATTGCTGATCAGTGGCAATGCAGACACCCTTGCTCCATAGTGAAAGTGTGGCTACGTTGCAGGCATGATTGTTTATGTGCAGGAAAGTGTCCCTTCATGCACGAAAGTAATCAATAATGGCGTATTAGACTTTTTCTATGTGCGATGCAGAATGCAGCATACATAGAAATAGCAAAAATAAGGAGATATTAAGTATATCTCCTCGTTGTGTCAATCTAACACTTGCTTTAGCATGGCGCTAGTTATTTTGCACTGCCTCATATTTACACATCGTTGTAAATTCGGAGTTAACGTGAAAGAGTTATCGGTGATCCTGTTCAACCCCCACAAGAACACCAACCGCATGGCCCTTTCATGCAGTTTTGGGTGTTTGGGCGAGGTTCCGTTTTGGTTTGGGTAAATTCTGTCCATCTGTGATTATGCCTGGGAAGGGTAGGGTGCGTCGCATGTCAGGTGTGGCCTTTGTGATCTTCCTGTGGCTCATCAACATTTATCTATCATAAATGGTGGCCAGTGGGGGTTGTATCCTCTGAGAAAGGGTGTGGCAACAGATTATGTGCATCTTTAACATTGACAGGACAGTGGCCCATCTTAAATTGGGCGAATGTGGCTGGCAGGGAGACGGACCTGCTGGACTACGTAGGTAGACAAGTTAGTAAGTGGACAATACTGTCCCTTTTCTTGTGTGTCACATTAACATAACAATGATCATTTTTTACATGGAGGGGTATACTTACAATGAAATGGTGCAGTGTTGCGCTGCAGTAATATCGCTGAGCAGCGTCATCTCAAACATGAAGGGATATGCAGTAGTCACAATAATACAATGCACCACTGTATGTACTCATGCAGTGGCACAGACTATAGCTGTACACACCTTGCACCATTTTGCAAGTGTGCCTGCATCGCAGGGATGCTTGCTTTGTGAGCAGGAAAGTGTCCCTTCCTATACATAAACAATCAAAAATGGTGATATACCATTCATATGTTTGCTACTCTCTGCAGTACAGACAAAATAGCAAACTACCATAGATTCATTGATATTCTTGTCCAGGAAGGGAGCCCTTCCTGCCCAATAACATCATGGCTAGCATGTAGCTGCTGTCATGTGTGCTGCAGAATGCAGCATACATAGAAAGTGCAAACAACAAAGTCAAATTAAGGTATATATCCTTGTTGCAACACTCTTAGGCCTGCTATCCCCTGGTGAATGTAATTAGCGCTGGCTAAGATTTTATAATTAGCGCTGGCTAAGATTTCCACATACAAGTCGATCCGGCTCAATGTCAAAATGAAATGGGCGTTGAATGGAAACACACAAATAAGCACACAAATGCACCTTGCACACAAACGGATGTGTGAAAAAGGCCCTTATGTAAAAGGCAGCGTTAAGCCACTGTTAGTGGCTGTGTGCTGCTATGCATTGTGGAGCAAGGCATAGCCCCAGCGGTGCACTTGTATAAGTCATGCTCTGGTGGCACAGGGGTCCTATAAGCAAGCCTCACACTGGTCTGACAAAGTCCATGATAGTGAAATTTACAAGTGATGTTGCTGCGCACCGCTTCTAGGATTTGCACTGTGCTGGCAGCAGGACTTTGGTATCACAGATATCTACAGGACACATTGAGGAAGGGGCAGGCAGATGAGTATTAGGGGATCTCCTTACCAACTATGGTGTCTATTTTGAGGCCGCTAGTTGTGGTGTTGTGTCATCATACACTTGTAATATGGTTTGACCTCAGTGGTGAAAGCTACTTGTCCTTCAGCACCTTGTTCTCTTTGCCTTGAACACTCGCACTTGACCTATGCTGCACATGTGTGTGCATTGCTGACGTAAATGGTATGCAGCTGTCAGCACACAGAAACTCCAAGGCAGAGTGACACAATTGTGATAGTGTGCATTGAGATGTTTCAAACTTGCAATTTACAAATACACATAATGATGTGCCAATGACCCTCCTTGCAATGCCTCCCCTGGGTAGTCAGTATTAATTGAAGCCTGCCATGGCTTAACATGCTCAGGTAACCAGTGAATGTGGTGTATTAAGTTATCACAAGTCTTTATCAACAAGTCCAATTAGGCCGGTATGGCTCTCTGATGTTCACAATGGGTACACTGTGATTATCACAGGCTTGTCTGACTACATACTTCTGCATGCATCACAAATTACACATATTGGCTTTGCATGGCATCATGGAGGTATTGGTGAAGGCTGACCCACTGGAGTTGTGCTAACATATGTGACTCCAGTTCATATTCGAAGTGTATATGATGTCAAATGTATTTCAGAGTTGAGCACACATACATAGTACCATATCTCAGGGTGTAACAGGCAGTATCTGACACATCTAATGAGTTTATCAATATATGGTATTGTGAAGTATCATATGGCCAGATGTAGGTAAATCCCATTTACCGATTTTGAAATACCGAATTTTACCGATTCGGTATTTCAAAATCGGTAAATGGGATGTAGGTACCAACATCTGGATTTTTTACCGATACCTTGAAATTGGGTGTTTACCGATTCGGTAAATACCGAATCGGTATTTGCTATTGAATCCTATGGGCCTTGAAGCCCATAGGATTCAATCCAAATACCGATTCGGTATTTACCGAATCGTAAATACCGAATTTGTCAAGGGTGCAGGGGGTGTCACTTTGACACCCTCTAGCACCCCCAAAACGGGCATGTGTGCAATGTGGCACACAGACATGCCCTAAGGGCACGTCTGTCTGTCACATGGCACATGTGTACATGCACAGATGTGCATGTACACAGAAATCGGTATTTTACCATGGATTTGTATTCCATAGTAAAATACCGATTCTGAAAGCCATGTGCCAATGGAAAATTGGCTACCCACATTGCATTTTTGGTAATTTTACCGAATCAGTAAATATTACCGAATCAGTAAATTTACCCATTCGGTAATAATAACGATTCGGTAAAATGACTGAATATGTGCCCCTACATCTCCATAGCCCTTTAGCGATCGGAAACGGCCGAAAATCGGTATTTTCGGCCGATTCCGATCGGTAAAGGGCTACCTACATCTGGCCCATAATGTGCAGCTTAGGTGCTTGGGACATGTCTGAATGGCTCCTGGTACTGTGCAGCATTGGCATGCACAGAACTGACCTTGCAAAGAGCTCAGTTAAACATGACATGTGACATCTAAAGGGGACTAACCTCCTGGTGTCAACTTTGATCCGGGCATGGTTTTGGGCAATCGCTTGCAGAGATGTTCTGTGAGTTATGTAGGTCATGCGACTCTTGAGACTCAGCTGCCGTGATGACATCTGCCAGTAATGAGGATGCAGGACTGGATCCAATAATTTCTCTGGAGATCCATGCCCTGAATCATTGTTATTATGTACACTTCCTCTTTCCTTACCCATGTGTAGTGGTCATGCTGGTCAACATTGTCAATCAATCAATCATGAGGTCTTGTAGAGCACGACTTGTCACTCTAGGGGGTCTGCAGGCACTGGGATTTTTTGAGCCTCGGTCAGATAGCCGAGATGGTGGAAACTGCCAGGCTTGAGCTTCATCTACTTAAATGCAATCAGAAGGTTTACATAGTCAATATGTATGCATAATGTACATTGCTGATTTGGCCTCTTGAAGATGAATGTGTCTAACGAGGACTGAATTGTTTTGCAAGCCTAGTCTTGTAGTTGGACCAGCATCAATCTCCTGTTCTGAGGTGAATTCCTTCATGGGCGTCAACATCACCAGTGAGGGCCTTCATCTATGCTAATTGTGTCACAGAAAGAGTGAGTGTGATGTCTGATGCAGTGCAAATTTGCGGCACTGATGTGTGTCCCTTATACTAATACACATGTATTTGTGTTATTATAGATAAGATGTAGTGGGTCTTGACACATGCAAGTTAATCTGCCTCTCACTAATGTCTATGAGGATGCATTGCCAATCTGTGATGGAATATCTGGCAGAGGCCTGACAGGGGTGGCATGGCCGCACTGAGAGGATCTGGGATTATATGTGGTTGATGAATCACATCTGTACATGTCTGTGGATTGGTGAGTCTCATAATTCATGTCTGTGGCACATGTAATGGCATTGGGAGCATGTAATGACCGGTGGATAGGTCCACCATGGATCTACAACTGGCCGGATGGAACAGGTGTCATGTGTGTCAGTGTGATGAGTGTTACATATCCAGCATCCATTTTTACAAGTGAGGAATGCCATGGGTTCAGTATAGTTAGTATTGTGCCATGCTAAGGGTCATTAGCATATACGTTATGCCACATTCTGACACCAGAAATGTACGTGGTATAATTGGGACATGTAGCTGTGGAAAAAGCCATTTGCAATTATGTCCATTGTAGAATCCAGAAGGTACGCCACTGTTCAGTGAGGTTGTGAGGTGTACCATCCCATGAGTACAATGCAGCGTAGTAGCATAGCATTACATGTACTGACATGGTCATACATAGATATGGAAGGAGGCTACCATTACAATGTTCAACAGTTGGCATGCCTCAGATCTTTGGAATAAATGCATGTGAATTGATAGATTTTGAGCATGTTTTTGGTCCCTCTAAGCTGCATGATGATATTAGGCTGTGTAGGGGCTGCTATCTTGATGCTGTTCACAAAATGTTGTCTTATTTGATATGTACCTGTAGCTAGTCGCCCTTTACATTATACCATTAACAGACAACATAATACCTGAGATGAAGCACGCCCATAACCTCCAGAAGGAATGGCATCTCCATTTCAGGAGAGTCGCCAAAGCACACAGGGCAATAAAACACCGTTATGAGGAGAAGTCATTTGGGAAATGGGTCTGCTTCCCTCAGGAGCTGCAAACAGTATTGAAAGCCAGCAAGGACAATGATGCCAAGGCAGACCGAGCAACAACCAAGGGGCCAGTTCCCAGTACAACCGAAAACCAACCCTCAAGACCACCTACACCACAACACATAGAGAGCCAAGGTCATTGGACCCAGAGATTAAAAAGCACCTCTCAGACCGTGCTAGAGCACAAAATGTACAGGACCCTCACAATGCTAGAGGAGATCAAGCAGGCACTGTCTAAGCTTTAGTGATGTCTTTATCACAGGAAGCCTACCTACTCTTTCCCCAGAATCTGGTTTTAAGATGTTTTTGCATTGATGGGTTTTTAGATTTGTATCAATTAGTTAGAGTAGGGATAGATTAGTGTTAGGATTTTTAAGTGATTTTTTAGGGCTGAGTTACATGTAAGTATTAAGAGGCATATTGTTATTTTGGGGATGATGCAGTGGATGTGTTCATATATGTGTGTGTGAAAATAAAAATAAAATACAAAACATTTTAAAAAATGCCCCAAAAATATAATATTGTTTAGGACTATATGTGTACTTGATGTATAGGTGTAGTTTCTGGTGGCCTCGTGTGTATACAACTCTTAAGGGGGTGGGTAGTTGATGTTTATTGCGTTGTGTTAAATGTGTAGTGTTAGGTAGGCTAAGCTAAGATTAGGGATGATTAGCATATCGTTATGTGTAGATTAGTATAGTTATTTATTGTAGTTTAGGTTTAACAGTTTGATTTTCTTTTCATTCTGTTGACATGAAATGTCATTGTTTGCAACAAACATGTATATGTAATGATTTACTGCATGGGAGTTAGCATGTGTACTCAGCAAATGTTATGTACATTCATATGTCTTTGCTAGCAGTGTTAGGCAATGTGTGAGTAGGTGTTTTAGGTATGGACGGGAATCTGTCTGGTTGGCCATGACTTTAGAACATCTTACGATTAGACATTGGTGAGCAGTGGACGTGGCAAACATGATGGAAATTATGTACAGTGCAAATCATGTTCACATACATTATCTCTGTGTGGGTACATCATGCAACATGCCTCAAAGGGATGTTTTGGTCTGAAGCCTTTGGCCAATTCATAGCTTTTTGGACTCACACACTGATTGCTGCCCCGTACCAATTTACACTTTTGGCGTTTACTTGTAAGTCCAATATTGAATGCTCAAGTTCAAGTTCAAAAATTAGGAGACCGAAACGTCGACCAGTGCCTTTTCCTATCCATCTATCAAATTGAAAATCAGGAAAGGTGTTAACAGGACCTACAGAGTTATATATTTGTGTATCATCGATATCCTTGTAGGCCTGTTTATATATATTTGTACTTCAAACTCATTGCCTTTTAAACTTTATGATAAATTCAATATTTTTCCTATACGCCCGTTTAGTGTTTATTCTTTTGTATTTGTTTTATGTTGTGTAACAGTGTGTATACCCTTTATAAATTGAAGAAAGCTCAATGTTTTGATTGATTTCACTATAGGACCATTGAATTGTCCTGATAAGCTTTTTCCTAAATCATTTCAAATATACATTTTCAAAATAAATCCCCTTGAAGGCACTCTTTACCTTTCCATATATATTTACCCAAGCCCTTAAGTGTATTTCGGATTGCTCACTGGTACAAACCTATTAGGATTGAGGCACCCACGGACTGCCTCTAGGGTTGCGGCCACAGTCTCCATCTCTGCCCACACCGAAGCACATTGGAAGGTAATCCGTGGTTGTTCTTAGTCCAGGGGTCTGGGTGGGGTGGCTGTTGGTGCCTGTTGGTTGGTAGGTGAGGTATGTGGAGACACCATGAGACTGCTGACCCTCCCCGTGTCTGGGGATGGTGTCCCTTTGGAGTCCAGGAATTCTTGGAGGGTGTCCTGGTCAATGGTTTGCAAGTTGTCATCATTCGCATCGTTGCTGAAATCTGAGACAGAATGCTGACTATGAGGTAGGGGTACATCCTCTGCAATGAGATGGGGAAATGCTATTGTTGATGTCTGTTAGATGGTGACATGAGCAATGCAGTTAACAATCAAACTGTGACATGTTACACATTCAGTTCCTCGTTAATGTGTAGCACAGCTATTAAGCAAGAGTATTGATTGCAAATACCACAGCATTTCCCTTTCAGATGACAGTTTTCAGCATTGTTATCACTACCACTGTGTGGCTACTTTAAGAGGATGGGCCTATCCATGGTAGTTAGATTATGATCACTGTCGATCAAGCCTTTTTATCAGGACAAGAATAGGTTATCTGCAGGGTGTCACACATCATTTTCAGCAGACCCATGCACTTGTATGTGTACTTGCCTCCTCTGACGGTTGCAAATTTGGTGCAGGTGCACCCTGATCATACAATGACTCTCATTTGCTACAACACCTACATTACGCATGGTCATATCTAATGGACTGACATGGTGGGCTGTTATAAAGAGACATGTGTCAGGCAGCACCCCAAATGTTAGTAGTGCTGGGAATGGTGACATGTACCTACTGAGGTGCATGTTCCTATAGAAATGGCAGAACACGACTGTGCAAGCACTTTAGCTGCACCACCCTGAGTCATTCCACAAACATAGGATATGGCACACCCCATATGTTTTCCCTTGCACTGGCCCAGAAAAAAAAAGCCAAGCACCAACACAGACACTATTGCGTCATGGTGCAAAGTTGCCTGTGTTGGCGCACAGCTGTACTTTTTAAAGTGGCACCGGGGTGAGCACAGATATGGCACATATTCCAGTAAATACAACCCATCCATGCATTTTTTTAATGATGCAGCTCAGTGCTGCAGATTTGTTTGCAATGACACACTTTTCACTGTAAATATGGCCCATGGTACTCTGGTGTACATCACATGAATTCACCCCCTCACAAAGTCATATTTAGTTGATGAGAGGAGTTTTGGTGGTCCCTACCATGGCAGCTGACACCTGTGTGGTCTGAGCCTGCATGCCAAGACAGCTGTGTACCATGTAGTTTAATCTAAGTGAGTATGACTGTGACTCTTGAAATGTCCCAACATATGAGTACTTCCCATGGCCCACATATCCCCACCCCTCAGGTGTGTTGTTTCTCCTGTGGTATACCAATTCTATGCTAGGAATTTGGAAGCAAGGTTAATGTGCATTGGCCCAGTTGAGGCAGAGGGGCATGTTTCATAGACATGTAGTGTAGCACAGAGCAAGACACCATCTTGCTGCACCAAGCTGCATGAATAAGGAAGTGCAGGTTTGGCCTGTGTTTATAACAATACAATGCACCCCTGCGCTTATCTTTATGCTGGTGGACATTCAGCTGGCTAGCACCAATGCAGGTCCCATTGCACCATAGTGCCGAGGGGCCTGCCTTGGAGGACATCTGCTGTATTTGCACCAGGGTCGGCTGTAAGGACAGCAATGTGCTGTATCTTGTAGAAATGGCACATTGCTGCTTTTTCATTTTGATGTTGGATAGCACAGTTAGAAGACTTTCTACACTGCCCTACACCAATATATTATCGAAATGCCCATGAGCCTTCCATTGATCTCATGTCATAGATAAGCTAGGTGCCTATCCTTTGTCCTGCAGACAGTGCAGCAGAGTGCTGGTACATAGCGACCTGGACTACACAACATTACGAATTTCCCCATTTTGGCCCTTCTTGGGATTTACCTGTTGCTGACGTAGTTCATCGTAGCCAGCACGGTTCTGTCCCACAGCTCCAAACACTTCTTACAATCAGTCACTGTCCTCTTGACTTCAGCAACACTGTTCACCTTGTTACCTATGGACTGCCATATGGTCTTTTTCCTCCCCAATGACACTTTGGAGCTGATGAAGAGCTGGCATTGGTGCCCTGTCACCTCCCTGATCAAGATCTCATTCTCCTACTGCCTGAACGTACACTTGCTCTTCCTCTTTTTCTGGGACTTTGGCTGGTCATCCTGGCTGGTAGTGTGGTTGCTGGGGTTGTTGTCCTGTGCAATGCTCACTCCTGACAGCTCCATTGCTGCTTTCAGGAAAGTGTTGCTTCTTTGTTGTTGCAAGTAGTGGCGTTTTTGTGTTTTAGTTCCACGCTATGCACAGAAAAGTGATGTTAGGATGACTAGCATTTACTTTCTAACCATGTAATTGGCCGAATAACACTTTTTCTACCCTAGCATGAATTTTGTCTATGACTTGATGAGCACATCAGCGACAGTTTTTTCTTCCGCTAGCTCTTTCTACCACCATGTAGCTCCGTATTGTAAATACAACGATAACATGCTGTTAGGATCTGTCGTACAACAGCGGTAAACATTTTGGTGCTCCGCTGCAGCAAAACAGCAAAGCACCAGTTCTTGTACATATACCCCTTAATGTCAACTGAGGGTTAGCAGTCTAATTTGCATGTGATCATCTTTACCAGTGTTAACTGAAGTTGCAGTTTCACCAGAGGGCAGCAATAGTGGAATGTTCCTTGGTCAGCACTCTATTTGTTTGCTCTTCATTCGCGTGGTGCATTTATTTGCTGTCCTGATCACATTTCGAAAGAGAAGATTGCAATTTTACTTTAAATAAGATAGGACGGTGAAGGAGGGCGCGCTGTAGGGAAGGGAAGAGGGTTGTTCCTTCGGGTTATTTCAAGCATGTAATAGTTGCGCAATTATTCACATATATATTAAAAATGCAGACCACAGAGTGTGAAATTGACACATGTTGAGGACTACTTTAGGGAACGTTTTTACGCAGGCTTACTGGTTGCTTAATATTGGGAAGCAATCTTCTCCTTCAGGGCCTGGGGGGATTCTTGTGCAGAAGAATGACCTTTTCTGAAGTCTCTGAGGAGACATTTTCTTCATCCTTACAGATACCACTTACATTTGATGTGTCTCATGAAATGGGTTGTTCTGCTGACTCATTTAAATTAGAAGATAAAATAAGATGTATTCTTAGGCACAGTTAATTCAAAATGCGTGCATTCTTATGTGCAACTATTATGTGAATGAGATACTTACTTTCCCCTACAAATGCCCATCAAATGTACACATGAATCACGCTCGCTTTATGCATGTTTCGAAAAAAGTATTAAAATACATTTCAATGGGTCATTCTGTGCCGTGAACCTATCGACATTTTTGCAATATTTTAGTGATAACATTTTTGCAATATTTTAAGATATATTTTTTAGAGTCACGCTCTATATCTTGTCAGACGGCAAAGGTCTGTAGGCATTCTTCAGAGTGGATGAGGGTTTTACAAGGCATAGTTGAACTTTCACAAGCTCTATGCACTCAGTTATTTGCAATTGCCTGCCTTAACCAATGAATCTTTTTTATGGAGCGGCCATTTCCTTTTGCCTTCTGAGAATCTTTAGAAGGACGCTTACTGCCTGTTCTCTCCTCATCTGGTTTTTGAAAGATGCTCTTTGATAATAAAAAGCTGAAATGAATCAATATATAAAGGAATACTTCGGTACTGATTTGAAAATATTTTTTTTTACCAGTGAGTAAAAAAAAGATGCCGTTAAGCTTCTAATTTCTGCATGACAATTCATGAATTTTCTGTTGCAGTGGTGGCATGATGGTAACATTTCCTCTAATTTTAGTTTTGTGTTCGACGTAAGAATTTACGCTTTGAAGGTAGGAGGTTGGCAACTGCAAAGGTTGTTAGCACTCATAAAGTTGCATAATTGTGTGTTTTCACAAACAGACTAATAGAACGTCCACTCGATTTACATCTCCAAATGTACTCATAAAAAAAGGTGGGAGTGAGCGTGAAAATGTGGTGTACTGTTGATAAGATTCCAAACTTTTCCCACATGAGCTTTAAGAATCGGACACCGAAAAAACTGGCAATTGTTGTTGTGTATTGCAGGTGCAGCCCAGCATATGAGATGTATTTGTGAAGAACAGTCAAATTCGTGATTTACAACCTGAGATGTGATCATGGCCACTGGAATTGAAAGATTGCTAAAAACTAGACATTTAACATGTTATTATTCCTTTGCTGCATATTTTTTTTTTAAACATCTTCTCAAAAACATCAAATCGAATGTAAATGAAATATACATGGCATACTGAGGACAACGCACTGCAAACGCTTGCAAACCTTTAACTGGTCACTTTCAACTGCGAATTGCTGTATTACCGCATGAAACAAGCAATAGAAGCGTGAGAGTTTCACACAGATATATTTATGGGAAAATTGTGCATATTTCATCCCAATACAAGTAGTATTAAAATAATGAGTCCCTTTTTTCCCGAAAAGTTTTTCAAAATGTGTTCACTTTCATCTTATGGTGCTAGCACTGTTATCAAAGCAGCAGTTATAACTATTACAACTGTTTTCAAAGCAGCAACATGTTTACACTAAGGGCCTTATTTATGAGGTTTTGCCGTAGGGAAGCACAGCAGGCATTCCTGCTGCGCTTCCCTACGGCAAAAGAAAAGGGCAGGAATGCGCCGTATCTATAAGATACGGCGCATTCCTGTCCTTTTCCCCAGCGCCAGCGCACAATGGGCTGCCTGCGCCAGCGCAGGCACCCTTGCACAATGGTGCAAGGGTGCCTGCGTTGCGGGGATGATTATTTTTGTACAGGAAGGGAAACCTTTCTGTACAAAAATAATCACAAGGGGCTTTTCCTCATTCTATGTGTGCTGCAGAATGCAGCACACATAGAAAAAGGAAATACGAGGAGAAATAAAGACATTTCTCCCCGTTTTGCCTCCCTAACGCCTCCCCTGGGGAGGCGCAAGCTTTTGGCACTGCCTCAGGTTTACGATTTCTTGTAAATCTGGGGCAGTGTCAAAAGGCCATGGTTGTTGCTGGGAAGGACCCCAGCAACACCCATTGCACGCCCCTTTAAACGCAGAACACTATGTTAAAGGGACTGATATTTATCAGTCAGCATTAAGCCAAAAAAAGTGGCTTAGTTCTGCCTGATAAATATCAAGCAGGCTTCTGCGCCACGGAACGTATCAAAAAGAGACGTTCCAATGGCGCAAGGGGCCTCCTAAATGAGGCCCTAACGCTTTTACCCTGTCAGTAAGAACAGACAGCTTCAATATGTAGGCACTTCTAAGGAAACCTTTGCATTTTTAATAGGATTTGCTTCTGTGAGCTGTTTAAACTATGTTTACTAGGGAGTAAAGTTGTAAGCAAACAGTATTGTTAGATTTCAAGTTAGTGAGGCCTTTACCTGCAGAAGTCCAAAGTGTGGATTGAGTCTGTCTGTCTCCTAGGAGATTCTGAACAGGAAAAAGCAGCTCCCCAGCCAGCCCCCTCCCCCTCCCCTAGGCCAGCAGACCCAGGATTGGGGATTGGCTATTCAACTACAAGGCAATTCTGAGCCGTCCCCTCACACCTGCCCAGGCCGCTTAATGCCTTGCCGGGTGCACCTCAAATCATTCTCCTCCATCTTGTAAGTTGCAGCCTCCCTGTGCCCCAGATTGCAGTGAACAGAGTCCAGTAAGTGGTAAGGAGGCAGACTACTGCTGTCTCTTCCCCCAAAAAAATGTTTTTAAAAAAACTATTTTCCCTTTTCAGTGATTACTGTTTTTGCCTGCGGTTGTTACAATTTAAAATTGTAGTTTTAACCTGCCTGTGATTGCATATTTTATCACCTGTTTTGTTTTTGAAACTTGTGGTTTTTCCAGCTCATGACAGCCACTATTTTGTGTTCACAAGCCATTGAAATCAGCCCCCCTGCCTCCCCACCCCTGCAACAGGTATATTCTACACCAGAGGGTGCTTCTGTGAGCTGTTTAAACTGTGTTTACTAGGGACTGTGCACTTCGTTTTTTGGCCAGGAGAGGGAGTAAAGTTTTATTCAAACCGTATTATTGGTTGGTTGGTTGATTGCTTTATTTCGATATGCATATATCATAAAAGCAGTACAAAGAATAAAAACAGCATGTCGAAAAGTGTGACTGTACATTAAGAATAAAAAGAATAAAAACACATTTGATCAGCATAAATTAGCTAAGACAGAATTAAATTGATATGGACAGTCTTTTAAGTCGAATCAACCAAGCCCGTTTTAAAAACTTGGAAACGGCACAGACAATTGGAGGGGCTGTATTAGTTAAAAGAATCCGGAGGGCGACCGAATGCTGGCGAGTGCCCAATTCTCTCCAAACTGGTTTGAGCCATCGTGATCTAGGGCGCCCATAGTCCGGACATTCAATAAGAAGATGTGGCACCGTCTCTGGTTTGTCAGGACATAGGGCACAATGGCGTGATGCTAGCTGGGATTTGTTCCACCTGGAGCAAAGGTCGGCAAGGGTTAGGGTTCCTAACCGGAATTTAATGTACAAAGACCGGTCCATGGCGATGGTAATTATATCCATGTAGGGCTCAAAGGCAACAACATCTTTTATTAGCAAGAAGGCTGCGGTGGCTTTGCAGTGCTGCTGGTTGCTGATGCGCTTCGCGAAGACCCATTCCCTATAAAGTTTTTTAGGGACTCCTTTGGGGGGGGCTGAGTGACTGAGCCAACAGGAGTCCAGACCTAGATCCCCTAGAAGTTGTTTAACCCTTTCGATGCTGATGACGAGCTCAGCTCGTCATCACCCACGGGTGTCGTGTGCTGATGACGAGCTGAGCTCGTCATGAATTAATGGCATCCTGGATTTTTCAGCACAGGACGGGAAAACTGCCAGCAGCCATGTGGTTAATATCTCGGAGCCATTTGATCTTATGCCAACCGTCGGAGCGCATCACCTCTGCTAGACTGTCAGCGTAGGATTTTAGCTCCGGAACCCTCCACAGGCGAGCCCAAAGCAAGAAAGGTCGGAGGCGTGCCTGATCCCCAATTGCTTTACAGCCTACATCCATTAAGACTTGGAGTGTCGGGGTACTCATCGGGATGGCAAGGAGGTCTTTAATGAATTTATTCTCGGCCTTGCTCAGTGAATCCACTTTACCTAGGCCCCATAGTTCAGCTCCGTAAAGTGACGCGGATACAGCTCGGGCTTTATAAATGTCTATTAACGGGGAAACACATTGTTTGGTTGAATTATTGTACTCCTTGAGGAGGGCCCCCCCCACCCTTTTATGACCAATTGTCATTTTGTTGATGTGGGCGGTCCAGCTCATCGCATCACTTAAACGGATTCCCAGGTAATCGAATTCTGCCCCTCTTTCAAGGGGGGTGGAGTTCAAAATAGGGGGACGGCCAAGTTTGCGAGGAGGGTGCATGACTAAATACTTGGTTTTTTCCACATTGATGACTAATCCTCTGATAGTGCAGAAGTCCTGGAAGCAGTTCAGGAGTTTCTGGAGTCCTTGGGGGGTTTTCGAAATGAGGAGGGTGTCATCGGCGAACAGCAAAGTTGGGATTTTTACGCCTCCCAAAGTGGGAGCGTCTGCTGGTTCGCCGAGCAGGTGCTCTACCACCCCATTAATGTAGAGGGAGAATAGGGTGGGAGCCAGAACGCAGCCCTGCCGCACTCCCCTCTCGACCCTGATCTTGTCGGTCTTTTCCCCGTTCAAGCCCCATCTAACCTGGGCATAGGTGGTTATGCAGTTTGATGAGAAGGTTTAAGATGTACGGAGGCATCCCTAGGCCAAGTAGCACCCTCCAGAGTTCCTCCCTAGGAACCAGGTCAAAGGCAGTCTTCAGATCTATAAAGGCCAGGTATAGACTGCCTTTGCCTAGCTCCACCACCTTCCAGTGCAATAACAGGAGCCTGAACACTTGTTCGATAGTTCCGGTTCCTGAACGAAACCCGGCTTGCATATCAAACAAAATGTGGTTGTCGTCCACCCATTGTAAGATCCTCCCCAAAATGGCTTTCCCCGCCAGTTTCTGACTCGAGTCTATTAGGCTTATGGGCCTATAGTTCCCAGGTAACTCCCGGCTACCCTTTTTGAAAATAGGGACTACCTCTGCCCCTTTCCAGGAGTCTGGCACAGATCCTCCCTCGATGATTGCGTTAAGAAGGGCCGAGATCAATACCCCCCATCCTTTTGGGTAGGCTCGGAGGATGTCTCCTGGGAGACCGTCCGGGCCAGCTGCTTTTAATGGCACCAAAGTTTTATTCTGCTTTGTGACATCCAGTACGGAAAACAAGTCCAGGTCTCTGTCTAAGGTGTAAAGCGGGAGGATGAAGGGATCATTAAGTGGCCCTTCGATGGCGGAATAGAGTGTTTGAAAGTGGGTAAACCATGTCTGAGCATTGATGCTGCAGGTCCTCAGTGTGTCATCGGGACGATTCCTGTTTCCCACCAAGTCCCAGAAACCTTTGGCATCTTTCCCATGACTGGCAGCCAAAAGGTCCTGCCAGTAGTTGTCCTCCCACTCCTTCTTGGCATTTTTTTGGCAGAGTGAATAGTGCCTCCTGGCCACCCTGGTCCTGAAGAGTATTTTAGACTTAACTGCTTCAATAAGAAGCGACTTCGCCTCCCTACACTTCTGGTTAAACCAGCCCTGTCTAGCCCGTGTACGGGGTTTCCTCCTGTTAGTACTAGCTGGGACTACGAAAAGGTCACTGATGGCCTGAGTTAGGGTGCAGAACCTAATGGTCACCTCCAACAACCCATCCTCGCAGGGGTCAAGGCTATCTAGAGCTGAGGTAAGAAGCTGCCTAATGACAGAGGTTTTCTCCTCTGAGAGCGACAGCTTCGCCCACTTTAACCGTCGTCCACAGTTAGAAACTGCTGTCAAGTCCGGGGCGGGATTACAAGTGGTTCTACTCGCAGTGCTAGACAGCCACCTATGGGACAAGGTGAGCGAGAGGAGATTGTGATCACTCTCCACAGATGGTATGATCACCATGTCCTTTACCATACTCCACCAGTTTACGTCAAGAAGAAAATAATCAATTCTTGACGTATGTCCAGGCCTGTTGTAAGTATGGGCCCCTGCTTTATCAGAACCAGTCCTGCCGGCCAAACTCCATAGTAATGGAGTTAATCTGAAGGGCCACTTCTGTCCACTTTTTGATTGGGCTGAGTTCTAAGGACGGTATCCACCACCTGATGTCGTGTTCCTCTTGATCGTGTAAAATTTCGGAGCCCAGGGGCTCAAAGGTGCAATTAAAATCGCCCGCCACCAGAGTGCAATACTTGTAAGGTGACAAACGGAGCAGGGCTTCTAGGCAAGCTATAACTGGGGATTCTCTACCCCCCTTCGTGCCTCGGGCATAAATGTTAAAGATGTTTAAGATGACTCGACCCTGAGGGTTTTTCAGGGAGATGTTGAGAAGGTCCGGGCATTTAGTATCCCGCTCCACCACCCTGCAGTTGAGTTCAGAAGCCACCCAGATGAGGAGGCCGCCTGAAGGGCGACCCCTACCAGTTACTGTGTGGACAGCTGGTAAATAGTGGGTAGAGTATCCTGCCTTGTGTAGGGGCTCCTTGCTCCAGGTTTCCTGGAACAGGCATATGGAGTATTGCTCCACAAGCGAGTTCAAGTCGGGCAATGCCAGCTTTCTCTCGAGGCCTGCTACATTCTAGCTGAAAACCCTAAGGGATGGGTCCGCCACAGCCGCAATGCTACAGGTCGCGACAGGAGCAAATGAGTCCACAGCACCCGCAGCTGGGAAGCCAACTGGGGGGTCAAGTGGTGCCCTCGCCTCCCCTGGTACCCTTGCAATCTCGACAATGACCTGGTCTTCTGGTGTGGTTGGAGGGCTATGAATTTTAGCAGAAGGGGAGAACTCAACATCGGGACTCCAAGCCACCAAAGCCTCCTCAGGAGCGTCACAAAGTCAACAGCCCCAGAAACCCCAGTTCGGTAGTGGTGGAACTGGATGGGACTGCGCTAGAGTAGTTCCTGGGAGAAATTGGCCATGGACGTTGTTTTGGAAAGGGGGCCCGGGATGGATGAAAGGGATAATCGGGGCCGGCCGCGGGTAGAAGAAAGATAGATCAACTGCATCAACTCCCGGACCAGCCACGGTTCGCCCTTGGGAGCATATTGAATGGGCAGCTCTTATGTCTTGAAAATTGACCACCACACAGTCTCCCTCAAAGGGTTTTTTCCCATGTCCGATCCAGCCCACCCTGCGTACCCCAAGAATCAGGCCATCCACGCCCAATGGAAGGGGTCTATTGGTTTTCAGCCAGTGGATGACCTTATTTTTTAGCGCCTGGTGAGTTTCCTGCTGAGTATCTTTTAGGGGGGGAACTTTGGTGAGGACAACAACATACGGGTGCCACTCGGGGGGGAGATTAACCGGGGGGCACTTACGTGTCGGTTTCTGTGGGATGGCCACTGGGGAGGGATTTTTAGGCGAAGAGGTGGTAGGTTTAGCCTTAGAGGTTATTGCTACTCCGCTGGCTTTAGCGAGCGGAGCAGCCGCGGGTTGCAAGTTTGAACCAGTCCCTCCCTTCTGTTGTTTCTTATGGGCAGGATTAGGCGCGGGTATTATCGCTGCTGGGGGGGGAGTAACGTGCACTTGAGCAGCATAAGTGGAAACACTCGGCCTTGCCTGCTTCGCACCGGCCTGGGAAGCTAAAGTAGGAGCATTCCCGGTAGCTAGTGGCTTGGCTGGCAGTGTCGACTGGTCTCCTGATGGTTGGCTCACTGGCACCCCTTTTCCAGCATTCCTGTCTGTGTTGTCCTCACTAAGCTTTGGCTGTAGTTTCAACAAGGTTTTCAGGGAGAAAAAATTGTCCCTGGTGACCTGTTCAAATCTGTCAAGCCTATCCCCCAGACTCTTAACTTGGTCGAAGAGTGGTACCAGCAGGGACTTTACCAGTTTCTCAAGGGGCTCGAGTGAGGGTCCCTTGTTTGTCGGAAAAAGTATTGCCGGGACCAAGGGGGGAGGTGGCGGGGTGTCAGCTGCAAGCTGAGGGGGGCTGGGATTCCCAAGAGATTCAGGCCCTCCTGAGTCTGAGTGTGAAGAACCCCTTTGGGGCTGGGTCCTAGGGCGCTTATAGAGCGTGGAGTAACATCCCTTCCGAATACTGGTCCCCCTTTTCCTTTTCCTATGCACCCGGGTAGGTCGAATCTGGGACAATGGTTTTGGGCCGGGTGTAGGAACATTAGAACCAGATTGAGACCTACTACCGGGAGAGCTAGCTATAGGATGAGCGGGGCCGGAATCTACAACCGCCGTGCAAGGACTGCTGGGGAGAGAATCAGATATCAGGCTTTCTATCCTGTCTATTCCAGCCTCTAACGCTACAATATGTTGCTCCCCAGATAGGGTCCCAGGCAGAGGTGCAATGGGGATGGAGGAAGTTGGGGACAAGACATGTGCCGCAGCTCCCAGGGAAGAGCGTTTGGATGGAAGGAGGTCAAGTGAGAGGCGACGTTCCGTCATTGCAATCTCCTTTTCAATGACGGCGGCCACCCTGGTAATGAATTTGTCCATATTGCCAATCATCATGGTACCCCCTGAAGCACTTTCTACACCGCCCCTCAAAGCTTTGCCGGAGCGAGTTGGCATG
Source organism: Lissotriton vulgaris (assembly GCF_964263255.1). NCBI lineage: Eukaryota > Metazoa > Chordata > Amphibia > Caudata > Salamandridae > Lissotriton > Lissotriton vulgaris. Next base: position 1,071,015,906 of record NC_141696.1, on the reverse strand, counting down.
ATGGCTACGGGACCCACAGGTGAACTCCGGGGTCTTGAACCTGAGGCAATAGATGAAGGGAGGTGGCCCAGCCCAGCCTCTGTCAGCCCCTGACTGCCACAGACTGCGCGCCCTTTGCTCGGGCTTCGCTCGGCGTCCCGCTGCCGTCCCGCTGAGCGGTTACCCGTTGATTTTGTGCCGAGCGTTGCGGCCGGGGGGCGTGTCTTGCTGGGGGCACGGCCGTGCACACCTGTGCAGCGCAGGGACTCCTGGTCTTGAGAGTCCCTGCAGCTCGCGCCTTCAGTTGGCTCAGATGTTCCCTCCTCCTCCTTTCTCCGCCCGCAGCTGATCGCACTCCAGTGGCCTCGACCCCACGCCTCACGCCGCGCAGCGGCACCCGCGAAGCGGGTGCTGCAAGCTGTTACCACGCGGCGGGGCGGTCAATCCCTCCAGGGATACGGGGAGTCCAACTAGGAAGCAGAGGCAGAGTGGCGTTCCGGGCGGCAGCAACCTATGAGTTCCTCAGCACGAGGGGTCCCCCTTTCTATGGCGAGGCTTCCCTCTTTGAATCCTGGTCGGCCGGGGGGCGTGTCTTGCTGGGGGCGCGGCCGTGCACACCTGTGCTGCGCAGGGACTCCTGGTCTTGAGAGTCCCTGCAGCTCGCGCCTTCAGTTGGCTCAGATGTTCCCTCCTCCTCCTTTCTCCGCCCGCAGCTGATCGCACTCCAGTGGCCTTGACCCCACGCCTCACGCCGCGCAGCGGCACCCGCGAAGCGGGTGCTACAAGCTGTTACCACGCGGCGGGGCGGTCAATCCCTCCAGGGATACGGGGAGTCCAACTGGGAAGCAGAGGCAGAGTGGCGTTCCGGGCGGCAGCAACCGGTCAGTTCCTCAGCACGAGGGGACCGTATTATTAGATTTCAAGTTAGTGAGGCCTTTACCTGCAGAAGTTCAAAGTGTGGATTGAGCCTGTCTGTCTCCTAGGAGATTCTGAACAGGAAAAGCAGCTTCCAACTCCCTCGCGAGCAAACCTTGTCTAAGGTCGCTGGGACCTTATATGGTGTGCTAGTGGTTCGTACATGTATACACTGATTGGTGGTTGTATCTGATGTTTCTATTGGATTAGGGTTAGTGTCCTCATTGGTTGGGTATTTGAGTATTCTGATTGGTTTCTGGGTCTGTGATTCAATCAATGTAGGGTTGGGACTAGGGCTAGGGTTAGGATTTCTATTGGAAATAGGGACTAGGGTTTCCTGTGTTATTGGTTGTTGGGACTAGGGTGGGACTAGGGCTAGGGTTAGACCTTCAATTGGAAGTAGCGATTAGAGCTTATGGTGTGATTAGTTGCTGGACTAGTTGTGGGACTAAGAGTAGGGTTAGGCTTTCCATTGGAAGTAGGGACTAGGCCTTCCTGTGCCATTGGTGGCTTGGACTTGAGTTGGGACTACTGGGAGGGCTAGGGCCTCTATTGGACATAGAGATCAGGGTTTTTGAATTGATTGTGGGCTTGGACTAAGGCTAAGATTAGCTGTAAGGTCCTGGTCTCCTATTGGTTCTCGATTTTTCAGGCTTTTGCTGTGATTGGATAGTGTTAGGGCTAGGATTCCCAATGGCTGAAGGGGACACCTGATTACTAGGGCTATAAAAGGCCAGGGTTAAAGCGTCTCAGCCCTGGCGTTGAGGCTAAGGACAAGGGCAGTTGCCTGTTTGAGCCTGTTAAGGGTGGAGAGGACAAGGGCAATTGCCTGTTTGAGCCTGTTCGAGACAGACCAGGACCAGGGCCAGGAATGCTGCCCAATATTCACACCTCCTTGTGGATATATATAAATATTCACTGAAAAAACCATAGGTTATAGACCATATATAGTTAGGAATTCGCATTTACAAAACCTTATTTTACCCACACAAAACCATTGAAATTCCATATATAGTTAGTTGCACTAACTATATATCGCGCACCCGCAATCCACTGCTGATGATGTCACATATTACATCATTCATGACATGGTCAGTGACATCACTGATGACATCACTGATGACATCTCAAATGACATCACTGATGACATCTCAAATCCATCACTGATGACATCACTGATGACATCTCATTTGACATTACTGATCACATCACTGATGATATCATTCATGTGATAATACGATGAACCTCTTCAGACTCTAATATAACCTTAGATACAATCAGTGTAAACAGACACTCACAGACTGTCACTCATCCATGGAGTTACTCACACACCTAGTCAGTCATGCAAAGAATCAATCACACCTCCATTTCCTCAACTATACAGTTATACAAACTTTACTTATTCAAACATATACTAACACATATTTACTCTCTTATACAATCCCTGATACAAGTTCACAATGATCCATACAGCCACTCACACATTCACTGGCTCTTATGCACAGTTATTTATATATGTCAACTCTCACATGTACTTTGTTTTACATATGTACTTACTTTGACATGTAGCACTGAGATATCCATTCACTCACCAATACACTCATGCACACAGTCAACCGCCCATACAGCTGTTTCCACATGCACTTTTGAAACCATACATCTAGTGAATCAACTGCTCACACATCTATGCACAGAGTCATACACCTCCCAGCCACCCACACACACACTCAGTCTCCCATACAAATACTTGGGCAACCAATCAATAACCCATATAGTTACTCATATAGCTACTTATCAACACATGCAACAGTTTACAGAACAACAGACATAATGATGCACAAATTAAGATAGTTTAGTCACTAACCCATGCACTCAGTGAGACACATTTAATCACTCACTCGTACAGTCAGTCATGCACCTACTAAATCCTTCATCCAGACACTTATACATCCACTCATTCTTCAATATGTAAGACATATTTTAACTTTACAGAAACATACAGTCACTGGATGTTGTCATCAGTGATGTCATCAGTGATGTCATTTGAGATGTCATCAGTGATGTCATCAGTGATGTCACTGACCATGTCATGAATGATGTAATATGTGACATCATCAGCAGTGGATTGCGGGTGCGCGATATATAGTTAGTGCAACTAACTATATATGGAATTTCAATGGTTTTGTGTGAGTAAAATAAGGTTTTGTAAATGCGAATTCCTAACTATATATGGTCTATAACCTATGTTTTTTTCAGTGAATTTTCAGGGTTTTGTAAATGCTAATTCCTAACTATATATGGTCTATAACCTATGAGTTTTTCAGTGAATTTTCAAGGTTTTGTAAATGCTAATTCCTAACTATATATGGCCTAAAACCTATGGTTTTTTCTGTGAATATCAATGGTTTTTTAATAGCAAATATCAAAAGCTGTCAAATGTCAAGTACGTGATAGGTAAAAACTTTTTCGTGTTTATGCACACTGATGTGCTTTGAACGCTGCCCCCCCCTCCCCTCTTTTCTCCTAGTAGTACTCTCTCTTTGCAGATAGTGAAGGGTAGTTAACGCAGGCCTTTACCCCCGTTGTAATCCGTCGTGCCTGCTTGTCTCTCCATTTGATTGATTGTTATCCAAGCATTTACAGTTTTACAATTGATTCTCTTTGGTTCATTCTCTATTTACAAACAAGCACAAAGTCGCAATACTCTGTTTAGTCTTTGCAGATAGTGAAAAATCGTGTAAAAAAATAAAAGTAATCGAGCAAAATCAGTAGGCCACTAATTGGATCTCTTTTTGACCTCGCTAAAATAGAAACATTAGGAACAACCCTTCATGAGAAATACGAAAATAGTGAGATGAACTGAGCTCCACACCATGAGGGCTGCAAGACAGCTCGGCTCGGTCACCCACCCCGCCCAAAATAACGACAAACCCTATGCAAATATTAAAAATATATACAACACACCAGCAAAGTAACAGGGTGAAACATTTTATTAAATAACTATTTACATAACTATTTTATACTTTTTGTTGCCCGATCCGGCTAGCTCAATCGATCGAGCATGAAACTCATGCACTCTGATAGCAAGCGTTGCTGCTGATGCTATGCAGACAAAAACTGGTTTTCAGTTTGTACATTCTTCTAGATTTTTCCATCCAAGGTTGGTTGAGTTTGTAGAACGATGGCTTCAGATTTTCAACATACGGTGTGGTGGCGCGGACTGGGAGGGGGCGCTTGGCTCCTGCCCCCTCCCCAAGTAAGATTTTCATACGTGAAAGCACGTTAATGGTTTTGGTCCCTTAATTGCTTCGATGTCACTGCCATTCTCAAATGGCATAAGTTCTGGATGTTGGGTGCCATAGTTCAGAGTTCTGAGCAGCGCTTGTAACACTGTCTGAAGCTTATTTGCACCTACTGCAGCTTCACTATTCTCAAAGTAAGTGAGGGCCGTTTGTGGACCTGACTGCATTTGAAAACAATGTGATATGGTACCTCCCTAAACCGCTTGACGGAGGCCCCCGAGGGGCGGTGTGATGGCACGGACTCGGAGAAGACGCTTGGCTCCGACCCCCTCCCCAAGTCTTATAGCACTGGTGTAGCCTGAGATCGCCCCCGACATAGGCGGCCGGCTCCCGGGGTCCGGCTGAACTTTTTGCCTTTTGATGACTCTTCTATTCTGGACCTTGTCCCACAATCCGTTTGACCTGAAGACACGCTGTAGTGGGGCGCCCCTTTACCGTTTTAGTTGCCATTCCGCCCGCTTTTGCTACACTGTGCCTCTTCCACCATTCAGCTGTTTACCGCCCGCTCTTGCGACTACAGCGTCTCGCTCACCATGTAGTTGAGTTGCTCCCGCTCTTGCGATGCAACGATAGGCGACTGCCACAGGACTCTCAAAATGGCGGCCGGCTCTTCAGATTTGGGCGTGGCCCACTAAAATGGCCCTGGGACACCTTGGAACTCGGACGCTTGCCTGATAGGGCTTGGGTCCCATTCTCGAAAGCGTCCCCTCAGCCGTGAAGATTCTACAAAAGTCTTGGGGGCCCCCGACTCCCGCAGGCTTCTGGTGGGGAGCGGCTGCCATGATTGCTCGTGGAATGGCCACGACGGAGCTACGAGATGGTGGTGCTCTCATGCTGACGCCAGCTTCAGTCTGAAACATCCAGAAACACTGTAGACTACCAATTCGATCAGTTCCGGTAGCGCCCCAACATGACCCGGTAGAGAAGAACTTGCCCTCCCCTCTTTGACTGATGGTTCTTGTTGCCTGTCCCCTCTGTTGTCATTTAACAGAACTTTTTGGACTGCTGAAAGGGGTTGTGTTCCGAACGCTGGTTGGTGGAGACATTTTGACTATATTCTTGACCTACGTTGTCGCGTAATGCGTTATATGACACGCTGCGTTAGCGCACCCGGAAGTGCTCCGGTGCGCGAAGCGCAGCTTCCCGGAAGCGATCCGGGGCGCAGCTCGTAACGTAAGCATAACAGGTCATGTGACTTGTTAATAAAACTTTTCATTGGTTCATTTTACTTTTGTTATTTTAATGATGAAAAGCTTGGTCATATGACCTAAAAATTACGCTTTTTATTGGTTTCGAACATTATTTTTTTTTAAACATATATGTTATAATGTTCCAGGCTAATGTACTTTCCTGGAAAATTTACAACTGTCCTGCAAGTAAAATATATTCCTTTTTCGAGAAAAAGGGCGTTTCTTCGTCCCATGACGGAGCCGTTGAGTAAAAGAGGCTCGGCCTGCTGTCTTAGTCGCCGATACGCCTGATTATCAGATTCTTATCGATCACTTTATGTTGCAGGAGTGGAAAACACAACTGCCCTTGACCATTTATCCTTACTGCGTTCCTACGTATTAGCATTTTGAAAGGAAAGATAAACAGTCGTTCTCCTAGTGAGTCTCACATTGTTACATTTAGGAAGAATGTTGAAGAGTAGTATGTTGAAAATCTGAAGCCATTGTTCTACAAACTCTCAATCAGCCTTGGATTGAAAAAAAAATCCTAAAGAATGTACAAACTGAAAACCAATTTTTGTCTGTATAGCATCAACAGCAACGCTTGAGTCAGCTTTGTGTGATGACGCCATTTTGATTCAATCAATAACGTCCCCCTGCACACATTCAGGGACCTGGTCGTGTCTTCAGGTCAAACGGATTGTGGGACAAGATGCAGAAAGGAAAAGGAAAAAAGTTCCGCCGGACCTCGGGAGCCGGCCGCCTATGTCATGGGCGATCTTTGGCCACACCAGGGCAATAGTGAAGCTGCAGCAGGTGCAAATAAGCTTCAGACAGTGTTACAAACACTGCTCAGAACTCCCAACTATGGCACTCAACATCCAGGACTTGCCATCCGGATCTTGGCGCCTTGTGCTGGTTCCGACCTATTCACACATCTGTCCACTACTGACATCACCTCATAAGCCAACGGGGCACCCCACGCCGACTTTCGGCGCAGCATTGTAGGATGGCCACACCAGTGCAGCAACTTGCTGGACACCACCTCGGTGCCATCCGGATCTCGGCGCGTTCGAGTCACTGTACCGCAAGAGTGACCAGAACTCAGCTGGACACGCCGTCTTTCGGCGCAGCATTGTAGGATGGCCACACCAGTGCGGCAACTTGCTGGACACCACCTCGGTGCCATCCGCATCTCGGCGCGTTCGAGTCACTGTACCGCAACAGCGGGAGAAACTCAGCTGGACACGCCGTCTTTCGGCGCAGCATTGTAGGATGGCCACACCAGTGCAGCAGCTTGCTGGACACCACCTCGGTGCCATCCAGATCTCGGCGCGCTGTGCTGCCTTTGGCCTACTGTAGCCGAAAGTGCGGACGCAACTCAGTTGGACGGCGAGTGAAACGCTTAGGGGCGCCCCACTGCAGCCGAGGAGCCTCCATCTTGGGGGAGACGCACAGCCCCCACTGACTGACGCGACCTCACAGGCCAACAGGGCGCTCCACGCCGACTTTCGGCGCAGCATTGTAGGATAGCCACACCAGTGCAGCAACTTGCTGGACACAACTCGGTGCCATCCGGATCTCGGCGCGTTGTGCTGCCTTCGGCCTATTCGCACATCGGTCCGCTACTGAAGCCGCCTCACGTGCCAACGGATTTTCTACGCTTTTTGTAGCCCTATGCCGCATAACAGGTCATGTGACTTGTTTATAAAACTTTTCATTGGTTCATTTTACTTTTGGTTTCCTAATGACGGAAGGCTTGGTCATATGACCTAAAAATAACACTTTTCATTGGTTTAGAACATTTTTTTTTACCAAACGATGAAAGCCCATCTTGTTTCTGGATGTTTCAGACTGAAGCTGGCGTCAGCATGAAAGCACCACCATCTCGTGGCTCCGTCGTGGTCATTCCGCGAGCAATCATGGCAGCCGCTCCCCACCGGAAGCCTGCAGGAGTCGGGGGCCCCCAAGACTTTTGTAGAATCTTCACGGCTGAGGGGACGCTTTCGAGAATGGAGCCCAAGCCCTAGCAGGCAAGCGTCCGAGTTCCAAGGTGTCCCAGGGCCATTTTAGTGGACCAGGCCCAAATCCGAAGAGCCGTCCGCCATTTTAAGAGTCCTATGGCAGCCGCCTATCGCTGCACCGCAAGAGTGGGCGCAACTCAACTACATGGTGAGCCAGACGCTGTAGCCGCAAGAGCGGGCGATAAACAGCTGAATGGAGGATGAGGCACAGTGTAGCAAAAGCGGGCGGAATGGCAACTGAAACGGTAAAGGGGCGCCCCAGTACAGCAGACGAGCCTCCACCTGGGGAGGGCCGTTTACGCCGCCTCCCCCACGCCCCCCCCCCGGGGCGCCCCACGCCATTTTTCGGAGCAGCATTGTAGGATACCAAAACCAGTGCGGCAAGTTACTGGACATCACCTGGGTGCCATCCACATCTCAGTACGTTCTGCTGCCTTGGGACTATTCGCACAACAGACCGCTACTGACGAGGCCTCCCCGCGCACCCCCCGGGGCGCCCCACGCTGTTTTTCTGAGCTGCATTGTAGGAAACCAAAAACCAGTGCGGCACCCAGGTAACATCACCTGGGTGCCGTCCAGAACTCAGCACGTTGTGCTGCCTTGGGACTATTCGCACAAAAGACAGCTACTGACCATTGTTGCTTCTTTTTTCCAAAAAATGTTTAAATGTATTTACAGTTTTTGTTGCGTTCTATATATTTATAAGTTAATAAAGTTTTATAATCTTACTACTTTGTTGGAGTGCTATATATTTTAAAAAAATCGGGTGAATTGGGCCTTGAATCGGGTTATTGTCATGTGTGGGCTTTGGAAGTGTGCTGCTACAGGATCGGACATTTCAAACTCAAATGCACGTTCTTTTTCTTACCTTTCCGAAGCATGGAGCGCAATAGCAGGCAGAGAAAGGGTGATGCAAGTGTTGAACACTGCCTGGCCTGGCAAGTTGCTGGCAGTGCCCCCCCCCACCCGCTCCTGAAAGAGGGCACACACACACCGCCGCCCGAGTACTTCACAGATCTTTAAAAGACCATGCACTTGTTAATGAGGCTTAAATGGTTTATCACCCCTTCTAGAGCCCCTGCATCGGCCCTCTGACGTTTCCTGGAAGAATTAGCACGTAACACAATACCAAGCCCTGTCAGCTGAAACCCCCGAGGAATCGGGTTTTTGCTTGCAGGAATCGGGAGGCGGGAGACTAGCACTGAAATCGGAAGTCTCACGCCTGAATCGGGAGGGTTGGCATGTCTGGATTCTCTACAGCTGGGGCCATAAACTACATCCGCAGGGCTAGGTGATAGCCTGGGACCGGCCTGGACAATCGGACACAGAGGAAGAGGAGTGTCAGAGGGTGCGGTAGTGAATAGGGTGAAAGGGAGGTGTTGGGCGGGCACAGGGTGTGATTCTCAGGGAAGAGCAGCGCAGATGGGGGGAAGTTTATGGCCCATGCATGAGAGAGAGAGCGGGGGTGACCAGTGCGTGGGGGAGATGATTGCGAGGGTGGGGAGCCGTGCTGAGAATCGACGGCGTGCAGAGAGTGGGTCTGGTCAAGGCATCTAAAATGGCTGCCGTGCACGACAAAATTGTGGCATTGGAAAAAAGGCAAGATGGCGCAGACAATGTTTATCAATAAGGATTCATTTATAACAAAATATTTTATCGCAGTGACAAATTGGCGGTCAACACTTCCTGATTTCCATCGAATCGAACGTTAACAGACGTCACGCAGCAAAAAAAAAAAAAACGCTCACGCACAGCCGCTGGAAGACATGTATCAACATATATGAGCCTCCTCAGCCACCCTCAGAAAACATAAGGGATCAGGATACGTCTCCCGCACCCCCTTATACCTAGTATTTTAATTAAAACGAAACACAAAATGGCGAATTCCCGTTTCGCTACCAGTTTGCGGCCCAGTTCGCGGCCCGGGAAGCGCTTCTATCGTGAAAAATCATTTTTTTTTTATTTTCCCCACGGGACCCTTTAATAACCCCAACATCATTCCTAGGGGGTCAAGAGGGGTCTACCTTGCCCCCTTTCATTAAATTCCCCCTTCGTTTTTCACCTCCTCTTGTCTCTCGATCCTACCGAGAGACAAGATGGCGGCCGCTCCGGACTGTTTAGAATGTTGACAGACCCCGGAAAGCCAATCAGCTTCGCATCGCAAAGTTCAGTTTCGCGAAAAGTACATATATATATATATATTACCTACTGGCTGTCGCCAGTAGGTATATAAAGTTAGGATTTTTTCCCTATGGGATTTTTGAAAATTCTATGTCTAATAACTTTGGCGTTTGTGGACGGAATCGGCTGAAATTTTCAGGAAAATGGCACATTTTGTTTCTGAGCAGCCCTTGAAAATTTGGGGGGGTTTCGTCAAGGGGGGGCCGAGAAAAAAGGGGGGTCCCAAAACGCGTTTTTCCCATGTTAATTTTCATAGGGCGGTTGGCCTCACTTTTAGCTCGAACGGCTGAATGGATTTGCACGAAACTTGGCAAAATTGTAGGGACTGTTAGCCCGATGTGCCTTTGCTAGGTCTCAATATATGTGCTTCAGTGGATCTTGAGAAATTAACGTTCAAAAAAAGATATATATCTGTAACAGCGCTCCGGGCTGCGCTCCGGTTCGCGTACTTTTCGCGAAACGGAACTTTGCGATGCGAAGCTGATTGGCTTTCTGGTGTCTGTCAACATTCTAAACAGTCCGGAGCGGCCGCCATCCTATCTCTCGGTAGGATCGAGAGAGAAGAAGAGGTGAAAAACGAAGGGGGAATTTAATGAAAGGGGGCAAGGTAGACCCCTCTTGACCCCCTAGGAATGATGTTGGGGTTATTAAAGGGTCCCGTGGGGAAAATAAAAAAAAATTGATTTTTCACGGTAGAAGCGCTTCCCGGGCCGCGAACCGGGCCGCAAACTGGTAGCGAAACGGGAATTCGCCATTTTGTGTTTCGTTTTAATTAAATTACTAGGTATAAGGGGGTGTGGGAGACGTATCCTGATCCCTTATGTTTTCTGAGGGTGGCTGAGGAGGCTCATATATGTTGATACATGTCTTCCAGCGGCTGTGCGTGTGAGGAGGCTCATATATGTTGATACATGTCTTCCAGCGGCTGTGCGTGAGCGTTTTTTTTTTTTTGCTGCGTGACGTCTGTTAACGTTCGATTCGATGGAAATCAGGAAGTGTTGACCGCCAATTTGTCACTGCGATAAAATATTTTGTTATAAATGAATCCTTATTGATGAACATTGTCTGCGCCATCTTGCCTTTTTTCCAATGCCACAATTTTGTCGTGCACGGCAGCCATTTTAGATGCCTTGACCAGACCCACTCTCTGCACGCCGTCGATTCTCAGCACGGCTCCCCACCCTCGCAAGCATCTCCCCCACGCACTGGTCACCCCCGCTCTCTCTCTCATGCATGGGCCATAAACTTCCCCCCATCTGCGCTGCTCTTCCCTGAGAATCACACCCTGTGCCCGCCCGACACCTCCCTTTCACCCTATTCACTACCGCACCCTCTGACACTCCTCTTCCTCTGTGTCCGATTGCCCAGGCCGGTCCCAGGCTATCGCCTAGCCCTGCGGATGTAGTTTATGGCCCCAGCTGTAGAGAATCCAGACATGCCAACCCTCCCGATTCAGGCGTGAGACTACCGATTTCAGTGCTAGTCTCCCGCCTCCCGATTCCTGCAAGCAAAAACCCGATTCCTCGGGGGTTTCAGCTGACAGGGCTTGGTATTGTGTTACGTGCTAACTCTTCCAGGAAATGTCAGAGGGCCGATGCAGGGGCTCTAGAAGGGGTGATAAACCATTTAAGCCTCATTAACAAGCGCATGGTCTTTTAAAGATCTGTGAAGTACTCGGGCCGGCGGTGTGTGTGTGCCCTCTTTCAGGAGCGGGTGGGGGGGGGCACTGCCAGCAACTTGCCAGGCCAGGCAGTGTTCAACACTTGCATCACCCTTTCTCTGCCTGCTATTGCGCTCCATGCTTCGGAAAGGTAAGAAAAAGAACGTGCATTTGAGTTTGAAATGTCCGATCCTGTAGCAGCACACTTCCAAAGCCCACACATGACAATAACCCGATTCAAGGCCCCATTCACCCGATTTTTAAAAAATATATAGCACTCCAACAAAGTAGTAGGATTATAAAACTTTATTAACTTATAAATATATAGAACGCAACAAAAACTGTAAATACATTTAAACATTTTTTGGAAAAAAGAAGCAACAATGGTCAGTAGCTGTCTTTTGTGCGAATAGTCCCAAGGCAGCACAACGTGCTGAGTTCTGGACGGCACCCAGGTGATGTTACCTGGGTGCCGCACTGGTTTTTGGTATCCTACAATGCAGCTCAGAAAAACAGCGTGGGGCGCCCCGGGGGGTGCGCGGGGAGGCCTCGTCAGTAGCGGTCTGTTGTGCGAATAGTCCCAAGGCAGCAGAACGCGCTGAGATGTGGATGGCACCCAGGTCATGTCCAGTAAGTAACCGCACTGGTTTTGGTATCCTACAATGCTGCTCCGAAAAATGGCGTGGGGCGCCCCGGGGGGGCGTGGGGGAGGCGGCGTGAACGGGCCTCCCCAGGTGGAGGCTCGTCTGCTGTACTGGGGCACCCCTTTACCGTTTCAGTTGCCATTCCGCCCGCTTTTGCTACACTGTGCCTCATCCTCCATTCAGCTGTTTATCGCCCGCTCTTGCGGCTACAGCGTCTCGCTCACCATGTAGTTGAGTTGCGCCCACTCTTGCGGTGCAGCGATAGGCGGCTGCCATAGGACTCTTAAAATGGCGGACGGCTCTTCGGATTTGGGCCTGGTCCACTAAAATGGCCCTGGGACACCTTGGAACTCGGACGCTTGCCTGCCAGGGCTTGGGCTCCATTCTCGAAAGCGTCCCCTCAGCCGTGAAGATTCTACAAAAGTCTTAGGGGCCCTCGACTCCTGCAGGCTTCCGGTGGGGAGCAGCTGCCATGATTGCTCGCGGAATGACCACGACGGAGCCACGAGATGGTGGTGCTTTCATGCTGACGCCAGCTTCAGTCTGAAACATCCAGAAACAAGGTGGGGCTTTCATCGTTTGGGAAAAAAAAATGTTCTAAACCAATGAAAAGTGTTATTTTTAGGTCATATGACCAAGCCTTCCATCATTAGGAAACCAAAAGTAAAATGAACCAATGAAAAGTTTTATAAACAAGTCACATGACCTGTTATGCGGCATAGGGCTACAAAAAGCGTAGAAAATCCGTTGGCACGTGAGGCGGCGTCAGTAGCGGACCGATGTGCGAATAGGCCGAAGGCAGCACAACGCGCCGAGATCCGGATGGCACCGAGTTGGTGTCCAGCAAGTTGCTGCACTGGTGTGGCTATCCTACAATGCTGCGCCGAAAGTCGGCGTGGGGCGCCCCGTTGGCCTGTGAGGTCGCGTCAGTCAGTGGGGGCTGTGCGTCTCCCCCAAGATGGAGGCTCCTCGGCTGCAGTGGGGCGCCCCTTAGCGTTTCACTCGCCGTCCAACTGAGTTGCGTCCGCACTTGCGGCTACAGTAGGCCGAAGGCAGCACAGCGCGCCGAGATCTGGATGGCACCGAGGTGGTGTCCAGCAAGTTGCCGCACTGGTGTGGCCATCCTACAATGCTGCCCCGAAAGACGGCGTGTCCAGCTGAGTTCCGGTCACTCTTGCGGTACAGTGACTCGAACGCGCTGAGATCCGGACGGCACCGAGGTGGTGTCCAGCAAGTTGCCGCACTGGTGTGGCCATCCTACAATGCTGCGCCGAAAGACGGCGTGTCCAGCTGAGTTCCGGTCACTCTTGCGGTACAGTGACTCGAACGTGCCGAGATCCGGATGGCACCAAGGTGGTGTCCAGCAAGTTGCCGCACTGGTGTGGCCTTCCTACAATGCTGCGCCGAAAGTCGGCGTGGGGTGCCCCGTTGGCTTATGAGGTGATGTCAGTAGTGGACCGATGTGTGAATAGGTCGGAACCAGCACAAGGTGCCAAGATCCGGATGGCAAGTCCTGGATGTTGAGTGCCATAGTTGAGAGTTCTGAGCAGTGTTTGTAACACTGTCTGAAGCTTATTTGCACCTGCTGCAGCTTCACTATTGCCCTGGTGTGGCCAAAGATCGCCCATGACATAGGCGGCCGGCTCCCGAGGTCCGGCGGAACTTTTTTCCTTTTCCTTTCTGCATCTTGTCCCACAATCCGTTTGACCTGAAGACACGACCAGGTCCCTGAATGTGTGCAGGGGGACGTTATTGATTGAATCAAAATGGTGGCTTCACACAAAGCTGACTCAAGCGTTGCTGTTGATGCTATACAGACAAAAATTGGTTTTCAGTTTGTACATTCTTCAGGATTTTTTTTTCAATCCAAGGCTGATTGAGAGTTTGTAGAACAATGGCTTCAGATTTTCAACATACTACTCTTCAACATTCTTCCTAAATGTAACAATGTGAGACTCACCAGGAGAACGGCTGTTTATCTTTCCTTTCAAAATGCTGCCAACAATATTTTCTGAATGGAAGACACCATCTTGTAGCATAAAGGGCCGAAAGGGGTTCTGGTCTGGCCGATGGTTGGTGGAGACATTTTGACTATATCTTGGACCTGCCCGGCCTCGCCCAAAATGGCGCCGGTATAAATGGGACTCGTAACTCCTTGTTGTGTACTGGTTGAACAACCTTGATATTACGAGATATGAATGCAGTTTTGATGCTCATGGCGGGCGGGGACGAGAATTGATTGAATATTTCGACATCCCTATTGATATTAAGTTCTGATGTGTTATTGATTACTGTACTATTGAAAGTTCGAATTAACGTCACCCATGGTACTTGCCCGCAAATGTATATATAGATAAAAAATTTTGTAAGTGGCCCTGTCGTATTTTAATTACAAAGTGTACGTCCACCGATTCCGCAACTGTTAGACACCTTAGTTCTTGCAACCTAATGGCCCGCTCGTTACGTTCCTCTACAATGTAAATGTCTCCTCATCATATACGATTTCAGTTTGCTCCGTGGCCGGCCCACGTGGTTATAGGCCCGTATTTGTATACTGACATGTTCACAATAAAGGTTTTTAAAACAAAACATGGTAGTAGTATTTACATTGGTAAAGTTTCTACTTTTAGTCACTGTTTTCGAATCAGTAAAAGGCAAGTGAAATAAAGCAGTCCAATTACATGATGGATAAAAGGTATAATACGTAGGAACGCAGTAAAGATAAATGGTCAAGGGCAGTTGTGTTTTCCACTCCTGCAACATAAAAAGATCGATAAGAATCTGATAATCAGGCGTATCGGCGACTAAGACAGCAGGCCGAGCCTCTTTTACTCAACGGCTCCGTCATGGGACGAAGAAACGCCCTTTTTCTTGAAAAAGGAATATATTTTACTTGCAGGACAGTTGTAAATTTTCCGGGAAAGTACATTAGTCTGGAACATTATAACATATATGTTTAAAAAAAAATAATGTTCAAAACCAATAAAAAGCGTAATTTTTAGGTCATATGACCAAGCTTTTCATCATTAAAATAACAAAAGTAAAATGAACCAATGAAAAGTTTTATTAACAAGTCACATGACCTGTTATGCTTACGTTACGCGCTGCGCCCCGGATCGCTTCCGGGAAGCTGCGCTTCGCGCACCGGAGCACTTCCTGGTGCGCTAACGCGGCGTGTCATATAATGCATTACGCGACAACGTAGGTCAAGAATATAGTCAAAATGTCTCCACCAACCAGCGTTCGGAACACAACCCCTTTCAGCAGTCCAAAAAGTTCTGTTAAATGACAACAGAGGGGACAGGCAACAAGAACCATCAGTCAAAGAGGGGAGGGCAAGTTCTTCTCTACTGGGTCATGTTGGGGCGCTACCGGAACTGATCGAATTGGTAGTCTACAGTGTTTCTGGATGTTTCAGACTGAAGCTGGCGTCAGCATGAGAGCACCACCATCTCGTAGCTCCGTCGTGGCCATTCCACAAGCAATCATGGCAGCCGCTCCCCACCAGAAGCCTGCGGGAGTCGGGGGCCCCCAAGACTTTTGTAGAATCTTCACGGCTGAGGGGACGCTTTCGAGAATGGGACCCAAGCCCTATCAGGCAAGCGTCCGAGTTCCAAGGTGTCCCAGGGCCATTTTAGTGGACCACGCCCAAATCTGAAGAGCCGGCCGCCATCTTGAGAGTCCTGTGGCAGTCGCCTATCGTTGCATCGCAAGAGCGGGAGCAACTCAACTACATGGTGAGCGAGACGCTGTAGTCGCAAGAGCGGGCGGTAAACAGCTGAATGGCGGAAGAGGCACAGTGTAGCAAAAGCGGGCGGAATGGCAACAAAAACGGTAAAGGGGCGCCCCACTACAGCGTGTCTTCAGGTCAAACGGATTGTGGGACAAGGTCCAGAATAGAAGAGTCATCAAAAGGCAAAAAGTTCCGCCGGACCGCGGGAGCCGGCCGCCTATGTCGGGGGCGATCTCAGGCTACACCAGTGCTATAAGACTTGGGGAGGGGGTCGGAGCCAAGCGTCTTCTCCGAGTCCGTGACATCACACCGCCCCTCGGGGGCATCCGTCAAGCGGTTTAGGGAGGTACCATATCACATTGTTTTCAAATGCAGTCAGGTCCACAAACGGCCCTCACTTACTTTGAGAATAGTGAAGCTGCAGTAGGTGCAAATAAGCTTCAGACAGTGTTACAAGCGCTGCTCAGAACTCTGAACTATGGCACCCAACATCCAGAACTTATGCCATTTGAGAATGGCAGTGACATCGAAGCAACTCAGGGACCAAAACCATTAACGTACTTTCACGGATGAAAATCTTACTTGGGGAGGGGGCAGGAGCCAAGCGCCCCCTCCCAGTCCGCGCCACCACACCGTATGTTGAAAATCTGAAGCCATCGTTCTACAAACTCAACCAACCTTGGATGGAAAAATCGAGAAGAATGTACAAACTGAAAACCAGTTTTGGTCTGCATAGCGTCAGCAGCAACGCTTGCTATCAGAGTGCATGAGTTTCATGCTCGATCGATTGAGCTAGCCGGATCGGGCAACAAAAAGTATAAAATAGTTATGTAAATAGTTATTTAATAAAATGGTTTACCCTGTTACTTTGCTGGTGTGTTGTATATATTTTTAATATTTGCATAGGGTTTGTCGTTATTTTGGGCGGGGTGGGTGACGGAGCCGAGCTGTCTTGCAGCCCTCATGGTGTGGAGCTCAGTTCATCTCACTATTTTCGTATTTCTCATGAAGGGTTGTTCCTAATGTTTCTATTTTAGCGAGGTCAAAAAGAGATCCAATTAGTGGCCTACTGATTTTGCTCGATTACTTTTATTTTTTTACACGATTTTTCACGATTTTTCACTATCTGCAAAGACTAAACAGAGTATTGCGACTTTGTGCTTGTTTGTAAATAGAGAATGAACCAAAGAGAATCAATTGTAAAACAGTAAATGCTTGGATAACAATCAATCAAATGGAGAGACAAGCAGGCACGACAGATTACAACGGGGGCAAAGGCCTGCGTTAACTACCCTTCACTATCTGCAAAGAGAAAGTACTACTAAGAGAAAAGAGGGGGGGGGGCAGCGTTCAAAGCACATCAGTGTGCATAAACACGAAAAAGTTTTTACCTATCACGTACTTGACATTTGACAGCTTTTGATATTTGCTATTAAAAAACCATTGAAATTCACAGAAAAAAACATAGATTTTAGGCCATATATAGTTAGGAATTTGCATTTACAAAACCTTGAAAATTCACTGAAAAAAACGTTGGTTATAGACCATATATAGTTAGGGATTAGCCTTTTCAAAACCTTATTTTACTCACACAAAACCATTGAAATTTCATATATAGTTAGTTGCACTAACTATATATCGCGCACCCGCAATCCACTGCTGATGATGTCACAAATTACATCATTCATGACATGGTTAGTGACATCACTGATGACATCACTGATGACATCTCAAATGACATCACTGATGACATCTCAAATGACATCACTGATGACATCACTGATGACATCTCAAATGACATCACTGATAAAATCACTGATAACATCTCATTTGACATTACTGATCACATCACTGATGATATCATTCATGTGATAATACCATGAACCTCTTCAGACTCTAATATAACCTTAGATACAATCAGTGTAAACAGACAGTCACAGACTGTCACTCATCCATGGAGTTACTCACACACCTAGTCAGTTATGCAAAAAATCAATCACACCTCCATTTTCTCAACTATACAGTTATACACACCTTACTTATTCAAACATATACTAACACATATTTACTCTCTTATACAATCCCTGATACATGTTCACAATGATCCATACAGCCACTCACACATTCACTGGCTCTTATGCACAGTTATTTATATATGTCAACTCTCACATGTACTGTGTTTTACATATGTACTTACTTTGACATGTAGCACTGAGATATCCATTCACTCACCAATACACTCATGCAGAGTCAACCGCCCATACAGCTGTTTCCACATGCACTTTTGAACCCATACATATAGTGAATCAACTACTCACACATCTATGTACAGAGTCACACACCTCCCAGCCACCCATACACACACACTCAGTTTCCCATACAAATACTTGGACAACCAATGAATAACCCATACAGTTACTCATATAGCTACTGATCAACACATGCAGCATTTTGTAGAACAACAGATATAATGATGCACAAATTAAGTCAGTTTAGTCACTAACCAATGCACTCAGTAAGACACATTTAATCATTCTCTCATACAGTCAGTCATGCACCTACTAAATCCTTCTTCCAGACACTTATACATCCACTCATTCTTCAATATGTAAGACATATTTTAACTTTACAGAAACATACAGTCACTGGAAGTTGTCATCAGTGATGTCATCAGTGATGTCATTTGAGATGTCATCAGTGATGTCATCAGTGATGTCATTTGAGATGTCATCAGTGATGTCATTTGAGATGTCATCAGTGATGTCATCAGTGATGTCACTAACCATGTCATGAATGATGTAATATGTGACATCATCAGCAGTGGATTGCGGGTGCGCGATATATAGTTAGTGCAACTAACTATATATGAAATTTCAATGGTTTTGTGTGAGTAAAATAAGGTTTTGAAAAGGCTAATCCCTAACTATATATGGTCTATAACCAATGGTTTTTTCAGTGAATTTTCAAGGTTTTGTAAATGCAAATTCCTAACTATATATGGCCTAAAACCTATGTTTTTTTCTGTGAATATATATATATATACATATATATATATTACCTACTGGCGGTCGACAGTAGGTAGTTATAGTTATGATTGTTTTCTATAGGAAATCGGCAACATTCTATTGGGAATAACTTTGGCGCCGGTTGAGAAATCTGCCTGTAATTTTCCTTAAATTTGTCTCGCTGCGCTCCTTCCCTGAAAGTTTGGGGGGGATTTGTCAAGCGGGGGCCGAGATAAAAGGGGGGTCCCAAAACGTGTTTTCCCCATGTTAATTTCCATAGGGCGGTTGGACTCACTTTTAGCCCGAACGGCTGAATGGATTTCCACAAAACTTGGCAAAATTGTAGGGACTGGTAGCCTGATGTGCCTTTGCTATGTCTCAAGATATGTGCTCCAGTGGATTTTGAGTAATTTAGGTTAAAAAAAATATATATATATATGGGTGGAGCATAACCCCACATCTGATCTGATTGGCTGTCAGCACTTCATCCAAGAAGTGTTGGCAGCCATCTTGGGACCAATATACATGATAGCACCTCATTAACCCCTTAACTGCTGGGCCTTTCCCCCCCCAGTGCTGAGCCCTTTTTTGGCTATTTGTAGTAGTTCGCGATTAAGCCTCTGTAACTTTTTGACCACATAAGGGATCCATGTCATTTTTGCGTCCTTTTCTTCCAACATCATGGGGATTCTAAAGGTACCCAGAGTTTGTGGATCCCCTTTGAGGGGTCCCAGAAATTAAGCAAAATACAGTGAATTTTTAGGTTTTTTTGAAAAATTTGAAAAACGGGCTGCAAAGGAAGGCCTCTGGGTTTTTCCCTGCAAATGGTATCAAAAAAGGGTTTGTGGGGCTGAAATCACCATTTCCCCAGTTGTTAGGGAATGGCAGTCTTTTGTCATAGAACAAACATTTTTCACACAGTTTTGGCATTTTTCTGGGACATAGCCTTTTTTTGCTATTTTTAGTGCTTCCAACCTCCTTCTAGTTAATGGTAAAAATTAGTATGAAAGCAATAATGGATCCTGGAATACTATACATTTAATTAAAGTAGACAAAATTCTGAATTCAGAATGGGGTTATTTGTCTAAATCCATGAAGGTTTCCTTATAGAAACATGCATTTACTTTTTGGAAAAAATGAAAATTAGTTGAAAAAAACAGCCTTTTGTGTCAACGTTTTCACCTGTAACTTCTTATATTTATGACTGCTCTCTGCAAGCAATATACCGTTACATTTGCTGGACCTTCCTGGTTGTGGGGATATATAGGACTTGTAGGTTTACCAAGAACCCGACGAATCCAGAGCCAAAAACTGCGCAGCAACTTGCAATGGAATTTTTTTATCTACTGGCTTTAGAGCAATTATTCTTTGAAAATGTATACTTGGAATAATCGTTATGAAATACACCACTGTATTTCTGAAACGGGTACAAATTATAGATTTTAGAAATAGTTCATATTTACACATTTTCAAAATTGGGAATACTCATACTAGCATGAGAAATATTGGTCATTTTTCAAAATGACTTCTTTTTTACACAATGTCTTTCATTTGGAAGGCAGAAAAGCATCAAAACTCAACAGGCAATAACAGTTACTTTACAAATCTGAATTACCCTAAGTCTCTCGATAAAAACGGTACCTCACTTGTGTGGGTTGGCCTTGTGCCTGCGACAGGAAACGGCGTAAAACGCGACGTGGACACTCCTCAATTTTCGCAGTGAAAAATGACCCATTTTTGACAGAATGCCTAGCTGTAGTTTTTGTACCCTAGCTCGGCCGGCACATAGGGAAACCTAGCAAACCTATACATTTTTGAAAACTAGACACCCAGGGGATTTCATGATGGGGTGACTCAACTGCCTCCCACCAGGTTTTGTTACCCAGAATTCCCTGGAAACCTAAAAAAATGTGAAAAAAAACACTTTTTCCTCACATTTCTGTGTTGGAAAGTTCTGGAATCTGCGTGGATCAACAAATTTCCACCTACCCAGCGTTCCCCCAGGTCTCCCAAAAAAAATGATACCTCACTTGCGTGGGTAGGCATAGTGGCTGCGACACGAAACAGCGCAAAACGCAACGTGGTCGCACCTCAATGTCCCAGTGAAATCTTGTGCTCTTTGGACAAAGAGACTACCTTTTGTTTTTGAGCCCTAGCTCTGCCAGCACCTAGGGAAACCTAGCAAACCTATACATTTTTGAAAACTAGACACCCAGGGGAATTCAGGATGGGGTGACTCCTCTGCCTACCCTCAGGTTTTGTTACCCAGAATCCTTTGCAAAGCTAAGATTTTGCCAAAAAAAACACATTTTCCTGACATTTCTGTGGTGGAAAGTTCTGGAATCTGCGTGGATCAACGAATTTCCACCCACCCAGCGTTCCCCCAGGTCTCCCGAAAAAAATGGTACCTCACTTGCGTGGGTAGGCATAGTGGCTGCGACATGAAACAGCGCAAAACGCAACATGGTCGCACCTCAATTTCCCAATGAAATTTTGGCCTTTTTGGACAAAAAGACTATCTTTTGTTTTTGCGCCCTAGCTCTGCCAGCACCTAGGCAAACCTAGCAAAACTATACATTTTTGAAAACTAGACACCCAGGGGAATTCAGGATGGGGTGACTCCTCTGCCTGCCCTCAGGTTTTGTTACCCAGAATCCCTTGCAAAGCTAAGATTTTGACAAAAAAAACACATTTTCCTGACATTTCTGTGGTGGAAAGTTCTGGAATCTGCGTGGATCAACAAATTTCCACCCACCCAGCGTTCCCCCAGGTCTCCCGAAAAAAATGGTACCTCACTTGCGTGGGAAGGCATAGTGGCTGCGACAGGAAACAGCGCAAAACGCAACATGGTCGCACCTCAATTTCCCAATGAAATTTTGGCCTTTTTGGACAAAAATACTACCTTTTGTTTTTGCGGCCTAGCTCTGCCAGCACCTAGGCAAACCTAGCAAACCTATACATTTTTGAAAACTAGACATCCAGGGGAATTCAGGATGGGGTGACTCCCCTGCCTACCCTCAGGTTTTGTTACCCAGAATCCCTTGCAAAGCTAAGATTTTGACAAAAAAAACACATTTTCCTGACATTTCTGTGGTGGAAAGTTCTGGAATCTGTGTGGATCAACAAATTTCTACCCACCCAGCGTTCCCCCAGGTCTCCCGAAAAAAATGGTACCTCACTTGCGTGGGTAGGCATTGTGGCTGCGACATGAAACAGCGCAAAACGCAACATGGTCGCACCTCAATTTCCTAATGAAATTTTGGCCTTTTTGGACAAAAACACTACCTTTTGTTTTTGCGCCCTAGCTCTGCCAGCACCTAGGCAAACCTAGCAAACCTATACATTTTTGAAAACTAGACACCTAGGGAAATTCAGTATGAGGTGACTTCTCTGCCTACCCTCAGGTTTTGTTACCCAGAATCCCTTGCAAAGCTAAGATTTTGACAAAAAAAACACATTTTCCTGACAATTCTGTGGTGGAAAGTTCTGGAATCTGCGTGGATCAACAAATTTCCACCCACCCAGTGTTCCCCCAGGTCTCCCGAAAAAAATGGTACCTCACTTGCGTGGGAAGGCATAGTGGCTGCGACATGAAACAGCGCAAAACGCAACATGGTCGCACCTCAATTTCCCAATGAAATTTTGGCCTTTTTGGACAAAAAGACTATCTTTTGTTTTTGGGCCCTAGCTCTGCCAGCACCTAGGCAAACCTAGCAAAACTATACATTTTTGAAAACTAGACACCCAGGGGAATTCAGGATGGGGTGACTCCTCTGCCTGCCCTCAGGTTTTGTTACCCAGAATCCCTTGCAAAGCGAAGATTTTGACAAAAAAAACACATTTTCCTGACATTTCTGTGGTGGAAAGTTCTGGAATCTGCGTGGATCAACAAATTTCCACCCACCCAGCGTTCCCCCAGGTCTCCCGAAAAAAATGGTACCTCACTTGCGTGGGAAGGCATAGTGGCTGCGACATGAAACAGCGCGAAACGCAACATGGTCGCACCTCAATTTCCCAATGAAATTTTTGCCTTTTTGGACAAAAAGACTACCTTTTGTTTTTGCGCCCTAGCTCTGCCAGCACCTAGGCAAACCTAGCAAACCTATACATTTTTAAAAACTAGACACCCAGGGGAATTCAGGATGGGGTGACTCCTCTGCCTACCCTCAGGTTTTGTTACCCAGAATCCCTTGCAAAGCTAAGATTTTGACAAAAAAAACACATTTTCCTGACATTTCTGTGGTGGAAAGTTCTGGAATCTGCGTGGATCAACAAATTTCCACCCACCCAGCGTTCCCCCAGGTCTCCCGAAAAAAATGGTACCTCACTTGCGTGGGAAGGCATAGTGGCTGCGACATGAAACAGCGCAAAACGCAACATGGTCGCACCTCAATTTCCCAATGAAATTTTGGCCTTTTTGGACAAAAAGACTACCTTTTGTTTTTGCGCCCTAGCTCTGCCAGCACCTAGGCAAACCTAGCAAACCTATACATTTTTGAAAACTAGACACCCAGGGGAATTTAGGATGGGGTGACTCCTCTGCCTACCCCCAGGTTTTGTTACCCAGAATCCCTTGCAAAGCTAAGATTTTGACAAAAAAAACACATTTTTCTGACATTTCTGTTGTGGAAAGTTCTGGAATCTGCGTGGATCAACGAATTTCTACCCACCAAGCGTTCCCCCAGGTCTCCCGAAAAAAATGGTACCTCACTTGCGTGGGTAGGCATAGTGGCTGCGACATGAAACAGCGCAAAACGCAACATGGTCGCACCTCAATTTCCCAATGAAATTTTGGCCTTTTTGGACAAAAAGACTACCTTTTGTTTTTGCGCCCTAGCTCTGCCAGCACCTAAGCAAACCTAGCAAAACTATACATTTTTGAAAACTTGACACCCAGGGGAATTCAGGATGGGGTGACTCCTCTGCCTGCCCTCAGGTTTTGTTACCCAGAATCCCTTGCACAGCTAAGATTTTGACAAAAAAAACACATTTTCCTGACATTTCTGTGGTGGAAAGTTCTGGAATCTGCGTGGATCAACAAATTTCCACCCACCCAGCGTTCCCCCAGGTCTCCCGAAAAAAATGGTACCTCACTTGCGTGGGAAGGCATAGTGGCTGCGACATGAAACAGCGCAAAACGCAACATGGTCGCACCTCAATTTCCCAATGAAATTTTGGCCTTTTTAGACAAAAAGACTACCTTTTGTTTTTGCGCCCTAGCTCTGCCAGCACCTAGGCAAACCTAGCAAACCTATACATTTTTGAAAACTAGACACCCAGGGAAATTCAGGATGGGGTGACTCCTCTGCCTACCCTCAGGTTTTGTTACCCAGAATCCCTTGCAAAGCTAAGATTTTGACAAAAAAAACACATTTTCCTGACATTTCTGTGGTGGAAAGTTCTGGAATCTGTGTGGATCAACAAATTTCCACCCACCCAGCGTTCCCTCAGGTCTCCCGAAAAAAATGGTACCTCACTTGCGTGGGAAGGCATAGTGGCTGCGACATGAAACAGCGCAAAACGCAACATGGTCGCACCTCAATTTCACAATGAAATTTTGGCCTTTTTGGACAAAAAGACTACCTTTTGTTTTAGCGCCCTAGCTCTGCCAGCACCTAGGCAAACCTAGCAAACCTATACATTTTTGAAAACTAGACACCCAGGGGAATTCAGGATGGGGTGACTCCTCTGCCTACCCTCAGGTTTTGTTACCCAGAATCCCTTGCAAAGCTAACATTTTGACAAAAAAAACACATTTTCCTGACATTTCTGTGGTGGAAAGTTCTGGAATCTGCGTGGATCAACACATTTCTACCCACCCAGCGTTCCCCCAGGTCTACCGAAAGAAATGGTACCGCACTTGCGTGGGTAGGC